>NW_026521954.1:19990000-22636827 GCF_021234435.1 Artibeus jamaicensis | reverse complement strand
CAAAGAGTGACAGTCCACCACCCCCTTTTTATGTAGCCCCCAAGTCCTTCTTTGGAGGCCCCCGTGATCATGCCTGTGTTAAGTCATCCCTCCCTTGAGGAATATTACCCGCCATTGGCTAACCCATCAAGCATTGGGAGCCAGGCTGGGTGAAGTAAAAGGAGCAGAGGTGGTGCCCCTGCCAGGGAGATAAGCTTTGTCTTCTTAGCGGCATTTGGTCTGAAGGTTGCTCACTCAGCCTTAGCCATAGGGGGCGGGTACAGCTTTTGAAGCCAGACTGGCCAGTTCCCAATGTTACCGAGGTCCGAGGGAGGGACAATACAATATTTGGCCCACCTAGGGATGCCCAAAACTGCTACACAACAGGGGCCCCTCCCCAAAACAAAATACTAAAATTTACTGGGCTCTTCTGTCCGCCGCCAATTGGAAAGACATCTCTTAAAGCCAGAGATTTGTGAAAAGGAAACAAAATGTTTATTTAATGCTATTCAGGCTTAATGCCTCCTGCCTCCACTAAAATATCAAAGTCCTTTAGGTTGTACACCTACACCCACACAGCGCTCCCTTCTCCCACTGTCCCAACTCCGGGTACCGTAAATCAGGAAAAGAGCACACGTCTGTGTTTCAGGCTGCTGGCACCGTCAGCTGTGTCACCGTGCAGGCAGGATCTCTCTCTAGTTAATCCAAAGTTATGTGGTACCCTCTCATGGTACACTGGCAAGAGTTCTTTGTACCCAGTTCCAGTCAAATTCTCTCTTGCTTTCCAGGCCACGCTGCCAAATGGGGCACCCCAAAGCCACGTGGGCCTCTTCTACCAAAGCTGCAGGGGTTTGCACTCCACCAAAAGCATGTGGCTTTCTTCTTCACCTGGCTGCAGGATCTCCATTCTGCCCCAAACGGCGTGGTCCTCTCCTCACCTGGGAAGTTATCCCTTCATGTCCCGGAGCCAGTCTTTTCCAAGTTCCCACACACCGGCACCCTCACTCCAGAACGCAGCCCCTCGTTACATTCTGAGTCCAAGCCCTTCTCACTCCGGAGTGCAGCCCCCTAGTTCCATCTTGAGTCCCAGTCCACTCCCTTCTCCCTGGCTCCAAACTTGGCCACTACTATTTAGCATATCTACGAAACCAGTTAAAGGTTATAGATATGTTAAATAACCATTCCAGAGGTTAGCTGCAAAACTGTTGCTATGCAAAACAGTTCTCAATGGCCTGGATCCATTCCTTTCTTCCCCCTGGGGGGAGGTGTGAGGACATCTTATATATCTCTCCAATATTCCTATACACTTTGAATTCTGGACACCATTCCAAATCTTTTTTTTGGGGCCCCCCCTGGCTGTACCCTGCATCACCAACAGTGACTACCTGTCAGCTAATTTAGGATGGCCTTTGTCAAACAACCAGAATAATTCAACCCTGTTCCATGTGTTTTATCTTCTAACATGAGCAGGCAATCTCAGGCATGTTCTCAGGTCTATGGTACAAGAATGAGAAAGAACAAGCCCAATCAGGCAAGCACATTTCAATTCTCTACTGCTATCACATTTTTTAAGATTCTTTGGCCAAAGCTAGTGACATGGATGAATCTAGAGTCAAGGGTAGAGGAGTTCTCATCCCTGGGAACACGAGGGACTGTGTGGGTACATGACAAAGGGCATGAACACAGAAAGCAGTGAATAATTGATGCAGTCGGTCCACTGCAAGACCCCACTGATGATGAGAACATCAACGGCAGAGAATATATCTAAGCACAAATTCCAGAGTCAGAATATTGGAGTACAAATCCCTGCTTCTCCACATAAAAGCTGTGCAACTTTGGATAACTTTTTTACCCCCTCTGCTCAATTTTCTCATTTATAACATGGTAATAATTCTACACTACATATGTGTTATTGCATGTAAATTGTTCAGAATAATGCATAACACAAAGAAAATGCTTAATAAATTCAGTTATTAGTAGTAATAGTAGTATTTGGGCTTAGAGTTGAATCTCAAGAATTAGATTTTGAATTAGGTTGTAGTTGATATATAAGAGTTGGCGTTTGTGTCAGGATAAAGCTGTCTGCCCACGCCAAATCCTAATTTTAGTAGCAAAGCACAGTGAAAGATGGAATCCTACTCATATAACAGGGCAGGTGGTTCTGATCAAGGACACCTTTCCTCTGTGCATCCAACCTAGAGTCTAGCCCAAATAAATGCTTGGCGAAAATTGATCCCAGTCTCTGTAAGAGGTAATATTTCCCTTAAACAGCTTCATAGTCTTACAGATAATGGTTCTATATAGGACACAGTATGCAGGGCCCTCTTATCTGTGGTTTTGCTTCCACAGTTTTAGTTACCCGCAGTCACGAGTGGTCCAAAATATTAAATGGAAAATTCCAAAAATAAACAATTCATAAGCTTTCAAATGCATGCATTTCTGAGGAAGGTGATGAAATCTCCTGATGTCCCGCTCCATCCTGCCCAGGATATAAATCATCTTTTTGCCCAGCCAGTTTGTAGCACTCTAGGATATCACAGAAAGAGAGAGATGGAGTGAAACCACATTCATGTAGCTTTTATTATAGTAGATTGTTCTAACTTATTTTGTGTTATTATTGTTACTTTCCAAGTGTACTTATAAATAAATGTATCATAGGTACGTATGTACAGGAACACATAATATATATAAATAGGGCTGGGTACCATCTGTGATTTCAGGCATCTACTGGGGGTCTTGGAATGTATCCACCTTGGATAAGGGGGTCGATTCTAACAAAGAATCCAGACTGTCAATCAGAAATAAATAACTTCATACCCAGCTGCTGGGGAAACTTTTAGCAAACAACCCTCAGCTCTCAGCCTTCCCTGGGCAATATCTCATCTGAGATAGCTGCTTGCCCAAGGTCACACCCTCTCTGAGGTGGTCAGCAGCCAACGGTCATTCAAAATGGGATCACAAAGGCCTGGCCCTCCTACAGCAGCACTGACCATCTATTAAGTGATGTCCCTCCTGCAGAACCCCTTGCAGGGTTTGCCAAGTCTCCCATTGAGACCATATCACAACTTGACCTCTCTGTGCTCAGTTTTTCTTCTTTCCCTCTTTTTCCAAGAGAACTGCCAACCACCCTCCTGAATTTAAATCTCCATGTCTGAGTCAACTTCTGGGAGGAGCCTCTCTATGAAAGTTTAAAAGAAAACTCAGTGAACCATTTTGAGTACAAGTCTGAGAGTCTACTCAATGCCACAGGCAACTAATTGGAGTACAAGGTTTTTTTTTTTAAGCCTACAGGGTTTGCCTCCTCATAGAAAAAAGTTTCCTTGAAACAGATTTTCTGTCGTACACTTTCATTGTATAGTTTCAGCTTCATTCCTTTTTCCCTCATAGAAGTTCATAAAGGACAAGCTGTACCTATTTCTATATGCTTTTCATTAAAAAAAGATAGGGATGTGATTTGTTAAAAAGAAATCCAATTTATTATTTCACTTTTTTCTGCTTGGGGAACCCGGATGTCGTCTTCTTCGGTTTTGTTTGTGTCGAGGATAAACGCCCACCCCAAGGAGCACGGGAGCAGCATTCCTTTCTGGCGAGAGTTGCCGGCAAAGGCTGACTTCAGTTCGTTGAAAAGTTAGTTGATGGGTCAACATGATTCTCTTTTTTCAAGAAGAAATAAGAGCACATTTTGGAAAGCAATTATTGAATGGCTTTTGATTTTCCCTGGAACTTTATAGATATTCTATTTTTGTACTTCTTTTTTTCAAAAGGGAAAACAGCTTAAAAAGGAGTTCTAACATAATTTCTGGTTTATTATAAGGGAGTTTCTAAAATAAAATATCTTTGCTCTCTGAAAGTCAGATCTAAAAATTTCTCTTTGAGCAGCTGCTCTGCAGGGGGGAGGGGCTTCATGGGGGAAGTGGTTTGTGGGCATCCATGCCTTGGACAACTGAACAGACTCAGCTCTGTTGCAGAGGGTCGAGACAGAGAGGTTACCTACAACATTTGTGAGGCCTGTACAGAACCATCTACTAAAACGATGTCCATAGACATTGTCTAAATTCAAAGTCAATAAGTGGCATTGTCAGTGTATTTTTTTTGTTTGTTTTGTTTTGTTTTTTTTTTTGAGCCAGTTTGTGCTTTATTGACTTTGCGATGCTCAGGCCTTGACCGCATACTTCCGCAGTGGGTACAACCTCTCCTTCCGCTGCTGCTTCTTGGTCTTCAAGTTCTCTTCATGCTTGCTGAGCCGTGGGCGCATGGCCCGTGTTTTCTTGGGCTGCAGATCCAGGGGCTTGTACTTCTTGCCCTTGTAGAATTTCCTGAGGTTCTCTTTCTGAGTCTGGTTAATGACGGTGAGAACACGGGCAATGGATTTGTGAACAACTCGGATCTTAGAAAGCTTGGAAGCCGTGCCGCCTGTCACTTTGGCGACACGCAGCTGGGACAGTTCCACCTTCAGGTCATCCAGCTGTTTGAGCAGCTCCTCCTTCTTCTTCCCGCAAAGGTCTCGAGCCTTAATTTTGGCCATGTCTGAATGAACCGCCGCCAGCCAGCAGAGAAAGAGCAGTGTATTGTTTACAAGCTTGGTGGCAATCAGTAGAATGAGCAGAAAGAATATTTGAGGAATTTTCTCTTAGAGGGGCATTACCTTTCCTATCTCTGAGACAAGGTGTTTCCTAACACCTTGTACATGGGGGGCATGTGCTGAATAAATTGGTTACTGTATTAGCAAACTAATGAAAAGGTGAGTGCAGGGTTTTATCTCCTGAAACGTTTTTAAACTCAATGATTTTTCAAGGTCTAAAATTGGGCACAGGCACTGAAATCAAAACATTAAAAGAATAGTCTGGAGGCTGCCTTGCATATAAGAAAATCCTCAGCTATTGGAAAGTAGCAAAGTTTTAGAAAAGGAATTGAAAAAAGGAAGAATTGGCAGCAATGGTAAACTTATGAAAGCAAGATAATGTAATGTACAAGCACTTAAGCAAGTGATTATGCTGAATCGCAAGAGGACGTTTTGACCTGCTACTTGAGAATGCTGTTTCATGGTGACCTTTGAGTTGGAAGATGTGGCCGGTGGCCATCTTGAATTTGAAGATTGTGAATGTTAAGTGGATGGAAAGGGCAGGAGGAGTAAGCAGTTCCTTGTGGGATTGTCACTGGATTTCCATTGCTGGGTGCTGCTATGTCCAAGTGTATTGAGAGATTGCCATCTGCAATCTGCAGCTTCTAGAAGCCCTGGAATCCATCCACCCTGTTCTTTGTGTCTGCACTCCCCCACCATGGCATCAGTGTGATCTTCTCCAAGGCCAAATTCAACAGTCCTTTGCACTGACTGATGTCCTTCACAGATATCTCATGCCCTGCAGGATCACGTTGAAACTCTTAAGCATCAAAAAAAGATGCATCAAAATTTGATCCATTTCTTTTTATGCTCTAATGCACCAAGTCTCCTAGACTTGCTACTTGAATCAACTTGGCCTGCTTTCTTTTCTCATCCTTCAGGTAAAAAACTCTTATAATTTTTTTTTGAGAAAAAGGAACCATCCAACTACTGTGGTTTTTTGAGGGGACTCGTCCTATTCAATATCCTGCCTTTCCTACTCCCAAGAGAAGCGTGGGGCCTAAGTACACCACCCAGCTTGACAAGGTGGGTGCATGAAAGCTGAGTCATTTTGAAAACTGGTGCAGAATTTTTGTGAAACTTAGAATTTTTCTTCTTTTAGCTCAGCAACTTTTAAATGTAGAGGTAGAAGTCAAAACCAAACAGTTGTAAGTATACAAAACACAGTTCATTTTACTATTATTTATTAATTATTATGTTATTTTCCATATGAACAACTGTAAACCTACTTTTGCCCACCTCTGTATTTTTTATTACATGAAGTGATCTTGATTGCTGGAGCATAAAGCCAAATAGTGAGAGAAAAACAAAGAGGAAGGGGGGAGGGATAGACAGGTAGAAAGATAAAAAATAGAGAAAAAGAGAGGTGGAATCTCTGACAGCATTACACTAATCTCTGGATTTCGTCACACCTGGAAGTTTCTTGTAATAATGTTCTTTTCTTAATTTTAAAAATGTATTTATTTTAATCGTTGTTCAGGTACAGTTTTCTGTCTTTTACTCCCATCCCAGCCCACCCCCCAGCCCTCCCCACCTCCCTCCCATTTCCACCTCCCTTAGTTATTGTCCATGTGTCCTTTATACTTGTTCCTGTAAACCCTTCTTCCCCTTTTCCCGTGAAATTCCCTCCCCTCTCCCCTCTGATCCCTGTTAGCCTGTTCTCTATTTCACTGTCATTGGTTATATTTTGCTTGCTTGTTTGTTTTGTTGTTTAGATTCCTGTTAAAGGTGAGATCATATGGTATTTGCCTTTCAACACCTGGCTTATTTCACTCAGCATAATGCTTTCCAGTTCCATCCAAGTTGTTGCAAAGGGTAGTAGCTCCTTCTTTCTTTCTGTTGCATAGAAGTCCATTGTGTAAATGTACCATAGTTTTTGGATCTATTCATTTACTGACGGGCACCTAGGTTGCTTCCAGCACTTGGCTATTGTAAATTGTGCTGCTGTGAACATTGGGGTGCATAGGTTCTTTTGAATTGGTGTTTCAGGATCTTAAATGTGATTCAGTAAAATGCCTTGTGAGCTTAATCTGGTTAAGCATTTTTCTGCCACTAGAACCTATATGAATCTTAATGCTTTTTATAATATTTGTCTCAGAGAAATTGTGAAATCTACTTTCTCTACTTGGAATGCTTTTCCGTCTTTAATTATCTGAGCAATTTCTATTTATTCTTCAAGATCCCATTTTGGAGAACCATCCCTTCCCCTTCCTGCTCTCCACCCAAGCTGAGAGTTAATTGTCCTTCCTTAGTGCTACCTCTGTCTCCTAGTTACTCGTTCACTGACCACTTTAAAAAACATTAGTGATATATTTGCTCGTGTGTCAGGCTGTCCCACTTATTTAGAAAAGCTTTTAAAGTACAGGTTGTGACATTTTCCCTTCCTATCATTTTTATTCCTACAGCCAACAGTAAGGAAGTGTTAATTAAAAGTTCAACAATTTGAAATTTGGACTCCGTTATGCACTTTATATTTATATTTATATTTATAATCTATATTTAAAGCAGGTCTCATGCAGGTACTTAACATGGGCAATGACACACACTAAGCACTGCATGTGCATTATTGTGGGTATGAGGACTGCGGTTTTATCCACCATATGAATAAGCCAACTAAAGGTCAGAGGAAGTAAACAATTTATCCAAGTTTCCCCAGATAGACAATGACAGAACCAGGATATAAACTCAAATTACCTGAAGCTAGATACTGGCTCTTCACAGTTATGCTATTGTGCATGTGTTCTGAGCAGGATCTCTTGGGGGTTTAGTGAGGATAACCAGTACGCAGCGATCTACCTCAATAGTATTAAGTGACACATACCTTGCTGGCCCCAAAGAGGATATGACTCTGTCAGGGGATATGACAGTACATTCATTTTCTATTTTCTTATAAGAAGTCACCACACTTAGGATCTTATGACAGCACCATTTATTATCTTACAGCTCTGTAGGCCAAAAATTCAGGCAAATTTCAGCTAAGTTCTCTGCTAAGGGTCTTACACTCAAGGTGTGAGTTGGGTTGAGTTTTTATGCAGAGGCTCTGAGCAAAAATCTGATTCTGTGCTCATTGGTTGTTGGAAGAATCCACTTTCTTTCTTTAAAAGAAAAAGATTTAATTTATTTATTTTCAGGGAGAGAGGAAAGGAGAGAGAAAGGGAGAGAAACGTTAATATGTGGTTGCCTCTCAGGCACATCTTACTGGGTGCCTGGGATGCGATCCAGGCATGTGTCTTGAATGGGAATTGAACCAGTGACCCTTTGGTTTGCAGACCAGCAATCAATCCACTGAACCACACCAGCCAGGACTCAAGAATCCAGTTTCTTAAAAAGATAAAACTCAGCTGTAAGTGTTCTTGGATGGAAGTCACCATCAGCACCTTCAGGTCACTGACCTTTCCTTACCAGATGATTCCCTTCATCTTCAAAGCCAGCAGTGATGACCTTTATGATCTTTCAAATATTTTTCTTGTAGAATTCCAGGCTTTTTGAAAGATTAACCTGATTAGGTTGGACCCACCAAAGATAAGCTCCTTATCTTAAGGTGAACCGATTTTGGAGCTTACTGATCATTTACAGGTGCAAAAATCCCTCCCCAGGAGCACCTAGATCAGTGCCTCATTTTATGAGAATAGAATTTATACTTTTCTATTCAAAATTGTCTACTATGGAATCTCTTCTGTGACCTATGATTCATCAGAAATCACTGGCAGAACCTGCAGTTTCTCCTAGTGCCAGATGGGGAGCTCAGATGATATAAGGACAAATGCTGCTCTATCATCACTCTATCACAAGACAATGTCTAGAAACTAGTGTTCCCCTTTGAATGGTAAGCAGCAGTGGCATAAAGAGCTATGCTACCAACCAGCTGCGTGGCCTTGAGAAAATTGCTTAACCTCTCTGAAATTCATTTTCTGTAATGAATGCAAATAAATCCTCCAAACAAAAGTAACAAAAAGAAATGAGCAGATTTTGATGATTTGAAAAAAACAAACAAATAAGTAGAGGAAATATGGGTGTCTAACCTTGAGAAGGAAAACTAAATAGGGACATTAGGAGGCATCCTGGTGAAATTAGAAGACAAGTTCACTAATTTCAGAAGCCTTCAGAAAGATGGTTTCTCAACAACCTTTCGATAGCACATGGCTTTCTTCCTAACGGGAGGAACATCCTTTTTAGAGTAGTTGAAATAAAATGGAAACTGCAGCCTTTATTGCTAGTCATCCTAGTAGAGCTCAGAGTGGTCTTCTTATTTACAAGGAACAAATCGTTTCCAAACTCATCAAACCAAAATCCAGTGACATTTCCCAGCTTTCTTATTTTCTACCACATTAATGTGTAGTGAGGATAAAATGCAGGACTTCGTGCATGCAAATTAATTAATTTAATCACTTTGAACCATGACACAGATTTCAGAAGCAAACTGCCTCTGAGCTCTTCTGTTGTATTTGGTTCTTCTTTTGGTCATCTCTGTTCATGCATGTAGCTTTTCACACTTAAGCATGCTTGTTTATCCACTTAGTTTCATGGGTTTTATGCCTTCTATTTAATACATGCGGGCTACCCCTAAATGATACAAAAACAACTTCACTTAGACCAGAATTACTAATAAAAAATGCTGATTGAACTCAGCAGCATGGAAATAAATGCTCTTATGGAAATTTCCAACAGTAATAAAGTATAAAAATGCAAAAGTTATTTATCTCCAACATGGTGAGAATTCTAATTTAATGTGTATACTGTTCCCCTTGGCATTGCATGCTAATTTGATTATACTTTTGTTCAGTCTATTTAGAGACATGGATGAGGTAGAAGTAGGTTCACTTAATTCTCACAAGATCAAAAGGATAGATGCTTATGGAGCAATAATATGATTCTACCTTGAACTACTTACATTTCATAAGTGAGGTGAATTTAGGTTTATTTACAGAAATAAATATATGTATATAATATACATAATCTAAAACATATACATATATTATATATACACATGCATATTTGATATATTTTTTATGTACACTTACATTTCATACATTCATTTATCTATATGTATAGTACAATAGGCTAAACATATGGTCTGGTCAGACTTGGGTAGCTGGCGTTGAGTTAATATATAGTGTTTTGGGGGAAAGAACAAATTAATACTTAATGTGTGTTATTTTGTGTTTTCCTATAAGCTCAGGCTAAGACAAAGTTTCGAGTGTAGGTTTGATTAAGGAGTTAAAGAAACCTCTGGGAAGTGACCATGGATGTGCAAAAGTGAAGGGAAGCCAGGCTTTCAGGTGAACTATCAGGCTAGCTGCATTGTGAACCACTGACTAGAGTGTAATCATCCTGCGTAAACTTTGGAAGCTAAGGTATAGCACATACCTCAAAGTTATTGTACTTGAGGGTGCAGGGAGCTGGGGTATTTATGTACCAATCCCTACCAGTTAATGGGCAAGGGCTGACTCATAAGGTCAGTGGGTTGACTCCCCACTGGCTTACAGGGCCAGAAGAAACTCTCAGGGCAAAACACAGGAGCTGGCGTTTAGAGGTCAGGCAGGTATTTGTGTGGAAGTGTAAGGGCACCTTAATATGAGCAAGACTCCAAAACCAGGAAGAGCCAGAGAATGAGTTTGATACACCATTTTTTAATAATGAAAATAATCAGGTGCTGGGAAACATACCCAAAGTACTGGCAGTAGGCGTTTGCCTAAGAACTCAGAGTCAAGACAAAGAAGGAGAGAGATGTGACTGGTGATGAGAAAGGAAAACCCATAGCCTTTGCCTATGTTGCTTGTCCCTCTTCTTGAGCTGGCACGTACTATTTGAACAAGTGTGGCTGGCAGAGCAAAATCACGACAGAAGGGAGATAGGACTATTTCGAGCATTCTCATCTTTCTCTGACCAGTCCAGTCCACCCTCCTGGAATATAAATTTTCCCAATATCTGCCCTTTTGAGTGATACACCCAACTAAATTTCATACTTTCACTTTCCCTGATCTCATCAGTATTTACATAAAGATGTTGTTGTTGTTGCTGCTATTGCTGTTATGTGCTTCTGTCTTTGTCCTACAGGATAGTGGCTGAGGTCCTCAATGGTTAGAATGTTCCCTTGAATCCTTCGGTCACACATGGTCCAGCACTTGGGCACCCTAGGTCATAACCCCCTTTGGTTTTTGGTTCTTTGCTGGATAACAGTGCAGAGCAAGTTGGAAAGAGCTCTGTTGTGACTGCTTGACCCAGCCAATGGGGTGAGTCCTACCTCTTCTGAGATTAGGATCCATAGAAAGAATGGACAGATTAAGCAAATACTTGAAGGACTCCAAGGTTAAAGCTAGGTCTAACTGTTCAGATGGGGGTCGTACATTTTTCTTTCATTGAGCAAATACTATTGCATGCACTGGGATTCAGAAAGTAGAAACAACACTGAAGGGGCGGTTAAAAAAGAGAGCTGACAAAGGAAATCTTCAATGGAGTCCATGACAGAAGTGAGTGGAAGTATATCAGCACACACTGTAAGCATCACAGAAGCCCTGGACTTTCTATAATTTTCCTGGTCACTTCCACCTTCTTGTCCAAAGCAATGAAGGGTCTGTAGCCCTTTATTGAGGCAGGACACTCTCCTTCCATTCCACTTGAACCCATTAATAAGTATTAAGATTTCAGAAACCTAATATTAGCTTCATATGGGCCAAATGTCCAATTGAAACAAACTAAAATTCATTCACTAAGAAAAGAAGTTTTATTCTATACCTTCCCTGCATGCTATCCCTACTAATTCTTTATCCTTTGTGTTAAAAGCAAACCTCTACCCGTATCTCCTCAGATATGGATAATCTCAAAAACATCTCAGTATTTGATTAATAATTTCCTATAGGATATTTCTACTTCTTCATCTTTCTGGTCTATAATGTTTTATATATCTTCCAGGGAATCTGAGATTTCCTTGAAATGTGAAATCTATGTTCTAAGGTCTTTTACCCGTTTGGATTAGGCTCAGCTACAAGGAACTGAAAAGCCCAAATAAACTATTTTAACCAAGCTAGATGTATCTCTCATTAAATCCTGAAGATAAGTATTCAAATCAAGTTTAGTGGCTCTGTTCTTTCGGTCCTGTGGTTTCACCATCAGGTGATAACCATTTTAAGGTAGCCTTAGGGAAGGATGCTGGCCCCCACCCATGGAGGCTATATTTTGGCTAACCTGAGGGAGAAAAGAACAGAGGACAGAATCACTCCCTTACAGATATGTTCTCAAAGATCCATTTACCATATTCACATACATTGTGTTGCTCAGAACTTAGTCACAGAGTCATACAGCTGATGGGAAGGATGAAAGAATAATATGGCCCATTTTTGTGAATTATCACATGTCCACCAAAAAACATGCGTGCTCTCCCTAAGGCAGAAGTGGACAACGCAGACTGTGTGGTGTTTGCAGATCCAGCCCCACTTCCAAGACATAATAGAAATATTTCTAGTTAGAAGAGAGCAGGTTTAAGAAGTTTTACTCTACTGTTCTATCTTGAAGCAAATAGAGGAAAAGAGAACATTAACTAACTCAGAATGCAAAACTCAGTAATAAAACAAAGCCAGTGAAGAATTGGTAAGTGATGTGAGCAGATACTTCACCAAGGAAAACATATGGAAGGCAAATATATACATGAAAATATGTTCCATCTAATTAGTCACCAGGGAAATAAAAATTAAAACCACCATGAGATACCAGTAAAACCTACTGGAATTGCAAAACTGAAACTAAACAAATAAAAACCTGAAAATGCCAAATGATGGCAAGGCTGTAGATCAGTTAGAATCTTCATACACTGTTGATACACATGAAAGATGGGACAGTGACTTTAGGATGTGGTGTAGATTTCTCCTTGAGTTAAACATACACTTCTCATGCAGTTCCACTCTCAGGTGAAATCTAAACGAAGTAAAAATTATGTTCCCACAAAAACCTACCCATGAATGTTTATAAAGCATTTATCCACATTTACCTAAAACCACAAACAAACCAAATGTCACTTAATTGGTTAATGAATAGATATCTGTTCTGAGCATCTTTGTTTTCTATTCTCTTGACTCATCTTTCTACTTAATCACACAAAACATTATACAGTTTCTGTTCTGAAAATAAGGATGGTTCTTCTTTGTTTTACTGAGACTATAAACTCTTTGAAGGGAGAACCACTTCTGATACAGCAACTTGTTCCAATGAACTCAGATAGGATTACGCTGATAATAAGTATATGGCTGATGGTGCCATGTTGCACTTCAAACGCATATTCAACAAGTACTTATTGGGCACTTATTATTCCTATTTTGCTTAGATTGGGAGCAGTGTTCAATATCCATATCGGTGGTGAGGTCTTACACACATCTGGTTAGCTGTTCAATCTGAAAGAAGTTTGCATCAATCAGTTTTTTGGGAAAAAAACATTTATCCCAAAGAAGAAATCCCAGTGCTTTTCATATCAGACCTCTGGCTTGATTAAATGTATTCAAGAATCCAAATTACTCATCTGCTGTGTAAATATGCTGAGAATCTGTGAGCTTTTGCCAGCCATAATTTGAGTTGATTAACCTCGTGAGCCCTGAGAAAACAGACTGAGTTGCCTCTGAGAATATAAAGTTGTAAGAAGGAAATAGAAATAAAAAGGCAGCCATTTGGAAGTCAGGAGAGAGGCCTCAGGAGAAAGCAAACCTCTGACACCTTGATCTTGGACTCCTAGCTTCCAGATCTGGTACTGTGAAAAAACAGATTTCTGTTGTTTAAAGCCACAATATGTGATATTTTGTTTTGGCAGCCCAAGACAACTAATACAGTGCTGTTATTGCTATTCTCAAGTCAACTTAACAAAGAGAAATTCAGCTACGATGCAATATACTCATTTTAGATACATTGGTCTCTGAGTGTCTGTAGATACGTACGCCCGGGAAACTACCAGCACAACAGATATAAAACATTTGTTTCATGCCCAGAATATCCTTTTGCTTAGTTAAAGTCAATCCTCTCCCCAAAGCAGGCCCCAGGCAACTATTGATCTGCTTTTGTCACTAGAGATTACTTTTTTCTATTCTCGAGTTTAATGGAATAATACGATACACATTCTTTAGTGTCTGGTTTCTTTCACTCAGCATACAGTCATCTAAATTTCATACCTTCCTGAAGGTGTCAGTTGTCTTTTTCAACCTCCCCAACCCCTCCATTATTTACAGTTATGTTCAACTCTTGAAAAACATTTGGGTTGGCTTGTAGTTTTGGGCCAATTTGAAAAAGAAGCAATGAGCCTTCATGTATAAAGTCTTCTTTTTCTTGGATAATGTATACTATACTATAATATCTGTATGTTTAACTTTATAATGTTCCATTTTCCAAAGTAGTTATACCATTTTACATTACCATCAGTAACATATGATGAGTGTTACAAACTCTCCACTTCCTCACCAACACAAGGTGAGTCTATAACTTTAGCCACTGTAGTAGGTTTGCCTGGTAACTTGCTGCTTTGCATTTGATTTCCCCTAATGATTGATGGTATTGCATAGGTTGTTATGTGCTTCTGGCCTCCTACATATCTTCTTCTTTGAAGTATTGACTCAAATCACTTGACCATTTCAGAAACCGGTTTGCCTGATTATGACTTGTATGAGTTCTTTCCATCTTCCTAAAATAAGTTATATTAATCTTATAAAATATTTTCTCCAGATACATGGCTCGACATTTCTGTTCACCAAGACTTGTCACAACAGGAGTTTTAAATTTGCTGGAAACAAACTTATCAATGTTTTGTTTAATTTTTAATTGTTAACATTTTTGTTGAAGTGGAATTCATGTGCAAGGAAGTGCATGTATTTAAAGTACACAGTTTGAAAAATTCTGATGCATGTCTGCAACTGTGAAGCCTCAATCACCAATGTAGATCATTTTCAATAATTTTCTTGTGGACCATTGGAATCTCCTTAAAGCATGTTGCCCCACTTCTCCAGGCAACCAGAGATCCACTCTGTCGACACAGGTTAGTTTGCATTTTACTTCTTAAACAGAATTATACAGCACATATTCTTTTTTGTCTCAGTATCAGTACTTTGAGACTCATCCATGCTGTTGTGTATATCTGCAGTTTGCAACTTTATCAAATATCAATTGACCATATATTTGTGGGCCTATTTTTTAGATTTTTTCTGTACCATTTATTAGTTCTTACACCAAGGGCACACTATCTTGATTAGTATAATATTATAATAACTCTTGAAACCAAGTAATATAAGTCTCAAATTTTGTCTTCTTTATTTCAAAATTGTTTGAGGTACTCTAGGTTTTTTGCATTTTTATGTGAATTTTCTAGTTAACTTCTTAACATCTAGAAAATATCTTGCTTAAATTTTGATAAAGTTTGCCTTGAAACTAAGAGTGAGTTATGGATAATTGACATTTTAAAATATTGAGTCTTCCGAGATATGACCTCTTCATTTATTTGAATCTTTTAAGTTTATCTCACCAACATTTCTGTTTATAGGTTGTCAGATTTATCCGTAAGTATTTTATTTTTGATGCTATGGTAAATGGCATTGTTTATTTATTTCTTTTTTTAAAAAATTTTATTTAGTTATTTTTCAAGTACAGTTTTCTGTCTATTTCTCCCATCCCAGCCCCCCCTGCCCTGTGCTCTCCACCTCCCTTCCATTTCCACCCCTCTTAGTTCTTGTCCCAGTGTCCTTCATACTTGTTCCTCCAAATCCCCCCCCCCCCTTTTCCCCTTAAATTCCCTTCCCTCTCCCCTCTGGTCACTGTCCCCTTGTTCTCTATTTCAGTGTCTTTGTTTTTATTCCGCTTGCTTGTTTGTTTTGTTGTTTAGCTTCCTGTTAAAGGTGAGATCATATGGTATTTGTCTTTCAACCCCTGGCCTATTTCACTCAGCATAATGCTTTCCAGTTCCATCTATGTTGTTGCAAAAGGGTAGGAGCTCCTTCTTTCTCTCTGCTGCATAGAATTCCATTGTGTATATGTACCACAATTTTTTGATCCATTCATTTACTGATGGGCACCTAGGTTGCTTCCAACTCTTGGCTATTGTAAATTGTGCTGCTATGAACATTGGGGTGCATAGGTTCTTTGAAATTGATGTTTTAGGAGACATTGTTTATTTTTATTTCAATTTCTGATTGATTTTCACTAGTGTATGGAAATAAAATTAATTTTGTATATTGTCCTTGTATCCTACAACCTTGCTAACTCAACTAATGAGTATGTTTTAAAATAAATGTCATAGAATTTTATTTATAGAAGATCATGACACAAGTGAACCAAACATGACAAAAAGATATTTTACCTCTTTCCTACCAATCCAGATGCCAATATCATTGTTACTGGGTTTGATGTTTTTGTTGTTGCTGTCATTCTTGCTGTTGTTAGTTGACTTATAGCACTAACTAGTACCTCCAGAGAAATGTAGAGTAAAAGAGATAAGGGTGGCGTTTTATGGTCCTGTTCATGATCTTTGGGGAAAAACATTCTGTCTTTTGCTATTAAGTACTATGTCATCTGCATGCAATTTAAAGACCATCTCCATCAATTACAGGAAGTTGCTTTCTATTTCTCTATTGCTGAGTATTTATTCATGAATATATGTAAACATTATAAGAGTTTTCTGTATCTATTGAAATTATCATGTAATTTTTTTCTGTTATTCTTATTAAATTGGTTCATTATATTGATTCATTTTGGAATGTTATGAACAACCTTATGCTTTGGGCATAAATCCTCATTTAGTCATAGCTTATTTTCCTTTTTTTGGTGAGGATTTTGCAGTTACATTTGTCAAAATATTGTTTTTAGTGTTCTTTTATTATTATATTTTTGCCAGTTTGGGTCTGAAAATAATGCTGGCCTCCTTAAATGAATTGGAAAATTCTTCCTACAAATTTATTTTTAAAAATAAATTATATATAATTCCTACTTTTAATGTTTGCTATAATCAATCAATTCAGTCTTCTAGGACTTGGATTTTCAATGTAAAATAGTTTTTAATCATATATTCAATTTATTTAGTAGATGTAGGGCTAGTATAATTTGGAAATATCTTCTATTGTCGATTATATTAATTAAAGTCTTTAAAAACATCAATATTTTAATTTACTCAAATATTTTGTCATAATGCACTCATCGTATTCTCATTATAATCTTATGTTTGTAAACCATGTTAGTAATCATTCTTCTTTAATTTCTGGAAAACAAACATTGGATGGGTCTATTCTACACAAATTGCGTCTACTCTAAGACTGATATGTCCTAGATTTCCCTGTGCATCATTGTCATTTCTTACTTAAATTATAAATTATATTTTCACGAAATCTTGATTAATTACCTGACTACTAATTTTGATTAGTAGGGTATGAAAGTGTTTTAGATCCCTAGTCATTAGCATGATTTCAGAGCCAATGTCTAATACATCCCCCTAAATCTGGATTTAAAAAAATTTTTAGTTTTTAAAAAAATTTAATTTACAAAGAAAAAAATCAAATTTGTATAAGATTCGATTTTTTTAAATTTTATTTTTATTTTTGATTTTTAGAGCAAGGGTTGGGAGGGAGAAGGAGAGGGAGAGAAATGTCCATGTGAAAGAGGAACATTGATTGTCTGCCTTCCATATGCACCAGGGCTGGGGACTGAACCTGCAACCCAGGCATGTGCTCTGACCGGAATGGAGCCTGGTTTGGTTTGTGGGATGATGCTGGATGCCAAACCAACTGAGCCACACCAGCCAGGGCTGGATTTTTTTCTTTGTTCCTCCCTCCTCACCCCTTCCTTCCCCTTCCCTCCCCTCAATTTTCTTTTCTTTTTTTCTTTTCTTTTACTTCTTTTCTTTTCTTATGGCAATTAATTCTTTCTAGGTGGCACTTGTCCTCCCCATTATTCAAAAATTTTTTTCTTTTGGCCTGTAATTTGACTTAGGTATAACTGGGTCAGATGCTGTCACTTTCTGCTAAAAAACTTCAGGCAGGTTTTGGCATCCAGAGCCAAAGTTTTTCCTATTTCATAAAGATCAAGAAATAAACTCATAGTGTATCCAGACAGCTTTGAAGATGGTGTGTATTTGTAGCAGGGCAAAACTTTCTGCAGCAGAGCTCTTTGCCGCTGGCCCCTGGCCCTGGCCAACAGCCCGCACACCAGCAGGAGCAGCACCAGAAGAGCAGGACGGACCCTTCTCTCCTCCAACATCCCTCCAGCAACACTGACTCATCAGACCTAACACTGGTCCATCTGGGAGAGGAGAGATGCTTACAAAGTCCAGCTCTAATATTGTAGAACATGCAAGGAAAAGAGGTTTTGGAACATTTTTAGAGTTACTTTCCAAGTTGATAACTGATCAAATTGTCATGTATTTTACTTCTTCATGTGTTCTAGACTTCACTGTGCATCATTATTTCTCATTTAAACAATCAATTATGCTTTAAAAATGTTTTAAAAAATATTGTTTACATTTACCAAAATATTTATGGTTTCTGGTGTTCTACATTTCTTCAAGTAAATTCATGTTTTCCTGGATGACTTTTTCCCTCCTCCTGAATGGATTCGTTTAAGGTCTTCACAGGTTTGCCAGCAACAGATCTTAGTAGATTATTTTTGTATAAAAATGAGTTAATCCATGACGTGGTTAGTGTATTAGTTCCCCGAAACTAATACAAAATGATATTGAATGTAAACCCTGATTTAAAAGATTTTTAAATACTTTTAATTATAAGAAATTAGTACTTTTATTTTTGTTTAATATTTTTGATGGAATTAGTATTTAAGTAGATAATGTTTTTGGCCTTTTAAATACATTGTTCTATAATCACTTAGGTTTCATTGTTCATAAAAGCATGTTCATCAGTATTATTCACAGAAACAGACACGATAATTTGAGTGCAAATATAGAAAAACATTTATTGTAAGGAATTGACTCACAGTATTATGGAGACTGGCATTTCCAAATCTGCAATGTATGCTCATGTGCTTGAGACCCAGGCAAGCTCAGGGTGCATGTGAAATCTGAAGTCCATCTGCTGAAGATCCCCTTGCTCAGGGAGGTCAGTCTTCTTCTTCTGTTGGGGCCTTCAGCTGACTGGAGGAACCCACATTATAGAAGGCAATCCTCTTAACTCAGGGATGACCAATTTAATCATTAATATCATCCCCAAACACCACGAAGTTGCCACACAAAATTAACCATAACAGGAGGTCATTCTAACTTTCCTTTACTTTTATGTATTATTTCTTTTCTCTCTGATGGCTCTGTATTTTTCTTATTTCTGGTCTTCAGGATTTTCACTGCTACGTGCTCCTCTGTGGCTCACTCTGCACTCATCATACTTGGGGTTCACTTCACGCTCAGCTCGACTTATTAGATCTGGGTTTTGTCATTTTCATTCAAATAAAAAATACCACAATTTCTTCAAATATGTGTCTCTCCTCTGCTCTGTGATTGATCTCTTAGTGACCTCCCACACGTCATTAAGTGTTTGTTCATTGTGTACCATTTATTTCTCTGTTCCAGTTTTTGAAAGTCATTTTTGAAGTGCCTTCAGGCCATCAATGATTTTTCCCCTCTGCTGTAGTTAGGCTCATCCAGTAATGTTTTTATTCTAAACATTGCATTTGTGTCTCTATGATTTCCATCTGATTCATTTTTATATCTTCCATTTCTTTTCTCAATATTTGTATGTTTTAATTTATATGCATAGCATATTTATAATGCCTATCTCAGAGTCCTTGCTCACTATTTCCATAATGTTTATAATTTGTGAATCTGCTCTTAATGACTGGTTATAGGTCCAGTTTCTCTGCTTATTTGCATAAAATAATTTCTGGTTCGATGTGAAGCATTTGTCAATGAAGCATGTTTGAATATCTGGTGTTAACCCCTCATAAAACAATACTTATAGTGATGTGGCTTGGTCTTTGCAGCCTTGGTATGAAGCTTTGTTATGACAGCTCTAAGTAGCCCTTACTCTGGCCTTGCTGATTTCTACTTCCAAAGTATTAACCTTCTGAGGACTCCACTGAATGCCTCAGGTGTTCAATGAGATCTCTCCACTCTAGCTCATAGGAACACTAGTATCTTCTGGACCTTTGCAATCTCTGGGAATTCTCTACCTGATAGTCCTCTACTAGTTCTCTCCCTGGTATTTATTTTCAACTTACATTATATGCAGGTGCAATTCATTATTCTGCAGAAAAGCCTCCAGAATCCCCATGCAGATTTGCAGAGATTTTGTGTTTGTGTGCATCTTCTATGCACATGTGTGTAGTAGCTCTCTTTTCAAAAAGTATTCTGCTGGCAACTAATTGTTGCAGACTACTAAGACTTTTATTTTTTTTAATTTATTTAATTACTGTTCAAGTACAGTTTTCTGTTTTTTACTCCCATCCCAGCCCACCCCCCCAGTGCTCCCCACCTCCCTCCCATTTCCACCCCCCTTAGTTGTTGTCCATGTGTCTTTTATACTAGTTCCTGTAAATCCTTCCCCTCTTTCCCTTGAAATTCCCTCCTCTCTCCCCTATTTTTTAGGTTTCTGCTAACTGGGACCTTTGTTTTCTGTATCATAGTCTTGAAAGTCCCTGTAGGCAGAAATGCTGAATGGTTCCTCTTGTTTGTGGCTTTTCTTTCTGGGGTAACAACCCAGCATTGCCTGTTTCCATTGTCAAAAAACAATTTCCACATATCTTCTCTAGTTTTCTAGCGCCTTAGGGAAGGAGAGTAAGTCCAGGACCACTTATTCCAACATGGCTAGAAGTGTGTGTTTGTCAAGTTAGTTTATATTATTTAAAACCGTTTGTTGAATAAATCATTTTTTCCTCTAACTGGACATCCCCTCTGGTTTTGCATTTCAGGAAATAAATGTCCAAACACTCTTCAACAGCAATCACTGTTTGGAAAATTCTTACCCTCCACCAAGAATAATGCTAAATATCTAACACACAGGATTTTATCCAAGGTCATTGCCATAGAGGAGGGAACTGTCATCCCATTTTCAAATGAGGTAAATGAAGATCAGGTTGGTGTGAAGCAGCAGTCAAACTGAGGTTTTTCTTAACCCCCTCTCCAGCTCTCAGAAAGTGTACAGACCCATCTCTATGAAACAGTTTGGAAAAGGCACACTCAGAAAAAGAAAGCGCATGCTATGCCTTTAGGACTGTGAGTGAGGGTGAGGAAAAGTCAATAAAGCTGTTTTACCGTTTAAAAAAATGAAATAAATAAAGAAATAGAAGTCACATGTGGCACTTAGCAAGACTAAATAAACACCATTGGTAAATGGGATAGATAGAACCTAGCAAATCATGAAATAGGTACTTGTTTTGTGTTTCTCTGTCTTCCTCTTTCTATAATTATACACCTTTCCCCGCACTCACAGCTTCTGCTCAAACCCAATGTTTGTCCTATTTTGTCCTCTCTGTGGGTTACACCAGGTCAGAATTCTAACAAAATATCTTATCCCCCCATGTAATCTTACCCTCAGCTACACCCTGCCTTGCGATGTCAGAGCTTGTCCTGTTTTCTCTCTCCTGTGTCTGCACTGGTTCAAGCTCACGTCACCCATGACCACAGGCCTGCAACAGCTTTCCGGCTCCCTTCTCAGTCTCCACCTGGTCAGTGAAATTTATTTTCCACACTGTAGCCAATGAGATTTTTCATGATCAGATCAGATCACCTATATATTTAAAAAAGAGTACAGTGGCTGTCCTTGTCCTGCAGAGTTCAGACTCAGGACTGACTTGGCTGTTGCCTAGTTCAATCTCCTCCCCACAGGTTTGGTCTTGAAGGAATGAATGAATCTATACATTGCAGTGCTTCAAAAATGCCACTCCCAACAAACTATCTTACTCTTGTTCATACATTGAACATAAAACATGGTTTTGCCTTTAGTGATACTGGTGCCCACCTCCCTTACATACACGATGTGCCTATGTTGGTGGTAACACTAAGTCTGTCCTTACACTGGGGTTGGGCTACTGCTATGCAGACTTGGCTATAATACCCAGCACTTATACGATGCCACACAGGCCTCAGCAAAGGTTTCTGGCTGCACAATGGCTGGACCTCAAGAAAATCATCCATTACAAACAGAGTAACCAGCCACTTTAATTTCCTGGGTCAGTCTGGTGTATGCCCAATGCTCCTGCATAAATAATAGCAGTGCCCCCTTTTGCTCTGAAAAACATACTAGTTGGATAAAACATGTGCTTACTTTTGTTATAGTGACATTTTAGTTCAAAAGCATTAGTCTTGCTTTTGCCACATTATAAGGGCTTTAGAATGCAGGCTGCTACAGGACGACCTGAAACTATCCAGGAGTCAGGAGACATGGGACCTGAGTTGTGCTGTGCCTAAGACTTTTTGTGAACATCTCAGTTTGAATAAGCTGTAGGCTTTGGTAAGAAGGACTGTTTGCTGACCATGATTTCATTTTTTATTTAGAGCATAGAGTGGATTATATCTGGACTGATTTTGGATTTAGAAATCCTCACAGGTTTATGGGGTGATTTTGACACGATACTCTAATATTATAGGTGGACATCCAGATAGGCTGTTCCCTTAGACTTAAGGAATTTATAATATTGGAACTGGAAACAAAGGTGAAGCATATTAATGGGAAACTGTGCTGAATGATAATAAATTCTCCAGGCTGACCATCTGGGTTAGATGTGTTCCATTTTTCAATGGAAGACCAGTCTCCTAGTGGCTTATTTAACCCAGGTTGGTAGGCAAAATCTATTTGAACAGGGTGTACGTTGAAAAGACTCAGAGCTATTCAGTTTAGGAATGTAGTAAAACCAAAAATACTCTAGGCAGTAAGTAATGGGGAAGTAAAAAAAGAAAAAAGAGATTTTGATATGGCAAACAGTATAGACCTACCTGTGTTAGAGGAGAAAAAGGACCAACTTAAATGGCCTACTGAGCTATCAGAAACTAAACAGAGCCCTGTGAAAGAGGGAAAACAGTGGAGGGAGATGAGGCTTGAGAGGAGCAGCTTAAATGAAAGGAGAAGAAAGAATGTAGCAAGAAGGTAGACTTCTTGAGTCCCAGAATACCTCCAAACAGAGGGCACACAGTGTCTTGAAAAGCATCTGGAGAAAGTCTTTGTTAAGCAACTCAAGACACACGCTTCAGAAACATAGTAGCAGGTTCAGTCCAGAAATCTGCTGAACAAGAGTCTTGAGTGGAAATCCATTTATGGGCAGGGTGTTCAACAGCCTATGCTCTTCCACACTCAGTTATGGATAGATGCCCCCGTGGCCTAAGAATGTTCAATGAGTATTGTAGAAGATGCGCCAATAGCCAGAGTCAATGCACAATAAAGACATGAGGTTTTTAAAAATACAGGACACAAAGGGAAATGCAACTGACCAGTTTTTAAAAGTGAGATAAAAGCATCTGATCAGGGATCGTGACACCGTGACCTGGGCTCTCTCCATTGCAATTTTCTTAAACTTAGCAATACAGTTTCAAGGCTACTGAGACAGCATACTGTTTGTGTGGAGGGCCAGGTGGCCAATATTTCAGGCTTCCCACAACCCGAGTTCTCTCTATACAGTACCCAACTCTTTCTCTGAAGCAGAGGCACCAGGAAAGGAGTATGTCCGAATGTGTTCTAATAAAACTTTATTTATACGAACAGGTGCTAGTTCTGCAGGCCCCTCATTTCCCCAAACCTGTTCTAAGAGAAACCATATGGCTAGGTTGCTTCCTCCCCTGAGAGGTGGGAAATGCATTGTGTCCAAAGAACTTCCTATTGGAATATTTGGTTATGAGAGTTTCAGTGTTGTAATAATTTTGAATGTGTTATAACCTCATTTGACTTTGAAGATAAGACATGGTGTTGAATTAAAACAATTTTTTACAGTGTGACAGAACTACAGCCATTCCAGGAAGTGGCTATGCAACTATCAGGAGCTCCATCCTCCAGCTGAATCTAAGCAAAACAAGAAATCAGAGAGGACTTCTATTGGCTCTGTACCTTTAGCTGAAAAGATGAAGACATTTATGAAAAGTATTTGGAAATCTTTGGGTTTTAACATACTAATTTACAAGGGGATTTAATCTTTAGATTTTCATGTGTTAATGGATTCATAACATAATGAACATGGATTTATGGAACATACTTCATAATGAGGATGAATTTATACTAAAATTAAAACATCTCTATGTTGGGGTACCAAAATACTGTTATTTGATGCAATTAAAGAACCTCTAAAAGGTGATATTGAACAAGCAGGTACACATTATTCTTGAGATGGCAATAGGATGGCAATGGAGTATTCTATTTCGGGCTTGAAAAATGGTCTTGGAAATGATTTTTGCTCTCCTGTGGGTGCCAGGTCCACTTCTCCACTGTGGTTCCAGGATGATTAAGCAGTCAACCACATTTTCTTCTCTGTCACCTCCCCATTCCAATCACTTACTGGTGTTTTCTTCACCCACTAAATCAACTGTGTGTCCCTCAAGTTTTCATCTTAGAGTTTCATTTGGGAGGGAATCACAAATGAGACAATAAGTATCAGTTGAATGAACAGATAAATGAAAAAGTAAGTATCTTTTTTGTTTTATTTTGAGGAAGGGAAGACAGGGTAAGAAACTCAGAGGCAGGTAGCAGGGATAATTCCATAAGGTCCTTCTCTCTGTTCCTTTACAGCTTTGCTGCTGATGCCCTTGACCATCCTGTAGGATTAGCAGGGCTTTATTTCTCCAGTTTTCCTCAGATTTGCCTCACGGCTTCTTGAATCTCTATTCAATCTATTCCTAAATAAATCCTTCAGAGTGAAAGTTCAGATCATGGAGTTAGTAATAGCCATATGATCTTTTCTTGAACCAGTGCATGCTGAGCTCCTCCTAAGTGTCAGTGCCTGTTCAGATGATCTGGATCTGAGAACTAGACCAAACCAGGAGGTCCTCATGAAGTCAAACTGCTCAAATCCTGGGTCAAAATCATAATGGCTCACCTGATAAATATGTACAATGATGAGTAAGAGTGATGGTCTCTCACCTCCTAAAAGATGCATTTCCTCCAAAACCCTGTTTGTTATTCACTCCTCAGCCAATCTCTCCTGCAAGCTAAAATAATTGCTACACCATCACTGCAAGCTCCCTTGATTTTGATGTTAATTTACATGGCATTCGTGTGACCTAATTAACTAGAAGCTCCTCGCAACAGCCTCCATTCTGGAAGCACAGTTCCCTCTAACCCCCTTGGGTGAGACACTCTAGGCCTCCCGAGGGGCTGCCTTTCTCCAGACCTTCCTTTCTTCTTTCCCTGAATCATTCATGCTTTGATGAACATAAATCCTTTGGGATATATTTTTTCAAGCAGATTCGCTTCCCTTGTTTCTCCCCAGGTTTTTATTATTTTTTTTATTGATATTCAAGTACAGTCGTCTTCATTTTCCAGCCACCACTTCCCCTGCCCTACCCATGCCCACCTTCCAGCCTCAATCCCACCACCCTTGGCTCCATCCATGGGTCCCTCATTCATGTTCATATGTTTTCCCCCAGGTTTTTATAGGTTACTTAATAGTGCAATTAATTATTGTTGTGTAGCCCCATGCAAGGATCTTTTATTTGTCCTTTCCTCAGAAGTTTTTGTTGGTTGAGGCAGATGATTGTAATCACTTTTTCATCCCCTAGGAGAAGAAAATGGACTTTGATAACGGTCAGGAAACGGAGTTGGGGGGAGGGAAACTCACTTATTATCTTTCTTGCCACACACCTTTTGTTGTCTTTTGAAAAATAAAAATCTTTCAGAATAAAGAATTTTAAAATAATGCATTCACACTGAAAATACAAGTTGTATTAGCAATATGATCCTTTTTTGTACAATTTCCTCAAGAATTGTCTGTACTAGGCAGGGGTGATAACTTGAAAATAGGCGTAGTGATAAGCTCTTTTAAGAACTAATTGCTGAGCCTTTTATATATAAGATAAATTTATCTCAAAATAAGATGTTTTGTTTACTGTATCCTTAAATATTTTTGTGCATGTTTTTCTTATCCATGCTTATTATAGATGAAGCACACAAAACCTAAATCTGGACAAAATTTTTTTCAGTCTCCCTCTTTCCCCAAGGAGAAAAAAACCACTGTATATTTGCAGGGGTTAACCATTTACATAATAGGAGGGTGATCTCAATCTACAAGCAATAATGAGGATGGAATTAAAAGCATTGTATGGGTGCAGCCAATACCTTTGCAAGATAATGGATGTATTGAATTAAACATGTATTGTGAGGAAGAAGTTTCATCTATCGGTTCTTATCACTTAGTTTTTGCTGTGAAACACACAGCCACAAAATACTGTCGGCATTGCCTTCCTCAGCTCAGGCTGCTATAACAAAATGCCACAAACCAGGGTGCTTCAACAATGAGCTCTTCTTACAGTTCAGGAAACTGGAAGTCCCAGAGGAAGGTGCCAGCAGATCTGGTGGCTGGTGAGAACCTTCCTCCTTGTCGGCAAACAATGATCTCCTCATGACTTCACATGGCCGTTCCTTATGGCAAATACTTGGAGACAGAGCTTGTGTCTCTTCCCCTTTTCATAAGGGGTTAATCCTATCATGAAGTCCCTGCCTTAGTGATCTATCTAATCCTAATTACCTCTCAAAGGTCCCATCTCTAAAAACCATGATTTTGGAGATAAGGAATTCAACATCTAACTTTTTTGGAGGGTGTAGTGAGCAGGACCAATAAAATGGCCCTGGTCCTGTAATGGCAGAATGAACAGCCAGAGGGGAAAGAAAGGCAGGGGGGAGGAGGGTTACATGTCCCACCCACTGACTCAGTAGCCCTTAAATTTTATGTATCTTTTTCCATCTTTTGGGGAAAAAAGCCTTTGAAACTGTGCTTTCTTTATTCTTTTAAAGATTTTATTTATTTATTTATTTATTTTTAGAGAGAGGGGATGGGAGGGAGAAAGAGAGAGAGAAAAATCTCAATGTGTGGTTGCCTCTCATGTGCCTCCTACTGGGGACCTGGCTCACAACCCAGGCCTGTGCCCTGACTGGGAATCAGACCAGTGAGTCTCTGGTTTGCAGGCCAGCACTCAATCCACTGAGACACACTAGCCAGGTCTAAAATTGTGCTTCATCTCAAGGCCTGAAAGGCTGAAAAGGGACCATAGTGCCTAAAAGAAGAAGCCCATTAATACTTTTAGGTATTCACACCCTCATCCTGAAAAGCTAGCACTACCTTTACTTGTCAATCAGTACAAACCTCCCTCAGCCCTCACCCTACCAACTGCATAAATCCTCAAGACAAAGGACTCAGGGCTTGGCAGGCTTGGTGCTCTTGGCTCTCTGACCACCCAGCCTCAGGCCACCTGGCCTCTGGCCACATGTGCACTTGCCATCCCAGCCTTTGAGTGACTTATTTTCCCCCTCCTTACTCTGTTTCACCTTGACCCTATGACTTTCAGCCCCCCACCCCCACCTTAGCTAGGCCAGTTCTCTTCCATGAGAACAGATCACCAATAAACCCTGCTTGCACACCAATTCTTTACTGCATTGGTCTTAAGAACTGAGATTCTGGGAGTTTCTCTCATAACAGTCTGATCAAGGTAGCATAAAATATATAAAACAAAATGGAGTCACTCATGTCAACCAAGATGGCCACCAGTCAGCCATGCTACTTTGGCTCAAGAGGAAAACTATGTAAGTCATGCTAGAAACAACTGGCCAGGAGACACATCCAAGATATCGACACATGTGATCAGAACAGCCATTTCTGCAGAGTGGGCCTACCTATAGATAGGCTCCTGGGGAAATTCCCCACTTGCCATCAGGGTACCAAGACACTTATCAAAGGACACAGAAGGGTGGAGTGCACTGCCCTCAAGGTGTAACTGAGGCAGGCTCCACACTACTACTGAGATCACCAAGCTCCACAAACCAGGGTGCTGCTCCACACCATGCTGATCTCCCTTGGCATGGGCCACCAGAGGCTCTGCCCTGCTATCAACCTGGCTCCAGAGATCCTTCCTTGCAAGATGCTGACAACTTCCTTGTGCATCGTGCTGTCTCCCCAACCTGCAGACTGAGACTCTGGGACTCATATTCATTATGCCCCACTGATTGCTGTGTGTGAGTGTGTGATATTTCTCTTATATTGTTAGAGTGAGAGTAGGATGTTAATGTATGTTGAAGTTCTACTTTAACATATGCTTATTGAATACATTTTATTGAATGCAGTGAGCCTGCATTCAATAAAAGTTGAGTGAATAGCATGGTTACTGTGTGTGACTCTTGTCTATTCCTTGGTGCCAGGCTGCTCAGCAGGCAGCTAACCAAGCAGTTACCTGGCTCACCTACAAGAAAGACTGTATCACAAAAAACATGTTTGTGACAGGGCAACACAAATATTCAGTTCATATTAGGTATTGCAGTGAGTATTTCCTTATCTCTTATCTGTTTGCTGTCCACAGGGGTTTGGTTAACTCACACTGGACTTGCTGGGCTTGCCTGCAAGGGTCAGGCTGGTTTTGGTTTTGTGCTATATGTCTCTCACCTTTCTAGGGTCAGGGTTAAGCTTAGGCGCCTTCTGATGATGATGAAAATCAGGAGCTCAGGAAATCAAGCTCAACCGCATGAGGGCATTGACATTTCTCTTTGGATCACTTCTGATGATAACCATTGACCAAAGAAAATCAAGTCTGCCCAGACAGACATCCATCTGTCCTGTGGGGAGACCCAGGGTAGAGAGGAAATATGATCATATCTGTGGCACTTATCTTCTCCAGGAAGTGTTTATCGGCTACTCCAACTCTTCCTCTCTATGAAGTTAAAATCTTTGTACATTCTTTCGCCTGGAAGATTTTTATGTGTGTATACCGTTGCAAACACTGTGCTTTGTTGTAGTGTGTCTGTGTATCAGTCTTTCATTCTAGAGGCCATCAGGAGTATTTTATTTTTCCTGTGTACGTAGGAATCAGTACAGTCAACAAATATTTATTAGATGACTGAACCATAAGATGTGTGCAACTAATATTTCATGCTGTTTTATATTTTCAGAAATATTAATAAATATTTTATTGTTTCTATAAATCCTTCCACATCATAGGTTTAAAAAAGGATTAACTGACAAGTAGTTCTCAAGACATTCTAAACACACAATAAACATTACTTCTAATACTATTGCATTTAAATTTAGTAGTCTAAACATGAACTTTGTATCACTATTTATATAAATTACCACTCAGACAGAGAAAAAGCAATTCTATATAATATCCTTCATGTGTAAAATCTAAAAAAAAAAACAAGTAAACAAATGAAACAGCAGAAACAGACTCATAGATACGAAGAACAGAATGAGATGGTTGGCAGAAGGGAGAGATAGGGGAGTTCAGTAAAAAAAAAATGAAGAAATACAAATCACTAGTTATAAAAGAAAAATAAGGCCCTGACCAGTGTAGCTCAGTTGCTAGGACAACGTCATGCAAAGCCAAAGGTCGCTGGCTGGATTCCCAGTCAGGACACATGCTTGGGTTGCGGGTTTGGTCTGGTAGAGGCACATATGAGATTCAACTGATCAAACGTTTCTTTCTCGCTTTGATGTTTCTCTCCCTCTGTTTCTCTCTTCCTCCCCCTCTCTCTAAACATAAATAAATGAAATAATAAATAAATAAATAAATAATCACAGGGTTTACAGCCTAAGAAAAATAGTCAATATTATCATAATAACTTTGTATAGTGACAGAAGATTACTAGACTTATTGTGATCACACTGTAAGAAATATTAACATTGAATCACAATGTTGAACACCTGAATCTAATATAATATTGTATTTCCACTGCACTGTAATAAAATGAATAAATAATGTACCACTGCTGTATGTATTATACTTATTAACGTACACATGATATCTACTGAAATCAGGCAGAAACAAAAAAAGGCAAAAATTGTACTAGTTTCAAAATGTTTATACTATTTCCCACGCAACATAGTATAATTCTAGTTTGCTGAGGATATCATTTTTTCCTGTAAAGGAAAAAAAAAATTGATCATATGCACTTTATTAGCAACACTCTTTGACCATAATCGTGGATAAGATGTGCAACTAGAAAGTTCTGTGGAGGCAGTGAAATGGGGTTTTGTACTGCCCCAGTGGGGGATGCTCAAAGTGAATAGAGATTGTTTCTGCTTATCCCCTGTGGTGTGCCAAAGGGAGGATGACGCTGAGCAATGAGCTGGGCTGCTGAAGGGACAAACTCGGGGATGACACCACCAAGTACAAAGCTGACACACTGCTAACTTGTGCCTTGGTGAGATTTAGGAAATAGTTCTTAGCTGGGGTGAATAGATTTTATAAAGGCTGCTTGAGGTTTGTTTTCGTCTTTGTTTTTTACCTTAAGCTGCTTTTCCCCTTTAGGTTATGCCCAAGTCAAGACAGTTCCAGGGAAACAGAGTTCGAGCTGACTGCAGTAGGCTTGAGAAGAAAGAGGTAAGAGGTTTGGATCATCAGACTGCAGAGAATTCAGAAAAATGTGATTCATAAGGAGGAGCAACAAAGTCTGTATAAATCCATCTCAACTCTTACCTGCTTCAGGAAATGCATGTGGCAGATAATGAATTCAAAGACCCCAGCTAAAAGCAGCAGCTAGGAGACAAAGGAGTTGAGCATAATTATCATCTGTTGTCCATTGCTTGAGAGACTTGCGAAACCCCTCAAACTTCCAGAAAGGAAGAGCTATAACGTACCACAAGAGTGTGTATTAAACTATAAAATGGAATCACTTTACAAAAGAAATTGTGGTGTAGTCATTGGCTTTGAAACCAGATTGACCTAAAATCCTAACTTACGACCTATGCCACCTTGGGCCAGTTACTAAACCGTTCTGTGTTTTACTTTCTTTATCTGTGGACGGGGACAACTAACAATAGTGTGTACTTCATGAATGCATGGGGAATGCTTTGTAATTTAATTAATCTAAAGCTGTAACAATAGTGTTAGCATAAAGTGAGCCATCGGTAAATATTATTATTTTTATTATAGAACACTCTACTTATTATCATTAATACAATTTTGGTTAGATAATACTAATAAGAAGGAATTCCACCAATCACTGTAACTATAGTGTGTTGACCTTCAGTGTTTCCCTATATCCTCTATCACTCCCAAGGTGTCTTTAATGTTGTGTGTCTTCTTTCAGATTGCAGGGACAACTGGGGTAGATTTAGTCTTCCATACTTTTCCAAACTCACATTGATGCTTATAATTTCTTTAACGGAAAAAAAAACACTTTTTAATGTTTCATATAAAATTAAGAACAAGTGACTTAAATCTAAGTTATTGTCAGCAGGCTCAAAAGCTTCATGATACTAAACAAGTGACATTAGCTGTATCTCAGTTTCTTTATTTGCACAGATAATACAAACTCCAACTTATTTCTGTAAGGGGATGGGATGGATGTTGTAGGTTCATGAGTTGCTGGTTCCATTTTTCTTTCCTTTTATCCTGGAAAAAGTTGCCAGATTGCTGTTGATATTTGTGTATAAATAAGATATGCCAGATTATTCCTGAAGACCAAATGTTTTATTCAAAGTAGACAGCATAGAAATGGTTTATGAGAATAGACCCTGGATTCAGTGGGCTGGGATCCTGGTCCCTGCCCTATGGCAGTGTAAACCTGGGAAATTTATTTAAATCTCTGATATAGTTTCCTTATTTGTAAAGGTAGCATGATTGCCTGATCACAAAGTTTTGTGTAAAGTAGATAACTCAGTGAGTATACACTGGTTACCAGAGAATCTGGCACGTGATACGTACTCAGCCCCTCTCTGCTATTATTAACAATGCACGTGCCTTTCCAGCTCTGTGTACACAGCCAGGTTGCATGAAGGGGCCAAATGGTGAATCCACACAAAAAAATCATAGACCATATGTTTCTCTGGTGCTCTCTAGAGAAAGAATTCCCAATTAGCCATCTGAGTTTCTCATCTGAACTTAACCCTCACAAAACTTCCAGTACAGTTAAAAATATTTTTTTCCTTTTTAGTTACAGTTGACGTTCAATATTATTTTATACTAGTTTCATGTGTACAGCATAGTGGTCAGATGTTTGTATAATTTACGAGTGACCCCCCTGATATGTCTAGTACCCACCAGGCACCATACAAAGTTATTGCAATATTATGATTATATTCCCTATGCTGTGTTTTATATCCTTATGACTATTTTGTGATTACTAATATGAACTTCTTAATCCTTTCATCTTTTTCACCCTGTGCCCCAACCCTCTTCCATCTGGCAACTATCGGTTTGTTCTCTGTATCTCTCATCTGTTTTTATTTTGTTTGTTTTGTTCTTTGTATTTACATATAAGTAAAACCCTGTGTTATTTATCTTTTACTTTCAAGCATTTTTCACTTAGCATAATAACGTCCAGTTTCATCCATGTTGGTGCAAATAGTAAGATTTCATTCTTTTTATGGCCAAGTAATATTCCATTGTATACATGCACCACATCTTTATCTACTCATCTATTGATGGGCTCTCTGGATGCTTCCATATCTTGGGTATTGTACATAACATTGTAATAAACACAAGGGTGCATATATATATAAAGAAATGCAAAACATTTTGTTAACAGATAAAATAAAACATGAATCTGGGTTCTAGACCTTCTCTCTTACCAGTATGTAAGTCAATGCTGTGGAATGCATAAATGTGTGTATGACCTGGAGGTTCACAAATCCTTGCATTCTAATAATAGTATAAATCTGTAAAGCACTCAGGTCACATCCTGTAGACCTGAAGCTGCCTTTCCACACAAGCCCACATGCATCACTGTTGCTGTAGTATTTATAGAATTAGTCCTGTGGCAGCAGAAAGCTAACACCTATTTAGTACTTATATGTGGCACGTTAGTCTCCATATTTTACATGCTTAACTCCTTTAATTTTTTAGCAACTCTATGAAGCAGGTACTGTCATTATGCCCCATTTACAGGTGAGAAAAACTAAACCATAGATGGGCTAAGAAACTTGAGGTTGAAAACTGGGACTATGAGCGTGGATATTGACTTTCAGAGACCGAGTGCTCACAACTAAATCATAAAGATCACTATTCGAGAGGAAATAGAATCATTGAGTTTTAGTTATGTTTATTTTTAAAATATATTTTATTGCCCTGGCTGGTACAGCTCAGTGGATTGAGCACAAGCCAGCGAACCAGAGGATCATGGTTCGATTCCCAGTCAGGGCACATGCCTGGGTTGCAGGTCAGTTCCCTGCAGGCTATTTCCCAACAAGGGAAGCACTAGGGGCAACCATACATCGATGTTTCCCTCCCTCTCTCCTTCCCCTCTAATGATAAATAATTAAAATCTTTAAAATATATATATTTTATTGATTATATTATTACAGTTGTCCCATTTCTATTTCCCTTTATTCCCCTCCATCCTGCACCCTCTCTCCCACCACCACTCCTCCCCCTTAGTTTATGTTCATGGGTCGTACATATAAGTTCTTTGGCTTCTCCATTTCCTACACTATTCTTAACATCCCAGTGTCTATTTTGTTCCAACCTTTACGCTTCTTATTCCCTGTAACTTTTCCCCCATTCTTAGCCCTTTTAGTTATGTTTAAATCACATTTTGAAACTGGAGAAATTATTAATAATTATAAATCTTTTGAGTAAAATAGCTGATAGTGAGTTCACTAACTTAATATAGAAAGAACCAATTAGAAAATAGAATAAAAAGACCACACTTCAAGAACAGCAAGAGGAACTAAATTAAATGCCTTTGGAACTATAGGGATTCAGAAAACACATGAATGAAACGTAGGACCCCACAGAGATACATAAAGGGAGACGTGAATGAATGGAAGGACGTATCTTGTTATTGGATGGGAAGAGTCACAATTGTTAAAATGATATTTCTTTCTAAACTAATCAGCAAATTTAATGTGACACAGTAAAAAATAAAAATACTTATGTTTCTATTTCCGAAACTAGGTGATTTGATTTGCTAAAAGACAGAATTCAATTGAGCAAATTTCAAGATCAAATTGGTTTTATTCAATGATTTATGAGTCGGTCAGTATCCCATCTAGACAACAGAGAAGAGCTTGGAGGAGCATTAAACATGGAGGTTTTTACGGGCAGAAAGTGGGGAGAGGCAGGGAAAGCAGATTGTTTCAGGCTAGGTCTCCTTCCTTCAGGGGATGAAAGGTGTATTACCTCACTAGTGCTTGCCAGGAAATTCCAGAATGATCAGTTAAGATTACATTCCCAGGAGAGGCTGCAAATGTGTTTAGGTTAGGTACGAAGTCTCAGTTTGCTGACCTGGGCTTAGCACAAGTGACTCCATCTTGGACCCTTGTCTCTCTCTCTCTTTTTTAGTTTAACACATTCTATCTAGTGTTCCTATGGAAATAATCTCTATATGACACTAATATTTTAGAGTTTGGAGGGGAAAATAGTGAGAGAAGATAAGCCTAGTAATTATCAAAATGTGAGATAAAACTCCAGCAGTTAGAATAATTTTATGTGACAGGCTTAGAGACATAATTTCAATTTCTAAAACATTTCAAAATAAGTATGACCAGTGGAGAAATGAATAAATAACATCAGAGCTATTATTGGAGTAGGGAGGATATTAAATAAACAAATAGAAATTAATTGTCAGAATCCCAATATCTTAGGTTCTTTCTTTTGTTCTCACGTGAGAAAAAATATTCAAATAAATAAAGTAGCTAAAAATTAATGAATTAAACATTTAAAAAGTTAAAAGAAAAATGGAATAAGTATTAAAATTTGATGGGAAAAGATACTCTTACCACAAGGACCAAAATGCATGAAAATGGATGTTGATTACATAAAAATATAAAATATTCTCCATATCCAAAAACATAGAAGTTGAACACAAACATTAAATGGGAGAAATTATTGACCACCCATATGAGTCTTTTAATCAGCTCTGGCTACAGAACAAAATACCATAATGTGGGGGATGTTAAATAATTGAAATTCATTTTCCACTGTTCTGGAGGCTAGAAAGTTCAAGATGAAAGTGGCAGCCAATTTAGATGCTGGTGAGAGCTTCCCACCATGTCCTCCCATCATGCCCTTTCCTAAGACACATGCACTTGGAGAGGAGGAGAGACAGAGAGACAACTGAAAATAATTTGGTATCTCTTCTTATAAAAACACAAATCTTATGATGAGGGTTTCACCCTCATGAGCTTATCACAGCCTAATTACTTCCCAAGGGGCCCTGTGTCCAAATATTTTCACATCGGGGGTCAGGACTTCAACATATTAATTTTGAGGGGACAGAATCTTACTTATAACAAGGCTTGGTTCCTTTAAAATCTGTGGAAAATAAGTTTTCAGCAGTCCTAGACAAATATATTAAAGACCTCAAATGTGAGTTCTTTGAGGAAAAATGAAAATGTCATAAAAATATGTTAAGGGATGTTAATCCATGTAAAAGAAGCCAGCCCTGTCTGTGAGAGACAGAGAGGTTGCAGCCTCACTGTAGGGCAAACCTTTTGTGATGTTCAGTTTCAAACTCCAACCCAGGTCTATTGATTTCAATTTTCATACGACATACCTGATTTTAAGACAATGATAAAACATCATGATCATAACTGCTCAATTATTTGATCAGTTCCCAATTACTACATCACAACCACCTCAAAACTGAGTTGCTTTTCACAGTTCTGTGTGTTGGCTGATCTCAGATGGGCGGTCATTGAACTGGTCCTTTCTGACTTCAACTGGGGTCACAGGGACTAGGATGGTCTCCTCACTTGTCTACAGTGATATGGGCTTTGGCTGGGAAGCTCCAGCCCCACCATCTCATCAACTGAGCTCCCCAGTGTGGGCTTCATTCTATGTGGCTGAACATGCGAGTTTTAGGAAGGGACATCCCAATGCACAGGGAAGCCTCCGCTGGTGACGCATACATTGAATTTCCACCGGTCAATCTGTTTCAGACGGTCAAATCTCGAAGCAGTGTAGGAGAGTAGTACGGGAGAGAGCGGACAGCTGAAGGCAGGCTTCCTTGGGAAGCTTCAGTGGAAACCCCACCATGCTGCTATAGATGGAAGCCTCGGCAGTCTATGGCCTGTTCGGATAACTAAAGTTTTATTGGAACTGTGAAACATAGCCACACCCATTTATTTAAGTATTTGTCGTCTCCGCAGGTGTTGCACTGGAACAGCAGGGTCCAGCAGCTGTGACAGAAGCCATTGACTCCCAGAGCCTAACGTATTTACTATCTGGCTCTTTACAGAGAAAGCTTGCAGACCTGGGAGGCCCAGAGGTGGTCTTCCAGCTGCACATCACATGGTGTCACATCATACGTGAGCGATCTGTCTCATCAAGACACCCTGCCCAGCCTCCTTTTGTTCCAAATACTGTAACTCATTCTTGTTTCGTTCACAAGCACAACTGTTTTTAAATGTTACTACATCTTTATTTTGCTAGGCTTTAATCTTCAAGTGGTGCTCAGTTTAAGTTATAATCACTGTCGCTGGGCTTGGTGGATCACGCAACCGCTGTACAGCAGAGATGCTCACAGGTGTTCCCCATGGTGTCTGTGACCGCCTGTCATCGTTGTGAATGGAAATGTTAACTCTGGAGCCACAGACAAACACAGTGAGAGAGCACCTTGTTCGGAGATTCCTTTTGATGTTTTGCATTAAGCTCTCTCTAAATAGCTATAAGGCTTCCACAAATTAATTACTTTCTTTCAATTTTGCCCTGGGCCCTAGTAGACAAGATGCATTTAGAGGAAAGTTTCTGAAATGTTCCAAGATACTGACAGGCTCCCTGGGCTTTCCTGGAGTGCTCTGTGGACGAGGCAGTGACGGGAAACCATAAAAATGCAAAGGCATTTGTCTCTTTATGACAACGGTTTACTCTGGCATCCTGCTACATATTAAATCATCAGCTCAATAACGCACAAGGAGCTGCACTCCACTGCAATCATGATTTAGTAAGAATTAACGTCTGTAGCTGCATAATTTTGCCTTATTCTTTTAACCTAAATGCATTCTTCTATTTTAAAGCATGTTTTGGCTGGTGCCATTCCTACTGTTCATTCTTCTAGAATGCTCTTTCCTTTCTGGGCCACTTGGTGATAAGCAAGACCTGCCTAGCACCGCACTTCTCTGAATGTGCTTCTGTTGTCCACACAGTTACCTGTAGAAAAGGAAGCCTAGGATCCTGGCCCTGCTCTGCTATTTATTTCCATTTACTTGGGCAAATGAGTCTCCTGGATCCTTGCTTTTCTGTGTATAAAGTAGAAAAATACTAGCCATCTTTTAAAGCTGTGGAGAGACAAACAAGATTGTATTCAAAGTAACAATAACAGCAAAAGATGACTTTTACACAGAGCTATAGTACGTAAGGAAAGGTGGGTGTCTAGGTCCCTTTTGTCTTTTTTTGAATTTTATAAAGTTTCTCCATGTGCCCAATTTGTGCGTGTCTTTTTTCATACTACACTTATCCAACACAACTTTGTCCATGTCCTTAGATTGTGGAAACCAAGAAAGACAAAGGATTACCATTTAATTGATTCTTCTCATAATTGTCACCTTAGCAGGTGAGCTATATTATAGGTGCTAAACCATTTATGGAGGTACGAATGGTAGGAAGAAGGGAAAAGAGGGAGAGAGGAAGGGGAGGAGGAGGAAGGATTGCGTGGGCTCCGGGAGAGAGGGTTTGTGGATTATTAATGCTGCTGCACAGAGAATTGTGCCTCTGTTGAAACAGAACCACAGTTGGCAAAGGAAATTCTAGACTAATCAATATTTTAAAGTGGATGAATAATTCTGAAGAAACTTTTAAATGACTTCCCAACCTTCCTAAAATTCTAAGACTTAATCATCTATTTTAAAAACTCCCTTCTCCTGCCATAGTTCAGTGCTTTAAAAAAATAATATATGGCAGGATGATAGAATAAATATTCAACTGATTAGCAGCAGAAGTGGAAAAGCCATTATTATTCAGGGAAGAGGCTGCAGCAAAGCAGAGGATGGTGTACCTGCCCCTGGAAATGCAATGTCTTCTCTTTGAATGCCCACCTTGCCCTCTATTCCAGCAGCCCTTCCATCTGATCTATCCACGAAGGCTAACTGAGCAGCGGTGAGTCGGGGCTACTCAAAATGTCGATGCCAGGTCTCTCCTCCTGGCCAGGCCTATGGCGTCTCCAGTTTGACGTTTTCTGCTGTGAGTGTGAACACAGAGTTGTAATCATTTATGATCCTGGCTTAGCTCCGCTACCTTTCAGTGAAGTCGTGTTTGGCTCACAGTACCTCAGTTTCTTCTCCTCCGCTGAATGCTTTCTATTGCTTCACTGCTGTTTGGCCCATGTTTTCCATGCCTCCTTCTGAAGCCTTTCAGCATTTGGGCACCTACCATGCCTAACCAGGCGTGACCACCACTACCATGCCATGCAAGTGTGTTATTGCTAAGCTCTCTCAATCTGGTCTTCTTGCTGGGCTCGGGCCTGAGTCTAGAATCTCTGTCTCATAACAGTCACTCTGGACTTGACTTAGTGTCAATATGGTGACATTTTTCCAAACCTGGGTATCTTTAAAAGTAAAATGAATAATGATTTTGTCAGAAAAATGTGTGTAAACAAATCTATCTGGAAAAAGTTAACAGGTCTGCCATGTACTTCCCACCTAGTGTATTTTCTGGCTGGTTGGATACTATATATTTTACCTGTTAGACATTTACGCAATGGGGAACCTCTGCACTCCAACAAATTACAATGTGTACCAGACAGATCCCAGTTAAGAAATCAGGATCACCTGGCTTGTGTGGCTCAGTGGGTCGAGCACTGGCCTGTGAACCAAAACGTTGCAAGTTCACTTCCCAGTTGGAACCTGTGCTGCAGGCCAGGTTCCCCAGTCGGGGATGATGTGTGTCTTGCAGACTGATGTCTCTCTTTCTTTCTCCCTCCCTTCTCCTCTCTCTAAAAGTAAATAAATAAAATATTAAAAAAATAAAGCAGAGTCTGTACTAGTTTCAAACAGAGGGGATTGAATGCAGGCAATTATTTTTATTCGATTTATTGGGTGGCATTGGTTGATAAAAAATGTAGGTGTCTAGTGGACAATTTTGTTACATCATCTGCACACTGCACCGCGTGCCCATCAGCCAATGTCAAATCATCTTCTGTCACCATATTTTGACCCCCTTAACCTTTACTATCCTTCCCTCTGGTAACCACAATACTGTTGCCCATGTGTGTGAGTTTTTGTTCTTTTTTCTTGTTTGTTCATTTGCTGCCTTCAGTTTGATATTCCACATATGAGTGAAGTCATATGGTTCTCAACCTTTTTCTCTCTCTCACGAGTCACCATATGACCCAGCAACCCCTCTTCTGGGTGTCTACTGCAAAAACAAAAAAAACATTTATTTGCAAAGATATGTGCACCCCTAATGTTCATTACAGCATCATTCATAGTGACCAAGGCATGGAAAGAACTGAACTGTCCTTAGAAAGATGATTGGATGGAGAAGATGGTGCAACAGGGAATACTACTCGGCCATAAGAAAAGAAGAAGTCATGCCATGTGTGAAAATATGGATGAATTTTGAGAATATCGTGCTAAGTGAAAGCAGGAAACTAAATACTTGCATGCTAGAATTGCTGAGGGGCACACAGAGTGGTGAGACAGCCTAGAAATTAGGGAGAAGTTACCCCCTCTCAAGATAGAGGTATGAGAATGAATGTTACCAGAACTCAGCATTCATGGGTTTGCCTACTGAGTAGGTATTAAAATTTCGGAAGACAGAGGTATTGCCAGAAATGGCATCAGGGGACAAAAGAAAGGCAACAGATACTCTGACGTCTCCTTTCTTCCATCTTTCAACCTCCTGCCTGTGTTTCCACTGGGTGGTCCAGAATTCCAGCCTCCAAGGGATTCTGTGAAAAAGCCAGGTGTTGAGATCAGCTTGGCCCCAGAGAGCAGAGCAGGGTTAGTAGCAAATTTCAGAACAAGCAGGTGGCTGTCATCAAGTGGCTTAATCAAATCTTTATATATGCACAATTCTTCAATAGATTTTATCACTAATATGTATATTAACCAACCGTTCTTTTTGCATTGATTTTCATACTGACCACATAAGAGTCTACTGAAAACTAATGCATTTGAGTCAATTTACTTAGAAACATTTTAGTGGGAGAACTAGTTATTTGCATTCAATGCATTGCAATGTAAAATATTACAGAATCTCAAGGCTACAGAGAACAACAGTAATGATGGGGCCGAATCACTGAATGAATACTTCTACCAAGGCAGCATCATCCAGTGTGACTGAACACCTCTGAGAGGTTTGATAGCTTTTATCAAAATAAACTACTTAACACACGTCAATTATAAATTCCAGAGAAACATTTAAAAAGCTATTTTAAAACAGTAGAGACAGCACAAAGGCAGACAGAAACAGGAGTGAAGTCAGGTATTGAAAGGAGAGACCACTCATTGGCATCCATGTTCCTCCAGTTTTTGCTCCAAGGGCCTTTCCAAGCTGCAGTGGTGAAGGGTGGCAAGAAACCAAGCACAGGCAGTACACAGTGTGACTGATGTCCAGGAAGGAGGTAAGAAGTGACAGAGTGAAAATTGGATGGGAGTAAATTCCAGAAACAAAGCAGCCGCATTGGGGTAATCCCAGAATTTTACATAGGAGAATCTCCTCAGAACATGGCTGAGCACAGAGCTGTGCAAGCCTGGGGGATCCAGTGGCATGTAATGGTTGAAAGCCAGGGAAACCCAAGAAGGAGGCTCAGTTACTGCCTGCTAAAGTGGTGACTGTGAAGTTTCAGTCTCTCAGTGAGAGGGGCTCAGGAAACACCCTGGGCTTTCCACTGACTTGCCTGAACAACATAGAAATTCAACCTTCCACAAGTCCAAGTTGATGAGCTTGTAATTTTACTGATCTGTGTAACACATAAACACTTCAGAGCAAGATAACATAATTAATAGTCAGTAAAGTATATTCCCACAATATCCAGTACAAATAAAAATTAGATAATTATTGCCAAGGAAAAGGGATGGACTATTGAGATACATAACAGTTTTGATGTATTCAAGCAAGGGAGAAGTTTTAGGGGCTTCCTAGTTTGGGGTGGGATGAGAAGAGGGTGATTGTAATAAAAATAAGCAACACAAGGGCTTCCTATGATGCTGGGAAGTTTTTGCATATGTACTGTGTATATTAGTAGAAACAAAGGTACCACTTCAGAGGGGTATGCTGATAGTGGAGAAGGTTATGCATGTATGCAGACAGTGGATATATGGGAGATGTGTGTGTGTGTGTGTGTGTGTGTGTGTGATTTAGCTATGAAAGGAAGGGAATTAGGACACACAGTACCACACAACATAGATGAAACATGAGGATATGATGCTAAGTGAAACAAGCCAGTCACAATAATGCATCTACTGTATGATTCCTTTTATGTGAGATGTCTGAACTAATCAAATTGATAGAAACAAAAAGTAGAGTGATAGTGTCCAGAGGGTAGGAAGAATAGGAAATAAAGAAATGCTTAATAATCCGTATAATATGTATAGCATATCGGATTTGTAAGATGAAAAATTCTGAAGATTGATTACACAACAATGTGAATATACCTCAAATATTGAGCTGTACACTTGAAAATGATGAAGATGATAAATTTGATGTGTGTTTTACCATAATTTAAAAATACATTAAAATAGAAAATAGAATAAAGTAAATCAGGCTAGGATAAGATATTGAGTATATTTCTTTCAAAGGACTTCTATTTGTTTCCTTTGGATTATATAGAGAAAAGATATACATTTTTTTAAAAAAGAAGACAATAATAAAAATGGTCAAACATACTCAAAATGCACCTCACCAAAAAGAATATGGGAAAGCCCAGTAAGCACATGAAAATGTGCTCAACATAATTCATCAACAGAAAAATGCAAATTAAAACCAAAATAAGATACTATTTCACACCTACTAAAATGCTGGCGAGGACATGGAGCAAATTTTATTTTACTCATACTGATTTAAGGCCCACTCAAGGAAATATTGTGCTGCTTTTTGTTCTAAATTTGGATGATGAAAATTTAATCTGATGGAAATCTTTTGTCAGATTAAAGCATCAACTCACTGTGGTTTTCTACCTTCACTCTGGCAGCATTTCTGAGGCTAAGTGATACAACCTTCTCCTCCTTCCCTACAGCTTTGATCATGAACTGTTCCTTCACTAAGGTCTGGGAAAGCCAGCAGCCTCCCTTTCCATTGGTTTTTCTATTGCTTTGCCCTGGGGTGCCCTCAGGATGAATGAGGAAGCTTTATTTGGTCATTGTCCTGGATTTAGATGTGTTACTGTGAACTCAGCTAAGTAAAGGTAGGGCATGAGAACCATTTATCTGTGTGCCAGATACTCAGATAGGGACCAAATGCACATTCATTTGGTTTTATCACACGTTTATGAGGTGGGTATTTTTACTGAGTGTCAGAGAGGTTTAAATGCTTTCCTTGAGCTCATTGAGCTAGTCTAGGGCCAAGATGAAATTTCAGCCTAGTTAGGAGAGTGAGGGATGCTTGGTTCAGACCTCCAATTTTTTGAGAAATTATTCCAAGATATAATTCACATACCATCATAGTTCCCTTTGAAAGTGTATAGCACGGTGACCTTTAATCATGAAGATGTACAACCATCACCACTATCTGATATCAAATCCTTTTTGTCACCATGAAAGGAAACCTCCTGCCCATGAACAGGCACTCTTCATTGCTCCCTCCCTCTAACTCTTGACAATCATTAATCTACTTTCTGTCTCTATTTCCACAAGAATGTATATTCCATGAAGAAATATCTGACCTCATCTCGTGGTGTTACTCCTCTCTAGAGCCTGCACAGGGGAGGTGCTCAGTGGATGGTTGTCGAATGAATAAATGAACTGTTGACTGATTTTAGCAGATGAGTGAAATAGAAACCTCTATAACTGAGACTACTTGGAGCAGGAGGTAGTAAGAAGGTAAGGACATGCCATAATGATTTCTGGAACCTCTTTTTCTTAATTATCAACTAAGACAGAATTGATTTACACTCTATTTTTTTTACTGATTTTTGAAGTATAACTAACAGAAAAATATCTATATTTAAGGTGTATCACATGGTGTTCTGTTAGAAGAATACCTTATGTAATGATTACCACAATCAAGCTAATTAATGTAGCCATCACCCTATATAGTTACCATTAGTTATGTATGTGTGTATGCGTGTGCATAAAGAAGGTAAAAGGGGCAGCTAGTGAATCAAGTTTTAATTAGTTTATGCTAGTCTACATGTAAATGGCATTTCTACCAGATCTTTATTAATTAATGTCTTTGCTCTGAAGCGGGTTAGATGTGGGCAGAACAAATACAACATTATTCATTTGAGGCACACAGGACAACTTCTACCCTGCCCTGCCCTTAATTTTCTTTTAACAAGAGACAAGAAACTATCACTTATTTTTTTTTTTTTAGTATTAAGAAGAGAGTCAGGAAATGGATTATGATAAAAGTATGGCCAAACATAGAATTTCTTTCATTATTTCTTCATGGTAATCTATACGGATCATTTTACAATATTGATCTAGATATTTTCAATCTTAATTAAAATATATCAACTATTATTCACTAAAATATTAATAATTAGTTAGAATTTTAAAGTTAAACATTACTTAAAAAAGAAAAAGGAAATCGGGCACAGAATGCCCTCAATTCCCAGACCAAGAGAAGAAATGTCACACTTGAGTGTGGTCAAGAAGGTGAGTTGAGTCAGTGCTCCTAAGGGAGGTGAACATTAAAGAAGCTGAGAAATATTGGCAGGCCATAGACAAGCCAAGGAAGTGGTTGTGAAGAACACTGCAGGCCTTCTTGAAGAACACAAGACTTGCTTAACCCAGCACCTCAAAACTCCCACACTGGCATGATCTGCAGTGAGACTGAAGTTCAGATTGTTCTTACAGTATTAAAATTGTAATACTGTAAGCATGTCTTTCTTGGTCCACTGAACATACAGGAAAGCATTGTTAAAACCATATTATGACCAGGCTGTGAAAGTGCATTGCCTTCTAGTTCCAAGAGGGCTTCAAATATTATTCTTTTTCAATTTGTTTTCTTGGGGTAGTTAGGTGCTGTGGAATACATTTTCAGTAATGTAATACCAAGGAAGCATTTCTGAAAACACATTTGCTTATCACTTGTGAATGAGATTGACAATCAAACCAACTCAGGCCTCTTTCGTGGACATGCCTCACCATCAGTATCCAGTGATGAGGCAAAATGACTGAAGATTTAAGACAAGAAACTTTAATAGAAAAGGATCTTGATGCAAAACTAAAATGTATGCTTTCAATAAATCAGAGATACAGGGTCCTGGACCAACCGTGATGCTAACTCCCATGGGATTAGAGATGGGTTTGCTGGTGGAGGTGGTCTGGCCGTGTCAAGGCCATCTGTGAACTTGGACCAACTAGAAAAGGAAAGGGCTTTACACCAGGGGTTCTACACATATTCTCTTCCTGGATACTTGGACTGTCTGGTGGAAATGATAGACACTTTCTCCTCTCAAAATAATGTTAGAGCTGTGTAAATACTGGAAAAGTTACTGAAGATGACTTTAAGCATAACTACCAAACCAATTAACATAAAACCAATTTGCACAATAGAGAGTAAAATGCAAACATTTGTTAATGTGCTAACTAACAACATCCAGTGGCAGGTGTTACAAATAACATGAGCTCAATAGTAATAAGTATAAAAACCTTGCAACATCTGAAAAATTTGTATAATATGATCTGAATCTGCTTTTAAATTCTATTGGTAGCATAGCACTGTGAAAGTTGCCTAAGTTCATAATAACAGAGCAAGCCAAATTTCAATTAGAAGTTAATAGAAACAAAGATTTTTATTTCATTCAAAGTCATAAACCCTGTGTGGGTGTGTAGAACCCAAGTTAAGAACTCTTACTCAGTAGTACTCAGCCTTAATATCAGAATAACTGGGGAGTTAAAAATAGCAGGGCTGGAGGCTTCCGCCCCCAAATTCTAATTTTATTAGTCTGGGTTTCAGCCTAGACAAAGAGATGATGGGTATTTATTGGCATGCATGAGTGTGTGTGTCTGTAAAGGGGCTCTTTGTGCTTCTGAAAGAAAACACCATTTTGGATATTATTTGTGAAATAAACATCTAGTTGTATCATTTTCTGCACTCTTAGAACAACACTGTCTTCACACAATACTGCCCTTCACAGTTCTTTAACACAGCAGCCTTGTGTTACTTGTCATGTTAGCCAGTTCAAGGTAAAGTAACTGTTTCTGCCGTCTTAGAAGACAAAATGCAAGCCCTGGCTGGTGTAGCTCAGTGGATTGAGCACGGGCCTGCGAACCAGACAATCGCGGTTCGATTCCCTGTCAGGGCACATGCCTGGGTTGCAGACCAGTTCCTTGCAGGCCAATTCCCAGCAGGGGACGCATGAAAGGCAACCATACATTGATGTTTCTCTCCCTCTCTCCTTCCCTTCCCCTCTAAAGATAAATAAATAAAAAAAAAATCTTTAAAAAAAATAAAAAAAAGAAGACAAAATGCTGTTAGAACTTCAATGTCCTTTAAATACCTATTGAATTAAGATGTAATTAATTCCTAAAAATGACTTTCTAAGGAGATTTGCTGGTGGGATTTTAAGGTTTTAATTTTAACTTAAATATTCATCTGGGAAATAATATTTTCTGTTTCTGTGAGGTTTCTGCATTCATTGCAACCATCTTGCTTTGCTAAATGGCTTCTGCACACCATTGTTGAAATAATGTTAACCCACAGATTTGGGTTAATCAGTATGTGTGGCAAAGGTGATGATGAGGGGCCTGAAGAGTATTCTGAGGCCAGAGAGATGGGCCATCCTGAGTCCAGGGAGGGAGAGTCAGAAGCTGAGACCTGAAGGAAACACAGGAGTTATCAGACATCTGGGAAATAGGTGGGTTTTGGTTGAGGAGAAGAGCATTATAGACAGAGGGGCAAAATAATTCATAAAACTAGAGGTGAGAAAGAGCAAGGCTCCTTCAAACTGAGATGATGTGAAGTGTCTGAGGTTCAGATTTTAGAATGAGAGCAGTTGGCCAGCATCCTAAGGAAGCTTAGACTTGGTTCTAAGAACCCGAGGAAGGCACTGAAGATTTAAATGGGGCCGTTATAGCTACAGATTGGTAAATATACAGGAACACACACTGAGTGCAATAAGAAAAACACATTGGAAGGAAACCCAGCAAGATTGTAATCTATATAACTTTACCTGAGTATGCCAGAGATAGCAAAGTGCCTTTCTGCAGCCTAGCCTTTCCTCCACCAGTTAGTTACCTGCTCTACCTGGTTGTCCAATGCCTTCTATGTAATTTATCTACAATCCAACTCTTAAAGTTTCCTCTGAACCTGTTCCAACTAAATCTTTTCCATCTTCATTATGGCAGCCATAACCTTTCTTTTTTTTGTAGTTATGGTTAATAACTTGGAGTCATCAATAACCCATCTTTTTCACTTACATGACACATCCATTATATCAGAAGAGCCTGTATTTACTTTCCAAGTACATTCAGGCTCTGATGATTTCTCACCACCTCCACGCTGCCGTCTACCTTCCCATGCCTGGATGGTTATAGAGGCTTTCTGACTGCTCTCCCTGCTTCCATCCTTGTCCACCCTGCATCTGTCTTTAGCATGACACCAACCAACATTATTCTAAAACATGAATGTGATCATGTCACTGCTCCATCAAGCCCTGTGATGACTCCATAGGTCACCATGTAAAAGTCAACAGTGTTTTGACATCTGAGAGTTCTAGATACCATTATCTGCATAGCTGTGACTCCTCATAGCCTACTCTCCCCCCCCATTCCCTCTCTCCTTCCAGCACAAGTCTCCTAAGGTTTGGAGGAACATGGACACTCTTCTTTAGGACCTCTAACTGGTTACTTAGCTATTCTCTGTCTGTAATTTAACTCTATTTCCCCCTTCAAGTTTGTCAGATATTTTCTACTCACTAAATCCTATTTTGACCACCTTTTTTTGGGTTCTCTGTAACATTTGGCAATTTCTATGTCACTCTTAAATAACTTAGTATACCTACTGTTTATCACCCCTTATCACCACCAGAATATGAGCCCACAATGCCAGAAAGATGCATCTATTTTGTTCCTTGACATATGCCCATCATTTTAAATAGTGCTTGGAACATAATTGTCACTCTACAAGTATCTGGAATTAATAAATGGAAAAGGTAAGGGAAGACAATTGTTTGACATAGAGAATGGTGAAGAGGCAGAAGTGATGTGGCACGAGCTTTGGAAATAGGGTAAGTGGGATTTTACAAATGCTGGATGAGTTAAGGAAGTAGATGGCTTCCAGGTTTCTGGGTCAATGAAGGACTTAGTAGAAGACAGCATTTATGGAGAGAGAATTCCAGAACACAAGCAGTTAAGACTGTAAAGAAGATGATTCCAACAGTATTAGAAAAGTTCAAATAGCTATTTCTACAAGGCACCCAGGATCAGATGTACAGAAGTGGGTTTTAATGTAAGTATCAGTGGAAAGAACAAATAATGGAGCCCAGCTGTCATAGAGTAGGTAGTAGATGTACCAAAGAAATGATGGAAACTGAAGCTAGTTGAAGAAGAAAGAGCATGCAGTGGATAATAGAGTACTTGGAACTTAATTGTTCAGAGGCAGAGAACCACCAATCTAGGGTAGAACCATAAGCAACAGACATTTAAGTGGCAAAGTAAAGAAAAATAAAATGACTATGAGGATAAATTGAAAGAGATCAGACAGTAACTAAGAAATTCTCAGCATTATAGATGCTGAGTGAAGAATATGCTTAAAGGAAGAGTTACTGGTCGAATGCTGTGGACCTATCAAAGGAGGCAAAATCAGAGAATTTCCCAATAATTTTAGCAACAAGGGGGAGAGCATAAATACATAGAAGATACATTTGAGAAAGTACCAAAATACTTTATTTAAATAAGGTTTTGCTCTGAAGAGGAAGAGAGAGGTAATGCAATAGATGGAGAGAAATTAGAACTTGAAGGAATGTTTTATTTATATGATAGAGATTTTAGTATGTTTAAATAGGATGAGATAGAGCAAGTAGAAAGATGTTACTAAAAGATAGAGACAAATCATCCTAACATGATGAAATGCATTCCTAGGAATGTGAAACATGAACATGTGGAATGAGTATTCACAGAAGACACCGTTTCCTCCTTGATGGAAAGAAGAGAGTGACAAGGAGTTTGTTTGGCAGGTGCGTTAGCTGGCAGATGAGAGGAGTCTTTTTGAAAATGATGGAAGGTTTATTGGAGTTGAAAATGATGGATGATGAAGGGGACAGTTGGAGGGCCCCAAGAAAGAACTGAAGGTCCAGGTGAATTTGTATATATTAACAACTTCATCTCGTGCAAGTCCATCATTGCTCATCAGCCTCCAGGTACAGGGGACTGAAATCCTCTACTGTGGAAGTTCCTTCCCAAGTCAAGATTTTGGCCAAGACTTTCTTTCTGCTTAAGATAATTCAGGCTGTTCTACCTAAATCAGGTGCCTAAATTAGGTGGTGTTCTTTATCATACTGTTTTTCTTTACTACCTTCACATTTCTAACAATTTTTAATAACTTTTTACTTTATGTCTGTCTTTCACAGAAGCTGAAATACCATAATAAAACATACATGGTATTTAGTTTTATTATTTTCTTTTACTTCTTTGCCATTTTAACTCCAATGTCTAGCACAGTGACAGGCATGATGTAGGTGACCACATGTTTCCTGATCAGCTGAATAGATTGGGTTAATGATGACACTAGTCCAACCTGGCTGACTCTAAAAAGTGTGATTATATGAAAAATAAAAGTGGAAATGCATAACTTAATTTTAGACTTATAAAATTAAAACTAAATAAAATCTAAGTTTGTCAAAGTTAAAAATAGAAAATAAAATTTGTAAACGGATACTATATAGATAAAAAATGCAGTAAACTTTTTTCTTTAGTTAACTATAATGTATTAGACACAGTGGTGACTACTGGGTTCCAAGAAAGTGAAACAAGATACCTTCAGAAAATAAGAAATAAAAAGAAACTATAGCAGCAGGTAAGGCAGAGTTGTGAATAGCATTGTCAAATAAAATGTGTAATTCTGAACTGTAAAATTTAAAAGTCCCAATGAAAAAGTTCCTTTTATGCTCAGAAAGTATAAATTCCCTTAATTTTCTCAATAACAAGTAGAAAATCTGAATAGACAAGTAAGTATGAAAGAAGTTGTAAATGTTTTCAAACATTTTCTACTTAAAAATGCTCCAAGGGACTCCCAAGCAAAGCAAAGAAGTGAATACACTTGATTTTGTCTGGGTCTTTTTTCCCCCAGTTGCTCATTGAAATAAATAATGGGTCATACAGATAGTCAGAAACCTGAATCAGGACTGTAAATCTGTAAATAATTCTGTTTGTATCCTTAAACTTGGGTTCTTGAAAGTATAATGAAGAGGGAGTGTGAATGAATAAAGGGCTTGCCCCAAAACATCAACTGTAATAAGATCAGGGTGCCGTCAATGAGAATAGATCACAAGAGAGCCTTGCTGTGCCTGGGAATAACCCTGGAGGGAGGAATGACGGACTGGGAAGTAATAGGAGGAACATTTTGATGGCATTAACTGCATGGAGAAGAGGTCTGAGTGCTGGAGCCCTACTGATAATGAGTTTGCAGCGGGACTTGTTCACCAATTCTAATGGGCATGAGCAGCCTTATTCCAGCCTGGCCATAAGCAAAGACACCTTCTGTGCTTGCTGGTAATGAGGTCATACAAGGCAAATGGTAAAGGCACACCAGGCAAGGGGTAGACGCATACCAGTTCCTGGCTGATCCACCAAACAGACAAAAAAAACTACTTGAACAAAAGGTTGAAAGTCTGTGTTTCAACTTGCCTCGACTCCTCAATCCACCTTTATTCCCAGATTTTGCAACCAGTTAAATGAAATATTTTAAAAAAACATTAAATTTCTTCATGAGTTTTATTTTTACATTATTATTTAAGATTTAGATATAAGAACATTATCTGTGAGGACTTATTTGGTTATTAGTATTGGAAATACAGAGATAAATATACTAATAGAAAGATGGTATACATGGTATATAAGTCAAAAAAGCATAGGCAGATTGGTTTTAGAAGCAAATCTAGAATGGGGTGCAGAGGAGATGATGGGAGTCCAAATAATAGCACCAGGATTCCCCATGTATCCTTTACATCTGTGCATCATTGTTACTGGTAGATGGCTTGTCTGAAGTTTGGGGAAATCACCATTGGCCAAAACGACTACAGGTGAAGGTTCTTAGACCAAGAGCATGAAAGACTAGTAAGATAATTGGATAGAGTAAAAAAACCCTCCTCCACTGTTCTGGTACCAGATTGGGGGTGGGACCAGGGGGTTGGGACCAGGCACATACTTCATAGAAGTCAAAATAGCACAGCGGGAGGTGCTGGACCAAAAAGGTCTGTGTGTCTATCCTGGAAAAAGAAGGAATTGGTTGGGAGGTGAACCTACCCAAAGCACATGAAAACACCTGGTCCATCCTATACTCAAAACTAATAAAATCCCAGGGGAACAAAGAGAGTTTCTCTAGCTTGTGCTTGCTTGCTTGTGACCTGCACTCACTTGTGTGTTCACCTGTTCTCTCCATGGACCAGCAGTGATATGGCTCACGGCCTCCAGGAGGGAGCCTCTCTGGCTCTCTGTTACTGACCTGGGGATGCAATTGCCAGTACGTTTGCACACCCTCTCCTGGGAGCACATGGCCTTGTGGCCTTAGCAGCTGTGCAGCCTATGGCCATCAGGGCTCCACACGCCAGCTCCAGGAGGAGGCCTGAAATAAACAGAAGCTGAGAACAAGCTTTGCTACCTGAATGTGGACTACGATGGCTTTGCAGCTGTCTATGGACTACAACAGACTGTCCTTTAAACTGGAGCTGGAACTCTGGATGCTGGCTTTTGTCTTGGTCTTGCAGAGGAGAAGAGCTTTGAGACAGGAGTCCCACCTTTCTATCAGATCGTGCAGCACCTGAATTAAAGCTCTTTCCTTTTACACCAGCAATGGCCCTGCAAGGTTGGCTTTTGCAGCAACAGGAAGGCAGGCCTCCACTTCTTTTTGTTTGGGTACATCTTTATCTGTGTTTTTTTGTGGGTTGTCTTTTGTTTTCTGCCAACAGATTTCTCCATTTGGCTGGGAAAATGACCTCAAGAAATTCCAACTTCCCTGGCTGGTGTAGCTCAGTGGATTGAGCCCAGGCCTGGGAACCAAAGGATTGTGGTTTGACTCCCAGTCAGGGCACATGCCTGGGTTGTAGGCCAGTTCCCATCAGGGGACACATGAGAAGCAACCGTACATTGATGTTTCTCTCCCTCTCTCCTTCCCTTCCCCTCTGAAGATAATTAAATTTAAATATATTTTTAAAAAGAAAGGAACCCAAACTTATGCTTTTTAAAAAATCTTATAATAGTTCCTTGTATCCACCTGCAATGTACTACAAATCCATCCCTGAACAAGTTACTCTAGGTGAGAGGATGGTGCATTCTTACAAAGCTTGGGTCCAGTTCCAACCATGTGGCAGAGGCAAAGGAATAGGTGTGAGTTCATGTTTCCCTCATGATGCCGAATGAGGTCTCTCCCAGAAAGAAGAATAGTGAGGGGCAGAGAAAAATATACATCTGCTATCGACATGTTATCATTGTTGGACTAACCCAACTATTTTTTAAAGTAAGCATAAATGTACATGTGCAAAGATAATGGAGAAGGAAAACACTTGCATATGTATTAAATATATGATTATAAGAACAATTATATTCCCCTAAAATAAATGTTTAAAAAAACAAATTAGAAAAATACCATAGACAATTTCTAATTAAGCAGGATGTAATTATCAGAGTCTTTTGAAAGTAATTTTCAATTTAGATGATCTTGCAAGCCTGCACTCACCCCTACCACTTACAAGTTCTACACAGAGTAGGACACCAAGTTAAGCTAAGCCACTCACTGTCTTCCGAAGCAGGGCTCCTGGGACAGGTAATAAGTCAGTGGTCACCTGAGCAGGGAACCAGCTCAGAATCTCTGTGGAGAGGTTGGGAGAACTTAGAGGGCACTGTGTTAATGAGAAAGAGCAACATTCAAAGCATTTAGACATATTCGTAATCCACATGCCATCTTGGAGAAGAGAAAATGGTTAGGAACTGGAAAGATGAGTAATTTTATCCAAGGGACCACTAATTGTAAATCACACAGTGTATATGGATTGGACTAAATTTGGTGATTTTATTTCCTTTATTACCGGCAGTGGAAAGCTCAGGAAGGCACTCAAATTTGTTGCAGAATATGAAGAAACTATATTTTCTATACTCATCTGTGTTATAATGTGAGAAAAACTTTGTCTATTTTATTTACCCAGGAAACTGAAAGAAATAATTTTAAAAATGCGTAATATGAAAGTAGAAAATATTACATGGAAAGGAAACCATTTTATACAAATGAGTTGAAATTATAATTGCTCAGTATATAACAGATTGAATAGTTAAAAATAGCAAAGTAGTAAAAAAAAACCTCATAATTCTAAAGCAGGATGAGACAAGTAAAAATCAGGAAAAAATGCAGGCATGGATCTGAGCCAGAATATAGATTACAAAAAATTTATGCAAGAATAATGAGAGAGTACTCAAATATTAGGAGGGGGAAAATAAAAAACGAATATAACAATAGACAGAAAAGGTGTTTAAAGTATAAGTGCATTCAAATCTATGCTAATAAATTTGAAAATCTCAAGAAAATGAATAATTTTCAAGATATTAATTATGTAAATTGATTTCAGAAAGTTGAAAAATTGACTAGATCAATGAAAATGAGATATTTTAAGACAGCCAAAAATTATTTTAAAATATGTCTGTTAGGCAGTGTTTTACAGGTAAATACGTACAAACAATCAAGTAAAAATTATTTACATGCTACATAAATTGTTCCCCATCATAATGATAAAGGGAAATCTTGCAAGTACATTTTAAAAACTAGCTAAATCATTGTATTTTAATTAAAAAAATGAAATAAAAAACAAAATGTCACCCTATCCATGCTTATGACTCTAAATAGAAAAACAAATAAAAACTAGCAAAGTGCAGTTGGTGGTACATTTTAAAAATGAAGTCCCAAACTCTAGCTTAGTGGGGCATGCCAGGAACAGACGTGTGTCCAGTGTTCAGGATTTATTGACTTAATGGGTGATTTCACTTGGTCAAAGTAAAAAAATAAATCAAATAGTCACTCAGAAGTATTCTGAAATGAAATTTTGTAATATTAGATATTCTATCCATAATCTATAATAATGATCCATAATTTTAAAAAGTTAAGTGCTAACAAATATAATGCAAGCAAGATTTCTGCATACAGTGAAGATAGAAGAAAACAGGAGGAGTTTAGAATTTCAAGGCTTGAATTAAATGCATGCCCTTGAAAATCGCAGACACACTGTACAAATCCGAGTTCCAGGCCTGTGTCTTCACATCTCTGGGCTGTTACCAACCTTCCAAGAGACCAAATGCAGACTTGTCTCTTTCCTGGCACCAGGGTGAGGAGTCACTGGTGATTGTGCCTATGTGAACATAATGAGAAGATTGCACTTGGAAGTTTGTAAGCTTTGTTGAAAGATATTTATAGCACTATGTTGATGGACTCAAGACACATATTTGAGTATCATGGGAATTTTTTGTTATTATTGTTGTTATTATCTCATGGGTTTTCTGACCGTAATCCGGGGTCAAGAGATAAGTTACCATACTTAGGCTTAATGACTTAATAATAATTTGGCTGAAATGGCAACAACCTTTTAAGATAAGTCACAGTGCTAGATGAAAAAAATAGTGAGGGTGGGCTCAAGTCAATTTTGGAACAAGGCAAGAGCAATATGAGGAAAAATCCTTGTGTGGATGAACTTCTAAGCAGCCTTGTAGTGTTTTAGTTTCTGTACTGAGCGTTAGCACGGGCTGTCTCTTACCAGTGGCAGAAATGGCATTGCTTAGTGCTCAGCAATTTCAGCTTCACATACAAATATTTTCCTATAACATGTGGGTAACCCAAGAGGTAGTTATGCCCCTCTTCATCCAGGGAATGGAATTCTCCACTACAGAACGCCAGGACAGTCTGAGGAGGCCTCTACCTTCATAAGCAAGTTTTCCCATTACTTAAAAGCTTTGAGTTGATTGCTAAATTCTTCCCTGTTGAAAAATAGCCACTGGCCAGAAGTTTGGAGGAGAGGGGAAGAGGGCTGTTTATTTTAATGGGCCTTTGTGGGTGGGATGATACCTTTCATTTCATAGCTGTGATTTGGTATCCAGGACTAAAACAAAACATGAGTGAGATCAACATCTTACCTTTCATTTACCCCAAATTCAATTTCATCTGATTCTCTTTCCATATAGGTTTGAGCAAGATTCTGGAAGCTATTCTAAAAATGGTGACTTTTATTGAGAGATGTGAAACAGACAGACAGACAGACATAGAAGGACACTGAGCCGAAGAATGGCATCACTTTGCTCATAGATTATGAAAATTGTAAGGCACGTGGCCAGTGCTTAGTACATTTTTATGGCCCAAATGGATGCAGGAAAAGAGAAGTAAAGAAAGAAATATTCACAGACGGCCTGGTCTCTCCAGTCCCTTGCTTTTGTTTTGTTCTGTCCTGTTTTTCTTTTTGATTTTGTTTTTGTTTCGCTGTCTTCCCACTTACACGATAAGTTCAAATCCTTAGTATGCCATTCAGGATCCTATCCACCCAGCTGACCTCCCGGCTTCACCCTCAGGCCTTCCTTCTCCACAGTCACACTGCAGTGACTCTCCGTGCATTTGTGGGCTCCACCAGGGATTTGCCGTCTGCAGCACACATGCTCCCTCCTGGGTGGCCTGCCCTCATTTCACTGATTTCTATCCATCCTCCAGACTCACCTCACATGACAGCAACTCCTGAAGGCTTCCGTGCTCCTCAGCTACTTCCAAACTGTGCTGCATGTAACAGAGAAGAGGAAAAGGAAGATTACAAGGTGACTGTTGTGTTCTGTAGCACCTTTCAGAAGATCATGTGTGTTTATCCATGAGATTGACATTTTCCTTATGCTTATTAACAAGTTTCTCTTAAAATTTCTACACTTGTATTGCCTCAATTTTTTCTTTCACAGTGTACACAAATTTCTATTAACTCATATAGATGAGTACCTTAGATATATTTACAAACAATATTTCAACTAGCCCTGGCTGGTATAGCTCAGTGGATTGAGTGCATGCTGCAAACCAAAGGGTTGCTGGTTTGATTCCCAGTCAGGGCAAATGCCTGGGTTGCAGCCCAGGTCCCCTACAGGGGGCATGTAAGAGGCAACCACACATTGATGTTCCTCTCCCTCTATTTTTCCTTCCCTTCCACTCTCTCTAAAAATAAATAAATAAAATCTTTAAAAATAGATGTTTTGACTAGATCGCAAACATATTTTAAATTTCTGCTTTATCATTTCACATATTTATAATTGTTTTCACTAAGTTGATTTAGCTTTTGATGGTAGAGTGTTTATTTCTTTTCAACATCCATCACCTACTTATGTCAAGATTTTACAATTTGTTACTATTATTTTTTAAATTAATTAAATTGAGGTGACATTGGCTAATAAGATTGTATAGGTTTCAATATGTACTTCTGTGATACTTCACCTGTATTTTGCAGTGTGTGCTCACTAGCCAAGGTCAAATCATCTGTCACCATATGTGAGGTCTGTCTGGAATGTGTTCAGTCAGGTAATATGAAAAACAAAGGTGTTTACTGAAGGAGATACAAGATACAAGAAATGTTGTACTGCTCCATCATATTTTCCTAATTCCCATCAATGGTCTGAAATCTCTTCCCTTTCAGAAGTCATTTTACTTTTGGGAAAAGCATGAAGTCACAGGGTGCCAAATCTGGGCATTAGGGGCCTGAGTCACTTGGATGATTTGAAGTTTCACAAAAAAACTCTGCAGAGACATCACACGTAAGTGGGCGTGTTGTCATGACAAATCTGCCAATCACCAGCTCCCCATAGGTGCAGCCTTCTGAATCATCTGAATAGTTTCTGCTGAGAAATGTTTAAGCTTAATGCCAAAATTGGATGCAGACTCATTCATTGCTCTACTCAGTTATTTTTTAATGTGATGGCCACGCAGTACACATGCTCACTCAGTGGTGTCTACCACCCTCACTGACTAATACAGTGAAGTCACCACTGTTCACATACATGCATTCCAGGCCACTCTCCTTGGCTGCCTGGATATATAGATGTTGTGCAAACTCTTTTTGTTATATTAGCGATGGCTGGGCTTTGATCCCCTTGCCCCTTTACTGCGCCCCAATTCCTTTCTCTCTCTTAACCACCACCACATTGGTGCCCATGTCTATGAAATTTTGTTTGTTTTTCTTATTTGTTCATTTGTTACTCCCAGTTCATTTGTTACGTCCTATTGGGAAAGTTTCATATGGTAAAATTTATGAGTATTTTCTTCCATGGTAAAAATTGCTTTTTACACTTTAAAATTCTTTTATTTTGCTTTTTGCATTAGATTGTTAACCCACTTTACATTCATGTTGGTATATGGCTTGGAGGGCATGCTGAGAATATATATGAATTTTAAAAAGTATTGTAGTCCTTATTTCACCAGCTGGGATAAAATGTCAGGGTTAAAAGCTGTTTCATCATAAAACTTTGTTTCTATTCTTTCAGTATCTAAAAAAGAACAAAAGATGTTGAAATGAGCAATCCCAGATGTCTCAGCAGCCTGTACCATTTCCATATATTTGGATCCCACCATCCTATGTAGTCAAATTTAATGCTATGTGAGCAGACTTAATTTTCCGCTTTGATGCTGTGAAGGTCCATCTATAATTGCCATGAATAAATGCCACGAAGAGTCTGTTCTTCAGACAGGAGACCCTGCACCAGTAGCATCAGCCTGCTCATTCAGAAAGTCTGCTGAACACAGGACTCGGGAGCCCTACACAGAATTACAGAAACAGAGTCTTTGTGATTTGAAATCAAGCCCTGAGTAAATGCAAATACGAGGGTGCTCTAACCCTCACTCTGATTTTAGTAAAAAAGCAGTTTTTGCTTTGATTCTCTTTCCAAAAGTCTAGCAGTTATTCAGCCTTAACTCTTAAATAAGATGTGTCAGGGCTTGTGAGTCAGATGCATCCTGGCATTTGGTCTCAACCACTGGACTGATTAGAGTAGAGATAGCTCCCATCAACCAGCTAGGGCCAGAGATGATGAGAAATATTTCCAAAGCAACTGTGGTAAATCTCCACCAAGCAGTATTAATGTGCATCCAAGACAGTACTGAATGCCATGCTCCACAGACTTTTGAGAGATGACAACATTATTGGAGGGACTCTTTCTTGCTTGGATGTCTGTTATCAGGCAATCGTTTTGCAACTTAAGTTTCACACTTACCCATTATTTCCGTTCTTTGTGGTATTTTATTTTTATTTTTGCAAATGAAGATTGAGTTACTTGGCCATTCACAAACTAGAGACTGTCAGAGCCAGAGCTTTGACCCAAGACTTCTGGTCCCAAACCTAAGGCACTGCTCAGTGCAGCTGCCACGGTGTACCATGTGGGCCACTCTACAGACGTGTTGATAGTCTGCTGTAAATCAGGTGTTAGGGAATCATGCAGAAGCCAATGACTAAGAGAAAGCAGCAGGTCCATCTGTAACCAGTTGGGACTGAAGACTGACTTTGTTTATCTGGACTGTCTTAGATGCTCCCAGAAGGCAAGAAGCCGCAAATCCTTGTCTGTGTCCTGTGGTCCCAGTGACGCTTCTTTTGCTGTCCCCAGTTGCTGTTCATGAGACTCTCCACCCCTGTTCATTGACATCACCCACAGAAACTCCCAAGTATTTCCCAAATAATGATTCAAACATTTTGACTCACCAAGTAGGACTTATGAAAACAAGAACACAAAGCATTTTATAATGGAATTTTTATTAACTGAATTAATAAAATTCATATATAATGTTAAAGTTTACAAGGAGCTTCCGCATGTTACTTCTCCAGGCCCCACAACCACCTGTGGAAGGCATTACTGCCCTCATCTATGTCCGTATTGCAGATAAAGAAATTGAAATGGAAAATGTGGGCATGACTCTTTGGAAGTCAATGAGGCAACCTGCGATTGGATACTGTGATCCCTGCTTCAATGAAGCCTTTGTTCTGTGCAATTTCCCCCGCTTTCTCTCGTTGCTGCTGCAACTTACCAATTGTTCAACGGTGGAAGGGTTGCTCTTATCTTTTTGAATACGTGAGAGGCTGTGGTATTCACAGGAGGGTCTGAAAGGGAGAAACGCAGCCTAAGAAAGGTGATCACAGGGATGGAGAGCAGAAGGCACGGGAAACGATCCTCCCACAGAGAGCTGTGGCCTTCAGCGGAGGCAGGACCATCCCTGTGATGGCAGAGTTGTTCAGTGGAAATGACAGTATTCAAAACCAGCACATACAACCTGCAGCCCTGCTCCCTCACTGTTTCCCCACGGTCGCTCGCTCAGTCGCTCACTAGGTCCAACCCTGTGCTTCTCAGATAAGATCAAATTCAAGGAGTTCATCATCACCAAGCCCTTATTATATGAAATGTTAAAGGGACTTATCTAAGAAAAAGAAGTTAAAGAAACATGAACAGTGAAAGGACAGCAAACTCACAGTTATTAAGAACCACACCTAAAACAAAAGCAAACTAAAGGGACAGCTAGATCAGGAGTGGAAACATAGAAATGAAGATCTCAAGGAGGGTTAGCAACAGGGGAGTGGGAGGAGGAGAAGGGGGGAGAAGGTACAGAAAATAAGTAGCATAGACAGTAGATAGAAAATAGGGGGGGCAAGAATAGCATGGGAAATATAGAATCTAAAGAACTTGAGACACATGGTCATAAACTAAAGGGGGGGTAATGGTGGGGATGGGGGTAGGGTGGAGGGGAATGAAGGGGGGAATAGAACAACTGTAACAGCATAATCAATAAAAAATTTTTAAAAACAGCACATAAAATCATCGACACACACAGATTGGTGTCTCAGTTAAGAAAGGAAGACATTGTTCCTGTGACTGAATGAAAGAGGGGGACTCAAGGATGAGTCTCAGGATAGTTTGATATATTCTTTATGATTTTAAAGAAATACATAATTTTAGTTCTCCAATTCTTCTATGTAATTTTTTTGTGACAATGATAATGTTATTGTCAGTTTAATTAAATTATTAATACATTAATTTTATTATCAGTTTAATTAATACTGGAAAACTGAAACCAACAAGCATCTGACAACTTTCAACCACTATTGAAAAGGACCTGTTAACCATATAGTTTCCTTTAAATTGTACGTATTTAACATAAAGTCAGAATCTTAATGTCTGTGAGATCTTTCATGCTTTTTATTTCCCTTAGTCATATATTTCATAAACATCTACAAAATCTCTACAAATTAGAAATTATGTTGGATTAAGAAAATAAAATCCTGTTAAGGATTTTGAAATATATGTTTGTTTCCATGTGTGTATATATATATATACATACACACTCATCTGCTTTTTAAAATGTGTTTTTTATTTTTTATTTTTAATTAATTAAATTTGGGGGGTGACATTGGTTAATGAGATTATGTAGATTCCAAGTGCACATTCCATGACACACACTCTGTCCACTGCACTGTGTGTCCACCACCCAAAAGCAGAGTGTCTTCTGTCACCGTGTATGCGGCCCCCTTAACGTTGCTGTCAGAAGTCATCGAGCTGTTGTAATTTAATTAAAGTGAAATGCGATGATCATTTCATTGAAATTGAAACTGACAAATGAAAAAACACTCATCAGAAAAAAATAGCCTAAAAGTGAATATACGTAAAGCCTTTAGGAAAAGGTCTATCGTGTAGAAAGTGGCCTCTGCTCGTAGCTCTCACTTGTGTTGTTATGATTGTTACTATTAAAATCTTTAGTTATGTTTTTACCTCCCTACACACCAAGCTCTAGCTACTACAGTCCATTTGTTCTTTTTTTTCATAAAATGCGGACCTATTTAAGGTAGACATGAGATTTTGAAATACATATGTGGTGAAATACTTACTAGTCGAGCTAATTAGCATCTCTATTTTCTCCCGCAGTTGCCACCTGTGTGTGTGGGTGCTGAGAACACCTGGCATCTCACTCTCCTAGCAAATTTGTGGTGTACAAGGCTGCATTGGTATCCGTAGTCACCTTACCATACCTTATCAATTTTCCAGGTTTATTTTGAATTCTGTTAAACATATTTCCAGTCCATAAATTATTTAAATGTAGCTCTTGCTTCAGTAATAGTTACTCATGCCCTGACCAGTGTGGTTAGTGGCTTGGGCATTGTCCCAGAAAGCAAAAGGTCCCTGGTTTGATTCCCAGTCAGAGCATGTGCCTGGGCTATGGGTTTGGTCCCTGATGAAGGCATGTGTGAGAGGCAACCAATAACTGTTTCTCTCTCACATTGACGTTTCTCTCCCTCTCTTTACCTCTCTCTAAACATAAATAAATAAAATCTTTAAAAGATAATTAGCCATGCTTGCATTGGGGTTTTATAACTTACCAGGGATATTCACCAGTATTATCTTTACTTATCCTCTCCATGAATGCTCGAAACCACTGCTACATTAGATGAGTGGAAATCAACTCAGGTCAGGGGAGTTTTACAAGGTGTCAAGTATTACGTTAGAGAGCTGGTGTGAATGTGTGTGCCTCCTCCTTATTAAACTCTAGTCCTTCTCTAGTGCTATTATTAGACTGTCTCCGAACCCTAGCTCTACAAGCACTTGAACTACACTGTCTCTGCCTTTCCACTTAAGGAAAATTATCCTGGAGCTGAGCAGCTCTTTTCTTCTCTCCCGAGTCTCATATTATCGAATTTTTGCTGTACCTCTAGTACCTCTCCCATTTCTGGGCTTCTTATTTAAAAATGTAAGGAGATTATTTTGAGGCCTGTTTTGCTGTTCTTACAAGTTTACATCACACATTTCATTCTCAGTTTTAATTCATATTTAGCTTGCTTCATTGCTTATGTAACTTTATATTGGAAAGCCTGATAAAATCAATATAGTGCCTGATGTGTTTAAAGATGTGCTATTGGGAAATCCACTCGTTCATTCAGCACATCATCAGGGTCCTAACTGTAAGTGTGGCAATGGGGAGGAGGCAGCAGCACCTCAGGCTCTTTTCTCAAGAATTTCAGTGTCTGTTGTGGGAGGTCCCTGCTCCCAGGGAGCTGTAGTATAAGCTGCAGAGCCATCAGGCACCTGCCATGAGGTTCCTCCCAGCCGAGGCGCCAGGACACTAGGGTTGGTCAAGCGAGGGGTGGAAGCCCCATAGATATGGAATGGAGGGTGATACTCCTCAGACAGAGGGAAAAGATCAGAAAGACAAGAGAAGAAGAATTGAACATAAACAGAATACAATGAACGCTCTGTTTACCAGGGCACAGGAGAACCAGGATGACAAAAATGCCTGAAAATGTAAGAATGGGACTGGATTTTGGAGGAAATTGAATGCTTGTCTAAGACATGCACATTCTGTCAACAGTGGAGACCCGCCCTTTCTGGGCAAAATGATGTAATAATAATTACCCTCCCCCCGAATACATCCAATTAAAAATTGTTTATCATCAAATAGGGTTTGGAGGGGCACTAATGGGACTCTAAATTCAAGGTTCATTGTAGAGAACCAAAGTGTTTATTCCAACACTTTTATTTCAGTGCTGTAATAGGATATGGTAGTATAAATATATAATTTTTAACCCTCTATAGCAACGTAGACATAAGCTAACACTACTTGCATGAGAAAAAAGGTTTAAACAGAAGCTCTTTTTGTCTCTAAAGCAGTCTATAGATGTACTAATTGTAAGACCATTTCTTTGCATCCTGACTACTGCCTTATTGCCTCTCCTCAGTTAGACCACAGGCTGCTTCAGAGCAGGAACACATCATAAAGCTCTTCACTGCCACCCTGCACGAACCAGGTCTGTAGAACCTGGTACGAGTTCACTGAATGTTGCATACCTGTCACCACAATTCTGCTCTTTTCAAGGAGATTGACCCTCATCCCAAATCAAAGAGATCTCTGAGCAAACCCACCTTTCTTTAGATTACACTAAGGAAAGAGTATGGGCAATATAATCCATCATATTTTAAAAGTTTGTGATAAAATGGGTAAAAAGGGTAGTGTATGCCTTTGTGCATAACATACACATGACTTCATACTTGTGTTCATATGTATTTTTCTATATTCCCCTTGAACACTATTTTATTCTATTTAACTTTTTAACAGGGATGCGTATGTGTTCTATTACTTGTTTTTATTTTTTTCATTAAATTTATTGGGGTGACATGGAAAACAGTATAAATGTTCCTCAAAAAATTAAGACTAGAGTAACCATATGACCCACTGACACCTCTTCTGGGTATATACTTCAAAATTCTGAAAACATTTATTCATAAAGATATATGCAGCTTTCTGTTCACTACATCGTTGTTCACTGTGACCGAGGCATGGAAACACCCAAAAGGTCCCTTGATGGATGATTGCATCAAGATGTGATACATATATAGAATGGAATACTAATCAGCTATTTTTAAGACATTTTTAAAGAGCTATTCTAGGTTTGTAGCAACATTGAGGGGATTACCCCGCCTCCACACATTCATGCCTTACATCCCCTACCAGAGCAGTGCAGGTGCTGAACCACGTTGACACACCATCACCACCCAAAGTCTGTAGCTCACATTAGGGTTCACTGCACTAAAAACCTTCTGAGCTCCATCCACCCAGTCATCCCTCACCCCCAACCTTTGGCAGCTGCTGATCTCCTTACTGTCTGCGTAGTTTCCCTCTGTTTACGTGGCTATACATTCCAGGAGTCATCTAATCGTGGTGGAGTTCAAGGCTGATTGTATTTATTCTTTTCCACATTTTCTCAGTTTTGTGCAATTGTAATTATACAATTTCATATTAGGAAAAGAGAATGCTACAGAAAAAACTGCACTATAATTTTCCATGGATTTTAACGAATACAAAATATTTGAATAAGAAAAGGAAAACATTAAAACCACAGGGTGAAAATCACTTCCTTTCTACTGTGAATGGAGATAACCGGGAGGGGCAGAAGGGATCCTAGGGGCTTTCCTTGTTCAGTGTGGAAATAAATGAAATGGGGTGAATATATATTTTCTATGGTTTTCAAAAGGGAGAGTGAGGAAAGGCAGAAAACAGATTGTCCCAAATATACACTATGCATTGAAAACAGTGAAGGCAAGAGGGTTTAAAGTCATTGTTTCTAGCCACCTCTGGGTGGAAGAAGGTAATTCTTGGTAATGAACAGACTCTCCCTGGAGGAGATAATTGAGTCATCGGGGAAGATGGGGACTTGATGGGGATTCAGACTCAGGGAAGTTTATGAGAAGTGCTTTAAAACTACGAAGTGTTCAATTTAGGGATGGAGGAAGCTAACATGCCACTCACTTAATTACAAAACTCACGCAGTATGAACTTGGGCATTGTGGAGAAGGTAGATCCAGGCAAGCGAAGAGATTGTCAAGTGAGAGTCGAGATATGGAATACGTAATTAACATGTGGGAGGTGACAGCTGCTAATCAGGATTCGACTTGCTACAAGGTAAACAAAAGAATAATGCAATAATAAATATAAAAAATAAAATGTTAAATTGCTTTTTTGTCCTCAGCAAATGGAGAGCCATCTGAAGCAATATCTGCCTTTTATTCACTTTTTGATGGTTCTTGCTTATATAACTATTTCTTTATTTGGGTTTCTAAAGGATTGAGCAGCAGGGCGGTTAAAATTGCACACATTGTAATGCAATTGTTGAAAAATAGAAACAGTTTACAAAGTAAAAGACAATTTAACTGGTAAGAGGGGAAAACATCTTTCTAAACTAATGTTATAAGAAATGAAATTTGATGACTTTCACTCTTCAGTGATGGAGTTTGCAGATCGAATGAGCAGGCTGTGCTGAAATTCTAAACCCAAAGTCCCACTGATGTGAGGCTCACTCTAATTGGCTCTTTAAGGGGCTAGAGAGAGAGAAATGGAATTTGAAGCATGTCATTGGGACTTAAGGACATCATAGACAATAAAGACCTTTTTTCTTCTTCCTTGAAGCAGTTGAAAATGTGTAAATGCATTCAAGACACAGTGTTTCACTCAGGAGGCAGCCTAATAGGGTGAAGTAACAGTGGGCTTTAGGTTCAGAAGGATTGTAGCAGTTCAAATCCTGACCCTGGTGCGCACCAGTGGTACAACTACAGCAAGCTATATCACCTGTTTCAAGCTGTTCCCTAAATTTGCAAAAGAGGGATACTGAGAGGCCACTGACAAGATGGCGAGGATTAAAGAAGACAGACCATTTCTAAATCATAGTAGATTTGATTCAAAAACTCCGAAGTTATTCAAATGCCTAGTCTTATTGGGAGACACTGAACTTTTATTTTTAATTCAAAGACTATAGTTAGTTTAAAAAAGAGAAAGAAACTCATCTATACATTAAAAAAAGAAAAATTTAGGCACTTTCTGATTAATTTGATCATCAATTTGGAATCAGTTCCCATCTGGCAACTCTACACAAGTAAGAAGGCAGAGAACCCACCTAAAAGGTAAAAATCCAAGGATCAAGGGTTGTGGGTCTTGTGTCCTCTTATCTTTAAAACTTCCTGAGCATTAGGCAAACACACATCTTATTCATCCCATGACATCCCTTTTATTGTCCCAAACATAGATGCAGCCTACAACACAATCCTTGCTATTTTTAATCACCTAAGAGGTATTGTAATTTAAAGAAGATGACTAGTGGTAGAATTATTGAATGAAAACACAAAGGACTATAATAAATAACATTTAAAAGAAACTCACATTCAGAAATCACCAATCTACACTATTGTATATTTCTGTGAAGTTATTGTTTTCTATGCATATATATTTATTTTAAAGAATACAATGTCATTGGAGACATTTTTGATAGGTGACTTTTTCTCTACAGTTATATTTTCCTGAATAATTATGTCTTCTCCCATATAATGGTTCTAATTGATACACAACTTTCCAAATAAAACTGAACAGCACCCAGACTTGTGAACTCAGCCTTGCCTGAGTAGCTACACTTAGCCTTTGTAATCAGTCTCTTCTTCACACTGATTCCATGTCTACTCAAGCCTATTATCTATACAATTCTACTCTTGGGTCTCTCTATCCCAGGAAAAGATGCTCCAGTCTGGCACAAACTTTAGTCTCTCTAGGAAAGGGCTTGGCAGGTACCAAACCCTTGCAATGTTTCAATTCTACTGCAGGTAGTCTCCCACATAGGGAGAAATACCATCTTTAAAGCTATGAATTGGCTTTATCTTCTGTCTCTGCAAATCATGCCCATTTCATCTTAGAAAATTCATATAAACCTTCATTTATGACAGCCACCTGAAGTATACCTGGATATGCTAGTGGTTCAATCAGGCCCAACTGTGCTCCCCAAAGGACATTTGGTAAGGTCTGAAAACATATTTCATTGCACAACTGGAGGGGAACATTACTACTGGCATCTAGTAGATAGAGGCCAAGGATGCTGCTAAACACCCTACAATGCACAAACCTCCCCACCCACTGGGATAAAAAATTATCCACCCTGAGATGTCAATGGTGCCAAGGCTGAGAAATACTGATCTACAAACTAGTCCACCTTATTTGCTTTTTTAATATATGTAGGTCTTCTGCTATAATTTCAATAAATAATAGAATAAATACATACAGGGAATTAAGTACCCTCATTTTGGTATAATTAACTTTCCCAGAAAACCTCTTGGGGCCTTAGATTAATTCTAACCTCTCTTGATGGTGACACAACCCTTTCTCCCGAGGACCAGCCTGTTGGTTGGTGAGGTGGGAAGGAGCTTAATGCGGAGGTAGTGATAATATATCCTGCTTTGAGCAATGACCACTGGACCAGTTATTCTATGTCTATTATCTCATTTACTCTTTTAAAACAGATTTCATTTATTTATTTTTAGAGAGAGGCAGAAAGAGGGGAAGAGACACATTAATGAAAGAGATAAATGTTGATTGGTTGCGTCTCACATGAGCCACAGCTGAGGACTGAACCTACAATCCAGGCATGTACCCTGACTAGAAATGGAACTGGAGACCTTTGCTTTGCAGGATGATGCCCAGCCATCTGAGCCACACCGGTCAGGGCTTATTTAATTCTGAGAACAATCAGAGAGGTAGGTATTTGAGTTACTATTGCTATGCAAAATTACACTGAAAAGTTAGACGCTTAAAACCATTATATTTGACATAGAGTTCTGGGATTTCATAATTAAGGAAGAAATAATGTAGGGAAGGATCTTGGTTGAGGTCACACCTGTGACTTCAGTGCATTGTTGGCATCTGCTGCAATCACATGAGGTCTCATATGAGCCAGCCAGCCAGCCAGAGAGCTCACCTGTGTGGTTGGCAGTTGGTACAGGCAGTCGAGCCACCACAGGTGTTTAACAGAGCACTCATGTGCTGCCCCTCCAGGATGTTGACTTCAGGGGAGTCAGACTTCTTTTGAAGGGGCCAGCTCTCTCATGCGTGTCTGACCAGAGGGACATTTCTGATCCTTCTCTGAGCTGGCCTCAGAAGTCAAACAGCATAAGTGAGACACCAAAGTCACTCCAGGTTGAAGAAGAGAAGGTATGGAAACTGCTTTTCAGTGAGATGAGGGTCAAAGAATTTTAAATGCACCACAATAGTAGTATTACCTGCTTTACAGATGAAGAATGTAAAGATAAGGATAAGATGTGGGGGGTTTAACCTAACTCCCTGCTATCCATCCCAGATGCAATCTCAGCCTAACCACGTCTTGGACTGGTGAGAGCAAAGGCGAATAGGATAACACAGTCTCAGAAGGAGACAAGCAGGTAGGACCCTCAAAGATCTGCACCCCACAGCCTCCAAGAACTGCTTTCCTCCCTGTGTTTGTCTGCTCACTACCTCCAGACTTCAACTAGAGCTCTCCATAAGCCTCCTTGTGCCCTAAGGTGACAAGAGCTTGGCTCTGAACTTCAGCTTGTTTATCAGAGATTCTCAAAGTTAATATCTCCTTCTAGTGTACCAACCCTGTCTGTCCTTCCTGCTCTATGTTGAGCCACTGACTGAGTGACTATACTCTGTATTCAAAGTGTAAAATTGTACAATTTAGTTTATATTTTTAGAAGTATTTCTTTTGGACCATAGGATGTTAATAGATAGATCCTGAGATCGGGAATTTGTCCAAGCAGGTCCGAGAAATGGTGAGTATTTAAGGTGGTATTTTCTACAGGATTTCTCAGTGCCATGAATTTACTTACTGGTGAATGTTGGGTGTAAGAGGAGTATGTGGTTCCACAACTTTTCAAAATTATCTGGGTGTGGAAACATTAACTGAACAGAGAGGCTCTTCACATCTCACTAAGTATTTGTCCTCCCTAAAAATGTTGGTAAATATGGTTGTGACTGACACCCCACTAAACTGGAGTCAGTCCTGGGTTAGAAGCACAGCCAGATGACTTTGGGCAGATCCCGTCTCCTGACACTTATTTCCTTTGTATCTAAAATGGGACAGTAACTAGGATTATCCCAATACTCTCCTGAGAGAATTTAAATATACTGGGTCCAGCGCAAATAACTTCCCCTTTTAATTACAAAGTAATTTATTACAAAATCATAAGCATGCAATTTTGTAACATAGCAATATCACACTCAAGCACACCCTATGACATTTTAGGTGAAATGTGCAAATTGAAACTATAAATTATTACATCCAGATTATTACCCTACCAAGCACACTTAAGGAGGCCTTACTTGTGCTGCACTCTGTATATACAATTTTGGCATATAGGAAAAAGGAAATACACTTCATTAAATAAATTGTGGCTGAAGTTTTGGGGACATTTTGAGAGTGTTGTAGCTAAGAACCCAGCAATGGTCATAATTTAGTTGACAATAAGTCTTAGCTTCTTGTTTTTCTGAGAGAATTAGTGTTAAGAAACAATTACAGATTTAAGCTTAAAGAACAAACTTTCCCTATCATCCCATTGCTAGATATTTCACAGCAGAGTTCTGGAATCAGATCGATTTGGAGTGGATGGCTTAGGTTGAGAGATCAAGTTTGTCTTTGTACATGTCAATGAATGTCACTCACATGCCTCAGAGAAAATTTGAGGCCAACAGACTGATATATAGTGGAAAAGAGAGTGAAAGAGATAAGCACCAGAAGACTGAGGGAGAGATAAGAAGGAGTCGCCAGTCCCAATCTAATTCTATTTTCCCACAACTCCGAAATAGAGAGAGAATAATGAAAGAAAAGAGGTTGAAAAGACCCATTTTTCAGTAACTGAGTGCATTTTACTAGACACATCCTCACCCCAAGGATGACTCTAAACATTGGATTTAAAAGGGGGAGACACAAATGAGAAGCACAAAGTGGGCAGGACTTGAGTGTCAAAGACGCTGGAGCAAAGGGAGGCACACAGAGGTGAGCCTCTCATTCTCTGCACCATTTCCTCTGCAGATAAGTGCCATTCCTTCTGCTACAGGACTACAGATGGACCATAAAGTGAAGGCTCTGAGGGTTGGTTCACACACTTGGGAATTTCCAGGGTGCAGTTTAAAACCAACTCTTATATGCAGAAGGCAAGGAGAGAATAAAGGAAGAGGCAAACCACACCCGGAGGGTGGGTGGCAGGTTTCTGAAGCCAGGGAACACATTACAACAGTTTTTTGGGGGGTGTCCGAGAGGCAAGTGGCTCTCCACCAGACCCACTATTATAATCTTAAACATTTCAGTACGATGGGGGTATCAAACTCATTTTCACCGGGGCCACATCAGCCTTGCGGTTGCCTTCAAAGGGCCAAACATAATTTCGACTCCTTAACAGTTAAGGAGTAGTTACATTTATATAGTCCTAAAATTATTTTGGCCCTGGGCACAGTGGGTAGAGCCAGTGTTCCAAGGGCAGGGAAGGGGCAAGAAGCCTCTGATAGCCTGGGTCCAGTGCTTGGGCCCACTGCTGGTCATGTCTCCTCCACGGCCTCCTTTGACACTGAGCAGTAGGCATGGCAGCTGCAGGGCTGGAGAAGCAGAACTTCTTGACTCTCAAGGCAACCAGTGGGTAAGGAGCCCAGATCTGAGAGGGGAGGGGAGGGGAGGGGAGGGGGGGGAGGGGAGGGGAGGGGAGGGGGAGGGGAGGGGAGGGGAGGGGAGGGGAGGGGAGGGGAGGGGAGGGGAGGGGAGGGAAGAGAACCCACGTTCTGCATTATTTATTTCTTAAAGTATTTGCTAGTTCCTAAACCGCATTGGATGAGAAGCTAAGAAGCCAACCTGGCAGAAATCGACAGCCAGAGCCTGTAGAAACCCATCAGAAGCCTCTGTGGTTTCACTGTGCTGGGTAGTTGCTATTACAAATGCCAGGATTTCAGTTAAGGCACCCTAAGTTGACCAGGACACCCCAACAGTGACATTCATCCTCACATCCTCTCAGTCTAGGATTGGGTCCAGGGGATCTGCCCTGTAGGCCTTGTTTTATATTGAGAAAGTTGAGTTCTTTGTGATTAAAGACATTATTTATTGTCTCCAACATTGTTTCATCTTCAAAAACAATATGAAATATTCAATAAGATCACCAGGTATGACAAGAGATAAAATAGCCCAAATTAAGTGGGGAGTGGGGGAAGAAAGACAATACAAAAAAAGCCATTGTCAATCTATATATTGATTATATTGCACATAGACTTTAAAATAGCTGTAAATAACCTGTTTAAAAATATGTTTCTAATGGGGAAATTAATAACATAACTAAACACTAGTAAGAAAATTAATAGGATGGACAAAAATAAGAGAGAAAGAAAAATGCCACGGTGGGTTTGGCTGCCCAAGAAGCCCTCTTCCACGATGTCTGCCTACAACGTGGTGGGAGAAACGCACAGTAAAGGCGGCTGTGGTACAGACAGGTTTCCGCCTTACAATCAGAGTGCAGTGTGTCTGCCCAACAGTGCACATGGCCCCCGTAGTGCCCCTCTCATCCACTGGGGGGCAGTGCAGGATGGAAGAGGTGAGCTTGGGTGAGAAGCAGGAGAGTGGTCCTTACATAACAATTTTTGTGCTGTCTCCACACACAACTCCAGTCTCTCAACTTGTTGAAATCTCACACTTTATCTTTCTCATGGTACAGGAAATATCACTGCCAAGTTTCACGTCTAAAGTCAGGTCAGCTTTAAATTTGCATGTGCCAGGTGAGGAGCGTGGGCTAGCACGTGTCTTGACGAGGAGCCCCCGGTCTGGCACCATTTCTTGCCACTCCACTTTAACCTTCTCCAGGAGCCACACAAACGCCCTGCAGCCTAGCTTGCCCTACAGCCTGCGTCAATGATAATGTTTAAAATAATAATAAAATATTGACTGTTCACGAACACTTCCCATGAGGCAAATGTTGTCCATTTCTTCTCTTTGCTTTGCTTTCTATTTTTTAGTGTAGTCACCTCATCTCCTCTGCACAGCAACCTGATGAGAACAAACCATCTCCTCGATTAACAGTCGTGCCCTCTGGGGCTTATGGAGCAAATTTCCCAAGTCCCACGCACTGGGAAGCCTGGGAACCTAGTCCGTGTGGCTGGAAGGGGAGAGTGTGGGAAGGCAGCCACGTCTCCTGCGGCATCTCATCTATCGCCACATCTCTGTGGGCATGAAATAAGGCAAACAAAATTCGGCTCTGAGAATCCTGCCTTGAGACAAGGCACGAGAAACAGTCGAATATAATGCCTAGACTTCAGGTAAGCCCATTCAAGGCTCAAAGACAAATGAACCGTATTTCATATGCAAAAGGGATATTTTTCTGCTTGGAAATCCAAGTCCCCGAGGAGATCAGCCAGAAGGTGAACAGGCCCCGCTGGAGGGAGCGTGCACCACGGGAAATAGTGAGAGAAGCAAGGGCTTCATGAATGAAGGCGGCACACGCTAACTCAGCAAACTTGCGCGGGGGGGGGGGTGAGCACGGCCTAGTCTGTAAAACAGGGAACATGTTTGATGCTGAAGATTATGTGAGGATTGTAGCCCCTATTGCTTTTAAAAGGGTTTTGTAAAACAAGCAGAACAGCATGAAACTAAGGAAAAAAAAAAGTAAAGTCATATCAGACTTTGTTCTCAAACATTATCTCTGCAGGACAGAGAAATTAACTGCGGTTATTAGCTGTAATTAATTGTGCAGAGCAGGGGGTGTGATGAGCCGGAGGGACGTGTCCGCGGACTGCATCGGGGTGGTCCCTGCTGCCTGAGGACGGGCTGCTGGGCAGAGATCCCTCAGGAACACAGGCGTCCACGAAGCCACGCTGCAAGACCCTTTCGAAGGACAGTGAATGGTGTTGCATTCATTAACGAAAGCTATTTTTAAAAGGGTTTTAATCTGTCAACTGAGAACAATGATTGCAGTGCTGGGTATTTTACTTTAGTGACATTTATTGTTGTGTGTAACATCAGGAGTACCAGTGTCCAGCCTCCAAAGTGAACCCCAAAGCGTGTGGTGTCCTTTTCCCCCAAGACCCTGTGCATTCAGGCAGGGGCAGATGTCCTGGCTTTAGTCAAACCCTGTGTCCACTGCAGCCTGACACTGGTGGCCTGTGGTTCAAAGTTGAGGGGCTTATAGTGGGTGGGTAAAAGACTCTTTATGGACTTTGTTCTGTTTTCGTTCCCACTTGTTGCAGAAATGGGCACAGCAAAATATCATGATGACTAAGACATTTTGGCTAAACACAGTTGTTCAGGTTCCTGCTTCTTGTCTTTCTGTAACTAAGGTTTTGTTTGTTTGTTTTGTATCCACCTCCATGACTATTCTTCCAGCAACGAGTCAATTAATTCAGAGTTTGAATTAAGATTAGCAGATATTATTTCTGTTGTTTTATTCCCAAGTCATGAAGGATATAGAAGTGAGTATCTAAGATACAAAATTTATATTGTATGAAAGGGTAAGTACTAACAGTTGAGTCACTTTTTCTCCCATTGTTGGCTTACTGGTTTCTTTAGCCAGGGACAACCGTCATTAGTGTTTATATCTAATGCATGTTTAGCACCTCTGCTTTTGATTTTCCTGCATCCCTTCCGATTGTGACTTTTCTCGTGCTATGCGTTGGTGTCACTGTCGATTGGTCAGCCTGACACTGCATCACGAGAGTGGGCAGCTGATATCGATTGTCCAATAAGCACCTCCGTGTACAATCACGAACATTTAAATAAAAAATTTATCCATGTATCTCCTTATTGCTTTTTTCATAATAAAATGTTTTGGACGAGACTTCATCTGAGCACTCACAGACTTCACTCATTCTGCTACACGGTGTTCTGTTGCACGGATACACTTCCCAGTGTTTGATGGGCCTTGTATCAGTGAATCGCTGGGATTATTTTAGCCCTTTTTTACTGCAACAACGGTATGCCTTGTGGTGCGTATAGGGGTTCAAGTGAACAATTTAAAAAATTGGACTTTCTGGAGGAAAGAGAAGATAGATTTTGAATTTTGACAACGTTTTGGAAAAAATATTTTTGAAAAATGTTTTGATACATTTTTATAGGTATTACCAAAGTATAAGGAGGCACCAATTCATGCATCAGTCATAAATGTGTGAAAATGTCTACTTTCTTTCATTATCACTAAATTACATGTTATTGAAGCTATTATCTACTAATGCATGTACATTATTATTTACTTTGTCTTTTATGCATTTTAATGAATGAATTGGAACTTTTCTCATGTACATATCTCTTTTTCCCCTCATTTTCTGTTGTTCGTCACTTGACTTTATTTTTGTGATTCAACATTTTAATAAATATTATTTCAAAATTTTTATGCTTAATATATTACAACATTTTCTCTCTGATTTCTGGATATTAAGACCTGTATGTAAGCCTTACATTTTCTTCTGTCTTTCCCCCATTTATTAATAATCCTATTGTCTGTTGTATAGTAAGTATACAGATTTTGAATATATATTTGATCTAGGGAGAGAGATCAATTGTCTATATAGAAAATAATATAATAATAAATAATAATATAGGAAAAACCTCTGTTGTTCATGTGCTCACAAAGGTAAACCTAATTTTGCCGAACACTGTTGTGTGTACACACACACGCACACACACACGGCAATGAGATGCTCATCAAGTTGTACTCAAGCACCAAGCTATTTTTTATTGTATAAAGTTTTACTCTGTGGAAGGGCCAGACTCTAATGAAATTCCTTCTTTTATATACTTTAAATTACATTAACTATATTTCTTTAGAAATTTGATAGATTAATTTATTACGCTGCTGGGGCTCAGTCTTTTATTTTTGAAGTGTTTCTTCTTTTTTTGAGAACATTCCAATTTATTTAATGGTAATAGGTCTGCTTACTTTTTCATCTTCCTTATATAAATCTTGCAACTTATGTTTTTCAGGAAAATTACCTTTTTACTCACGTGTTCTCCTCACTCTGCATATATTTGATTAAACTACTCATACAATTTCTTCTATAGCTGTGTATATTCCTCTATCTTCATTCCTGATATTACATATTTATAACATTATCTTAACTAGCCTAGTCTCTGTGTTACCCCACAGAAACCCTCTAGCCGTCAGTAGCCTATCTGCCATATGATGAATAGTTATTTCTTTAACTGATGGTTGTTTCTCGTCTCTGCAGCCTGCTTGCTAGCCACAAATACAAAGGAGTAAGCATCTTTGAGAACAGCCTTGAACCAATGACTGAGAGCAATGGTACACAAGCCCACCCCTGCTCCCTGGCCCTTCTGCAGGGAGAGGAGATAACCCAGAGTGTGGGCTCATGCTGGTTTCCAAAGTTGGTGAAGTGGGTGAAGCTCCAGTTGCCCACTTTACTGATTTCTTTCCCTTCTTCTGTTCACTTCCCCACTCTCCTACTAGAATTTTCTTTACCTCATGCCTAAACCATAGCATTTAATCCTTTGTCTCAGGAATTTTTAGTATCTTTATTATCAATAGTCAACACTCCAGTAGGGAGATTTTAGGGCCACACAGCAACATTCATTAAAAACACTACCTGATTAGTTCTTTTAGTCCCCTGTCTTTCTTTATAGCTTTATCATATAATTTTGCATTCTAAAATAATACATTTTTTATGTTTTTGAACTTTACATAAATAGGATCATTTATTTTGCATTCTATTATGTCTTGTTTTATTGTTGAAAATCATGTTCTCATGATTCATCAATGCTACTGCATGTATTATTTTTTATTTTCACAGAAAATTGCCTTGAATGCATATACCACAATGTATTTTTTAATTTTTTTTCGGTAGGTGAGCATGTAGGTTGTTCCTGCCTTATGGATTAATTTACTTTTTTTTGTCCTTATTAACTGTCTTGCTAGAAACATTCTGTGTTTCACTAAGTGTCTAACACATATTTTATTGCATGTAGGTCTAAATGTTTATCTAATATATTAAACCAGCCACTGAAGGCTAGGCCATGCTACAGCGATAAACAACATTCAGACCCTGGCAGCTGACGCCAGAAAATATTTTGATTTTGTTTAGTTTTAATACCAAGTGTCTGTCCCTGTTTCACTCAGCTGTCAGCCACCTTTATTCCAGGACTCAGGCCAGTGGTGCAGCCCTTACTTAAATAAAGCATTGCTGATCTCAAAGCAAAGCAATCCAAAGAAAGAAAGAAGGAAACAGATGTTCAACAAGCTGGCGCTCCAAGGTTGTATTTGGAAATGACACATGGCCACTCTGCTCACGTTTGGTTGGTCAGAGTCAATCTCTTGGTGAAGCCTGACATCACAACACCAGGAAGTAACATGATTCCCCGGGAGGCGTTTTAATGTGCATTTTTCTGAGTAGTAAACAAGTGAAGAATGTTCCAAGTGTTGATTACACTTTTAGTTTCCCTTTCCATCTTATCCTTGTGTAGTTCTTGGCTTATTTTTCTTTTTAATTGTGTTGTTGTTTTAGTAATATTGATTATAGAAATTGACAATTGTTCTCAACTGAAAGTTTTGTGTGGTGCAAATTTTTCTCCAAGAGTGTGGTTTATATTTTCATTTTCTTTATAGTTACATCTTGGACACTATACACAGAAATTCCTTATATGATGAGTTATAATTCATCAAAAGTTCCCATTACTTGTGCTTCATGTGTTTTGTTTAAAGAAAGCATTACTTTCATGAAAAATTGTTAGCCAGTATAATGCAGCGATTATGTACCCCGAAGGACCATCCTACTGCAAAACAACTAAAACCTAGATCAAACATACATTGTAATGCATTGCTAAATCCAAAGGAAGACAGAGAAGTCTCAGAGGGATCCCCACCAAGACAAAGAGTGTGACAACAAAGACAAAAATGAGCTAAAACCAAAGAAAAGACAAGGAAGAATTTTCACTGACAACAGATAACATCTGTAGCACTGCAATTGAAAGGTCAGTCTGTGGGCCAGTGGCCAGACTGGTGAGCTGATGCTGAGAGTCTATGTGAAAAGAGAGAAGATGAGTGTCTGGACCCCTCCCCCTCCTGTAAAGGTGATGAGAATGCAAGTTGAGAGAGAATATAAGTTCCCAGGCTGAGGACAAAGGAGTAGATCCAGCTCCTTAGGGCAAACCGAAGGCTTCCAGATTTGTTGAACTTCCTGACACAGAAACAAACCAAAACTCTACCAAAAATCATTCCCTATTTCAGTACATGGTATTCCTATAGATTAAAATAAGCAAATATTAGTTTGTAGTCAAATATCATCATAGTTTATTATATGACTCAGCTTTCCATTCATGAGTAAGAGATGATGGACTTCAAGTATTAAAATTGTCCTATTTAAAATGGAGATGGCTATCGATGAAGCGTGAAGGAAATAAAATATGTATATAGTTACAACAGATTAAAAAAGAACAGGACATCATCCTCCAGGTGAGATGGAGTTGATAGAAGGTTATGATTTACTCCTGCCTAGAACTAGAAAAATCAGTGAAAAAATAAAAGGAAAAGGTAAAAAGTATGTGTTTGGAGATAGCAGAAGTCTTCTGAGGCAACAAGAACTCGGGAAAACAGGTTTCCTGGGGAATGGGGGAGTCTTTGGATAAGCAAATTGACTTGTGCTGACATTCTGAGGAGACTCTCCTGATTCTAAACTAGGAAAATAGAGAGAAAATCTGCAATTTGCTCTCACCCGGGTGTACTGCTGGGGAACAGCGATACCCACAGAGCCTATGACAGGGACTTGGGAAGCCTAAAAAGCCTGGCTTATTTTCCATATGTAAAATTGGAGAATTCTAGGGTTGCATATGGTGACGGCTGAAAAGTCTGTGAGCATCACAGCAGGTGTTTGTAGAAGGATCTTGGTGTGAATGTCTACACTGCAGTTGGATGGCATGTAAGGTGAACCTGTCAAGCTCCAGTTAGCAAATCTCCGACAGGACTGGAGTAACCACACATGATACATCTCCCTGGTGGAGGAAAGGTTAAAGGGTTTTTTAAAAAATATATATCATCATCATTGACTTTTGTACTTATTTACAAAAGAAAAACTAGGTGAGGTAAACCACTTACAAAAGGTATTTTAGTAGTTAAATCAAAACATCGTAAGTACCTAATGAAAGAATAAGAATATCTGAGGAAAGTTTGTATTTTATTTATGCTTTGCTGTTTTTCCGTCTTTCTATGTTGGTAGTTTTTCTACAGGCATACGGGATTGCCTCAGCACAAGTCACCCAAAAATATAATTTTCTTCGATTATTAAGCATTTACTAGATGGAATACTCTATGGTTATTTTATCCTTTCATCTTCACTGAACTCCAAGAATAACAGATTAGCACTCAGCCCTTCTGTCCCCATTTAAAAAATAGTGAGAGTAAAAATCAGGGTGAGAACAGAACTCCCCCTGGTGTGTGGAGAACAAGTACCAGCTCTGTCTGAATCCAAATCTGACAGCAAATTTGTTCAGATAAGTAACGTGTTGCACTAGAACATTTGCATTTCCTCCCATCTAGTACTTAGGAAATATTTAGAAAATACATTCTTTTTAATATTTTTCATTTTTAAAACACTGTTAGCTACATAGAATGTTTTTCTTTCTTTTCATTCAATATAATGTAACTTTGGGGTTTGTGAAATCAGTGGAGGACAGATTTGGGCTTTAGGCTGCACTGCAATGCATTGGAAAATCATTAGATGGGTTGTTTCTCATTGTTGAGGCACCTACTGAGAGAGGTAATGAACCTACTGAAGTAAGACATTGCCTGCTCACTGGGTCAAAGCTAAGTACTCAATGATTTAGTACAAGAATGGATGCCTGTCTCGAGAGTCTGTGTTCAAAACAGGTTGGGAGCATCCACCTGGGGAAGCGCACAGGTGTGAGGAGGGCTGTGGCCACCGGTGTAGAGCTACAATGGAGGCAGTTCCAAGTCACTATTGAATGACTTGCCTATGACTCCTTGCTTTACCCATAAACAGAAACAAATGAAGATGTCAAGGTAGGGTAATAGTGCACATTTAGGATGAGAGCATATTGAAATCAATCATTTTCTTTCATGTGGCAGTGTACAGAGTCTCAGGCCAAATTTCTGCTTGATCATTTTTTGATGGATGGTAAGCTTTTACAATAAAGTATCATGACAATAAAGGAGACATTTATGAATGTTTTCAATATTACCTGTGATAGAAATCATGCTGATACAATGGCAACCTGCTGTATTAGATCAAAGGAGGGGCTTGGAGGTGAGAGACTAATCTGAATGCCCCCTTAAGAGATCAGAGGTTTCAAGGGAAGCTTCCACAGTCCCATCTTCATGAGGGTTTGCAAGGTTACTTGGGAGATAAGGGAAAATAATTTGTGGATGATGATTCCAAAATGCATCCCTTCTTCCTTCTCTCAGCAGAATGAGACTCAAGGTGCCGAGACTCACCACCCTCAGAGTCTTTCGGAGAAAGTCAACATTCTTGATGTCTGTGATCCTGCAGTTGTGGTCAGAGGGACAAAAACTGTTTGTATCTTGTTTGTACCTCTTCTATCTTGTTTGTAAGTCCCAGAAGTTCCTGTATATGTTTCTAGGAATATGCTATTCTACAATTTATTTCCCACATAACACCAAAAAATCAGGTTACCTTTTGGGGATCTACAAAAAAAACTACTGAAATTAGGTGGATCTGAGGAAAATAGGTGTGCTGAGGCAGGGATATACAGGATGGGGCAAAAGTACGTTTATGGTTATTTGTATGGAAAATAATACCATAATGAATAAGTAATAATACAGTAATAAACTGTGTCACATAATCACAACTGTGAACCTACTTTTGCCTCACCCTATATTGATGAGACTAGTATGGTTGAGTGATGGTTCCTCCTACTGGAGACTCTTGGAAAGAGAGCTTTAAGAGCCAGGGATATATAGAACGGGGAGGCAAAGAGGTGGGAGGAGAGACAGAGAGATTGAAGAAGGGACAAAAAAAGTGATTTAAAATATGACAAGAGTCAATGTTCCAGATTGAAACAAGGATGCAGAAGTGCAATTATTCTGGTTCAGTCTCTGAGAAAGCACAGTATAATCTATGGAGCTCTGGAATAACAAACAGAAGGAATTGGAATATCAGTTCTCTTACATAGAGGCTGTGAAATCTTGGAGAGTCAGGCAACTTCTGCAAAAAAGTAAGAGGTTACTGGTAGATGAATAAAGAGATGTCCTTGGAAATAAAAATGCTACTATTCCAACCCTGGCCTCATGTGTTCTATAACTTCTCATCTGGAAAGTAAGAGTGATAGTAACTAATTCACTGGGTAGTTGAAGGTTTTCAACAGTGCCTATTATTAATAAATATTCAATATATATTAACTATAATACTTTTTTAGACCCCAAAGCATACATTTCTTATGAAGAGCAATGCTTGTTCTGCTGAACTTGAAGGATAGTTTAGAAAATCACATGATATGATGGATAAGAAAGAGCTTTGCAGTCTCAAGTAATTATAATTTCCTGAAATACAAGCACATGAGTTTATTCAGCTAAACCCATTCTGCACTAGTAAATAGGAAAGTAGGGATTGGAATCCAGGTACTAATGCTTTCTGTTTCCTCTATTAAATATGTTAATTTTCATTTTATTAAAGCTCAGCACCTCTCTCTGAAAGTTCTAAATCTGAATGTGTGAAATTGGTCCAAGAGTGTTTTCAGAGTTAAAGCTAATTGGGGAATGTGCTGCTTGGGAAACTCTGCTTCTGAATAGTGTAGGATAGAAGTTTTGGCAACAATTCTATTTGCAAAACATCAAGTTGCTCCTCAAAGTGGCCCAGTTGAATATTGAAGTGATGGGAAGACACTTGCTGAGCTCGTGGTAATTGCTCACATGAAGGAAGAGCACATCTTGCGTCAGGTCTCTGGGCTCATAATTTTCTCTCTCTTTTTTTAGCTCATTTATTTCTCACAAACCCACATAGAATATCCTCATCACACAGATATGTACATAGGGCATGGATCTTTCAGTAACTGGCAGCAAACCATAGACATATGGGGCAGGGATGAAGGTCCAAGTTTGTCCGGACCCAATCCTGTCTCCCGATACCCTATTCCATGATGTCTCTGTCGATGCTGGTCCCTGTGGCCTCTCGTCTCCGTTGTCCAATCCTTCTTCTTTCTCTGTGAAACATAAACCCGAAGAATTATATTAAGTCAATTGATATGTGTCATTTAAAGGAAGCAAATTATTCAGTAAATACCCACTGTGGCTTTTTCTTCATCCTTTTTTGAAACTTTCCATTCTAAAACATTTGCAAAGACAAAACAAGAACTTTGATTTCCTGAACTATTTGTGAACATATTGCTGATAAGCCCGATCACCCTTGCTTTATTATGTATTTCTTATAATACAAAGAATTCTCTTAAATCACCTGATAGAACCCCCAAATCAGGAAATTAACATCGACGTTATCAACATCTCCAGACCCCATTTAATTTCCGCCAATTAACCCAGTTATATCCTTTCTAGCACAAGGAGTCCAGATTCACCCACTGAATTTAGTTGCCATTTCTCATTCATCTCCTTCAACCTGAAGGTATTTTTCATTTTTATGACCTCACTGCTTCTAAAGACTATAGGTCAGCTGTGTATGGTTTTGTTTGTGTTTGATGTCAAAGGAATCCTCCTTTGAAATTGTCTGACATTCTCTCAGGATTAGATTCATCCTAGGCACCTTGAACAAGAAGAACGCAGATGTTCTGCTGTGTCGTCATTGCAACCTGTTCTGTGACATGCAGTTTTTCTTTGACCCATTACTGGTGATACTATCTTTGATCATTTGATTAATGTAGTCTCTGCCCAGCTTCTCTGCTGAAAAGTCACATTTTAAAATTATTTCATTTGAATTAATAAGAATTTTATGTGGAGGCACTTTGGTCAATATAGTCATTCAGATGATTAATAAGAACACAAATATAAGGTCTTGTTGTGAAAACTTTTTCTCTCCTTTGTTCCCTCACCACTCCCTCCCTATGCACCTCTATTGGTTCTTCCAAAAAAAATACTGCAGTAAACAAATTTGTGTTACATGACAGTGGGAGATATTGCTTCTTGGGTTTAACTCACAAAACAGAAATGAACTATTTGGGATTACAATGCATTTGATTTAAATAGATGGTCAAATACCTGGACAGAGAGTGAGCGACATTCACTTTAGATGGAAGCTGTACCCCAGAGCTCCTGCCAGCCATCCTGCCTCTTCTGTAGGTGGCTTAGAGCCTGTTATCCTCACTGAGGGCCATATCATCCACCTGTTCAGTTGAATCAATAGGCTTTCAGCCAACAACCTTTCAGTGTTTGCAATCCGTGCCCTAGCAAAGGTTTGGGGATAGTTAAGTTTTCTAATTTGGGGGACATAGAGGTCAGGTAGATTTCTGGCATCATCTTGCAGCTACGCCACTAAGATTCCCTGGGTGCTCTTGTAGGAAGGCCAGGTTCCTTCTCTGTGTCTTTAGGGTTTTCAGTCTTTCCCTGTACACTCTCACATATTGTAGCCCTTTCAGCCAATTAGCATCTGCCTGCCTTTCCTTTCTTCATCTTTTCTCTAGTTCTAAGTCTCAAACTCAAATAAAAGCTCTGGGACTCTGACCTCATTATTTTTTTTTCACTCCATAATTCAGAGCCACACTCCACTGAATGAAGTGTTTGCTTCTGGAACTTTCTAACCTCATGTGGTAGAAAGCAGTTTATTTTTAACCCATGGGATGATTGAGCAAAGGGTTAGTTTTTTGTAGTAAATAGCATCCTTGATAGAGTGTATTGACTACTGCCATGACAGTTTGAGGTGTTTCATTGACCCACCTGAACATTCACTTTGTTATGCAAGGTTTTGTGTTGTGAGTGCTGATTCTGTTCTTCTGGCTCAGAATGACCTTCCTCACTTTTTCTAACACTCTCCTTCTGAAATAATGTTTTTATCTCTGTATCCCAATAAACTAAGTTCCACAAGTAAAAGGAACACATCTGCACTTTTTAGGTGTGCTCCCAGTTTCTATCTAACACGTCACCTGTCGAATTCTAAAGGCTCAGTCAACTGAAGCTATGCTGAAATTAATGGAACAAAAACATGCCCTTACTTTGCTCATCTATCAGCCTCTCTTCTTAGGCTCTGGAAACCGCTCCGAGGGCAGTGGTTCTATCACATTCATGGCACGTCTCCTAGGCCTAGCATAACAGCTTCACATTCTGGGTTTCAATAAGTACCTTATAGATTTATGGATAAACCCACATGTGAGGAAATCTGGTATTTACTCTGAAAGTTCAATGAGAAGACAGAGAGGTATCATTTAAGTCACAGCTACCTGAAAGGACATTTTTCCAGCATTATGGGAGTTCTCCTGAAGACGGGCTTTGTGAAGTTGGTCCGAAGGCCCAGGAAGCTCCCCTTTCCCCAGGCAACTTGCTGCTATGAAACTCCTCACACCTCCCCCTCGCTGCCACCTTCTGTGAAGAGAACACTCTCTACACTTTAGACTCCTTAAAGATATTAATATTTCCTAGAAACACATACTCTCTGACCTTCTCAGGAAGGAAAAAATCTGTCTTTTCTAGGACAAATATTTAACAGCTTGTTTGGGTTACAGATGAAGCTTGAGAAAGCCCTGAACAAAAATTCTACTGAGGACAAAGTTTGTTTTCCTAGCTAAAGACTGAAGGGATTTATTATTTTTCTCAAATAGTCAAATAAAATTAAAATTGCTAATTCTGTTTTCAAAGTATGTGTTTATTTTAATGACACTTTCCCGTGTTCCCCTACCTACATAAGCACAAAAATAGCTAAAATAAATAATCAAAAATTTTAAGAATATTTTATTTTAGTGGCAAAGACTGTATCTTTGTGTACATGTTTTACTGACATTCTTCTTTAATTATCTTCACCCAAGGATATTTTTCTATTGCTTGCATAGAGAGAGGAAGAGAGAGAAAGAGAGAGAGAGAGAAAGATGTGAGAGAAAAACATTAATTGGTTGCCTCTCTTTCATACCCAACTGAAGATTGAATCTGCCACCTGGGTATGTGCCCTGACTGAAAATCAAACCCACTACCCTTCAGTCTACAGGATGATGCTCCAACCAACTGAACTATAATGGTTAGGTGTCTTACATTCTTAAAATCATTTTTTGAGCATGAATATGCAAAACAAATAAAAAACCAAAATAAATAGATTAAAGCAAATAACAATGATAGCAAAAGAACTTTTATACATAAGATATATATGATATATATAAAGATATATACATAAGTGTAGTAAATAAACTTAAATCACCATATAAAAATATTCACACTTCTTGTCCTCCCTACTTACCTATAAATCATGGTCCCCTATGTGTAATCTCCTCCTGAAAATGCCCCTGATCATTTAGTGCTGTTATTTTAAATTTTGAATCTCTTTATTTTTTCATTTTGTAAGCATTAGTTTTATCCTTCAAGTGGCATAGTGCTAAAGCATAGGGTGTTAGAGGCCAGAACAAGTGGAGTCAGACTCATTGTTGCAGGGAACACAGACTTCGACTCTTGCCCCTCAAATGTCTCCCCTACTCCCTCTTCACCCTCCAGATTCCCCGTGAGACATCTCCTGAGAAATTTAGGATTATACAGAGCACAATACAAGTAACCTACTCATGTAAGCTACTTAAAATTGGTTTTACTTTTCTCTAACTCCTGGGTGCTTATCACATGATGTCATCCAGCTTCTATCCTGTATTATCAGTTTTTATATCTAAGTCTATTTTTTTCCAGTGAAGAAGAGAGGATTCCTGTGGGGTAAATTTTTATATTTTAACCATACCATGCGTGACACACAAAATAATACATTCTGTAGATGACCAAATAATGTTTTCTTACTAATTAAAACTAGTGTGAATGAAAAACAGTCATCTTGAATAGATAAATTTTTTGTGGGATTCAATTGCAGAGGGCATTATATATGTTATTAATACACGAGGATCAACTTCTTAGGCAATAGAAGTATGTTGGAGTGAGTGACATAGAGATCTGTGCTTTCAGGAAATTTTAAAAAAGCTCTTTTAAAAAGCAAAAGTAATGAAAAAAGAAAGGGTAAGATCAGTAGAGTTTGATTTCTAATCCATATGACTATTAGTAGATGTCATTCAGTTAAATACCTCCAGAACTATAGATGGTATGTGTTCAACAACATGGATTCTTTGCTTTCTAATTTTATCCACATATAATAGAAAATGATACACTACCTACTCTGCTCCCTACTGCAGAGTAGCTCAGAGATCAAGGCAATAATGCATGTGAAAACTCTTTGTAAGTGAGAAAGCACTCTATGATATAAGGAATTATTAACATTAGTTTAAATACCTATTTTTACAGGTTCAGAAAACTCTAACATACATGAAGAGTTAAATTATTTTACTAGGGACATTATACATATTACAGGATCAACTTTCTGTAGATTTCTTCTGTAACAATGATAAAAGCTATTGTGACAATTAAGCAATGGGTTGACTTCTCCCAGAAATGGACATTATATCACAGAAGAAAACATTACTAGTAGAGATAAAAGTCAATTTGTATGTGTACAACTAGTCAAGAGAAGTAACTACAATAGTCAATAAAACATATACTAACTTGAAAATAAATCAAAATAAGGAGATTATTTTCCATTCTTTTGCCCTGAATCAAAAAACACCATAAAATTTCTACTTTACATCTGCGCTCCTGGTAGCCTTACCGGAGACCAAAATTAGTAAATGAATAGAATCAGATGCCCTCAGTATTACTCTATAAATTATGTGAAATATAATAATACTTTTAGTTATAGCTAATAATTATGATATATTAAGACACTCTATTAAGTACTTAAGGAATGCAATATTAAATTATCAGCAGCCTTATGAACTTATTATTTTCCATAATTAGATAAGGAAACTGAGGCATGGAAGGATTTATGCCTTTGACCAAAGCTGGTGTAGGTGTTCACACACAGAGGTCTGATCACAAAGAGTAAGATCTTCACTACTATGACGTGGATACTTTTATGTTGTTTTAAAAAATATTTTGGTTTCCCATTTTTTGTAACTGAGAGAATTTCCTTTTTACAATCCAATAAATTTCTGATTGGTCACTGGATATCCTTTATCTTCCTCCCAAACTGTAGAACCATATTTAAAACTGGCTGCAGTTTCCAACTACACTGATTGGTTAGTAGAATAAAACGTGACAATTGGAATTAACCAGTATCTTGTGAATTTGTGTGGTGTGAACCTCTTTAAGAAACTAAATGATTAAGATAAGGGCTAGATGCTAAAGAACCATATATGTCTCCCTAAAAAGTTACCCTTAATTCCAAAGGCTGTGAGAAATATCCTGGGGATTTTAACTGTGATTGTTACTTACAGTTTATTAGAACGGAAAGTATGAACATAGTAGAAGTTCCATTGTCTTTGCTGTATAGACGAGTAAAATAAAACGAGGATTAGATCTTCAATCTATTGTTATGCTGCTATGTCAATGTGATAACATTTATTTGAAAGCTGCTATGCCACGTTTTAAAGCTTCTAGTATACATGTTTTATGTGTATTATCTTATTTAATTTACTCACCAACCCTGTGAAGTAATTACCATCATTTCACTTTATATATGAAGAAATATCTCATGTATGGTTAAAGCAACCAACTGTCTTAGTCATGACATCTTTAGTTTACAATTTATTGAAGACTGGATTGCTTCTGAGGTCTTTGCAAAAGGTAGGAATCATCCCTGCTACAAAACTGGAAAAGCAAAATAAGGCAGAGATATTGCTTGTAATTGATTTGGAAATCAGATACTTCTGCCTTTCTTGCCCATAAACCCTATTACCTAAGCTACTAATGGAAACATTTCCATGTGACTGTGACCTAGCAGGTTTTAGTCTTACTTCATTAGGTAGCAGTAATTTTATTTACCCTAATGTTAATATATTCCCCTAGAGCAGGGGCACCTTGAAAGAACATTCAATGTTGGCTTCATGAATGAAAAGGAATTGCGTTCAGGAAAGGTTCTGTTCTGGGTCCATGGGCATGATCCTTAACAAATCTGTATTGTTAAGGAAGGGTAATCATACTGATTATCGAGGTAAAAGCATAGTCTCACAATCATATTTTTATGCATTAAACATCTGGACTTTGACAGGGTAAATCTTCAGATAACTGTTCCAGCAAATCAGGAAGTGTGGTTACATGAAAAGGGCACTGGGATTTGGCCGTCATCCTGGAACTGCTGTGAGCTATTTGTGGGACCTTGAGATAGTTATTCCATTCATTTGCTTTTATCAGCAAATCGAGGAGGGTGGATTTGATACCTGCTGATGGTCCTTGTGGCTATGTGTCTAATGATCCATTTAGTGGCAATTCTAAAGTGATAAGGACACTCTTACCTAGTCATCCTTAACTAAGATGATTATAATGACTGTATCATTTATTAAAATTACTATGTTAAACCTAGCAGAATTCTGAAAACCTATTTTATTTGATTAACAACAACTGATTTTCAAACATAGAGTCTTGTATATGTTCTTTCTACAGCTAAGCTTCTCAGAAAGTTTCTGAGTTTAACCAGGAATATTAACCGACAAGCCTAATGTGAGAGGCCACTGTTTTGTAAACATTTATACCCTAAATGACTTGGATAATGCCTAGCTTATCTCATTCATTCTTTTGTATTGTATTTTCATTGTTTTGCATTGTAAAAATAATCTTAGTGTGACTAAAACCACCATCTTGACAAATGTGTTTAATAAAATTTAAAAAAAGGATTTTTTTTATTTTAGCTTGGAAAATATCCTTGCTTCTTTCTGCTATTTTTAGCCACTTCTGTTAAGTATTTTCTCTCAGTCTCCATTTGCATTTGGTATTGTCTGTTTTTCAATGCCTAACCCAGTTTAAATGTGAAATTACATTTTAGACTGGGCACCCTTGATTGGATCTGGCTCCCTCATAGAATGTTACTTCTGATAATGGCTTCTAGATTGTAGGTCTCACATTCATGAGAATTGGTGATCATCCACTCCTTTCTTAGGTCTCTAGAATTTGATTAAAATAAAATTTCAGTTCTCTCAAAAAATAAAACAACAATAAGCTAAAGACTCACTAGCAATGAAGAATGAGGGAGTAAAGAGTAGAAAATGATCAATCATGGTCAAAGAAAGACTCCCTAAGGAGCAACATTGGTGCTAAGGACTCGATGATGAGAAGTGCTCATTTTTTAGAAAATCTAGGGGCAAAGAAAAAGTGAGAACATAGTCATTGAGAAAAGCATGTGTTTGGAAAATAAAAAGAGAGCCAGTGCAGAAAAATATAGCAACTATGGAGAGTGTGACTTAAAACCACGTGAAAGTGTAGATGAGGGTCAGCCCACACAGGGCTTTAAAGAACCTAGAAGTCTTTAGGTTTTATTATAAGTGTAATGGGAAATTAGGCAGTGGAGAATCTTAAGATAAAAGCCAAGGATTGAGGGCATCTAGTGACTTTGTATTAACTATTTATTAGGGCCACAGGACATTGTTAGTTAGTATCCCACTTCTGTTATAGAATGGTTTGATGTCCAGGAATGCATCTGTTTATTCCTTTCCATAAAAATAATGAGGCCTGCCACTTGTCTAAATTTGTATATAAATATAACTTTTGGCTCTATGGACCATTCTTTTCTCTCCACCTGTGAGCTCTAGAAGCAAATTGCAGAACATATTCTGGTGAGTTCTTGGGAAGCTATGTCATCAGAATTCTCTCTTTATCCTTTGGTACATGGATACTTTGGTTATGAGTTTAAAGCTCATGAACATAGAAGGCATGAGCCCAGAGATGGCTAGCTTTGATTATAGAATAAATATGATCATGATGAGAAGGTTAACCAAATTGCCATGCACACTAACCATGGGCATTAGGAAATGTCCCACCAATAGACATCTTTGGGAGAGATTCTCAGACTGTAACTCAGATGATTTGCCTCTTCTACCTACATCAAACTCTCCTGTTGTCTCTACAACTTCAACAGAACATTGACTACGTTTCTGCGATCAAGTTTTGATCAATCATCTGCCAAAATATACATAATTAAATTATCTTATCTTGTTGGATATTTCTTATATTTCCTTGGGCTTTGCTCATGAGCTCCTGTTTGTGATAAGCTGAACCCCAAAGAGATCCACATTCTAGTTGCTAGAATATGTGAATATACTTACATGCAAAAGGGACTTGCTGGTATGGTTAAATAAGAACATTGAGATGCAGAGATTCTCCATGTAGGTTCAATGTCATCACAAGGTTAGTAATAAGAGGGAGACAAAGGGTCATAGAAGGAAATGTGACAATGGAAACAGGGGTCGGAGAATGAGAGAAAGATTTGAAGATACTGTGCAAATGGCTTTGAAGATGAAGAAAGCAGCTGCAGGCCAAGGCAAGAAGGTGCCCTTTAGAAGCTGCAAAAAACAAGGGACTGGATTCTCTGCCAGAGTCTGTAGAAGGAACTAGTCTTGGTGAAACTTTAGCTTTAGCCAAGTAAAACTGATTTTGATTTTCTGGCCCCTAGAAATTTAAGATAATAAATTTGCATTGTTTAAAACTTCGAATTTGTTATAATTTGCTGCAGCAGCAGTAGGAAGATAATTCCCTGTTGTTTCTCTCCTGTTCAGCTTTTTACTCCATCTCTGCCCATATATTTAAGGAATTACTTATTTGACAGCTAATTTTGCATTACAAGGGTATCACATCTCTTTGATTTTCTATTTATTTTATTATACTCTATTATAACTTTAAAAGTTTAATAATATACTTTCTCTTTTTCCCAGTATAGCTTGTTGTAGCCTCATTGAAGGTGTGAAGAGCTGTCAAAGGATAGTGGCACTAAAGTTCTTTGCTTTGAAATAGATTGGTCCAGAAGCAATGTTAAGAGGAATTGAGACTAACACTCAGAACGATTGATACATAAAGCTGACAGCTGACTCTCACTAGTAGATGCAAACGATGGACCAATGGCTAAAGAGTCACTTATTCATTCTGAGGTCAACTCAGTTAATAGGAGCTAGGATGCCAGAAGCGAGTTGAAGTTTCAAGGAAGTCAATGGAGAGACAGATGGAGCTTCTGGGGCTGTGGACTAGGAAGCTGAATGGTAGTAGTAGCCTAGAGAGAAAAATACATGTGGCAAGAGGCTAAGGATCAAATGGTACAAGGAATTTAATTTTGGGAAATAAGAAGAGAAACAGTCTTTGTCCTGAGAATAAGAATGGCGTCCATTGGTAAAGAGATAATTTGCATATCTGTTTTTTATGAATGTATTTTTTAAAAATTCAAGGAGGCTAAGACTCTTAAAGGCATGTATGTAGGACAATATCTGGCCCTCAGAATTCAAGTTTCTCTGCTGTCTTACCATTGTAAGTTAACATGCACACATACCCACTGCATCTGATAAAATACACTTTCTTCTGCATTTACATTCAGTAAAGTTTAGAGCTAATACTAATGAGTTATAGTAAATAATACTATTATTAACCAAATGTCTGGTTTTTGCATTAGCAATCTATCCATGAAACTGCTGGCCTGCGAAATAGAGGAGAAATTAGCTTAAAAGTGCAGCTGCCATAGGTTAAGTCATAGCTGGAATAATTAAGTGTCTGAATCATAATATTTAGATCAAAGAGTTAAATCTTGCAACTCAATCCAATTTTAGTGGAAATGTATGGGTTTTTGATCAATAGCAATTAAAAATAAACACCCTACATAAGTTAATCTCTTTCTCAATGGGTCAGACATTCATTTCACTGGGTTGTTAGAGCCAGCAATTCAATTAAAGGAAGGAAGAGAAAGGAGTATGCATTGCAATAAACTTTAGTATTTGAAATAGCTTAATAAAGTGAACTTAATCTCAAAAAGTATTTTCCCCTCCAATGTGCAAGTTTTAATTACTCCATTTTGTTTTAAAAGAACTTGTTAAAAATGTCTAATTGCCACTTCCGACTGAAGGATGCCCTAGAATTGCTGGGCCTTGCCTGTCTGTAAAGCACTTTGGGCTTGTATTTATAGGTCTTCCAGGAAAGAGCTGCAGGGGGTGGAGAGTGGCGATCAGTCCTGAATGCCTGGATGTCTGGAAAGGAGCAGAACTGGGGGCGGGGAGGGGGCAGTGGCAGAGAGAAGGCAGATGGATGGATTGCTGTCGGAAAGCAGGCGGCATAGGGTCAGCACCCGATAAATAATAGATCTTTCTTTTATCTCTCAAAAAGTCAGGTCTAATTAGCTAAGAGAAACGGAAATAATTCTGGCATACACATGAGCAAGCAAGGGAGTGCTGGGGAGCTTTTTACAATCACGCTTTCTTTTTTCTCATGTGCTCATTTCTATTTTTTACATATTAAAAATTAATTAAAAGTAAATAAAAATAAATAACCCACAATCCCATGGCCCTAATGTACCGATATAATTAGGCTTTCTTATTATAAGATTACATATGCATTGTTAATAATTTAAAAAAGTGAAACTGAAAAGAGGTCAATAATTATTTATTACACAGAGATGAAACCTGTTTGAGAAAGATACTTAGTATTTTGAAAGACTTCTTGATTGTTCATGACCTTCACAAAAGCACTGGGCATAGGCTGAGACAGTCACTACCCCAAGAAATGCTGGGTGACACCACAGTGTGGGGCCAAGGCTAAGGGAATAGTTGTTACTTCTGAGGGTGGGCTTAGCAAACCATGCAGGAGCAGTCCTCGGAAGCAACATTCTGAAACTAAGGAACCATCCATGCCTCTGATGGATAAAGTGGAGGAAGCTAGGCTTCTTCAGAGAAGGGCTGATATGCAAGAAAAATGCCTGAGTCCTCAAGGAAGTGACCACGCATACTCACCTAGGTATCCTGACCAACAGGGAAACCAAAATTCAAAGTGGGAGACCAAGGCCACAGCTTGTCTGCAGTGCTGAACGAACTCTGTAAGGGAAAGAGTAAGTATGATAGAAGCCTAGACTTTCAGGACCAGCTGTATTGGGTATTCTGTGACTGATGGACTACTATACACGTGCTGAGAACTTGCCTGGAATGATCTGAGCTGGCACATTGAACGTTCTCAATAGTGATAACTGTCTCTATCTCCTGGTAGAGGTAAACTTCATGATGGCAGGAAGTTTTGTCCGTATTGTTCAGTGCCTTATCCTTAACAACTAAAACACACAAAAATGTCTGGGATGATATTGCTACTAAATAATTATGTGCTTAAAGAATTGATTAATTAATTAGCCTAGAATATGTTAAGAGTATCATGTCACTAGATACCCAGAGAAGCTTGGGGTAACAGGACAAGCCCAAGAGATAAAATGAGGTGATCTGCCTTCTCAGACCCTCTGTTCAGTAAGTGTGAAGTCATGGACACATTAGCCAATTTCTTTCAACCTTGGCTTCTCACTCACAAAAAAGAACTCTGATTCCAGTCTGGCAGTTCTGACTTTATGCTTCGTGCCATCCGGGTGGGCTCTGTGGGTCATCGGGCACTCGACGTAACCTTCCTGTCCTCCAGCTCCATTTCCCCCTTCATGACGTATGTGTACTAACCACATGAACCTCAACGGGTTGACTGAAGGATGAAATGAGTTGGTGCATGTCGGGAAGTTCTTGCAACATGCATTGTCTGTTGCAGCGAGGCAATCAGCAAGTTGCAGGTCTTTATTTTATTGGTCAGGCTATTTATAATTAATTCTATTTTTAGCCAGTTTATGCAGACAGGCTGCCTGTAGATTTCTGCCCCTCTCATTTGAGCTCCCACTTTGTGTGTGGTTATCCTATTATTGTCCAAATTGGACAAAAGTTGCTAAATAAGCAGGAAGATGTCACTTTACCCGCATTATTTTATCTTTTATTACCAAATGCAGTTCATAACACAGAAGAGGCATTTCATAGATATTTACTAATGAATTCATAAAATGTAGTAAAAACATGAACAGTGATAGTAGTTATAAACTATTTTAATGAAGTCCTATACAGAAATTATTTTTTAAAAATTACTATTCAATTACAAGTGACGTTCAATAGTATGTTACTTTCAGATATAAAACAGAGTGATTAGATATTTATTATTGTATATTAGACCACTTTCTTAGTGTTTGGAATCCTCTAAACCAAGAAGATATTTTTCCCTTTACCACTCTCTTAGTTGTGGTAAACAATAAGTTATTGATGTTTTACAGAGAGTCTTATGAAAAAGGAAGAATATGTGTTTATATGGCAAAAAGTAAACAATACACAGTTTTACTCTGAAAATATAGAGTATACCTGAAACAAAAGAAGGGCAATGGCACACATAATGAGGCGGTGCCATGGTCTAGTTTATTATTTATTCATGTTTTCCACAGATACCTGGTGCTGGTACTTTCATCAGGGTCTACGTCCTGCACTCTAGCTACGGAGATAAAAAAAAAGTTTAAAGAAATGGTAAAGTAATGCAATGGCAGACATAAATGATGTTACAGATACAGAGGGAAAAAAAGTGCTTAAGTCTGCCTAAAGGGATGTTAAGAAAAACTTCATGATTACAAAATGAGTATGAAATTTACAGGTGTTTAAATTGGGTCAGATATCTCAGCCAGAGTGAATAGCATCTGAAAAAATTACACACATGTGCAGTCATGGCATGCATGGGGAACTGTGCACAGATCTGTTTCATTGGAGTGCAGATAGGAGGTGAGTGTGTGCTGGGGAAGTGACATCTAGCATTACTAGAAAAGCCTCTGAAGGGTTTTTCAGCTAGAGAGAATTGTGCTTGCCTGTGGAGACATACTGCTCACACCTCTGGCCTGAGCATGAAGGATGAACTTATTTTGATGATTCTAGTTGCAGATAGTTGATGGTGGAGGCATCAGAGGGAAGAAAGAAGAGGTTGTTGAAGATTGGATATTTCAGGAAATACACATCTAAGCAAAGAGATGGCAGTGAAAATGGAAAAGAGGGTGAAGAAGCAGAACTGATAAGACTTGGTAACGGTTGGATACAGGAAATAGAACTTGGAAGATTATTCTGTGTTGTAAATAAGATCATCTCTGGGTAAACATAGTATAGATTTTCATAAGGACTTGACTTCTGCATTAACAAAATGTCATAGATTAGGTCTGAGTGAGAGAGAGAGAGAGGGGGGGGGAACAAACACCCATGGTCTAGTATCTCTTTCTCTTCTTAAAGGACACTAACCCCTCCTGGGGATCCCACCTTGTGATCTCACCTAATTATGCCCCAAAGACCCAACCTCCAAATACCATTACACTGGGGGGGTCAAGTTTAAACATATGGATGTTGAGGGGACACAAATGTTCAGTCCACAACAGTGATTTGGTTTTTGTCCATAGAGGTAATTTTTTGTTTGGTTGGTTGTTTGTCCTTGAAGTTCCTGTCCCCCTTGCAAAAGGTCTCTGTGTGCTGATCTGATGAGAAATAATCATTGACTATCTCTCCATTAATGTTTCTCGTTGTGGAAATCTAGGAACTAAGTTTTCTTACTTGATCATAATCATTGCTAATTCTTCAGATTGTAAATTTTGAAAAAAAGTATTAAGAGCACAGGGGCAATTATCGGAAGGTGAGATTTGTTGCAATCCTGTAACAAGATCGGCATACCCCAAAACAGGCATGGCTTTGCCTATGGTTTCTTCTCTCATGTAAATAGCCTTTGAACACTACCTACATTTTCCAAGTCTTATACTCTAGCCTCCATCAGTCCTGTAAGCTTCCAATAACCTTGCACTAAATTCTGTTATTGCCTAAGATAGCCTGATTTGATTTCTCTTTCTTACACCCAATTTCTTGACTTATGTGGTCCTCATTCCTTCAAAGTGCCTGAATGTGTACCAATTGCCTGGAAACTCCTGTTAACTGATGCCCAGAATGAAACGGTTTTTCTATCATATTCTTATTAGAATGAGTGAATGAATGGAACAAAACCAGCATTCCCCTTATCTTCACAGTTTTAACAACATTACAGCACTGACTTCAAATCATTGCTGCCTGCCATTAATCTGCTTTTCCCTTATTATAAGTTTACAGGACCTCAATAGCACTCAAATTCTCAATTTCTGACCTTTATCTGCTCCTTCCTTTACTATACAACATGCATTTCTCTGTGACCTCCTTGCATCTTTCTCCACAACTATGCTGACTCTAATCATGTGACATAAAAAAATTGGATCTGTAAGATTTTCAGCCTTGAGCCACAGCCCAATAAAAATAATATATACTTCAGATTGGGAGAACACACAAGCCTATTTCTTCACACATTCTTGGGCTAGCCCAGGCCCAGAAAACTAAGGGTTTTAAAAGCTGATGGTGGCAGTCAGTGGTCAGTTGATTCTGAAGAGTGAAGTTCCTCCTGAGAACAGGCTTCTTTGAGTCTTTGGTCTGAGGTCCCTGGATGGATATACTAGACCCTCCCATAATAATAGGATTTGGTAGACCAGTATTTACTGAAGGCTGACTATGTGCCAGGCACCATTCTTTGTGATGGGATTTAGCCATGAGACATATAGACCACACCCTACATTCATCGACCACATACTCTAATAAAGGAGTGAATGAAGAACTTAATAAATGAATAATATGATTTCAGCTAGTGTCAAGTGATAGGAAGAAGATAAAACATGGCAATAGAATAATATGAGACTTAGGAGAGAGCACAGGTTATTTTAGTGCAATGAAGTACCACTACTGTGAGAGGAAGCATTTGAACATTCAAGAGAAATCATCCATCCCCAAACAAAAGTGTTTCCCATGTACATGCAGAGACCACAAAATTAGTAATAGCTTATTATTTTTTTAAGCTATTCAAGCTCTTATGGTTGGAGAATTAAGATGGAGATAGCTCTTAAAATAAGAGAAAAACAGAATTTGTGTCCTGCCCTTCTCCTGCAAAGTATAAGTAGGCTGTCCCAGCCAGGGTTCTGCAACACCCTAGGCAGTCCATGAGGGATGCATGCCACTTTTGGATGTTGGCACAACTGGCAGAAGGCTACCACAGAAACCCACCACCTCCTCAGAGGGAAGCAAGAGAGGGACATGTGATGGATGTTTCAGAACCCTAATCCCTAGTCTAGGACTTACCTTAGGCATAATCACAGGTGCATAGAAAATCCAAGAAAGAACCTGCTGGACCCATCTAACATGAACTGGCCCCACAAGGACAAATTTTGTTTGTGTGCATGTGTGTGTATGTGTGTGTGTGGTAGTGAGCTACTTCTTGGCAATACTTGGCCAGCTTAGCTCTCTTTGTCAGAAACATCTGATGCTGAAGGAGACCAACCCAGCATCAACTATATGCATCAGATTGCATATAGTTTTATGCAATCTATAGTTGTATAGATTGCAATCATATAGTTGTATGCAATCTATAGTTGTATAGATTGTGGCCCTTGACCACACCCATCCTGTATGATGTCATCATCCTCTTTGATATATTTTTCCTGCATCAGACACTGCATTAGATATTCTCTTGGTATATCTTCTATTTTCTCCTTTAATAACATCACTATAAGACAGTTTTTAATTTACAATGTATAGACGGTTTGTTTTTTGTTCTGTAAATCACAGAACTTGTAAAGGACAAAGCAAGATTTTGCTTCAGATCTATCTGTGAAATATATATCCTTGTGAACATACCCTTAAGCCTTATTTAAAAAATAAGATAGTTTTTAAGGTAGAGTAAAAACTATTACATAGGCATTCACAAAAGGCTTGGAGATATAAACTCTGGATCTTTTTCTTGCACATTTATTTGTATTTTCCAAATGTGGCCAGTTATTTATATTTAAGTTCTCCCACTGGGGAAAATCACATTTTGCCTTTTCTGCTAAGCTGCAAAGTTGGCTCATTTCAGGACATTTTTGTCTTCTCCAAAAGACTACGCAACTGGAATTTCATCTGCATCAGTAGTCAGCTGCCAGCTCTCGAAGATTGCTGACAGTGGATCAATTCTAATTTATAGCCAATCTTGAAAGACCGTTTAAGCAGTGGTAATTAAGAAGCAAAATGTGGGACTGGAAATGTAGCAAAATGTGGAGAGTTTTAAACTAATGAACTACTCGAAACCCTTTTCCACACAGCCGAGCTATTGGATGTGAAGTTCCTCTGCAGAACGTGTCTTATTTTTGGCAGAGTTAAGGAGCATCATTTGGTTCCCATTGTCACAGCAGGTTATGTCTATTGAAAACACTATTCTTCACGAGCCTGCACTTCCTGTTCTTCACACTCATTTCACTTGTGCCCCTATTTGTAGCTGTACCCCCACCACCGTAAACCCATGGAGTGGAATTCCCCATAATCATAACTCTATGTTCATCATGTGTCCCTGGATGCCCACTCACATGGAATCTATTTGGGCTTTTGGTTCATGCTTAGTATGTATTTTCTTCAATCACCAAGTGACAAAATAACTATATCAATAAAAAGAATGCCATTTATACAGCAAACGTATTCGTGTATTCAGGAATGCATTCCCAAGTCTTTAAAAAAGACAGCAAACCAAAATCATGTGTGAGAATCTTATTTCTGACAATACAGGTGCCAGCATTTCAATTTCAGGTTCTGAAGCTAGTACATTTGTCAGTTTGTGTTAATCATAAAGTTTGGGATGACCTTTAGATCCGGTGTCATCTCCGTCCACATCTTCTCACCTATGCCTGCATCAACCCTGTTTTCCTCATTTTCTTGGGGTTGAATCCCTGGCCAGTCTTTGAAACTGGCACCCTAAGGACAAAGAGCATGTAATTTCATGATTCTGTAACTGCCCAATAGAGATGAACTCTTAGACACTCGGTAAATATTTCCACTTTTCTCATGACAGGCAGTGAAATGTTCTAGGTCAAGAACCACAGTGTTCAAATTCCAACTACTTTTATTTTTTTTCTACTTTTCCCACCACTTGGAACAAAAGATGAAGGAAGCTATTATAGTCATTCTTACAGAGCATACTGAAGGGTAAGAGGTTTCATCTGCTACAAGAGTCACCTGGGAAAATGCACATGGCAACTGAGGATGAAACCATTACCTCCTTGCACAAAATGAAATGCAGCCTGTCCATAGGCTGGGTACTGTATTAGACACATTAGACACAGAGTTTCATTAGAATGCCTTACCTTTCAGAAGTATTTTCTACCCTAAGTAAACATATTTTTAAAAAGGGTATTCTACCCAGTCATTTTATGTTCCTCAAGCAATGCGCAGAAACTTTGGGAATCTTAACTATGTTTACTACAAACTGTCTTTGGTATTAGATTCTTAATGTAATATCTAGGGTTGACAGATCCATTTTTTCTTTTTTGTTCTAAAATTCAATGATGAGCATATTTCTTAGATTTGACAATAGGTACGGCTTCTCCAGGTAAGTTGACATGATTAACATGCATTACAGTCACTTCTCCTCACATTTGCCATCTCCATAAATGCATTCACTAGTTAAGCACAGCTCATAGCTTGGGTATTGGCACACCAGGCCAGAGGTGCTCCAAGAGGGGACTGGGGACTTGTCTGTCTCCTTCGTGCATACTCCTTCCTTCTTCATGCCAGCAAACTTTTCTTGATGCCTTAAGGATATACAATTTATTTTGTTTCTCCTAGAGTCACTTATTTACATCTCCCTTATAATCTTCACCAAATTCTATTATTTGAACACAAGTTATTCTAATAACTAATAGTAAAATCTTTAAGAGGAAGAGGCCTGTTCTTTTATTCTGGATTTCTTCTGTTAACACATACTTGACATAGATTCACATTCTGTAAAATGAATGAATGGATCACTGATTAAATAAATGATCTGCAAGAAAATGCAGTGTTAAATTTACAGTGTGTTCTATGGAATACTTTAATTTTGACTCCTGACTTGGTTTGATGAAAATGAATTTAACTACAATTATATATAATTTTTATCAATAATGTTATTCAATTAATTCAATAGTATGTCTTCTTGTATCTATTCTGTGTGACCTATTTTGTTTTCTTTTTTGTCCTTATGATATAGTCGCTATGTAAATGGAAAAAAGTATTATGACTGAGATAGAACCTTAGTAATTTAGAAACCAATGCTTCCCTCCTGGACCCTCCACCTCATGTAGCCTGGAGGTAAACAAAATGGGAAGGGAGACAACATTACTTTCTCCCAATTTGCCTCACCAGCATTGAGATGTTTTGAATTATTTATGATGTCTACTCAGAAGGAAAAAGGTGGAGGTTTTCAGTTCTTATAATGAGTAGAACAAAGTGCAAAGATCACATAAAGCCTAAGAAAAATCAATAAATAATAAAAGAGTCATGCAAATTAGCATTTGTTTTTGGAATGCCTTAGGTTGTAAAGTCATAGATCATATTTATAGAAGCTTTAGGAATGAATAAAATCCTCTTATCGATGGTGCCTTACTTCATTTCCCTTTGTTATAGTTATGTGGACTGGTCACGGCCACAAAGCATCCATAACCTCACTGTCTTCAAGGTGGACTTTCAGATACAGTTCTGGAAATTAGACCATGCTCACATAAACAATGTGAATAAATATGTATAGGCAACGTACCAAAGATCACTTGTACCCAAATTTAAAGCATGCACTGAACAAAGAGCAGAAAACCCAAACATAAACCAGGTCTGGGGCAATGTTGTAAGAAAGGAAGAAATTCTTTCAGATATCTAGCGAAAAGAAAAGCTGGCTAAATGGCCACTCTTTCCCTCTCAGGTGTTTTGATGGGAAAAATATCTGTCCCGCTGGGGCCAACACCCATGGAAAACATCCAGTCAGTGCATGAACATCAAGGAGAAAGATGTCCTTCCCTCTCAACTATAGATAACACTGTCTTACTCCTTCATCAAATCTCTTAACTTATAAAATGCCATCTTCTCTTCCTACCTTAACAGAAATCAAATGTGGTAATATATACAACAGTGTAAATTTCTTTACAAATTTTACTGCTTAAATATTATCATTGGCATGAATTTTCCAATCATTAAACCTATGACTAACATTTGAGCTTATAGAAAAAAATTGTGTTTTTGTAACAGTTTGGTGACAACTGGACATGCACTCTATTATTAGGTTTTTCAATAAAATGAACAAAATAAATAAACAGAAAAAATAAAGAAGCACTAAAAGAAAACCAGCCATGCCAAATAGACATAAGGGGAGAATACCATATGTGGTTATTATCAGCAGTGTAAAGAAGACAGAAGAAAATTATATGGTAATCAAAGAAGGAAGATAGACACAGAGATAGACAAAATATTGGAAGAAAATAATCCATATCATTTCTAGTTAGATTTATCTGGAGTGACCGTGGTTCAATCCAACTGGCCAACTGGCACCCTGTAGATAAGTTGTAGCAATATTTCCAGAAAAGATAAATGTTTAATCACCACCAAGAAGAAAGTGCAGACGGGATTTAGCTGACTCATATGCTGCATGTTCCTTTTGAATTTGCTGGTGGAAAATACAGAGAGAAATACTTAATGATGTGGCACACACTGAGATGAATGTATGCAAGTTGGCCTGAAGCCACTCCAATTGCAAATGATATCATTTTCTAATTTTAATCCACAGGAAGCTTCTAAAGTATTTTTTTTGGAGAATTTCTCACCTTGAATGATTCTGGGCTGCCTGCAGAAAAAGGAAACTAAGAAATTTACTGAGAGAAGGTGGACCTTCTCCACCCACATGGGGAACATGCAGTGATCTCAATGCCTGCGTGGGGTGGTTCTAAGGGTCAAACCCAAGATAAAGTTTTGGATGTTCATTGTCTCTGCATGTTCTGTACATACCACAGCATCCCCTCATCCAATACTTAGGTAGGAAAAGTAGTTCCTCTCCCCAAACCCTCATTTCTTATACATGCATTTTTTAATGACAGTGACAATTATACATGCATAGATGTAAATCAGCTCAGTGTTCACAAGTTAGGATGAATAAACCATAAGACTCCACAAAAAAACCTATTAGAAATAATAAACACAGTAAAGTTTCAGAATTTAAAATAAATTGTACAAAAATGAATTATCAACCTATATATTAGCAATTAATTTTTAGGGGGAAAAAACCAATTCCTTTTGCAATTGCAACAAAAAGAACAAAATAGTAAGCTATAATGCATCATGTAAAGAAATACTGATAATTGTTAACTTTCAGGAAGGTTCCTAAAATTAATATGATATGAAAGTAAAAAAACTCTGCCAAGCACTCTGCGTGGTTTAAATATTATTGGTTCTGAAACTGTGTTCCTTTCATCGTAACATATAAAGACTACACCTGACACTAATGAGAGGTATGTTCTTGAATTACACCATTTTAGATAAGCATTCTTTCATTCTTAATAGAAGGGTACCATAGAGAAATGGGGGGATTTTACCCCTGTTTTCAAGAAATATCTCAGGTTAATCCCTGATTATGCTGCTAGAAAATATCTTACTTGGACTGTTTCCTTAGCCACTCTGACCCTCAGGCCCTTGCTTTGTGGAGACGGTACAGAAGGGGTGGATGGTCTCCCAAACACCACCAACTTTAATGCTGTGTAGGCCCATCTAAGGGGTGACTGAGATGAACTATGGACAATAATAATGGCTACACTCAAACCTTTAGAAAGAAAAATTAATTATTTGTGAAATGGGTCCTATGATATACGGCTTTCTGGAGAACATTAGAGTAATTAACGAAAATCTATTGAATAAGAATAATTTTGGACTATTCCCAAATAGGGACTGATGAGACTCGGCAGCTAATGGCAATTATCTTAATCGAAGCATTTGCCATTTACTAATTAATCCTCAAACTCCCCCTATAGAATGAAACACTAATAAGAAAACTGATTTATCAGCGGATATGAACTAAAAGAGATGATGTGACTGGCTCAGGGCTGGGGAGCGAGTCACAGTCCAGGCCTGACTGCGAAGGCAGGACTCTCAGCCAGACCCGGACCATTAAAGTTCTGCACAAAATGTGCATTTATGATCCAACTTACAGGGGCTGTAGTTACCTCACTGAGGATCCTGAAGCCTGCACCTCTCAGTTCTCTTTTCCTTCAATTTATATTTCCTGCAAAATCAGTCTTCCTTTTTTCTCTCTTAGTGAATGCCTGGTTTCCATTGGCTATGCTATTACATGGTGACTATACCAAGAAAAATCAATTACAGTTTGGGTCCTGCCCTGGGGGAGCTTGCCATCTAAAAAGACGGACAGACATGTAAAAAGCCAATTAGAAACATAGTGTCCTCACTGCTGAATGGAGGAAGGTATAAAGAGATTGGTAGACCAGGAGAGAAAATTCGCTTTTCAAAATAAGTGATCAGCGATCACTAAGTAAGTAGGCAGTCACATGTGGCATGGGCATGTTCAGATCTAGGGAACTACATGCCTGAAACACATGAATCTAATTTCTGGACTAATTGTGCTCAATTATATTGCTTGATATGCTTCATCTATGTGTTGTTTCTTTGACATTCTCAAGCTGAGAAAGATCCCCAGTACTATCAACATGCCCATTTGAGCAATTTCTGCTATAGGACATGAGAAGATACTTATGCCCAACAGAGGGATCGACAGGTTACCCTGGCAATCAGAGGTGGCAGAGAGAGCCTCTGTAGGAAGCACAGACCTGAGAAGACAGGTGCATCCATTATCTATGGCTGTACAACAAACTATTTAAAGTGTAGTGACCTAAAAAATAAAAACAACCATTTTCTTACATCTCATGCTTTTGTGTATCAGAAATTCAAGCAGGGTTCAGCTGGGCAATTTATCTGCTCCATGTGACATTAATTGGGCCATTATGAGATTTTTTTTAAGTGGTGGCTTCACTTTCATGTGTGTGCCTTAAAAGGGACAGCTGGAAGGTCAGGCTCAGCTGTGCCCATCATCCTCACCACGCAGGGGTCCCTCCACAGGCTGTTTCCAGCAGGGTGGCTGGGGGACTCGAGCCACCCAGAGAGCAAGGCAGAAGCTGCCAGTGCTCCTATGAGCCAGGCTTGGATGGTGCAGAGCATCACATTCTCTGTGCTCTGTTGGTCCAAATAGTCACAAGCCAGCCCAGAGTTTAGTGGAGGGAAATGGAGCCTATTCTTTTTTTTTTTTTTTTTGGAAAAGGACTGAAAATGATGTGGCCATCTTAAATCTACCACCACAGACTTATACAGACTTTATTTACCCACCCAGAGCTTCCACCTAGCAGGAAGAGAGGGTATCAAACTTTTCTATGGCTGCCTCTATTTTCAAATGCAGTGTCTAAAAGACACTCGTGGGACAAATGTAATAATTAACTGAAATGTCCCTGGATGTCTACAGACGACACCAAATATCTTTGTGTTCATTTGTGATGCAGTTAACTGCTATTATTAAACACCTTCCTCATGCCACACTTTTTATGTGCATCATACAGTTCTCACAACAATTTTGAGAGAGGCGTGCAGTCATCATCTTGCCAGTGAGGAAACCCATGAAGAAGCACACATGTTGCTGCCCCAGTGTGCAGTTAGAACTCTGGAGGTGAAGTTCTTTGATGCCAAAGCCCTCGGTCTTCTTGTGAAGTCACCTTGTCATCTCATAGCCCCATGACACCCATGTGCCACCAGGACAGGATCATCAGTCCCATTTCACATGTAAGGTGACCCAGCCTGAAGCTGAGCCATTTCCCCAACATTACACAGCTAAAGACTAAAGGCGTAGGGACTTGAACTCAGGCATTTTTAAGCTCCAGACATTGTAGTTGTTAACATACACCATTTCCTTGTAATAATTTCAACTGTGTTAAACAATCCCCAAACTGTATGTAACCTTTTATCATTTTTATGCTCATGCCTGTTTGCTAATGGAAAATGTAAATTCTTTGCAATTTGCAGCAGATTTTACATTAGTGGCAGTGTTCCCATAGTTTTGTTATTTGAGTTTGTCTTAAACATTTATTATAATTTGACACTAGTAATGTTCTAATTAAAGTTCATTCTCTAGCATGAAATACAGAATTATAGAAAGCAGCAAAACATTTTCTTTCTATTCAGATTGCCAGATATATTATGGGAGGTTTACAATAAATGTTGGAAGTAATTCTTTTTATTTGTTTAGGAAATCATCCTTTCCATCATTCTTACTCCATATTATCACCCTGCATTTTTTCAGCTAATTCTCCTATTTCATTAAAAGCCTTTTTACATGTGGGCTTTTGTTTAGGCATAATTGTTCATTAAAGTAAGTGTCCAAATAGCTTTATTGCTTTGCAGAAGATGGTAGATTTCCCCAAGCATGACCTATGCTTTCAGCAGAAAGATGACAAACACTTTCATATTTAAGGGGGAACAAAGGACAGGTCTGAAGATAAAACGAGGTCATCCTAAAACCCTTTTAACGTATGCAGAAGTAAGTAAGTGGTGCTCACGTATTGACCTCTGTTGGCCTTGCTTCTTAGATACATATCGCAAGTGCCATTTTCCCCCATCCCCACATCCTGTGATCCAAGTCACTGGTGGATTCTCAGACTGTACATTAGAATCACCTTGGAGTTTTAAACATAATACTGGTGCCCTGGTCTACACCTAGAGACTTGGAGTGAATTGGTATCAAATGGGGCCAGAGAATGTGTGGTTCTAATGAACACCTGGGTGATGAGGATGTTTCTGGAACATGTTTGGTTGAGGAACCAAACATCGAGAGCCACTTTTCTCATTTCTTGCTTTTTGATGCTACTTGACATGTATGCCCCAAGGAACAAATAGCAATATTAGCAGCACCTGGAATCTCATTAGAAATGCAGAATTTAGGTTCCCATCCTACTGATCACATTCTGCATTTTAACAGCACTCCCAGGGGACTTGAATGAACAGTAAAGTGTGAGAAGATATCAAATTAATGACTCAGCCACCTGTCATCTGGACTATTTATCAGTTTGTTGTTTATTCCTACCCACATTCAACCTGTTCTTCCCATTCCTTTCAACATACCTTTCTAATGTGCGTATAGAACCACTGCTATGATCATAGATTGAACTTGAAGAAAATGCCTCATATCCTTTTCAGGTTAACAGTTAAACTCCTTTCTTTGTCATGCAAGATCTGCCTTGGGCCACCCATTCTCCAGTCACCAGACCCTAGCATGCCATGCACACAGCCTTATGCACTTAAATGCCCTTGGTAGGATGCTCCCTGCACAGGAAACTGTCTCCTGATATTGTCTAAGACCTGTGTGCCATAGTGCTCTGGCTGAGCAATGTAGCTGCACATAGCTGAAATACGACAAAGATCAGGTAGAAAGAGTAGCACTTGAAAATCAGAGCTGCCTGTTGTGTGAATCTGAGCTCTGTCCTTATCTGGGCTAATAGGCTTGCAAATTCAACTGACTTTTGTCTTTTGTTTTACTAATTTATACAATGCAGTTAATGAGAGAACTATTTTATTTATTTATAGTTTCATTAAAGTCTAGTTGACATGCTATATTATATTAGTTTCAAGGGTATGACATAGTGATTCAACATTTATATGCCTTCTGATGTGAGTACAAGTCCAGTAACCATCTGTTGCTGTGTAGTTAGTTATTATGATACTATGAACAGTATTCCCTGTGCTGTGCATTGTATCTCAGTGACTTACTTAGTTTATAAGTAAAAGTTTGTATCATTTCTTATTTCCCTTTACCTTTTTCAATCTCCCAATGCCCTTTCCCTCTGGCAACACTAAGTTTGAACCAGTTTGTTCTTTGTCTATTTCTGTTTTGTTTTGTTTGTTCATATTTTTGCTTTTAAAATACCACATATAAGTAAATCATGTCATATTTTCTTTATCTATGTGACCTATTTTACTTAGATTAACACTAGCTATATCTATGCATGTTGTTACAAATGGCAAGCCTTCATCCCTTTTCATTTCTGAGTAGTATTCCATTATGTATATATCCCACTTCTTCTTATTAATTAATTGATGGCCACCTACATTACTTCTATATATTGGCTATTGAAAGGTAATGCAATGGTGGATAGAAGGGTGCATATGCATATATCTTTTCAAATTTGTGTTTCTGCTTTCTTCAGATAAATACCCACAAGTGGAATTGTTGGGCCACGTGGTAGATCTATTTTTAATTTTTTGAGGAAAGTCCACACTTATCCATAGTGGCAGCACCAATTTGCAGTTCTACAAACAATGCACAAGGTTTCCAGTGAGATGGTGTACATGAAACACTGGTGGCCACCTCACGTGCACAGAGGAGGGACCTAGTTAGTGTTAGTGTGCCCTGTTCCCTACTGCAGCACTGGATGTATAGTGAGCAGTTCACATGGAAATGTGCTGATTACTGCCAATCAGAGGAGGTGCATAAAAGCAAGGGTAAGAAACTGACCACACCTACGGAGCATGTTGTTAATTTTAACTTTCAGTCAAGTGATGAGTTCGAAATATCTTTTGCTGAAACTCTTCATGGACCCAATTCCTTTTACTTAATATAAAATAAAAAATGACTGAATTAAGGAGAAAACGCTTTTCAAGGAATCAAATAAAAAAGAAGAAAAAAGCATCCCTTCAATTCTGTTTTGAGAAATCTGCAGAGCACTTACAATATTTTATATTTCATATTAAATATTTCAGTTACATTGGAAAAGTTAATAACTCCCTGTGAATAATCCTGCAATTAAAATATTTAACTGAAGGAAAATTGCATCTTTTTTTCTCTACTGAAATTGGAAGTTATTTAATTTTTGATTATATACCATTACCTATGACTCCCTGACTCCCACAAAGGCCTGCCCTACATTAGAAATATTGCTTTGTATAAAAAGTCTTTTATTGCTGGCTCTCAAATTGTAAATAATACATAAGCATTGCTTAAAATGGTAAAATAAAAAAATGAATCATGCCTTTTTAATAGTCCACATGAATAATTATTGGATCAATAGTTCACAATCTACAACCTGCAATTAAATGTACTTAATAATTCAGTCCAATGGCCATATTTTATATCTGAAAACCATTAAAGTGATAGTATACATCAGGCAAAGGCTTAGAGGACATTTATGAAATGTGGAAGAACAGGAATTTCAAGGAAACTATGACCATGGCCTCAGCTGCCAGCAAAACCTCTGGAATGTGGGTGTGCAGGAGCTGGCCCGAGAGCTGCTACAAACTCCCCTGTGGCTGCCTGCTCAGCTGTCTGCCTCAGCTTCCACTGGTTCACAGTAGCTTTTACTGTTCTCCATTGCCTGATGGTGAAAGTGCCTCTTATTGGTAGACTGCTGTAGTCCTGACTGCAAGGAAGTCTGGGAAATGTAGTTTTGAGAACTGAAGGCCTTGCAAGCTTAGAAGGACAGTGATAGAAAAATAACAATAGCCAGCATACTTATAGACATACTTTCTATTTTCCTTACAAAAACATAAAACATGAAGGAAAGACTTTGTTGATTTTTCCTTATAAAGTCCAAACATGTAGAATAGTAGCTGAAATTCAGCTGATAAGAAAAAATATCTTACTGAGTGAATGAGGGAATGAGTGAGTGAATGATGGAACCCTAAAGCTGGTATTCCAGTCCTTCTGTAGGTGTCACCCTTACGGAGGTCAAAGGCAAGCAAAGGAGTACCCTCTGCTTGGGGAGTTTGCAGACACCATTGGGGCACCTCTGGAGTCTCATGGCTTCACAAATTTCTTGGTGTGCTAGGAAAAACTCTAAGGAGGCTAGACATGGCACTGGACTGAGAGTCTAAAGACTTCGGCTTCTTGCCTGGTCTATATTTCTGATGTCTAGGGGCACTTAGAGAAGACGTTTTACTTTCTTGATCCTCATTTTTAGTTTCCTGGGAAAGGGACACTGTGATTGACGTCCTGCTTAGCTCCCAGGGCTCCCGGGAAGATCAGCTGAGACAATATATTTTGCTGCTCATTCATTTGTTCATTCTTCCACTCACTAATTTATTCATGTCTCCATTGATTCATTTACCAAGCACTTCCTCTATTCCAAGGACAACAGAAGAGACTGAGTGTGCAAAAGCATATACAACACCATCCCTGAGCCTGAACCCTAGACCAAATGTACGAGTCTGCCAACGAGGGGAACCTGACAAGATCTGGAATGAGAAATGTGGGAGCACAGAGAACGGGGGCATTAGTCACTGAAGGAGTCCTCAGCCCTCTGCAGGGGCACAGGCATCTCAGGGGGCCCTGAAGCTGAGCCCCGTGCCATCCGGTGGAGAACCAGCAGAGGGGGGTGTTGCTGTAAAATGTCACCCACAGAGAGTATAACAATTTTTAAAAAGAAAAAAAGATTCAAATTTGGGTAAACGATGAATAGGCTTCCAGTTGTAATGGTGGGTATGTTCTATGTTTGATAGTATCTGTCTCTGTGGGAAGGGGTGTTTGTGTGTGTGTGTGTGTATGTGTGTTACAGCTTGGTGAATGCAATCCCCAAACGTGTAGACAGACTGCTTGATCTATTGATAAAATTCTCTCTACCACTTACTAGTATGTGACTGTGAGACATTAACTTCTTTTTTAGCTTCTTTATTTGTATTCTTGAGATAATAATAGTAACTGTAAAGTTGTGAAAATCATATGAGTTTATACACACAAACTGCTTTTAACAGTGTATGACTGTTGAACAAAGTTAACAAAATAAATTCATTTATTATTACAATAACCTCTATACTATTATTGTTATCATTGCTTTTGCTATGATTATTGATAAAATTTACTTCTCTGTAAAACATTCTGTGCTCAGTGTAAGGTTCTGCTATTCATAACATCTAATGTAACAGCTGGAGTCCAGCAGTCTATGCAACATTTTCTCACTCAGTACCTTGACATCCGCAAAGGCCAGATGCTAACACAGCATCCATAGCATCGTGCATCCTCTTGGCCTGGCCAGCTGCGCTGGGTGCCTCTCACAATACACAGGACTCTGTTCTGTGAGAACAGATGCTGCTTCTCCTCCTGCCCTGACAGCCTGTGTTCATCACATCCTCTCTGCAGTGCTCTCCTCAGTTCAGTTCCCACAGCTCCACACAGGGTTACCTGCGAGAGGAACCTGGAGAATGAGTTATCCTGACACTTCACTTTCCAGAAGTGACTCTGAGGCCCAGCCAGAGAATAATCCAGCCCAAGGTCACAGGGTTAGTTAGTCACAGGGATCAATCCAGAGCACACACCTGAGTCACAGCCCAGTCTCTTTTTTGTCCCTTGTCCTGCTTCTGAATTACCAGGTGAACAATAACCATTAAACATGCCATGACACTAAAAATGTATCTGACTTACATTGTCGTATTTTCTGTAATTTCAGCTTCAGCAACTACCTTTTTGTCACACATGTTGGTTGTAAAACCCAGGTGTAACCACCAGCATGCATGGATTGAGGGGATAATAATGCTCACATTAATAACAATAATGGTAGAACTGGCAATTACACAGCACATTGCATTTCATGAGGTATTGCACACATGTTGGTTCCATTGTTTTCTCTTCACATAAACAAACATGAATTGTGGCAGCAGAAGAGGGTTCTGGCATACTCCTGCCCTCAGTACGGATGGATCAGTCTCTCTGGGCTCCCTCATCAGGCGTCACCCACAGGAAGCTCGCGCTCTTTTGTCAGCCCTGAAAATGATCCTTACCTTAACTCCCATAATCTGATTAATGAGAGGGTCCTTGAATCCTTGGTAGTGGGGAATGGGGTGTGTGTGTGTGGTGTTGTTTTTCCAACCATGGATGAGCTAGGAGCTCCTTGAACTAGTGTGTTGTCTCAGCAGTTAGCAGAGTAACATAATATCAAGTAGATAAAATTCTCTCAGAAATACCTGCTAATTCAGTGATCAGATGAGGTTCATCTACGATGTTTAAGGGAGAAGTGACTGTGGTCTTGAGAACCATCCTTATGCTTACAGTTTTGGATGGTTGCCAGAAAGGGATCGGGGATGGACAGAGAGTCAACGGTACAGTATGTAGAATATACTCTGTACAATTTTTGAGAAAAGTAAAAATAAAGTTCAGATAAAGGATTGATTAAAAGATTTATATGTATCTGGTGCATTGAGGAACTGGGGACATTTATGTTTAATGGGTTCATTAGGATGGTGAAACCCACATATTGATGTCAAGTAGACACGTAATAATTAGTGTTTTCACAATATAACTCCCAAAGGCTCATGAACTTTTCTTCCAAAACTTTCCCTCCTGTAATCTCGGTAAATGTCCCTAAGTCTCATTAGCTGATCCAGGCAAAATATAGGAGTTACTGTTGCCTGATTCTCTTTCCTAACGACGACCTGCTATTACTGCAAAGCCCTCAGCTCAACTCTGAAAACACACCTGGGTCTGTTCACCACTCTCCATCTTCACCTCAAGCTACCGTTTCTTGCCTTGATTCCCACAGTTCATGTTTAATTAGCTCCATGATTTAATCTTCACTCCCTAAGATTCAATCTTTCCCTCTTTAAATGTATTTTACATCAATACCATCATTCCTTTATGAGTCTATGAGTTTTATTAAATGCATATAAAACAGTTTCAATGCCATGTCTTTGTTTACAATCCCTGGAAGCCACTGATGTGCTTTCTGTTCCTGTAATTTTGTCTTTCTAGGATATTATATGAGTGATATTACTATTTTATGGAACCTTCTAAGTCTGGCATCTCTCACTTAGAAAAATACATTTGAGATTTATCTGTATTGTCATCTCTATCAGTATTTTGCCAGTTTTTACTAAATAGTGTTCTATTGTAAAGTTATAAATTGTTTATTCATTCATAAGTTGCAGGTTATTTGGGTTGTTTCCAGTTTGGGATGATTATGAATAAAATCACTATATACTTTCACATGTAGGTATTCTTGTTTTAAAAATACAGGTTTACAATTTATAACTTTTAGTAATGCCCTAGGGGTAGAATTACTAGGTCACATGGTACATGTGTATTTAACTATTTATGAGAAATTGCCGAATTCTTCTGACAAGTGTCTTTACCATTTTTCCTGTTCATAAAAATGTACAAGGTAGCTTCAGTGTTTTTCTCACACTTGAGCACATGGAAACTATATCTATAACTATATGTAACTGAACACCATCTAACTTAATATATAGTATTTCATATATATATATACATATATATAGCATTATGTAGTACAATATTACATATAATATATAATGTCGGACAACATTCATGTGCTTATTTGCCACCCCTCTGCATTTTTTTGTGAATGTTTGTTATGTATTTTTGTTATATATGAATTTTAGAAGCATTATATCCCAGTCTATGTATTTTCATGTCCTATCTAAGGTATCTTCACTCAGCCCAAATCACAAGGTTTCATAGTTTTTATCTTTATAGTCAAATTCATAATCAATTTTGAGTTACATTTTACAAAAGATAAAAAATGAACCAAGGGAGACATGTGGTGTTTTAATGCTTCCAGCACTTATTAAAAAGACTGCATTTCCCCCATTGAACTCCCTTTTAATCTTTGACAAAGTTTAATTGACCATATATTTGGAGTTTATTTCTTTATTCTCAGTTCTGCTTCATGGATTCATTTATCTAACCTTTCATTAATTATTGCTTAGATTATTATAGATTTACAGTAAATCTTGACATCAGGGAGTATGAATCCTTCACGTTTTATCTTTTTCAAAGTCTCTTTAGTTATTTCAAGCCTTTGACTTTCCATATAAACTTTATAATAAGCTGGTTGGTAACTACAAAAAATCCTGCTGGGATTTTAATTGGACCTTTATTAAACTTATGAATTAATTTGGGGAGAAGACATCTAAATGCTGTGTCTTCAAATCCATGAACTCAGTGTACCTCTCTAAGTCGACATTGATTTCTTTCCTCAGTGTACTGTTTTCACTGCATGTATTTTGTTAGTTTTCCTATGCATTTCATGCTTTGCATTGCTACTTTTTACAACTTCTATTACCACTTTTCTATTGGTAGTCTATAAACATAGAGTTGATTCTTATATTTAATACTACATTTGATATTTAATACTACAAACATGTTAAAATATTTAATTTGAGAATCTTTCTGTTGATTCTTTCAGTTTTTTATGCAGGAAATAATGCCAAATGTTAATAGACACCATTTTTTTTCTAATTTATATCTTTTTTTTAATCCTCTACCTGTCTATTTATTTACTTGCCTTTTGCCTTATCTTGGACCTCTGATTTGCTATTGAATTAGAGTGTTAAGGGCAAACATTCTTTCTTAATTTCAATCCTATGAAAAGAATATTCCATCCTTAACATTAAATATCAAGATGTTAATTTCTTATCACTAAGGGCTTCAGTAGAAATAGATGCTGAATCTGGTAGTCAAGGAAATGTTATCACCCAGAACGCTTGCAGGGAGTGTGGCCCTGATGGCACCTCAGTTTCAAACTTCTGATATCCAAAACGGTGAGAGAATAAATTTCTGTTGCTTCTAGTCACCCAGACACTGGTAATTTGTGATGGCAACCACAGGAAACTGGCATGTTCTTGAAATTACATTATCATCTGTATAAATTCAAGATTTAAATTATAGTCATTGGACTGCAAAGCCCTTGCTTGTACCATGGTCTGATGGGCACCATGGTGTCTTTTTGGGCTTAACTTTCACAACATGGATTTGAGGGGCAGTCGTGTGGCTTTCTGAGGGAGATTGAACTTGTGCCAAATGAGATAATTTTCCATTCTCACCATGTTTACATACCCGTTGATATTCATGTGACAGACACTATGCCGAGCAAAGTGAGCATAATACACGGGGAAGACATGGTGAATGCTCACGGGGCTGCCAGTTTAGTGGTGAGAACAGACCACAAATAATTCTTCTGATAAACATTAGATTACTGATAGGGATCCATTCTGTAAAGGAATGGAGACATGTTCAACTCCAGGTGACAGATTTAGAACTACCCAGCAATTTTTTTGTATTGCCAAGAATTTTAGAATCATCTCTTCCATCCAAAATTATCCTGTAAGGGAAGCCAGCTTGACCTGATAGTCTACGTTTAGATTGGTTTATGTAGAGGGACTGCTGGAGGCACAGGTTAGAAGCCATTTATTTTTCACTGTATTCCAACTAGACGAAGGCAAATCACATAGCCCAGACTTCAAATATCTGGGCATTCATTTCCAACTATGAGTTTAAACCGTGTCCGAGAGCAGCTTAATGACATTTCAGTGGACAGTGTTTTAGGGTGAAGATTTGATATAAAGAAAACCAGAGACACACTTTGTCAGAGGCCATCGGATACCCTCAGGCTTTCCCCAGGGTAGGCAAAATCTTGCCACTTTTAGATCTATTTTCCTCATGGTTTCCATAGTGATCTTCCTAAAGCAGAAATGTCATCAGGTTTCACCCCCAATTAAAATTTCTCACTGTCCACCCACGACCTCTAAGAGGGAGTCCAACTCTTGTGCTCCAAACAGGAGGACCCCCGTGAGCTTGCCAGCCTTTCTGTAGCTTCACCTGCTGCAGCCTCACATGTCATTGTCCCCACTCCAGCAGAGCCAGGTGTTTGTAACCCACCCCCCATTCCAAGTGTCTCTGTACTTGGACACACCATGCAGTTTCAAGTTTCCTTGTGTCCTCTCCTGCATTTGTTGTGTCTTCATCATTTTTAATACTCACTTTTGTCATATCCTGTCTCACTGATGTATAATGTACTTTAACAGTATGTGTTCTCTATTCAGAGCATAAGATACTCAAGATTTGACTTCATATCTTACCAGTTTTCCATAAAAACATAGAAGCAGGGACATGTGACCTCTGAACTTTAATCTTACATGGTCTGAAGCCTCAGTGCTCCAGCTAAGAGCCTTGGATAACTTCCAGAATCATGTGAGGCCATTGTGGGTCATCGCCATGGAGTCAAGCTTTCAGTTGTTCGTAGCCACACCAGTGAGCCCAAGAAAATCCAGCAGAAGAAATGTCCATCTAAACACAGCCTGAACTGCTAAGTCACAGAACTGTAAGAGCAGAACAATTGTTTTCTGGCACTAAATTCTGGGGTGGTTTATTATACAGTAGACAGAAGCACAGCCCCACATGCTGGAGGACTGGGTTGGTGGAAACACCGCTATCCTCATCACCTGCTATTTGCCACTGACCATGCACAAGAAAGGACCTTAAAAAAGCTAATTACAATTGTCCTTTCTGACACTTTGTCCAAAAAAACAACCTTCCCATTTATGAATATGACTTCCTGTTACTCTTGTTTTCATCACTCTCTTGCAGAAATGATCTGATTGACTGAGGATAGGTCACCTCCTGGCACCCTCAGAGAAAAGAACCTGAGAAATCTAGTGGTTATTACTGTCATTGTGCAGAATGACTGCCTGGACCCAGGAGCTCTGATGTCTCTGTCCTTCAGGACACGAAGAAGAGGAGTTGGATCTGAAAGATCAGGAAGGTCCCCTTGTTTGTGCTCGAGTTTGCTGTTTGAATGGAACTTTCAATATGGTAAGGTGGGAAAAGTTAATTTTAGAATTCTCTAGAATTAGGTTTGAATTCTCACTCTACCATTCATAAGCTATGTGGCACTGAGTCACTCAATGATCGCCTCTGGTCTGTTTCCTCATTTTCTAACAATGTATAATAATAGTGAATATAGGCCTTTTTAAAAGGAAGCAGGTTTTAACCTGTGTAAGCAAAGGTGCTGTGTAAATGGTTATATTAGTGCCTTAATCAGTTATCTTGTGGTATGTGACTAGTTACCCCAACTTAGTCACTTGAATGATAAATATTTATTACTTCACACTCTCTCAGCATCAGGAATGCAGGGAACACTTACCTGATACTCTCTGGCTCAGGGTCTCTCAGGAGGTTGCAGTCAAAATGTTGGTTAGGTATCTCCAGTTATCTAAGACCTGACTGGGAGTGAAGAATCTATACCCAAGATGGCTCATACATTTGGCCGTTGGCCTGAGGCTTCAGTTCCTCCAAACAGGATTCACGGTGTTAAGTGTCCTTGTGGCATGGTGTCTGGCTTTCCCTGGTAAGACTGATCCAGGAGAGCAAGAAACAAGACACACAGGTGGGTCCTTGGAATACTGGGGGAACACTTTGTAAAAATATTATAGTGTAACCACTACATGAAACTCATATAAAATAATATTAAATATAAGTTGAATAAAAAGAATGAAAAGAAAATGACAAAAAAAACCAACAAGGCACATTTTTCCCTAGTCTCAAAAGTCATACTCTATGACTTCCACAATATCTTTTTGATTAGGTCAGTCCTACCCAATGTGAGATAGAATTATTGTGAAGAGGCAAGATCCATTGAGGGCTATACTTAAGATGAGTATCCCTGAGTGACTGAGGTCAAAGGTATCTCATTCTGACTAGGACTATTTGCCTCTTCCCAAGAGCATCTGTCTATTAACAGGAAGCAAATAGTCTGAAAATGAAGGATTTGAGCATCAAAGTCTAAGGAGAAACCAAGTTGGAGGGAATTACCGGAAAGCAAGGATCCTGCCTCACACTGAACACAGAATTTGAATTGCCAGAGAGAGTAGAAATTGAGTTCAAATTTGTGGTTCCAGTTAAATTTTAAATAAAAAGGAAGACTTTTTACCTCCCTCCATTTTACTGCCATATATAATTTTAGAAATGTTTGCCAGCTGAAAAACTAGTTAGAGGAAAAGAGACTGCACTGAGGTTTAATTTTAAGTTAATAAGGAAGCTTTCTCCAATGCACATCTTAGAAAGGATTAATATTTATGAATATTATTGTTAACTGCACTAGTTTTGTCTTTTTTTTCAAGGAGTGGCCTTCAATTTATGGCAAAGAAAGCGACTGAGTTTTCAGAAGAGATGTAATTTCTGAAAGAGGATAAAAACTATATATAAAAAGAAAGCTATTTACTTCATTACTCTTTTTTGTTAAGAGTATTCCTAGTCTAAAAAGAGCAGTCTTTTATGTGAGAAAAGGCTAAATGTCTAACTCTTGCTTTAATCATAATAAAACGCATTATTTATATTAACAACCCTAAGGGTATTTTTATGTGCATATAATGGCTTTGCTGATCTGTTTTCAGAACATAATAATCCAGATTTTCCATTCATGAGGCATCTTATTCATTTAGATTTAGTGTGTACACTTAGAAATGCAAGTGCAGTGAATACCACCTAAATTGCCAAGAAACAAGAAACACTAGAAACATGAGCCTGAATCAGAGGAGAAGCTAAATATAGAGGGAGCTGGAACAACTGCGCCCACCTGCCATGAATGGAATAGCAGGCAGGTTCCTGAATTCAGGTCAAAGGCTTGGGTTCTGGTTCCCACCTCTCTTTTATCATAATGATGTGACTTTGACCTTGAGGAATATGTCAGCTTTGGTCAGTCTCTGAACCCTCATTTAAAGATAGAATAGGTAGGCCTCCTCGATCCACTGCTGGCAAGTACAATGTATGGAAGATAAACTCTTCTGGGGGGAGATAAATATATGAAGGGCATATTTTATTCAGGAAATAAATGAATAATTTATTCCCAAACTGACAGCATATCTGTTGAAATGTGGTGTCAGTCACACATTGCTAGAATGTAAGGACAGAGTAGGAAGCAAGGCAGGTTATGCTGCCAGTGGGCATGTGGAACAGAGTGGAAGAGTTAGAAAGTAGATTATAACCAGATTATTGGACCAGAATTCGATGAGTGCTATGACTCATCATCGGCGAGAGCATGAACAGGGCTTGGAGGGTTTTATCATGCCCAGGAGGACTCGGGAAGGACCAAGACCTATCCACAAAGAAGAACAGAAGTCAGCGATAGCAGGTAGCTGCCATGAGAACTCCTCTGTATGATGTGCAAAATAAACTCTTTTCAGACGGGGGGAATTATTTCATTTAAACACCTTGATGTGCCAAGCTTCCCAGATAGAAATGGTAGAAAAATTATCCAAGAAGAAATAAAAAACATAGGTGTCTTTAACTGTCCAATAGCGAGGGGCGCTGGGGATTGCGTGCACCTATAACTCATCAAGACAACAAAAATGATGTAGTTCTAAGAGGTCTAGGAAGAAATAAGTCCTTTTATATAAAGCCAAAGAAATGACTGAGGCCAATGTGTCTACCACCTTCCATGTGTACAGCCCTCTACAGTGTGCACTGCTATCCACGATCTCCTTAAGTCTTCAGATGAACATGGGGGCAGGTATTTCCATTACCATTTGTGAAATGGGGGTTCTGAGCTTTCCTGAAGTGCAGCACTTCTGGAAGATGAACAATTCACAAGTTACCAAGGTGACCGTTGAGCTCAGTTTTCAAACTCCCAATATTTTTAAAATAGTCTACCTTTTCCAACAGGTTGAATGTTGAGTTTATTTTGTAACCAGAGAAAATGAGAGCCAATATCACTGGTAAACACATTGCCTTCTCTCATCCCCAACTGTTTATTTTCTGAGAAGACTTATCTATAATAAATATCCTTCCAACTATATAAGCCTTACTAATGTGCCCAATCGCAGTTGGAATACCCAGCAGTGAGAAACCTGACAAGTATTTCTTGACTGTGCATGTCATAGAAGGCTTCTTGTGTGATACACCAAGTAATTCTTAAAATTACAGAGCCCTTATCATTGCCACTTTAGAGATAAGAAAATTTGAATATTAAAGAAACTAAGTTGTCCGAGATAATGGGACCACACTTTGAGTATAGCTTTGTGGGCTTCCGTATGCTACATATTTCAGATAAAGGTGATATAAAGGACATTTTTTGCCTTTGTAAGTATTATAATTTAGATTGCTAAGATTTTAACTGAAATGTAAGACTCTTATTTACTAGCTGAGTAACCTGAGCAAGTAGATTCTTTCTGAACCTCAGTTTATAAACTTCAAGATCCATTTTAAGGATTAAGTAATATAAAATGTGTACAGGGTCTGAACATAGGTATATGACCAATGGTAACTATCCATCGTTATTAAAGCATTTGAGCATTTATCATCTTTGGTCCTCATTTCTGTTTTGCTGGGTGCACTGGGGAACATCATGATTAAGTGCTTGGTATCTGACTCTGAAGCTGTACAAACCTGGCTCACATCCAATCACCCTAACTACTATCTAAATGGCACTGGCCACCACTTCAAATCTGTAAAATGGAATTAACTATAATTTCTCACTTGTCAAGTTGGTTTAATTACTGCATAAGGCAATGCAGGCAAACTGCAAGATGACCTATGCAGATTTAAATACTCAGTCAATGTCTGATAATGTATTAATTTTATCTGACATGTAAGAGAATGGTGATTTAATGATGGGACTAGACAAACTAGTTAAAATCTTGGAACTGGATATGATTAGAGCTGTAATTCTAAAGCTGGTCTATTGACCCAAAACTTGTCTCATTAATAACTCAGTTATCTTTTGTAATAGTTCCTGCTCATCTTTCCCAAAGAGTGCCTGTCAATCATTCAGCATAATGCTAAGGAATACTATGTAAGAGAGAGTTAACTTCCACTTACAAGCACTGTGAGCACCAATGAGGGGCCGATCACTGTGCTTGGGGTGTTGCATCTAAAAGAGAACATGATGAAACCTCTGTCCTGAAGATCATTCAGCCCAGTGTTGGAACAGGGGAACAAATGTGTGCTCTCTTAGTTTACGGCATAACAATTTCTCTTATTCTTCATCAAAACCAGCTGAGTATCAGTTATTTTATATTTTAATTTTTTAATTGTATTTTTTATTTAATTATTTTTCAAGTACAGTTTTCTGCCTTTTACTCCCTTCCCAGCCCACCCCCCCCCCCCGTGCTCTCCACCTCCCTCCCATTTCCTCCCCCTTAGCTGTTGTCCATGTGTCTTTTATACTAGCTCCTCTAAATCCCTCCCCTTTTTCCCCTGAAATTCCTTCCCTTCTCTCCTCTGGTCACCATCCCCCACCCCCGTTCTCCATTTCAGTGTCTTTGTTTTTATTTTGCTTGCTTGTTTGTTTTGTTGTTTAGCTTCCTGTTAAAGGTGAGATCATCTGGTATTTGTCCCTCAACACCTAGCTTACTTCACTCAGCATAATGCTCTCCAGTTCCATCCATGTTGTTGCAAAGGGTAGGAGCTTTTTCTTTCTTCCTGCTGCATAGAATTCCATTGTGTATATGTACCACAATTTTTATCCATTAATTTACTGATGGGCACCTACATTGTTTCCAGCTCTTGGCTATTGTAAATTGTGCTGCTATGAACATTGGGGTGCATAGGTTCTTTTGGATTGGTGTTTCAGGGTTCTTAGGATATAATCCCAGCAGTGGATTTGCTGGGTCAAAAGGCAGATTCATTTTTAATTTTCTGAGAAAATTCCATACTGTTTTCCATAATGGTTGTACCAGTCTGCAATCCCACCAACAGTGAACTAGGGTCTTCTTTTCCCCACAACCTCTCCAACATTTGTTGTTTGTTGCTTTATTTATGATGGCCATTCTGATTCGTGTAAAGTGGTATCTTATTGTGGTTTTTATTTGCATCTCTCTGATAGCTAGCAATATTGAATATCTTTTCATGTGTCTCTGGATCCTCTGTATGTTCTTCTTGGAGAAGTGTCTGTTCAAGTCCTTTTCCCATTTTTTAATTGGGTTATTTGTCTTCTTAGAGTGAGGTAGTGTGAGTTCTTTGTATATTTTGGTGATTAAACCTTTGTCTGAGGTATCATTAGCAAATATGTTTTCCCATACAGTTGGTTGTCTTTTTAATTTAATACTGTTTTCTTTAGCCACACAGAAGCTTTTTATTTTGATGAGATCCCATTTGTTTATTCTTTCCTTTATATTCCTTGCTCTAGGGGACATATCAGTAAAAAAGTTGCTGCATGAAATATCTGAGATTTTCTTGCCGATGTTTTCCTCTATTACTTTAATGGTGTCACGGCTTACATTTAAGTCCTTTATCCACCTTGAATTTATTTTGGTGTATGGTGTAAGTTTGTGCTCAAGTTTCATTTTTTTGCACGTAGCTGTCCAGTTCTCCCAACACCATTTGTTGAAGAGGCTATCTTTACTCCATTTTATGTTATTGCCCCCTTTGTCAAATATTAATTGACTGTAGAGATTTGGGTTTATTTCTGGGCTCTCTGTTCTGTTCCATTGGTCTATGTGCCTGTTTTTATACCAGTACCAGACTGTTTTGATTACAGTGGCCTTGTAATAGAGCTTGATATCAGGTATTTTTTTTTTTATTTGGTTACTTTTCAAGTACATTTTTTTTTTCCTCTTCCCCCCCCCCCGCCCGGTCTCCCCCATCCCTCCCGTTCCCCACCCCCCCAGTCCTCATCTCTGTGTCATTCATACTTGTTTCTCAAAAAATCCCTCCCCCCTTTTTCCCCTTAAGTTCCCTTCCCTCTCCCCTCTGGTCGCTGCCCATTTGTTCTCTATTTCAGCGTCTTTGTTTTCATTCTGTTTGCTTGTTTGTTTTATTCTTTAGCTTCCTGTCAAAGGTGAGATCATATGGTATTTGTCCTTCAATGCCTGGCCTATTTCACTCAGCATAATGCTTTCCAGTTCCATCCATGTTGTTGCAAAAGGTAGTAGCTCCTTCTTTCTCTCTGCTGCATAAAATTCCATGGTGTATATGTACCACAATTTTTGTATCCATTCATTTACTGATGGGCACCTAGGTTGCTTCCAACTCTTGGCTATTGTAAATTGTGCTGCTATGAACATTGTGGTGCATAGGTTCTTTGAAATTGATGTTTTAGGATTCTTGGGGTATAATCCTAGCAGTGGAATTGCTGGGTCAAAAGGCAGGTCAATTTTTATTTTTCTGAGAAAATTCCATACTGTTTTCCATAATGGTTGTACCAGTCTGCAATCCCACCAACAGTGAACTAAGGACCCCTTTTCCCCACACCCTCTCCAACATTTGTTGTTTGTTGCTTTGTCTATTATAGCCATCCTGACTGGTGTAAAATGGTATCTCATTGTGGTTTTAATTTGCATCTCTCTGATAGCTAACGATATTGAGCATCTCTTCATGTGTCTCTGGATGTTCTGTATGTCCTCTTTAGAGAAGTGTCTGTTCAAGTCCTTTTCCCATTTTTTAATTGGGTTCGATGTCTTCCTAGAGTGGAGTCGTGTAAGTTCTTTGTATATTTTGGAGATTAAACCTTTGTCTGAGGTATCATTGGCAAATATGTTTTCCCATACAGTTGGTTGTCTTTTTAATTTAATACTGTTTTCTTTAGCCATGCAGAAGCTTTTTATTTTGATAAGATCCCATTTGTTTATTCTTTCCTTTATATTCCTTGCTCTAGGGCACATATCCGTAAAAATGTTGCTGCGTGGAATATCTGAGATTTTCTTGCCAATGTTCTCCTCTAGGACTTTAATGGTGTCATGGCTTATATTTAAGTCTTTTATCCACCTTGAATTTATTTTGGTGTATGGTGTAAGTTGGTGCTCAAGTTTCATTTTTTTTGCACGTAGCTGTCCAGTTCTCCCAACACCATTTGCTGAAGAGGCTATCTTTGCTCCATTTTATGTTACTGCCCCCTTTGTCGAATATTAATTGACTGTAGAGGGTTGGGTTGATTTCTGGGCTCTCTGTTCTGTTCCATTGGTCTATGTGCCTGTTTTTATGCCAGTACCAGGCTGTTTTGATTACAGTGGCTTTGTAATACAGTTTGATATCAGGTATTGTGATTCCTCCTACTTTGTTCTTCTTTCTCAAAAGAGCAGCTGCTATTCGGGCTCGTTTATGATTCCATATAAATTTTTGAAGTGTTTGTTCTATGTCTGTGAAATACGCCATTGGTACTTTAATAGGTATTGCATTGAATCTGTATATTGCTTTGGGTAGTATGGACATTTTGATGATGTTAATTCTTCCAATCCATGAACACGGTACATGTTTCCATTTGTTTGTGTCTTCCTTGATTTCTTTCTTCAGTGCTGTGTAGTTTTCTGATATCAGGTATTGTGATCCCTCCTACTTTGTTCTTCTTTCTCAAAATTGCAGCTGCTATTCGGGGTCGTTTGTGGTTCCACATAAATTTTTGAAGTGTTTCAATTAGCATTTACATTCAATATTGTTTGGTATTAGTTCCCGGTGTAGAGTAAAATAGTTGTGCTTTACTTTTATTACTGAAATGTATACTGGGGCTTGTGGAGCAGAGTTTTATAAACTAGGACTAGTACAATGGTTATTCTGACATCAACTTGTAGAACCAAATATGGGAAACCACAGAAGTGGGCTTGAGTTTATCAAATGTGAGGAAAGCAAGAGTGATTTATCCAAATTCTTTTCTGCCTTCATTATGCAGTTGCAAAGTGACTCATTACCAGTAGAGGTGTCTCAGTCATTTGCTTGAATACATGGAGAGATAGGAGAACATACACACAAGTGTGTATGTGTGTGTGGGGGGGGACCCTCACTGAGGAGCTCACAAACACAGGAGTTCCTTGTGATGTTGCTCCCAGTGAGAACTGCAAGTCTGTTGATTAATTTGCTTTCTATGAAAGAGCTATTTTTGAAAACCAGTTGAGGATTCAAAGGAAATGCAAATGACTAGCTGGAAAAATTTAAGTGCCTGGGAAAGAAAGAAGGTGGAAGGGGGATTATTCTATTTTGTGGATGTTGATATGAATGCCAGGTGCCTCTTCATGCCCTGATAGCTTATTGCCTCGAGGGTTTTTAAATAGCTTTAAAATGATTTATTTTCACATCAGTATGATATTGAGGACATTTTATTCATTAAAAGTCTATTCATTCAATATTGAAATCCATGGGGACACAATGGATATGCCTACATATGAGCATGTATCATAGAAATTTAGCTGTTTAGGCAGAAAAAAAATGTTTGTATAAGGAAGATGGTATTTAATGTCTAAAGAAAACTGGGAAGAAAGCCAGGAAATGTGGGCTTTAACCATTAGAACCTAATAAAAGGACAGCAGCCAACAGTTAGCAAACACCTTTTATATGATGCCAGGTACTGTGTTGGGAGACTTATTTTACCCTTTAACTCCTGTTAATTCTCTGCAGAAAGTGCAGTCACTATTTTTTTGAGTAATCAGGCTCAAGTTATGTTTGTATTCCAAGTCCATGGCCTAATGTTTAGCCCTTACAAAGGTCTTTATTAAAATGTTGTTTGAGTGAATAAGTGAGTGATTGAGTGAATTAATAAATAAAATGAAAGCTTGATTTTGGTGGATCAGAAGCCAACAGAGTCCGGGGAGGAGAGCCTGTTAAAATGTAAAACTATTCTAGAAGTAAAGGAGTTATCAAGGCTTGAACTAAGAGGGTTATAGAATAGAAATGGCTGATTCATTTGCATTTTTTAGCCTTTCTGATTTGCAAAGCAAGACCACACACATCATCTCTTTGAATCTTCCCAATAAACTTAAGAGGCTAAGATTTTCCCTTTCATCATGGAAATGAAGAACAAAAAGGTTTGTGCCTTTCCCAAGTTCATGCAGCTAGTTTGTAATTAGCTAGTTTATATTAGCGTTCTGAAAGTTCTCATGGAACATAATGCCTACATCAAAATAAACCTCCAGGCTTTGTCTTCTTATGTCAAATTCGTTTTTCATTCATGAGTCTCTTTTTTACTTAAATGGGATCATGAAGACAGCATCAAACAGTCCAAGAAATGGGAGAAGCAAAATAAAAGACTTATGTTTAAGTGGCTGGGTAGGAGGGAAAGGAAAGAAACTTTTATCTTTTTGTAAATAGTAAACATGAACATAGGGGTATTTGGGAAAGAGAAGATTAATGAGTCCAATTTGCAGCATGTTGAGTTTGGGTTACTGATGGGTTATCCAGGTGGAGCTGCCCAGCAGGACCATACACATGCTCAGGGTTGAAATAAAAATATTGGATTCTAATCATCACAGTGACAACATGAGAAATTCTGCAAAGACTACGTGCAATTTCCAAGGGAGAATGTACGGGAGAAGAAAATGTGATAGTTTTATTGGGCTTGATAGCTATTACCTGTTACTATGATCTGTAGCTGAAACTCAGAACATTAATGTTGGTAAACAATTAAAAGTTAGTGTGCCACATGAATGAGTCCTGGTACGTCCATATGTTTGTGTACATTAATGTGGGTATCAGCAGAAAGAACATGACTAAATTCATGGTAATCAGTGGCACTGTGTGATATCTATTGGTCTGCATTGTATCTCAATTGTTTTCCCCAGGAAGCCAAAATGCTGCTTCACCAGTGATATGTAAGGCTGCCCACTGAATTTCCTCCCCGGCTTGAAGAGCAGTCTCCTCTAGTGATAAAGTATCCCTCAGACATCAACAGGTAGCTGATCATCTGCAGTAAGTTTTTCAGATAAAATCTTAATCAAAAGCTCATAGAGCTAGACACAACTCAGGATTTACAACTTACCAGCCCCTTGTCTACTGGGTCTATCCCTCTAATTTGTCCCTGGGTTGATTAATATGAAATTACTCTTTTTTATTGCTCACCCTGTCCTTTTGAGCAATGGTAAATTATGGATGAACTAGCACTATTACAAGAAATATCTTAAGAGAATGAATAGTTATCTCATAATGAAGTGTTGAATGGTTACATACAAGAGTATATTTTAAACATTTCTCTACTGCTACAGGTCATTTGCTCTGGTGGTGGGCTGACTCACACATGCCCGTTTTAGAAATTGTCCAATTTTTCTTCATTAGTGAGAAGATGACATAATTAAAAGGAAAAGTTTAGGCAAGAATGACCTAGTTCCTTATCAGCCATTACAGAGCAAACTTTATGATTAAGTGACAAAGGTTGGTCCTCAAAATGGGTACCTACAAGCATTATCCCATTAGTGCATTATTTTCCAAAATTGTGTCCAATAGATCCTAATTCAACAAGACACATTCCTCCCAAAATCATTCTTGTATTTGGCTAAGTCCAAAAATACTAAGAATCATCTTACTTTCGAGCTCTTCAAAGCATGTTAGCATATACAGATTTCAAAATGTCTTACAGCAACTTAATTTATTTTAATTCATATAATCCAGTGCTTCCGAAATATGCTTGGCCATAGAATCCGTTCCCACCTTATTATTTATTAATACATAGCATTTCTAGTGTGCACCAAACCAGTTTGAGAAACGTGAGTAATATCTAAGCTATGGACCTTCTCAGGGTGGAGACTAGGAATTCCAGATCTTTGTGTAGTTTCTGGTAGAGCATATACACTTTCCAACAATTACAATAATTAGGAAGTGGCAAATTTTGTAAATGTACTAGTTGTGTTTTTATATAATTTATTTTATTGTGAATGTGTGTAATTAGGCATTTAATGGAGGTTGTGTTTAATAAGAGGTTCTAAAGTTTTGCAGATTTAACAATCAGTTCAGTTAGTGATTGGAATCAGAAAAGTTATCCTAGACACTTTTCTCATGAAGGTAGTTGAAGTTGCATGACAGAGATGAATTGAGAGTGAGGGTACTGGAACAAGAACCAAAGCTGATGAGCTTCAAGAACAGCAGCAGCACCCTGGCTGGTGTAGTTCAGTGGATTGAGCGCGGGCCTGCAAACCAGACTATCGCGGTTCGATTCCCAGTCAGGGCACATGCCAGGGTTGCAGGCAGGTTCCCTGCAGGCCAGTTCCCAGCAGGGGACGCACGAAAGGCAACCATACATTGATGTTTCTCTCCCTCTCTCCTTCCCTTCCCCTCTAAAGATAAATAAAATCTTTAAAAAAAAAGAACAGCAGCAGCTCCTGGTGGCCAAATTAGGTCCTGGTCTGACATTAACTGAGAACTGCACGGCCAACATTGTTTGGTTTTTCTAAGTGAGTCCGCACATTTAAAAATTATTTTTGGTTATTGTCACAATGGATATCTTTCAGAAAGATGGGTAAAAGTAGGTTTACAGTTGTGAACGTGCAAAACAGAGTTTATTCTTGTTATTATTTATTAATTATTGTATTATTTCCCATATGAATGGCCTACTTTTGTCCACCCCTGTATTAAATTCCATTTACACAGCTGTGGAGCCTCTTCATTGAATGGGAGCACATCTCTGTTGAAAAAGTTAGCCTGAGGGAATTCTTCAGTGTAAAAAGTCATCTGTGCTGTAAGGCAATGAGGAGAAAGTGATGTTCTATTTTAATGCAAATACACCCAGTACCATTTGTTAACATTTTCCCTCGATGTATCTTGGGTTTTGAAAAATAAATGAAAGATACTTCGGTGCAAGGTGTTTCTTGGTAGCAAAGGACACGATTAAGATAGTTCTGTCTCTTATTCTCAATGGCAGTCACACAATAATATATTTCCCCCCAAAGAGATTTCAATGCGGTATTTTATTGATATAGCCTCTGATACTCACATCAATGTTGGTTTAAACTGTGTTTCACTGGGATTTCTACCTCTACCTATCACCTTTCTGGATCATTTTATTTAAAATATGTATAATATTAAGAAATATGTACAGGAAATTTCTTGAGGGAGTTAACATTTATAGAGTATGTGATGTTTCTTAAGTGCTCACTTATAGTCTCATATAATCCTCACAGAAATCTTACGAAAAGGTTAAAAGAAGATTCACACGTAGCACAAGTTCGAGTAGCTGGTACAGGACAGCACCAGGACTGGCCGTGGTTTTCTCTCATTCTCTTTTGAGCATGGGCTGTTCTGTGTACCTGGCATTGACTTCTTTGAGAAAACATTTATTCCTCCCTTCTTAGCCATAACATTGGTTCAAAGAAGTCCAGATGGAGCTTCTTTTTATCCCTTCTTCTCCACAGGGAATATTTCTGGCCCCTGGTATTAGTGTATTAGTGTGTGGTTCAAGGTGAGGCACATGACCCAGAGCCAGTGAACTGGAGTCCACTTTTGGATTATTAGGGAAAATACCCTTGCTCTCCTTGGAAGTAAGAGCTATAAGTTTAAGGGGGCTTGGAGTTGAGTGAAGCTTTCTTGTTACTGTCTAGTAAAAAAAATGTCTGAAAATAAGGCAAAAACAAATGAAGTGAAGAAAAGAAATGGAAGATGACATCTTCATGTTAATGTCTGAAACAAGAATACAATTGTGCCTGGAACAGGGTTTTAACTTAAAGGCTTACTAGTTGTATAAGTGAATATATTCTTTTATTTAAAGCAATTTGAGCTGGGTTTTCTTCCCTTGGACCTAAAGCAACCTGACTGGTTCAGAAGGCTAAGAGGAAGCTTTTTTCTGCACCTCTCCATCTCTTCCATACATTTCATGTCTTGGGGCAGCCATGAAACAGCTCAAAACGTACTATTAGCTCCCTGCAAAGCAGAATGCATCACAGAGGCACCATGGACGTTGAAGTGAAGATGGCATGTGCCCCACTGTTGAGGAATATAAAACTATAGTTTGTGAAAGGCACACAGACATGGAAACAAACCACAATACTACAAGGCAGAATGCTACAAGGCAAGCTCTATGGTGAGCTCAGAATGCCATGGGAATCAGGGAGAGGAGAAGCCATTCTACTTGGGTACTCCATATTTTAAAGAAAACTTTCTAAAAGAACTAGAATTTTAGCTGGGCTTTGTAAAATGGGAATTATTCAAACAGAGATGGAAAACTGATATTTTTGACTGATGGGGCAGTGTGAATATCAATAGACAGACTGACAGTAGAGAGAATGTTAAAAAAAATTGGTGGATCAATATTAGCAAAATCTAGGGTACAGTATGGATTGTTCTGGGAGGTTTGTAAAAGTAGTTGTTTTTTTTTCATATACTGTGACTAGCTGAGAATATGAAGTCAAGGAATTTGATCTTTATACAGATGTATTACTTTAAATACACTAATCCAAGTTAATGTGAAAGATAAAATTTGGATGGATATACAAATATATTATAAATTTGTAAAATTTATGATTGGAGCAATACTGCTTCCTACTCTGACATTTCCTCTGTGTCAGATTAATTCTTATTAATGCAGCTCCCCTCTCTTCTCTCTGCCTCTAACCTTCTTCCCAGTCGATAACTCATGTGAGTGATCATTTGAAAATAACTGACTCTACTTCCTGAAGTACCTCCTTTCCTAGAAATGAGGCAGTCTCAGGTAAAGGACTTCTCTGATTGTTCATGGCCCATCTTTACCTGGGCAGGTATTCTCCCTACAGAAGTATGACTTGTCCAATGTTGCCTTTGACAAGAAGAGTAAATCCAGCTAATTCTGGAGTCTACTGACTGTAGGTTGGATTGATTATAGATATGTCCACCATAAGCTGTGTTTTCCTTTTAGCTTTGATTAGTAGTAGAGATATTTTAGCTTCTATCATCTATTTATTTGTTACATGTCTTGATTTTTCCATAGCCTAGGCAGGTGCTTTCATTGGGCCACTTACAGAGCCTTGCATTGGATGAATGGGCTAAGAAAAATAAAAATATATATAAAATATGAAATTATGTAGAGCTAAAGACTGAAGGAGTGGTTGATTTTTCTGGTGTGCCAGGTCTTCAGACTTTAGACTTCAATGAGTGGACCATGCATTTTGAACTTGGTGGTAGGTAGAGATGTGTGTTAGACTGAACAGCTTGTTTTAAGTGTATGGTGTTGTTTAACTTTAGAAGCTCGACCAGTAAACTTTAGCTGGCCATTAGATAATCTGACTGCAGGTTTAAGGGGCTTTGTCTAAAGAAAATGACTATTTCTGTAGAAGCAGATTTGGATGTGAGGATGCTTAGATCTTAATAAAACCCATGGCTTTTGTGATTGGCCCCTAGAGACACACCCATTCTAGATAAGAAACGTTGGAGACTCCAACCAAAGCAAAGCTGTAGATGATTCAGAGAGGTGATGTCAGAATTCATTCCACTGCATCTATGAGCTACATTTAGCTTACATGGACAGACAGTAGGTTCCTCTACCTGGTTAAGAAGTCAGCAAAATTGGGAGAAGTTGTGTAAGGTCAAGGAATATTACATGAATAAAGCTTTACTTAAGCAACAAAGAAAAGAGGTAGGAGTCTTTCTAAATGCAAGCTTTAGTTTTTTTAAAAAACTTAAGTGCAGCTGAGTGCTGGGTGTACAACAAAGAGCTGATAAAGTTATACCTTAAAGTGTCCAGGCCAGGCTTAAGTAGGTAGTGAATTACAATTCCATTAAAACTAAAAAATGCCTGGGCTCACTAAAGTGGCACATTATATATAATTACAAAGAACTGGTCCTCATTTTGGTGCCGAGGCACCAGCAGCATGAGACTCAAAATAGAGAATGGAATGAAAAATGTTATGCATAAGTGCACCCTTCCCCAGCTCATCTCCTGCCCTGAGAAACGGTTAATGGATAGAACCCAAATTAACCACCTGCTGAGGATTATACCAGATGAGCTCAAGTGTATTTGTTGTAGGCTCTGGACAACTAGTATAGAATTACCTATATCCCAGGAAAGACAAGAGAAAAAAACTTTTTCTTTCTTTCACCTACCCATTTTTATTCAATTACCACTGAGGCTCTAATATAATTCACAATGATTCAACCAAAGTGGAAAAGGTTATTCTAAATGCAGGCTTTGCTCCTTCACGTCAATGCTAAATGCACACCCTAGGAACACAGTTTTCTCAGGAGAGTTTTTTTTTTTTAATTTTATTTAGTTATTTTTCAAGTACAGTTTTTTGTCTATTTTTCCCATCCCAGCCTCCCCTGCCCCTTGCTCCCCACCTCCCTCCCATTTCCACCCCCCTTAGTTCTCCTCCCTGTGTCCTTCCTATTTGTTCCTCCAAATCCCTCCCCCATTTTCCCCTTAACTTCCCTTCCTTCTCCCCTCTGGTCACTATCCCCTTGTTCTCTATTTCAGTGTCCTTGTTTTTTGTTTTTTGTTTTTTTTCTGCTTGCTTGTTTGTTTTGTTGTTTAGCTTCCTGTTAAAGGTGAGATCATACGGTATTTGTCTTTCAACCCCTGGCTTATTTCACTCAGCATAATGCTTTCCAGTTCCATCCATGTTGTTGCAAAGGGTAGTAGCTCCTTCTTTCTCTCTGCAGCATAGAATTCCATTGTGTATATGTACCACAATTTTTGGATCCATTCATTTACTGATGGGCACCTAGGTTGCTTCCAACTCTTGGCTATTGTAAATTGTGCTGCTATGAACATTGTGGTGCATAGGTTCTTTGATATTGATGTCTTAGGATTCTTAGGATATAATCCCAGCAGTGGAATTGCTGGGTCAAAAGGCAGGTTGATTTTTATTTTTCTGAGAAAAATCCATACTGTTTTCCATAATGGTTGTACCAGCCTGCAATCCCACCAACATGTGGGGAAAAGGGGTCCTTAGGAGAGTTTTTATTTTGAATGTATGGTTAACATAAAAATATTGTACTAGTTTCAGGTGTGTAAAAGAGTGATTCAACATTTATATACCTTGCAATGTGATGATCACAATGAGTCTAGTCACCATTTGCCACCATACAAAGTTACTACAGTATCATTGGCTGTATTCCCCATGCTGTACAGTACCTCCCTCTGACTTACTCACTTTACAACTGAAAGTTTGTACTTTTATTTTCCTTTACCTTTTCACTTACTCTCTCAACCCTCTCCCCTCTGGCAAGCATTAATTTGTTCTCTGTATCTATGTGGCTTTTTTCTCATCTTGCTTGTTTATTTGGTTTGTTATTTTAGATTCAACATATAAATGAATCATATGGTATTTGTCTTTCTCTGCCTGATTAATTTTACTTAGCATAATACACTCTAGGTCCAAACATGTTGTCATCAGTAGAACGATTTCATTCTTTTTTTATTGCTGAGTAATATTTTATTTCATCAAGGAAATGTGAATCCAAACTACAATGAGGTACTAACCCACACCAGTCAGAGTGGCTATTGTCAAAATTCAACAGCCAACCAGTGGTGAGGATGTGAAGGAACCCTGTGTACTGTCGGCAGGGCTGTAAATTGGTGCAGCCAGTGAAGAAAACAATATACTTTTCCTCAAAAAATTAAAAATAGAAATATGTGATCTCACAATTCCACTTCTAGGTATTTACCCAAAGAAAACAAAAACACTAATTCTAAAAGAAATATGTACCCCCGAGATCACTGCAGCATTGTTTACAAAAGTCAAGATACAAAAGCAACTAGGTGCCCATGGGTAGATGAAGGAATAAAGAAGACTATGGTGGCTATCTTAAGGATTGGACATTGACCTCTAAATTCCATAAATATGGAGCCAGTACTCTGATAAACATGAGTGCACATTTCACTCCTAGCACATGACAAAAGAGAGATTACTGAGCACTTGGTCTGAAATTAATTCAACTACTGGGAACACCATCTTAGGGAGAAAGAGCCGGCAGTGGTTGCTGAAAGAGCCCCAACATACCCGGGCTTGACGACCCTCCAGCTGGGACAAAGAAGAATAAAAAGTGGAAGAGAGGTCATTTTGAACTTAGGCTTCTTAAAATTTTAACTCACATGAGCAAGACAATTTGATTTTGGACTTTAACACCTGCAGACTTTAATATATTTGGACTTAAAGTGAAATAGGGAGTAATATTTGAACTTTATTTTCTCCTTGGGAATTATATAATTACAGCCAGTCTGTATTTAAATTTTGGGTATGCTACAATTTGCACTTTATTATTTGAGTATCACTATGCATTTTTATTGTAGAGTCTTAAATTGTTTTATTTCATCTCAGGCAGACTGTTAATATGCTGTGCTGAACAATGCAGCTGGTGTGAACTGGGATAGGAAACGGAAGAAGAAATGAGTAAGGAGTGTGAAGTGGCGGAGGGATTCATGGAGCTAATGTCCTGTCTCACATAACTGAGAACCCTCTAGGGTCAAACGCCACGTGCAGACTGAGGACTCCGGAAAGGGGGTCATTGAGGACCAGTGGGTGTCCTTCTTTTGTGCTAATTTCCCGTGATCAATATTCATGTCCAGCAACCCTGGGTGAGTTTTACCCATCTCTCTTCTTTGCCATCTCTCTCCTCCTCCTCCTTCTTATCCTCTCTTTCTCCCCTCAATTGCTCAGAATTCTGAGAACAAAAAGTGCCATATGGGCTGCAGCCTCAGACCATGACAATTTTGCTCAGGTTATAGTAATTTCAGAATTAAATTCAGTCATGCTAGAGTCAAACCATATTCTTTAAAATTGACAAAGATATTTTAAGCATAAGATGGCACTTTATCAGCATGCATATAGAATCTGTTATGTATATAATTTAAAGTGAATTTGCACAGTGACATTTCAGAAGTACACCATAGTTGGGAGACTGGGGTTGCAGGCACTAAACTATGCTTTACGGGCTTCCAATTTGGAACCATTCAGTTGATCTGTTACAGCCTCATCTAGAAAATAGGGATAATAGTATCTGAGTGGGCCAAGGTCAGAGAGTTAGGTCAGATTGTTTTCCTATTTATTGAATTTATTAGGATAACACTGATCAACAAAAATATACAGACTTCAGGTGCAAAATTTCACAACACATCACCTGTACAATGTATTGGGTGTTCAACCCCAAGTCAAGTTTTTTTCCATCATTGTTTATCCCCCTAAACCCTCCTCATCCTCCTCTCACCTGTCTTCCCCTTCAAATCATCACACTGTTGTCTGTGTCCATGAGATTTTTTTGGGGGGGGAAAGTGTTTTAAGTTATTTTCAAGGTAAAAACCAGCAGTTTAATTATGACACATTATAGCCATTAGTACATATATGAGCTGTATGTATATTTTTCATTTTATCTAGGGTAGCACTCTCCAACAGAAGTAGGTTAATACTTTAATATTTTCTAGAAGATATGTTAAAATTAATTAAATAGTATATTCTATCAAAATATAACATATCATTATACAATAAAAATAAAAAACATAGTGATAGTTAAATGCTGTTTTAATGACCCAGTAAAATACAGTATATGTTTTATACCTGCAGCACATTTTCTGCTGCACCACACACAACTCAGTAGTTGTTCAGTAGCCACATGTGGCTGGTGGCTTCCCTATTGGATGGTGCAGACACAGAGTAAGAAAAGCAGCAACCTAGGGAAATTAGGGCTATTTAGAGCAACATAGGTCTCATAAAATTTTATATCTGGGACAAACTTGAGAAATTTTGAGATCTAAACCTCTCTGCTTCAGTTGCAGGAATTGTGTTTAAGAGAGGACAAGTGACTTATCAAGGTCACCTAGGGAACAGATAACAGGACTGGAACCCAAGCCAGCCCTCTGGTTTTGCTGTTGAGGGAACTTTTTACAAGACAGCACTGAGATACTCCCACCTTAGAACTGGGTGACAGTGTTAAACCTACTCTTCAGTGAGCAAACAAAGGCAGAAGCCCCATGTAGTTCCCACTGGGTGCTGGGTGCCTTTATACATTCACACTCCTTAGCATTTTGTACATACTACAATGATCAATCCCCGTCTTAGAGATCAAAAAGTTGAGATTTTCTTTCTAATATGTGTTACTCTATGGTGTATATTTTGTAAGATGAATAACTGAACCTTGTCTTCTGGGAATCAAACACAATAAATACCACACTTGCATAACTGAGAAGTAATGCATTTGCATCTCCAGGTTTTCAAGTCTTGCACTTGGCAACCTCAATGTTCCATTACCATCAACCTTTGCATTTCATTTATCCTGCAGATTAGATTTGCAAATAAGAACTGTGGATTCTCTCTTCATCCTGTCTGATGCTTCTCACATAGTACATGGTGTTCCCTTGAGCCAGGTTTTTAAAATGTGGAAATTAAAACTCAAGAAAGGAAAGTCATGAACGTCATCTTTCCCCTTGAGAATTACAGAGATATGTGGCATTATTTGCATCATGAATATTGACAGAATGTCCAAGGCAATTATGGGGTGAAATGCCTGATGGAATGGAGCGATTGTAATTGTGGGTCATGTGAATATAGTGAATGATACTCCAGAAGGAAAATACAGGAGCTCTGCACTGTAATGCAGGTAGAATCTCTTACCTGAGCTAACTGGGGTAATTAAGTCCTTAAATGACCAGAAGCCACTTCTGAGCAACACCATAATCTTCATGTGTGACCTTAGGCAAGTCACTTACCTGCATGGTACCCATTTTCCTAGCTTCAAAATAATGCTCATCATCTATGTGCAGGCAGATAATGTTTACAGAGATCTTTGAGAAACTTGGATGAAAGGCTCCATTTACATATAAAGTAGTGTTATTATTCAAATCCCTCTCAGCTGACTTCTGTGTAGCAGGTGTATTAAAGAACAAAAAAGAAAAGAAAAAAAAACAAGGAGAAAAGGAAAATTGGCTCCTTAAATCATGGAAATCAGATTATCCCAAATCAGCTCCTTTTGAAAGGGAGGGGGAGTGCTTTGCTGCATTTCTTAACCATTTGCACACAGACTTCTTTGGATGAACAAAGAAGCAGAGCGAGACTGATCCATAGTCCTTCCTGAGAGTAAGAAACAAAATTTGAAACAAGTATAAAGCTACTAAAATTTGGGGCATAATCTTCTTACAACTGCTTCAACTACATGCATTTGTCTGCATTACTAGAAAATTTAAGATTCTAAATTCATCATTTTAATCTCAGTTCATAGTGTGTTTATTTATGTGTATGTGAATTTCTGTAACTAAGGTATCACAAATGGTATTGTCTTCTACTCATTGAATAGGTTTGATGAGTCCTTGCCCATTTATAATTTCTACTGATTAATGGTGATATACTATATAATCTTTGAATGAAAGTATTTGTGAAATAAATTGCAAACTCTCTTGGGTGTTCTTTAAATTAAGAATGAAGAGGAAAACATGGGTGGGGTTAAAAAACTGCCTTCAATATTCTAAGGCACAGGTTATATTCAAGTTTTTCAGCAAAACTTATTTCTTAAGGCCCAAAGGCTTTCATACAGCATTGTATTTAATTTCTTTATCTCTCAAATAAAGAATTCCATCCAGCATCTAAGATCTGTTCCAGGTCTTACATTCTGCAATTACTTGCTTTTTAGCATCTTCATTGCTATTGCTGTTAATTTATGTCCTCTTTTCCCTGGGGTAGGCCTATCTGTGCATTTATTCCTGGAATGCTGCAATAACCCTATGAGATAGGTGTTACTCCTTCTATTACTACACATGTGGATAACAAGCCAGTATATTACCTGGTCAGGTTCCCACTAGGTAAGTGACAGAAGGGAGAATTTTGACTAGTTCTAATGACTCTTAAGCATGTAATATCACCATTATACTAAACTAGACTTTCTCTTAAAAACACCCTTGACTTTCATATTCTTCTTACTATGCATATCCATTTGGTATCACTCACCTTGACTGTTTTAAACAAAACAAAACAAAAAACATGTTCATATATGTCACAAGCTTATTTTCATGATATAATCTTTTTTATAAGTCAGTCAAGCAACTGCTTGGCTAGCCGCCTGCTGAGCAGCCTGGCACCAGTGAATAGACAAGAGTCACACGCAGTAACTATGCTATTCACTTAGCTTTTATTGAATGCAGGGTCACTCAAAGTAGAACATCAACATACATAATATCCTACTCACACTCTGACAATCTGAGAGGAATATAACACACATAGAGCAATCAATGGGGGACAACAAACTTGAGTCCCAGAATCTCAGTCTGTGGGACCAGGAGACAGCACAGTGGGCAGGGGATTTGTCAGCATCTTGCAAGGAAAGGTCTCTGGAGTAGGGGCCCAGCATGGCAAAGAAAGCCCTCAGTCCAGCAGGGCAGAGCCTCTGGCAGCTAATGCCAAGGGAGATCAGTGTGGGGTGGAGCAACACTCTGGGTTGTGGAGCTTGGCTGTCTCAGCAGTGATCTGGAGCCTGCCTAAGTTATACCTTGAGAATGGTGCACCCCACCCTTCTGGGTCTTTTTTATAAATATTTTGGCACCCCTGACAGCAAGTGTGAAATTTCCCTAGGAGACTATCTATGGGTGGTCCCGCTCTGCAGAGACATGGCTCTTCTGAGCACATATGGGGATATCTTGGGTGTGTTTCCTTGCCAGATATGTCTAGCATGATTTGGGTAGTTTCCTTCTTGAACCAAAGTGTCATGGCTGACTGATAGCCATCTCAGTCAACATGAGTGACTCCACTTTCTTTTATATGCTTTACGCTATCTTGATCAGACCAATGCCATTTTATTGGTCCTGCTCTCCATGGATAAAATTTGGTAGAATAGAAATAATTTTTGAGTAATTCTTTCTGAAAAAAATCTCGGCCTGCCTGCATAATTGTTGATGAAAAATGTCATCCTGCTCACCCCTAAAACTGCCTGACAGTCTTTCTTTGTGACTAATTATTTTACAGACAGCACTTTAATTGCAGGATGTAGGAGGTACTTTCTATAAATGCTTAACATTACAAGGGGACGTGATCTGCAATCTTCAGATCATTAAACTTGTTACAAGGAATAAGTGTGCATTGGGGACCAATGACATTTGTCAAAGGAAGCCCATGTATTCTGTGGAGGGCAGGAGGCCAGGTCAGGAAAGGGAGCCTGAAAATTGTCTTATGCTGAGTGTCTTTAATCATTTACTAGAAGGGAGATATGGAAAATTCAAGCCTTCTCCAGAGATATGGCTATTCAAGGAACAGGATGCATATAATCACTGACTGAACTGAAATCTATGTCTAAAATAAACTCCCTAGGACAGTTTTCAGATAGTTTGTAACCATTACAAAGTAGAAGCTGAGGGGACCAATCAAGATGGCCTGGAAAGGCATTGCGATGTGGTTATTTATTATTTGTCCACTGTCTCTTCTACACTGACATAAGCTTGGTGAAGTTAAGGGCTTCCTCCCACACATGTTTCCAGATGTCACTTGGTACCCAAAGCCCCACTGACATATTGCATGTTATTAATTTATGAATAAATGTCATTTGCTGGGAAATTGCAGATCTTGATTCTACACCAAGATCCAAACATGATTTTATAGGTCATCTCTGATTTGTCAACAATTCAATGATGGCATGGATATTTTTTAAGAGTAGTCTGTGGGTTCTAGCATTTGAGCAATATTTAAAATGCACTTTATGGCATCTGGCATTAGATTGAAAGATTCAGGATAGCTGAGAATGGGGTCTTCACATCTCGCCTATGATTCTTAAGCAGACCAAAGTTTCAGAACCAAACACTGAATTTGGTGATCAAATTTATTTGTTGATTAAATCACTTCCTCAGGTAATGCATTTTAATTCACTAACTTATTCCACATTTGCTGACACCGACTATGTGCCAGGCACTCCTGTAAATGCTAACAAGACCAGACCATACAAAATGAGAGTCCTGCTCATGTAGAACTTACATTTCTGCTTGGGAGGTTCACACAGGTACCCTCAAAGTGAACATGTAAATATGAGGCTGGCAATATACTTTGAAGAAAAGAAAAATCTGATAAGAGAGATATCCTGGTGTTTGGCTATTCTTTGACATAGAGTGGTTCTTTGATTAAATAATATGGAGCAGAAGGAATAGGTAACCAAATGTTACAGGTAGAGAAAATAAAAAATACAATGGCCCTTGACAGGAGTGGGCTTGGCATGTCAAGGGGAAGCAAAGAAACCAGGGGAACTGGAACAAAGGGGGAAAGAAATGAGAGATGGGGTTGAATGGGTAGGTAGGGGCAGATCTTTGAGGCCAGAGTGAGCATTCCTATTTTACTCTGAGTGAGGTTTTGTAGGCAGCAGTTGTGAAGACCCTCAAGATAACAAAACACATACTCTCTGCTGTAGACTCCTCGAATTGCCACTCCCCCCGAATGTGAGTGTGAACTCTGAATATGATAAATAGTCACTAACATGAATAGGTAACATTACCTGACACTGAACATTTTAATAGGAAAGAGTATCTTAAGTGGACCTGAGTATGAAGCAAGAAAATTGTTTCCCATTGATTGGCCTGAAAGAAGATGGAAATTGCCATGAGCTCTCTAGAAGGGGGAAAGTATATTCTGCCAACAACCTGAATGTGTTTGGATGAAGACCCTTGGCTTCAGATGGAACCACATCACTGGGCAATATGTCATTGGAGCCTATGAGACTTTCAGTCTAGAGATTTCATCTGTTGTCCCTGGTCTTCTAACCTATAGAACTATGAGTTAATAAATGGGAGCTGTTTGAAGCCATGAGTTTATGGTAATTGTATGTATTCAAAAGAAAACTAATACAAAAGCAACCCCAAAAGGGAAGTGCTTTGCCTATAGGGGTGGCTGCTTATATGAAAGATAGTTCATGCTGTCTTACAGGTAATGGACTACAGACACACAGGTACCCAGTGGGAGGCCACTGCAATAGTCCAGGAGAATGATGGTGATGTCTCTGACTGGGGTGGCATTGTCAAAAAATTGAGATGTACTTGTATTATTTTAGAAGTTAGAGACCATTGAATTTGCTGATTAATTGATGCAGGAGAATGAAAAAGAAGAAGGATGTAAACATTTCACCGGAGATGTTGGCCTGGTCAATTGAAAGACAGAGTGCTTAGAGAGTATGCTGATATCTATGGGGGAGTAAGAGTGTGGGTGAAGAGGAGAAATCACATCTTCATTTTGAGCCATGTTATGATTGAGATACTCAAAGCAATACCCAAAAAGAGAGGGCAAATAGGTCATTGAATATAAACATTTAGAGGGAAGAAGAGATATTAAAGCTGGAAATATTAACTTATGAGTCAGCAGTATACAGCCTGTAGCTAATGACATGGGATGAAAATCACCAAGTGTTTGAACTGACATAAAGAGTGGATAGGACCTTGTGTCTGATCCCTTTTAGTAAGCACCTAGATGTGATTCTGTTTCTGAGCAGATTGAAAGGGATTCTAAAGAAGAAAGGAATGTCCAGGAAAGCAGTGCATCATCCAATCAAAGTAGAGAGTATTTTAAAGAGGCAAAGATGTTGAATAATACTCATAGTTCATTTAGATCAGTTGAGAGGTAGCCATAGGATTTCACAAATGGAAATTTAGTGAGAACAGTTTTATTGCCATGATGAAGACAGATGTTGGAAAGCAGCAAAGAGCAAAAGGGAGATGAAGACTCCACATGCAGTGAAGTGCACAGGGTTCAAGAGGTTTGTATGTGAAAGAGAAAGTAGGGAGAATTTGATAACTGGGGCAAGATGTGAAAACAAGGTATTTTAATATAATTTTTAAAATAAGCAATGCATCTAGAATTATAACTAGAATGCCTAGTTATATCTAGCCTATATCTAGGCTTATAACTAGAATGTCTACATGCTTACACAGTGAGACGTCTCCGCCCATAACCCCTCCACCACTGCCCAGTTCCCATTCTAACCCCACCTTCATGCCCACTATTTTCTCATGTACCCTCACAAGTCTCCTTATACATTATAAGCAAATCAAAGTATAGTTTCCCATCTTTTTAGTCTTATCTGAACATAAGTTATATTATTATTCATATAGTTCTGTTCTTTGCTTTTTTCTCTTTCTATCTTAAAAATGTTTCCAATGTCAACAAAGACTTTTCTTGTCTGTTTTTATAACCTTATGTTACCTCATTAGAACATTAAATATTTAACCAACCCTTCACTGAAGGACCCTCATCTTGCTCCCTATCCTTCCTTATTGCCAATGGGATACAATGAATAACCTGGTTCATGCATCATTTTGCCCAAGTTCATGTGTACAATAAATCCCCAAAGTGGATTCTTCTTGTGCTTGTTGTTATAGCTCAGGTTGTTGATGGCTTGTTGATTTGTTCCTCTGGTCACTTAAGAAATGAAAACATGCTGAGTGAGTTAATTACAGAAGGAAAAAAACTGGGAGAAGGTGAGAGTGTGAAGATACAGAACTGACAGGGTTGGTAAGAAATCAGCTCCCTCAAAAGAGGGACATGGACTGAAGGCTGGACGGATGACTCTAAGAAGAGGTAATCCCTCCATCTCCTTGGCAAGAGGTCTAGAGAACTCTCATCCAGTAATTATCCTACTACCCTTGTAGATTTTGAGATTAGGGTGTTTGCTAGGATCAAAAGGTTTAGATAAGTAAAAAAAATGAACTAAATACTGTGAAGAAATTGAAATAGACACTAAGAGAAAAGCAAAAGAAAATCAAGGCAACATTTTAAAATCAGTTGATGTTGGAGAGTGTTGTTGCCTCCCACATGGAGATTCAAAAGCTGGAAATGTGAGAATGCAATGGTCCAGTGATGTGGAATAAGCTGTGGAGAAAGTCAGCTCCATTGTCGCTTTCCCACTAGTGAGAGTAAACTTGGCAGTGGGAAAAACAGACCCCTGAGGTTCCTTCTGGCTCCACCCCTGAAAATGCCAGTGATCTTAATGAAATCAATTAATCCCCAGAGTTCCAGTTTTTTATAAGCTAATGGGGGTGTTCTTTGTAAAAAGAAAGTTAGTATATATAAAAAACTAAATGAGATATAGGTTAAGGACATTCATGTTTGGGGATTAATAAATAATTTCATAAGTGCTTTTAGAAATGTCACAAACTCTATGTGCATCGCCATCATTAGCTCAGAGTTGTTAACTAAAGTTATAGAATGGATTTGAGGAGTTTGTACATCTTTTGTTCTCCACAAAGTAGAGATTATTTCTGATCACAACATAAATTATGATTATCAGAAGAGATTTTAAGAATAAGTATTTATTTATAGTTTATGTATGGCTAGGTAGGTAGGTTGATAGATATGCTTTATCATTGTTTTTATCTTAATACATGTTATTTATTTCTATTTTAATTATAGTTTGCTTCCAATGTTACTCTGTGTTGGTTTCAGGTGTACTGTGTAGTGGTTAGGCAACCATGTACTTTACAAAGTGTTTCCCCTTATATTTCCAGTACCCACCCAGCACCATACATGGTTATTGCAATGTTATTGACTGTATTCCCTATGCTGTACTTTACAGCTGCATGACTATTTTGTAATTTCCAATTTATGCTTCTTAATTCCTTCACCTCTTTTACTCAAACCCCCTGCACCCCTTTTCTCTGGCAACCGCCAGTCCACTCTCTGTCTATGAATCTGTTGCTGTCTTATTTGTTTATTTTGCTCTTAGATAGTATTTTTAAACAAAATTCTTATTCACTGCAAGGACAACAATTTCCTAAAGTGTTATTATATTACTATAAGAACTTTTTACATTTAAAGTAAGCACTTGATATCCACTAACCTGTTATGTCCCATTACTTTTCTCACACTTGTTGTGAATTAAGACATTGATAGAACTGTAATGACTGTAAATGTGTTTGCATTAAGCTGCATGTTATGTTATACTTACATCAAAGCTAGTTAGAGTAACCAACCTATCCCTGAGACGTTTATGCTTTTAGCATTCAAAATCCCACATCCAGGAAAGCCCTCAGTCTCCAGCAAGCTGAAGCAAAGATGTTCATATTGTACCATCATACTTGTTATCTTTAATGTAATTTAACTTAGTAAATACTTAGCTAGAGCACAGAATATCCTGGTCACTGTAGAAGCTAAATGTATAAATGAGTCATGAGTAGGTTGGAGAATTGTATACAGTGAACTGGCACAGGCTACTGAGTCAGAGCTCAGAGCCTGTAATTGACATTCTACCATTTTCTAACTTGGTCCTTAGGCTTGGGGGAATCTCTGAATCTCTCAGAATCCCATTTTCCCATTGAAATATAAAAAGATAATATAAATGCTACTCTAAAAAGTCTCATTACAATTAAACAATACTATGTATGCTTATCTGCATACATACATTCAGCACCTGGTCTGGAAATTAATTAATGCTTGATACATCCCAGTTTGTGATCACACCTCCATTAGTCGTTGGTCCAATGGAATTTGTGAAATAGCAGAAGGATGAGCAAAGGCAACTGAACTATACCTGGAGTGGAGTAGAGGTGTTGAGGTCTTGAGAAGACTTATTGCAGAGGTGGGTTTACATATTTGGCCACTCAGAATGTTGACTAATGACATTGAGAAGGGGTGAGGTATACTAAAAAGGAAACATGGTCCACCAAAGGGTCACATGGAGGAATGAAGAAAAAGAAGAGGTGAGAAGGAAGCATGTGTTCCAACATGTTTTTCAGTAAAGAACAGCACATTGGTGTGTGTGTGTGTGTGTGTCAAGGCAATACAATGGCATTGAGTCACTTTTATATGTTCTGGGAGTTTATTGTAGTGAGGATGGTAACTTTGCCCAGGTCACATGTCAGGTACACACCCTTCTTAGTATATCATGTGATGGAGGAGGGTCAGACTGAGGAGGTAGCATGCATTACAGAGTATGTGTTTTTCTAAACACTAAAACTCCTTTCCCAAAAGCATATTAAGTTATAAACATACTGGCAGAGGATAAATGAAATAATTTTAGTACAGAAACCCTGAAGCGTGACCTATGGCACTTATGTCCTCTAAATCATTTAAAGATCCCCATTGTCTCTTTGCTGCATGACAAACCTAGCAGCCTAAAATTCCAAATTCTTCACATCCTGTCTAGCCTGTCTTTCATGGACATCTTCTTCACCCTGCTCCACCTGCCTTGCAGAGCTGCCCTTCTGTCAGTCACCCAGCTGATGTTTCTTAATCATGTAGAATGGGGTGAGTGCTGTTCCAGGCATTGAGAATACAGTAGTGAAGAGAGAAGACCAAGGGCTCCATCTCCATTTTGGTGGGTCCCATAATCTAGTGGTCAGGGAAAAGATATAAACATTTTAAAATGAGCTATAGAACACCTCGGAAGGTGATAAATGCTCTCAAGAAAAATTTGGTGAATTATTGAAAAGAGAGCAGAGAGTGAAAAGAAGTGACCATATCAAATGGTATGTATGCTGGTTTAAAGGAAATAGTTAATTATACTCTGTGAAACTCACTCACACACCCTGTGCACCTGCACATACACATACACAAACACAAACCACACACACAAATGAACATGACATCTTAGATACCCCAAAACCAGTTTAAAATATGCTCTATATTATATGATCTCATTCAGAAATTGCTTTTTGTTCTGATGCTTTTCAGTTGGGGAATTCAGCTCAGAACAAAATGTGCTTTAAAACTGCACTGGAGAGAAGATGGAGGAAGCCAGAGGTGTACCAGGTTCTGTTCTGACACTGATTGTGCTGGGTACAGGATCCAGAGGGAATAGATCAGAGTGGGGCAGCTAGAGTCAGGCCTATCTATCCATAGGGAACCGATCCACTTGACGTGGTGGATGTAGTCCAGTCCCTGACTTGGAAAATCCAGTAAGGAGTGAGACCGGCACACAGGAAGCCAAATCCATGAATTGGCTTTCCCATGGGGAACCAGGCCTGCATTATACCTAGGCTGATATGAGGCTTGCTTTTGCTACAACTCCCTCACCCTGAATTGAGGCAGAGAATGTTTATTACACATCTCTAAAGTAACATCCTAAAATCTGTGCTAAACCTCCGAAGTATGGAGTGTAACCAGTTCAACCACTTTTCCCCTTGCATTTGAAACATCATTCTCTTTGTAGTAATTAGCAACATTCTTTCCTTCGTTATCTGTAAAAGGTAATCACCTACAGCAAATCTGTGCATAGTAAATGAGACCATCCTCAATGTAATGTACCCTGAAAAGCAATAAAAGCCTGTCCATGCGGGGCTTGGGGCCCTCTCTCTCACTTACACAGCAGCATGCGGTCCCTTTTTCTCCATAGGACTTCTGCAGTCCATGTGAATTTGTCACAGCCACAACACACAGACCCTGTGGGTTGGAGCCTGCATCACTCATCATTTCAATTCATTCCAACTCAAGCCATCTGTGGGTCTGTGTTTCCCTTTCTTTCTATGGGAACTCAACTCTAAAGCTGAAAAAAGAAAAGTTTGAGGAAGAATGTGTTAATGAAAAAGTTTTACTAAGTTACATTCGTTTTCAGGAATGGCTGTATTTATAAGTATACAATGGAGTAAAAATAGTCTCTTCAATAAATGGTGTCAGGAAAACCGGACTGGTACATGCAAAAAAATGAAACTAGATTGACAACTTTCACTATACACCAGAATAAACTCAAAATGGATAAAAAATTTAAATATAAGTCATGATGCCATAAGAGTCCCAGTTGAAAACATAGGCAGTAAAGTTTCAGATACTCTACATAGCAATAGTTTTGTTTATATATGTTCTCAGGCAAGGGAAATGAGGAAAAAATAAACAAATGGGACTAAGTCAAATTAAAAAACCTCTGCATGTCTAAAAATCATCAAAATTAAAAGGGAACTGACTTTATGGGAGAATGTATTTGCCAACAATACATTGGACAAGGGCTTAATCTCCAAAATATATAAAGAACTCATATGTCTCTACACCAAGAATGCAAACGATCCAATTAAAAACTGGGACAAGGACCTAAATAGACACTTCTCCGAGGAAGACACACAGAGGGCCCATAGACATATGAAGAAATGCTCAGCATCACTAGCCAGGGATGCAAATTAAAATCACAATGAGATTATCACTTCACACCTGTCAGAGTGACCATCATTAATAAATCAACAATCAACAAGTGCTGGAGAGGTTGTGGAGAAAAGGGAACCCTTCTGAACTGTTGATGGGAATGCAGACTGGTGAAATCACTGTGGAAAACAGTATGGAATTTCCTCCAAAAAGTAAAAATGGAACTGCCTTTCGTCCCAGCAATTCCGCTGCTGAGAATATACCCTAAAAATCCCAAAACACTAATTCAAAAGGACTTTTGCACCCCTATATTCATAGCAGTGCTATTTATAATAACCAAGTGCTGGAAACAGCCTAAGTGCCCATCAGTAGATGAATGGCTCAAAAAACTGGGGTACATTTACATAATGGAATACCATACAACAAAAAGAAAGAAGAAACTCCTACCTTTTGCAATAGCATGGATGGAACTGGGGAATATTTATGTTAAGTAAAATAAGCCAGTTGGCAAAAGATAAATACCATATGTCACCTATAAGATGAATCTAATAAACAAAATGAGCTAAAAAACAAAATAGAACCACAGGCTTGGAAAGATGGAACAGACTAACAGTGACCAGAGGGGAGAGGGGAAGGGGGATAAAGGTGGAAAGAAGGAAAAGGGCCTAGACAAAGAACATGTGTGCATGACCCATGGACATGGGCAATGATGTGGGGATTAACTGTGGGAACAAAGGGAGGGCTGCATGGAGGAAGACAAAGGGGGAAATTGGGACAACTGTAATAGAACAACAATAAATGCATTTTACAAAGAATATAGGAAAAGAAAAAATAAAGCAGTTTTTATTGTGTAATGGAAAAAAAAGAATGGCTATATTCAGAATCCTGAAAGTGGGTTTTACTAAGACTACCCAATGCTGGTGTTAGTTTTTATTTAATTTGCATTATGACAGGAAACTCTTTTTCCAATTTGGAAGGACTGTTACGGAAGGACATAGTCTGGAGAGGTCTGGCTACTCATCAGGGAGATCTGCCAGTGAGGCTGGTCATTTGGAAACATCTTTGATTTCCAGAAAAAGATTTATCCATTTCATTGGCTAAGAAAGTCAGCAGTGCACCTGAACATGAAAGAGTTTCAGTAGAGTAACTCATCCTAATTTCCTACACAGGAAGCTTATACATAAACCAGAATACCAGTTCACTAATTTATGTTGAGAAATACGTCAAGTGAGTTATAAAATACTATTTATTGGCCAGTATGTTTGTCTTCCCTGGACAAATCCATAAACCAGAAATAAAATTATAATCAGAAGGTTTTTTTAATTAGCTTTAAGCCAGAGCAGAGACAATTAGTTGAACCAAAAGTGAGTGTTACTGAAACACAATGGCTTACTGCTCCCATTCCTACCACACGGGCAGACTTGCTGCTGTGGACGGACTGTTTATTTCAATGGGATGTGATGTTCTGTGGGCAACATTGAAAACAAATGGAAATGTTTTCTTCAGTGGCTTCCTCTTCTATAGGATGTCTATTGTTACAGAAATTAGGCTGGAGGGCCAGTGTGTGTTAGATGAACGTTGACACAACTTCATTATTTACAAATCCTACAGCGGTTTAGAAATGCACATTTTAGGAATAAAAGTAGGTGGTAGTTGATATTCTTTTTTTTTTCATTTTCTTTTGTTATTCTATTACAGTTGTCCCAATTTTTCCCCTTTTTTCTCCTTTGCCCCTACCAGCCCCAAATCCCACAGCCAATCTTCACACTGCTGTCCATATCCATGAGTCATTCATACATGTTCTGTGACTAGTCCCTTCCCCTTTTTTCAACCACTTTCTTCCTCCACTCTCCCCTTTGGTCACTGTCAGTCTGTTTCATATTTCCATGTCCGTGGTTCTATTTTGTTCATTGGATATTCTTTTTGAAAAAAATTATTGATTTTATAGGGGTGATATTTGTTAATAAAATTATATAGGTTGCATGTGTACAATTCTATAGTGTATTATCTGTATATTGTATTGTGTGTTCACCATCCAAAGTCAAGTCTCCTTCTATCAGCATTTATCCTCCTGTCCTTGTTTCTACTTTCCCCCACCCTCTTTCCCCTCTGGTAGTCACCATACTGTTATCTGTGTTTGTGAGTTGTTGTTGTTGTTCTTTACTTAATTCATTCACATATTTCACCCAGCCCCCTGATTCCCTTCCCTTCTAATAACTGTCAGTTTGTTATCTGTATCAATGAGTCTGTTTCTATGGTATATTTACACAGTGGAATACTATGTAGTAATAAAAAAGAAGGAAACCTTACCTTTTGCAACAGCATGGATAGACCTGGAGAATATTATGCTAAACTAAATAAGCCGGCCAGAGGAAGACAAATACCAGATGATTTCACTTATATCAGGCTAATATTCTAATATTTATGTCCATGAGTCATTCTATGCATAGAAAATAATACTAGCTAATATAGGTGTATAGGTTAGATATGGTTCCTTTTCTTTACATTCACTCTTTTAATTTTCACTAATTCTTCTAATAATCCAATAATTTGTCCCTATCAAAGGTCCCCTTAGCAGATGAGTTAACAGATGCTGGGAGAGTGAACAAGTGACCCAGGCATCCCCCTTCTTTAGATGTGGGCTGCCTTTGAACCCAAGCTGGTGTGCTTTGAATCTCCTCAATAGACTCATCCTATTTTCTCTGTGGCTGCGGTCATGCTGTGTTCTCTGTGTTGTTACAACAAATTAAATAAGAACAATAAAGCAGTGTTTTTTTATTTTAGTTAAAACTCAGTAGTCAATATCAGAATCATCTGTTTTATTAAAACATATTGTCACACAACTCCCCTAGCATGTCGGAAGGGCTGTTTCTTTCCTAGTCAATGAAGCTCTATTACGTAAACTCCGCTCCCCGATGTGCTTGTTTGGGCCTCCTAGAAATATCCAGACAAATTGCTTTCATTAGCACAGCCTTCTTACCTCAGCTCCTATCTTCTTCTGAGACTGTGCTCATTCTGGTGATAGCTGATGAGCCATTTTTGAAATCATCTCATGAGTGGCAGATCAGGATGTTGCCTGATATACAGCTCACCAGGTTCCATGGGAGTGTAACTTAAACCTGTACACCTCTTTAGTGTGATGACTCTATTTTACTAAGAAACACAATTGGCTACATAGGGTAATGCCTCATCTTCTTCTAGCTAACATTAAAGCATACAAGCAATAAGTGGTAAACAATTCACAACTGAAAAAATAATTTAGGCTAACTCCTCTTTTTTTAGAGATGAAGAAAATGAAGTCCTAAGGTAGAATTGTTTGTCCAAAATCTCTCCATAAAAAAAAAGTGGCAGAATCAGACCTAAAACTAAGGAGTATTAAATATTTGTCAACAACTAACTCAAGGGATACTTCCTGGTATTTTAAGAAAAGTTTATTTTTCACTAGTTTTTACCCAGATGCTTTCTTTAGGAGCTCAAAGTCTTTGATATCTTTTTCTGATTGCTTGCAAAAACATGACCTTTTTTAAGGTAATGATATAAAATTTCATTACTTATCAATTCACAGAATTCTGAGATTAGAGAGGTCAGATGAGCTGGTCACAGACTCTGATTTTCCTGGGGAAGTTGAAGATTTTCTCACTTCACAATGGCTTCAGTGAGAAGGATTGTTACAAAATAAATTAAGAACAGAATGAAATCCTCAAGATCACAGTAGAGCTTCTGTTCTGGGATGGAGCTTTAAGTTAGAAGAAGTGAGGAAAATCAAAGAGTTCTTCCAACCCCTATGATGAACTTATATTCACTTTTCAAATGCTGGTCAGCTAATTGGCAAGAGAAGTGCTAGAGATAAATTCTGTTTGGGAAGATCTTATGCTCATTCAAAGCCAAATGGGCAGAAACCAAGACCCAGATCATTAGCTTTTATGACTCCAGGTACCTCATCCAGGAAGACTTCCTTGGCATTTCAGAAGGCTTTAGATGACTTTTTTTCTGAACTTCTATAGAATCCAAACACACCTTTATTATATTACTGTGTATAGTTAGATTTTTTAGTCTGGCTCCTATAGTATGAAAACCACAATCATGCTGGCACTTTCGATAACAACCTCAGTGACTGGCAGAGAGCAGATGTTTAGTAGTTGTTTGGTAAAATAATTAATTGATGGATTGATGAGTGAAAACAAGGCAATAAAAGGGACCTGAGGGTCAACATCTTCAAGACAGTAAGAAAAGCCACTTAATGAAAAACATTACTAATAGAAGAATGTTTGTTTGCTTGTTTGTTTTGTTTCGATTTCATCTGTTTGACTTTGTATTTTAATAGAATATTTTAAGGAGAGCAGAATGAGTTAGGGAAACAAAACCAAGCAAAAAAAGTAATATCAAAAATAGGGAGAGGGTGAAGCATCCAAAGGAAATTTAAAATGTGAATGGAGGGTAAAACAAGTGAGGGTATACATGAAAAAAGAGACTATGAATGCAGCTTCACAAACTGAAATACTGACTCTATAATGAATGCTAAATCAATAACTATAAATTCCAAAATCTTGCTTTCACAGGTAACACCTTTGTTATTTTATTAGTGTATTAACTAAAAAATAAATGTAACAAGCTTCAAATCATGCAGTCGGTATTCAGTTACATGTCTGTCGGATCCCAAAGCCCCCATTCTCTCTTTGAACCCATGTCACCTCTTTGAAAGATGGGAGTCACAGAACATGAATGGAAAAGGTAAGGAGAGATCAGCTCATGCAGCCTTTGTTCAGCCCAGAGTAAAGAGTTCTGAATGTGTGCTGGGAGAGAAAATTTCTGAGAATTTACTTTGAGCAGGTTAATATTTTGAGAAAGTAAGTGGACAGGCCACTGTGTGTGAGTAAAGCATTGAGTTTGACCTTGAATTTTAATCTACAGAGAAAGACATGTCAGAGCTCCTGTGGCCACTAAGAATGAGCACTGGAAAAGGTTATTGCACAGATTCCTATGAAGCCTCCATGGATTCAGTGAGTTTGAAATCCCTGGCTCTGAAGTGCTGCTTGTCCAGAACATGTGTTCTCCAACAAAGCTTATCAACCAAAGCAAGAGCACCAGGAGCTTAGTTTAAAGGCTATGGGCAGCAAAGTCACTCACAAATTGCTCTTTACATCTCAAGATGCAGCTTAAATTTCACCTTCCTCATTTAGATGGAGTCTTTATCATACCATGTATTATTTTGTTATAGCTCATCAAATTTATCTCTGTATATGACTATTACCATTATTGAAGTAAGAGTTGTTTTGGAGGGAAACATTATTTTACTCACACTTTTACTGCTAGGAAAATTCTAAAATTGACCAGAAATTCAAAATGTGACCAATATTACCTGTTAAGTGAATGAGTGATGAATAATTTCAGTGGAGCAGGCTTTCATCATGCCAGAATGCTAGGAAGAGATTAGGAGTGTTATATATTTGGAGAATAGACAAATGTCTGTTTATAGAAAACCTCATTCTAAGTCAAGCTTAATGAGCACCTAATGTCCTTTAGCAACATTCACATACATTAAGGCATCGTATTTCTATTTTGGAAGTTAAACTGGTTTTAGTTCTAGATAGATCTTGAGCTCTGGCCTCTCCCACTATGCTGATTAATTATTTAAGATAAGCTAAAGTTATGCTGGAAAACTTTCTGTAGAAAATCTGATTTTTCACTCATGCTAAGTCCAACATGGACTGAGCAGCCCTCCACGGCAGCTGTGCTCTGAATGATGACTCACAGATGCAGATGACTTCATCTTCTGAGCTGTCTCGGCACACAGCCTCTGCTCAAAGCCCCGGGTGGAGGGGGAGGTAGGAGAATGGTGAGGACCTTCTCCCTGCCCCATTCCACACTGATGGAAGTCACTTGCACTCACGCTGTATTAGCCTGAACAAGTCATGTAACTCTCTAGTTACATGAGAGTAACTAGAGAGTGCTAGATTGATTATTACATCAGTATTGTTTATTTTCTGTGGCCAGATGGAAAGAATATCAAATCAGATTGGGTGACCTCATATAGCATTGTGTCTTCCCCGTCCAATTTAATTTTAAAGCAAAAGTTCTGGCTTTATGAAAATAGGGTCATTGCAGAACTGAGAGACTAAGCAGTTCATTAAAAAATAATGAAACCTTATTGATTATCTACTATGATTCTTGCTCTGTTTTACGTACTAGAGATTCAGTGGTGAACAAGTCATAGTTATTCACTGTGGCCATGTTATTTGCACTCCAAAATGACAAACAAACACACACAAAATTCTATCATATAATATATTTTGTAAGTTGAAGAGGCACAGAAACATACTTGTAGAGAATTTTCATACAATTATGAGACCCAGAATTCCTTGGTAGCTAATTTAGGTCAGGTAGTCAGCAAAGATCTGCTTAAGGAGGTGGTATTTAGAACTCTGAATGACAGGAAGGAACAACCATGTGAAGGCAGGAGGAGAAACACGAAAAAAGTAGCCCAAAGACTTTGCTGCAGAAAGAAGCTCTGGGTGACATCAGAACAGAAGATGGGTCATTGTGGACTGGACAGAATGAGAGGGCGGGACCATGGGATTAGATTTTGGAGGATTAGATTTTGTAGAAGTAGAGACAGATCAGCTCAGGCACGTTTTTTAAGGCAGGAAGAAGAGTTTTGAGTGTAATGGAAAACCACTGGGGAGTCGTGAGAAGGAGGGTGACATGGGCTGACTTATGCTGACAACGGGTATAGTGCAGTCTCCCAAGCCTGTGCTTTCCTCAACCCCCAAAATAGAAGCTTCAATGACAGACATCTGTGTGAGAGCCAAAGGCAATATCAGAATTGAAAGGTGCTAAATTCCACTTGCCTTCAATGAGGCTGTCAGAGAAATACGTTGTTACTGAAAAATGCCAGGGTTGACAAAATCTAGGCCTGTCTGAAAAACTAAGAGAAAATTGCAGGTGTGTAAAAGCAACCCTAGTGTTAGCAAATTCAGGCAACTTTGGCTGTCACTTAAACTGGTAGCACATCTCTGGCCATCAGTCTGAAGTATGAAGTCTCAGATCATTTTTACATGAATGTGAAGTTGAGTCAAGGTAAGTCAAGGTCATGGTGATGGCTGGCCTCTCTTGGCCCAGCGTTGGGACTGAGATGGGGAGAGAATGGTTAAGTCAGAAGCATTGTGGGAAGGTGTTATCATGGTACTCAGAAGTAGGAACATCAGCCAACAAAATAGGCAGATGGAAGAGTCTTTGCCACTTGGACTGTCGGAACTGTTTCATGAAAAAATCTGCCACTGCAGGTGATTCTGTTGTAAAGATATGCAGCAATATAAAAAGTAAAATGGTTTAGGTCATTTATTTCAAACGTTGGTTCCTGGGCTCTAAAGTTCAAAGGAAGTAGTACTCAGGAGCTACCGTGGTCATGAGAATAAGGAAAAGAAGCGACGTTCCAACACATAGGGGCCCATCCCTCTCGTTCATACAAGCTGCTCCCCATGTGTTGTATATTAACAATATTGGGGGTCCACATTAATTTTTATTTGGAAGAAATATTCCCACTGCTGAAAAGTATGTCTGAATGCATGGAAAGCAAATTTGGAAATGTAAGTTTGAAAACCACATAAATCACATACATTCATGTGATATTTTATGCTATTTTATTTCACGCTCACGCATTTTAGAACTATGCCAATCCCAACTGACAGTTGTTTAAGATCAGATAGCTAGTAAGTGTTAGAGATGGGACTGAAACCTGGATCTCTGACCCTAAAGAGGGCGCATTCTGTTTTCATCATTCTGTTATTTCCTGTGGGATGACTCCACATCCTCCATTCAGTAACTCTTTGATATCAGGTGCACATACCACCTTCTCTGAACCTGCTTATTCATCTGTTGAAGAGAAATACAGTTAGAATTTAATAACATCAATCTTATTATTTTCAAGTTCACAGGCTATAGTATGCTTAGGAGAAGAAACTAGCGTAAGTCAAGCATTGTGCTGGACACTTTTACATACACTGAGTCATATAATCATTACAAAAACCTTACAATATGGCTGGTGATGCTCAGAAAAGAAATTGGGTACAGAGAGATCAGACTCATCCCCTGAGCCCAAATAGCCTGGAGCTCATGGAGCTGCTGACACCCTGACCTGAGTTTCAGTCCATTCATGTGAACAGACCTTTGCCCACTTATCATGTGTTTAAAGGATTGAGCAGCATAAATTGACTTAGTAAACACATATGTTGTATGCTTCTATATGAAGCAAAGAAAAGCATATATACATACTTTACATATGATTGGAAGTCAACAGATGTCCAAAAATACCAAAAAATATCAAATGCATTTATTATTGTGCATGTCTGGGTATTGTATTGATGAAAAGATAATTTTGGGGTAGTTTTATTAAATAGAGATAAACAAATTAATAAAATATTATATACTTATTATATTGTTCAATTACCTACATTTTAGTAATATCACCATGTTGTATAATGAAGACTTAATATATTTTAAATATATTAAGTGCGAAGCTTAATATATTTTAAAAGTAAAAATTATAATTATATATTATCAAACAATAATTTTTAAATATTCAAACTGATCAACACAACTGAAAGTTAAAATGCATATTAAATAATGAATATTATTTTTAATATTAAGATTCTAAAAATTAGTCTTGCTTTAGTTTTTCATTTCTCTTAAATATTTTCAAAATAAAACTTCCCAATTCTAACCTTAAATGTGCATCTAATTGCTAAATTAGAAAAACAGCAACACCCTCCCTTCATGAACATTATTTCTAGTCCACCACATATGTAAAGGTAAGAGGGACATCGAGTATTTAAAACTGCAGACGTCTCTCCAGTGGCTGTATGTGACTACCATCCACAAATCCCATGAGGCTAGAGATGTATGAAGCACTCTGTTGGGGCTTGAACAGTGGGAACTGCAAGATGTTTAGAGTTACAGGCCCTAGAAGGATGGCCCTGAGAAAGCTGGATTCCAGGTTACTGAGGTGCTCATGTGGTATAATACTGAAATAATGATAAAATAAATATATATATCCATATATATTGTACATATACATGCATATGTAAATATATACACACATATATATTCTTCCTTCTGTATTTATGTATATGTGTGCATGTTTTTTTTTTATGAGTGAGCCTCTAAATCAAGAGTCAATAAACTTCTTCTATAAAGGACCAAACAGTAAATACTTTTGGATTCATGGGCTGTATGGTCTCTGTTGAAACTATTCAATATTTCCCTTGTAGTGCAAAACAGCTAAAGACAAGTGAAGCGGGCCTGACCTGATTTGGACAACCTCAGGCCAGTCTTGACCCCTGGGCTATAGTATGTTGACCCTTGCGCTAAAGAATGGAGTTCTCCCTTTTTCAGGTCTAACTGGGTTTCTGCATGCAGCTGTGCATATATACAGAAAAGTGATCATCCCTGGCTGGTGTAGCTCCGTGGATTGAGTGCTGGCCTGTGAAGCAAAGGGTCGCTGGTTCAATTCCCAGTCAGGGCACATGCCTGGGTTTAAGCCAGGTCCCCAGTAGGGGACACATGAGAGGCAACCACACACTGATGTATTTCTCCCACTCTTTCTCCTTCCCATCCCCTCTCTCTAAAAATAAATAAATGAAACATTAAAAAAAGAAAAGTGATTCGTAGGTATAAACTACTCAGTGCAATAACTGGTTAAAGTGATTTTTATTTTATTGATTTGCTATCTGAGAGCAAAGCTCAGTGGAAAATTTAGCAATCATCTTCTATCAGATAGACAACTTGGTCAAGTTTTGTAGACATTGGAGTTAACTGAGAAAATTTGTACCAATCTTTGGTGACCAGGTGCTCTCGAGCTCTGTTATGGTGGGCCTCCTGCTTAAAAAATTGACCGTTTATTCATTTTTATTTGGTTTCTTTATTGATACTGGGGATAAGAAACACTTCTGAACTTGGAACACACCCACTTCTTTTGGAGCAAACATAATCACAACATCAACACCAACACCAGCAATAATTTAACAACAAGTGTTCCTGAGGAGCTCACGATGAGCCTTGCAAATAAAAACTTGAGTAGTCAGAGAAATAGCAATCTGCATTATCTAGTGGAAATGTATAATCCACAGTATCCTTAGGAGCCCACACTGTGGAATATGGGCTACGATGGAGACAAAAGACCAGAGTCCATTCACTCGGTCCATATTTATTAGCTACATAGACCTTTTATTTACTTGCCGAGACAGACAGTGATCACTCTGTAAGTTATATAAATGTCTAATCACTATGTTGTACATGTGAAACTAATATAATATTATATGTGAACTATAATTGAAAAGAATAAGAACAGTATCATAAGAACAACTTTAATGTTATAGTGAGTACAAAATGACATGTTTCAAAAAACCCATTTTAGGAAAGTATAGGTACTACATAATTATTAACAAATATTTAATATTTTGTTCTTTATATCAGTGGTTCAAAGGGCCAGGAACCAGGTGTATACTAATTTTGGAAATGGGTTTTCTTGTCGCCTTCCTTCACACTGAGCATCAGAAAGTCAGTGGTTATGGAAAAACAAAATAGCACCCATCCAAGATTTTTATGATCATAGAACCCAACATAAGGCTTCAGCAACCAGACTTTGAGCCTTTTTTTTAAGTGCAATTCATTTCCTGCATTGTTTTTAAAATGTGGCCTTTCAAGATGTTTTGGCATTAGCTGGCAACATACATTTACCCTGGGAGTTAATATATGTTAAATCAGTTCCCAGACTGGAGGCAATCCTCACTGATGTAAAGGTAATATATGGCGTCTGTTGTTGGAAATGTGCATGCAGGTGCACTGTGCAATTGGCATCAGCATTAATCACAGATCGGAATTTGGCAGATGCTAGATTTTATAGCAAGTATAATCTGGTATTCCTGCAAAAGGCACTTATAAAACTTCTCTTTGTTTCTGAGTGACAAATTAGAATGCAATTAGAATCACAAGCATGAGGATGTGTGTGTGTGTTAAATTTAACTTTTCTCCTTGTCTCTTTATAGTGCTGCCATCAATCAGTCCTCATGTCTTACATTTACAGTTTTCTTCCCATTTCCAGATTCAGAATGTGATTTTTCTAACCCTAGATTGCCTCCATATTCACAACACCAGTAGCTCCCTAAGACCAAAAATTGTGTTGTTCATTTCTGCATTTTTGTGTCCCCAGTAGCTAACATATATTCTCTTCAAGTAGGATACTATCTTCCTATGATTGAGAATCTATTATGGATTTTTCTCATGAAGTCTCATAAAGTGGGTGCTGTTTAATTTTTACAACATGTCTCTTGACATAATGCCCCAAATAAAGGTAACACACATTTTTATAACTCTCTTCTATTACTTGAAGGCTGACAAATGACATATCAAATGTCAAAATCAGAGGTTCATGCAAAATTTATCTACTCAACAAATATTTCAAACATCTATTACATGAAAGGTGTTAAGGGATATAGCAGTGCACAAACAGGAATTCTGCACTGATGGGGATCACGGGAGATGTAAGAGTTCTTAAACTATCTAGGAAAAGAATTTAAATGTACAAATCTAAATAAGAGCTGGCAAACTTATAGAACTTCCTGAGTGCTAAGAATTATTTGAAGTGTTCTATATGTACTAATTACTTTCCTCCTTAAAACAATGTAGTTGTGATTTTGCAAAGAATGAAACACATGAGTAGGGAAGTTATGTAACTTACTTCACATGGTATGTAGATGATTTCACCACATTTCTAACCCCAGTGGTTATATTTTTCAGACTATAAGACACGCTTATTTTCCCCCTCCCCCAAATTTGGGAGGAATATGGTTGTTAATGCTGCCGTTGAGTTCTGTTTACATTGATGCAATATTATGTTATTTATGTTATTAAGTATTTTGCCACATTTTTTGCTTCAAATCTGTTTTCCAATTTTTCTCCTCTAAAACCTAGGTGCATCTTATGATCCAAAAAATATGGTAGCTGCAGAGCCCACACTGTTACTGACTACTGTATTTCTGTCTCATTCCTGCCATTACTTATTCGAAAGTGTAAGGCAAAACTTCAGTCAGATAAATCACTTGCCTATCTGTTTTTATGTTGATTACTTCCAATGGCCAAGGTTTTCATTATTTCCCATGGTCAGCAGCAAAGAGTTCAAGGTGATAATGCTTGTTGAGAATGTGGAGTCTGAATATTCTTCTATTTTATTGATGTAATATGGAACCACATGCTCTGGAAATCAACAGGGTGAAGGGCAGGACTACATACTCATAGAGACTGATAAGCAGAAATTCTTTGCCAGAAGCAGTTGTTGCACATACTCCTGAGGTTCAGCCTGAGGTTAGCAGGTCAAGAAATTCTCTCAGGAGTCAGTTCTGGGTCAGCCTCCAGACAAGAGCAAATATTTGAATGAATAATTGTTCAAACCAATATTAAATGAGGCCAGCTGGCCTTATTTACTACCAGCAGGGTAGTCAATAAACAAACAAGAAATTGTACAGTATACACCAAATACGTAATTTGAAGTTACAGAATAGTCTCATCATTTTTTAAAAGAATAATCTGTTGACAAAATGTGCTGGAAAATAACTCGTCAGTGGACCAGTTGTGGCAATTACAGGAAATCAGCCACAAATTCTGATTTTTATCAGAGTGGATGACCATCAGCTAGACATTCTAAATACAGTCTTACAAATCTATTGAATCTAAATCTCATTTAAGACAATAAAATTATGCTCTTTGGCATGTCAAAAGCATGCTCCATTAGAAGAAATATTGCAGAATTTGCATGCACCGATCAATAAACAGAAGTATGGAGTAGAGTAACAAGCCCAGAAATAAACCAAGGAAAATAAATGAATGAATAAAAATAAAAGGAACTATGCTAATAACAGAAGCTACATCATGACAGAAATGACAAAACAAATCACCCAGGAAACAAAGACCATTACATAAATGAAAGAAGAATAACAGATTCTTCCTAAGGAGAAAAACATAATTAGATTTCTTTTAATTCCATACATGAGTCACTCTCAGCTTGATTAAAAACAAAAATATGAAAACTATAAAAAGTTTAACAACAAAACATATTTTTATAATCTTGACATACAGAATAATTTCTTAAAGAGAATTTGAAAATGAAAATGCAACTAGAAGTGTTACTACATTTGGTTATATTAGATTTTTAGAATTTTAGATAACGAAAGACAAGCACAATGAAAGTTTCAGTAGAGTCAATACTTTGTTGGTTACATGTCACATTGGGGTGAGACTTTCCATTTCACTTATTGTGTCTTTGTTTTATGAAGAATACGTTAAAAAGGTCATCATCATCAAGTAGGATTTGTTCCAGGGATGCAAGTTTAGAACAATGTCCACAAACCATTAAACATGATGTACCACATAAGCAAAATAAAGGATAAAAATCACATGTAAACAAAATAGAAGATAAAAGTCACATGACCGTATCAATAGATATAGAATGAGCATTTGATAAATACCAGTATTCATTTATGATAAAAAAAAATCTTAGCAAAGCAGGAATATAGGGAGCATTACCTGAATGTAGTAAAGGCCATAAAAGACAAACCCACAGCCAACAGCATATTCAATGAGTATTAACTATAACTATTTCCCTGAAGATCAGAAATAAAACAGGGATGTCCGCTTTCACCACTCTTACTCAACATAGTGTTGGAAGTCCTAGCCCCAGCTACCACACACACAAAAGTGTAGTGATTACCTTGCTGGGGGAGGTGGAAGAGGGTCAAGGGGGCTAAATAGTGACGGGAAGAGACTTGACTTGGGGTGGTGAACACACGATAAAACAGAGAGATGCTGCATTATAGAATTGTACACCTGAAATTTATATAATTTTATTAACTAATGTCACCCCAATAAATTAAATTAAAATGTAAATGAAAAAATGTGTATGTGTATATGCCTGCACATATATAGAGAAATAAAAAAGACACAGATCCCGCCCTGGCTGGTGTAGCTCAGTGGTTCACAGATGATCGTGGTTCGATTCCCAGTCAGCGCACATGCCTGGGTTGCAGGCCAGTTCCCACTGGGGGACACAGGAGAGGCAACCACACACTGATGTTTCTCTCCCTCTTTCCTTCCCTTCCCCTCTAAAAATAAATGAATAAAATCTTTTTAAAAAGACACAGATCCTAATAGAAAAATGGCAAAATAGGCAGTTAACAGAAGATAAAATATAAATGGCAAAAAAAAAATGATGAAAATGCTTACTCTCATTATCCATCAACAAAATCCAAATTTTCAATAAATAACATTCTATCTACCCCTTATAATTTTTCAAAAATGCATGTGTTAACATTTATAGAAAGATGTTTCTGCAAGAATGTAGAGGAATAAAAACTCATATTATTGGTGGGAGTACAAATTGTCACAGCCACTGTAGAGAGCTATTGATAAACAGCTGGTAACTTGCCCTGTCGTATAATCTCTCAATGAGTACTGTGAATCTTGATGGCTATTACAGAGAAGCTCTCACATATGTACAAACAAAAGGAATGTTTCATTGAAGCAGTGATTGTTGTAGCCAAAGTGGAATAAAGTGTTTCTCAGTAGGAGAATAAATTAATCAATTGTGATTTATTCATACAATCATGTTCTATAGAGCAATTCTGGAGGATTATATTTATTTGTATCAATATGGGTATATCTCAAAATCATAGAAGAGTGAATAAAGCAGTAGGATTCCATTTACGTAAATTTTAAAACTCACAAAACAATAACAAATATATTTGTTTTTTTTCCAAATAGATTCCCTAAGCACACTCTCAGATGGAGAGTTGTGTGCAGACAGTGAGAAGAGATTGCCCTAGGAAGGTGTAAGGGAGAGAGAAAAGCAGAATAGGGCAGAACATAAAGCCAAGTCATAACCTGGTTGTAACTGAGGTCTTAGCCCATCCTGCGGAGCTCTGGAGTGGGGATGGCTCTTCAGTTATGCCACATTGAGACAAAGGGGTTGAGACTGTACATCTCTGCCTCAGCCAGTCACTGGCCATGGATAGGCAGTTCCTCATAGCTGGAAGCAGTACCCAGTTTGGGGCACAGCTGTGAGCCAACTGCAGCTGATGTCAGTGGTTGAGGGATGGAAGCATTGGACCTGAGGAGGGGACCTGAATGCACAATAGCAGTATCTATTTGCTATCATCCATATCTATGTAGAATAAGTACTGCGTATACGCATGCACCAGAATGATGCACATGGACTTGAGGGTGGCAGTTTCCTGTAGGGAGGGAGGCACAGGAAGGAAAAGGAGGAGGGGCAAACTTTAGATGGCTCTGCAATATCTTGTTCATTTAAAAAAGGATACTGAAGCAAATACAAAAAATATTTTACCTTATTGGTTTGCCTCTATTATATTACTTCAATATTTTCATATATTTGAAATTGTTCATCTTTTAAAATCTACTCATTACAGAGTGACAAAATTACATTCAAAATGTGGACAAAATCATGTGTAAAAATAGAGGAAAATTGTCTATTTTTAATTAAAGACTTGAATCTTTGTTCGTGATGTGATGGTTGTTTTCAAAACACAGTTGAGATTACAGTTGGCTAAGTACTTTTATAATTGTACTATTCGATTACACGCATAGCTTAAGATTTATTTTAACTTAAAATGTATGTCTACTTCATTACATGCTCATTTTTTAATTTGGGACAATGGCCTTTCCTGTGAGTACATGTCTACAGATTGTAGTTCTACAAAATGGTTTAGTTCTCCACTATTACAAACTGAATTGTGTCCCCCCCAAAATTTATAGTTTGAAGCACTAACCCCCAATGCAATAATATTTGGAGATGGGGCTTCTGGAATATAGTTAGAGTTTAAAGACATTCGAGAGAACAAGGCTGTCATGAAAATATCTGTAGCTTTGTAAGAAGAGAAAAGGAAATCAGAACTCTCTCCAGAATGTTAGGAGACAGGGAGAAGTGCATCTGAAGCACAAAGACAGACTTTCCCAGAATACCACCACGCCAGCACCCTCATCTCAGACTTCCAGCCTCCAGAACTTTGAGAAATTAAATCTGTTATTTAAGCCACCCAGTCTGTTTTACTTGGTTACAGCGGCCAGAGCAGACTAACAGACCTCCAGACACAAATGCAGAAACGAGAATTCAAATAGATGTAGTTTATTGGGAACTGATTGGTAAGAAAGCAGAGACCTGAGTCAGGGAATGGAAGGGCAGTAAAATGGTTAGTTAAGCAAGTGGAATTTGAGCCCACAGGGCAAATCTAGAGGCCACTATACAAAGTGCCTTACAGAGATACTCCACCCATCCGGTTATGGGTGGGGTGTTGTTTGTCTGCTCATTTCTCTCAATCAGTTGTTGAGAACTACTACCAGGGGATGTTAATTCTGAAGAATCCCTGGCTTCCACAGGCTGGTGAGCAGGGAGGGTTATGGAAGGGAAAGCTTTTGCTCCAAGAGTACAAAAGGTGCAGGAAGAAGTCTGGTGAGTTTGGAGACAGCAAGTGCCCAAGAACCGTGTGCTGGGAACCAGTGGGCAACACCACCATCCTTTCCTACAACTGCGCCTCCGCTTGATTGCCAGTTGTTTCTCTTTAGGAGGCGAAAGAGCTTAGAGAACTGTCCCTTATTTGAATGCTCTCTCACCCAGACATAGTTTACTTTTTGCTTCTGTTGTCTCAGCTTTTATAAATTCTTTCCAAATAATTCATCTATACTATTTCATGATGTTGCATACTACTTAGTGATTACATTATATAATTACAATAAAAGGTACATGTGCCAAGTTTAGAAATTAAAGCTCTTGGCTCTTGGAAGACATAGAATTTAACCTCTAGCATGAGAGGTGCATGCACATATTGCCCAAGAGAAGTCCGCCTGCTGTGGGCATCAGCTAATACCAATTCCAGAGTGAAGATTATTGGTGAACCCAGAGAGTGCATTGAGTGGAGGTAAGTAAAAATAATTCCCATAGGAATAGCTGTTATGTGGGAAATAAAATTTATTTGCCTCATAGATAGAAATTTCAGATGAAGTTGAGGAAAGTACAGTAACTTTGCTCAGTTTCAGGTACTTTTTTCCACAATCACACTTCCTACAAAAATAGAAAGGAAATGCTAAGAAATCAGTAATGTACTCTGAGTAGAGCATTCAAGCAAAACCAGCTTGACAACTCCACAAGTGTCTTTTGGGGCTGAATGAAAGTTTGGTATCATTTGTTCAGATGCATTAACTGAATTCTTTAGGTTTCTCATTCTTTTATATTCTCTGATTGAAAAAAATATCACTGTTATTATGTACCCTTAACATGTCCTTCAGATCCACTTCAACTTGTTAGGGAACTATATACTTTGTGCTTCTTAGAGGTAAACAGTGGGGACAAACCAAGTACCTGTGGTTGCTGAGCTATATTAACATTATGAATTGTTCTACTGCACTGCCAAATTTAAGAGCCGTAGATATTCCTGGGAACAAATGTGTTATGGGTTCCAACAAAAACCAGGTTGGGTTGTTTGAAGACATAAAGTGATTGTTTTGGAAGGTCTTCTTTGACTATATCAGGTAGGTTGACACTTTCACAAATTTCTAGTATAGTACTTATTTTTACCCACCCCTTTTACAAGATAATTAACCAGTGTCAGCTTTCACCGTTGTTGACTTTTCTCTCTTCTCAACCCAGAACTTGGTGCAAACCATAGATATTCAATAAATATCCTTTAATTTTGACTGTGGTTAGGATTAGGGCTGGAGAGTCAGGAAATCACTATCTCATCTGTAACATTTTATTTGAGATATTAAATGACAAAGGACATTTGGTTTGCAATATACACAATAGAAACACCAATGGGCTGTTCTCCCAAGGCTCTCCAAGACAAGACTTCATCGTCATTTTCCACTATTATTAAATCATTTTTTATTGTTATTCTATTACAGTTGTCCCAGTTTTTCCTCTTTGTCCTTCTCAGCCCATCCCATCCCACCCACTTGGACAATAGTCAATCCCACACTGTTGTTTATGTTTGTGGCTCATTCACACATGTTCTTTGACTAAACCCTCCCCTTTCTTTTCACCATTACCCTCCTCCCATCTCCTCTCTGGTCACTTTCAGTCTGCTCCATGTGTCCATACCTGTGGTTCTATTTTGTTCATTTATCTCATTCATTAGATTCCTCTTACAGGTGAGGTCCTATGGTATTTGTCCTTCATCAACTGGCTTATTTCACTTAGCATAATGCTCTCCAGTTCCATCTGCGCTGTCACAAAAGGCAGGGGTTCCTTCTTTCTTTCTGCTGCACAGTATTCCATTGTGCAAATGTCCCACTGTTTTTTGATCTGTTCATTTACTGATGGGCACTTAGGTTGCTTCCAGCATTTGGTTATTGTGGGACACAACACTATAGCAATAGTGTTGCTATGAACATAGGGATGCATAAGTTCTTTTGCATTCGTGATTCAGGAATCTTAGGGTATATTCCCAGCAGAGGAATAGCTGGGTTAATGGCAGTTCCATTTTAATTTTTTTAGGGAAATTCCATACCGTTTTCCACAGACTTCTTAGTCTTGATGCGTACTGCTTGGATCTCCTTGTAGGGGAGACATACTTTCTGCACTTTTCAAAACTGGCTTTAGAGAAAGATCTTTTTTCATAGAAACAGCAAGTGCTGATATTTAGTTCACTTTGAAGATAATTCCCCCAACTCTCTACTGCATTTTCTAAAGCATAGGCATTTTACTAAATTTTCTCATTTGATCTTTTATGTTTCTATTTCATGTCCATTAACCTCTATTGAATTTATTTCATCCTGGAAATGGTTCTAGAGATACTAGGCTAAGAGCAACTTGTTTTCTTTCTATTTCCATGAGAACACATCATAGCTTCCATTTACAATATAACTTAGAATTCAGCATTAAGTGTTTCTTCTTTTATTCTAATAGTAGTAAATTGCAAGGACTCAGGCAGACCCTTCTAGTGACAAAATACATTTTATAGCAATGGAAGAAGTTTATTTTTTGAACTGTGGAAAATATAGACATAATGGTAAAGTACTAAATTAAAAATTCCAGCTATTTCCCCATTTCAAGATGTTTTAGACAAAATCTTTATGGGAATCCAGGTTGCAAAGAGACATATTAATTCTTTACACAAAAAAAGTGCAGTGCTTTGTGAGAGACCAATCAGGTCTCTATAGAAAACTGCTAAGAGTCAATGAGAAAATTCTATACACACAAAATATTGGTAAAAATCACTTCTTACTTTGGCTGCTGTGGTGATCTTGTAACTTGTTTCCAAACATAAGATATCTTTTTTTCTTCTGTGAGCTCTGTACCATGACTCAGACCTTCTTTCTCAAACAATTCAACAACAGATGAGAATGTGTCCTTATTGAGAAATAAGAATAATAAAACAAAAAATCAGGTAACCACATATGAAGTTTTGACTTGCAGTTTCCTTCACATATAACCACTCAGCATTTCCAACAATGTGAAGTGCATTAGAAACAAAATACATTAGAATGTTAGTATTTCTTCTAATGTTTACTACATTATCTTTACACACTGGATCTCAACTTGGATGCACTTAAAATCTATTTCCCAGTTTCCTTTCAAATAAAAACAGAAATATCAATGATATTATCATTTTCTTATTTCAAAGCTGATTTAAAATTTCCATGGGGGTATATTTGGTCATTCAAACACTATTCTAATGTCTTTCACAAAAGTTCAAAGAATTACAAGAACATAATTTGTGATAAGTTGTAATATCTACACATTAAATAAAATAGTTGCTGCTTTTAATAATGTATAAAATATAAAATAAAAAGTTCTGAAGGTTTTCATACTATTATTAATTTTACAAGTATATCAACTTTCTATAATTAGACCTTAGGTAATTTGAACAAATATGGACAGAGTAAATGAACAAGAATGATTTGATGAAAATTTTTTTAAAAATCTGTTTGAAAGATTTTGAAACATTATATATAAGTTGCTAGAAACATATAAACACAAATCTAGAAATCTGTATCAAGGGAAAAATGCTTTTCTAAATAAATAAATAAAAATGAAATAAAAATATTTTCAGACAAACCAATATTAAAAGAATCTGTTTCCACCAGAACTAAACAGAAAGAAATACTAAAGAATTCCCTTTAGGCAAAGTCAAAATGATATTAAATAGAAGGGTGGAGGTACAGGAAGACATTGAATATGAAGAGAGGGGAAGTGTGTGTGCATGTAAATGAATGTTTACTGAATAATAAATTCATAGTAATAACAATTGCAATGTTCAATTCTCTACACAATTAAAATACTTAATAGCACTTAGGTGGTCCACACACACACATCCTTCCGTGTTTTTGACACATTTGGTGGTATTCTTATTCTCTCTGTTTTTGCTTTTCTTACTTGAGAAAGGACATTATGAGATCGCTGTTCCCAAAACCTTAAAATAAAAAGTGCCACCTTCTTTTAAACCTTCATCAAATTAAATCACATGCATGTACCACACTGTAAATAGCTTGCAACGGAAGAAACGTTTATTAGATGAACATTCTTTCACACTAGTTGCTGCTCTTACGTGTGCGTAGATATCTACAGAGCACGTCCCTGGAATATGGTTGTCCAGCATAAGTAGAATGCCACTTAGAATTCTGATATATTTTCTAGAGTAATTTTCACAATTTGCTATGCCATCAACAATGCAAATGTTTCTGCACAGTTTCAACATCATAGTTCTCAAGCATTTTAACATTGCCAATCTGATCATGGACATGGCAGCTCACAGCCTTCTCCTCATTGAGTTTGAAAATCCTTTCATATTTTTTAAAAGCATCATTTTTCTGTGCAGTGTTTAAAGATCTTTGCCCATTTTTTTTCCTATGGGATGTTGGTCTTGGTCTTATTTCTTACAAGTGCTCATTACATATCAAATTAAAGAAATTGGTCTGTGATTAAACTCAGCTGTGCAAGAATAACTATATTTCTCTTTTCAGGTGGTTGTTAGAAACTCAATATTTTATAAATCTGTTTTTTTTGTGATGGAGAATTTTTGTTTTAGTTTATGTGTAGTTGTGTTTGCAGTGTTTTTTTCCTTTTAAAACTTTTACATTGGAAAAGTTACATTAGAACTTTTCCACTTCAAACACTTCTTTAATCTAATGATTTGTATTTTTATTTTATTTTTTAAAGATTTTATTTATTTATCTTTTAGAGGGGAAGGGAAGGAGAAAGGGAGAGAAATATCAATGTATGGTTGCCTCTCCTGCATCCCCTGCTGGGAACTGGCCTGCAACCCAGGCATGTGCCCTGACCAAAAATCGAACCTTGATTTTTTGGTTCACAGGCCCACACTGAATCCACTGAGCTACACCAGCCAGGGCTCTAATGCTTTTTAGAACATGTGTTTATTTTTTCCTAATTTAAATCTCATGCATGAAGTCTGAGGTAAAAAATCTAATCTAACCTTTTTTTTTTCAGATGACTACCCAGATCTCTCAGCAACAACTTTAGAATAACTTATCTTTCCTTCACTGATAGGAAGTGGCACGATTTTATAATCTGCATTTTCACAAGCACCCAGACGTGCTCCTGGACTTTTCCCACCGCTTCGCTGACCCCTGTCTCCCCCGGGACAGCAGCGCACGTGCGTATCTGCGGCTGTGCGATGAGCACAATTACTACATACACCCTCGTTACTTTCTCTTTCAAATATTTTTCTGACTATTCACAATCATTTAGCTTTTTTCACTTGAAGTTAAGAATATGTTTATTTAGTTCTAATGAAATATCTGTAACATTTTTATGAGGCCACAAAAATACATACTTTTAAAATGAGAATTGACATATTTAGGATGCTGTGTCTCTAGTTTTAAAAAACATAGGTTACCTTTCTAGTCTGCTGGAATAATTTTGTGGCTTTCAGAGAAACTTTAAAGGTTTACTCTCATAGGCTTTACACAACTCTTTGTTAGTATTGTAAGAGAAAACTTTCATGATATCCACACAATATATTTATTATAATATTAAACTTCATATTATAATATTTTGTCATTTTACTATCTACAGATAAGTTCTAAATATGAGTTTAAAGCTTAAATAAAGGGAATGCGTTTTTACATTATAGTGTGTTGTATTTGATCTTTAAAGTTTGTAAGAAAGGCTTTTCCAGTAACTTACTGTTGCAACTTCGGCGTGATGGAGGCACAGACCTCACACCACCTGCCCCAGTGACTGGTCTCTGTGTTTGAGTGATCAGTCAGGGGAGGGAAGAAAGGTGCAGATGGAGAAGTAGATGTGGATTCGAATAAGGTCAAATCCGGGGACAGCTTCTGAATGAACTTGCCTTGGAGTAAGTATATTACACGCAGCTTCAAATGCATCAGCCCTCAGTCAATACTCTCACCAACGGGACCAAGTCTGGAAAAGAAGAACATGATTGATTCCTTTTGATACCAACAGAATATCCTTGTGAGCTTCTATGAGCCACTCTGAGGATTTGCTGTGGAAAGAAATGATGTTGCTGGATGTGGAGAAAATGTAGGCAGGTGGGCCTGCTACATAGTCTGATCAGGGTTATTCCTGTTAATGGGACTACATGGTTACCCCTAATCTTGTACAGTGTGGGATATACCACATATACCAACTACACACATGTACACATGCACAGACATTACAGATTTGGGGATCAGTTTTCATTTTTGGCATGAAAAGAAACCGGAGTATTTTTAGAATTGAATTGGGTCTATTTTTGGTCTTGTTTTCACGGTTCCCTTCACTATGTTCATACCCACTTCCAGCTGCCAGTGTCTGCATGTATTTCTGAGGACACTTTCTTCCCTAAATTGCAGGAAGTCATTCTGTATATAGATGAATGTCTGGAAAGATTAATAACCCACGGGAGCAGTCATTGACCAATGTCAATTATGATGTGCAGAAATTTTAGCTTCTTCCTCCCTTGGGCAGAAATAAAACTTAGGTGCACCAAATCCCAGAGTTTCCCAACAATATTACATTTCAGTTGCCCACTATAGTAGCTGGATTAATGATGCACCCTTTATTAGTCAGCTTGGGCTACCATAGCAAAATATCACAGATGGCATGGCTTACACAATAGACATTTCCTCACAGTTCTGGGGGCAAGAAGTCCAAGATGAAAGTGCCATCATGGTGGTTTTTAGTGAAAGCTGTCTTCTTGGCTTGCAAGTTGTCATCACACTGTGTCCTTAAATGGCCTTTATTTTGTGTATGCAGAAAGAGGAAGAGAGAGAGAGATCTGATGTGTTTCCTCTTCATATAAAGATCTCAGTCCTATCAGATTATAGTTCCACCTTTATGACCTCATTTAACCTTAATTGCATCCTTAAAGGCCCTGTCTCCAAATGTAGTTCCCTTGGAGTTAGGGTTTTGACCTATAAATTTTAGGGGTAATCAGTTCAGCCCATAATGCCCTCTTCAATAGGTGTGTTCTCTTCTGTGCATAACATCCCCCAAGCTTATACCTCCAAAAATCCATTTTCACTAAAAACATTGCCTAAGAATGTTTATGGTAAAACTAAGCTAAAACATTGACTGTAAATGATTAAAACAGTTTTAGAATCAAGATGGGGGTTTAGTCATAGGAAAAATATAAGAATCAAAAGCTCGCTTATGAGGCACTGGACACAAGATTTCTCGTTTTACTCTGTCTGATTTCCTATCTGTGAGTATAGCTAATTATTTTTCCATCTATCATCTTTCTATATCTACAAGGTTACTTTTGCAAACATCAAAGCCGCACAGAATTCTGGAAGACAGTTCCCTTCAAAAAGATTCTTTGTAAATAAATTATAGGCAGGAGGTTGAAGTTTCCAACTGTTATTAAGACTCCATTCAGAGAAAAATTGGATTTTTTTCTGTTTTGATGGCAGCACCTCTGCAGGGGGCCAAGGCACTGGGTTTTGCAGAACCCCATCATTATTCAAGAGTCAGATGTGTTGCCAAGGCGCACTAACAATCCTCCACTCTGCGCCATTGCTATTCTCGCTCCAATTAGGGGAAGTCAGAAGCACTCGTGTTTCTGATGGCCACGCAGAGATGGGACGACACCAGGGGAGGAGGAACAAAGGAGAGGGGAGTCCAATGCGCTCCGGATGAGTGTCTGAGGGATCATTCTTCGTGAATCTTACATACAAAACTGGAAAGTGGCATGTCTAATTAGAGCCTTGTGACTGAAAATGAAAGGAAACGTGAAGTTCACAAGAGTCTTTTCAGGACACCCTGAGGTCATGAAGCTCCTTAGTTTTCACAGTGAATTTGTTGGGGAATCTGCAAGCTGAGGTTCTGAAGACAAAACTGAAGGAATACATCTGCTAATTAGTTGCATGACTCAAAGCCAAACCATCTTCTTGGGCTTCAATTTCCTTGTGTGTAATTTAAACTATTATCTTCAAGCAAATGGAAGAGGTATCGTAAGAAAGTAGAGAAAAGAATAAGGATGCACCTGAAATCTTTAAGTAGTGGATGCCCCAAATGACTCAGTGATAAAATTGTTCGTGATGTTGTCTGTGTGCATTACTATTTAAAGTTTGAAAACTGTTCTTTTCTGAGAAAGGCATGCAATCTCTGTGGCATCATTCCAATAATGCATATCGTCATTGTCTCATGCAATCATGAGACAAGTTCAGGCAAATTTACACTGAGGGGAATTTGACAAAACAACTGACCAGTACCCTTCAAAGTATCTCAAGGTCAGGGAAGACACAGAAAATCTGAGGACCTGTCACCAGCGGACAAAGCTGGAAGACATGGTTATGATGCAATTAAAATAATGGATTAAATCCTGGAACCCAAAAAGGATGTTAATGAAAACACTAGTGAAATATGAATAAACTCCATATTTTAGTTTATTTTTACAGTAAATATTTGGGCAAAAATAGTTTTTAATCCTCAAAAGGAATTAAGTAGTCAATCTAGTGCTGTTCTAACAATATTAGGAGCTATGTGGGCTCTCTAATTCTATTATAATCTTACTTACTATACAGCTCCATGGAGTTTGTTTTTCAATGATTGAACATTATGATTTTCATATACATATTCAAGAATTAACTCTAGAAAACTACTCAAAAGTACCTTGGTTTCTAATAACAATGCTGAAATAACCATCAATGAAGGCAAGAAGATAATGTATCCCTTGCATTATTTTCTTGCTTTTACTCACCATCAAGTATACCCCAGATGAGTATGCATGCCAATCACTAGAATAATTGACTTGAGTAGCCTTCATTGGTTGTCTTTGACCTCACTCATGTGGGCATGGTATCATCCTCACCCTTGGCGTCATCACAATTCCAACATTTCAAAAAATGAAGTGGTCACATACAAACCCACTTTCCCTCTCTTGGCCTCAGTTTTCCCTTTTGTAAAATTAATGAGTTCTATCCAAAGTTGTCTGTGTCATTTGTAACATCTAAAATTATTTGCTGTTAAAAAATAATGAACACTGCTGACCTTGGGTGCAGAAATGTGCTAATTTGCACCATGACTCCAGCGCATCTATTAAATATACAGTATGGATAAGAGATTAGGGCGGAAAGGAATGGATCGCCTGGAGAAAATTGATGATCCTTTTGAAAAGTCTTCATTTTAATGGAAATGTCCTATTTCAATCCACTAACACATGTAATCTCACAAATTTAATTTTTCTAGTGTTCGTGGTTAAGATGGCCCTATCTGAGACTGTGAAACAGGATGAAAAACTCACTGTGTGAAGATTCTATTGTAGGAACGCAAATGGCAAGAAAGATAGAGGAATGTAGTGCCAAGTAAAGACAACTGCTTCACTGTTTTTTGCTTTTTAAAATTATTTCAAAGAGAATAGTGCACTTAGGTACAAAAATACATTTTGAGTACTTTTCTATGTTTTCTGTAGCCTGTCACTGAATGTCTAACAACTGAAGATAGGAGGAGTTTGAATGGGGTTGTGCTGCGGCCCACTTGTAAAGTAGTTATGTTTCAGTTCTATATTAGGAACACAGCTGCCTTTTTCTCATGGAAATGAGATTTTTCATGTAAAAAAATGTCTGGCAACTTCAAAGGAGAAAATATGGAATATTTATAAGTGAATGGCACTTTTAGAATGGAAATACTTTTATTAGAGGAGAACACACTTTTCAGACACCCAATCTAAAAATAAAGATTTTGATTTTCAAATCACAAAGATGTGTCTCAACAAGCTGGCCACAGGCCTAGTGAGAAGTTGTAGTCGTTTTCTGTTTACATGCCTGAACCATGTAAACATGATCATAAATAAGTTAATTTGTGTTTGTGTTTGGGGCATGCATAGTTTTGAATGCTCATGTCATTCATGCTATAATAAAATAGTATTTTTGTTGAGTGGGTGCTTATCAAGCTCATTCTGTGGAACTGCATAAAATATTTTTCGCACAAATGAAAACTCATCATTTAAGACAGCATTAAAAAGTCAGGAGACATGCAAATGGATAAAAGCAAAACACTGATCAAAGCCAAGGAGAGAAAGCATGAGAAAAGGGGAAGAGGCGGTTACCCCAGAGTAACACCCAGAAGATTCCCAGAGTTTCTGAAATGCTACTGGTTGACACATATATTATCTTTTAAACGCACTGCTACTGACTGAATCTTTGCTGGCAGAGTAGGAGGCACTATAACCAAGACACCTGGTTTTGAACCAACTTATGTCGATAATGGGCTTTGCACCTTGTTTCTTTAAAAATTTTAATACTGATGAGAGAGAAACATCACTTTTTTCACACTTATTTATTATTCATGCACCCATTGCTTGTTTTGTATATGTGCCCTGACCCAAGATTAAACTCTCAATCTTGGCATGTCTGGATGGTGCTCTAACCAATCAAGCTAACCAGCCAAGTTGGGCTTTGCACTTTGAAATTAATCAGAAGAGAAGACATTCTGATACTCATTTATTCCCCCTACAGCCTGAAATCCTCTGCATTTTCATGTCATAAGGTCTTACCCTGGCTGGATAAAGCATATCAACATTGTAGTCATGTGAGTTGCCTTAGAGCAAGCATGCTGAAAGAGCCACGAGCTTACAAAGTAGCAACACTTAGGCAACATGTAGTAACTGACCATCTAGTCTGTTCTAGACACTGTCCCAAGTGGGAATACAGCAATGCATATAAAAGTCTTTGCTCTCATAAATCTTCCTTTGTGGCTGGGAGGGAGATGATGAAGACAATAAATAGATGCATCCCTTTATAGCCATTACAAAGAAAATTTAAACGGGGAAAGAAAGTTAGGACACCAAGATAAGAGAACTGCCCCCTTATTGAATGCTTATCATGTGAACTCATTTATTATATACATTTCTGCCTAATGCAAGTATGCACAAAAGTTAATATCATTTCCCCTTTACAGAAGGCGAACTTGATACATAAATTTTGTAACTTTATCAAAGTTTCTCAGTGGAGAAAAGCAAATTCATGCTAGTACCCTGCCACAGACTTTTTCTATAACATTGACCTCTCAAGTACCAGGAATACTTTAACTCCAAAAAAAGATAAAAATCCATGACCCTTAACCTCATTAGGTTTACAATGACAGTAGCTATTCCAGTAGATACCAGCCAGAAAGCTAAGAACTGTTTTTAAAAACAGCACATGTTCAGGGGGGCTAGATAGCCCCTACTCCAGTACCAAGCTCTGCTCCAGACAACAAGGTGCTGCCATGCACAAACTAACTGTGGTTGCTGCCGTTACCGCACATGGTGTCTAGAAGTAGATAAACACAAGGTGACGGCCAAGGAAAAAACCCACAATGGATGCTCTCACTGTGAAGCTGGTGCATTACAGAAGGATATGAGTGGTGTCCCTCACCCAAAGGTGGGGGTCAAGATCATGGGAGTAAGAGTTAATGATGCTGATTTGTGTTTAAACATTTTAGATACCTTTATATCTGCTACTCAACCAGTGTTGATTAGCTATACGGAACATTTAAGTCAGTCTTCTAAGAGGTGCAAGATCATTTAAAGAACACAACATCGAGCCCCATAAATAACTCTGAACTGCTACTATCTGGCTGTGTCCTTGAGTAAATAATTTATTTTCTCTAAGTCATAGATACTTCATCTGTCTCATGAGGCTAGCAGTATACACTCATAATTTTCTTCAACATTGTTGGAAGAAGGTAATTGGAAAGTAAATGGCTATGAAAAAACTTAGTAAGTGATGGCATTTTTATGTGATTATAATTCACTATGAAGACTTCAAGTACAATTTGATAAGTTCAATATATTTATGAATGAAGAGAACTCTACTAAGTATGTACTACATGACATACACCAAATGCATGGTGTGTGGATGTCATTGCACAGCAGACATTCAGGAGATGGATTGAGTTGGATCAGCTGCAAATGTAGGGTGCACAGGTGGCACAGAGCTGACAACTTCCAGACACATTTATGAGGACAAACTAATTTGGATTGTACTGTGTGCCATAGGTAGTTTTTTCTTGTGGAACCTTCCACTTTATCTCAGGGCAACTTTGACAATTTCACTGATAACTACATCATAGTTAATAAGAAATATAAACCTTCACCTTCTTTCATTTTCTATGTAATGTTTATTAAACATTCAGACTTACCTTCTTTGAAGTAGGGATGCTGAATCATAGTGAAAATATGCTGTGAATTATTAATATGAAAAGTACAGAAGCAGTAATTGTACTACTTGACATTGGCTACATACTTAACATATGGCCTACTGTCTTAGTTCAGACTGCTATAACAGAATATAAACTGGTCTGTTTAAAAAACAGACATTTGTTTCTCACAGTTATGGAGGTTTAGAAGACTGAGGTCAAAGTTCTGGTAGATTAAATGTCTAGTGGATTACATTTCTGGTTCATAAGTGAACACCTTCTCATGGGTATCTTCACATGGTGGGCAAGGGTGAGAGTTCCCTGGGGTCTCTGTTGTAAGGGCACTGGTCACACTCATGAGGGCTTCTCTTTCATGACCTAATGACCTCCCAAGGGCCCCGTCTTCTCATATCATCACGTTGGGAGTAAGGACTTAAACATACAAGTTTGGAGAAGGGAGCACAAACATTCCATCCATGATGCATAACCTCTTTTCTTCATTTGGCTTCCCTAGGAGCAGACACAGACAGAATTCGAGTGTAAGTGGTTTAATTGGAATCTGATCCTGGGAGATGCATATCGTGGAAATTGAAACTTAAGACAAGAATGACAAAAAGCCTGTGAAGGTATGTTGTGGCTACCTTGGGCTTAAGGTCCCTGGGGAATCTGTAAGACAACACAAAACATGAATATTAGAGGTATCCTACCTAAGGGACAGGGAGCGGGACATTTACACACCAGCCGTTGAGGAGGGACACATGCAACCTGTATGTTTTCAGGTAGAAGAGGCCCTATTGCCAGTTAAACCATTGGGAGAGGGACAACAGGTGCTGGGAGCTGAAAGTTAGAGACCGTCATTTCTAGAAAAGATAAGTAAGGGACTTGGGTTTGTCACTGAGAGCAACTTCATGTATACTGAAGGATACATTATCATAACTCTGCCTAGACAGTATTGTTATCACCCCCTACATTATAAATAAGAAAACTGAAGTTAAGAGAACTTAGTTAATTTTCTCAGAGTCACAAAGATAATAAGCAAAGAAACTGAGTTCCAAATTCCCCACTTCCATCCTCCAATCTATGACCTTTATTTTGTATCACATTCTTGGCAGCTGGGGATTTGGAAAAGTGGGTTTTCTCAAGGATATCATTGGGGTAATAAAAAGAAGCTATAAACCCCAACATGTTAATAGCCTATGATGCTTTTTTTCTTAAATGGTAATAGAAGCAAGTGGAAGTAAAAGATTACAAGGCTCTACTCACAGTTTCTCTCTAATGTTCTTAAATATTTGTTGCCTTGTGTTGATGTTGCTGTCATATCTTTGTACATACTTGTGTGGGCCATTGCAGTGGAGTCTGCCTCATGTATAGAAACAGGACAATATTACTTAGATTGTGGCTTAAAAAATCCCATCATCTATTCCTAAGATGCAAGTGAACTTTGTGAGTGCAATAAAATCTCTAGTTTTAAGAAGCTGAATTGGAACTCAACACTGGTTCTCAGGAAACACATGGATTTTAAGGAGAAGGAAGAATTTAATATAGAGGATAGGTCTATAAAAAGTCTGGAGTAGAAGGAAGTCATTCCAGGTAATAAAATTGGTATGAGAATGTTTGTGGAAGCGTGACACTGCAAAGGGCATTCCAAAGATAAAAACAAAACAATTTTATAGAATGGAATTTATAGAGAGATGGAATTTAAGGTCAAAACGCTGGACTGAGGCCAATTGTCGGGCCTTCTCAATACCCAGGCTCAGAACTTTGAATTTTCACTCATCTCCTAAGGCCTAGAGGAGACATTTGCTTCCATAAATAAAGGGACAGCATTTTCCTTCTAGAGGTCATCACAGTAGAATTATTGATTCTATTATGCTAGCCTTTATATTGTCTCCTTGGAGTATTTGTTGTTCTTTACTTTATAAAATAATCTACTTCATTGAAAACAAATAAACAATAATCAAATTAGAAAATAAAAGCCCTACATAAATCCATTCCACAGACAACAATTAAATAGATCTTCCAGATAAATACATACATATACATATAACACATATGTAGTTCCGATGAACAAGCTATTCTTTGAAACTCTACATTTCTTCACTTGAAAAACATGATTATATACAGATTTAAAAACATCATTTTAACTCATTATATTCATTTATATATATATTGATGAAAAATACTTAATAACCACTAAGTATATGGTAATATAATATAAATATGGTACTGTATCTATTTAAATACATACATATATGTGCATATACATATATGGACTTATATATGCATTGTGTTTATACATATATACATGTTAATGAAATTGGAATTATTCCATACTTATGGGACTGAAGCTTACATTTTTCACTTAACACATCAAAGAAAATTTGTATCAAATTATTCTTAATGGATCAAAGGCATGGATGCACTCAGCTGCTTTTCCTATTGTTGAAAAAAGCAAGCTATTTCCTTAATGTGTTTTGAGTTGTGTTTACAAATTCATAATATCTTTTGGCTAGTAAGTATAATGTCAATATAGTTCTACTTGTTTGTCAAAACTTTGGTCCAAATTGTGCTTCTAACTTTCTGGCCAACATTCCATGTGACCAAATCTCCAAACAAGTTCTGAAGCCCAACACTCATCTGTTTACCACTAAACACATTTTTAAAAATTAAGTACTTGGTTTGTGCCACAAACTGTTCATGTTGTTAAGAGTCAAGCATATTTAAGATTTAATCCCTGTTCTCAAGGATTTTGGCAACAGCCAAATCATTTGAGAATGTAATGAATTCTTCTGCAATTTCAAATGACTTTATGAAGACTTAGTGTGTTCCTGATATAACCTAGGCCCACTTTTCCCTGTGATTCAGACATGTTTCAGGTTTTTCAGAGACTGCTGGTGGGTATGCATATCACATGCACTTTATGTGATTGACAGGCTCAGGAGTTCTGAGTAAAAAAAATCACCCTAAAACGGAGAGCTGCAAGATGTATAATGATTGGTTTGAGGCAAGTAAGTAAAAGTCTCAGTGGAGAGAAAATCTAAAGTTAGAAAAAAATTGAGTCCATGTAGTGTTGAGTGTTAAGACCGATGTTACAAAAAATTGTTTTAAATCCTGCATCTACTACTTTTCAGCTGTGGAACTTGATGAGATATTTGATCTCCCTGTGCCTCAATTTTTTTCAGGCTGTCAATTTATAACTTTAAAGTTATATGCTTTGTGGAATTATTGTAAGGATTCAATAATAAACTAGATGCCAAGCACTAATTAATATTGCTCCCACAAAAATGAAGTATACATATGTAAATAAGCTCAATGAACTAAATAAGTTCAATCAATTTTAGCTACTATATTATTAGTATTTATTATATTCACATTGTCCTATGGGATTATACTTGATTTTTAACTCAAAAGGGCAATTTTTTAAAGAACAAGTATCAGTGAAAATGGTTAAATCACTATAATCTAAAGGAATCTTGGGGAGCAGACAGAATCTATGGTTACTTTCTTGATAATTTCATCAGGAATCTCCAAGAATGCCTCCAGGTTCAATGATATACTAAGAGATCTCACAAGAATCAGTACATAATTATACTCATGACTGCTGGGAACTGCCCTGCATGGTTTTAGAAGCTGTAACCCTCCCATAGCTGAGACTAAGTGAGTGACCTTCAGACCATTAAGGAGACAAAGCTTATCTCCCTGGCAAGAGCACTGCTTCTGCTCTTTTTATTTCATCCATAACTGGCCCCCAATGCTTCTTTGGTTAGCCAATGACAGGTAAGATTCCTCAAGGGGGGAACAACCTAAGATAGGCATGATCACAGGGAGGCCCCAGGGAAAAACTTGGGGGGGGGGGGCTATAGCAAAAGAGGGTGATGGACCCTTGCTCCTCAGCTTTGACATAGCCTGAGTTTTCATTCTGTCTGCAAGAAGTCTCCTAATCTCTTGGCTGTCTCACTTCCCATGCCTGATTTAAGCCTGAAACAATGACAGAGGGCCTTGTAGCCCTGAGCTAGAAAGGGTGAGTTCCCCAGGCCATCGGGCCTAAGAAAGAATACATAAAATCCTGTGAAATTTGCTTTGCTAAGAATACTCTCAATTAAATGAGAGCTTCCTAAAGTTAGCTGTCAGGTATGGCAAATGAAATCCTTCTACGTGGTGATGGAAAACGAACTACTGACAGTGAAGGCACAGTTGCATGGCATGTAGCAACAATACCACAATGAAGTTCATGATGTTTGCAACTGAAGTGCTGATATCTGACACATGATGTGTGCACTTACACTAGTTATTCCATTACACTGATAGCAGGTGACATCCACATGGTGGCATTAGTCCTGGGCATTTTGAAACACCATAGCAACATTTTCTGTGTAATGTTGGCCATGGTGGGGGGCACTTTTCTTGCCTCTTTTTTTTGATTCAAGAGACTGACATCTTCAGCCTAGGATTCATTAATAGAGAGGCATGTGGGTATCCAAGTGGTGGCACTGGTGCCTTCAATAGGCATCTACACTGGTCAGAGGCAAAGTCACACTTGGACACCATAGAAAGAAAGGAAAATTTTGGCTACAGTTTGGCAGCCAAGAATGAGATTAATTTGAACAAATTCATTGGAAACTCTGAGATTAGATGAGAAGCACTTAAGGAGTACTGGAGCTCCTACAAAGTGGGTGAAACTCATTTTTGTATATCCCTCTTTCCTCAGCTTTTTACCTTTGTTCAACAAAATTATACTGAGCATGTGTGCCAGGCAAATACATGCTGGGAAGAAAACATTGAATCAGGCAGCAGAGCTCTCTACCTTCAAGGAGCTGACGTTCTAGTAAATAGAGCTTAAACTTGTCTCCAGTGTTCATATGTATTCATACAAAATACTTGAGGGAACAAAGCTAAAGATGATCACTGACTTTTTCCAATGGATAAATGCTATCTATTTAAGATGAAAGAATTGTAGAATCAGCTTCAAATAAAAATAATATCCTGCGCTCACTCAACTGTGTTAAACTCTACAATAACATATTTGTTTATTCTATTCCAAAAAGAAGGCACTGGAGAAGTTTGGCAAGACTTGGCCTCAAACGTGGTTCCTTTGGTTCTGCAGCGATCACTCATTTTATTCAGTTTCAGTCAATTAAGTTAGTAGATATTTGTCAGTACTTATTTTAAAGACATCACATATTTTAAGCACCCAAATACAATATTTATATAACTGCTTACCCTAGAAAGTGCCAAAAGTCTGTAATTTCTGATATAAATTATGTTCTTCCCTTTTAAAAAATTGGGATAGTTCTCACCTCCATGGCTCCTGGCACTTCTTCCTTCCTTTGGGATTTCTCAGTGCACAGTGACAGCTGCTCAGATACCACATCGGCAGGTTCCTTCAGCATCCAGAGATGTGCCCCCCAAGCCTGCTGTATAAATTAATGTGTGCATGCAGACTTTCTGTAACTGGAGCACTCGGAGTCATCACACATGGTGATGCTCCCTATCACTGGCTACCAATGCATTTAACTATCAATATCTCCATATAACTTTGATTAAGCTAAGGGTGAATGTGCGTCATTAATAGGAGGTGTTTTCTTAAGTCTCTGATTCATGGCCATGTAGTTTGTTTTGGCCTAACAGTATATGTTGCTGTGGTGGAAAGGACTAGGCAAGGAACATATAATTCACATGTGACAGGCTGAAATAGGTTGTGGAGAGATTTTTACAAGGACACTGTCAAATATAATTAGAAGCAATGTGGCAGAGCTGTTGATTCTTGGGAAGTGACATTTGCAAAGAGGCTACTTGTCAATCTCAAGCCTCGTGGCTCTGTTAGAGCAGAAAAGACAAAACAAGAGCTTTTAAGGAGAAGGACCTGAAAAGCCATAGACACTTTGAGGTCAATCACTATAGGCATGCAAAACAAAAAGTCTCAAAGTCACATATTTGTCATACCTATAGACACAAGGACATTACTATCACTGCAATTTTGAGATTGGTAAAATGAGTATTTAGTAACTGACTTTCAAATGACTTACAGTCATGCACACAGACACAATTTTGGATTATAATTGGGAAAACTTCAAACTATACTGAAAAATCCTGGACAGGACATAAGACCTGAGTTCTTTCACTGGTTTTTCCAGTTACAGTGGTATTTTGGATAAGTCAGTTCACCTCTTTGCATCTCAGTTTTTTATTTAATTACAAAATGAGGTAATCAGATGCAGTATATAAAGTTTCCCTTGACTTATTTTCTAGTTTAAAATTTTAGTAAATATTTTAGGCAGCTATATTTAATAACTATATCTAAATTATGGGACATCATATAAGTCTTGTAGTACCTTTTTAAAATAAGACATGATGATGGAAGCTTTGTCTATTCTGTGATTCAGAATAGACACAGAAAGACCGAAATACGCAAAGAAGAGACCAAGATTTAACAAGTCAAAACAGAAAGAAAGTCAACTTTTGAAAATTATTACTAAGGAATTACCTGGCCCCCTGTAAGAATTTCATAAATATTTTTGTTTTATAAATTACTTTATTGTTGTTGAATTATAGTTGTCTGCATTTTCTCTCCACCATTCCCCCAACCCCATCCAAATACACCTTCCTCCCTTACTTCCACCCTCCCCCTTGGTTTTGTCTATGTGTCCTTTGTTGGTTTTAGTTGATGTTGAGACCAAGAGATGTTTAATGCTAAAATAGAACAACATGTTTGAATGTTTATGAAGGTGACTATTGCTAAATACAGCCTAGAATTTGCTTTACTTGTGAATTGTGGATACATTATTGCTATTGAAAGAAGTTTGAAGTTCCTAAAAGTACAACTTGCAAATGATAACCTCAAAACATAAAACTCTCAGTGGGTGAATGATCATTAATGGCACAACCAACTCAAGATGGCAGACTGAGCCACTTCCTTATCTACTTTCTTACCTCAATACTCACCAACAAGAAGTCAGGACATAAGCATGCAATGGCATTTTTAGATTTTTAATAAAACGATATTACTAGAAGACACTCAAGTCTGCATAGCACTTATCATAGAAGATCTGGGGCTCATAGACACTCTTTTATGCTAACAAGTCCTTTGCTTAGTTTCAGATTTTTCAACACCTTTGGCTAGTTGATTTCTAATCATAAATGTTTATATAAATGTAAATAGTATTATGCTGAAAACCCTCTTAAAAGGGGGTAAGTTTGATTCCTTAACTTGTTTATTATGTTAAACAAGTTAAGGTTTGGGTATCGAAGATGGAAAAGTTCACCATATGCTTTAAATTAGCTACACTCATGGCCTTAGGTCCTAGATTTATACCGACCATGTCTTGGTGAGGTATGGCTGCTTAAATTCACTCATTGGGTAACAGTCTGTCTCCTCCTAACTGGAAGAAAGAAGATGGAAGGGGAGGGTAGAGTACAGAGACAGGCAAAGAAAATGAGAGTTGTGAGCTTGAGAGTGGAATGTGAGCTTATCTCCATGAAGCTGTTTATGACCACATCACTTGTGAGATTATAGGTAATTAGGTTTTACATAAAGGAATTTCCAACACAAAACTCCATCTCACAGTACTTAATGCAACTTGATTTGGTCTGTGTTACGTACTAACCAAATAAGAAAAAAACAAACAAAACCTTGTAGACACATACAACAGTATGGTGGTAACCAGAGGAAGGGGTTCAGGGTAGGAAAGGGTAGGGGGGTCAAATATGTTGGGACAGAAGATCTGACTACAGATGGCAGGCACACAATGTAATGTACAGGCAATGGATCCTAGGGCTGTATACTCAAAACCTATATAATTTTATTATCTAATAGCACCCCAACACATTTAGTTAAAAATAAGTAAATAAAATAAAAATAAAAATTATAAACACACAAAGCTGTTTTTTGGTTGTTTCCCTTTTGTGGACACCTGCTAGTTTACACAATGTCCATTTTTCAAAAACATGACTAGTAGTTTTTGTTACACTAGTAGTGTGTAACAAGGCACCTGAAAATATTCTTTCTGGTCTGTAAACCAGTAGAAAGTTCAGGTTCATATACTCCACACAGCTTCCTGATCACTTTTCAGAAGTGCTACTTCCTGTAAATGACATCTTAGAGACTTACAGTTAGTGATTTCTAATCTGGGTATATCCTTCAGGTCTAAAAAGACACATGTAAAACACACTCTCCAATTCTTAAAGACAAAAAAAAAAAGAAAGAAACGCAAGTCACTAGGCATTTGAGGAAAATGAAGCACAGAAGGTAGGATCAAAATGAAAACAAGCATTAAAACCTAAGGCTACAAATAAGTCCTGGGAAACACCCAAACTCAGGCATATATGCATTATTTTTAATAGAAGTGGAATCATGTCATACATGATTTGCAGTTTTCATTTAATTGTTTTTCCTTAACTTTCAAGAGTGGACAAATAAACCACGCATCGCACTCTGTGGATAGATGACTTTCTTCTTTGGTGTCAGAGCAGTGCAGCTCTTGAATCCTAGTCTTCCTCAGACATTAATTTAAATCTCACACGTTTCCGTGCAACCTAGAAATTGAGCACTTTGAAGTCAGGTATCCAACTCTGAATTGCCCCAGGTCATCTCTGGATTAAGACACAGAGATGTCTTAATCCAGATTAAGACTTTTTTCCTTACTATGAGATATGTGTGTGTATTTGAACACACATACACACATATCTTAATCCAGATTAAGACTTTTTTCCTTACTATGAGATATGTGTGTGTATTTGAACACACATACACACATATCTTAATCCAGATTAAGACTTTTTTCCTTACTTTGAGATATGTGTGTGTTCATACACACACATATGTATATATATGATATCACTATGATATATAATATATATCTGAATATATATCATAAAGATAAAATATTTATATTACTGTTTATGAGATCATATATTATGCTCTATGTTTTAAAACATTCACTTTTTTAAAGATTTTATTTATTTATTTTCAGACAGAGGAGAAGGGAGGGCTGCTTACCGCATGCCCCCAACTGGGGACCCAGCCCACAACCCAGACATGTGCCCTGACAGGAAATCAAACTGGCAACTTTTGGATTCAAAGGCCAAAACGGAATTCGCCAAACCTTACCAGCCAGGGCAAAATATTCACTTTTTAAGTAATAGGCGAGCTCAATTGATAGTGCATGAAACTATGACTTTTTTTTTATTTTTTAATTTGTTTTTCTAGCCCTTGTCCTCTCCGCATCCTCAGTCCAGGTAACCAGTATTAACAGCCTGTGTTTATTAGCCTTCATAGTGTCCTATGCTTGTATAATCGTAGGCAAACACACGCAATGAGGTTTTCTGTTAACACTTTTTCAAAAACACCCACTGATACTACCAAATATCTATAGCGTAACAAAAATGGTCTTGCGCTATTGAAAAGATTGTAGTTGCTACAGTCTTTTGAGAAGACATTTTGGGGATTTTTATCAAAAATGTTAAAAGGCATATACCCATCCATGTAGCTATTCCTACTGTAGGTCTGTGTTCTAGAAAAATACTTGGGCATGGACCTTACAGAGAAAAGTACAAACAGGTTGATTATAGCACTACCTCAATAGTGAAAATTGTTTATGTAGGGAAAGCATTTTATAAGTTCTTCAATTGAAGAATGGAGAAATAAGTTGTGGATATCTACAATATGAAACTCTAGTCAGCCAGAACCAATTCCACATTAGACTCAGTAGGCACAATGCGTAGGGTCCATGCAAACATCTTCATTTTAATCTCCTTGAATATCAGAAAAAATGAATATGGTAATGATAATTCTATAATTATTTTTCCCAGACTTATATTCATTTCCATACCAACATAGTCATAACAGGCCATTTTAAATATTATTTTTAATGTAGAAGAGGCTCATGAAGGCAAAATTTAATGGAGCCCAGAAAGTCATACTTGAGTTGCATATTCAGTTATTAAAATTATATACATATATACATATATAAAAATAAACAAGGTTAAGCATTCCAAGGTAACTTGTTAAGTTCAAACAGCAATATTTTGAATAATATGAATAGTATTCCACAAGTTATTTTAAAAGACAGTATACTTTTATGTGTAAAGTATGTAAATACAGAAACCATCTGGAAGAATCCATATCTAGCCTAAAATAAGAGAGACACTTTCACTAAGAAAAGTAGTATGAGAGTATGTATGTGAAGGGGACTCTTAATTTTAGGTCTATGTTCTTAGATATTTCTTGAATTATTTTACAATGGGGATATAGATTTGAAGTATCTTATAACACAGTTTTCTCTAAAATGTACTCTTCTGGTTACTTTTGTGCATAACAAATTGAATCACAACTTACTGGCTTAAAGCAACATTTCTTATTATGTTCTCATATTCTGAAGCAGTTCAGCAACTTGTACAGGGTGCAGTAGAGATAGCTTATCTCTGCTCTGTGATGTCTGCGGCCTCAGCTTTGAAGGCATTAAAGATGAGCCCTAACTGGATGGCTGGGGGCTGCAGTTACCTGGCAGGTGTGGTGCCTGGGCTGCAGAGAGCTAGGTCTGCTAACCCTAGAGGGTACATGGAACTTGACCATGTCACTTGGCTTTCTCACAGAACAGCAGCCTCAGGGCATTTGGACAGCCTAAGTAAGAGCTGGGGCTTTCAGTGTGGGTTCCAATGAATGCAGCAAAAGTGCCAGCACATTTTAGAATCAAATTGCATTGTTGTTTCTGCCACATTCAAAACAACCATAAACCCCTGTCCCTTTCTTGATGTTCGCACTCAAAATGGCCATGTGTGATGTTGTCACGGATGTCTTTTACAGACGCAACTTGCCACGCTCTGCCTTCTGGTCATGAAAATTTTGTTCTGCCAGCAAACACTCATGCCCTTCACTAAGACTCCCAAATGTTTGTCTCATTAGGGCATCAGCTGTATATCTAAAATCTCATAATCAAAATTGGTCCATTTCCAGATGAAGCACCAAATTCCCATTTTTAGCACCAAATTCTGTTTCTGTTTCCTTTTTTCATAAAAGAAATTGACCAAAAATTGAGAAGTTTACCATTCACATTTATTTCTGTGGACTTTGGGCATCAGGAATTCAGATAGCATACTGGGGGGTTGCTTGTCTGCACTGAAGAAGGTGGTGTTGGGGACCACAGCTGGAAGACTCAAAAGTTAAAGGGGGATGATTAGAGGTGGAAGAGAGCATCATCCAAAGGTCGGTGCCCTCACCTTTCTGGTGCCTGGCCTGGGGAAGTTGAGGACCAGTACTGCATCTCAGAGCGCCCACTCTTGCCCTCAGTGGGGCTTGCTGTCCACATAACATGGTGGCCCAGGGTGGTGGACTGTTACCACTCAATTCACAGTTATTCTAAGAAGAAGGCAAAGCTGCATCACCTTTTAGGACCTAGTTACACATCATCATTTCTGGTTTTATTTACCTGCTGAAGCACTCGTAAGCTCACCTTGGTTGGAGAAGGGACAAGGCCCCTGCCCTTGGCTGAAAGGAGTGACAGAGTCACATTGCATAAGAGTATTCAAGATAGGAAGTATTTTTTAATTCCCATTGGAAAGTGTACCATGCCACAATTATCAGAGAAGTCACAGTCGATACTAACCTACAAAAGATTAAAAGTTTCAAAAAATCCATAATAATCTTTGTAGAAGCCAACTTTTTATTTAGTCTTAACAATCACCAATTATATAAAAATACAATTAAATCTCTCATTATTTTCTGTGTGAAGAGTTTAATTGATTTTAACATAATGGTTCAGAGATTGCATTATGTATAAAAATATACTCCATTGACTTGGCTTTGTCCTGCTCATACTAATCAACTTAGTTCCAGTGTCATGTCTGGGAACAGTTTGCTGGCTCCCTACATTCCCCCCCTTAAAACCCCCCAGGGTTTTGTGACTCTATTACATTCTCAGGGCACAACATACTGGTCCATCTTATAGCCAGCATCATCTGGAATTTGAGACCACAAATTACCCCATCACCTCCCCTCCTTTTTTACTCTATTGCGAGATTCCTGAGAACTGAATTGTGCTTGTTTTCCATTAAATCTCCAGTGTTTACACAGTGCTCAGAATACAAAATGTATTCTTTCCTCAAAGAATGATTATCATTTGTATTCGTACATTCTTGTGGTTTATATACAGGCTATTTAATATTCTAATTTCCAGGTTAAGAAATTATTATATAGCCCCCATTCACAAGTGAGTAAAGGGAAGCCTGGATAGGTTTTGTAACTTGTCCAGTATCACCAGGCATGTGGCAGCTGAGGTGGGAATAAAATGCATTATTCCTCAGCCTAGCTTCATTACCTTTCATTCTCCCCTTTCTAAATCTGAGTGATATAGAAATGGTGACTGGTAATGAAGCAATATTGATATGTTTATCTTGCAAAAACTGCCTGTAGACTGTCAAGGTAGATATATTCCAACTTTAATTTCTTCCTGTTAACTGTAGCTGAATTCCAAGTCTTCAGATTCCATAAAGATTAGAGTCACATTAGGAAGACTCCAATCTTATAAAATTGATAATAAGGTTACTTAAGTACATATTCCCAACAAGATATTCTTAAAACCATTCCTCAAATATGGTAGTATGCTATATTCAACTATGTATGGAGAAGTAACCACTGATGCATACGTTATTCAAATACTCTATCCAAATATATGTTCACTTATTTCTAAATTTAATTTCTTTTGTAAGTTCTTGAGAAATTAAATTAATGTGTTCATTATCATCAGTGCTTTCACAGGAGCCCAGTAAAGACAGGAAAACCCAGAAATCAGAGAAATCGGCATTATGAGTTTATTTAATTTTTCTCTTCCCTTTTCTCGGTTCATTCTCTCTAAATGTTAATCAGTGAAGGAAAGCATATCTTGGAGGGTAGGAGGAACAGTATACTGTTTTCCTGGTTTGATTTTCCTCTCTTTTTAGCTACTTCAGTATAATAACTTTTTCACCTTTCAGAACTGCCATTTTCTCTTCTGGAAAGTAGGCTAAGAAGACCTATCATTAGCATTTTGCAGAGATGAGTGTTATGGGCTGAGTTTTGCCATTCGTCCCCCAACCAAAAATAAAACAAAACAAGACAAAAACATGTTGATTACTAGCCTCCACTCTCTGAAAACACGTTCTTTAAAGAAGTAATTAAGGTTAAATGAGGGCACTATGGTGGGCCCTAACACAAGGTCACTGGTGTTCTTAAATGAAGAAATGATTAGGTCCACACAGAGGGAAGATGAAGTAAAAACATAAAGAGAAGATGACCATCTACAGGCCAAGAAGACAGATTTCCCAAGTAACCAGCCCTGTTGGCCCCTTAACCTCAGACATCACACCTCTAGAACAGATGATAAATTTATGTTTTTTAAGCCACTTAGTGGGTGGCGATTTGGTAGGCAGCCTTAGCAAATGTATACAAAGAGGTTATGATTTATCCTAAATATAAATTTAAATGGACGATGTCAGATCAGTAATCAACGAAAGGTAATTTTTTTCTTCCATTCCTTCTCTTCCTAACCTGTCATAGTCTTGGAATGTCATGAACAGAAAAACCATAGGTATTTCATGCCAGATTTATTCTGCCAAGTCTGTTTGAGGTCATGGTAACTATTTTTTAAAATTGTTTTCTTGTAATGTTTCTTAGATTAAAATCTATCAATCCCAGGTCCCACTAGGATCTTTTCAGTCTAACAACCTTAATGTCTGCCTGCATGAGACTGTCAATGAAATTGATACATGTTTCTTACTGTAATAGACACATTTACCTCTCCAAGAGTATGCATTTATCCTCCAAATGTTAATGGGTCTTACGCATGTCTCTTTCCAGGGAGACTGTAATTTCACACAGTGGACACAGATGCACAAAGAAGGGAGGCCGCCTTTCATGCTGGTCACTTCACTTAGTTTTCTCATTTCCAGGGCATTCAGACAGGCATTTCCAAAGGCCAGGTGGCTTGTGCTGCCCCACAACAGAAATGATTGCTTTCCCACTGTCTCACTTGAGTAATGAGCTAATAGAAAACCAAGTTATGGATCTCCAGAACCAGGACAATAATAAAATCATAATGATATTGTTAGCAATCTGGCCCCAGTGCTGGTTTCTTCTCGCAGAGAAACACTGTCATGTAAATAGAAAAACTCATCAATCACAAAAATTGCACAAAAGCCAAGCCAACTGGCTCAAATTTACACATGGCATTGCTGGTGAGACTGAATTTCACTGCTGGGGGCAGTTTCTCTCAGAAAAATCCAATTAGCACCTAATTGACGGTGCTGACCTTTTCTGAGTAGATTCTGGGAAGTATGAACTCATGTGACTTCCACAAGGTCACACAGACAACAAGCAGTAAGACCAGGGTTAGAGTTAAGTCCTGGAATCAAGCCTATGTTGCCTCTGGCACTTAAGTCTCAAGCTTTAGGAGCTCAATAAGTGGCTGGACCCATGGTTTTATCACCTCAGAAAGCTGTACACAAGCAAGATAAACAAATAAATAAGCACATATGGAGAGCTCTGGAGTAATCCAAGTAAAATTAAGTGACAATTCCTTGAGTCTTAAACACTATCTCACCCCTTAAGGCAGGATAATGAACACCAATAGGCAATGGTGATTATGCAACGTGAAAAGCAAGAGGAAGCCAGAACCTCAAGTTTCCAGTAATAGATATCACTAACTTGACTCTTGATGGGGTGTGTGCTCTTAAGAAATGTGTGCTCTATCACTAATCATGGTCCTGTTGTTGTTTTCCCAAACTATTACATCTAGTCCCTTAGTTTAGTAGATTAGACTCCCCAGAATGACAGATTCAGAACTGAATGACTGCCAAGTTAGTAGGTCAAATGCATCCTCTTTCAACCTGACTACCAATGAAAACAAATCATGCTAAGAGTTCTCGGCTTTCTAAAAATGTGGCCGATTCAGAAAATATATATTGATAACTCTGCAGTCATTTTTCAAAATAATTTATATATCATGCAAATACCTCAAATCTGAAAATTTTGTTCAACAAAAATTCATCAAATGCCTACTCCAAGCCAGGCTATATTTGACCTACTGAGGATACAGCTATGAATAAAAATCCTGTCTTTATAGTCTGATTCAAAAATATAGACAAGAAGGGGAAGGGTCAAGTCCAGGAACAGGTATAAAGGACCCATGGACAAAGACAAGGGGGAGGGTGGATTGAATGTGGTAGGTGGGGGTGAGTAGGGTAGGGGAGAGGAATGGGTGAAAAATGGGGACAACTATCATTGAACAATTAGAAAGTTTTTAAAAGTTAGACAATAATAAAATAAAGGAAAAATGTAAAATGTTGTGAATAAAAATAATCAAGGTAGAGGAACAAAAACAACTGTGCTGATGGTGCAAGAACAATGGTTTTGCTCCAGGGGAAACCTCACACTGAAGTGATTTGGGCAGAGAACACAAAGCAAAAGACATCAAGCTATATCAATACCTGAACCAAGAGTGATTCAGATCAAGAACACACCAAGTGCTGAAGCCCTGAAGTGAGGTGGTTGGTGTACTCAGAAATTGCAAAGGGCCCTAGCTGGTGTAGCTCAGTGGATTGAGTGCAGGCCTGTGAAGCAAAGGATCAGGTTTGATTCTTGGTCAAGGCACATGCCTGGGTTGCAGGCCAGTTCCCAGTGGGGGACACATGAGAGGCAACCACACATTGATGTTTCTCTCCCTCTCTTTCTCCTTCCCTTTCCCTCTCTCTGAAAATAAATAAATAAAATATTTTTAAAAAATGCAAAGGAATCAGTATGGCTGGAGGGGAGGGGAGAGGAAAGAAAAGAGTAACAAGAAGTGCATTGGAGTTTGACAGGAAATGGCATGAGGACATTTGAGTCCTTATGAGGTGATCATGAAGACTTTGGGTGCCATTTTGGACAGAAAAGTAACATGATTTGCATGTTAAATATCACTCTGCCTCTGTGTAAAAATAGACTACATGTGGCAAAATTGGTAGGAAAGAGACCAATGAAAACGCTACTACCACCTAGGCAAGAAGTACCCCCTCGGCAAGAAGTGATGGAGACCTTAAGAGAACAACAGTGATGCTGACAAGGAATGGTGGGATCTTAAACATATTTTGAAGGCAGAACCAACAGTTTCCCAAGAGGTTGGACATAAGTTATAAAAGAGAGGAGCTGAAGACAATGTCAAATCTGCTATCAGCTAGAACAATGAAGTTATTATTTATTGAGACCAGAAAGACTGGGAGGCACGAGTTTGTTGAGGGAAGAGAAAAATGAGGAAACAGTTGTTCTCATAAAGTATTTTGAGCCAATGGCTCTAGGATTAGCAACAGTTTGGGTGAAAATGAAAATAGGATGGGGTTAGTTTTAAAAAGTTTCTTTGGCATATGTTGAAGTTCTTCTCAAAGAAGCTTTCTTGGAATAAATTATGTTTAAGCTAAGATCTGGATGATAAGTAGATTTTAGGGAAGGGAAGAGGAGGGCGGGGTGAGGGTTCTGTGGAAAAGCCTAGCAAGTTACAGGCTCACGAGCAGGATAAACCACAGGCCACAGCACATGCAGTCCCATTGGCTATAGCACTTGCTTTGAAAGGGGAATTTGTTCCAAGAAAATGAATATATTCGGAGATTATTTGAATGTGAGTAAATTTTGCATTTTCTTATGTGTTATTGTGCCTGTGAGAAACACTGGTGAATGCAGAAAACTGTGCAGTGGACTGGGCTCTGCATGAATATACAAAATGCACATATGCAACATCCCCAACATCTACCAGCCACCTCGGTCAACACCATGAGCCCCATCTATGCTCCACACCAGGTACAACAACTCTCCCTCCAGTCTCAGGTAACTCTCCTTCCACCACTCTGCACTTGTTCACAGTCTACTCTCTTCTGATTCTCATGTCCACAAACATAATTCGGCTCTTTTTGAGGGCCACTTTTGTTGTAGCATTTAACTATTTCTTAATCATTGGCACGTGTACACTATGCTCCCATTTTTACTAAGTTTGTGACTTCTTTTGATGTGTTTCACAAATGAATCTTCTGAATTTGCTATGCTCCCAGTTCCATAAGCCTTGTGACATGTGCTGCATAATTTTTCAGAGTGCCACGACTTTTAGGGAAGGATATATCATGTTAGAGCAGAACTGACTGTAACTGGAAGAAATCCAGGCACTTGGGGGGCATAGAGTAGTGTAGAGAAAAGGATAACATTTGAGGAAGAGGAAGAGTTGGAAGATCCAGGGGGAGCTGTGAATATTCATGTCATCTAGGGTCCTGTAAGCCAACAGAAGTTGCAGAGTAAGCCCTGACCCTTGGCTTTTCTGTGTGTGTATTGTAAGTGCCTGACTGAAGCTGTGAGGCACCCACTTCAGATAGGTCTATCTTGAATAAACACACACTGCCAGCTGTAGGATGAGATAAAGGGCCAGGCTACCTGTGCCCCTCCACCATTAATCCTTCTTTGTTTGACAGATCTTGGTTGATTTCAATGAATGACTATTTGGGCCACTTTAAATTCTCACTCCTACTGTTGGAAATTTACCAATTCAGAATAATCCCCTGAAAGCCTAGCACCCACCCTCCACTCTAATGAAAGCAGAACCCCAGGCTGGTAGACTCTCCCTCACTCTACCTGTAACCTCACAGGTAGAGTGGCCTTAGAGGTGCTTTGTATTTTCTAGGTCCTGTAAGCACTAAACCTGTGTCTTCCCAAAGTCTCCCAGTTGCAGTAAACCCCACAAAGGCTGGTCCAACCACACATTGGCTATTGAGAGGCTGGGAACAGCAAAACAATAATTATTTAGACTCTGTCATAAGATCAATTATAAACCATAAAGGAGAGTGTGATTGGGTTTAGAAAGATTGCTCACAGTGTGGGAATAGATGGGAGGAGACTGAGAATCCAGCAAAGAAACTGAGTTATTATCCACATAATAGGGATACTAATTATATTAAGCTGTAAATCTATTATTTGCTAAAACACATTTAAAGTTCTCGTACAAGACTGGCACATAATAAGTACCTAATATTGCTTATAGGCATATACTTATAATTGTTCCAAAGTGTTTCAAGTACATTGCATCATTCTATCCTTAAAGTAACCTCTGAAGGTATTATAATTTTAATATTTTTGAAAGAGGAAGCGGAGGTGCCAAGAGGTTAATCACTTTGCTCAAAGCCATTACCAAGCGACAATCTAAGTCCTCAAACTGAGTGCTCAGCCTTCATCTCCACTCACTGCTCTGTATGCTACCCTGGGGGCATAGAGGGATTAAAACCTGATTCACACGGAGCCAGAGAATCACATCCCCCACGTGGTTCTGACACCAGCTTTAAATCCTTTCTCAGGCTTCCGTTTCCCTGAGCAACCAACCCTGTTGCAAGTGTCCAGTGAGATTGGCAGCACCCAAACTCCACTCCATCATCTGTAGGTTTCATAAAATTAGACTTTGAGAAGCTCTTTCAGGAAAGTTTTTGAATCCTCTAGTCAGCATCACTCTGCATTATCAATTAGCACACAGTGCAAGGGGCTGTGGAATTAAGACGCCAAAATAGTGGGATTTTAGCCCACACTGTATAAAATCCAAATTGCATGACTCGAGATCTAACACTCTCTTATTTTAAAAAAATCAAAGATTTTTTCCCCTTTCTTACACATTCAATGCAGGAATAAATGCAAAACATGGACAATTCCATCACCTTTTTAGACTCTGAATGAAAGGTATCCCTGAATCTTAGAAGGACCTCAAAGGACAGATTTAGTATTTAATGCTTCGATCCTAACTGCCTTATTTAAGAAGAAATGACTTTCCGGGAAACTCTCAAGCCTCCCTTTTCATATTGCGAACAATCTTATGTCCCTTCTTTTTAAACTGCCACATGATATTTTGATTCTCTAGAACTGTTACATAAGCAAGTCTATCTGTGGAAAACAGCTTTATTGAGCTTTGGGAAATCACTCCAATCAGAAATGTGGTCTGATGGTGGAAGGTCAGGTGCAGTTCTCCTGAGGGCTACACCTGGAACATGAAGTTGATTTCTATTCTCCTCACAATAATCCTAGGGAACACTTAGAGATATTTCCTCTGCCACAACATTCCATTATTTGTTGATTATGCTTGGGTAAGTTAATTACTAGTAAGAAGATAATGAAAAACCTGAAGCTCACAGCTAAATAGAGGGGAGCAGTTCAAGCATAGTAGGATTTTACAGGTTTTAATTTGTTTCCATTTTTAAAGACTGCAAAGAGTTATCACCTTCCCCTCTACCTTATACCTTGAAATTTTGGAATTAGTGCAATGGAAAAAGCATTAGGCTAAAAGCAGCATTCTGCCAGAGTGCCAGAGGACTTTCTCAGCAACTCTGGAATACAGCTCAGGAAAGTTTTGTTTCTTTGATGTGTTTGCTTTATTTATTACTGAATCATATGATATAAGGCCTAAGAGGATTCAGACAGAATTTAACATACACAGATAGCTATATTTTCAGCCAGAAAAAATCCTAAAGTTGTAGAAAATATGTTTTCCATGCCCTGCATAACAACTGGACAACAGATGATTAGGGAAAATAGGGTGACCACTCTGCCACTCACATCTAGTTTGGGGAATGTCATTTGGACTCAAGTCTGCAGTGAGACCAGGAAAGGGCACCAGAGGATCTGAGGGAACTTCTATGTTACTGTAGCCTAGAAGGTAAGGAGGAGAAGATGACATGCAACCAGGAAGGGAGGGTGAGGCTGGGACACAGAGGGTCCTATCAGGTTCACTCTGATGGGCCATGGGGAATTATTAGAGTATTTTAAGATGTGGGCCAGAGGGGAAATGATTATATTTAATACTTTAGAGATCACTCTGGCTGTTATAAAGACAAACGCTTGAAGATGGAAATGAATCAATAAAGGAAAACCAGTGAAAAAGCCTATTCTAGAAAGGTAAGCTTTAAAACGTGTGATGGTTCCCTAGGGCTGCTGGTACCAAGTACCGTAAACTGTGCACCTGCTGTTGTCCACAAGGGTCACTGTCCTGCTCACGAGTGTGAACACTGCTATCAAGGCACATGGTAAGTGGGGACCGCTGTGCTGGATGTAACCTTAATGCTCCTGAGACAGAACAATAGGCTAAGTGCCCTGCTGACCCAGAAGGCTGACCATGGTGCTGTGGACGTGCTGGGTTGACCCAAGTCTTTGCTCATTTAGAATTATGTCATCTTCTATTGCACTGCCTCTCCCACCCAAACTCGCAAGATGAGAGCCCAGGAACAGAGGAAGGGAATGAACCAGAACAATGTGAGTGGAATGCTCTCAAGGTTCACCTACCCTCCAATTTCGGTTCGTTGTATTGGAATTATATTCCAGCATCTAGTCTCTCCTTGGGATGAGTTCTCACTCAGGAAGGTTTTTGTTTTCTCATGTGAAGAGCAACTGAGCTATCTCAGAGGCTCTCTAAGATGGTTCTAGACCATCTGAAAAACTAAACTTAAATTTGAACTAAAGAACAAAAAAGACAAAAGAAGACACTGTATAATTTGGGGAACAAGCAGGTGTTTTGTTTTAAAGTCAGAGTAATTTGGGATTGAATCCTGGTCCATCTGCTTGTTAACTGTGAGCCTGTTCTAAAACCAAGAAAATACTAAAGAGGGTATTTGTGCCATAAAAGGTGAATAATATAAGTGAGGTTCCCAGGAATGTGATTGGATCAGACAGTGATATATAATACAGAGCTCTTTTCATTGCTTAGCTAAATTAAACAAATTAGTGTCCTGTTCCTGAAGACAGGTGCATTGGCATTACCCCTGCACATTTGTCAGTCACCTCTGCCTGGGGTGGGAGGGGAAGGAGGACAGGTAACTGAGATAGAACCAGCAGAGCCAATTGGAGCCTCAAGGAATCTATTTTTCTGTAATGAGCACAGTGAGAATGTCTCCCAATTAATATGCCAATTTTAATATAAAGGACTTGTGCCTATAAGGAAATCCAGGTTCACCTTTTACTAAAATGAAAATTAAATATACTTAGTAAGTACTGATAATATTACCCAGGGGTGGCAAAAACAATCTGAAATAGGCCTGAAAGAAAAACACACCTGTGAACATGTATCTGACAGCCTTGAACTAAGTACATGTAAGGACAAAAAGAAACTTTCATTCAATAAAGTGTCTGCAAGGGTGTCCAACCTCTTGGCATCTCCGTAACACAGTGGAAGAAGAAGAGCTGCCTTGGGCCACCCATTTAAATGTTCTGGGACAGGTGATCACAAATAAAAATCTCATAATGTTTTAAGTAAATTTACACATTTGTGTTGGGCCTCGTTCACAGCCCCTGGGCTGCAAGCAGCCCAGGGGCTGCAGGTTGGACCCCCATACAAAAGAGTTATGGGTAATATTTCACATAAAAGAGTGATTTTATACTTTGGGAATAAATATCTACCTTTAAGGTGTGTATATAACTATCTCTATTTTACAATTGAGGAAGTGAAGCTCACAAAACTTAAAAAATTGGAGAAAAGTCACCCATATGGTAATTTAAGAGAAGAACACAAGTCTTCTTTAGTTCATGCTTCTGCATTCTTAGTACTACATTAGTAAACCTTAATAAGCAGGTGTGATATTAAAGTGTTAAATCAGTTATTCTGGTCTATTTAGAGCATGAAGACATATAAACCACATGAGTCTTACCTGAGTTTTCATCCCCAGCTCCCAGCACACTGCCAAGTACACATGCTCCTGAAACGTATTTGCTGAACGGATGAAATAATGAGATTGTTACTAGGTCAGCTTGTTAGATATAAACCTATATACTTTAGAAGTTATCAAAATTGTCTGTAAGTGATGAATGCATTTAGAAAACTGATTTCAGATGGCAATAGTGTGAGAATAGGCCAGTTTGAACCTGCAGGTAAAAGGCATCTTGGTGTGTGTCTGAATGTGTTCACCTGCAGGCTGAAATCATGTGGATACTATGGGGCTGAGACAAAAGGCGTGGACTTGAAAAAATAAATAAATACATATAAACAATTTTAATATAAACATAATTTCTATAATCTAATTTTAAAATTGATTGGGAATTTTGCTCTACCATATATCTTGCAAGTTTGGGGACCAAGTTACAGGGAAGATGCCAAGAGATCAGCGGACTATGTCCCATGGATCACATTGGCCTACTGCCTGTCACTGTAAATAAAGTTTTATTGGAACACAGCCATGTCCATTCGCTTATGTCTACAATTGTTTCACAGTAAGGTGTAGAACTGAGTAGCAGCAACAGATAATACATGGCCCACAAAACCTAAAATATTTACATCAAAATGTTTGCCAACACCTGATTTTGTCTTCACTCCTTATAGTGCAGATGATGAGCCTGAGCCTTTGACGTGTGACAGAAGGGACTCAAAGTTGTGTGGTCTTAGTGATATGGGAAACTTTGAAGAACCTCTGTTTAACCTTTATTTGCCCAGGCCCCAGGTGCCCTAGGGAGAATGATGGGGCTGTCTAGGATAAGTAAACAACAGTGCATTAGCTAGGACTGAGATGAACATCCCTGCTGTTAAAAACTGACCTTTGAATTTAGCCTTTGTACTCTGCTTTTGCCCCATAGCTAGAACTAACTTCTGCATTCCACTTGTGTATCCTGCTTTGCTACATAGACAAGAAGACCCTGTAAACTATAAAAACCCCAAGAATCCTTTGTTCAGGGCTCAGAATTTGGATACTGACTTTTATAGGCCCATGCACGTTAATAAAACCTCGTACTCCAGAAACCCTTGGTGTCTGGTTGCTTCATTTTCCTGCAACATTAGGAACAGGCTGGAACTAGAACTTAAGTCCCTTTCCTGCCATTCCTTTACATCTTTCTTTATCGCAATTCATGCCACCATCCTATTCTAAAAAATTATATGGATTCACAGACAATCTAGTATTACTTTCTTATAAAACACACATTATTTTATATATTTATATGTGTGTGTACATACAGATAATGTATATATATATACTATATATACAAACAGAAATACTATATGTATATAGTATTTTCTATGCAAATCCCAGAATCTTTTAGCTGCCTTGTAACAGCTGCCACTCAAGAGCACCTGGGAATAGTAAACCCCCCAGGGAAAGCTGCTACATCATTTACTGGGCTTTATAAAAGCTGAGTTGAAAACCATCACAAAAACATACAAAATTTTATAGAAAATTGACCTGAAAAATTGAGGCTTCAGCAATAATTCAAAGGCCAATTTTGTGAAGATGACAGCTGGATGATTTTCTTTGGTGGATGCTCTATAAACATGAACAGAAACTAGATGTGTGTGTTTGTGTGTATGTGTGTATTACTCACTGGTGAAATTTTAAAAATGAGAAGGAAATGGGTCTAGATCCTCCACCACAGTGGAAAATATGGTAGGGATTTCAGTGGCGATAAGGATGCTAGCATGCCAGAGGCTGTGTCTGAATTATCCTCCCCTTATGCCATGGAGAGTAGGAATCAGCTGGGCCAAAATTATCTAATGAAACCAAGATGGCATAACTCCTATGAATCTCTGTGGGAAAAAAATGCACAAGTCACAGAAGCATGCGAGATTGTGAACAAGTTGACAATGAGCCCAAAGCACCAAAAGAGGAAGTAGGTTGTCCTGAAAGTGAAAGAGAATCCAGGAAAGCTATGAAATGTTGACAGAAACAAGATCCAGTGTTGGAAGGTGAAGTGGGGAGAAGGAACTAGAGGGGTGCAGTCCACATCTTCAGGGTAGGTTCAGACACCACCCCAGCCAGAGTGTTGGCTCTGGTTGGCTGTGCATGAAGGGCCTAACAAGCAGATGAAAGTGAAGGAACCCTCCTTTCACCAGAGGGTGTCCCAAAGACTTTCTCATAAACAAATCAATGAATTACTTCATAACTGAATATTGCAAGTATCTTGTGACAGATCTGTGTGGGTATCTGAGTCTTTTGACAGTTCAGTATTGCTCTCATTAGAGAATTGATCCTTCCCTAAACTATGTCAATTTGTCATGGATGGTGAACTAGGATCTCCGCTTCCCATCAAGGGGGAGGGATGTTAATTTAAGTGAGCCGTAATAGGATAATTAGTGGTAAATATCTGAATCAACTCTTTCTAATCAAGTGGAAAAAATTAATTTGTCATTATTAGTTGGTACAAAGAATCTCTAAGAGTGCTATATAATTATTCACATATAAGGAGGAATGACCAGAAGTGAAGCCTGAAGACACTAACTAGACAGGTACCCTTGATATGGATACATTCTGCCTGGCACCTGTTCCCATCCCTTGCTCCATTCTCACTGAATGTCACCTGGATGCTTCTGATGGGTTGAACATAGTACTCATAACTATTCCATGGATGAAAGGAAGGCTGGAAAGGAGCATTCCAGGGTAATGTCTTGGAGAGGCTGGATTTCTTACAGGGGGGTTCTCTAAACATAGGGAAATGAGATATCCATAAGACCCATACAAATGAGATATCCATAAGACATGGTAACCTGGCAGTTCCCTGGCCAATGAGAGTGTCCCATCTCCCTGAGCCTAACATTTAGTAAAGGTGGAAGCACATAGGTTAGACAGGGTCATCAAGATGTGGAGAAGTGGCATAGACACTGAAAGAGAGTAGGTCGCTGTTCTCAGATAACAGAGCATAAGTAGCACAAGATAAGTACCATTTTGGCCCTGATGACTGCATGGCTTTGACATGTGACAGGAACAACAAAGAATGGAACTAATACAGAAGAAAGAAGAGCTCAGAGTTATTATAAAGACAGGGATGCAATTGTACCACAGCCCCTGGATCCAGTTATGCCCAAAGCCGCACGATCCCTGGATTGTGCAATTTTCTGAGCTGGCATTCTCATGTCTTCCTTCCACTGGTTGTTCACACAAAGCCTAATAAAATGACCATTCTCTAGATGTGTGTCCTTACTAAGTAAAATCCTGGGAGAAGGGGTGCCTAAATGAGGAATGTTATTTCCAGAAATGGAAAGTGACATGTTTTGGTGTATCTCTTACATGTGAATACTTCAAAGAGAAGATAAACAAGTTACAGAAGGTACTTTTTTCCTTTTCAACTACATTAGCTCCTACCTACCTATTCTTCATGGGTTTTAAGTTTGAGGGTATAGAACCCTTCAACTAGGATAGCTTTTGGGTCACAAGTGCACACACCAGCGTATGGCATGCTTTCTCCCTCCTTGAGCCTAAGACACATTGAACCTAACGAGATACCAAGTATGCCAAATGTCAGCATAACCATGCCGGCTTTCTTGACCTCTCTCATATTGTCTCATCTATTGTATACTCCAATGATTTCATACCCTTCATTCTGCTCCTTTCAAACTACTTAGTCTAATACTACCCTCAGTGCTTATGAAGACAGAGACAGAGAGAAAGGGGAAGAGACACCAGGAGGCCTGCAACCTAAGGCACCTCAACAGAGAGCTCTCCATTAGGATTTTAGGCAAGACTGCTGCTATATATAAGATTTACTTTGCTTTTGTTTTCTTCTTCTTCCTTTGTGTGTATTGTCAGAGTAAACCAGAGCCAGATAAAAGTTGGAGCAGTGAAGGCAAACTTTACACAGGACTATTGCAATAGGAAAATGAGAGACTGGGCCAGAGCTGGGCTTTGTTCTGAACAGAACAGTTACTGACAATTCGTAGTCAAGCAGAAAGAAGGACCATTGGATGGAAAATTAATAAGAGGAGACCTCACGTCCACAGATTTTTCTGGCTAAACTGATGGAACAGGAGTTCTGCTGAAGGCAGGCCAGTATGAACAGGTACCAAGGAGGGGGGGAACCTCACTAAACTGACATAGGTTTCTTGCTAAAACCATATTTTATGAGGAAGTACACAGATAGATTTAGGAGAAGGTTCAGGAGCCTGATTCAAGTTCTCAAGCAAAGAATCCTCGGAAACTTTTTTCTCAGAAACTAACAGCAAGGCCATGGTCATGTTGACAAAGTAAAGCTTGGAGAATTCTGGATTCCCTTTTTATAACAGCATTTTCATAACCTCAGAAATGCAGCAACACCTGGAAACTGTGCTCTGGAGATTGTGTAAGACATTTTTGCCTTTATTATCTAATTTAATTTTCATGAAAATCCTGTCAGGGGGATTGTTATTATTTCCAATCTACAACAGAGGAAATTGTAAGTCAGAGAGATTCGGCAACTTAGTGCCCCAGAACTTATAAACTCATATATGAGCACCTGTGGTTTGAAATCAGGTTTGTATAAATGGAAGCCTGCATTTGCTGTCTTCCACCTGGTGCCTGAGCTGTGACTCAGATGCAGAATGAACCCGTTTTAGCAAAAGAAGCAAAAAGTTAAAAGTTCTCTGTTTAGTCTGAAAGGGGCTAAAAATATATGAAGATAAAAACTGGCAAAAGTCAGTATGAGGTTATTGGGTGTCTGAAAGTTTAAAGAGGATCTATGTTAGTCTAGGAGGAAGATCCAGCACCCAACTGGTAGAAGCTGGGGAGAAGCTCATTCCCTGCTTCTCATGCTTCCCTATTCCTTTAGCCCAGGAGGAAAACATGGAAAAACCACTGCTGGCCTATCCCCCTACCTCCAGCTTCTAAGATGATCAGTTCTCTATGGGAACCAGGAATGTTAAGTAACATTCTCTTCTAGCTCCCCTGTATTAGTCAGGGGCCTCCAGAGAAAGAGAACCAATAGGGTGTGCATATATAGAAAAAGAGATTTATATTACAAAATTAACTCATGATGGTTGAGGCTTGGTCCATCCAAAGTCTAATAGGGGAGGTTGGCAGGCAGTTTTCTGGAAGGATACTTTCTTGCTTAGAAGAGGTCAAACTTTTTGTTCTATTAAAGTCCTTGATCATTTGGATCAGGCTCACTCACTTTATGGCAGGTAAGCTGGTTTACTGAAACTCCATCAATATCAATGTAAATTTCATCCAAAAACAGCATCACAGAGGCACATAGAAAATGCCTGGAGACATAGCTGGCCATTGTGGCCCAAGCAAGTAGACATAATGTTAACCATCACCTCCCTTCTCTCTCTCTGTCTCTCTCAATCAGGCAGGCCTGCTACCCTCATAGTATTCTGATATTTCCAGCACTTCCACAGATGGAATGAATAATTTTATTCACAGGGACAGGGGGCATCGGAAGCCTATTGGCAACTAATCTCAGACTGTTTTCCCATCAGCTTTATTAGCAATAAAGATAATCTTTTCATTCTTTTTATGATTCCTCACAGATGGGTCCTAATTTGAGTAGAACACAGGATGCTATGATATATAGATGCATAGGTTCAGCTCTTAAGAATCATGGACTAAAGTAAAGCACAGAAAGTTCAGATGAATTGAGACTTTTGGCTGAGCCTGGTGAGATGCTTTAGGATCTAAGATTTAGTAAGTTCAGATCTTTATTTTAATGCAACAAATTATAGCTACCCCAAGTTGCTGTTAGTTACTGCACTTTTTTAAAAAGTGAGGGCCTCCTGAGTGATACCATATCGGCTCTCACTAAGCACCCCCAGGGGCCCTCGGATGCAGGCCACCGTAGCTGACCCTGACCCAACTTACATGGGGGCTGAGTCAAGGTGCAGGTAATAAAGAAAACACTTGGGCCCAATTAAGGCTCCTCAGTAGAGAGATGGTATAATTATTAGTAGATGAAATTAGGTCATTTTTTTCTCCCACCATGAGGTTTTTTTGCAGGAACCCCAGGCAGCATCTTAACCCTGTGATGGCAGTTCGGTCCGGTGTAAGCAGCAGAGTGTGAGGTTTAGCCTTTGCATTTGTGGACAGCTGGCACATACTCAGAATACTGAAGTTAGAGTACAAAGATGAGGCCTCGTGAAAGAAGTTAGTGCAGTTAGTAATAAATAAACGAAAAGGAATAAGGTCTTTATTGTACAGGGACTGTGTCTCAGTCTTTGAGGTGGACAAGGAGTCGGTGAAACAATTGCCAACTCAAAAATTAGGAAAAAACATGGCTGGTGTAGCTCAGTGGTTTGAGCACAGGCCTGGGAACCAGAGGATCACGGTTCAATTTCCAGTCAGGACACATGCCTGGGTTGCAAGCCAGTTCCCTGCAGGCCAGTACCCAGCAGGGGATGCACTAGAGGCAACCATACATTGATGTTTCTCTCCTTCTCTCCCTCCCCTCTAAAGATAAATAAATAAATATATTTTTTTTTAAATTAGGAAAAGGCCCTGGCTGGTGTAGCTAGTGGATTGAGTGCTGGCCTGCGAACCAGAGTATTGCGGTTCGATTCCCAGTCAGGGCACATGCCTGGGTTGCAGGCCAGTTCCCGGCAGGGGACACACGAGAGGCAACCATACATTGATATTTCTCTCCCTCTCTCCTTCCTTTCCCCTCTAAAGATAAATAAATAAAATCTTTAAAAAAATAAATAAAAATAAAAATAAATTTAAAAATTAGGAAAAATATTTAAAATTCCTGTGCCTATAGCACCCACTCTATCTCTAGAGGTGGAGTTTTTGCAAATGGAAATGGTTTAGAAATTATACTGCTGTCTTTCTCTTATAATAAGAGCAATGGAGAATAACTGACACACTGTGAAGAGAAGGCAGTGTGTTTGTGGAGGAAGAGGGATGGTTTCATAAGGTAGAGTTTTGATCATAGAGACTAGCGCGGCCTTTTATGAAAAGGGAAAACTGATTTTCTTGGCTTGAATGCCCTTGAAAGGAGTTTAGGAAAGATGCAGGTGCTGTTGTTACTTGAGCAGAGATGATGTTGTCTATGCCCCCAGTCATAATAGAAAGGACTTTGTTCTAGAAGGCAGAGACCCCCAGAAGGAAACCAGACACAAAAACATGTAAGGCTTTTAAGAGCTGTCTCCAAATACAGAGACAGACAAGTACCATGTGACTTCATTTATATGTGGAATCTGAAGAACAAAATAAACAAATAAACAAAATATAAGCAGGCTCGTAGATACAGAGAACAGACAGATGGTTGCCAGATGGAAGAGGGTTGGGAGGCTGGACGAAAAAGGTGAAAGGATTAAGAAGTACAGATTGGTGGTTACAAAACAGTCATGGGATGTAAAGTTCAGCATAGGGAATACAGTAAATAATATCGTAATAACTATGTATGGTGCCAGGTGGGTACTAGAGTTATAGGGGTTATCACTTCATAAATTACATGAATGTCTAACCACTATACTGTGCAGCTGAAACCAATATAAAATAATACTGAATGTCAACTGTAATCAGAAAATTAAAATTAAAAAAATGAGCTATGTCATAATAAAAGGTAACACTTCCATAAAAGATCAGAACGGCTGTATAAACTGATAATGTACAACGTGCCCTAACTGGAGAACAAAAGATAAGAAGGACGTCAGCTACTCAAAAGCATTTAGAGTATCACAGTCATGGTTCTGAATGCGGTGACCCCACTGCCTTTCTAGGGATGGGGCCCTGAGGGAGGCGCAAAGGGACCAAGCAGAGTGATGATATATTGACAACAGACCTGGTGCTAAAGTTGGCCTGAAAAGAGAATGCTGCCAGCGTTGAGTCATCCTACGCTGGGAGATGAAGGATGACGGGATTATTCCAGACCAAGGATGCCTTTTGCCAGGCCCACACATCATGTCCTTTGCATCTCTCCTTCTGACAAAAACCTGCAGAGGATGCCTGTGTCTTGACATAAAGAGAAATGGAAGAAAAGAGGGTGCTCAGATCCAGCAAGTGCTGTTAGCATAATAAAGAGAGGAGCCAGGGGGAAAGAGTTAAGGTGGATTAAACAATGAGCCTTCCTTAAAGGAGCATTCAGGAAAGAAAATTAGATGGAAATAGGCCATCAGGGTTCTACCTTATTGTGCTGAAAAGGGTGCAACCGAAATGTTACTTGAAGCCTGAAATGCTGAAAAAGATGGAATCTTGAGGGTTCACAGCAAAGATACTGAGGCTCACTGTAGAAGGCTGAAAAATGGCAAAGTAAAACAGGGACTAAATTCTTGGCAGCAGCTTTTGTTTGGAATTCTGCAGAGGGTGACTCTCCAACAGAAACAAATAGGGTGACCAGGAGAAAATCACCCCTATCCAGCAGTTCCCTGTGCTTCTTGGAGATTCCGTGGAAAATAACCAGAGCAGGAGGGTGTGTGGGATGAAGCTAAAAAGAGTTGCTCATGGGGGGAGGCAGGGTCATCATGAAGCCCTCGCTGGCCACAAAAGCAGGGAACAGAAGTCCAGAGTCCAGAGTTCAGAGGGAAAGGAGCCTCAGGGCCCTGAACGTGAAGTGTGGGAACTACAATGTGGCAGTTGCAGCTGCCAACATACTAGAAAGAAAGTGGGGAATATCCCTGGTGTCGCTCTGTGATGGTAGGCATGGGTTATAACTAACACCCCTCCAAGTGGGCAGTTTCACTTAATAGCCTTTACATCCTCAGGCTTTGCTTACTGGATGATTAGCACAGACAGACTGACTGGTGTCCTGGTGCGCAGAAGGCACAGCAGAAGTTCTTTGTCTTACAGTCTCTCGGATACCGCATTTCCAAAGGGCTCTTTGACATGTACTGGTAATGCGGCTCTGGGTTTTAAGAGTTTTTCCTTTTGTGAGAGTAGATGCAGGTCATGGAGTTATTTAGACTTTTTGGTTCATATCACACTGTATTTATAAGTTCTAGGAAAGATTGCTCTTTTTATTTTATTTTATTTTATTTTTTTTTATTTTATTTTATTTTATTTTATTTTATTTTATTTTATTTTATTTTATTTTATTTTATTTTATTTTATTTTATTTTATTTTATTTCTATAACTTCCCTTTTTATGTCCAGTTCCCACTCTCATTTTTCTCCTCCCCCAGGCACCCATGAAAATGCATTTGGCACCACCTCTGCACTGTTCTTTCCTTTGTGCATGAATAAGTGAGCTTGATCCTGGTTAATTTATTTAAATTGACATCCCTCCTCCTTCCCCGGCGTCTCTTGTAACTCTTCCCCAGCTTTGTACATCCTCTCTTCTTCGCCTGAGTCAGTACCAAAAACATGTATATTTTACATATGTGACTTTTACATTTCTTTGCTTCTCCCCATTAATAAAATTCTATGAGTGAAGGAACTCATGTCTGCTTTGGTCAATGCCGTGTCCCTAAATTCTGGCATAGTCCCTGTCCCATAGTAGGCACTCAATAAATATTTGTGAAAAGAGTGAATAAATGAGTGGTGAAATGGTGCTGGGAACATGTATTGTGCTGTTTTGTTCTTGAGTTTAGTCAACATTGAATGTGCAGGACTGGTCATGCCAATAAAACATCAATAATGTTCTATTGGCATTCGAACACTTAAAAGTGAGATGGAGAAGAGAGTTGCTTTTGAATGAATTCGCCCTCGGACCCTGGGAGGCAGATACATCGTTCTGGTGTGCTGAATAGACCGGAGCGGAAGGAAGAAAGGATAAACCACGGTGTTGTTCATTTAACTGAAGTAACAAAGAACATGGGATGTTGAAGTGTTATATCATCTCTGAGGATTTAATAATGGAAAGCTGTTTACATGCAAATTGGAGGAATTTTCTGGAGAGAATAGTGTATTAAATGAATGTCACATGGAGTTACTGCTTGAGCACTGAAGCGTTACACACTGGCTGGACAGGGTGGTAGTGCATGATAGCATGAGGGACGCATTGTGGCCTTGGGGCCACAGTAGGGTTTTAGGATGAATTCAAATCACTGCTCTGTCTTATTTAGCCTTGGAGGAGGTAAGAGATGAACTGTCCGCTGGTAGTTCTGGAAGGAAAACTGAAATGATGCCTGGAATTGGGAGAGAAGACTCATGAATGATGCAAGGGGTTGCCCTAAGAAACTCTCGTTCTAGCCTCCTCAAGGGCACAGCCACGTGTCTGGTCAGTAAGCATGAATCGATAAGACCAACAGTTTAAGGAACAAAACATAAGAACAAAAAAGTTATAAAGGATCACTGAGCTCTTCTCTCTCCTGTTTTCATGGAATAAAGACATTGTCCATTCTCCTGCAGGAGAAACAGGCTTTTTCTTCTCTTCAAGGCTTCCCTTGGTTACTTTTCTTGTGAGTGATATATTTTATTTTATTGTGGTGTGGATGGGGTGTCAGGGAGACACAGAACATTTGTATCTCAGTCATTTTCTTGCTATCTTTCTGAGTGGCCGCTCCACATATTTCTCTACCAATTCATGGTGTAAACATGTTGAAAAATTTTAGCTTTTTGGGCAAGGTTTTCATGGAGGGGAGCGTGTTAGGAGATTTAGTTGTGGCTACGGGTCAAGCAGATTTTTTTAATTCTACTTACTAGTCACAAAACTAAAGGTTTACCTTCATTCTTTCTTCTAGGTCTCAATGAGTTCCAAACTCAAGAAAGAAAGGGCAATATTGATTGGCTCTCTAAAACCTCAGCATATTTCAAAAAGGACTTTGACCTTACGTTAGAAAGTTCTTTCTTTCACTAGCTAGATGTTTGCATAGAAGGAGGGGACTGCTTCTAATGTTTTCTATCAGGAGAGGCTAAGTCACTCCATCTCCACACATTGTTGAGTGAGTCTTTTCCCTAGAAAAATATTTGGCCTAATAAAAGATTAATGCTGGTTCCTACATTGCTGTAGAATTTTGGAGTTTACAAAGGGCTTTAAGATGCATCATTTTCCATAATATGGAAAATGTGTATTTATTTCCATGTGTATTTATTTTTATGCTTATGTACCTCATTCCTTTCAGATAACATATTATTCTAATTTAGATGTTCATGTGAGTCAGCCCCAAAGTAGACTCTTGCAAGTTGACTTTATTTTATGAAGCAATCAAAATAACAGTTTTAAATTGTAAATTAATGATAGATGTTAATTATTATGATAAAATAGTAATAGTACATACAAGGTTAACCATGTTGTCTCATATTTGAATGTTACAAAATATTACTCACTACTTTGTAGTGTTCTCTTAGAGCCTTCAGAATGCTTTGGAATGTTTTTTTACAATGAGAAATTGTTAACTCTGGGGAACTGATTTTATTTTCATTTTAATTTCAAGTCTTTACTACAAGTAATCTCTGACCAAATATTACAAATAACATGAGTGATCAATAAAGGTAATACAATTTTTAAAAGATTTTATTTATTTATTTTCAGAGAATGAGAGGGGGAGAAACATCACTGTGTGGATGCCTCTCATGCATCCCAAGCTGAGGATCTGTCCAGTAACCGAGGCATGTGCCCTGACTGGGAATCAAACCAGCAACGCTCTGGTTCGCAGGCTGGCACTCAATCCACTGAGTCACACCAGCCAGGGCAGGTAATACAAATTTCAATATATAAAGAAGTATAATGTTTCTTGTTTATTTGCTCGATTTTTTTTATTTTTAGAGGTTAGTATTCTGCTTCATATAGCTTTGGGAGTGGCATTGAAAAATAAATTAGAATCCAGAAAACAGTTTTATAATGCATAGTAGTTATAAAGAACAAAACATACTTTGAATTTTGAGTTTATCACTTTTAGTTTATGAACCATTCCAATTTGCTTAAGCTACCTCTAAGCCTTTGCTTTGTTATTCATAAAAACAAGTCTAAGAATATTTAGTATCTAGGTTTTGTAGTGAGAATTACATAAAATTATATGTGGAAAGTACCTAGAACAAAGTATGTGCTCAATAAATGGTATGAATTTTACATACGTCACTCTCTCTGTCTCCTAGGCAATCTCTTAGCAAAGCACATCCTATTTTGATGAATATATTCTAGTCTCTTGATTACAGAGTCAAAATCATTACAACAGAATCATATCCCAGACGCAGAAACAAACAACCTGGAGTCAGGTGGCTGTCTGAGAGGACTGTGACCTCAAAAGAGCGCAGAGACTTCACTTTGGGAGAGGTCCTTACGCTTTTTAAAAGAGGCTGAGCCCTAGCATGATAATTCTGAATCAGTGTTCCTGGGAGCTACGCTTTGCACAGGTTGGTTCTCTCCTGCAGGCCTGCCCTTTGGGATTCTGCTCGCTGTTTGCCTCCCAGCTGGAATGTAAGGCTGGCCAGGCTCCAGACTGGAAGCTAATAGCGCCTGGAGATTCAGCAAGGCCCTTCCACTGGAGGATTTTGATTATGCCTCACCTTTGGCTTCACTGGCCTTCCTGCGGGAGTGAAGACTCGAAAGCCCTGTTTCCGTGTAATGCTAGGAGATTTCAAGAAAATGTAGCACCTTAAGCCCTGTTTTCAGGTAATGCTACAAGATTTTGAGAAAATGTAGCACTTTGAGCCCTGACCTTATTACTCCAGGGTCTTTAGCAGCATCCAAAATCTAACTCTGGCATCATCATCTATAACTGGTGCCAATATTTGGGGGCACTTCTAAAAAGAAAGCACTCAAAGGGGCACAACATACAAATATTTAGAGAAATACTAATTACCATAACCCTGAAGTAGGAGTCTCGCCGTGAGAGACAAAGGCATCCCACACCACAGAACACAGGGCCGCAGGTGGGCCACCCACCGGGCAGGAAAATCACAGTGACCACGGAGAAGGCACAAAAGCCCAGTTCATTTCACCCAATAATAAATCAGAATAAAAACCAACTACACAAACGGTGTACCCTTCTTTAACACTTCCTTCCAAGAGGACCCACCCACTTTGTCATGTCCTGGTACAAACCTGTTTGGAGGAGAATCATGGACGTGTGAACCATCTGTTCCTCATTTACTTTTTGTTTAACCAAATATTTATGTGACGATTTATTATAAAAAACCCACTGCTAATAAGACAATATATTAATAATGTTTTCCCAAACAAAGCATTCCATACTGAGCACCCAAGTAGTTTTTTGGAAATAGGTTATTAGCCAACTATAAAATGATTTCTAATTTTTTAGTTTTCTACACTTGGCTAAGAGCTCTATGGGCATCAGTTACTGGTGGATAGCATGAACTTATCAGTGTTGTTTGATTGTTAATTGATAGGTTGGGTAGATAAATGGATGAACAGAGGAGCAGATGAAAGGCAAAAAATTATGGTGTGGGTGCAAGAATGTGTTTACTGTTAGAAAGATCAGGGTTGCCATTTTGGCTTGTTTATGTGTTAGCTTCTCTGAATTTAGGGTTTTCTTCTGTAAAATCTATATAATAAATGGGCATAACACCTGGGCATTGTTCTGAAATAAAATAAGATAATGCACATAAAACATTTAGTATAGTGCTGTCACATAGGAATTGTTTAATGAACGTGCTCTGTTTGTCATTTGTCCATCATCACCATCGTCCTCTTCCAAGTCCTCTCTCAGAATTGGCAGTAATAGAAAAGAATAGAATATTACTGTATCTGTGCTCTGATTTGCTGCATGACTATACACAACTCACTTAACTACCCTGGGCAGCCCACGATCAAGATACCACCAGGTCTGGTGTCTGGTGAAGAGCTACCTCACCAGATGGTAGATGAAGTACAATATCATCTACTTCATGGCTCATAGACAGCCCTTCTTCTTGCTCTGCTCTCCCATGGTGCAAAGGATAAAAGGATAAAAGGGATCTTGAGGTCTCTTTTAATAAGAATACTCACTAATCCCATTCATGGGGGTTGCCCCCCAGTCACCCCAAGGCCACACCTCCTAACACCATCACTTGGGGGATTAGGTTACAGCATAGACGTACTGGGGAGGCACAAACATGGCTCACTGGAGTCCTTATTTGAAGAAAACAGGACAAAGGATGGCACACTACATAATCTTCAAACCACACTTTGATGGAATGTACCTGGATGTAGACAAGCTCTACTTATTTATCTCCAGCTGTGATTTCCTCTCTGAGATTTAGACTCTTCTAAACATAACTTTTCTCTTTAATGTAGCCTTTTAGATGACTCTCTAAAAGCTCAAATTTAGCATGTTTAAAATGTCACAGAGTCTTCTTAAATCACACCCTGTTGCTAGCCTTTTATCTTTATTCCCTACTTTAGTTAATAGTACCGAAATTTACCGAGGAAATTAAGACAAAGAACTTCAAGAGGATACATCTCCCTCCATCTCTCCTTTATTCCCCACAAAGTATCAGTTTTGAAATTATGCTCACATTTCTTTTGGAATTTCTACATTTACACCACGGCTCTAGTTGAGAATTTAACTGTTTGAGGATTATTTTAATAGCTTAGTATCTCTTTTTTCTATGTCTAACCTTGACATACAAGGTCCAGAAAAAAGATCTTCCACCACCATCATTATTTGAGCCTCTAATTTGAGGCAAGAAGAACTTCTTTCTGTCTCTATTGCTCATAATTTGTCTTCCATGCCAAGCTTGGTGCCCAGAAATATATACTACACCTTGATTAGGCAAACAAGAGAACTGATATATGAGTTAGAGAGACAAAAAGCTAGCAAAAACCTGGGAAACCCAATAAGGATGAAATTTTTCACATCAGAAGAGGAAAAGTTAGGCCTAAAGAAGCCTCATGATCCTAGTGAAGAAGGCTTTAAAGCGGCTTACCTATCTGAATACACCACCAAATGGATCTTAGGGCTATTTCTTTATTCTTCCCTTCATCTCCCACAGAAAGGACAGGGCTGAGCACAGAGTAAATAGTCAGCAAATTTGTTGAACTGCACAGAAATTATGAGTTACTTTTTAAACAGAAGACACATTGTAACTATAATTTATCTGAAACACTGTGAGTAAATTTCTTTGGGCATTCAACACTTCAAAATGCTAATTTATTTGTCATGCAAATTAGTGAATTCATATTGTTTCAACAATACACGCAGAAAGTCAAATCACCAAGGCAACTTGAAGAAATATGATTATCATCAAAGGCCTGGTACATGATTTCTTTCAGCACCTTTAAAAAAGACAGGAACTAGAATTTGTCAGATCAGGTGAAGATATAATACATATAAACACACACACACACACCTACAGAATTAGTTCATGTAGTGTTTTTAGTCAAGGGAAAATAAAATAAAATGTGAAAATATATTTTTGGAGTTGGCATTCTTCTTTGTAATAAAGAATTGCTCACAGAAACTTACTGTACATTTCCTATATGTGTGGATGGTTATGGACGAAGTTAAACAAAAGGGAGTGAATTTTAGAATCTCTTTCTTTTAATGTATTGTTTTCATGATCAACGAACAAGAAGAGACTGAGTAGCTCACACAGATTGCTATCACTGCGGAGGCTGGGAAGAGGCACTCTGCTGTGCTCACCGGGATGCTGCTGGCTTTGGTACGCAAGAGCTGGGCGTGGAGGACCAGAGGCACAGGTGGGAAGCTGGAGAAAGAGGGACAGGAGGTACATAATTTGAAAACTCTTGCCTGAAACTAAATAAACTGGCCCATAAACAAAACCCACCTTCACCACTGAAATTATGAAACTCTGTCCCTCTTTTCTTTTGGTCTGGCAATCCATTCACGGAGACACCAGACTGAATTTGAAAGGAAGAGGGGCTTTCTCGTATTGTACCTCTCATTCACAGGGAGGGCAGTGGCTGGGATGACACCCTGATAGGGTGAGGCACCTCTGTGAGCTCCAGTTTATCTAGAAACGATGCAGATCACAGAGTACATGTCTTTGTACAAAGACTAAGACACACAAAAATCTAGAAGTGGACTCATGGCCTCTTGTGTTGCCATTTTATTGGTGGCAACGATGATGATAAATTGCAAAACATTGTACTGAGTGAAGTCAGGTGCTCTGCTGCAGCTGACCATCGGTCTTCCTCTGATGAGCTGCCACATGGCAGAAGGTACAAGTTATGAAAGACCCAACCTGCAGGTCTCCTAAGAGCTGAAACAACATTCATAGGCCATGCAGGTAAATATGAAGGCAATCCAGAAGACAAAACTCTCAGTGTATATTCATACATTTTAAAAATAAACTTGACTTCATGAAAATGTAAATGTAAAATGAAATACAAAGTAGATGACATTAAGTGGAAGGTCAAAGGAGGTAGAGAGGAAGTTAATTCATTAATTGGTTTATTCAACAGCCAGCAACTATTCATTGAATATCTACTATGAACCTAGCACTTTTCTAGGCCAAGGTACAGTGATGAGCTACACAAATACTTCTTTCCTAGTAGAGCTCGTGGTCTACTTGTGAAAAAGCAAAAATCAGTCAAATATATGCTATGCCAGCAGGTGGTGGGTGAAGAGAAGGAAAATGAACCAGAGAAGTAAATAGTGGATGGTTAGTCAGCCACACTTACTAAGGACCCATGTGGAGATGGGGTTCCAGAAAATAGGGCATACCATAGCGTCTCAGAATTCTCGTGGGGATTAAAGTGATCTGGAAAAGGATGAAGTCATGGAGAGCAGAGGGAGGCTTTAGCAGAGAGGAGGTTTTGTCAGGGGGATGTGGGCATCTGGGGCTTCTGCTTGCCTCACAGTTGCGATGTGGAGGTGAGGGAGGGAGGGCTTGGTTTCGTTCCCTTTTCTCTAAGGCACATGGAGGCCTGAGCTACCCTCTAGATACCTGGGTAAGGCAAACCCTGCATTGTTCCTGACTCCTCCTAATGGAGACATGGACCATGGAGGAGGGGTGGTCAACACTGGAAAACCAGAAGTACCTGTTCTCCCCTTTGTCTACAGCAGATGGAGTCAGGGGGACCAGTATAGAGAAGTAATCCCTCTTTCTCTTGACATTAATGTGAGTTGGTTCTAGCTTCATAAATGTATTTTAATTTTACTTTAAATACATGTAAAACATTGAAAAAATCCACCTTGTGCTATTCAAGAAATCAGATAATGCATCTACCTGTAAGTTAAAGCAATAACAAGAAGACCAGCGAAAGCCGCAGAGGACAGGTATCAGAGGAAATAAAGAAAACTACAAGAATTTGACAAAGCAGGTTAGGGCACAGAAGATTTAAATTACAGTGGAAATGGTCATAGTATTCCGGAAATGCTATTAAAAAAGGTAAGTGATAAGTGGGGTAAAATAGTATAAGTGATGAGGCAAAATTATAATTATCTTGTAGATGCTATAATGCCTCACTGAAAAGGAAACTTAAAATATAAGGATAGTAAGTGCTCACTAAGATATCAAGTGAAAAATAATGCACATAAAGATTTGCTTTCTTATATATGGACAATAAAAATAGAAAACAAAGTGAAAAAAATCTCATCAAAACATCAAAAACATATTAATATGCTTAGAATCAAACTTTAGAAACACTGTTCAGTACTTAGTAAACTAACAACAACTGCTGTCATGAATGTTAGAGCCCTGGAAGGATGTCCACATCCTAGCAGGATAAGACAGGGGAGGACAAAGGGGACCTCTTCTCAGGTAAATCATCGTCCTGTTTGCACAGCTTTGGGGAAATTCTACCCAATGCATTTGCATTCATCTACCTGGCCAGAGTGAAGTCATCTCCATGGGCCCTGTCTGTCACTGCACATGCTGCTTCCTCAGCCCTCCCAGTGGGAAAGGACTTTCTAAGTAGCTAATGCATGCAGATACCTTAGAGCCAAGCATGTATAGTGTAGGTCACCCAGCAAGGGTATTTTTCACCTTTTTTATTCTCCAATTGGATGTAGCAATTCCTATTAAAGTGGCCTCCAAGGGTTCTTAATCCATATCGACACTTCGTGCTGTAGGCTGTGTGTATTTGTGTGCACATGTGTGCATGTGGTATGTGTGCACATGTACAAAATGTGTGGCTGTCACTGAGACTAATAGTTCCTGAGAATGCTTCCCATCAAACCAATCTACCCCATTTTCTCTCAGTGGAGTCCTGCATCTTCTCTGGAGCTCCGGATAACACCTTCTTCCTCTGGAACTGACTTTCCCAAATCATGCAAGTGAAAATGCTCCCCTGGATTCAAATGCCGTCTCAAATTTCTCTGCCATCTCCATTCCTGAGCCCACTTTAGGGAACTAACATTTTCCTTCTTCATGCACGCAGAGAACTTAGTTTACGTGTATCTCGTGGACATCTTCAGAACTGGCATCCTTTCATGCTGAAATGGATCGACAGGCACATTCCTGTCTTGGTGGGGAGTCTTTGAGGACAGCCAGGGCATCTCCAACATCTCCACCGTCCCTGGGTGTTGAGTAGAGTATGTGGGACATGAGTTGTTTGTCACCGCGTGATATGTAAATTCGGGTTAACTAAAAAGCATTGGCCTGTAAAATTACTAAAATAAATATATCCAAAAATATGTTTATCTTTATTTCATTATGAAATCAAGTCAGAGTCATTAAATAAAATTTGCCGCACAGAAATATATGGGTGGGGGAAGAATTCTCCCACAGTCTGAATTCTACAGTGGTAACATACTTATTTAGATTCATTTTTCTGAACGTGATTATAATCATACTTTATATACAGTACTCCTCCTGCTGTTTCCTTTAATAAGGGAAATGCTTATAATTTATGACATCCTCTTTAAAAGCATTCAGTTTAAATCCTGTATAATTTTCCATTGAGTACATATACTATAATTTGTTTAATCATTCCAATCTTGTAGGTCATTTAAGTTGTTTTGAATTTGTTAGTATAATAAACTCTGTTGAATATTTTTAAATGTAATGATATTTCCATATTTCAGATTATGTCTTTTGGATAGAGTTCCAGAAATATAACACTTGGATCTAAGTTTATAAAGCTTATATTATTCTATTAATACTATGTCTAAAAGGCTTTTCATTAAGGTCGTGCCAATTTGCTCACACATAGTTTATTTTATAAGGGCAATCCTTTCACAGTATCAGGGATGAGATGATGATAATGGTGGTGATGATTGATGATGATGATGATATATTGTATGGGTTTTTTGCTCTTCTTTAATAAACTGATATTTCAGCACCCACATATGACAGAATTACCACAACAGCATTATCATCCCATTGTTTCAGTGTCTGGTTTATTTAGCACTAGTAAAATGGGTTTGACTTAAGATATGAAAGGAGTAGGGAATAAAGAAAGAGTAAGAGATGAAGAAGAGGAGATAATAACATCAAGGAGAATGTCTTGTTATTCTTCTTCCATCTTTTAGAATATTGACTATTCTTCATTATTACAAGCTTGCATTTAATCTATGTTTTATGGAAAAATATTAAACAATTAATTTGATGCACTTTATTATGACCATAGCATGTAGAAAATTGGCATAGTATAGTGCATTAACCACTCCAGAGAATTAAAGGAACTCTTCAATGATAGTTTTTGTCTACAGATGATGTATTATAGAATTGTACACCTGCCACCAATATAATTTTATTGACCAATGTCATTCAAATAAATTCCATTTAAAAATACCCACAAAAAGCAGTTTCACTGTTAAATAACACCTTTCATTCTTTTTTTTTTTAATCTTTTAGAGGGAAAGGGAAGGAGAGAGGGAGAGAAACATCTTTGGTTGTTTTCTATACAGAGGGTTAATATTTCTAAATTATTTGCTAAACAATTAGTGGGATAATAACAGTCTGATTAATTTGAAGATGAATGCAATAAATATTTCAGGCTTTAATGCTATTTACATCCAAGTCTGTCTACAATAACTCTTTTGTTTTGAAAAAATAAGGGATCTTGCCTCATGCTTCATGGACATTCAGATGCCAAAAAATATTACAGCTCAGAGGAGCTTCTATACATTACACAGTCACGCCTTTTCCCATACCCTGCCCCTGCCTCACTCCCTCCCATTCTACAAACCTGGGAAGTAGAATAACTTTCTGAGTTTAAGCACTTTTGCCTTCTACACTTGTATTTGTATAATCTATACTCTTAACTTCCAAAAATTAGTATTTTTATTTTCTAAAAATTGATTAGTCCTCTCTTTTTCTTTTGTAATTTCAAAGGTTAATATCCAGGGACATTTCAACTATTCTTTGAAAAGTCCCGAGAAATTAATGAGAAGGAAGTTGAGAAGAGCCGAAAGGCAGAAATGAGGCAGGACATTATCAAATGTGTCATCACTTAAATGATCCTGGATGCTGGGTGTGTGTGTCCTCAGTGATGCTGGCCAAAGAGGAATCAGAAAAACAAATACCAGGCTTGGGAGGATAGGCCTGAAAAGGAGCTGAACCTTGAAAGGAGATCATCCAAAAAGTACATTCTGTAGTCTAGGTGGTGGGAGAGCTATGTGTGTTTGCCTTAGCTTGATATTGACTTGATTGCACAGCAGCTTCAAGGAGTCTTTTGGAACAGGACCCTAGACTGGCTAGAGGGTATGAAAGAGGCAAAAGGCAGAAAACTGTACCTGAACAACAATAAATGTTTTTTAAAGAGGGGAAAACATAAAATACAAAACAAATGGAAAAAAAGAGTGGTCTACAGTGAGGAATTTGGCAAGACTCATGTGGAAATAAGTCATCTCCTCAAGATGTCAGAAGCTCAGGGTAGATTTCTAGTTCCAGAAGAATGTTTGTTTGCAGCCAGAAATTTTCACCAGTGCTGGCCATTGGAGGTGGGGAGAGTGGGTTACTAAAGGCAGTTAGAAGGGTAGATTTTAGAAGTTACAACAGAGAGATGTTGTGTATACTCTCCCTGTAGCCATACGACATAAGTAGGAAGGTTATGTAATTCTAGACACCAAAGGCTTGCAAGTGGTGTATGAGGAGGAACAGTACTGGAGTACTACTAACGTCTCCATTTTACATTATATTCTAAGATTTAGATAACTGGATTATTATTATTTATTTATTTATCTTTTAGAGAAGAAGGGAAGGAGAGAGGGAGAGAAATATCAATGTATGGTTGCCGCTCATGCATCCCCTGCTGGGAACTGGCCTGCAACCCAGGCATGTGCCCTGACTGGGAATTGAGCCGCAATCCTCTGGTTTGCAGACCAGCACTCAATTCACTGAGCTACACCAGCCAGGGCTAAATAATTAGATATTTTAAGGGGGCTATGAAGAGTTTAAGGGACTGAAGTGTGTATTTTTGGAACACGGCTATTGCAATGGACTAATTTGTGTCAATCCAAAATTTATATGTTGAAATTCCAACCCCTTACATAATGGCCTTTGATATGAGGTGATAAGTAGGTTTATATGAGATAATACGAGACAGACTTCTAAGAGGGTGGGGCCCTTATAATGGGATTATTGTCCTTATACCAGAGACAGAAGAGAGATTGCTTCCTGTCTTTCTGCACCCAAAACCTAAAACACGTGGACTAGAAGAAAGATGGCAGCCCCTACAAGAGAAGGGACCTTAAATGATGTCTACCATGGTGGCATCTTGATCTGGGACTTCTCAGTCTCTGGAACTCTGAGAAATGTATTTCTGCAACTTACCTATTCACCCAGTCTCTGGTACTTTGTTATGGCAGTTAAAGATGTGTAATATAGTATTGCATCATAACATACATTTGACAAAGTATAAAACCCATAAATTAAAAGAGTAATCATTTTTACATGGTAAACCTTCCATAAAACTAGTTTATTTAATGATCGTTATTAGCATCCTTTTATGTTCTTGTTCAGTAACCCCAGTTGTAACTACTACATAGGTTTGTACTGATATTGCTCACCTTCTACTGTTTTTAAAGTTTACGTAAGTGGAATATAAATATCTGGTTTATTTTTTACAGTACTAGGTTTGTTACATTCATCCAAGTCATTTTGCTTACTGTAGTTTTTATTTGTTTCTTTTTGTTTGCTTGTTTAATGTTTGTGGCTGGGTAATGCTCCAATATGTAAATATGTGACAGTTATTTGCATATTCTTTTCTGTTCAGTTAAGTCTTTTCCAGAGATAATGTTACTAATACCACTAAACCGTCCTGAACAGTGGTAAACATACGAAAAATATTCTGTTGGATAAACACCTTGGAGAGTAATCAATGAGTAAAAAAGCATGTGTTATTTTTTAAATTATTTATTTATTTTTAGAGAAGGGAAATGAGGAGGAGAGAGAGGGAGAGAGATACCAGTGTGTGGTTGTCTGTTGTGTGCCATGCTCCCCACTGGGAACTGGTCTGCAACCCAGGCATGTGCCCTGACTGGGAAATGAACTGGTGACCCCTTGGTTTGCAGGCCAGCACTCAATCCACTCAAGTCACACCAGACAGGGCAAGAGCATGCATTATTTTAACCACCACTTAGTCTTCCCAAAGTGATTTCACTAATAAGTATGACATTGGTTGTCGTTCTTTGTTTATTTATTGCTTTTTGGAGATCTATTTTATCAGATTAAATGAGTAATGTGTTTTAAGTAGTCCGGAGAGGAAGAGAGAGTGGAAGTCCATACATATATTCACGTTCTTGGCCCAGAAATTACATATCACTTTTGCTTCTTATTCCATTGGCTGGTATGGTTTGGACAGTCCTGGTGCAGAGGGAAAAATGGAAATAAAAAGAGAGTCAACAAAGTGAGTGTTAGCAACTCAGAAGATTAGCACAATGGCAGGGTGCTGCAGTCAGGGCTGGAGAAGACTGGAGAGGCATGAGAAATGAGTTGAGTCAAATGACTGTTAATAAGGAACCAGTGACAATTTTTGAAACAAGGAGTAGCATGATTAAATCTGATTTCTTTAAAAAATAACTTGACAGTATTATTTTATCTAAATTGGGTCTGGGACAGACAGAAACTAAGAAACTCTATGGTATTTGCTTAGTATTTCTTAGGTGCCAGCCACTTTTTAGCCACTGTGACAGAAACTTTCTATCATTTAATCTTTATAACAATCCCGACGGTCAGAGATTATCTTTTTTTAAGTAATTACAATAAGAACAATAAGAACAAAGTACATTATCCAGAAACACAGAGTTAAATCACACTGCTGATGAATATTTAAATAGTTAGAATCTCATGACCAATGTCCAAAGCAAAGGTAATTAAGCACTTACTTGCACTAGTCATAGAGGGAATGAACACATGTGACATAGTAACAGAGACAAAACAGCAATGGAGGAGAGCAGAGTCGTCAGAATGGGTAAGAAAGTGGTTTTTCAGACTCGCAGTCCAGTCATCTTTCCATCTTACCACACACCCCCTAGGCTACTCCTGGCATCAGTTCCAATGCCATTGCTATGTGGGGCTGGAAGTGCGCACAGATTTATGTCAGTTCAGTAGCAGCTATAGAGAATGCATTTGGCCACTGGAATTTTCCTGTGGTCGGCAAGACTGCATTATGCTCATAGAAGGAGCAATACAGCAACCTGGATGAATCAAAAAGACAGGAAAATAAAATCAGATTGGAAAGTGGTCAATGTAATAGTCCAGCTGTTTCATTGAAGAAATCAGATTTCTTTCTAAGGGACTCTTCAATTCATTTTTTTCAATGTTTATAAGGCAAACTATTTTTGCTAGAATGTTTCAGAAGGCCAAAATCCATTTCTTGCTACCTGCTAATAAGGTTTGGCAGTAATACTTGCAGCTTCGGAGAAAAGTTACAATTTAAGTCGAGTATTTCATACAATCCCCAGAAGATGAAAAATCAAGGGGTGATGTGTTTGTATCAGAAAAATGAAAATTCCACTTTCCTCAGAACTGTTTGGATAGGAATTCATAACCTCCAAATTGTACCTGATCATACTGCTTCACTATTCAAATGGCTTTTCATCTTTCTTCCTCATCTAATCTTTTCAGTAAACATAGGAGGTTATAGGGCCCATGTACAAGTGAGTCTCAGAGGAGTTCAAACACTTGAGTCTCACTGTACGTGTAATTGATGATGGGGATGTAGATCACTCCTGACTCATTTCCTCTAAATAAAGGGCTTTGTCATTTAAGCTGTAGCCATTCCTACTTGGTATCACAGGTCCCTGGGTGAACTCTAGAGTCCCAGTGGTAAGAGGAGCCCCTACACCTAAAAATGGTGGTGCACTTCCTTAGACTAAAGCAATAGAGTAGTTGTGGGTAAGGGAGAAAAAATAAGCTATAGTAACATTTGAATTTTTTTAAAGATTTTATTTATTTATCTTTAGAGAGGAGGGGAAGGAGAGAAACATCAATGCGTGGTTGCCTCTCATGAGTCCCCTGCCGGGAACTGGCCTGCAACCCAGGCATGTGCCCTGACTGGGAATCAAACCGCAATTGTATGGTTCACAGGCCCGTGCTCAATCCACTGAGCTATGCCAGCCAGGGCCTAACATTTTGAATTTTAATCAGGCATTACTTCCCTGTGATATATCCAAAATACAAAAAAATATATAGCATTAGTGAGCGGGATAATGGACTCCAAACTCTCTGAGTCCTAATCCTGGGAAGCTGTGAATATTATATGGACATAAAACCATTTGCAGATGTGATTAAGTGAGATATCTTGAGAAGGGGAGGTTATCATGGATTATCCAGGAAGGCTTTGATTTTGTCTTGCAAGAGGGAAATTGAAGATTTCACTAAAAGGGGAGAAGGCATTGTATAACTGAAGCAAGACATTGCATTGCTGGCTTTGAAGACCGAGGAAGGCTCCAACCCAGAGTCCAGGAATGCAAAAAAATGCAGTTCTTGAATCTAAAAAACAACAACAAAGAAACAAACAGACTGCCTCCTAAGGCTTTGGGAGCTAGCGTGATTCTACCAACTGCTTCATTTCTTCATTTCAACCGAGTGAAACTGATTTGGACTTCTCACCTCCAAAACTGTGTAAGATAAATGTTTATTGTTTTAAGCCACCCAGTTTATGACCATTTGTTGCAACAGCCTTTAGGAATCCAATACAGTGCTGCCCAGGAGTGTTAATGGGATGAAATAATCCCCTATAAGTAAATGCCATGCGGAGGATTAGTGCCAGTTAGAGTAAACCAAGATCTCAGGTTTCAATCTAGCCATCTCCCACTGAGAGATAAAAGAAATGACAGGTGAATAAATTATCTTTTTCACTATCTTCTTCTCAAAGCTTTTCCCTAATTGTCTACCCTTGAGAATTCAGTGGAACCATAAACAAACATTAAGAGCTTTTCAAAATCTTTCTTGAGACAGAAATGAAAAGCAATCTCATTCTGCTGTTCCTGTCTTGTGACCTTATGCTGGTCCCATTAAATCTTCCAAAGATGTGAGCAACGTCCAGGCCCTGTGGAACTCCCCCAGAAGTCTGAGGTGGCGGAGACACATGTCAGAAAAGTGACAAAACATTGGACAGTGCTTCTTCCCTACTCTGACCCATGACATGCCTATTTTTGTGCCTTGTCTCTATCTTTGGCACATATTCAATACAACTTACCCAATAATGGAATGGCAGAAGATGGGAAAAGAGGGTGTTAGGGAAAAAATCTTGTGGCAACCCAGAGAATGGAAAATGCCTAGCACAGTGGAGAAATTCAATTAAGTGGCAATACTCATAACTTCCCTCTGTCCCACAATCCTATTAGCAGGGATTGTGTTCTCCATGCTAATAGGACTGAATCTTGGTCCCATATCTTCCAAAGATACTGTCTTTTCATAAAAGGACTCATCTCTTGGTGTCCCCATGCTAACACATCCAGTCTGAGAACACAACTTGTCAATCACACTAATACTGCAGCTGAACTTGACCAGTCGAATGAGCCATGCTGTTAACTGTCTTCTCATCTGAATTACTTGTGACCTTGAAAAGCTCTTTGGACACAGCACAACTCCCCACTCAGGTCAAGTGTCTTAGCTCCTCCCTTTTTAATTTAAGTGTTCTGCATCTTCTAATCTACCTGAATCACTGAGGTTCTTCATGTCTCATAATGTGCCCATTTCAGTTTGTCAATTCAAATGTGGACATTCTGTCCTAATTTAAAATTCAAAATTTGTTTATTAACAAAATTTGCTTTGGCATTAAATTTAAGAAAAAATATTGATTTTAATTTCTCTACTTGTTAACTATGTAACACTGAACATATCCTCTAATATCACAAAAATATTCATCCTTGGTATGTAAACAATAATAGCAATGCTAATTTCTCTGGTTGATATTGCTAAAAACTATGGGAAATTGTCAATGCTCCTGCTTTGAAAATTCTTACAAACTGTAATTTCTCTATTGCTAGAGAAATCCCAAAAGGAAGTTCTCTCCCTCCTGGATATTAGTTCTAGAATGATGACATTGTAGGATCCAGTCAAGTACACCTCATCTGTCTTTTTCTGTAGGATACTTTTCACTTGTTACCTATTGCTCACCACTAAACTTTAAAATATTTTTTTAAATAAGCATGGTTGAGAATGACTCCTCTTATGAGCAGAGTAAGACTCACAACTTTAAACATTAATTGTGATACGTTGGTGTGGCAGGATTGGAAATGTCCCTAAAGCCCTTTGACATCGTTCCCATTGAGATGTTACTACTATGTCTTCCTCCCTGAAATATGGCCTCTCTGACTTGACCCATAGATAATTATCAAGAAAAATGGCCAATTTCTGGGCCTCAGGCCTTAAGAAATGATCAACTTCAACTTGTTGGGTATTGGGATTCCCACTCTTAAAACCCAGCTCCCATGCTGTGAAAAAACCACATGCAGAAGTGTTCTAGCCTGCAGCTTCAATTAAACAGTTGCACCAACCACAAGACAGGAGAGTGGAACTTAATACAAATGCAGCCTCTAGCCATTGAGTCATACCTCTCTGTGTGCTTCAGAAGCTAATGGTGCAAGGAATGGAGATAAATGCTTCTTCTCACTCCTGCCTAAGCTCAAATACATGAGAAAAATAAATTATTGTAATTCATTTATGTAAGCCACTACATTTGGGGTGTCTCTGTACAGAGCAACAGAAATTTGGAGGAAGACATTTCATGAAGGAAGACCAACAGATCTGGCCATATGCTTAGGAGAGGAAGGCTTTCCAGTTGTAACAGTTGACTGTGGGGTTCTGGGAGACAGCAGGGACACTATTTATCAGTTGTGTGGGTTTGTGTACATAAGGAGAAATAACAAAATCATGTTAACAAATGCAGTCTTGGGGTCAAAGATGAGGAAGGGATACAGAGTTAAGGTTTAGAGCCAAGAGGGTCAGCAAGTCAAAGAAAACCAAAAGACATGGTTGACGTGTCCCTTAACCAAAGATCAGAAAGAGTTGGCTTTTGCCCATAGTTCTTTTTTACACACCTTGAATGCCTAATGCTTGAGGTTGGCAAGGCAGGTCAGATGTATAAAGAATCCTACTGAGATAACTTTAATGTTCAAGGGTGTTATAACATGAATAACCGAGGCATATCTATCACAATAGGCCCAACTCTGTGACTTCACAGAAAACAATGTTCTTTGCAGTTCAACCTACATTTTTCAATAACACAGCAAGGACTCTTGACCTATAAAAGTGTGCCTCAGAGCAAAATAGATTTACAATAAAAGGACAAGAAGTTGCACTCAGCAAAACAATAGTTACAGTTCCCAGAGTTATGGGCTAAGCTGAAGTGCAAGATCAGTCAACTCAGCGTGGTGATAAAAATGGACTTAGAGGAAATATTTGCTGAGTGGGTGAGGGGCCCAAAGGCAGAATTAAAAACGTTTTAAATGACTTTAGTTTCTTGTTTAAAATGCAGGTTTCCGAAACCCATCCTCTGGGGTTTCAGCTCCAGATTTGGGGTATGGTGACTCAGATCTATATTTTTGCCAGTCACCTAGGGCGATGGTGATAGACAGTGATGTTTGAGAACCAATAATACTGACTGTATGGGTTGCAGAACAGAGTTATTCAGGTTGTGTCTGTGTTTATGCTGATATTTATTAGCACATGTTACAAGTTAGTAGAAATCTGTGCCTTTTCTCCTTGCCCTGCCTGTGGCAGATGCGTATTCATCTTCAAGAGCAAGCTTATTGACACACTGTCAGCATTTTGTCTCACTGGCATGGCCCATTGGTAACTCCCTTGGCGCTGGGTCAGAGTTTGAGTTGAGGTCACGCTTTTCTTGTCCTACAAGGGTCAAGACCACCACAGTGCTTATCTGAAGAAAAATCTACTCCAGATCATTCTGCTGGCCAATAGAGTCTCTACCTGCCTCAGTTATACCGATGCATCCATTTTACAGATGAGCTGGGAGCAGTGCTCTTTCTGCCCTGTGACTTCTCAGGTACAACTCCACAATAAAAACACTGCACTCCTAACTCCATTTCAGCATCTTCCTTCCAAAGGACCCAACTGACACATCCTTCCCTTCAACTTTCTAAGGAATTTAGTCCTAAAGTCATTAGGTTGGGGATATGGAGGTGGTCACTCACCTGGGATAGCAGCTCTGTGTGATGGTTCCAAACCCAAAGGAGTTGAAGGGGTGTGTCTGCACAGAAAGAGCCATCTTGGGGATGAGCCCTTGGAGGAGCAGGGCGCCCATGTTTGTGGATGACTCAGCTTGGGGTCTCAGAACCCAAGCAGGATAATGAGAGTGTCTACATGGAGGAGTGTCCTTGTTGGCCATTGGAGCACAAGTTGGATAAGGAGGGTGCCCATGTAGGCTGGGTGTGGAAGAGAGCAGGTAAGTGGGTAGGTGTGAGAAGTGTGGTCGGGAATGCAGGGCTAGTGGGATGAAAAGACATGTGTGCATATCACATACAACTCGGAAGTGCAGAGCCCAAGCACCATGAGAATGGAGCTGTAGCCAGGGCAGCTGGTGTGGGAATTCCCACACAGCATGGAGACTAATGAGGTGAGGCGGCAACCTGCAGGTGGGCAGCCCCAAACACAGTGGAAGAAACTGGGCAGGTTAAAGAATGTGGCCATGCCGGCAAGGCATAGCAGTGGCAGTGAGGGATTGGTTGTCTAGATGAAGTTGATCAAATAAATTAATACATTAGAGAAAGGGGATCCTTACTGTCAGAAAAGAGAGGTACAGATATGGAAAGAAAGAAAACTGTGATGTTGGATAGAAATCATTAAATGCAAAATATTAGTGTGAACTCATAGATTTATGGATTTCAATAATAGAGATGCTAGATATCAATGTATTTATAAATTTCTCTTTCTCCACATCTGTGTGTGTATGCACATACCAGCATCATCTGTCTCAGAGATCTATGTAGGCATCTATCCTTTCTCTCTGTCTTTTCCCCTCTCTCCCATCTCTCCATAGAGAGAAATGGAGGTAGAGATCCATGCACACATACACCCTAACTCTGCCAACTGAAAGGGCCACAGAGATGTTTCCAGTCCTACATGATTTGCTGGAACATTTATTCTCTCCCTTCATAAAATCAGATCTGTTGTTCCTCCTTTTGAAATTTTGCAGGGATTTATGTTGCCTTAATATGTGCAATGTTTGAGTTTAAGGGCTATGATGAAAATGGGAATACAATTTCCACTTGTTTCTTGAGACACTCACCCTCAGAGCCCAACTAATCCCATTCTCATGGAGCGGTCACATGTAGGTGTTGTGCCTGGCAGTCCCAGCCAATGCTTCAGTCCACAGTGTTCATCAACCACACTGTATATAAGTGAATAAACTTCAGATGACTTTGGGTCCACTGAGCTGATGCCCAGAAGAGCGGAAATAAGCTATACTTGCCAAGGCCTCTCCAGAGTGGATATTCATGGGCAAAATAAGTATTATTGTTTTACACTACTGATTTTAAGAATTTGTTGATTAGGGAGCACTAAATAACCAAAGAGTTGTCAAGAGTCCTGTTTAGAATTTTTTTTTTCTTTCGGATGCCTAAATATCAAATAAAGGGCACAAAGAGAATGGTTTCAGGTGAGGTTAGAGACTTACGAAAAGTTTTTTTGGTATGTACTAAATATGTTAAAATTCATTTTAAAGGCAATCTAATTATTGGAATATAATTAGCAAAATATTATTTTTAACTAAAGAAGGGAAAATGAAATTGAATGGATAGAAGAATAGAAATGAGCAGCCTAATTAGGAGGCTAGTGAGGTAATATCTGCAAGAAATGACTGTGGTTTGAACTGGAGTTCTGGAAGTACGTAAAAAATAGTCTAAAAGAATTTGGGGACAACCTGTGAGGTGCAATAACCAGAATCATAACTGCACATCTTATTCATAGACTTTTTTCATGTACAGGTATGTGTTGCCTATGTATTGATTCATGAACAAAAAATTCACCTGTAACCTATGGTTATAATAAACTTGAAAATGTCGTGATTATCAGTGCAAAGATCATAGCTATTAACTGGTGTTACTCAAACTGAGTTATATGCTGCTTTGACCACTTAATCTTTCTGAATCCCACTTTCTGCATCTGTAAAACAGAAGCAATACTATTCGACTTTCAGATAAAGATTCACTAAACTATATAAACAGCCTACGATGGTGCCTAGGATGAGTCAATACTCATTATAAGTCAACCAAGTGGGAATTTTAGGAGCTCAGAGTATATGTCAGACTATAGGATTGAAAGGTACAGCCTTTGGCTTCATATTTTTTATCTTATGTGAGGACCACTCCTGTTTTGCTAACCTTCCAATCAATAACCCATTAGGGCCTCGGTAGTCTGATTAACCAGATGTCGCCGGGAAACTTAATGCCATCGGGGTTGACGGTGGAGCTAGAGCTCACGTTAACAGGAGAGACAGACTGTTTGCTTAATCCTGTCCACAAGCACTAAATGATTTTACTTCAAGACTGACACTTGGACTGCTCATTTAGTGTGTCCCCTTGAACATCCTGGCCTAGCAGGCAATCAATAGAAGGCTAATCCACCACCATATTGGGGGCCTCAGGCCAAGTCCTTGCCTGATTGTTTTGCAGATATGTGGTCACCTATCAAGATAAACTATAGTATCTCCAAGAAAAATAAATATCTAAAGCTGCTCAATGAAGAACAAACAAGGCTGCTTAAAATGCACTTGTTTCTTTTAATCCTAAAATAAGCTACTTTGGAAATCTGGAAGAGAGGTGGCAATTTTTCTCCTTATCATGCTGAAAACTTTACCATAAATCTCAGCAACTGAAACATACCTCTGAACTTACCTTGGAGGTGAATGATGCTAAATTGGTCTTCTCTCCAAGGGCAAGTGAAAGGTTGAACAATTTTATCTCATGGAATTGAAAAGAGTGTCCAAGCCATAACTCCATGGCAAAGATCGGCAAACGCTTCTGAAGTATCATTTGCTAGATTATATTTCCAGCCTGAGTTATTAATTTATTTAATCATTTACTTATTTACTTCTTTGCAGGCTCATTTCTGGAGATGAAGACGATAAAATAACAACCACAGGAATGCCAGACAACTCCCGAGGTAGCATTCTAGTTGGGGATGAAGGCAGGACATGCAGAAAAATACGTGAACAGACCATTGTGATACAATGAGATAAATGTTAAAGTATTTCAAAGCACCCTGAGAAGAATTTTTGTTTGTTTGTTTACAAAATAAAGGAATTAGTAATTAATTATGCTTTAGGCTCTCCAGAAGGCATTTCATTGAATTCGATATTCATCCTGACCAATTAGTATGACTTAGAGCAGTTTTCCACCCTAGAAGAGATACATATATGGTACCTTCCTCATGTGGAGAGGGTTTTTTGGTAAGTTCCAGGAGCAGGCTGCTGAGGTTAAAATACTGGTTGTACTGCAGCTAGCAACGATGCCTTGGGCAAGCTCCCTGCTACTTAGCCTCAGCCACCCAGGGATAATTAGCAGAGCTCCCACTTTATATGAGGACAGGGATACTAAGATTCTCCCTGGTCTCACTCCTTCACAGTCGTTCTGAAAAGCCGCAGCTTTTCCTCACTGCTCTGACCCATATTTGAACCTCTTAGAAAACAACCACGAAAAAGGTATCATTTGTCTTTCTTAAAATCCTCCCAGGGGACAGACAGCAAGAAACATTTCACTTGTCAATACTGTTTACTAGTTGGCAGAGTAAATGTAAATCTGATGTTTTCAGGCAGTTGCTGATGGCTGTCCGTGGACAAGGACATATCCCTGGACTCTGTGACATTTCACGCCCTGCTCCTGGGGCTGCAAGCCCGTTCCTGCACAAGCATGTCAAAATAACAAGATCTCGCCTGCTTATTTAGAGCAACCTGCTTAATAACCGACAGCGGGAACCTGCTGCAGCCCTTGCGTTGGGCATGCTGGCTTTTGCAGCAAGATTGAGATATTTTCTCCCTAGAACATAAGGTGTCCACTTAAAATATCCCCAAGGGTGGTGACCCAGAATGACAACATGAGATGTGGGGGTTCTTTGTGAAATCACGACGTTGGTATTCTTAGAGTCATGGAGATATAAATAGTGAACATTGTATCTTTAGGAATTATTACTTACCACAGTGAGAATAGGACACAGACAAGAGACATTTGGTGGGCAAAATAAATCTCTGCCTAATTCATTCAACTAAAAATGTTGTTGAGTGATAAAAATACATAGTGTTCTGCCACAGAATTTTCCCAGGGAAGGCAGCTGGGACTCACAATTCTGGTAGAGGAATCACGTGTATTTAAGCCCCTTCTCTAGAGCTCATGTAACTCTGTGCTGTTGGGAGAGTGAAGGAACTTCTCTGTGCCATTTGACATAAGTTCCTCTTATGTCAAATGGAGCTGATTGTCCCCTTACCATGCTCATTGAGGATAAGTAGAGACAATGTAAGTAAAACTATGCAAAATGCTAGTACATCTTAGGTATAATCATCATCAACATCATCATGACTGCCTTTCTCTTCCTCTCCCAACCTGCTACTCATGTTTACAGAGCCTTCCATAACACAGCTGCTCTGCCTGGCTCTCAGAAGCCACATCCTGAGACCTTACCTCCACCCTTATATACTAACAGCATCCGCTTCCCTTCTGTTCACACTCATTCTCACCTCCAGGCTTTGACACTAACTGTGCCCAATGCCTGCTACTCTCTTTCTCCAGGTTTCTGCAGAGCTGGTTTGTTTCATCATTCAGGTCTTAGCTCTCAGGTCCCCTTCCCCACAAGGGCTGTTCTGACTACTCTCTCTCTCCCTGTATCATGTCCCCACATTTTATTTTATTAGAGCTCCCCCCTAATTAATTTACCTCCTGATTGTCCATGCATGCCCACAAGAATGTTGCCCCTAGGACAGCATTGATTTTTCCTGCTATTTTACTGTTGTATGGCTTGCTTTTAAAAATGAGCTATGGTAGAAACAAAAGAGTAAACACTTATTAGTAGATGATACAATTTATCAATAAGTTAATCAATTAATGAAAGTTTATTCTTCAGTAGAATGCTTTGGACTTTAAACTCAGGTAGATCTCAGTTCAAACGTGGCTATACACACTTATCAAGAGACTTTGAACAAATTTCCTCATCAATAAAGCTTTGCTTTTTTCCATTTGTAAAATCAGTGATTATTGAAGAATGTTATGAGGACTTAGATGAAAATATGCAGGGAGGCACTTTAAGAAACATCCTGAAACACAGTAAGTGTGCAATATCCATTCCCCTGAAAATCAAATGCCAGTGAGCATCACATGCAGCAAAATAGCAGCATCTGACCCTGTTGCAGGGTGTCTGCTTATGTCTTTGTACACTGTGTGCTTCCAGGACAGTTTGGTTTTGAAACTCAGTTATTCTGTACTGCAGACTCCAAGGGTTTTACTCTAAATTAAATATACTTCACACTTTTAAAGTTATTAAGCTTTATCCTTTTTAAGTGAACAATTTAGTGGTTTTTATTATATTTACAAAGCTGTGTAACCATCACTCCTATATAAATCCAGGACAGTTTTATAACCTCAAAGGACATGCCACGCCCTTTAGTAGTCAAACTTATGCCTCCCTCCCAACATTCTGTGTTGAGCATTAACCTACATTCTATACTTATTGATTTGTCGATTTTGGATACTTCATGTGAATGGAGTCACAATATGTGGCCTTTTGTGCTTGGTTTTTTAAAATTAATGTTTTCAATGTTCATCCATATTGTATCATGAATCACTACTTCTTTATTTCTTTCTATTGCCGAAGAATACTTTATTGTGTCGATAGAACATATTTTGCTTATTCATTCCTAAATCGAAGGGCACTTGGAGCCCATCAATTAACTGTGGTTTCCACATTTTAGTTATTATGAATAACTAAATAATGCTGCTATGCATATCAATGTACAAGTTATATGTGGATATAGATTTTTATTCTTCTGCGTATATATATGTATCTTGTGTGCTCTGGAATGGTACTAGTGACTCTAGACTAAACATATTGAAGATTGGTTAAACTGTTTTCAAAGTTTCTGCACTGTTTTGCATTCCAGCCCACAGTGTATAAGGGTTTCAATTTCTCCACATCTTCACTAAGACTTATTATGGTCTGACTCTTTGGGTAGAGTCATTGTAATAGATGTAAAATGGTATCTCACTGTGGTTTTGATTTGTATTTTTTAGTGACTAATGATGTCGAGCATATTTCCATGTACTTATTGGCCGTGTGCATATCTTCTCTGGAAAGTCTCTATCCAAATTCTTTACCCGTTATTTAACAGAACAATTTGTCTAGGTATCATTGACCTATTACATATAAAAAATTGTGGCCAAATTCAAGGTCGCAGATGTTTTCACTGTTTTCTTCTATGAGCTACTTATTTTTTTAGCTCTTATATTTATATTTTTTGGTCCACTAGAGTTGGTTTTTGTATGTGATGTGAGGCAGGGAGTAGATTCATATTTTCCTGCATGTGGGTGTCTAACTGTCCTGGCACCATCTGTTGAAAAGATAATGTCTTGACTTCCTCGGGGGAAAATCATTTGATTTGGTTTTTCCTTGTATAAACTCATAGATAAATGAGTTTATATAAGGACTCTTAATTTAATTCCAATGATCTCTGTTCATCTTTATGCCAATATCACATGGTCTCCATTACTACAGCTTTGTTAAGGTTTAAAATTAGGAAGCATGTGTCTCCCAACTTTATTATTCTTCTTCATGATGGAGGTTACTTTCATTTCACATAAGTTTTATTATCAGCTTGTAAACTTCTGCAAAAAAAGCATCTGGAATTTTGATAAAAAACTTGTGGAATCTGTGGATGTCTTCTGTGAATATTGTCATCTTAACAATATTGAGACTTCCAATCCAAGAGCATAGAATTTCTTTCTATTCATTTAGGTCTTCTGTTTCTCTCAAGAAAATTTTCATGGTTCTCATTTCACAAGTCTTGCACTTATTTTGTTAAGTTTATTTCTAAATATGTTATTATTTTATGTTATTTTTAAATCACATCTGAATTCATGTTCAAACTGTTCATTGCTAGTGTAGAAAAAGCAACTGATTCTTTTTTTTTAAGATTTTATTGATTTATCTTTAGAGGGGAAGGGAAGGAGAGAGGGAGAGAAACATCAATGTATGGTTGCCTCTTGTGTGTCCCCTGCTGGGAACTGGCCTGCAACCCAGGCATGGGCCCTGACTGGGAATTGAACCGAGATACTCTGGTTCACAAGCCCTCGCTCAAATCACTGAGCTACACCAGCCAGGGCTGCAACTGATTCTTATATATTGACCTTGAATCCTGCAAAGTTGCTGAACTTGTGTATGAGCTCTAATGGATATTTTTGTGTGTTTGCATTCTCTAGTATTTTCTATTTATAAGGTCATACCATCGTCATTCAAATAAAGGTATTTTTACTTCTTCTCTTGCAATCTGGATGCATTTTATTTATTTCTATTGAGTAAATGCCAAGTTTAGACCTTCCAATATAGTGTCCAATAAAAGTAGTGAAAATGGACATCCTTTTGTTGTTCATGATCTTAGGAGTACTTTGTTAATTTTTATTATTTTTACCACTGAGGTATTTTGTCCTTTTTTTTTTTAAATAAACACACTTTATCAGCTTCAGGTAAACCTCTGTCATTCCTACTTTGTTGAGTGCTTCTATCAAGAAATGTTGCTGGAGCTGGTCAAATGCTTTTGTCTGTGTCTACAGGATTACCAAGTGCTTTTTTCTTATAATTTACTTACCATGGTACAATGCATTATTAATTTTTATATGTGGAACCTACCTGCTTTTTAAAGCAAATCACATTCTGTCCCACTTCGGCATACTTAGTATAATCCTTTTTTATATACTTCTGTACTTGGGTAGCCAGTATTTTGTTCAGGATAGTTTCATGATGTTCATAAGGGATATTGGTCTCTAGTGGTTTTTTCTCATGATGTCTTTGTCTTGGCATTGGGAAAATATTGGCTTCATAGAATAATCTGGAAACTGTTCACTTCTATTGTACTTTTGGAAGAGTTTGTGAATTGGTATTAATTTTTTTAAATGTTTGAAGTGTCTGGGATAGCAATTTTCTTTTAAGAACATCCCATTAATCTATCACCAGCTAATGTATTTCAACAGAAAGGAAGGTGAAAAAAGAAATAGCAGCCAGGGAATGCATTAATCTTTCAACCTGGCTGTTTTGCCAATTTCACTTGTTCATTATTCACCCCACAAATATTAGCCATACTTGTCGCTAGGGGTACACCATTCGCCAAAAGATGTTGACCCACACATGTTTGATATTCTGCTAAAAAGAACACTTGCATAAAGATGTAATTGTAGTACTTTACTGCTAATAAATAGACATATGTCTATGAGAATAAAGAGAACTTCGTTAAATCTGTATAGGTTGAGAAAATTATTTCCATGGGTAATGACATTTTAGGCAAAAATGTTAAAATTAAATATGATTCTGCCAAAGAAGCAGTGAGCTTGAGGGAGGACATTAAATACTTTACTGAGTTAAAAAATATTTCAAAGGACATTTCTGGCAAATATTCATTAATTAAGTCAAATCAATTGATGTGGCTTTCAGATAAAGAAAGATACAGAAATGGAGAGCTTACAAGGACTATTTGTATTCCCAATTTTCCTTTGCTCCACTTTATAATACTATCCCCTCCAAACATTACAAGTATTTCACATACATTATAGGATTAACATCTCACTTCATGCCGTACTTTGTGTGTGGACACCTGTGTCCTCTCTTGGATTGTGGGTCCCATCTCTATACTGTCACAGGGTGAGCGTGGTGCTGTGCCTGTAGTTTATGCAAACTGGGCATGTGAAGATAGAAAAGAAGTCCACGGGAGAACTCTGTACAATCCCACAGCAGATTCTGAAGTACACTGTCAAACTGTTGAGCTTGAAATGGGTGTCATCATCATAGCCCTACAACTCTCTCAGCTGCCTCAATTCTACTCACGGTCATGATTCTTCCAGTAATGGTCAACAAAGCCATCTTTGGAAGTAATGGCCAATCACTTTCTCTCAGTTTACAATGAGCATAGTCCAGACATCTTAAGCTGAAATCCTAAATAAAAACCAGTTATAACTGAAAATATTACTATCATTTCCTTTCATTCAAAAGTTTTCAGATTCTTTTAAATAACATTGTTTTATTTACAAGGACCATTGGTCACTTGTGCTTAACAACAAAATTTGAAAGAAATGTTAAGAGAAAAATTTGATGTGTCTGGTAATTATTCATAGTAGAACTCAGAGATTAGTTACCAAACAAGAGCTTACTCTCATCTGCACAAAGTTAAAATGATTCATTTTCAACACTTACAAGTTAAAAATCTGGATATATCACCTCTGCTTAAAAGCTAGAGATATCCAGGAGCAAACAGCAGCAATATCCTGGAGCCAACAAGCCTTGTTTCCTTACAGTGTCACTATTCTTACTCTTCTCTTGTATTTCAAGCACTAAGGGCTATGTCAGTTGCAATTCATCATCACACTAGCTCTGTTTTTATAGTAGATTTAAGAAGAAAGCGAAACACTTTTGTACCTGTATCCTTTATCTAAAGAGGGGTAATTAAAGATGGATGATGAAAGCCTCATGTTTCAAAAAAAAAAACACAAGAAGATGTAGTTCTCCTGAAGAAATAAAAATAATTTCTACATGCTTAATATGCAAACCAAATCTGTCTGTGCCAGTGCATGCAATTAAGGCGTCACTAACAAACAAATATGTTAAGTACTATGACGTGTACATGCAGAAGAGGCATCAAGGACAACTTAATAACCTAAGCCAAAAAACCCACTACAATTTTAGCCGGGTTTGTTTGCAAATGACAGTAGATCAGGCAATGCTGCTGCAAAGTGTATTAAGTGTAAAATTGACCTATCAAAATCATTTACCCAAGTTTATAAAAGTTTCTTCTGCATACAGCAGGAATGATGGGTCCTACACTGAAATAAACATTCATAAATATAAATTCATCCAGAAATAAAACTGTTCAGCATCCTAAAAAAAAAAAGAGAAGAAAGATCACAGGCCACCAGCTATTTTTATTAAGGGCAAACTGTGTGTGACTGAGAGACTCATATATGTGGTACCCATCATAATTACATACCTTAATATGGCTTCTTCTCAGGTATTAAAACTTGAAGATAGACAAGTCTGAATTGGTTTAGAATCTATGGGTGGATGACATTTTGTATTAAAGAAAGAAATGTTAGGCAATTTTGAACACCCCAAATTGAAATCCATCAATTACATCATTTACCAATAATCACCTATGCTAAAGAGTTTCATCTGGTCCTGTCAGGGGCACAACAATGAACCCTGAGAACTGGAAATGCTCCCAGGGTTTTAGCCATAGGGAGTTAGAGCTTCACTTGATGAATTGGATACACATTTCATCTGGCATACACTTTATAGCTGGGAAACTAAGTAATGGAAGGTGCTGGGCAATTTTTGCTCTGTTGAAAAAAATGTATTTGCTCATGGCAAGCCAGAAAAAAAAATAAAAACCTACCTCTAGCTCACCAATAAAAATTAAATCAACAATCTGACATCTTTGTGTCACATAATAGCCATAACAACTCTTTAAATATTGATCTTCAAGGGAATTAAGAAATAATTAAAATAATTACAATTTTTATTTTCTAGTGAAATTAAGTTTTTTAAAAAATTTACCAGAGACAGAATAATCTGGCACACTGTGCTTAAGTCATTTCCAAAAGTCTAAGTAGTAGCCTAAGCTACATACTAAAAATTTTAAAAAAACGTACAGACTTGGGCATCAGTGTGGAGATTGCTGTGGGAGGGAAGTATAAGGGAACTAAATGGCAATGGAAAATATAATAAATATTAAGTATAAATAAGAATAAAATTGACTCCCTAAAATATTCTTTAGTTTTCAGTTTTATGAAAATTAACTGTTAAAATTTGCCTTTTTCAGATAATAGTGATCAAAGAATGAGGGGTTTCTAAATAAATGAGCTGAACTATAGTACAACCGATCAGAAAGAACAAACAGGACCCGGTGTACCACACCCCTTGACTGTATTTAGAATTGTTAGCCTGTCTATTAAAAAAACCATTGATCAGATATTACTTTCCACAATCTGTATTTAGAAACAGCTACCTTACATGTGAACAGTATTTTCCCACTATACAAATAAATGGATATATATCAATCATTCAGTGCTAAATTCTGCATGATAGATCTGCCCCTCAAGAAAACTACAATAACCTGGCTGGCATAGCTCAGTGAATTGAGCACGGGCCTGTGAATCAGAGGGTCGCTGGTTCAATTCCCAGTCTAGGGCACATGCCTAGGTTGCAGGACAGATCCCCAGTATGGGGCACATGAGAGGCAACCACACATTGATATTTCTATCTCTTTTTTTCTCCCCTTCCCCTCTCACTAAAAATAAACAAACTATTTTAAACAAAGAAAACTACAATAAGACAACACTGACATCCTGATGTAAAAGAAAATATGTCAGACTTTTAGTTCCAAATCAAAGGAGAAATAAACTATGGAATAAAAAAATGCCAACAAAATACTGCTATTATTTGAACTGAGATTATTTAATTAATTTTAAACTAAATGAAGGAAACAAAAGGAGTGTAAAAAAATTGAAATAACTAGCAAGTCACCAAGTTTCGAGCAGTTGAACAGCTAGCTCAGTGGCACAAGGGTGGAAGAGCACCAATGGGCGGCTCCCAGGCTACCGGGAAGGAAGGAGCCCCGGTGACAGAGCTGCCCGATGACTGAGAAAGGATGCACCACTAAAACACAGACTGATGACCTCGTCACCTCTGTTTCCCATTTTGCAGGAGGAAAAATTGTTCTCACACATGTGCTGCATGCTGGAGGTACCCCAGGACAAAACCCATCCATTTTAGAAGCTCTTGTCAGGCATCAGTGCGATGGGTATAGCCCCGGTAAATGACAGACATCAGGGACAGGATTCCTGACTTCTAGGATGGTTCCTGTGCCCCAAGTCAGCGTCGTCTTCATCTTCAGCCAAAGTGAAAGCTCCCAAGTTTTTAATGAAAAAGATGCATTAACATTAAATGTATCTTAGTAATTGAGCAATATTTGATATGAAATTATAGCACCAACTTTTATCCTCCTCTAATGATAATAAAATGACTTGAAATAATTAGATGGGTAATTATCTGTTAACATTTCAATTATAGCATTATGAGGTTTGCTTGATTGTCTTCACTGGGGAGACCAAAAGTTAAACGTGCAAGTGGAAGTTCAGCACATTAAAGGTGACTTTACCATTGACAATTTATCCTCAGGTCAGTAGGTACAAGTGAGAGGACTAAAAATACAGCACTTCCAGGAGACATCCAATTTCAAAGTGACCCTGGGCTTTAGAATCACTTTATTATAGGTCTATGGAAAGGAACAAGCAAGGGTCAAAGGGCAACTGACCCTCTTGAGCATCCTCACTGGGAAACATGAGCTCCTGTATCTATGTAGCAGAGAATACAAGAACTGCATGGGAAATTGGGCCATTTGTTTTTTTTAATTATTGACTTTTACAGCAAATATCTGGTAAACATAATTAAAACTATCTCTCTCAAACACATTCTTTTTTTAAAATTTAATTGTTGTTCAAGAACAGTTTTCTGTCTTTTACTCCCATCCCAGCCCACCCCCAATCAAATGCATTCTTAACCCAGTACTTGAGACTATATTCAACAAAACCAATTCCTAATCTCCACCTTGGGGGTGGGGTGGGCAGGGGGGAGGAGAGGTGGTTGTGAAGTTGGAAGTTATTCCTGAAATACTCTTAAAATTAGATCGTCACTATCAGATCTAAAGTTTAGCATATGGTGCAAACTTTCCAGCTTGTACAGAGTCTTATAGGATGGATGTTCACGATCTTCTCTCTCTCAACTCCTGTCTTCTCCTCCAATAACATTCTTCACTCCTTCTACCTTCTATTGTCTGGCAACCTCTAGTCTATAGTTTCTATGCTTCAGTGGGAAAGACTTTAGCTCTTGAAACATCTTTAGTAGAATAGCCACAAAAGAGGGAATCTTTTTCCATTTGGGGATAAATTTTTTTCAGTTTTCATTGTGCACCATTTTCTTCCCAAGACCTCTGGAGATGTGGATTAATAGGAATGAGGAGGAATATTTAACAATGCTGCACTTGACAAAATCATGCTTACAAATTGTCTATGTTTCACCACAAATTAGAGTTTCTAAAATATTTGGTGTCTAATGTTTACTTTACAATATTTAATAGGACTTTATAGGCATGAAATAACCTGATTTAGTATAGGAGAAAGTGAGTTTTCCTGGATACATACAAGGACAGATTCAAAATAACAAAAAGGAAATACTGGAAACAAGAAGGATAATTTCTATTTATTTACTGCTATAATGTACCAAGTTCTAGATAGGAAATTTTAGAATTCATTGAATTTAAATTAGATTGAATTTTCTTAATAAGTACTGAGACATTTAATAAGAGGTAGAAGGATGGTCTTTTGCCTTGAACTAACACTTTTTGAGATCTGACACTATAAAATTATTTGAGAACTCACACAGCACAAAGACAGGAAGGAAAGAGCCTTCCTGGCAGAGTCTGACAGCCAGAGTCAAAGACAGTTTCACCACCTACCAGCTGTGTGACCTTGAGTCAGATAGTTAATTTTTCTGTTCATAAATTTCTTTCAATAAACAGGAATGATAATATTATCTGGCTCTTTGGGTTAACTTAGGGGATATGTGAATCAACATCTGTAAAAAGTTTGAATCAATGATTGACCCAGTTTAGACTTTTTACATGGGGCTTGTTCAGTGAAATTACTCCTTTCATTCCCCTATTAGCTTTCTTGCTGGACACAAACTATACAACCATATTGAAGACATAGCAGGGTGGGGTGGTATGGCTCTGTGTTCTTTATGTTTGTTTGTTTTGGTTTGGTCTTATTTTGATTTGGGCTTGTTATGGGTTTTTGTTGCTGTTGTTGGATTCTTGGCTATGGGAGAACTGAAACTCAGAGCAAATAAAACTGATCAGAGCCAAATTTACTGATGTTTTGCTGATTTAAAATTAAGACTAGAGTGAATGGCAGAAAATGTCAATAACTCTTGTATCTTAGAACTAATTTTACTCTTGGGAATGCACATTATTATTTATATTCCCATGGATAAAATCTCTTGCAAATATCTACTGTTTTAAAATTCACCGATGGGCTATGGGTTTGTCCTCATCCTCTGGAGACTTTATTTTAAAAGTTAGGAGTCAATAAAATATTTATAAATTACATATCTTTATCTTTATTTTATTATTTGAGATTTGTCTTTCATTTGAAAAGAAGCAGCCTAGATTACCTCCATAGCTTTTGCTGTTTGTTTACATCTTTAACTTTCCCAACCCAGAGGACTTATATGTAATTCAACTATGATTTACAATTCTTTTGGGATCTGAATAAGTTCTTGAGATTCCTGAGATGTCAGATACATTTATGACAGAACCCACACAGCTAACAGAATCTACCACACTGAATTTCCATGAAACCTAATGTTTATAGAAAAGGAAGAAATAAAATTACACATTTCCCCTCACTTCCACCCAAATAATGGATAGGTCAAAACGATGACATCACCTTGGATGAGACACTTGTCAACCCTTCTAGGAGGAAGATAATCATGACAGCACCCATTTTTTCTCTCTTATTTCTGTCTTCTATTCCAAACAAAATAAAATGGAGCCAACTAGAGCTGTCTAGAGTGCAGTGAGCAGAGCAGTTATGGACTCCATTAAGCATAGGATAACAAGCTAGATTTAAGCACTATAGTCTGTATTTAACTTTCTCTTTAGGGAAAAAGAAACTAAACATGGACTTAAGAAGAAAAATCAATAATATAATTACACAGGCTCTCATTGTCTTGCTTTGTTAATTATTCTCATACTCTGATTTGGCTTTTTATTGTTCTGCTTTAATAGTTGTGGAAAATGTGATTCAGTAGTGTTTCTTTATATTCATTGGTAAATCATACTCAATATTTTTCATTATCTAACTCTACCTGCTCCCAATGAAGGTCAACCACAATCAATCACTGAGAAAGCAGTGATTTTCAGTACTGCACTTTCCTCTAATGACATTTGAAGTAAGAAAATCTGTGTAAAGTGGCTTTGTGCCTATGGGTAATTTGTTTGAAGTTTAGGATGTCAAATATTGGCAAGAGCTATGATAATTCCATAAGTTAGGAAAGTAAGGCAAAATAAGTGTTGACTTTTCATTTCCCAAGAAGGACCTAATGCTGTGAAGTAATTCCCAACCCTCTAGCTCCCATTTTTTGAGTGACACAGATGCCAGCTGGTGCATACAACACGGAAGAAGAATGCAACCATCACAGCACAGGACGTCTTCAATCATAGTCAAGAGTAAAAACAGGATTCCGATCTGTTTTCTCATCTAATCCTTATTGAGAGAGAAACCCTAAGAACAAAATGCAAATTTGGCCCATTCCTCTGAAACAATGATGGCGCAATGTTTGATTCCATTCTGGTGCGCCTTCTCCAAGTAACTACCTGAACTGGAGGTTGTTATGCAAATATGGTATCTAGGAGCAGCTAAAAGTGAGGAACATTAATTCTAGTGGTAAACCAGCATATGTCCAAGCAAGGAAGACAGTCTAAAAGGATTCAGCAAAGTATGACAACCGTGGGACATCAATTCATTTATGTTTCATCTGGAGACAGAAGTCTTGAGTAGGGTGAGTTAGGTGACTTGAAATCTCTGTGGGAATAGTGCATTATTAAAAATTATAATAATAAAAAATCTCATTTTTATTTATGATAGATGTATAGAAATTAAAATGAAGAAAATATATGATAATTAGAGCAGTCCAGAAGTGAAATTTTCTGCCTTCTGAAAGGCATGTTTTTTATCTCCTGGAGGTGTTCATGACAAGGCTAGCGGGCAGACCTGGCCTCTATTCATTAAATTTTCTTCAGTGTGGGCTGTTCTCTCCTGGAGCACAGGGAAGATATGATGTATGATGCTGCCTTTGTATTCATTTTCTTTTTTTTTTTTTTTTTTTCTTAATCAATCAATCATTTTAACAGTTTTTATTGATATAAAAGATGTAGATACAATAGATTCACATGATGGTGGTCTGCTTTCTAGTTTGCCAATATTGTTTTCTTTTTTTTTTTTGTAGTACATAATTTTTATTATTTTTTTTTTTTTAATTTTATTTAGTTATTTTTCATGTACAGTTTTTTGTCTATTTTTCCCATCCCAGCCTCCCCTGCAAAAAATTAGCCCAAATATCTGAAATGAAAAGCATAAGTCAAGTGAAATTCAGGTGCAGTAAATCTCTCCCTTCTTTGGAAAATCACCCCCCAGATACAGAAAGGGATCCTAAACTGGGTTAGAGGTTGAGCTCCATTTGTGGTCCCCAAACTTGTTCCAAGGCAAAGTATTAGCTCTGTGAAAGGCTGCCAGCTATTTTACAAAACACAGAAGCAAAAAGCATTCTGTGGTCAATTTGAGTTTGAGAAATAACTAGGGGAAATGAGGTAAGCAAACAAAATGTCTTGATTGCAAAAATTATGAGAGCCTTTAACTTGTGAAGGAAAATGTCAATCATTAAATGGAGAGTTTAGAAAGGCAATTTTACCAGATGACTTTCAAAAAAAGTTATTTCTTTTGTTGAGGAACACCTTTAACAGGTTATGAGATTCTAGTTTTATGCAGTGAAATTTGGGAAGTGATGAAGGAGTCCAAAGTGTGAGGTTTATCCCGATATGTGAGAATACATGCTGTCAGATGGTGATTAAATCTATCTCTGAAGAGGGATAGAGGTTGAGCTTTTAATTCCAGGAGAAATACAGAGTGAGATAGCTCATCTGTAACGGACTTTAATTCTCTCTAGAAGTGTGTACAAAGCCAGTGATCAAGTACAGAATACAAAATCCAAATGCTAAGAACATTGGAAATGGTATAACTTAAGAAAGAGGCCAAAGATTGAGATTAAATTAATGGAATAAAACAAAAACACCAGAACCAAAGACAAATAATGAAGACACATCATTGTGACTAGTTGAAAAGACCTGTTTTATTGTTTGGGGTCATCTCTGATATGGTATAAGTCTGAAGGTGTTGAAAGACCATTGCTGAGTAGACAATGATTACAAACAGAGAACCCCAATTACAGTCATTATGGCACCAACCAATCTAAGAATTGTTGAAATGTTCTAGTATCAGATAACATTAAGGTAAGGAGCAAAGCAGGTTCCCATTCTTTTTTTATTCAATTTTTTAAATTTAATTATTGTTCAAGTACAGTTTTCTGTCTTTTACTCCCATCCCAGCCCACCCCCCGTGCTCCCCACCTCCCTCCCATTTCTACCCCCCTTAGTTGTTGTCTATGTGTCCTTTATACTAGTTCCTGTAAATCCTTCCCCTTTTTTTCCTGAAATTCCCTTCCCTCTTCCCTCTGGTCACTGTCCCCCAGTTCTCTATTTCAGTGTCTTTGTTTTTATTCTGCTTGCTTGTTTGTTTTGTTGTTTAGCTTCCTGTTAAAGGTGAGATCATATGGTATTTGACTTTTAACACCTGGCTTATTTCACTCAGTATAATGCTTTCCAGCTCCATCCATGCTATTGCAAAGGGTAGGAGCTCCTTCTTTCTTTCTGCTGCATAGAATTCCATTGTGTATATGTACCATAATTTTTTGATTCATTCATTTACTGACAGGCACCTAGGTTGCTTCCAGCTCTCATCATCCTAATTCCAAAACCAGATGGAGACACAAGGAAGAAGGAAAACTTCAGGCCAATTTCGCTGATGAACATAAATGCTAAAATCCTCAACAAAATATTGGCAAATCGCATCCAACAACACATTAAAAAGATCATACACCATGACCGAGTGGGATTCATCCCAGAGTTGCAAGGATGGTTCAATATTTGCAAATCAGTAAATGTAATACATCACATAAACAAAATCAAAGGCAAAAATCACATGATCATATCAATAGACACAAAAAAAGCTTTTGTTAAGGTACAACACCCATTTATGATAAAAACACTCAGCAAAGTGGGAATAGAGGGAGCATTCCTCAATATAATAAAGGCCATATATGAGAGACCTACAGCCAACATCATACTCAATGGGAAAAAAATAAAATCTTTTCCACTAATATCAGGAACAAGACAAGGTTGTCCACTTTTACCACTTCTATTCAATATAGTATTGGAAGTTTTAGCCATAGCGATCAGACAAGAAAAGGAAATAAAAAGCATCCAAATCATAAAGGAGGAAGCAGGTTCCCATTCTTAAAAACCTGGGAGTTTTCCCTGGCTGGTGTAGCTCAGTGGATTGAGTGCAGGCCTGCGAAGTAAAGGGTCGCCGGTTTGATTCTCAGTCAGGGCACATGCCTGGGTTGCAGGTGAGGTCCCCAGTAGGGGACACATGAGAGGAAACCACACTCTGATGTTTCTCTCCCACTCTTTCTCCTTCCCATCCCCTCTCTCTAAAAATAAATAAATAAAATATTTGAAAAAAAACAAAAACAAAAAAACACCTGGGAGTCTTAGGTCAAGTTCTCTAAGAATCATACTCTATGAGAGACATCTTTGTGCCAGGATTTTACTGGGGAGTACTCATGGGATTCAGCCTTTGGTGGAATAAAGGACATAGTACTGAGAAGAAGTTGTGCCCTAGTCCCTGGTCCTTCTTGGAGAGAAACAAAGGCCTTGTGTGGCTAATTCTAGAACCCACCAAGAATTTGGGAGTTAATATGGCCCTCCAGAGCTTTTCCACCTTGACACAGGAAAATAGACCCTTTAGTTGACTCATTGCTGGATTTACGCTACCTGCAAGAGGAGGTGTGACCTTCAGGTAGAGTGTCTCTCTCTGACTCAGGGTAAGTACTGGAAATCAGTTCAGCTGTGAGCTGTGACCCACAATGTGTCTGGCAGTTGGGGAAATGAATGTCAGGTAAAACTATAAGTTAATAATAAACATTTACAGTGAATATAATGGAGGAGTGAATTTTGAGGAAAACAGTAGATGAAGAGTAAAATGCTGTTGATTCCAGGTTCTTTTGATGTATTTTTGGGGGCAAATCAATCTGGTAAGTTTTAATTTTTTATCTGAAATTAGGACAAATAACACACACAAGAGTATTCATTGTTGCAAGGTTTGTAAGAAAGTGGTTAATAAAATCTATCAAATAGTAATATAAAACTTTTATTAAACATAGCATGTGCCTGGCCTTTTTATGTATATTTCCATTAGATCTCATTTAAACATTGAAGAAATGGAAATCAGAGGTTAAATATGGCATAACGGTTGCGTGTGAGACCTAGAATCAGACTGCAGGTTCAAATCCTGGTGCTGCTCTCTAGTTGCTTGACCTTAATTAAGTTATATAGGCTCTCTGGGCCCAAGTTTCCACTCTGCAGAATAGAAATCTTAATACCTTCTACCAGAACTAATATGGGTATTAAAGTGGACAATATGAGCAGATGCCTAGAATAGCGGCTGTTACCTATGAGATCAAAACACATTAGCTGAAATTAAGTTCAATAAATAAAGAAAATGATTTGTCCCATGTAGTGAGGTCATATAGCTAAGAGATTAAGGAGCTTGGATTTGAACCCAGGAAGCCTGATTACAGAATCTGCATGCCTAAACTATGCTAAACATCTTGTGACTATGCACTATTATTAAGTGTTAAGACTTTTAAAGGAGGCTTATGCAATCAAAATGCATTTATAACATTTGAAATAGCTCTCTGACCTCTGAGGAGGCAAGATGCTGGTTAAGACCTGTTTTAAAACTGGAGATGACTTCTCCAGTTTTCCTTCCTGAGTTTAATTCTATACACCTGGGCTCAGGTTGCAAATTCACACTGTGGAGATAAGACTGATTTCCTATCATAAGGATTAATTAAGTGAGATATGCATGCAAAGTTCTATGAATAGTTACTGATCAATAAGTGCAATCATTGTAACTCATCATTATATATGTTCCCTTATTCTTGACAAGGTACTGATACCAGCACAGCATCTGAAAGACTTAGAAGGTTCATTACTGAAGAGGAAAGGGAATTGACACCATACCTGGTGTTCTTTGCTGGGTTGTTTGTTTTTTCATTGATGGTCATGACAACAGTGTATTTTGCCATTTGTGGTGGGTAAAAAAAGATCAAATAACAGTTTAATATGGTTCAAACTAATAAATAACTCCATTTGCAGGTAAGGGAATAGGCTGAGTGGATTTAAACGGCCTCTGTACATTCACATCAGCAGAGAGTGGCAGAGGCAGGAGAAGCTTTCAGTTCTGGCTATTCCAAAACACCCGTTCCTTTCCTATTCTTTCTCAGAAGCACAATTAACACCTTTGCGTCCTGGGGCATAGCAATCAATGAGCATTCTCTGTTCCAGACACATCTGATATACAAATGCCAATCCTCAACAAAGATAATTACTGGAATTTTTTTACCAGTTTAAATATAATAGCCCTACAATTATTCTATTCCTGTTTTTTTCGTCTCAATTCACTTGAGATCAGCATTTTACATTCTCCAGCTAAATTATATTGTTTGACAGCTAATCAAACATTCAAAGAAAGGCTGAGAGTCTGAACTTTGCTTCCCACATACCTCCCCATGCAGTAAGAAATGGAAGCTTTGTTATTTGTTTCCTGTAGGCCTTGCTACATTACAAAACCCTCATCCTTGAGTGCAGGTATAATTTCTCAGTCTGACTTGTACAAGCTACTGTACTGAGCATCCTACTGTTTGTGGAAAAAAATCTCTCACCTTTATGATCTTCTTCATTTCTGCCTAATCATCTAAGACAAGAATAGCATGCTGTGCTTAAGGGAGGAAATTTTCCATTACTACTGAATAGATAAATGATCGGAAGCACAATGAACCAGGCTCATTACAACCTTTAAAAAAAAGGCAAATTGGTCGTCAGAAGTGATATAATAGTGCTGACATTTTTAATACTTTCCCGTTCAATTGTGGCATTTTATATCAAGGTTTTTATAATGTGCAATACAAACACTTAGAGATGTTTGAAATAATATATGGTCCTTAATATTTTTAACTACGTCTTGCCTGGAATCTGTCCTCTCCAAAGAAAGGCAGCTACTGTTTAACCAGTGCTGACTAAAGTGAATAAAGTGATTATATTTAAAGAAGCATAACAGTTATTCACTTATTTTCCTTAGCTGTGTTTTCATTCTGCATAATAATGGCCTGAATGTCAGTTGATAAACGGTGAAAATACTCCAATTTCTAAGAATGGTAAAAAGCAGACACTCATTCGATGCTTTAAATATCTGATGAGTTGCTATATGACAGAGCTGAAGGGAAGACTGATTTTTCAGAACTAAACACAGCTTACAATAATGAGCCAAGTGCTTGCCAGCGAGTCATGTGTAGAAGCGATTTCTAAGCATATTTTTGTTAACTACAATGAACATTTTTCGGGTTTCCCATCTCTGACCCCAACTTAATGGGCTGCTAATTCACTAATTGAGATGGGTATTCTACAAGTGGCAAAGCACAGTGGTCATGGATGGTCACCCGTGAGTCCTACATACATAAAACTGTTGTTCACATGAGGCTGAGGCACCTGCAGAAAAGGCCAAGCTTGGCTCCACAACAGCTGGGGGGAGAAAATTAATCCCCATAGAAGTCTCTAATTTCATGAAGGATACGTACAAGCTATTGGTTCAGAGCATGACCTAACTACGATAGTTATATGCACTGAGACTATCCTGGATGTTGCAGGATACTGGCCTTCTCTTCTGGAAGTTCAACAAAGCAGTAAAATATACTCTTAGGACACTGGGCACTACTGATAAGATTCAGGTTAATCAAAGATATATCGAGACCTGGATTACCAATATAAAGATAGGTAGATAGATGAATAGGTAGATAGATAAATAGTGGATTGATAGATTTGTTAATACATATCATCTGACAGAAACTCTCAATTTAAAATACTGGATAAAATTTCAGACTAAGAGATGAAAAGGACTGTAGGACAAGCTAGTCTGAGTAGTGTTGGTTAATGCTCCCAGGATAAATGAGTTAAAATCTCTGTCCACCTCCTGCTGTTAGCTTTCCTGTTTGGCAAAAGCAAAAGAAAATGGAAGCCCCAAGAAAATGCACACTCTAATAGCAAAGTCGTTTGGCTTAAATTCCAGTCTGGGACACCTGGTGACTGAGCCTGAAAGGGAGAGAAGCATTGGCACCTCTTTTTCTATAAATCTCTGGTTGCTTAGCCCTGGTTCCTGAAGTTGAGTGAACAGAGATCTCTCAAGCAAGTAGTAGTAGCTACATGGCATAACAAGACAGAACATAAAGAGACTTATTATAAACACAGTATGAAGTTGTCCGATCATATCTTTGATTTCAGAATTATTGATACTTCACTGAAATCTAGTGACAGGAAACTCATACCTAACACAGCAGCCCGTTCCACCTTTCAATGGCCCTTTTAGTTCAAACTCTCTCTACAACCATCAGCCATTGGACATAGTCCTCTGTACAAATGCGTTTTAAAAAGACAAACTCCCCTTTGTTAAAATGACTCTTCGATTATCTACAGAACTCTTTAAGCCAGTGTTCTTCCTTATTAAATATCACCAGTTCTCTCTATTGTTCCTCACACAATGTTGTGATGATTTATATATCTTTTGTTTGCTTTTTCTCTATCTTTTTTAGTTTAACTCCGATGTTACAGGACTTTATTTGCCAAATATTCCATTGTTGATTATCAAGGGTTGTCTTTATGATACACAATTCATTACCAAGCTCTGCTAAACCTATACTGATAACTTACAGAAAGAATGTAGAGAGAATGTGTATTTTCAAGAACTTTAAACAGGTCCAGTTTGTAGTTTGAAAATGTACTATATGGTAACAATAATAATAACAATAACAATAATAAAAATAGTAACATTTCTTGAGTGCTTATTCTGAGCCTGAACCAAGCAAATTAGCATTGAGTTGGCTAATTTGACTTGCACTATCATCCTATTATGTTCCCTACTTAGTGAATAAGAAGACCAAGGGCTAGAAAGGTTAATTATCTTTCAAATGGTCACACACTTATAAGTTGCAGAGCTGAGATCAGAATACAAATCTATCTGCATCTCCACTGCTACTCATTGTTTTCCACTATGAACACACACACACACACACACACACACACAAAAGCACACTTATATCCAAACATAAGATACCTTTCTTGACTATTTTAACACCTGTAAAAGTAGCCTAGCTTCATAAGCCCTGCTCCTCCCGCTGGGTAGCATTACAATGCCTTCAGGATTGGCATGTGGGTGGTACAGTTTCCCAGGGTACACCAAGAAAGTGAGATAGAGCAGGTTCATATTTTTGCAACTTTATGACTCCAGATGCAGTGTGAACTGCACTTACCAAATTGGTAGTTTGAGTCCCAACTCTGCAGCCTACTACTGTGTTTCCTTGGGCTAGTTACCACTGAGCCTCTGTGGCTTTGTCTGCAATCTAGGTGGTCTCAGGTTTATTGATAGAGATTGACATTGAATCAGAAAAAATATATAAGAACTTGCCACAGGGTCAAATGTAGAAATGATCAGGTAATAACCATGAATTCCTGTTCATGTTCCTGGTAGACTCTCTTAGTTTGACTTTCTATTAAAAGAAAAATAAAAGTGTGCTTTTTTTTCTCTATTTGTCTACCTGTGTTAAAGAATCCAATGCTTCCTTCATCCAGCCATATTTTCTTCCAGACTCAGCCAAGGCTGTGCCAGCTGCAGACCCCACCTCCTGTTCCCTTGGCTCCACCCATCATCCCAACTAAACCCCACAGTAGGCCAGCTTCCCACTAGAAAGCCATCTGGTATATAAGTCTCTCCCAAACAGGGTCTCTACTGAGCTCAGGCCAACACTAGTTACCCAAATATGGTCAGAATTCATCACTACTTGTAAGAGAAAGATCAATCTAGACCGACTAACAAAAATAAATGAGGCAATAATGGAGATGAGTATCACTGAGCTGGGAAAGTTAGAAGTACATTAGACATTGTGGAAAGTATGAGAGAAAAAAGTAGAGGTTCCTACATAGTGATTTTATTAAAGCAATGGCAAATGCCAGTCAAGTAGATTAGAATAAAAGAATGCACTTGTGTTTGCTGGATATTTCAAGGTCACTAGCTTTGAATGAGGGCAGCTTCCCAAAGTGTCAGAAGTAAAAGAAGAAGCCAAATGCCCACTTTCATTTTTTTATTGCTGTCTCACTGTCCTGATCAAACAGCATCCACAGTATGCCACCAGCTCAGTCTTTTATCCAGCTCCCAGCTGGCACCTGACACTTTCATAAGTTACCATGAACTGCTTAAAAATTCTCGAGGAAATCCGGGTCATTTAGGTGTGTGGCCTGCATTTCATTTTTTTAAAAAAGCGAACAGAATGAGAGAGAAACCTTATAATATCCAAGACTACAAAATACCTCTGCTTATATTTTCTATACCCTCTAGGGACACAGGTCTTTCAAAGTAAAACCTACACAGGAAACTAAGGAAAACATTCCCTCATTTAACTCAGCCTTTTGACACACCTTTATTCAGTATTTACTATATTTTAGGATTTGGGATAGGTATCCTAATAAGGTCTGGGTGATCCCAAATATTTTAGGGAGAGAGAGAAAATTGTGTTGTGGTGAGTACTATAATTTTGGTGTTCTCAGGTGTTACTGAAGGAAAGCTGATCACTAAATGTTCTGGAAATGCGCTAGGCAGGAAGGCTCTTGAGGAGAACTGATTGTGTGAGTGAGAATACAAATCTGTCGATGAATTTGGCTTACAGGGTATATAAGCTGAATAATGATCCCCAACCTCCACCCATAAGTGTATCTATAACTTCATCCTTGGAACCTGGCCATGCTCCCTTATATGGCTAAAGGGACTCTGAAGATGTTTTTCGGCTAAGGAACTTGAGACAGAAAAATTATCCTGGGTGATCTGCGTTGACATGACATAACTGTTAACTGCCTTTATAAGAGAGATCCAGGAGGGGTCAGGTTCAGAAGAGGAGGCCAGGTGAAGAGGGAAGCAGAGATTAGAGTGATGCTTTTTGATGGTGGAGAAAAGGACCATAGAGCATGGAATACCCACAGCCACTAACAGGTGAAAAAGACAAAGAGCTTCTCCCCTCTGAGCCACCAGAAGGACCAGCCTTGGTATAGCACCGACTTTATGCACACAAAATGCTGTCAGACGTCCAATCTCTAGAACCATTAAAGAATGTGTTTGTGTTGTTTTACGCCACACAATATGTGGAAATTTATTACAGCAGCACTAGAAAATCAGTACAGGGTGGGAAGTGACGACTCTAATGAGATGTCTGCAGGTAGTCAAATGCAGATCATAACGAGATAAAGTTGGAGTTCACATTGTTTCTTTTAATTGTTGATGAAATGTTATTTTTTCTAATAATTACATTTAAAAGCCCCATACTGGGTGGTTTAAAGATATTTAAGTTCGACAACTCCCTTCTTACAAAAAGTTTTCTTTTCAAAAGCCATTTAAAAAGTTTGTAATTACTATCCCTTCTCATTTTCTTTCAAGGCAAAGAGAATATTTTAAATTTGGGGAGATGACAATAGAGATAATGAGACATTTTAACCTATTTTTTCTAGTGCTTCTAACCCTTCTTCTCAAGTATGAATGAACCCCAAGCCCATCTCCCCAGGGAACAAATTATTAATTAAAAATGACTCATATTTCTGTTTTCCCAGCAGTGTAATATTCCATTTATATATGAACACCACTAAAAAAAGCTGTCATCTCACTCTCTAAACCATATTATCTGTAAGTCCCTCATACAAATCTGTCATGTTAAAATGAGCAACTTCTGAACAAGAACGTGTTGAGTAGCTGAAGACAAAGTCTGCTGCTTTGAAAATGGAGAATGCATGCTGTTCCACCTGCTGCAAGGGCAGTGTCTGAAGTGTAGACTTCAGCTGGGCCCCATCTCCCTCCCAGTCCAGAACACTGAAGAACCACATCAATAAAGAGAAGTGATGTTAACATCTCCCATTTGCATGCCCTTTCCCTACCAATTCTGATCTGCATTGTCCCAAAGCAAGGACGGAAATTCTTCTTGCTGAATAAGGCCTCTGGGGTGTCAACTCTGCCCACTAGTGTCACTCCAACCTCATCTCATGCTGCCCTCTCCACCAATCACAAAGCTTGGGACACATGGGCAGAGTTCTAGGATATGTCAAACTCTCTTTCACCTAACAATCTTTGTACTTGCTGTTCTGAATTCTTCCATGCTCTTCCTCTGACTCTCATCTTATTTTCCTCATGATGTCACCTCCTCTGCAAAACCTTCCCTTGAGCCTTCTGAAGCAGAAATCATCTCTGTCCTTTCTCACATCACCCTGATCATGTCCTTTTCAGCACTAACCACGTGTAAAATTGTGTGACTTGTTAATTCTCTTGTCTATTTTTGTCTTCCCTAATAGGGCGTTAGTTCCATGAGATTAAAGACTTGTACAGTGCATGCGTGCCTGGACCTGAGCAGATGTTCCAAACTATGCTATGCAGACTGAACGAGGAAGTTAACAAAACCCCACACATGAGGGGTGCAGGACAGAGCCTTAGGTACATGTGACATTTCCTTCTTATGTAACAAGATTAAATGGATCGTCTATTCATTACAATTTTAATTTAATGTAGATAAAAGTTCTTGTTTTCAACTTGCTAGAGCATTAAAACCACAAGTCACGGTTACTCTTCATGACTGTTGGGGCAACATAATACCTCCATGATGATCCACCCCATTCACTCTTCTATTCACCTCATCCGGAAACTGCAGTTTCCTTAAACATTCATGTTAAAATCAAAATGCACATTTTTGGCTTTCAAGTTGTGTGTGGGGGGGAAGTCTGTAACTGCTTATTATTTTGTCTTGGATGTTTTAGTTTTGATTTGCATGTCAATAGGAGATGACAACATCATTCTGCTTTTCTCTCTTCCTAATAATGACTTTTTTGCTCCACTATCCTTAGACCAGCTCACAGAAAACCCAGCAAGTCACAAAAACCGAACCATTAACAGCTGATTTACTTTCCCAACATTTCTCATTGAAATACTTAAAAAAACACAAAAAATGTACTATGTTTTCTGCTAATAAATTAAAAAATATACTAATGGAAATATTGATAGTTTTCTGGGAAAATACAAATCACTTTAGTTTAGTAAAGATGTAGTGGAAATTCAGAAGAGGGCAACTGTTTTGTACAAAATAGCAAGTCAATCAGTCTTTTGTCTCAAAAAGGCTCCGAGTATAGGTGGTTGCATTGTTTAGCTTTTACACATTTTCTAGAAATGTATGTTTGTGCTATATGGATTGTTTTAGAGCACAGAAAGCAGCTTGCCAATTCTTTTCTTCAAAATCAAGATAACCCTGGTATCAAAAGTCAATAAAGAGATTGAAGATGCACAACTACAACCCAACCTCAAATGTCAGTGGATACACTAACACCAAGTCATATCAGGGCACGTGAAAGACAGCAAGCAGTACGTTAGGTTATCTTCTTTAAGTTTGTTTCTGCATTTATAGGTTTCAGATTATAAAATACCTAAAATGAAATGGGTACTCAATATATAAAGAGAATTTAACCTGCACCAACCTATGACCTACGCTTAGTACTCTTTGTGTAGCTGTCTGTGCCCAGTTGGTAGCAACCTAGGCCTAAGCACTCAGTTTACCACCACTTAACTCTCTGTGGATAAACTGAGGGATCACACCCAGGAGCCTGCTCAGATGGCGGTGCGTAGCCTTTCCTATAAGCCAGGCTGCACCACCTGTAATATCCGCTGCCCAACACTGACGGGTGGGGGGCAGACACAAACGTAGTATGCTGCCGAACATGCTTTAATTCACACACCGACAATCATCACACAGCACATAATTAACATGGAAAAGGGGGATAACAAACTCGAGAGTCCCCACAGTCCAAGTCCAGTGATGGTTCCACCTCACGATGACAAAAGGCAGAGTCTCAAGTTCAGGTGGTCGGAGGATGGCTGCTCACGAGACACCCTCACCATGGACTCCTCCTGCATAGAAAATGTGTTGGAGGCGAGCCACCCAAGTCCAAGAATCTTATACCCTCACAGGGACATCTTTTTGGTCTGGAAATCCTTTAGGTGCTCGCCCATCCGTGGGAGTGCTCTTTCCGCATTCATTTGCACATGCTCCAGAGTTGTTCAAACAGTTCCACTGCTCAAGCTGTAGAGTTGATTACATAGTTCAACTGCCAGGCATGGTAAGGGTGCTGTTTTTCCGCCAGTCCACTGTGCACGTCTGTTTCCTGTCATTTACTTTACTTACTGCACATGCTTTAAATATGGTGTCTACATATGCTAAGTTAGCATGGAGTTATTCATGTTCTCCACACTAGTAATGCCCACTTTTTCTAGAAAATCATTATGAAGGATGCCCTTCTGACAGAGCAACTGGCCTTTTGCACCAAAACCACAGCCTGGTCAGTTAGGTTGAGCAGGGGGGGTTCCTTGACACAAATGTTTGTTTTGTTGTCTCTTTGTTTAAAGAATAAAAGAAGGTAATTATTTTCAGTGCCTGTCGAGGAGGGGAAGCCAATGTATTTACACCTGGACTCATCTTTTTCTAGTTAGGCACCTCAAAGTTCAGCCAAGTACTTTATCTGCCCTTCCATTCTAAATGATAGCTTTGCTGGGTGGAGTAGTCTTGGATGTAGGTCCTTGCCTTTCATGATTTTGAATATGTCTTTTTTTAATTTTTAAACCTTAACACTTTTATATAATAGAGATTAATATACCTTGTAGAAATAATCAACTCAAAAAAGTTTGAAATGCTATGCTGATGTTGACAATACCACATGTAATTTAAGGTATTGTCAAATATTAAGTTCCTGTTCTATTCAGTTAATTATTGGGGTTCTATTTTGTTACAAAGTTACATTATTTTTTATTTTATTTTTTAAAATTGTTGTTCAAGTACAAATGTCTTCATTTTCCCCCAACCACCTTCTTCCACCCCTCACCCTAATCTCCCACCTTCAATCCTACCCTCCTCTGACTTTGTCCCTATGCCCTTTGTACATGTTCCTTGACTACCCCTTCCTGCCTATAAGATTTCTTTTGAGAAAATCACCTAATAGTCTTATAGGAACTCCTTTGTAGGTAACTCTCTCCTTTCCTCTTGCTGCTTTTAAGATTCTTTCCTTATCTTTAATCTTGAGTAACTTAATTACGATGTGTCTTGGTATATTTCTTCTTGGATCCAACTTCTTTGGAACTCTCTGAGTGTCCTGGACTTGCATGTCTAGTTCCTTTGCCAGGTTGGGGAGGACAAAGTAAAGTTAAAGGAATTCATCACCACGCCCTTATTATATGAAATGTTAAAAGGACTTATCTAAGAAAAGGAAGAAGATCAGAAACTATGTAAAATCACAACAAACTCACAACTATCAACAGCTGAACCTAAAAAACAAAAACTAAGCGAACAACTAGAACAGGAACAGAATCACAGAAATGGAGATCACACGGAGGGTTATCAGTGGGGAGGCAGAGGGGAAAGAATGGAAGGAAAAAGTACATAGAATAAGGAGCATAATTGGTAGGCACAAAATAGACAGGGGGAGGTTTATAATAGTTTGAAAAATGGAGAAGCCAGAGAACTGATATGTACAACTCATGGACATGAGGGTGGGGGAGTGCTGGAGGTGAGGGTTGCAGCATCGAGGGGGTAAAGGTGAGAAAAAATTGAGACAACTATAATAGCATAATCAATAAAATATACTTTAAAAAATTTCTTTGCTAAGATATGTCCTGATGCTGGTGAGAAGCATGCATAGCTTGGCGTTCAAAATTATATTCTTAATCTGACCTTGTAGTTTATTTCCAAATCAAGCCTAAGTTCATTTTGAAAGGGAAAACAGTCAACGTGAGAAGTACTGCAAACAAATGTGAATGTTGTACATGTTTATCTTCTGGCCTTTCCTTAATTTGAGGTTGTAGTTTCAGGGGTTTTATTAAACTACTTATCATCAGGAAGTTCTGAATGCTAAATTATTTTTTGAAAGTCCCCGGGTCGTACTCCTATCTCATATGTCATTTTGATCGCCTTTCTCAGCTTTTGCCAAAGTAGTTTTTACACCTGCCTTTTCATTTATTTTATTTGTAAGAGGGAAGGGAGTTGGAGTAGATTGCATAATATATGATAATTTCCATGTAAAATTATCAAGCATAACTGAGAAGCATAGGGGTATCATTTACAAAGGAAACCATAGACATATATGTTACAAAAATAATGCTGGAAGAGAAATGAACGTCAGGAATCTCCCTCCACATTCTCTGTCTTCTTCTTCAGTGCATATGCATAGCTGGGGGGACAGAGAGAAAAAGTCATGCTGCATGCGCCGTGTTACATGCCAATCAATATCTAGCATTTTAAAGACGTGACTTGTATTTAAGCGTTTCAAGAATTCTGTAAAGTCTTTTGTATCATTATCCATAACTATAGATGTAGTGAGTCTAAGAAAGAATATACAGTGGACACAGTTGTAGGTCACTGAGAGGAAATGAACACAGTTGACCTATGACTTTCATGTATATAGACCGTCTAAGAGACTCACACTGCTGCCACTCACCTAAATTTGAGTATCATTTGCAGTGTGCAAATACCTGCTGCTTTATTCAGTATAATAGATTGGGAATTTCTTTGATTAACTATAATCTGAAATATGTCAGGTTCTCTGTACCAACAAAGCTTCCTGACACCCTGCAAGATGCTCATGGTGTCTGTTATCCAGGCCATCAACATGAATGCTCTTCCTGTCCTGGATTGCTTCCCTTTATCATCACCCTCTCTGGCTAGTTTAAACCTCACTAAACCCCTTAGAGGTCTCCTCAACTCTCTTTGTACCCACATGATCAGGAGATTACTCTGCTGTCTGCTTTGCAAGAAAAAAAATCATACTCTACACAGATACAATGATCCATAGTGGTAATCCTGGTGTTACAAGTACCATTTCTCTCATCCCAAGTTTAATAAATTATTTTGAGTGGCAGACAGGTAACAACTTCCACTGTTTGTCTTCCCAACTATACTCCTTTTTAAAAATCTGGACACTCAAACAAGAGGCTCATCCTCAAATGCAGAGAAATCGTTCATTTGCCAAAATTATTGGGTAGTTCTTACTTCATTCTAAAACTCTAAATATAGGCTGTAAGATTCAACAAACATTAAGTATTTCTTCAGTTATATCTTATTCAGACCTCACAGCAGCCCATGTCATTCCTTTTTGCTATCTTTCCTAGAAATTATTTTAGTAAATGATGCTTTTTCTCTAGCTTCTCACTTAATGGAGAACTCTTACATATCATATGGTAAGTACTAGGTAAAGTGCTTGTGTGGGAAATTCATGATTGTCCACAAGGTTACCTTTTAATCATGCCACACTCAGACTAGGGAGGCACTTAAGTGTCCTGTGCCTTGGGTGTCTCTTCTATAGATCTGACACATCCATCCTTCAGTTCTGGGACTACTGGCTGTCAATACCCCATGATGCATTCCTGACTGTTCTTGTCACATAGTACACCATTTTAAAGATTCTAAAAATACACAGTGATGGATTAACATCCTAAATATATCATTGAAATATCTGGTTGCAGAGGGGGTACATTTAGGTACACTTATGAAGATGGAACATATGACTTAAATCAATGACTATTATGTGGTTTTTCTACAGGTAGAATACATTCTCTCAGTAACTCAAAGAAGAAAGAATGACCACACTCACCAGCACTCCCATTCACCTAATTGGGGCATATACACTCCTCATAACCCCAGGTTAAGGCTTTGTGAATTCTGAGGTCTTGATTCTTATAAGGGGACTGTTTTTACCTGGTAACACTGTAGAATCCCCATTGCACTTTAAGTCATGATTGCCCATTAATTAAATAAGACTCTTCATGACAAGAGACAAATCTGCAAAGAAAGGTACCATCATTCTGGCAGGACTATTGATCCTGAGTCTAATTAACTTCAAATATGAAGATGTTCACTTCCTCCTACATTGGAAACATGTTGGCAATGAAGTGATAAACTGGAATGTCTCTTGGTATTCTCATGATCAATTTTACTGATAAAGGGACAAGTGCATCAGACAAGGCGTGCGATAGACATGATAACCAAAAATTCAGACACTTTAAAGCTGAGGGTCTGGGTTGCCCCACTAGACAAGTCACCTAGAGCAACAGAGGTGCTCACTTTGTTGGTAGAATATGTGGGAGAGGAAATAAAGGGTGAGTATCAGCTAGAGTTTGGAGACCAACTGCAGTGTCACAAGTTGTAACTTGTGCTATTACCATTTGTCTTATACATTTCCCAGGAAAGAAGACCAATCAGGGTCCTAAAGGAGCTATTTTCATATATAATGAATTTACTACAAGAATAAAATGAATTTGAGCAGTGCAATGTGCATCTGTGTTTAGTTCTAGAAAAAAATAATTTATCTGAGCAGTAGAGTACTGAAATGGTGGTGAGAATATCTGAGTTGTGTTCAACATCGTTCTGTGTAGGAAACAAAGGGACAGCATCATGACCCTCTTAAAAGTCTACATCTTTTTTGGTGTCTGGAAATTCCAAATTGAACTCTTATTTCAAAAGGAAATATGATGAAATAGATGATGGGTCTTGCCTAGGCTACAAAAGTGTGACTTCTAAATTTTGACAATTACAAAAAGTGTTCTTCCTCAGTTTTCTCATAAATAAAATGATGAACTGGATGTAAGTGATCTTTAAAAATCTCACCAGTGCTAGACCTCTATAATTCTAAATAATTCATCAAGAACTGAAAATTGCTCTTAGATGTGAAGAATAAAATTGATTATGCACATCTCTGTATGCCACATCAGAACAACTTTTATATTGGTTGCTATATATCAAATTTATTACAATGTATAATCCAGAAGAATCACTGAATCTCTTCACATTTTCTTCTAAACCACCCAATAAGACTATTTTGCTACTATTACAAGCATGGCGATTCCTGTAGGTATTTTTTCTAAGGTCTTATAACATTCCTCTCAGCCACTGTCATTTGTGACTTAGTCATTGCACATTTTCCGCACATATATTTCTGGGTAAATTAAAGATGGAAACAATCATATTATTATGAGTGAAAAATGTCAACACTTTTTTATATGGCTCTCTGATATCTGTGATCCAAGAGTGTGATGGTTTTTTCCATCAAAATGACAGATATCTGGCAGTGGGTGGCATTACTGTCATGTCATTTATAGAAGAAATGGCCCATTTTATAAAATTGGAAGAAGGGAATGGTGACCCCTTGATGCACTTCATATAGGAATCATTTAGTTTTCAAAATTCTATTTATTTCAGATCTTTGCTCCCAAAGCCACAATGTGTAAAGTAAGATTGGGTAGCAGAAAACCTGACTTCAAATAGCTTTTATGTTCCCGTAGAATCTACCCATGAGAATCACATCTAATAGAAAGCTAGGCATCCCAAACCTGCCAAGGCAGAGGCTCCGAATTCTCGGGTTATAACAACTGTGGGCCACAGTCATTCAGACTTGAACATTTTGGGCCTCACATATGTTTGGCTTTATCTCACACTAGCACATGAGGTTGATGGCAGAGTTACTGTTCCTACTTCCAAGCATGACCCTTTACTAAGGCATGCTTTTATACTCCAATGCCTCTGGGCCATTGCCATTCCTTCAATATCCCTCTTACTTCCTTGCCCACTCTCTATCAACAAGTCCTTCGAAGTTTGTACCGTCTAGATGCATTTCTATATGAAGTGTACAGTCATTTCCTTCTATTTGTTGAAGACCTTGACTGAGGGCTCCATGATGCTCCTCCCCACCTGTATTCTTATCATAATTTTTTGTTGGCAGTGAATATAGAATATACATTTCAATATACAGATAGGTAACTCATATCACCTGTTCTCTCAATGCCTTTATCTCTTTCAAGCCTTTCCCATCATGCTTCTTCAGCATCCTACTTATTTCATCATCACGTATCTGGCTCTGACACCAGTAATGAGGGCACCGCTCTCACACCGTAATTCCACAGCCCACACTACAATCCCAGCTAACCTGTTTAAGCAGTTCTTCAACTCTTCAAGTTCATCAACTCTAATCTTTTTATTTTTTTCTGTACTTCAATCCCTTCTTTTTCAAAGGCAGACAACCCATTGTAATTACCCCTTTAGAAATATCCTGTATCTTGACCATGTTTCCCTTACACAAATTAATGAGCTAAATTTCCTTAGCCAAGATATATTTCTTGATAGATCAAAGCTCAACTATTCTTTTGATTTTTTTCTCAAATGGTACATTACTAAGATTCTTATCAACCATGTGATTATGGATACATTTTTTTAACATATGAATTTCTTGTCTTGCACTGAAAAACTAGGAATCATATTATTGTTTGTATTTCCATGAAAGTTAAAGAAATTAAATGGAAAAAATGGCATGCAAATATACACATTAATTTCTGTCTTAAATTTTAAGTAGAAAAAGTGCCAATTAAAATAATTGAAGCATTAGGTGCCCCTGTTTGTATGGCCATGTGTCTGGGGTGTATTTTTGGTAGTCCAATACTTTATTAGGGAAACTTTCATTAAACCAGCTGTAGAATGATTAAAATTTAACTGGTAGTCTAGATGATTATATTAATAATAGATTTAGGGAGAAGATTTACCTAAAGCTTCAGGCAGTTTCTTGTGTACTGTAAGCACACTTTATCATTTAGGTTATTCTCCTTTCATCTGCCTCTACCCAGCCCACTCCTCATTTCCTAGCGAGGCCCCACACCATTGTCTATGTTCATGAGTCCTTCATACATGTTATTGCACTAATCCCTTTACCTTATTTCAATCCATCCCCACATCACCTCTCCCCTCTTACAGCTGTCAGTCTATTCCATGAGTCTATGACTCTGGTCCTATTTTGCTTGTTAGTTAATCTTGTTCATTAGATTCCTCTTTTAAGTGGGACCATATGGTATTTGTCTTTTTATTTTTTATTCTTTTTCTTTTTCCCTGGAATACTAAGTGTTGAGTCTTATTGTGGGGCATGATGGTTAGTTAATTTTATGTGTCAATTCAGCCAGGCTATGGTACCCAGTCTTTCGAGTCAAACACAAGTCTAGATTTTGCTATGCAGGTATTTTTAGGTGTAATTTACATTTAAATCAGCCAACTTTCAGTAAAGCAGATTCCCCTTTATACTGTGTATGGGCCTCTTCTAATTGGGTGAAGGCCTTACATGAAAACTGAGGTTTCCTAAAGAAGAAAAACTGGCCTCATGAGAATTTAAACATAGAAATACTACTGGAGTCTTCAACCTACCAGCTTAACCTATAGATTTGGCACTTGCCCACCCACAATTGCATGTGTTAATTTCTTTAAATAAATATATATCTCTATGTCTATCTATCTCTATTTAAATCTCTCTATATATAAACCATTTGTTCTGTTCTCTGGAGAAGCTAAAGGCAAAAAAAATACAATGGGACTCGCAAGCAGTGTGCACTTGCTTTGTCTGGTTGCCAGCCTTGGTGTGGAAACCATGGTTTATTCTAAGGCAATTCTAATGGTAGAGCACAGACTTCTGATATTTGTAGGTTGGCAGTGAGGTAGCATACAATAATTGAACTCAGCTTTAAAAATCTTAGCAGCAAAAGGATATGAAAAAGAAACAAGGGGCTTATTAAGAAGTGAGGGCTAATATGCATAATTCAACAAAGCAAAAGAAAAAGTATGATGATTTAAAAAAATAGAGTTGTGGAAATGGGAGGGAGGTAGGGAGCACTGAGGGGGTGGGCTGGAATGGGAGTAAAAGACAGAAAACTTTGCCTGAAAAACAATTAAATAAATAAATTTTTAAAAAATTAAAAATAGACCTGTGCAGGTGCCTGGGATTATGATAAAAATATTCCTGAAAAGATGGGACTGAATGTGGCCATATTTTTTATTCTTTCCCATGTTTAATCAACCTTCATTTAACATAGAATCAAACTTCCAAGAAGTCTAAGTCATTTAAAAATTAAGGACAGCATTGTAAATGACATTTTGCTACCCCCTTCAAACTTTTTACTACTGGTTTCCTTAATAACTTATTAAAATTTGCATTACACACTTTGATTTTCTGATTTAAGGGTCAAGTTTGTGTGTGTGTGTATTTTTAATCTAACAAAATTCCATTTGTTGCAGCAAGAAAATAATGAAAATATAATTAAAGTTGCAGAAGCTTTGAATAACTGGTGGACAGATAATGATGTACTGTTTTAAATAATGACAGAGCAAATGGTCTTGGTTCTAAAATTAGGAAACTGTAAAGACAATTAATAGTGTAAGCAAAAAAGAGAGAGAGAAAGATAATTTTCTCAGAGGAAAAGCTGCCTAATATTTAAAATAAAGAAACCTTTTCAACTCTCCTTGAGTTAAGATATTTTTCTACTGAGCAATGAATACATCAAGGTTTAGAAATAAGTAAGTTTTTCAGGAAATAATGAAACAAAATGTTAAAATATTAAGTATATATAAACAGTGCAGACCTTCACTTGCAAATGTATTTACACATTATTATATTATAGCTGAACATCTATATTGAAATCTTTTCCCTCAAACCTCATTAACCAAAATTGGTGTTCTGCCCACTTTATAGAACTGTTGTGAGGATAAAATGAGATTATGGATGTGAAAACATTATGTAAGTTGTAAACTTTAGATGACTTTAGTGATAGAAAAGAGAAAAAGAAAATACAAAAAGATAAATGCATCCCAATAAACATTTTAAAGAAGACATTAGCAGTAAATTTATAGGATAAAAATGGCAAAATGAGCTTAAACACATCAAGTGTGGGAGAGAGTGTAGAGGAAACATGTTACTCACGTTTACTGCTGAAGAGTCTAAATTAGCACAACCAGGCTGGAGGACATATGACAACAATAATGCTGTTCTTTGAACCCAGTAATTCCATTTCTTATGACTTTCCAAGGGATATGGTCACACCCCTGCAGAAAGAGTCATAGGCAAAGGTATTCTTTCTTTGTATTATTGGTAAATGTATAAACATTAAAAACAACTTTAGAGCCTGTCAATATGAAACAGCTAAATAAACTGTTTTATATCAATGGTATAGGAGTATGAAATTAAGCAGCACTTAAAGTGATAAAACCTTTATAATCTTATTAACCAATATCACTCCAATAAATTTAATTTAAAAAATAAAAAATGATGAAGTTGATCTATATACACCGACCTGAATAAGTCTCTAACTTTACCTTTGAGAAGCAAAGAATAAAATGAAGTTGCCCTTTAATCAATACCTATAATATAATTTATGTAAGTCATTATAAAACAGTACTGTCCTAGTTTGTGCTATTGTAACAAATTATGTTAGACTGGGCATCTTAAACAACAAACATTTCTTTCTCATAGTTCTGAAGACCAGAAGTCCAAGGTCAATGAACCTGCAGATCTGATTTCTGGTGAGAACTGTCCTCCTGGTTCACAGACATCAGTCTTCTCATTGTGTCCTCACAAGGTGGAAGGAGCAAAGAAGCTCTCTGGAGTCTATTTTTCAAGGACACTAATCCCGTTCATGAGGTCTCCACTTCCATGACCCAATCAGTTGCCAAAGGCTCTACCTCCTAATGCCGTCGAATTGGAGGATTAGGATTTTGACCTATGAATGTTGGGATTGGGGGACACAAACATTAAGCCATAACAAATAACATGTATTTTTGGGGTGGTATTAGGAGCTGTATGTGCATCTGAGTGTCTGTCAAGAACGTGAAAGTTGAGGTGACCGTGGAAGATTTGGTTCTTCAGAAGCAAACCCTGAAACAGAGTTTGGGCGCAAAAGTGTGTAGGGAGACTCAGCAAAACCATCAAGGAGGTCTGCACTACGGTCTGCATCTCTGAGTCATCCTGTGTTGGGCCAGGTGCCCAGGGCCCTTTTACCCCAACTCGTTGAGTCACTGGAAGTGGTCTGCCCTGGGAAGTGCGTGACCTTAGCCAGGCAGCTCTTAATAGAGAATTTAGCTTTATCCTTCATGCTTGTATTCTAAAAAAAGAATGGTTCATATGGTTTCACATGGTTTAAGCAGTAAATAGAAACAATAAAATTTTCAAAATTAGCATATGCACAATCATAATTTTGTATGCTTGTGTGACCTTGTAAAAATGGTAATGTGACCCGAACACCGGCTTGCAGTGCCTGCTGTTTCATGGATGACATATGAGACATATTCACATGGACTACCGAGTCTTGTGGAGGAAAAGGGACGGCATGGCCACTCCTTCAAAAGAGAAGTGTTTCAGAACGGCCTGGCCACTCTCTCAGGGGGATAGCACACTGACCCTTGCCTAGACAGGCTTTTGTTGGGTTCAATTAGCACTGGAATGCAGATAAAGTTCATTAATCATTGTCAGGCAGTAAGGATCAAACAATAGATAGCATACAAAGAACTATGAGAGCCTATTCTGAGTCAGGGTCTATTAGCTAAAGGGCTACAAAACTTTGGGAAACAAACTCATTTCCTGCTTGAACCTTTATCATTTAATTAAGAGCATTTTTAGCAAAGCAGTTTTCACAGGGTTTTAGGTATTGTTTCTCAGGCCTGATCTTTGGGGGAGCCCACCCTTTCCAGCACAGGGCTGCACCACCCTCTGTCATTGTTTCAGGCTTAAGTCAGGCAGAGGAGGCAAGATAGCCAAGAAATTTAGGAGACTTCTCTAAGACATACTGAGGACTCAGGCTTTGTCAAAGCTGAGGGGCAAGAGTCCATCACCCCCTTTCTCCATAGCCCCCCAAGTCCTTCTCTGGGGCTTCCACATGATCATGCTTGTCTTAGGTGGTTCCCCCCTTGGGGAATCTTACCCATCATTGGCTAACTGATCAAGCATTGAGAGCCATTTATGGATGAAGGAGCACAAGTGGCACTCCTGCCTGGGAGATAAGCTTTGTCTCTTTAGTGGCTTTTGGTCAGAAGGTTGCTCTCTCAGCCTTAGCTGTGGGGGATTTACAGCTCCTGATACGAGGAAGGGCATCTCCCAACAGTAAGCCATTGTGCTAATACTTCTCTACTCTGGGAGACTGGGAGTGAATTGAATTATTTTTATATTGTGCCTTTAATAGTCAACATGTATGTATTCATGCTTTTATAAGGGAAAGTATGTTTCCATGCATTCTTGTCTGCGTATTTTTTAAAATCTGGACAAGGTGAGCAGCGATCTCAGAGGAAGTGCAAGTGGTGCATAGTGGAGTTTCTGATGCGAGGGACATGCTGGCTCTGCTCAATTCAGAGAGATCTCAGGAAGCAGGTGGTCAACACAGCACAGGTGAGGACCACCTTAGACAACCTGGACGGGTAGGTAGGTGGGACTCCAATATTAAATGGAAAAGTAAGTGTCTACTTAGATCCAATAACAACCCAGCCCTCCAGTCACTGGAATTAGTAAAGTGGGAAGACAATTTGGTCCTAAAAACAAGGCAGAAGGAAAGGCTGGCTGCCCACCTAACATGGAGAGACCTCAGTGCTTTATTCCATTGTCCTCTCACACTTCAAGTGCACTATTCCAAAGAACATAATTGGTAAAGCTGAAATAAGATAGACTCTAGCGTAACAAAGTAAAGGATTACATTTTTACAAAAAAGGGAAACTTTTTTTTATATTTTGTGGGCTGATCATTTCACTGACCTTATCTTTGAATAGTTTAGTTCACCTTTTCCTTGTGATCCAGAATCCAGATTACAGGAACTGAAATCCATGCACATGCATGGCATGCAGAACAAGCACTGCCTGTACTACCTTCACGAATTAGAAACATCATATTCTTAAGACGTGTTTTCGTAAAATTGATTTATAGAGTATATTTCAGTACACTGGCTCTGAGGAGAAGACTGAATGACAGCCTACTGCTCTCAGCTCCTTGGGATCATTAGCAGTTTTGAGGTGAAGACATGTTCTTTGTGGGATGACACATGGCCATGGCTGAATAACACTGTGATACAAGCTCCTAGCCATTTCTATCCAAGGAGGGACTTCTCTACAGACAGTCATGCTTTAGTGACCCCAGCTTTGCTGGCAAAGATTTTACAGTAATAGCCAATGGGGCTTGATCTACAGTGTTGGTGAATATGATTAGTAGAGTACAGCATTTCTTAGGCAAAGAGACAAACAACTGTCAGGGTGCTGCCAGATAAGGGTGATCGACAGATGGATAGATAGGCAGATAGACAGACTTTTTTTCCAAGAGAAAGTACAAGTAGATGAGGAGGAGCTGAGGGAAATTTCCACAATAAAAAATCATAAATCATTGTCAAGTTCCTGGACTTACAACATACTGACTAAAGAAGTGACAACCTCCCAAAGAGGAAGAATCCTGAAACACCACAGCACTATATGCTGTAGTAATTCTGCCAGTCGCTGCCGAAAGACAGCATGGCCATTTACTCAAGTGATAGCAATAAGATAAAAGCAAACAGCCATCTAGTTCAAGAAGTTTTAGTTACAGTGTCTGAAAAGAACAAAGACCTGTATCATTTTCATGACTGTTATGTTGGAGCTAGGTAATCATGGGGCCCATATGATAAATGGAGTCTTAAGTAAACCTTGCTTACAGTGAGTTCATTGGGTCTTTACACCCATTGGTTATCCCCCAAGGCCATGAGTATATAATTGCTCTTGACATATTTGACATTGAGCCTTCAGCCTATAAGGTAAGAGCTATTATAATGAGACTGTAGAATTTCTTTTAACACCAATCAAGATAGCAAATCAAAACAATATCACATGTCACATTCTGAATGGAGGTAAAAGAGGTAGAGTAACAGAGATTAATTCTGCTACTAAGGATCTAAATAATGCAAAGTGGAGTGATTGTATATCTCCAAATATTGAGTTGGCCAAACAATTTGCTTGTTTTTTTTTCCTTGTAAGGTGGCTCTAGCAGTGCTTAGTTGTATTTTACTTCATTCTAAACAATTTGTTAGATTGTATTGTGACTGCTGTCATATCAGCATGTCTTAAAAGGCTTATCAAAATTAGTGACTTTTTGTGTAACAATTTAAATATTGAAAATGGAAGAAAATACACAGCATTTTCAGCATATTATGTTTTAGTATTTTAAGAAATTTTAAAATGCACTGAAACACATACAGAAAAGTTCTGTGCAGTATATGGAGAAAGTGCTGTGACTGATCAAACGTGTCAAGAGTGGTCTTTGAAGTTTCCCCACTGGAAATGTTTCTCTGAGCGATACTCCACAGTCAGGTAGACCAGTTGAAGTTAATAGCTATCAAATTGAGACATTAATTGAGAACAATCAAAGTTATACCACGAGAGAGATGGCCAGTAGGTTCAAAATATTCAAATCAATAAAGTTATTGGCGAAAATGAAAAAAATGTGTCATTTAGTTTAAGGAAAAAAATATGGACTTTTTGGCCAACCCAGTAATTTTCTGGTTTGGCCCCTACAGCAAGTAGATGAGTCCCATGGAATGAGTTACGACTACAGCAAATTGAACCAATGAGTAGACACACTTGAATCTGTCATGCTGTCAGAATGATTGGCCCTCTGATACATGGCATTTAGTTATTGACTTAGCAAATGCATCCTTTTCAATTCGAGTCAAGAAAGAGGGTTGGAAACAGATCATATTCACATAAAACAGACAATGTACTTTCACAGTTTTGCCTTAGGGCTATGTTACTTTCTCCTGTTTTCTATCATAATGCACTGCAAAGAAATTTGAGGACCCTGCAGGATATCACATTGATCCATTATATCAATAACCTCATGCTGGATGAGCAAGAGTGATGAGAATTCTAGAGGCCTTGAAAACATATATGTTCTTTAGAGGAGAGGAGACAGGCCATATGAAGATCTGCCTTTTAGTGAAAATTTTAAGGGCCTGGTCATGAAAAATGTTGTAGGACAGTCTCTTCAATGTAAACATCAAATTACTGTTTCCTGAATCACTTCTTCCCCCAACTCCTCACTCTCAAAAAAGTGCAACACCTTCAGAATATGGAGGTATACTGGTCTTCCCTCTACACCAGGTGACATGAATGGCTAAAGCAAGAAATGGCTCTGAAAAAAGTTCATGCTATGAGTCAGGCAGCCCTAACCTTGGGCCACAAGAGGCATAAGACCCTAGAATTTGGGATATTTCAGTGGTGGTAAAAGATATAGTGTGGACTTTAGGGTAAGACCTTGTGGGGAAATCACAATCAAGAATTGTGTAGTTTTGGAGCAAAGCCAAGTTCTATGCTTTGAAAAAGGCACCCTTGTCCCGTTACTGGGTCCTGATAGAGGTGGGAGGTGTGATTACAGGATACTGAGTGATGATGCATTTATAACTGCCCATTCAAAGTTTTGTCTTATCTGACCCACTAAGTGAAATGGCTGTGTGTGCCGTGCAGCCATTGATAATAAGATGGAAATGGTACATAAAAACTGAGCCAAAGGACACAGACAGCTGCACGAATGTGTTTTCATATTCAATAGGTCCCCTATCAACAACATGGCTCTGTCAACACTTCTCCCTGCTCACAGTTTGTGATGTTCCTGCCTGAGAGCTGACCGAGATGGAAAAGTCCAAAGTTCACTTATGTGTGGTAAGTCCATTAAGTGGGTGCCTGCAATAGGCAGCACTCTGTCACATCTGTACCTGATTTCAACTTCAGAAATAGTGGGGAGAGAATACAGCAAAAGTCCTTTTTAACTAGAAGCTGCAGTTGTCAATGGACAACTTCGGATTCCTTGTGTCCAGAGTCCAGCAGGTAAGAGGAGGGTTCATCATCTGTGAATGGACATGTTCAAGCAGCCTGGAGTGACATAAGAATCATAACCAAATACCTAGTCATCTTCAGAAATGAGAGTTTGTCAAACAACCAAGTAACTATGAAGGTTATCAAAGGTGAGAGGTTAGGGCATGGGTTATACTGGCAGTGGGAGAAGTTAATGGTATCAATTGCAGCCCAAAGTCAACAGAAGAAACCCTACAGAGCTATGCTATGTCCCACTGACCTTCAGAGTCTAAGTCTCCTCTGAGGAAGCGTGACCAACAGGAACATGAAAGGAGCTACTCCCCAAACGTGTCTAAAGCAGTGGATCCACACAGCACAAAGACTGGGGTGTGGAGGACTTGGTACGGCCAGTACCTGTACAGTGTGTAATGTTCAGATCACCCTTCAAGGTTACACTGGCCTCAGGCAATGAGAAGAGGATTGTGGGTCCCTGCCCATACAATGCAGGATTTCTCCAATGGGCAATCTTTGGTGCTCCCATTGAACTGGCAGGTTATCAGATCTGCATCACGAATCCCGTTGTCCAATCTTGCTTTCCATCCTTGTTATTTTATAGACATTAGTCTCTGATCATCTATTTTCAGGCTTATTTCTATTTTATTCTCTCCTCAACTTAAGTGCCAACTGCCAGAGATTATATCTTTGTAGGTATAGATTTTTTTAGGTACAAAGTTCTATCTACTATCCATTTATTGATAATACATATCTATATGTATATTTATATATATGTAATCTATTTTCATACCCTTTAGACTCAATCAAAAATAAATATTTCTGTTCTTCAAAATCTTTTTTTTTACTTTTTCTTAATTTAGTTATTTTTCAAGTACAGTTTTCTGTCTATTTTTCCTTTCCCAGCCCACCCCACCCCGTGCTCCCCACCTCCCTCCCATTTCCACCCCCCTTAGTTATTGTCCCTGTGTCCTTTATACTTGTTCCTCTAAATCCCTCCCATTTTTCCCCTTAAATTCCCTCCCCTCTCCCCTCTGGTCTTCAAAACACTTTTTTATTTGTCAAATGAATAAGGCATGTGAAAAATTGGCAAAAAGTACTCACAATACACATATCTGTTAAAGAAATTGTACCCAATATGTGTAAAGAGTTTTCATAAATCAATAATAATAATGCAAGCAATACATTAAAATTTGGGGAAAGTTAAATGTCACAAAAGAAGTTATGTGAAGGTTAACAAACACACAAGAAAAGGGTTAATACCATCCGTCTTCTGGAAATTGCAGTTTAAAGCTGTGATGAGATACCACTGTATACCCACTGGAATGGCTAAAATTAAAAAGATAGACAACACCAAATGTGGTGAGGATGTGGAGTAACTGAAACACTCATGCATTGCTTATAGGTATTAACACATCATAAAGTGATATTTATTTTGGAAAATGGTTTGGCAGTTCCTTGTAATATTATTTATATATCTAGCCTCTAATCTCACCCTACCAATCTCACTGTAGGGTATTTATGTCCCTTCAAAAAATACAAACATATGTCCTAGGAAAGATGTACACATGAAAATCCATGGACCAATTATTCATAAATAGTGCAGACTGAAAAGACCACAAGTGCGCATCAACAAGAGAGTGCAAAACAAACTATGGCATGCTCATGTAATCATACATTACTCAGTGAATATGGACAGTAAACCATTGATAAAAGCAATGAAATAACTGATCCTGAAACATTTACATTTTGAGAAGTCAGGCACGAAAAAGGATGTAATACGACTGTATTTGCGTGGACTTCAAGGACAGATTAAACCGCTCTCTGGAGGTAGGTAGGTATCAGGACACTGCTAGGGGCACTGGGTCACCTGAGCAGGAACAGGAGGGGAAATTTGGGTTGGTGAATATGTTCTTTATCTTAGCTGGGGTGGTGGTGACAAGATGTATACATGTTTGAACGTTCATCAAACTGTATATGTAAGATCTGTGTGTGTCCTTATATGCAAATTATGCTTCAGTTACTGCCTCCAAACTAAAGTTAAAGCAGAAGCTAGAAAACTGCACTGTGTTAAGTGCAATTCAATTAATAAAAGAGACAAGGTGGTGAAAAGAGGAAATAGCAATGATTTAATATTAAAAAAGACAAAAATGAAAATGAAGAGTTTGATGCAAGTCCAAGGAAAATATGAAGAATGATATTGTATTGAACTTGAAAATGATGTTGGAAAAAAGAGCTGAAAAAATTGTTAAGCTGGCAAGGGAAAAATGAGTGTTTCAACAACAGGGTTTAGAGAAATGTTGATTCTATTTATTCTCAAGAGATGCCCATGAGTGCCAGGAGGAAAGAAATGTTGTTTGGATGACCATTTCACCTCCTCTATTGATTATAGCATGCATTTATTGTTTGCTCCTGGGATTTTAAAAACCTTTTAACTTCTATGTCTTACATAGGCTGACTCCTAAGCACAAATACAAATGTTCACCCTGTAATTTAAACTGTAGACTCGCAATACACACAAAACAATTTTCAAGACTTTAATTTTTACATAGATCTTAAATTGAATAGGATACTCAACATCTTAAGAAAACATGTGGACTAAAAACACACTAGGACCTATAGAAATTTGTCCCACAAAAATAAAATGTTATTAGGCAACTTACATGTACCAACTCCGTTACAACTTTTGATGTTCCTAGAAGTTTCTTAAGAGGAAAACCCTCTCTACTGGACACTCAGTGCTGGTGGAAACCTGCTTCCACTGAATCACAAGAGATTATAAAATGCTCAGGTATTTTGTGAGCTCGTCAGTAGCTGATGATTAGCCATGTGGGAGTGTTTATACCTCAGGAATCAGCAAACACTACAAATAAGGGATTCATTCTTCTTCCCAGAGAGCCAGTTTACCAGCACACTACTGCTTGTGTTCTTATTCCTTGTAACAATATAGTTTTATTTATTACATATGTTCCTCATGAGACCTATAACCAATATTTTATTTTATTATTTTTATATTATTCTGGACTCAGTATCTTACAGCAAAAGCATGTGAGATAATGAATAATAGTCTTTCCATTTTGTAAATATTGAAGCACATGGATTAATTAATTCATCCAGGTTCACACAGCAGGTATGTAATGGGGCCATGAGACAAGTTTATCTTAACTCCAAATCTCTCCTTGGCCCACTGACTGTACCATCCCTCCAAGAAGGCGGTAGTCAACAAAAACATAAAGAAACAAAAGAATAAAGCTAAAATTTGAGCTTATTCATCTTTTATATTATAGACTATCATAATTAATTGCACATGATGACCGTGAACAGACTGTTATTGGAAAAAACACATTAGAATAAAAGTTGCAGAGGTAGTTTATTTCTACATGAAATAAAACCATTCTATAAGATTGATTATTATTCTGATTTATGCAAGTGCTAGAACTTCTTATGAGCATTCAAGGATAATTATCAAACATACTTTTGCACAATGGAGACATCACAATCATGTCAAATTTATTCTAATACTGCATTTCCCTGCATGGGCCAGTTATGGAAATTATCATTTAAAATTGAAGACAATTCCATTGTAACTGATCAGGAAGTTTGTAGATTTCTTTTATAATACCAAAATGCCTAAATCTTAGTCATTAGCATTAATTCTCTCTGGACAAATGCATTTAATTGCCCAATGTGATTATAGCATCATCAGAGGTACTTCAATTTTGATACACTTTTCCTCTGATTATACTTATCATTGAATATCTTTTACTGTGAGGTTTTAAGTAGCAAAGTTTTCTTTTTACTAACTATAAGAGTCTGCAAAAAGAGTAATGAGGCTGAAATGAATTGCACGGAATAGATATTTTATTTTTAACTTACAGATTTTTAACAAGTCCTCTTTTAAAGTCATTCTCTGAGTTTTTGTTTTTCATCTAAAAACACAAAATGTATCCATGTAATAGGCAATGTGATAAATAGTGGAATAACTACTATTTAAATGGGAAAATATCTTAATTATCTTTTCTGCCAGAAATTTCAAATAATACGACCACTTTAATGCATGTACTGTAATTGTTGCTCCATGTAGCATAATTGCACTGTTATAATGAAAGAATTGTTAATGTTTTGTTGATGGGGGTTTTCATGCGTAGCTGAAAACAGACAATTTATATCTGAGCCTTCGAATGAAAAGCAAAGCTTATTTAAACATCAAAACTGAGCAATGAGGAAGGAAAGGGGCATGCATTTGGAAATAAATTTCTTAATTCAGGGCTGGAAGTGAAGCTTCTCTCTCACCTCTGCTCAGCATGTCTTTCAGGTTTTGACATTTCAGAATGTCTCTGGGTCTTGGTTCCTACATCCAGAAACGACACAGTGTCTGTGAGGACTTAATGCCTGGATTTTTCCATCTTAGTGCTTTCCCTGAGTCACCTAGCTTTTTTCAAATGCATTCTCTACATTCCAAGTACAGATGTCTTTTCTCTAACTTTTTAAGACATAACATAAAATTTGCCAATTAAACCATCATTACTGTCATTGATTGCATTCACAATATTGGGCAACCATCACCACTATTTTCAAAACTTCTTAAAAACTTACATCAGGACCTTTCCCACTATGCTCATTACCCTTCAGTATATTCTCGCTACACTTAAAATTCATTTAATCTCTTCCACTTGACCAGGGATGACCTCCTGCCAGACTCCCACCCGCTTTATAGCTGGGATTTTATTATTTCTCCAGCTAGGTCTCACCCCTAGATTTGTGAGCATGTCTGCAGTTCTGACATTCTTCAGTTCTGACACCTGCTGTCACTTCCACCTGGATACAATCTATTACAACCAACTTGATATTAAATATAATATCTAGACACACCCATAACAAGCAGAGAGAGTGAGTTAGTAATTAAAAAACATCCACAAAGAAAAGCGCAGGACCAAGTGACTTCACTGATAAATTCTATTGCGCATTTAAAGAATAATTAATACTGATCCTACACAAACTCTTCCAAAAAAGGAAAAGAAAGGAAATACTTTGTAACTTATTGCCTTGACACAAAAGCCAGCTAAAGACATCACAAGAAAAGATAACTACATCTCATGAATATCGGTAAAAAATCATCAATAATATATTGGTAACCCAAATCCATAAACATAAAACAAATTACATGTGTCATACCATGTTATTGTTAACCAAGTGATGTTCCTCCCTTGTCTTGTTTCACATCTCCATGTAAAAAGATACCAATAAAATATAGCATTTGAGGCCTGTTTTTGCCCTTTCACTCACTCCTTTCCAGGAGAGAATGGAACTTGAACTGGACTGTACATCTCTGTCTTTCTTTCCTGCTTCTCTCTCTAGTATCTGACTGAGCAAGCATGCACTCCCTTTCACCTTAAGCCATGGGACAAGCTGAGTGCAAAAGTTATGCCCACTGTGTATAACTGAAGCTGGTGATGATCAGATTTCGGAATGAAGGTGCATGGCTGATCCTGTCTAGCATTCCCTGTGACCGAACGGAAAAGTCTTTCCTAATATGGAGTTCAGTGCTTTGGGTGGTTCACACACCTAAGCCCTCTTCCCCATCAGACCTTCTCTTAGCAATAATGCTGCCATGTGGATCCCCATCTGCCTGACTCCACATTTTTTTAAAACTGGTTTCTAACTCAGGCAAAGTAGGAAGTCTGTTCTTCATCTCCCAAACAGGACCAATGAGAAAGTGAGCACAGGGCAGACTTCCCAGTGGAATCTCGTCTGGGATTTAAACTAAAGAGGCGAGAGGGACTTCAGGAAATTACGTGACCCAGCCCTCCAGAGAAGGTTTGAGGGCTAATATCTTAAGTAAGGTGTGTATTGCCAACTACCCTCTGTGGCAGTAGGAATTGAGTATGTCTGACGAGATGCAATATACCAGATACCTAGCAAATTACCTGTCTTCTAGTATGTGTTTAGAGATGCTATTAAATTAATGGATAACTCTTCTTAAGTGAGGTATATACATATATGTGTGTGTGTGTATATATATATAATTTACAATAGGTCATCAAAGATAATGTATCTATTTATATAGCTAGACTTTCAATTATATCAGTTGAAAGAGAGGGAGAGAGAGGTATTAGTTCCAGAGATCTAGCAGGGATGGATACTACACAAATAGAAAAATAGAAAGCTACTTCAATATTTAATGATGCTTGGTTCCTCATAGTATCTTTTTCTTTATTACATTCCAATGAAATGCGTGAGTCTGTGTATGTGTGTGTACATGCATGTGTACCCTCATCTCATTACTTTATTGAACAAACAAGATTTGTAAAATACTCCTAGTTTTACATTTTAAAGCTAATTTTATTTTTTTCATTTCTAAGGAGCACCCCGATTTTATTGAGTGCTCCTTGGGGAAGAAGAATATTAAGAAGATTAATGATCAGAACTGAAATAATTAGATAAGGAGCTATTTGATTTTTATAATGGTCGTAAAATAGGAAAGTGAAGATTCTTGAAATTTGAAGGATTTAGATAACCCCGAATTCAACTGAGACAATTACTCTTTTTTTTTATTTTAAATCATATGGCCTTTCCTCCTGAAAAACTGCATCTCTGAAGCTGGCTGGAGTGTACAGGTGAAATGATGGAACTTTCTCCCTTTCTCAGAGATCCAGAGACGGAATGGTATGTTCCCTTATGTTAATCTTTGAGGCCACTGCATTTCTTTTAGCTCATATTATTAGTTCTTGGTCCAGCATACTTCAAACCAGCACTGTATTAATGAAATATTGTTGAATGCACTCACAGATGCTTTGCCTACATTGAACTGATGCTGCTCCTCATGCGTGAAAATGAATCTGGTCTCACTCATTCCCAAGCTATTCTCTGCACAGTCAGAGCAAGTGAACGGTCTAAAATCCAAGTCTGACCATATCATTTTCCAGCCCAAAATTATTCAAGGGTCTCATATGACCTACAAAATAAAACCTAGACTTTGGAATATGGCAGAAAAAGAGTCTCCACTCTCTTTTCTCAACTGTTTTCCAGTGCAATTCATTGCTGCTGCTATATTTTGCAGCCTTTTGAGTCTTCTCTCAAAGCCTATTTTCTCTCCCAGGAAGGACTTTCTTTTTTTCCATGGTACACCTGCTGGTACTTGGCATTCTGCTACACCTTATTAAAGACCTAGAACCAGCATCTTTCTTTTACGACTTCTCTGACTACTAAAAATTGTTGACTGTTCTGTCCTCTTTGGCAGTAGTAAAGCTCCATCCCAACCTTTACTAAAGTCTCTTCCCCTTCACTTACTAGCTGCGGGACCTGAGGTAAATGGCTTGACTTTCTTAAGTTTTAGTTTCATTACCTATAAACTAGTAAGAATAATAACAATATTTATCCTTATGGTGTGTTAGAGGGGTTCTCTAATATGATGCAGGTGAATTTCTCAGCAGGCACTGTGTCTGGAACATGAGGAACTTAGTAAATGTGGATGTTATTGCCATTACTAATATCATCCCTGTTAATCTACTGCCAAACCCTCCCCTCTCAGCTCTCAGAAGTGCTTAATGTCCTGGGTCATGGAAAATACCTCAGTACCTAGCAGCTGGGGTAGATGCTGGTCTGCTCTGATCTTCGCTTCCTCGGATAACTGAGAGAATGGACCTTTCCAGTGATTGTGCCCCAGGCTATTTCCAGATCACTTTGCCATCAAGTGACGTAGGTGGCACTGTGTGCATGGCAGTTCCATGAACTAATATTGCCATGGATTTCAATCAAAGTCAGCAGGAAGTATATTATCTGTTCCAAACCTAGAAGCTGTTGGAAATTTAGAGTCACTTTTACCAGTTTTGGGAACCTCAAATTCTTCCCCTTAAGATCTCACTCTTTCCCGTGACACAAATTCCCTTTTGAATGCCTTCCTCCAATCTGCATCTGTTGAGACTGCTTGGTGATTCTCTTCTAATTAGTACCTTTTTTATTTTCCAAGTGTCTTCTGCTTAGTAAGATCTTTACCATAAAGTTGGGTTTTCATTCTAAGGCATGTGGGTAGTATGTGTGTAGTTCAGCCTTGTCCTAGATCCTCATTCTATATACTGAAGTTTCCACAGTATTCTAGGCTCATCTCATTTTTGTGGTCACACAAAAGAGCAGTATCTCACAACTGTGAAACTGTTTTTTCCGGGTCCAACTTTGCCTACCCCTCTATAAGGTTTCACATCAATTGGCTCTTCTGACAATAATGCTTCTTAAGAAATAGCTGCAAAGCAACAGCAACAGAACAAAAAAGCCCTTGTTGCTCAAGCATCTGGATGGTCAGACAGGTGATGCCTCTGGTTCTGGCCTGGCTTGTTCACATAACTGAGAATTGATTGTCTCTTGGTAAAGTCATAATGTAAAGAGTAGATAACAAAAAAAGTGAAGAACTTGAGCCACTAATGAGATCAATCCATTGTGGGACTCATTTACATAGAAAATGTTCTCTTCATTTAATCTTTTAACTCATTTCTTTTCACTGACTTGTGTTGGCATCTTTTCCTTTGACTGCCGCATATACAGTCCCTGTGAGAACACACACTACAGTTAATATTATTGTACCTGTTTGGCTTGTCCAGGATCCCTCTTTGAAAGAAAATCTCAGAGATCAGAAAACTCACTCTAGGAAATAGTAGGTGTTTCCTGAAGGCCCATGTAAGGCTTCAGGCTGCTCTGGACCAGGAATTGGCAAACTTGCCTGTGGAGCTAATGTTTCCTGTGTCTGTAACTATATGACCTATGAGCCAAGAATACTTGCTACGTTTTTAAGGTGTTAAAATACAAATAACATTTGAGACACATGAAAATTCTAATGTCCATACATAAATTTTATTGGAACACAGCTGTGCCCATTTATGTATGGTCTGTGGCTATTTTCACATGACAACTACAGAGTTGTGTAGTTCTCACACAGATCATATTACACACAAGATTAAAATACTGTCTGAGCCTTTATAGAATTAAAAAAAAAAAAAGACAAGCCCTGCACTAGGGAGCTTGCTGCTGAGATTTTGTTCCTGTCTTTAGCAACAACCTTATCAGCTGGCCCCACCCACCAGGAGCCTTTATAAGCCAAATGTCCAGTAACAGAGCTCGCTTCATAGGGCTCAGTGAATGACATGAGGGTTCTGTCTTGATTCTTCCATCCTTGGCTTTTATTTCCTGTTGTGGGGAAATTTTCATTCTTATGGAGGTAAGATATCTGCCAGAAGCTCCAGGTTTTTCACAGAGACTCCATTACCACAAGTTAATTTTATGTCCTTAGCATTTCAACAAAGCATTTTACTAAGTTGATTCTTACTGACCCTATCTGGATCACGTGCTTATTCTTGGACCTGTCTCAGTGAGAAGGGATATGCTACGATCTTACTGAGCATGGCTGGTATATGCACACCCGTACACATGAGGATGATGTCAGTTCCAAAAAGAGAAGAAGAAGAAGAAGAAGAAGAAGAGGAAGAGGAAGAGGAAGAGGAAGAGGAAGAGGAAGAAGAAGAAGAAGAAGAAGAAGAAAAGAAAAACAGGAAAGAAAGAAAGGAAAAGAAAACAACTAACAAGAGAAAGGTACTTAGCTAGTAAATAATGGGAGCTGGTATTTAAAAAAGAAAGAATGCATGCTGCTTAGGAATGAAAATCAAATGCCACTAGATTATCTAAAATTAGAACCTTAAAAAGAAAATGTCATCCATTTGAAAGCAAAATGACAATCAAATTAACATTGCAAAATACATTTGTGATGGAAAACAAACAGAATCTTTGAATTTTCTTGGTATTTCAAACATAGAATAAGTTGTATGGTAGGAATAGGTTTATTATGCTGTCGTATTAAAAATAAACATGGCTTTATAAAACATTATCCTTAGATCTAAATTTTGGAATTCCTATTGATAATTTCCTTATCATCAAATTATACCACTTTTATAATTACTTTTATCACTGGAAGCACTTACTGGTGCTGGTATTGAATTTAATAAATAATTCACTACTCACCTAAAAGATGCTAGATATTATTTAATCTCTTGGACATTCATGAGAGGAATGCCACTTGGACCCTGATTTCAAAGAGGTTACTATCACTGGACAGGAAAGAAATTAAAATAAAAATGAGAAATAACAATATGTGAAGTTTGCAGTCATAAGACCAGGAAGAATAAGCTCACTTATTCTCTGAAAGAGATCACATCTTTGACAAAGGAGGTGCCCTTAAATGTTGTAGATGTTTAGAGGATGCTTTCAGTTAGATCTTTTGTGAATGAGTGAAGAGTCAGCCTGCAACGCTCACGAGTCATGGCAGAAACGAATGTATTTGGAACACAGTTTTAGACTGTGGTTTGGAGTAACTTGGCTGAGAGTGTGTGCACAGAATATCCAAGGACTCCAGGGCTAAGAAGGGAGGTGGTGTGTGAGGAGGACAGATAACTAGTGTGAACATAAAGAGCCTATTATGTCTGGCTAATGAGTTTGTATTTTATTTTCTATGCCAAAAAGCTGATAAAGGTCTTAGGGAAAGTAGATAAATAATCTCCATAGACATCCTGGAAAAATACAATGTTTAACATTAAGTTTAATCCAACAGAGACTGTGAACCTATTCCATGTAGGAGATAGACAAAGACAATTAAAAGAATCTCTTGGTAAATCATTTTTAGGATGTCTCAAATCATCTTCTAATATTTCAAAGGACTCATTAAAAAATTAGGCAAAACTCCATGTCTAGAGCAAAAGGATGCTCTCCGCCATGTAAAACATAGTGAATGCAGGAAAACATACCTGTTTCAGCCCATTTGTGTGAGAAGAAACACAGGGAGTAGAAACCAATAAGGTTGCTCGTTCTCAGAGGTGAATGGAGACAGACTGGGGAGGGTGGGACCAGGGTAGAAGTGGGGAGTATGAAGAATGACATTTCTCTGAATGTAGCTTTTTGTATAATTCTAATTTTAATATTTTTATTACTTAAAAAAATGTCTAAATTACCAGTAATGAAAAGGACACCCAGAATGGAGTGCCAACAAATATAAATAAACATAATTTTATTACAAATAAGTAGCATAACAATACTAAATGGAAAGGGTGATAACAAAAATAACTTCAATATGTAAATTTTATTATATACTATAAGATTAAAGACAAAAATGGTACACAGTTATTTTATAATTAGTAGATGTTTTTCATATTGATATGGGTTAGCACTGCTAACATTACTTTGTATATATTTAATGCTGGAACCAATCAATAAATATATTACAAAGAATGAGAGCCAAATGTCTGCCAGAGAAAAAAATTACAAATAAACTAAGAAGAAAGTGTAGAATCTTTTGCTGTTGTGATGAAATTGTAGGTATATGTATTAAATGTCATATATATATATATATGACAATATAGTCATGTGTGTGCATACCTATATTGCTTAACTCTGTGCACTTGGAGGAACTAAAAGCAATGATAGCCAACTACCAGTCTAGCAAACTCACTGTCGAAGCTTGGTTTTTCCATATCATTCTCAAATACAAGGAATAAGAATTACTTGGAGAAATGGCTAATTCCAGGTTGGGGCAGAGAAAGTACAAAATGAATGATACCAAGCCCTGGCTGGTATGGCTCAGTGGATTGAGCACTGGCCTATGAACAAAAATGAACAATATCTTGTAGTACCAGGAAAGAAAGAAGTGCTCAAAACTTGAAGATATTCTAAAAGTTTACCATGTGGAGATTGCCTGAGGTTGGGCTGGAGGGCTGGGTAGAGATGAGCAAAGAGTGAAAAAGTCAGGACAAATAATAGCATAAACAATATAATATAATAAAAATAAAAGTAAATAAATAGAGGAGAAAAAAGACTTCTTAAAGGACCTCTCTGTGGCTAAACATGGTAAATATATAACCCTAGGGAAAATAGATGTTTGGGTCTGTGCTGACATTAATAAATAATTAAATAAACAAATATATGGAAGATAAAGGAAAGCTGGTTTTTTTTACAAGAGAATTCCTATCGATAACCTTTTTAAAATAATCAAACTAAAAAACACCATTGGTCAAAGTCTAAGTAACTTTTTTCCAAGTAAGAATTATTAATGAGTGCTATAATTAATGGAAAAAAGGGGTGAGAAACAGGATTCTACCTGATCTAAAAGTAACTGTCCCAACAGTCATATTAATTACAAAGGGGAAGTAGTAAGGTTAGAGTGAAGAAACCCAGATCTAAGCACCTCAATCAAGTGATCCAAGATAACAGCTTTTCTAATGGATCAAACCAACATCTTCTGCTTCTTGCTATGATTCAGTCTGATGGACTCATCATATCTGGTTATTCCTACCAAAAACACACAACCTGAATTTTCAAATAAAAATAGATTCTTCAAAATCAGGGATGTTTTACAGAAAGTTGTCAGGATCATGAAAGATTAAAGGAGACTAAGGAAGCCAGATCCTGGGATGAATTCTGGATAAGAAAGAAAAGTTAGTGGGATAATTAAAATATTTTTATATTTATTTTTGTTAAGTGTACTGCAGTGACATTGTTTAATAAAACTATATAGGTTTCAGGTGTCCAATTCTATAATACACCATTTGTATATTGTATTGTGTGTTCACCACCCCAAGCCTCCTTCCATAATTATTTACAGATGAGAAAATACTAACATATCTATGTTAACTTCCTGTTTTTCCTTATCATTGCACTATGGCTATAGATTGGCAAATCTGGATGAAGGGTATACGGCAGGGTTTCTCAACCTCAGAACTATTGCTACTTGGGGCCAGATAATGCTTTGCTGGGGGCGGGGCTGCCATGTGCACTGCAGAATGTTTAACAGGATCCTTGGCCCCTACACACTAGATACGAGTAACAACCTCCACTTGGTTGTGTGGACCAGAAGTTTACCCAGACGTTGCCTAGTGTTCTTGCAGGAGCAGGCACAAAATCACCTTCAGATGAGAACTACTGGTATATAAGAAGTCTACATACTGTTCTAGAAACTTTTTCAAAACACTAAATTATCTTAATATGAAAAGATTAAAAATTGTGTGAAAACGACTGGCACCACACCATCAACACACTGAGCACTAAATATGTACAGGCCTGCACCACTTTACTGTGCTGAACGGATGCTGTGTTTTCACAAATTCAAGGGGAAAAGATTACACTTGCTGTGTTGTGGTGGTCTGGAACACAACCCACAGTATCTCGGAGATGTGCATGTCTCAGTTCTTCTCAAAATCCAGTCACTAGACCTCTGTGGAGGTTCATATGTAGTCCTGAATCTCATGTTTCAATGACACGTTCAGCAGGTCTGTTCAGTTAATCAGGAATTTAATGAGGAGCTCAGCAAGTGTAAAAACGACTGCATTGTGACACTTCAGATTTATCCTCTCAGCATCCAAACAGTATCTATCTATGTGGCAGGTCAATCCTGTCTCTGCAATTTAATGCTCTTTATTCCTCCAGGCTTCTTCAGAATGCAAACCTTTTCTATTTGGGTTAATTTCACACTTAGAATCTCACCGAAACCTCATTATATTTTTTCAGGGTTCAGCTATGCTGAATACTAGGTGTGATGATAAGAGGAAAATCTGTAATATTGTTTCACAGAATTTAAAACAACAGGATCTGCAGGAAAATGGAAGTAGAACATGGATAAAAGCAGGTTATGTTAGCCTTGAATTTGACATTACAGAGTCCAGTTCTTGGCAGACTGACCTTGCTACTCATATTACAGTTGTTAGCTGCTTGGGGACAATGAAGAAGGCTGGTGCTGTGTTAACAGGACCAAGCTTTGTGATACACGGTCTGCTCAGAGAGGAAAGAAAATAGGAGAAAGAGAAAGCTATGAAAGAGGAATCAGAGGGCAGAAATAGTGATTGAAAATGGAAGCAGAGGAAGAGACAGAGATGGAGCACTAGGGAAAAGGAAATAGAATAGTGATGAAGTTCAGGAGCACAGATTGAAAGAGCAGGAACAAGAGAGTGGGATTTTCCTTCTTCAGGGCCAGGAGAGGGAGAAATACAGAAAGAGAGAGTGAAAGAGAGACAGAGAAAAAAATAAAGCTAAGACATGGATAATGACAGAGACGTCAAAGATACCTGAGATTCATTTTGTGACTTAAGATTTATCTCCGGTAGTGTGCCCAGCAAAAGGAGAAATCTGGAAATGAACAATTATAAAGAAAATAAATAGAATGACTGGGATGTCTTGAACAAAAAAATGAGTAGATCTAATGGGAATAGATGGCAGTCATCAAATATTCACAGCGATTTCATTTGGAGACAAGGACAATGGAAGGTGAAATCAGTGTTACGGTTCTGGGGAGTAATTGGTGGATGAAGAGACATTATAGGGACATACACTTTCTAGGATTTGGGTTGTCCAACAATGGACTGAGGCACAGTCCATTGAGTTCCAGAGTGTCCCACCTCTTGGCAATTCTAGAAAAGGGTTTCTCTCTTTTGTAACAGGCAATAGGACTCATGCCTCATATAATTCATTAGCCAAACCGGCACTGTTGAAAGCAAAAGAGGGGCTCATTTATAATCACTTGGGACAATAAGTTTACATGAGAACTCCTGTGGACAAACTGGAATCTATGGTAACTCTGAAGAAGACTAGCTGGTTTCTGAGAATGTTTCCAATGCTCTGGCCTGAATCAGTTTTTCCTTTCCTGACTGATCATTTCACTGGTTCATTTCTCAGTCATTTGAACCTGGAGTGGAGAATAAATCTCAGAATGTATCACTATGACTAAAAATTAATACAATAATTAGAGGAGAGTGTAAATACATTTTTGAATAACAAGTTATTATTTATTTAATTAATACAAAGAATGATAGTTGAATATGCTTTATATGCCAGCCATTGATTGTTCTGAATATGGGGTAGTCTGTGACAACAGAGAGAAGATATTCTTGTTATAGTAAAGCCCACATTCAAGGAGATGATCTTTTAATATGTTCTAACTTTGGTATTAGGCTTTCCAACATCCTGTTCTAAGTACATCCACATACACACAATACTAAAAATGCAAAATAAGTATTATTAATTCAATTTTAGAGGTGATTAAACTTAATTTTCAAGAGATTAAATACCTGCTTAGAAACCCAAAGTGGTCCAAAACAGAGTATTTCATATGTGGGTTTTCATTTTCTTCCTCCAGTGTGATATTTATTTGACTGCAATTGCATCTCATAAAAACAAATATTCCTCTTTAGCAAACTTTGCTGGTCTTAGTATAAGAGTAAGATACATTTTTTAAATCAAATTATCTTGCATTTTGAACAAAAGTTAATTTCTATGCTCCAAGGCAAGCTGTTGAACTCCTGCTTATCAGAACTCATTACATCTAGGGCAGCCTAGATGAGATCACACAGTTAAGCAAGTGGCAGAGTGGGATTTGAGGCAGAGTTCCATCTATACAGACTGCTATCAGAGTGGGATTTGACGTGATGTTCTGTCTACACTGACTGCTATCAGAGTAAGATTTGAGGCGGTGTCCTGTCTACACTGACTGCTATGCTTTTTTTTCTTAAACAACAGAAATGAATTTCTCACAGTCCTGGATTTATGGTCTGGTTGGTCTCCTCTGAGGTCTGAGAGGAGCTGCTCTTTCCTTAGCTCATAGATGACCATCTTCTTGCTTCTTTTACCATGGTCATCCTCCTGTTGGCAGGCACCTGCGGTTTCTCTTCCTCTTCTGACAAGGACACTGATCACATTGGATTAGAATCTCACTGATGGGCTCATTGAACTTAACCACCTCTTTAAAGACCTTATCTCCAAATATCTGTCTATACTAGAGCCTGTGATTCTTTGGAAGAGTCGCAGTATTTTTGCACTTTTAGGTGAAAAAGTAATCAGGAGGTAAATGCATACTGAGCGCAGCAGAATGTCTATGAAATTCTCAACTCAGGAACTCTGGATAAATAGTAGAAGCCTGGGGCTTACATGTCCAAACTTCTCTGCACACAGGAGGTGCTTTCTAGGTGTTACTTTGCCTTGCTGTTCACCTTCTTCCTTCTCTCTGTTTGCTCATTGTTTTACATCCTGTTGACTTTATGACTCTATCTCTGCAATTTGGGGTCAAAAACAATGAGTCTTTCTCTTTCTACATAGCATTCAGCCTTCCCCATATCCTCTTCTTTAGTTTAAATTTGTCTAAATATCTTTCAGGTATCATATCTATGTTTCTATGTCTAGTTTGCAGACTTCTCAAAATTCCGATTGCCCATATCTGAATGCATACTGATTCATCAATATCATAACATAATATATTGCTAAAGATTATATTCAATTATATCTACTATTCAAATATCTGTTGTAGCCAGCCATTTCTAAACTTCTAAGTGTTCAGATCATCTATTTTAACTCCTCGAAAAAGAGAAACTTACTCTTTCTCTTTATTTTATTTTGTCACAGCACTAGTTGGGCAAAATTGACATACAAATATCTGCATGTATTTAATGTGTACAATCTGATGAGTCTGGTTATATGTATATACCTGTGATACCACTACCACAGTCAAGATCAGAGACATATCCAACACCTCCCAGTGTTTCCTTGTGTCCCTCTGTTGTTTTGTTTTTGCGATAACACTTAACATGTGATTGGTCCTCTTAATACAACTTAAAGTATATCTTTTATTTTTTCTTTGCTATATTATTCTTTTATAATTGGTCTAATTTTTCCCCCTTTGCCCTCCTCCACCAAGCCCTACACTCCCACCGTCATTCCCCACATTATTGTACAAGCCCATGGGTCATTCATACATGTTCTTTGACTAATCCCCTCTCCTTTTTTCCTGCTATTGCCCTTCCCTCCACCCCTCTGACAACTATCAGTCTGTCTAATGTTTCCATGCCTCTGGTTCTGTTTTCGTCATTAGTTTATTTTGTTCATTAGATTCCTCTTATAAGTGAGATCATATGGTAAAGTATACTTCTTAATAGTTCATCTGATAGAAAGAATAACTGTAGACTTGATGCTTCTTTTAAAGACTCTGTTCTAGATTTCTCTAATGTTATTTGTATCACATCCTTTACAATTGCCTTGGAAATAATGCCAGTTATTTGTGAGAAAAGCCTGTGAAGCCAAAAAAGACAGCATAGTACAAATAAGATTTGAGACCAGAAAACCTGTGTTCCATGTAAGTTCTTTCATTCCTGGAGGGAACTGTCTTTGGTAAATAATTTAGTCATCCTGAGCTTCAGTTTCACTCCCTGTAAATCGCGATAACACTGTTGAATGCTTCAGAATGTAGTTGGCCAAACCTATCAGTTTCATTAAATTATCAAGATACAATTGAATTTATTTTATAAGCACCCTTAAAACAAAGGAGGTTGAGGATTCTAACATTGTTTTGCTGGCGTTTTGAAGAGATCCTTATTTTCAACTGATTAGCTATTTAGAATGGGGTCTAAAACCTATATAAGAAGCAAATGTTATTGTTTCCCCAATGTGAAGTTCCCTTGAGAATAAAAATAAGAAGAAATAATTTTGGTGTTTTGTTTGTAGCTGTAGCATTTAGAAATGTAATACATCAAACATGTTCAAGTGAATCAATATCCCCTCAGCGTGACTCGAGTATAAATCAAAATTTAGAATTGAAATATAGCCTTCTGTGACCAAAGCAAGTGAATAAAAGGAAGTGGTATTAGAGAAATAAACATTTCTGTATCAGAATGGCTAGCCATTAATTCTTATAAAAAGACTGAGAAAAGCAGTGCCAGAGACACTTTTGCCTGCAAATAATAATTTGCTCTTCCCTAGTAATTCAACATGGCAGCAAACTCCATGATATTGCAGTAAATTTTGTTCATAGTAGCTCAGAGTACAATAACAAGTAAATATGTTGAAGAAAGTGTTCTCATAGTTACATATTACTTTAAAACAAAGAAGGTTAAGAAAAATTTGTTAATCAAATCTCCACATTATGCAAATGTGAGGGGAAGTAAACTTGGCCAGGGTCAGGGAGCTGGTTAGCAACAAAGTTTCCACGATTAGCTATATATAGCTCACCACCAAATTTATAGGTTACATCCACATCTCTCTCTTAATTACAAATACGTCAACTATCTACTTATAGGTTTACCAGATTAGTTGAATAAAAATACAGTGTACCTAGCTAAACAGAATCACAGATAAAAAAACAACAACAACAAATGATTGTTTAGGACAAGCTTGTTCCATGAAATGTTTTTACATACTCATATTAAAATTATTTATTGCTTATCAGAAATTCAAATTTATCTTGGTGTCCTATATTTTTTCTGACAAACTTATACACTGGTAACTCCCATTTGGATGAAAGAGGGGCATCCCTAGGGCACCACATTAAAAACCAGACTTGTTATCTTCACCTTCAAACTCAGCCTCCCTTTATGTCTCAGTTCTTAGTGAGTCATTTCACTAGCAGCCAGTTTTCCAAACTCTTGATTGCTCTCTTCCTCATTAATGTCCTCCCTACTCATACATCATCACTGCTTAAACATCTCCTAAGTATTCTGATTTCTAGCTTCTCACTGTTGTTGCTTATTTCAGCTCATTCATATTTGCTCTGGTTACTATAATTTGATGATCACCTTATCTTGCTTGTACCCTTCAAACATCGCTTATTAACAACACAGGAAGACCTAAACCTTTTCCACTCAAAATTATTCAAAGATTGACCCTTGCTTACTATAGCAACCTCAAATTTCTCAACCCTCCCTTGCCTCTACAGTCTAGATCAGGGTTTTCAAATTAGTGTCATTTGATTGCTTTTGTAAATAAAGTTGCATTATGCTTTAGCCAAATCCATTTGTCTATGCATCAACTACTTCTGTCTCCATGCTATTACTCTCATAGTTGCAGCAGAGATTAATAACTTTCAAAGACTAAAATATTTATTATCTGGCACTTTATATAAAATGTTTCATGAACCCTGCTCTAGATATGCCAAATTATTTGTAATGCTTTGGAACTTATTATGTCCTATCTCAACACTAGGCCAAAATTAACAGTCTCTACCCAAAATGTTCCTTTCTCATAAACCACTACAATTCTTCTCAGAAACCCTACTCCTCCTTTAGACTTCAAAACAATACAATCTGCTCCAGAAAACCTCCTGGTCTGTCAGAGCTGGCACGAGGCCTCAACCTCTGGGTTTCCTGGGACATTTTCTCTCTACTTCTTTGCTCTATTTGTCAAACTTGATAGTTACATAATTTTCTCCTTCAAGACCATAAGATTATGCCTTATTTCCTACTCTCATCTCAGCACTTAACACAGAAATAGCAATACCTTGCTGCTCAGTTTTGTTTTTAAGATTGTAATCAAGGAAGTCTCAGAAGCCTGAATCCAGGTGTGCAGACTCTAATCCAGGGATATTCCCATCCTTCCACGGTTCTTAATTTCTCCTGTGTCAATAACTTTGTTTTAGGCTTTGGACATGAATCTAAAATATGCTCATTATTGTCATTGCAACTTGAAAATCTGTAGTTATGAATTTTGGCCAACAGAATAGAATAACTTTCTGTATAGTCAACACACATATTTAGGAAATGAATAAAAGAATACTTCAAGATACACATTAAAAACATCAAAATCATTCAATAGATGGTATAAAGCCAAGGAAAAGATTAAAGGAAATACCTCATAGCTGTCATCTGACTGAGAATATATTTTTTAAAAATATTTAACTGATTATGCTATTATAGTTGTCACATTACCCCCCCCTTTATTTCGTTCCATCCTGCACACTCTCTTTTACCCACACCCCCCCCACCCCTTAGTTCATGTCCATGGGTCGTACATATAAGTTCTTTGGCTTCTACATTTTCTATACTATACTTAACTTCTCCCTATTTTCTATTTACTGTTTATACTACTTATTCCCAGTACCTTTTCCTCCATTCCCCCTCACCTGACTGCTGATAATTCTCCATGTGATCTCCATTTCTGTGATTCTGTTCCTGTTCTAGCTGTTTGCTTAGTTTGTTTTTCTTTTTGATTTCTTAGTACCAGTTTTTAGTAGTCATGAATTTGTTGTCATTTTACTGTTCATATTTTTATATGCTTTTTCTTAGATAAGTCCCTTTAACATTTCATATAGTAAGGGCTATATGAAATATTGTAAGGGCTTAGTGATGATGAACTCCTCGAACTTGACCTTATCTGGAAAGCACTCTAAATGATCGCCCTTTCATTCTAAATGATAGTTTTGCTGGATAGAGTCATCTTGGTTGTAGGGCCTTGCCTTGCATGACTTCAAATAATTCTTTCCAGCCCCTTTTTGCCTGCAATGTTTCTTTTGAGAAATCAGCTAATAGTCTTATGGGAACTCCTTTGTAGGTAACTGTCTCCTTTTCTCTTGCTGCTTATAAGATTCCTTCTCTTTAATCTTGGGTAATGCAATTATTATGTGCCTTGGTGTGTGCCTCCTTGGATCCAACTTCTTTGGGAATCTCTGAGCTTCCTGGACTTCCTGGAAGTCTATTTTCTTTTCCAGGCTGAGGAAGTTCTCCTTCATTATTTATTCAAATAAATTTTCAATTTCTTGTTCTTCCTCTTCTCCTTCCGGCACCCCTATGATTCAGATGTTGGAACATCTAAAGTTGTCCTGGAGGTTCCTAAGCCTCTCCTCATTTTTTTTTAATCTTCTTTCTTGATTCTGTTGTGGTTGAATGTTTCTTTCTTCTTTCTTTTCCAAACCATTGATTTTAGTTCCAGTTTCCTTCCCTTCACTGTTAGTTCCCTGTGCATTTTTCTTTATTTCACTTTTCATAGCCCTCACTTTTTTCTCTATTTTGTGGCCATGCTCAACTATTTCTGTGTGCATCTTGATTACCAGTGTTTTGAACTGTGCGTCTGATAGGTTGGCTGTCTCTTTGTCGCTTAGTTGTATTTTTTTTTGAAGCTTTGATTTTTTTTTAGGACATGTTTTTTGTCTCAGTGTGCCTGTTATGTAGTAAGGGGTGGAGCCTTAGGTATTCAACAGGGTGGGGCAACCGACATTCCTGTGTTGTGTCACTGTATGTGGAGGAGGGTCTGAGAGAAAACAATGTCACTTGCTCCACTCTCAGCTGGCTTTCAGTCCCTTCCGCCACTACTCACAAGTAAATTAGGCCCTTCTGGTGCTGATTTCCTGGTGAGTGGGTTTCTGTACACTTTAGAACCCTGTGGGTTTCTCCAGTGAACCCTCATGTGAGGCCTGGGAGTTTCTCCCACTGCCACAAACCTCACAGGTTTTTTTTCAATCAGAGAGGTTTTGAGGCCTCTTCCCTTTCCCTGTACTAGAACTCTGGGTTGTGTGGTCTGTCTCACTCACCAATTGTTCCTCCTAGTTTATCTGAATGAAAATGTGTGACCACCTGTTCCACCAGCCGCCACCTCACCCACCCCTGTTCTCCAGCTGCTGCTTTGCCACAAGTCCTCTCCACCTGGCTGACCATCTCCATGCCTCCTACCGGTCTGGGTGAGTGTTTTTTCTTCAATTCCTTGGTTGCCAGACTTCCATATAATTTTATTTTCTGCCAGTTCTGATTGACTTTTGTTTCTAAGTTTGTTGTTGTCCTTTTTTGGTTGTGGAAGGAGGCACAGTGTGTCTAACTATACCCCCATGTTGGCCAGAAGTCTGAAAATATTTTCTAGGTATGGAATTAATTTCTCCTTGCTTTGTGTTACTATTTTTCTACTTTTTGTTTTGTTTTGTTTCTGTTTCTCCACTGATTTACTTGGTGTTACATAGAATGGGACACTGGTTTGTCAATACATATATTTATTAATCCTAAAAGTCAAACTATGTCATTGAAAGACCCAAGTAAACCTCCTTTCCCCAAGGAAAGGGTAGGGGCACTATTGTCCTTAGCTCAAGAGATGCTACCCAAAATTTTATACAATATTAATATATAAATTTAAAGTTGAAAAGGCAGCTGAATATTAGTAAAAAATTTTACTATTAAAAATTCAAAGTTAAAGGGGATAGAATATGGGAGGAATTAGAATACAAACATCTCTTGCAAAAGCAGTATTTGTGAAGGCAATGCACATTTATGTAATAACCACCATAATAAGTAAATACATAAGTTATTTATAGCAGATGATCTTAGACAGTAAGACTGGTAATGGGGAAGTATAAGTTAAAAAGCTGATACTGTTCATTGTATGACATTTCATATTATTTTTTGAATGCCATGAACTACTTCATATTTAAAAGTGATAGTATTTTAATATATTTTCTCCCTAGATTTTATCTCTGAAATAGCATTAGTGGATATTTTAATCCTTTATTAATGGACACACATCTCACTTATCTTATTGAACTCTAAGTCCCAGATTGCTCCCTGAAATATGGGGTATTTATTTCCTGTTTTATTTACATTCAGCTCAATATTTTCCACATAGCCTTGTGTCTAAAAAATGAAGCATTTTCAGTATCCCCAGGTTCACACAGTAGGAGGGAGCCTCATCTGGCCCCGCCACTGTTCATTTGCACATAGTGTATTGAGACCCTTTTCTTCCCTATCCACTTCCCCATTTCCCACTGTGCAACCTTTGATCCCTCTCAGAATAGATTATTAAACTCAAAGCCTTGTATTGGGATCTGTTTAACAGTAAACACAGTAGAAATTGAAAACTAAAGTTGGATTATAGACCATAAGAACCAGGTTCTGGGATTAGATAGCTAAATGGCCAAATAAAAATATGGCACCATAGTGTTTGGTTAGTCAGGTTCATAAGACTGTCAATCATGATAGATGGTGTGGGATAAATAAAGATGAGAGAAGATGTATTGGGTTATAAGACAATGAGAAATAGAAGGATTCTGGCTGATAACAAGTGTCACAGAGTTCTAAAATGAGAAAATATTAGTTTCAGTTTAGCCAACTATTCATTCGGGGGATATTGTAAAAAGCAATAGGCTTCAATGGAAGTGTTAAGACTCACAACTTCATCTGAGGATAGACTAAGCTGAGTATCAGGCCCAACATTTGATCATAAAGGTTTCAGAGTTAGAATGAAGACTTAATCTTCAGCCCTATCAAGTTTCTAAAGTAAACTTATGTCCATCATAAGGAAATAATAGAATTCTAAGATCCGAGGTGGGATTGTTGGGTGGATGTGTTTGAGAACCTTGAACCATGAAATTTCCCAAAGTCTTCTAGGATGTAGATAGACTTTCTTCTACTATTTACAGCAGAAGAATAATGCTTCATTGCATGAAGACTATGTGAGGCCTTTTCCCAGGGTAAATTCAAACCAACTTGGTACTTGCCCCTCTTAAGGTCTGTTTCTCTCCTTATTGTGTTCAACCAATTAGTGTTAGCATGACCCACAAATGAAAGTACATCATAAAAAATACATCAGTAGTACACACTATCAGGAATTAGTAGAACATGCATGGGGATAGATTTGGAGGGTATAACAGAATATGTGGCTAGATGGGGGAGAATTAATTGATATGGGGACACTCAAGAGTGATTTAGGATTTAATAAACTACAAAGATGCCCTACTCAACCATTGTACACTTTTAAAATCAGGCAAGAAGGGGCTAGAAAGAAATATTCCAAGTCATGAAATCCAAAGAACTACAACCAAGATTGATCTATCCAGCAAAGCTTTCATTTAGAATGGAAGGGCAGATAAAGTACTTCTCAGATAAGCTCAAATTCAAGGAGTTCATCATCACCAAGCCCTCCTTATATGAAATGTTAAAGGGACTTATCTAAGAAAAAGAAGATAAAAAAGATGGACAGTGAAAGGGCAGCAAACTCACAGTTATTAAGAACCACACCTAAAACAAAAGCAAACTAAAAGGACAGATAGATCAGGAGAGAACTGTAGAAATGAAGATCACATGGAGAGTTAGCAATAGGGGAGTGGGAGAAGGAGAAGGGGGGATAAGGTGCAGAAAATAAGTAGCATAGATGGTAGGTAGAAAATAGATAGGAGGGAGGGCAAGAATAGTAGGGGAAATACAGAATCTAAAGAACTTGAGACATACACGTGGTCATAAAATAAAGGGGGGAATGGTGGGGGCAGGGGTGTGCAGGGTGGAGGGGAATGAAGGGGGGAAATAGAACAACTGTAATGGCATAATCAACAAAATATATTTTTAAAAAAAGAGAAAGAAAATTAACAACAACAAAAAAATCAGTCTTTGAGACTTAGAAAAAATAACAGTCTATAAATAAATGAAAGAAAGATTCCGGAATGGTCTTCATAGATAAGAATGAAAGAAATTCAGAATAGCTCAGGAACAAGTGCTACACACATTTGTGAGAGGTAAAGTGGACTCAAATTACTAGAGGTAAAGTGCACAGGTGTCAAGCCCAGTAAAGCCACCAGAGATCTTGGTGGTGATATTTCAAGTGGCAAGATAGATAAACAGCCAGTGAGAATAATTTTATTTACATAATTAAAAAATTAGGAACAGATGAGAAGAAGTCTGACATCAGTCAACCCATTGGACAATCACTTTTTGTTACCCAATTTCCGGGCCTAAGCCTGTGTTGGACTCCAGAGTCTATTGATTAAAACAAAAATTGTATCTGTTTAAGAAAGGACCCTTTACTTTGACAACTATAGTATATAATACTATGACTTCCCCAAACACCATACAGCTGTTTATAAAAGTAACTCTTTATTGAGGAAAAATAAATATCTAGATATTTAGGGGGCTAAATACCACTGATAACAGAAGAATGGGAATAGCCCTTCCCTTTTTGTCTATGTCTCTAATATGCCCATCTCCATTTCTGAGTGCACAATGACTGGTTCCTTTTCCAGCCTCTGAGAGCATGATCCATATGGATGTAATTAGCAGCTGGCAGAATGATCATCATGTTTTCTCACCTGTGGATGAAGAGCTCTGATTTTATATAGGGCCACATGAAAGCTCATGAAACTGTCTGTGCCCCCATTCACAGTAAATCACAGGCAGTAGAGCCTCCTAAATGAAGTAGCAGAGGTACTGCCAACCTCTAAAACTTAAAAGAAATAGAACTGATGGGCCTCATTACATCTCTGCTTAATTCACTGATATAGCACACAGAACAGAAAAAAAAGAGGTGGATCTTGACAGATGATGGTAGTCTTTCATAAATATAACAAAGTATTCACCCCAGTAATAGTTTCTCGGTTGGAGGTGTGTCTTTTCAAGAAGAAAGCATTCACTGCTTGCTCTTGCTATATAGCTATTGATCTGGGAAAAACTATATTTTTCAGTGCCTATGAGGAAGGAGAATCAGATGTTATTAGTCAAAGAGACATTTTCACTTGGAAAGACAGCAGGACACTTTCACAGTTTTGTCCCAGGGCTGTGTTCATCTCCTGCTCTGACTCTATAGAGATTGAAGGAACCTTGATCATCTGGACATGTTGCTATGTGTTACCCTATTCCACTGTTCCAGAGTTCAGCAAACTTTGACTGTAAATGGCCTAGTAGGAAATAGTGTAGGCTTACCAACCATGCTGTCTTTGTCACAACTACTAAAGGCTGCCATTGAAAAGTCTGGACATTATGGAAGGCTATGTTTGGCTTAATATTATAGTTTCTATACATCTGCACTATACCGATGATATCATGTTAATTGGACTTGATGACCAAAAAATGATAAACACTTTGGAATTGCTGAAAAGAATGTAGGCATCAGAGAATATGAGATTAAACCTATCCTGGTTTAATAGTGAACCTGGCATATCTTAAGTTTTTAGAGGTCTGAGATTTGGGGTAATACTGAGATATTTCTTCCAAAACACTTTTCAGGTTATTTTACTGGGATGGTGCTTAGATGTTCATTTTGAGTTTTAAAGACAGCATTTATCAGTTTTAACAACATGTCTCTGACTCATTTATTAGATAATTCATGAGGTATGAGGTTAGAACAGCAGTGTTTTTTTTAAAAGTAAGTTCAGGAAGTAGTTCAAATGGGTGCATTCAAGAGGCAAAAGTATCCATGTGTTATCCATGGTAGTCCATACCTGCTGATTCTCTGGCAAGCCTCTGAAGCTAAGCTGTGCCCTTTGTACCAGAACGCTAATCACTTTTGAAAAGCCACTGAACCTTGATAGTGGGCTGTGAGACATTTAGTGAGTATGCAGTGAGTATACTCAAATGTGAATTATGTATGGTATCCTTCGTACTGTATAGTGAGTCCATCATCAGGAGAGTACAACATCAATCCTTCACACAATGGAAATGTGACTTTTGGAATCAGGCATAAATAGAGCAAGGGAGTCTATATAATTTACACAAATGGGTGGCCCAGATCCCTATGTCACTAGACTCTCATGACCAATACCTCTCTTCAACTCATACCTATGGCCCTGTTGACTCTTCCCTATAATCAGCTGACATTAGAAGGATAACCTAAAACTGATGCATAAATGGGTCAACTCCACATGTTGGTATGAACAGAAAATAGACAGTTTATGTAGTATGATCCTCATCATGGATATCAATGAAATACAGTGGTCATCATTATTCCACTTTGGTGAACAGATCTTTAACAGTGTATCTGCTAATCAACTTGATGGGGAAAGTGGTCACAGGTAAGAAGAATACACACAAAGACACCTAGTAAATGACTTTACATAGAAAAGACTGTAACTTGAAGATAATGAAATGGGAGTAAAAGACAGAATACTATACTTAAAAAATAATTAAATTTAAAAAATTTTTAAAAAAAGAAAATCAGAAAGATGCTTAAGGAATGGCCTTATGGAATTCGGTCCAAAAATGTAGATATTTTTGTCTCAGATCAATGCCCACTAGAAAGATTATCTATTTCAGCAGAAATCCTGAACAATCAAATAAACAGGATGAACACATCTAGTTTAGGGCAGCTAACCTCTCTTTTCATCTACCCTAGGACCAACACAGCATGCTCATCCTTGGTGGTAGGAATGGGAGCTTCTCATGGGTCAGACATTAAAAACTTCATTTATTAAGGCTATTATGAATACGTACTCCTGATGTCAAAATTACCATTAGCAAAGTCAGAAAAATGATCCCTTGCTATGGAAAAATATAACAAGAAGATCAATCATCCATGTAAGGACAAGTTACATAAGAAGTCTGTCAGCTTCACAGGGTCAAAAACATATCCTTACAACAATTAACAGAGTTTCTAGATATGGAGTGGGCCATCCCTGAAGGTGCTGTGACACCATACTCACCCCTTTGCACTAGGTGTTCCTGTGCATCACCGACTTGGTGACTCCCTGCTGTAGGCACCTGGGAATTTTTGTCCAAGGGCTTTATCTGGCCACTGGAACAGACTTGATTCTCACAGAAGAGACTGGAAGTAGCAATGAATTGGCAATGTAGAAAGAGCATTTGACTGATTATTAATAGTAGTTGGGTACTTAAAAGCTTCTGCCTCCTTGCTTCTTGGAAGGGAGGAGGTTCTGCTGTTTACTCTTTGAACTTTTCCAGAGGATTCTAGCGAGACTGAAGTCCAGAAAGCCACAGTGATAACAGTTAATTAGCATAACTTTCATTGACTTTCTTCCTTTACTTACCTCACTTTACTCCCACTGCCTCATGATTTCTGATCATATCACCGATAAACGACTTACATTCAAACATTTATTTCAGGTTCTGCTTCTTATTATATTTGGGTCTAGAAAATTGTCCATAAAACCATCCTATTTAATTGCATCTGTAGAATTTCTTTTAAAACATCTATTATTCATCCACTGGACAAGAAAGCATCAATTATTCATTCATTAGACAAAGATTTATTGGAAACTTCATATGTATATAATATATCTTTGATCTGAGCAACGCACAGACTAGTGTCTTGAGACACAAATTAAATAAAATTAAAATGCAGTATAACAAGTCTTGAAACAGGACTGTGGAATACACAGCAACAGGGAGGGAGAGGGAGAAGGGCAGAGAGGAAGAGACTTCTTTATGCCTAATTCAGCCATGATCAAGGCAGGTATCACAGTTGAGGCTGTGAGAGGTTTGTGTCAATGAATGAGAAGGTTGAGAAGGTTGCTTTGTCTTTAGGAACCTATAGGCAGGCAAGGTCAAGAGGAACAATATATGCCAAAGGAGGAGTATGTGATAATACACATAGACGTGTTTTCCAGGGAAGTAAAGAGAGACCATGCCCATTGTTCTTTGCACTTACTTATTTGTTTAGAAAAAGAGAGGGGATATTGAAGGATTTATTATCGTGATACCCAATTTTCTGCATTCGAATTATGTTCAGTCAACATTTTTACCAGAAGATATATGAGTTTTGAATCTGAACCAATGAATGTAATTTTGAACCTGTTAGAATATAGTTTTAATAATAAAACTTTTGTGAGGTAGGAATGAAACCAGAAAAATAAATACCCCAAATGGCAGGTGCATATCTGCAACTCCTAAATCTCAATGATATCTTTTAATTTTAAGTTCTAAAGAAGTGCACAATTTGGTCATTTTTGTTAAAATTAACTTAACTGCATGTGTTCTGTAGAACAGATTGTGTGTGTGTGTGTGTGTGTGTGTGTGTGTGTGTGTGTGTGTGACAGTTTTGATGAAAAATGTTGTTAACCTTATGTTCTCTGCCTAAAAAGAGACATTCCCCTCAACCTCAATCTGTCCACCATTCCGGAAAATGTTGGGGCAGATTTATCCTCTCTTTTTACTTCCCGTCACTCACTACTCCATGACATATGGAAGGAAGTACCGGGATGTTGAAACCTGGATATTTGTTGGCTACACTACTGATCAAAGTTAAAAGTAGTGTTTGTTCCTGTCCTTTATCTTTCTCTAATGAGACCTATGCATGACCTCAGCACATTCTCCTTCTACTCCTGTGGTAGATTAAGCTTCCTGCAGTCCTCTTGAATGTCCAGCTATCACAGGGATCAATTTACAGGAAAGGTGATGAGTCTTATTTCTGAGTTCAAGTCCAGGTTTTACTTTCTAATTGATATCTATGAGAAATTAAGTGGATTATGTGTTTTGTTGTTCACCCAGCTCTTGTCTATGTCAGTCAGTCTATGATCTGGTGGGCACAAAGGTGGGATTATTAGATTTTTCCAAAGTTAAACAGTTTTTATGTTTACTCAGTCATCCTAAGAACACATGGTTATGTGTAGCACAATGCACATTATAGCATATTATGGCTGAAAGAAATCATACAGCCAGTGACTCCAGACATAGCTAGGAAACAACTATAAATTTTAAATATGATTGCCTAATGTCACAGATTTAGTTAGACAAAGACCTTAATTCTACTGATATTCATCTCAGGATATTTTTCACATATTCTGATATTTTACCTCTCAATAAATATTTACTTAATAAATAAATATGGCATCAAAATTGTAGCAACAAAGCATAGAATGACTTAAAAGATACTGTAGCATGAATACTTGAGGCTGTAAGGGGATAGAGCACCTTAGTACTAAGTTCAAGTTTGATTTTCTGGTGCTCAATGTTAGCAGCATTATATCTTATAACCATCAGATTGTGCCTATTGTGATTAAAGTGGAGTAAGTGGACTTAAAAAAAGCAAAAAGTAGACGATCTCATCAAGAGGCTCACAGTTTATCAGAGGAAATAGGCATGAAAATAAACCAATACATTACTGCCATAAGGAATCTGCTACTGCAGGGTTTCAGGAACAGCATCGGGCAAACACAAGTGAGTAGGTGGGAGGATCTCTCATAGGATCTGAAAAGGTATACAGAGTATCGAGTTTGTCTCTCAAGGTTGTGAGATGGCTAAGGACATCAGGATGGATGAGATACAAAGGAGCCAAATATGAAAATTATTCTTTTATAAGGGTGGGAAGGAATGTGGGAAGCAAGAAAGGAGAGGCATTTGTGTACCCATGAAAGGTGGGTATGGAAAAGGGTGGGAGCTAGTCCTGTAGCTGTGGAATTAGGGAGAGAGGAAGATATGACCATTGATAGATCCATACATGAGCAGCAGCTTCAAAGGTTATGCCAAAACCTAGATAAAAAGTAGGATGTCAGGGAAAAGGGGGAAGGATTCACAGGAACAAGTATATAGGACACATGGACAAATACTAAGGGGGGTGGAAATGGGAGGGAAGTGAGGAGCAGTGGGGGTGGGCTTGGATGGGAGTAAAGAACAGAAAACTGTACTTGAACAATAATTAAATAAAAATGCTTAAAAATAAAAAATAAACAAGAAAAAAGTAGGATGTCTTATTAAAGCACAGTTTGATGATGTCTCACTCTAGCTTTAATATTTGTATACAATTAGCTCTCCCATATCATCTGAATAAAGCCAGCTCCCCAGGACTGCCAGTTTTTAGACCTATCAATTTCCCAATAATGTACAAGGTTCTAGTCAAAAGAAAGTTTCTCTGTATTTATATATCTCCTCTTTTCCTCCCAATTGCCTCCCTCTAACATTTCATCATTTCCTTATGAATGCTACTTGTCTCTCTTCCATTTCCACAGACTCAGCCCATATAATATTTACCACACAGTTCAAATGACACCTCATTCATAAGCTCTTTCCACTACATATTGGAGTTTTCTCCCCCTCTGAGCTCCTGTACCACCTGACTATAACTTCCTTTTGATGAGTGCATACCTGAGTGCATTCCACTTCATTGTAGAGTTTGTGTGCACATGCTAGAAACAGATAAAGAAAAAGGGATGATAATTCATTTGGCTCCTAGTAACTGTGATAGTAACAGCTAGCATTAACATGCCCCTTTTTCATTCTTAAAAGCTATACAATTGCACACACTACCTCATTTGGCATCTCACAGTGGCCTAGATAAATGAGAGTTATTATAATTTTCAAAGATAGCAACAGCCTCTCAAGTGGGCCAAATGGTTGGTTCAAAGATAGAATCCTTTTCCATTAGGACTCAAGCCCAACCCTCTAGCTCCAATATGCTGAAAACAATCTGCCTTCCCCAAAATGCTACAAAAAATATTTTACTAAAACATTTCAGACTATTTTCTTTTTTTTGATCAGATGTGACAACTAGGTAAGCTCATAATTGAATATTGTTCCAATTTGTAAAGAAAGAATCTCTGATTCAAAAGGGCTAAGAGGTTTACTAGTAATTGCTTACTTTCAATGAGGATCTAGTTTGTATTGTTTTTCTAAGCACTGATCCTATTTAATATTATTACCTCCATTTTATAGATTAAAACACTGAGGCACAAGAAAGCTAAGTAACTTATTCACATCTTCAAAGATAATAGAAACCAGATTTGCAAATACAACAAGTTTTCTTACTCTAAACACACATTAATTTCACAGTATCCCACTGCCTGAGAGAAGATCCAAAAACTATGGTACATTTACACAATGGAATTCTATGCAGCAGAAAGAAAGAAGGAGCTCCTACCCTTTGCAACAGCATGGATGGAACTGGAAAGCATTATGCTGAGTGAAATAAGCCAGGGAGTGAAAGACAAATACCATATGATCTCACCTATAACAGGAAGCTAAATAACAAAACAAACAAGCAAGCAAAATATAACCAAAGACACTGAAATACAGAACCGGCAAACAGTGACCAGAGGGGAGAGGGAAGGGAATTTCAGGGGAAAAGGGGAAGGATTCACAGGAACAAGTATAAAGGACACATGGACAAAAACTAACAGGGGTGGAAATGGGAGGGAGGTGGGGAGCACTGGGAAGGTGGGCTGGGATGGGAGTAAAAGACAGAAAACTGTATTCGAACAATAATTAAATAAAAAATGCTTAAACACGCGCGCACACACACACACACACACACACACGAATGCACAGCAAGCAAACCAGCAAGAAAAAAAATGAGGAAAGCATGTAGCATGTTTACTACAAACACCAACTTCTCAAGTTTCTAAGACCTAAAGATTTTCAATGACTACAGTCTTTCCTGCAGATAACGTATGTATTGAGAGAACCTCATAAAAGTTTTTAGGATGCAGGAAAACTATTTAGAACAGCACTCAGTAGGTAGAACATTTATGACTTCCCTAAGGATGGGGACAAAAATGATTCTTCAGGAAAATGCCAACTGAAACACTGATGGCAACATCAAACTTATAGAAATTCTCCCCTGTGTAGATTCTTATATTATTTCTATTTCATTGTTCTTCTTGATTTATTCACAAATTCACTACCTTTCAATAACAAACTATACTGGTATACAAATACATTAGGAAATGTCTTTCAGGATCATGTCACTCCTTCAAGGGTGTCTGAGGAAACCCTCTGTCTGGCTGATTTACAAAATGCAGATGGTTAGTAATACTTGAATTGTTATTGATGCCTTCTAACGTCTTTCTCAACACCCTCAAAGAGAGTGGCATAACTCTTTAAGACATAATATTACACTTAGGAATTGCTCTAAAAGATCATCAATCTTCCGTGCATGACTCTGAGTGCTCAGCTAGTGTTAAATAAACCATAACTAGGAATGAAATTCAAAATACTCTGAGTGATTTCTGCAAAATGCTCTCCATTTGCCAATTATGTCTCACTATATTTCATTTTATCAGTTATTCATTATTCTTGGCTAAAAATACAGTTATGACAAATAGTATATCTCAGAGGAAGTTTCATGATTTTCCAAAGAAATACAATCAATATGTTCCAGCCAAGCCATCGCTTACATTTTGCACTCGGTGAAAATAATATTGTGAGTGATGATGATGGTGACTTTATTTGCAGCTGCTGATAAATTAGGCTTTTAGGAATATAAATATAACTAAAAGGAATATCAAAACTAAAAAGCATTGTTATAAAAAAGAAGTCTGCTAAATATAGAATGGAATTTCACCAAGAAGAAAGGCTACCAATGAAGAATTCTCTCCTTTTTATATAAATTGGAATTGAAAAAAATTAATTCACAATTTAATAAGCAAGAAGAGGTGCTTCACTCCCCATCTCCTGCCTTCCAAGAACAGATGAGAAAATACCCACAGCTTTGAACTTTAAATCATCTACTTGTTTCTTGAAAAGAAATATCATGACTTGTAAAGAAAGGAATAAAACTCTATTTCATATATTCTGGTTGGGGGGTCTTCTCAGATGCTGTATTAAGAAAAACTATTTAACCTCTCTGACCCTCAATTTCTTAGATATTTTTAAGCAGTGCTTTAAGTATCAAATAATATAAAGACCTAATATATTTTTAGAGTATAGAGCTCTTCAAATAAAGAGAATCTCTTTTATTATATATTCCCTGGAGAAAGAGTTAAAATTAAAATCATGTATTATTCATGTATTTAAGCTATAAAATTGTATAAACACAAAAGCACTAATATAGTTTATGCTGTAAAAACCTACATATGAATTAATAGATTTATGAAATTAATTAACAACAATTATATATCATCATGTGTCATCATTATAAGCAATATGCTGTAACTAACAGGAATTTGAGGTATTCAACAAAATCATAAAATTCATCTACACATCTTGTATCTTGCTGTGGTTCTGCGACACTTCCAGCAGCTTTTATGGTATCAGACCTATGAGCCTCTTGAACTCGAAGACGATCTACTCCAACTGTGGCCACATCAGTCCTTAAGTGGTCACACTACCTTTTCTACAGAGAAGAACAAGAAGGTTCAGTTAGAACCTAAGTCTTCAAAGCTTGCAAAGGCAGGGCATGTGTTCCCAGGGTGGTGAGTGGGGGAGATGCCACACACACACACACACACACACACACAAAACAGCAAAAGGGAGAATGCAGTCACTGGTCGTAGTGTGCAAATGGGAAGTGTGGGAGGACTGGTCAGACTAGAGTGAAGGGAGAATTTGTATAGTTGTCATGGCAGATAATTACGGACTGGGTGTGCAGGAAGACCAGAGTGAGAGGGCATGACTGTTACTCTAAGGAATCTTTGCTATTGTCTCCAGTAGTGGGGAAACACGAGCGTAAGGTAGTGAACTCAGCTCTTCTCAAGGACGTTCACTCAGGCCTGCAGTGCGGGTTAGAAGAGGTCAGGAAGAGACATGGAGGAAAACCATATTGTTCTTTAATATCTGCCTTGGCTGCATGTTGGTTCTTTTTTCCTACATACTTCAGCTGAGTAATATATCCTCTTTTTGTGCTTTCTCATGCTGACATTCTTATATTTAGAGTCACATAGTCTAAAATAAATAGCATGATATTTGGGACCTGATGAACTTCAGCTATACAAACTACTAGCTGCAGCCCTACCCTGCAGTGCTAGTGTGAAAGTTGGAGGCAAAATGAGAAACACACATGGAACTTAGTAGGTAAACCCTCAGAAGATTTGACTTTACACAGTATTTGAGGGGGTCACTGGTTACCTGTATGCATGGGCATGGGGAATGCTGAAAACTATTAAAGGAAGACAAATATGTGAAGTGGTTTTAAGGAGGAGGAGAAAGTGTGCTTATTCAGAAAATGTGTCTCCTTACTTGGAATAAGATGACTAGTAAAGAAAGGGGGAACTTAAAATAGATACCTTAGAGGCTGAGCATTGACAATGGAACAAGATGCAGTCGGTAAGTATGGGAGTGAGCATGAGACAATGGGAGCAGGAGGGGCAAGGTCATTGGAGGAGGTGGCAGTCCCAGGTATTGAATAACATCATCACAGTAGTGGTGAAAACCACCAGTGGTAACAGGAGCCACTGGTAGAGAAGAAGCCTGCCAGCCAGACTCTAAAGACATCAGTGGTTAAGGGTTATGGACTGGAGAGTAGATGGTGACAGAAATAAAGGAGAAGAGAGTAGTGGGTGATAAATTTTAATGGCACATACTTAAAAGTGAGCTATTTTTATATGTAGTCCATAGGATAAACAGTTTGGAAATGGCAACGAGGAATGAACAGAAAACTTAACACAAATCTAGGTAAAGCTACTGGAAAACAAAACAACATTGTTTCTCTGTCTCTCACAACCCACACAGATATGTCTGTGTGTTCATGTGTGTAAATTCACACAAATGTTATATATGTTTAAATAATAATTAAACAAATGTACAAAGGTCTGTCCAGAAGATATTTAGCTATGTAATATCAAAATTAGAGATATTTACTGAACAAGATACAAGATACAAGAAATATTGTACATAGGACAATGATGCCTCTGTCCCTTTCAAAGGAGGCACCTTGGAATCTCACATAGTTCTCCCAATACCCATCAGCTGCCCTGTCATGTTTTCCTGAGTCTCACTGACAATATGAAATCTCCTCCCTTTCAAAGGTGATTTCAGTTTTAGGAGAAGCCAGAAGTTGCAGAGTACCAAATCTGGGCAATAGTGGGGCTGGGTCACCTGGGTGATCTGATGTTTCACATACACACACAAAAAACTCTGCATGAAATGTGATGCATGAGCAGGCATGTTGTCGTGATGAAGCTGCCCATCACCAGTTAGTTGCCCATAGCCGTGACCTTCTGAATTAATGAAATAGTTTCTGTAGAGGAACATTCAAGCTCAAGGCAACATTAGATGCAGATTTGTTGTGCTATTCACTCATTTTGAATGTAACAACCACACAGTACACATGCTCACTCAACAGTATCTACTGCCCTCACTGATTAGAACAGTGGAGTCATCATTGTTCACACATAAGCACTCCAGTCCACTCTCCTTGGCTGCCAGGTTACATCGATGTTGTGCAAACCATTCTCATTATATTAACGATGGTTGGACTTTTTTCTGGACATACTGCAGTATATACTGGTACTCTCACACAATTATATAGGATTACATGATTTCAATAATTCTCTTTAAAGCAATTCTGCTATAATGTAGGACATTTATTTGCTGAGTATGTACAAATGTACCATTTCAGTATTCATAATGGATATATAAAATGTTTATACACATCTCATTTATATAATGATTCTAACACATATGAATTAACTGTGTGCATTTTTTCACATATATATTGCATTTGCTTTGCTGATTGGCTTGTTTTTTAAATCATGCTTAGACAGTTTTTTGTTTTGTTCTATTTTTGTTTTTAAATTTTATTTTAATTGTTATTCAAGTACAGTTTTCTGTCCCTTACTCCCAGTTTAAGCAAGTGTGTTGTGACTCTACTACAACTTTGCTATTAGAAGTGGATATACAATGACCGGGAGAAGATAGGTAGAGGGAGAAGATCTGAGAGGCAGGTGTGCATGAGAGAGGATCGCCAACATTGTTGACTACCTGCATAGTATACCTCTTTTCCTCACCACTCTTGCTCATTGTTTAAGTACCAGCAAATGTTGGCCTTCTACCCAAACCAAAGTAAGTCTTAATTGGATTAGAGCAATTTTGTTATTTTTTCAACATAGCCAACAACTAGTGTTCGCCTGGTTCCAGCATGCAAAGCAGGAGAATATGCTGTCAAAAGCACTTTGGGGGATTTTTTTCCTCTTGAAAAAAAAAAGATGAGTCATTTGAGAGATTGGGAATGGGGCTATGCTGTCCAGGTCTTGCTGGACTGTAGGGACTGAAACCAGGACAGCCACACTGAGACCACTGACGGATTCAGCCTGGGGGAATAAGCAGAGATATGAAGGTGAAATGTGGTGAAGAGGGTGAGTTTGATATCAAGTATCTTCAAATGTGAAATAATAATCTCAACAAAAATGAGTGTTTAAAATACCTTATGTAACACAGCTATTTTCATTTGGCTGATTTTCACTTCTCTCTAAGTCTAATAAATGCTGTCTATTATCTGTGAGTGCTGGATACAACATGTTGTCCTAAATTAGAAGTAACATATTATAGACAAACATGGTTCAGCTGGTGATTAGGTTGGTAATGATATTTAGTCAAAACTCACCATTCTAATTTACAGCCAAGTAGTGATAGTCCATTGTGTAAATGTGTGACATTACATTTTGTGACAACGTGGATGGACCTGGTGAGTATTATGCTCAGTGAAATAGGTCAGTCAGAGAAAGACAAGTACCACACAATTTCAGTTATATGTGGAATCTAATCAACAAAATAAACAAACAAATAAAATAGAAACAGGTTCATAGAGATGGAGAATAGACTGACAGCTGTCAGGGGGAGGAGGGAGTGGAAGCTGGTGACACAGGGGAAGGGACTAAACAAACAAACAAGCAAAACACTCACAGACACAGACAACAGTATGGGGATTACCAGAGGGGAAGGAGGGTTATAGGTTGAAGAGGGTAAGGGGTGGATAAATGGTGATGGAATGAGATGTGACTCGGGATGGTGACCATAAAATATGATATACAGATGGTGTGTTATAGAATTGTACCCTCAAAACCTGTATAATTTTATCAACCAATGTCACCCCAATAAATTCAGTAGAAAAGTGGTCATTCTACACAGAAGAGGAAACTGAGGAGTAAAATGTATACTCTTGAGCATATATACTAATTATGGCAAAGTAAAAAAACAAGTAAACAAAATAACAGAATAATAACATGCCTAACATGTAGATAGCACTCCACTCACAGAGCACTTACACTAAATCATTTCCTTTAACCTAGAAACCAATCTTCTCTCTCCTGACCTGTGTGCTTTCTATTATTGCTTTCGCCCTTGTAAATCTCTCCATCCAAGGAGACAGTAAGATGGATAGAGCATGCAAATTTTTGTTTTCCTTTGGTTTGACTACAAGAGTTTTTTTTCAGAAGCTAGTGGAGAGAAACTGAGTGTAAATAATAACAATGCTTTAAGCCTGTGAAACCACTGAGGATTGTGAATCTGTCTCCTGGAGATGATGAAGAATGAAACAATGATGTAGAGAGCAGGGGCTTGGCAACAAGTCTCATCTGTACCCTTGTAGACAGGTAACAACACATCATCTCTGGATTTAGGGTGACAGCTAATGTGCCAGAGAAATTTAAATTGAGGGTGGTGACAAAGTAGTGCAAAAAAAGGGGTGGGGGAGGAAAAATAATTTTTTGAATCCTATCACATGTAAGGCAATGAATGCGCTGTTATTTTATATATACATGCATATATATTGTGTGTGTAATTTCTGTTAATATCTTCTCTATTCTATTTGAACTCAATCTCATTATTGTTGGCCAGTACTACCATGGACCCAACTGAAGTTCTCATACATGTGGATGTAGAAGAGAGATTTGTTAAAATAATGAGTAAATATTAGACCTGGAAAAGTGCTTTCGAGTCTATCTAAACCATTTATTTTATGCACAAAAACTTAAGAGCTATTTAGTCCATCACTTGTCCAAAGTTACATGGACAGTAGGAGAGTTGGGTTTAGAATCATGATGTTCAGAGAATCATCAAGGAACATGTATAAAGACTCATGGACAAAGCCAAAAGTGGGTAGGATTGAGGGGGGAGGTGGGGGTAAGTGGGGCAGAAGAGAGTGTATGGGGGGAAATGGAGACAACTGTACTTGAACAACAATAAAAAAATAAAATAAAATAAAACAAAGTTCAGAAAATAATGGAAAAATCTAAACCATTTAGTTGGCTCATATGGGCCACCTGTCTAACAGTGGCCACATAAAAAATTGCAGAATGTAGCAATTAGGGAGTCTGAAAAAATACATTAATAGGTGGGGTTTGAGTTATAAAGTCAGTATTTTTTTATTAAAAAACTGGCCCAGTATGTTTGTCTCTTGGAAAATCTCAGGTAGGCAGAGAGAATGGGATGCATTCCTGTGCATGGAAATGTTATGAGCAAATGAACATCAGTTTGGGTGAAGAAAGGTTTATTTCCCAAAGATCTGATGCATACTCTGACCCACTTCGCCATCCCCACCACACATAGGCTAAGATCTTGTTTGGAGTCAGAAAGGCCTCAATTCAAACGTTGGTTTTTACTATCTAATGAAATGCGGAAAAATTCTCTCAATTTTCCAGCCTTCAATTCCCTCTTCAAAATTGTTAATACGTTAAATGTGATCAACTTTGCAAAGTCCCTGAGGCTCTAGTTCAGTGTGTGCAACATAACACATGTTTAAAAATAACACTTTCCTTTCCCCTCCCTCTCACTTCGGTGTCATTTGTTATTACATTCTTTTTCTGGTAGTTTTTTCAACATCTCTTTACCATCCTACATCAGAAACTCCTTGAGGAAAGAAATCCAGTCATGTTGATCATGCATCATTAGCCATATGTCTCCCTATTTCAGGAAAATATCAAATTCTGTGTGTTTGGGACCGTCCAAGCCTCAGACCCACAGAAGAAGCCAGCAGGGCACTCCCCAGGGTAAGCGGAAGCTGCAGTTCATAGGTAGAATTTCTTCTTCATCAGGAAGCTTCAGTTTTGCTCTTCCAGCCTGTCAACTGACTACATCAGGCCCACACATAATGTCAAAGATACTATATACTTAGTTATTTTGGTATTAATTTAAAGAAAAAAGGACATGGTCTTTCTTCATACAGAGCAACTTGCACCATTGTATTTTTTTCTTTTATTGATCTCAGAGAGAGAGAGAGAAGTATCTTATTTGTTGTTCCATGTATTTACGCATTGGTTTGTTGATTCTTGTAGGGGCTTTGACCAGGGATAGAACCCACAACCTTGGTGAACCAGAAAAACACTCTAACAACTGAGCCACCTGGCACCAGGGCTCATGCTATTTCTAATGGAAAGTGCTATTCTAAGTCTCCCCTAGAGCTAGAATACAGTGCACATGTTGAGACAACAGAGTTATAATAGCAAAAGGGCCTCGATCAATAAATCACCTGGAATTTAAATGACCAAGAAATTGTGTGGGCAAGAAAGTGTTTTGTTCAGTCGCTGACTTTTAGAAGTTGTTGGTTAGCAGAGCATAACCTGGTGTGTGTTAACTAATGAACTTCATTAACAGTCTTAGGGAGTTGATTGAATGATTTTATTGGATAAAAGATGTGAAAATGCTGAAAAGTGCTAAACATTAATGTGCTTTTAATCCTACTGCTGTTTTTCAATTAAATTACTTGCAGTTATAAACAAGCCTGGATATCACGGATGGTTACATTCAGTGGATAGATTTATTTTTACAAAAAGTTTTACCAGCTGAATACGTCAAATTGTCATTTCTATTTTAATTTGGCAAAAAAAGTCACGATCTCACACCAGAGAAAAAGAAACGAAATAAAATTTTCAGGCAACCAATTAAGCTTTTAAAGTCTCTCCTTGGCCTCTGTACCCTATTGTCCAGCCCAGGGTCAGACACACAATAATCACCAATGTACTTTTATTTCTAAGATATCAAATTGTTCTTGGCTCCTGTTGTAAACATCCTATTAAGGTTGGTCACTCATATCCATGTATCCTGAACTGCATGCAGCAGGCATGAAAGAGTTAAAAATGTGTGCAGCTGAGGTAGAAAGTTGTAAAAACAAGACTTTGCTTAGCCAGTGCTGCATATTCAATAGAGCACTTTGAACTAGTTGTACGCACTGAGGTGACATGGAGTGACTCCCAGAAGTACTCGGCTTTTCTGATGCAAGAGATAACAATACACTTCCCCACACTCGCCACTATAGAAAATATTTCATTCAGACAGAGCACTTAGATATCGAAATAATTTAAATCTAGTCTCTCCAACTTGCAAAGGAACAAAATTGATCAAAAGTTCACATGAGAAAGCAATGCCTAAAATCAAAGAAAGAAATAACTCAGCCCTGGCTGGTGTAGCTCGGTGGACTAAGCACCAGACTACGAAGCAGAGGGTCACTGGTTTGATTCCCAGTCAGGGCACATGCCTGGGTTGCAGATCAGGTTCCCCAGTGTGGGGAGTGAGAGACAGGCAACCACACATTGATGTTTCTCTCCCTCTCTTTCTCCCTCCCTTCCCCGCTGTCTAAAAATAAATAAATAAAAATCTTTAAAAAAGAGAAATAACTCAGACTAGGTCAGAATAGACATAATTCTCAGAACTATTATATGTAATTCTTATCAATAAACAGTAAGATGTTTCTGATTTTTAACAATAAAATTATTGTATTTTTGCCCATAAATTCTTTGTAACTTATTGAATAATAATGAGATGAAACTTCATTTGCTGAGATCTAACTGTATTACTCAGAAACTGTGCAGGAGGAGTTACATATATTGCCCCATGAATTTTTACAGTAACCAGTGAGGTAAGTAAATATCTTTATCTCTGTTTACAGATAAAGACATTGAGGTTCCCAACTTGCTTAAGGTTTCCTAGCTACGAAGTCTTTGAACTAGAAAAATATATTCCTGATTCTTTTTATTTTCTATAAAAAAAACAAACCAAAATTTATATGCAATTTCTCAGTTTCAAACTTTCAACAGCTAATTCAAAATAAATATTTAAAACATATGTGCAGACCAGATTTTTCTCACAGTGCAATAGGACAATTTACTGCTTTTTAACAGGGGCCAGGGAGATACAGATCTCCAAACTTATTTTTAAACGTAGAACTTGAACCTGACCCCAGAATGCTTTTGCTGTGGAACCAGAGGCAGTGCACAATGACCCTGTTCTCTGAGCAGAAAGTTGCATAAGAGGCTAGGAATGGCTTCAGCTGCAATGGAGCCATATTCTGTCTCCTAATTGCACAAATGCTGTATGGCATGACTTTGTGACAGATGAGTGAGGAAGCAGAGGGAGGCAGAAGCCAGTTCACCAATGCTTCCCAGGGGTGTGGCCTAGCGAAGAGTGTTGAGAAGTGAGAATAAGGTATCCTTCTAACCCACCTCACCATAAACTGTTTAAAGCTAACTTTGCCATTGATGGAAATTTAATGTGATGGAAATTTCTGAATCCCAAAGCTGCCACTCAGGACTGCAAGTGTTGCTCCAAGGTGCTGAAAGACAAATACCATATGATCTCACCTTTAACAGGAAGCTAAACAACAAAACAAACAAGCAAGCAGAAAAACAACAACAACAACAAAGACACTGAAATAGAGAACAAGGGGATAGTGACCAGAGGGGAGAAGGAAGGGAAGTTAAGGGGAAAAAGGGGGAGGGATTTGGAGGAACAAATAGGAAGGACACAGGGATGAGAACTAAGGGGGTGGAAATGGGAGGGAGGTGGGGAGCAAGGGGCGGGGGAGGCTGGGATGGGAAAAATAGACAAAAAACTGTACTTGAAAAATAACTAAATAAAATAAAAAAAAATACAAATTGTATTATAATAAGATTTTGTCCAAACCTTATTTTGTCTCTTCCCATTTTAGTCTAGTTTATCCAAGCTTGAGCCTTGATTTCTTTGCCCCTTCTTGCTGAAAACCTCAACCCACTCCTGGCCCATTTTACCAGAATTTGGGGGTGTTAGTGGACATTGAAGTTTTAAGGAAACTCTCCTAGATGTTCTTGATGTGAAACCACAGTTGAAGGCCACTGGTCTCTAAGAATCTGGAAGTCAAGCATTACAAAGCCTATTTGGCCACACATCTAAGTCATAGATTTTAATTCAGCTGGAGTAGCCTTCTTGGATCTGAAGCAGAGGGAAAGAGGATGTTCATTCTCAGTTTACAAATGTTCTAATAGCCTCCTTTGCCCTTACCTGCCCATGCAGGTGGCAACATCAGACTTGACTTGTGCACCAGGTCAACAGGGCATTGGGGAAACCAATCTAAGGAGGAAAAGAACGTACAGTCACCAAAGGAGGTTCTAAAATATTCCATACATTTGCTAACCAAAATGGGACTCTATTGTCTGATAAGTTGGAACAATAGTGTGCTTTGGAGTGAGAAGAACTTTGATGTCCTCCAAGAAATGTAAGTATTCCATTAATATTTTGCTCATACCTCTTCCAAATATATTCCCATTCAAAACCTCATCAGTGTGTGTAAGGATAGTTTTACCCTTCCTAAAAGCACTTGCATTTTTAGTTTGCTGTACATGTGGATTCAGTCATTTGGGAACACACTTTCCACACATGCTAAAAATCATGCTTAAACTGTGCACCTAACTCTACCATAAGTCCTAAGTCTGTTTCTTTATCTGTACAGTGAGTTAGTACTGGTGTATATCAAATAACTATTTTTGTGAAGTACACAATATAGTTTGCCTTAATTGCCATGCATGTTATAAATTTACAGTTGTGCTTTATCATGATTTGCATATACACAGCTTATTAAATGTATTTACTTATAGCAGCAATTGGAAAAATGAAGGTTAGTTAAAATCTTCATAATGGATAGGAAGGGAATTAAAAACGTCTTCTGGTAAGAGGGACTTTAGGTGTCCCCCAAATATTTCAACTTACCTATTGAGAGAGAGAATGCATTTGTGTGTGTTTAGGTTTCAGATAAAAGCATTTGCACAGGACCCAGGAGGAAAGGATGGACCATGAGCACTGCCTGGTACTCCTTCTCCCCTTCTTTCCCCTCCAGAACCAGCAGTTCCCTAACCCCTGGTCTGTTTGACTTTTTTTTTGATTAATTAAATATTATTTTCTATTAATTTTATTGTTCAAGTACAGTTTTCTATGTTCGAATATTTTTTTAAAAACATTGATTGATAGCAAGAAATAAAATACAGGAATATTATAAGAAAACAAAAACCTGAATTCTACAGTTTTCACACTTCATTAGTTTGGCTAAAAATCTGAAGTCTGCCTTTTACTATGTCAGTGAAGTAGCCTTCCCACCCGGGCCTCAGTTTTCTAACATCTAAACCAAAGGGAGTCTTTGGCATGGTGTTTCACTCAGTTCTAGAATCCTACTCTTTAGGGAAAGGAAGCCCTGGAGTGGTTAACAGCTTCAAAGTCCAAGAAAATGCATCGAGGAGATGTCTCAGCTGGAGCCCATGGGCTACCCTTCCACCCAGTCCCCTGTCTTGTCCACCCCTGTTTCTGTCCCCACCCCAGCTAACCTGCCCCCAGCATGTTGCACGTAGACCTGCCAAACCAGTTCTTTATATGAAATATCACTAAAAGTGTAACTTTTTTCTAAAAATATCTGTTCCAATGACCTTGTAAACTCAGGGAAGATGCTGGGGGTCTGGACTTGTTTGGAAATTTTACTTCACTGCTTGAGTGCCAAACCCAACAGAGTGACAGAGCTTTGACATCAATTAACAGCACGACAAATCAGCAGCCACTGTTTCTGGAAATAGCTTCCACACTGACAGTGAAGCATGGGGTTGAGAAACAGCCCCACCAGTAACACTTTGTCATCTTTCTACATTGCTGTCAGACCCCTTACATCCCCCTAGACTAATAACACACACACATGAACACAGACATTCTCCCAAACACAAATATATGCCTGGGCTTGCACACACATCAAAGGGCCGGCATGTAGGTGGGCTTGTACCTGTCTCCGTATATACACAGCCTAAAGCACTTAAATCTGTTCATACATGCAACTCTTCACAAGCACATGCATGCACAAGCTCACACAACTGCAAACACACACATAATCATGTTTTCAACTATTCATGCTAATGCCCCAGGTGTGCCCTCTAATCACCCACAGGCTTGTGCACATTCCTGCAAACCCAGCACTTACACAACTGTGCACAGAAGTTACACACAGACGATTTCTCAGATGGACTCAAATGTATAAGCTCACACAGTGAGACATGCATGTGAGAGCACACAAATATAGGCATGGGTAACTGTTCACACACTCACCACCCAGTGCAAGAGGCTGAAGACAAATTTCCAAAGTCAGGTTGGAAAGTATAGATGCTTTTCTTCTGAACAAAGACAAAATCCGTAGTCAACAGAGGAGCACTTCCCATACTTTCTAGTGTTAATATATTTAGCTGTGAACAGCTTTACTATCTTTCTTTCTTTTTCTTTTTCTTTTTTCTTTTTTTTTCAACAGCGTGCTTGAGTTATGTTTACATAACAAGGTCTTGGAACATTTAATCAAAATATTATTTCTTTTATGTGAAAAGTTACTGCCTTTAATGTCTGGTTCTAGCTGTTGTTTAGCACCATTTACTTGGTGGAAAACTCTTCATGGTTGTTCAGTCTGGACATGTTTTACCCTAAATGGCATCTCTTTACCTGCGGCGCCTACAATCACCTCTCAAAGTTTCAGATCACTGGCGAGGAAAAAAGAAAGGCTACTGTTCCAAGCCTCTGTATCCTTTGTGCCTTTCAGATGTTTGACAAGTTAAACAGCTTTATTAATTAACACTTTCTTTGGGGCATGTGAGCAGAAGAAAAGGAAAGTGGTGTCCTGACCATGGGCAAGAACAGCCAGAGTCAGAGAACAGAAACAGAATAGCAGAGTGGCTTTATTTATTCAGGCCGGAGCCTCACTCCCGAAGCCCAGGTGGGCAATAATTCTGTGAGCCACAGAGCGAGGTGGAGTAAGTTCTAGAAGCCTGGGCGGAACCTGGTTCTTCCACTGAGTATCTGTGTGACTTGGAGCAAGGTACCTGTGCTGAGATTTGGGTGCTTCCCATGCATAGTGGCAATGCTAACACCTCACTGAAATTTTTGTATGGAAGAATGATAAAAAATCATTGTATGCTTTTATCTTTCCTTTAATTATTTTCTGTAGAATAGTTTTTGTAGTCTTTGTACTAAATCCTAAACCAGTGATTCTTAACTTATAGCAAGGTTCATATGGTTGGCAAGCTCTTACAGTTTTGTTTGAAGAGGGGTCGCTCTATATTCATAAGTGCTTGCTTTTGCCCCTTGAGAAGAAAGCCAATGGTTTTTGGTGCAATTTCATGAGTGCAGAGATTTTTGTCTGTGTTGTCCAGTGGCATATCCCCAGTACCTGGATAAGTGTCTGACATATAAATTATCAATAGGTATTTCTTGAATTAACAAATTAAGCCCTATAGTGTTTCTATCTGAAACCGCTATCTCAAGCCAAAAATGTTTTTAAAGGTAAAGATTCACTTTTTGTTCTTTCTATGATGGGTAATTATTGAAAGAGTCTGAATGTGTCCTCCCCCCAAATCAAATGAAATCCTAACTCCCAGTGTAATGACCGTAGTCATTCTAATTCATGACCTACCAAGGGACCCACTTAGGGGCCCACTTAGGGGTCCTTGGTAGGTCATGAATCAGAATAGCATTTTTATAACAGAGACCCCAGAGAACAGTCTTGCCTTCCTTCCACCATGTAAGGTCAAGGAGTGAACCAGGAAGAGGGCTCTCATCAGACATTGAACCTGCCAGCACCTTGATCTTGTACTTCCAAGCCTCCAGAATTGAAAGGAATAGTGCTTGTTGTTTAAGCCACCCATTCCCAGGCATTATTGTACTAGCAGCCTGAACTGATGAAGATGATAACCGAAGACCAGAGCTTTGACTTACTCATCACCTTTTCCCCAAGACATGGCATGGCATACAAAAAAGCCTTCATAAATATGTGTTAAATTAATTGACATAAAAATTTTGTGTAGGAACAATGCAAAAAGAAAAATACCATTAAAACAGCATAGTTAAAGTAATGGTGCTCAGCTTTTCTTGCAGATGAGCATGGTTCTTGTCTTATTCTTCTCTGCTTCCCCATAGGGCTCCTCTCTCTATGCCCTGAGCATCCAAAATCTGACACACCAGCTACTGCTTTTCTGCTAATACACATTTATCTCAATGGTTTTATTTATACTTTTTTTCTGAATTGCCATGTGCACTAGTAACTTCCAAGTGTTGACCTCAAAGTCCCTCCTCACAGCTTTCATCTTTCAATATTCAAGGGATATGGAGCTCTGTACTAGGCTAGTCTGCAATGCCTTAGACAATATATGTGCACATCAGAGCTCATTGTCTTCTTTCCTAAATTATCCTTTGTTTAACTTTGTATCTCAGCAGATGGTCACCAGGGTTCACCCAGTAGACACCCTGAGTCCTCACCGAGGCCCCTACACCTGGTAGAGTCTCCTGTTCTTCTCTCTTTGAAGCCTTGTATCTTCCTACTTTAAATATTGTTGTTTTTTAAGTATCCACATATAGGTCTCTTTTCTTTTTCCTGTGCAAAGCTATACATAGAATAGCTCTGAGAGGCAGTGTAGTATCGTAAAACTTCAGTGGATTTAAATTATCTTTGAAAAATTTGAAGATGTTTATGAACTTGACAAACAACAGAAGAGAAAGAGCTGCCAAATGCAGTGAAGGTCCAAACACTTGTTGAACAGGATGTTTGCAATGGCAAATCTCTAAACACAAATCAACCAAAAATAGGGCTCCCAAAAGGAAGGGTAATGCACAAAGGACAAACCCAACACTCATTTTTTGAGCAACTAGAGAGGACATGCAGAGTAGCCAGAAGAACATTCCTACCATTCCTTCCACAACATTTAAATGTGGGCAAAACAAGTAGTTTCAGGAAACCTTGAACCCGTTTCTCAGAGACAAAAGACTTCGACCTGAGGGCAACCTGACTGCTGCTGATCTCTGACTTCTGGGAAGAAGTAAAGGCTCCAACAATTCATAGGCTTATATCCCTGCCAAATGAGCTACCCAGCCCTGTTACACACACAAAAAAAATTGTTGATGCAGGAAACCAGTCCTGGCCCCAGAACAACCCAAATCTCCTAAAAATACCTGGTCCTGTAAGAACCCACCCCATTCAAAGATAAGAAATTATGAAAAAAGGAAGTAACATGGGTTCCATACAAAGATACTACAAAAAAATAAATAGGAAAGAAACAGCAAAATGTGAAAGATGACTAAGCTTCACCAGAAAAATATTGTCACAGAACAGATGTAAAATATAGGCAAACACAGTCAAAGTTAAAATTTAAAAATAACTTTTAAAAAGTGCACTAGTAAAATATGTCAACTTAACCAAAAGAGATAAAACATGAGTTGGCAGCATGTGGGAAATAAGTGGAAAGGGAAAAGAAAAAACATCTACCAAAGTCATGTCTGCATTGGAAGCAGCACAAAGAAAAATAGAAACTGTTAAAAACACAGCAAGGCCGCAAAAACCGAGAGGGAGAAATAAAAGAAAAATGGACAAAGAGTTTTTAGAAGATTGCAGATAGCTGATGTGAAACAAAGGAGGAAAGAAAGGGCTTCACACACATATGCGTGCATGTGTGCACACAAACCCTTATGAAAGGCTGTGTCAGAATTTAAATAACTATGTTTTAAAGATACGAGTTAATAGTTTTAGATATAAAAGAAGGCATAACTATGTATGTTGAAATAATACATTGTGACCCAGGGCCTTTTGAAAAGAGAATGTTTATCCAATGAAGTGTCTGGTCTTCAAGTACAAGAAAGAATATGTTGGGCATCTAGGCAAAAATAATCCAATAAGCTATATGAGAAAAAAATCAGGCTCATTTCAAAATCATTCACAGCAATGTTCAATGATAGAAGACTGAAAAGCATATGGGTACAATATTCTCAGGAAAACAAGAATTTTAACCCAACTAAATCTTTGTCTAACCATTAAGTCAACATTCATGCATTTGTTCTGAAATGGTTACTGAGTGCCTATTATTGTCAAGCATTCTAAATGGAGGGAATGCAACCTCAGCAACAACAATAACACCATCATACAAAAAGCCCTATCTCAAGGAGCTTACATTCTAAATGGAAAAAAATAGAGCAGTGAATAACCTATAGCTAAAAACACAGTGGTCTCTCGGTACTTGTTAATTCATTCTGGCAAATGATGAAACCTATGAGTACCAAGCAAGCCATGAGTGATGAAGTATTTTCTCTTGTAGGGGGGACATCATGACTCATACAAGTTCTAGCAAGTGCAATGAGTCCTGAGCAAGCACCAAGTGCTGAAACATTTTTTACTCATCAAAATGTGACAACTACAGGGTTTGAGAAGTTCTGAAGCCAACAAGTACCATGGTATTGACCGAATATGTATAGTATGTGACGAAACGATTAGTGATAAAATCTCGAAAGAGAAATAAAGCATAGAAAATAAAGATATTGTCAAAATCATGGTTGCTTTAGAAGAATTACCTTAATGAAAGGTGAGGTGTGAGTCCAAACATGAGTAAAGGAGCAAGCCTGCCTATGACCAGAGGAAGAACATCACAGGCAAGGAGATTAGCTAGTATCAAGGCTCTGAAATCTGAATGCACCCAGCATGAACAGGGAACATGAAGGAGGTCAGTATGGCTGGAACAAAGTGAGGAGGAGACAATGGGAAAAAGAAGATGGCAGGGAGCAATGTGGAAAGGGGTGAATCATGTTAGGCATTTAGAGAATTTGAGGTTCTACTTTGATTGAGATGGAAAGCCACTGCAATGTTTTAAGATGAGTGACATGATTTCTTGTATATGTCAATTCCCTTATTCTGTCTTCTATGTTACAAAAACACTGAAGGCAGACATAAGGAGTCTATTTAGGAAGATATTAAATAATATGAGCTACAGCAGATGTGGCTCGATTTAAGTGGTAGCAATGTAAGGAGCGAGAACCAAGAGGATTTGTTTGTAAATTGGATGTAGGATTCAAAAGTCAGAGAGACGGTCTTGTTCAAAATAGCATTTAAAAATAAGAGAGAGGCAGCCCAAGCTTCTCTTTGTAAGCAAATTCCCTTTGTTTAGAGTTGCAGAGTTCTGGCTGGAGGTCAATACAAGATTATCATCCTCAAGATTTGTCACTACCCCTTCTTATGACTAGTAGTAGGCTAATAATCAGTTATGGCTTAGAAGGCATGAGAAAATGTATTTTTTTCACGGTAAGGTTAGTCATCAAAAAGGTAGCAAGATCAGGTTGATGTTTATTAGCAGGAACCAAGAGAAAATGATGAAAAATAGACCTTGGAGATGTTGGACCAAAGTGGAGAGAGAAGACATGACTGGATAAGGGAGAGTTTTCAGTATGGGTTCTGTCCCTTATGACGGAGGATTTAATATTCAGACAGGGACAATTAGAGCCCCTGAATCTTGTATCAAACAATGAAGTGGAGTTGCCAGAACTGCCTTGAAAAGTGCTGAGGAAGAATTTAAAGACTCAAGTAGCCAAGTATTTTAACACTGATTTATTGTATTAGAACAAAAACAAACAAATAACAAAACAAATAGTTGGCCATACTCTTCCAATGGATCTAGAGAACATTTGTTTTCCCAAAACAATGAGAAACAGCCTCAGAAGGAGGTCAGCATTGCTGGGAAACAGTGATAAATGTTCTCAGTAGTCCCATGCTGGCAGGATGTGGGTATGCTGTGGGATTGAGCTCCCTGGTGCTAATGAAGATGATGGAATCCATGCTAGCAGACTGGCAGGCAGAAAAAGGAGGTATTATTCTTGGTAGGATTAATTGAACTAAATGTTCAAGAGAAGATAGTGTTCCTGTTAGATAGAGGTGATAGGAGCAGTCAGCATAGAATTCAGGGAATTTGTGGAAGCACTTTTTGATGCATCCATGTCCCATTCTATAGTAAATGTAAAGGGACATTTATAACAACTACAGCCTAACAACTTAAGTAAGACCAGAAATGCCCATGCAGAGACCCTGGAGCAGGTGGTAGAGATGGGGAATGATGTGTATCAGTTAAGAACCTAAGACCAACTTTAGCAGTAGGGACTAGAGCTTGTCCCATTCAACCCCCTATTATAAATCCATCTTTTTTTTTAATTTGGGGTAATCCACCATCTCATAAAACTGCTGACTGGTGCTTGACCCAGGACATGAGTGGATCTGAGTGGTACAAGGGATGTTGCAAATGCTGTGAGTGTTCTACTCATATTTCTGTGCCTTCCATTTCAGGACAGAAAAGTTTAAACTCCAACTTACATTGCCTGCATCTCTTTGTCTGAGGCTTTCTCAGTTACTGATTTCACCTACTCTCACTCTGAGGAAGCCAGAAGTGCAGAGAAAGAAACACCCTTGGAAGAAGCCCTGGATGAATTACTGATGGGGAGTGGTCATCACTGCAGCATCCTCCCCTTCCAATGAAATGATTCTGAGGAGTGTTTTATGCTGGTTCTAAAAGTTCCCTGGAAGGGTTTTACTGCAGTCACTCATGGTGGGAGCTGACTTGGTAATGCCACCTTAAAAGCCTTTCTTCTCTTTCCTACCTTCCTATCACTGCCTTCCAAATAAACAACCTTACACTTGAATTTTTGTCTAAAGGTGCACTTCTGGGGGAACCTAAATAACACTAGTATCATAATCTTACAATCTCATCCATCTTATAATCTTGTAATTATTTATTGCAGGGATTCAATAGTTGCTATGTAAATCAATAGGACAGCAAGAATATACATATAGTTGTAGTTATAAAAGTAACATAAAGGAGAGCAATTAATGGAACATAATTCTAAATTATCAAGGGATATATACATACACATAACAAAGAAATGCACTTTAAGTAGTAAAAGATTTTTTAAAAGAAGCAGTAAAAGCAGAAAGCATCTGATAAAATATAAGCACAGTTAAGACCAAATAATATATTGTGGGGGCAACTTTGCTAGCAAGTCCCCCTGTCTGCCACAAATGAAAGTAACACTACCAAGACATGATTGGCTCGAGGAGGACAGGTGGCCAATCTCTCAGAGGAAAAAGGCCAGGAGCCCCTTCCTCAACAGCTTTTATTGGGTTGTAATACACAGGAATATAGGCGGTAAGGATCAAACAGTAGATAACATTTCGAAGATATCTGAGGGCTTAGTCTGAGTCAGTATCTGTCAAGAAAGGAGGTTGCAGAAACTTCAGGTGACATACCCATTTCCTGCTCGGACCCTTATCATATGAATGAAGGCAGTCGTAGCAAAGCAGCCTTCCCAAGACTTTTAGGAATTCTTTCTTATGCCCAATCACCCCAGATCCCGCTCTAGCCGGCAAGAGGCTGTACCACCTCCTCCATCACAAGTTTTCAGGTTTAAGTGTATTAGAGCCAGGAAGCACTTCTCCCAGAGGACTTGGGGACTTGGGCTATGTCAGAGTAGCCAGGGGGCGAAGGTCCATCACTCCCTCTTTGTTGCAGCTCCCCAAGTCCTTCCATGATGGCCTCCCAAGTGATCATGCCTGGCTTAGGTTGCCCCTCCTCTGAGGAGTCTTACCCATCTCTAAGTATCTAACAATGCTTTGGGTGCAGGGGAGTAAATAAAGGCAGTGTTTGCTACCAGAGACAAGCTTTGTCTCCTTGTGGCTCACATTCCAGAGGTGGCTCACTCATCCTTAGCCATGGGGGGCAGTTACAACTCCTGAAACCAGGCAGAGAGGTTCCCAACAATATATATCTGTTTCATATCAGTAAATGAAAATAAAACTACTTATTTAGACACAAAGAATATTATACTGGATTACAAAGAAGAATATGAATCAGAGAGGTTGGAAAACATAAAAATGTCTTATTTTGTACTGAGAAAAAAATGTAGATTAAGGGACGGGCTAAAACCTTAGTATTATTGAAGATGCTGTACCTTCTCACACAACCAAGTTTAGAGACAACAAAATTTTAGCAACAGAAAACACAGCCAAAACACAGAAAATTGAACTTTCCAGAAGTCTGATAACAACGAATTCTTCAGCTGGACTGGTAAGAGGGGTGAAGCCAGCAGCTGGCAGAGCAGAGTGGGGTTGCACAGGAAAACTTGGTCTGTGCAACCGTGCTCAGGAGCGTGGATCCCAAGCGTAGGGTTGCAACGGGCGGACCCAATGAGTGACAGGTGGACCCAGCAAGGGCGCAGGGTGGCAGGCTGACCGCAGTCACACTTTCATGCACAGATAGACCTGCGAAGGTATGAGCAATGAGATGGACTGAGCAGGCCCCAGCAGCATGAAGCAGCAGAGAGGGCTGCTATTGCTTCGCTCTGGCCCCGCCCCCACATAGAGTGTCACAACCCAGCGACCTGGGCAGCCCCACCCTGGTGAACATCTAAGGCTCCTCTCTTCATACTTAACGGGCACGATCAGGCCAAAAATGGCTCAAGAAGATCTCAAAGCCCCAAAGCCCATAACTCTAAGTGACAAAAAAATAGCAAAACTTTCAGATGCACAGTTCAAAACACTGACGATCAGGATGCCCACAGAACTGGTTTATTTTAGTCACAAATTAGAGGAACATATGGAGGCTAAACTGATTGAAATGAAGGGAATTGCACAGGAAACCAATAGTGATGGAAAGGAAACTGGGACTCAAATCAAGGGAGTGGACCAGAAGGAAGAAAAAATGACCACAAGGAAAAATATGAAGAAACAAGAATTCAAAACAATGAGGAGAGACTTAGGAACTTCCAGGACATCTTTAAACGCTCCAACATCCGAATTATAGGGGTACCAGAAGGGGAAGAGGAACAGCCACAAGTGGAAAACTTATTTGAACAAATAATAAAGGAGAACTTCCCCAATCTGGCAAAGGAAATAGACTTCCAGGAAATCCAGGAAGCTCAGAGAGTCCCAAAGAAGTTGGACCCAAGAAGAAACACACCAAGGCACATTATAATTACATTAGCCAAGATTAAAATGAAGGAGAGAATCCTGGAAGCAGCAAGAGCTAAGGGGACAGTCACCTACAAAGGAGTTCCCATCAGACTGTCAGTGGATTTCTCAAAAGAGATCTTACAGGCAAGAAGGGGCCGGAAAGAGGTATTCCAAGTCATGAAATCCAAAGACCTACAACCAAGATTGCTCTATCCAGCAAAGTTTTCATTTAGAATGGAAGGACAGATAAAGTGCTTCTCACATAAGATCAAATTCAAGGAGTTCATCATCATCAAGCCCTTATTATATGAAATGTTAAAGGGACTTATCTAAGAAAAAGAAGATAAAAAAGATGAACAGTGAAAGGACAACAAACTCACAGTTATTAAGAACCACACCTAAAACAAAAGTAAACTATAAGGACAGCTAGATCAGGAGCAGAACCATAGAAATGAAGATCACATGGAGGGTTAGCAACAGGGGAGTGGGAGTGGGAGAAGGAGAAGGGGGAGAAGGTACAGAAAATAAGTAGCATAGATGGTAGGTAGAAAATATGTAGGGGGAGGGTAAGAATAGTGTGGGAAATATAGAATCTAAAGAACTTGAGACAGGTGGTCATAAACTAAAGGGGGGAATGGTGGGGGCAGGGGTGTGCAGGATGGAGGGGAATGAAGGGGGGAAATAGACCAACTGTAATGGCATAATCAATAAAATCAAATAAAAAAAGAAAATGCTTTACAAAAGGAAAATAAGAGTCATTTAAGAATAAAGCTTATGCCTGGCTTGTGTGGCTCAGTGGTTGAGTGCTGGTTTGTGAATCAAAGGGTCACTGGTTCAATTCCTAGTCTAGGGCACATGCCTGAGTTTCAGGCCAGGTATCTAGTAGAGGGCATGGGAGAGGCAACTACACATCAATGTTTCTCTCCCTCTCTTTCTTCCTCCCTTTCCCACTCTCTAAAAATTTTTTTAAAAGAATAAAGCTTATGTGTTCTACTAGATGTCAAGAAATTTTAAATATATACTTAGTTAAGACTATATTACTAACAATACTATAGATAAACTATAGTAAATGACAGTAAACAGGGAAAAGATATAAATGCTTTATTTATTTAATGGACTTTTTATTCAGTACTTGACATAGAAGAATGGGAGGAACCACATATAAAACTTAACACTTTATTTAATAATATTTTTGTCGTTAAATTCTAATCCCTAAAAGGATAAGCTATGTCTTTCTCATATTTATGGCATAGAGTGGAATGCTTATGAAGTTTTATATAAAAGTAAAAAAATTTATGTAGAATGAGTTAAGAATTTAAACATTCAAATCTGCAAAAGATAAACACTTGGGAGAATTTTTTCATAACTAGTTCCAAAAAACATTTTAACAATAATGAAAACCAGAAACCACAAACATTTTTTAGATAACAATATACAAATTATAACACATTTTGCAAGAAATTAAATAAAGTAAAAATTTAAACAAAAACTTGGATAACAAGTTGGCAACACATATTGCAAATGAGGGTCCTGTTTCCTTAATGCATAGTTAACAAAAATTAATGAGAAAACACCAACAGTTCATGAGAATAATCAGCAAAACAAAATCGCACAGAAGAGCAAACACTACTAGCAATAAACCATAAGAAGGTAATCTATCTCACTCATAAGATAGATTAAAAATAAAAATGATACACCATTTTTTACCTTATCACTTTATCACAAAAGAGCTAAAACATGGTGAAATAGGATAATGGCAAGGAGTCAAGTATTCCTCTTTCTTGCTGGTTATAATATAAACTGTTACAACCACAGCTGGAAGACAAATGACAAGAAATATCAAATGGCCATTGTTCCTGAGCTCAAAATTAAAATATTTAGCAATGTACTCTACAATTGGACTCACATATGACTACACATATTTTAAAATTAAATTCATTGCAAAATTTCCCCTTAATAATAAAAGATTGTGAAATCTATGACCCCAAGAAGTTAAGTATGTTATATTATAGTCATAAAATGGAATACTCTTTATTACAATAAATGAAAAAATCATCACTAAAACTAATAGTAGGAAACTTCTCATTGTTAAGTGAAAACATGATAGCAAATCAGGAAATATACCATTCAAATAATTAATAAGCTTATTATTCAATTATTCAAAAATATTTATTGATATATGTTCATTCTAGGTTCTGGGAATATAGTGGTGAGTTCTGAGCTCATATTCTGGTGTGTGTAGAGGGATCCACATGATTGAAAGAAAAATAAGATTGATGATGTTATGTATACAGGGGTAAGTGTTCTGAAGCACAATGATGAAGGGTGAATGAAGAGTGTAGGGAAGTAAAATGCTCAGAGTTAGGGGAGACTTCAAGCATGCCTGGATTCAGGACCTAATGATGACATGAAGGCTCCCCTCTTTCCATCTCTCAGCTCTATGGTGGACCCATCTGGTGACTTCTGTTGCTCCAGGTTCTACCCAGGCAAACATAAGATAACTGTACCACCTAGATATCATATCACTTCAAAAGACTCAAATCCAACAGTAAAAGAGCATTTTCCCCCTGATATGTAAACCAAAAGTAGGAATCCAACTCTCACTAGTGTGTTATAAAATTACTGGACTGGAGAAATTAAATCCATTAATTACCTTAACCACAGGTCTCCAGTGCTCCTGGTAAGTTGGCTCCAGTTGCATCTCAATCAGCAGAAGTCAAAAGAGAGTAAGTGGATTACAGATGTCAGTTCTCGATTAAGGCCACCACTCTCCAGTAACATCGCCGAGGAGCCAAAGTCCCAAAAGAACTTAGAGGTCCTCAACTGTCTAAATAATGATGCCCATTGTCCAATGGCATGTCACTTTTGAATAGTTGGTATCAAACTGAGAACACCGGGAAAGGTGCCACACCCCCTCCACAAGTCACAGGCTCACTGTCAAATGTGCCCTGACATCACATTTTCCCTATTGGCTACGACTAGCAAGCTTTTTCGCCCTCCACCCATTGAAATAATTTTTGTAAATATCAGCAATAACTGTCAATTTGCTTCACAGGTCAGTTCTTATATCTCTGAGCTCCATCTGAAATAGCTGGTACCTCTCCTCCTTGACCCCCTGGGTATTTTTGTGCCTAAAAGACCCCTGCCCCTTTCATCTGATTGTCTGTGTTTCCAATCTTCTTAAGATCTTTGCTGAAATTCCTATCCCCCTCCCTTTGGCATTCTGATTCCCTTGCATGCCACCCTACTGTCTGAGATTTATCAGTACCTGCCGCTTAGTGATACATGTGTTAGTTTATCATTCAGTATTCTTATATTTATACAATAGAACCTAAGGTACATGCAGTGGTGTGCTTGAGTTGTCTCTTACCTTCATACAGGAACTGATGGTGTACATCAATGTCCAACTCTGTGTTCAAGTGGTAACTTGCAGTTGGTCATGGTAGGTCATTTAAATCACATAATTCCACAAATGCTCCAAATTAGAACTTCCTTTGATTTATTTTGAAGAGCCAGTTCTCAAACATTTTCCAGCAAAGCACCATATGGTTTTTATTACTACCTTACCTGCAATATCTAACCCATGCCTGGCAGTTGGTAGCCACTCAATAAGTATTTACTGAATGAATGGCTCAGAACCAATCTCATTATCTCAACCCTATTTATTTTAGGTACCACAAGAATCTTAGGATTATTTCCTTTTCTCTCCACAAATTACTATAAGCAATGACGCCTTGGTTTACCATGCCTAATGTTTGATCCTGACCCCTGCTTTATTTTTTTTCTCCAAAGCTTTCTTCACCATCTGATTTCCTTTATATTTCCTTCATGCATCATTTTTTGCAGGTTCTATCACTGCAAAGTTTTTGTAACTAATTGTTTGAAGCTACACCTCCCATGCATATGAAAATGCCCGAGTTTCAGATACAGCTTGATACACTTTACTGAATGAATAAGCCAACAAATGAATAAATATATGAATGAGTTGCTCATTCAATCATATAAGGCCTGCTTCTGAAGTTGATATTGGGGGTAGAAAAAAGTTTTTTCCCCAAAGGAAATTCAAGGTTTTGTTTTGCCAGAAAAAAATGTTTTCGATAGCAAAAATAAAATAACAGATATTTCCTAAAATAATTCATGGAGCTATTGTCAGAGTAAATGAGAAAATTTATATAAACAATCTAATTCCACATCTCTAAAAGTAAGAATAGCACACCTTTTCTGCTAGAATCTAGTATGGTTATGTATGTCTATGAAAAAATAGCTTTGGGTCAAATAATTTTAAGTAACTTTAGCTCCAGATTAAATGATACAAGAAGGACTTTTTTTTTACTGCAGGGTATCTCAGAGCATTTGACACAATAGTGTAAATGTAAATCTCCCTAGGAGTGTTAAATCAACAAAAAATACTCGATATATTTCACATGGTTTGTATATGTTATATATAAAATATTGTTTATATATAATACAGTTTACATGTTATTCTCATGTACTAAGGTTTTCCTGAGACTGGTTAACTATGCAGACATGCATTTTCTTTTATTGGCATACCTCTCAAGTCTTTCTAAAGTTGGTGATAATTAGATGTAGAATGTGTACCCAGTAAATTGACCAAACGAACTTTCAAGTTAGCAGTCTTAGAAAAGTTCTATTTTTCCTAAGAGCTTTATACATACATACAGACATACAGATATGAAACACACATAAATCTTTCTCATATACATGGAGAAAGGTTAAAATATAGTTAACATACCCACGAGGGAGACTATTGAAATATTAAAGAATGATCAAAAATCTTATCTTCATGGTGACTTTATTTTAATTGCATTTTACTTAAAGATTATTTTAAAAGCCACATTTTTAAAAAGGAAAATACACTATTACTATATAAAAATACACAGTTATTTATTTATAGTCATTAAACCAGATCCATGTCAGAGTTCTTTACATTTTTTCTGTTCAACTCTTTGTCTCAAAGACACTATCAGAATCTCGGTAACCCAAGATGATTTCTGGTTGATTCTGTAAGATTTCCCAGCCAGAGCCTAAAGCTGGCTGTTATAGTGGGAGACTCCTGTTTCTCCACAATCCTTTGGGACAAGTGGCGGAGGGTCACGGTGCAGTAAGAGGTGGAATTTGAGCTGTGGATGTAATATGGTAATGATTCTCGGTGGGTGCCCTGTCTTATTGGAAGAAATCACATCAGAGAAAACACCATGTGATAAAGTAATTTGAGATGGGTCATTTAGAATGAAAAGAGAGTGTGATTACTGGACCATTGACTGGAGTCTCCAGCACAGTTCACATCATTTTCTAGACCAGCCAGGCGTGCTTCGAGAATGACAACAATCCATCGAATGAAAAGTGGCTGCTCAGACACTGAACACCATGAGCTGCTCATTGGCACAGGTTTTACATTCTAACCAAGTCTTAATACTAAGACATTCCCCAATTGCCACAAGCCCTTCACCTTGCCAAAATTGTGAAGTCAATAAAACATGCAAATGTTAAAAAATACATGCACACACCCACCCTCACGTACACACACAATGATGAGGGTGCTGAGGAACTGCACAAAACCCTGCCAAACTGCAGACTATGAATGAAGAGGGTAATTTCAGTTTGGGGATAATAGGTCATTTTTATAATTACTGAATGTTAAAGAGTGATAGATCTGAAAATGTGTACTTTGACTTGAAATCCCGGTGTGAAACCTTTATCTCATTAGGGAAGTTTCTCACCTGTAGGGCTCCCTGCCGAAAAGTAGTGTGATGTTCATGTGAGATAATGACTTTGAGAAGGCACTCAAGTTAATGCTCAAGGACTGTGTAAAGTACCTCAGTGTTGCCACTTGGTACAACCTGCTTCTCCACTCTCCCCCGCCAGCTCCTCTCCACTAAATGTCAAAACCCATTAATATTGCCCCGGCAGTATTTAAAAAGTTAACAGTAATCAGAAAAAAAAACAGCTGAGAAAGACCAGAGTTTATCTAATTCCCCTGTACACACACAGACTCCCACAAGTTTTTTAATTTCATTGATGGTACCCATTCATTCTATAGACAAACATCTCCTGAGCTCGGTTGGTAAGAGTGCCCTGTGTTCCTACAAAATAAGCATTGCCATTCTCATTTGATAGATATTTCTGACGAGTCTTAAAGAGATTAAGCACCTTGATGATGGCACACTGTACAGTCAGTGGAAGGGTTTCCACAGAACCCAGCATAAGTACTCTTTCCACCAGACCTTGTTGTATTGAGATGGAACATCATTCAAGGCACAGCACATCTTGGCGGGAAACCATAACACACCACCAAACATCTCTTCAGCACAGGTGGATCTGTACCAACGCAGTTTTGCTTTCTCTTCAGATATGCAGTATTTTGTCTTATAATCTTTTCACACAGCTTTCCTTGACTCATCCTCTCTTTCACAAAATCTATAACTTTTTGAATTTTTATTTATATTTATCTGCACATCTCTCAAAACTCTTCTGCCTTTATACCTTGGATTATATATATATTTCTGTGGTAGAATTTACATTTTTTTGAAACAAGGACCATGTCATATATGTCATTGCATCTATCATCATGGCTTTTCTGGGCCAAGTACTCAACACTCTTCAGTGAATGAATGCAGGAGGGAAGGAAGGGAAAGATGGATCAACCATGGGCTCAGCTCCTGTGTCTCAGTGCCTTCTCTTGCTGTTCATCAGCCAGCCAGCCAACCATCCTTCTATCTTTCTAATCACTTATAGTATTTCAGAGACACCAGAGTCTCTCCTGTGTTTTAAAATTGCCATACCACAACATGAAATCCATGGCCATCTTTCTGGAAAAGTTAGCACAGTATAAGTAAGGAAGTAGTCTTATAACAGCTACTCATTCTTGCCATTTGATTGAGTTGTTAATATTTATAAAGGTCCTCACACTGGTATGTTTCCCACTTCCACATTGACTACCTCATCCATCCTGTTTACTAAGTGAGGTGAGTTTCATTACATCTAATTTACGAATGTGGAAAGAGAGTCTTAGACAACATGAATAATATGCACAAGCTGAACAAAAGAGAAATAAAAAATGAAGTTTCCTGAATCTGATGTAGTTACGGTATACTTGTCTGATTCACTTCAGTGATGGGACCACTTATGGGTAAGATAAATAAAATGCTCTTAAATAAAGTCTGTACAGCCAATTCTGCATCATTATGATCCTTCTGGTATTTTTAGGCAAATGACACCATTAGTATATTCTTGTCAATCACAGGCTGCACCGTGATGTCCCCTGTATCTTTAAATTGAGCTAGTCTTTAGTGCTTCGCTATTTAGTCATGAATGCCTTGTTCCTAGGTCAGGATGCCAGTCCTCATGCTGTGAGCTTCACTGAGAATCTGGAGTCAGATAAAACTAGTTTCCAGGTACTGTCATGTAGTAACCGGTAATTTGGGGTAACTTTCTTAAACAACTCAGACAGTTGTTTAAGGGGATTGGGCAGGATACACATAAAGTAAGGGCCTGACACAGGTGGTTGATTGATTTCAGGTAATGTCCAGTCGATTCTGAGATGTGGGCTGCCTGTGTCCTTTTAAAGACAAGTGGAGACTCTAAAAGAGGGACATGTGGCAAACTTTTGGAGACTCTACTTCTGAGATTGGGGTTTTCATTGTCATAATATCACATCTGTGGAATACCAGCATACTTGCCTAATATCCATCTGAAAACATGAAATTCAAATAATTTTTGAACTTGATCAGCAGCTCATACCATTTGTAACCTCAAGAAAAATCTCCTATTACATTTTCCTAACCTTAGTTCATTATTCATTCCTCATTTTCTATGCAAATTTCATATTAACATATGTGAGAATATATATACAATTAGGAAGTAAAAATTACAAAGTGAAACAAATGATAAAAAGCCAGCTGGTACCATCCACGTTGTGCAGCTCTCATGATGGAAACACTGATAGGAAGTTGATGTCACCGTGGTAGGTCCTAACTAATCTGAGGGATGGGAATATAACCATGAATTACTAGTAATGAGTGAACAAGGTAGGAAAGAAAGTTTATTTGTGTCAAGATAACAATATAAGATGACAAGGATATATGGGTCTCTGATTTTAACATGTATTTCAACCCATAAACTATTTTAAGTCTTCAGTGAGTGGCAGGTAATCTGGAGTGCCAGATTCTGCTTTCTAATGTTTTAATAATTATATGTTGCATAATATTACTATATTTTATATTTTTATACATTTTTTTATAATTTGCAAAATCTTATCCCATTTGACCTTCACAATATCCTATGAAGATGGTAGGGGTGATAGCCATGAAGCCTGATCATGAATATTCTGGATCTTTCTTTCCTTCTGGCACATGGTATATTGCATTTCTTTGCCTACTTGTAGTTTGGTGAAAAGGTAATAATAGTTTTTTTTAGTCAATAAACTGAGGAATGAAGTAACATGAATGAGTCATTTGGGGGTCATGTCATGATTCTGTACACTCTGTTTTTCACCTGGCAAGTGGCTGATAACGTTGAGGACAGCTGAGGCCTTATCAGCCAGGGGCTCTGAGAAACTGCAGTGATCAGCCCCCTCACTCCATGTCCTCTGGTGGACAAGAAGAGGGGGCAAGAAATGCGTATTTCCCGTGATGAGTCACTGAGACACTGGGGTCATTTGTTACCGCAACATGGTCAGTCTTTTCTGACTGACACAGCAGATGTTACTTTCTCTTATTTTGAAAATTGTGTTCTGTTTCTCAGAGAAGTTAAGTGGTTTACTCATGAACACAAAGCTGTAATCATTTGAATCAAAATTATTTTTTCTCTTATATCAAGAAAATATGAAAGCAATGAAAATATATAACATTGCTTGCCAAAATAACATGAATGATATTAGTACTATCATCTTGTGTGGTTTTTCTAAATGTTTTGTGTTAAGTGTGGCTTTAGGCAAGGAAGAAATTTGTGTAGCAAGGACATCCTTATGTTCATGTTTAATTATCATCTGTATGGTAAGAGTGGAAAACCATCTGTGACCTTGTTAATATACCCCATACTTTTTGATAGCAAGGTGATGATGATAATGTATATAGGCCATAGGTCTTAAAACTGCTTTCTAGAAGTCTTCAATATTGCCTTCTTAAAGTTCTTTGTAACACAAATTCAAGATGATCAAAACGAGTCTGTCCCCTATATCAGCATATTATACTAATCAATGTAAGAAATATATTCTGAATAATATTATGCAGAATATAATAATGATTACATATACTTCACTTCATCTATTCCTCCAGCATCATGGGAGACAAAACCTTCCACATGAGTTGAAGTTTTCAATGACTGAAAAATACTTCTTTAATTAAAATTTGTATTTATTTTGTCATTTAAGTGATAATATTTTTAAATGTATCATATATCTTCTCAGCCTCCTAAAATAGAATGAAAACAATAGAAAACATCACAGTCATTGAATATCTGCTAAATATCAGTCACTGAACTAATTCATCATAGCTGTAAGTAACAAATACTTATAAACCTTTTACAGATGAATGCAGGGGACCTTTATAAGGATGAGAAGCCAATAAGCTCCAGGTCACACAGCTAGTCAGGGATGCAGTAGGAGCTTAAATACAGAAAGTCTTAAGCCAGGGTCCCCACCGTTCTTTGCTGCTATGCTATCTGGTGACCCACTCTGAACACAGTTTAGTTCATCATCACAATATTGGAATTAGAATTGATCTTAAAGACTGTCTTATTCAATGGTCTCAAATTAGATGTTAAAAAATTAAGTGAAAATAGGTTAAATGTGTAACCATAAGATTAGCGAATGACAAAATTCAGATAACATGAGGAGGTAATCAGATTTTGGTAAGAGAAACAGTTGCCATTATATGGATTCCAAGGATGAAGGACAATTAATACATGAAGGTAAAGTCTCATATTCACCTGTTAGGGCTGGAATGTCCAAAGTCGAGGGTCGCATTGTGGAAAATTTAGTCGCATCAGGGACTAAGGGATTCTTACAAGTTCACCTGGAAGGCACTGAGAACCTCAAGAACTTGAAAGAAGTACTAATGGATCCATTAACTCCACCTGCTCTCTTCTGGAACGTGCAGTTCACTGCAGACTGTCTAGCGCCCCAAGATCACCAACTTTTACTCTAACGCCCCTTTGACTAAGCTGCGCTTCACCACAGAATTTCCAGGTAGAGAGACATACTGGGAAGAGGTCTGCTTTATGACAATACCTTGGTATACATAAGACAAGAAATATACAGTAATTCCACTTATGAAGTAGGAAAACAGGCAAAATGCCTCTATTTTGCTGAAAGTCAGAATGTGGTTGGCTCTTAACAGGGTAATGGAAGGTAATTGGAAAACCAAGAAGTTTCTGGGGTCCTGGAAATGTTCCATTTGCTCAACACAAGTGTGTTCAAAATGGGAAAATGTATCAGTTGTAGAGTTATTTAGTACATATTCATTTTTAAATATGAATATCAGATATCAAGAATATATATTTTCTTAAATGACTATTAGTACTAGGTAAATTATACATGTTGGCATTTAAAACATTTTCTGTACCAGAAGTAACCAGTCTAGGAAGAGCTCATGCTGCCTACCAGAGCCACCTCGAAAGGCGCGACCCAGAATTTGGTCTTTGGATCAAATGACTCGAGTCCAAACATGGCTTCCCATGTATAATCTGAGCCTGAGGCATAGCAGCACAGTGGGTGTGCAGCCGGGCTCAGGTGACGAGACAGTCCCAGCCTGTTTCAAAGCTCCAAGTGTGTGTTCTTGGGCCACAATCATGTAGACACGCTAACACCCAACTGCTCGAATGTTCCCCCAGCCCACGACAGAACCACCTGGGATAATGCATCAGAGAAGGAGTCTGGCATGGTGACAGGCATTTAGCAATACTCAGTAGATGATAGCTCCACGTGCAGTTAAGAGAAAACCCTCAGTCTGAGTTTCTTAGTTTGAAAATGTAAAATGTTTCTGCCTCACTGGGTCCATGTGTGAAATTATGTATATATATGCATATATATATATATATATATATAATAAAACTTTTTACCTGAGCTTCAGAAGAATATCATCATGTGTATCTTTAACTGTAGATTTTGAGGAGATACATATGTCAAGGATGTGGAAATAGTTTTTTTAAAAAGATAGGTCTTATCTTGCTCTCATATATTCCAAATAATGTAATAGTATATTCAGAAAAGCATCCGTTTAGGTATTAAGCTAATATAGTCCAAGTGTGTTATTTTCTGATAAGGACACAACGCACAAAACTGAGCAGCAGGAAGTTTCTATATCCCTCCCCTTAGATAGTTTTTCTTTGCTCATTTTACTTTGAATTTATTTCAACAGATGTTTATTGAGATTTTTCTGATATCCTAGGCTTCAGATTGCTACAGGAATTCAGGGGAGGAAAAAAAACAAGGTTCTTGCCTCCTGACCCTTGCAGGCAGCTTGCCACAGGCCAATAATTGAAAACGTGATCGTGCCTGAACCACAGTTATATTGAGGATGCTGGGGGGGTAGCACCTACTCCCTCCCATGGAGTCGGAGACGGTTTCTCAGAGAGAAAATTTGACCTGGGCCTTAAATGGTGAGCTAGTATTTCCCAGATAGAAATGGAAGACAGCTTTTCAGAGAGAAATAATAGATTTTAAAAATGTTCAGATTCTGTGACCATTTCACTGTGCGCGGTCACAGAGGTGAGTGGTGAGAGTAGAAAGATATTACTTTTACCAGGTGATGAAGGAGTCAGGGCTTGTCTGTACTTTCAATTCTCTAGAACACATTTACAAAATGTCAATAACTTCTGCTCAACTAACAAAATACGTATTTTAGTTTTTTACATCTCATTTATTGTTTTGTCTTTCAACAGAAATAGCGCTCCATGAGGAGAGAGATTTTTGTCGATTTGGTTTTATCATTACATTTCTAGTGCTTAGAACCAGTCCTGTCCCATAGCAGGTTCCTAACAAATATATACTAGGTGTCCCAGTGAGCTTATTGGGGTCTCCTTATTTATTAAGCATGGCACTAGTTACTGGGGATACACATGTGCCTGCCCCCCTGGGGTAAAGTGGTTAGCCAGTAGTGGACCGGCATGCAATCAGAAACACACCGATGAACACAAGAGCTATGAGTTTTAATCCCAGCGCTGCTGAGCATGGTTCACAGACTGACGCCTGTCCACAAAGCGTTAAGTACAGAAATTGGGAAGTGTAGAAACCGCCATAGCCGTTTAGTATCATCACACCCACCAGACTTGACCAGCGGACGTGCACTCATGGTGAACGGGACACAGAACTCGGGACACAGAACTCGCAGGTGGCACAAGCTACGTACTGGTTACGCACCACAGCACCGGAGTAAGTGATTTCTTCGTAGGTCATTCACCACAGTTCCTTTGAGGCGCACTGTTCCAAAGTGACAATCGTGGCAGCCTTGTGGCTGTGCTCGATTCCGAGTCATCTCAAGGCTGAATTCTCCGATGCGTGCCTACAGTAAAGAGAGATCCTTATGCTTCCGACGCCACATGTGCTGGCATCAGAGCTGACATTCTGCTGCGAAGACACTTCTAATTTTGGACTTGACAGTATCTCGCGCAGGATGTGCTGTGAGTCATCCCCTACCAGATCCTGAGCGGGATGCGGGCCCCCTGCTGCACTCACTGCTGGGTATTCTCTTTAACAGGGACAAGCTGAGGTCACCGAAGGGCAGCCAGCCCTCTGTGTCCAGGTGAACCCCGCTCTGGACCGCACATACTAAAACTTTAGAGAATGCTGCTCTGTGGGTGCTGAAATGAAGGTATGCCCAAATTCCCAAATGATTTAAAAGATGTTTTGAATTTATTTGTTACATCAATAAAAACGGTTATTAAATATCAAAACTTTTACAGAAATAATCTCAGTATATTCACACACATACACATTAATATTATTATGTTTGTACAAAAAAAAGACATTGACCTTTGGAGCGATGGGCAGCGGTCCCAAAATCAAACACCTGGACCATTATGTGCCTGCAAATTGAACTGGATGTGCTAAGCCTCTTTGCCTGGCCTGTGATTGCTTGTAACAGACAAGGACTGGAGCTTCTTCCCACGGCATTAGTTCAGATGCTCCTTTTTATATTTCTATCAAACAAATCTATCCTTCTCCTCTCAAATCCAAGGTAGTCAAGGATGGCAAAGAGAGAGACAGTAAGGAGTAAATATGTTCCTTAATAAAGGCTTACATGTACCTGAAATGAACTGAACATGAAATTTGGTCCTGGTCTCAGGCCCTGAGCATCAATGGTGCTTTCAGGCTAAGTCCTTTTGTTCTCTGTGACATATAACTTGAAACACAGAAGCTGTCAAAAAATAAATCACAATGAATTTTAAATTATGTTATATAAATAAGTATGCATCTTCGCTCTCTCTCTCTCTCTCTCTCTCTTTGCCTCATTTCAAAAGACCCCGTAATCTCTTTTCACATACAAATTAGTTCTGTAAAAATACATGTCAAATAAATCTGTTGGCTCTTTTGCTTTTTTGTTTTAGTTTTGTCTTTCAGAAATTGAGGTGGCCATGTTGACTCTTCTCAAATGTTGTATTCATTTGGTCTTGAATGAAGGTGAACTAGAGGCTCCAGTTGCTTGCACAGTTTTAAAATATTTGTATGTTTCTGAACAGCATGAGCCACCGCTGGGGCCAGTTAGAGAAAACACATGTTAAACAGCTTTGTGAGAAGTCATTCTGGAACATCAGCAGGGGTTTTGCTCAGGGTAACAAAGGAAGCTTAAGTGCTGACCCTTTGCTTCTGCTATTACCTTCACTCATGACTCCCTGGGACCAGAGAATTGCATAAGCTAAGAAAGAGCCCACTATTAAAGCACTAAACTGTTGCTAAGTTCTCCTTAATACTGCCATAAATTGCCTGCCCTCAGGGGCCTTAATATAGAAGTCATGTGATCCTTGCCTGGAATGAGTTTGGAACACCTGCCTTCATTATAGAGAGGGGGAAAAAGCAACTCAGGTAGTATACCCCTGCCCAGAGCACCGAGGGCTCAGCCTTTCTCTGGGTAGCACTTGTGTCTCAGAGTGTCGGCTCCAGGAGGCAGAAGCAAGGCCATGGGAGTCGGCCGGTGCTGACATCACCTGCAGCCTGATGGTGAGGTTTGGGGGAAATTTCCACCGGGGAACCGCACTCAGCCATTTTTAGAAATGCTGATCAGAGTTCAATCCTCTGGGTAATTGGAGGGCTAGCAAAGGCCAAGTATATGAAAGGATCCCTAGGAATCAAAATAAATTTCAGTCAGGGAAGACTTCCAGTCCCAGCTGAACAGTAAAGTAAAGCTGTCAGCCTGATGCACAGGCAAAGCACAGTAGCTGTGGGGGAGACCCTGAGATCTGGGAGGGACTAGCAAACAGAATTCCAGAGACATATCAGGTGGTAGGTTTCCAAAGGAAAGAATATGTGCAGTCACCTCTTTCTTGATGTTCGGAAACACCTACCATAATTTCTGTTCTGGACCGTATTTATTATGAAACCGAGTGGAGCAAAGGTTTTAAATTATGTAACAGAAGAAAATTGGACTGTCCCAAGTCCAAGTATAAGTGAGGGAGTAGCTGAAAACGCAAAGATGCCCAGTATAATGTCTAGTAGAAGAACTGATCTGAAGAGGGCAGATAAGAGACATTTCAATACATGGTTGGTCAAAACTAGGTTTACAATTGTTTGTTTAGAAAACAATATAATAATTAATAAGTAGTAATACAAGAATAAACTCGGTGTCTTGCATACTTACCACTGTAAACCTACTTTTGCCCCACCCTGCAATACAGTGAAATGGAGAATGGAAATATGATAACCAGGTTGTGTCCTGGGAGAGGAAAGAGAAATATCTGTGTACCTCTCATCAGACGAGAGTGCGGCCGCCTGACTGTGAGTCCCAGCATTGGAGCTCTGTGGGTGTGACACCTCAGGCCCCACACCCTGCCATCTCCTGACTCATTCTGGACCAGCTGGGATGTGCTCCTGTCAACCAAGAACTAAACAGATTTTAAAAGCAATGCAGATAGTGATGGTCCACCTAAAATGGATTTGGCAATATCTCAGCATAACAAACGGAATGCACACAGTTAAGTTTATTCCCTTTGAGATCCCCCTAATTCTGAGGATGCTGGGAATACATCTGAGTTAATAAATGTCTGGAACAAATGAATGTGTACATATAAGTAGAAAATAAAGTGTCTATATTATGTCTGTTTGGGAAAACCCTAATTAAAGAGTGTTTTCCATACATTTGTTTAGCAGCAAAATTCCAATATGTCTCGTGACTCTGAGAGGTGAAAATCCAATCACTGTCATTCTATTCCTCCTTTATAATCACCAAAGACAGCAAAAACTTTGTCTTTGCTTGGCTTTAATGAGTTGGGTACAATTTACATCACAGGTGGGATTTCAGGACTTTATTATGTGTAGGAGCCATCTGTATTTCTTTTTTCTTTTCTTTCTTTTTTTCTTCTTTTTCTGCCTGGCAAGGTGCTGTTCTCTCTTGCTCATACTACCTTTCTGAGTCCATTTGGAGGCCCATCTAGAAGCAGCCTTAGTCTTTCTATCTTATAAGGAAGATTTCCCTAGAGCAGAAGACCTATTATTGGCTTCAGCCCACAACTGGATGGATCTGGAATGCTTTCTGCTCTAGACATAATATCTCATGTATCCAAAACAAGTGTGAGTATTTTAACTCTAAAAAAAGAATCTATGAAGTAGTCTTTTATATGTATTTGCAATACTTAAATATTTTAGAATAAAAAGATCAAATTTTGTTTGGAATATAATTTAAAATATGTAATTCTTCATAGTATTTAGTCTACACACAGTTCTAAAGCCATTTTATGAATGAACACATTTAATCTTTACAGTAACAGTGAGAGGATTTATATTGGCCCCATGTAGAGATGAGGACACTTAGATGCCTATGAGAATTATGTTGCCTCGGTCTACACTGTGCTCTATATACTCTTCTGCTATACATGAACTGATAGAGACAATAGTCAAATCTTGGTAAGGTTGGCCCCCAAGCTCATGGCATATTGTCTTTCTCTTTGGAGAAAACAGTTATATCCAGAGGTCTATAGTTTTCTGCATATCTTACCAGTCAGACATTAACATTTAATAATCCCTTTCTGCAAACTACATTTCTAAGGGGTTAATAGAGTGAACATTTGTGGAAAATAGAAATGCTATCTCCGTATAGAGTAAAAATCTTCTTCGCTTGAAATTTTAGAAAATGGGCAGGGTGTCTCCATGTGTAAGGCAGGTACTTGTGCTTTCTCCCACTAGAAAAGACTTGCTTTCCCTAAGCTTGCAGGTCTTCTCCTCTAACTGTTGTAGGAGGCCATTAAGAGGACATGACCATTTGTTGACTTTAAACCTAGCAATCAGAGGCTCCTCACCTGTCTTGTCCTTGCAATGTTCCTTCTGCCCACTATTCCAGCAGTAGGAGCCGTTTCAAGGACATAGACTTAAGAAGCAATGTTTGGTTGATACCATCTGGACTGAACATGGGACTGGCCCCAGTGAAGACCTCTGTATAGAATTTAAGATTCCAGTGGGCAGCTCAGAGGTCTGCTCACCTTGAGGTCATCCACACCTCTCACACATGTCTCCAGCTTGTTAAACCTGCCACCTACCAACTTGGAGTGGTCTGCCTCTTTCTTCAGTCTCTGCTTGCTCTCTGTGTATGGGGCCAGTTTCAAACTGGTTCCCAAGGTCATGAACTGACAGAATTACAACTCACTGTATATGCTGGTATCACCTGGACTCTTCACATCCCCCTATAGGAATGTGCCCCAAGAAAATAGTACAAAAATGCTGATGCTCGGGCTTCTGTCATTTCCATAAGTAATAAATCTTCTTTCACCTCTAAAAGAGGAGTTTCCTGTCTTCTACTGGCATCTATGATATGGTGGCTGGCAACTCAGATGTTTCAAAGTTCTTGATCTTCTCATGAAAATAATAATTAAAATATCACTGTTATTAAGTCCTTATTTATCATGCCTTTATTTTACAGTCGATATTGGGACACATATTTCTAAAGTGTTTTTATATGTTAGAAGCTAGAAATATCAAGTAATTGCTGGGTATATTGTATTAAAATATTCATATATGTTAGCTTAGCAAAAAACACTTTTAAAGTCTTTTTGCAATTATTTTGTCATTGGCTACTGTAGTCTTGATGCCTTGTCTTAATTAATCATCAAGTGGTATTTGCTATAAGGTCACCACGTGTTATTTTAGATTGGGAAAGGTGACAGAAGTTTCTTACAAAGGATGTGACAGAAGTCTATTTTAACAAATGTGTCAGAAATGACATCAAAACCCCTTTATTGTAAGTAATCCTTGCACCCTTATCTCCAGGCACTTTTTAAAGATTACCCTACACCCTGATGGGACACAGGTTAGGTGCAGGCCAAGGTTTAACTTGATTTGATAAGAGTTTTGACTTTGTGAGTCTGAGAAAAAAAAAAAAAAACAGGAAAAAGGAATGTGAAGAAACGACCCTGGCTACTTTATTTTGTTTACTAAAATTTAAAAAGATGATCTGTAAGCCTACTCCCTTCAAGTATAAATGTATTTCTTGTATATATCCAATAAAAAACACTCTGTAACAAATCAAGTTACTAAATTTCTGAAAATATTGTTGTGGTTAAATAATGTCCTAGAAACCTCAACCAGATCAAATAAATGCAATCTAGATGTAAGTACTACATTCCCTAGAAGCAAGACAAAATTACATTCATTATGTAGAAACTTGCTACAACATTCTGGCAATAAAAAAAGTGATACCTTTCATTTGTAGAACTCCTTATAATTTCCAAAATGGATTTGCATGTGTTCATCATTTGCATCTTATGACAGCAATTTTACAACTTTGCATGATGGTTAGAGACCAAAGAGTCACACAACTAATAAACCATTGACATCACCACAAACCCCTAGGATTTCTGCCTCATCCTATTTTTAATATCCTATACTACATATTGTATATAGATTTGTACTTGCAAACACATCATTACAACCAAGCCATTCAATTATTCTCTAAATATCTTGCATACATAAAGATTAGCATTACTTATACAGTGAGGAAGGAGGAAGAGGAGGGAAAAAAGAAGATTGACAATAACACAAAAACCTGTTATTTCTCCTCAAATCCAAGCACAAGCGGTATGTTTCATATAACTCCCCCACTTGTCCTCATTACTTATGACTATATATTTTCAACTCAACTTCCCAAGTTCATTGGAATTAAATGCTTGGTTACCATTGTCCCCATTATCCACTGTTTGAACTATGACTAAACTCCTGACCAGTTACCCTGCCTCTAGCTTTTCCCTTTCCAGTCATACGTTTATTTTCCTGACAGAATTACCTCTGCTCAGTCATGATCATGTCACTCTCCAATCAGCCTTGCATTTTCTGCTGAAAAAACAGAGCAGCAGAAGACTCAAGGTCATCTCTGGAGGGAGTTTGGTGTGGTTAGCTGACACTTAACCAGAGGGTTCTAATGCCACATTATAAATGTTATAATCTCAATCTTGAGAAACTGCTATGGGAACACTGAGAAGGAAGCTATTGATTTTGTAGACTCATGGCATAAAATTATTGGAACGGGATCATGAAAGAATAAGGTGAGTTTGCCAGGTAGAAAAGGTACAAACATGTCAAGGATAAAGTATTTTACACATGAGCCCAGCAGCCTGAAGGAGCACCATATATCCCAAGCACACGACGTCTGCGAGGGATAACCCAATACAGCAATGTGTTGCTTAACACAGTGTGCCGTGGTGCCATTTTAGTGTGTGAACACCATAGAATGCACTTGAACAAACCTAGATACTATAGCCCACTACACACCTAAGCTGTCTGCTGTGGATGACTGCTCCTAGGCTACAGGCCTATGGAGTATGTTACTGTACAAAACAACATGATATTAGATCAAACGCCAGAGAAAACAGCGCAATGAAGAGATGCAATAAACAGGAGATACGTAAGGCTACTACTGGCAAAAATCAGTACTGTTCTGTAACAAACTTTTTTTTAAATAGCTAGAAAAAGTATATCCTAAAATAACAATAATACAGTATATTAACTACAAAAAGCAGTAATGTACTCATTTTTATTTATCATCTACTGTGCATAATTGTATTTGCTATACTTTTTTTAAAGATTTTGTTTATTTATTTTTAGAGAGAGGGGAAGGGGGGGAGAAAGGGAGGGAGAGAAACATCAATGTGTGGTTGCCTCTCATGTGGCCCCCACTGGGGAACCAGCCTGCAACCCAGGCATGTGCCCTGAATGGGAATTGAAGCGGTGACCCTTTGGTTCACAGTCCACGCTCAACCCACTGAGCCATACCAGCCAGGTGTATTTGCTATATTTTTATATGACTGGCAGAGCAGTGGGTTTGTTTACACCAGCATCACCACAAACAAGTGAATAATGTGTTACACTACAATATTACAATGGCTACTACATCACTAAGCGATAGCAATTTTCCAGCTCCACTATAATCTTATGAGACCACAACTGTATATACAGGCTGTTGTTGACCAAAATGTCATTATGCGGAGCATTATTGTAATAATAGAAAATGCGTAATAGTAATTGCTGCCACTGATCTAAGTGTTTTACATGTATTAGATCAATCAATCCATGAAACAATTCTATTAGGTAGATATTGCCATCATTTCAAAGGTGAGAAAACACACTAAGAGACTAAATTTTCTGAGGCCACAGAGCTAACCAGTGTCAGACTCACGACTGGAACACTTGCAACCTGATTCTGGGATCTTGACACTTTATTGCAATGCTATGCAGGGTAGGCTGAGACCTGGTGGTAATGAATGTTACACAAGGATTTAAGAATTTAACCACAAAAGAGAGAACCAGGTTGCTCTTAGCAAGGGGTGTAGATGACAGATGACAGGAAGAAATGCTGAGAGGCATAAGTCTTATTATAAGGAGGCCACAGACGTGGGCTTGATTAGATTCAAGGTGGTGGGACTGGAGCAGGGGAGCTGATTAAATGGATATTTAGAAAATATATTCATTTAGGCTGAATGAATGTGAGTAATGAGAAAATGGAAGGGTCAAGATAGTCCTTCCAGTTCTGATATGTGTGATAGCATAAATGGTGGCATCACTTAACCATCAAGAGGGAGAATTCAGCAAGTTAATTTTGAGAGATATAAATGCCAAATAACATTTGTGTGGAAATTTCCAGTGTAGTTCAGATGTGTCCTTCCTTCCTTCCTTCCTTCCTTCCTTCCTTCCTTCCTTCCTTCCTTCCTTCCTTCCTTCCTTCCTTCCTTCCTTCCTTCCTTCCTTCCTCTTCCTTCCTTCCTTCCTTCCTTTCTTTCTTTCTTTCTTTCTTTCTTTCTTTCTTTCTTTCTTTCTTTCTTTCTTTCTTTCTTTCTCTTCCTCCCTCCCTCCCTCTCTTTCTTCTTTTCTTCCTTTCTTTCCATCTTTCTTCCTTTCCATTTATGTATTTATTTACCAGGTCAGAAATTTTGAAAATTATTACCATGAATATATATTTTTTGCTTTAGGGACTTTCCCAGGCAAAAACTCTATTTCCCCATGTGTTACCAAAATGGTGGCATCCTATGCAAGAAGAAAAGGCCAAAGGTATTTGAATCAGATTATCCCTGAGTGGTACATTTCACTATGGTGCTTACTAGTTTTGTCATTCAGAAAGGGAAGTTTGTCACAGGAGAGCACAATCTTTAAATCGGCAGACCTGGGTGTCAAAGTCAGAAGTGTCAATTTCAGTTGTCATTGATGTTTTTGAGCCTCAACTTTCTCTTTTGTAAAATAGAAATAATAACATATACCTGGTAGTGTTCACTGTGAATTAAATGAACTGACAGATATGTTCCTAGCCCAGTTGATGACATATCATAATCATTCAATAAAGACCATGTAGGAACCACAGGCATTGTAATAATTAACATATGCAAAATATGTGATGGAATACTGTCACAAAACCTCTCTTGCTCTTACTAATCATATGTAAATGCTATGCAATAAAATATTTATGTAGAGATTCCCTCTGTCTAAAGAATTCCTTCTCCAATATTATGTATCCTTCAAAGAGCATTCCAGTGGAACATCAGCAAGTCCTCCAATTGCTTTAGTTAGAACAATTTTCCTTCTCTTTTGCGGTCCCAGAGTCATTTCATAACAGGTCTGTTACCACAATAAGCTAACTTATAGTTATGTGTGTGCTTAGATGAGTCTTCTAATTGATTTTGAGTTCCAAAATTACAAGGGCCCTGCTTTATTCATCTCTGACTCTCCAACTGCATCGAGAACAGTGCTCAGTACATGTCAAGTAGGATAGGTTGGATTCCTCAGACATAACCAGCTGCTCCAATCTGAACCTACTGCGAAAACTGCTGGCAACATATTAAAGAACAACAAAAATATTAGCAGTGGCTTGATTTAGATCACTGTAACAGATGTGCAAGAGAGTCTCATGATCCGTTACCTATGTTCATGGGAGAATTACTTTATTTTTCTTAATGCATGAATTTGCATAGGGAAAAATTAAGAGTTCATTTTGTTTATATCCATCTGAGAGGAACGAATGCCTTTTATTCACCCACTTGACAATATGTTGATGTTTTTCAAGTCTGCATTTATCACTGAACCAGCGTGAGGAAATTAAAGGTCAATGCGGGCTCTTGGATATAAACACTTACAAAATCTAGAATGTTAATTAGCTACTGTCTTGGGAATTTATGTCATACATCTGTAGAAAAAAACTGATGCATGTTATATTTTATGTTCTTATTCATAGCCTGTATGTGTGTAAGATTACTAATTATTATAATTACTTAAGGGAGTGCATTGAATATACGTTCTATTGTGTTAGTCACTCAGTGTTTATATTCCATAACATTTTTGTTCTTTTTACTTTGTTTTTTTAAAGATCAGCTAAAATATTGCAGTTTGAATTACAGACCCTTTCTATAACCAGTTCCAGTTCTATTTTTCTCTTCCTTACTAAATAGGTTCTAGTAACTTTTGTGGTGTAAAATTGGTGAGTTTCCCATACTGACGAGAAATTGTTAGGACACCATCTTGGTTTCCAACAATTCATCTTAATTCTGACACTATTGACCCAGAGACATCATCAGATTTGACGAGTTAAGTGTTCAGTCCTGTAAGACTGACACCTAACTTGCATACACACTTCGGATGCCAGTTATAAGACCAGGGTGTTACCTGTACTTCTAACTGACTGACCATAACTCAAAAATCTTCAAGACTCCCTCTTTGGGTTTGCTAAAGAGGTGCACAGAACTCAAAGAAATATTTTACTTGCTAGATTACAAGTTTATTATAAAAGCATATAACTCAGGAATAGCCAGACATAAGAGACACATAGGGCAAGGTATGGGAACAGGGTGTGGGGAGCTTTGCTGTGCCCTCTCCACCTTCCCACCAACTCCATGTGTTAATAAAAGTCCTTTTTGGTTTTTATAGAGGCTTCATGACAGTTTTGATTGGTCAATCCAACCTCCACCCCTAAAAGTTCCAACTCTTTAATCACATGGTTGGTTCATTTGGCAACCAGGCCCAAATCTTAAGTTACCTAAGGGCTTTCTAAAAGTCACTTTATTAAGATAACAAAGGATACCTTTATTGTTTTTACCACAGGAAATTCCAAGGTTTTTAAAAGCTCTGTGCCAAGAACAGGGTTGGAGACCCAATATATGCGTCTTATTATAAATCACAAAATCACACCTCCCCAAAGGTGTTCATTAAAATTTTGTAACTTTATGCACGCTTACATACCCAAGAACATACATGCACCCACACACACTCATGACCAGGTCGGTGTTGTTTGCAGAATATTAGAAGAGTGTAACATGACTCATTATTACCTCAGCTGTGGAAATTTGGAAATAGTTTCTGTCCTCTGGATTTGTTTTTCTCCTGTGTGAAATGGGGAAATCATTCCACCAACTCAAACATTATAAGGTTATCACAAGAACCATGAACACTTAAAGCCTTGTGAAAAGTGCCTAACATACTAAACCCTGGATAAACATTGGTTCTCCTTATTATAGTTTAATGTATTTTTAAATTGATAAACATATCATTCATCCACTGATTTATTTTAATTCAACTTTGGTTTTGGAGCCCTATCAATGTTCACATCCAGGGGATAACATTATTAATGTGTTCCTTTGGACTAATACGCAGTATTCTCTAATATAAATATGTTGCATTTTATTTATTCACATTCATTTTCATGGATGTTTGTGATTTTTCATTTAATAAATATTTTAGAAATAATGTAATGAGTATCACTTTATAGGTTTTCTTGAGGAAATGTGTGAGTTTTTCTATGTTATCTATGAAGACGGAAAATCACCATGGAATGCACTTTTTCACCTAGAAAGAAACAAATTGCTCCCCAGAGTAGTTTTAATGATGGCAACCGTGAATGAAATTTTTATTTTCCCCTAATATAGTGTCATTATATGATTTTATCAGACTTTTTAACCTTTGCCAATCTGAAGGTTTAATGGCACTATATGAATGGTATTTAATTGTTTTAATTTGAATGCTCTGTTTATTCTTTGGGGTGGGTAAGTTTTCATAAGTTTGTTGACCTTTTGGATTTTTTTCTATGAATTTCCTGCACACATAATTCTCCTGTCCACTTTTTTACTGACCAAAGCTGGGAAAACCTTATTCCTCCTGCACAGAGAAACTGAAGTCTGGGGAAACAGGTTTTTCACAGAGAAAAGCATTTTTTATTTGTTAGGTAGCCAAACCAGGAGACTAGACACAAAGCTCTAATTAGTCTACTTGAATAAAGACTTGAGGCAAATTTAAAAAATAACTGAGGAGGGGTTATGCATAGTAATTAATTCTAACCTAGGGGATCTGATTGGATAGTCTTAGAACTAAGCCATCCTAGGTGATTCATATGAAAGAGGAGGGAACAAAGTATTCATAAATTCCATGTCAGAGTTTGATTGGCAGGTCCTATGTGTGTCTGTAGTAGGTCTAGGCACTGGATGTTCCTTACTGATGGACCTCTCACTTATTAATGGATTCTGGACAGAAGCAGCGGCAATTTGTTGAGTTCTATGAGTCTTGGTTCCATTCTGCTCTCGAGATTAGCTGAAGGTCATTTGGCTGCTAACTTTGCCTGCTTTGAGCTTCTGGGACCCCGCTTGGTTTAATGGTCTCTTTAGTGCTGTGAGGAGACCTGCTGTTACTTTGGAAAGACACTAAATAAAAAAAAAACTAGAGGGGAAAAATGGTATGTTTTCAGTGTGAGGGACCAGTTTCTCAGTTTAGTAATGATGATTGTTCCATTGGCAAATACTAATTTTTTTTCTGTGTACCAGCTGCCCACAACTATCATAAGAAGTTTTGCATGCAGTCCAAGAAAAAGAAAGAATAATTGCCCTGGCTGGTGTAGCTCAGTGGATTGAGCTCAGGTCTGCGAACCAGACAATTGCAGTTCGATTCCCAGTCAGGGCACATGCCTGGGTTGCAGGCCAGTTCCCTGCAGGCCAGTTCCCAGCAGGGGATGCGCAAAGGGCAACTATACATTGATGTTTCTCTCCCTCTGTCTTTCCCTTCCCCTCTAAAGATAAATAAATAAATTTTTTAAAAAAGAAGAAAGAATAAAAAAAGAAAAAATATATTAAGCTATGTTTTATATTTGATTTCAACTTTCAGAGTCAAAATGTAGATAAACTGTGAAAATGTATATATGATTACAAAATAGAATACAAATATGCATACTGACAATGGAAAAGAAAAGTCTCGAGGTTGGGAATTTCAGGGGTGTGATTGAAATGACATCCTCATCTAACATTACAGGGGTTCCTGGGACGTCACGTGCTATTGTCATATAGAACTAAGGTGTAAGCAATGTTATTTCAATTTGCAGAGTTAACCTAGAGGAAGTGAGTATAGTGTGGTATTAGGAGGAGTAGTCGGGGATACAGGAAAACGAGGCAGCATGCATGCTACAAATGTTCCTCCACTATAATAAAAATTCAATGCAAAACATCAAATGTTAATAATTTAAGCATCATCTTTGTATTATTTTGGTAAGTGCATTGGGGATATGGTACTTTGAAGAAGGGATCTTCTTTTTCATTATTTACTTTCTGTATCTTCTTGAATATTACATGCAAGGGCATGCATTATTTAATTTTTTAATGTAGTCTAAAATAAAATATGGAAAACAGCAGAATCATCACATGTCACCAGGTATAATACAATAAGTTAATTTTTATGTAAGTAAAGAAAGAGAGGGTTGACACAGATATTAGAGATATAAATGAGTTTGTGAAATGATCTTGTAATGAGTCTGTTCTCTGTGTCCTCTTGTTACAATGCTCACATCTTGTGATATTTCTTATGCAGAATTTGCTAGATATTCCTGCTGCCCTCGAGCCTGGAGAGAGACAATTCCGCACCCATGTCTGAGATGGTGTCTAGTTCAGGTGCTGTATGAGACTATAAGGAGATAGTTTTAAAAGACTGCCACTGAATGAATCAGGGGATCACCCCCGCAGAATGGGAGTTACTTGTGTACATGCACAGCATGATTTTTATGGGCACAGCAACTTTCCCTGGTTTTCAAAACACTAGGAAGCTAGAGTGGCAACCCCTAAAGAACTTGTAAATTGACAACCCATAAAGAATTACAATGAAAACATGACCATTCTGAAATTTCCTTACTTTTCCTGAGCCTCATTAGCCTCCTTCCCATTTCTTCTTCATAAAAATTAAGGAAATGATTTTGTGAGGATTAAGTGAGGTACTGTAAGTTGAAAGTGTTTTTGAAACAATAAACATACATGGAAAGGAGCAAATTTCATTTCCTGTCATTTCTATGAATGATCAATTTTGGTATCTTAGGCCTCTTGAAAAACATATTCTTTGAAATAAGTAAATACGATTTTGTAGCCCACAGGATCTCCCACCACAGGTTTATGGAGTAAGTTACTTGCAGCTTTCTCTCTATCACCCATTATCCTTTTAGTGTAATTAGCTTTAGTGGGAAAGAGACTGTTTTCTGTGAAAACATAGGTTGGAATTGAGGGGGGCATGGAATAAGAAAAGGGAAATGTGAATGAGCAGATTCCCTGCTGTTTCCATAAAATTCCTCTCTATTTAACCCAAATTCATTTCAACACCATTTAAAGCTCTAATTTCCTGACCACCTCTCACTTGTTTGGGAATGTCTGGCTTGTGAGCCTAACTAATGTTGAGATTGTTCATATCCAGCTAACAGACCACCCAATCTGTCTCTAACAGTCCCTGCCAGATTATTAATATGGCCTCTAATTGCTCTCAGCTGGGAATTTAGTTCCCTCAACAGATGTGATAGTCACCAGGTCAACCTGGCCATCTGTTCTGGGGCCCTAAAGAGTCTTAAGAAGAAGCTAGACCAGATCACAGGCTAAGTCAAGGCTTCTTGAACACATGACTTAATAGCCATTGGAGATTATGTCTAAATTCCCGGGTGCAATGGAGGAAAATGTATTTTAAATGACTCCTATTATGCAGCTTAAAATAGTGAGCCATTCTCAATTGGACTTTAGAATATATTTACATATCTTAAAAATAACAAGAAAGTAAATAAGGAAGAGAATATTTCTCAATTGCTGAGATAAGCCTTCAGAAGATTGCTAAGCAAGGCTCTTTGACTTATAAACTACCTTCATTAAGATATTTTTTGTATCTTCTGTATATATTCCTAAATCTACTCTGGTACAAGCTCCCTGTGGATTCACCTGATAGCAAAGCTACTTATACAGAATTAGATGGGTCCAGTCCTGCCTAAATGAGTTGTGTGAAGTCATTCAGGTCCCTCAAAGACTATGTTTCTTGTTATTTAAATGAGGGGCAATTGGTATATTAACTCTATGCAACAGTGCTTTCTCACTTAATTTGATAATTATAATGATGATAAAGCACCTTCAAAACATGCTTAAGATAATTCAAATGTTGGATATATTAAGTGGTGAAAGGCAAGATATAAAATCGGTCATGCTCTAATTTCAAATGTGCAAAAGTATGTTTGCCCCCTAAAAATGAAACTATTTACATACATCTTAATAGTTGTATGTTAATCAACTTCAGCTAGGTTCTTGAACTAGAGTTGGCAGACCAGGTTATCAAGGACATGGCTTGGAAAACTGGCATTGTTTACAGAGGACAAAAGCAGGAATCAGAGACCCTTGTATGAGGATATTACAAAAGCACATTTGTAAAAGTATGCAAGAAACAATAAAGATGAGCTATGAGTATTAACATTTAGAGTGAAAAGAACATATTTTAATGCATAATATTCAGGAAGGGGAAAAAAGAAAAACCCACTGGATTGATTTAGTTATATCTTTACATCTGTGCCAATCAAATTAGACTGATTACATTACAACTCTGATGATTTAACATGATGGAATAAAAGGCTTTATTTCATCCATCATTTCTTTCCCTGTAAATAACCCTGTGGAACACATAGACACAATGTTAATCACACTTGATCTTGAAGGTAATTTGTATTCACATAAGCCTGAGTTTACCACAAAGAATTTATCTTTCACTCAGTGACATGGATCAGACTACAGCCCTGGTCTACAACCTTGAAGATCCAAAAGTCATCATTCAGATATTCAGTAGAATATGCAGAAGTCACAGAAACACTTTACTGAACTTGCCTCAGTAGGAGATCACTTCTCACCACCTGTATCTCTACTACCTTGGTCCAGGCTATCACTTGATTCATTGCAAAAGGTTCTATTTGCCTTCCTGCTCTCAACTTGGTCTCCTCTGATCCTTGCATAACTGTCAAAAATAACCTTTTAAAAACACACACCAAATGATTCTAGGTGAGATCATATAAATTAACTCTTCCCCTAAATACAATTAAATACACCAAATAAAACATGTTAATCACCATAAACACTTGAAATAGCTAAAAAGGCAGTGCAAACACTGCCAGGCAGAATTTAGAGAATTATTTGGATTCAGGGAGGTGACCACACTATTGGAACATCAAATATATGCTAAGGGGACTTGCATATATCCCATGATTGAACAGAAGGGTGTGTTCTCCTAGTTATGAGGACAGAATTCCATGCTCAGTGGCCATCGTTCCATGTTAAGCCAAGGACAGATCTATCAAGTACGTGTGCACAATTGTGTACTGCACAACAGCAAGGCAGGAAGGAGGTTTTCTGATAGACTATAGTGTAATTTGTATCTTCTGAAACTGTGCGATATGCAATATGCAGAAACCCTGGGACACACCTTTACTGGAATTCTGAAAGGCCTTTCCTGGACAATAAAAGTAAACTGAATTAAACAACCTAATTTTAAATCTAGGGGACTATGGTTTAGGTTACCATGATGCTGAACAAAACAAAGGAAGTCAAGAGAAATATTCTTGTTCCTGAGAAGTTGAGTCCACAGATCAACCTCCACATGTTTTCAGGAGCACCTGAAATGCATCAGCCGGGAAGGTTTGGATACATCAAGTCATGACCTTAGTTAGTGGTGGTCTCCCAACATTCTTGACCTCAGGCACTGAACTGAAACAAACCCAGTGCCTCTGGAGGAGGGGAAATTGACCCAAGTCTTCATGTAAACTCCAAAAATATTGTTTTAAGAGCGTTGACCACCAGTAATGGTAGTTAGGCACAGGAAGAATAAAACAGCACTCAGTTTGAGAAACAATGGGACCAACTGGATACACAGACTTCAGAAAGTGGAATTTATAGATCTGCATAACAAAGCAATAATGGCGTGGTAGACTGGTTAGATGAATGACCCAAATTATCCTCCCCTTTCTGTGTTGATGCATCTTCCCACTTTACATTTCCAGACATAAAGGGTAGAATTTATTTCCCTGTCCATGGAGTCTGGCCTGACCTGATGATTTTGCTTTGGCCAATGGAATGCAATCAAAGTGAAGGAGTGCCAGTTTCCAAACAAAACTCAAATATTCTGTGTATATCTGCTTTCCTCCTTGTTTGCCATGATCATCCTGAAAATAGACATTATAGACCCTGACAGAAAATGAGTCACATGGAGACACTCTGACACACTGCAGCCGAGGCTGTCTGAGACCATCCGAAGATCAACCAGCCATAGCACAAATCTGGGAACAAGCTCACCTCTGACCAGAAAACCCACCAACTCAGCCCAGTCTACAGCACCGGCACACACTCAGGAACTAAATAAGTGCAACTCCAGTTATACATTTCTTGTCTCTAAGTTCTAAATTTATCCCTCCAATACTGGGCACAATGCTCTGAAGCATTTCTCCTGGACAGGGAACACTTTGACTGTAGGGGGCGCTCCACAGTGACAGATGTAGTATACAGTAGACACTTTGCCCTGGAGAGACATTTCGGGAGGAGGTGTCCATTCTTCCTGACTGAGGCTGCCTGGTTGGTCACCAGTTCAAGTGTAAAGACAAATGTGTCCAGAACCCTGGCCTGGCAGGTTATCATTTCACATAGGGACCTCCCACAGGGACATTGGCACCCCAGGCTTGCCCCTCAACAGTGCCTCCAGTCTTTGTCTTTAGAAGCACTTTGCTTTTCTGATATCTTAAAGATGTTCTGTAATTTTTTCTAATATGTGTGTAGATGTGTAGTTGAGTCCATGGAGAATTTATTTTGGGGATGTAACATGAGTTAATTATGTTATCATTCCATTTGAAAAAAGCATTTATTTAAACACTGTATATTAAATAAAGACTATCTGTCCTTTCTCCACAGGCATTTCTAGCAGATTTCAAATTACCGTAAATGCCTCAGTTTACAGCCTCCATCTCTCTCCACGTGTTTAACATTTGAACAATACAGCTTTAAAAATCTTTGTGTTTGGTAATACAAGTTTACTTTTTCTATATTTTTCCCTCCTCTAGAATTATCATAGCTAATTTAAACCTTAAGTTTTAATATCAATTTCAAACTCCTTTGATAAGTTAGCTGTCAAAGACAGCTAAGTACTGAGACTTTTATTAGAACTGCTTCAAATACACTGATTACCAGAGGGAGAATGACATCTTTGTGAAATTAAATATTTTCAAAACATTCCGAGTCACTCCATCCAAGGGTTAAGTTCAACAAGAGTGTGAGTTTGGCCTGGGTTAGATCCCATGCCTGCCTCTGGGGCACAGCAGGCAAGGTGCCGTGCTCAAGAGCCCCTCTTAAATCCAGTTGACTTCAGGTGGACGGCACTTCCTCAAGAATTTGCTGCAGGAGAAGCCAAAGGAGTTGTTTCTAAAAATCCAATTCTACAAAACTCCCATATTTGTTTCCCCCATACTCCAAAACTTTTATGTTACTATAATCTCTTTAATGTGAATCATGATAGCAGAATTTATTAAATTTACCAATGCTACTATTAGAATTTATCCTTTTAGGATACAAACACAATATAAAATGCTTCAAATGTATCTGCTCACTCGACCCTTACAAAAATATGAAACTGGACCACTGATCAGCCAGACATACTAAAGTAGACATGTGGTTGTTAAAATATTGAACTGTTTCCTTTACAAATAGTGAGTAGCTGCTTCCCAAATGTCCTGGCTCCTTTCCTGGGGAGCTATGTCAGCAGTGCTTTCCCCCTCCACAGTCTTCAGAGGCCCCACAATCCAGGTGTAAAAGGAGGCACACCTGGCCCAGGTAGGGCTCCAGTGACCTGCGCCAGTGCTGTTACCAGCATCTTTTCTGGATCATCAGTGCATCTGCTGTACCAGTCACTAATATTTTGAATTCCATCCCTGGAAATGTTTATTTCCCCAACCTTATAAATGAGAAGGTTTAAGTTTAAAAAGATAAATGGTATGCTCATTTTCATGGAACTTTTAGGTCTCAAACAGAATCCAACCCGATTTCATAGAATAAGATACCAAGATCGTTAAATCAAAATTGGAATTAGTTTATGCAAACTAAATTGTCAGCTCAATGTCTCAATTTCTCTTGACTAATGCCACCCTACCCAGGTCACGAACAATAAAATATTGGTTCTGAAGTTTCCAACATTTATTTCTCAGACTTTCCATTCCTCAATATGTTACGATACAGCCAGAAAATGTAATACACAGTCAAATTATTTATAAATCTCAGCAGCTTTCAGATCCATCTGTTTACTGATGTCCTTTGACTCTGTAAATTATTTTGTCCAACCAAGGAAAACCAGGAGTCATCAGTTATATGTCAAGATTCCTTTATGTTGCCATAATTTGTTCCCTGAATGAAATCTATCACCTTTAAAGTCAAAGCCAGTTTTGTGGAGATGAGAAAACAAATATTGCTACAGTGCTTAAAAGCACCATTGTCGAATGAAACAAAAAAAATTTTTAAAACCCCACAAACTAAAAACAACACAATATTTTAAAGTATTTAAAATAATTACTTCTCACCTAATTTAATTCACAGAATGAATGTTTAATAAACTTTTCTAGTAATTCAATATGCACAAAGGTGATTATAGCAGTAGAATTTATATTGGGTACATTAACACAATATAAATGTCTAATAATAAAACAATTATTTCACCAAAAGCAGTATGTACACTACATTGAACACTTTGCAGTTATTTAAAACTATGGTTGTGGAAACTAAGGGTTTACTTGTAAGATTATTATAATGGTAAGCATAAAAATTTGAATACAAAAATGTAGGTATATTTTATTGTTAGAAATTTATTTTTTCTCTGTTTTCTCTTATTTAATATGTTTATGACTCAACCATTGCCAGATTATTTGTAAATCCTACCAATACTCAATTCCATTAGTGTCCTTTCATTCAATACAGCATTCTGTACTAATTTAAGAAAAGAAGGATTTGTGTGACCTTTGGAATCTGAAGGTGGTGATGCTTCCTTTCATATATGAGGGTACTTGGTCTACAGTGAAGGGAAATGAAGACATATGTAGTGAAATTGAGATTATTCTGTAGCAGTTGTGTTTGATGTTCAAATGCATCCTAAGGCCTTCATAAGTCTTTGTCGTTATCAATATTTGTTTATAAAAGCCGCATTTAGATTCCATGAGTTAAAACAATGACCTTTACTTTGGAAGTTCAGGAAAGGTGCTGTGGTTACAGACCACTGGGTGAGGACAGAAGTAATGGAAGACAAAGTCAGAGAGCTAAAAGGCAGTCAGGTTCTGAAAACCCTTGAGGTGACAGTAGTCAACTAAACATAAATGTAAGCTCACCTCTTGTCTTTTCATTATAAAAAGTACATTATGATACAGTCAATGAGGAGACAATGTTTGTGGCCTTACAAATTGGTACTTTTACTTGGAAAATTGGTAGTTTAGTTGGAAAGCAACTAAGTAAATATGTATGCAATTTAGACAGGTATGTTTATATACTTTGAAGCAGTGTTGCTATTTCTGGATAAAACCTTATTAGGTATTGGATTATTTTCTTAGGTATTATATCCCTAATTAAAAACTGCAACAATACAGCTAAGAAAGGAAAGTCATTCACATTAAAGTGCAATGGAAGGGTGAAAAGTCATTTATTTGGGGGTAAATTTCAATGATAGAGATGATAGAAGTGTTCAAAGTCAAGATGTGGGGCACAAGACAAAGATAAGAGCCAACAACTAGAGGAATGAAGTTGCCCTTGACTGAGATGAAGAGATCGTGGAAGGCACTGGTTTAGAAGAAACTATGGGAAGAGCAGTTTTATTCAGGTCAGTTTCAGAGGCCAATAAACCTACACACCTGTGCTTATCTACACCCATCCATTTATCTTTCTTCCTGCCGTTAAGAAGAGATGACCTAATGTTAATATCTCCAGTTCTGCTCTGGTTCCCAGCTCTGTCTATTTCCAAGAGTCATTAATTCTCCAGTGTATACTGTATGTCATATTCTTACTAGCTTTTCTTGTTAGTTTTCTTCTCTGGTTTTTTTTAGGCTCTTTTCAAAACCTTCTTCTTGTCCCTTTTTCTTAAAGCCATGTCCTTACCATCTTCCCTTGGTCTTCTCTCACACCCCATTTATTCTTCTGGAGAAGTTTCACCTGCTACCAACCTGACTCACTATGTTCAGCTCAAACCTATGTTTTCAGTCCTGGTCTTGTCTCCACTGTCTCTACTGAGCTTATCACAGCTGCACCTCAAACTAAATACGGTCTCCAAAACAGAAAACCTCATTCCCTGCAATATTCTCACCTAAGCAAATAAACTTCTGTTCTTGCTTAACCACCTTACTGAGTCACCACTCAGATGCAGTTACTGGAGCCATAAAAAGCTAGGAGTCCTCTCTCACCTAACCCAATTCAATGTCATAATTTGAGGAGAAAATTGTAAATAAATGGAAATGCATAATAACATGATAATTATTTTCAGGTAGAAGCTCCATCCCTGACCCCAAAGAGAGGGTTAGATTTTCTTTTTTCTGCCATCAAAATAGTAGAGCTAGATCATATTCTCTATGTTCATCTCATTCTTCTTTATGATTAATTATTATTCATCTGAACATATATTGTATATACTTGATATTGGACATCATGAATCATTCTGCAAAATTACATTTACAGACTTCATTCATAGGTGAAGTCCGGTTATATGTGAATAGACAGTTTCAAGGAGAAAAGTAAGATTATTTCTGTACTTTCTAAGTTTTTCTAATTCATACCATCCTATATCAGTAATAAAATAAAAACTAATATTCTTTTATTATACAAAGGAAATTTAGGTGCAGAATTGTTAAGCAAATTGCCCAAAATCACACATTTAAAAAATAATGGACTTAGGTTAAGTTGTCATTTCTCTAAAATCTCTTAATATCTGCTATTTCAAAGTGCCCTCAGGTTTTGTTCACAACTCAACATTACTTATCTTGGATTGACTATAAACAGATTAATTTGATGTTATTGTATTATTTAAACTGCTTAAGTAGATAATAGATAAATGAAGTTGGCAGCTGATGAGTACCATACTCTGCACCTCACATAAGGTATTTTATCAATTTATTCATCATTGTAACTTTCTTATTGCCTTCATATTTTATAGAACACATTATAGATGCAGAGATTGTGTGTCAGGAATCCTTCTTTGCCAAATTTCAGAAACAAAACTAAAATAATTTAACTAAAAAGATAATCCCCTGGCTTTTGTAATTTAACAAAAAGTAGATGACTCAGGAAGGCAAAGAGGCAGATAGTGGAAGGAGCAGGTGTATAGTCAGGTCTGAGGTACAAGAGGATCCACTGGAACTAATTCTCTCCCTAATCCCCATGCATTGCTGTTCACCAGCTTTGTAACAGAGTGCAGCCAAGGGTGGAACCCCAAATAGGGATTTGTAATGGGGTCCAGAACTCGGTGTCCAGGAAATATTAGAAAAAATATATATATATATAGGAGGTCCTCACCCCCACAAGTCTGAGCTGGGGGGATGAGATGCATGGAACAGAGCCATCGAGAGTAGTTTTGAATAGCAACAGTTTTGCAGATAACCTATAGAACAGTCATTTAACATATCTATAACCTTTAACTGGTTTCATAGATGTGTTAAACAGCTGTGGCCATGCTTTCAGCCAGGAAGATGGGAGTGACATCAACATATGATGTAACTGGGAGGCAACTCTCCCAGGTTACAGAGCCTGCCTGCATAAGAGCCTGGAGATGATTTGCTCCACGCCACAGGGCCATACCTGCTCGGACTTACTATGGCAGCCCAGTGAAGCTGAAAAAATAGAGGAATGCTGGCAGCTGTGGCCAATTGTGGAAGGAGTCAGAAATGGTGTGGCAGAGGGAGATTGGCACTGGGGTTTAAACCCAGGCACAGTAGCCATGCAGCATCTTTTTGGGACCATGCAGCTTGGACAGAGAAGAATCACAAACTTCTATTTCTTTTTCTGAGATGCAGGTGGACTGGACAGAAGGGGAAGGATGGACTGTGCATTTGTGGGTATTTTAAAGGACTTTGGGATCTCAATGAAGACATTAAGTCGTTATTCTTAAATTTGTGTAACTCTCTGAATAAATAATTCCTTTCCTTTTTACTAATCTCTGATATCGAGAGACGTCTTTCCCTGGTGGTGGGCAAGGCAAACCTAGAAACAGGTAGGGGACCCCTGGTGCACAAGGGTGGGGCCATTTGGTAATAGTATATCATTCACCCCACCCCCAGGTCTGTTCTGTAACAGCTTCATTCTTTTATACAAAACAGCAATTTATAATTCTAATGAGTAATAGTTTTGCCATCAAACTGAGACTAATTTCTTCTCTACTCTGTTTAAAAAATTTAGAAAAAGAATTGTACTTGACGTGACTTGGTCATATGTTCCCCTGTTGGTGAATCGCTTGTGTGTGTGGAAAGTGTCACTCCCATTCTAACTTCATGGTTGGAGTGGAATTGGGGAGAAGAGAGGAGAGCAAGACTATGTCCTTAGATGATTAATAATTTAGAAAAGATTATACAACCTGGAAACACTGGGGCTGACTTCTCAGCTCTTTGTGCCTTTAAATATCAGTTCTCCTTAAACTTCAGCTGACTGCCTCTCAGCAAACATCTCATTGGGGAAAAGTGTAAGAAGAAGAAGCCCCTGGTTTTTCCCCACATTTCAGATAAGTTTGTATTTTTCATCTTTCCCACAATTTTTAAACTAATAATTTATTAATTCTTAATAGACAGTCTTTTCTCATAAATTCACAAAGCAGAAAGAAAAGAAAACTTTGATTAGATCATGTATTCAGATTTGAGTTTAGAAATATACATAAATTGTAAACATTCTCAGTTAAGGAATAGAACATTTCATCCAAAGAGATCACAGTTTTTAAAGGACCTCACTCTTTTGTTTCCATAAACAGTAGACTTTTAAATCTTTGTGAAAAAAAAACAAATGGATGACACAAGAGAAAAATTGTTCGGGCTGCTGTTTTCTATTACTTTGATAGTTTTTTCCCCTCCAGACTCTGTTACAGAGGTGACTTGCTGAAATATTCAAAAGGCTATAGTGGATATCTTTGCCTAAAATACTATTTAGAAACTGGATTTTATAAACAAAATGTCTGTGCAATGTAGTATAGTCCATCAATAACATCCCCACCCTATTGGCTTTCTAATTTGCTTGTGAGTTTTTCATTTGATCTTCCTAGAAAGGAGGCTTAAAAGAAAAAAAAACTAGCATAGTTTGAAAGACTATGCTCACACGTGCACAAATATAAACCTACCACAAATTCTGTTATCTAAGACATAATAATTCTGTGTCATTTGTAGGTAAATAAATTTAGTATCTGCATACTTGACATGTTGACCCCATGATGCAATTGCAAAAGACATTCAAGGGTCCCAGAGAGAGAACTTGTCTCATTCTTTAGAGACAAACATTAATGGAAATCCTGGAAACAAGTTGGAGAAAACACTGCTCACCACAGGAGGAGGTAGGGTTTCACCATGGGGCTTCATGTCTGGTTTTGAAGTTCTCCCTGAGAGATTCTAACACTCTCACACCTTCCCCACACAGTCTGAACAGGTTAGCTGTCTATTCTCTGCAGACCACCTGAAGGTAACACTTTCCTGAGTGTTGAACATGAGCCTAGATAAAGCCAAGGTCAAATTCTCATGTGCGTGTGCAAACATGCCCAGGACTCAGACAGTTCTGACATCTTGTCTGAGGCTCAGAGAGGGCAACAGGATTTGATTTCCATCTTGTGGCATAAACATAGAACTAGAATCAAATCTCAGAGTTTCTGATTCAGCTCTCTTAGGCTGAGGGCAATTCTTGGAAAAGGACTTAAGTGGGAGCCATGCACAGGCGAGCCGGTACTCTCAGGAACTGGAGAAAATGAGTGTCTAAGTCCCCACTATAATGATTCAGAAGACAAGATTTACTTTACAAACAACATCCTGTAAGAAAAAAGGAGCTGATGGATACCTAGAAGCTGACTTAGAAGAGAAGAATGGGCAACGCTGAGCATTACTGCCTACTGACTTAAATACAATAGGCAACATGGAAAACAGAGTGAGGCAGGGGGCTACAAATAAGGGAGTGTTCTTAAAAGTCTCTACAATAGGCTCTTGAACCATGGTGCAAATTTGCAACCTGTGAAAGGAAGAGGGGAGGAACTAGGGTTGGGGAGGAAGAGCCTCATACCCTAATACAGATTTGACGAAATCTCAGTTAACCGAGCAGCAATCCTCCAGAAAAAAAACTCCCCAGAACTCCTGCTCTGGGAAGAAAAGGGTCGGCTCTGAAATTCCGTGATGCTTATTCATTTTTCAGGAAAAGTGCACCCTGCTCCAGTTTTGCAATGACCACAATGTCACTGCAATCCCAGGACAAATCCAAGTTCCTTCTTTTAGGAAAATTGGAGTTGTGTATCACTGTGACCATTGCATATCAGAAGCTCAAATGCAATGAAGAAAGCCTTTAACATTCTGGAGGGGAGAAATTTCCAAATCATAATTCTGTTCTACGTCAAACTATTAAAAGATGAATGAGAGTAAAAATATCTCAGATACTTTATATACTTAAAATGTTTAAAATTTATATATTCTAGCCCTGACTGTCATAGCTCAGTGGACTGAGCATGGGCCTGGGAACTAAAAGATCGCAGTTCAATTCCCTGTCAGGACACATGCCTGGGCTGCAGGCCAGTTCCCAGCAGGGGATGTACCAAAGCAACCATACATTGATGTTTCTCTCCTTCCCTTCCCTTCTAAAGATAAATAAATAAAAATTAAAAATAAATAAATAAAATTTATGTATTCTGTGGAGGTAATTTAATCCCCCAAACCAAGGGGATAAATCAAGAAAAGGGAAGTGACATGATCCATGAAATAAAGCATTACACATAAGAAAATACTGAAAGAAATTCTCATTTAACATGTGAACAGCAGGGCTGAAGAGAAATCATTGCAAACTGGGATAACAAATATACCCTTCCCAAAAAAGAAAATTATGAAAGTTCTCACCTTAAGTGGTGTTGTCCCTATTTAAAAGAGTTTCACACTTTCATTAGGTATTTCTGGAGAGAACAATTAAGGATAAATACATAGAAATTCAAACCAAAACAATCAAGGCAATTTGTAAGATGAGCAAATAAATATCATATGTGGAAGGAGTTGATTCCTCATAAGACACAACAGGGGAGTGGGAGTTAGGAGTGGAGCATTGTAAGACTTTTGGTTAGCTTTAGCAAATTAAGTGCACATGTTGGCTTTTATGAGACTACAGTTTACACAGCAACACGAGAGAAGAAGTCATGAAGTTCAGTCAGGTACTATACCCCGGGTGCAGGAAGGAGCCAAGATGAGTTACACCCTCAGACAGCTTCAGTTTGGTTTTGGTAGTAATGCCACCATACATGGGTCAACTCCTTTGCAGATGGCAGAGCATTCGTGTCAACATCATTATACGCACGCATTTCCCCCACATCTTTTCTCTGATGTGCTGTTTCTTTACTGTTCACTCTTCACTCCTTGCAAAATGCCCTTCAACTCTTCCCTACCCGGCAAGCCCCTCATTTCTCATCATGATGCTAAAAAATCATGCTTTCTGCAAATCATTTCCTCATACTCCTCCTTCTCACAGCAGAATTAATTATTCCCTCATTTAATCCACCCATAACGTAGAGCTGGAAGCTTTATCATGGTGTCCCTGCCCTCTAGCACCATTAGTTACTCACTTGTTTGTCTCTTCTGATGAACTGTAGGCTCCTCCTCTTAGAGTAAGGAGATGTTTTATTCATGTGTGTGACCTTGCCTCTTTTTACTGTGTCAGGTACATACAAAGCCAAACCTTGATTCATATCTGCTAAATTAATTAGTTAAAGTGTCACTGCATGTCAGAGAAGAAGGTAGGGCAGCTATCGTTAGCTTCCTTTGGTGGGTGAGGAAATTGAGTCTCAGAGTGACTGAGCACCTTGCCCAAGGTCACCGAGTTAACAGCTGCGAGGCACTTTGGGTCTTTGACAAAGTTTAGGTGTCATGCATACATCATTCAGAAGGGGGATATTAATTACAAAGATAATCATGATCTTCCTTTCAAGTTCCTTCATACACCCAGTAAGCATAGAATCGAAGTTTACTTAGGCAAGGAGACTGGCTCTCTGCAGCCTTTGGTCTATTCTTGGTGGTAAGTAGCATCTTGCCCCATTGTAGACTTGGCCTTGAGAAGCCTTGGGGCACCTTAAAGTTAGTGACTCTCCCTTCCTCCTACCAGGTCCCACAGGGCTCCCAGCCCAGGAGAAGCTCTGCCTACTTTCAGAGGCCTCAGGCTCAAGACTGACAAGTGAATGGTAATGTGATTCCCTGGCATGGAGTTTTCTGTGAAGGGAAAACCACAAGGGCGTATAGTAGAGAAATGCTGAGGAAAAATAGGTGTCAACATGGAACACATTGTATATTATTATGTGGCAATAGCAGCTTCATTCACAGGCAATCTAGGTGCTGCATGTTCTCTTTTTAAGTGCATAAAGTTTATTTGTAAAACACAGAACTTTAAATAGAACAAATACTTTGAAAAATAAAGTTTTCTAAGAGCAGGTGCTATTGCAGCTGCTCAAGTGTTGGCACTCAATAAATGTTAATAAGATGATTAGAAGCTTAATAAGAGTAGCAAAAAAAGATTTTTCCCATTACCCGTGGAAGCCTTAAACTAGACAAAATTTCCATGCCAAATACTTTATATGAATGAATTCCAAATGGCTTTGTTTTCACTTTTGTCAATAGCACTATGTTTCCTCAACAACAGAAACTAAAGCAGTGTGTTCTCAGAAAAGTATCACCCGAAGCCAATTTGCTTTTAAGGCATTTCTTCTTCCTCTGTCACCCCAATGAATGTGCAGTCTTGGAACCCATTGATGTTGTTATTCTCCCTTCCCATTCAGCATAAAAGTGTTCAATATTGTTGTCTTCATACATTAACCACCGAGGGAGTTCCCAGGACAGTTTACCTGGAAAGTACTGATGTAGTGAACAATATGGGAAAAGTACCATGTTAGGTTACTTGAAAAATATGTATGATAAATCCAATTTAACAATCTATCTCTAAACTATGCTATAAGTGTGTAGGTGCATGTTCATGCATTACAGTATGATTTATCTATGACTTATTTCAAATATATATTGCATAATTATTACCAACATCTCTGTATGAAGTATGTATAAATTTAGAATGAAGAGAGAGAGGTCAAGGACTGGAGATACTACTGTGGGCAAAAGCTACTAATATAGTCTTCAACATATGCAAAGAAATTAACATATTATGAAGGTAATATACAAATACATTGATGGTATTAAATAACTAAATTTTACAAGTTTATACATAGCAAAAAAAGTCCACCTTTCGAACATCCTCTCCAATCACTCCCAATATTTAGTTCCCTTCCCTGAGTTAGGAGAATCACGTATGTTTGTCGTTCATCCTTTCTGTCCCCTTTCTAAGCATTAATAAATGTATCAGCCTATATAATATACAATATACAAATCAATGTACCTAATTAACTTTATTTAGTCTACCATGTTTTCAATATATATTTTTTTCATACTGAAAGTAATTTTCCATTTGTATCCAGTTTTTCTACTGAACATAGATGACCATGGCATTTTGTGTTATCAAACATTCTGCAAAAACATTATTTTAAGCACTTTGGCATAGGGTATACTTAAAATGCTTGCTGTTATAAAAATGTTAAGAAGATTGACATTGATTTGTTAAAAAAAAAAGGGAGCTTTCTATATGGAGAGACAAACCGCTCTTCAGAAAGGATGCAACAATTGATAGTTTTTGTGAGTTCTCATCTCCCTTATGTTTTACCATTGGCTATCATAATTTATAAATATTGATCAATTGATTGATAAAAACACATATTTCATTATTGCAGATTCACAGTTTTCCTGCTTTTTCACATTGCTCTCTCCTGTCCCATCCCCCGCACTCCCACAGTCACCCCTCCAATTGCCCATGCCCATGAGCTCTCTGTTCATGTTTTTTGACTTGCCCCTTTCCCTTCTTTCCCCATTATCTCCCTCATCCCTCTCCTCTGGTCACTGTCAGTTTGTGCTTTGTTTCCATGTCTCTGGTTCTATTTTGCTCATTTGTTTGTCTTGTTGATTAGGTTCCACTTATGAGCAAAGAAAACACCTCATTTTCATTATTTTCATTAGTGCCAAGGCTGAACATTTTGTGTAGATTAATTAACCATTTGAATTTTTTAAGTTTTCTAAGTTAAAGTTGCTAATGTAATCTCCCCATTTTTTTTTATGTACTTTTAATCCCTCTGACCAACCTCTTCTGACCTCACCCCCCAACCCTTCCCAGAGGACCACTGCTCTGCTCTTCATTACTAAAGATCGGTTTCATCTTCTTGGATTTATAAAAATTAAATAATACAGTATTACTCAGAATTACTTCGAGAGTCATTGTGTTGTAGCATACATCAGTAGGTAACTCCTTTTTATTGCTGAATTGTTTTTCCTTGTATAGATGACTGAGGGACATGTGTCTATCCATATACCAGTTATAGACACTTTTGGTTGTCGAGAGTTTGAAGCTATTGCAAAAAAGTGTTATGAGTATCATGCACAAGTCTCACTGCGTATGTTCAATCTTTTTTGACTTTGGCCATTCTAATATGTATGTAGTGGTATTTCACTGTAATTTTAGTTTCTTTTTCCTAGTGACTGATGATATTTGGCATCTTTTTATATGATTATTTGCCATTTATTTATTTATATTTATGATTTTATTTATTTGTATTTAGAGATAGGGGAAGAGAGAGAGAAAGAGAGGGAGAGAAACATCATGTGAGAGAGAAACAATCATTGATTGCCTCTCCTACACATGACTGGGGACTGAATCAAAACCCAGGCACGTGCCCTGATGGGGAATCAAATTGGTGACCTTTTGATGCTGCAGGAAAATACCCAACACAGGGTACTGGGTATACCCTAATACTGAGCTACACATACTTTTTATTAAAAAGATATATAAATGGCTCATTTGAGCCATATATACTTTTTAATAAAAAGTATATTCAAATCTTTTGCCCATTTTTAGTGGATTATTTAGTGGACATTTTACTGAATTTTGAGAATTCTTTGGATATTACAAACAGAAGTCCTTTAACAAATGCATGGTTATAAAATATTTTTCCCATCTCTGGCTTATTTTCATTCTCTTCACAGTGTCTTTTGTAAAGCAGACTTCATAATTTTGATAAAGTCTAATTTATCAATTTGTTCTTTTATGCACTTGCCTAACCCAAGATCACAATATTTTCCCCTATAAGATTTATAGCTCTATGATTTGCATTTAGGTATATGAAGCATTGCCTTTAATTTTTGCATATGACAAAAAATACATATCAACATTTATGTTACACATATGGGTGGATAACTGTTCTAGTACTATTTGTTGAAAAACTATCCTTTCTCCACTGAATTATCTTTTCATCTTCTTCAAAACGAATAGTCTATATATGCATAATTGTATTTCTCAGCTCTTTAATCTTTGCTACTAAACGATATCATATTGACAAGGCCACATTACCCTGATTTCCATAACTTATAACAAGATTTGACGTAGAGCAGGCTTAGACTTCCAATCTTGATCTTCTTTCTCAAGGTTATTTTGATCATTCTTGGATTTTTGCATTCCCAGATATATTTTAGCATTTCCTTGTCAATTTGTACCCAAGAATATCTGCTGGTATTTTTGTTATGGTTGTGTTAAACCTATGAATCAACTTGGGGAGAATTGACATCTTAACAATATTCAATATTTTTACCAATGAGCAGTGTATGTATTCCCATTTATTTGAGCCTTTTTAAATTTATCTCAATAATAGTCTAATGCTTTTGTGTCAACTGTTCTATAAATATTAATTATGTCAAGTTGGTTGATCATATTCTTCAAGTATTTGATATACTTACTGATTTTCTGCCTACTTGATCCATCCGTTATTAAGAAAAAGGTATTGATATCTCTGACTATAACTTTGGATTGCACTATTACATTTCTCTTTTAATTTTATTACTGTTACCTTGGTATACATTGTGGCTTCATTACTGGGTACATAAATATTTAGGATTGTTATTTTCTCTGGTTGAACTGACCCCTTTATCATGAGGAAATGACCTTGTTTAACCCAGCATTTTTCTTTGCCCTAAATTTCTACTGCAGAGCAGATAATGCAATTTTTCATTCTTTCACTTGTAACTTGTGGGTTTCTTTATATTTAAAGTCTCTTTTTGTAAACAGCATGTAGTCAGTCTGCTCCTTTTTATTTAAACTGAAATAAAATGAGTTAGTTAAGTTGCGATACTTGGGTTAGACTATTTGTATTAATGTGATTATTGATCTGGTGAGCTCTAATTATATCTCTTGTTACTTGCTTTCTATGCATCCCCTCTTTATTCACTTTTTCCAACTTTCTGATTTATTTTTGTTAATGCAATAACTTTTATAATTCAATTTTATTTTTGTTGGCTTATTGACCATACTAACTTTGTTATGTCATTTTAATATTTTGTTTAGTTTTGCATCTTTAACGTATTACTTTGTACCTTCAAGTGATATTACACTACTTAACAGTATAAGAATCTTATAGTAATATGCTAAATTCTCCCTAATGTTTGTGTCATTGCTGCTACAGAATTTGCTTACATATATGTTATAAACACCATACTACAAAATTATTATTTAAGCAGTCAATTATTTTAAGTGATTTAAATAAAATAATAATGTATTTATCTATTTCATTATTATGTTCTTTGTTCTCTGTTTTTATGTAGATTCATATTTTCATCTGGTATCATTTTTCTTCCTCCTAAATAACTTGCTTTAATATTTCTCATAGTATGGGTCTGCTAATGATGAACATTTTTCAGCCATTGTTTATCTAGAATTATTTTTATTTTACTTTTATTCTTATAGATATCTTATCTGGAAAAACATTTTAAGTTGAGCCCTAGATGGTTTTGCTCAGTGGATTGAGCACTAGCCTGGAACCAAAGGGTCACCAGTTCAATTCCCAGTCAGGGCACATGCCTGCTCTGCAGACCAAGTCCCCAGTAAGGGTCATGTGAGAGGCAACCACACATTGATGTTTCTCTCCTTCTTTCTTCCTCCCCTCCCCTCTGTCTAAAAATAAATAAATGAAATCTTAAAAAAGAAGAAAATTCTAAGTTGACAGAATTTTTTGTCTTGCATTATTTTGAACAAGAAATAATTACCTTTATCTTTGTTGCTCTGTGTGTGTATCTTTTTTATTTCCCTTTCATAGTGTTAAGATTTTTTTTATTCATCACTGGTTTTTGAGAGATTTGATTATGTTGTGCATGTTTTAGCATTCTTCAAGTTTTGTGTATGAGTGTGTGTCTGGCACACACTTGAGATGATTAAGGTTCTTGGATCTTTAGGGTTATACAATAGAATTCATCAAATTAAAAAAATTTTCATTGTTACTTTTCAAATGTATTTTAAATTTATATTTCTCTTTTGTTATCCAATTACAGTATTTTTGGCTGTTTTCATTTGTTGATAGTTAGCTGATGGTCAGTTAATTATTTTTAATTGAAACATTTTAATTGATTTAGAAATAGAGAAAGAAACATCAATTGTTGTTTCAGTTATGTATGCCTTCATTCTTGAATGTCCCCTGACCAGGAATCAAGCCCAGCAAACTTAGTGTATCTCTAAACAACAGCTACCCTGCCAGGAGTCGCAACTGATTTTTTAATTGTAGTTTTTTTTTCTTCATGAATTTTATTTTAGCTTCATTTGCTCTGTCTTCGAGTTCACTGTTTTTTCTTTTTTTTCCCTCTGTAATGACTATTCTGCTGATAATTTTACCCAATGTGCTTTTTATCTCAAACATAGTTTTTGTCTCTAAAAGTTCAGTTGGAGTTTTTAATATATCTTATATGCCTAGACTTATCTTTTTAAACATATAGAAAATATTCATAGTAACTATTCTTATGTCATTGTCTGCTAGTATCTGATTTCCATTTATCACACCTAGAACAGTTTATTATTATTTTTTCTTCTCATTATGTTTTATATTTCCCTACTTATTTATATGGCTGGTAATCTTTAAACAAGTGTTAATTGTACCTTGAGGAGTACTGACTATTTCTGAGATTTTATGAAAACAGTTGAGCACATTGTCGGATACAATAAAGTTTCTTGTTAACAGTCTGATCATTTTTCAATTATTTTAAAATGTATCAGCTATAATCAGATTAATTCTCATTCCCTGTTGGGCCAATTATTACTCACTCTTCACACAAAACTCTTTGTGTGAGACCCTCTTTTAAAACCAACTCCGAGGCCTCAGGAATCCTGAGGTTTTTCTAGTCTGTTGGTGAGAATAGTTTCTATGCTTGGACCTCTAATTCTTTCAGACATTTGTCTTTCCCTCAGTCTTGGACAGTTTAGTATCTGCTCACCTGCTGATTATGAAAAAAAATGTGTTCACATGTTCGGTGTTTTCTCTCTGTGCAGCTCTCCCTTCTGAGGATTTCATCATGTGAATTCTAGCCGCCAGTATCTCCCCAGGCTTTCAAATCAGTCTCCTCAATTCATGGAGATTGCAAGGGACCCACATCCCTGTACCACATACTGGAAACCCTGCAGGCACAGAGACTAGGAAACAGTGGGACTCTATCCTGTTTCCGAGTTCTCAGGATCACTGCCCCTTGTTAACTGATGTCCAGTGCCTTGTAACCCAACCCATACTGGAAGGGGGGTTAGAAAACACATACACACACAGTGGCGCTTAAAGTTCATCAGGAATGTTGATAGGTCAGCATTCAGGAAGTCACACAATACAGCTCCCTGCCCCCCAACATTGCTTACAGTAGTCACTCACCGTATTGAAATTTAGATGTAGAAGCATGCTTAGATATTATTCTATACAACGACCTTCTGAATTGACCTCAATACATCATAAAAGGTGTCTTGTGCCTTAAGTCACATCATTCATGGACTTGCTGAGGACAAATACTATGATTTTATATTTCAGCACAAGGCCTCATGATGTTTTTGGCAAAGACTAAATATACTGTGACACTTTTGACCAACCTTTACTATCTTCTTAGCTGAATCCAAGAGAAACTAAACTGTCCACATGTGTCAAGACACAGACTGTGGCTTCTTCATCCTTACAAGACATTTCTTTTCTCTCAAGTGTTACCTTTGTTTCTATGTTATTTCTGTTTTCTTAACTTCAGCCATTGAACAACTAGAGGTTAATCCAACAGAAGAAAATAGGACAAGTACCAAGTACTATAATGTCTCTCTGTTTCTACGATTACTCCTGTTTTGACCTATTCCTTGATAAGCCTAAATTGAAAATAAAATGATAGATATGCTTTGTGAATGAAATCGAAGTCCATCCAGGAGATTTAAGCAACACTTAAGGGTCTGTGAATTGCCTCCACTGGCTTAGTGTCCCAAGGTAATGCTAGTGGGCTGGGAACTCTCATCCCAAAATAAAGTGAGCAGTGTCAGCCAGTTCACTGCAGCAGACAGCTGGTCCATCTGAAGGGTTTCACATCCTTAACACTAATGCGGAAATTCTTGGTCTTCAAAGGAATGGAAAAGGACTAAAGACAATAGAATCTCAATGGTGTTGAGTGAGTGTCAATGGTACTGAGGGAAGATAAAAATGGGTGATGGAAAGGAGTAACTGAATAAGGAAACACTGTGTGGAGTGATAATAATAACACAAGTGACAATAATAGGATGCTAATGTCAAGTGTTGTTTCACAAAACATCTATATGTAGTACTAGAGTTGATTCTCAACTGTAAGGATAAATAGTATCCTCGCCTGCATTTTATGGACAAGAAGCCTGGGTGTGGTGGAGAGAGAGATGTGAAACAAATTGTTGGATTACCCAGCATATCCCAGCCAAGTGACTCTGAGGAAGCTCTTTCTGAGCCCCACTTTTCTCAGTGGTGCATAGGAACGACACAGCAATTCCCAAATGTGTTATAAGAAGTATGGTGTTATTCCTGGCTGGTGTAGCTCAGTGGATTGAGCTCGGGCCTGAGAACCACACGATCATGGTTCAATTCCCAGTCAGGGCACATGCCGGGTTTTCAGGCCTGTTCCCAGCAGGAGACCCACGAGAGGCAACCATACATTGATATTTCCCTCCTTCTCTCCTTCCTGTCCTCTCTAAAGATAAATAAATAAAATCTTTTTAAAAAGAAGTATGGTGTTAATGAGTATGAAACTTCTAAGCTACATATTTTATGTATAATATGTTACAAATCACTGTTTAAAACTGATTATCCATTGTCACTGACCTAATAAAGCTTGTTAATCTAACATTTATGATTTAAGAGCTTATGTAAATTTTACTTAACCGTAGTATCTCTTCTACAAAATAAGAGTTATCATTATAATCAACTTCAACTTTCATTATATTTGTATTTTTCTGTTAGCAAAATACTTTAACAGAGGGGAAAATAAAGTTTAAAAACATACATAGAGTCTAGTAAGGAATAAGCATCTCTCCATAAGTTATAGAAAACAAGTATTTAAGTACAGTTCACTCTAGAGATGATCCTTAAGATAATAATTAAGTAACATGAAAAATCAGTACTTGTTAAGTGCTTTCTATATGCCAGGCAGATTTTAAGGACTGTGCTTGTTTTTTAAAATTTGATATTTACTATAAATTTATGAAGTTAAATACTAGTATTACTATTGTGCATATGAAAACATTGAGGCTTGGTCTACTGAGTAGATGATTTATGACTTGAATACAAATTTGAGGGACTGTTGGGGGAAATTGATAGCTATTTTAAGACACAGCACAGTGACTAGAGAGTGATTTGTTTTCCTTTTGGTGTCTCCGGACTGCTTATCGTCTACATGCCAGAGATAACGCTCTGCTCCTTCTGCTTCTGTAAACTGCCTCCTGCTTTTGTGCCAGAAGTAATGGTCTGAAGGACGGGCCTTCCCTTGCTCTATAAAAATAACTGCTCCCCTGCTGCTCAGTGCCCAGAATTTGGAGACTGACTCCTCTGGGTCTGCGTGCATAAAATAAACTTCCACTTGGTACACCCGAAAGCAGCTAAGTTGTTTTCTGTAACAGGACCACAACAAATATGTGTTTACTCAATACTCCAAATGACTTCTAATGATAATGACAGTAACGACAGAGAGAGTATGGAAAATAGTTGCCATATTGACTGCACACTAGATATTTCATGTTTTCTCTAAGTATTTGACATCTGCAGGTACTACCTAACTCAAGATAGTGCTACCTAACTGCACCATGAGTCTTTTTTGCAAGTTAACTTACTTTTATTTTTTCCCATTGAGAATAATGTTACAATAAACAGCTATGTATAACATCTCCCCTTCCCTTAATCAATGGGTTATTTCCAAAGGACAGGTTCAGGCACAATGAAATTTTAAGCCAAAGAATATACATAAGAACCCTAATGCATACTGACATATTTCTTACCAGGGTTTCCTCCCACCACCTGCTTTGGATGGTCAGGGTTTGCTCTTTGGGCCATATACATACTTATATGCCCACATACCATCAACTCTTACCTCCATTTTAAGTGGAAATTATAGTGATGTTTTCCTCCTTTTTGGTTATAGTACAAGGTAAAGAAAAAGTAAATTGAGGCATATGAGTTATTGATTGGAGGCAGGGTGCCATTTGTCAAAGCAGCCACTGGCCTGAAATATCAGCAACTGTAAAACCACATGTGCCCTATCACAGATTTTCGGCTCATGTTCTATTTTGGAAACACAAAGGCTTATTGATTGCATTCTCAAATTAAAACTCAGCTTGATGGTTGCAAACACACTGTTGACTATAATACATTTATTTTTGAGACTTGTTTAACTGTAGCAGCTAAGAAAATCAATGTGTGGGGCCCAGCTAGACTGACCTTTAACAAACAAATAACTTTTTTTTTCCTCTCCATTCCTCATGTAATTTTAGTCCTGCTTTTCCATGGTCTCATGACCTCATGGTATTTAGAAAATTCCACAAAAGCAGTGTTAGGTAGTTTGAGGTAAAGATGGCTTGATTGAGACAAAAGTAAAAGCTACATTGGTACAGGTTGTAATTTTTTATTTTTATTTTTAAGAATGTTTTTGAAGTCACTTTATGGACGTAACAGTCTCACCGGGATGTGCATATGCTCAAACTCATCAAATTGCCCAGGTTGAATTCATGGTCCAGGACAGAGGACCTAAATGAACCAGTAGCTAATGTGTCTTGATGCATCTTTATGTATTTTTCTTTGCCCCCTTGTTCTAGGAGGTTGCCTTTGATGAAATTAAACATGGGACCTCGAGAATAAATATCAGGTAGAAAATGAGAAGACTCTTGGGTGACATAAAATTTATAGACATAGAGATCATCAGAGGTGCTCAAGCTCCTTCAAGAAGAAACACATTCTGTAGTGGGAAGGTAAACAGCCATTCCACATGAAATCTGTGTCTTTTGTGTCTCTGGCAACACCTTCACATCTGTAAAACACTCCTTGGTTGAGTCCCCCAAGTTAAGACTTTTGAGAGGGAGATGGATGGCAGAAGGAAAGATCCACACTGTGCTGGTATTTAAGAGCGACAGCATCTCAGGGGCAAGGGATATGTCGGCTGAAAAGAGCCTACTTGGCCTCACTCATTCTATTTTTTTTTTTTTGCAGCTTTATTGAGCTTAAACTGATATGTGAAGAGTTGCACATAATTAATGTGCATAATTTGATGAATGTGGATATATCATCATCACGGTCAAGAGAACAGACACAGGCAACACCTCTCGGAGTTTCTTTGTGTCCCTTTTTGTGTTTATGGGGACGTGTGAAGAGCACTTGATGTAGGGTCTACAGTCCCAGCAAATCTTGAAGTGCACAGCCCCACACTTTCAATTATAGGAACCAGGTTGCACAGCAGATTTCTAGAGCTCATTCTTGCTCTGCATTATTTATTCCTGTATGCATCCCACAGACACTGAGCACAGGCGAGTGGTTGTCCATGTGCCCAGACTCCAACCGCAGAAGCAGACACACACAGGAATAAGAACAGTCACTGAGCCAAGTTCTGAGTTGAGGCAATGCCCACAGTGCTGTAGAAAACTCTAGAGAAAAGTAAGCACAGATACCAGAGCTGAAAAGTGTCTCCAAGCAAAAGAGACAAGATTTGCTGAACTAGATATTGAGAACTATGTAGACAGGGGATCTGCGGAGAAGATGAAGAAACAAGGCCAAGTACAGGAGCACGAGGTTACCAGAGGGTTCTTGCTGGCGAATGGGCACATGGAGTGGAGGCATGCCTAAAGCTTTTTTTATGCTGGATATGAGGCTTGAACTGTTTTTTTTTTCCCCTTTCTTTTCCTGGAGTAGAAAAACATGTTTTACTTTTTTTTTCTTTTAAATCTGTTTTCAAACAGCAGCCATTTTGAGTTAGACCACTTACCACTTTTGCAGAAGTTTAAATTACTTTCATTTCACTCAAAAGAAAATCCAATCAAAAAAGATTCAGAGGACGTTGCATGCCTTTCCCCTTCATCCTTCTCACCTCTTACTGGACTACCTTATCATTCACTCTAAGCCAACCACATGCCTTCATTGTTGTTCCTTAAACACTAAGTAGCTTCCAGCCTCAGGGTCCTTTCTCAGATACGTCCCTGGCCTGGAAATCTCATTTCCCCAAATCCTTTCTGCAGGCCTTTGCTGAAACATCTCCCAGCTTTTGCTGACCACTCTATTTAATCATTTGGAATAAGACCTTCAACCCAGAAGCTGCTTCTCTGCCTTTTCACCTTGACCTTTCATCATAGAACTTAGTAATAAGTGACAGTAATGTCAAAAATGTTGCACATTTCATTCATTTACCTGCTAATTTTCTGCCCTCTCTGTTTAAAAAGTAAGTTCAATTCAGGCAGACACTCTCAACCACTGGACTTAGAATACATGTTGTTTCCGAGAGTTTCTGGGTAGCCCCAAACTTCAGGGGTGAGCTTGTGTCCTCTGCTTGCCAGTCCAGTCCCCTGCTCCCCTGCCCAGGGACACTTGTTAACTCAGTCCATTCTCCCTGTCTCTGTTATCCTGCCTGGACCAACCGCCTGATGTACCGATTTCACGTAGGTGTCAAACTCAGTTTGCCAACATTACCATATTTCCTTGCATCGTCCTGCAAAACGAGGGAGCAGGTTTGAAACCAAGGGCCTACTCATGGAATACTAATCCACTATCATGAAATTCCTTTTTGTGGGGAAGAAAAAAAAATTGTGCTGGAAAGTTGAACTTTAACCAAGTCAGGTAAAGAAAACAATAGGAACGACAACATTTTAGTGCAGAGGTCAAGAGTCACTGAGTGAGTAGCTTTAACCTAAGTTGCATGGGCTAGTATATGCCACTCTGGTGTCACTATGTAACTATGCAATGTAACAGTATAACCTTTTCAAGTTCCCAGAGATAACTCGCTCTCTTCCACACACTGATGGAAATAACACCAGAATTATGAACCCCGAAAGACATATGTTGGAGCACAACTTCCCAGTCTCCCATCTCTTCTGCACCGTTAGCTCCATCCTAAAATCGCCATTTCTTGTCCTTTTTCCACTTGTCATGACAACTTCCTCAATAAGATCAAGAGTGCTACCCCCACCTAGAACTCTTTCTTAGTTCTGGTTTCCAGGAGAAAAAGCAACAGTCTCCCCAACAAACTGACATCAGAAAAATACCAGTCACCTTCCTGCACTCTCAGTGGCATATAATACAGTGTTCATGGAATTGTATAAGGCATCAGGTGTAAGTAGCAACTGTTTTTCTACAGGATATTAGCACCTCTTGTCAAGATACACTTACAAAACAGTTTTTTACAAGAAATACATGAGCTACTGCCTTAAATAGAAGATCGATTTTCAAAGATTAACTCCAGAGAATTACATTAACATGAAAGCCTCACCTCACCCAATTTTAACATCCTGTTTTCTTTAAAATCAAGCAATCAGAGAGCACATTCTGAGGTTGGCACCAATACAAAAAAAACAAAGCCACAGTTCCATTGAGATTAATGTGTTTATTTGTACTATTAAATGTGTGTGGCCAAATGTCACAGCCTTCGGCTTGGAATGCCATGGGTTTGTAAAGTAAAATATAAATCTCACTTTCTTAACGGCAGCAGTTAAAAGAAACCAAGCATTCTGCTTCCCTCCCCCACCAAAGATTCTTTTGTAAATTTAAGTCCTGAATTGTCTCCCTGTCCCTTTTCCCGTTACTCTTCCAGTTTCCTGGAATGGCCTAGAGCATGATTTTACACTGGGAGTCAGAACTGCTCAGACTCGGTGCTCCCAGAAGTAGGTAAAACTTCCAGCTCTGCAGGAGTCACAGAGAGTTGGCTAGGGTAATGGAACTGCAGACACAAGAGCTCACTTTTTAGGGCTGGTCAGTGTGAAACTCTATAACAAATGCTCTAACCTGCCTCTAATAAAGAGCCTTTCCTTCACCAAATAAAGACGCTGTCCTCTGGAACACTCAAAGATTTTTTTAAATGGTCCATTTTTTATTTACAATTCTACATTTGCTATCAGGTCCTTCCAATATAGAGGAAAGAAGAAAGAAGCATGAGGCCAACCTGACTGAAATTTCAAATTATGTACTCGAGGAGGGTATACTGGGTAACAGCATGTTCTTTCCAATTACAAAGAGTTAATTGTGCTTTTTAATGAGGAAACTGGCGTGTGTTCAGTGCCTACCATGTGTTCAGTGCTTTACATTTCAGATTTGTTATTTTTCACAATCCCTGTACGATATATACCACTATCCCCCCTCGCATGAGGGAAAATCATCGAAGCCAAGTGACTGGCCTAGAGTCCCATAGTCTTATAACATGGGAAGAAAGAACAAAAACTCCATAATCGGAATACCGGCGTTCAAACATCCCCTCCATCGTTTGCTGATAGGACGCAAATCTCAGTCTTACAGGCTGTGCCATGAGGTTGACTGACCTTCCCACACAGAAATACTCATGTTATAATTTATCACCAAACAAAAATATAATGCACAGAACTTTAAAAAATTACTTTAGCACAATAGAAAAGTTCTGATGAGATATGGGAGAGTTTAAAATCTAAAACAAACAAATAATACAAATCTTACCATTTACTACAACCAGAGGATATCATGCTAAGTGAAAAAACTCAGACAGAAGAAAGACAAACACCATATTATTTGACCTATATGTGGAATCTAAAGGATAAAATAATTATAATAAAATAAAATAAATAGAAGGAGACGCATAGACACAGAGAACAAACTGACAGTTGCCAGAGGGGAGGGGGTTGGGCAGCTGGGTGAAAGGTTACGGGATTCGAAGGTACAAATTGGCAGACACAACGGTGATGAGGATGTGAAGCGCAGCACCGGGAATACAGTCAATCACATTGTAATAAGTACAAATAACTGATCGGGATATCACTTCATAAATGACGTGAATGTCTAACCACTATGCCATGCAACTGAGACTCATATAAAATAATATTGGACATCAAGTGTAATTTATAAATAAAAAAAACAAAACCTTAGCAGAAAGTAAGGGAAGTGTCTGATTAGATTACTAAATAGAATAACATAAATCATCAACGGATATAATTATTTTTATCCCATTAGTTATAATAAGGATTTTAAAAATTAAACAAGAAGGTATCATGTTATTCTAACATATTAGAAAAGAATAGCAAGTTACATTTAGCATGGGAGAAACAGGAACTTTTATATGCAAATGTGACAGGGCGATAGTGTAATTTTTTCAGAGAGTAGCTTTCTAATATATTCTTATAGATTCATACTATCAAATACAAAATATCTAAGTATTGATCTTGAAAAAATAATTGATGCTCTGGGCTGAATGATACAGCTCCCCCCAAAAAAAAATTCATAGGGAAGGCATCTGCCCTACTCAGTCTACCAATGTAAATGTTATTCTTACCCCAAAACACACTCACAGACATAACCACAATAATGTATGACCAAATAAAATATCTGGGCACCCAAGGGACACTCAACTTTATGCACAGAGTTGCCAATTAGAAATATATTTTAGTATTTACTCTATCTGCATTTTATACTGTGGTTTATCTTGTGGCTAGTTTCTGTTTTGTGTCTTTAAGTTTGTTGATCTTTTCTTTGTAAGTGTCTAAATGCTATTTATTCCATTCAGTGTATTTTTAACTTTAGGCACTGTGTTTTTAATCTTCACGAATTCCCCTGGGTCTTTTTTGTATATTCCATTAAAAAAAATCTGGCCATGTTTACCCATATTTAAAATATCTATTTGAATAACTGGAGCATGTTGTAGTTTCTGTTGTAATGCTCCCAATTCTGTCATGTCTGTCATTTCAAGATCTGTTTGTATTACAAACTTTTTCTCCAATGGGCTATGTTTTCCTCCTTTTAAAAAATAATGTATTGACTTTTGATTGAATGCGGGAGTATGTGAATGTTCTATTTTTTATTGCTAGTTTTTATTTTATTTCTTTAAAGAGTTTTGGGCTGCATCTGACAAGCTGTTTAATTACTTCTGTTAATTTAAAATTTTTGAGAATGTTTTTAAAGTGAAAGGAAATTACTACTCTCTATTTTACATAAAGGTCCCAAGTTCCTTTTCAATTACCATTTATTTAAATTTATTTAAATTATCTTTTTCTCATAGACTTTTAAGTCAAGATTCTATTTAGTATATTTATTACATAAATATATTACACATAATAACAATTTCCTGAAAATGGCTTATTGCATTCAATTTGAAGTTATTTTTATTACAATTCTTGCCAAAGCTTTATAGAAGAATGTAAATGAAGACTTAGTTTAGTACTTGGTAAGCCAGTCTTGTTAAAAAAATAAACGTTTTATTGTACCACACAAGTCCTAGAAAATGAAAGTTACTCTCAACAGCTATGACACGGTGGGTGACTTTTATGATGGAATAGATGTCGAACATTAGAATAAGTCAAAATAAGCATTTTTTAAATTTTAAAAGCTGTAGAGATTGTTGTTTATTGGTTGGTTTGTTCATTGGTTTTTGGTGGCGACAAGAGGGGGAGTGAGTTGGTAGTAGAATCTATTCAATCAAAAGTTACCTGTCCTCTGAGGCCTGGCTCCTCTCTTGACTGTTCTGATTGTCCTGTGTAACCAGCCAGGTGTCTCCAGAGGAGTCCCTGTATCATCTATATCATTTCTGTATCAACTCTGTATCATTTCTGAGAATTCTTTGGTTTACAGGTCTTAAATCATGGGGTTTTTCTTCCCTGCCTCTTAGGGTATCACTCTATCCATGAGAAGGTTGGTTTCCAGCTAAAGAGTCAAGAAGCCTCTGTAAAGAGAGCTGGGGCCGCTTTCCTATGCATTGACCTTCTCTTGGACTCGCAGCCACACATTGTCAAGCTGCTGTGGCCTCCCTGACCACTGTCTCCCTCATCTACTCAGCGAGATTGCTGGTCTCAGTAGCATCCCCTGCCTGAGCTTCATTCCCTCCTTAGCTCCAATCAGAAAGCGGAGCCATCACAGGCCCTCACCTGGTTAGTCTGAATTTTTCCAGACATCAGTTTTCACTGTGCATTGTCCAGCTTTTTTAAACAGTTCTATATGTTGTTCAATTCTTTTTAGTTTATATTGCAGAAGGGTAATTTCAGACTCTCTCATTGCATTATGGTCAAAAGCAGAAGTTAAAAATTCATTTTGCATTCTATTTTCCACCTCAATTTAGGACCAGCCATGATGTACAAATATCTTCTTAGTGGTTTTGCAATGAGATTAAATGCCATAAGACACCCAGAATGCCAACAGTATGCAAATGCTCCCAAATTTAATTTTAGCTGTGTCTCATAACTTCAGGAAGAAATTAAAGTCGAAAAATTAAAAATTAAATAACTGTGCAAGTTGAACTCCAAAAGAATTAATGCTTAGCTTAAAATGAAATTCTTCTTTGTGAATTAAAGCTCTAGGGAATCAAAGTCTAAAGTGCACCCTTCCCAACTTCTTATTTGGCTCATTTTCAATGAGACACAAAGTGAGGATTTCTTTTGTGGCAGCCAGGAGCACCAACAATCCCCTCTCATTTCCACTGTAAATTTTATTTTTGCTCACTTCCCAAGGAGTCTAAATAGAATTGACAATACTATAGCAGTGACCTTCAGAGAATGTGATTCAAGTTATTACTATCTTCTTGCAAGTTTTTGAAATGTACAGTAGCAAGTCACCAGGTATAATTTTGGCTCCTATTTAGTCTATATTTATAATTATATAGCAATACTCATATTTGACTGTGTTGTCCCTTTTCCTCCTCTCTAGCTCCTTTTATCCTGGCAAACAACTGCCAATGCATGACTATTTCTAGTGCTACCATGTCCTTATTTCCCTTTTAGTCATTTTGAGGTGTTTTTGTTGTTGTTTTGACCCTGTCCTGTGCCTGTCTGCACTGTCTCTTACAGTGGAATCTGTCCTATTTTTTTTTCCTTTCACTAGGAAGAAATTATTTAATCTAGAGCTAATTCAAAAACATCTGTCTGGGATGAACCCGTGGATGGGGTCAGATTCAGGTACAAGCTGTGGCATTCTCTTACAAAAGAAAAAGGAAATGACATTTCAATGAAAACAACACGATGATCCCTGATCCTGCTTTTGCATCCTGTGCTTTTGTGTGAGTTGGCACCGGAGGGATGTTCCTGGAATCCTGGTAATGCCAGGGTGGCGAACAACACTGTGACACTTCATGGAAATGACTGCAGTTCACATGCAAATACTACACTCAACTCAGACTAATTGTGTCCTCACTTAACTTCCCTTTAGCTGGGTCCCCAGAGTGTCTACGGTAACTCCCATTAAACAAATCAGTTGGGGGAGAGAGAAGGAGGGTGAGTCAGAGTCTAAGCAAGCGATGGTCATAACCAATTAGGGCTGACTTCTGCCAGCTTCACAAAACACAGGGCTCTATGAACACCTTGCTGCAAAGCTTCAGTGACTATGGAGGGAAACTGTACATAAATGGCCCTGAAGTTTATGCTTCTCTACCTTCGCCATAAACCCCCTTTTGGAGAAGTGTTTACATCAATCCACGGTTAGTGCCTGGCCCTGAAAGAGTCAAATTTGGAGCCCCTAAGCTAATATTTTATGACTACTCTTGGCACTAACCATTAGAAGTTGGGCCTCCCTACCTTTGTCTAGCTCACGGGCAGCTCATGTGCCTCACATCTGAAACCAGAAGATATTGCTCTCTCTTATAATATCTAAAAGGCCAAGAAGACTCTTTCTCTTCTGGTAAAATGTTTGCCTTGGCAGGCATGGCTCAGAAAAGTCTGCATTTTCTTAGCTCGAGAGGAAGTTACCTAAATGTGGCCGCCCTCTCTTCTGAGGCTGGTTGCAGCCTCACCGGAAAGTGGCTCAGCATCACCAAGCCAGCACATGCCATGGCCACTTTGTAAGGTGGTATATGCGACTGGGCCAAGCTTTGGCAGCATGCGGCCAGGGTCTGACAACTCCCCACCTTTTCTTCCATTGAGCCCGCAGTCCTTGGCTTTACTGAGATCGTTACCTTTGCTGAGGCTACGTGTGCAATATTCTCTTACCAGACCCTCATTTCCACAGTTTTGTTAAAGAATCAGAACTTCTATTACTGAGCCCAGTCGCTGCCACTTACTTGAGTCCTGTGGCCTACACCATTCCTGAGGACCAATTTTGCATAAAATATATATGGCTCGAGCCCCACTGCATAAAGATTTTACACGTGGCAGTAATAAAACATGCTGCTTGCCTAGCACAAAATAGTCCTAAGCTGCAAAGACTAATTAAGGTTAAAATTCCATGTGCTTCTGAAGCTTCAGCCAGGTACTTGGGTGGCTGTGGTTAAAATTCAATTAAAAAAAACTGTAAGCTTTTATTCTGGTATAAGGCTATATAAGTCATGAAGCTTGAAATACCATATCCACATAATAGGTCTAATATTAGGCATGTTAAACTCAACAAAAGGTTTCCTGTGCATTATATTCTAACCTAAACATCTGTTGTATAGATAAAGCTTCATGTGAAGACTATTAATACTGGATCCACTATGCCAAGGTTGGAATCTTTGTTCTGCCATTTACTAGGTATATGATTTTGGTCAGCACAATGTCCCTTCTCTGTGATTCAAGTTCCTCATCATGAAAATGAAGATAACACTATGATATGATAATGCTAAATATAGCATTGTTATAAATATTAAATGAGTTCATATTTGTAAAGCACATAACAAGTACTTTATAAGTGTTTGTTAAGCATACATACACTCATACATATATTAATAAGCCAATCAGTTACAGCCTATTTCTCAAAGTCCACAGCCTGTACACACATTCAAATGAACTCAACCCCCAACTTCAGTCTCTTCGCCGCCATTACCAGCAACAGGGAGGCAGAGCCTTTACAGCAAGTTGATTGCCTAGAACAGCCATCCCAATCCTTCTGGCCCATGCTCTGCATCCTGGGGTTTGAAGAGGCTCAATGGCTGGCATTCTGTTTTTCCTTTAGTTCTGAACAAAATGAGAAATCAGATAAAGTAGGGCTGATGAGGGTAAATGCCAACTTTATTGCTGATAAAGCTAATATTAATGAACCTGGCTTATATTATTGACTTGCGCATTTTCCAATAGAACCTCAAATAATTTAAGCAACTTACCTACTCAGAATGGCCAGCCCAAACTAGAAAAGGTCTCTTTACATGTATTGTGTGTGTGTGTGTGTTCCACTCTATAAAATTTACATGAAGAAGAAATAGAGTAAAATATATATCCTTACAGACACCATGAGCCCAAAAGTAATGGAAGAGGAAATGGCTAGACTGTGTGTTTCCAATTTATTCTTCCATCCTCACCAATCAGAATACTCCCCTCTAATGGAAAGGAAGTGAGGGGATGAGAAGAGGTCAGCAGTGTTGGCTAACAGGTGCTCAGTCAGCCATTGTCATGGAAACACTGGATCACAAAACATATACAAGTTCGGCGGCTAAAGGCAATACTTTTATTGTAATCAACTGAAGCCCAGATGAGGATTGGAAGATCCAAACTGAGCTCAACTCATTGCTCTGCCTCAGCCCGCAGGTTTGCTGAGCTGGTTGGGGTGACTCTACCCAATGGGCATTTACTCTGGGGAGCAAGCTGAAGGGGGTCACAGAAACAAAGAAAATTCTCCTCCAGGTGATGGCAGAAGCACCAGTGGGAAAGAAAGAGAAAACACACACAGAGCCTCAAAACCCAGACACAGATCCAGCACATGGACACTTGCACCCACACGTCTTCTGATAAAGTCACATGGCAAAGCCCAGCATTGAGAGGTGAGTGTCCAATCCACCCACAATGAAACCACAGATGTGGGGGAAGGCAGAGACAAGTGACCACTTGGGGGCCAGTGACTAAACTCAACTCCAGTCCCTAAAACAACTGTCTGGCAGGCTCAGGAAGTCTCCTACTCTCTGACTCTATATAAAATACTGCTTATGGCACACCCACCTGCTTTGGAGAGCTCTATTCCAAACAACCACAGTCATAAAGCACAGAAACAAACACTGGCATCCTTGCTCGAAATGATTTATAGTATACGGTAGATGTTCAAGAGTTTTTGATGAATGAAAATGAATGAGTGAGTGATAAGTTGTTGTTTTAATCTCTTACTGTTGACACTTAACCAGAGGTCTCCCATTTTCCCCCTTCCTTTACCCCTGCACCAAGCCCCTGCCCCATTATCATCCTTTACCACATTGTTTTCTGTGCCCATGTGCTTTTAGGCTTTGAGTGTTATTTAAATTCATTGAGACTCATCTTTAAAACATAAATATGAGTAGTTTGGCCATTAAAATGGTCATAAATAACGAATCTCATCATTAACTCATGAGTTTGTGCATTGATTTTCATAGGTGTTTTCAAAAACATTTTATTATTATTATTTTTCTGCTATGTCAATTTTTGCCTTCATTTTTCAACATTTGTTTTTCTGTACTAAATTATTCAAATTTTACTTTTAAATATATTCTGGACTTCCATGACTTTAAAGTTTTTCTCTGACTCCTTAATCTCTCCTTTAAGACTCTGCAATTTAATGATACAGATATTAAATGAGAATAAGTGGTCAAACACAGAAGACCTTAGAGTTATAGAACGTTGCTTTTAAGTAGACAGAGATTATATTTTGATTTCATGTTTCTGTGGTTTATTTTTAAAGTAAAAAAAGATAAAAGATTCATTGTAACCTAAAAGGATAAAAATCAATATTGTGACAATATAAATGTCAACTGTAGCTGAAGATTACCTTAGAAGTACCTTATTTTCTAATATATTCGTGCCTATGTGGTAAAACTGAAAAGCAATTTGAGCAAATCTCAGAATAAATAAATATGTATGAATGTACATGACATCAAAATACCTGGACTGAAGAATCAGCAGTTTCGAGTAATAGGATTATTAAGCATTTATTGAGCATGTACTACAGTCACAAAATCGGGCTAACCCCCCTGGGTACATAAAGATTGGCACATTGCCCTACAGCAGAGTCTAGCCCTCACTGCCTGCATCAGTCCAGTGTGTTGAGCTTCAGTGACCTCATCCGTGAAAGCTGACATAGTAGTTTTTTGTTCATTTGCTTTGGTTTAGAGCAATGTCACTAATAAGCAACTTTCATTAGCACAAAGCTTCTCACTGTTTCAACATACATTTGAGGAAACTGAAAAGCTGAATATAAAACCTATAAGGTTATCATGCCAATAAAACCCAGGAGGAAGGTGACCGGATGTGCAAACACAGGCTTTGGAGTCTGCGCCAGTTCAAATCATAGCCTTGTCACTTACTAGATCTGAGAAAATGGCACAATGAAATTTTCTACTTCTTGGAAATGAGAGGAATGAAAGAGAACCCAAGCTTATGACAGTGTCTGGCACCCACGCTGTGCTCAATACATGTGACTGTGATTGGGAAGGGAAACCCTTACTCGCCTTTTTGATCACATAGTTTATGTATTTCCAGACATGCTCAGGGGCTGCATGTAGGATGATTAAATAAAACTACATTTTGCATTTACCTCCACGGTGCCTGACAAGTAGTGCTACTCGACAAACTTGTATTTATTTATTAAATAAATAGATTCAATTCTTAGTCTTTAGGAATTTAGTGGGGAAATACACCTATCTGCACCCACTCTTTACATTTTAATCTCTCCAAGGAGCTGTGACGTTCACACTCAGCTTATGAACAAAACAGGAAGTGCTACCCTACTATTTGTCTGTCATTACCTTATTTAAATCAGAATCTCCTAACCAGATCATCACTCCCCTTGGCTTTGACTTTACACATTTTTAAACTAAAAGCAGTCTAATAAGTAGGGAATGGCTTACTTAACAGGTGGCACAGCCAATACCCAAAATGTTTTAAATCAACAATGCTTTTTCTTTTAGTTTTTATTCTTTTTGCCTTTTTTTTTCAATTTTAGAAGTAAACCAGCAATTCTTTTGTCAGAACTTCACACCAAGCAGTGTGGTGGGTGCCAGGCTTCAGCAAAGCTAAGGCAGAATGCTGTCTCTCCTCTGAGACAGACAACAGACAGGGCTGATGGTTTGGGGGAGAAAGACACATGGGGAAAACGTGTGGTTCATTTCAACATGCAACTCCCCAAGTATTCACAGCCTAAGGTTTTGTCCGTGCCCATAGGAGGGCAGACTTTCTTAATCTAGTAAGAAGTAATATTTGGTAAATTCTTCAAGAAGTGGTATTTTTGCTGGCAGAAGTGAGGCTGTCTCACAGAGTGGCATGGAAAGCCTTCCAGTGACCCACATATGGGAAATAAGGGTTATTGTAGAAGAAGCAAAATCAGAGGACGGCCCCTGGGTTCCCGGTGTCCCATCTCTGTCCAGCTGTGGAAAAAGTCTGACTTTGTCTTCATTGGGACGAAGGCCAGTGTCCAAAAGTTCTGTACCATTGCTTCAGTCCACATCAAAGCTTAGTCTAGTTGAGTCCCTGTCCCCATGCTGCTAGCTTAGCTTCTGTTCCTGGCTACGCTGCAGCTGCATGGCTGTACCTAGGCTCATGCGTGGAGTCCACTGGGCTGCCAGACTCCCAGCTGCTGCTTGGGCCGAATGGCTGCTCTGGAGAGAGAATGTGCAAATGAACAAGGTGAGTGTATGTTAGAGAGGGGGAAGAGAGAGAGAGAGTTAGTTTTATTAAGTGTGAATTATATTATCTCTGGCTTGGGAAGGACCAGGCACTCTTTTGAAATAAATAATCAATTTTCAAATCTTTTGTGAGCTTCTGTTGGTTCCTTCCCATGAACAATCTATTTTTCTAGATCTTCCAGGGTTCTGTGTCCTTCACCCAATTTGATTATTTTCCCAGGCTAGACAGGCAGGCCTCTATGGTCACCTCCTACCACACATGCCCCGAAGTGGAAGTACCTCCCTCTGTGCCATCCTTCTTGACTTCTACTGGGCATGTGCCATTGCTGAGGAATCATTGCTGCTGTTTGTATTCCTTCCCTCATAACGACCAGTAAGGATCCTTCCTGCCCATTCGGGATTTGGTCCTGATGCCGTAGTCTTCTAGGCAGCTTATAAATGATGCAACTTCCTAGTGAGGCAGGCTCAGCATCTGATTCAGCTCTGCAGTTAATTAGGCTTCCTATGTCTGATTCTTTCTGCTCTCCTTTTATTAATATCTAACCACCCATGCTAACAATGTAAGTAACAGACACATAGCTTTCATGTGCATTTTTATTAATGCAACTGACACTATAAATGTGCATAAATTGATTAGTCTTATGTTGCATACCCAAGGCATTTTCTTGGACTCCAGATTCCTGCTTGAGTTCTGCTTCCTCTTTCCAATATAAGCCATATCCACAGTGAATCATTCATAAGTTCCAGTCTAAGTTTCTTTAAAATGGATCAGAATGTAAAGACACTTCCAAAATAATGTGTATTTAATATCCAATTAAATTTTAAACCATTTTCTGTAGTCTAATTAATACATAGCTTATATTATTTAAGCAATGCTCATTTTATACATCATTCTGAAATACTTAGGTTAGTTTTCAAAGACATGTCTACTCACAGGTGTTTGTCTTATAGCCATTTATTTTATATTTTGTCAATAGCTCTATCATTGGTTAGTAAGTTTGCTCATTTTCTGAAATTCTCCTGGATAAACTGAAAGACTAAGAGTTTGTTAGCTTGATTTTGAGGAGCTCTGGTTAATGGCACAGAGAGTTTTTAGAAAAATTGACCCAAAGTACAACAAGGTACACCTGGTCCAGATGATAAGATCTTGGGTGCCCATCTAGACCCTGTCGCCAGAATTACTTCCAGTGCAGATGAGTAAGACTGTGCCTAGGAGAAGGCCCTTGTTGTTCTCAGATGACCTGCTCATTTATTCTCATGCTACAGTCAATGACTATCAATCTCCTTTTGAAAATCTTAGAGCCCACAAGCTTGAGCCTTCATTTGTCATCTGTTGACATACCTTTCATTGCTCTACTCTTCTCCTGACTATACTGACCTTCTTCTATCCCTTCAGAAAGCCCAGCATGATTTTCCAACATAATGACTCTATACAACTTTTCAGTATATTAGCAACTGTATTCATATTGTATGTAAGTTGTTATGCATATTCAGATTCCATTGTTTACATAATACTGAATTGCATAATTAAATAATTATAAACACAGGTAGATCTGCTATAACAGGTGGGAGATAAATACAACTAACTATTTGTATTGTAACAGGGAATGAATATGCCATAGTTTTATTGTTAAACCCAGCTTATTACTCTAACCTGAATTTTTTCCCTCACATTTAAAACTTACATGTTAAAAGTTGTTTTTAGTATACTTTACTAGAATGAGCAGTTTCAGTTCTAGTGTGAACCAGAGAAATAGCATGACCTCAAGGATCCCAAACACAAGAATTCAACCAGGAAAATTCACTCATGGCCAGCAAGGACACTACTGCACATCCACAATCCTTCCCCTGATCTCTTTGTTCTGCTTTCCCTCTTCCCCCTTATAAAAACCTCTGCCTGCCCTGAGATGTTAAGAAGAGCTTTGGGCTGAATCTCCCCATCTTCTCAGGTGGTCTGAATAAACCTCTTTCCTTTTCACCAGCATCTGTCTCATGAGTTTGGCCTTCATTGTGGCAGAAACAAAAGAATCATTAATCTGCAGAATGAGCCAAGCAGAAGTTTGTTGGAAGTTGTATTAGCTTCCCGGGACTGCTATAATCAGTTACCACAATCTGGGTGTCTCAAAAATATTATAGATTTATTTTCTTACCTTGCTGGAGGCCAGAAGTCTGAATTCAAGTTTTCAGCAAAGTCATAGTCCCTAGGGAGGGTCTAGAGGAGAATGTCTCCCTCCTTGCCTCTTCCAGCTTCTGGTGTCCACGGGCCATCTTTGGCTTCCCTGACTGTGGCCCATCATCTCAATCTCTACTTTGTCTTCACATCTCACTCTCTTGTCTTCTCTGTGTGTCTCACATATCCCTCTGCAATTCTCTTATAAAGACACTTGTCATTGGATTTAACACCCTCCTGCACAATCTCACCTCGAAATCTTTGGTATAATTACATCTGCAGAGTCTCTTTTTCCAAATAAGGTTATGTTCCTAGGATTCAGGGAATTGACGTAGACATATCTTTTGGGTGGGGAGAGGGCCACATTCAGCCCATGATAAACGTTTCCCATAAAAGGAACTCACCTCAATGTTTTACTGCTCTGTGTGAAACTCTCAGAAGGCTTTGACCTTGTTTACTCTGGTTGATACGTCACTGCCAATGTTTCTGACCTAACTTCACATTCACGTTGTCACTCACCACTCCAGCATCACTGAACTGCTTCCTACTGTTCAAACATCATATTTGTCTCTATCTCCAGAATCTTTGTCCTTGCTCTTCTTTCCACCTGGAATCCTCTTGCAAACATTTTTACATAGCTATCTTCTTCTCAACATGCTGGTCTCAGCCTAATATCACCCTTCATAAAACCTTCTGTCATGGCTTTATATCAGCCAGATACCAACAGAAAACAGATGATACACTTAGAACAGCATAATTTGAAAATATATTTTCTATAATACTACACAAGGTCTGGCACAAACAATGCCCCCTTTATTACAAAATCATAGCCATGTACATCTGTAACACAACAATATCACACTCAAGCACACCCTGTGACATTTTAGGTGAAGTGTTCAAATTGAAACTATAAATTATTACACCGATATTATTACCCTACCAACCACACTCAAGCAGGCATTCCTTCTGCTGAACCCTGTCTATAAAAAAGTTACAAGGGAACCACAGGGGATATTTCAGGCCCCCAGAAAAGTACTAGTTACTGAATGCCAGAATGAAGGAAAGTTGTGTGGAAAATAAAGATTATCATGATTAACCTGTGTGAGGTGAACTGGTCTTTTACCTCTTTCACCTAAAAATCTGTATTCTATCTACCCAAGAAGTCATGCTCCTAAAAAATAAAAAAAATAACATAAAATAAAAATAAAAGTATACTGAAGAAATGATAGCCAAAATTTATGGAAAGTCTTTTTTTCCCTTTTGTTAACATAAGGCTGGGCAAAGCAAAGTCCTGATCCAATGTTAGAACTTTCAATGTCAGTTACAATACACTGACATTTTTTAAGCATGTACAAAAGAGTGTTGTTTTTTCTTCCTGAGCACACCACTGAAAAGCATTTCCCAATGCTCACTTGGGAAATCCGGCATTCTGGCATCCTGATAAACCTCTGGGTATTAATGAACAATGATTTAGACTTAGAAGGCAAACAGTACGAATACTAATTGTTAAGCAGTCATAAAGTAGTAGGTGCACCACAAAAGGGTAAATTAGTCATAACCTCATCCAATCTCACAATTAAAATAAATTAGCATTGCAACATGTCTGAAGATATAGGATTCATATGACCAGCGTCAGGAAGAAAACTAAAGACAAAGAAGCAGCAGTCAATGAATATTTGATTAAGTATGCTAATTTTTGTACTAAAAATGCTTAAAAAAAAAAGAGTGTAAATGCTGACTACCAGTGTTTGAGGCCCGGAAAAGATTGTCATTATTTACTTATTTATAAATAACCTAATTATTTCCAAATCACATTTGAAGCAACTTAGAGTGCAACAATGTATGAGAAAAATGATTAAAACCTCAGGAGCAATAAATAGAAAGTTAAAAGAAAAGGAGTCTTGTTCAGACTCATGATAAATTAAGAAATTTTAAAGAAAAAAATCTAATTAAGAAGTATCTCCCATTTATGAGTGTGCTAGTCAGCTTGGGAAGCCATATCAAGATGGCACAGGCCTGGTAGCTTAAATGACAGAAATTCTCTCCCACAGTTCCAGAGGCTGGAAGTATCTCCTCCTGACCTGCAGGGGACCCCTTTGTCCTCCCAAGCCTTTCCTCTGAGCCATCTCAGGACCTCTCTCTACTTCTTCTCTTACAGAGTCACAAATCCCATAGAATTAAGGCCCCACCCATATGACCTCTTGTAACCTTCATGACCTCCTCCAGGCCCTAATTCTGAATACAGTTATGCCCAGAGTTAGGACTTCAACCTATGAATCAGGGGACACAGTTCAGTCCATAGCAATAGCTGTAAGATTTAACTCTGAAATGCAGCATTGCCTGTTAGTCCTCTGAGTTCCTTGAAAACTGAGGTTTGACTCTGTCTTGTGAAGTCAGCTTTGAGCCTGACCCCTGACTTCCCAGCTCTGGGTTGTGGGCCTCCCCAATGGGGTACCCATGGCGTCATGGCTTCTCTCTGGCTTCTCTCAGACCATTAGCTCGTTGTGTCTCCTTCTCTTGTAACTCAGTCCACAGTACATCATGATGTTCTAGTAGCATGGGCTGTGTCTCTAGGGTCTTGCTGTCATCCATTCAGGCAGTCACTTAGTAAGCAAATACACTTTGACCTCCACTGCGAGCCAAGGACAATCGCTCGTGTAAAATCATCACCAAGCCATCTACAACCCCTGCCCTCCTGGTGCTTACATTTTAGTCAGTGGGGTAGTACAAATGAATGCTGGTAATAAACTATTAAACTTACAGATAAAAATATATTTGCTGAGTAAGTTTAATAAAGTCATCAAATTAGTGGCTAGGACAAATAGTAGTGGGAGTTGATGTGAAGTGACATTTTAGCTTAAATCTAAAGATGAAGAAGCAACTATCCCTGCAAGTTGCTTTTTGTTTACATTCCAAGAAGGGGGGACTGCTCAGACAAGGTCCTAACACAGGTAACAGTTTGGTGCTTTGGAAAAAGAAGCCGACAATCTGGGTAGATAATCAATTGTAATGGGCAAAAAGTCAAAGAATGAAGGTGGAGAAGTAACCAAAGGTCAGGTCACAAAAAGCATGAGACACAGAGTCTGGTATACAAGAGGAACTTAAAAACATGAGCTAAATGAAGGAAAATGTCCAAGCGGAGCATTGAGTGTGGCCCCAAAAGTACAGAGACACAGTACTAAACCCAACACCGTCCAGGGCCCAGGACACAGGAGGCTATCAGTAAATGTCGGTTGTTTCTCCTTCCTCACCCTGAGCCTCACACCCCACTCTACCCAGCCCGCTCTTCACGATTCAATGGTATGTTTCTCTACTAGCACATGTTTTGGTATGGGACAAAAACATGTGCCATTTTCCTAAGAAAGCACACGATGTCTTAAAGAAAGCTAAACTAAACTTCCTAACACTTAAGCCTGTGTCTGTATTATGTGCAAAAGGCCTTGCTGTCTGGTCTGGGAGTTGCAAAGATAAACAAGCCACAGTCCCCGTTTTCAAGGAATTGACTATACCCTTTTCCTGGCCAATATTCTACTTCCACTAAATATGCAAATATATGGGATCCAATAAATTACCCTATTAAGTGGCAGCTGACTGGACAGTGTATGTGGCAATTTGGAGATGTGATGTCGCAGAGGGCCCCTTCCCAATATCCAAGAGAGGATTGCAATGTCTGATACAAGGACGGTTCCTAATAAATGTTAGGTGAGAGAATAATCCATGAACTCTCAACCCCCTCCCATCTAGCAGCTGCCAGTCTGTTCTCCATATCTAAGAGTCTGTTTCTATTTTGTTTGTGTTATTCCTTGGATTCTACATATAAGTCAAATCACATGGTTCTTCTCTGTCCATGACTGGCTCATTTCACTTAGCATAATACTCTTCAGGCCCATTCAAGCTGTCGCGAAAGGTAAGTGCTCCTCCCTTTTTTGGCCAAGCACTATTCCACTGTGTAAATGTACCACAGCTTTTTTTATCAGCTCATCTACTGATGGGCACTTGAGCTGCTTCCAAATTTTATCTATTGTAAATAATGCTGCAAGGAACATAGGGGTGCTTATGTTCTTTTGAATTAGTATTCAGTTTTCTTCACATATATTCCCAGAAGTGAAATCACTGAGTTCAATTTTTAACTTTTTTGAGGAAACTCTATACTGATTTCCACAGTAGAACACAATATAATATACAGATGATGCGTTACAGAATTGTACACCAGAAACTTATATAATATAATAGAAACCTAATGTCACACTAATAAATTCAATACAAATTAAAAACAACTTTTTCTCTCTCAGATAGCTTCTCTCTTCCCCTGCTCCTGTCCAACCACCTATTCTGGCTGGTTTTGCCTGAAGTTACACTAGATTCAGTTCTGTAAGGCGCTTGAATACAGATTCAGCTCCGTAAGGTGTATGTGTCACTGTCTGATATCTCCCCTGCCCACCCACTGTCTTTTCCCAGCTTTGGCTACATGGCTATCTCACCCAATGAAGGCCTGTTTCAAGGCACATCTGTTGGTGTCAGAGCAGTGTCTATGGCTCATGCTGTTCAAGCATGCTTCACAGTTGAGTTAACTTTTATACAATGGTGCCCTAGGTTGATACAAGTTCTCATCCTCTTCTCCAATTTCACAGGAAGATGCTTTGGCTATTGCCCATGACTGATTTGATAAGATTGCTTAATTCTGAACTTCAGCATCAGCAAGTGTTAAGCCTAAATGCTTAGACATACAAACTAGGGCTTCCACTTCACTTTTGATGGCACTAAAGGTAGTACATTATCCTCAACTATTGACTTTATTGCCTTTCTCCTAATCTGGTTCAGAAACCAAATAGAGAAGATTGGTGCTCTTTATTTGTGATCCCATAACCAGAACAAAATATCAGTGTTCTTAAGCATTTTATTTGTATTTGTAGGTTCTAATTATTCATTTTCCGATCAATTGTAGTGTAAACATGCACATATTATAGCATTATATTCAGGTATCACTTTAAAAATTCTTTGTAATTTGATAAAAAAATTAAATACCCAACGTGTACATAAATTTTGTATTACCTGTCAATATTCTACCACGATTTGAATTCTAAAGGTTATTTGTATGATACAGCGAAAGCTCCAGTTATTTGTATCTAGTAAAAGGTCATGATAGCAACCGGACATTTCAAACAGATATTTTCCAAGTGGTGACCTGCACTATTTGCAACTCATACATATTTTTGCATTACCTGCATTCAGATTTCTTCCTTCCCAGTAGACACACTTTGTAAATAATTCATAAAGCATGTTTACAGTGTTCTGCCAGTTAATAATGCAATAACTAAAGCACAGAAATATTTCTAGTAAGTGGTTTATTGGTGATGGATTATTGTAGATGAACTTGGTGCATGTAAAATGCATATAAAAATCTTTTCTAACAAGGGAATCTGGGGAAAGTAAATGTAAATTTATGGCTTTGAGGATTTTCTAATCTAAGATTTGTAGGGAACGATAGAAAAAGATGACTTACAGGCACACCACATTCCCATTGCTAAGCCCCACAGATACATTTGCATTTGATATTTGCTAGTGACAATATGTTGAACATTTTCTCAGGACAAATAAAGGCAATTCTCATAATTTGAGAATTGAAAGAAAATTATCCAAATTTAGCCATATGATAGCCATAAAAATAACTCAAGATTGAATTGATTCAAAACTAGACTCACAAAATGAACAAACACAACAATGAAGATATATAGATTTTATCTCCCCATTTGAGTTTTGACCTCATTGTTTTGTTAAATGAGGCCTCAGACAACATGAGTGAGTTTTATATTTGAAAAAATAAATAAACAGAATAGAAACAAACTCATAGATACAGAGAACAGACTGACAGCTGTCAGAGGAGACAGGATGATGAGGCCTGGTGAAATAGATGAAGGGATTAAGCCAAAAAAACAAAAACAAAAATTTATAAACACAGACAACAGCATGGTAATAACCAGAAAAAAAGGGGGGTTGGGGACAGACAGGTAGAAGATAAAGGGGAGATAAATGATGACAGAAGGAGATTCGGTTTGGGGTGGTGAACACACAATATGATATACAGGCAATGTATTGGAGAATTGTATGCTTGAAACCTATATAATTTTATTAACCATTGTTACCCTAATAAATTCTATTAAAAAATTTAAAATAAAAAAATAATTAACAGAGTGCCATGGCCCATCATCTGATGTCAACACAAAAGAGCAGATTAGAAGTATTCTCATCATTCAAACCAGGATGACCATTTGGAAAATTTGATGTGTATACTAGGGGATGAGGGACATAGGAAATAGTATCTGACACTTGCTTTGAGAAGTTCTGTCTGCCAGCAGCAAAGAAGAGACATGAGCTACACTGAGAAGAGTGATAAGAGAGCCTACCAAAGCATTTCCAGTTGGGCCAGCTGTGGACCCTGGGGAGGGGAGGTAGACAGAGTGGCCCAGTGAGTTCATCCCCGTGGGTGGCCTGGAGGGTTAAGGTGCCCACAAGAATTGGAGGGATGAGGAACATGATGGGTTGAGAGTTAAGTGTAAAAGGCTGAAAATATGACTCATTACCTGGACCCAGAAAAATAGAATTGAGAAAAGCTATATAGACAATTGCAAACAGCCAACTCACCCCAAATAAAATACAACATTAAAAAAAAAAAAGGAGTTAACCACATACAAAGAACATTTGGGTCAAATTAAAACTTTAAAAGTCATCAAAGATTTTTTCTCTTTCTTAACTCTCCTCTTTTACCTTATTCCTACTTACAAAGAACCAAAAACAGAAAAAAATTAAAAAGAGAGAAACAAACCATAGTCCCTGCCCCCTTCGAGTGCTCTGCTTTGAGTCAAGCCACAGCATTAAGAAGTATGTAAATGTACTTGCTATTATATTGAGTGGGACTGTCCTTAAATATTTTGGAAAATGGACTACTTTTCACTACTTGAAAGTAACCAGAGAACTAATTTTTTTCCCTTTAGTATTATCTAAGGTTGGGTAAAAGCAGATCAAGTAAAGTGCTTTGGGACAACATTGGCAAGAAAGAATGAAATGGCGTAGGACCAACTTCAGTTCACACAATAAATAAATCGTACTTGTACGTAGGTTGGTTTTTAAATTCTAATTCCCTGTAGGGGACCCATACTTAATAATAACAATAATGAAACAGGTTAAAGAAGAAATGATTTTATTTAACCAAAAAGTCGATGATCTATCATATGTCTAAGTGTTAGAAATGAAAAATACACCAGCTAGCTGGTGTATTATTTTTTCCCATGCCTTCAAGGGTACCTGGTAACAGTCTGATACTGATTTTTTCCATTGTTGCACTATTTGTATGCTAAGAATACATTCTATTTGATCCTCACTAGTTCTTGGAAATTTTTTTACCCATTTCATTTTTATGTATTTATTCTATCAGCTGCTATTCATTGTTCACCTACTTTTCAAGAACATTTGACTGCTGCTAGATGTAAAGGGTGAAAGTCACAACTCCAAGCCCTCAACTAGCAGTTCATAGCATGATGAGGAAAGTGAAACAAGAGACAAATGCATCCAGGGAATTGGACGAGGTAAGTACCTGGTACTTGAAGGCACCACGGAGGCTGCCTACCTCAGTTAAGATGGACTGGGAAGAAGGGGCAATTCTGAGCTAAGTATTTAACAATGAATGAAAATCTTCTAGGCAGAGATCCAGGGAAAGAAAGTCCTAACAAAAGAATTCTGGGTGTCAAGACATAAGAACATGGAACCAGCATGGTGCATTCAGGAAATGCCACAGGTCTCAGAGCATTTGGGTCCAAGATCAAATGACAAGAATAAAGAAACAAGAGCCAAATCTTCATAGTCAATTCTGAAGGCTGGGAGGAGGCTAGAAGTGGGTAAATGCTCACTGGAATCTCAAAGGCATTCCCTACATAATGGCCTCCTGGCCCATGCTCTATGCCCTAGGGACATGTGGTTTGTGCAAGCCTTCCTTCTTCCCTAAGGCAGGGACTGTCAGGTTGTCATCCTCTGTGTCTAGTCCTTGGAAGTATGATCAGTCATTTTTCAGAAGAGAACTGAAAGAAGTAGCTTCAAGATCAACAGTCATCTGCCCTTTTTCATTTCCCTCTATTCTTTTATCACTTTTTAAAAGCTCTTTATAAGAGAGGAGAAAACATTTAGTGTAAAAGAAGAAAAAAGAGATTCATTGAGGAGGAGATGAAAGAGACAGCAGAGAATATCAACCCAAGGTCTAGATAAAAGAGGACTCAGAAAAGAGGAGAAAAATAAGCTAGAAAGAAGTAAGAGAAAGTAACCAAAATTTCCCTAATAATAAACGTAGCATTTGGGGCCAGGTGGTTAGCAGAAAGAATACAAAAAAGCAATCAAAAGAAGGATTAGTAAAAGAATATAAATATAAGGGTGACAAATACCATTTTATTATTATACATTATTAATTCGTACTGCATTATTTAATACTTGGCCAATAGCACATGTAGCACTTTGATACTGTCTCAGTATATGTTATAGCCATAACATAAATGGGAAATGGGAGAATTTATATTTTTCCTTGTACCTGCAAAGGTCAAATGAATGCTGAGGTGAATAAATATGGTTTCTAATACACATGTGGTCAATGCTGATATGAGAAACCCGGTTTCCTAATGCCTCCTATAGAGTTCCACACATGGACTTCTCAGCAAATGTGCGTTGTTTAAAGTGAAGTGATGAACAGGGAGCCACAAAGTAAGTCAATGGGAACTGTGTAAACAGAACTCCAGACACATGGCTTGCATTTTTAGTCATGGCTCTATAAAGTTGTTCTCAGTGGCAGAAAAAGCAATCCAATCACTTGAGGGAGACTTCTCCCTGCTTCTGAATGACTCAGCACTTGAGTCCAAGGTAGGATTTCTCAACCCTGGCACTATTGACATCAGGGGCTAGAGAAGACTTCATCTGCGGAAAAGGGGTCCTGTGCATTTTAGGATGTTTATCAGCATCTATGATCTCTACCTACTAGATGCCAGTTGTATTACAACTATAACTATCTCCAGATAATGCCAAACAAATATCTTCTAGGGGTGAAATTGCAGCTTATTGAAAACCAGTGGTCTAGTGGTAATGGCAATAGACCAAGTTACAGCAGACAACACGTTCTGTAATTAACCATGTGACCTGAGGCAAGCCACCATTTTTTACACCATTTCTTTATTTGTCTAGTAATAAGAATTCGCTCATCAACCAAACTCTGCTCATGCTCCCCTGAATTCTTCCACCCAGCCCGACTTTTGGAATTTGATGTTTCTCTTTGCGTTATCCAACTTCAAAAAGAATCTTGATTTGTCAGTTTAACCAGAACCCCCACCTTCCATATCTGATTGCCCTCATATCTGATCAGGTTTCTTATCTCCATCATTCCTCAGATGATATCTGATTATCTGGGCCTGCCTTCAGCAAGAATCCTGTTAGGTCAGTTTAGCCAAAATGCCACTTATTGCTGATATATCCTTTTATGAATTTTCTAGCCACTGACCTACACCCTACTCCTTGCCATTAATTTTCACTTGCCCAGGATCTCTTCAGAGTTGGGTCCAATCTTTACCCCTCACTGCAAAATCCTATCCAGAGGTTTCCATAACTATTGTGATGGTGCCCCGCTTGAATAAAGTCTTCCTTACTGTGTTTTAACAACTGCCATTGAACAATCTTTCTTTGACAATACTTCCTTTTTACATAAACAAGATGCTTGGGGTGTGAGTCTCACCAAAAGAGGAAACAATAAGGGGATCATGGAAGCAAGTCTGGAAAGCTGCTTGTCTACAGCAGTCCTCAATTCAGGTAGTTTAGTGAAGACTAGACTAGTTGAAAGGAATAAAAATGATAGCTGTGGGGGGTGTCATTGTTACAAGCAAAGAGCCAAGTGTGTTTGGGAGTTGGAGAATGAGGAACAAGACTGATGGTGGTGGGGTGAGGGGCAGAGTGGAACTGGTTTCCAGGGAGGAAGAGTGAACAGTGGATGTGATCTAAATAGACCTAAGGCTGGAGGACCAGACATGTGGTTGGAATAAGGGCCTCTGCAGGGCCTTGTGTCTGTTGTCATGGCACTCAGAGTGGGATGCAGAGTAGAGAATGCTCACCCATAGTGTCTTAGATGCCACACTTGCATTTCATGTTTCATTTAGAGAAATGTATATGAAGATTGTTATTGGAACCCCAGTGTTCTTCCTTGGATTTGCCTGCCTGTGCACACTGGCACAAAGAAATGCACAAGCAAGAGTTTGCAGTATACAAAGAAAAAATTGTTTGATGTCAAATGGACCATTACAGAGATGGGGAGCTCGTGCTCCAAACAAACTGAACCCTGGATGGTGAGTAAACTGCAGAGGATATAAAGCAAAATCACAGGACACCTTGATTTAGGTGTTTGACATCTTGCTGGGAGCTGATTGGCTGCAGGTAAGAGAAGGTAATAAATCATTTCTTTACATCTTAAGGACAGCTCTGAGGTCTATTCCAGAATCTCTCTGTCTCATCTCATGGGAAAGTAGCTGGGGTATTGTTCCACATTAAGGATCAGAAACTGAGTTGCAATGTAGGTTTTTTGCCTGCCAGAGGCCTGGACAGTGTGACCATTAGTCAGTTCGGGGCTGCTGCCTTCTGCTTCCTTGGGGTTGCTGATTATCTGGGGGAAAGGTTAGGTCTCTGAGGGATGTGTATGTATCTCCTGTGGGAATCACAAGGATAAATAAAATGCAATACTTTCTGTAAAGAAGGGAGTGGGATAAAAGAAAGTTATTAAAATGCTCTCAGTGGACAAGAAAAATAAGATTCAGAGAGAGAAAACTAGGTTACCTAATATTCATATAAATAATTAAGTGAGCTGAAAGTGGCCCTTAGATTGCTGACCCCAGAATGCATACTGCTTCACTCATAGCATATCTCTTCTCCATAATCTTCACCCTGCTAAAATCGAATGAGTTCCTTTTTATAAAGGATAAATACACTATAAAATATAAGAGATTGTTATGATTTCAAGGTCAGGAAGAGAAAAATACACCTGATAGTTAAGAATAAAGTTGATATTCCAAATACATCATATCTCAGAAATTTGGAGGAAGCTTTTGCCATTCTGTTTGCCTGTAGGCATACCAGACAATTCCCAAACATAAAATGAAAGAGGTATCAAGTACCTGGAAAGTTTCTATGTTTTTCACAGAGATGGGCAAGCATTTTAAAATGCAGATTCTCATTCCAACTCTGCTAATTGAAGAGCATAGACAAAATTGCAATGGATGAAAATATCCATGATACTGATTTTATCTATTTAAAATGTGCAGAGTAATTTCTGAATCCATTATGCTTTTGCAAGTATCCAAGCCCAAGCCAACAACTCCTTACAGTAGACAAAGCAATTACTTATTTCCAATGAATGAGAGAATCCACTTGCATGGACAAGCTAGGCTATCGTATCAGCAGATAATAAGCAAAAATACATATATATGTTCATCATAGCTATAGTAATACATTTTCTGAGAACTTCTTTTCTCTTTACCCAAAGCAATTTTTAAAAAGAGATAATCAGCTAGCCCTTGTTGCATTAAAATATTTGAAGGAAAAAAGAAGTTCATATATCATAAGTCAACATTCAGTCTTCTCTCCCATTGTCTTCCTTGGGAAAGAGGAAAGTTGGGTGACTGTGTGTCTGCATAAAATCATGCTACTTCACATGGCCATACCTTATTTTATCAGTGCCATGCATTGGTGGAAAATGGTCCTTAATAGGATGGAATTTAGAATAAGAGCGCCCAGCCTTGTCATTATTGCCAGCACAATGGAAAGGCTCACTGAAATCAGCCATCCAGGCTGTGGAGGGGCTTGAAGTTAATTACATCACCTTAGACAATAAGTTGGGCTTTGTGCTCCCAGTTATCTCTTTGCACAGTTGGTTCTATTTTTTTGTTGTTGTTGTGTAATGTGCCATTAATCACAGTTACACTTGTTCCCTGCCATGTGATTCATCATCCTTTCCCCCTGAAAGGACTTCCATTTTTCAGGACTCAAGATAAACCACTAATTTAAAGTGGCAGTGGCCAACCTTGCCATTCACAATGGCATAGCTTGAATGAGGAGGGTCAATGGCAACATATCCAGACTCGAGGAGTTTCAGTCAACTTGAATTATCCCCAGTGATTGGGTTCAGACACTGGGACAGAGATCAGGTGTGACAATTACAGGATGAACTCTCAAAATGAAGCTGAAAGTGCATTTGCCTTTGGAACTTATCCAAGCATCGTGTAGTGGGGGAAATGACAAAGTGAAGTATGTGGACAAAGAGCAAAGTGTAGTGGGAAAAACACTGGGCTAAGCATGGGGAAAATGTGTTCTAACATTTTCTTTAGAAGAAAATATCCATATGACCTTGAAAAACTTATTTCATTACTCTGAGTCTCATTTTCTTAATTAGAAATTTTAAAAATGAAGAACTTGGAGCAGGTTACATATCTATATATATTTTTTATTTTCTTGAACTGATTTATTGGGTTTGAGAATTGGCATAGGGAGGCTACCTTTTGATATAATATCAACAAGGGTATCATATCAATTATTTTAAAATGTTTCTAAAGATTAAAATTATTACTCAAGGAATGCATAGAGTTTCACTCTATTGAGACTAAATTTTAACATTCAGCAAGCAGAGTCCTGCAGGAGAAGTTGGTAGCTTTCTGCAAATCAATGTTTATTTTCTTTTCATCTCCTGCTAATCCTAACTTTGCCAAGCAACTTCAAATCCCTCTTAACTCTCTGCTTAATTATTTTACAAAATTTTGCAGCCTCAGGAAAAAACTGCTTATATAATTCCCTCCAAGACATTTATTGGTCTTATTGAAAAAGCTCATTATGTAACACAATTAGCTAATTCCCCCCCAGAAAAGTTTTCCAGAGACTTAGACAATTGAAAAAAATTTGGAATTGTGGACCAGATGTCAGTTAATCAAATTCATATTATTCCATAAATATAGTACATAAATAATTACTTTTACATTCTCACTCTTCAGTTGACAAACCGTAGAAATGTCACTCCTCTGATTAACTTCCCTGTACTCAGCTAACCCATTCATTCATTATATCATAAGCCACCATGTATTTTCACTATGTTTCTTATCTGTCACACTGTGAACTTCTTAAAGACAGAGTCTGCACCCATGTACAAGATCAACGGCATGGGGATTGCCTGAGGGAGCAGTGAGGGTCTTGGGTGGAGGGGAGCAAAGGTAGAAAAACTGGAACAACTATAATAGCGTAAACAATAAAATATGAAATAAAAAATAAAATTTAACTCATAAAAAGAAAGAAAGACAGGCTCTATCACACATGTGAAAACTCTGTTCTAGCATAATCCCTAGACAGAGCACTCAGTAAATGTTCTTAGCAAAAATGCTGCATTGTTCAGAGCAGTTGTTGATCGAGGAGTAGATATTTGTCACCCCTGCTCTCAATGGTCACTTGTTGATTTTAGGAAAATAATAGCCACAATCACACTGTATCTAAAATATGTTTGGGGCCATATACGTAATTGATAACTTCATAGCATTTGTGGAAACAGCTACTTGCCCTTTGCTTTTATATATGAGGAAACTGAGACTTCGGCTTAATTGTGTGTGTGGAATTTTATACCCAGTAGAATGTGGAGTTGAGACTCACAGCCTGGCCGTGGTCCCCGGTGCTGATGCACGTTTCATTCTTAGTGCTTGCAAAAGCATGTACATGGATAAATTTATGATTATCTAAAACCATGGACTTTACCTACATGAGGCTCTGAGGAAATCATGTGGCTTGTCTCTATCTGTTATAGCCAATACATCAGGTAACATAAGTTGTCCAGTGTAAGAACCAATTCTAAGATGAAGGGGAACATGGGGAAGATGTAAACCAAACAAGAATGGGCTGCATGTGGCATTTAAAATCCAATCAGTACCTTCATAAAGGTGGGTGCTGCTCAACCAAGGGTGACTCGGTGCCTCACAAGACATTTGGCTATGCAGGGAGGCATTTTTTAGTTACTGCGGTTGCGGGGATGCTACCAACACCCCATGGGGAGAGACTAACTATGCTACCTAACATCCTATGAGACACAGGACAGCCCCACACACCAGTGTGTTATCTGGCCCAAAAAGTTAGGTTGTGCTGAGGCTGAAAAACCCTGATATAGTCAGATAATAATGAATTAGAAAATGCAATTGGAAAAAATTACAGTCCACATGAAGAATAACAACAAAATCTATATACAGAAGAGCAAAATATAATATACACATGCAAAATTTTCCCTACAGTGATAAATAGTTATGCTTTTATGTTATAGCATTAAAAAAACACTATGATCCCCCAAATAGGCAATGGTTGAATATATGTATTATATAACACAAAGCTAGTGATAACAGTCAGGGGAAGTTGTGGCTGGAAAATGGAGACAACTGTACTTGAACAACAGTTTAAAAAAAAGGACAAAACCTGCTTAAAGTAAAAAAAGAATATTAAATGATCTAGGCAAAGTTAAATAATGTGGTAAAGGGAGAGTAAAATAGTGTATACACTATACACTAAGTTTTGTTAAATAAGCTTTAAAGGCACATATAAATATGAATTAAAATTAAAGTATATGTGTCTAATACCTGGTTATAAAGAAAAGAAAAATAAAATGAAAATAAGAGAAACATAACTGAAAATGTAAGTTAATTTATAAAAATATAATAATGTGTCATCTTAGCCACCCAATGTATTTCTTATTGTTTTATTTTTTAAGGCTCTAAACATACTCATGTCATCAGCCTTAGATAATTTGAACTGCATTCCACTTAAGGGCCCATCTTCGAATAATCTTGTATTTCTAGTGTGGTGTTCTGCCTACCGCCACCACACTTATAAAAGTTTTATGCGCCTTCCACACTTTATGAGGAAATATTTCCTCAAGGGAGTTATTGCTCACACACTGAGAAATGCCTTTCAATGATGAACTCACCCTTAGGGAATAAACGCGCAGTACAAGAGTAGGAATTGGTTCTGTACGTGGGCACCAACACCTGACTACATCAACCATTTGAATCCTTCTACTCTGCACCACTACAGAACTGTTTGATTGAGAACCAGTGGTGTTTTCCCATCCTTCTTTCCAAAAATAATGGTTGCACAACTGATATGTAACCAGCACCACTAGTTGTTGGTAATAAAACTGAGTAAGACGTCTTTTCTGCCCTCAAAAAGAGACAAAGAGACAGGTGATGGTGATGCAGCCTGGGAGGTGCTAGAACACAGGGATGTCTCTACAGAGCACAGGTTCCTAAACAGAATGTAGCTGATAATACTGTAATGATCGTATGGTGTCAGGTAGGGCATAGAATTATTAGGGTGACGACTTTGTGAATTATATAAATGTTAACCACTATGCTGTATACCCGGGGCTAATATAAAATAATATTGAATGTAAACTGTAATTGAACAATTAGAAAGAGAAAAAAATAAAAATAAAAAAGAGGGAAGGGAGAGTGCACCTCAGAGTGTCACACCTGGGGAGGAGAGAGGAAGCCATCTGCCCCACCTCCAGGCAGTGAAGATGTGCGTTCTGTGCAATGTTAGTGGACAGGAAGGCTGAATTTGTCGTTCTGCCTTAATAGCGCATACGCAAGATTCAAATCGGTGCATATTTATGTGGATCCTTCAATAAACATTATATTCCTCAGAGAAGTTAATTTGGATTTTTCCAGTTACTACAGTCAGCCACTGGCACACGCAGACTGGGATAAATGGTTTGAATTTGAGAGGAAGTGCAAAAGCAAGTCCATGAGCATGTCGAAAAGTCCGAGCTTACTTGGGGGACTTTGGATCTCCAAACCTGTGGAGAGTTTGTATTTCTGAGTGAAAAGGGTGTATTTCAAAGTCAACAATGATAGCACTCTGATTATAAAACTGAAGAGACAGCACTTGAGTTGCTTGGGAGTTTCATCCCATCTGAACATTTGGAGTAATGATCAGTTACCTAAAAACAGTGAAACACTGTGTGAAGTATGATATTTTTAGTTGGTTTATGCAAGTTTTCATTCACACAGAAAACCATTTGCTGGATGTGAATAACAGCTCTATAATTGAAATGTATTGTTTTAAAATTGGTAATGTTTGTTTTAAAAGTGAAAAAACAAGAATATCATGGAATTACTGATTGTCAATTATTACTGAAAGCTGTGCATGTGTATTTTTGTGAGTCCACACGATCACAGTGGCAACTGTAAGTATATAATTACACTCTGCAATGGCTATACACCGGGTGGCCATGGCCATGGACAATGTAGAAGGTGAACCATTTTGATTGCTGTTTTAGTAAACTTCCATCAGGGTACACTGTGATAATACACAATTCCGTACTTTAATGGCTTCCAACAACAAACATTTCATTCTTTCTCGCATTACACATCAAGTCACTATGGCTGTGCCCAGAACCTCTTTTCACTCGACAGCGCAGCTGTGTGAATCAGCCCTTAACACAGCGTAGGGATAAAAGGAACAGAAAACAACATCCAAACCATGTGGAGCTCCTAAAGTTTCTGTTTGAACATGACAAGGTCACTCCCATGGTTCTTCCATTTGCTACAACAAGTCATAGGGCCAGGCTTGACATCAGAGGCATGCGGCCGTCTCTATCCACTGGAGAGAGACACTAAAAGTCACACAAAGCACACTTAGAATCAGAAATTCTTTTACAGAAAGAAAGAAAAATAAAATAATGTACCGTGTATATGTTATTGTCTCCAAAAGAATCGCTTTCCTGCTTACTGCTCTGCCCCCTCAGACACTGCCCCTCTCTTTCGAATACTCTCCCGTGTCTCAATACCTGGCAACTCTTATAAATTCTCCTCATCAAGCCTTTCCAACTTGTTTTCCCAAAGGAGATACTTGGTACCTTCTTAAAGTTGGTACCAAGTATGAAGGTTGATATGAGGAGGCAAAGTTTTGTCTCTTCATAAAATTTTTTCTAAACCCCTATTGTAAAATTAATTCTATTTTACCATGATTTTATATGTATTTGTGTTCTGTTATCTCTGTATAACTGTAAGCTACTCATGAGTAGAGCTAGAGATGGTTATCTTCCTTACCTGGATCCTGAAACTGTCAGCGTTCAGTGAGTATTTAATAAATTAGTGAGAGAACACTCTCAAGATCGGCTATTGAGCTGGGCATTTTATGTCTTATTTGATGGCATTCTCCTCCTTCCTCCTCCTGCCTTCCCTCCTTCATTCCTAACTTAGTGGTCAACTGCCTTATATTTGTCCAACAATGTAATGTGAAAAACAGTAAATAAAATGTAGTTTATATCATTCAGAGACTTGAAGTTTACTAGAAGGCAGAAATATTTGAACAAGGAGTCAGATTAACTTTAATAAATAATTCCCAGATTGATGTTGCCAGCATAAAACAAAAACCTGACAGTCTCAATATCTTCCCAGCAATTCAATTGCAGAGCTTCTTGTATAACAATTCAGGGCATTTTAAATGGAATTATTTTAATTGTAATATATCTAAGGAAATTCTGGACAAATTATCTTTCTGTCAAAATCCTTTGGTCATGTTTTTATGGTTGAGACGCTTGCTTTTATTTTTAGACAGCTGTCCTTCATGGCTCGTTCTAGGCAATCATTTCCTCAAAAGTCTACATTGTTTTGGTTTTCAAACTGACCTGCTGACTTTTCAGTGATCCACGACTTAGTGTTACCACCACACTTATCAAATCACCATTGTCTTCCTGACATCCACTTAGCAGAATTATCACCAATGAGTTGGTTGTAAATGGTAACAACATTCTATATGCCAGAAGGGCTCATTTAGATGTGGCTAAAATAAGAACTAGTCATCAAATTTAACTACTTTCTGGTTGAGAAATAGAGGAAAAGGAGAAACACTTCTAAACAGATGAAGTTCTCCGAGAACACGAAGTACATTTGCAGTAATGCACTGTTTGGGGGGTAATAAAGTATCTACAAATTTTGGCATTCTGTTCAAACAGACAAATCCACAAGCAAAAAGGTAAAGAGCTTATTTTCACTGTTATAACAAAGATTGATCTTTCCTTTAAAATAGGTTTTTTTCATAATATAGGTTGATTGGTTCTGTTGAATGAAGAGAGTTAGCTGATAACCTAATAATCCAACATTTCAGATGACTTTAAGGAAAACAATAGGCTCAGTTCCATGAAATGATTAAATTATTGTTCTAGGAGGCAACTCCACTTTTTTCCAACATCCATTTAACTCTTTCTGATTGTAGAAGGGATGTTGTGTAGGTTTTTCCTGTAACACTTCAGAAGAAAACAAACAGTTATGGCCTCCTGAAGGTTGTGGATAAGATGGTGGGAAAGCTGGAAGTATGCCATAGGAGTAATTTTGAAGAACTCATTTAAAAATAGTCACTATTTCCTCAAAGTCTTTTTCTGTCCTATTCTTTCTATACATTTCTTTTGTAACCTCTGGAAGCTCTATGCCACATCTTTCAATCTATACCTTTATTAGTTCATGCTTCATTCTGGGTATTTTTTTCCTGATTTATCATTTAATCTAAAACTATTCTCTTCAGCTCTGCCTAGTAAAGTTATAGCCCAACTAGGAGGTTTTGCTTTGTTTATTTGATAGGGTTGGTCACCTCTGGGTATTTCAGAAAATACAATGCATCATTTCAGTGAAGGGTTTAGAGTCAGCCCTACCTGGGTTTTAATCACAAATTTATTACTCTCTAATAACAGACTTGTGGGCTTTAGGATATTCTAAGGACTTATACTGTCTTTCCCAAATATGAGAAAAATAGCACTTGCCTCACAGAGTCATTGTAGGGCTTCGTATTAGTCTAGATTCTCCAAAATACAGATGTCGAGACTGGAATAAACGTCGAAGCATTTAACAGGTAAAAATTCTGTTAGAAAAATAGGGACTGGGAATACTGGGGAACAAGGTAGTCCTAGTGAAGGTGAAAGGTAAGGAAGATTTCGAAAGGGTCCTAGACCACCGTGCAGACATGTTCAACAAGGTCATAGCCAGGGTGTCCTTGAGTCCAAGTCAGCCATCATTTGGTACCCATGTCTCCATGTCTTAGCATCCCTGTCATATTCAGTCATTGGCTGAGAATGTGGACATAGAGGAAGTGTGTCTTTCATGCAAATATGACAATAGACTTCAGAGCACAGCAGGTGCTATGGCCTTTGGTCAAGTGAACTCCCTGTTTTTGAGAGGTCTCTAAGCACAATTTTATGACTTCTCCAGGGCTAAATAATGATGTACAATCATCACTCAGCACAGGGCCTAACATAGCACCTTCTGCTCTGCAAATAATTAATAAATGGTCACTAATAATGGCTTGACATGATTGAGACATTATGTTGAAGTATGGTGCCTTTGTCCACCACTGAGCCTGAGGTTCCCTTCTAAGCCACAAATCAACATCTAGATATCATCACAACTGGGATGTTGCACAAATGTCAAAAAAACCACAGTCACTGTAGTTAAAAGATCTTAGAGACAGATATATTCAGGAAGTCCTTAATGGATTAAATTAGAGCCCTAAAGGCCAAGAATAGCTGTGCGTTTCCCAGGCTGATATAGAAAAGGGGCCTATAGATGGAGCTGCTGCAATTCATCAAAGTCAAAGTCATGAATACATAGAGCTGGTTTGCTTTCAGTTGGAAATTGTCTCCTGGCACAGGCAGAGAAAATAGCATCTTTTTCTGCATTTTATTGAATACAGTAATGCAGGTGGGTTGATTTCACAAGCTTTAGATGAATTGGTTTGATTGTAAATCCCTGAGGAAATGTCACAAAGGACAGGAGCCAAGAAGGGCAAATACGCTGAGCACTTAAGTACTTAGGAGTTTGCACTGGGTTGTGCACGCTGGAGGAGAGGAAGAGAACTGTGCTGCACTAGGAAAGAACCCCCACACCGCAACAGACTCTGCAGAGCTGGCCTGGCTGAGTCACACCGTTCATCTGGGACTCGGTTTCCTTCAGAAGAGCAACATTTCAACACGTTTTTAGTGTAGATGAATAAAAGAGCATCGGGAGAGAACAAGAAATGGCATTGGTAAAATCGGCACCCTCTCTCCCGGTCTCACTGAAGAGAGGCCCTTTCTCTCATGTAAAAATGAACCCTCTTCCTGAGTGTGGATTTCTGGCACCTTCCCATCATTTGGGATGTCACTAAGCAATTACAGGCTTTCTCCAATACCAAATTCCATTACCACTCCAATATCTTCATCATTTCTTTCTCAACTTTTATTTCATAAAGGATTTAAAACATTCGAGACTCCCTCAATACAAAAAGAAGGATGAAACAAGAAATGATTTCCTTTTACCCCATGTAACTCCTCCAGGTATTACTCTCTCATCATCTTCCCCAAGAACCGACTGTTTCATACTCTCTAGAAGATTCTCACCTTACCCAGCCCCCAACTCCCTCCTTACCTTCTCTGTCCCTTCTCCTCCTCCCTACCTTCCCTTTTTAAAATGTTCATTTTGTCTTTTGGGGGAACATCTCTATATTGCTACTACTACCTTTTTAAGATACATTTTTATTTATTGGTTTTGGTCATGAAAGTTAAGAATTTAATTTATTTTGATTGTCTATCTCTCTGAAATTTTCATATTTATTTCATGTTCACTTCTCTCCTAAGCCATCAATTTTATGCTGTCTTTGTGGCATCCCACTGTTTAATGAAAATATGAGCATATCCTTCTTTCTACTTTCCCTTCCCCCACTGCCTCCCCTCTTCTGTCTATACAGATCTTTTACTTTCTTGTTTAAATTTATACGTAGGTTTTATTTCTTTTGTTGCACATGGAAATGGAACTGATTTTTTATTTTTTTTCTTTTTACAGTGTGTTATTAGAGTGTAGAATTGCAACTGTCTTTGTATACTGGTTTTGTACCTTTCAACTTTACTGAATTTTTAATTAGTTCTAACATTTTCTGGTAGAATCTTTAGGTAAACCCATTAGCTTTAAATTCCACTGTGCATGACTTTTCTAAAAGCACTGTTTTATCCTTTAGTCATATTCCAGCCCGTTGCTTTAACTCAAGTTGTTTTGGTTTGTTTTTTTTCCCTAGTTAATTTATCTACATGCTTATAAGCTCTAGGAAGGAAGGAAGGAAGGAAGGAAGGAAGGAAGGAAGGAAGGAAGGAAGGAAGGAAGGAAGGAAGGAAGGAAGGGGAAGGAAGGAAGGAAAAAGAAAAGGAAGGAAGGAAGAAAGAGAGAAAGAAAGAGGGAACAATCAAGTGAAATTAAACTTCCCTTTGAAAGTAGAATCTACTACCACTTACAGCTTTAATAATTTTAATTTAGAATATTTTAAGACCAGGTGCAAGCAAGAGAGTCATAAAAAACAAGGTTTGCTTAATAAAACAAGAAAAGCTCTTATTGCCCTGTGCTTCAATCCATTTGATCTCACAGTACCAGCTCAGAGAACATTTTTCTAAATGTTATTTTTTCAATGGCAGAGGCAAACAGTCTCACCTCCTGAAGGTGTTACCTTGTTAAGAAGCATAATACCATCCTAATGAAATCCAGGAGATTTATAGCATGTGCACAGAGGAAGCAGATTTGGGTTAAAAATTGACAGTTATGCGAGTATTAGAAATGCCAGCTGCTGCATTGCCGTTCCCTCTGGAAAGGAATTCGTCCTCTTGCTGGGAACCATCTGCAGAGGAATAGGAAGACTTATTTTCAAGAAATCTCCCTTTATCTAAGTGCTAAAATAGTGTGGGCAGAATATTTTATAAACCCCTTTGATGTGGTTAATAATATCAACAATACACATTTTAATACCAATTCATTATCACAAGAGTAACAATTTAAAATGTCAGTGCAAACCCAAAGTTTGGAGTGGTGTGTTCAAAATTAAACTTGAGCATCCCTTCTTCAGGCAACCCTCTCCAACGATGGCTCACCCCCAGACTAATGGCTCTTCCTCATGGTACCTATAATAGCAGCCTTGGCTTAGCCTCGATAGCAATGGACGCACTGTCTTTTAGTTATTGCTTTTCTTTGTTTTACTTACCAAAGTAAGAGAATATGCCTCATTTGAATGTATATCCCCCAAATGTGGTTCAGTTCCTGATGTTAAAACAGGCACGTAATAAATTTTAATGAATGAATGAATTCTCAAAGCTCATGCACACAGTTTCTCATCTGATTAGTACAAATATCCTGCTGTGTGCAAGTACAGAAAATTTTATTATCGCCCCTTTCCACAGATGGGAGGGAGCAAAAATGCTTAGAGACATGATTACAAAGGTTAGACTGCAAATCAATGGCAGAGAAAGGCTCCAAGGTCTGCTCTCAAGCTGCCACCTCCACACAGACAGAGGATGGTGAGTGGCCAGCTAGTACCAGATCTCCTGATACCCTAGATGAAAGGTCAGGGACCTGGGCATCACTAGTGTTGTAGCTTCGAGCAAATTGCTTAGGCTCTGTTTCTTGATATTAGCTATCGAGAAAAGTGAGCAGATAGGTTGGAATGAGTGCTACAAAATAAAATCCCTAAATGAGCTAATGTTTTAGTCACTTATAATCCATAGAGAATGGTCATTTGTTCATTCATTCAGGGGGGTGTAATGAGAGACACACTGGTCTAATTATTTCCAGTCCTCATATCCTCTCCCCTGCAATTCACTCTCCCCACTGTAGCCAGTGAACTTCCCAAAAGGCCAAGCTGTTGCTTCCTAAAATTAAAACCTTCCAAGGGCTCCTGGTACCACAAACCATTAGTTGTGCAAAATAATCCTTTATAATACAACACCTGCTCACTTCTCCAGCCTCATCAAGACCCAGTCTCTTCCCTGCTGCATACACTGTTGTCCCATGGGTCTTTCACTATTCCTCAAAATAAATGTATAAGGAATGGTAGGTAGATGAATTTTATCTATATAATCTATCTATCTATATATCTATATGTGTGTATAGGGAGATAGATAGATATCTATATCTGTGTGTGTACACACACACACACATATATATGTGGGAGCCAACTAATGTGGAAGTCTTTTGGAAAACGAAATGACCTATGTGATATATTTTGATAGCTATTTAAAACATTGCCCAAAGTAGTCATTTATTTTCTTATTTTGGGAGCATCAGTTGGGATCTATAGCTATATCTGGATATATATGTCTATATTATGTCTGTAGCTATTCCTTACTTGGGAGAGCCTTTTCAACCTCACAGACTAGTTTAAAGCTTTCTGTTCTAAGCTTCTAGAGGACCTAGAATCTTAAATTTTTTCTCTCATAAAACTCATCACACTTTTTCCATGTCTGTCTCCACAATAGGTTGTTCTGTGAAGTCAGAGAAACTGCTTGCCATATTAATCACTATGTTCTAAGGATTCAGTGATGTTCCTGTAGTATAATAAATGCCCAAATAAACATGTGTTTGGATGGAGATATGATAAATAGATGCAGAAATATAACATGCTGAGATTGGGTTAGTGAAGAAGATAGACTTGAAACAAATTGTAAAAAGTGGTGTGAAAGAGATCGATGGCTTTGGCTCTTAAGCATCCAATGTTCCTTCTCTTATTTATTTTGAACATTCAATTCATCTCATCCTATCCCTCCCACTCTTAGAACCACCGGCTCAGGGGGGCTTATTCTCAGGATGCACATGTGGCCAAAACAAGGACATTTAAGGTGAGTACTGGCACTTTGATTGAGACTAATGGGAAAGTGGTATCTTCTTCCCTCCACAGTTGTTAAGGTGGTAGAGTGTAAGCCTAGATCTGCATGGAGCTATCTTTGGACCACATGGGAGAGTCCACTTAAGAAGAAGATCAATACCTGTGAGAGAGGAGTAAAGTTAGAAAAAGGGATCACATTCCAAAGACATTGTTGGAACATTTGTATCATTCCATGCTTGAATTTAGTCAGTCACTTTACTTTCTTTTGTTTTGGTTTTCGTATCGTTTTTTTAAGTATACTTTATTGATTATGCTATTACAATTGTCCCATTTCTTCCCTTATTCCCCTCTATACTATAAATGCCCTCCCACCTGCATTCTCACCTGCTTAGATCATAGGTCTAAGGTCATACATATAAGTTCTTTGGCTTCTGCATTTTCTATATTATTCTTAATCTCCCCCAGCCTATTTTCTACCTACCATTTATGCTACTTATTCCCTGTACCTTTTCCCCCATTCCCTTGCCTCCCTTCCCCACTGAAAACCCTCCATGTGATCTCCATTTCTGTGATTGTCTTTCTGTTCTAGTTGTTTGCTTAGTTGTTTTTGTTTTTCTTCTTTTTAAGGTCCTGTTGTTGATAGTTGTGAGTTTGTTGTCATTTTATTGTTCATAGTTTTGATCGTCTTATTTTCCTTACATAAGTCCCTTTAACTTTTTACATAATAAGGGCTTGGTGATTATGAACTCAAACTTGACCTCATCTAGAAAGCACTTTATCTGCCTTTCCATTCTAAATGATAGCTTTGCTGGATAGAGTAATCTTGGGTGTAGGTCCTTGCTTTTCATGACTTCAAATATTTCTTTCCAGCTCCTTCTGGCCCATGAGGTTTCTTTTGAGACATTGGCTGACAGTCTCATGGGAACTCCTTTATAGGTAACTGTCTCCTTTTCCCTTGCTGCTTTTAAGATTCTCTTCTTATCTTTCATCTTGGGTAATGTAATTAAGATGTGCCGTGGTGTGTGGGCCCTTGGGTCCAACTTCTTTGGGACTCTCTGAGTTTCCTGGACTTCCTGAAAATCTATTTCCTTTGCCAGATTGGGGAAGTTCTCCATTATTTGTGCAAATAAGGTTTCAATTTCTTACTCTTCCTCTTCTCCTTCTGGCATCCCTATGATTCAGATGGTAAAAATCTTAAAGTCCTCTTGGAGGTTCCTAAGCCTCTCCTCAGTTTCTTGAACTCTTGTTTCTTCATTCTGTTCTGGTTGAATATTTCTTTTTTCCTTCTGCTCCAAAACATTGATTTGAGTCCCAGTTTCCTTGCTGTCACTGTTGGTTCCCTGTACATTTTCCTTTATTTCACTTTTCATAGCCTTCACTTTTTCCTCTGTTATGAGAGTATACTCAACCATTTCTGTGAGCATCCTGATTACCAGTGTTTTGAACTGTGCATCTGATAGGTTGGCTCTCTTTGTCACTTAGCTATATGCTTTTCTGGAGCTTTGGTCTGTTCTTTCATTTGGTCCATGATTTTTTGTCTTGGCATGTCTGTTATGTAGTAAGCAATGGAGCCTTAGGTATTTTCCAGGGTGGGGGAAATATTTGCCTAAGGTATCTGCTTCGCTGTGTTTTGGCTCTGTATGTGAGGGAGGGGCCCAACAGGAACAGTGCCACTAGCTGGTTTCTATCACTTCCACCACTACCCACAAGCAAATTGGGCCCTTTTCATGCTAATTCCCAGGTGGGTGGGTTTGTATACATTCTAGGACCCTGTGGGTCTCTCCAGTGAACTCTGCTGTGATGCTGAGAGTTTCTCCCACTGCCACAACCCCCACAGGATTTTTTAGTCAGAGGTTCTGAGGCTTTATTTCCTGATGCTGGAACCCTGGGTTGCATGGTCTATCTCATTCCCCAGAGTTTCCACCTGGTTTATCCGCATGCAAATGTGGGACCACCCACTCCACAAACCATTGCCTTGCCTAGTCTGCCAGCCACCTCCTTGCCACAATTCCTCTCCACCCAGCTGCCCATCTCCACTCCTACTACTGGTCTGGATGAATGTTTCTTCTTTAACTCTGTGGTTGTCAGACTTCCATACAGTTCAATTTTTTGGCAGTTCTGGTTGTTTTTTGTTTTGTTTTTTAATTTGTTGTCCTTCCCTTGGTTGTTTGAGGAGGCACACTCTATCTACCAACTCTTCCATCTAGGCCAGACATCAATTGCCTTTGTTTTTTAATAAAGTAGTCCATTTAAACCTCAGTTAAATTTAAGTTTAGCTTACATTAGTTTGAATTCAGTTTCTGTAAGCTGCAATGAAAAATGTTGGAACTCATTTAAAGAGGCAAGTACAGGATCCTCACAGAGAGAGAGGACTTTGGAGAAGCCCACACAGAGGAGGTTACACCTGAAGCTAAATTCATACTATGAGTATTAATACTTGCAGAAAATCTAAATTGAACTTGATATTAATTGCATTTTGGATACCCATGCTCATTATAGAGGGAGATGAGTCATACATAAATGTACGGCTTTATCACCTAAAGCCAGAATATTTTCAAGAGCCATGCATATACTTAACCCATAATCTGTTCTTTTTTAATGCGTAATTATCTAGATTTGGCAGGGCTCTGTGGCTTCCAAAGTTATGCACCCACCAGAAGAGTCATGCAGGCTTTACAACTTGAACCTACTCTCATTGCACCATCTATAAGTAGCACCAAAATACCACAGGGAATTTTCTCAGTTTCACAGACACCCCTCTTTCTCACTTGTAAAATTAGGATAGTAATACCTACTTCAGAAGGATGGTATAGCACACAGTTAAGGCCCACCATAATGTACAGGACATAACAGACATTTAGCTTTAGTTTAGTCAGCTACGATTTTCTCCTAAGAGAATCCTAGTGCCTGAATTCTTAGGGGAAAGGATACTACACCATTTCCCCATTTAAGTATAATGCCTAATGCAATGTGGACAGTCAATAAATGTGTATGAAGGAAAGAAAAGCTTCTCAATAAACCAGCACGGTCTCACTGCACCCACGTTGTCTTCCAAGTTTCCTCTCTGTCCGCTGTAGCCATGGTTCCATGTTCCCTACTCCATGCATATTATAAGAATATCTCCCCTACAAGTTCAATTGACATATATTTAGCTCTTACCTAACTTGAACTCTATGTAGCATTAAATCCCATGGGCCACTTTTCCTTTCTTAAAACTATCCCCTCTGTAAATGGTGATAGAAGAAAAAAAGAAAAAGAAAATGTTGAAAAAACGATCTCCTCTGAGTTTCAAGAACTCAATTCCATTTTATTCTCTTTTGTGAACACTTCTCTCTGTTGTGTTGGTTATTTTCTCTATACCTAATTATTAGAAGTTGGTGCTTAGGTGGGTGTCAGGGGCTGGGCGAGAGAGAAATGAATTAGTACGTAATGAATATAGCATTTTAGTTTGGGAATGTTAAAAAAGTTGTACAGAGTGATGGGTGCACAACATTGTGACTGCACTCAATGCCACAGAACGGTGCACTTGAAAGTGATCAAAATGGTAACTGTTATGTTTTGTATATTTACCACAGTAAAAAAGAAAGGTATTTATTCAAACCCTGCCCCAGCCTTCTTTGTTCTAACTATTGAATATTTTCTCTCATAATAATCCTATCCATGCTAAATTTTCAGCTGTCACTTATACTCTAAGCTATTACTGAAACTTAATTTTAAAGTCTATTACCTCTAGTTTCAAATGATTCCCCCAGATTCATCAAATCAGTCATCCAGATACCACTCGCTGTGTGCCGTTTATGCTTCTATCACAAAGATAACAACTAAGGGTAAGTAGTAAACCAACAGATACTTTTATTTGAATATTTTTTACAAGTTTGGATCCCTCATGAGTGGACCCTGAGACCAGAACATGAATATCAGTTATTTCGGAGGCTACGGGGAGCACAGAAAATTGGAGAAGTGTGAGACAGGGAAGAGTGTGCTAAATGAGGAGTTGATGATTGTTGCAGGATATGGGCACTTCATCCTACAGGGGACCTTCTACAAACTGTGAAGTTCCTGACCTCACCAGAACCTGGGAAGGCTGGCACATGAATCAGCAACCTCCATCTCCCACTGCCTGGGAATTTCCCCCAGGGGACGTTAACCACCCTGCCACTCTTAGTTTTTGGCTGCCTGAAGCATAACAAGTTCTAGTGATGCTGGGGAAAATTTTCAAAGAAGATGGACTCAGATCCAGAATCCGGAGATACAGAGTTACCAGTGTGCTGAAAACTGCACACTACAGGCACCCTCAAAGACTGTGTGGACCAGGACACCACTAGCACTCATTACAGCATCTCCTGGGTCTCTCAGCATCTCCCAAACTGACACTGGATCATCTTTCTCATCATAATAAATAGAACCATCAAACATCCCGATTCATGTTAAACAGTATCACCACCTACTCACAACCTACTGTCTCTTGGACACTGAAAGAAGTGCATTTACTGTCTCTCATGTGTGTAAAAATATTTTCTCTATTCCATAAGTAGATTTAAAGATGACAGTCTTCAAGTAATTTGCCCAAATTCATACAACTGTGACATAAGAAAAGCAGGTTTAAGATTCAGGACTATATGACTTCCAAATCTAGGCTCTGAACTATTTTATTATAGATATTTATCTTAGACTCATTTTCCACTTCTATCGAATAGAGAAAAAAAGTACTTGTTTAAAGCACTGATGTAAGTATTAACGTGTTACCACAGGTTTAGTACCTGACACTGAGCCTCCCAGAATAGATGTTTCATATGTATTGATACCTATTACAGTCAAAGGTGATCCCCATGTTTCTTGGTAAATCAATCAAAACTAAAATATCCTAAATAAAATGAAGAAAGGGAAGCTGTGTCTTGTCTTTGCTTTCAGTGCCTTGTATAAGGCCGGAAATGTTCATCCAACAAATGAGTTCTCAGTTTTACTCAACTTTTCCCTTAAGTGTCTCCTAATTTCCAGAATCTTCTACTGCAATTCATCTTGCTCACTTTTAGTAAAATAATATAACCAAAGTGAAAATTGTATTGCACTGCTTCCTCACTTGAAGTCTTCAAGGACTATTGCCACTTACACTGTAATCCACAGTGTTTCAATGTCTTGCTGAATGTGTTGTTTTCCTGTTGACACAATTTCAAATTACTCAGAATTCCCCAGTGGTTCGGAGCTATCTCCCTCTGTGCTTTCTCTTTTCTTGGGCTCTTCTCAAACTGGTCTTCAGCCTCAGATCAGGGCATTCATCCTCTGTGCACACAGTCTTGATGCCTGAGTTCCATCACTGCCTCTGGTTCAGTTTATAATGTTTCCCTAGGACTTCCTTTCTGCCTTATGTGGACTCTATAATAACACCTATTGCATCCTCTTGCAAATGCCGCACACCACAAGAGACGAGATTATATTTTATTTGTTTCATTAATCCTGAAATATAATCAATGAGATAACAAATGACCAATTATGTAGTGTTTAGTGAGTTAATTGGATTTGTAGCTCATGCTAGCCTTTCTAAAAGTCCACAAAGAAACAGTCCCAACTGCTTTTCTAGGCAAAATTTACATTTTTAGTAAGTCATGAAAGGTAGGTAAGAAAGGTTGATTGAGCAACATTTTGGCACAAATTGACCTGAAACTAAAAGGAAATGAGAGAATACAGCTTTCATAAACTAGTAGGAAACTCTACCAAGTCACACTTTATATTATATTATGCTTTTTCTTATTTATTAGTGAAAGACTCCTGAGCTGTATCTTAAGTAACTAGATGTGTGGTTGAGAAGTGAATTACAGGTGAAGGCACCAGTATTAATAAATGCATGACAATCTTTACTGATTGCACAGATACTTGGTGAGTATGTACCAGGCACTAGATGAAGGACAACACTTCAGATTTGGCCCACGCTCTCATATAGGTATATAAAGAGCCCATGTGAGCCACCTGGGTGTCTCCTGGTATCCCCTTCCCCAACTTTGAGGACAAAAGTATAGGAAAGCAACCTCTAGCTGAGTAGAGCATAATGATCAGAAAGTGTGATACCTCAAGGATGAGAATCTGAGTCTGTAAGCCATCAAGACCAGTAGCAAGAGTAGATGAAGGAGAAAGGAACCTAGAATGGAAAATGTAAAAGAAAGGTAACAGGTATCAATTGCAGCCATGAGACCAACTGTAGCTGATGGGTATAATTCATCTTCCTAATGTTTATTGACTAAATTTCATCAGAGTCCTGCAGGAACTGTTTCCCCCACTGTATGTGGATAAATGAATCTGAAGTGCATGGGGGTGAATCATGGAAAACGTGGAGATACAAGGCCCAGATCCATCTTCATGATGAATTTGTTGTCCAACCAAGAAGCATGTGATTAGGAGCATGTCTTGGGCTGTTATTCTCATCATAGTGTCTCTGCTACAGACACTGTCTCACTGTAGATCATATTCTTCCCAAGACAGTTTGCAACCTTGTGAGTGAAGTGAGATGGGTATAAAGCTAGCTGATCAGAGGCCTGAAGGCTCAGAAGATGAGTGTAATCTTACAGTGGATGTCATCTGAACTATAGCCCACTCATGGATGGCCTTGACGGATTGTTACAGAGGAATTGTCTGCCAATGGGCAACTATTTGGGCAGTGCACCTGATTATGCACTCTCTGTTGAAGGAAGGGAAAAGTTCTCTGAGGTCAGCTTACATATGGAAGTTGGGCAGTGGTAAATGGCCTAGCTGGCTGGAAGGAATGTGGAAGAGGAAGGATTGGAAGATCAGTAACAAGAAGTTCTGGGGTAGAGGAAAGTGGATAGGCAAGGAGATCTGGGGAGGGCACCAGGTGAGAAGACCTTCACATGTTAATTCCCATCCGTGTGCATTCATCGGAAAGAAAGCACTAACCAACAGTAAGGAAAAAAAGTGTTTGGGTCTGCCAGCTCCTGTCCTTGTCTTTATCAGTTCTGGCAGAATTAGAATATGATCTAATTGGATTTGGCTTTAATGAAAAAGACTGAACATGTGCACCCACCCCCATTAGCCAAAGCTGTCCTGGCTACTGCCATTGTCAGAGCTCAGACTGTCAGTAATGGAACCCAACTCTTCATCCCCAAATAGCACCATTCCATGAGAATATCAAATGGCCTCTTGATAGCAGGTTGATTGTATTGGATTTCTTCCATCCAGAAGTGTCAATCAATTCATTTTGACAAGGACAGATAGACAGATGAATACACACATATTCTGGGTATGGTGTGGGTTTGCCTTTCCTTTCTGAAAGCCTTCAAGGACACTTTGTGGACCCATGATTTTAAGATCCACTTATCATATTTTAATTTTACCATTTTGAACCAAAGACCTATGTATGTTACAGCATGAGACATATACAATGAACACACAGGAGCCCAAACATACAAGCAGAGGTGGCTCTGTCTGCCATCTCTCCCACTGACCCACTTGGAGCATCTGTGCTTCTCGTCCCCATAGCATTACTGAAAGTATAGTTAGCTTCTTCTACAACCAGATGTCTCTCATGCTTTTCTGACTATAGTCACGTCTGTCAAATACAGATTTCTGAAGTGTGTGACACACATCAGGGTGCTGTGACCCCACATTTTAATTTTGCAAGAGGTCCCTTTAAATCGCTGCTTGTTTAACTCAAAGTGAAATGTGATGCTCATAATCCCCAAAGGGGAGAGGAGGGAAAACATCTGAACTCAGCATCTTTAAGGCAACGCTCTTTCCTGGCACTTCCAAGACAGATCATGAAGGTGTAGCCGCTGGAAACCATTTGGAATGGAAAGCCTTTGCCACCCAACTTGGTTTTGTTCTTGGCTTTCAGGAGCCTCAGAGAATCACAAAAGCAGAAAACAGGTCCCATTTTAAATCTTGTTACATGAGGTTATAAACGTTGGCTGAAGATGACATGTGGGGCTTTGAATGCCAGACCAAAGAAACTGGAACATTAAAAGTTTTCCACACTATTTTTCAGTGATGTTAGTTCTTGCCTTTATATGTATTTCTTTGTCCCTGCTTTTAGGTTCTGCTAAAGTTTGAAAATTCTAATAGCACAGATGCTTTGAAGCCCAGTGAAAATTTGGTGTTCATTATATGCCTCAGGTAATAAATCAGAAACTTGACTGAAGTCTTGTAAAAAGACTTAAATTTCTTTTCTGGGTTTTAGATTGGACCAATTTCACTCAATTTTGAATTTCATTACAAACTATATCCTGCATTCAATGGAAAGCCGATTTCCCTCACAAGCCCACCAAATGCCTCTCTGGAAATTGCAGTCGAAATTTTCTTAATGGGATGCCAGCAACCTCCATAATAAATATTGATCTTGTACTCAACCATTCTAAAATAAAACATTTCCTACTTTCATGAGTTCCACCCTGTGAAGGCAAATCCTCCAAAGAAGAGGCTAGTCTTTACCTTCCATCAAATAACTGGTACTTCAGGTTCCTGCGAAGCCTACAGGATCTGAGCAGGATTTCAAATGCCGTCCCCCACAAATCAACCATTGGAACTTGGAAGTCCAGTAATTAAAGGCTTATCGAGCATTTGTGGCATCAGTAAAGGAATTACAAGGATACTCATAAATAATACATAAACCTAGGAAAAGCATTTCTTGTCATTGATAGAAAACTGATCATTTTACTTAAGACTATAGAGGTAAATGTTTAAAATAATGTAAAATTTACTGTGGGGAAAAAAATGAAAAGCATTATTCGGTTTTGATCAACATGTCAGAGCTTCCTGTGTCTCTAGCCTGAGTCTAATTTCAGCTCTCAACTCTAGGCATATTCATCATCTTGTAAGAGGTTATCCTGCTGCATCTGAGTCCCTCAAATTTTAATGGTTTTTCATCATTTAAATTTCCAAAGTCTTAGTAAAGGAACCTATATCCTTTGCATTCTGGTTCCAACTTATTCATATAGACCTGTTTCCTCTGACTATTGTCTTAAGTACCATGGTCCAATCAGAATACAGAATGTTCTAGCTTTTTCTTGCCTGTATTGAAATCCATTCAGCCTCTCAGATTATCATGTAATTGACAAATTTCATACCACAGAGCCTTAGACAAGGACCTGAGAGTGGGTTTATTTGGGAGATACCTCCTGAAAACAGGAGTGATGGATCAGACAGCAAGACAAGGAAAGGAAGGCACATTACAAAGCAGGTTATTATGCCCTTGCCTGAGTGGCTCAGTTGGTTGGAATGTCATCCCATAAACTCAAAGGTTACAGGTTTGATCACTGGTCAGGGCACATATCTAGTATACAGGTTCAGTTTCCTGTTGAGGCATTGACAAGAGGTGGCCGATCAATGTTTCTTGCTCACATCCATGTTTCTCTTTCTTGCTCTCTCCCTCCCTTCCTCTCTTCCTAAAAACTATAAACATGTTCTCAGGTGAGGCTTAAAAAATGAATCAATAAATCAGGTTATTAAGGTGGACAACAGGGCTTAGTATTCCTAAGGACTTTCTATGGAAACTTCTAGAGTGAGTTTCAGCATTAACTGTTTGAAGACTGGAAGCAAGGGCATCTTCCCATTAACTTCCATTTCCCACTAGTAGGGCTTTAACTTGGAGGCATTTATTCACCCATCATTCTGAGCCAACCTAGGTATGTGAGCTAAGTAGCCTTCAGTGGCTTCAGAGAAATCCCCACAGCAGAAAATCTGAGTCACACCCTGTGGGTTTAGAGGAGAGAGGCAGTCACAAATAAAACTGTCCAGAGAATGTTACTGAAATCAGGAGTGGGCTAGGGGACATGAGTTGAGACATCAGTTCATCTTCCACTGGCACTTCAGAGTGAGCCTCAGAGGACTCATGTTGGCTTCTTCTTTTGTCCCTGACTTTGAATGCACTTTTTAAGGTACAGTTTCTCAATGGTTTATGGGTTCTATCCATGGCCTTATCAATGACTTCTTAGCAGATGATATGGTCCCAGGACCTCCAGGCATGGCCAGCATCCCTTCCTCCACAGTATGGGGGATATAGGAATCACTTCTGCACACAAGCTTTGTACCCCAACCAAATGCTCTGCTCAAATGTTGTCCCACAGCCCTTCATTTTCATAAATGCTCAGAACCTTCTCTCTACAGATTCATCTTCCACCATCCCTATTTAACCATTTAGTGATCACCCCCTATTCAACACCTAGTTTCCTTATTAGAATAGAGCTTGTATTTCAAAGTTTCACTTGGCTGCAGCCCAGTGTTCTCTGATCGACCCAGTAGAAATTTCTCTGAATTCTTACAATAATAACCAAGAGAGAAATTATTGCCCTGTGAAACCCAAATGCCAAACAAAATGTCCTGTGCTTTAAGCAATATATTCATTTCTTTTGAATGTATCCATTCAAAAATGTCTTCACAGGCACTTCAGAGATTCTGGGAAAACTACCTACATTTTTTCCAGGTACCTTTAATTCCAAGTTTTGGCTTCCCCTGAGTTCATTCAACTTGTGGATCACCTTGCAGATGGCATCTCTATTCAGGCACAGGTCAAAGCAAACCTGATACGTAGCTCTAGTCTCTTTGGTCCTGCAAGAACAATAACAATAACAGGCCTATCCATCTAGATGAGTTTTGTATTTGCACAGAAGACTGACCAAATGTCTAAGGTATCCCTGAAATATAAAAATTGCATTGGTCATTTGTGCTAAAGAGTTACTTAGCTTTCTTCCATATTAATGCATGTCATTCAGCCTGCCAGCCCTCCATTCTGCTGTACCTCTCCCCACCTCAATCCTAAGTCCCTGTGCATTTCATGTGCAGAGTTTATTTCTTGTACACCATGCTCTCAATTCTTTGACTTTAACTCCAGTGTCATCATCAAGGTATCTACCAAATAAGGACAGTTGCTTCTCTCAAGAAGCCTGGCATGACTTGTAATATAATAACATTTTGCCTTTAAAAGGGCATCTATTAACAGGAGATAGATGTGAATCTGGTAATGGTGAAGTGTGTTCTAGGAGAGAGCCTCACCTGGTTTGACTCCACTTTAAGGACCCAGAAAGTGCTTTGGGAGCATCCAGCAATGATGAGATACTGAGAAAAGGATTCACTAAGGACACAAATACAGACTGGCGTGTTCTCAAAATGGCATTTTAACAATTTACAGTGAAAGACATTCAGATGTCTTGTTGAGTTTTTTCTTCCTCTGTAGCCAATAAACAACCAAAAGCTGTTTTCTAGTAACCATGAGAAATCATTATCATAGCAATTGAAGACAACCAAACCTTTGTCATTAATGTTGTATCTCCTTAATGCCCTTCGGTAAACATGGAAATAAGATGTGTGAGCAGAATCGCATGGTTAAGGACAACTGAGCTAACATATTCAACTGATTGATTGACACTGCCGACATAAACTCCTCTGATTCTTCTTTTTCTTACTACTGGACATACCCAGCCCTATTCTTATTGACACATTATTTTGAGCATATTAACATGTTTAAAAATATCACTCGGGTATGTAGACATCCTAGGAACCATGTTCTGATTCAGGTCATTCTACATATCTATCTTTTACATGTTTTCCTATAGCTTCATTTCTCTCTGTTCCATGTTTTCAGGGAAGTTCTATACTTTGGTTCAGGCACAGCACTGATGCTGTACAATTTGTAGCTTTATTCTTTCACACTCACACTACAAGTTACTTTTTATTATGTCCCATTACGTAGTCTGTATCTTGTCCTACTCAACTGGTACTTGCCTCATTATAGATATTGTGTATGTTCCCAATATTATGCTCTTCTGTTATGAGTTCTTTAAAGTCAGGCACTATCCATGGGCAGTAGGAGATCTACATAGGTGTGCACTCTACTATATGTAGCAAGATGGAGAGGGGAAGCTATGATGACCACTCTGTAAAGCATGTATAATGGCGAAGAAGAAAACTGTCTTAAATATTGTTAATAAAGACTCATGTGATTGGGTGGAGACTACAGGAATTGCAGATGGTTTTTTTCTGAGAGTGAGTGATATTGTCTTTGACCCATGGCCATGACCAATCCAATGTGATGAGAGCAGCCCTGGGCACTTCAAGGAAAACCGTGATACCAAAGGTAAGAGAGAGTGCATTCAAGAGGAGGGGCGAGGTTTGCCAAATAAGAATCACATTTCTGGTTATACAATTATATATATCATCATTGCATGAGTACCTGCCGCTGAAGGAGAGCCAGAGAGTAAAACTCCGCTGATCAAAGCTTTATGTCAGACACTCTTGACATTGGAGTATAATTCCTCTGCTCACTGCTGAGACAAACTGTTTCCTCATCTGTACGATAGGATGATATAACTTTCCTTAGAGAGCTTTTGTGAAGATGGCATTGCAGTTGCTCAGAGTGGATGAATACTCACTGTGGTCCAACCTCATGTAGGGATGCTGCTTGTGTAATTTTATGTAACCCTTTTAACAATGCTGAGATAGTGGTTGTTAGCTACTACAAAGAATAAGAAAAGCACAGAGGCCACACAGGGTCATATAGGTATAAATGTGAAGCTAGAATTTGAACCCCAGCATTCTGATACCAGAGACCCTCTGGTCTTAACCAGACTACTGCACTACTTCCCAGGGTCCCCACTATCCTACTGAAAAGTGTCCTGGGATGAGACAATACACAACAATCTTTATGCCAGAACTTGGAACATAATCAGTACCATTTCCTCTTCTTTATTATTAAATTTGAATCATGACATTCCATGGAAAAGCACTAGACTGGGTGTTAGGCAATCTCAACCTGGTCTTAGCTCTGTCCTAGCGAGATGTATGGCTTTAGGGATGTCATGTACCCTCCTTGGCATTTATTTTTCTCACCTGTAAAATGCTACATAACCTGTGATTACTACCTGAGCTCACTTTCTTCTCCAACCACAATGATCAGTGAGTAAATGGAAGCCTACTTATTAAAAAGCATAGATGTTCAACTCAGCAGACTTATATCTTGTTTCCTGAGTACATGGTCTTACTAAGTATTTTTAAAAGGATGCCAGATCAGAGAGAAATTGATGAGGCTAACAATTTCATTTGTGTTATGTGTTTTATCCCAGAGCTGAGAAATGGGGGGTGGGGAAAGTTAGAAAACCCCATCATTATTTTCCAGAAATTGGCTTAGAGTCACAGAGGTGGAAAGGTTTCATTGCCTGTCCATAGTGATCTTGGATGTCCCTTGAAATAAATTGATCAGGGGTTCTAACATATGTAATTTCAATTTCGGTAATGGTAGGTCTGCAGCATTAGCTGCAGTTGCCAAGAAAGGGCTGACATTTATTACGGGCTCAGACATGGAGAAAAATGATTCTTCACATGAATACATTTGCCTAAAGCAATGATAGTCTCAGAGGGAAATCACAAACAAAGAGAAAATGCTATTTGACTACCTTCATATCTTAGGAAACCCATAGAGGCTGGAGAAGAAATAATTAGCATTTGGGAGAATCGGCTTCTGCTTTTCCTGAGCTCACCGTAAGCAGTTCTATTGGTGCTCTGCCATATCCCCTTGGAACTTTCCATCTCATGTGTGCCTGTGGCCTCCTGCTTGAGCATGTGGACTTCTCTGCCTAGAGGATTTCTCTGGCTGAGCATGGGACAAGCCAGAGGTGCCCAGTGCTTGATGCTTATGGGAGCCAACCTCAGGCAATTCCCCAGGGCAATGGGGGGCATCTCAACTCCCTTACCCTTCAGATAGGACAACTTTGAAGTGTGTTCTCTACAATCACCAGAGCCCTGAACAAGCCCCAGTACGCAAGCCAGTAACACACTCTCTCGCAGGCCCTGCCCTGGCTTCTGTGAGAACTTTGAGAAAACCCCTCTCAGATTTCTAATTCAGGGGAGCAACTGACTGAGAGCTTTGTTCTTAAATCCAACACCACCTTTCCATCAAAACCATGCTTTCCCTGTACTGCTCCCAGCCAAAGGGCTGAGAAAGACTGGGACCCTAAGGCATATGCAGTTTTCTTCACATACCTTCCTGGAGTTCAAGGACATTCTATAGTCCTTAACTTTTCCTAGCAGTCTAAGATGCTACCACCCAACCTGCGTCCTTCCCTGTCTCCTTCACAGAAGATGAGACCCTCACCGCACCCTGACTGCTCTCCCAGCCTCTCCCCATCTCTCCCCACTTCCTTGGCACATATATCTTCCCCTAAAAAAAGTCTTAGATGTATTGTTCTTCTCAAAAGATCTAGAAAAACACAGCTTACTTATGTTCTATATTATTTCCCTGCTCTGTACCATTGTTGCCTGGAATTATCTACTATGCTGCTTGCATTCAAATCTCTGCCTCATACTCAACTACTGAGAAGACCCAATTTTAAGATGATTCTTCTTTAATTATACCCTGTAACTTGAAATTCTACACTCCTTCTGCCATGCACGCACACACACACACGTGCAAATCCATACATACACATATAAGCACTCACAATGGTATACTTCAATCTGAATTCATTTGAGACAGTTGTTCACCCACAGGTTTAAACAGAAAGTGGGAAGAGAATGAAATGTTGACATATATTGGGAGACTGCAGGATTTAGGGGAAGAGCTGGGATAATAGCTATTCCATGACTGATTAACCTTCATTTCAACACCTACGCTTCCTTACCTATTAAGCAGAACCATTCAGTAGTTCCAGGAGCAGTTTGAAACTGCTTAAAGCCACCTTTCCCATGGTTCATAGAGTTCACGTGCGGGCTTACATCATGCTGGTTTGCTCCTGAACCTGTAAGCAGGACCCAACAATATATCCGAGTCCTGTAGCCATTATATATGGCATGACAATTTTCCAGGACAAAGGTAGCAAACTGACTTAGCCTTTCTCTTTTGATAATGTCACCACAAACAGTATGGGTGGGTGGTTACCATGTTGACTTGGAAGAGGGCTCATTGGTAAAAGAACACAAAGCCAGTAGAGGGACAAAGGATGTGTTATGCACAATGAGTCTGAGTCTTGGATAAGCACATTCCCATTGACGTCATCCTGAGATGTTGTCTTTCTTCTATAATGCTGGACCTATCTGGACAGCACCTGTTCCTGAGTTACTGTTTGTTACATGGAGCCCTATCCTCTTCCAGTCACTCACTATACCAGGGGCTGGTCTCATTAATAAGAGTCCTGGCACTCACAATACAGTGTGGCTCTTACCCAGTGGCTCATGACCTCATCGCCTGGAGGAATTTGGACAAACTAGGTATGCTCTCTCCATTCACATTTTTACTCCAGCCACTACTATGGAGATCCATTACAAGTAGGCATAATCTTATGGTACTTTCCTCTTTTGTCCTGAACATCTCCTGCTACCACATGAGTCACTTGTAACAATCAGGTAAGCCATTTTGACACATGGAAAACTTGGAATTATGAAGGAGTTAGTATTCCATGAGGCAATCTTTGACGAGTGGAGGGTTGAAGCCAGTTAATAAATACAACCCTCTTCTGTCCTTTAGGTGGAAGAGCCGGAGGAAGGGCAGTAAAGGTCACAGTATCAGCTGAAGCTTAGTAAAGCTGGGAGGCAGGCCTAGAGGGCTCTCCACTAGAGAGCAGCTCTGCCACCCATGGTATATGGCAGAGATATTTCTTACTTATCTATATTAATGCATCAATTGAGGAGGCATTTCTTTAAGGGACCACTGAGGCAATTCTCAATCAGGGGTGATTCTGTCCTTCCAGAGAATTTTGGCAATATTTAAAGACATCTTTGGCTCCCACAGCTGAGGGAGTTGCCATTGGCACCTCTTGGGCAGAGAACAACAAAGATGCTGATAAACATCCTACAGCTCTACAATAAAGATTTATCTAAACCCAAATATCAGTAGTGCCATGGCTGAGAAATTCAGGACCAGGGTGATGCTACCACCTCCTCAGAAATTCTCAGTGGACATGAGAGGCTGGGGGTAGTCAGTCACACCTTCTGAGCATCTGCCATGCACCAGGTCCAGCACATGACTGCTCTTGGCCTCACAAGTGAGCGCAGCTATTAGAACATCACTCTTACAGAAGAGAAGGAATGAAGTCTCTGAAAGAGACACAATGGCCCAGTAAACAATTAATCTTAGATTCCACTTAAACCATAATATTTTAGACACAAAGTCCAAAGCTGAGACCTGACAGAGAAAAAATACATGAATGATATTTTCTAGTTTTAGAATGGAAATCACTTTCATTGATCTCGTAATTTTTAGCAAAGAAGAAAAATGTCATTGTGTTTATGTCTGGCTTTATGTGTCAATAATTTTAGTCTGATCTTAGTAGCTTTGAATAAATGAAGACATTATGCTATTAGAATGTTTTATTTGATCACTAAGATTTATGTTTAACACTGAACTATTAGGAATAGTTTTATCAGGGAGGTAGCATTACAGATTGTTTTTATTACCATTTAATTACTTTTCCCTGAATTTTGAAAAAAATTATAATAGGCACTTACTGGACCCTATAGGGTTGCCAAATAAGTATATTTTAATAGGATATAAATAGACAATTATTTCAAGATTTAGAATAAATTGCACAGAAAATCTACACTCATTTACTTTGGGATTATATGGATTTGTGGGCTGTAAAATCTAAAATTCGATCCCACTGAATGTCACAGACCCTTCATGACATTTTACGCAAAGTGGGGCAGGAACAGGAGTGAAAAGGCATGGCTTTTGCCTCCAAGGAGTTTGCAAAGTGTGACTGAGCCCGATAAGCTTTCTCCTCAGCCCTGCCTGTGAAGTGTCTGTGCGCAGTCCGACAGCTGATTCTAGTTTCATGTTTTGCACAGATACCCCAACCACGGTCATGGGGTGCAGTGTTTTCCCCTCCACTCCCATAGTGCCCAGCAGGAATTTCTAACCTAACAGTCTAGCTGCACTTTGATTGGTTTCTTCCCCCGAATGATGAGTCTCAAAGGCCAAGTCTTACGCTTATTCAACAATATATTCCATTACCGCAAAATGCAGTATCTGCGCATAGAAAAATAGTCAATAAACGCTTGTTTCATTGAGATAAATTCATCCCTGGGGTCAAGGAGCTAACAGCTTGACACAACCTCAGAGAAAGAACAGGAGTCGGGGGGGAGGTCTTCCAAAGAGTGTCTCTGTGTAGCAGGCACGTTTATCATGCAGGGTTAGTGGCCCCTATTTTTAATTTACCTGATTCTTCTACATTATTGACTTTAGTTCTTAAATAATTCCTTATTTACATCTGAAGATCAAAAATCTTTCAAGCCGATGCCCTGCCTACATATACATTTATAAGCTGTGCTCACAAAATGCTAAGGAGTGTTAAAAATCCTTGGCATGAAAAATGTGTTGTAAAACAAAGTTTTAAGATGGACCAAGTGAGGAAATACGTAGCTCTACGTATATGGAGCAGCATTAGGGAGAGTGTGAGTCTGTATTGGCCCCAAGTTGACTGCCTCTACAACAGGTGCGGGTGAGATTCATCCATCGGAAGAATGAGCAAAGCCTGCCATCTACAGGTCCGCACGTGTATCGACGCGCCAGCGCCAATAGAACCTGAATCCAAGATACAGGAAATCTTAGGTAATACAGAGATGTGATGTCAAAGAGATGATTCTTGCTGCATTATTTGGAGTCGGTGCTTCGTTCCTGTGCTTAAATGTAGTTGCACAAGCATAAGTTAAAACTGGCTAAACGGCATTCATTGTAAAATCTTCACTTGGCAACATTGAAGACAGCAAACTGTGTTTATCTCTCATTTTTACTTTTATCAGGGTGTCCTGCCTTTTTTGCACTGTGATTATCTCCACGCATCTCCCCAGGAGTCAGTTAGCTCCACCAGTGTGGGGGCCCCGAGAATTCACCTTGGCATGCCCTCTTGCCTAACGCAGAGTCTGACACCTGGCAGATCATTGGGTGCGCGAATGATTAAGGGAATAAGAATAAATGAGTAAGAAAGGGAATCAATACTAATTATTTCTGTATTGCCATGTTGACAGCGTGGAAGGAACTTAAGAGTATTATGCTAAGAGAAATAAGTCAGGTGGAAAAGCACAAGAACTGTTTCATTTCTCTCAGATAGGGGATATAAAGCAAAAAGCAACAAATGAACAAACAAAACAAACAAACAAAGCCTGAAAGTATAGATGCAGAACAAAACAGTGGTTATCAGAGAGAAAGGGAAGCTGGAGGAGGGTAAAGGAGGACAAATATATGGTGGCAAGTGGAAACCAGACTCTGTGTGGTGAGCACACAGCAGGGTGTCCGGGAACCATATTATCACACCTGAAATGTATATCATGTTAGTACTCAATGTTACCTTAATAAATTTTCAATCAAATTATGTCTGGGTCTACTTGTTCCAAATCACTTACACATTTATGATTAAAATGAAGCCTAGTATATGTATAGGAACATATATATTGCTGTTCAAGTGTGAATATGGCTTTGTTTGCACATTGGTGTATGTCTGATCAGTTGTTTTGCAACTTGTGCCATACATCAAGGGGTTTAACACTTTTTATTAGAATCTGTATATCTGTATATTTTAGATCTTATAAATTTGGCTTTAGGGTTCCAGCTATGTCATTTTTTATCAGACAAAATGTTCTGAAAGATTTATTTTATTTATAAAGTGAGTGTGGCCCGAAGGCCACAGTTATTGCCTCTCATTTATTTAGTCCTTTCTGCACTTGCTTGTCTAGTCCCAGGCAGATGAAATGAGAGCCAAGAAAAATGTTTAGATCAGATCATTATAGAGATAGAATAAAAAAGAAAGTGGAAAAGTAAGATAAATATTGTTTCTTTTAAAAGACCTGAATTCTCTTCTCTCTCCTCCTCTTCCTACCCACAGAACCTCAAGAAAACTTTTTTGGAGTTTTAAAGTCCAATTACCTTTTAAAGAAAAGGGCCACTATTTGTCATCCAGGGCTGTGCACCAGGCACCGGGCATGGTGTTTCCATGAGCTGTCACATCTGATCTGCCCAATAACTCCAGACTTGGGAGAGGCTTACAGATACACCCATTTTATGGACAATGAAACTGAGTCTCAGAGAAATTATTTCTACAGGGCCACACTGCAACAGACACACAGGAACCAGCTCACATAAGCGTGTGTGGGAACTGATGCTGGTACCTTAAAGTCAGCCACAGTGAAATCCTTTATGATGTGCATCAGCAATTGCTCGGAATCTGCCCCTCCCCCAAGAGCAGCACACCAATGTACCAGCACACCACAGGCTCAGAAGCAAAAAGGAGTTTAAGAAAAATTGACTCCAAAATGCATGTTCTCTCAAACACACCACCGACCCAAGAGTTAAGAAGTTTTTGATTTAAGATTCATATAGCCATTTATAGTTGATAAAACAATACACCTGTGCATATATATTGTGGATTTAATAAAATAAACCTTATTTCCATTTTCTCTTTTTCTTCCTTATTGTCTCCCTTTCCCTCTCCTTCTCCCTCTTCATCACAGCAGCTGCTGCGCACTGAGGCTCTGCTGTGTGCTCGATGCCCAACGTAAACTGCGATGTTTAAAACATTGAAGGAAATAAGGCGTGGGTCAGCTGAGGGACTTAGACAAAACCATGAACAAGCAAGCATGGTGTCCTGAATCCAGGACAAAGCTTCCATCCCTCGAATCTGCTATGAGGGTCTCACAGTTCCTTCCCAGACTCAGCTCCTCAAGTTCTTTCTTCTGAAAGCTTCTAGAGGCCCTCCTTTTTGCCTTTGTTCATTTCTTCAACAAATATCTGAGCACAGAGTGTGCAGCACCTTCTGTTCCGGGTGCTCAAGATGCAATGGTGAAGTCAGGAGGGGTCTCTGCCCTCAGAAATCTTCTCTTCTGGGGTGGGGGAAACCAGGACAAAAGCAGTAGTGGCCACAGAATAGCAGGGTAGTCCAGTAAGGGGGCTTGGTTCAAATCCCAGTCCAATCTTTCCAGCTGTGGAGAAGGTACATAACCCCTTTGTACCTCTGTTTCCTATTGCATATTAAAAGGGATCAATAACAGTCTCTGTGTCTTACAGTAGTTATGAGAATTATATTTCACATAATGTTAAATAGTGTCTGGAATGTGTAAGTGCTCAGTACAGGCTAGCTCACACATGTGAAGGAACAAATTAATGATAATCTGTAGTGAGAGACATGGAGACACCCCAGATACAGAAGCTGGGATGAGGGCAGACTCACAGATGAAGTGATCGATAAAGCCCTCTCTGACGAATTGAAGAGAGGGTGAGAAGAACACCCTTTGTAAGGAACTGAACTGCCAGGTTCTGAACTGGGACAGTGCTTCGTGTTCCAGGTCGTGTGAGAAGCCAAGGAGCCTGGCACACAGGCAGACTGGGATGAGATGAGAACTAGGTAACCCATAGGGATGCCATCACGAAATGCCCCTGGGGCCCTGCGGGGTCTGGATTTTATTCTAAAAACGAAAGGGAATGTGCAGCCCTTCCTTGCCACCTTTCTGCCCCAGGCCTCAGTTTCACGTGGCACTCAGCCTTCTCAAAGCCCCTCTTCTTTCTGGCCAGTGGCTAAGGATTCAGGTTCTACCTAATTGGTCTCAACATTATTTCCTTTGTGAAAACGCCTAGGTAGTGGGCCACCATTTGGAAGTTGACTACATTTTCAAAACACCCCAAAGTTCTCTGTGTCCTGGGTCTTTGTTTTTGGTCCATACCCTCTTGGCTTAAATAAGATCACCAGGTGCTGAAATCGGTGGATGGCTTTCAAAAGTGTATGTGTTCCTGCACCGACTAGGGAGACTTCCCACAGGTGTCCTCAGATCTCTGCAGGTGTTGGAATCAAGAATGCTCAAAGACTTCAATGATGCCGAAGCCCACTCAGCTCCTGTTTCTACACCTGCCCATTTCCCAGAAGCCCCCCTTAGGCCAGATTCAGGAAGGATACTTAGGTCCTTCCTCTGATCTCAAGTGAAAAACTTGAGTTTGGGGGGATTTCCAGCCTTGGAGATCAGTCCCTCCTATCTCAGAATCCTCTTACAATCGAGCAGTAACCTGCTGAGGATGCCTCTGTGAGATTTTATCATCATCACCATCACCACCATCATCACCATCATCATCATCATCATCATCATCATCAGTCCTGTGCTTACTCTACTTCCCCTGACTTCCCAAGAGCTGGCATGTGACCCAAAGCTGGCAACTTAGAGGGATTCAATCCTCTCTCCTGTCCCAGGACTCTTCCCCGGGAAAAAAGAGCGGTAAGGGTTGGGTGAAAACTGTTTCTCTGGGTTTATGATAGGGAAATTGACAAAACCTGGAAAACATCAGGGCGTATGATTTAGTTTCTACATAGCCATACTTTTTTAAAGGTAAGCATCTAAAATGATGCAATAAGGTATTCTAGTAAACCCACATGTCTCTCAGGCAAGTTAGCAAGAATTCTCCAAATCCCAATTTTATATCTCACACCTGATTTTAGCCTCACAAGCTGCCTCACCCACACTCCTTCCTCCCAAGACTAATTAGTAACATGATCGGCTTCTATAACTCCCTTTGCACATCACCATTACTCAGATTGTCTACCACAAAGTAACAGTGAACAGAAAAGAAAGGGCCCTAACTGTACAAGCATGGTGTCCTCTGCCCTCCGCCCACATATGTGGCGTTCACCTCTCAAGCTTTCCGGAACACAGGAGCCCCGAAAGCAGGAGGCTAAGATAGCCCTCTTAGAGGGAGGGATGGAGGTGCAGACAGGTGACATTCTCGCTAGAGGCCAGAGGAGAGGAACAGGAAAGGATGACCCTCCTCACGTGTTCGTTATGCTGACTCTCATCACATTGGTGTTGAAGGGCAAAATCTCCGTAGGATGGAGATATCAAGTCTTGGCCTCCATGAACATCCTTACACAAGAGTTTTTCTATTTTTCTATTTTTCCTTGTTGTTGTCTTTCCCTCCTCTCCTCCCCTCCCCTCTTCTTCCTCTCCTCCCTTTCCGCTCTCCCCCCTCCCCTCTTTCTCTTCTTCCTCCAACTTTCTGCTGTCTCTTCCTCCTTCCTTCTTATTATAGCTTGCTATACACCTAATAAAATAAAAGCTGGGTTTTAGGGGTTTTTTATTTTTTTATTTTTGGAAACCTAATGATAATCTTTACTCTCACTGGGACCTTATTTTCGAGGGCTATTTCCACGAAGTGACTATAGAGGCAATTTTCTAGGGAACAGAGATCCTTCAATAGTGGCGGTAGAATCCAGGGTTCTGGGTCTCCGAGATGAAATAGCCGGGGAAAGTGTCAAGGCTGAGCCGCTGTTATCCTGACCTTGTAAACATTCCCTGCAGGTGCCTGTCTCATCAGCCATCTCAAACTTCCCAGCAAGAATGCAGTGACAGTGTGGTTTCACCCAGTCCCTTGAGTTATGAGTAATTTTGCTAGGCTCTTGTCATTGTCTGGCAGATTTCATGAACTTGTGCTGAATTTGCAAACAAAGGAAAAGGCAAACAATGGTTTAAGCTGCTTTGAGAGGGCCTCATTAAGCTGCAGCCTGCCACAGGCTTTCTGCTTGTAGCAGCGAACTTATATCTGAGTTCTACAATGATGTCACCATCTAAAACTCAGCTTGCATTGTTTGAGGGCAAGAAAGCTGCCCCATGTGCAACGAACCAGAAAAAAAATAATTAAATAAATACATAAGGAAGAAAAAAGAACGAGCAAAAAATGGCTCCAGTTATCAGGAAAGTTAGATTTTTCAGTTCTACAGCTTATAGATCAACCTTGCCACCTGTGAGTGACTTCCCTGACATCTTCAAGCCTCAGTCTCCCACTCTGGAACTTGAATACACTGACACTCTTTCCGTGTAGGGGTCGCCACTGAGCTATGCTGGCATCTCCTCTACAGAAATGGTGTTGTGTGGCATGCTCTCCAAAACCTTTTTTTTTATTGTGAAAGTATGCATTTTTGGGGTTATACATAAACCTTGTAAAAACGACAGAGTCCTGAGCATGTGGTGTAAGCTGCCAGTGTATTTTCCAGCTCCGTGGACTCCATCATAACCATAAACAAGAGCAGGGCAAAGTCAAAAGAATGTCCCACGGAGATGAGAAAGAATCTCAAAAGCACATCGATTCATTAAACGTTAAGTCAAATCCTTTACTGTCTAGGACTCAGTTTCTTCATGCCTAACTTATGATGAAATGGACCAGCTTATCCTCACAAGAATTTTAGAAGATTACAGGAAATATTTTTGGTTTAAGTAATAGATAATAAGTTAAATAAATGCATAATACAACATTTACTTTAAATAGAGCATTTAGGAAAACCTGACATTCATGGAATTAGTTGTCCCAAGTGAAAAAGAGCTGTGAGTGCCAAGCCCCTCTGAACAGTCTGCCCTGCACAGCACTCTCTGAACCCCTGGCCCTTGAGATGGAGACGTTCAGCCCACGCTCAAGACGCTCATCTAGAAAGTGGGGTAGTAAGACCTGACTCACTGGACAAACGTGAGACTGAGTCCTAGAGAATGTGTCTGGGACATCATATTTGATTAGTAAGTACTCATTTGTGGGTTTATTTTGGTTTTTTTTGTTGTTGTTTTTTTGCTCTTTTATGACATGGCATTTCATGTAATTGTGGATGTGAAAATGACACTAACATAACACACTTTGACAAAGGGCAATCATAACGTCCAGAGAAGCGGGTTCCCGGCTTCTGAGTCCTTGAATTTTGTAGGGAATCCAGCCTCTGGGGCAGGCATGGACCAGCCTCACAGGGCGCAGACCCATGCAGAGCTGTCCCAGCCTCTGACCTGTTTGACCATAACTTCTGGGCTTCCAGGGCAGAAGGGGTGGGGGTAAAACCACCTCCTGGCAACACTGAGAAGCAGAGGCCCCTGCCCCCATCACTGGGCCCTTCTGCAGATTACTCCTTGATCTCTCAGTCTGCTCCTCTCTCTAAGGGACAGTGTGGACCCCTAGCCCGGAATAAAGCCTGCTCTTTCTGTGACTGGGTGCCACACTAAGCCCAGGTTTGAGGACACATCTCAGGCACCACACTACCAAGAGCAGAGTCCTGGAGAGAAGCCCACAGACCAGACGGCATCTTCCACCAACTCTCCCAGGTAATCTGCCCAGGATATGCCTCCCTAAGCAGCCATGGGCACCTGAGACTGGCAGCTTGTCCCAAACTGGCCCTCTCACGTTCATCCCCAGGTGAGGGCCTCCCAGTCCCATGGAGCAGCTGCTCCTGTTGCTGCTATGGCTGCACATGCCACCTGGACCCCACAGAAAATGTGCCAGTTCCCTGATCCAGTCCTGGGGCCAAGTTTATGATATGACTAAGCATACTGAGCTGCTGGCACTGGGGACTCTCACCTCAAGAAAACATCCTCCTGACTCCAGCCACAGCCTCCCACTCAGCATTCCCTTGGGCCCATGTTACCCTTCTCTTGTGGGTGCCCACACTTATCAATGTCAGGGACCTCTGATTCCTGGGACGCATCCTCTCTGTGTGTGTAGCCACCCAGTCACTGATCCCAGTCAGAGGCAGACACAGGCTTTCAGTGAGCCAGAGAGCGTTCCGGACAAAGGCATGGCCGCCTGTTGCGAAAGGCCCTTGGTGGGCAGGTTGGAAAGCCTGGGTACTTAGGTCTCCATCCTTACCCCCACCTCCTGTCCTGACTGAGGGGACTGTTTTGGTTACAAGGTCAAGTAGGATCACAACATCTTGACCTTTGACTAGCTGAGTCACCCAACTTCATGCACCAGCTTTGTGGCAAAGAGTTTTTGCCAAACAAAAACCAGTTCCTGGGTTGAGCAGAAATATAGCTGCTCACCATGATGACTGGCACTTCTAGAGCAAATCTGCTTTGCCCCAAGTGACCCCAAAGTGACCTTGTCCTCTGTGCTGAGTGGAGTCTAGAGATGAACAAAAAGCTGTTCCAACAACCGCTCTGTGAGAAATGTGGCTCTGGGGTCAAGAGTCCGGGCATGACTGTGGCCAAGGGGAACAGGGACCAACTCAGGGAACAAATGTCAGCCCTATTTCATAAGCTGGGAAGGGTAAGTCACAGCCAGAGATGTGAGGGTCAGACAGAGGGGAAGCCCACCTCATGCCACTTCAACCCCTCAAATCCTCCCACAGCACACACCTGTTGGGAAAACCATTAGGTTTTAAAAAAAATAGGTGGTACCGTGTATTTTGGGAGTGCATTTGGCAAGAAACCGCTAGAAAACAGGTCTTCTTGGTGCAGTGAATCAAAGCTTTATTTGCTATGAAAGTTAGGGTAAACACTGAGGTCTCCAAACATCATGCTCTGATTTCTAACATCTGACTCCTTATGGCACCTTTCCCGTTGGTCTCTGTCTCTTGGTCCCATTCAACCAGTGAAAAACCCAAGGTGTGAGAATTTCTTTCCAGCCAAGATTGGTAACAGACCTGGGAGGAAGAAGCCACAGCTCACAGGCTTAGCTCTCAGTGAAAATGAACTTGAACACAAAGTCTCAGGTCATAGTATGCCTTTCCCCTCAGTAAACATTTTTTTCACATCACATTATGGATTTCACTCTTCATAGTAATCCCAGGGAATAGTGAGCCTGTGTCTATTTTATTACTGATTATTCAAAGATGGCTATGTTGGCTTAGTAATGGGCTAGACAAGTGGTGTTTGTTTTCAAAATATATATATTTAGTGTGAGCTTCCTGCTGTATCCATTCATTTCTTATTTACCTCTGAGGGCAGCAGAGAAAAGCTAGACAGCTAGACCTAATCTGTGAGGTCTGTGAAAACTTGAGTCTAGAGGGTAGAGATCTAGTTCTTAAAGAAAAATTGCAATCTTTTCCCCTAGAGATATTAATTCAATGTATAGACTATGAAAATGACATTGAGGTTGTATTGCCAAGTAAAAGCTCCCTAATATACATGTAAACTTTTCTACAGGGGTTGGGCTCAGTTGTATTTATAACTTGAAATCCTAACACAAAGTGGGCATACATGGAGGAATGGTGGAATAATTGAGTAAATAAATAAGCAATGCAAATCAGGAATTGGAGGCATCCAGACTAGAAACTAGAATGTCGTGAACACCCTGCAGTATTTGACCCAAGGAAATGTGAACAGCTTTAGTCGCGAGTAATAAAAGGGAAACCAGCCAGTAATGGGAATGAAGAATGAAGAGGGCGTCTCAAGAAGAAACCCCAACTTTGGGGTCAAGTCCGATTCCGTTAGTATCTTAGTGTCGTTAATTACAAATTGCTTGACCTTGGTAGGTTTAGTTACTCTTGCTAAACCCATAGACACAGACAACGGTAAGGTGACAGCCAGAGGGGAAAGGGGAGGGGGCTGGGTAGAGGTGGATCAAGGGGGATGGGGAAGGAAAGGGGGACATCTGTAATAGGGTCAACAATAGGAATAATATAAAATAAATAAAATTAATGTCTACAAAATTTCCTCATGTAGAAATGGTAATAATAAAGGTGATTGTCAGGAGAAACTGAGATGATGTATTTACTTATTTTAATACAATGTATGGTAAATAGTGAGTTTGGAAACATGTGTTATTTTACTATTAATCCCATCTATTAAGTAGCAACAATGTGTCAGGTGTGTTAATGGGTCCTTTGTTCATCAGATAGTAGATATTTTCCTCTCCTGAGTCACTTTATGATCACACACACGTATGCTGGCTTAAACCATAGGTGACCACCTTGGTACAATATGCCCAGGACTTTCTGATTTACCCAGAAAGTCCTATGTCTCAGGGAATCCCTCCTTCCCAGGCAAGTTAGGATAGTTGCTGTATTACTTTTCTAGAGCTTCCATAGTAAAATATCACAGCCTGGGTGGCTAAAGCACTGAAATTAATTTTCTTACCGTTCTGGAGGCCAGAAGTCCAAGATCAGGGCGTTGATAGGTTTGGTTTCTCCTGAAGCCTCTCCCCTTGGCTTGTAAATGGCCACTCTGACCTCACGTCCTCCTCACGTGACCTTTCCTCTGCTAAGGCACATCCATGGTGATTCACTGTGTGCTCAAAGTGTCTCTTCCTAATTTCTAGTAAATTACAATAAGGCCCCACCCTAATGGAGGGGAGGTCTCATTTTAATTCAATCACCTCTTTGAAGGTCCTATTTCCAAATACCATCACATTTAGAGAAACAGGGGTTAAGGCTTCACCTTATAAATTCTGGGGAGACACAACTCAGCCCCTGACATTCTGTCACATTAGATGTGCCTCATAAAGTCTCCACTATTCAACAAACATCCTTTAAGCAGTTTTTCTGAGCCAGGAGGTCTGCTTAAACATTTCACCCAACATCTGAAGCCAACCATCCATACAGCTCCTGTTCCCATTGCCCAATTAGAAATGGGGATGTAGGTGCTTGAAGACAAACTGGAAAGTTCAATGGGCATTTTTCCCCTATGGAAGCCTGGGAGTTACATGCAGAATTATTGGATCACTTTAGGTGACAACATCTTAGAACCTATGAGAGAAGAAGGGGACAGAGATGTAGTGAGAGCTAGGAAGTTAGTTTCCTTAGATTGTAAAATATGAAACATATGTTATTGTATCAGTTTGGCCTGTACAAACACAAATGTCATCTGTTTCATAGAGTGTAGTCCCCTTACGCTCCCTGCTCAGGTTATAAAAATTTTGCTTTCTCTGGCAGTAGCCCTCATACATCAGCAGCTGAGTCACCACTTAAATGACCACCCTCCATGGCCATAGCTGAAGAATGATGGTTGAACATATAATCCAGTCTGTTCTGCTCAGAAACTTAAGGAAGGACTGGAAGGCACAGAGAAGAGGAAAGTCATCCAGACCAAGTCATATCAATGTCAGCCTTCCAGGGAGAAGATCCAAGGGTTTCAGCTCTTCCAGGTCCAGGAATCTCCTTTACAAATTGCTGACTCCTTTCTCTTGTTCTCCCAGATATTTGAATGTCCTTCCAAATATTAACTTCTTGCTTTTCTTAAGCTGAACAGGGTCAGATTTTGTCACTTAAAATAAAGCCACATAAATGAATACTGATCACTGTTGCTGTGACAGGCTTCCCACTTGAGTTCTCTGAATTAAGATTCCTTTATACTTGCTCACCATTCCACCACCAGTGCTAGTAAAGTCCCAGTCATAGAAATGGTATTTAATAAACATTGAATGACTAGATAAGTAAATAAATGAATGACATAATACAAGATACATCTCAAGCATGCTTCTTTATCTTCACTTGAGAGAGAAAAGATGCACAGTTCTTAGCTGAGTCTAAAATTGACTTCTATCTCCCCCAAATTGACAAGCACTGGCTTAGAGTAATCAGAAAAACACGAGGTTAGATGTCCCAAAATCAATTCCTAACAACCTCAGATAACAGAATTTATTTGTGAACCTAGCCCCACCAGTGAAAGCCTTGATTTTGAAAGCTTGAGTGGGGGTTGGGGGTGGTAGGCAGATGTAGAGGTATGAAGACACCTGAACAGGGAACTTACAGCCTTGGCTGCTTCTAAAATCTTTTTCCACCATTATTTGGTATTTCACATGGCCAGTGAAAACATGTCTATCTTTTGGTATCAGTTTAAAATGCCAGCCTTGACAATGACGCAGGAGACAAGCCAATAAAATAAATATTTTCCCATCTAAATTTGGAACCAACGGAGATAAAGAGGGTCAAGGAAAATGAAAACATTTTATCTGTTACTGTTGAAGCTGTTTGAATGGATGTGGCTAATTGTAATGGGTCAGACCTAACAGAATTAGGCACATCTGCCCAAATAATCACAAGCAATTCTTGTCCTGGGGTGAGGTCTTTACAACTTGACTTGTTGCAGAGACTCTAGAACACCAGACCACACATTTCCTGATGAAGAGCAGATTCCTAAAAGGACACAAGAGGAAAGCACCAAGACAAAATTTCTCTTGGGTTCTTTCTACAAGTCACCAACAATTGGAAAGGGTGTGCAAAGTGGAGAGGTCAGGAAGGTAACACTAATGGTGTTCCTTCCACATGGAAATGATAAGTATGGGAAAAAGAAGTTCCTCAGTGAAGTACTGTTACTGCTGTGTTAATATTTTTGAGGGGTAAAAAGGTTTGGTATAAAAAGGATGTAAAGGCTTTATAATAAAATAAATATAGTTTATAGATCTATTCAAGTCATAAACATGCCTTTTATATCTTGATAAGTTACTCGATCTCTCTGAGTGTAGTTTCAAATCCTGTAGAAGCAGTCTGTTCACTCCCTTACAGAGATTTTGAAAGCATAACTTAAGATATAAATCATAACTTATACTGTGCTGAACACAATTCCTGGCACAATATTCAATCATTGAAAAACATAAAACAATGAAGTTATAGCATCAAAAAGCTACGACATGGCAGTGTCCTAATAAAAATTATATTAATAATAGCTAAAGCTGAACAAGAATTAATTATATGCCAAGAAATATGTCATTCAATTGATCTTCCTTGCCTTACTTCACAGAGATAATAACCATGAAATGTAAGTATTAATATCTACCACTTTGTACAGAAATAAAAACTGAGGATTAGAATGGCTTCATAACTTAAGGTCAGAGAAGTAGCTGAGCAAGAAATTCAAACCCAGGCTGTCTGAGTTCAGAAACTGCACCCTTAACTACTTTGGCATATTGCCTGCCCATATTCAATGAGCAAAGAAAAGATGAATAAATGAATAGGAAGGAAGACCTCCAGAAAGCAATGGGTCATCAATTTCAGCTCAGACACTAAGGGACCTTCATCAGCTTCATGTTCTTGCCCAAGGCTGATTCCAGTTCCCACTTGAAAGTTTTCTTTCCTCTTTGACCCTGACAAGGCTACATCTGCAATGATGGATTAAACTTTGTACAAAAAAAAAACCTCAATGAAGACCTCTAGGAATAACTGTTGTTGCTTTTGTTATTGGTTCAGATGAGTAGAAAGACTGATCCAAATGGGAATTTTTCAAAGTGATTCATTTTAAAGGTATTTCGAACAAATTTGAACCAAGTGACAAGAAAAAGGAGACCTAAATTTAAAGGGGGTATATTTAAGAGCTTGAAAAAGAAGAATAAGTGAAATGTGTAATATTAGTTCCTTCTCTTCTCTTTGTTTTTTTAAGCTGCATTTAAAGAGCTAGGGTAAATCCATGAAAGAGAATACAGAGGGACCAAACTGAAAATGCCTTCAGATATAAAGGACCAGACCCAAAGCTAAGATTTGGCAAGTGTCCCACTGAGAGAAAGAGTAATGATTCAAAGGCTGGGAAAATATCCCTCAGTTTCCTCTTAAGGATTTTCTCATGTTCAAACTGGATAAAGAAGGCTAAGTTCTGAGTCAATAGTGGGCTTATGTAAATAGTACATGGCTGGCATGGGTGAGCAAAGGAGAATGGTTAAGGCATCCTGAAAGTTATTCTGCTTCCACCGAGGGAACAGGTTTAAGTGATGGAAAGAGAGATTGAGTTTAATACCAAGTCTGAGTAAACTGGTATGAATTCATTTCTGTGGGGATCCGGGAAATTTTAAAGTAAACGCTTCCCATGGGTATATCTGGGAAAAGAGGAAAGGGAAACCTCTGGAAAGTAGATCCACATAGACTTAAGGCTCTACATAATATAAGGCATCACATTATTTGTTCAAAACTTATAATAATATTTTTGTTGAAATTCAATGTGTTCACAATGGAGCAGAAAATCTATAAGAAATCTCCATGCAGAAAAGGCAAAGCAATGTTGTCAGCTCTGGGGAGCTGTTGTTGTTTTTGTTATTGGTTTTGTTTTCTAAGCCTGACACTGTCAGACAGGCTGCTTGTCACTTAGCATGCAGGAAAATAAACACTATCCCTGGAATTAGGGGGTCCTGCATTTGAGGGGCAGTTTTGATGTTGAATGCCCATGTGTAGCAGATTGTGTATTATTTTGTTCGAATATTCACTAATCTTAATCTTGCCCCTGCATGCAAGGCCTCTCTCTTGTCCCTTCCTATAGAAGGAGCAAAAACCAGGATGAACCATTGTTTTTATTTTCTTTGTGAGAGGACTCAAATATATATTACGGTGTTTTAACAGGTCATTGGGTGAACTTTAAAGGGCAATTGAGAAGCATTTTCCTTAATGAGCTGTATTTTTACTCAAGATAACATTAAATAATAACAAGATATTGGCTTTTGCTTGTTCTTCAGCCCCCACTGGTGAGATTTTTCTTCAGAAACAATATTAATGATTTAGGCAGGATTTCTATTTCCCAAACTTTAAGAATTTGGGGAACAGGTTCATTACCCACAGGCAAACACAATGTACAACATCTGGTTGCTTCTTCTAAAGTCAACCGTTTCCCAACCCCCAATTTGTGCCTGAAATAACCACCAACAATGAGATTCTGCTACAGTTGCTCCTCTCTCCTGTACCGCACTGGTCCTTGGGCTTTTGATAGTCCCTAATAAGAGTGATACACACCACCGAGCAAGCAAAACTTCTGAAGGTACAGGAGAAGATGCAGAAATACCCCCTCTCTTATTATAAACACCCTCAGGGGAATAGAAGGGCCCTGTGTTTTGTTATGATATGCATACTTCAAGACAGGTCCCCCCCTACAGTTGTTCACAGGTGAGGGAGGAAAATGTACCTTAATAAATGCCAGAGAAGCAGAAGTACCCCCACATACCTGCTAGCATCCATTGTAAGTAAGAATAATTGATTATCAATGCAAACCAAAAAAACTGCATTCACATGCTAATTTTATAAACAATATTTAGTATATCAGGTAGAAAGAAATTGGTTATGCTGCTATAACAAATAACCTCAGAATTTCAGTGATATGAAGCAACAAAACAGCTTCCTGTTCACAAGCCATTGTAGGACAGCAGGGATAAAACCCTACCAATGATACCATTATGACTTAAAATTCAGAATCTCAATGTCTGGATCACCTGGCTCCACGGAACAGAAGAGGGCAGTTTGAAGAATCATATCCCAGAGCTTAAATTCTTCTACTCAGAGGGAGCATGTGTATTTCATTAACATAGATAAGTGACCTGGTCATGTCTCATCTTTGAGGCATGAAGGAACTAAAATCTGACCATGTACCTAGAGGAAGAGACAGAAATTCTAACGAGACAAACTAGTATCCTACTTACTGAAAGCATCTTACCCAAGGGTTTGAGGGGAGCTACAGAACTCTACTCACGGGTTGATGACAATGTCCCTTGTAGGTTGTAGACTATTCTGTTGGCTCTTCATTTATTTATATTTACGTATGCATGATTTATTTATAATAAGCATCTTCTTAATTCAGATTCTACATGAGGAATTAGAGATTTAAATAAAAACTTTCTGCTCTAAATTTGCTCACTGTCTTAGGTAAACTAGGGTTCTCTATAAAAACACAGTTAACCATTTCAGGCTGGGGGGAAAGTAATCCGGGCGGGCTTTCTCAGGGAGGTGAGGCTGGCGCAAACTGGTCCAGGGGGAGGAGGTGTTTCAAAGTCAACTGGATGAAGAAATGACAGAGCACCTATACTCCAGACCAGAATAAAATATGTTCTGGAGACTTGTGGTCAGAGCCCCACCCGGCCCCAGGTTATGGTGATTTGTTACAACCGCTCTAAGAGACTAATACACATGGTCAGGGCTAAACTGTGATGTTCGCGGTGTATGTATACCTGCATCCCTTCATCCACTTACCTGCAAGAGTCACAGGCACGAGCAACTGCACAGTTTGTCAGTTTGGGTTGACAGAGATGGATCTATTTTTGCCATCCCAGCAGGAGGGGACCTTTCTGCACACTCCCCTGCCCGGCCAACTGCCCATGAAGGAATCTGCTCTCCTTGAAATCATCTGGTTTGAAGAGAAAGTTCATGTGTCAGTGCCATCGCAGTGTTCCCATTAACTACTGATTTGTTCTCTTATTTGTGTAAATACACCCTGAACTATCCCAAAGTTATGGGAAGGGGACCCAGTCAGGGAGTGGTATAGGCTGTATCAGTGTTTCTGACATCTGGGCTGCACTGTCCAGACAGAAGCTTATGTCAGAGTGGCTGGTCATGGTTTGTAAACAAAACGTTCAAAATTCTCAGCACACAGCACTTGTCTGAATCCCTCAGGGAGACAGGTAGCATGCTTTAAAACTGAAAGCAGCCACATCTCAGGGACCCAATTCCTACTGCTGCCTGAATCTGACAAGAATGGTGGGGTATTCCGTGCTCATCCTCAAACTAATGCGAAATAATATTGAATGTCAATTGCAATCAAAAAATATTTTTTAAAAAGAATAACTTAATGCCCACACAGAAACCTACACTCAGATGTTCAGAGCAGCTCTCCGCATCACTGCCAGGACTTGGAAGTACCCATATGTCCTTCAATAGTTGAATGAATAAACTGTGGCACCCACACAGTGGAAGATCATTCATGACCATGGAGCCATGAAAAGACATAAATGGAAATGCGTATGTGTGAGTGAAAGAGCCAACCTGAAAAGGCTGCCTACTGCAGATTCCAGCTACAGGACATTCTGGAAAAGGCAAAGCCAGGGAGACAGTAAACTGATCAGTGCTTTCCAGGGATAGGATAGGGGAGGTGGCGCTTGTGGGATTTTTAGAACAGTGGAAATTCTCTGCTCATTACCTAATGGCAGATGTTGTCATACACATTTGCCCAAACTCACAGAGTGTACAGCACCAAGAGTGAGCCCTACTGTAAACTATGGAGTTGGGTGATCTGATGTGTCAGTGTAGGTTCATCAGTGGTAACCACTGCACCACACTGGCTGGGGGAGGGTGATCATGGGGAGACTACGTATCGGTGGGGACAGAGGGTGTATGGAAATCTCTGGACCTTCCTCTCAATTCTTCTGTGAACCTTCAACTTCTCTAAAAAATAACATCTAGCCCTGGCTGATGTGGCTCAGTGGATCGAGTGCCTGCCTGCAGACTGAAGGGTCATCAGCTTCATTCCCAGTCAGAGCACATGTCTGGGTTGCAGGCCATGTCCCCAGTAGGGGGTGCACCAGAGGCAACCACACTTTGATGTTTCTCTCCCTCTTTTTCTCCTTCCCTTCACCTCTCTAAGAATACATAAATAAAATCTTTTTAAAATAAGATCTTTAACAATAATAATATCTAAATAAAGATAATAAATTCATTTTTAAAAACCTGGGCAGTGAGCGTACAGTCTAGTTACCCTAAACTACCCTCAGTGTCCCCAAACCAAGTGTAGCCAGGACAGAGTCCAGGCCCCTAGGCTGTCCATGAGGTGCATTTTACAAGGCTTTCTTCCTTAACAATGGCCTTTCGGACTCGAGGCCATTTGCATTTCTTCCCTGACTCGATGTATGAATGCTTCTTAGCTTTTTAAACAGTGTAGTAAGAACACAACAGGATATCTTCCCCCCTTAACACAGCTGTAGGTGCAAAAAGCCATGTTAACTACAGGCATGATGTTGTACAGAAGATCTCAGAATGTGTGATCTTGTTTAACTAACTTTGTGCCCACTGAAAGTAGTTCCCCATCCCCCCACCCCTCCGCCTCTGGCAGCCACCATGCTACTCTCTGTTCCCGTAGGTTTGACCACTTTAGACAGGAGTCAGACACGCTGAGTCATGAAGGACTTGTCCTTCTGTGACTGGTTCATTTCATGGAGCACAATGTCTTCCAGACCCATCTGTGCTGTCACAGGTGGCAGGACGTCTTTCATTGTTTTCAGGCTGAATGTTTTGCTATGGGATGTATATACTATGTTTTCCTTATCCATTCATCTATTGATGGACATTTGGGTTGTTTTAACATTTTGGCTATGGTAAGTAACACTGCAATGACCAAAGACCTGCTAATAGCTCTCTGAGATCTTTATTTCAATCCTTTTGTAAATATACCCAGAAGTAGGATGGCTGGATCATGAAAATACTTTAATTTTTTGAGAAGCCTCCATACAATTTCTCATAAAATTACATGCATTTTTTGTTTAATATTCACTTTTTAATGTAAAGAGAAACTTAAAGATTACAGGATTTAAGTGAAATGTGCAAGACCGCTCTCCAGGTAACAGAGCCTAACTTGACACTCCAGCTCTGGGCGGTGAGCCCAGCAAACGTTCTACACATGGTGTTAGCACATGTGCGGTGCCTCATTGTCTGACTGTCAGCCAGACCCGGCAACAAGCCCAGCTCGGCCACTTAGCACACAGGGCTAGGCAAGTTACATTGTCTCTCTGAACATCAGTTGTCTCATCTGTAATATGAGGTTTATTATAAATATATAAGTCCATTATATAAGACATATAAAGGAATCCACTTAAGAGAAAGTTTACTTTCTTTTCTTCTTTTAAGAAATGTGACTAATCACATTTTATAGATTTAAAAAAGAAAATGAGCTATTAGAGATTCTGATCTTCCTATTCCCAAATCCTTGCTCTGTCCACTAGATGGTGGGACCTCTATAATCCACTGAGAACCTATAACAAAGGACTAGCTCTATTGTGGACTTGGGCGTCTGGGGCTCAATTCCTCTGGGGCATCGTCAGAAGTGATACCACCTCATAGTTTGTATCCTTGGGTCACCTGTGCCTTAATCCTTTTCCTGCCTTCATGGCATCTTGGAGTTCATGGCAACACATTTGAAGAATTATGTTGAGAAAATCTGTAAGTTTATCAAGATTTTATGGTTCATTCTGGCAGTCTCTGTAATGGTCATAAATTAGACAGCATTAGAATTATTTCTTTAAACTTGAGATTATCTCTGACCCTCAAACTTCATGTGTTACTTCCCACTGTGATGGAATGCCTGAGAGGCAGCTGGTGGGGTTCACAGTCAGCCATGACTTCTTTTCTGGCATTAAGTGTGGTCTTTGACTTAACACATACCCATCCCCTTCACCATCACTTGTTGCTACACTGAGTGCTAAACATCTGTTTTCCAAAAGGCTCCTGATTTCTCCAAAATGCCTTGCAGTCCATCATGTTTACCAAAAAGCAGTCAGCTCCAGCTCAAACACCCTTTATTTGCAACCTCTATTATTTCAGTGCTACATATATCCACATTTATGCTTTTTAATTGAACCCTAAAGCTAATCGTTTAATAAACTAAAGCACAAAGTAGCTCATAGTCATAAAACTGGTAAGAAGAATAGCCAGGACCTCAACTCCTCCACCAGGAGGGGTCCACATTTCAGCAAAGCAATTCCATAGAATGTGAAGAGATACACTGAGTACGTCATTTTGACCAATTCTCTAAGTGAATTTCATCAACACTGTCAGCTAAACAGTGCGCTACTAGTGAGAGGGACAAGCCTTTTGACCAGATCTTTCATCCAATCAACAAATACGCCTGGACATCTACAGTGCATTGAGAACAGTGTTAGACTCCGAGAGCATCAAGATGAATCGAGAGACTGAAATGTGGGTGCTGCTGGCACCTCCACACAGCAAAGCCCACTCGGAGGAGCGGGCTGCTCTTTTGTCCAAAGGTTTTGAGACAAAACAAGACCAACACAGGCTATAGGACTAAAACGTCAGGTGACTAGACTGTGCCCTGGTGGACTACACATGTTCCCTCCAGTGCCATCCTCTTGGTTGCTATGGATTTAGCCATTACTGGAACTCATTGCCTGGAATGGACTCCAGATCCATTTTAATTTTAATTCTGATTATTTAATAAATATGTAAACAATTTGTGGAAGTTGGAAAATAGACACATTTATTAAAAAAATATTACCTTTATAAAACCTCCCAACATCCTGTGTAATTTTAGTTGTATTTTATTGTGTTTCTTTCCAACTTTTAGACACATCATCAAAACTTTTTTAATGGCTGCCTTTTAGTCCATTGTATAGATATATCATAATTCAGTCAACTGTTTCTCTAAAAAGAAAGTTAAAGTCACTTCTAATTTTTCACTATTACAGATGATATTGCTGTCGTGATCATCTTTGTCTGTGCTTTGGTATGTTTTGTTTTAGCTTGCTTCCCTAGAGAAGTGCTTGTTAAAGAGTAAAAAAAAAAAAAATAAAGAGTCAAACGTTTATCTTTTGAGTGATCAAAAGAAAGGTTTTCTTTTTAAAACAGGAATTGGCCCAATAGCTTTGGAATCAAACCATGAAGTGAAGATTTAAAAGGTAATGGTGGGTGATAGTGGCTTATTCCAGAATCACGTCAGATTTTTCAGAAAACAGATGCTCTGTCTTGTGAAAGGCAAGTGAACAATTTCTACAACCTTCTGAATAAAGCCCTGTCCCCTTAATCTGTGGAGGGCTTCTCCTGCTTTCCATCCTAAACAGGGACCCAGTCACACTTGAGCCAGTTCTCCTGTCACCTCCTAATTGTTGCTTTTTCCTTTTGCTTTTAGCTATAGTTTCCCATTTTCCTACCCACATTATGGGGACCAGTCTTACTGCCCTCAGCTCACAGTTCTGCCTGCTCATTTCCCTGTCTTGACTTCATAACCGTCCTTTAACACCGTTCAAGTTTCAGTCAAATTTCACTTTGTTGCAACTCAACATCGTAGATAAAATGAATCCCTTTTATTACAAAGAAGCATAAAACAATGAAAACATTTCTGTGGAAAACAATTTAAGCACTCATTATAATTTAAGTGAATTCTTACTTTTATTATAGGTGTGTGCATGTTGATCTTCCCTGATAACATCTCTGTGAGGCTGTGATTTATACTTATTCTTACTGAAAACAAACAGAATCCTACCATGTGATATGTGGCCTAAATATGGCCAAAAAGACACGTTTGAAAGCTTTCCTTCCATAACTGTGTGATCAGTTCTCCCAGCCTCTCTCCTGCTATTCTTGGCATCACTCCCCGTGTGTCTACTAACCCGAGTCACTATCACTAGTTTTTAAGTCCCAGTAAAACTGTCTTCTGACTAATCCTAAATCTACCTGTAAGCCTGGTCTGACCACTACATGGAGAAGTTTAGAAGGAAAAATTGTGTCAGTAGACTAAGCTATAACAGTACTGGTGTTTTCCACCCCAGAATGCTCTTGTGATGAGATCGGCTAAGACAGTCCATGTGAAAATAGGAAGCCACACATCTGTCAAAGGTAACACTTCTTCCTGAGCTACTGTAGACAAAAAGCGTCCACCCAAAATTTATCTGCTGGAACCCTAGTGCCCAATGTGATGATAGTTGGAGGTAGGGCCCTTGGTAAGTAATTGGGTCCTAAAAGTGAAATCCTCAGTTTGGGATTAGTGCCCTAGTACTAAGAGACATGAGAGAACTTGCTTCCTTTCTGCCTCTAGGCCACACGAGGATACAAAGAGAAGATGTCTCCTTGCAACCAAAGAAGAGCCCTAGTCAGACATGAGAGCTACCAGCACCATGACTTTGGATTGCCCAGTGCCCACAAGTGTGAGAAACAAATTTTTGTTGTCTCAGCCAGAGGTGACTAAGATATAAGCCAAACCACAACTCAACATCATTCAAACAGGAAACCGGTATCTCACACAAAACTACTTAAAATTCTGTAACACTGAACAAAACACATTTCTATCCTGCACTTGAATCAAATTTCATCAAACTAGTCAAGACAGATGCTGCATACTGCCTGAAGGGAGATGTCCAATTCCAGGCCGAATTTAACATCCCTTGGGCAGGATGGTATCAGTCTGCAGCAACATCTACGAGGAAGCTAGTGCCTGTGAAAGAGATTCATATTAATGTATTGCAGATAGGACACCTGGTAAAAAGATACAGTGTTGGGAGCAAAGGCATTGGAGTATAGTGGTTAAGAGCTTTCAAGGCTCCCAGGCCTGGCTTTAAATTCTAGTTCTATCACTAGTTAGCATTTTGGCCTTGAGAGGGACACTCAGCATCTTTGTCCTCATTCTCAAATGTGAATAATTACAAAAATGTGAGTAAATATACAAAATAATCCCTGTAAATGATATGGACTGAACTGTGTTCCACCAAAATTCGAAAGTTAACTTCCTAACTTTCCATACATCTAAATGTGTCTGTATTTATATGAGGACTTTAAACAAGTAGGTAAGTTAAAACAAGGCCAGTAGGAAGGGCCTTAATTTAATTTGACAAATGTTAATATGGGAAGAGACTGGGACTCCGACACATTAGAGGTAAAACCACGTGAAGACACAGAAGGAACATGGCCATCCACAAGCCAAGGAGAGAGGCCTCAGAAGAAACCAGCCCTTCCGGTGCCTGGGTCTCAGACTTCCAGTACCCAGAATTATGAGAAAATACATTTCTGTTGTTCAAGCCACTCAGTCTCTGGCACTTTGTTATGGTGGCCCTAGGAAACTAATAAAATACCCTAAGTACAGTACCTAGTATGGAGTATTTTTATGATACATATCAGGTATTTTTATTTAGATATTAATGTTAATAACCTAGAATAAATACAACTTTTTAAAATATTATTTATATGATAAATAGCTAGATATTCCATTTTGTTGGAAATGCTCTCAATAAAATCCTCCTCAAATTAACCATCTAAAAATGAAACACATGCCTTGGCATTGAGTAGTGGTCAAAACACTGCCCTGGTAATGAGGCATATTTTACTAAATCTTTTTTTTTTTTAATGAAAAGCTTGGGAAGGTCTGCAAAGCCACAGCCCCAGCCAGGTATGAAGGTGAAGAGGCAGCAAGTTCTTCCTGTCAGAGGAGCCAACGCTGCTACTCTGTCAAGAAAAGCGATGGACAGGGAAGCCGGGTCAGTGCACGGAGCAGAGAAGCCATACCAGAGAGGTCCAAAGGCAGGTCAAAAGAAAAATACCGTGTCAGAAAAACAATTCAGAAGAGCCAGTTCTAGAGAGGATACAGCTTCTGCCACACTCTTGGTGAAACCAGTGCTTTTCACACCTAGTTCCCAGTCAGATCTTAGCATTCAGTCTACACTATAGCTCTGTGGCTCATCACTCTGGACACACCTAGTTTGAGCATCACCAGGTCTCTGTCATGTCATGTAAAATGTGTGCTCTGAAAGCACCCACAGTGTGCCAGGAGCTGTGTGATGCACCCCGGAATCTCAGAGAGGAATGGCTGTAGGAGGCAGAACTGAGACACACTCAGGTTTTCTAACTCTGCATCCTGCCCTCTTTCAAGACAGGCAACTACAATAGCATGTGGGTGATGAGACATAAAACGCATATTGGGGATGTGTGCCTTTAAAAGACATAAAAATAAATGCAGTACAAAAATATCTTTCTTTCAGAGGCAATTGAGGAGAGTGAGAGAGTTTTATTTGTCCCTTTTCTTTCAATTCAGGGACTATAATAATGACCTGTCTCACTCCCACAAGATTTTTTATCAAGTTTAAATGAAAAAAAAATGCATGCAAAAGTGCACCTCTTTATTTTAGAAAATAACTGAAATTGAACTACCTGGCTGGGCAGCTGAGACCTCTAACCTTCTAAATTTGTAATTAAGGGAAAGTTTCTTAGGGTTTCTAAGCCTTGGTTTTCTCATCTGTGAAATAAGATTATCACAGCTTTCTCAGCAGTGTTTTGTGAGTTTTGAATGAAAGACTTGGTGTTTGATGTCTGGCATATAGATGACGCGGAGGCATTCTTGTGCTCTATCTCATCTATACAACTGTTTGGTTTTGCTTTTCTGGACTCGATCTTCTACAAGAAAATATACATCTCTACAACCAATTTGTTTTTCATTGTTGTTCTGCTCTATCTACTCTGGAGGGGACTCTACAGTACCACGCTAATCATGCATATTGTTTGGGGTAAATATTGGAAAATAGTAACAGCCATTTTATGGATTTGAAATCGACCCCTAGAGAAGTTCCAGTACTTTGTTGTATAATTGGCTGCATATTTTTTCCACTGCATTTCATTGCCTACCATGTTGGCAAGCAATATGGAATAAGGCAAAAATAAATCTGAGGCCAAAGCATATACTGGAGTCCAGGGCTTGGCTCACGTAGCCTGATGCTGCACCTATCAACGGCCAAAACCACCAACCAAGTCAGAAAGAAAATATGTCAAGCTGCTCATTTGCCAAAAAAGGACTGAACAACTAACCTGATTCAGTGAAGAATGCCCCTCATTTCTTTATCGTCTTCTCTTTTTCTAGTCCTGCATTGTTTAGGGTGATGACAAGCTCTGTTGAGTCATAAAAAGGAGAAATTTGACGGGAAATTTGATTTCCATTATCTGTGTTTTTAATTGGTTGACTTAAGAGAACCCAATTATTTCACTTGTGTGTGTAGTAACAATTTAATATGGAACTAACCTCTTATCACTTCCAAAATGTATTCAGCTATGTTACAGTAAATCAGGGAAATGAAGCATGCTTCATAAACTTTATCACTATTAAAATAAAGATCATGTTCAAAGGAGGGTCTCGTGAACTGGAAATAAATACCTAGTTTTAAATGTTTAGGGATTAAAAATTTAAACTGCACAGCTCGAGTTGGTTAATACTGAAAGGCATACTTTGAAACATGGGCTGATCTGGTAAAGAGGGTTCAAATGAAGGAGGGCAGGTTTCAAAGATTTCTCCAACTGATAGTGAATGCAAATCACTTGGGAAAGCTCTTGAGTAATACAGATTCCTGGTTCCCACCTAGATGATTTGGAGTCAGACCTGGTCAGGGGTAGTGATAATAGCTCCTGGGCTTCCTGAGGAATGCTGTTGTAAATTAAGTTGCCACAGATCACATGACTTCCTTCCTGACCTCTCCTCTGGCTGCCACAGACATCTCTGGACCTTAGGTGTTTCCTGCCTCAGAATCTTGTAACTAACCCTGCCCTTAGTCATAGGGATTAAAAGGCTCTCATATCTGTAGCTCCTGTTACTGAATATCAAATCATCTGTATGTCTAATATCCAATACAAATAATCCAGATCTTGTAAAGAGGAATTTCATTCAAAAAGACTATTAGAAGAGAGCAGAAAAGAAATACAAGGTGGGAGGACTTTTTCAATTATACAATTTTCCAGGACTATTAGGCTCAGGTAAAGTTCAACATCCATGAGCCAATCTTTGACCTTGTAACTCACTTAACACTTAATGAGAATCTACTATGTTCCTGAAGGTGCCTTGGACTCAAAAGATGCAAACATCCTTGCCATCAAGAGTAAGGTAGTCTAGTAGGAGAGACAGCTAGGTGAACAAAGTAGCCAAAAAATGCAATAAATTGTGTAATTCAAGAATGTGCGGGCTGTTCTGTTGGGCAAGAAGGAAGGGAAACCATATTCCTGTTCTTCCCTTATCTAAGTCAAAAGAAAAAAATTGATTTGTTAAAATTTCTGGTATCTCACCCTTCAGTCCTCACTGAGGATAAGACTGTAGCTCACTTCTCCCCCAAAATTATAACTGGCTGAAGAGCTAGAGAAGAAATACCAGAGAAATTCTTCCCAGTATAAGAGACCATGTTCTCTGTTCTGCGTGCAGCCTTGTGATGAGTTACATGGTAAGGTCTGGGGCCTCCCAGGGAGGTCTTCTGCCTTCCCTGGGAATGGAGTGCTGCTCGACCCAAGACCCAGCGCGACATCTCAGCAATCCCATCCTGTATCTCTGAAACTGACCTTATGCCCACCTTGAGCTCTGCCTGTTCTCTATCCCCAGTGGCTCTGCTTGGCTGCTGAAGAACACTTGTACCCAACCCAATACTGCCCTTTGCCCCCCACTGCATTGGTCTCTGGATGCTGTCTTCTGGTTGCCTGGCTGCCCTCTTCCATCTGTCTCACTGTTTACTGGTGAATGTCATAGTCTTTCAAGTTCTCATTGTGCCGACAGGAAACCCCCAGAGAGGAGTATATGACAGTGAAAAGAGGAACAACCTGGGGACCTGGAGACCTGAGGTCCATGGCAGGTGGCATATTTTCTCCATGGTCCTCTGCAAGAATACAAGCCAGTTTGCTCCTTTATTGAGGAGAGAAGAACACGTGGCATAATGTAGTAGGTTAGGGGACTCACAAGTCTCCTCCATAGGTAAATTTTTCTGTTGCATCTACAATAGGGCTTCTGGACAATCAACCATCTTAGCCTGCGATCAGCTGGTGGCATTATTATTATATCACTTTTAATCAAAGCACTTCCAAAAATCACTGAGATGGGGTTAAAAAGAAACCATGGACTTTGGAACGAACAGCTGATTCAGCCGATCTTTCTTCGTCTACCTTGTAGAGATGTCGCAAATACAACAGAAATTAGTTCATAGCATCTGGTATATTTATGGGGACTTCTGGGTGGAAATTACAGAAACATAGTTCAAACAAGCTTACAGAAGGGAATTTGTTCGAAGTATCCATCAGTATCTCCCAGATGAGCTGAACAAAATTTCCAAAAGGAAAGAACCAGAGCAAGCTAGAGACCAGATGACAGAAAGAGTCAGAACCCTCCCTTTCACTGTCACCATGCTGCTACTAGGGCTATGTTGGCTCCTGTGTTTTTATTGCGTGCTGACTTTTCCATGTAGCAAGGCACATGTAGTCACAGGCAGCTTACAGCTTGCACCAATGCAATGTCATCAAACCGATGGAAATGTCTTGTCTCTTGCAGCCTCAATCTGAAAAATTCTGGGGAAGATTTCTCACTCACCTATTCTGCATCAGATGCAGCCATGCTGGACTAGGAAGTGAAACAAAGCAGATCTTCTTTGAAATATGTTTGAAAGAAACAATCCACAGGAGTAAATGCAATTCAAGAAAGACAGATCAATAAGGGTTCACCACATCTGGAAAAAATTGTTGGTAGTCAGCAATTGGTGACATAATATATGCAATGTCATGTTCTTATTAAATTATTAAGACCCTGATTAATGGTCTTTGCTCTAATATCAGTACATTTATCATAACTAAGTTGATTAAATATCAACAGATATCTTCATTAAGAAAGGGGTATTGACAGTTTATCTTAAACCCACTGTTGGAAATTTGAGGTAGAAACAGGCTAAGCTTACCCTTGTTTCCCACTGAAATCTTGACCAATAAGAAAAGATAGACATCACCATCAAGTGGAGTTCAAGGTTTCAGGTTTTATTGTTGGTTGAACAAGAATTGAATTACTCCCAAATGTATAGTTTCTGATAAACTTTATCAGAGGATAAACCTTTGCCATGAAAACAAATAGGTATTTTCTCTCTCTGCCCTGCAGCCCCAAGGTGCAATGTGAAGGTGTTATGAAAGTCCCACACCAGTAAAATACTACGAAGCTGCAAAAACTCTGGACACCCTGACTGAGACCTACTCCATGTAACAAACAGAGGAAGAGGATCATGAGATCAAGAGAGAAGGCAGAAAGTGCAGACCCCCAGTGAGTCCGAGTTCAGGTTGGGAGGAGAGGTCAGGAGGCCAGGAGCATGGCTTGTCTCTGTTCTCGAATTATCTCTACTCTCTACTGAAATGCACCCCAATGCTGGCAAGATGGTTACTCTTCTTGCCTTGGTGAGCATAATAGTGCGTCTTCTACAGCCTATCCCTGTGGGGCAGATGGATTGCCAGACATGCCATTCTCTAGGCTGTGGTATAGAGATGCAAGAGAAGAGAAGAAAGACTTCCCCCAAACATATCTTTGACATTTACTTTTGTAAATGTCAGAAAGATTGAAGAATCCCTGACCCCACTTCCCCATCAACTTCTTTCCAACCAGTTTAGGGTGTTTCCTTTGGTGTCTCTCCAACTCCCTATATTATTACATCATGTGCCAAATGTAGAAATACCCTCTGATACCTGGTCTCTTCCCCCAGAGTAATGGGGTTCACTGCACAGTGCAGGCCCCAAGGCCTGTGGCGTAGTCCTATGTGTCCCCAAATCACCCAATAAAGTGCAGATCCTTTCTCCTCACTTATTACCTACTCAGAGAAGCAATATCACTGCTTTCTCCTAAGGCTTGTACCAGTTCTCTGCTGCTGAAGACAGAGATGGTACTACAACCCCTTTTACAAAAAGATTCTACTTGTATCTTGAGAACAGCTGTAAGAGCTCACATGACTACTGCTTGCTTTGGGTTTCTAAGGAGGGTAAATTTCGCCTACCTGGTGATTAGGTTCTGCTTCCAAAACTGCCATTCCAACTTAGTCTGAAGTTGAAACCAAGATTCTAAAGAAATGACCCCAAGTTCACACCTTATTCCATCCAGGCTGCTGTAACAAGACACGGTAGACTCGGTAGTTCATACAACAGAAATTTCTCCCTTGTGTGGGCAGGTTTAGTGTCCAGAGACATCCGGAGAGGGCCTGCTTCCCCGGTCACAGAGGCCGACTTTGCTCTGTGTCCTCACGTGGTGGAAGGGGGGCAGAAACTCTTCGGGCCTGACTTTGACTTTGCTTCTGTTTATGGGGGCTCTGTCCTCATGACCTAGCCACCCCCCAAGGCCCCGCCTCAGAATACTTTCATCCTCAAGGATAGGGCTTTACATATGAATTTTGTAGACACAAACATTTAGTCATTAGCAATTCATTTCTTTGAATTCTGCATATATGTGTGTATATGAATATTTATATATTTTCCTCAAGTTGTGTGGTAATTGTATAGATATGAAGATTTTTTTCAATGCTTAGAAAATTTACATTTCTCAAATGAATTACCAATATGTTATGCTTTTGGCATTCATAAAGTATGATGTTAGTTCTGTAAAGCAGCAACATAAGTAAACACAAGAAATACCGAGAGGTTCACGAAGAGCCCTCCGGGGGCAATGGGGAAGCACAGCACGTGTTTTCCCACGGCACTCAGGGCAATGCTTCCTATGAAGAGCACGTTTCCACTTGAAAAGTTAATCAGATGCAGTGCAGGGTTGGCTCCAAACAGGAATTACTTTCAAAGATTTTTTTCCAAGTGTTTTTAAACAGAATTTCCTTAGCTTGGTGTTCAGAATTTGAAAAATATAAAAAGAGACAAACAACATAAGAATTTCACATGACTACTTTCCCTCAAACCACCAGGAAATAACCACAACAACACTTTATAAAGATTATGATATATTGTTCTGGGTTTTATAGAACGTGTGTTTTCTCTTACCTTTGTTTGTGCTTCTTGTTGTAGTGATTTCATAAGTAGGCAGCTAGGTTTTTCTTCAACTGGTGGATGCCCTCAGCTTTAAAAAAGAAGTCCTTGGTGTAACTGAAAGCAATAAATGAACAAACAAGAAAAACAAACACAAACCCATAAACACAGACATTGGTATGGTGACTACCAGAGGGGAAGGGGCGGGGAGGTAGAAGGGTAAAAGAAGTCAAGTTTATGGTGACGGAAGATGGTTTGATTTGGGTGTGGGCACACGATGCAATACATAGATCATGCATCTGCAGATGTACACTTGAAACCTATATAATCCTATTATCAATGTCACCCCAATATGTTTAATAAAATAAAATAAAATGAAATCACTCCATTTTCTAAATTTAAAAAGAATTGTTTTTTTGCTTTTATTTGTCTGATATCCAAGACCAGATAAAATTATCTCAGGACCTGACCTACTCGTTATTAATATAAGTGAAATTAGGGAGTTAAAAATAATTTTAACTTTATTTTAAATTTTCAATTAATCAATGATTTTAGTTATTATTCAATAAATTTAACATTCAATATATTAATATTGATCTTATCTTTATATTACATGTTTATAATGTGAAATTATATTTATAACCTATCAATAAATATTCTAACGTTTAATATCAGCCCCTTCAAATGATTTCTCAATTTTGTAATTTTGATTATTTTTCAAGAATAACTCCCCATAAGTAAAGTCATGCATTTATAGTCAATGTATCTGTTTTTTAAAGATTTTTTATTTATAGAACTAGGGGAAGGGAGGGAGAAGACAAGGAGAGAAGCATCAATGTGTTGTTGCCTCTTATGCATCCCCTACTGGGGACCTGGCCTGGGGACCTGGCCTGGAACCCAGGCATGTGCCCTGACTGGGGATCAAACCAGCAACCCTTTGGTTCACAGGCCAGCACGAAATCTACTGAGCCACACCAGCCGAGGCTACAGTCAATGTATCTATGACAAAGGGGCCAAGGACACACTTGGGAAATGGATAGTTTCCTTAATAAATTATGTTGAGAAAACTGATTTTTCCACGTGCAAAGGAATGAAATTATGTCCTTATCTTACTTCATATCCAAAAACCTACTGCAAATGGATTAAAGATCTGAATGTAAGACCTAGAACCAAAAAGCTATTCAAACACAGTGGGGAAGATTCTTGACACTTACCGGGGCACCGCATTTTGGGGTGCGGCACCAACAGCACAGGCGACACAATCAGAAACAGACAAACGGAATTCCATCAAAAGAAAAAGCTGTTGCACAGCAAAGGAAATACTCGACAGAGGAAAGAAACAACACATGGAACACGAGAAAATGTTTGCAAACCACACATGTGATAAGTAGTTAATATCCCGACTATATGAGAAACTCAAGTCAACAGCATGAAAATGGGTAACCTGATCCAAAATGGGCAAAGGATGTGAATAGACATTTTTAAAGAGAAGATATGCAAATAGCCAAGTATATAAAAAGGTATATGAAAAGATACTCAACATCACTAATAATCAAGAAATTGCAAGTCAAAGCCATGGTGAAATAGAACATCATGACAGAAGGTAAAGTAAATCCTGTCACTTGTGACACCAGATATTAAATGGGAAGACATTATGCTAAGTGGAAAAAGCCAGAGAATGAGACACTCTCTCTTTCTGCAAGGTGGGATAAGCCTGGGTCACACAACAGGGGCAGTGGACCCCACAGGAGCAGAGGACAAGAGCATCTTCTGGGAGGTTCATGAAGTGAAACATGATGGGAATGTAATCCTTTTCTCTTCCTCTTCTCCCTCCTGCAGAATCTGCTGGGGTACCTGGCACAATACCTTGGTGAGAATCATCATGGCCCTGTCCAGAGGAGGCACTTACACAGTGATGAATGTATCATCTCAAAATGAAGGCCCTCTCATCCCACACACCTATGGTAACAGTCTGCTGGACACATAAGGACTCATACCTTCCTCAAGCTCCAAGACCACCAGCCAATGTGGTGGCACATAACTGAAGAGCCTGTGATGACCCATTGGCAGGGCATCATCTGTATTCTTTCCAGTGGGTCTTGGTGACTCTGTACATTTGCCGTTCAGGAAAGATAGGAATCATGCTGGAGGATCCCCTTCAGCACATCATGCTCAGGCAGGAGGTCGTCATTTGCACATGTGTAGCCCCTACTCCACCCAGACTCACTTTGTGACCTCTGTTGTTGGTTTAATCAAGGCAGTGGGGGTTCCTGGTTGAGAACCATCCTTCAGAGAGGTCTGAGCATCATCCTGGGTCTGGTTCTCCAAGTGATCCTGGTGAAGAGCTGTGTTGAAAAGACAGGAAGTGTCTTCAAGCAAACCATATCCATGCAGGTAGTCCAGGGGCCCCAGGTCCACCTGCACATTCACGGAGAACAATGGTCTTACCGAATTTTATATGCTTCATCTGCTCTTTCAGCAGTGGAGCAGGTGTGGGTGTGGAGGGGGACAGAGGGCTCTTGGAAAGACAGCCATGTGCAGCTTCTTGCCTTCTGCACAGCTGCATAAGAGCAGTCTTGGGCCCAGAATATTCCATTACTGAGTACTCCCAGCCTGCGCTGGGCTCATAGCCTTGAAAGAGAGTAGCTTTGGGGAAAATATTTACAAAACATATATCTTACTTATAAAGGACTGCTTTCCAGGATTTATAAGGAACTCCAAAATTCAATATTAAGAAGTCAAACAACCCAATTTTAGAAAATGACAAATACAGAGTCCAGCACAAATAACTCCCCTTTTTTATTACAAAAATCATAAACATGTAATTCTGCAACATAACAATAGCACACTCAAGCACACCGTATGACATTTTAGGTGAAATGTTCAAATTAAAACTATAAATTATTGCACCCATATCATTACCCTGCCAACCACACTCAAGCAGGCCTTCCTTCTGTCAGACCCTGTATTTTAAACAGCTCCTCCACACACCCCCCACACACACACACAGTGAACACTGTTTAACATCTTTATTCATAAATGAAATTTAAATGAAAGTCACTATAAGACATCACTATATACATACCAAAATGTCCAGATTTCCAAAGATAGATAACGCCAAACTTTGGCAAACATAAGGAGCTACCAAAACTATATCATACATTAGTAGTGTGAATGTGAAGTTTTATAACCACTTTGGGAAAAGTTCTAGTTGCTTTTTATAAAATCACACACACAAATACTGTCTGACCTATGCATTTCCTTCCCAGGCATTTACCTAAGAGAAACATAAACATATTTTCACAAACACACAGGCAAAAGTTGTACACAGATGTTCACAGAAGCTTTAGTTATCAAGCAAAACTGGAATCAGGAAAATCAGTGAACAAACAACTTTGCTTGGGCAGAAGAATGTCACTCAGCAACAAAAAGAAACCAACTAATGACATAGGCAAAAACAAGAAGGGGTGGATGGAGTCTACAACTGAGTACAGACTTTGTGATTCCATTTATGTGAAGTTATAGAATAGGCAAAGCTAATGCAGGTTGGAAAAATCAGAATAGAAGTTGCCTCAGGGGAAGGTGAGGGAGTTGGGGTTAAACAAGTAGAGGACCCTGTCAAAAATCAGCGGAAGTACAGTAACATTTATTTTGTTGAACATAAATCGTATATCTAAAGACAAAATCACTCTTAGCAAATATTGAAGATGAGTTAAAATATTCGTCCTTAAGAATCTAGGGAAAGTCACAAATGCCCACAATTTACTTTGAAAGGCTTAAAAAATAAGACAGACTGATGGGTCTATAGGGAGATGAATAGATGTTTGGGTATGTGGCAAGGAATTAGAGTAAAATTCTAGTCAGTGCATCAAAATGACATCTGTTTGGTGTTTACTGTAAAGTTTGGTCAATTGTTTTATATGTTAGAAAATGTTTATAACAACGTGTTGGAAAAATTCAAGTTCTTTGTAGATGTTTGCTTATTTAATTTTTCATTAAGCTAAGATTTTTGATCAATAAGTGCAAGTATTCTAAGTTCAGGAAGCTATCTTTATATATACCTTATCTGTTATTATAGCCCCGTGTTCTGATTACATCTTCAATTGTTTGTGTATTCCACCTAATTACTTGTCTGTCACCTTCAGTCATTACTTTCAGCTCTTTATGCACTGTTACCTAAAAATGATTTTTTTCTTTTTCTGCATTATCAGTTCTTATTCTGGAGGTTCCCAATGCCTGTTTAAATTGAACCCCTCAGTTTTTTATTTCAGGCTTTGTTTTGCCCACTCAGCTCCCTTTCCCACTCAGCCTGCTAATCGGCCACCTTTCCCGTGGTTTTGTTCTTCCTCCTGTGATTTTTTTTTAAATCTTGTTGTAGAGTCAATGTTCTCTTGCTCTCCATTCAGAATATAAAGCAGAGGCCTTCAAAGTTTTCTCTCGTTTCATTTGTAGAGTCTTTTTAGCATTGTAGTTCTCCTGCACCCTGAGTGCAATATCCCCTTCCTTCTTCCATTCAGCATAAGATCACCATCAGAATATTTTAAAGGACTTATACAGATTTTAATAAGAGTTATATCTCGAGCCATTATGTGCCAATAACCAAAAAGCACCAAGGCCAGCATCGTGATCAGCAGAACCCTTGTTATTGAATAAATGCACAAAACCTCCTCTCCGACACTGACCACAGCCTTCACACGCAACTTTTACTCCTGGGCTCCCTCCGCTGCTAAATGGCTGACTTTCCAAGGGGCTTCTTGAGAAGCCTACGTAGCCTGCGGGCATTTTCCACTGCAGAACCAAGAGGTGGCACTGCCACATTCTGCAGAACATTCCTTCAGAGCATCAACGCTTCTAACTGCACCTTGAGAACAATAGTCGGAGCTCGTGCAACTGTTGCTTCCTTTGGGTTTTAACAAACAAACACATATAAATCTGTCTGCTACCTATAGCCTTGGTCTGCATGCAGAATGAGACGTATTAAAGAGCAGATAGAGTGGGAGATAAAATAATATTAGTTGCCTCAGATGGCACAGCATAGAGCCCACACCAATGTGTAAGGATGGAAGCTGAGGAGGTCCTTCCACTCGAGCACCACTTGCTATCTGCAATCTTCATACTCTTGTTGTTTATTAAAATTATTTAATTCCAATATTTAATTCCTGGTTTGTTTTTAGGGTTTCAGTCTATACAATGGACATAATAACTTCCAGAAAATAATTGAAATTAAAATAATAGTTAGCGGTGGAAGTACTCCCCCCCAAAATTATTATTGGTGAGAACAAAATTAAGAGTAGTTCATACAACAAAATAAATGTGTTTTAATTAACCTGAGTGCTGAGTGTAGTTCAATAGCAATCCATTACGTAGTTAAAAGTAAATGACAAATTCATAATATTGAAGTATTCCAAGCAGAGATGATGTTTCTGGGAGAAAAGAAGTGTGGAAATATCACACTCCACTTCCATGAAACACGAGACTGAAGCTGTATTAATTCAGCCTCTGGGTGGACCTTCCTACCTAGAGGCCTATGGTCAAGTTCTTGGGCCCGAACCCAGGACACTGGTCTTTAGGTCAGACTTGATGCCCCCACGTGGCCTCTACCCTGGCAGAATCCAGTGCCCACTGCAGACATCATCCTCAGGTAGGCACTTAAGAACAAGCACCCCAAGTGAACCTCAAGGTAGTCAATGACCCATAGATCTGTGCTTTTCTCTAAATATAATGAATGCCCTAGAGGCTGGGGAATCTCTTATTACAAAAACAATTGTGCTGTAATTCTGTTGTCAGTAACTGCCTTAGACGCCGCACACAGAGGGGGAAGCTACCTTCCAAATTATGATGTGAAATGAAATAGAGACTGGCCTTCACCTGTTCCCGTGCCCCACAGTATCTGACTGGCCACCACGCTGGGGTCCACATTCCGCATGCATTCTGCTCCTTTATCAAAGGCAATGGCAACCAGAGGCAACAGCTTTCTTTGTGTCAGGAACCCTGACCTGTCAGCACAGTCTGTCGAAGGCAGGGCCAATGTGGAAAGATGGGATCACAAAAGGAGAGAACCGGTGAGTGCAGAGAATGAAGACAAGGAAGAAAATAAAGTTTTAGAAAAGAGTTTATGTTAGTGACAGGCCTATAATCACAACCAGGGGAAGCAGTGACTGGGGGTAGAAGACAGAGAATCCGAATTCTTCTCTCAGCTTTTTTACCACCGGCAGAGTGACCTTGTTAAATGTCACCTTTCTACTCTGGGTCTGCTCTTTCCCCCATGAAACGAGACTAATAATAACGGCCCTGCTCATTTGTGAAGACACTGCCCGAGCAGCTCAGCAGGAACCTTCCAAGTCAATGTAGCATTTTATGGTGACCAGAATAGCTCTGGTCAAGGTACAGTGCTCACTCCCCCAAAATCCTTCCAAAACAGAAATATGCGTGAGAAGGAAAAGCAATAGGAGAATAGAAAGGATAAACTTTTAAAATACAAAAACAGCTTAGGTCAGTAAGCTATAGGGTGAGGAACCACCATACCCCCTTGTTGTATGTTCTAGAAATCAGAAGTAAAAGACACAATTTCTGCCCAAGAAAAGGACAAAACACTATTGTGTTTGTAGCTAATATTTATCAAAGACTAGCCCATGGAAGAAACTATGCTAACTACTCCGGTATCTCCGGTAATCTTCATGACTGCCTTCTGCTGATAACAACTGCAGACTCAATAAACTGGATAAAGAAACTCCATTAGTGGCTCCCAAACTTTGGTAGGAGTAAAAATCACTTGGAGAACCTGTCATAAAAGTGCCCGAGTCACACTCCCAAGGGTTCAGATTCAGCATGACTTCAATACAGCTTGGGAATTTGCATTTTTTTAGCAAAGTCTCCAGGTAATCTAAAGCAAGTAGAATATGGACCACTGATACAGACCCACTTCCAAACAGGATTGCCTATGAGATGCCAAGGGACACAGGGATCTCAAAGACCAATGTTTCAAAAGACATCTTTTTGCAAGCATCACCTGACACTTTGTTAAAAATATAATATCCCAGACTAATCCCTTGGAGGGTCTGGTGCAGTAATCTGAGGACAAGCTTAAGAATCTGTATTTTTTTTTTGCAAGCGATTGTTGTCCCAAGTGATTCTTACGGCCAGAGAAATTTGTAGTTGAATTGTCTGTGGTTACCTAGTAACATCCTCTCCTAAAACCTAAAGCCCAGTTCTCCAGGCTGCCTGGACAGATTTCTTTCAATGCATTATCTCCTTGAAAGAAACATTCAGGGGGTGAGCACAGGTCAGTGTACTGCCCAGATCTGGAGAAGGAACAGGGGTATGTCCAGTTCTTTCCTGCAGCTACTTCAGGTGACCTGGGCTCCCCAGAGCTGGGAGGAGAGCAGCTGTTTAAACCTCCTCCCATAGCACTTCCTGCATGGAAATTCTAGAACAGAACGGCTGCACGTCCAACCTGATGAGGGGTAAAAACAAATCCGTGGAAACCGTTGTCACAGCCACCAAAACTGCTTAGCCGGCTGCAGGAAGCAAACAAATCTACTGAAACATTAACTCAGTCAGAAGGTTCCAGCTCATTGACAGCGGGCTCGCTGGTTTTCCCATCCCGCTCACGGGGCCTACCTGGGCTATGCGCACTGAGTTCTGCAGCGTCAGGACAGGGCTGGAGAAGCCGATGGATTTATGAGGCGCTGCCTTGATGACCTACCCGTCAAGCCTCATTCGCAGGTTCTCAGAAGCAGAAAGCAGAGGCCTCGAAGAGGAAAAGCCTGCTGGACATTGGGCCCGCTGGGAAAACTAGAAGTTTCTGCTGAAGTTCCTATTTAGGCAGCAGCATCTCTTACAGATAAAGGCTTCAGAGATTGGGAGAGTGATCTGCAGGCATCAGGTGCAGGGGCCACACCTTCTCACCCCAGGGCTCCCTGTTTAGACAGCGGGAAGGAAGCCACTTGAGAGGCTTCTGAGCCTCGGTTTCCATTAAACGAAACTCATTAGGTTAAGGCCCTTTCAACTCACAGGAAGGTTGGGATATGGCAGGTCATAAATAGTAAAGATACACTGTTTTATATTCTAGTACGAGAAGGATCCTTTACATACCCTAGGAGTCGAGATTAGACTATTTTTGAGAAATCATTTCCTTCTGATTTTCTTTTATCTGAAGCTTGGGAAACCACATAATGCTAATGAACGAAGGGATTGGGTTTTTTATTGATTCATATTTTTTGGTCAGAAGGACAATGAAGAAGGAATTTTTCATATTTGGTACTCAAAATTCCTTGCAAGCTAGAGATGATTATCTCCATTTTACAGACAAGAAACTGTGACTCAGAGACATTAACTGTTTACCTTAAAAATCACAGTTTATTAGAAAATCCAGGATTTGAGCTGTGCCTGAGACATAGCATAGAAATATTTAGAATAAATATGCATTATGTATTATATGGAAGGTTAATATTATAATATATAAATGAAGAATGAATGTCCCTAAAACCAGAATTTTTCCCCTACCTTGGTACACATTTACACAATAGTCCAAGTAGCTATTCATGCTCATTATTTATTCAGCAGGCTCTCCTTTAACAATTGCTGCGGTTAAGTCTTTGTTAAAAATATAAAGGCAAATCAGACAAAATTCCTTTCCTTGAGAGTTTGATAGCTAACAGAAGGGAGTGGACGTGTGCAGAACTTATCAAATTCACCACATGAACTGGAATGTGCTGAGCAAATGGAACACCCAGAGGGAGATAGAGAAGGAATCTTGGGTAGACATCTTCAGCCAACTCTGCAGGGATGTTTAGACCTCGGCTGTCCAGGAATGAAAAAAAGACAACATGGGCACCAGGAAGAGTCTGTGCATGAGCCCCCGAGGCAGCGTGGGTCAGGGGACAGGGTAGTTTAAAGGGACACTGGATGGTAGGTTTAGTGAAGTAGATGGGATACACCCACAAGTTTCTGCACCCGTTTGATAGCCACAGCCTCTGCACAGCACCCCTAGGAGCCCCCACCTTAGAGAGCCCCTCGGTGTGCTTGCTTCCGGTGTCTCCAGCTGGTAGGTGTTAAGAGCGAGGGGAAATGAGCCTGTGAAGTCTTCATGCTTTCACAGCATCCACAGATGCCAGATGCTCGTTAGAGGTCTCTGGGCATTCAGAGAAATGCCTGGTTTCCTCCACTGACTGGAGCTCACACAATGTCTATGTTGTTTCCCTAGAAGCCAATAATCAACAAGCACTAAAACCCTTCAAAAGTTTCAGTGCAAAGATAAGGGAATAAAGTTTTAGTATGCTGCTACAAATTTTATCTGGCCTGCCATCCCCGTCCTATTATAAGAGGTGTGTAAGGAAAGTGAAAATGCAATAATGACAGTAATGCACGTGGAAAAACCAAAATTAAAATTCACCTCGGGAAAAATATTCATTTCCTGCCCAAGATTTGTGCAAACATTAACGTCAAGACTATCACAGTACGCATGAATACGATTAGCATAACTCTGCCTAATGAATTAATTTCTTCTGTGAAACTGAAGGTAAAAATGTTTTCCTTTCCCCTTAATCCTTTCTAATAGATGCAGATTTGTGAGTAGAAGTTATTTTTTTCTACATTATGATGCACTGATTAGGTAGATTCTCATCTTATGCATGGAAGAATGAATAGAGAATATACTTAATTGCAGTCTGTGCAAATACAGACCCTCCATTTCAGAACCAGAGAGAACAAAAGTTATTTTTTTAGTTTGTTCTCTGGAGACTTATGGTCACATTAGGATGGTCATTTACTGTGAGATGTTTGACCCCAAAAAATAATTTCTTTCCTCCATGACTTCATGGGTCTAAGAAAATGGACAAAACTTTACTTTGCTCTTAAAAATGCAAAATAGTACATATATTTTTGAAAGCAACCTGTTAGTGCGCATCAAGAGGCATTAAACTGTTTAATACCCTGGCCCTGAAATTTTATCTCTGGAATGTATCTCAAGGAAATAATTTTAAATATAGAAATCAATGTGTAGGCCCAGTACCACATTATTTAAATAGTAAAAAATAGAAAAGACTTAAATGTTTAACAATAACAAGGTGGCTAAATAAACCATGTGCTACATTTACTGGAAGGGTATACACATATTTTAAGATATTTGCAGGACACTGTAAAATAGAAAATAAAAAATGGAAATTCTTATGGTATGACGATTATAGTAGGGATGGCAGCTAATATTTATTGGTCACTGTAAGTCTATTGCTTTCAATGCAGTGTTGACTCTTTACAAGATCCCAATGAGCTAAGCACTGTTCCTGTTATGCTATTTATCAGATGATAGCTCTAAAGCCTACAGAGCTTAATTGCCCATGGCCACACCGTTCATTAGTTTTAAAAACACATTCTGTGCCATGCTGAATGACCATTCTTACATCAACAACTTACCAGAAAGACTCATGGACCTCTGAAGAACTGTTTTACTCAGAGTTACAGTTAATTATAGCAGAAGAGTAGGGATGAAAGTCAGCAAAGGCAAACATGTAAAGTTCAAGAAAGACCAGACATAATTTTCCTGTGTCCTCTCCCAGTGGACTGGTAGAGACAGTGCTTATTTAACAATCTGGGGCACCCAGGGAAGCTCACCTGAGCCTTGGTGTCCAAGGTTTCCATTGTACTCAGTTATATAGACGTGAACACCCGCCGAGCTGGCCTCAGTTTCTCAGTCTCTAGTCCCCTCAAATATCAAACTGAAATAGCTTGACCCAAGGCCTGGGCATAAATACCTGTTAGCATAAATGACTCCGAGTGGCCCGAGGCCCCAGGTGTAGAAAAACATTCAACAGGAAGGATTTTCCAAAGGCATAGAGGTTATCCCTCAGGAGCCTGTTAAAACCCAGTTCCTTCTTTGGAGTGTGCAGAGTTCGAATGCCCCAGAAGGGCGTGGGAAGGTGAGGCTGTGTACACAGTGAGGTAGTAGGGCAACGCTGAGGGGAGGGATTTCCATGAGAGGTAACAGCTGAAACAAGGACTAAGTTGTCAGTGAGAATGAGATTTTAAAAAGTCCCTGGGAGGGTTGTGGGGGAGGAAGATGAATTTCAGGAGTTAAAAGTGATGGGGGTATTATTTCTGACAACTACCTATGAATGTATAATCATGTCAAAATAAAAAATCTAATTAGAAAAAGTGGTTGGTTTTGGCTGGAGCAAAGACTTGAGAAAGAAGAGAGGCAAAAGGTAAAACTAGATGGAAAATAAGCGTAAGTCATTCATGGGGCTTTGTGTTTCTAACAAATATAATACTTATCTTGTAAGACACATGGAGTGATTGAAAGTTTTAAAGCCCTGGAGACAGATGGTCATATTTTTGATTCATTAAAACAAGTGTAAACAGCACAGTAGACCAGGTAAGTGGTACCTGAGAAAAACTCCCACAGGGAAGAACTAAGACTTAAACATAGTAGAAAAACAGAGAAGAACTAAGCAGAGACATCATAACAGGGATGGAACTTGATGAAAGATTGGATATGAAAGCCTAACCTTACTCCTGAGCCTTTGTCTCTGGGGCCGAGTATATGATGTTACTCCTCAATCAGATAAAAAATGTGGGAAGGAAACTGCTCCAGAGGCTGTGATGGAGACAATGCTGAGCATTCAGCAGATCTGTGTACTTTTGCTCCCAGTCCCACAGGAAGATTGTAGTGTAGACCCAAGTGACTGAGTTCTAGGCAATGAAATATGGACATATATCCCAACTGCCACTCCCAGTCCCAGCCCCTGAAATCTCCATATTTCTCCCATGAACCTCCATGTTTTCTGGCTGGCATGCCCAGTGGGGACTTCAGGGTGATTTTGGTGTCACAGAAAGGAAGCAACTGGGACTGAGTCACTGCTGAGAGGTCACCACCACACCCAGGTCAGACCATCATGTGAGTAAGGAACAGTCTCCTGCGATATTAAGCCAGTGAGATCCAGAGTAATTTCTAATAGAAGTTAGTGTGTCTAATGGATACCTTAAAGTGTGGAGTTCCTTTAAAAGCAGCACAATTTATAATAGCCAAGTGCTGGAAACAACCTAAGTGCCCATCAGTAAATGAAGTGGATCAAAAAACTGTGGTACCTTTATACAATGGAATACTACGCAGCAGAAAGAAAGAGGGAGCTCCTATCCTTCACAACAGCATGGATGGAGCTGGAGAGCATTATGCTAAGTGAAATAAGCCAGGTGGCAAAAGACAAATATCATATGATCTCACCTATAAGTGGAATGTATTAGACAAAACAAGAAAGCGAAATATAACCAGAGACATTGAAATAAAGAACAAATTGACAGTAACCAGAGGGGAGGAAGAAGGGAGATTACGGGGGGTAGGGTGGTCAAGGAACATGTTTAAAGGACACATGGACAAAGCCAATGGAAGGGGGGTAGGATTGAGTGTGGCAGCTGGTGGTAGGTGGGACAGGGGAGGGTGGTGGGGGGAAATAAAGACAACTGTACTTGAACAACAATTAAAAAATCATATGACCATCAGAAAAGAAAAAAGGAAGAAAGTACATAACTTCTGGGAAAAAAAGCAAAAGCAAACAAATAAATAACAGAAACCAAACCCAATAGAAGAAACTTAGGTTTCATTGCTCAAGTTTATTGGCAAGGGACAGACAGTGTGGCTGCTGGATGGCTGGAGATCCCTGCTGTACAGTAGCAAATCCTATAGTAAGATTGTCATGATAACTTGGAAGGCAGATGATACTCCTCTGAGCTGACAAAGAAGCTGTGTACAGATTTTACCAGTGTGCATCAGTAGTTACTGGGTACATTTAACAAAGATTAAATAAAAGGAAAAAATAGCTCAGGACAGAACTGGCTCACTGACAAGCAGAAAAGAAAGAGAATGCCAAAGGCCAGATGCTCAGAGTTGTCCAGCTTTGGAAAAGCTAACTATTTCTAGTCCCTGAGTGTAAAAGATGTAATAAAAATAAAAATAAAGCTCTGTTGTGAAAGACCCAAGGCACTTCTGAACTGAACAAAAGCACTCAGCTCTGTGGCAAAGATCAGAATAAGGGTGTGCCTTTCTCAGAAATTGTTTTAGAATACTCAAGCAAGGAGCTCCCCTTCGCTAGAGAAAGAAAGAGAGCTCACAGCAACGAAATGAAGAAATAAGATTTGTGAATCACGACTTACAAAAGAACTTTGGGTACTGTAATGACTGCCTGAGATTGACTAATAACAAATCGGAAGCCTGAAACATTTGTAAGAAAATTGTTTTTCCAAAGAAAATACGACATTAGAATAAAAATAATAACAGAATGGTAGAAAAAAGATTTTGTTCAAAATAACTCTGCAATCCCCAATCTTCCATGAACAGGAATGAGGCCAAAAAAGCATTGTAGAAATAATGCTCTCCACCCCACTTCAGACGTGGCCAAGGGACATTACAGACACGGAGAAGGTGAAGGTGAAGCCAATGACCTTAGAGTACAACCAGAGCAGAATGGGGAATTGCATCAGAGCTTCTCCCCTTTCTTGGGAGAAAACCTTCAAACTTCTCATCCAGCAAGAATGGCCATGGCCTAGGGACTGATGTGTGTCTTCTCTTCCTTTGTCCCGACAGGAGCTTCAGTGCAGTCACCCTGCACCTTCTCTGTTGGCTGCCAGGGAAAGCTGTGAGTAAAGATGACCTGCATGTTCATTCTCAGGTCACTGAACCACAAAGGAGCATGTCTGGTGTGATGGGGAGGATGCACACCCCCTTTGGACCTGGGCTTTATAATGGACGCCATGTTTACATGGGGTGTTGGGTTGGCTCTCTTGGAAAGAAGATAACATTTGCTCTCAGTGTGAGACCAAGGAAAGAGTCCAGGCCCTGAAAACTCCCAAATGATCTCCTTGATCCTTTCCTCTTTCTGCCAGAAAACATGCATTACAGGGAACTTGAAGTCTTAAAGCCACCTGTGTAAAGAAAGCAAAGCTGTAGCATTGAAGGAGCCTGGAAAACTGGTCCTCTCATGCTCAAACTGAACCATTAACATTTCAGCATTTTTATGTTATAGCATCTGGTGGAATTTTTTTCTAATTAATACGAAGAGGGAAAATATGAATTCCACTTTCAATGAGATGTGTTAGATGCATTGAGTATGAAATGTTCATAAAGCAACCCCATTCATTTGTGTGTGTGTGTCTGTGTGTGTGTGTCTACCATCTAGGGAAGATGTCTAAGGTAGTCATTAACCTTTACTACTTCTTTCACTGAAAGATGAAATCTAATTTCTTTGGATCTGGGGATCTAGGTTGAACATAATGACTTGATTGACCAATGAACGCAGCATGTAAAACGAGGTCATAAAAAGCCTTGCAGGTTCTGCCTGGGTTCTTGCAACATGGCTTTGAGTGGCTGTATAAAATATATCACAGTCCCGAGACCACCATGTTGGAGGGGCTATCAGCAGGTGCTCTGATTGACAGTCCCAGCTGAACCTTCTGGTCATGCCCACTGAAGTGCCAGGCATGTGGCTGAAATCTTGGACTCTCCAGACCAGCCCCTCCACCAGCTGAATACAGACCACTGTCAAGGATGTGTCTAACAGAAAAAAAATGCTGTGTGCAGCAAAACTGACCTTTGGGGATAAAAATTAAAAAATATTTTTAATGTTTGCTGATTTCCATGGCGTAAATATTCCCACTATGACTTTCAAGCTACCGCAGATTTCAGGCTCTCAAAGATGTAGCTATAAAGCTCTCACAATACCTGAACATTTAACAATTGGTTCTTGTGAGCTGACACAAGACAGCAATAGCTGCCATGGAAGAATCTGCTAGCTGAGCAAACCCCTGAGCCACAAAATCAGAAGATATAATAAACTGTTTTGGTTTTTATGCACTAAGTTTCAGTAATTTTTATACAGCAATACGTAATTGGAACAAAAGGTATAGTACTATATCCCATAAAACTATCCTGTTGTTCCCAAATCAGGGTTGGAGAGGCAAGTCTAAAGACAGATATGGAAGCTTTCTGTCCTTACAGATCCTCAGGATGACTGCAAACACTGAGGAGAAACTTTCTTCAAGGCTATGAAAAGCCAGCATCTCCATTATCATCCAGCTTCCTGCATCTCCATCTATATAAGAAGATGCTCAAGGAGATTCAAAGGTCGGTGGAAGTTTTTCAAGCATGATGTTCTCTGAGCTCCCATCAAGGTGCTCCATCCAATCCCTGTCCTAATCCAAACTCTACAAAGACCATGGGAAGCCTAGTGTCTATGTCCTTTGCTGGACATCTGCTTTTAGACACCAACTTATTGATCTTTTTTGTTCTTCCTCTCTGCAGCTAGAAAGAGAATTGCAATAAGGTCAGAAAATAATGTCATCCAGTTACTTTGTCATATGAGGATTACCTGTAACTTTAGAGAGAATAATTATAAGAGAGCAGAATAAGCATAAACCCTGTTATAATGTGTCAAGGAGAGAGTGGGGTTTCTATATGGAAACCAATTCCTTTTGAGAAGACTGAGAGGATGCATCTAAGCTTAGATCTGATCTTATTGGTTTGGGAACACTGAGGATCCATCCAGAAAGAGATATCACTCAAGTGGTAACTACACAGAGCCTAATAAAGGTACTAGCCACAAGGGTATTGACAAGGTTAAAGAAATGACCTCCAGATGAGGAAGCACCTACAAACTAGCAATGGTGCAAAAGGAAGGAACTGTTGCCATAACCTGGCAACACATATAATCAGAAGAGTGGTGGCCACCAATGGAGGAGTGCAGCCATTGCTGAGAATGTCTTCTCTGAGGAGGCCTCCATGGAGGCCCTCAAGGATATTCAGAGAGTACATCTAGATTTCATCCTTCCAGGCAGATAGTAGGTCCCCTCTTCCTTCCCCACTTGTGGTTGGGTGGGACTGTGTCATAATTTCTAGCTGAAAGGCTGTGAATGGACATGAGGTCAGTGATTTCCATCACAGCACTGAATGAAGGTTCAAGATGCTCTGCACCTCCTGTGGAGGGACCAGACACCTCCCAGATGGCAGGTGCTTTGTCAACCTGGGTCACTGCAGTGAGGGTGCTCAGAGAAGAGCCCTGAACTGCCCTTTAAGGAGCATGTAGCATAAACAAGAAGTCAGGCTGTGTTGCTTTAAGCCACTAAGATTCCTCTTACCCATAGTGTAACTTAACCTGTCATGACTGATAGAGGAATATGAGACTTAAAGAATGAGAATAAACTATGAAACAGATATAACCAATTTATTTTTATTATTTTTAATATATTTTATTGATTATGCCAATACAGTTCTATTTTTTCCCCCATGCCCTGCACACCCCCTTCTACCAAATCCCCCACCCCTTAGTTTATGTCCATGGGTCATACATATAAATTCTTTGGCTTCATCATTTCATATACTACTCTTTTTTTGAAATATTTTATTTATTTTTAGAGAGAGGAGAAAGAGTGGTAGAGAAACATCAGTGTGTGGTTGCCTCTCGTGTGTCCCCTACTGGGGACCTAGCCTGCCACCCAGGCATGTGCCCTGACTGGGAATCGAACCGGTGACTCTTTGCTTCACAGGCCCATGCTCAATCCACTGAGCTACACCAGCCAGGGCTCATATACTATTCTTAACCTCCCTCTGTCTATTTTCTACCTACCATTTATGCTACTAATTCCTGTACCTTTTCCCCCATTCCCAACCTCCCCTTCCCCACTGATAACCTTCCATGTGATCTCCATTTCTGTAATTCTCTTTCTGGTCTAGTTGTTTGCTTTGTTTTTGTTTTTGCTTTTTTTTAAGGTTCCATTGTTGATAGTTGTGAGTTTGCTGTCATTTTACTGCCCATAGTTTTGATCTTCTTTTTCTTAGATAAGTGCCTTTAACAGTTCATATAATAAGGGCTTGGTGATGGTGAACTCCTTTAACTTGACCTTATCTGGGAAGCACTTTATCTGTCCTTCCATTCTAAATAATAGCTTTGCTGGATAGAGTAATCTTGAAAGCAGGTCCTTGCCTATCATGTCTTTGAATACTTCTTTCCTGTAAAGAAAAGCCCCTTCTTGCCTGTAAAGTTTCTTTTGAGTAATCAGCTAATAATCTTATGGGAACTGCTTTGTAGGCAACTCTCTCCTTTTCCTTTGCTGCTTTTAAGATTCTCTCCTTATCTTTAATCTTGCGTAAAGTAATTATGATGTGCCTTTGTGTGTCTCCCTTGGGTTCAACTTCTTTGGGATCTCTGAGCTTCCTGGACTTCCCGGAAGTGTATTTCCTTTGCCAGATTGGGGAAGTTCTCCTTCACTATTTGTTCAAATAAGTTTTCAATTTCTTGCTCTTCCTCTTCTTCTGGCACCCTTATGATTTGAATGTTGGAATGTTTAAAGTTGTCCTGGAGGTTCCTAAGCCTGTCCTCGTTTTTCTGAATTCTTATTTCTTCTTTCTGTTGTGGTTGAATGTTTCTTTCTTCTGGTCCAAACTGTTAACCCGAGTCCTGGTTTCCTTCCCTTTGCTCTTGGTTCCCTGTACATTTTCCTCTATTTCACTTTTCATAGCCTTCGCCTTTTCCTCTATTTTGCAACCATACTCAAGCAATTCTGTGAGCATCCTGATTATCAGTGTTTTGAACTGTGCATCTGATAGGTTGGCTATCTCTTTGTCGCTTAGTTGTATTTTTTCTGAAGCTTTGATCTGTTTTTCCATTTGGGCCATTTTTTTGTCTCAGTGTGCCTATTATGTAGTAAGAGGTGGAGCCTTAAGTGTTCACCAGGGCAGGGTAACTTAGGTTGCTATGTTGTGGTGCTGTATGTGGGGGAGGGGTCCAAGAGGGAACAATGCCTCTTGTTCAGCTCTGCCAGTTTTCAGTCTCTTGTGCCACTACCCACAATCAAATTGGGCCTTTCTGGTGCTGATTCCCAGGTGGTGGGTGTGTGTACATTCCAGGACCCTGTGGGTCTCTCCAATTTACTCTCCCATGAGGTTGGGAGTTTCTCCCACCATTGCAACCCTCACAGGTCTTTTCAGTCAGAGGTTTGGAGGCTTTGTTTCCCCTCGCTGGAGCCCTGGGCTGTGCAGTCTGTGTCCCTCCCCAGTCATTCCTCCCAGTTTATCTGCATGCTAATGTGGGACCACCTGCTCCACCAGCTGCCACCTCACCCTGTCCTCTAGTCTCCGCCTTGTCATGAGTCCTTGCCACACCCGCCCCTCTCCACTCCTACTACTGGTCTGGATGAACACTTCTTCTTTAACTCCTTGATTGTTGGACTTCCATACAGTTGATTTTCTGTCAGTTCTAGTTTTGTTTTTAATTTTGTTGTTTTCCTTCTTTTGGTTGTGTGAGAAGGCACAGAATGTCTACCTATTCCTCCATCTTGGCCAGAGTTCCAGATGTAACCAATTTAAAGGTGGTAAGGGCAAAAGCATTTGACTGAGAAGTGCATTGAAATTCTGTTTGATAAACTTCTCAACAAACTAAAACCTTAGAGTCAGGACATTTATATCCCTGACATCTTTTGTCATTCACTGACATGGTTTTAAGGTGTAGCATCTTAGATTTAAATTACAAGTATGAAGTGAAAGAGATTTAGTTAACAAAGCTGAGGAGTCATCTGAGGTACTAGGGACTTGACTCTGAACCCTGAGGTCAAATCGACCCAAACGCACCTGAGGTCAAAGCCCAGCTCTGCCAATTACTATTTTGTAATTGTTGGAAAGTCTTGAGTCTTTAGCTTCCTTGTCAGAAACCAAGGAGGCTACATGGTTTTGTAAGGGTTAAATAGAATGTTATACATGCATACATTAACCCAATGCCTTGATTTAGCATGAAATTAATAATCATTATCTCCTATTAGAATGAATTTAACCATCATCATCAACACCACTTCATAGTTCTGAAAATCCATGAATCATTGGGTTCAGCAATTATTATGGATAATTGCTTATTTAAAATATGTCTTTTTGATTTAGGGCACAAGGAACGACCAGGATAATGTAGGGTTGTGCATCGTGATATAGGAGAGCTGAAGCTAAAATTTCAGGTTCCTGCCACTCTTTGTAACTACAGGACTAAAGACAAGGAGATAAGTTCTTTGTACTTATAAATTTTGTACTTATAAAGTTCAACTCATGAACTTTCATGGGTCTGTCATCACAGAGCAGAGTAGCAGTCTGTCAGCAATGCTCCACCCACACTTGGTAGAATGTGGTAGACTCTTATACGAGAGTTATTTGTGAATTTGTGAACCAAGAGCTATGTTTTTAAAACTTTAAATTTTAAAATTACCATAACTTAACATAGTTTTAAGTAGAGGTAAGCCTGTACGTTTGGCTATTTGAACTTCATTTGACTTATCTGCCTATACCCTGGCTATTGGATGAAACTCCAAATAAGATAATATGATTCTACATAAAGGGCACCCTCATTCGGTTCAACTCACAATCATGTTGTGGGAATGGGAGGACATCTGGATCCCACATTTGGAAGTGCCCTCGCTCTGAGCTTATATATATATATATATATATATATATATATATATATATATATATATATATATGGAGAGAGAGAGAGAGAGAGAGAGAGTTATAAATATATAACTGCAACAGGTTTTCTGCTTATTCTGCTCTTTGATGGTAGTTCTCTTTAAATTTACAAAGTTATACATATGTATTTATAACTCCTTCGAAATGACTTACTGTTTCTACTGGTCTGTAACTACCTAAGGGCAGCATTCACATCCTCTCCCTAGGTGCCTTATAAAAGAACAGGGCATGTTGATGTGGACATCTGCCCGCAGTGTCCGCGTCATTATGGATGAAATGAGACATTCATATAGACTACCGAATCCTGTGGAGGAAAAGGGTACACAGCTACTCCCTCAAAGGGGGAGCACCTCAGAGTGTCCTGACCACTCTCTCAAGAGGAGAGGGCACTGACCCTTGCCCGGATAGGTTTTTATTGGATTCAAATAGCACAGGAATACCGGTAAAGTTCATTAATCACTGTCAGGCAGTAAGGATCAGACAATAGATAGCAAAAAAAACTACAAGGTCCTATTCTGAGTCAGGGTCTGTTAGCTAAAGGGCTACAAAACTTTGGGAAACAAATTTATTTCAGGCTTGGACCCTTATCATTTAAATTGAGGGTATTAGCAAAGCAGATTTCATAGAATTTTATGCATTCTTTCTTAGGTTTGAATGCCTTAGGGAACCCGCCCTCTCCGGCACAGGGAGGCACCCATCCCCAGCATTGTTTCAGGCTTAAGTCAGGCAGAGGAAGTAAGGCAGCCAAGAGATTAGGAGACTTCTTCCAGACAGAATGAGGACTCAGGCTATGTCAAAGCCAAGGGGCAAGGGCCCATCGCCCCCTTTTGCTGTAGCCCCCCAAGTCCTTCCCTGGGGCCTCCCTGTGATTGTGCCTGTCTTAGGTCGTTCCCCCTTGGGGAATCTTACCTGTCATTGGCTAACCAATCAAGCACTGGGGGCCAGGCAAGGTGAAATAAAAGGAGCAGAAGTGGTTCCCCTGCCAGGGGGATAACTTTGTCTTCTTAGTGGCTTTTGGGCCAAAGGTTGCTCACTCAGTCTTAGCCATGGGAGCCATGGGAGTTCCTGAAACCAGGCAGGGAGATTCCCAACAGCATGTGGTAAGTGTCCTGTACGTGATTTTGAACAAATGAATTGATTTGATAACCTGAGATGTAATGAAATTCATGGGTAAATCCCAAAGCTAACATTTATTAGCCAAGTAACCTTGATTGAGTTTCAGATAGTGAAGCAGGGCTCCATGTCGGTGTTCACTGTGCAAAATTTAATAGTGTGTGGGTTGTGTTTGCAGAAGGCATGAAGACAATGGCAGAGAATGAGAGGAAGGCTGAAAAAGACTGAGAAGGAGGAATTTTCTCCACCCACTTTGAGGAAGAGTTATAAGGAGGAGTGTGGGAATTAATGCTCTCTCTTCCCCTTCCTTGTCCCTCCCTCAAGCTGCTTGATTGCATGTGATTGCTCTGGAATTGTGTGAATATTTAAGCAGGGAGGGCTGGGAACCTGCTGATGCACCAGCAGAGTCAGGACTGTGGGAGCAGAAGAGCCACAAGGTCACCCCATCGAGCTGGCACCAGGAGTGACAGGCAGGCCCTCTCCTGCAGAGGCAAACAATCTGGACAGACACCCCAGGAAGGGTTTGAAGAATCCCCATCAGCTTTTCTGAAACAAGTTTGGAGAGCTATTATCTGACATCATTTCCCATCCAAATAGTCACTGTGTCAGAGTTGACTTGACTCATTTCATTCTCCCAGCAACTCCATGACGAAGGTTCCATAATTCACCCCACTTTGCAGAAAGGAAACAGATGGATAGAAAGGTAAAATAACTTGACCAAAGTGACATAGTCAACTGTGGGTAGAAAACGGATTGCAGCTGAGGTTAACTTGACTCTAAGTGCATGCTTTTAATCACTATCTTACATCATCATTGATTCATGTTTCTGGAGAAAAATAGGCAATTTTTTTCTTTCCTTCAAACAACCTCATTTTCCACATCTATAAAATAATGTTAAAGGAACACCTTTTAAAACTCTTGGCATTATAAATGTCCATAGTCAGTGTGATTTTTGTGATGTATAATAAGAAATATGTATTTGGTTTGTGACTCTTCCTGGTACAGAACTTCTAAAACACTTGGAATAACTTGTCATATGAGACATTAAAGTGCCTTATGTGAAGTTAATGAGGTGACTTTTGGAAAGCCCTTGGATAGCCCAAGGATGGAGACTAATTGTCAGGGGAGCTAACCATTTGTTTAGAGAGTTGGAACTTTCAGTATCTTCCTCCCCCAAACTCTGGGCTTGAGAAAGGGTCTGGAGGTTGAAACTAATCAATCATAACTATGAAACAAAGCCTCCACAAAAAAACCCTGAAGGATGCTTCCAAGTGGGGTTGGTGACCACCTGGAATGCTGAGAAAATGGCACACCTGGAAGTCTTGGAAACTCTGCACATTTTCCTTATGCCTTGCTCTATGCATCTTTTCTGTCTGGCTATTCCTGAGCCATATCCTCTAAGAATAAACCAGTGATCTAATAAGTAAAGTATTTCTCTGAGCTCTGTGAGCTGCTCTAGCAAATTAATCAAACCCAAGGAGGAGGCTGTGGGACCCTCTGCTATACAGTCATTCTGAAGTGTATGTGGGGATAGTGCACATGGGGAGGACAGGAGGCAGTCTTGTAGGACTGAGCCCTTAACCTGGGGGATCTGACATTATCTCCAGGCAAAGAGTGTCAGAACTGAGTTGAAATATAGGACTCCCAGCTGGTGACTGGAGAATTATTTGTTGCTGGTGTGGAAGCCACACACATACACTGAAATTGATTTCAGAACACCTAGTCAGGTATTATAAATGTTCAAGAACAATCGTTTTCTGTCAGATATTGTGAAACCATCTTTTACAACAACATAACCTCTTGCTCATTTCCTCATCCCTTTATCAGTAACCATCCTCTCTTGTGGAGAATTATTTGCTGAAATCTCCACTGGAGACCTTTAGCTTCAAATATGTTTAAGGATGCTTCATTCCCTGTGTTGTCTTTGTGCACTGTCTACAACCACCTGAATCCCCACAGGTCCCTGGGAATCGATGGAAGGCTTGCTAACTCATGTGCTAGACCCTGAGGACCAGCAGACCTGTGACCTGTCTCTTTACTTATGTTGTTTCTTTTCTTCCCACATACAACTCACCAGAGGATAATGGTATTTTAATCGATCCTTATTGTTTGGGCTGACTTCCCCTTTCACAGGACATAGTATTGCCACCAAACTTGACACATTTTCTGCAGTTAAAATCTCCACCTTTACAGAGCCCACAATCCTGTAGAATGAGGGAGACCGATAAAGAGAGAATTGCCCTGTGGTGTGATAAAGGCCATGAGGAATGTCTGTGGAGGCATTATGGGGTCTCAGAGGAGGGATCCTCACCTGAAAAAAAGGGAATACAGGGAAGGCTGTGTCTGAATGGCATCACAGAGGCATTGCAGTTGAGTTTGACTTGGCAGGTGAAGGAGGGCAGGGACCAGGTTGAAGAGTATGCTAGGGAAGAGTGTGGACCCCTTTGGGTATTCCTCATGCATTTAATAAATATTGTCTTGTTCTGCACCCACCCTAAGCCATGTGTTATACCAGGCACTGAGAATTCAACTTTGAGTAGGAGAATCCGGGTCCTTCTCACCTCTCATATTGCCAGATAGCCAAGTGCTATGAGATAATGAGCATAATCAGGCTCCAAACACAGACCAGAGCAGGAACGGGGGCAGGATAGGCTTGGTGGCGGGGATCCAGCCACCTGCATGAGCTCCCTGAGGCTCAGATGCCAGGCAAAGAGCAAGAGAAAACGCAAATGGAGCAGCTCCCGAAACGAGATGCCAGTATAGGATCTCTGGCAGGCCCAGAAGGTAGGCAGGGTCTTTGTTTTAAAGTTTCCTCTGCCAAAAATGGAAAAACTTGGGGACAAAAAGACCAACCACTTTGTATTCATTTATCTCCACAAAATTTTTAAACAACCCACTGTGTGCAAGCACAGAAAATGCAACAGTAAGGAGGCCACACCCTGTGTCCTTCAGAAGCATGCTTGTCAGCGGAGGAGAAATTTACACACCAAGCTCAATTCTAGAAGGTTCTGTAGAAATAGAAATAAAATTCTGCCACCTGGACCCATTCAACAGAAAGAACTGGCTTCCACTGAGGCAGTTGGAACAGTCTGCAGGAAAGCTGAAGTGGAAATGGCATTTATTAAATCCCCAGGTCCGGGTGACATTTCACCCAGTGGAGAAAAGGCAAATCTGCCAGAAAGAAGGGTTAAGGGATTAAATAATGATTGACGTGATTGCAAAAACAGCCTGATTTAAAAATAAAGATCACATGACCCCCATAAGTCACCTGAGGGTGAACGGTGCAGAGATGGGCAGCGACCATTTAGCCTGCGCATTCTGATAACAGGGCCTCTGCAATGCGTTGCTGGTGCTTATCTGATTCTGCAGAGGAGACCTGCAATTACCTTTCGGGAAGAAGAGATTGTCCTTGTCTCCCTACAGCAAAATGGTATTTTTGGAAAGAGGGAAGATTTCCAAGGGGCTAATTAAAAAGAGTTCTCCAGCCCAGGGCGAGACTCCAAGAGCTGAGCAGTCAGAATTTTCCCCGCAAAGCCTTCATCAGCGGACCCAGGAGGCCCCGTCTCAGAAGGCTGAGCCCTCCGTTCTTAAGAGACCGCATGGCAAAGCCCTAAACAGCCAGATGTTTCTACATAAAAGGTCACCTGAGCCTAAAAAAACGAGATGGCCGCCTGATTTAGTATGTTCTCCACAAGCAAACTAGATTCCTTCAACACAGAATGCAGTTTTAGAGTAGGTCAGAATAACAAGATAATGTCCTAAATGCAAGAGACAGTTGAATGCTTCATTTCAACAAATTCTTGTCTTTCGTGGAAAACGGATGCGAAGGGATCTGAGTTCCTATTCTCATGAAGTTTTTCCTTAAACAGAGAAAATGTGCTCGTGTTTTTCATCATGATGCATTGAACCCGGTTCTGGACTAGGCCTGCTGGACACAGAGGTGAGTGACGGCTCCCAGGTGCGCTGTGCCGGGGACGCTGCCTCCCAGGAGGCCTGTGGAGGCACCACAGGTGGTTGGAACAGGATGTGATGAGGTGAGACAGCTGTGCAGGCGAGGTTAGGAGACAGCAAGCCCTCTGCCCTGGAAATGGGGGAAGGAGCTCAGGGCAGGGGGTGGGTCTTAAAGTGAGGGACGCTGCACATGAGTGCTAAGGGGGAAGTTATAGTGAGAAATGAGATACGATGGGGGATGACACCATACTAATGGGGGTCTTCTGTATGTGCTAAAGTGTGTGGGCTTTTTCCTGTAAACAATAGGGCACCACTGAAGCGTGAGACACAAGGAATCCAAGTGTCCAGGACTGAAGGGCCCGTGGTCCGGAGCAGAGGGCCTAGGTGGGGCGGCAGAGCCCTGAGCCAAAGTGGAATGTGTCACCCAGAACCGACTCCTTCTCCTGGTCCTCCACTTACCAGCTGGGCTCATGCCTCTACCTCTCTGACCTGCAATTTTCTATTCTGTAAAACAGAGATAATCACACCACAGATGTCACTATAGAGTCAATTAGAAAGCACACGGCGTGTTCAGTGGGGTACTGTGGGGGAAGCTCTTACCATATGACCAGTACGTAATGAGACCCAAGTAGTCAGCATCTGGAAAAAGTGTTACGCATCCCACAAGGGATGTGGGAAGTCCGTGGTTCTAGGTGACTTAATATTAAGTCTAGGGACTTAATATTTTTCTAATGTTAATGTTTCTATGTTCATTGCGCAGTGAACAAAAATTAGGACTGGTATATGAAAACTGTTTTCATTTACATTATGGCTCAGCATAAACATTCCCCTAAGTTTAAAAAGAAGGTCCAAGTCTATTTTTAATAACCTAAATAACTGGAGTTATTTATGCCTCTCTGAGGAAGAAGCTCCAGAGTGAACCCCCGCATTGCGAGGTGGAGCCGGGTACAGAGGACTTTGGCACAGAGTTTGGGATGAGACTGTGAGAATAGCTACCAGGGCGTGTGATAAAACCTGTAAACTAAAGGTAGCCGAGGACGGCAGATGGGCCCAGGGTGTAACCACCCACAAGGCGTGGGCCTCTGAGGAGGCTGAGAGGATGGAAGAAGAGGTACAGAAAGAATCAGGAGAGGGAGGTGCCTTGGCAGCCAGGCAGCTGAGAGCTGTGGAGATGGGTGGTGGGCAGGCTCACTGCTAGACGCCTGCGAAGGTGGCCGATGAAACAAGGCCCAGTCTGACTTGGACAGTTATCCCAAAGTACCTTTGATTCAGAGGAGAATGAGTGAAGGTTGGGGTCACACCTGCAGTCCCCCAGCCCCTGTCCCCAGCCCTGACCAGCGGGTGCCAGGAGAGGGTGTGGGGACTTGTTTGCGGTCCTTACTTCCCCTGTGGTCTTGGACGCTTTGAGTGCCCTTTCTGAGTCTCAGCTTTCTCGTCTGGAAAACAGGGACAGCGCATTCTCTCAACTCCAGGAACAGTCTAAACATTGCAGAAAGAACAGAAAAGCTGTGAATGGATAAGGAAAAAGGGGAGTGCGTTGAGAAGGGATATGTTTGGTGCCTGGCATTTAGTAGGTGCCAAATAAATGTTGAGTTCCCCTCCTTTTTCCTGCACCATGTTTGTGTAAGTGGTACCTAGAAGTACGAATTTGGGAAACCGAACTAAACGAGCAACAGTCACACATTTGCCTCTGATGCCCAAAGGCACCGCTGACATTTCCCTCCCCTGGGGTCCCACCCCACTTAATAAACACCTTGACTATAATTGCATCGGATAGCAATTGTGTTTATTGCACCTGCTTTTCACTCAAGAAGGTATTTTTCCACCCTGGAGATGTCATCTTGAGTTTGCATTTCGGATCCCAACCGTTAGAAATAAGTAATTTTCAACTCCAATAAAATCTACAGTATGTTAATTGCAGATTAACAACCTCCGTGGAAACAGGATTATTTCAGGCATGTTACACCAATAACCCAATGTAGCTCCGAGGAACGATGTCATTGGCCCAAGGTCTCCTAGTTTATTCTTAGCAGAGCTGGGACTAAATCTCTGCCCTCTGAGACTAAGGAGCACGTTCTTTTCTCTGCCAGCACCCTGGGGAGTGAGTGTGAGGTGGAGAGATGGGGTCAGGCAGACAGCGGGGGGGGGGGGGTGGTAATCTGGGCTAAGGGAGCAAAGAAGCTCTGAGTGAGCACCGAGTGGTCTCGCCCCTCCTGTCTCATTCTCTACCTTCCCAAAGCAGGAGAGCATGCCCACGGCACAGAATGACCTTCACAGCCACGATATAAATATGCAGCCAGGGAATCAAAATGTGCACAGTAAGATTCCCATTTCCCAGGTAATCGCTCTCTCAGGGGAGAGAGAGAAAGAGATAGGACTGGGGCGGGGGGCCATTTTAGCTGCCTGTAATTTTTTTCCCAAAGAGCTGAAATAAATATGATAAATGATAACTTTTGTGAGGTGTAGGTGGTGAGTACATAGGTGTTTATTGCATACTTTTCTGAATGTTTTAACTATTCCAATTTTCTTCTTTTTCAAAAATGATTTTATTGTTCAAGTACAGTTGTCTGCATTTACCCCCCACGACTCCCCTGGACCCCAGCCACCCCACCTCCTTCACCAGCTTCTCCCCCCCCCAACCCAGCCCTTGGCTTTGTCCATGTGTGCTTTGTAGCAGTTCCTGAAAACACTTCCCTCCTCCACCCCACCCCCCCATTAACCCCTGCTACCTCCCCTCTGGTTACTGTCAGGTTGTTCTTTATTTTCATGTTTCTGGTTCTATTTTGCTCTCTTGTTTGTTTTGTGGATTAGGTTCCACTTAAAGGTGAGATCATATGGTATCTGCTGTTCTATGACAATTGTCCCAATGTTCCCCCCTTTGCCCTCCTCCTCCCAGCCCACCCCCCAGCTCTCACAGTCAGTCCCCACGCTGTTGTCCACAATTTCAACTATCTTAAAAAAAGAACAGCCCTCCTCCACTTCCTCCACAGCCCACAGGCCTCTGAAGCCTTGTGCAGCTGGGAGCCTGGAAAAGTAGCTGGAATTCAATGACCGTGAGCCTGTCCTGAGGCGGGGTGGTGGGGTCCCCAGGTAGTCAAGCAGGGTTTATGGCACGGAGGAGTTCTGGGGAGAGAACAGAGCTTTCTGGCAGCTTGTGAGGGACCAAGAGAAGGGGCTCTCAGGGGAAGCCCAGAGAATTTAGGACAAAGGATGGCCATGGCTCACGAACTGCAGCTGCTTGTTTATTCTGCTCAGCTGCCCAGAGACAGGGTAACTCTCAGGGGCCAGTCTACCCAGGATGTGCCTTCCTTCTGCAGGAGTTAAACACCCTCCAGAAAAAGAGTTTGGAACTTTTGTTTCCTCTCTCTGATAAACATGCGCGGGCTAAGAAAATTTAATGAGACTTCACTTTTATTGCTTCTAAGTAATCATTATGATGATAACAATATGTCAAATGGTGAATTCTTTCCTAGGAACCAGAAAGCAGTAAACAAGAAGACACTGCACATAGCTGTTGATAGTATAAAACGCAGATCTCATAGTCTTTAGCAAATATCTGTGTTGTGATCACACTAGGTAAATACACATTTTTAGACTTTGAGAACTGACATTCCCCTGCTTTGTTTGGGGGCAGTGAGGGCGGGCAGGGAATGGTCTCTACTGACTCAATGGTGCCACCTAGTGGCCATATATCAACTAAACAGAACTCCCCACCTCATTTCTGGTGAGATTGTGGTTCCTTGAGGAACCTAATGTGTAGGGAGGGAAAAAAATTGTGTTTATTCAGAAATGTCTCTACTGTGTGTCTAAAAAAATCTCAAATATTTTCAATACTTGCATGTGTTTAATTTTTACACACTAAAATATCCCCTCAATATTTGTTTTAGGGGGAGGGGAAGAGGCTGAGAGAGGATGGAAATCTTTCCATCTTGTAGCAGGTACCGTGGAGTTGAGATTCGGACTCAGAACTTCTGATTCCACAGCCTCTGCTCTTTCCACTGCTCATCATTATAACCTTGGGGCTGCTCAGCTGTCTGTCTCACAAGGAAACAAGTCAGTAAACTGCTATTTCTGAAAATGGGATCGATATCTAAAACGGGTGTACTCCCTCCCTCATCGAGCATCTATTTGGCATCAGCCACAAGCTGCCAGAACAGTTTTCTAGGTCATGACACGTTGCTGACGGGCACTCATCACAGAAGGTCAGCCACTCAGGATTTACCAGCCTCCTAAAGATGACCTCACTCCCACCTAGAACACCCCGAGAAGAGGCAGAGATGGCCATGGACACTGCGGAAAACTCACATTACAAAAACCATCTCTTGGAGATAATTAAGCAGCATGTTTGGGTCACCCAGGCAGCAGCTGTGCCTCTTCACATCTGATGTGCGGAATCCTGGCAAGATACACAGAGGCATCCCTGGCCCCGGCCACTCGGGCTTTCCAACCTGCTTCCCTGCAAAGTTTTATTAGCAGGGTTAATTGCTGCAAGTGTGTGCAACAGAGAAGCTCTGAGACCTCAGAGGCTGAACTGCTACAGCTGTATTTTCCACCTGCATCCCAGTTTATGTGGGTTCCACAGCGGCCCTGTACCATGTATCTCCTTGTGTCTTGAGTCTCCACCTGGACAGCTTGACCTCCAGGGGCTGCTGCAGAGAGACACAAAGGTGGAGGTGGCAGGCATGTTTAAAGATTGCTTCCATCCTGAGTTTATAGGACGAGAATATCTCCCTCTTGCCCAGCTTCACTGCAAGGGGCATGGGGCAGGAAGGCAGCAGGCGGAAGGGCAGGGAGCTGAATGACCCCCGCTTCGGTGGCCGGAAGCCACACAGTTGGCCAACGAATCTGTGCGAATAAGAGAAAAGCTAAAAAGAAACTCAACTTACTGAAAGACTGTAAGATACTCCTCTGAAAACATTGGCAAAATCATTTTGAATGTCAACAAAAGGAAAGGAATGGAATAAAGCCTCACTGGGAAAAACCAGTTGTGAGTGGCGGGTTTCCATCTGTGTGAATTCTTCCTCTGACGCCCCAGAGGGCACTGTGTCCATTAGCAACAAAAAGCTGTAATTCGGGCTGTTATTTGACGGTAACCACCTTTTAAGATCAGACAGTGTCTGTGTTACTTTCATCAGTGGTTTCTCACCTGTGTTTTATCGCTTTATGCCCTCGTTGTAACAGTACTCACTTGTCTGTCCCATGGAATTGTGTCTTATGGGAAAGTGGCAAGATAGATTTTCTCTCCTGTCCTCTCACACTTGCTGAGATGGGGTGGGACGGTGAGGGGGAGAGACAGAGAGAGAGAGAGAGAGAGATTGATTTTGTGCATAATAATGTCCCAGAATCCACAAGCAGGGTAAAAATTCTGGTCCTTTAATCACTTCTAAAACCATATACCTTGGCTTACCTTCACTTTCTTCACAGCCCTCACAATTCTGAAATTCTCTCTAGCTCAAGCAGAGGGAAACCAGGTGGAATTAAAAATGACCATCAAGCCTAGAATAGAGACATAACCCTGCCGAGAGAGGACCAGGGGCTCTAAACGACACCATAACAGGAAAAGAAAGAAACACTTCAGGGCAGAAAGCCTCTGAGATCCCAAGAAAAGGCAGCCTCTTGGGCAGCCCCCCGAAATTGCAAGTGAAGCCTCCCTTGGCTGGGTGGCACATTCTTCTGGACCCTGGCCAGTCCCGGGTGCTGTTTCGTTGGCTCGCTTTTGAATTCCTGGCTGGCAGTGGTGGTCTCCAGTAGCTCCCCAGCCTGGTCAAGGCTCAGACATAGGAAGAGCCTCACAAGGAGCGGAACTCAACAACCACCCGGCGGTGTTGTGAGACGGCCCCCATGCACTCTCTCCACTCCCTTCAAGCAGGGCTCCCTCGAGGGGAAGCCAAGCAGCTGACCCCAAGCCTGATTTCAGGGACACGGGAAGTTCCTGCAGGGGAGGCATGAACGGAGCAGGACTGGTTGAGCCAGTCCTAGGATCCACATCACCTGACCCCCTTTTCCGGCTGGCGTCCCTGTGGTTTCAAAATATGGACAAGAGAACACTGATCTTTCAACGTCGGTGTGGAGTTCCAGGCACCCTTTCAGAGTGTCTCAGTCTCTATTTCTGAAAGCTCGTTTATTATTAAAGGGAAACACCAGTGTGAATTTGTTTCTAAACCACCTATACTTACTCGGTGAAGACTAGAAAACTTAAAAAACAATCAGCGTAACTATTGGATCATTATATATAAATATGCTGGTAATGGTATGTGCAAATGGTCAGAAAACCCTTCAGGGTCACAATGGATATGCCTATTAAACATGCCTAATAAAATGTTGGGTAAAAACTCAAGTCTAACACTCACTATGAGTGTGTCAAACTGGTAGGGGAGGGAATAATTTTTCTTTTCTCTTTCCTTTTCCAAATTGCCATAATACCATGGCTCTGTAATCTTCAGAATAACTTTTAGAAAATTATCATCATTACTATTATTAATATATTGATGGACAATTCTATAATATTTTATATGAATACATAGTATTTATATGTTCTTTTCATTGTTGCTTTTATCGTAAGAAGCTCAGTTTCCCTTGTGGCTGGTTGGAAGCGTAAAGGGGCTGCCAATTTGGTCGTTGTCATTGTTGACTCTGATTCTAAGCACTCAGGTAGAACATAGGTTTTATTAGACTTATTATTTTAGCCCTGGCTGGTGTGGCTCAGTGGACTGGGCTCTGGCCTAGGAACTGAAAAGTCACCGGTTTGATTCTGGTCAGGTCACATGCCTGGGTTTGTGCCAGGCCCTGGTTGAGGGCCCTTGGCAGGCAGGTCATTGATATTTCTTTTGCACATTGATGTTTCTCTCCCTCTCTTTCTTCCTCTCTTTTCCTCTCTCTAAAAACAAATATGTAAAACCGTGTTTAAAACTTAATTTAATATATACACATGTGTACATAGGTGTGTAGTACATAGGTGTGTATACACAGACCTACATACATACATAGAGATACACTTATTTTCCACTTTGAGATTTGAATGTAGAGAAAAACATTCTCAGTATGGCATTGAGACATTTTCCAAGCTTCTCCGATCTTATTTGTATTGAAATGATAAGAATTTGAGCATTCAGAAAGACAGATGTCGTCCCTCACGACAGTGCCCTCATTCTCCTCTCTCCAGCACTTCCCCCGGAGACCGTGGCGGCTGAGCCTCTGGTGGTGCTCAGCGGAGCTTTGGGATGGTCTCATTATTTCTCAGCATTGGCCAAATGCTGACCGGGCTGGTCGGGAGCATGGTGGTGTTGAAGGTAATAAAACGCTCATCAGTCCATGTGCCCAAAGACAGCCTCTGGTTTTGCTGATCTGGGTGATGAATTGGCAGGCCCAGCTCAGGAACAGCAGATTGGTTGGCACAGCATTGGGGAAATTGCTGGAGTCACTTTCAAAGTCATTTCCAAAATCATTGCTCTGCACTCGGGTTTAGGTGAGGTGAAGTGGAGAAGGAGCCTGTCTCCCAGCTGCTGCTGCATGCAGAAAAGTGACATGTCCTTGAGAATGTCACTACAAGATAGAAAACAGAAGGGGAAAGAAGTCACAAAGATCCCAGTGGTTTACATTTATTTTTGTCAAAAACAAAGCCAGAGAGGTGAAGAGGAAAGGAAGCAAGGAAGGAAATGAGATAGAAAATTCTTGAGCCCAGAGTGTCAGAATTTTTCAACAATATTCCAGATTAACTTATTTAACAGTGTTATCTCCAAAAGGTCCCAACCTGGGAAGCAAGGCTTCCTTTCACCATGACCATGACCTTCATTAACAAGAAAGTGGTGTAAGGATCTCTATGTGGCCATCGTGGGGGCAAGCTGAGTAAAAGCAAGCATTTGTGAACTAGCTCAATTTTAGGCACAAGAAGAGGACGCAGACTGTGGGCTCATGGTTCCATTGTAATTGCAGACATGTCTGTATTGGCTGATTGATGGACTGACCAATTCATTCACTCATTCATGCGTCATTCCAGGAACATAGAACACCTGCTCTTTGCAAGACACCACACAGAAGGCTGAGAGGTAACACTGACCCTTGCTGCTAAAATATTGCTGTATGGATGAGCAGAATTGGTGTCACCTGGGAGTTTGCTGGAACAGCACACCTCCAAGCCTGCATTTCGCCAAAGTGCCCAGGCTGCCCTGTGCACATGAAACTTGGAAATACACTGAAAGAAGGTCCTAGAATCCAGCAAGCTCACCATCTCAACGCTGCAGGGACCTGCCATGACCTGTAGGACTGGCACCTGCAGACACCTCTTCTCAGTCCCTGAGACAAAGGTCGCCATCAAAGTTTCAGTCTCTAAGCCAGCCCTTTTTTGGCTTTGGTTTCTTCATTTGAAAGCATTGCAGGAAACACAACATTTCTGAGACTTACATGCGACAATACCATACTCTCCAAGCATGTATCAGAGTGATAGGCGCATGCGAAGCTCTCCGGAGTCAGGACGACTTCCTACTTCACCCCTTCCCGCAGGCCCACACCGCCATCTGCACTGGCCCGCGTTAGTCCGGAGCAAACGCAGACGCTCACTGCCGTTTTATACTTCCTGGACCACGGGTAACACAAGGCCCATTCTAGGCTTTGGTGTCCAGGCCCTTCCCAGCCTAGAGCCTGCAGGCAGGGCTGCGTTGATTTGCTCCAGAAGCCCAGTTCAACTCAGGTGTCTGGGTCCAAACACCTGCTGGCCACTCCCTGGGCTGAACCCTAATGAAGGTGTTTAATCTCCCTGACACCAGTCCCTTATTGTTTAAACGGTGATAATAATACTAGTTTGTTTGTTTTTCCTTTTTTCACAGCAGTGCACCGACTCTTAAGGGTCCTTGTAAGCCATGCCGTTCTTTTTTTCTCTTATCACCTTAAGTCTATATTTAGCCCAAATCTTTAATGTTGGGCGTCCTTCCTGTCCGTGAGTTGCCAGGTATTGGCAACATCTAATAGTGTGACAGGTGTGTTATGCTTCATAGTTTGTGGGCGAGCGCACACACATCCTTGTCACATATTTATACAGTAACTGCACTTAGTATGAAGCATTCTTGTTTGAGATAACTCGGTTACCGCCAGGGGAATCGATATAAAAAGGGAAGGTAGGTGTATGCTGGGTGTTTTTAATGACCCATGCACTATAAAAGCAACCAGCAGAGGGCAGAGCGCCCTAACAAAAGGGGAACTGGTTGCTCTTCAAATCCTTATCCTGCTCTCTGGAAGGTCCGGCCCAGTTCTGGCTCTCAGGAGGAGAGCCCCCCTCACGCAGCTTCCTGGGTCCTTGGGAACACACACAGGACTCCGCAGCAGGCCCAGGCCTTGGCGGTCTCCTACACGCTCGTCCGTGCCCAGAGAACCAGTCCAGTTAGGAGCACAGACCCCGCACAGACTTGGATTTGAATCCTAGTGTTTCCGTTTACCCACAATGCAGACCAGGGTGAGTTTGCTTAACATCCTAAACCTCAGTTTCCCCTGCTTTGTTGCACTAGTAATTTAGAGGTCAGTAAGGGGCTGGGACACTGGACCTAAGTACACAATCAGGTTGTTCTTATGCCAAATATTGGACTAGGAGCTCAGTGCTGGGGTTGTCCTGGCTGCCTTTCTCCTCTGAACGATGAGCGGGCAAATACATTCACTCTCCTCCACAGGCAACTGGGTGACTCAGTCTTGGGAAAAGAGAAGGTCAGCCCAACAACGCTGACGGATGTTCTGTATACCAGGCTCTGTCCCCGCCACTGGTGAGCATCACCTCTTTCAACCCTCACACAGCTGTGAGGCGAATTCCTTGTCCATGTTGCCTGTGAGAAGACTGAGGCCCGGGAAAGCCAAGCCCGTTGGCCAAAGATACAAACCTAATAAGCAGTTGGACAGATGATTCCAACCTAAGGCTCTCAGACGCGAGAGTTCAGGGTCGTCTGGTTGCACTACTACTAAATGCAATGCGATGTCAGAAGGACCTTTCGGAAAATTGACGCCAGCCATTTTCCTCGCTCAAAACCCTTTATTGATGGATGGATTGGATCACTTACTCATTCATTCAGTAATTATTTCCTGAATAGCTACTGCATATTAGCCAGATGTTGAGATTTCAGGAATGAATAATAATACATGGTCTCTGTACTCAAGGACCTAAGGACCTACTGTGGAAGATACAAATGGCCCTGGCTGGTGCGGCTCAGTGGACTGAGTGCCAGCCTGTAAAACAAAGGGTCACCTGTTTGATTCCTAGTCAGGGCACAGGACTGGGTTGTGGGCCCCCCAGATGGGGGCATATGAGAGGCAACCACACATTGATGTTTCTCTCCCTCTATTTCTCCCTCCCTTCATCCCTCTCTAAAAATAAATAAAATCTTTTTTAAAAGATAGAATCATTATGAAGGCATGAACAGAGGGCAAAATACATCAATAATTTAATTAACATAATGTGGCATGAAATATGAAATAGGAGTTATTGTTTTTATGGGCCACTCGGTCCTTTTTTGGGAGAGAAGCTTCCAAGAGGAGTGTAGTTGACCGACACCCCGACAGCATCTAGCCACCACAACGTTGGGGTGCTAATGGATGTCCAGAGCTGAGGTCTCCCTGTCCTGGGGATGCTCTGACCCAGGCCTCTCCTGACCAGTGCAGGACTCCTCTGGTGGGTATTCTCTGCTCAAAGTCCCCTTCATCTGACACATTCCGGGAGCCACACTGTGGTTCGAATGTGCCCCTTCCCTGTCCACTTGCACTGCCCTTTTCCAGGGGTCAGACCTGGACCACGCCCTAAGGGTGGTCCTCACCTTTCTCCTGCCCCCTCTCCCTGTTACCCTTCATCAACATTCCCTGTAATAACTATCGTGCACACTGAGTCCCTTCATGGTGTCTGCTTCTCAGAGGGCCTCAACTGACACAGAGGGCCATTGGCCAAATGTCCTTGGGAAAAATCAAAGAAAAGCTTCCCGAGGGTGTGTAAACTTACACTGTAGGGTTTCAAAACTGATGGAAAGCGCACACCAGCCCGTAGCAGTTAGGAGTCTGTACATGCTGACTCTCCCTCTTTTCCTAATGAAACTGTCAGCTTCTAGACGTCCTAGGTCATGTATCTATTCTTTCGTCTATCTGCTCCTTGGGAATATAGCAGCTGTTCAATATATGTCTTTCATCAAGAAGTGACTAATCACAATGCCTATAGCAATCATGCGTCGAGTTTCCCAACCTCCACGCCCTGTTCCTGAGTCCCCTTTACCTTGCTGACCCTCCCCCCTCGTCTTGAAGACCCACCTGATGGCCACGTATGGAAAAAACCTGGCAGATGAGACCTCCTCCTTCTGTAACTGCAACTGTGTTCAGAGCAGCGTTAGCCCATGCATTTCACTCTGCCTCGTAACATAGTATTCAGTGCACCCGCACACATGTCACAGAGCAACCCTCGGGTCTAACTCTAAGGGAAGGAAGCATTATCCAAGCTGCAGTTTCTGTGGGGAAATGGTAGAGAAGGAGAGAGAGGAGACACGGCCTGTGTATTAGGTCGTCGTGACCGAATAAAGCAGTCAGAACAGGAGGAGATCCCTGACCTACTGTAATAAGCTGGCCAGTAGCTGATGAGGAGACCTGGCATTTACAGCTCTGTTCAAACAAGGTCAAGCTAGGCCAAGCATAACATCTCAGTAAGGAATCTAAACAAACACACAGAACCCCAGAAAGTTAGGGAGTAAGCAGCAGTGATATTTCCACAAAAACATGAGATGGTAGAAAGTAAATCTCGTGAGGGGGCCCAGATGTGCTAATGTGGTGAGTAAGGAGAAACCATGAAAAGCAAATCGCCTGTTCAATCAGAAATTTTAAGATGGTTTAAGTGGTTAATAACATGGGTCCTTAAGTCAGGTGTGTCACTCTTACTGGCTCTGTGACCTTGGCAAACTGTCGCTCCCCCTGCAATGTGCTTGTCCATGAAGGAAGGGCTCCACCTCCACGGGCTCTCACTGGCCTCCCTGATTAGCATCTCTCATCCCCAGCCCACCTCGCAGTGGGAGGAGCCAGCATACGGAATGATCTGGGTCACTAGGAACTGGAAGACAGTTTGACTCCGGAGGAAAACAACTGCTCTTCTCATCATTGGCCTGGGGGTCTGGAGGGGCAGCAAAAGCCTTTGGACCCCACGGAGAGGTTCTATCTCAGGAAGAAGTCAACAAAATGAAAACAGAGCCAAGTCAAGAACAGAGAGAACCGGGTCTGAAGTCACCCTTTTTTGGGAGCCAGTGGTATTTTCTTCACATGGAAGAGGGCTGGGCTTCCTGGCTCTTGCAGAAAGCAGAGCTCTGACCACAGCAGCCAGCCATGGAGATCCTTGGATCCCAAAGGGCTTCTTCCCATGGCCAGATCGATAGAGTGTCAGACACTCTACCGTGGATTCTTTATCCCTCAGAGAGTCTCCTCTCCTTGATGTCCTCTTGAACATTTTCGATAAAACCCTGTTATACTTAAAAATTCTTGAGTTCATCCTCGATCCCAGTGAGTCCAGTGGCTTGCATTTTCACTGCATCATGAAATGACAGCGGCGTCACGGAGACCTCTGGGGGAGGTCTGAAGTCCTAGCAATGCCCCTATCCGTGCCCAGCCCCCAGCTGTTTGAATTCAATTGAGTTGAGATGGGACTGGGGGATTATCATCTTCATAAGTCCCTGAAGAGACTCCAGGATTGAAGACCTCTGATATAGGCTGATATTCTCATATTTCATTTGAGGAAATGAGGGCCAGAAAAAGGAAGTGGCGTACCCAGCGTCATGCTAATATCAAGGACAGACCAATAGCAATTGTAAGTGGTAGCCTAGGAGTAAACACAGAATCAGAAAGTGGACTTCAGATTCTCTCATTTCTCTTCAGTTCAGACACTTGTGATCAGAACTCACAGCCTGTCCAATTCCATCCAGTCTGCTGTCCTTACTGAGCAAGTTTGGTAAATATTGGTGACTGATTGTGTTCAGTTCCCACTTTCACTTATTGTAAGAACATTGTTAAAGCAGAGATACTTCCTGGCATCCGACATTAAGACATACACTATTTTAAATGATGGATTAGATAAAAAGTAATAGATACATTAATGAATCCAAGTGTCGTAAAACATGAGGTGCACAGACAAGATGGTTGCTTTTCAAAAAGACACCCCTGTGACCCTCTCTTGATAAACACAGCTGAACCAGGGCTCTTTCCACACCAGTCTTCTTTTCCAGGCTGATATTTAGCCCGAAGGTGGGTCATGAAAGGTCAGGGCAAGTCAGTTCAGCTTCCCCAGTGGCCGAAGTTAGTCATCTACAGCTTTGAGATCACAGGTGCAGACACAGAAGAGAAATCAAAACAAATAACTAACAGGTCAGCTTTGCTGTCTTCTGGTCTTTCCTGTGTGTATTTACAGGAAGCCAGGAGTGAAAAGATTAAAAGAGGAGAGAATGATTACTCGGAGTACTTACAGGGTTGTATTATCTCTGTTACTTTATTGGTCTGCTGTTGCCACTAAAATTTTAGCACCTCTTAGATTGGATAGACCTAGTGTGTGTAGCAGCGGATGAAATACAGAATGGAACCAGCGAATGCTTGTTCAGTTAGCAATATGCACCCGTGGGTTTGTACAGTATGCAGGGGCGGGCAAAAGTAGATTCGCAGATGCTGTTTTTTCATATGGCAGAAAGGGGTTAGAGAGCTTTTCTTGGGCTTCTCCTGCAAAGACATTACTTTCATTCATTTGTCACTCTCATGCCCCAAGATGCCACCTGCTAATGTGTTGTAATCACCCTGGGGGTTAGGATTCAATGTACAAATATGGGGAATAAAACCTTTAGACCATGGTAGAGGAAAACAGTAAATATTAAAGTGGCTGAAAACAAAATATATACAACAATAGTTTTCCTATATAAAATAACCAGTTTTTATCTAATAAAAAGCATACATGACAACAGTAACACAAAAGAGAAGTTATCTACACATAAATAATTATAGAAAATTAACAAGACCTGTATGATAAAACACTAGCGAGTTACCAAGAGAGACTCAGAAATGTTGAATGGAGTGGAAAGGCATGTCTTGTGGTTGGAGAAGAAGATCCAGTATCACAGAGGTTCAATTCTTTTCCGTTTAATTTATAAACATGATGCAACCACAGTAAAAATATTATTTCTAAAAATTTAGGCAACAGAAATAGTTCATGTGGGAAAACAAATAAAGAAAGATCAAAGTAAAGTAACTTGTTACTATGTACCAGGTGCTTTTCTAAACATTGTAGATGTATTAAATAACATACTTTCTTCAATTTTTGGAGAAAAGCTTTACCTTATTCCCACATTTACAGACAGTGATTCGAGAAACAGGAAAGTTAAGGAACTTACCAAAGCCACACATCTAGTACTGGGCAGAGGCTGTATTTGAACCCGAACCGTCTGACTCCAGAGTTCAGAAGTTTAATTTACTAAGCCTCGCTTAGAAAGAACCAGGAACATTCTGGTAGGGAAGAGGTGGAAATGGCGTGGACAAACCCCACAGAACATTACATCACATAACAAAGCTCAGAGAGGGCAGTAACAGCACAGCAGAAGAGAGGAGGGAAATCCAAACATATAGGAGAGTTTAGAATTTGGCAGACACAACACTGCACATCTGTGGCATGAACAGATCCTTTTTCATGCGTGGTGGTACTGAAGCAACCTGCCAGCCATCGGGAACAAGAATGAAACTGTAGCTCTACCTCTCTTCTTGACTCACAATAAATCCATCGGGTTTGATGATTTTGAGTCCCTCCAAAATCATATTAACAGTAATAAAAATAAATACTTTTAAAAATTGGAGTAGTGAAGGTCTTAGTTAGTATTACTAAGAGTCCAGAGATTATAAAAAATCGACAACTTTAATAAACTTGTAACTGGAAAAGTAAAATGCTGATGATGATGTGGAAAGAGAAAAGGAGAGACGTTCCAGCGGCGACTCCAGTGCTCTGGTCTGAACAACTGGGCGAAGGTCGGTGACATCGTCTAAGACTGACAACCTAGGAAGAGGTCGGTGTGCAGCTGCATAGAATGTAAGATTTGTTTTGTAAACTGCAAATACCATCAAATAACCACATGGGGGTCACATGTAGGCAGTTCGTCAACAGAGTCTAGAGTTCAGAAGGCAAGGCAGGACTGGAGATTGGTTTTTGAGTTACTGGCATAGATATATTACAATGAATCATAAATGAATTTCATGATATGTCAGTGAAGTCTTTGCTGGCATTTTTAATCTCTATTTAATAATAAAGCAAACTGAGGCTCAGACTGTTCAAAGACTCATCTGCCTCCCTGTCACTATGTCCCAGACATGCGCTGAGTGTGCTCCCAACCACGGGAGACGGGAAGAGACAGTTGCATAAGACAAACCCAGGCCTTCTCTTTGCTCCAAGTCCAGAGAACGGGTCAGACAAATTGCACTCAATACGTTCTGGATTTTAACCTTAACCTGTAGCTTCAATTCAACTTTTATGCAACATTCAAAAAGAGTAAAATATAAAGAAAAGCAGCAGCCTACACTTGGGAGTGCGGGGCCTCTTGGTGACTTTGGAACGCTTATCTCCATCTGACTGTCCTTAAAGGTGGCTGTCCCTTCGCCATGACTCTGCTGGCCGATTCGTGTGCCTCTCTGTTCGCACCACACGTGCAGTGTGTCCATCGGTCACTGAAGCTTCTAATAAGCCTGAAGCCTTTGTACTTCCCTTCATGGCACCATTGAAAGGCAGAATGTGAAGTCGATCCACCCCCAAAACATTATCGTAAGGAAGATAAATACATAAATAGCAAATATGAACAATGTGATAAGAGCAGATAGAGAGGGTGGTTTTGTCCAGTCCCCATCGGGCACTGTTAACATCCTATCCACTTGTGGGCCACCAAAAAGGCTGGCTCCTGAGTGGTTCCTTGCTGCTGAATGTGCGAGGAGTGAGCCCAGGTGTCCCCAGCACTTCTGGGTGATTTGCATGATATCTCAGTGGGGACTGGACAAAAAATTAAAAAGTGAGGCAGAGAAAGGTCCTTCAGACAACAGTTCTTGGTTCAAATCCTGGCAGTTAAGCCTCAGGAGGAATCCTTGGGCAGATTGCTGGCCCTCGCCGTGCTGAGTGAGTTCAATGAGAATAACTCAAAAGTGATTATGTATGTAAAACTCTGGACATAACCTGTCCCTTATCCCCTATTTCCTCCAGTAAAGAAGGAATGCAAGTCATCTTTCTTGCCTAGAATTCCAGCTCCCCAGCTCCCCAGGCCCTTCCGGACATACCTCTTAGGTTTCAGCTCACAGAAGCAGGCTGACCACTGAGCTGACCATGGGCAGCCCCACTTCAGAAACAGACCTGGCTGACAGAGAAAATAAACTGGCTGAGGAGTTGTCGCAAAGGCAGTTTTATAAATCAGATCCTTGCTAATAGCTAGAGGAAGATATCAAGTCTTTCTCCCCCTTCCCCAAACTCTGGGAAATACGGTATATTTTCCAAAGTCAAGTGCTCAGGGTCCTCTATTGCCTTAAGAAGCAGGAGGCTGGGAGGGAAGGGGCCTTGGGGGATGCAGAGAGGGGGGATCTGTGACACATTGTTCTGCTAAGAAGGTGGAGGACGACAGAGGTGTGTGGTCTTGCAAAGCATGGGCCTGGCTGATGCCTCCCTCCCCCAGAAACTCATTTATCACCTTGATGGTTTCAGCTCATTTGCAGCCAAGTTATTGTCACCCTTAAAATAATGTGGCTTGACAGGAAAAAAATGAAATCCTTGTGAAAAGTTACATAGTCATCACACTCTGGAGTCAAAATATCGGCGGCAGTATCCAAACATGGGCCCTGGGTATGGCGGGGGTGGTATTTCCTCTCTCCCGCAGGCTTTGGTTTTAGAACAGGACATTAACATTTATGTCATGTTAACGTGCACCTAGGCATGGCGTGTGGCCTCCTGCCACGGACACGGAGAAACACATGCTCAGGCATGACCGCCAAGACTCGCAGTGTAAATGCAGACACGTGTTTCCTTGCCCGGAGAGTTAATAGAGGGCGGCGAGACTTAAATGTTTAGTCATCCCCCCCGGCGCATGGACTCCGCTGCAGATGTCAGGAAAACACTAAATCTTGCTGAGCCACCACCAGAAACTGAGCTTTCACCCCCGGAACCAATCAAGCCGGAGCATTCTCAGCTTGGAACCCCCAAACTTCTCTCCCGGTCACCCCACAATGGACATGTGTGACCTCAATACTGTCGTTAGCCTCAGAGTTCCCTATGTGTTGGTTGCAAAGAAGAAATGAGATAACAGGAAAAGTTTGCCTTTTTTCCATAATTTTATTTATTTTTAGAGAGAGAGGAAGGAAGGAAGGAAGAACGAGAGGGAGAGAACATTAATGTGTGGTTGCGTCTCCCGCGCCCCCTTCTGGGGACCTGGCCTGCAACCCAGGCATGTGCCCTGACTGGGAATCCAACCGGCGACCCTTTGCTTCGCAGGCCCGCGCACAATCCACTGAGCCACACCAGCCAGGACAGGAAAGGTCTGTCTTGGTTTCTGGAGTGCAGGAGACGCGCAGTACAGGCGGGTCTATCTTCATTCTGGTTCTGTCTTGTGTTTCTTACCCGGCGCACCTTTAAAACTGGGCTCCAGCTGCATGAGTCTCAGAGAGCAGAACTGGTTTTCCAGGACGGCATGCTGGTCAGGACCCACCAGTACTACCCTGTGCCTTGTTCCCTGATCTGCACAGCCCGGAATCAGACCCTGCCAGCAGGAGAGGTCGGCCTCATTGCACAGGTGAGACTGGCCTAACGGGAGCCTAGTGAGGCCCTGCAGGCACCTGGGCGTGGCTTCTGTCCATGATCTCCTTCCTCCTTACACCCCCTCTCTATTCCGCACCCCCAAAAAGTCGTAAAGGATCACAGTGCCACGGGTTCTCTGCCTAGGATTCATCTACCTGTCTTGTCATGATTCACCTTTCCAGGACCCATCAGAGCACAGCGCCCCCTGCTGACTTACATACTCTCGCAGCACTGTCTCCGGGTTCCCATTCCTTCACTTCCTCTGACAGTACCAGCCTTGTCATTGATCACTTGGTCATCTGTTCCTCATCCCATCCGTTCTTGCTATTATACTAAACCCCAGCTTGTCCTTAACAATGTGATATCTTGAGTACCTGTGCCAGTGACTAACTAGCCCCCGTGGGTGACTCAGGAAATGTCTGGGAAAATGCATTTAAACCTGCCCAATACAGATGATTCGACTCAGGGTGTCCCCGGGCATGCGCAGTGTGGCCATGGTCGAGCACCTGCAGGACCTGCAGACTCAGGCCGGAATCCTCCGGGTGAAACGCAGCTGCTGCTCCTTTACCTCTGAGGTTCCTATTTCCACTTATTTTGTGGACCCTGCAATTTTGTCCTTTCATATTAGCTCAGGGCGAGATTTAAACCTTTTTTTAAATTAAATTTGTTGGGGTGGCATCGGTTAGTAAAATCACATTAGGTTCCAAGTGTATGATTCTAGAACACATCATCCGTATGTTGTGTGTGTGCTCTCCACCCAAAGTCGAGTCTCCTTCTGTCACCATGTATCTGGCCTCTACCCTTTGCTACCTCCCCACCCACCTTCCCTCTGGTCCCTGCCACACTGTGCCTGCGTCTGTGAGTTTGTGTGTGTCTCTTTCTCTTGTTTGTTCACTTGTTGCTTTCAGGTTTGTATCCCCCCATATGAGTGAAATCAAGGGACTCTTGACTTTTTCTGTCGAATTTATTTTGCTCAGCATGATAGTCTCAGGATGCATCCGTGTTGCCGCGAAGGGCGGCGTTTCATCTTGTCTTATGGCTGAGTGGTATTTCCAGTATCTACGTTCCACATCTTCTTTATCCAGTCGTCTATCAAGGAACACGTTTTTGTTTAAGATTTTTAAAAGAATATGTGTGTGGTTTTATTTTCAGTTGGGAAACATGGCCAAAGCATGCAGTGGATTTTATTGCCACGAGTTAAGACCTTTTGTGGTTACTTTGCACAACTGTCTTAGCTCCCGCAGACTGGTGAGTGTGCCCCTTTGGATTGAGAACTCCCTTTCTGTGATGTTTTCTCTCCTCATCCCTTTTCTGGGTGGTTGAGCAATGGTCTCAACACTGTCTTCTTACGTTCAGCCCAGGAAAAGCTATACGTATGGGGCAGGTTCAAGGTTCTTGCCTCACAGATAAAGCAAAATTGCAGACTCTGTGCAGATCGGGTTTTCAGCTCTTACTCCCCACTATGGATTTTCTCTTAGTACGTACAAGATTTTGTTCTCATTTTTTCATGGCTGTGTATATGTTTGCTAGATATTTTTTAAAAAGTACTCTATTTCCAAAAGTACAAAAAGGTGATTCCTATGTTATCATTGTTAACTGGAAAACAATATTTCTTCCTTTACCTTCAAATAGTACTGATCTTTTCTTATCTGCCTGATTTCAAAGCCCGAGTTTATCCACTCTTACTACCCAAATGCATGAGTATTATCATTGAATGTCTTTTAATGACAAAATAGTTTCAAAATTCAGTGTTTCTTGATTTCACATAGGTCATTAAACCCATGGCACTCATTACCTTTTGTTTTGTGAAACTAACTTTCTAAGAATAAAATTCTTTCTCACAAAGCTCTCCTACTATTCTACAAATGCCTTGAAGGTATATTTCAATTTAGTTATATAGGAGTACAATATTTTTTCATGTTTATTTGTTTTCTTTAATAGTTTATCAGAACAATAATGAATAATGAACGCTCACAATTATTTCACATTTTTAGTATGTGTTTTTTAATGGTATTTTTAAATTTAGCTTGCAATAAACCTTCTGGAAGCTAGTGTGACAATGTATATTAAGATCTCTTAAAAAGCTTATACCATACAACCCTATAGATTTGTTTATATTAACTTTGATGCTAGATAACATCAAATCTGCATTGAATTTTTGTTTAAAAAGATATGAACACTATTCATTATACTATTTATATATATTTGAAAAATAAAACAATATTATTATCTGAGGTATAGAATTAGTTCAAATAATTATGGTGCATCTATATAATAATGATTTCCAATAATAATCAACTTTTAAAATTTTGCTTACTATGTGTGAAGTGATAAACAAAAGAAACAAAAAATGTATAGAATATTATACTATTTTATTCTCTGTATTTACTTATTAATCTTTGGTAGAGATACCTACATATTAATTTATCTCTATATCAAAGACAAAATATTTAATAAACCAAGAAGTTAATTCCAAAATTTTTCAAATTTTATGTAATGAATATAACATTGAAACCATGAAGAAAGGTAATGTTTTTTATTGTTGCCATACTGTTTGAGAAATGGTAATATTAAGAGAGGGAGAATTAAGGGGAGGGAGAAAAAGAAGGAAGGATGGAAGGAGGGAAGTTGGGATGCTCTCTCTCTTGACATTTTCTATATTATTTTTTGACATGAAGTAAATGAAAAACCAAAAGTCACAGATCAAGAAGGATCTGGTGTTGATCACCGCAGGCACTTAAAACTCATCAGCTCCAAGTCTGCTAACATTTAGGAAAGCAAACAGCCAACCAGGGGTTCCAAATAAAAGCGCAGGGCAGAAGTCAGCAAAGATCATTATGGCAATCTTCAAAGGCCAGCTCAGACCACACATTCGGGTGGCAGCTCACATGGCCACCATTCAAGAATTCAGAGAAGGAACAGGAAGGGGCCAGTGTCGAGGTGGGGGTGGGGAGAAGAGCTGTTTCCCCGGGGCCAGAGCCCTGTAAGCCCATAGAAAAGCTAAGGTGATGTCACGTTGGAAAGAGACTGAAGTGCATTTTGAGTTATAGTGAGCAGTGCCAATATATTTCCGGTATTTGGAATGAGTCATTTCTTGTCCCCTTTTGCCATTGAAATGTATCTGTATCACAACCACACCATTCCTTCTAGGCGGGAGATTTTGATTGCCAGAGAGAAAATCTGCTGAGGCAAGCAAGTGGAGCATGTTTTATTGTGGGGGAGCTATTGATCCACCTCACAAGTCCAAGCCAACTGTTCTCTGTTTCACTCAAACCTTCTCCTCTCCCGGAACTTTCCAAGGGCTCAACTGTATATGCTCTCTTAATTCAAGAGTCTGCTATTCTCCTCAACTCATTCTTTTGTTGTCATCCTTCTTAATTCTTCTGAGAAAATCCCACTGGGCAAGCTGGGTCAGTGTTGCATATGGTACAGTCAACATATGTGTAAGTTACGTATGTACTTAGGGTGATGCCTACTAAGGGTTGTAAGTGAAGCCACCTCGGTGTTAGCATTAACAGTGGACATGTATGCAGCATGTACTTCTTAGGGTAAAAGGAACCATGCATGCTTGACAAAAAACTAGTCTTTGACCATAGGCTATCAGACATTAAGAAAGGTTAGAGAAGGAAATGTTTATTAAGCATCAGAACCCATGGACATGGCAGCCCATTTAATCATGTGAGATACTATTCTTCTAACAGCAGTTGGTGATTACTGAGCATTACTGAAAACCAAGTGCTTTCCTATATATTGTATCATTTCAACCTCATACAAGTGCTGCAGAATGATTGCCTTCTGTTACAAATGAGAAAAGTTAACAAGGGTTGTGGTCACCAATTCTGATTCATGTGCGGGGGGGTTAGGAGATCAACTGCACATGATCAGGCAACACTCCGACACCATCTGGGTGTTCTACAACTCAGTTCTGACACTATCGACCCAGAGAGAGAAAGAACATAAGATCCCACAGGTTAAGTGCTGAGACCCACAAGATTATCACATTTTTCACACTTCAAATGTAGTCACAAGCTCGGATCATCACCTGTGCTTCTGGCAGAAATGTTAGTGATTGGAGGTTCCAAGTGTTTTCAGTGGAAAATGAGTTCTTGCTGTATTATGAGGGAAAGAATTCCCTGAGACCCGCATGGGAGAATGAGGCTCTGTGGCAAATTTTATTGATGTTGTAAAGTTAAGAGGCCTCCTCTCCTGACTTCCCAATGTCCCATCTCTGTCCACGTCACCATGGAAAAGGTTGAATCTTGTCTTCAGTGGGGCCAACACAAAGGAAGTGTTCCAGCCCTGGCTGGCTGGCGTAGCTCAGTGGATTGAACGCTGGTCTGAGAACCAAAGGGTCACTGGTTAGATTCCCAGTTTAGGGCATCTGCCTGGATTGCAGGCCAGGTCCCCAGTTGGGGGCACATGAGAGGCAACCATGCGTTGCCACACATTTGATGTCTCTCTCCCTCACTTTCTCCCTCCCTTCCCCTCTCTCTAAAAATTAATAAAGAAAATCTTTTTTAAAAGCTAGTGTCCAGAGTTTCTGCTCCATGATAAGTATATTGCAGTACATCACCTAAAAAGCTAAGCATGTGTTTCCAGCTACAGTTGCTGTGCTGTGGTGCTCAGGCTCCCGCCTGAAGCCTGAGTGTGTGGCTTCACAGCCATGGGCCATGGGGCTGCTAAAACCACGGGGCTATGGAGAGAGGATGCCCAAGTGCATGGGGGGAATACACAGTCGGGAGAGAGAGAAGAAAAAAGAGCGCTGCTTTGTTCCCATGGGATTATAGTAGCTTGGATTTGGAATGGAACAGGTGTCCTTTCAAAATGACCACTCAATTTCCCAGGCTGGCAGGCTTTGAATGGGTCCAAGTGTTACCGAACAAGAGGAGGTCCGAGGGAGGGGCAATACAATATTTGGCCCACCTAGGGATGCCCAAAACTGCTATACAACAGGGGCCCCTCCCAAAAACAAAATACTAAAATCTACTGGGCCCTTCTGTCCACCGCCAATTGGAAAGACATCTCTTAATGCCAGAGATTTGTGAAAAGGAAACAAAATGTTTATTTAATGCTATTCAGGCCTAATGCCACCACTAAAATATCAAAGACCTTTATGTATACACCTTCTCCCTTCTCCCACACAGCGCTCCCTTCTCCCACTGTCCCAACTCCGGGTACCGTAAATCAGGAAAAGAGCACACGTCCCTTTTTCAGGCCGCTGGCACCCGTCAGCTGTGTCACTGTGCAGGATCTCGAGTTAATCCAAAGTACTGTGGTACCCTCTCATGGTCCACTGGCAAGAGTCCTTTGTACCCAGTTCCAGTCAAAGTCTCTCTTGCTTTTTCAGGCCCCGCAGCCAAAGGGGGCACCCCAAAGCCGCGTGGGCCTCTTCTACCAAAGCTGCAGGAGTCCGCACTCCACCAAAAGCATGTGGCTTTCTTCTTCACCTGGCTGCAGGGATCTCCATTCTGGCAAAGCTGCGTGGTTTTTCCCTTTCACCTGGGAAAGAGGGGGTCCACACCCTGCCAAAACCACGTGGCTCCCTCTTTCACCTCACCAAGAGGGGGTCCTCACTCTGCTGAAACCGCGTGGCTCTCTCTCCATCTGGCCAAGCGGGGACCCTTCATGTCTCGGAGCCAGTCTTTTCCAAGCTCCCACACAGCAGCACCCTCCCTCAGGGGCGCAGCCCTTCATTACCTCCTGAGTCCCAGCTACTCCCTTCTCACTCAGGTGTGCAGCTCCTTAGTTACATCCTGAGTCCAAGCCCTCCTCACTCAGGAGAGCAGCCTCTCAGTTCCTATCTTGAGTCCTCCTAGTTCCATCCTCAGTCCCTGCTAGTTCCATCTTGAGTCCCCACCCACTACCTTCTCCTTGGCTCCAAACTTGGCCACTGCTATTTAACATATCTATGAAACCAGTTAAAGGTTATAGATATGTTAAATAACCATTCCTCCAGAGGTTAGCTCCAAAACTGTTGCTATGCAAAATAGCTCTCAATGGCCCTGGCTCTATTCATCCCTTCCCCCCTGGGGGGGGGGGGGGGGGGGCGGTGAGGACATCTTATATGTCTCTCCGACACTTTGAATTCTGGACACCTTTCTAAATCTTTTTTTGGGGGGGCCCCCTGGCTGCACCCTGTATCACAAGCACCTTAGTTAGACAGACAGGCCTCTACGGTCCAGCACCTCCCTCTGCATCTACTGAACTACCTGGAGAGGAAAGGGAGGGTGTTAATCTCCTTGGCAGAGCAATGCTATGACCTCCTGTGGTGTAAAGAGCTGTAGCTTCCAGGCAAAGCAAAGAGGCTTGTACTCCCTAGTTTACTAAACTCCATGTCTAATTCCCCTTTGTTCCTTTTTCTCATCAATAATCAGCTAAATACTGACCATAGCACAAGGATTCCTTTCTTGGGTTCAGTTAATTTGTTCATGTGCAGCACACAGAACTCAGAGAACCATTTTACTTACCAGATAAACAGTTTATTATCAAAGATAAAACTCAGAAACAGCCACATGGTGGAGATGCAGTGGAGGAGGTATGGGGAAAGAGTGCAGATTGCCAGGTTCTCTTCCGTCACACCAGTCTCCCCAAACTCCATGCGTTTGTCAACCGGGAAGCTCTCCAAACCCATCCTTTCAGGTCTTTGGGGCAGCCTCATTGCATAGGCTGATTAAATCATTGGCCTTTGGAGGTCAGGGAGGTGGGACTCAATGTTCTAACCCTGTAATCACTGGCATCCAGCCTCCCAACCTCAGCAGCCTTCCAAAAGTCACCTCATTAACATAGCAAAAGACACCTTTATTGCTCTCAGCACTTAGGAGATTCCAAGGGCTTTAGATCTCTGTGACTGAAAGGAGGACAAAAACCAAATATACATTTCTTATTATGAATCACAATATCACAGTTAATCTTTGGGCTGTTGAGTAATTGCCCAGGAATACACAATTGGAATGACATTTCAAGAAAACCCACACCTGTCTGACAACATTAGGTAATGCTTCTCTTAAAACCTCCGTTTAGCCTAGAGTCTGTCACTGATTTACTGAGTGATCTGGCATAAGTCACGCTCCTGGAGCCTCATATTTCTTTCTTATGAAGTAAGAACATTCTAAACGATATCTCTAGGGGCCCTCTTAGTTCTTACCTCTTTGAAACTCTGATAATGTATTACTTACGGTTTTGTTTCATTTTGTTTGTAATCTAAGTTGCCACAGTTTGGTTGTTGTAGCAATTCTAAGTATGAGCTCTCCAGATAAACAGTGGTGAGAAAAGGGAAGTTAGTTTTAATTAAAATAATAAAAAGGCACTTTTGAATTCAACAGTAATAATTTGATGTTGTAGATAGAATAGCAGCACAACTATGAGCATAGCACAGATCATTTCAGTAACATTTGGCAGTGTAAACTAAATACCTCATTCGTCATAACTGGCCACTGACGAGGACACCGAGAAGAGTTAGGCATAAACTTCTCTCTGTAGCTAGGGCCTCAGGGACGCACCTGTGACTGTGGATGAAGTGAAGATACACTGGAGAGTGCAAACCACGAGATCACTTAGGAGGGGAGGGTTTGGGACAGCTGCCTGAATGGGGTAGTAACACCTGAGATGTGCAGGGAGCATATCAGCCAAGAAAAACATCAGTTAGAATCAATAATAATCACTCTACTCTTTCAACCATACCAACAACAGTTTAACTTAATTTGGAATAATTTGTTTCTCTGTTTACGTTTTTCTATAGTCCAAGTTTCTAAAACAGCAGAGTGCTCACAAACATCGGCCTGGAGACAAACCTATGGAATCCTGGCTCCAGGAGCCAAACCAAGGCAGCGCCTGGGGGGGACTCGAGCACAGCTGTAGGGCTTTTCCCTTGACTTGTGTGGCACGGAGCTGAGTGTAAAGAATAGGAAGTGATGTGGAACCGGAATTCAGAAAGATCCAGGTCCCACTGCAGTAAAAGCCTGCCTGAGAAGCAGCTGTGTACATAAAATCTCATGAAGAAAACCAAAACAATGGTATTCCCCATTGTGACTGTTTAGTCTTTCTGCAGAGACTCATGGGGCCTTGGCTATTATCTATTTTTAATATCACTTGACCTGAAAATTCATGCCACCATGTGGAAAAAGAGGGAAGTTTTCCCCCCGATGTGAATGTGGGTGAAGAAAGACAGAGAAGGGAAGAGTCAAGGAACATTTCAGCCTATTAAATCAAGGCATGCACTCATTTCTTGACTTTTTACTGATAAGTAAACACATTAGACATTCCAATCCGTTGGTCAGTCATTTTGTATATATCCACTATAGTTCTCATTTGGTGCCACTGAACTTGCAAATGAGAAAGGTAAAAGCTAAGATTTTATTTCATATATATGATCTTCTTCTCTTCATTAAAATAAGAAATGCCACTGCTCTTTGGAGAGGTGTTGCTAATTATTTCATTGTTTTTCTTTTAACATCACCATTCTCTTACATTTAGTTTGAAAGAATCAATTACATCTTTATTCTAGTACCAAATTAAGATTTCACTGAATTCAATTCAATCTTCAGAATTCAATCTTTTGGTCAAGAGTCCACTGTAGGAGCCTAATATATGCTGGGAACTCTGCTAGATGCCTGGCACAGAGACTAAAAGAGACTTTATCACTTATCAATACCATCAGTGATCTCAGAAAATCCAAGAAACAACCGATGGACGCAGAGCTGTGTGAGCACTGGCAGGGTCCAGGGCACACACCTGGTGCAGAGGTAAGACAGTGAGAGATGAACTGTGTTGGACCAGGGAGAGGTGGGGAGCGGAGAGGGCAGGCAATGCACGGTAATAATCAGACTTTTCTTGGAGGAAATGATGTTTGTGCAGGAATGGAAAGTGTGGACAGTAATTTGCCAAGTGAACAAAGAAGAAAGGTCATGATGACCCTAATTACCAAAACTGGCATTTCCTCCTCTGTTTCATTTTAATGAACCATTTAAACTGTACGACAGAAGTCAAGATACGACATAGAAGGCTCGCTATTCCAATTTGCCAGACTGATTACAATACTGTGAAGCCAAGTTACTCTGAGGGTCCGTAGCCCTGTTTTTCCCCGGTGTTGGGGGCTTTATCCCTCTTCTAATGTTCCCTGCAGATGGCAGAAGCCAACTTAGCCACACCCTGCTCTCCTCCCTTCACCTCTAATTGGTAATTTCAGAAAGGGAAGCTGGGCATATGTGTCCCGTTACCTTCTTTCTTCCCCTTGCCTTGGAGAACTCTGTCCATCTCCATTCATTCTAAGGGATGGCAAACCTGTCTGAGCCAGAGTGCAGTTTTAGAGAGTAATTTTCCAGCCCAGTGAGGCCACTGTCTCTTGGGTAAGCTGAATGAGATATGAAAGTGATCTTCTGGCAAACACCTATCTTAGTTCCTTTATATTACTTCCCACCTGAATTTATTTTTCTTTAATTGGCATCCTGATCTGCTCACTGTGAAGATACCATCACCCCATAGTTATGTGTGTGGTCCCACTTCACTTCGTTTTTGTCAGTTCAAGTACCACCTTTACTAGGAGTTCTTCCCCTACACCTAAATCTGACCCATATTCTCCCTATCACAACCTGTGTGCTTTCAAAGTATGGAGCACGACCCACAGGTTTACTTACCTGCACAAAATACTGCCCTCTGTGAAGGCAGAGAATCGTATCTTATGTAATTCACTGTCCACACTGCCGGGCACAATTCAGTGCATGCAGTACAATTCAGTGCATGCAGTACACTTTCTTGAATAAATAAATGTCTATAAGTATGTTCTGACTCTCAGCAAATGATGAAAATTTATTCCCATCCCATGCCATACTTAAAAACCAGTCTATTTTGCATTTATTTGTATGGATGAATGTGTATACTTGTCGTTGTTGTATTACCTTAACCATAAATAGTTCTAATAAACATGAAACTGACTCTTTAGTATATTTAATTTTGTTTCTCTACCTAAAAGATAGTCAACACAAGCAAACAAAGTCAAGCATGATCATGATCGCAGAATTCATAGTCAATCATATAGGTCACATTTGCATTTTGAAATATTTTGATCATATGAATGAAAACACAAGATAGCCAAATTTAATATCCAGTTTTCTAACGTTGTATTGTATCGGTTTGCACAGGATGCTTGAAAATGTGGACATTTTTTGCACTGAACCTGACTTCCAGGATAAAATATAAATGCTTCTAAGGCCTGTCAGTGCTCAGGATCCCATCACGACCATCAATCAGTTCAGACTTCTAGCTCCAGACAAGTAGCTCATCAGTCAGCCAGAATGATAAGGTGGAGAGTCCTCGGAAAATTTATTTTAAAAGCCATATAATGCCTAGTGTTTCATCTGGCCAACCTGACTTTGCATATCAGAACCAACTGGTAATCAGGTTGTCCTTGAGGAGCCTCTCAGTTTTGCTGTGAAGTGATAAGGACCCGGACCACAATAAAGGGCAGTTCAGTCCCAGCACAACTGCCTCCCTGCAGGACTTTAACCAGGTCCTTTAACCTAGGTTATTTAACTATGGTTCATAAGAAAGGGAGGAGATAAATTACATAGCTGAGATGCTGACTCATCAAAGAGTGAACAGTGTTAGATTCCTTCTTGCTTCTGGTTTAAACCAAAGCTGACAGTACATAACAAATATCCATGCCGAGTTCCCGATCCCTCTGTTTTAAAATACCCTTCAGAATAATAAAAGTACCTGAAAACTGACCTGTCCATATAGTCTCTCAACCTGAGTACAGGGGAGGCATCCATGTCTTCCTCTCTCTTCTTGCTCCTATAGCTTATCAATGGTCATGTCCTACCAAGTTCACCCCTTGTTATAAATCCATGCACATCTCTTCTGCTTCTCTATCACTGTCTGAGCACCAGCCAGGGTCACCCCTTGCCCAGATTATGATAAGAGCCCAGTCCTTCCACTTCCACTCTGAACTCACCACAGTCTATTTCAACCAGTGAATACCAAGGTTCATCTTAACATGCAAATGTGATCATACCTTTTCTCTGGCTCAAAATCCTCCAGTGGCTTCTTACTGAATGATGAGAGGAGGAGATGTATTTTCTGCTCCATTGCTTACTGCGTCATTGCTTAATGCCTTCTCCAGCATTACCACCAACTCCTACCCTTCTGGCTTCCAGTCTTGTCTTTTAATACTCCAGAGTCAAGTGCTGCCTTCTGTATTCTGTGCTCAAGGTCTCTTATCCCATCAGTCTTCTCTACCCTGCTGCCTTTGCTCATCATGCCAGTTTGGAGTCTTACTTAACATCATGAGGGAGGCCCCTTAGGGGAAGGTTTGTCCCCACAGCTTGCGCTCCCATGGCATTGTGCCTTCTCCCATGGTATATCCTTTCCACTAGACCTTAAATTCCATTTGTGCAGAGACCATTCAGAGTTCTCCTTGCCCCCGGAAACCCCATACCTGCCACAATGACAGGCATTTTGGAGAGGCTCAAATCCTTGCCTGTTAAATGTATGAATAAAAGGCTGAATGAACAAATGAGTACCTATGTGTCTTATTCAAAAGTCTGAAACTATAAAGTAATCAGGGTGCCCACCTTTAGCTAAAGAAACTCTTTGAGGAATTAGATATCAAGCACTAAGGAGAGGAGACTAAGGCCTTCTCCGGCTTGCATTCCCTTCATTTTTCTTCCTTGGTGGTCCACTTGGACTTCATCCATGGCAGTCCCTGGTGTCAGTTCCTCCCATGTTATGAACCGATGTGCTCCATAAACTGCCCATAATGTGCTGGAATATGGCTCCTGGGCTTTCGTGTTCTCCGTGAGAACTGCCTGCCCTGCTTACATAGCATCTTTATTATGTACTTGGAGTTATAGAGCCCACATCAGGGAAAGTTAGAGGTTTGATCTGCAGAGCCAGATATTCAACTCTATGCTGCTCAAAAATGCCCTTTTTACTTGAAGTATCGGAGAGCTTTGCCACTGTATTTCTTATCTGAAACCACCAGGAGAGAATTTCCCATAAATCAATTCAGAAAATATTTACTGAGTGCCTCACATAGACTCAGACCTAAAGGGGACTATAGAGACTTTCTCATCAAACTTCCTTATTGTACCGAGGAAAATAACAGAATCTGGGGGATTCCTGATCTAAAATTCATCAAATAGTCCCTAGTCTGTAGCTCAATTGATAAGAGCATCGTCCCTATATGCCAAGGTTACAAGTTCAATCCCTGGTCAGGACACATACAAGAAGCAACCAATGAATGCATGAATATGTGGAAAGACAAATCCATGTTACTCTCTTTTCTTCCTCTCTCAAAAATCAACTTAGTAAATATATAAATAACCCATCACATAATTCTCTGTACATGAGTAAAATTAAAATGTATAAGATGGTCTCTTTTTCCCCAGTAGGCTAACATCTTTAGTGGGGAAAGAAGATCAAACAAGTAAATGAGCAGTAATGATACATTCTGATTACTTAGCATAGTGTCCAATATATAGTAACTACACAATAATGCCCTCTTAAATAAATGAGTGACTAAGCAACCAGTTAATCAATTAAAGAATGAAACGTAATATTGTAAGAGTTTTAACTCCATTTATGTGATTATTTATCATGTACTGCTTGCCTCGTCTAGACATTGGGCTGATGAAAGGAAGGGACAGTTTCTGCTGTCTCCTTAGTAATGGATCCCCAGTAACTCACATGGCACTTGTTACACACAGCAGTGGGTTTCATTACTCCTGGGTCCTGTATTTGGGAAGTTGCCTACCCACTAAAATGTACGCATGACCTGAAATCCATATTCACAGCACTTTTATTGTCACTCATGGGCACACACAAAGTGGCAAAAAGATTGAGGGGCCTTACATAGAACTTCCCCTCTGAAGTCGAACAAGGAGACCCTCTGCTTTCTTGCTTTGGCTCTCCTACCGTAAAAATGGCCTTTTCACTGTCTGCTTAATGCTGTAGATATTTCAACTTTGTGTATTTGATTGATGGCATTTCTATTTCAAAATAGGCTGCAGGAATAGTGGTGAAATGCTGTTCCTGAGCACCAGAAGGCTATTACGTGCCTCACAGAGAAAAGGCTTGTGTGATGATAAGCTTCCTTCAGGCATGAGAGCCAGCACCGTTGGCTGTGAGATCAAAAGTAATCAATGGAGAACACGTATTAAATAAGATGTCCTTAAGGAGAACTGCAGATTATGTATCAGCTGGTTGGTAAAACGTTGTGACCAGAGGCTTACAGGAACCTAATTCTGTATTTCCCCCAGGTAGGAGCACTGGACCGGTGTTTGCTAATGGGCATGTGAGGTGCCTCTAGAAAACATCAATACTGTGGACATTGAGGGTTGACTGTATATACTCAGAAAATATAAAAGGAAGAGAGGGAGTGGAGGGGAAAGGTTGGGAGGAAGGGAGTAAGAAAGGAAGGGTAGAAGTCTACCAGCAGCATGGACAGGTGCTTTGTGCAAACAGAGAAGAGTCAAAGCTTCAGGAGCATCACCAGCAACCCTGGCCAATACCCTTATAATTACTGTGCAGGCCCCACCCTGAGGCCCTAGGATGAAGGGAAGAAGAAAGGAAGGCTCAGTATCACGTGAGGGGCTAGCACTCTCCATGGTCTGGGCTCACAGCAGAGGACACACTATGCTGTTGGTCAAACTACCTTTCCCTGAAGTTCAAAACCAGGCATTCTAGATTCCTAGTTATGTGATACTGGGGAAACTAGCCAAACCTCTCTTTGTCTTCTGATGTGTAAAGTGGGGATTATTACACTGCCTATTTCATAGAGCTAGAATGAAGCATAAATGAAGCAATAAACATTAAATACCCCAGGGCCTGGCATCAAAGTCAGCACACAATTAATATTAGCCATTTTTAAATGTATTTCATTTCAACTGGTCAAGAAAAACTCAATGCTTTTATTCATACTGTACTAAAAATATTTAACTGAGATGCCCTTCTCAGACGCAGGCAATTTGTAAAACTAATTCTATGTGCTTATCCACTTTGTTTGTGAGGTTTCTCGAAGCGTTTTCTAATTCTCGGCACTCTCGTGCAAGTGCGCATGTGCCACTGTGCTATTTGCCATTTAGAAAACTATGTCCCCCAAGGTTCCATGACCATAAAACATTTTGATCCTCTGCCCCCGGAATAAGGGCAGTATTTGCTCCCTTTGTTCTTGGAAGAGGAAGGCAAGTGTAATGAGTCTTTTCCCTCTGTGGTGGCAGTTCTGCAAAGCCAGCAGCCATTCCAGAATTTTCTGCCACTGCAGTCCAGCTGTGAAATAACAGCTCCTCCCCTTTGTCACTGGCCTGCCATTAAAGGAGCTACATGCAGAAGTTGTATTGACCTTCTCGGTGACTTACAGTCTTGCAGAAACTGAGTCAAGCAAAGAAACCAAAATTTTCTCCAGGGTTAGTGATCTTAGGTCACTGCCACTTCCCCACTTGAGAGCAAGTTTTAATGTCCCATCTGGTGTTCTTCAGAAGCCACGCACCAGATTCAGATAACTGACAGAAAAGATGCCTTGTTGGAGGGAATCTGGACACATCTGCCTAAGCAAATGATATTTACGCTTCATGTAGCTAATATCCCACTTTGTAACTCAGCACAGATCTAATTTTAGATAAGACATTTCTTCTGACTTAAACAGAGATCGTTGGGCTTGCTTCTTTCATTGTAAACAAATTCCAGAATAAGGTAAGCCAACTGTCATTGTTTGGAGGGACAAGAATGGGACAAATACTTAGAGCAGAGCTATATTACAGAAGACTCAGTTTGGCTACATATAATTGTGCCTTCAGTAAGATACGAGTTCAGTTTTTGTCTTAGGTAAAATAAGTCCAGGAGCAGTGAAACCAGGCTGGCATGATGGCATTTCTAAGACACCAGAAACCCAAGTAACTTCTATCATTCTGTGCCACAATCCTTAGCAAGTAACTCCCATCCTCAATGTTCCTCGTGGTCACAAAATGACCACTGCAACCCCAATTGTTACATCTGCATTCCAGGCAGCAGGTAGGAGAAAGTGCTTAGTTGGTCAGGACTCACTTTCCACCTAAATCAGTCTTCTTTAAACAGTTTCTCAAGTTTCCCAATTTATTGAACACATTTTGCAGTCCTGAACTAAAACTTGGGCTTTAATAAATGAGTAGATAGTCTGGTAGTGTTACTCAGGGTAAAGCTGTCCTATAACATCTTCCCAGTACTATGGAGTGGCCCACCACTTACAGGAGAGTGGAAACTCACTTTGGAGTCCTCCAGAGTCCATGGTCAATACATGACATGGGAGTAGCTTACATACTTCTGGGACCCACCTCACATCTTCTTTCACTTACCTCTTCACACTAGACATTGTCTCAGCAATCAGCTGAGAGCCAGTGTGACCTGCCTGCACCTTGCTTCCGCTGTACAGTGTAAGTCTTACCCCTGGACTTCTAAACCTCTGCAACTTGAGAAGTCCCAGCAACACACTCAGCGGTTCTGATGTGTGCACCATCGTGGGAGTGCTGGAGAGCCGCTATCCCCTGGGGAAGTTCTCCATACAGGGGACTGAGAGCTGAGGGTAAGACTAACCAGAAGGTGCCCGGTGAGATGGAACTCCACTTGACCATCAATGATCCACATGGTTCATCACTGATAATATGCCTTGCATGGGCTTTCTTCCTTCTCTGTTTCACATTTCCCACCCCACCCTACACCTCCCCTCTAATATCTCTCCCCCAAATATCTCCTCTCTAATATCAAGTTCTTATCTCAGGCTCTTTGTGGAGTAACCCAGGCTAACATTAGACCTGGAGGAACATAATAAATCTATTTTTAAAAAAATAACCTGGTCTAAAATACTGGTTTCCTACATTATTTAATTTAAAAAATAGATCATTCAAAGAGAAAGTGGTGTCAATTAACAAAGGTGAAGATTGAATTTAAGATGAATTACAATAAAGAGGATAAAGAATGTTATAGATAGATAAAAGGTACGATTAATGAAGAAGCTAAGTCACAGACCCAACATGCTAAGCTCAGAGCAGGCGTGGGATGTCTCTGGGATGCAGAGAACAAGGTAAGCGTTTGTGAGGGTGAACTGAGCAGGAGCACCTTCATGAGGGAAAGATGCTTCTCCAACTTGGAAGATGAGAGCTTTTCTGTAGATAACTAATGATAAAGGCTGTTCTTGACCAAAAGCACAGTGTGAACCAAGGCATAGAGAGATGGAAAACCTATTACTTGGGAAATCAAAGTGCTGTGTCGGAATGTTAGTGTGCAAGGCAAGGAGGGAGTGAAAGTGATGGTGGAGGAGAGGCTGGATAGGTAAACAAGAACAGTTCAGCATCATGAATCTGAGACTGGTGAAAGGGAGACTCTCAAATGCATAAAAAGAAGGAAAATGCCACACACACTCCAACTTTCATCCTACAAAGTTCACTGGTTGTACAGGAATGGTGGAATTATGGGGGGAAAACGGAAACGTGAATATCGTGAGTTCGAACTGTCTGTGGAAATATAAATTCGCTGTTGGATGAGCTGGCCCACAATCTGGAAGAGCCAAGCAGTCGTGTTAGAAAATCCAGATGGAAAGTTCATCCAGTGAGACTTGATTTCAGACTATAGAGTTGATACTGAAAAACATTAAGACTTGTAAGGCTGTTAGGATAGAATGAATGCATTTTTCATGTGAGAAAGACATTGATCTTGGAAGGCTAAGGATGAATGGCATAGACTACATATTTGTGTCCCCTAAAATTCACATGTTGAAACTCCATCTGCAATATGATGGTATTAGGAGATGGGGACCTTAGGGAGTGATTAGGTTATCAGGGAATAACCTCCTTGAATGGGACCCACTGAGAGGTCTCTGGTCCCTTCCACCATGTGACAGCACAGTGAAGAGATGGCCTTACATGAACAAGGAAGCAGGCCCTCCCCAGATATTGAATCTGCTGGTCCCTTGATCTTGGAATCATCAGCCTCCAGAACTGTAATAAATAAATTCCCATTTTTCATAAGTCCCCTAGTTTATTGTATTCTATGACAAATAGGTTCTGCCCCCCAAATTGTATCATTACGCCTTTTTATCGTTGGGAAAGTAAGTGGATATTTTGTATAACACATCCCAGAATAGGATTGTTCATATTTATGTAAAAATAACTGTGATTATATGCATATTAATAGCATCTGAGGTTCCCGAACATTTTGCATTTGTCAGGCACTGGCTGAGCACTTACACAGATCATTTAATTATCACAGTAACCCTATGAGAAAACTGTGCTTATTCCCATCTTACAGATGAGAAAAACAATGACACAAAGAAGTTATAAGTGGTACAGGGTGAATAAGCAGGTAGATAGCAGAGTTGAGATTTGAAATCAGGGTTATCTGCCTTTTCAACCCAAGCTGTAACTTCTTTGTTACAGCAACCCAAGGTCAAGATGAACCACTTCTGAGAGCAAAGGGATTATTGTGCAAATTGCTAAGTTCTTTTTCTCAGAGATTCTCACATCAACACTGACAGGCTGCTGCTAGTATTACTTCCACTATGTGGATGATACAACTGATGACCAGATGAAAAGTCACTTCTCCTCCCAAAAGGCATATTAGAGAAAGAAAACAGAAAAACAAAACAGATTAGTTCCATTTCTGAGTCTCAGCAGATGTCCCCATGTGTGCTGAAAGCCAGGTGTAAAGAATTTGCAAAGACAACGCCACTAGAGTGGTTTTGCCAACATCACCTGCCTCCAGAATCTATGTCTTTAGCTATAAAATGGGAAAACCAGTGGAGGTGAATATCATCGCTGGTGTGCAGCAGGATGTTCTAGAATGAATAGAATGCACTAAGCACTTAGTAAAGTGCTCGGCACACACTGATACATTATTGGAATAATTACCAAAATGTGCGATGGCTAGTACTTAAAGTCAACAGATAATTCTCATCTTCCTATTTTTTTAATGTTTAGTAGATGCAGGATAATATTTATTCCTAATTGGACCCAATTAAGTATAGCTTATTATTTCATAATTAGTTTCCATAGTAAGCAGTCATCTCTTCTATTACCGACTCTTTGCTATTTCCATGAAACGTGCTATATTTTAGATCTGAATAGCAAATAGCAGTGGGGTTGGAGCAAACCATAGCTGATTCATAAAGTTGTTAGTATAAAGTGGTGATATGCACACCTCTTTATTTCTTAAAAAATATGTTGTGAAGCTGGTGGTGAAATAGCATCGTGGAGGGAGAACAAACATGGGCCTTGAAGCTGGAGAGATGCCAACTTCAGTTGACATCTTAGGTCATCTTGTTCAATTTGTTCAGTCACAGTGGGGGGAACTAGTTCTACCTTCCAGATCACTGTGGGAGTTCAGTGGGGTAACATGGCCCGTGTGCATCAGAGTGATAGATGCTTAACAGGAGTTCAGTGTACGCTGATTTCTCTCCACTGAGCCCTTGTCCTTTTCTTCTACTTCCATTCCAGAAAGGAGGGGATTCTTGTCAGTCCAAATAATCCCTAAATGGTTTCACCTGAGGGGAAGATGTCTTAAGCCAGTATTAATAAGCTTAGGGGGTGAAAAAAGAGAAAGGAAAGAAAAAAGAAAGGAGGGAGAGGAGTGAAAGAAAGAAAAAAGGGCATGATAGTGGGAAAACATATATTCATTCATTCATTCATTCATTCATTCTTACTGTATTTTGATGAAGCAGATTCTACTTGATTTGGCCACCTTGCTGCCTTTAATCAAAGCTGAAGAGCCCTAAAATATCAACCAGCAGGCCACATGTTTACCCGAGAGATTAGGTAGGGGCTGAGAAAACAAATGCTTTGAATGTGTTTGGTGTTGGGGTGGAAGGTGCCAGGTCCCTCACTTTGGACTAGCTGAGTCCCTGCCACCACCTTGCAGCCCTGCCATCTTGGAAGGCCCGAAACTTAGACCCTGAATGGAAGGGAAAGTGTGTGGTGTTTGCACAGCTGAAAACAAGATGAAAAACCCCAGCCCCTCTCACACCCCATTAGACCCTGAAGTCCACGGAGTGTTGCACTCAACACATAAATACTCTGCTTGGGGAAGCGGTGACCAGCATGTGAGCGGGAGGGACTCTGTCTCTCGGAGGAACAATGGGCTGTCTGTGCAGAGGCTGCATCCCGCCCTGCAGCCAGAGAGCATTAATCATCACTCCCACGTGTGCATTTCAGTAAACTCCAAGGCCTTTGGGGACTGATAATGAGACAACAGGTAAGAGGACACCCAATCAGAAAACAAACAGTCTTGGGCCAAGGAGTCACCACCCCTCCCCTCTTTTCTTGTCCAGGGAGTCAGAGTGGGACAGAGGAGGAATTTAGAGTAAATAATACCCACTCCAAGGCAGGGTCCTATCCCAGGTGGCTGTGGCCCTGTGGGCAGCTGATGAAGTTCTCTGGCCTTTCTGAAACTCGGCACCTTTGTCCTTGTTGCTCCATCTGCCTGCAATGTTCTCGAAACCATGTACTCTTCTTCTGGGACAGATTCTTCCTCATCCTTCTGGATAAGGTCCCATGCCCTCTCTTCAGCAAAGCTCATGCTGAGTTATCTACTCTCTCCTCTGTGAACCCACAGCATGCCAGGACCAGACTTTCATTCAAGGGCTTTTCAGGCTGTATCGGAAGGTATGTACCTGCCTTCTCCCCTCTCCCTATCAGTAGACGACCACGTATTTCAATTTTCTAAGGTCATATAGGCTGTGAGGCATGAAGTCCCCAGTTTTCTGCCTTATTTTCTGCAATAGCAGCTCCACACACGCACTCATTGTGTCTGCTGCCGTTGTAGGTTGAACTGTGTCCCCCCCAAAACATATGTTGGAGTCTCAACCCCTGGTACCCTATGAAAGTAACCTTATTTGGATATAAGGTCTCTGAAGATGTAATCAAATTGAGATAAGGTGAGGCTAGGTTAGGATGGGTCCTAAATCCAAAGACCTGTATCCTTCTAAAAAGATGGAGATTTGGAGACTTATATGGACTGACTTGTGTCCTCCCCAAATTCATACGTTGAAGCCATACCTTCAAAAGTGATGGTATGTGAAGACAGGATCTTTGTGAGGTAATTAGGTCGTTAAGGTGAGTCCCTCAGGATGGGGTCGGTACCATTTTCAAATGAGACACCAGAGAGCTTTCCTCTCTCTCCAAGTCGTACAAAGAAGAGGTGATGTGAACACACAGCCCATTGTGGCCACATACAAGCCAAAGGAAGAGGCCTCAGAATGAAGCCTACTTTGTTAGCTCCGTGATCTTAGACTTCCCAGACTTCAGACTGTGAGGAATAGTTTCTGTACTTTATGCCACCCAGTCTATGGCACTTCTTTAATGCACACAAACTGACGGAGACAGAGAGACCGAGACGTACACAGAGAAGCAAGCCCTGAGAAGACTGTGGCAGAGATTAGAGTGAGACCCTTCCAAAGACTGCCAGCCACCACCAGGAGCTAGAGGGAGGCGAGGAAGAAATATTCTCTAGAGCCTCCAGGAGGAGCGTGGCCCTGCCAACCCCTTGCTTTCAGACTTCCAGGCTCCAGGACTGTGAAAGAATCATTTTTGTTATTTTGTAAGGATGGTTTTCTGACCATTAAAATCATCAATAAATGTAAAACACTCAGAATAGTGACTGGTACATGAAAAATGTTAAAATTATGATCCACTCTTGTCCATTTGAAAGAATAAACTTTCATCTTATTAAATATGGATTATCAGTCACAGACAAACTTACTTTTAACTAAAACAACATGCAGACATCAATTGCGAGCATAATAAAATGTAGTTCTTCATCAATTTATTTCTAAACCAAGTTCAGAGTCTTTCTAGTTTCTCCAAGGACACCACCAGGAAAATACTGGGAGTAAGAGGAAATAAAAATTAGCATGTTAAGTATTTATGTATTTATGTTGCTATGCAGAGAAAATGTATCTGCGTCACCCAATGTTTTACTTCTCCATTCATTCTAAGAGCCAAGGCTGCCGTCGGTCTTTCTCTGTCACCCCACCCTAGTATTTCTGTTATTTTACTATGTACACACACATGTGTGTATGCACATATATGCACACAGATGGATGTGGGTGTAGCTACACACACATATGTGACTGGGGTATAGATGTTGTTAAGGCATTGCTCTGCCTTTGACAATTAGAGTTTCAAAAACAGAACTTAAATAGATTGTGATAAATACATGATCAAAGGTCCTTTTTTTTTAGTGAAAACTCTTTGGTTCTATTCTCTTAAGATACAAAATTGTATCTAAAACTAAATTATTTAAATAAAACTCTAATGGCAAGCTATTTGTTTTAAATTTATAGTAAATGTACTATTTCTCTCTGACAAAAAAAAAAAAAACAATGAATGCATATTACACTTTTCTGGAACTACTCACTTATTGGCCCTATCCATTTCCCAAACTGAGAACTCTTGTTTCTCTATCTCCCACAAGCAGTGGTGCACCTACCACACAGTTACTGTGCAGTATTTAAATTTTGAAAGAGTTAGTAAATAAACGGGATTCATAGGCTCCCAAATCTGGTAGAGTGACTCCACTATACCAGAAAGGAAATCAAGGCTGAGTAGTAAGAAGGTTTGCCTGGCAACCTGTAGATACTTCAGCATAGGAACAAGTAGAGAGCTCAAGTCCTCTGCTTCTGCGCCCCGTGGAATCTGCTCAACCCCCACCATATGTCTGAAATTTGAGGAGTGAGAACTTTTTTTTCCTCTCACTGTTTGTAAGTGGTGCTGAATGATGAAACAAGAAGGGGGGCGGGGATACAATTCAAACTGCCTAGTGATGAAAATAAATTGTAGGGAGGTATCCCGAAGGTCCAAGAACGAAGACCCATGCGCAGCAGCAGCAGGCTGGTGTTTTTGCTGGCGCACTTTGCGTCTGAATATAAGCAAGCACAGAAGTTGGTGTTTCATTACTTAAAGCATTTGTAGTACAGTGTTTGCGATGTAAGTGGCATGTTGGGAGAAAGATTAAAAAGAAATTTCTTGTTATTACATATTGTGAAGTGTTCAATAGTTCTACAGCACGGTTTATTTTGAGTTCCCTTTCTCAGCTTGCAATTCTGACAATTTGGAGATAGAAAAATCTTACAGACACAAATGCTTATGTACATAGAATATCTGTCACGGGCTGCCTATGTTTAAATGCTGGCTCCATTCCATGGCTGTGTGACTTTGGAAAGTGAAATAACATTTGGGGTCTGTTTTTTTTCATCTGAAAATGTACTCTTGAAATTATAAAAACAACTACAGTACCTATCTCATTAAAATGTTTTAAGTGTTAAACAAGATAACATGTGGCCCTGGCTGGTGCAGCTCAGCAGACTGAGTGAAGGTCTGTGAACTAAGAGGTTTGCTGGTTCGATTCCCATTCAAGGCACATACCTGGGTTGCAGGCCAGGTCCCCTGCTGGGGGCGTGAGAGAGGATGTAACTCTCACACACTGATGTTTCTCTCCCTCTCTTTCTCCCCTCTTTCCCCTCTCTCTAAAAATAAAGAAATAAAATCTTAAAAAGAACACAAATAACTTATGTAAAGCATCTAGCACAGTACCTGACGCTTTGAAACACTCTAACAGCTATTTGTACGGAATAAACTACCTCAAAACTCAGTGGCTTAAAACAGTAGGCATTTTTGGTTCAACTTGACAGGTCCGTCCATGGGATGGCAGAGCATTGGCTGATCTGGGCTCAGCTGGGGACTCTGCTATCTCGGCTGGGCCCGTGCATGGTTCTGAAGGCTGGACAGGGTGCTGTGCTCCAGCTTAGACTTGGCTGGGGCAACCTGCGTGAGGTAGCTCTCTTGCCTCCCTTTCATTCTTCCTCCAGTATCAACCCAGACAACTCAGCTAACTCAGACACGTCCTTCTCTAGAAAACAGTGGAGGCACAGGAGCACTCAAGTCTAATATGCAAGTGCCTTTCACTGCTTGGCTTGCTTTATTTCTGCAAACATCCACTTGGCCAAAGAGAGTCTCATATCAACACTAGGGGCAGAAATGTATTTCTCCAAAGCACTTTCCTTGGTATGAGCGGACTGCAGAGTTAAAGAGCAAAGGCGTGGACGTAGGGGAAGGTGACAAGTGGGTGTCAATAACAAATTGATTTCAAGCACTCATTTGTAGGACACTTTGAATATAAGATGCCTTATTTCTTGCCAAGCTATTAAATGGCCTGGAGCACTAATCAGAGTATCCTGAAGCTATGCCCTTCCCAACCCTTCAGAAATGGGGAGCTCAGCACCTTCTCTCCCATTACTTCACTTTCAGGTGCCTTTCTTTCAGGTCATCCTCCTTTCAAAGGTGAGGCTTGGCGCTGTTCTCAGGACTGCAGTCTAGAGCACATTCAACTTCTTAACCCCCCTTTCCCTCTCTGTCTTGTGGATTGAATAATTTCAATTACTCTGTCTCTAAATTCACTGAATTTTCTCGGCAGCCTGCCTAGTGATTTTTTCATTATATTTTTGTACTTCTTAGCTATAGAATTTCCATTCATTTTTTTTTAGATAGGTTCAACTCTTCTGTTCAAATTCATTTATTCTTCAAGGCCTTATTTCCTTGAATTCTTTGAGCATTTTTTATTTTTTAATGTATTCATAATGTAGACTTTGAATTCTTTGTCTGCCAAATAACATATAAACATGCTTGGTGTCCTTTTTATTAATTGCCCATCTTCCTGAGCATAAACCACATTTTACTGTTACTATGTATGCCTTCCAATTTTTTACTTAAAGCTGGAGAGTTTAGGCACTACTGTGTATCTACTTTGCATTTTGCTGCACTCTGATCCTTGTTATTTTAGTTTTGTTCTAGTAATTAAGTTTCTTAAAACCAAACTGCACTGTCTTCCTCTTCCATACATGTGGCAGCTCAAATCTCTACATATTTTATAGCTTCAGACTGTTGCTAGTTTAACTCAATCTCCTCTTTTAGTTGCTCTGATTGGCCCAGTCTCTGTTCTCTGATATATTAAGCCAGTAGGATTTCAGCTTTTTGCCATGGGCGCCAAATGTATATTTGAAAAATACATTCATTAAAAAATCAGCACATTCGAGGGCTTTCACACTCAGAGTGCACCTCTGTCTTTTAAAGATCATCTCAGCCTCTGCTTGTGCCTTCGTACAGTCCCCTCGGTGTAACTACCAGCACACACCATCAGCCAAAAAGCTGCCAATAGAATACTTTTCTATGAAATATATAAACATTTCTCCAATTCTCTTCCAGAATTAAAATCTGGGTTTTTTTGACACCTGGAGCTAAAAACTTTGTGGGTTTCTGCTGCCCACATATGGGTATATCCTGCAATAACAAAGCCAAGAAATGGAAATCACTACCGTTTTCTGTCCGAACAAATTCTCCTTTGGCTTGTGTGATTTTAGATATTTTCTAGTGCCTTGAAATAGTTGTTTTTTTACACTGTGTCTAGACCGTACACAACTGATCTGCAGGCTCTGGGAACACTTCTTGTCACTGCCCACCGTAAGTTTTCCGCCTTGTAGAACAAGGCAGTAAGCCTGGCTCATTCCCCCAGGGTGTTTTTTAAAGACTGTAAAGCAGGGCTTGAAGAGGCCAACACATTAAAGTAAGTGCTCAGGTTGATAGAGGCAAACCATCCTGCTACTGAATGTAAAACCTCTAAGAAACTCACATTTAAAAAAAAAAAAGGCCAAGAGATTATGCTGAACAACAACTCTGGGAATCAGGAAGAAAATGCAATCAACCTGCAAATCATAAGGAAGACTGGGCAGCCTTTGGGGGCTGCAGCAGAGACGGTGTCTTCACAGTAGAATTCAGTGAAATGCAGGATGTATACAAAACACTCTAGGAAGAGAACAAGGCTATAGTGGACTTACTAATCATAGCAACTGTCGAGAAAAATATAAGAGCAGAACCTAACAATGAGATCTGGTATCTGAAACCCCCAATATCCAAACTCTGTCACTTAATATTTGTGCTAATACTCATGTCTGATCACACAGTAGAAACTCAGTAAACAGTAGGTGTTGTCATGCTTTGAGGCAAAACTTCAGAAGTCAGAGGGCAAGGTTTGGGGCAGAGAGGAGAACTGTGGGGATGTATGAATAATGGAGGCACTGATGGCCATGAAGACTCAGGAATTCGAGGAGTGGATAGCTGCAGGTGGAAGATTTGTCCTGGTGCAGAAATAGGGAGGTGAGAGGTCAGTGGGGTTTGTCTCAACACATATTAATGAAAAACTAATAAAATTTGTGGAGGGTGGCTAGGCCTCATGGAAATTTAGTGAGTAAGCAATGACCATAGCGTCTCACCCCACTCTCTCTTCCCAGCTTCTCTGAGAGGATAAACTAGTTGAAGTCACCCCATCCACAGAGCACATAGGGAAAAATGGAATGATTCAAGTTGGGGGCCTCTCTCCCCCTTCCTCCAGCTCAGGTGAGGGGCACTGCTTCTGTGTATGAGGCTATGGGCACGAGGGAACCAGGCAGACCCACAGTGTTAGCTGGGGAAACAGGGAGCAGGATGTGCGTGTTAGTGAAACCTAACTAGTTCTGAACTCTGGTAGAGGAAATGATGGAGTCTCTAGGGTTTCAACACTGTCCATCCCAGTTCTTCAAAGGAAGAGCAAAGACGGATTTTGTAGATTCAGAATCTAAGAAATAACCAAACAGGGTTTCATTTGGAACAGGGTAGATTGCCATATAAAATAAGAATATTATAGAATACTAAGATTTCTTTGTAGCCTTATCATTCTAGAACGTGAAGAGAGTGTAGGTGTAGAGAACAGGAAGAATGTTAGACATTTTGGAGGACGGGAAGTCATTAGGCCTAAAACTGGCATTTCGTTATTAAGATGACCTCATTCCACAGTGGCTAGAACCATGGACTTTGGGGCCTAATATCCTCAGTTTGAATCTCAACTTTGTCATTTAATAATTACTTTGTAACTGGCTTAATTCATTTAAATGGCATATGCTTCAGTGCCTTCACCTATAATAGGTAAATATGGTGACCCTCACACAAAGTTATTGTGAGAATTAAATATGTTAACATGTATACAAGCATAGAACAGTATATGGTTTATATGTAGTAAATTATTAGTGGCTTTTAATTTAAAAAGAAAAACACTGTGAATGAATTTTAGTAATTCCACATAGAAGAATTACCATAATCAGCATCATAAAGCCCTGGGGTTGGGTGTTAGCCCTTCCACTCACCTGCCGTATAGTGTAGGCATTTCACAACCTCCCTATAGACCTGTCTCTTCATCCACAAAATGGGTAATTTTCTGTTCCACCTAGTTCACGAAGTTGTTGTGAAAGTCAAACCAGATAATGGATTTGAAAGAGTTTGTAAACTCCAAAGTTCTGGAAAAAACATAGACGTATTTATAGTAAATATCGTTAGCTTTAAAAAAAGGAATCTCCACTTTTCCACAAAAATTTACTGTGTGGGGTCACACTGTATTTGCGTCTCAACTGAAGAGTTTCTTATAGACTCACTCTCTTACTCAAAAACACTTGCTCTGGTTTTTTTTCATGTTCATTCCAAAATGCCACACAGTAGTTGCCTGACTTTAGTGAAAAGATTATGTGAATACTTAAAATAAATAAGATTGGGTCTGATGTTTTAATTGGGAATTTGAGAACATGCAACAGTTTAAGATTACACAAAATTTACTAAAACTGAGAAGAGCAGAAATGAATTCACAAAAATTCAGGAAAAACATTTTTTTTTCTTAACAGATGCCCACATCCTGGTATGGAAGCACATTCCTAATATTTGGGTAGTAGGGGTTCTTTTACAAAATTGTTGGAGTGTTTCTTGAAAACCCCTGTTGCACAGCAGAGTCAGTGCAGGCATAAAACTGAACGTGCCTTTGTGCAAGTGTTCTTAGTGGGTTCTTAAGATTCAGTTTTTATAAAGTCCTCCAATGCCCACAAAGAAATGTAAGTAGACAAAATGCCTCGCTGTTTTCTTAAAAATTCCAACCAATCCTTGTGGTTATGAAACCACATATTAATAAGCAAATGGATCCTTTTCCACAGGAAATCCAACACAATGTTTATTTGATACTACCTCAGGTTATGCCTTTCCAGAGTGATGGCTCACATCTTTCCACAAACTCCTTTGTGGAAGTCATTTGTATTGTTGCTATTGTTGCTTGTATCTGTTAGGAATACCTTCAGCTGCAAGTAATGATCTCTAACTAGAAATAGCCTAAAATCAATTCCATATTTATTTTTCTCTAATATCAAAAAGTGTGGAAGTAGGTCATTGCTGTTGGCATTGGTTTAGTAGCAAATGATATTAAGGCTCAGAGTTAGCATTTATATCATTAACTTGATTTCATGACTATACAATGGCTGCAACTGCTCCAAATACCACATACTTATGCATATAACAGGACAGGATTGTGAATGGGTGAGCAGGGGTCGAGTGGATCATGGACAGAGAATTTATCTTCACAGAGCATCCAGCTACATCCTTCCTCAACCCCTGACTGATTTTTTTTCTCATCCCTTGACGTATAAGTTATTGGTACAGTGTGCTGTAATCACGTTTTAGAAGTATTTTGCATAAATCTACAGAAGTCAATTGACTTATTCAGATGGAACATAGTCACAAGCCAATGTGAATAATGAAGGGCACAAAGATTAATGGGTTAGAAAAAATACTAATAAATTATTAAAATATATAGTCAGATATTGCTGTACTTTTTATCAGTGAAACATTGTTAAACATTGCACCATAGACATTTTCCCAAATCTTTTATATTTAAAACTGGCATAATTTTCCCCACTACTATAACAAGTTGTGCCTACTTTTGAGTAGGCACTTCTACTTAAACGTCTGTTCATCAGTCTCTCCAGATAGCTGTGAAGCATTTTGAAGACAAGAACTGTCATTAATTCCCATATCCCCAGAGCTTATTCCAGGGCCTAACACACTGGTGTTTTATAAACACTTGCAGAATCATTGAGTCACTGAATGACTAAATAATGCCATAGTTACTCAACATAAGTAAGTGCAATCATGGAATGAATAGTACAAAATTTATTTGCCTATATTCTTCTGAGAATATTTTCATTGTTTTCTCTTTCTTATGGGTTTTCAATAAATTTCAGTAAACCTTTGGTGAACATCTTCTCTGCACAAGGCCTGTGTTTTATAACTGTTGCTGGAATCCACTTCTCTATTAGAGATGACTTTTCTAACTTGCAAGACTCTTGACTCCCAGAAATGAAGATTTTACATGACTCCAATATACTAGTTTGTGTTGGTCTTAGAAAGGAAACCTTTACAAAGATGAAGGGGCCATAACAGTAATGACTTTTCCAGTGTTCAAATTCTACTCACCCCCATCTCCTGATAATTCACATCTCCCCAACTAAGAACACCAGAAAGAATAGCTTCATTGTTTGTCTTGTTTCTCCCTCTTATCAACCAAATTCTCAGACACCACTCTTAACTATTTAAGTTTAGCATTAAAATCTCATAGATTTCAAATGTTTTAAAAGGTTGATTATCAGAGTCTTCTGAATGCCTTTCTGAAAAAGAGGGAAAATATTATACCAAAGGAACATGTTTAAAAATATAATAAAACAATTCTGAAGTAATTGCATGAGACTAAACATCACAACCTATTTTTTAAAGCTATTCCTAGCAAGAGAATATTCCTGAGGTGGTACCTGCTCTCCCCTTGGCCATCTAAGGAGGCATCCATGTCTCTGTACACATGCCATCCAATATGGTAGCCACAAGTCCAATATGGCTATTAAAAGTTTGAAGTGTGGCTCATCTGAATTGAGATTTTCTATGAGTAAAATGCATGCCAAATTTTGAGAATTCAGTTCAATAAAAAATAATGCAAATTATCTCATTATTAATTTTTAAAGTTGATTATATTTTAAAATAATATTTTGAATATATGGAGTTTCTGTTGCTGTTTCTTTTCTCTGTTTCTTTGCATAAAATAAAAGGTCTCAAGAGCATTGCCTATTACTATTGTCTCCTCTTAGTCACCTTACACAATCTGTCCTCCACAAGCTTCAATCTGTCAGTATTCTTCACATAAAGGCACTAAGACCTCCCTTAACAGGTTTCAAATGACCACATCATTGGAAAATTTTGTAGTCGTGACTCCATTTATATACTGGGTTTCATCTCAGCATAGTTTGACACAGTTGATGACTTCATCCTTTCTGAAATCCTCTCTTTTGGTATCAGTGTCACCATATGATTCTTGTTCTCTTCCTCACGGAAGCTCCTCCTTGCTGAGCCCTTTCCCTCTTTTTGACTTCTAAATATTGGAGTGATGCTAGGCTCAGTCTCATTTTTCTACCACCTTTTTAACATTTCTTCTCTCACTCACCCTGGGTTTCGGTTTTAAATACCATCAACACATCAAAGAATCCAAAATCTTCCTTCAAGTCTTGAATTATTTTCCAAATTCATTATATGACTATGTAGTACTTGTTATCTTTACCCAGTTGCCTAATACACACCTCAAACTTAATTCTCTCTCGATTCCCCCTTGTCTCCTCCCTTTCAGGATGCTTACCAATCTCCTCACTCTTTGTAGATAGCACCACCATCTATCGCAGTGCCTAAGCCCAGCATCTAGGACTTATCCCCTCTCTCTTATATCCAATGCATCAGTATATCCAATTGACTTGACCTCTAATACATAGCCCAAAGCCGACTTCTCTCCACCTTCCCTGGTCCAAGCTACCATCTTCTATCACCCAAACTGCTATAATAGTCTGAACCAGTTTTCCTGTTTTCACTGTTACCATACTGTCATCCATTTTCCAAATTGTGGACAGAGGCATTCCTTATACCATACATCAGATTGTGTCATACCCCTACTTTAAAGTTTTTACCTCACAGCTTCCCCATTGCCTTGGGATAAATTCAAACTCCTAACTCTGGCTAGTCCCTGCTTACTTCTTTAACACCTAAAGTTATTTTCTAACTTTTAAATGATACTCCAGAGAAGATCTCCTTTTTAAAGTCCCTTGATCGTACCAAGGGTATTTTTTCTGACCGCCCACACCTGTTTATATTTCTCTGTCTTGATCTTTTCATAGCTGGCTCCTTGTCAATTACATCTAAGCTCGAACACATCTCACTAGAGCCATCTTCCCCATCATTAGCACAGGTCAGATCTAGTCATTCTTTAAAATAGCAGCACATTTTAATTTCCTACTTGTCCTTAATCATTAGCACATAACATTTTTCTTGTTAATGTTTCTCTAAATTTTGACCCTCCTTGGTATAAGGCTGGACCTTGTCTTCTTGTCAGCAACATATTCCCAGTGCCCTGAGCAGCACATACCAGACACTCAAATATTTCCTGATTGAATGAAAACCACATCACTTTACTCAGTAGCACAGGATGAAGAAACTTCAAAATCAGTTTTATAATAAATTTTATATTGTGTTTTCAAGTCTGTCTACTGTAGTCTAGTCGCTTCTTTGGTCCCAACTACCTGTTTTCACTCTAAGCCAATTTTGTCCAAACAGCCACATGTGGCTGGCGAGTCCTTGAATTATGACTAGTGCAGCTGAGGAACTGAGTATCTAATTTCATTTCATTTAAGTTTACAGAGCTCCATGTGGCTAGTTGGCTACCATACTGAATAAAGTAGGTATCCCATGAAAGTTCCTCCAAGGCAGTTTCTGTGTCTTAGTTCATGTCTAGATCCTCAGTACTGAGCAAGTTCCTGATGCAGCACAGGTCACGACCAAGGCTGGTTGAAATTCTCGAGTCCGAAGTGGCACTAGAGGGCAGAAGAGTGAGAATCGCTGGCCTGCTAGAGGAGAGTCATTGAATCCAAGTGTTGTTTTTGTCTCTGGGGCAGAGAAGGTCCCCATATGGTGTCTCTCCTTCAATGGAGTCAAGGAAATCATCCAGGTCTTAGGGTTAGAGAATAGAAATTCAAGATGCTCACTGGCTATTTACAGTGTGGCCTTGGGCAAGCCACACAGCCACCTTAGAAAAAGAAGCCACTGGTTCTTTTTCCTCACCTGTAAAATAGTGATAAAAATGAATACAGCCTTGAATCTGCTGGATTTTATAGGAATCAATAGAGGCCAAGGATAAGAAAACCAAGCTGTAATTTGTGAAGTGGTCTCTAAGTATATGGTTTTGTTATTAGTCCCTCAGATTGGTCCTGTTGGCAGATAAATATTAGGAGTCAGTTATCAAACATCACTTCATCTAGACAGCTCTGGCCCTAGAAATGTTGGCATCTGCTCATTTGACTCCACGATGGAAAAAAGAATAAATAAATCATAAATGATTAATTTAGACTTCCCTCCACACCTCCCGTTAACAGCTCCAAGCCCCCACCACACAGCAGGCTCAGTGATGAACTGGTGTGGTAGAACCTTCAAGACGGCGGCTAACCCTTCTCCAAGTACAACCAGCTGTGAAAACAAATTTAGCTCCACCAACACTGCAAAGGACCAAAGCTTTTTCATAGGTTAGAGATATAATGTTCACCCCATTCAGAGGAATCCAAACCAAATACCAATGGCTTGTGGGGGTAAGAGGATATTAGGCATAATAGACAGATTATCTACTAGTTTGCTGAAGGTGAAGGAAGAGATATTTGTCATAGTTTTGCTAGAAAATGAGACTTTATCAAAGGGAGGGAGGGTGAAAGGTCAGCAGTTCTATTGGTGCGATTATTATCTTTACATAGCTGGAGTGGCAAAAGAAATGATCCCAAACAGAGCAAAACAAAACAGACCTCACTGAAGCACTTCAAGATGAGCCCCAAGAAGCCCTCATGCCAGATCCACTGGCTTCATCTTAATTTATCATCCTGGGCTTGTTGACAAGGGCTGATGGGGTTCTCCATCCATCCAAGCTGCAGCAGGTTTCGTCTTGGCAAACCACTCAGTGCACATTCAGGACAGCTAGGTTGTAGGATACAGTCATTGTAAGAAGAAGAATACCACCATTTTTGAACTCTTATGAGAACCCTGAAAAAAAGCTTGGGCACAAATAAAGCCAATGATAAAGTCCCCTGGGTCCTGGCGACAGTGTCAAATTTTGGACAGAGTTGGCTGTGACAGTGGAAACTGGCACAGTCCAGACAGACGGAAGGGAATGAGCAAAGATAAAAGAGAGAATGTGCCACGTGTACAAAAGGTACAGGAGTACAGCTCCTAAATCAGCCTCCAGTTTCAGGGAACAGAACCCAAGACATTTGACTTCTATGTTCACTCCAGTTTTGCATTTGATCTTTCCAGGTTCAAGTCCATTTTGGGCGCCACTTTGAAAAGGGCTTAAGAAGGTCCTCTGACTCCTCTGCAGGCTCCTCATGCCTCCTGCTCAGTGTGCCAGTTGTATCCCCCCTTACTCAGTTCCCTGAAAGTAACAGCTCTCCAAGCAAAGGATCCCAAACATAGTAAATCAGAACAGAAGACTCCAAAGTCCACTGAATTGGAGATAAACAAGGAACTACTACAATGCAAATGTAATTGGATGCTGTGTTTTATCTGGTAATATGACTCGAATCCTTCATTGCTATAGCATGTTACTATTTTTAGAATTCTCACTTCCATGCACTTAACGTTGATACATTCTCATTACCTTTTGTTATAGACTGAATGTTTATGCTCCCCACCTCAATTCATAAGGTGAAGCCCTGACACCTAGTGTGGCTGTGTTTGGAGACGGGGCCTCTAAAGCACTCTTTAGAGTTACTAAATGAGGTCAAAGAGTGGACCCTCCATCGGATAAGATTAGTGTCCTTATAAGAAGAGATGCCAGAGAGCTCATTCTCTGCCTCTCTCTCCAAATCCACACAAAGGGGAGGTCGTGTAAGTTCAAAATAAGATTCCCCACATGCCAGCAGGCCAAGAAAAGAGGCCTCAGAATGAATCCTGCCTTGCCAGCACCTTGATCTTGGACTTCCGAGCCTCTAGCCTGCCCCTTTAAACAACTCATCAGGAACTGGTACACAGAACATGACACATAGCTAGGTGCTCATTATTTGTTTGTTGAATGAATGACAGATCAAGTCATTTTGGCTTCTGTTGAGTAAAACAGGTGCCCATCTTCTCTTCTAAGAATGAATCTATTGTAACCTGTCTTTGCTAGAACCTGTCTTAATACATCTCTTCATTTTAGCGAAGCCTGTTCATTTGTCTGCCTATGCCCAGGGATCCTGGAAGACAAGGACTGAATGTCAGTCATTATTATCATGCCTCTAACATTCAGCAAAGTCCCTCCCACACTGAGTGTCACAATTTCCAATGGCACACACTCATGAATATAAGTGGTCACAGATTGAAATATAATATTAACCAAATCACTGGGGACTTGGGATTTTAATAGTTCCGAGGGAGCAGAAATCCTTTTCCAGACCCCTCCTTCGCATTCTCCAGTTTTCACATCTTCACCCACTTTGGGGACCATCCACATGTCTGAGTGCACATGTCCGGGCACCGCTGGGATGGGATCAAATGTTTCCTGTCCGCACTGGGTCTCAGCAGCCCTTGGAGGGCTCCCAGTGACCCCTAGAGCCGGTGTGAAAGTGGGCCAGCAGCCAGATGGCTTTGCATTTCCACATTCCTTCAGCTTGTTTTCTTACTGTGGCAGATACCCAAGAGCATCCCAAATCCTCAAGAGAGATGGGGTTTCAGGAAAACTTTTTGTTACTTTTGCAAATCAGGAGATAGGAACTCTTGAGCCCACTCAACGAAGAAAGAGAAGATTTACAACATACCAAAGATTTTCAAGCTATCTTCAATGATGTTTAAAAAATATCCAGAAGGATCATGATTTTTTTAACATGCTGCTCCACCTGGGGACAAAGGTGCCACACATACCCACCCTGAAGATTAAGGCAGGTCAGGGATCACAGTGTTGTGACCACACAAACAGATTATCCTGTTTCCTGAGACATCGTTTATGGTGCAGCTGCCGCTTTGGAGGAAAATCATGAATCACATTGTTCTCTCTTCTATTTGATCCGACACCATGTAAACAAGCAATGTTGAATGGGAAAGAAAACATTTCAGGCAAATGATTTCAATACATTTGGAACTGCTTACCTTGTGTAAGCAATCAGCTTGCTCAGTAACAAGGTCTGATATTAGGAAGAAGCAGTTTTGGGTGTGAATACATTTGGATAAATGAATGAAGAACACTTATTTAACACCAATTATGTGACAAGCAGTGTGATTTATTTTTCCCTATACGTGATCTTATTTCACTCAGCCACCCTGGAGAAGAGTGATAATGGTACTACTTTCCAAAAATGATAGGTGAGAAAATATGCCCCGGATCACTTAATAAGGGGCAAAGCCAGTATTTAAACCCATGTCTCCTGACTGGAAGTAATTAATTTAACTCAGTGAACAATTACTTGTAACTGGTTATGCAAATGATCAATAACTATTCAATCAAAAAATGCATGAGTTATCTCATTTGATCTTATTTATCTATTTTTGAACTAATAAAATTGACATACAAAGAGTATTGTGCTAAGTAAAATAAGCCAGGTGGTGAAAGACAAATACCATATGATCTCACTTTTAACAGGAACCTAAACAACAAAACAAACAGACGAGCAAAATATAGCCAAAGACACTGAAATAGAGAACAAGCTGACAGTGACCAGAGGGGAGAGGGGAGGGAATTTCAGGGGAAAAGGGGAAGGATTTGCAGGAACAAGCAAATATAAAAGACACATGGACAAAAACAAGGGGGGGGAGGTGGAAACAGGAGGGAGTTGGGGAAGGCTGTGGGGGGTGGGCTGGGATGGGAGTAAAAGGCAGAAGACTGTATTTGAACAAAATTTTTTGGAAAAAAAAGAATTTATCTACTTTTACAAGTCTCAAATGACAGAGATTTAATCTTTTCTCTGCTGTAAAACAATTGAAGGATGGGAGAAGTCAAGTTTTAATATGATGAAGACGAGATGTCAAAAAGTGTTACAATGCCCCACCATTTGGGACAAGTTGGTTTTGGATCCCCCCCCCCCCCAAATAATGATGTTTCTTAAAGTATTTGTAGAAGACTCTCCTAACAAGTCACTCTGGTGTCAACAGGCAGTTCAACAAACAAAAGGTAATAAACAGAGATCAAGAGACAGAGAAAGATCCTGCTGAAGAAATGGCTGCCAAAATGAATGGAATGTTTGACTTGGGTTAAACAGGGGTGATAAAGTTGGCAAAATTACAGTAAAATGGCACACCTGATATAAGTATGAGACCTTTCTTTAGGGTGGTTCATGAAAAACCTGTCAGTTGGAGGGAAAATGAGGGGCATGTAGTTCATCAGTGAAGACCCTAAGCTCCAGGGTAGGACTGCCTGAGTTGACATCCCAGTTCTGCCAAATATCACGTGTAGACCAGGGGAAGCTCACCCACTGCTCTGAGCTCCAGGGAATGGAGATAATCATTATAACTGCTGCATTTAGCATTATGATGACTCAACAAGATAATCCTTAGAAAGCAAGTAGACAATGCTGACACATAATAGATAATGAAATTATTTATTATAATTTGAAAAATAATAGATCATGAAAGTGTCCACTGTAATTTGGAAAAATGCTAAAAAATAGATAATGAAATTACTAAATAAAAGCCAACTTTTAACATGGTCTTACTCTACTAATACCATCACAATTGAGATGAGACAACTTTTTGCTGCTGTGTCTTAGTTAGCAGGGGTGGGTATGTGTGAGATATTGAAATTAGGATTATGTCGCTGTGCCTTCTTTGCTCTATTCCCCTAGTGTTAATGACCTACAATTTTCTTTGCCTAGAACAGCATTATTAGTGGAAGTAATGAGCAGATCAATAAACCTGTGATCATTTAGTCACCAGCCATAGGTGCTACACCAGCACAATGACATTTGCAGAGGGACATGGGTTAATGCCACCAGCCATGGGGCAACGGAGTACCGTGGAGAAAGTATTGAATTCAGAATAAACACAATTCTAGTCAAATCCTCACTCTCTAAGTCCTAGACTCTTCATCTGAGGCTGGGATAAATGTACCAGTATGGTTGCTTTCATTTTTCAAATGGAAGTTATTACCATTTTTTATGTGGCTTTAGCAATACACAAGTATTAGTAACAATTATTATTATAAATAGTTTCCGGTCTTCTTCCCAAATCACTGCTTCAGTCATTAAACCCAATTACCTCATTATCTAAATTCATATGGACTATCACGTAACCCTGCAAGGCATGTACAAGAATGGCTTTGAAGAAACCAAAATGTCACCTCATGCATTCATAAAATAATCAAAGCATTGAGGCCATATGGTGAAAGGTCCAAGGTTCGCTACCTCCCTTCCCCAATCTCCCTTTTGACTTTCATTTCTATTCCACATTTTACAGTATTTATTTACCTTAAACTTACACAAGACCCTGCGGTCCCAGAAGGGGGTGTAAAGAGATTCAGTTCTGAAGAGAGACTTGGGAAAAAAACACATTTCATGCCCATTGGCATATAGAAGACTGTCGAACTATCTGTTGGGAAGTTTCTTGCAAAGAGTATAAACAGAAAGTTAGAGGGTGGCCGGCAGGACGTTTGCCTCCCCATCCGACTTGAAGCTCTCAGCACCTCCAGCTCACCATCTGCGAGATAGATCATCAGAATGTAACAGACCATTGATTCTGATGGACTGGTTTGACTGGTGCAGCCATCGAGGCCCTGAAGGGGGAGCGATGCGCCGGGGTCGCATTGCCCCCGATCAGAGACCACACTCTCGGCAAATCCTCCCCTCATGTTCAGTCAAGCGTGAGTGCGTGACAAGGAAGAATTTGGATCGTTATAAAAAATGGGGCTCTGGTTGCCACGCAAGGAATTTCGTTTGCTGGAGTGGAGCGATCATGATTTTTTATTCGAACGCTGTGTGTTTCCTTAGCCCACGGGTTAGCCGGTTTCCTTCTTCGTAAAACCAGGATAATGTTTACTCCATGGAATTGTTGTTGTGTTTAAACGAAACGTGGTAACATAGGCTAAGGAGTAGATCAAACAGCCTAACACATGGGAGACACCCTCAAACGTCCCATTCTCCTCCCGTGACTCCACGGAGGCTGTGACGGTCACATGCCAGTCCCCAACTGGCAGGCCTTTCTCAAAGAACACACGAGATAGTTCACGCAATGGCTGACTTTCAGATACCAATCTTTTCACCCAGACGGTAGAAAGACTCTTACTACAAAGGCTTTGCCAGGGGATGGAAAAGAAATTCTAAAATATAATCATTATGAGACTTCCAGCTACAGGGAATCAATACAACACATACATACGCCCACACACACACGGCATCCACACACAATTACTTTCATCTAACTCTCTCAACCCGCTCCTCCCACTCAAAAAAAGAAAGAAAAGAAAGCCCTAAAAGGACAGGTAAATTATTTTTAAAGGCATAAAACTTTAAGGACAAAGAAGAGAGAAGAGCACATTTGGGGAGCTGGAAAGCAGATGCCTGAGTTGCAGGGACTAACTTTGCAGATGCGGAAAACAGATTCTAAAGCAGTGGAGGATGCCAGGAAGGCCCTGCCGGCATCCCCAGCACAGGACTCCTGAAAGGCTGGGAATCAGCAGGCAGGCCCCTCTGAGGATGGGACTGAAGGTGGGAGAAAAGCAAGAGGACCGGTTGGAACACTGCAGACCCCCTCCCCTGTTCCTCGCAGCATTTTCCTCAACCAGGTAGAAGAAGGGGCCTTATCCCTAAAGATGGCAAAGCAAAGGGTCCCTGGCCAGACGGATGCCAGGCGCAGCTGGGCATGGTGATGGGGGAGCCATGGTGACAGTGGGAAAAACAAGTGGACATTTTTACACACTCAGTGTTGAGACCCAGAGGCCCTGCCTTTTCCCTGCAGGGAGCTTTTCAGAGCCTAGTATATGTGCTAGAGGTCGGAAGAGTCCTCTCTGCAGAATTGGATTGAGTCAAAAAAACAGCCTAAAAATACTGGAGTCAGAGGGGTCCCCAATGAAAACAGCCAGCCAACTCTCCCTAATGTGAGAAAGCCAACTGACAAACTCGTCGGACACTCGGGAGACTTCTGACAAGATCGGACACCAGCGTCCATCCTGATTAACTGGCAACCATCCACATCTACCTGGCACTGAAAAAGAACATCTAATATAAAAATCAAAGGAAAGAGAGATTAGAAGAAAATCACACATGAGAAGAGAATTAAAAAAATACAATTAGTACTTTTCAAGAAACACGAAAATAATGTAATCTACAAAACAAGAACAGAGATCTATGAAATGGACTTTCAAAGAGCAACAAAAAGAGCTCTTGGAATTATGAGAAATATGAAAAAATATAGAAAAATATGAGAAAATACAAGAAACCAAAAAAAAACAACAGAAGTGTATGAAGATAAAATTCAGTCAATCTCTTTAAAAGTGCATTGCAAAATGGATGAGACAAGAAATGTAACACATCTAAGATATTCAATAATCCAAATTCAGGAAATAATGGTCAGAGAGAGTAGAAAATTTGGAGACAAAGAATTCACAAGAGAAATCACAATTTCATGAGTTTCTGCATCAAAGGGCTCTGGCTGGAGAGAGAGAAATAGAAGATTCTACAAGCTTCCAGACAAGGGGCCGTGTACTGCAGTGGACAGGATACATTTTCCATATAAAACCAGGTATCAGTGTAATGCTGCACTTCTCAGCACAGAAAGCTAGAAGGCAATGCAGGAGAAGCTGAAAAGTCTGCAGGGAAAATGATTTGCCCCAAAGACTCCTATGCACAGACAATCTATTGGTTTCATACAAGATACAATTAAGAGATTTTTAGGTAGACGAGGTCTGTGTAAAGTTCCAATTATGTATTTTTCCCCCAGAACTCCCCCTGGCAGATTTGATGTGTTTGCTCTAAAGAACAGAATAAGTCAGGACAGAGGGAACTGTGGCAGCCAGGATGCAGGTGTGAGGTGCCACTCGGGAGAGGCACATCGAGGCCCAGAGGGGAGGGCAAGGTCAGGGGCTGTCAGTGCAGGAGACCCGGGCTGGGGAGGGGCAGACAAGGAGGGCAGCTCTGAGAGGATGAACCAATGCCTACGCCACTGGTGTGTCTTCAAGGAGACTCACAGAACTAAGGGCAAATTCAGAGCTGAATTCATCCCAAGAACATAGAAAATAAGGAAACAAAACAAAAAGAAAAACCATCCACTTTGGGGTTAAATCTTTTGTGGTAAGTATAGTCCATTATATGGGTCAACCAGTAATAGCACAATACTCATAGAAATAATAACATAATACTGCATGTTAAATAAAAAAATTGCTTGGTAAGTATACAGGGAAGATGGAGTCTTAGGAAATATTGGGTAAGAGAGATAAAGAGGGGATGGTGATTGAAGGTGGTGGGTAAGAGAACACGAAATACCATTTTCTCTATTGGGAAGTCAATGTATGGTGTCCAAAACAGAAAAGTCTAAAAATATATTCATTTCACTTGTAAATATTGGTGCAATTATCAAAAAGTTATCTAAAAAATTGCCCTGGCTGGTGTAGCTCAGTGGATTGAGTGCAGGCCTGTGAACTAAAGGATTGCGGTTTGATTCCCAGTCAGGGCACATGCTTGGGTTGCAGGCCAGTTCCCATCAGGGCCACATGAGACGCAACCATACATTGATATTTTTCTCCCTCTCTCCTTCCCTTCCCCTCTAAAGATAAATAAATAAAATTTTTTTAAAGTTATCTAAAATATTGCCAACAGTTGCCTCTAGGCAGAAGGTACCATCTGGGAGGGGGCAGGACCACTGTTTTCTTAAGTCTCGCATATCTCAGGGATCCCTTTCAAACATATACATGCTTCCTTCTGATACAAGTAAAAATTAAATGAAAAATGAGAACTTTCCACAATGGAATTCTATGCAGCAGAGAGAAAGAAGGAGCTCCTACCCTTTGCAACAACATGGATGGAACTGGAAAGCATTATGCTGAGTGAAATAGGCCAGGTGTTGAAAGACAAATACCATATGATCTCACCTTTAACAGGAAGCTAAACAACAAAACAAACAAGCAAGCAAAATAAAAACAAAGACACTGAAATAGAGAACAGGGGGATAGTGACCAGAGGGGAGAGGGAAGGGAATTTAAGGGGAAAAAAGGGGAGGGATTTAGAGGAACAAATAGGAAGGACACAGGGATGAAAACTAAGGGAGGTGGAAATGGGAGGGAGGTGGGGAGCATGGGGTGGGAGGCTGGGATGGGAGAAATAGACAAAAAAATATACTTGAAAAATAACTAAATACAATTTTTTAAAACAATGACAACTTTCTAGACTTCCTCTCCAAGACTTTTGCCATCCCTATTAACCAGTAGTTAACTTTTAATTGCCCATTTTATTTTCTACTCTAACACGAATGAACAAGGTTCATATAATCACGAAGTCGGACGCACTTGGCCATGTTTTCCCTCCAGTACACACCGCATTTAAACCCTCCGTACTAACATTAAGAAATGTCTGTCTACATACCACCTGGACCCGCCTGGCTGTACTGGTCCACCTGTCCACCTCACCTTGAGAAGCACTGAACAGAATCACTAAGAGAGTCAAGCACTGCTCTCCACTCACCACTAGAGGGAAATGTTGGTCTTTTTACTAAGTCCTCACCATCCAATGGGGACCAGCTCCTTCAGGCAGGCACCAGGCAGGAATGAGAATAAAGCCTCATCATTTGTCCCTTCCTGAAGCATAAAATACCAGAGCTTGAGGGAACCTTGGATGCCGTCTCAGTCAAGCCACTGACCTCTCCCTCTCTATAATGAAAGAAACTGAGGTCCAAGGATAAACAGTGCTTTCTTAACTCACATAAGGAAGTGAGAAAGTCAGTGCTAAAGCTTCCTTATTTATGTAAACTGGGCCAATTAGAAATTAAATAGGAGAGAAACTCAAAAGAGTTGCTTTGTAGGACAAAGACATTGAGCTGGGCAGGGGCGGTTAAACATAAACATGAACACTCACTGAATGCGTGCTGTGTGTCAGGCATATATTAACTGTTTACCGTGTGCCGGAATGTTATATTCCTTATTCTTTCCTCTCCATTCTTTATTCCTGTCCTGATCGGAGTCCAGGGAGGTGGGAACAGTCATTAGCCCCTTGGTACAGATGAAGGAATGAAAGCACAGAGAGGTGATGCCACCCACCTGATGCCCCACAGGTAGTGACTAGCAGAGCAGGGATGCAAAACCAGCCTATATAGTTCACGACCACAACCGTCATGCTTGCTGACTGCCCAGGGAAGACACAGAGTTCGCCTGTTCCCATGGAGCAAGCCACCCGTCCTCCGTGGGGAAGTGGTTGCACCTCGAGTTTTGCTTAGATGAGATGATTTGTTCCACCGACCCCAGAGACCTTTGGAGATCTCAGCCTGGTACCCAGAGCTGCGTCCTGGTCTGTTCGTTTCCTGTTCCCGGTGCCTATCACGGTGCCTAGGTCAGAAGCCCGGCTTACTGAATACTCATCGGGTGATTAAATACGACCCCGATGGCTGCACAAACAAATCAGCTGGGAGAAAACACACTCGTGTCACGTCTCATAGTGCATACGGTGTAAGAAAGCTCCACAAAAGCTATCCTTGTCCACTCGGTCTCTCTGAAGACGGTGGAGTCGATCCAACCAGCGGCTCATCCTGCCTGCTTTCTCCTGCCACCCACGTCGCTCACCCCCAGACACACCCCCTGTTTGTAATGCTGTTTTTCGGTCCCCTTTCACAGAGCTTTGCGTTGGTTTAGCCCACAGTCCTCAGAACACTGGGGCTGCAGGCCGGACCGGGCCCCCTGAACAAAAATGGGAACTGTGTTCAGAGAAGAGAGTTTCCTGAGCGTGTGACCGTGAAGGACCTAGCCTCCCGAAGACTGAACGTCTCTGCAAGGAAGAAAATCACACTCCATGTACAGCTCTGCAGATTTTCCAAATCCCTGCTGGAAGATTTGAAGTTACTCAATGCAATTCTAGAAGTTTCAGGGATTAAAATGTCCCTGCGTTACCCCCTTTGATCCACCTTCCACATATTTCTTTGTAACATTGACTCCCTTTCAGTATATGGTTCTGTGAATGTTAACACACGAATACATTCTTGTAACCACCACCACAATCGAGAGATAGAATGTTTCCATGACTCCCCTCATACTGGTGTTTCTTTGTAGTCACATCCCCTCCCCTTCCCTAACCCCTAGCAAATACTAACGCGCTTCCCATCACTATAATTTTGTCTTTTGGGACCATCACATAAATGTAAACACAGAACATGTAAATTCTGAGACTGGCTTCTTTCACTCAGCACAATGATTTTCAAATTCATTCAGGTTGTTTTGCATATCTATAGCTCTCTCTTTATCTTTTTTTTTTTATTGCTGAGAACTATTCAACTGTATGGTCATACCACATTCTGTTTTATTCATTTACCCACTGAAAGATACCTGAGTTATTTTCAGTCTGGGGCAATTACAATAGAGCTGCTGTAAACATTTATATGCAGTTTTGTTTGTGTGTGTGACTCTAGGATACATGCTGGAGGTAGCATTGCAGTGTCATGTGATACATAGATATTTAACTTTGTAACAAGCTGCCATAGCGTGTTCTGCAGTAGCTGCATCATGTTGCATTCCCACGAGCAATGGGTGAGCATCCCAGGGGTCTTGCCTCTGCTCCATAGCTGTGCATTGTCACTGGTTTTTTAGGAATACTAATGGTTAAGTACAGTTATCTCACGGCAGTGTTAGTTTACGTTTCCCCAATGGCTTACAATATTGAGCATCCTATAATCCACTCATTTTTCTTCTGTATACTCCCTTTGGTTAAGATTATATAGAAATGCGTTGCCCATTTTTAAAAGTGGTTTTTGTTTTCTCATGGTGAATTTGGAAAAATTTTTTATATGTTCTACACATAAGACTTTTGTCAGATATGTGAGTTTGAAATATTTTTCCAATATGTTACTTGCCTTTTCATTTTATTAACAGTACCATTTAAAGAGTATTTTTTCAATAAATTTTGATACAATCCAGTTTATCATTTTTTAAATTTTTATGGATTGTACTATAGGAGTAACATCTAATAACTTCTCGTTTTATCCTATGTCACCAAATTTTTCAAAGTGTTGCATTGTTTAATATTTTACATTTAGATCTGTGATACATTTTGAGTTAACATTTGTATAAAGTGTGACATTTAGTTTGAAGTTTATTATTTTGCATGTGGATTATCATTGTTTTCAAAACAATTTATTGAAAAAGATGATTGCTTATTGAATTGCTTTGGTATCTTTGGAAAAAAACATGTAACTAGGAAAATACACTTGCATTTATTTTTTATTTATTTATTTATTTATTTATTTATTTATTTATTATTGTTGTTGTTCAGTTACAGTTGTCCCCAGTTTTCCCCCATTACTCTCTCCTGCCCAACCCACCCCCCTCTCTCAATCCTCCCCCCTCCCTCTTGTCTTTGTTCCTGGGTCCTTAATGCATGTCCTTGACTTGGAAAACATGAATTGGCTAGGTATTGTGATTCTCTTTGTAGATTTTCCTTCTGTTCCACTGACTTACATGACAATTCCTTTAAAACCACAATGTCATGATCGGTGTAGCTTCATCTAAGCCTTAACATCAGGTAATGTGAGTACTTCAAGTTTCTCCTAACATTTTGACAATTCTATATATTTGTATTTCTATAATAGTTTCAGAAATATGGGGTTAACTCTAGATTTTTCTATAATTTTTTTAATATTGTTTAATTATTATTATTCATTTATCTTTAGAGGGGAAGGGAAGGAGAGAGGGAGAGAAACGTCAATGTATGGTTGCCTTTTGTGCGTCCCCTGCTGGGAACTGGCCTGCAGGGAACCGGCCTGCAACCTAGGCACGTGCCCTGACTGGGAATCGAGATCGTGTGGTTCGCAGGCCCGCACTCAATCCACTAAGCTATACCAGCCAGGGCTAACTCTAGATTTTTAATAGTATTCCTTATAAGCCTAAGGAAGTTTCCTTGTATTCTTAGTTGATTGAGAATTTTTATTATGAGTGATGCTTCATTTTTGTCAATTTTTTGTATTTATTTATGTGATCATATTTTTTCTTCTTTAAGCCAGCTATTTTCAACCTTTTTCATCTCCCTACACACATAAACTAATTACTAAAATTCTGTGACACACCAAAAAATAGAGTTTTTGCAGATCTGATGAACTATAGATATAATTTGGATTCACTCACACCAGATGACTACTGTTATATTGGCTGTTGTCATATTTTTTATTTGACAATCTAAGGGAAAAGAGCTCAGTGCCTTTGACTAAATAGTCTGGTACCACATGTTTTAAAAACTCTTGTGGTTGAAACTGCTGCTTTAGGATGTTAATATAGTAGATTAAGTAGATTGATTTCCAAATATTAAATCAGCCTTGCATTCTCTGGAAAAATATTATATTGCCATTTTATATTTATATTTGGAAGGATTTGGTTTGCTAATGTTTTGTTGATTTTTTGTGTCTATGGGGTATTTGGTTTATAGTTTTCTTTTTGCAGTATCTTTTTCTGGTTTCGATATTAGACTAATACCACCCCACCCTCATAAATGAAAAATGTTGTCTCCCCTCTGTTTTCTAGAAGAGGCTTCTAGCACTGGTATTTATTTCTTCCTTATGTGTTTGGTAGAACTCTCCAGTATATCTATCTAGGTCTGAAGATTTCTTTTTTTGGAAACTTTTAAACTATAAACTTAATTTGTCAATAAGTACAACACTATTTAAGTTATCCAGGTCATCCTGGGTGAATTTTGGAAGTTGCAGTTGCTAAGGAATTGGTCAATTTCATCTGTTGCAGAATTTATTGTCATACAGTTGTTTATGAACACCTTTATTATTTTTTTTAAGTTGTGAACACTGTAGTTTTAGCTCAGTTTTCCCTTTGTTTAGTAAATCCTACCTTATCTCTATTTTTCCTGTTTAATTCCAATAAAGATACATCAGTTTTTATTGATCTTAAAAATAGGTTCTTGTTCAATATCAGATACTGTTCTTCCATTTAAAATTTTGTTTATTTATGAATATTATTCTAAGTGAAATAAGCCAATTGATGAAAGACAAATACCATATGATCTCACCTATAAGAGGAATCTAATGAACAAAATTAATTAATGAAAAAATAGAACCCAGGCATGGAAACATGGAACAGACTGAAAGTGAGCAGGGAGGAGGGGAGAGTGGGATAATGACGGAAAGAAGGGGAAAGGACTAGTCAAAGAACATGTGTGAATGACTCACGGACATGAACAACAGTGTGGAGATTGACTGGGGGGCAATGGGATGGGCAGAGGAGGGTCAAAGGGGGGAAAATTGGGACAACTGTAATAGAATAACAATAAAAAAGATTTAAAAAATTTTTGATTTCTGTTATTTTCCTTTATTTCTACTTGTTTGGGTATGTTTTGCATTTCTTAGTTTCTTAAGGTACACACTTATGTTATTTATCTGAGATTTCTCTTATTTTCTAATATAAATATTTAATGCTATGAATTTTTCTCTATGAAGTGCCTTAACTAAAGCCCACGACTTTTTATATATTGCATTTTCTTTTCTCGATTCAAAATATTGTCTTATTTGTCTTATTTCTCTTGACAATTCTTCTTTTACCATGTATTATTTAGAAGCACATTTTTTTAATTGTCAAGTGTTCAAAGATTTTCTTGTAATATTTGCTATTGATTTTTAGTTTAAGCTACCATGGTAAAATAATAAATTTTATATGATTTCAAATATTTTGAATTTTTTATTTTGTTATATAATGCAGGATGCACTCTTTCTTGGTGAGCATTTTGTGTCCACTTAAAACATATGTATTCTTCTGTTGTTGGGTGGAGTGTTCTGTAAATGTAAAAAAAAGAAAGTCCAGTTGATTGATGCTGTTACTTAGTTCTACTCTATCCTTGTGGACTTTCTATTTCTGTTTCCACTAATTCTACTGATTAATGAAAGCAGAGTTTGAATTACTAAAAGTAGAGATTATATATCCAAATGTAATTGTGGAGTTGTATACTTCTCAGCTATGTCAATTTTTGCTTTATATACTTTGAAGCTCTATTATTAGGATTTATTTTACACATTTGAGATTTGGGGTGAAAATCTTGTCTTCTTGGTGAACTGATTTTACTATCATTATGTAATGTCTCACTTTATCCCTGTTAGTGTTCTCTGCTATAGATTTACTTTGATATTAACGTACCTGAATATGAATTATAGTTTTCTCTTAATCAATAGTTGCATGGTGTAACTTTTCCATTCTTCCACTGTTACCACCTCCTACCCCCATCATTATAGGTGGAGTGAGTTTCACGTGGGCATGATATAGTTGGTGTGTTCTAAGAAACCATTCTTTGGTGATGAGAGTCGATATGCTGGCAACAGGTTCTCTTGGTTCCCCTTCATCCGAGGCTGACTTTATTATACCATTATTTTTGTGGAAATTTTCACTTGACAGAGAATTCTGAGTTGATGGCTCTTGTCTTTCAGCCTTTTAAAATATTTTCTCCCTTCATGTCTTTCATGCTTTCTATGAGGGATTTTTAGCCAAAGAAATTGTTATTTTCTGAAGTAATGGTTACTGTTTCCTTTGTCTTCAAGCTATTTCTTGGTTTTTACTTTCTAGCAGTTTGATTCTGAGGCATCTGGGTGTGGACTTCCTTGTTTGCTTGTTTCCTGTTTAGGGTTTGCTCCACTTTTGAATCTGTAAGTTTATGGGTCTTGCCAAATTTGGGAGGTTTTTCTGCCATTATTTCTTCAAGTATTCCTTCTGTACACTTTTTTTATTTCCTTTTGTGAATTTCATGTCTCAAATGTTAGATATTTCGGTATTATTCCACAGGTCCCTGAGATTGCTCATTTGTTTCTCAATCTTCTCTGTGTTCCTGTGATTAAACAAGTTCTATTGATCTATTTCTAGTTTATCGACTCTTCTTTCATCCTCAGTCTACTTATTGAGCCCATTCTATACTTTTGCTTAATTAATGTGTTTTTGCTTTAAATTTTCTTTATACCTTCTATTTTTATGAGACATTCTGTCTTCCCACTTGTTTCAAGGGTGTTCACCTTAATTCAATGAAGCATTTTCAAAATATTTGCTTTAAAGTCTGTCAGATCATTCCAACATCAACTTGAGCATCTCTTGATTCTCTATTCCCCTGTAACTTGATATTTTCTGGCTTCTTCCTATACTGAGTGTTTTTATTATATTCTGGATATGTTTGAATATTATATCATGAGCTTCTGGGCATTGTTTAAATCATATGGACATTTTAAATGTTTTTTAACATATTGGTGCATACAACTTGGAATGTGCCAAGTTTTAGGGTGAGTTTCTGAAATCTTTTCAGAACCTCCTCATTTTCTTGAACTCCCACCTTCAGTCCTCCAACAGGAAAGCTGAGGTTTCCTTGTTCCATTCTTGCACAGTTCTCAGTGGCGCCCCATACGTGGGGGGATCGAGCAGCAGCCAACAAAAGGAGAAAAGAAAATGGGAGTTTTCTCCTCCCTCCTGGACAACAGCTTCTATGATCAGAGATAAAGATGACACATCCTCAGAATTCAAGGTGTTTCTGGACAGCTATAAGCTGAAGTGTAATTATTTTTTTATTTGCTAGATTTTACACTGTGATTCAGTTGACATATAGCATTATATTAGTTTCAGGTGTACAACACAATGATTTGATATTTGTATACAGGGTATTGCAAAATGATCACCATGATACGTCCAGTTAACATTCATCATCACACATGGTTATACATTTTTTTCTTGTGATAAGCACTTTAATTAATTTTTAGAGGGCATTTACTTCATTCTCTCTGGTCATTAAGAAATTGATGTCTATTGCTTGAGCCAAAATTAGAGTGACTCTCCTGGGCTTCTCTCTCTTGGGTTCTGGACTGTGTTACATCCTGACTGGGGGTCCTGGTGCTGGTTACAGAGAAGGGGGTTGTGGGCCGGGTGGAGGCGGGCACAGGCGGGGAAGTGGGGCCATTTATAATTGTGTCAACAATAAAAATAAAGGAAACAACGAAACAAAACCAGCACTAAAAGATAAAAGGAAAATTCCCTGATAGTTCAGTTCAGTACTTTGAATCCTGATCTCCTTCATCTACCCTCCTGCTGCTACTTGATCTTTACAGTCTGGAAAGTGACTCCATGCATTTTCTCTGGGTTCTCTGCTATGTCCCATGAGACAGCAGCGTGGAGTTTGCTCACTCCTTTCATGCATATCTAAAACTCCTGCATTGTTCTGTTTTAACACATTTCCCTGAACACCTTCCTGGATGTTTTCCCCATGTCTAGCCTTTGCCTACTTCTGTAGCCCTATGCTTACCAAACTGGCACAAATCAGAGACCCATGGACTAAGATGCTAATGGGACTTCCTGAAATTGTGAAAAACTGAGGCCATATAATTCCATCAGTGTTGGATCATGTATTCTATCAGTTTCTCCCTTATCTATATGTACCTGGTTAACTGCTTCGACTTGGAAATTCACATCAAGTATTGACTTGAGATTGAGGTAGGTGTTCATCTTCTATTTACGCTCTTGGTGTACTGAACAGACTTTTTAAGAATGCTCACCTTACTAACTGTGACTCCTTTAAGGATAGTGTCTTTCTAATCTGTGTGACTTCAATGTCTAGAATCAAGTGGCTGTTTCATAAACATCTGTTTAATAAATGAATGTGGAAAGAAAGGAGTGAAAATTTACTGAGTGCTTGCTTTGTGTTTTTCTTATGTAATCCATGCAAGGGTAAAAGGACATGATTGGAATAGACATGTTTTGCAAATGCCTGTCCCTCACACTTCCTGTCCATAAACCGTGTTGAAGGTGAACTGCCCAAAGCCACAGCCTCTGCTGTCACAGACAGTTGGATCAGGGTGTTGAAGCTCAGCTTCCCAAAAGTCTGACTGACAACTTATGACTAAAAAGTAAATCGTGATTGGCTAAGCCAATCATCTTACACTTTCAGGAATTTTGGAATTAGGAAACTGAGAAAATGCAGCCAGCTGGAGCCAGAAGGCCACAAACAATTGGTACCATAGTGACAATAAGGGTTTTGGCCAACCTGATACAAGAGAAATATATTTTTCAGGGAGGAGACAGTGAATACATACAGAGAAACAAGATGTTTGGAGATGTTGGGAGAGAGGCCACTGGATGGGCTAGTCCCCTATTTCTTATCTGCTCTCCATTTACAGCTCCCAGGCCCTGAGTGTACACACCTTCATTTCTCAGCTTAGGTTCTCTTGGGACCTACAGTGCTGTTTTTAAAAGGAGCTTTCTTGAACTTCCTTGGGTGAATCTCTGTTGCTTGCAATATCCTGGTCCAAAGAGACACTGATTGTTCCTAACATGACAACCATTAGCTCCCTTTCCTCTTTTCTAATAAAATTTACATTTGGTTCAGATTTGTTGGCCTCCTCCATGTAGCCATGCTTTTCAGGGAAGGTCTGGTGCAACCCCAGCCCCTGAGGGTGACTTCCGTTTGGTTTAGGCAAAACATTGTGAACCTCTTCCTTTGATAGCAAGTGAATTATATAGGGGAAGGGTGTACAATTCTGTCCAACAAGATGTGAGAGGTGGTCAACTGGGGGACTTCTTGGAAGGGTTTTCTTTAAAACTAAAAATAAGACAACTGAGATATAACAATTTCTCTTTGTCCACTGGAGGATGTTGTTTCTGCATGGGGTGCTTAGAAATGTGACAGCTGTCTTAAATTCATGGCAGGACCTTTAAAACCATGCTGAGTGTTAAAACAGAAAAGTAAAAGGAAATTATGTTATTGATGACCTTGACGATACTGTTTGCTGGCTTAATTTTACCAAATTAGAGCTGCTCTATGTCTTAGTCCTTCCAAATTATTTAAATGATATGAAGAGCAGTTTTCTATTACTTGCAGAAAAAGAATCCTAATTAAAACATCCATCTACAGAGCATTATACAGATAAAAGTAATTGACCAACAATATGGTGACTTTTCTAATTTGTCCAATCTTAACCAAGACCCAAACCCAAATCTCTCTACATCAGCACAGAAGGATGTTAATTCCCCCTTACTTATGTTGCCCTATGTAACATAGCATGTTGGCCTTTTCCCCCATAATTGTACAGATCTTTTATCATTGAAAAATTGTAGTAATACCTTTCTTCAGTAATGGATTAGTCAAGGATACATTTCAAACTCTCTAGCATGGCATTAAACTGCCCTAAGAAAGTTGCCCATAGATTTTTTTCCTGACTCATAACTCTTCCTGCTGCTTCTTCCTGACCACCTGATGGTAGACAATGTCAATACTACACTTGTATCTCCTCACCTCCTTCCTATCCACTCTGTGTATCTTCCTACTCCACTTCCAGCCAATAACCGATAGTTGTACTAATGTCAGACAAGATTTCTGATTTCACATGGAGACATACATTGTGCATGTGTGTGTCTATACATACAAAAGGAAAGGATACAATGAATGCAGAACAAGTTCATTTAGATCAGATAAAAACTGGGGAATTTCCAGAACGATAGAAGAATGTGAGTCCTCATATCCAGTGAGAGCAATGTATCCTAGTCACCTTCCTTTTCTGCAGAAATAGTTCCTTCCCTTTCCTTCTACTTTATCACTTGGACTTGGTTCTCCTCCCACCTGCCTGGCCACACCTTCTTCATCTATTCCTCTCTGGCTTTTACTTCTCTTCAGCTTTTCCTTTAAATGTCAAGGTGCCTCTGGGCTCAAATCTTGAGGCCCTTTCTCTTCTATGTACACATGATGTTCCAGGATGATTAGTTACATCGATTTATACACCATCAAGAGGCTCTTCCCACTTAATGTCAGCAACTCTTACATGAAAACCCAGAACAAAAATGCCAACCAGGAGGCTCTTACCCATTATTTTCTTTTTTTTTAATTGTTGTTCAATTACAATTGTCCCCAGTTTTCCCCCATTACTCTCCCCCTTCCTACCTACCTCCCACTTCCCACATTCAATCCTTCTCCCTGCTGTTGTCTTTGTCCATGGGTCCTTTACACATGTTCTTTGACTTAACCCTTCCTCTTCTTTGCCCCATTATCACCCCCTTCCCATCTGGTTACTGTCAATTTGTTCTTTATTCCCATGTCTCTGGTTTTATTTTGCTTGCTTGTTTGTTTTGTTGATTAAGTTCCACTTATAAGTGAGATCATATGATATTTGTCTTTCACTACCTGGCTTATATCACTTAGCATAACACTCCCCAGTTCCATCCATGCTGTCACAAAGGATAGGAGTTCCTTCTTTCTTTCTGCTGCATAGTATTCCATTGTGTGAATGTACAACAGTTTTGTGATCTACTCATGTACTTGTGGGCACTTAGGCTGTTTTCAGCACTTGGCTATTGTAAATAGCACTGCTATGAACATTGGGGTGCAAAGATTCATTTGAATTGGTGTTCCAGGATTCTTAGGTTATAATCCCAACAGTGGAAATTGCTGGGTCAAAAGGCAGTTCCATTCTTAGTTTTCTGAGGAAATTCCATAGCAATTACTTTAAATAGAAAAAATACATTACATATCAATCTCAAACCCACAATTAACTTTCAAAGACACAATAAATTGATTATATCCCATTAATAAACTATCATGTTAAGATGCAAAATGTTTACACAGTGCCTCCTGATTCACAAACCATTAAAAATGTTGTTAACAGGTCCTTGCCTTGTCTTCAGTAGCATGACCTCTCTACAGTCTAAGTAACATACTCTACAAGTGAGGTATCCATTCGTTAACACTCAGAAAATTTCTAAATGCTTACCTGTGTGTATGTGTCTATCTCCCAGAGCCTTTCCTGTACCTCTGACATATCCCTACACTTGACTTAAATGTCCAACTACTCATGCTCTTGCTCCCCCTTCTGTCTCTTCCTTACACACAAAAATGCACACACAAGCCTACCTCTCTACTAGTCTTCCCGTTTTTAGCCAAAGTCACTACCACCATCCAAGATGTTTGAAGCAAATATTCTAGCTATATGATTCCTGATCCTCTTTTCCATCTACTGCCAATATCTAATCTATCAGTAAATCCTGTCTACTGTATTTGCAAAACACATCCCACATAAATCCCACTCTCTCTGCACTAGAACGTTATAATCTACATAGGGCCCAGCAACGGTTTTTGCCAGGCGGGGTTCCGAGGAAAGTCTCCAGACTTCTCTCCCTGTGTCACTCTTGCTCCTCAGCCACCTGTTTTCTATGAAGCCACCAGGGAATATAATCTACTTAGAACATTGCAAAAGCTTACCATTTTCCATAGGATAAAATATACACATTCCAAAATCTGAGTGGTATAGGAAGAGGTCCTGAGGTCTGTTCTCTCTGCATCTACATTCACCCACTAAAGGCCCCCAGAGGTGCTGCACCTTCCAAGAACCCCAAGACCCCATAGAACATACTGCGAAAACTCCTGATTTTTAAAATGTAATTAAAATGTTTAAAAATTATGATAAAAATAATAACATTTCCAACATCAAAACTATAAAGCAGAGGACCTCCAGCCAAGATGGAGGCATAGATAGATATACAGTGCCTCTTTGCACAACCAAAAGAAGGTCCACAACAAATTAAAAAACAAACAACCAACCAGAACTGACAGAAAATTGAACTGTATGGAAGTCCGACAATCAAGGAGTTAAAGAAGAAACATTCATTCAGACTGGTAGGAGGGGCGGAGATGGGCAGCCGGGGCTGAGAGGACTCACCGCAAGGCAGCAGTTAGAGGACTTGTGTGGGAGAGGCAGCAGCTGGCAGAGCAGGCGGTCCTACATTCACAAGTGGATAAACCTGGAAGAACAACTGGGGAGTGAGATAAAACTTGCAACCCAGGGTTCTGGCACAGGGAAATAAGGACTCAAAACCTCTGACTGAAAATACCTGTGGGGGTTGAGTTAGCAGGAGAAACCTTCCAGCCTCACAGGAGAGTTTGTTGGAGAGACCCACAGGGTTCTAGAATGCACACAAACCCAACCACACAGGGAATCAGCACTAGAAGGGCCCAAGTTGCTTGTGGGTAAAGGAGGAAGTGACTGAAAACCAGCAGAGAGGGAAACAAGTAGCACTGTTCCCTCTGAGAACCCTCTCCCACATACAGCATCACAGCATAGCAATCTAGGTTGCCCTGCCCTGGTGACTACTTAAGGCTTCACATAATAGGCACATCAAGACAAAGATTGGCCCAAATGAAAGAACAGATCAAAGCTCCAGAAAAAATACAACTAAGCAATGAAGAGATAGCCAACCTATCAGATGCATGGTTTAAAAGACTGTTAGTCAGGATGCTCACAGAATTGGCTGAGTACGGTCACAAAATATAGGGAAAAGTGAAGGCTATGAAAAGTGAAATAAAGGAAAATGTGCAGGGTACCAACAGCAACAATAAACTGGGACTCAAATCAACAGCTTGAACCAGAAGGAAGAAACATTTAACCACAACAGAAAGAAGGAACAATTCAAAACAGAAAGAATTCAAAAAAATTAGGACAGGCTTAGGAACCTCCAGGACAACTTTAAATGTTCCAACATCTGAATCACTGGGGTGCCAGAAGGAGAAGAAGAAGAGCAACAAATCGAAAACTTATTTGAACAAACAGTGAAGGAGAACTTCCTCAATCTGGCAAAGGAAATAGACTTCCAGGAAGTCCAGGAAGCTCAGATAGTCCTAAAGAAGTTGAACCCAAGGAATCATACATTAAGGCACATCATAATTACTTTACCCAATATTAAAGAGGAGAGAATCTTAAAAGCAGCAAGTTACCTACAAAGGAGTTCCCATATGACTATCAGCTGATTTCTCAGAAGAGACCTTGAAGGCAAGAAGGGGCTGGCAAGAAGTATTCCAAGTCATGAAACATAAGGACCTATATCCAAGATTACTCTATCCAGCAAAGCTATCATTTAGAATGGAAGGTCAGATAAAGTGACCTTCCCAGATAAGGTCAAGTTAAAAGAGTTCCTCATCACCAAGCCCTTATTATGTGAAATGTTAAAGGGACTTATCTAAGAAAAAGAAGAAAATCAAAACTATGAACAGTAAAAAAAACAAAAACAGAAACAAACTAAGCAAACAACTAGAACAGGAACAGAATCACAGAAATGGAGATCATATGACGGGTTATCAGCAGGGAAGGGGAGAATGGGGGAAAAGGTACAAGGAATAAGAAGCATAAATAGTAGGTATAAAATAGATAGGGGGAAGTTAAGAATAGTATAGGAAATGTAGAAGTCAAAGAATTTATATTAATGAGATGGACTTCTGGCCAAGATGGAGGTGTAGGTGGAAACACTGTGCTTCCTTGCACAACCAAAATTAAGGACAACAAAGATTTAGAAACAAAAGCCAGGTCAGACAGAAAATTGAATTGTATGGAACTCCAACAACCATTCATCCAGACTGGTAAGAGGGGCGGAGTCGGTGGCTGGTGGAGAGTGGTCAAGGCAGAAAAAAATGTTGGGTGGTAGACCTGGGTGTGCAGGCAGTGCAGGGCTAGAAGTCCCTGGGTGCAGGGAGGAAACGAGCAGACACAGTGAGGCACACAAGGCTGCTGGCTGATTGTGGTCACACATTGGTGTGCAGATAAACCAGGCAAAAATGGGCAGCAAGACAGACTGTGCAACCCAGGGCCCCAGCACCGGGAAATAAAACCTAAAAGTACCGATTGAAAACACTTGCAGGAGTTCAGGTACTGGGAGGGACTCCCAGCAGCACAGGAGAGTTCGTTGGAGAGACCCATAGGGCCCAAGAATGTACACAAGCCCACCCACCTTGGAACAAGCACCAGAAGTGCCAAATTTGCTTGTGGGAAGTGGTGGAAGGGACTGAAATACGAGGGGAGAAACTGCCATTGCCCCTCTCTGACCCCGCCCCCACATATAGCATCACAACCCAGCAACTGGGTTGCCCCACCCTGGTGAACACCTAAGGCTTCACCCCTTATACATAGTAGGCGTGGCCAGACCAAAAAATTATGGCTCAAACAGAAGAACAAATCAAAGCCCCAGAGCGAGCACTTTTAAGCAACCAAGAGATAGCCAACCTATTAGATGTATAGTTCAAAACAATGGTGATCAGGATGCTCAAAGAACTGGTTGATTTTGGTCGCAAATTAAATGAAAAAATGAGGGCTACACTAAATGAAATGAAGGAAAATGTATAGGGAACCAATAGTGATAGAAAGGAAACTGGGATGCAGATCAATGGAGTGGACCTGAAGGAAGAAAGAAAGAACCAACCAGAAAAGAATGAAGAAACAAGAATTCAAAAAAAAAAAATGAAGAGAGGCTTAGGAACCTCCAGGACATCTTTAAACGTTCCAACGCCTGAATTATAGGGGTACCAGAAGAGGAAGAGGAAGAGCAACAAGTGGAAAACTTATTTGAACAAATAATAAAGGAGAACTTCCCCAATCTGGCAAAAGAAATAGACTTCCAGGAAGTTCAGGAAGCTCAGAGTCCCAAAGAAGTTGGACCCAAGGAGGAACACACCAAGGCACACCATAATTACATTACTCAAGATTAAAATGAAGGAGAGAATCCTAGGAGCACCAAGAGGTAAGGAGACGGTAACCTACAAAGGAGTTCCCATCCGACTGTCAGCCGATTTCTCAAGAGACCTTGCAGGCAAGAAGAGGCTGGAAAGAAGTATTCAAAGTCATGAAACACAAGGACCTACATCCAAGGTTACTCTATCCAGCAAAGCTTTCATTTAGAATGGAAGGTCAGATAAAGTGCTTCCCAGATAAGGTCAAGTTAAAGTAGTTCATCATCAGCAAACCCTTATTATATGAAATGTTAAAGGGACTTATCTAAGAAAAAGAAGATAAAAATGTATAATAAAATGACAGCAAACTCACAATTATTAACAACCACACCTAAAACAAAAACAAACTAAGCAAACAACTAGAGCTGGAACAGAACCACAGAAATGAAGATCACATGGAGGGTTAGCCACAGGGGAGTGGGAGGAGGAGACAGAGGGGAGAAGGTACAGAGAAAAAGTAGCATAGACGGTGGGGAGAAAATAGACAGGGGAATAGCAAGAGTAGTGTGGGAAATGTAGAAGCTAAAGAATTATGACACATGGACATGAACTAAAGGGGGGGATGTGGGTGGGAGGGGGTGTGCAGAGTGCAGGGGAATGAAGGGGAGGAAATGGGACAACTGTAATGGTATAATCAATAAAATATATTATTTTTAAAGATTTTATTTATTTATCTTTGGAGGGGAAGGGAAGGAGAGAGGGAGAGAATATCAATGTATGGTTGCCTCTCGTGGGTCCTCTGCTAGGAACTGGCCTGCAACCCAGGCATGTGCCCTGACTGGGAATTAAACTATGATCCTTTGGTTCGCAGGCCCACACTCAATCCACTGAGCTACACCAACCAGGGCCAACGAAATATATTATTTTTAAAAAGAACATATATGTACAACCCATGGATATGAAGTAAGAGTGGGAATATGGGTAGGATAAAGGGTACAGGACAGAGGGGAATAAAGGGAGGAAAATGGGACAACTGTAATAGCCTAATCGATAAAATGTTTTTGAAAAACTGTAAAATACACTTGACTAAATCTAAAAAGAGGTATTTAAGAACTTCATAGAGAATATTGTTAAATTTAGGCAAATTTTAAAAAAGTTAAATGGAGACAGACAACATGATCACAGGTTAAAAGATCAAAAATGATGCCGGCATCAGCTCTCCCTAAATGAAGCTATATTTTAAAGGTAATTACAATGAAAATATCAACACGTTGTTTAAAAAATTTTTAAATTGATCTTAAAATCAATAGGAAACCTTGTCAGCAAGATAACTAAGATGATTTTGAAAAAGAAGGAGGAAGAGGACTTAGCACACAAATATCAGTGTGTTCATACCAGTACCACTATTAAAATACGAGGACAGAGGGAATGGCTAAATACTCAGTGTCTCTGAGCCCAGACACAGGCACAAAAGCACAGTGCATATGTGTGCATGTGTGACTGGGCACACGACAGGTAGCTGATCACCAATATTTAACAGATCATGGAACATGTTTTTTGTTTTTGTTTACCTATCAGCTAATTGACTAGCTAAAAAATAAATAGGAGAACATTACAATTCTGTTTATTTTGTCTCATCTCTACCACCCATACACTTTAAATGTCCTTCTTTAGAAGAAGGAGAACAAAATATCTAGGCAAGAGTAGAGCAGGCAGAAATTATAAGGGTAAAGACTAACTAAGAATAACTGCATATAGTTAGACTTGAGGGCTGCATGACTGGCTTTCAACTCCTCAAGGTGACTGTGGAGCTAGTCTGAAGCAGCACCTGGTTCCACGGAGGTTCCACAGACGAGGAGGTCGATGGAGGTCAGTTTTGTCTCAGTCAGTGTAGACAGCACTTTGTCGTAGCTGGAGGCCACATGGAGTTGTGGCAATAAGGGTTTGGAGTCAGAAAGAGCCAGGTTCACGTCACTGAGACTTGACCGTTTTGTCATTGAATTTAGAATGCAGCAAAACACAGCAATAAGAAGTATGGATTCTGGATCCTACTGTCTGTCTTCGAAACCATTCTGTAGCTCTAGGACCTTGAGTGAGTTGTTTAATTTCTCTGAGCCTCGGTTTCATCATCCATAAAATGGAGAAAATAAGAGTACCTACCTCATAAGGTGTTTGGAAAGATTAAATGGCCTCATATATCTAAAGCATATAGGAGAGCCCCTGGCCCACAGGAAGCCTTGAAAGTGGTAATAGTAACAGCAGCAGAACCTATTTTAAAGTGCTATGATGAGGGGTAAATTAAATGACATATAGCAAGCTTTGGGCACAGTGCCTAAAACATCCACAATGCCCTATAAAGCTTATTTTCTTTCTTCCCCTTAAGTTGTCTGCAGAAAGAACAAATGTCCCTCCAGAGGTGGTGAGTTCCCCATCAACAGAAGTGTTAAAGAAACAGTTGGTTAATCACATCTCCAGAATGTTACAGTGAAGTGTTTGAAACTAGGTAGAGACCAGGATTAGGCAATTCCTGAGCTCCCCTTCAAATTAGAGATTCCATGATTAAGTCGGAAACTTTTGGAAAGTCTGTCAAAGGGGAACTGTGGGTAACCCAAACTTTCCTGAAATTTCCAGCTCATTTTCCAGGATAAATGCAGCCCCCATCTCCCTACACAGCACACCAAATATTAACACACACACACGCACAAACACACGCATGTACACAGAGGCATCATTCATATGTTGTAACATGAATCTTTTCACCACAATGACCACAGTTGTCAGTGAAAGAAATACTCTTGTTCAGTCCAATGCACTTGGGTAGCCCAAATAAACAATAGTATAATACCCTGCATTTATCCAGCACCCTTTGGGGCAAGAGCTCACACTTTATACATATTTCTCGTTTATCATGGCCACATTCCTGGGAGACAGGCTGCCCCTCAGAGAGGCAATGGCCTTGGGCTTCTGCTTTCAAGCCTGGCTGGTGGAGAGTTGTTGCTTGCGGCATGTAAGACGTGCAGTACTTAAATGTCCTCCAGCCTTCTTGGGCCTGGCTAAGTGGCCTTTCATGACAGAGTTCTGAAGCCGTCTTGGGAGCCACACCACCTCTGGTCTCAGCTGTTTCTCATCACCGCTGGGAGTTCTATCACGTGGGTTAAAAACAGTCAGGCTCTCCTCAGAATCCTTGTGATGTGTTTCAGCAAGAGCGCCCCCTTGAGTGTGCTACAGTATCTGGACCAGCTCCAGAGCAATCTGCAGAAAGTTGGAGGGTTCTGTGAACTCCGGCTTGTGCCACTTCCTAGCTATGTGACCTTAGGGAAATTAATTAACTTTTCTTAGCTATCTGACCTAGAAAACAGGTCCTGTAAGACATGATTTGCTAGGCTACTATGACACTAACATGGAATAAAGCATGTAAAGTCCTGTGGGTCTGCGGTGAAACTTGAATTTAAAGTATCTATTATTTTATAGGCATCATCTTGCCTCTGGGTTACTGAGCTCACTGTTTCTACCCACCCAGTGTTATGGGCTGAACTGTGTTATCCCTAAATGTATGGGCTGAAATCCTAACACCCAGGACCTCAGAATGTGGCTATATACTTGTAGATGGGGTCTTGAAAGAAGTCATTAAGTTAAAATGAGGTCATTAGGGTAGGTCTTAATCTGATATGGCTGGTGTCCTTATGAGAAGAGAAGACTAGAACCCAGACACACACAGAGGGACAAACATGTGAGCATCCAGGGAAAAGATAACTGTCTATTGTGCAAACCGACAAGACAGGCCTCAGAAGAAATCAACCGTACCAACACCTTGATCTCCGACTTCTGACCTCCAGAACTATGGGACAATTTCTGTTGTTTAATCCACTCTGCCTGGGGTACTTTGCTATGGAAGCCCACACAGACTAATATATCCAGTTTGAGTCTACAACCATTAGCCCCAAACCTCAGGTCATAAGATCCCTTTGAAAGAGGAGGTAAATAATGTTCCAAGGTTCAGGAGGACATTTAAGGAAACAGAAGCTATTATTGTACACAGGAAACCCATTGGATAAGCCCCTTGGCAAGAAAGGAAAATCAAAGCCGAAAGATCACCAGATTTGAGTCAGAGGTCAGAGCGAGTCCCATCTCTACCAGGGTTTAGCTGTAGAAACTTTGATAGTCGTTTATCTCTACATGTTTTGATTTTGCTCAGGTAAATTCACCTATTTCCCACACCAGAACATATTTAACCACCTGGACCAAGTTAGTAACCTTTGCACATTCTGGGCATACCCCAGTTACTGGTTTGTTCTAGACAAATCATAAGTGTTCCTCAGATGTGTAGAACCGGCAGATTCTATTTGGAGTTATTCTTTTTAAAATTTTATTTAGTTATTTTTCAAGTACAGTTTTCTATTTCTCCCATCCAAGCCCACCCCGCCCCATGTGGAGTTATTCTTAATCCTTCACTTTTGAGTTAGATGAAGAGACAAATGTACATTCTGATGAATGTCGCTGTTATTACAGAAAAATAGATGCCATGGAATCACAATGAATGAAACATGAATGTTGGCATTTTCTACTCAGATGTCTTACAGGGAAGTAGACAATAAATAATGTTTTATTGAATAGCCAAATCTCATCATACCTGTTCTACATAGTTGGTGTAAAATGAATGTTGAATTGCATGATGTATGTAATTCTTGAGATACATTTTAGGTAAAAATAATTATTTCTGAAGGTAAAACAATATGTTTATGGATAATTAATAATAATCAACCTCACTAATCATACCCCCAAAACCATTGCTACCCTAACGACATCCATCTGTGTCAAGAGATCCTAAAACTACTCAAATTTTGTTCCTGTTCTACTTTTCTTTGCAAAGTACCCTCTGCTCTAACTTAGACAATGTATGAGTCTTTATGTTTTTCCTTAAGGTATCTATGTGACATTTCTTGTGTTGCTGTTTTCTTATTATAGTCAATTTCCTATCACATAATTTGTTAACTACTTTGTGAGTTTTAAGAATTGATTCATATGTTTTAACTGCTATGGGTTTCTGAGATGGAAATCCCAAAAAAATGGTTATGTTGTTATTTTGTCTTGACTCAATAAAAAATTGTCGGAAAAAAAGCACTCTTAGAGGGCACTTTTATGCCTTTGGAACCTCCTCACAAATGTACACACCAGCCTCATACAGTGGAAAGGTCTTGAGTTTGATACTCAAGGGGCTCCGGGTCCACATCCCACCCCGGCTACTGGGGCACTAAAGGGACTTGGGGCTGTTACTTTACATCCTCCCACTCAGTTCCCATTTTCTTAATTGGTTAGATGGAAAGGTCGTAGAATCAACCTCACAGAGCCCCTGTGGATGTAAAACTGCTGGCAAGGACGACTGTGAGGGTGGGGATTCTGTGGCTGATGAGGGTGGGTAACCCCCTCTCCACTCAAAAGCAGATCCATTCAGAGGAAACTGAAGGATGTTACTTAGCAGTCATGTTTCTCCCCACTAGACACAAGAGCAGTGACTGTCTGATTAAGTCCCTACCATACACATTAAGCACTCACAATACACTAGAGATAGTGGCTGCTCTCGGAACTTTGTAATTCAGCTGAGAAGAAGGCTTAGCAACTGGGCAGTATCTTCAAAGTTGTGTCAACTGTTCTAGGTAATGGGGTCCAAGCAGCAGCAAATAAAAATGGAAATACACACACGATGTACCCCTGCAGAGCTTACAGTTCAGTGGGGAGACAGACATGCACAGGGTAAATAGGTGAATGGAGAGCAAGTCCAGTGATGATGGGTGCTAAGGTGATAAAGTGAACAGGGTGCTGGGTATGGGTCATGGGTTGTCATTTTCTCTGGATTAGCCAGAGGTGCCACCAGAAAGATAGCATTTGTGTAAATATGTGCAGGAAACAATACGTCTTTAATCATATGTCACTTTCTCAGTGACAAGTTATAACAAGGGACAAATGCTGTAAGACACCACCAACAGTCTGAAGTCATACCAGGGAGCCTGGCAGGGGGTGTGTGCTCCCTTAACAGTGCCTAGGTGACGTTTCTTCATCTTCACCTGGAGAACAGCCAGTCTTTACAGGACCTGTCCTCTGTGCTCATCCAGTGGCCAGTACCACTGCGAATTAACAGTAACAAAGGTCTCTGAAGATTTGTGCCCATTTCATGGCCAAAAGACTACTACCTGAAACATTCGGTAGGCACAATTAGGGAGATAACATTGAATACATCAAGGCAATCCTTTTATATCATCACCATTGTAGTTACATGCAGATAAATACATCTGCATATAATTTGTTGGGAGATGAGGAGCCTGAAGAGATTTTGATGACCACCTAGCACAGTCGATCTCTCCAGGGGAAGTGAGCTGAGCGCTCACTGCAAAAGAGCTTAGATCAGCGCTCGGAAGCCAAGCACTATCTCTATGTTTCTCTCCGGAGAAAGTCCAGTGGCTTAGAAATCCCAATCTATAATACACCCAATCCTAGAGGGGAAAACATGAGACATGCTGGACTTCAGTGTCCCTCTTCCTTCCTTCCGCAGGGCCCAGGCCTGCAGGTTGGCCAGCTGTCTCTCTTGGGCCAGGAGGAGTGCGAGAAAGAACGAGTTATAAGAAATTTCCCCCTAGGGTTGGGTGGCCTGTGCAGGCTGGGCTCTCCACACAGCACGGCTGTGGTTTCTGCTAGCTCTGAAGATTGCCAGAATGCTCGCAGGGATTAAAAACAGGAACTCCAATGATCCACATAAACGGTATTTTCCTAATGGTAATATTCCGCGCATTTAAAGGACACAAGTCCTTGGATTGTGCAGGGAAACAGGACCTCTCCTGGTTCTTCCTTTCACGTCAATAACTCCACTCTGTGAGGCCTATGTCATCTTTTTTAATACCCACTCAGCCTGTGACATGTCAGCTTAGGCAGTTTGGGTGCTGAGAGTTTTGCCTTTACTGCCTGCCCCCAAGTGTGTGGGGCCATTCCATGTGTGACTGAACACCAGAAGAGTTTCAAAGATGCGGAGATAAATTTCTGATTAGTTGCAATATGTGTCCCAGTCTGAGAACTGTGTGTGCTGCGCTGCATACGGACAGTTCACTGGGAGTCTAGACAGCAGACATCCTGCAGGGCACTCTGGCAGATGCGTAAAGTGGAAAAACTTTGCTCCCTGCCCGCTGGCAGCTGAGCATCTAGCATGCAATTCAGATCAGAATAATTAGTTCTCCGATAGGAATAAAAGCCAGCAGAAAATTTCTGAAGGCCAGTTTGTATCAATGATCAAGAGCTTTTTAAAATATCCTTATACTATTAGAAATTTGTCCTATAGAAATTATTAGAGCTATATGTATAAACATATTCTTTGTACCACTATTCACATTATGGGAAAAAATGGGGGAAATTTTAAAATACTCAATTATAGGGAATAAGAAATAAATTTTAATGCAGCAATAACATGGATAATTACCCAGCCATTAAAAAATATGCTCTTCAAGACTGTCCAACATCAAAAAATTACTTACATGGTAAAGATGTGATATGAAAAAAATCAGGATACAAAATTATACATATATAGTAAGATTTCAGAATTTTGTCCTGACAAGTGTGTGCCTATACATTTATTGGAAATGACAGCAGGTATCCCTGGCTGGTGTCATCAGTGACATTCACTTGACTTTTGCATGGAAACGTTCTTTTACACTCAGTACTAAGCATCCTGTTATATCACATTATGCCACATCATCCATAGTGATGTCAGTCAGGGTTGGCATACTATGGCCCATGGTCCAAACCCACCCACCTTCTCTTTGGTAAACAAAGATTTATTGGAGTACAGTCATGCACATTTGTTTACATAGTGTCTATAACTGCTTTTGCACAACAGTAGAAGTTGAGTAACAGGGACAGAGATCACTCAGCCCTCAAAGCCTAAAACATTTCCTATATGGCCCTTATTTAAAGACTTTGCTGATCCCTGGTATAAATGTAAACCACTGATTCTCAGTAAGGGGGAGTTCACCCCCTAGGAATCATTTGTCAGTGTCTGGATATGTTTCTGGGCATCACAACTGGGAATGTCGGTGGTGCTATTGGCATCCAGTGGGCAGGAACCAGTGATGCTCCCCAATGCCCTGCAATGCACAACACAGCTCTACACAGTGAAGAACTGTCCATCTCAAAATGCCAGCAGGCCTGTGCCCCAGCAAATCTCATGGAGACATAGAGTTAACCACTCTAGTGTTCCTGCCAGATGACAGATTTGACCAGCCCATGCCTTTTGAGATCCTTTCATGAGATGAACATGTCATCTTTGTGGATGACAACTTAACTTCATTCTTTGTCATCCCTGTGCCTTTTTAAAAGATGTTTTGCTCATGCTTGTTGCCACTCCCTAAAGAGAGTTCTTTCTGACCTGAGAAAATCAAGTAACTTTGGGAATAGGGGATCACCGGAAATAAAACATTACTACTATAATGCATATACTCCTGTCTATACACTTAAAAAAGATAGAGTAAGCAACTATTTTAAAGATTGGAGATTCCTTTGAATGTGTTTGAGTCCCCGTCTTGTTCTAAAGAAACCTAAAACATATATTTTTAAAAGAGCACAGGGAAGCTAAAGCAATTGCTGGTGTATCAGCTCAGTCACTGTTGAAAAGGCAATATTCTATCTATTAGACTCAGTGCTCTTAATTTAAGATAGAAAAAATGGTTAATGTGAGTTGATAATTATGGATGCCAAACCTGGAAGAAAGTGATTATAAGTTCTGTTGGAGTCCAGCTCTTTCTACTTTTGTCTCCTAAGGACTATTCTGTATTTTGGATAATGTGCATGCAACCATCTCAGTCTCAATCTCCAAGAGCTGGCCAATCTTCTGGGAGATGGATTGAGTGCAAATCTGAAACAACTAAGACTACAGTAAGCAAGAGTTTCTTCACTAACACTCAGTACCTTCTGGTTCAAGGAGATCATAAGCCATGATGGTCTGGGGGAAGGCCCACAGCCACCACGCTCTGAGCTCTGTGCCCAAGGTAAGCCCAAGCGCAACACACACAATGCCCTCCTTTGCACAACAAAGATCATGACAACCATATTCATAGATTTGTGTGAAGAGACAATGACGTTTAGTTCGGTACATGGTAAGTTGTACGTGCTATGTAAGTATTAGCTATCTTTTATTGTTTTTCCTCTTAATGCTCGAAATGATTCTTGGGGGCAGCGTGACCAAATTTTTCCATGTATAATGTGCTGCTGTGTATAGTGTGCACCTGGGTTTGGGCTCAAACTTTCAGAAAAAATAATCTTCTATTTTAATTTTTAATTTAATTTTTATTTATTTATGTTTAGATACTTGTTGTTTGTATTATAAAGGAATCTCAGTATTTATTTTTGGACACATTATGGTACAAGAAATTTTGTGTAACAAATAATTACAAACATATGAACAGATACAAGGTATTTCAGGTACTATCCATGTATAATGCGCATCTTTATTTTTTCCTCAATTTTTTTGGCAAAAGTGCACATTGTACAGGGCAAAACACGGTACTAAACCAATATTTAAAATGCAGACACGGAGACCCTAAGAATTTAAGCAGCTTTCTAGGCTTCTCAGAGCTGATAAGCAATGAGGCCGACATGCTGATATTACCAGAATAGTTGCGGTGGCCCAACAAGATCGCCACCCTTGACGGACCGCTCACGGCATCACGTAGGCTTCCTTACCTCTCGTGTTTGACAGCTCGCCCATCCACGCACCCCTCTCTCGTCCACCTGTCAAAACCAAAATGGCAGCCTGGCCCATGGTGATCCCAATCCAGCGTGGCAGTCTTATGTTCTTAAAGTCTGCCCTGAGTTGAAATCATTTCACTCTTCGTGCCTTGCCCTCATTTCAAAGGCTTCGAAGGCCCCCATTTTTGGGTTACAAAAACAGTCCTAAAGAACAACTTCTGCCAAATCGCAAGTAATTGAGCAAATTATGCTTCCTAATCACCCATCTCTCTTTGCATCTCAGCCGTCAAACCCCTTCTCCTGACGTGCTTCGGGGGCCCCCAAGCTTTCCAGCCTCTTCTCTGGTGTCATTCTAATTGGCACTAATAGCTTCACCAAAATTCAGGCATCAAAAAGGTCCCACCAATCAGTTTATCCTTTGACCCTGAGCGCTGGCTTCTCCGTCAAGTTCAGGCATTGCTAATCCACCTAGCTGTTCCTTAGAACAGCTCTTTTTATCTGCACCTTTTCTTCTTCCACTAAGAGCTAAAATGATGACCAGCTGCATTCATTAAAGTGTCCCTGCCCCTCAGTGACCCATAAACCTGCCATGTGGGCCTGCGTCTGTGACTCCTCACGGCCCTTTGCAGTTTGTCTTCCCTTAGCATGACCTGCAAAGAGGAGAGGCATCCCCTGGGGCACCCTCCCCCCACCCCAGCCCTTTCTTCCTCACACCTGGAAGGTGAAAAGCCAGGCTCCTTTGCAGAGCCCTCAATTTCATCACCTTTGTTCCTGTCCCAGGGTGAAAGATCAGACAGGTGACAAGAGTGAGGTCACAGCCAGGGCTGTCAGAAAGTAGAAAACAGGGGACCTCAGAGGGGATGAGACCTAAGAGGATTTTTTTGTGTTGTGCCTGTTCAAACTAATCCTCTCAAAGCCATACCATAAACAAAGTGTCCTCTTTTTTGGAAAAAGAAAGGCGGTGAACACCTGAAAGGTATTTATGACTCCACCATTCTCTCCCTCAGCGCCATCAGCCTTCTCACGTGTCTGGAACACCCTTGTCTTCTCCCTCCAAGCTCAGAGCAGACCCAGGTCTTTGCCAGGAACAGGGAAGCATTTTCATCCCCCTGGACTCTCGCTGTAATGTCTGGCATCCTTTCTGAGAAACACTGCATGGTGGGATGCCTGAAAAGAGTACTTGTCTTTGTAATATTAATCCTTTGCAGTAAACCTTTGAGGTAAGGGAGGTGTTTTGACTTCCAACAGACATAATGAGTCACTGGCATCCCGTGTCCTGGGAGAGTTATTGGCAGCTCATGAACTGGAAAGACAATGAGAGGAATCAGGGTCTGAGCTGAAGCCCAGATGGCAGCCCCCTAATTTTGTCCGCACAATTGTGGAAGCAATTTTCCCGCTGGTTCTTCAAAAAGAAGAAAACTTGTAGTCAGATAAGATAGGTAAAAGGTGTGGAAGGTGTTCAAGGAAAAAGAAGACAGTGAGAAATGACAGGGAAATTCCTGGAGATCCTCCATGCCCACCCCACTGTGTCCCTGGAAAGAAGAAATATCGGGAAGTGGCGGTATTTAACTTTAGACTCAGAAAAGACTGGATTATCCACCTAATTTCACCACTGACTTGGGCGAATTGCAGAAATCTTCTGTGTGGCTTCTCTTCTCTGTCAACAGGCACTGACATCCTCTTAAACATGGCACTGAGATCTGTATGAGCCCATGTGAGGTTGTATTTAATTCCTTTCTCAAAACAGGCTCAAAGATGAGTACTCTTACAATCATCTTTCCATCACCCATGACATAACGGAATTGTACAGAAGCTAAAAAATGTCGCTAACCTGGTAGAGTAAGGTGTGGCCCTCTGCAGATAGACACTGTCACTCAAATCACTGCGAGCCCCTCTCTCTGCCTCCCAGCCTCTGAAGGTAAATCAGATAAAGGGGCTGAAAGAAGTAGAGAAGCTCCTGGGAATCAGCATTTGTTCTTTGATGTGAGGTCTCCACCTCTTTCCCGTATACTCTCTGCCTGCTTCACCCCTACTACTCTGAGCATGTCTTCCCTACGTAGCCTTTTATTAAAAGCCAAACTCTGAACTGGGATCCAGCTGATTCCTGGGAGGCTAGTACTGGCTATGAACTCAATTTTTATCTTTCCTTCTCAAGATACTTCTGCTTTATTTTTATTATTTCTAAGATTTTATTTATTGATTTTTAGAGAGAGGGGAAGGGAGGAGAGAGGGAAACATCAATGTGCCAGAGAAACATTGATTGCTTCCTGCACACCCCCAACTGGGGCTGGCCTACAACTCAACCATGTGCTCTGACTGGGAATTGAACTGGCAACCTTCTAGTTTATGGTACAACACCCATCCCACTGAGCCACACCAATCAGGGCAGTAGTTCTACTTTAATAGATAAGAGTTGAGACATTTATCCACAGAACTAGGTTAAAAATTAACCTATCTAATTGGAATGATTTAACTAATCTGATTAGATCCTCCAAACATTTCTTGAGAATGAACAGAAACCTGAGCATGACTCCTAAAGGCAAGGAACATACAGTCCAGTAGGGGCATGAGGCCTTCACAATAATCCACACACAGGTACAGACAGGTGAAAGCACTCACCTTAGAGAACAGAGAAATGGTAGATGGGAGTCCGAGGTAGGGAGACATGTAGAGAGGTTGTTCCTATAAATCAGGAAAGAGATGAAGCAATAGTAGTAGCGATGGGGTGTGGTGGAGTGATTTGAGAAATAATGAGAACTTGAATGTCAGGGAGAGAGAGTGAGAAGAAAGGCAGGGAGGGACAATGGATGCCACAAGGTGCTGGTTTACTAAACTGGACTCCCCGAGGTTAGGGCAAGGTTGAAGCTGCATTTGGGGCAAGGTGGAGACAGAGATGGCATGGAAGAAAGATGACATGGTGAGTGTGGCATGAGTCTGAGCAGTCACAGTGGGGTGTCTGGCCGCAGTGAGACATCTTAGTTTGGAGCTCCGGAGGAGGGTTGGGTTGAAGACAGAATAAGGGACCCATTAACAAACATGACTATTATTGGTTTGGCCCTTATAAACCCATTTGCTGGCACTTTCTAGGAATTAGCTGTCTGTTTTTGTGTACAGACTGGCTCCAAGGAATGGTTAACAAGAGGGCTTGTCAAACAAAGTGCTTTGCAAAATGAAGGTGCCATAGCAATGCTGGCAGAGCACCCCACTGTTGACAAGGACAGTTACATAAGCCTCCATGCTGGGGAGCCGCGTGCTAAGTCGGCTTTTCCCTGCTAAGTGCAAATCCCCTGAGGACTTCCTAGACAAAGCACATCATCCTGCTTGACATTCCACCGAAGACTTTTAGCAAATAGCAGTGCAATTGCCAAGTTGAGCTGTGACAGCCTCACTGAACTTGCTGGATTCTTGCTTGCCTTTTCTGCCAACTGTTCTTTTCTATAAATGCCTTAGCTTTATAAAATAATAAAGCTGGAACATCAGTAACAGTGATGCCTCATATCTGTGCTTACCATCTTCTAGGGCCTGTGCTCCACACTTAATGTGAGTTATCTGATTTAATCCTCACGAAAAAAACTAAAGGAAGTTGAAGTATCAGTAAGCTATTGCCACCACCATGCTGCGTAACAAATCACCCCAGAACTCAGTGACTTAAAACCATGTTCATTTATCATCCCATATCATTAGGTCAGCTGGGTTGCCTCTGTTGCTCTAGGCTGAGCTCCTCCGGGAAGTTCCCCACTCACTGCAGGTCTGGGATCAACTGCTGCATCATCTCCACAGTGCGTCCAGGCTGGAGGAACAGCAGGAACAGGTTCCCAGGATTAATGCCAGGCTTGGAACTGGACATTGGCCAGTGCACATAACATGCCCAAACTTCTGCCCACCATGCTACAGAAAAGAAGGGTCAAGAATTGGGGCCAGCCATTTCATCTGCCACAACTGACTGCCTTGATTTCTCCCATTTTACAGGTAAAGAATTCTGTGTATAGAAATGTTATGCTTAGTGCTTCATCCTTTCATTTATTCATTCATCTCCTTACTTTGTTTCTTTTATTAGAAACTATAATGTTCCAGGTAATATTGCCAAACTGCCAAGCCAGAAGTCCATGACACAGTCCCTGTCTTCAGGGCCCCCACAGTGCGTGGAGTGGGAGAGGCAAACTTGCAGGCTGATCACTGCAGCCCGGGGCAGCAGCTTCTCCAGCACGAGTCTTCACAGATGCTAGAGGGGAAAGGATAACTCCCTCTGCCTGGGAGATCTGGGAGGAGGAGGTGATGGAGATGCTGTCAGGACTGGGTCTTCGAGGAAGAAGAGCTATTTTTGGATAAAAGATGAAAATAAATAAGAGGTAAGCAAAGTATGTGTCCCATAATAAGGGGTCTAAGCAAATGAGAATCCATGGAGGTATAAGCAGAGGGACAGTGTTCTTGGTGCAGTGTAGTCTGAACTGGAGGAACAGCAGTGTAAGAAAGAGGGAGACAGTTAACAACAGCATAATGAAGTGAAGTTTCAACGAAGACACCAACTTTAGCACAAGGGCACACAGAGGAGTGGGCATGCAAACCCACACAACACAGGCGCACACAAATACACAGAGACACACATGGAAACACATGCATACACACAACCACAGACACACACTCGTGCACATCCACATGCACACACACTGGCCAACACTCTCAGCACAGATATTTTTGGAAGGAGAAGTGAATAAAAAAAACATGGAAGCAATTTTAGCCACTTTCTCTAATAGCTCACCTGATGGCCCTGTGGGATAGGATTTCAGCAGGGTGCCATACACAGTGAAATGCCCCCATGACCTTTGCCACTTGTCTCTTTCTCAGGTGTGTTTAACTCATCCACAGAAGCTTTCCTTACCCTCATCTCTGAATTCAGATTGGCAACTCTACTACCCCGAAGTGGTTGTGTCAAAAGGGTCATGCAGACTTTGGAGGCTGATGTGTCACTGTGAGGCACCCCATCAGGACACTGGGCCCAGCACTCATGAGTCCCAAATGTCAGTGTCGGGAGTCACAGCATTGGACAAGAGCAGAATGCACAACACCTAACTTTTCTGAGTGTGTCCTATGGGCCATGCGGGGTCCTCAGCATTTCACCTACATCATCCCAAACATTTCTTACAAACTCAGAAAATAGAAAAAAATCCAAAAGACAAAGTTTCAAATGCCTTTCCCCACCCCCACTCCAACCCCTGAAAAATAGCTACTGGCTACTAAGCATCCAATTGTGTCTGATTCTAAAGCCCCCAAAACTTTCACCAGACCAGACCATTCCCTCAGGCACCCTTTTTCTGAGCCTGAGTGTTTTGGTAAGCAGGAGTTTCACAGAAAACCAGGAGCTGCACAGAACCTGGCTTTGACTCTGCTTCATCACAGGTTTCATGAAGAGCCTGGGCACATTCCTAACTTCTATGCACTTCAGCTTCCTTCTATCTGAAGCAGAGGTCATTAGAGCCACCTTGGAGGTTACTGTGAGGACTAAATGAAGGGACATACAATAAATGTCCTCTGATTGGAGCAAGGCAAGCTGATTTGTGATTTGTGTGCACGGTCATTTACTCATGGATCTGTGCAAAGATGTGTGTGGATCAGGGGAAGTCTAGCTTCAGCCCTAATCCCAGGGGAGTTCGGGGATGTAAACTGTACCACAGAGTCTTTCCTGCCTTGAGGTAAGAAAGCAATTCTTTTGCATCCCTGCCACAACCAATCAGTATCCACTGGATGCTGAGCAAGAAGGGCTTAACACCCAGCCTCCTTTGGGCAACATGGCTTCAGTCACTGAAGGGTCATCACCCAGAGAAGGTTGCAGGTGTACACCATGAGCTGAAGCACCTATAGCATCTGGAAGATGAGCACACTAACCAATCTGGCTAAAGGGATCCTAGGGTACCAGGTAGGGTACCAAGAGCATCTGTTACAATCCACTCCTTGCAGCATCCCATTTGTTAAGTCTCACATCAGGTTCATTTCAACATGCCCCAGTAAACTCCGTGATTTGGTTGGACATCATATCTGGTGGTATGTGCCCCACAGTGAAACACAGAGAAGAAAGAGTGTAGTACAACAAAGTGATGTGACACTGTGACCCTGAGGTCAGTGCCTCTGGTTTCCAATATACTGGCCTCAAAATTGTGTTGCTCTCTTGCCTGCTCCATAACCTCAGCAACCTACTTTAAAGAGTGTGTTTTTTAGCCCTGGCTGGTATAGCTCAGTGGATTAAGTGGGGGCCTGTGAAGCGAAAGGTTGCTGGTTCCATTCCCAGTCAGGGCACATGCCTGGGTTGCAGGCCAGGTTCCCAGTAGGGGACACATGAGAGGCAACCACACATTGATGTTTCACTCCTACTCTTTCTCCTTCCCTTCCCCCCTCTCTAAAAATAAGTAAATAAAATAATTTTTTAAAAAAAGAGTGTGTTTTTTCATCTGTGGAATGAGGATATTAATTGTAGTGAGTTGAAGTATCCACCTGGAACCTGAGAATGTGAGCTTATTTGAGATGAGCATCTTTCAAATGTAATTAAATAAGGATCTGTGGGTGAAATCATCTTGGATTAGGGTGGCCCTAAAACAAATAATGACTGTCCTTTAAGACTCAGAGGAGGAAAAGACACTGAGATGCACCAGAGAAAGTATATGTGGAGATTAGAGTCCAACCACAGAGCCAGGAGTACCAGTGATCGCTGGCAGCCACCATCGGCATCTGGGAGAGAGACTCCGAACATCTTCTCCCTTGGGGCCTCCAGAAGGAACCAGCACTGCTAACACCAGGATTTTGGCCTTCTGACCTCCACAACTCTGAAATGATAAGTTTCTCTGTTTTAAAGCACCAGTGCATGATGGAACCAGTTACAGTAGGGAACTAATACAAGAACCATGTGAGATGGATGTGAGGATTAAATTAGTTAATGGAAGTCAAGTAAGTAAGACAGAGACTGGAGCATAGTAGTAATGTTTAAAGTGTTGGCTTTTATTGTAACCAATACAACTGTATGCAGACCAATACACCTAGCGGTTGTTAAATATTATTTATTGCCGACTGTGTAAGTCTATCGTACAACCAGAGTAGATTTGGGAACCCACACAAAATTTCAATCAGAAGGATGGTGCGCATAGACTTGGACTTGGAGGAATACTTCCAGCCTAACCAAGTCTCACAGTAGATCAAGCACAATGCTGTCCTCTTACAGCCGCTCACTGAATAAAGAGTCCTTCGAACAGAATTCTGAAAGTCCTCAGTTTAAATTCAGTTCCTTGACTAGAGAAGCAAGGTTCATGAGGGTCTGGGATGTCTCTATGGATATTCCCTGAAATAGAGTAGATTTAAGTATTTTGCTTTACTCTTTCCAAGAATGAAAGTCTGCACTGACTGCATGGGCAATGCCAAGCAAAAATACATTCTTGATAAACCAGCGTTTCCACGGTTTGACATTCTGCTCTTTGCGTGGTGGATTCTTGCAGAGATGGGAGGCTGAAGGAGGAGGAATTTTTGCAAAAAGGTTGAGGGAAATAAAGGTTTCCCTAGGACAGGATTCCTGCTTTAAAAAAAAATCCACCAAACAGCAATGCCCTTACCCTGTTTCTGAAGTGCTAGAGATTATTTAGGTAAACTCAGTTATTGGCAGTAATGAAGGTCTCAATTCAAAAACCTCTTTTGGGGAAAGTGATTCAGAGTGAGAAGTGCAATGTTTGATTTCTTCTCACTGTGAAATCCGGATTTTGCACGCCTATAATGTTCCCTTCTCGGGAAGCCTGGCAGGGCCCACACTGAAGTCCAGCCCCACCGGGCCTAATGCTGTGTCCTGTCATTTCGGGGTACTCCCCCCCACCTCTTCCTTCACCCGCCTTTCTCCCCTCAAGCTTTGCCTTTTAAGATGAATTGAAGGATTCTTCTTACCCTAGGATTTAGAGTCTCTTAATTCTGTTTTTGGATGTGTCCAGAGGCACTAGACCTTTTTTATTTTATTTTAATTTGTGTTTACCAAACCTGTATCGTGCACTCCATCGGGCAGTGGGCTCCTCTGGGCTCTTTCCAGAAAATTAAAAACATAAATTAAATATAAATGGCCAAAGCCACAGAACAAGCAAGACCTTCTTAGTGTCCACAGAGAGGAATTCTATTACCACCACTTGCTTTAGAGAAGAGGGAAGTTACCTGTAATTCTTGTTCTCTTGAAGGTGTGTATTTTATAATAGGCCCCCATTCACTACCCTACCTTCCCTGAGGAGTTCTTAGTTGCTTGATTTTTTTGGCTACAGAAGAACTGGCAGTGAGGGGTTAGCACATTCTTATGACCCCTGGGGTAGATACATTGCAGTTCTAGCAAGTGTTTATACTCTCTTTAACTGTGTTTCTGGATTTTAATTTTGCCTCGAGCTGTATGTTAAAAGAAGCCCTCTCTGATGAGAATAACACTAAGTTTAGGTAAAAATGCTTCTCTCAGGATGCCATGTCTTTATTAACAGAAATCCCCTATCCCCTTTAAAATAATTACAATAAAACATGTAAAGGAAATGTGGACATTTTTAAGACCCCAGGCTTCATCAGGTTTCTTCTCTATGATCTTGAACTTGAACCATGCAGTGTAATACATGTAAAGGTAACAGCTCAGCCTCTCTCTCTTCCCAAGACTAAAAACTTCTTGAAGCAGGAGTACCAATTCATTTCAACCCACTTGGCACCTCCTATTGATGGATAGTGGCTGGCTGTTGAGGAGGAGTCCAGGCCAGGTGCAGACACAGCAGGGAAGAGTGGAGTGATTGATTAATGATGTCTGCTTTGGTGGACGAGGAGGAAGTAGCCACACATGCGCCATGGACTTGCCATTTCTGGTAAGGACTGTGGCTTATTCATCTTTGTATCCCTGTGCCTAGCATGGTGCCTGACTCAGAGGGGTGCTCCATAAATATTTGTTGTACTGAATTGAACTAAACTTTCCACCCAATTCCATCTTTCTCTGAGTCAGAAGGACTGTGGTGATCAAGCCATCATCTGTGGGCAGGAAGCAACAGTGGTGAGATGTCCCCCTAAAGGCAGAGTTCTTAGGGAGCCAATAGTTCCAGGGACCCTATAATCTGTTCAATTACTCTGCCACAGACCAGCGTCCTTCTACTATATGAGACTTCCATGACTGTCAGCTCTTTGCTGTTGCCCTATTACCTCCCAAAGGAAAGAAATCACAGTCTCCATGTGCCCAGCTATAGTGGCGACCTGCTGGAACACATCTCTCGGTACCCCAACATGGCCCCACCTTGGTATGTGAACCCCTGACAACCAGGACTCTTTGGCAGATATGATCTACCCATTGGGACACACCCCTGCACTCATTATCCCACCTCCAACCTTGGGATGGCCTTTGTACCCTGTGCTTAAAACCAACTGCAAAGCTAACTGCAAAAGCACCCAATTTCTGAGCCCATCCAACAGCTCTTTTTTCTCCTAACTCCTCCCACCCCCATCCCCTCCACCATCACGTTTCCCTGACATTATTTCATGTATCCAATACCCTCACAATGGCACAATCTCCACCACATTTGGTGCCCCAGTGAAGTCAATTACAGTGGTACCTTGGTACTTGTCATTAATGCATCTGGAACTTGTGACAAGTGCTGAAACTGAGGAGTACCAAACTGTTCCCAAGCTACCTACCATGAGACTGATGCATTGACCTCTGTTTCATCACAAGAGAGGGACACCAATTGGTGAGCAAGCACTGAGTGCTGAAACATATTTTTGTCGTCAAAATGCAATGAGTCCAGGGTTTGACGAGTTCTGAAGATGACAAGTACTGAGGTATGACTGTATATATGTGGAGCTGAGAAGTCCTGGCTTAAGGATTTTTTCCAGTTTTACTGAAACATAATTAGCATGCATTGCTGCATAAGTTTAAGGCATACGGTACGATGCTTTGATTTACATGTTGTGAAATGATGACCACAATAGGTGTAGCTAACATCCATCATGTCATATAGGTACAATAAAAAGAAAAAAATTTAAATTTCTTTTTGTAATGAGAACTCTTAGGATATACATGCTTAATAACTTTCCCATGTATCATACAGCAGTTTTAACTATATCAACATACTGTACATTATATTCCCCAGTACTAACTTATCAGGTAGCTAGAAGGTTATATATCTATTCTTCCAACTATATTAATGGATCCTCACCACCATGCTTTTATTTTATATATGAGGCTACTGAAGTTGAGAGATGTTCATCCATTTGCCCATAAACAGATTCCCCACAAGTTATGACCCATAAGTCTTGGTCTCAGGCCTTCAACCCAGCCCCCATTCCATAGCACCAGTGTCCCCTTCCATGGTTGTCTCAGGGGAAGGTCAAAAATAGGGTCCTCCCCAACTGGGTGGGACTGTTCTCACTGGTGACTTTCTTTCCTGCTGCACTGATGTGACAGCAGTCACATGTGGAGTGTAGGACTCCACAGAGTTCCTGCCATCAGCACATCCTTTTCCACACTGAGCTCCTGTCCCCAGTCCCCTTCTAGAGGGGCAATTGAGGGGTCATCACATCACTAGGTCACAGGCAGGCTCGGCATGTCTGCCTCTGCAAACACACACCCAAACAAGCACCAGGAGAAGGACACCTCTGCCCACCCTGGTGTGAAGTGTTTGTGGGAAGAAAAGTAAATGTATCTGCCATGAGGAGGCAAGCTTTAGCTGTACCAGTTGGAGCAATGCTGGCCTTTTTCAAAGGCACTAATAGCCTAACACTTGGGCTTCTCAGCAGCTACTCAAAAACGGATATGAAGAGATGGCTTCTGAGAGGGACTGTCTAGAAGAAAGTTGCCCAACTTCACAAGAAGGGGAGATTACTCTCCAGCTACTTTTTACAAGATGATCTCTCCATTCTCCCTCTCCAAGCTTCCAGGCAGAGAGTATGATCTTCCCCTTGTCTTCTGTGGTTCCACATCAGAGTTCGAAGGACAGAGATTTCTTGGTCATCATGCAACAAAACCCCATTCAAACTTGCTTCACTTCACAAGAGCTGGGAGGTTGTTGGGATCATTGGACAAATAACAGTGATATTTGATGAGAAAATAAGAGCAGAAAATGAATGTAACTGGATCTCATAAACTGCTGAGGTCAGTATGAGGAAAATTTTAAGGATTGAGAACCCCGCTCTCTCCATCTTCCTCATTCTGTCGTCATATAGTTTGTCGCTATTGTTTGTGATTTTAAAATCTCTGCTTCTTGATCCTTGAACTATTCATCTCTCTCTGTCTACAGCTTATACATGACCATGAGGAAGGCACCCCTAGCTTACACATCCCACCAGTTAAGATATTCCATAGAGGTTGGCTAGAGTCATTGTGACTTATACAACGTTCACAGTTGAAAGAAATTGACAGACCCAGTGTTACTTCCCCATGGAATCCTCATCTACAGAGAAAGGAGATCAAAGACCACATACATGACAGTAGGAGTCAGCCCTGTGAGTGGGAGGTGGACACTTGTCATGGCACAGTCATTGGCTGTTGGCAACCTCAAAGATCTTAAAGATGTTTAGATAAAGCATCATATAACTTCAGAGCACAAAGGGGCTTCAGAAGCCTATCAGCCACCAGTAATGTCTCAAAAACTTACAAAGACCTAGCAAAGGGAGAGCCTCTTTGCCATAAAATGAGAAAATTAAGCCTGAGAGAGGCTTAAACTTTCTCGAGGTTATACTTTCTGGATAAAAAGCCATGAAAATTAAACCCGCCACCTTTCTTCCAGGAGTGCTTGCAGAGAATCTGCTACCTGGCTGAATGTTTCACTGCTTAATTTCTAGCCCTCACACTGCAGGCCTATAATTCTCATTTGCCAACACAGAGTAGAGCCATCCCTTTGGGAAGACACACACTTGTGAAATCACAGGGACTAATGAAATACAAGAGGATACTCTTCTTCAAGATGCCCCACCATAATTCACATCAGAATTCCCAGGTAGCCTGAATGCATAGTGCCTGCTTATAAGACTTACATAGAAAAAGAGATGATCAAGTACAAGACATCAGAATAGGGACATTTCACGTGTAATTCTAATATTTTAGCTTGTGTGGCAGCAGTACTCTTAACCATCTACCTAATTAGGATGGACCTGTTTCTAAGTCCTGTTAGGCTGTGTCTGGGGACCCGGGCATCCTCTATTCAGTGCATGTCTTGGAAAGGCATCATCTTTATGGCCCTCCTCCTTTTCCTCAGTTTGTGCTAAGCCCTCCACTTTCTGATTGCTATATTCTGTTAGGTTAAGCCCTTTAATCAGTGCTTGTGCCTGCCTAGGATCTAATCTGTCTTTTCAAAAACAATGTTTCATATCTCACTTCTGACCCATTTGTCTCTCCACTGTACGACCACCCTCCGAAGGAAGTCCAGATCCTGGGGTGTGCTTCATTCTCGCTGCCCATACCTACCACCAATGCCCAGCTATCCCTATTTAAAATGCAACTGAAAATTAAAGCCATTACAGAAGCTTTCCAAATGGGCAAATATTTGCCTCAATTATTCTATTTACAATTCCAAAAATATTTCTTCTGTTGAAGTCTGTGTACCAGAAGTGGCTCCAAAACCATTTTTAAGGGAGTTTTGACATCAATGAAACGTTATGCTGGCAGGACGAGTGAAGTGCTTGATTAATAAAGAGTCTCAGTGTTTTCAAACACATATTCCAAGCAGCCTCATTTGAAGAAAACCACAAGCGGAGAATGCTTTGCTGCTCACAGTCACAAGGGGGTTGTGTATTTCATTCCCGCTTACACAGTCCGCTTACTTTGGAGCTTGGGTAGGAAAGAAACATAGCCAGCAGAAATAGGGCTACATTCAGTGACCCTGCCCTTCCACCCACTGGCCTGATGGGAGAACATTTTTACCCCTCTTTGCTACTGTTTTCTTAGTTTTTAACCTTTTAGTACTTAATTCTCTAAAAGACCATCTTGAGAAAAGAGAGGGAGATAGCTGTTTAGGAACTCATTGTGCTGGCAGTTGGGGATCAGGAGATTCCTAATTTCAGAATTTCCAGGCGGCGCTGTTGGCATACTGTACAGAAACGTAATTGAGCATGTTCATGTTAATTACTTTGAAGTGCTTTCCTCTTTTCCAGTGCTTTACAAAAACACAGCAACTTAAATTGGGTCATTATTTCATATGTCCAAGATTCTACTCAGCTACTTAAGGTAGCCATGAAAATGCAATCAGAGAATTAATGAAAACTGAGTTTCTCTCCTCCTTAATAATGGCAAAAAAGCTAATTAAAAAATAAAAAGTTTAAATGAAAGAATATATTGGGAGTGTAATGACTAAAACAGGAGATTATAATAAATTTAAAAGCACAAAATATCTTTATTTTTTAAAGGCTGCATTACTGCTTAATCCCATTTGTGTGGACCTTGTTTTTCATGTCATTAATTAACAGGTTAAAAATGGCTAAAACAAAATGAAATACAAATTTAATTTTTTCACTGATTATCCAACATGCAGATTTAAATGGAGGAGGATTGACTAAATGCTCACTAACTCCCTTCTACTTTAAAATGCTATCATTCTGATATTTCTTACTAAACTTATTGGAATATGTCAGTTAATGAGATCATATAGGCCCCAAGTGCACATTTGTATGATACATGGTCTGTACATCACATTGTATGCTCACCACTCAAACTATCTCCTGTCACCACGTTTTTGTCTTCCTTCACCTTTTGCTGCCCCCTCAGCCACTCTCCTCTGATAATCACTGTGCTACTGTCCATGTCTAGGAATTGTGAAGATTTTTTAGTCAAAAGAATCATAGCTAATCCACCATTTCTCTATGTATATATCTCTATCTTACAAAACCACAGGGCACTAACATATTCCTCCAGAACCCTCCCAACATGCAGGATCTTGGTTCTTGATCGCCTGTCATTCTGCTTATCATGTCTAGACTACATTCTACTTTGCTTGATTCTGATCTTCTTTATTATATTTAATGCTGATACTCAATGTCATATTTCTGACTCTGATTTTAGTGTTTCTCCTTGACTATCATTTTGATTCTATTGCAGGCTTTTTTGATTCCCAGCAACCTACCAGATCTACAGCATCCACCCCAAATTCTGAAACCTCCTAACTTAACTCGATTGCTCTCACCTTGCCTTTTCTTCTCTGATCATCCTGATCTCATCCAAACTACAAATTTGACACATTCTCCCCAGTTTTACACAATTCCAAGTCTCTTCTTCTCAAATGTTCTTCCCATTTTATATCTTAACAATTTTATGCTAGTAGTTTTGTACACCTTGATAAAATGCATGTTTTTCTGGATAAAAATGTAAATTATCAAAACTTACACAAGAAGATTTAGAAAGTCTAAAGTGCCCAATAACCATTGGATAGTGGGAGTGGGAAATTGTAAAACACATTACTTGCAAAAAGCCTTCAATTTCAGGTAGTTTTATGTCCCTTTGCTTTCAAGGTAAAGTTACATATTATTTATACATCCTTTAAACTAAGTATAAAGAGAATCATTGCTAAATTTATTAAGCTAAACCAGAATAAGTATGATATAAAAACAGGAAAATGGGGGAAAAGATCAAAGTATAGGTACTGTCACTTCTAAATGTGATGCCAAATCCTTATAAAATTCCAGCAAATTTAGCTCAGAGCCCATAATAACATAACATTGTCAAGTATAGATTTCATGACCTTCCAGAAAAAGACATTTTAGTAAGCCAGGAATAAAAGGATGCTTCCTGAATATAATTTCCACCAACCAACCAAGAGCTTTCTCTTAAATATCAAACAAAAACCAAACCACAGTACCACCATTATGTGAATTTGTTCTAATGACCTACAAACTAAGAACTTAAATGATGTGTATATGTTCTGACACCAAAGTCTGAGCTTCTATATGATGTTTAGCCCTCAGAGGTGTCCATTTCTGGTTCTCAACTACTCAGCATCCTTCCCCACTTCTAACAGTAAATGCTTCGATTTTCCTTTAGAAAACCTCTCTCCTATCATACGCAATCCTGATGGGCATATCAATCCAGCTGCCCTGCCATCTTCCTGGTCAGGAAGTAGACATGCAGTCAGTCAATCAGAATCCCCTACCTTCTCTCTCTCTCTACCTCCCTCCAAGTCTGCAGAATTGGATCTTTAATAGAATGACCAATTGTGGTTAAATGTTTCAAACTGATTCACCCTGAAGTGTGTGGTCTCGGGAGCCTACGCTTTAATTCCTAGAGCTTGCTTATTCTTGTTCTTTGTAAGGCCTCATTTTAATGTGTCCTTTCAATTTTTGAGTCACCTTCAAATTCTTTAAAGAAATATCTTTTAAAAAACATTGGGCTAAAATGAACCAATGTATGTCCCATCCCTTGCAAAGAACATCAGCTGGTATATCTGTACTTCCAAACAACTAAGCTAGAACTCTGGGCTCATCTTTCTTTCCTTAACCCTCATAACCCCCCAGTCACCATATCCTGTGGGGTTTACTTACATGGTACACTTCATCTTCTTTTCTTTGCCTCTTCCCTTTCTGCTGCTGCCTTAGCTTAAAGCATCACTACTTGCTGCCTGAACTATTACGAGGGCTTCTAACCTGCATCTTTACCTGCTACAGTCTCTTCCTGCCTGATCCATCCCACCAACCATTGTCAGATTATTATTATTATGCTAGGAATATCTTTGATGATGTGACTACTCCATCCCAAATCCTTGACCTAGTTCACATATCAAACACAATGAAGTTCAAAATCCAAAAAGCAATTTGACAATTCTGAGCATACACATCTAACCTTAAACCTTCCTTTCCTTCCTGACATTTTACTCAAGTCAAATGAAATAATTGGTTCTTCTCTTCAAGACCCTATGCATTCATGTTCTTCAGCCTAAGCAAACTATCCTTTCTTTTCTCCATATCTTGCCACCCTCAGGCAGACAAATCTTACTTATATTTAAAAAACAGCTATAATCACCAGTTCCTTTGAAAATCTACCCAAAGAACTGAGAATCTCATCTGCTTCTTCTGCATACCAGTGCTTCACCCCTACCTATCTTGGCGCTCCTAGAGCTTTCTACCTGTTTCATTTAAATCTAAAAATGTTTTATCTTTCTGTCTAGACATAGGCTATGCCATGTGTCCTTTTTTTCAGGACAAGTAGGATAGGAAAAGTGGATGATTAAGCAGGAATGGGTGGCTAGAGCCAGACCAAGATATTTCCTAAACCCAGCTCATTAAACCTGGGAAGATAGATAGGGCGTGGTCACCGAGAATATTTCTGAGAAGGTACTGTATGCATGAAGTCTTCTTTGAGCATCGACCTCCATTTGCGAATTGTGTGGTCACAGCCCAGTGGCCAATGTGGTCAGCTGAAAGCACGCCCATGGCCACACATGTGTAACAAACTGCCAGGGATGAATGACAGCGGCGCCATTGTTGAAAGAAGCTAAATAGAAAGTGTTCATCATTCTTGAGACTTACACTTCTAAGCCTGCTTTGTTTTTTTTTTTTTTAGTGGATGACATATTTCAAACCTCCAAAAGGCCTTAATATCAAAGCTTCTAGAGAACAGTAGATTAGACACAGGGAGAACTCAGGCTTTAGAATCAGACAAACCTCAGTTGAACAACCTGTCCACCATATATTAGTAACGTGACTTATCGGTCTCTTCCTCTAACCATAAAATGGGTATAAACATAGTAACCAGGAAGTACCATTCTGAGCAACAAATGAGATCATGCATGTGGGGTGCATACCACAGTGCTTAGCAGTTTTATGTGTTTGTGTCAATAGGTGTCTTGCTACCAGACATATATTTAATCTCAACTTCTTTTTTTTATTGTGAGGTAAAGAGAATTTTGAAAAAAAATCATATCCAACTAGGATATGTTGGATAGCAGGCTAAGTGTATAATACATCAACATGTTATATTATATAAAATTAATATGTTATAAATATACTTTTTAAAATTATTTTATAGATGAGCAATAGGCTCAGAGATTAGGTAAATTGATCAAGCCCACATACCTACTAGACCATGGAACCAGATCATGGCCTGTCCATTCCAAATTCTGTTTTCTTAACCATTATATTTTATTCTTCCCACCTTAAAAAGTTTTCTCAGAAAGCCCTCTCAGAAGCCTACCAAACAGTCCCCTAGGAGTCCTCACATCTCAAATCAAAATCATGTGTTCCTTTCCCCATTTCTCCATGAGAAGTGCCCTTCAGGCCCTTGTGTGATGCTGTATGGCCAGGCCCCACCAGTCAGTTGTTGGTCCTCACCCTCCTCGACATTCAGCACTGGGCACCCTGCTCCCCATGTACCTATTTGCTCTGTTGTCTGCAGTGACACACACTCTGGCTCCTATGCCTCGCGGTAGAGCCAGGCATATCATATTTTCACAAGCCCAGTCCTAAGGTTGCACTGAAAGGAATATTGACCTGGAAGACTACAGAGCTGGTCCTTATTCTTACTTGATCCCTGAGCCCCTGAGTGGTTTTGGGCAACCTCCTCATTTCCTCCATGCCTCAATTTGCTCACTTCCAAATAAGGGAGATGGTCCAGAGAGTCTAAATTAGCTCCCACAGTCTATAATTCCAAGTTCATAAAAAGGACATTGAGAGGGAGAAATCTTGGCTGTCTGCCTTCGGGAAAAAATAATTAAGATATCACTTTGCAAAAGGAGTAAGTGAATTTCAACAGCATCGTGCCTGTCTCTGCCTGGAGCTGGCTGCCTCTCCAGGCTTGGGCTCCCTTTTGGACATTATAAATTATCCAAGGACATAGGCTAATTGACATAGTTGAGAGGAGTGGGACACAAACAGTCCCAGACTTGGAGAGGGAGACCTCTGCGGGGAGGTTAATAGAGCTGGAACAGCGCAGGCTTGAGGAAGGGCCGCTGAAGGGAGCCATCATTCTGCCGACACATCCATAAAAAGATATTGTGAGAAGGGCAAGGATCAGTCTTCTTATTAATCAGCAAGGGCAGAATGAGAATTAACAAGCTGTAAGCTGCAATGAGGAATATCAGGGAAAATGTTAGACCACTGGGAGCAGTTAGGCAATGGAACAGACTGCTAAGAGAAGCCATGAAATCACTCTAATTGGGGACATTCAAGGCAAAAAGCAGATACACATCTGTCACACAGGAGGGAACTCCGGAGAGAAAGTGAGGAGGTAGACTCCACAAACTTCAATGACCTCGGTGGAACCAGATGTCAACTGTAATAGCGGAGCACCGTCTGAGGTCCAGTGTGAAGCTGGAGGATGTGAGATGAGTGATGGGAGACAGGATGGAGATCAACATGGAGTGAGCATAATGGTTGAGACCGTGTTTTTGGAATTTTCATGAACTGGGTTCAAGCCTTGCAGAGTTTCCTTCTGAGATCCCATTTCTTCAGCTAAAAAATGGGGACCAAGATGACCATCTTGTAAAGGCTGTCATAAGGGTTAAATAAGGCCACTTAGCACACCATCAGGCATGTAGGAGATTCTAGGCAAATGATGTTTATGATGAAAGTAGGAGCTTGCTGGGACAGGAAGTGAGGAGAGGGCAGGCTCAGTCCCCAGCTTGCTCTAGTGGTTGGTCCTTGAACTCTGAGAAGGACAGGGACTCAGTGTCCGGAACTGGTGACACTCAACCACTGACTACATCTTTCTTGCAGAGGGTGTCAGTGTTAGGAGAAAGTCATTGTGAGGTTTGATGGGGACATATATGGAAAAGGTAGAATGCTTTTCTGAACTACCCATCTGTTGGGGACCTGGCTCCAGAACCTAGGAAAGAAGTTTGGTCTCACCCAAAGGACAGTGATTTTCTTCCTGTAACAGATGTTCTTGGTGCTTCGCAGCCCACTGCTGAGGTCACCAGAATGGTGGACAGATCTGCATGAACTTACACTCATGTTACAACAAAGTCCCACTTCTCAAGCCAATCTTTTCATTGTCTGCCTTAGGAAGGGCCTTTGCTAAAACTATGGTATCAGTAAACCTGTGCAAAAGTACATCCCAGAAGGGAAGATTTGTTAATGCCCCATAAGTAACCCTCAGACAACAGAAGATACAAAGCAATAAATAAGTACTTTGGGCAGAAATTCTTTGGGCAGAAATTCTGGGGTGCACTGACTCTCCAGAGGTCCTCATAGAAACAGTTCCCACTGTCTACATCAGAAACACTGCCCCTGTCAGCATTTTTTCCTGTTCTGACTCAGTCTCCCCACATTCACATTCCTGCTACCTGAGATTGCTTCCCAAATAAACTACTTGCACTCAAATCCCCGGGTCAGACTGTGCTTTGAAGGGAACCAGAATTAAGACAATATCTGGAGGGGACAATAATTCAAAAGATCATAATCTAGAGGCAGTCTTCAGCAGAACTTTATATATTAGGACTTGCCTTAATGATTACTCTAGAGGAAGTATGTGTCCATGACATTTAATTTGGACATACGTTGCCATCTATTTTTTATTAAGCATTGTCCCCTCAGATATGCCTTCATCCTCTCACAAGGCTAAAAGAAAAAATTAAAAAATTTAAATGTCTTCCATCTTTTTTTTTCATATTTTCCTGAACGTTTAATTACTATTTTTCTGGCCCAATCCACTGGGGCATCTGCCATCAAAAATATAAAGAGTATTTTAACTCAGAACTAGTTCTTGTTGAATTCCTCTCTGCTTCATGTGTATATATGTATTATCTTCCTCAGGAATACAAACAGAGATCATAGACACACACAACACACTACATCTTTCATTTAATTGGTTAGACTTGTGTGTTATGGTTGATCCTAGCTGCAAGGGAGGCAGAAAATTTATTTATTTGTTCATCCTTCTAGAATGGAGACAAGCTAAAAGGAGTAAAGACTGGGTATTTAATTAGTCAGTGAAAAAGATTTCCTATAGCTTGTCTTTTCAGATAAAAATTCTAATCCAAGGTTTTGCATAAATCAAAGGAGAAATTAAGTGTTATACAAGGAAACTGTTACCCATTAGGGATAATTCAAAACTCCCACACATATGAAAGTACAGAAATAATAATCATCACTTGTTTATTACTGTATACTGATACTGGAGATATAAAAATATAGTATTATATTCCCTCGTGGATCTCCCAGTGTATTAGATACATAAGGAAATTTCAGCCTATAGTATAAACAAACCAGTGTAGTACAGTGTGGACAATGCAGTGACTGTGGTGTGCACACATGCTGGGAGCAGGGAATTGGTGAGGGCGAACCCAACCCACTTCTCTTGATGGTTTTCTTGATTCCAAGAAATCTCCATGGGAGAGATGTACAAGGCCTTAATAGGTAAGTTTGCACTATAGATTGCTTGTTTCTATTGCTTAGTGTAGAAAGAAACCATTGCAGTTATAAGCAAGAGAATGGGATAATATGACCTACTGTTTAAAAAGAGCGTTCTGTTGGTTATGTGAAGAAAGAATGATTGGAGCACGGTAGTAGGGAAACTGGCTTCCAGGGCTCTGCAGTTGGTTGGGAGAGAAAGAAAGGTGGCAGGGTTTGGGGATGGAGCTTTGGAAAGAGTTAAAAGTGACTAAATTCAGAATATATTTTAGAGTCACTAAATACTTCTCAAATCAATGTAAATTAGAAGGAAGATAGAAAACAAGACACCTATTTTGTTTTTCAGCCAGAGTAACGGGAAACATGTATGCTTCAGGTACTAAGATAGAGAAGACTGCAAAAACATATTGGTCAGAAGGGAAAGTCTCTTTTGCTCATGGTAAGTGTGAGTTGCCCAGCAGTTAATGGAGGTGGGTTGTGAAGTAGTCTCATGCTCCGGGGAAAATCTGGAGCCCACGGAGAAGTACTGTCACTTCCTACATAAGAACTTCCATGATGCCTCCAGCCCTAGGTCTGATCTATAGTGCTCCTCACTGGGCTTCTTTCAAATGTCCAGCATGGCTCTTATTCAACTCTGCCATAGTTCTCTTTATCTGCCTTTCTCACCTGTCTGTAAACTTGTTGAGTTCAGTGACCACATTTTATTCATTTTGGCATTTCCATCACAGGATCAAGCATATAATAAGAGTGTCACCATATTTTTAGTAGTAAAAATATTTTTTTAAGAACAAATAAGCATCCCAGTCAAGTAGGAAAAGCACAGATGACTATAATCACCACCCACATCATCTGTATTTTACTAACGTTGAATGTGACAGGTTGAGAACTCACAATCTATCTTCTCATTTTAAGTATCTTGTTCTTGCCACTGCATAATGTATAATCAGGTCCATAATAAGTACAGAATTGACTACATTGGCTTGTTTTCACGAAGTCTAAAAAGAAGTATCTCATTTATTTAGTAAAATTTTCAGAGGTCTTGGATACGGCAGTATTATACCCATCCCTCGTTGTCGGAGCCAGCTGCCTACAGAAGCTGGCAGGTAAGCTTTATTAATATTTGATTAGGTTGGACTATTGAAGAAATATATGTCAGTACTGGGGGATATTATCACTTCCACTCCATTTTTATTATCATTTTTATTTTCTTAATGTTTAAGAATAAAAGGGCCAATAGCTTGGACTGTCTTTATGCATAACTTAAAAATGAAGCTGGAGTTTAGGCCACAAAATTTGATATATATCCCATATGACTCTTCTAAAAAAGAAATTTAAAATCTCCATATTCAAAATATTATAAAAGATATATTTAATTCAGCCAACTTTATTCAACATGGGATAATATGTTCAGGTAACAAACATTTTCTAAGTCTATATTAGGTGTTTAGGTGTTTATTATATTTCCCTTTTTATTCATATGTACTCTTAAAGCTTTATTATTTATAAGTGTGCTATGATTGTGACCAATAAATTATGTTATTTGCTTGGGATTTTCAAAGTTGTAACTTTACAGTCAACATCAATCTGTAGCCTGTTCCAGTTACACTCATTTGCAGTGATTAATTAACCTTGTAGAAAAGTTGACACCACCACTGGGAATAATTCTTTGTTATTTTTTGCCATGCTTTTTTTTGTATTAAACTACTTATGTTTATATCTCCTGAGGCCATATAATTTAATACTTGGTGATTTCAGAAAAGATTTAATTGGTGGAAAACCTTATATGTTATTGCTAATGTAAGAGGAAGGCTTAGAAAAAGGCAAATTAAGTTTAGAAATTATCATGCCACAGTGTTCAGTAATACCTACCATAACAGTCTGCATTTGTTTTTCAGATTATTTTTTCCCCAAAATAAAATGTAAGCGAACTCCATGGGGGAAAAGTGCTTTTGGGCCCCATACCTGAACAATGTCTGCTACAGAGCACTGTGCAATAAATTCTTTTTTCAATGAATGCCTGGCTCATTTAGTTAAAGGTTGTTTTTACAGTTGGGATGATCTTCCTGCTCTTGAAATTACCATCAGCTGGTCATTGAGGGGAGGTACTGATAGCCAGTTAAATCTGAGAGCACTCTCAAATGAGCAATGCAATTTGCAATTCTTAAAATGCTTTCACTTATTCAAGACTTGCAGAAACTTCATGTAGCAAGAAGAGTGTTCACACCTAAACTGGAAACACGTAGGTTTTATGTGGAACACACCAAGGCTGCATAAAATGACAAAGCTGGAATCTGCATAGGTCTGAATTCAAATTCCTGTTCTCCTCATTGCACCAGCTTTCGGGACTAGAGGATCCCACGGTAGAGTCCATGATCTCCTCTGCAGGATTAATAAACCCTGTTTGGAGGGGAGGGGCCTTGCAGAAGGTATGAAAGAGGTGAAGCTGCAGCAGAATGTTGAAGAATTAACAAACTGGGGAGTGATGGCAGGGAGCAGGGGCATTCTGGGCCCTGAACTGCAACCTGTGCTACTCTTCCAGCATTCTCCATGTCCTCACTCTGTCCTTTTGTCTAGTAGCCCTTACCACTGACCTGATACTACAGTGTATATATGTGTGTTTATTGACCACCTCCCCACTAGCATGCAAAAAGAGGCAGGTACTCTGTGTAAGTTAGTCAGCGCTGGTTCTCAACTCTTAGGAGCACCTCTGGCTCCTCCCAAACACTCAGTGAACACTTGAGGGGTGACTGAACACTGAGTAAAATGCATGTGCAGGGGCGGGGTACATATCACATGTACTTTGGGGAAACAACAAGCCATTCTGTCTACCCACTGGGTTGAAACAATGAGATCCTGATTGATCTTATTAATTTACAGGGAGATTTTTGTATAGTTCATCTTATTGGCACATGGTGAGGAAATCAGAAAAGGAATAGTTCTTAAGGCTGGAAATGAAGGAATTGACCAAGTTTGGGACAGACTTACTTAGCAGTCAAGGTATTTGGATAGATACTGTCATTGAAACATGTAGGTTCTATATGGAGCAAAACCAGTAGTCATGATAGGTTTTAAGTAGATGATGGACATGACCAGATAGACCTGTCTAAGCAGGGGTGTCTAACCTGTGGTCCACAGGCTACATGTGGCTCAGGATGGCTATGTATGTGGCCCACAGCAAAATCATAAATTTATTTAAAATGTTATGAAATTTTCTGTGATTATGCATTGCACTGTATATAAGGTATGGCCCAAGACAACTCTTCTTCTTCCAGTGTGGCCCAGAGACACCAAAAGGTTGGATATGCCTGCTGATGATTCATAGCAAATGGATTCAAAGGAAGAAGACTAGAAGCTGAATGATATCATAGAAGTCACCGCATCACCAGACAAGAGAAGGAATGTGCCAGAACCTGTGGAGGGGGAGGGGCCCTGACTCAGTCCCTCACAGTCTCTGAACTCCACCTGGACTGGACCAACTGGCTCTCTGGGAAGATATCAACTCTCCTTTTCTGCATTTTTCCAACCATGAAAGGACCCAGGATATATTCATTCTCTCACAGCTGAGACAGCTGTTGGCTTTACCTGAAAATGGAAGAGACGTGAAATGGAAGGAAATCGACCAAAACAGCCCAGCGCAGGCTTCTGCTCTGTCCAAAGCCAGGTCATCATTCCCAGGGGCTGGGAGAGCCACAGCCTTTTGAGCTCTGGCCCTTTCTCCACCCTCACCTTTTATTAATGTGCTTTGTCTTAAAAGTTGTTTTTCAACTGGGCTCTAGTTTTATACAAAACTGGTATAGACAGGTTTTTGTTTGTTTTAGAATTTGATACTATTCAGTAGAAAAACAATTGTTGGCATCTAATTATTACCAAAACAATGGCAAAAAAATTCTCTTACCAATAACATTGTTTTTACAGCATCTATTATCTGACTGGATAGCTACATAACTTTTTGTACAAATTAAGACACTTTTAAGAGGAAAAGAAACACTATAATTAGCTGGGGCAACAGGCATAGACCAGGACTGCCCCAGGCAAACCAGGCATACGTTACCCGGGATACAGCCCAAAACTCCTAGTACAGGCACTCTTTCTATTTCTCTCCCTGGGGGTGCATTTTGCAACAACTTTGTTGGGGATACTTCACCAGGAAAGCAGTGTGTAAGTCTAAATGTTCTTTAGTAAGATTTTATCTGCTGTAAACTTTTCTGCACTAAAAGTATTAGCCTTTTGTTCTTTCCAGCTATCAAATTTCCACTTCGTGTTTCTGAATGCCATAATAATGCTAGGAGGTAAACAGGGGTCAAGGTGAATATGTTCATTTTATAGATGAGAATATTGGGGCTCAGAGATATTAGATCAAAAGAGCAATGATGTAAAGTAGAAGGACCCCTAACCTTAAACTCACAAAGCACATCTTTGAGCTCAGGCCTATCACAGTTTACAGCAGCCTCACCCGAACACAAGTGCGGGCCACGAATGCTTGAACCCACGTAAAGCGAGAGTAATGTCCTAGAAACTCCTATAGCAAGCAGTTTAGCAGAATTCGTTTATACCTAGTGAAACAAATAAAAATAAAGCTTGTATTTTATAAGCCTGTCTTATTTTTTAATTTTTGTTTTTTTAGTAAGTCATGTTTATTTTATTTCACAAAAGCATCAGCCCATACCAAATTACATTTTTTAACTAAATTATTTCCTACAGCTTTTGAGAAACAGCAAGCTTTTCAGAGATCGGATAACCACTTCAACATTCTGGGTTTTAACTTCACATTTGAAAGTGAAGTGCCATTCCACCTCACAGTGCTGATGATACACTAAAAATAATAACCATAAGATAATAGCTAACATTTAATATGTCCTGAGAGTAGCAGTCCTTAAAACATGCTCAGTAACAGCCCCAGTGAATGGGAAGAAGCCCGACCAGAGATGGGAGACGAGACTGATCCCAGCCCCAGCCCCCTCCTATCTCCCTTTTCAAAGTAGGTTTGCTTTCCCCTCTCAACACATGAGGTTTGTGCTTTAAGAATGTTGCTAAGGAAAGGTGTTCATTGAAAATAGTGCAAGTTTTCACAAGAGTGTACAAAATGCTTTTGTACTTGTTATCTCATGTCTTCCTCATACCAGTCACGTGGAGTTGGTGTGGGCTCAGGATCTTACATAGGAAAGGAAACGCTGGCCAGCTTGAGTGGAGTCAGGATTTCAGTGGGTATGTGGGGGAGCCAACAGTAGCCCAGGGCTTGGGTCCTGAACCTGGGTTCTTCCTTCGGCCTGGCAACTATTAAAGAAGCCTAAAGTCTCTGCCTATGTTCTTTCCTTCTACTTCTCTTTGTAAAGTCTTGGTTCGTGAAAAGGGCCCTCAAAAAAAAGAGTTAAACCATCTCCAAAAGTACATACTATGCTCCAAAAATATCAAATGTATGCTTTCTAAACAGTAAGATCAGAAACATATCCCCACTTAGGTTTAATGTTGCATGTTATCTGGTAAATTGTGTCCTCTGAAAATTTACAGGTTCAAGTCCTAACACCCAGGACCCCAGAATATAACCAGACTTGGAGAGAGGGTCTTTAAGGAGATAATTAAATGTGGTCACTGAGGTGGGCCCTCATCCAGTACAGCTGGTGGAATTACCAAAAAGGAAAATTAGGACAGACCCCGAAAGAGGCGAATGATGTAAAACCACAGAGAGAAGAAAGATGGCCAAGCTCAAGCCAAGGCGGGAGGCCAGGTCAGAGCCTTCCCTCACAGCCCTGAGAAAGAGCCCATCCCGCGCACATCTTGATGTTGGACCGGACCCTCCAAAACTGTGAGAAAACACATTCTTGTTACGCAAGCCACCTAGTTTGTGGTACCTTGTCACGGCAGACCTAGAAAGGGATGTAGTGAGTGCATCACATCTGGAGCCACAGTGTATGGAAACACTTAGATTATTTTTATGGGTCAGGTAACAAAAACACACCATATTATTGCTTGTCCCATTATACTCGGGAAATGTTCTGCTTGCATTCCAAGGCAAGTGAGTCACAATCTTGAGCTTCTTCTTCTTTTTTTGTTCTTTTAAAACTCTGCATTTCTAGAAGAGTACTGAAGCCAGTGAGCAAGTGTTTTGTGATAATAAGAACAGAGCTCGTCCTCAAGACCAGCAAGTTAACCACATACAGAGGCAGAATGTCTGCAATCTGTAAGACCACTAGAAAGACATCTGTCCTCCTTGTCTGCCTTAATTTTGTTTTATCTGCAAAAGGGAGGACTCAAGAGGATGATCTCTGAGGCAATGTGCTATGAGTCTAAGAGTATTAAATCTGGGGCAAAAAATTCTAAATCCAGCCCTGACTCTGTCACTGTCTACCCATGTGATATCAGGAGATCCCGTAGCCCCTCTGCACTTTTATCTACTCTTCTGTAAAGTGTATATAATGCACTGAAATCATAACATGGCTATGAGGTAGGTCATGGTGATACAATGAAATATTAAAATACCTGGCATGTTGAAGAATCAACATACATATCAGTTTTATTTTCTAAAATGCTAGGCCTGTAAGCAGTTTGATTAGATCAGATAGTATCTCAAAACATGATTTGAACTAACTTCTAGAGAGCAAGCAAGAGTGCATGTATCTAGAAAAACCACTTCAGTTATTGTGTGTTTTATTTCTTACCAAGATATTTTAAAAGGCAAGAACGATGTCTTCTGGACATCACCATGATGTGCCAGAACATGATGTCAGTTAGTGTTGAAATAGGTCGTCATCTCCCCTAATAGCCCTCCTGCTGGCTGGGATGTCTTGGATATGTCAGAAGTGACTGTGCTTAATCCAACTTGCTAGTATTGGCCACCTCCTGTTCTTAGCTAATAACAACCCACTCTTAAGAAAAAGTTTAAAATGATGTTTTCATCAATTATAATATACACATAAAAATTGTCCCCAAATCTTCTGCTACTAGATACGAAGCCAGATGCTTTTAATTACAGATGAACAGATTGAAGGTCCTACAGATTCCCAGTGAAATAAGATCCAAGTAGATTCATAATACTCACAGCTGAGCCTTCGGGACTGTCTGGTAGAGTCGAAGGAGTGTATCTGCAGAAACCACAGTCATCCAGGACAGACTACTCCCTGGAGAAAGATGGAGATGGAGTTGAGTTATAAACTCAGAAAGAGTGAGAAGTTACTGAATAATCCATCAATCACTTGACCAATACTTACTGGGCATCTACCAGATACCCACCACCATGCTCCTAAGAGGGTGGAAGAAACTTACTTTTTTCCCCCCGGTCAAATACAATGAACACATTCATGGCCTCATGTGCAATCTGCTAGAAATAAAGGTGACTGTCACAGGAGTGCTTCCCTTCTGGAATGCACAGAGGGGATGTACAAGTCGTGTTCTATGTACAGGAAGGTCAATAGCAACATAGATGTTAAGCAATACTTTATGAAGAGCAAAGGCAGCGACTGAAAACTCATCCAAGAATCCTGCTGAAGGCCCTCTAGGAGCTCATAGCCAAAGCACAAGACCAAAACTCTAATCACCCAGCCCCAGTGGGATCCAAACTTTGGGATGTTACTTTTCACCGGCAGCAAGTAGAGAGTTTGTAGGAGGTCCAGAGTGTATTTACTTGGTTTTGGAGAAGCAGTGAGAGAAGAAAAGTGAGACAGAGAAACAGAGTAAAAGAATGGCAGAGAAATTTGAGAGGTTGTAGAGGAAGCCTAAAAAGGTTTTTGCTAACTTGAACAATTATTTTAGTTGTTTCTCTCCCATTGCCTGAGAATTAAAAAGGAGAGTCCATGACAGAAAAATAAGGCCTTTCCTCCTGTTCATGGTTGGAGGGAGGAAGGTAGGAGATAGGGAATGAGTTATACAGCTATTATAGTTTGCCAAGTGTAAGGTCCCCAAACAATGCTGATGCTGTAAATGATGGGGTACGTCTGAATGGGATCATGTGAGAAAAAACATTAAGCATGGAGCCTTCAAACAATAGCAGAGCCTCCCTTCGGAAGCCTAGACGACTGAGCCAATGACTATTAATTTACTCAACAAACACTTTTAAGCACCTTTACATATGTTCATTACATTAGACATTGATTTATAGATAGACGCAACCCCTAAATTCAAAAAGCACACACCCTCCAGCCAGGCTATATCCATAGACACACAACTGCAATATAACACGGTAATTGCTGTAAAGAGTAGACCTGCCAGGGATTAGGCAACTATAGAATAAACACCTGCTGAGCCCTTAGCCTGTTTTAAAAGGCTCCACAAAGACAGACCATGTGGATGGAGTCTTTGAAGAGGACAGAGTGCTGACTGAGCAAGTTGACTAAGTGGAAGGGGAGACAGTGACTTGGCCAAAAGGAAGGAAGCAGGGCAGGACATGCCACATCCTGAAAACCACTTACTTGTACATCTGTGGAGCTCCTACCACACTTGGGAATATAAGATCACACAACAGAGAAAGTCTCTGCTCTCATAGAGATTTCACTGTGGTTATGAACCACCGGGAGCTCAGATGAAAAACAAGTTAACAGAAGGTTAACTTGTTAACAGAAGGTGTCTTCAAGTTAACATGAAGAAGAATTTGGCCATGTAAAGACAAGGGTGGGAGTAGAGGAAGAATACACCCAAAAAAGAGAGCAACGAAGACAAACGCTTAAGGACCAGAACCAACCTGGAAGATTCAAGAAGAAGGTCAAAGGCCCACATGGCTGGAGCTTATGAATAGAGGGTGGCACAGAAGGAGAGATGATCAGAGAAACAGGAGTAACAAGATCACATAAGACCCACAAATGTTTGACATGCTGGCAGAGAGTGGAGAAGCTGGAAGAGCAGTCAGGGAGGATAATCATAGAGGGCCAACGAGGCTCTGCTGTGGAACTAGGACTTTCAGTCACTGTCTCAGTCCATTTGGGCAGCTACTCCAAGGTACAATAGACTGGAGGGCTTATAAGGAACAGATTTTTTTCAGTTCAGGAGGCTGCGAAGCCCAAGGTCAAGGCGTCAGCAGGGTCAGGATTTGGCAAGGGCCCATTCCTCATAGGTAGCAGTCTTCTCACTGTAACTTCATGTGGTGGAAGTGGTGAGCAACTGCTTTAGGGTTACTTTAATACAAGCACTCATCTCGTTGAATGATGACTTGCTCTCAGGACCTAATCACCTCCCCAAAGCCCCACCTCTTAATGCCACCACCTTGGAGGGTGGTGGATTTCAACCTCTAAGTTTAACAGGGACATAAGCATTCAATCCATTGCACCCACTGTGATCAGAAACTACTGCAAAGGAACAAGATTGGGGAAAAGTTTTAATTTCAGTTGTGTTAACCATCTGAGTAGACAAAAACACTCTTACCCAAACGCAAAGCAGCCTCTCAACATCTCAACAGTAGACACGTCTGTGAGCGACGTGGACAGCAGATGAGCTCTGGGGTGAAGTATCAATAAATTGTCTATGTGGGCCTGGAACCCAGGCTCCACGGTCATGCAGAGAGAGGCAAATTCACAAGCTGTTTTGTTTTTCCTCCCTTCACAAGCCCCTTGGACACAGAATGTCCTCTGTGAACCAGCCAGGAGAACGCAGTCCAGCTTTGCAGTGCGTGTAATCTGGAAAGCAAGGAAAGAAACATTTAAGCTGTTATTCAAACAAGTTTCATTCCAATTACTACTTTCCTCTCTGTCAAGATCAATTATTCTCACTTTTGACATGGCGGTGGCTCGCCGAGGTGATTGGGGGATCTGCCTCCGTATTTTTCTCCTGCTGTTTTCTTTTCTGGTTGCTTTTGGTTGTGGGTCGTTCTATAGCGTTGTTGATTTTCCCACTGCCGCCAGCGCCACAGAGTTGCTTTTACGTGGCCATAAAATAAAATGAATGTACACAGGAAAGGGGGCCTTGCTCCAAGTCAAGTGCTGGACAGCTTAGCTTAATATGCACTCAGCTTCACAAGCAGAGACCTGTTTACCCTCATTGCTTAAAGACACAGTCCCCGTTTGCTTTGTGACATCCCTTCTGCCAACACTGGGTCCCAGCCAGACGAGAACTGACAGGCCAGGTCCTTTATGCCTTGTGACCCTAGGAAAAACGCTAGTCCCCAGACTTTGATAGGCTAATTGCAGAGGCACACTGAGTTAATGACACCACAGCTGGGAGCCTGTCAGCACCTCTGTGACGCTATCAGCTAGCTGGGGCCATTGAGCCTTCATGACACAGGAGTGAAAAGAAAGATCTTAAGTATTTCCTACTATGTGGCTAGTAGGTTGCATCTGATCAATGTTCATGCAGCCATGTTGGATCCCTTTCTGTTTCATCACCTTGAGTTGCCTTGTGTTATTCTTTGCCCTGTCTTCTGAAAGTCAGGCAGGAATTTCAAAATGATGGCCCAGGTGCATGCTTTTGGTGATCACATTTTCTAAAAATGTATTCAGCTGCAGTTTAAAAACAGTTCTTAAATCACATATTCTTTCCTGTCTGTACCCTGATGAATACCAAGAAATTGAATTTAAAACGGGGTGAGGTGGTCTCAGGAAAGATATGGGAAGAGTCAAAGTGTGAGTTAAAGGTAGCCACACTCTGTTTTTATACTACAGCCAAACTGAATCTATTTCTGTTCTCTTCATATTTTCTGCTTTTTATCACATTCAAGCCTTTGCTCATAGGGTTCTTACATAGTTTTCTTAGTCATTTCTAGCTGCTATAACAAATTACCATAGACTGAGAGGCTTGAATAACAAACAGTTACATCTCCCAGTTCTGGAGGCTGGAAGTCCAAGATCAAGTTGCCAGTAGATCCAGTGTCTGGGGGAAGCCCACCTTCTGCTTTGCAGATGGCACTCTTGTCCTTGTACACTTTCATGACAGGCTACAGAGAGCTCTGGTGTCTTCATCCCCCTATAAAGGCATGAATGTCACTTATGAGGGCTCTACCTCATGACCTAATTACTTCCAAAAGGCCCCACCCCCAAACACCATACATTGGGAATAAGAGCTTCAACATATGAATTTAGGGGAACACAAACATTCAGGTAATAGTATTCTCCTCCATCATCTCAAACTTTATGTCCTTTTCATATACAGAATATATTCATTTCACCTTAAAAATCCCAGAAGTCTTAATTCATACTAGTGTCAAGTGTAAAGTTCAAAGTCTCATCTAAACTCTAAATATCATGTAAAACTGATATGGATGAGACTCCAGGTACTCTTCACCCTGAGGCAAAGTTCCTCTCTAGCTGTGAATCTGTGAAACCAAATAAGTCATATGCTTCCGAAACACAATGGCAGGACAGGCAAGGAACAGGCCTTCCTATTCCAAAAGGGGGAAGCTGGAAGTGAAAGAGAGTGATGAGTCTCAAGTAAGTCCCAAACCTAGCAAAGCGAACTCCATGACATCTTAAGGCTTGAGAATAATCCTCATTGGCTCAATACTCTGTTTTCCAGACCGACTGGGGTGGAGATCCTGCCTCCAGGACTCTGCCAGGTGAAGGTCCCACTTCACAGCCCCATGTAGCCTTCTGACCTGTTGAAATCAAAGTGATGACTCTCCCTTTTGAAATGTTGGAAGCAAATCTCTAACAATATCTGAATGCCTTTTGGGGTCATTCTTCCCTTGTCTTGAAGAATAGTGTAGGTCCATGGTTAAATATCTCTGTGGTGCTGTCCTGTAAAGTCCAAGTGCAAGAGCCTTCCTCAGCTCTTTCCTGTCTCCATCCCCTTCAGCTGAATCTGGTAGTGGCCTTGCCAGGATGGCCGATTAGGTCCCCAGTTCACACTGGCAGTAAAGCTCTTATCAAATGATAGGCCCATTATGTCCTCAGTGTTCTCTTCCAAACATGCTTTCTCATTTTTTTTTTTTTTTGTAATACAGACAGCCTGAGGAGTTTCCAAATATTTGGAGTTCTGGTTCTTTTTTTGGTTAGTAGTTCCATCTTCAATTCATGTCTCTCCTTTTGAATTTCACCAGAGCAGTCAGGAGGAACCAAGCAATTAAATCCTAATTGTACCATTTTCAAGTTCTACCTCCCATAAAACGCAAGAACGTAAACACAACTCAGCCAAAACATTTGCCACTTTACAACAAAGATCACCTTTTCTCCTTCGCCCAGTAGCACGTTCCTCATTTACATCTGAGACTTTGTCAGAATGACCTTTTCCATCCATATTTCTACCAATATTCTGTACGTGATCATTTGTTATTCCTTGAAGAATACATAAACAGAAGACACACAAATGTCTTAGGAAAACAGAAGCCTTCTCTTTACATAGTTCTTCTCTTGCCTTTCTGAGCTCTCCCAGAACCACCTTTAAAAGTTTCTTCATGAAATACTGGCTTTTTCTAGGATACACCTTAAAAGTTTTCCAGCCTTTACCCATCACTCAGTTCCAAAGCCGCTTCCACATGTTTACTATTTGTTATAGCAACACCCCACTCTCAGTACCAATTATTGCCTAGTCTGGTCCAGTTGTTATAACAAATACTAATGACTGATGGGCACAAACAACAAACGTGTATTTCTCGCAGCTTTGGAGACTGGAAGGTCTGAGATCAGGGAGCCAGAAAATTCAGTGTCTGATGAGAGCTCTCTTCCTGGTTTACAGACATTTACCTTGTTTCTGTACTTGCCATAGCAGTGAGACATGATCTCTCCTGAGACTCTTCTTATAAGGGCACCCATCCTATTTACGAAGGCTCCACCCTCATGACCTGATTACCTAGTAAAGGCCCCACCTCCAATACCATTACACTGGGCATTAGAACTTTAACATATGAGTGGTTTTTTTTTTGGGGGGGGGGACATATGTAGTCCATAGCAAAGAAATTAAAAGAATGTCCACAGGTTAGCTAAATTTTTTGTTTTCAAAAGAAGTTTCTTCCTGTACATATGCATATACACACATGTACATATGTATGCATATGCAGGCACATACAGATACATATTTCCTCTCCCACATACTTATTTAGTTTTATTAAATGTTATGGTTGATATCATGAGCTATGGACCATTAACAAACATGGGGATTTATAAAAAATTGAGTATATAATGTAAATGAACATCAAGCTTTTACTATATTAAACAAGCTATTTTCTGAAACTCTTCACTTGCCTAATTTCTTTGTACATCCATGAGTTGGCTGGATTTGAAACAACCACCAGAAATATCATAATGCATTTCAAGCTTAATATTTTAGAATTCTACTAAGAGAATACCTGAGACGCACAGTAACTCAAGGAAGCAAGAAATACAGACCTTTTTTATCTGTTGTACTTTAAGAAATAAAGACACTTAATGTGATCCTCTCTTCTCTGGGTCTTTTGAGGCAGTGATGTTGGCTTTTTTGTTCACTTCCCATCCCTCCATCTAGTACTTAGTGTATAATAACTGCTTAATAATTGCTTAATGTATTATGAAATTATCCCTCAACCAATTCATTGTGAAAGATCACAGCATCCTTTATCATCATAGATGCTCCTACATTTGGGGTTACCAAGCTTACAATGCTCTACTCTGTGTACATAGACACATACAATAATGGGTTCCTTTAGGGATACGCAAACATGTAAATATCATTATTTAAATTTTTAAATTTTTTTGTAAATTGCCAAAATCACTATCATTAGAAAAACAAGGACTCTCTTTGCTATTGTTAGATTTATCATATGGCTTTGAGTTTTTTATGAGTTACAGAAGGACCCCACAGTGGTTTGGTGCTTGCAGGCCCCTGAAGTTCTTATTCTGCCCTTCTCTCCATGCTCTTTTCTCATTAGCTCCTACTTTCTTCACCCTTTGAAATGGAGTTTTTGGACTCTTTTTGCCATCAAAACACCTGACCTGGACTCTTGTGATGCCTACTAAGAGCAGCTTTCACAGTCCAGAAAACTCTCTGTCCAAGCGTGACCATTCGCTCCTTCTGAGATGCCCACTGAGAAACCCAGAAGCTGGAGATTGTCTGATCCCATGTAAGAAGCAGCCCTCCACCCCCAGATGTGTTTATTTTTCCTTTAATCAATTAGTGAAGCAACACAGATTTACAGAAATGATGAGGGCCCTCTCCCAAAGCACCAGAAAAGTAAGGTTAGGGAAATCGAGAGGATCCCCTGGTGAGTCCCTGCAAAGTCTGAGACAGTCCTGGGCTTTCTCAACTCCGAGCTCCATACTCAGCGGCTTACCACACGGCCTTTCCAGTGAACTCTGTCTCATTGATATTGGACATTACAGGAAAAGATAATAACCAGTCTAACTGGCCTCCGTGGCCTGGGAAGGATGAATAAGGGTGTGAGCTGCTGTCTATCCACGTTGCAAGGACAATGAGCCCTGCACTGAAGATCTCAGATTCACAGAATCAAAGAGAGAGAATGGAACAAACCATCTCTATGTTCCCTTTCACTGGTGATTTCTATCCACCGGTGAACAAATCCTATAATTGGACCTTACTACTTTCTAAGGCTGCAACTTCACTTCTTTAATATTTTAATTGCTAGACATATCTTCTAAACTATAGCCAAAGTGAGCTCACATTGTTCATTGGTTTGCCCTGAATAGGTGCATAAGATCTCTTCAAATATTTGAAGATAGACGTTTTACAGTCATCATTCTTCTCTGTGCTACCTAACTCCGTTCCTCACCCTGTTCCAGCCCAGTTGCCACCTCATGGAAACTACTCCAGGTGGCCACTGATGACCTTCCGGGTCATGGAACCTGTGAAGAGGTTTCCTCTCCTTGGCATATCTGACTGGTGTAACTACTCCCTTTGAGGATATCTCTCTGACACAAGTTTTCCCCATTTTCCACCCACTGGGCTACACATGATTAGTCAGCCTCCTGCACTGTTCTTCTCTGCGTTAGTCACCCAGACAGTGCTGACGTTCCTCTGGGTTCCAGCCTCGACCTTGTCCTCTTCCCACTGCACGAGCTGCCCCTCAGCAAGTGCGTTCATGCCTAGGCCTCAACTCTCATGGAAACTCAGGTGATGCCCAACTTTCATTTCCTGTTTGAGCATCATAGGACCATCTGAAAGTCACACAAAAATGATACCCCAGAGTGTTCTCAAACTCAATCGCATGCAAAACTGAAATAACTGCCTTCCTCACAAACATGAATTTCTTTCTCCTCCTGCATTCCTCAAGGTATTCAAAGTCTCTGCCATCTCTCCTCAATGACACAGTGAAAAAGCCTAGAAGTTATCCTTCCCTAAGCCATACATCCAAGTTTTTCAAGCAAAGAAAGAGGAAAAGGGAGGTTTTTAAATCCAAGATTCTTAATTCCCAACCAAATGGCTATATATTTATTTATGTGTATTTCTTTTTTGTGTACTCAGGTAAATATATATAAAAAACAACTTTTCAAGAGCTCTTAGAGAACATTTAGTAGCATGTATGGAGACTAATTTCAGTGACAGATACAATATACATTTTCCCTCCATTCCATTTTATTGTATTTATGTAAGAATAGAGCTTTGATAGAGACTACAATTGGCCGTGAAGTCTATTTCTGTCGAGCAGAGGTGAGGCAACAAGGCAAAGTTCATAGCTGAGGCCAGGCACCGTTTGCCAGCAGCGAGCTTAAACAAGGAGAACTCTGACACTGGCAATAAGGGGGAACCTTTCCATGAATCGCTGCTTTATTGAAACGGTGCCCAGCAGATGCAGTTTAAGTGGAAAGGGAATTTCTGCTGCCGTTTATAGGATTGCGGGGGTCAAATGTCAAGCAGGGCCTTCTTAAAGGGGACTGGAAGAGCTTGCCTCTTCGATGTCAGCCCGCATATTTTCACTTGTGACAGACATTTAGGAATTAAATAATTCTGTTCAGGAAGGCATGATGTCTTTTACAGCCCGCGAGCCCAAGGGGCTGCCAGGGATGTGAACCTCAGAGTTTCCACAGCGTTTCTAAATATTTGCAGAGAGCCATTTCCTGCTGCAAGAATGACAAAAGTCTCGCTTGGAGATTAAACATTTTAGTGCTGGTCAGTTATTTCAGAAGAGTTGTACTTTGTTGAATTCCACAGTCAAATATGCTACAACAGCATTTTGGGCCTGGCAAGCTTGCCCAATCTAGGAAGTTCAAAATCGAGGTTGAATGCTTCACCCTGAGAGCTCGCGGCGAGGGTCGACAGCACAGTGGGCTTGTTACAGAAGAGGCCATTTTCTGGAAGCAAGTCCTGGAAATTGGGCATGAAATCCTCCATTCAGGAGAATACAGCCCGGTATTATCCTAAAGTGAGCATGATTAGGTGAACGCATTCAGATAGAATAACATTTCCTCCCCCACTCAGCCTCTTAACCTTCAGCCGCCTCTCAAATGATTTCATTATTCAGATTTATAAAATTTTACTTATTTGCCTCCTCTTGCTGCCAAAAGTTTGCAAACCGTTGCTAGGCTTTGCGAGATATTCTGAGCATGAATCCTCCAGTGTCTCGTTTTTTACACGAAATATCAAATACATTCACTCCCCAGAAGCGTAATAGAAGCCACCATTGATTAAATGTCTTCCATGTGTCCCACTCAATATGACACATTTTGCAGGCATTATCTTTTTTAATTTTCCTAAGAACTCTGTGAGGCAGGATTTATTTTAAATATTAGTCTAGTCTGCTATAGTCCAAAAAAATTCAAAACACAGATGAAGATGTCATTCAGCTTGTTCTCCAAATGAGTACCTTAAAACTCAGAGTAGTTAAATCACTTTATCAAGGGCACATGACTGAAGAGCAGCAGAAATGGGGATTTTACTCCAATGGATCCAAATCCAAAGGCCATTCTGTTTCCATCAAGCCATCAAAAGGCACTGTGCCCCTCAGCAAAGTGGTGGGTCACCCGCAGTAGAACTGAGGGTGGTAAGGCGGAGCAAGGCACGCAGTGAAGGACCTGCCAGATGGAAAATGCAGAACCAGGAGGGAGAAAATGTCATGAGTCACAGTGGGAATACTATTGGCATTTCTGGATGGGGATACTTTGTCACTGAGCAGGACTGTCCCCACCTTGAAGGATGTTGCTTAACACTGTCGATGGACAGTTAATGCCACTGTCAATGCTATTAATGCCAGTAGCACCCCCTGCGATTGTTACAAACCAAAACACCCTGTGTATTTACAAATGTCTTGTAAGGGGGTGGCACTGCCCACAACCGAGGAAGAGGAAACACAATCCTATAATTATAGATACCATTATTCTCATTTTACAGATAAGGAAACTCTAAGATCAAGTTCATACCTTTGAAATGAAAACTACCAGGGAATGATGCTAAATGTTATTCTCTTAATCCAATGATACCATTGTCCTAATCAGCTTGATATTTCTTTTCTTGCCAAGACCATAGTCTCTAACAGTTTGCAGATACACATGTAGATGATTTGCTTCCTAGAAAAGGACATGAATCTTGTACATTCTCCAGAGCACAGACAGCAAATACAAGGCCCATGGGCTGAATCCAGCCCTCCACCTTGTTTTATCTGGCACGGCACCTTGTTTCTACCCAGTGGCAGCACCAAGCTCTCACTTAACTGTTAAGTTGTAGTTACATTTATACAGTCCTAAAATTACATTTGGCCCTTTGAAGGCAACCAGGAGGCTGATGTAGCCCTGGGTGAAAATAAGGTTGACACCCCTGCTCCAGAGCATCCTTCCCATGTTGGATACTCAAATAATCTGCCTAATAACTTGATTTTTTATTTAATTGATTAAAGATAAAATCCTAATAAAAACAAACCAATCTTTGGACCATTTCTATTTAGGAGTCCAAACAGGAAAGGCTTTGTAAAATAGGTGATCTGGTAAATATAAATTTTATATTCGATATTAATTTAATATTGAGATTTAAGTTAGAAGGGAAAAGTGATCGTCTGGACAATGAGCTAAGATGGAGAACAAAGCAAAGCTCTGATGTTGGAAAGCCCTCAAAAAGTTATCACACCTAGTTCATGCTTCACTGGACCATGGGGTTCATGTTCTTTCCAAGGAGGAGAGTATCTTTTGGCCTCTACAGAGCCCTTGGGTTACACTGAGCAATTGCAGACATCTGCCTCCAACCAGCTTGGCCTCACCTTTATTCATTTTTGCCCTTGCACACAAGTGACAGAAAATGACCATGTCCCATCTTCCAAGTTTCCACCATAACACAATTCTGTTGAGCAGAGAAAACATGAGCTCTCAGTGAACTTATCACAAAGACAAAATCGAAATGTAGATTTTGAAATATGAGCCACATTTCATTAAGGCAAGAATAAGAAGGCTCACACCTTCTCCAGAACATTTAATGTAGACTACAAGCCACACTGCCTATCATCCAACTTTAATTCAGTCCTTAATTATCACCGAGACTGTAACTCCCAGACGTCTCTGCACATCCCTTCTCTGACAAAGTCCAACTCCTTTTTCTTCTCAACTGGCTGGCCTATATGCACCCACCACCACCACCCTAAACACATGATTTGCCCTTCTCTGTCCCACTTTTGCCTAGAATGCAGCTTTTATGTATGGCAGCTTCCAGCACTCCTGCCCCCAACCTCCTGTTGGGTATCTGCATTGGGTGGGCCAAGCAGAAAATCAGAGCATCAGTAGACGGAGCAGTGAGAGCATTTATTCTTCTCTGCAGTGTCTCTACTCCTTCTGGACCACAGTTCCCACAGGTATTTCTCCTGTCATGGGCTGGCTTTCACTGGCCTCCTCAGTTCTGTTTCCTCCACTTATTCCCTCAGACCTAGGGTTGCTAATGATTGCCTACTACTCCTAGTTTCTGGGTGTCTTGACTTCCCTTGCTTGTTCCTTCAACCTAGCCTGTACCTTAAACATGGTTCCCTTTCATTTAAATCTTCAAAGTTGAACCATTTGAGTGGAATTTGTTTTCCTATCAGGACTATGATTAATATGTTCTCCCTCCATTATTCTCTGTCATGCCTTGGCAGTCCCCACCTGCAACCAAGACTATCCTCTGGATCCCCGGCATCTTCCCAGATATTCACGCCATCACCTTATTTAGAGACCCGCCTGACTCTTTCCAAGTTCACTTTTTCTGTAGCATTCTCAAGTGGAGGGTCTCTTATCTCACACCTCATGCAGCTTAGGAGCAGGACTGACAGTCATCACCACATAGTACACACACTCACACACATGCACACACATGCACACACTCACCAGAAGAAAAGGAACCCCTATAGCTTACTAGGCTCACGCCATCTTGTTTTATCTCCATCCTTACAAAGTTGTTGCTGTTGTCTACGTATCTCCAAGTCATTTCTCATTTAATTATTAGGCTTCATAATTACTCACACATACATATTTTACATTGTATGTGTATATATATAAAAGATTATTTTGGTTATTTTTATACTTTCAGTTCTGCATTTGAGAAACACTGGCTCTGTAAAGTAGGTCTTTTCCATACCAAATATCTCATCATTCTATAAAAATTGAGAATTCCGTGGATGCATTTTTTCTGATCATCCCTTATCATTAGTTCATTTTCCAAGTCCCATGCCACTGAATATAAAAGACTGCTATCTCTTAGTAGTTTGTACTTAACTGTTCCATGCCTCAGTTTCCTCATATAGAGAATGAGGAGCTAACACTGCATACCTCATGAGGGTTTTGTGAAGATAAAACCAGATCATCTAAAGAAAGCACTTAGTAGTGTCTGGCATGAAGAAACATGTAAAATACAGTGCTCTTCTTATATTATCAATGTAAATCATGATAATCTCATACTGAATTGACTTAGAGAAAGCACAGTGCAGAGACTGTCATGTGCAGTGTGGGCCTGCAGAGTTCTTCTAAGAAGCTCCCATTATAGGAGAAGAAACACCCCAGTTGGTCATTGAATTGATACCCCATATAAGCTACCCAGAAGGCTTTAGCTAGACTTTTTATTTCATGATCATGACCTTTGACAAAGAATGTCCAAAATGCAAGCAAAGAAGCCAGAAGGAAATAGTTTTGTGGTCAGAATTGGAGTTTAAATAGAAATAAATGATATGCTATTAACGAGGTTCCATCTCTACCTCCAAGCTGCGCATTGGTTTAGCCTCACTGTATCTTCATTTCCAAGTCGACATAACAGCTTAAAAGTCTGGGCTCTGCAATCAAACTGTCAGAGACTGTCTCCTGGACCCACTGCCAAACAACTGTATGACTTGACTCAGTAAACCCTCTAAACCTCAGTTTTTTATATATAAAGTGAGCATGGCAACACACATAGTGGTTGAGAAGATTGCATGGGATATTTATGAAAGGCTTCACCCAGTAGCAGACACATTCAAAGTGCTCGACAAATATTTTGGCTGTCACTGTGATCCATCTCCCTCATGACAACTCTTTGAAACCTGGAGGCCGCTTCTCATTTATCTTAACGAGTCTAGACCCCCAAACATCCAATGCATGGTGAAGGTTCAATGGTAATTTGTTGACTAGCATTCTTGCTGATCACAGAGAACCCAATAAAGTCTTCAGTGTTCATGCGAAATTCAGAAAATCCTTTGGAGTTCATTGGTGTGCTCTTGCTAAAACATGGCTTCCTTGGTAGCAAAAGGGGAAAAGCCCATATTTTCAAAGGTTTCATGGACTGCCAAGGACTGTTATAAAACAATATTTTGATGAGTTATACAGTAAATGAATCAGAAACATATGAGCCTAATTTCCCTGAAAATACACGCGGATTTAAAAATGAAAGGAAAGGAACCTTGGCACACTTTGCTATGCCAAACCCCAAATGTTAGAAAAACATTTTAAGATGTTAGGATGCACAAATTCTAAATGTACCTCAATTCGATCATCCTTCAGTGGCCTGCTCCCACTGTACCTGTTGAATCTGGTGTGCCATACTCATAATGAGGAAAACCTAAAATAAGAAAAAAAAGCATGTTGGCATAAGACAGGGAGCCAGAAGTTCCAAGTCCAAGCCTGGCTTTGCCACTGATTATCTGTGGGACGCTGTGTTAATCACTTAGGCCTCCTGGACTTCAACTCAGGAAAATAGTCCATGACTGGGACACCTCACAGGGGTGCTGGGAGCTGTTGGAATGGAAGTTCAGGAAACAGTGATAAGCCTATGATGACAAGGACCAGACCAAAAAGCAAGAGGAAAACCTCAGGGTGGGACAAGAGTCCAGATGAGCCCAGATGCACTGTCACAGTGAAGCAGGCATGTGCACGATCAGCACAGAGCCAGCTGCAGAGAAACCCTTAGCAAGGCATCCGTGGTGAGTTATCTGAACTACCCTTGTCCATAGGTATCCTCAATTCTCTTGTATCTCCTGCCTTCCACCACAGCTGCAGAGCAAAACCCCACCACGCAGGGGGCTGGATACCTCAGATGCATGGCCCCCAACCTTAGCTAGACCCTCAGGGTTTTTTTCCATTTCTTTGTTTCCCTGTTTTTTTCCATTACATTAACTCAGAACTCATCAGTGAACTGAAACACTTCTACTAAAACCTCTCACTTGCAGTAACTATGGGGCCAAATGTATTAGCTAATCAATATGAATTTTTTTATTTGTGATTTCAAGGTGCTTTATTCTGCTGGAGGATTTATACAAGACAAATAACTAAAAGCAGGGCTGTAAGATATAAACATTAAAGATGTATATCTTAGCCAATTATACTACCATTGACATATACAGGGTGGAAAAGCTAAAGTATTTTGATTTAAGCAACATTTCTGGATATTTTGTCAAACTTTTTTTTCAGAAGAAAAGTAATGCTTCCTTTTTTCCTCTATATTTATTTTTGTCTATATCCACCTGTAGTAGTTAACTATTGTCATGCAACAAATTACCCCACAACTTAGTAGTTTTAAAGGACATGTAGAGTTTCAACTCAGGCGAGGCGCTCCTGAGTGTCTTCACTGGGTGGTGCTGGTGCAGGATAGTCACAATATAAGAGTCATGATGTCACTGGGACTGCAGTCAGGTGTAGTCTTGGGTGGTGGGGTGGGGCAGGGAGGAATCTACTGTCGAGCTCTCTCCCACAACCATTGGGATGTCTCAGTTCTTTGTCAGGCTGGAGGCCTCTCTTTTTCACCCTACAGGCCTCTCCAGAGGTCTCTTGAGTGTTCTCAGGACCTGGCAGCTGGCTTTCTCCAAAATCAGCGGTCACAGAAACAGAAAGGGAGCCACCTGAAAAAGGAGCCTTTTATAAAATAATCATCGAAGCAACATGCCGTCATTTCTTCACATGCTACCGGTCACCAGATCAGCGTTGATGTAATGGAGACCAGGCAACACTAGGGTGCAAGTATCAGGATGTGGGATTGCTGGAGCCGCCTCAAAGTGGCTCCCACCCCACCTGCACTCTCACCCAGCTGGGCGCTCCAGCTACCCCTCTCACCTGAGGTCTTGGCCTCTTTCTCTCAATCATCCCCCACGTTTGCCAAGTATTCCCTTCTCTGTGTCTCTCCTCTCTCAGCCTCAAAGCACACCTGTACTCAACCAGCCACAGGACAAACCTGTGGGGCCTCAAGAAGTTACCACAGCCAAGGCTCCCATTTTTTAAGAGAATAGGCTTACTAACCCACAAGTTTTAAGGCTTATGTCACTTGTTGAAGGCACTAGCTGGGCCACCATGTCTATAAGTGATTGAAGCACGGACTTCAGTCAATGGTAATGTATCAATGGTGGCTCATTAATTTTAACAAATACATCATATTAATGTCATATATTCATAATAGGAAAAAAGTCTCTATGGGAATTGTCTATTATCTTTGTAATGTTTCTGTATATATAAAACTGGGCAAACATTTTTTATAAGCCTTAGGATGTTCACTCTCATTGTAATAAGGGAATCATTTTTCAAATACAAAAATTTTCCAGATATTATGCTGGCAAATGTTTTTAAAAAGTAGAGAAATTCAGTGTTGATTAGAAAAATGGGTATTCACATTCTGAAAGGGTAAATTCAGACAACTCTGTTAGGGAGCACTTTGTATAATGTAACAGTTGAAAGAGGAACTCTCTTTGATTCAGCAACTTCATTTCCAGGTTTTATTCCTATGATGCTTATCACATGAGTGAGAAAATGTACAAGAATACTTCCTGCAACTAAATACTTATCAATATGAGATTAGTTCAGTAAACAGAGCTACACACATTTATCTAACATTATGTAGCCATTTACTTATGCACTTGGAAACATATTCATATCAAAGTTTTTACTAAAAATTTGCAGTGGGGGGCTTAGTGGAGGGAAAAGAGGGGGAAGGGGGGGACATCTGTAATAGTGTGGGCAATAAATTTTTTTAAATTTCCAGAGTAAAGTAGTATTTGTGTAAAGTGGTATTATTCTTTCTGTACAAAGATAGATAGATGATAGATAGATAGATAGATAGATAGATAGATAGATAGATAGATGTTAAAAGTATTAGAATTAGTGAAGAATGTGGTATATAGTATTATTATATTACTATCTTTATATTTTTCCTTTTTAAAATTGATTTTTATGAAGTATTATAAAACTATTTCATAGGTTAAAGGCACATAATTGTTTGTTTGTTTTTGATTTTGGGACTCCTAAGGAGTACCCTCCTGCTCCAAGTTTACCACCTGGGGAAAGAGGGTTCCAGAACCCAACCCCACTCTCTGAGTGTCGCCCTTTGAATCTCAACCAGCTGGTGGGCAAACAAAAATGCTGGCAATGTGAACAAAAGGAAACTGAGGTCTTAAGTGCTTAAACGACGTGACGAAGGCCATTCTATTCCTGAGAAGTGTCATCAGAATCCTAATGCGGACTCGTTTTATTCCAATACTACCTTTATGACCACCCAGCGTAGTTCCAGGAACAGGCAGAAATTGTTCAGATAGCTCCTCGGCCGTGTGCTAGCTGTGTGGATACTGAGCAACTTAAGTAATCTCTCAGCTATTTACCTTTATCATCTGTGAAACTGAGGCAATTATACCCGGTTTGCAAAATCATGTGACATAAAGACAATACTGCCAAAGAGCCTGGCCCAGAGGAGGTGCTTAGCAAACATTTCCTTGATAGACAGATGAGTGACTGTAGGGACAACATATTGTTAGCTAAATAGTATGATGCATAGTTTTGTCAACATATAAGCGAAGGAAGAGCGTCCTAATTATGAAACACGCTTTACAGGCATTTTTCTTCATGAGATACAGGGCAGGACTGTATACCTTTCACTCACTACTAAGTGGTTGTCCCTCTGTCGTTTGATTGCTCCCCAAAATCTTCATTTCTTTTCAAATGTATTTTGTCAACTATTTCTAGAGTTGCTTTTTTCTAGGGAAAAAATATCTTCCTCTACTTGCCAAAATAATAAATATAAATATGGGTAGTTAAAACTAACTTTAAAAAATGGTATTAAAATATTTTACCAATTTTATAACTAAACATAATGCATTAACAATCAGAAAGTTTTGGTATTAGGATTATGTCAGTATATAGTCTAGAAAAATATCTAAACCTAATCTAAAATATCTGAGAAATATCTTAAAAATCTAGAAAGTTCTGAAAGCAATACTACAGCCCAGACATTGATGCCTCTCATCGGCTGATTGAAATTAATATAAATTAAGAAAATACCTAAAATAAGAATTATTTTCTCATGTTTATCCAAGTATCTGCTTATTACATGCGTGTAGAATAGCATAAAGTCAATCTTCACAAATTTAAAAAAGCATGAGAAAATGTACTTTTTAATTCAATAACTGCCTCTGTAAGAAATAAGATTTATTTCTTACAAATGAGTAAACCCTATTCCAAGAAGGAACACAAAGCTGAGATATGAGAAACTGAATTAAAATTCCTCAGCATTTAAACTTCCCTGTGTGCAAGGCTGGATGGGGATGGGCTTGGGGCTCTGTGGTGGGAACCAGTGCTGGGGGTTTATCTGCAACAGTGATGGTTAAAACCCAGGACCTTTATGACCTGCTCAGTGGTAGGTTTACATTGAAGCTGTTATAAATTATTACAGAGGTGAAGCCAAGCCAAACAGTCCAACATAAATATATCTGCAGACACACTGGCTGCTATATATTCTAAACACTGTCGGTAAATGAATAAACAGAGCTTTCTAAATCATTTAAGAAAAATATATTTATTCATAAAATCAATTTTTATTTTTTATTTGAGCCCCTCCATTAAAAAAGACCCACTATATCTTGTTTTCTGGCCTCTGTAAACTTCATGGCCTCCCTTGCCGAGACGATGGCTGGAACGTCTTCCTTCTGTCGGTGACGCGCAAATGTTTTTCAGCTTGGACATTTGACTAACCTCTACCTGTTGAAATTGTTCCACTGCATTACACAAATTAAATAGGTGAGCCCCCCAATTTCAACAGACTGATTTTGCATCTGTGTAAAGGGACAAAGAAGTGTAATGTAACAGTCTGGTTTTCCTAGGGTGTGGGGAAATCAGCAAGATTGCTGGCTTGCCCGTGTGGGTGAATCACAGCCGACCAGAGCAGACCAAATTCTGTGGTCTGGTTTTATTTGCCTAGTCATATAACTCAGGGCTTTAAGTCTGCACATTGTTGACCAAAACATTAATTGTGGCAAAATAGTTTGTGTCTGTACTGAACGAGTAAAACCAGAGTGAGACACATGGAGTGACCATGAATTAGTTAAACAAGGCGGGGATGCTCCTAACCTCTGAAGGTGAAGTCATTGGGAGGTCTGGTGGGGGAGACAGCTCCAGCAGAAATCCGGGGGAGGGGGGAGGAGCAGGCTGGGGGCTGGGGGCTGGGGTCTGGGGACTGCCTGTTAAGGCTGCAGGGATTGGAAGTCAAAACTGTTCTGGTTAATAGTTTTTTTTCTTTGTGCTACCATATTCATCAATGTAATTGTCTTCTTTCTCATCTGAATTTTCTTATCTACTAAACAGAACCAGCTGGCAGTCGCTGACAGCCCACCTTGGGTAAGAATAATTTGCCTTCACTTTTCCCTTCAGTGAGAGGTGGTATCTATGAAAGTTTGATACAAATATTGGGCATGGGAGAAAGCCAAAATCAAAAATATAAAACTGGATGTCATGGGGTAGTTTCTAAGGATAATATGAATAGACACCTACTAAGACAAATGCATCTGAATTTAGCATGAAAGTCTTGGTGTAAAGATGAAGGTTATTGTTACTATTTCTTTTCTTCTGTCTACCCTAAGCATGATTCGGGATGTCCACTTTCAAACAGAAATGCCCTGGTCCCAGTGACATATTATCCTGATAAACATCGGAACATCAACGCACTAGTTTAAGTGCCTGTGAACAAGAGAAGGTTGTCTTTTTTGCAACGGCCCCAGCACTCCAAAGGGTGAACCTATTTACCAGGGCCCTGGTGATCATAACATCTGATTGCGCAGATTATAAAGAGCCCTTGATTGGTGGGAATAAACATATAGACCTCAGAATGTAACCAGCCAGGAGAGATTGTGTTTTAGCAGAAAGCGTTTTGAATTATAAGGGAGCCACTTTTCCTGAATTTGAAATAGAAATGAACATCTCTCTCACCTACAGAGGTTGGGAACAAGCCAGTTGTATTGTACTCGTTTCCTACAGCCACAGCAAAGTACCAAAAACCGGGTGCCTGAAAGTAACCAAATCCATCCCCCTAGCTTCTGGTGATGGTGAGAAATCCTTGGCCTTCCTAGGCTTGCAACTACCGTAGTACAACCCTTCCTCTGTGGTCACGTGGCCAGCGCTGCCTGGTGTGGCTCTGTCCTCCTCTTAGAAGAACACCAGTCACATTGGATGAAGGTCTCACCCTCCTCTGGTGTGATCTCTTCTGAACTAATTACAGTCACAGTGATCCAACTTTCAAATAAGGTTATATTCTGTGATACCAGGGATTAGGACTTCAGTATATCTTCTGATATAATTTAATTACAGCACTAATCTATTCACATAACGTGTTTCTGCCAATCTATAAAAATACTTGAGCCTTAAATGCTCCTTCCCAGTGGTTCTCAAAGTGTGGTCCCAGAGTCTGCAAGGCCCTTTCAAGGGACTTATAAGGCAAAAGCTATTTCAATAAGAGCATTGAGTTATTTGCCTCCTTTACACTTATTTTTTCATGATTGTACAGTGGATTTGCCAAATTCTTTATATGTGCTGATGTCATCACTTATGGCTGACAGGATGTGTGTTTGTGTATTATCATGTTTTCTAGAATTTTCTGATGTTGTAGTTTTAGAGAATAAATGTGTGCATTTTCAGAGATTAACTCAGGTCTTTTTCTCCTTAGTACATCTATTGTGCTCTTATTAACTTTCTTTCTGTATACCTTCTATAACTACTTCAACCCATTATTGTACAAATGTTGTTTGAAATGCCAAAATTTGTCTTGTACCTACAAAAATGCACAGCAAGAAATAAGTATAAACTAAAATGAAAAAGCCACTGAAGCATCCCACGTTGGCTAAAGAAGGCCCCTCAAAAGTTAAGAGCATAATAAAAACTGCAGAGCTGGTATTGCTGAATGCCTGCCGAATGAAAAGCCAGTAAAAGAATTGCAGCTCTCACATTTTCCCATGATGCAGCAACTTGTCAAATTGAAGGTGCAGTTGTGAATGCAAAGACTGAGTTAATATTTCAGCTGCAGAATTGAACCTCAGCTATTTTTTGCCCATTTTACAATTTGCAGGAAAATTTTTTAACTGAAGAAAAAAAAGGCCAGTCTTCCTTAAGAATGAAGCAATGCAAGTTATTAATTGTATTAGATCTCAAGTCTTCATTACAAGCCACGTTTTTATATTTTGTGTGGTGGAGCAAGGAGTGTGCAGAACACACACCTTCAGAGACTCGTGCAAGACAAACCCTTGTGTAGCTGCTTGAATTGCGAGCTTGAACCAGTGGTGTGGTTTTCTTTTTTTTCTACATGAAATGCCACTTTTATTTGAGAGAATGGCTGACAAACTATGTTTATTCAAACGTGGTTATATGACAAACATTTTCTCAGAAGTGAATGAAGTGAGGCAATCGATCTAATCAAGGAAGAAAAATGGCTGGGTCTGCTGTCAATGATAAAATCCCAGCCTAAAAGTGAAAATGAGAATTTTGAAGGCCTTGTAGCCTCCATCTTTAGATGGACAGATTCCCGATACTTAGATTTTTTTTCTGGTGAGACTGGTGGTGATATGTTAAAAAATCCAAATCTTAAATTAATTTAGAATACCTAAATAATTTAATGACCTAATGTTTTTTTTCCAAACCATTACATAATGTTACAAAGTCATATGTGGGTAAAGGATGCATTCAAAGATCAAGACAGACCAATGGATTTTGGTGTAACACAAAATAGAGTCCATCAGTATGGTTTCAGATTACATATTGCAACTGACCTTTTAGAAACTACCCATTTACCAAAGAAAAACACCTGTGATTATTTGAATTGCTAATTACAATGCCCTTTTTTAACTATATACCTATGACCTGTATAAAGCTGGTATTCTACAAATATTTCAACCAAAATAACTTATTACAATGACCAAGTGTAGGAGTAAGTAGGAGAGGAGATGTTTTCTATTAAACCAAACATTAAAAATGTTTTCAGAAATATGAAACAATGACACTTTCTCACTAAACAGATCTTGTTTTCAAATATAGTACTGTTTTCATAAAATTGTGTATGTTAGCATATTATAACTTATTTTTAAATAAACTAATAAACATTTATTTTTTCAGTTTACTTGTGCACATATATAATATAATAAATAAATATAAATAAACCTAAGTAAGTAACATCTCCTTGAGGTCCTCAATATTTTTAATACTAAAAGTAATCCTGAGCCCTGGCTGCTGTGGCTCAGTGGGTGGAGCACTGGCCTGAGAGCTGCAGAGCTGCCAGTTCAGTTCCTGGGCAGAGCACACGCCTGGGTTTTCAGACAGATCCCCAGCTGGGGACGATGGGATCTCACACGTCGATGTCTCTCTCCCTCACTTTCTCCCTGCCTTTCCCCCTCTCTAAAAATAAATAAAAATTTTTTAAAAATAGAGCTTTTGAGTTCAAAAAGTTTCAGAACTCCTGATGTAAACAATCACAGATAATCTTTCTTTACATTTTCCCTTGCTCTTTAAACCCAATTTGCTTTTATTCAGTTTCATATTTTTTATTTCAAAATCATAATTCTAAGCCCCTGCTAGTATAGTCCATCTGTGGGAGAACTACTGTCTCACTCCACAGCAAGTGATAGGTTAGGAGGAAAGGGAAGGTGAGGAACAAAAAGAGAAGAGAGGAGGGGAGGGGAAGGGAGGAATAGGATTTTCTTCCCTCCAAATTTCCCTGAAATCAGAAAACTAACGAGTTAATACCTGGGGAGGTAAGGAGCTTCCAGGACCCAGAACCAGCACTAAAGCAACATCTGTTCTCACCTACTGATGCTGTGCTCTACTTGCTGGGAAATATTTTTAATCATTCTGGCTCATAAAAGTGCTAGAAGGACTAACTAATACCACATGTAAAGGGCTAGCACAGTGCCTGGTGCATAATAAGGATGTTCAGTGAGGGTTAGATATAACTATTATAATAATGACTTCCTCACCCTGCTCCTAACTATCACTGTGTTCCTTGACCTAGCTCTTAAACAATGACTATATTCTGCCCTATCTTTTCACAAGAGGGTATCATCAGTCTGAAACTATGCTAGGAGGACTGAGACAATTCCAGAATATTCAAAAAAATGAGCCTAAACAAAGTGACCAGAGTATATGCATACCTTCTAAGCATTGGCTTTTGTTGGCCTTTGCCCATTGCAAAAGGAAAAAGCAAACTTGCAAAAACATCCTGGAGATACTTCTTGGTATTTGAGCTGAAGACAGAAAATATGAAAAGCCCTGTGTAAAGACCTGTCTCTGGTCAGAGACCTCTGGCCAGCAAAGACTGACCCCAATACCCTTCATAAAGCAAACAAGCCTCAGAAAATCTGGCTGCTTGCTGCCAAAGTGACTCAAATTCCAACAGTAGGAATTTGACTTATTACTAATACAATTTCCTTCGTGAGGAGATGCTGGACACAGAGAATCTCCCAACTAGGGGAATTCGGGTCCCCAATCCTTCCTATTTTACTTAAGCTGTAGGTGTATTTACACAAAAGTCTGGGCAGCATTAAACCGCAGCTAGTCAGAGAGGTCTTGGATGTCCAGGACTAACTCATCCTTCCCCACTTGAAAAGCATCTTTTGGCCCAAGAATTGGCCAAAGGAGTTTCCGGTTCATTTGGAATCCAGGTCTCTAACACAACATGGCTCTTTGCTTTTTCCCCCCCTACCTGTTTAACCAACAAGCAAGCTAAAACATTAAGTATTTTTCCACAGCTCTCCACAAATGCCAAATCCTGCTTCTGCTTACATATAAATGAGGCCTTAACAGTTTACAAAATGTTCTCTTACCAGTTTCTTCACTTCATCTTCACAGGAGCCCTGAAAGGGAGGTAGATGGAGGTTCCAGGTATAAAATGAAAACAACTGAATTTGGAATCAAAACAGCTGAGCTTACAAGTTCAACTGTGCTGTAACTATCTGTGTGATCTTGTATCAGTCCAATTTATGTCAAGCCTGAGACACAATATCTAATACAATAGGGGCTCAGACAAGATAGAGATCCATTTATCTCTCATATAACAGAGTCCAGAAGTAAGTGGTCTGAGGCAAGTGAGGTGACACCTTATATTTTATTGCACCACCATCCTTAACATGTGGCTTTCACTCATGCCTTAAGATGGTTGCTTGGAATTCATGCATGCTGTCCACATTCCAGCCACCAGAAAGAAAGAGAGGATGAAGAAGAAAGGGAAGAGAGGGTGTAAGACACTTGCCCTCCATTGGTTGGAACTTGGTCATGTGACCACACCTAACTGCAAGGGAGTCTGGGAAATGTAGTCTTACTTCAGTCCAAGTTTTCAACTAGAAATCACAAATTATATTGATAAGAAGTAATTTAATAAATGGATTTTGAAGGACAACGCAGTCTCAGCTACAACCCTAAGCTAGTTACATGGATTCTCTGAGCCTTTTTCGTCATCTGAGAAATACATAAAACCTTGCTTCATAGACTGGTTCTTCAGCAAGACTGAGGCATCTGACAGGTCACAGATCACCAGCTTTGGAACAGATGATGCCTAGGTCAGAGACTTTATTCTTATAATATGTGAGCTTCCAAGACACAAAATATGAATTAACCAGGAACCTGGGCAGGAGAATGGAGGTCCCAATGCCAAGCAGAGAGTCAGAAAAAAAAGTATTTATGGATGAGATGAAAATGCAGATAAAAGTAGCACTAAGGAGGTAAAATTAAACCAAAGATAATGTGACAAAGTGGGAAAAAGAAGGATAGAACTAAGTGATTGCGTAGAACTGCAACTATTTAGTAGTATTGATGTTTGTTTACATTGGATGCTTGTTAATAGGAGGGTGTTTCTGGGAGAATCAACCCAGTTTAAAAATGTAGTTTAGTGTAGGCAATGATAAGTATTATATGAGAAGGTCTGCAAAAAGATTTTGTGAAATATATAGTACCACTCAAATGAAATAAATAATAGTAGTATTTTGAAGAATTGAAGCTATCTTCTCACTTTTTTGGGATAGTACCTGCAAAAACCCCAGGTGTCCAAAATGAATATTTCTAATGATGAGAATTATAAGCCATCATAGGCCAGGGACCAAAGACGCCTGCCCCTCTGACTGAGAGCACAGTTTTCAGCTGCCCTCCAGTCCTAGGCAAGAGGATTGGAGCTCTAGACTGCAGATGAGGAGACCTGCTTCTCCTGACCTGGCTCCACTACGAACTAGCTTGGTGACTTTTGGATTTCACTGAGCTAAACTGAGCCTCTGAGTACCTAACCATGAAGTGAAGTGTGCTTGTCTAAGAGATAAAGTTCAGTTCAGATCCTGGATCCACGTATTAAATAAGTGTTAACAGTATAATTTCTACATGTCTCATGCTTTGCTAGAAGCTGATCAGCTATGGTGTAGCACCTAAATACAAAGCAGTATAAGGCTGTGATTAGGAGCATTAAATACAGAGGAAAACTAGAATCCCGGCTCTGCCACTTGTTGGGTGTGTGATTCTGGCCAAGTCACTGAACCTCTCTTGTGCTGCATTTTTCTCATCTCCAAAAGGAGGGTGATAGAAATATGTCATTCATAGGAAGGTTGATGCATGCAAAGTGTTTCTAGAACAGTTCCTGCATGTGCCAAGAATTCAATGTACATTCGCTAGTATTATCATTGATGTTCTTGTGCCATCAAAGCAACTGCCTAGTCTGCCCCTTGTAGTTCTTCTCTTTGGCATCAGCATTTAGATGCTTTGATAGATGCCATTTTGAACAACTACAGTAAGTCAAGCCATAGACAAGGACTTGGAAACCCACTGTGTGTTTCTCACAAATGGCCCCGAAACTGATGCTTTGTCCAAGCTCACATTGCTAACAAATTCTACACCTGAGATCCGAATGAGGCCTCTGTGGCCTTAAAGCTGTGTTCTTTCAAACTTCACCTATTTTATTTTATACATCCCTACCTGATCTTTGCTAATTATTTGTTTATTCCACCTCTGGTTAGAGGCAAAATTCCATGATAAAGGAACTCTGCCTAGTTCACTACTAGTTGTTACCTGCAGGCTAAGGCCCATGTTCTTTAGCACACCATCCAAGGCCTTTGTCATCTGATCCTTGTCTACCTCTCTAATGTTGTCCTTTTTCACTTGCCCTCAATGTGGTCTTGTTGATGTATTCCTTTCCACACTGAACTCTTCACAGCTATTTCAAAGGAGGATTCCCCTCCCATAACCATGTCTCTGACTTGCCCTATATTTTTCTGCCCCTGCTCACTCTTCCTCTGTTTGTGCTATGCAATCACTCAGGCTTCTTCTTTAAGACTCACCCCAAAAAGGGCACATTATGATTCTGAGAAAGAAAGTGCAGTAAGTGAAGGCTTCACTGAGACCCATTCTGATTGGATCTCTATTTATAGCATCTCTTTACTGCAGAATGGGGACAGGGTATGCATTTCCACCCTTTCCTACAAAGTGGAAGCTTTCCTCCAAATTTTCAACTTAAGTTTCATTCTTCAAAATACATTGACTTCAGATTCTGTGCCAAACTTACTTAGAGAGGTTGGCCCTGTGAAGGTTCAGTGTACACTGACCACATTCCTCAATATGTGCGATTATTCCAGTTTCCCAAAGGTAGCCTAGGTACTTACCAAGATCATTTGCTTTTGGAACCAGAGCTATAGATGCGATTGAATTTGGCAATTTGAAGCATACTAAAAAGCAGCTGAAGACCTTCTGCGCATCCTAATTCCTAGCTTGGTTCAGTTTTTTATTTCCTATTCAACTGCTCTTAAAAGCCTGAGTTCAGCTGCAGTGAATCTCTGGGGGCTGAGCTGTATACGTGTGCACATAACTATTATGTTCTAGTTTATGACACATTCACTTCAAATAGCCACATGTACCTGACCTCGTGTCCCTTTGGGGAGAATGGGATAACTGGGTTGTGTATTTGCGTTGTGTCCTGGAAATGAAATAGACAGGAGAAGGCAGTTTTCTCAGTCCTTGAAAAGTATGATTCTTTGAACTCTTGAAGAATGACAATTTTAAAACCCCCACATTAAGGTACCATCTTATCAGAACCCTGGGGAGGATTTTGTGAAAGAAGGTTTGCGTTTTAGTTTAAGGAATATTTGCACCAGCAAGACATATAAATGGATACTTGGTAAATAAAATCTAAGCTTTGTTGGTGCCGTAGGAAGAGCACAAAGATGAAGTTGGAACATAAAGATAAATTCCAGCTGTTACATGCTGTGAAACTTTGAGCAGATATGTTAAACTCCACTAAACCTCAGTTATTTCAGCTGTAAAGTGAGAATAGTAATAATTTTTGATGCCTAGAGGGATTATAATCACTAAAATACAGTATCTATGCTACTTGCCTTGGAAACTCGAGCCTTCGAGATGGCTGAAGATAGAAATATGAGGAGCTATAACAGAGAGAAGAAAGCCGGTACTGTGACCAGCAGACAGTCCAACTAAAGCTGAGTAGCACCCAAGCCCCTGGGTCCAGATCCCTGCTCTGACAGGCCAGTGACCTCATCATGACACTCCCAGAGGCATCGGTTTCAGAGAAACTAACCAAAATGCACAGAAGGTGGAGGTAGGTAACAGAATGCTACTACTGTAGCTGGAAATCTGAGCTTGAACCTTATCTTGAAACTGAGTTGGGAAGGAATATAGCAACTTTTCTAAAAATGTAAGCAGGTCCTTGTTGGCAGTTATTTTAAAACTTCAATTGAATTGTGGATAGGAACTAGAGAAAGCTGAGATCTCTACCAAAGGAAATGGAAAAGTGTATGAGTGGGGGGGGCGGTTAGGGAATAAGTAGAGAATGAGGAAGTGAGATAGCAGAAACAGTAATGCCGAGAATGGTATAGAAGACAAGGATATGTTATATTTAAAGTTATTTTCACTGACATAAAGTGCCATTCCCTCAAAACTTCAGGGAACATTTCCATGCCTACTCTGGCCTTACGTTGTACATTTTTGTGGTTACCAACAAAACAGGTTGAGTTTCCTGGATCAATGGCCTAGAAAAAATAAAGAAACAGTGACAAAATGATCAAAGACAGCGAATTCAAGCCAAAGATGAACCTGAGGATATAAGCGTGACCCCTTAATGCCATGATGAAGAACCCTCAGACATATTAGAAAGAGTATTACACTTTTCCGCCAAGATATAGAAAGGGGGATTGAGATGATTTTATGTAGAGATTAAGGGGTTGATGTAGATTATCACTTTAATGAGAAAAAAATGTTTCCTGGGAATGAGGTTATTTGAAGTCTTCCCGAGGGGCAGATTCCCTCTCTGCTATCACTCTCCTTGGGAATCTAAGTCTTCATTAGAAATTTATGTAGAAACTCAAACTATAGGAATGTAATAATCTTGGAAGATCTCCTCTAAGATAGCTCATGGATTTTTACAATATAAGGATAACCCTGGCAAATTAACAATGGCCCATCCAATTCTGTTCACCAAGGTGCCCTCTCCTCCAGAAAGTGCTGAAATATACTGACCATGTCCTTTTCAGCTTCCTTCTCTCGGGTGTGCCATTTTTATTCACTTGGCACCTTCTCCCTTTTTTCATTTTATTAATACCGTTGTCTATGACTCAACCCTGTCATGCTCATGTAGCCTGGACTCTGCTAGCTTCCACCATTGCTTGGGAACCACTGCTTGGGTAATTGCCACTCTTGCTTTTCAGGCTGCTCCTTTTAGGCCTGGCTAACTTCCTCCAGCACGCGCTGACTTTGTAGTTTAGCCTTTAGAGGGTGATTTTATTTTTCTTGTTCCCAAGTCCTTAGAAGATAACTTGCTATGGCTCTGAGTATGGAAAAGTAGTGTAATGAACTTGGCCCCTTGTTGATGTTTAATAAACATTAATCCCCCCTTTTTGTCTTTAGGGGATAGAAAATCATTGCAATCTATCAGTGAACAAGTATTTAATAAGTGCTGGAAGAGAATAGTAGGTTAATATCAGAGGCTGCCGTGTAAAATATGTTGGCAATGTCAGTTAAGAACTCTTATGTGTTTTACGTAGAAGACTAATAATGTGGATTGTAACTTGGTTCCAGTGGTATTGTTGAGATTGAACGAAAAGATTATTAACTACAATTGTAATGTATTGGTCACGAGAGTTTTTATTCTAAAGTTGTCTGGAAGCTAACATGTATAAACCCATGGAAATAAAGAATTGTCAAAACAGCTCCTGCCACTAATATAATATGTTCCTATGATATGTTTATCTTAATACATCCGTCTCCTGTACTAGTCTGTGAAATCTTTGAAGGCAGGATCTATGTCTAAATAACTTTTTATCACTAGCATCTGGCAGTGCCTGCTATACAATGGTACTCAATAGATGTTTATAGAATGTACAGTGAATACACAACTGATCTCTCTACTTAAGAAATTACCTTGCCAATGGAATAACTATATCCACTTTATCATATTACTATGCAAACTCTCAGGCCTCGGTCTGTATTTCTTATTTCTCTCCAGAGGCTAATATTTCTCCTCTTTGAGTTAGGACATTTTGTAAAGAAATGAGAAAATAAAATTTGGAAGTTGAGGTGGGCTGGAAGGTTTTCTTTGGGGTTTGGGACTTTTTAGTTTGTTTTATTTTGAGAAGACTACTTGGGATTTGAATACTAAAATATGTGCTGCTTATCAAAACAATTGCTCTAAAGTTGGAATGGAAAGAACAAAATAAGCAAAGATAATTGGCTAATAACAGAAGGCTAAGAGACTCAGAGAACCTCTACTTTACTTAGGCTCTTTACGCAGTGCATGTGGACACTGCCTGAGCATCTGTGTCCATAGGAGGAAATGACCACAGACCACCCTCATTAATTCATGAAAGAACTCTAAACAGCTAGCAAAGGACAGAGAATACAAAACAACACTTGGGTTCCCAGGTGGGGAAGATCAGAAGGGACACATGTATATTATGCGTGTACTTGGTGCCAGGTGTTGAGGTTAGGATCACTTCTCATGGCTCAGTTCAATGTTCTAGGAAGACATCATTATGATTCCCATTCTGAAGATACAGAAACTGGTATGTCCACAGTCTCATGCCTAGTTAAGTGGATGAGATGCTTACTTAGGTCTTTCTGGCTCAAAACTTCTGTATCTTTCCACTAAAACTATATTTCTCACATATTCCTGAGTTAAAGGAACATTTGATAAACAGTTTCAGGCCTCCTCCTGAAAATCTTGACTGATTAAGTTTGGGGTAGGGCTTAAGCATGTGAAATTATCACAATCACACCAGGTAGTTTTCAGAAATCAAGCAAGGTTTGGATATTCTCTACAGAGATATCCAAAGTGCCAAAATATCCCAGAATGTCAGAGAAGCTCAAGACAGTCAAGGAGCAAAGAGATTTTAAATATCTCCACCATTATGTCCCTCCCCTTCTATTATTTTGTCTATCTATTTCATTTAATGAACAATGGAAATCTATTCATATGTCAGCTCATCTTAAAGCACACCCTTTAATAGACTGACCCTTCCAAGACTCTCCTGTTCAAAAATTCTGTCATCAACACTAGAGGACACTTAGGCTGGTTGATCTCTAGACTGTTAGAAAGTCTAGGCAAAGAAGAGGGAGTCAAATGACTGCACATCAGAGTAGTTGAAAAGGACCTGGAAGTTCACTTTCCTAACTCTTCCTCCTCATCACTGTCTTGTTGTCTCTCTTTTTCTGTAATGTGTGTGGATAATCCATGAATTCCTATATCTTGACACAAAGCTCTGAAGTGCTTAAGAGTTCTTATTTATAAAGGGGAGGCTTCTAGGACCCTCTCTGTAAATAGGTTACTTTGAAGAAGTCAACTCTGAAGCCTCTGTTTGGGAAACATTTACTTTGATGCATCCCTAATGACAGAGGAAAAGTTATTTACGCCCTGGGGGGCTATGGAAGGAAAACCATAGGGTCCTAAAAAAATCATGAAATTTATTTAAAGTTTCCTATGTTTCTCAAAATGTCATGTGAACTTAGCTTTCTAACTTAAAATGTATCCACATTTGCTTTAATATAAATTTTTTATTTTCTCAGTACATCGAATAAAATTGGACTTCCACATATATATTGCATATGTATACTATATTAAATACATACATTTCTTATCCAAAGACTTTGCCATCCCATGTACAGATAAAGTGCACAGAATTCATCTACCACCATGCATAACACCTTAGGCTAAAGAAGTTTACTAGATTAGTTACCTTTCCCAAGACAAGGTGACCCAAGATGGGAATTCCTTAAATAGGAAGTGAGAAAGAAAATGAATGTGCATACAGGCTGATGCTGAGTGTTAAAGGAAAGCCACCCAATCTATTGACCAGTTAGTTGGAGAAGAGGCATCACTTGGAGTCAGACCCTGCTTCCCATGTCGCTTTCTCCCCATTCTGATCTGGTAGCCAAGCCAAATTTACCTTCCAGGTTATGTGTTGCTTCCACATACCCAGTCACCTCTAATCTTGTATTGACTTCATACAACTAACAAAGCAGATACTGTTACTCTCATTTACCAGGGAAAAAAATGAGGAACAGCCAGGCTAAGACTTCCCAGAATCACACAGATCATTCTAGTATATTTCTATCCTCCCACATTTATTCTATACCAAACAATATCTTAGGGACATTTTTATAAGTATAAGACATATTTAGTAAATTATGGCTGAATTGAATTTATTATCCCAGTTTAACAAGATTGTTAGTGCAAAGCTGAGATTTGCAGCTCAATCAATTCTGCCTTCCAGCCTTCTGGGTCTCGTGGCACTACAAAAGCCCCGGCTGTGTTACAAAATGCTAATGATAATTTGACTCATAATATTTGTGCACCTCCTCACAAACCAGCTTTCAAAGTATAAACACTGGGCTATGCACTGCCCAACTGAAAGAGTTCCTCCTGAGTTATCTCTGAAAAATCAAGAGATTATTTTTTTAAGTTCCAGAGGGCTAGACTGAAGTCAATATTTGTAAATATTAACTACTGTATTTTTTTTATTCTGACTAGTCCAATCTGATAACAAAGACTGCAAATTGGATTGGGGTCTGCGTTACATAAAACTTTCATTTACATGCAATGTGCTTTTTTAGCCAGAGTAGGTGGAGGTAATAGGCACATTTCAGCTACAGGCCTTGCCTCTTTATCATCCATCAGTCAAGGTGAAAAGCTCACTGAAACTCCAGTGAGATTGGATTTAACATAAACTTCCTGAGTTGAATTCCATTATTGCTAAAATAACTAGAAGGAAGTCATTTAAATATTTTCCAGAATGCTGATGTTGGGGCTTATTCAGCTTCGACTAGTAGAACTTTGAAAATAGTTCACCCTCCCTCAAAGTGTCAAGAATTGCTTAAATTTTATTTCTAGAAAGAACATTAAGGAAGTGTTATTTCAATCTTGCTGCTGATAAAAGATGCCCTGATAAACTTTAACTAAATGCTGCTTCAAATAACCAGGAATGGACACCATTACTTCCCAAGGTGCATCCTTCTAGTGTTGGATATAAACTTGCAGTGGAAGATACCAACTACAATGAAGTGAAAAGGAGGTGAGGGCACCCTGCAGCCCCTCCCCCAGAAAACAGATGTTGGTACGTCCCTCATATGCTCCTATAGTGAGGTTGATGTGGTCATGGAGAGACAGTGCACATGTCAAACATCTGTTAGAAATCTCATTCAGTTAAAAGAAAAACATGCAGTAACTTCTTAGTGTATTAAGATGGAAGTTATCAAATGTCCATTTCCAAGACACAGAGGAAAAGAAATATGGTATAGACAGTATTCTTAAGGAGTAATAACTGGTTATATGGAAAAGATTTCAACTTGGAAAAGGGATTAGTATATTACTTTAAGTTTTATGTAACTGATAAAATCGATGTAGTGCAGGAACTGGACATGAGGAAACCATGGGAAAGCCAAAAGTAAAAAGTTGTGTAAACTCATGGTCATTCACTTACCTAATCGCATTTCACTATTTGATATTTATGGAACACCTACTGTGTGCCAGACTCTGGGAGGTACCAGAGAACAGAGATGAATAAAATAGTCTGAGACCAAAGGAATTTGTAAGCTAGCAGATAAGACAAATAAATCAAGGATTCAGGTTTTTGATACTAAGTTTGATAGAAAAGGTTGTGTATGTAGTACCTCCTCCTATATGTATTACGGGATTTGGGCTAGGACTTCTTTGAGTTGCCTTACAGTTCTAAATCTAAAATTCCTAAAGGTCTGTGGGAAACTATATCACTAGTGTGAGGGGTTTTAAAATTCCATTTTAATTAAACACAAATAGCTTTAAAACACCTCTGAACAGCATTCTAGGGGTGAGTGAGAATGGGAAGAAGAGCAGTGTGTAAACTAATACTTTTAAGCACTTAATATTATCAGTCTTTATTATGCTGGGTATTTTACATTCAATATCTAATTTCAGCAAAAGAGAAATCACACTGAGCTAAGTATTATTATATTGATATTAAGGCTGAGAAAACTAAAGCTGAGTGGATTATACTACACACCTGAAATCATATACTAGTAGGTACCTGAGTGAGGTTTAACCCTTCTAAATTCCTAATGAAACTTCCTGCTGTGGCCATTCCCAGGCTTTGAAACCTGCATTTGGACTTCCACTTTTTCTGCATCCCTTGTCCACTTTCATCCGTGGGAACAATGACAATCTGTTTACATCTAATTTAACAAAGCCTTCAGCTCACACTCTAGAAACATATCTGTCAAGTTTTGGTGATACAAAGGTAAATAGGACATGGTTCTTCAAGAAGTTGAAGTGAAGGAGACAAACTATTAACGCAGAAACAGAGACCAGAGAAAATGTGGTGGGACAGACATTTAAATCAGGTGCTATTGTTTGATGAGCCATGACCTCCGTCTGTGATTGGGCAGTACTGCCCTCTCCATCCTCTTCTCTCTTCCCTCTCCCATGAACCCCACACACAGCCACAATGACACTTTCTCAGCTCCTGAACACCTCACGTGGCCTTTCTTCTGAGCCTTTACGTACCTTGTTTTCTCTCTGTATCCCAGTCCCCCTGCCCTCATCATTCCTTCCCATCCCAATGACACCCCGTCGCCTGCTTAACTCTTACTTGTCTTTCAGGGCAGGTCTCAACCTGTGACCTCTCCAGTCTGCAATAGATGCTTGTTTATTCTACCCATATTATCTTGGGCTAGGTATGGGGAAGCCAGATGCAGATAGAGAGAGAAACAGGAGGGAGTTCACAGTTTTGTGGCTCACAATTTCCAGCATGCCCTGCAGGGCACAAGGACAGCATCAAGGTCAGTCAGGAGGCAGAGGAGAAGGGAAACTGCACAAGCACCTGAACTGTGGTTTCTGTGGGCAGGAACAGGCAAGTACAATAAGCAGGCATAGGATTGGCTAGTTTGAAACACTTCAGCAGACTCTGGGCTGCATGGGTTGGCCCTCACTGCCTGGTACTTGACCTGAAGTAGAAGAGGGCAGCTGTATCCTGGCCCAGGGTGAGAGTACTGAGTAACTCAGGTGGTTGTGGGTGTGCACCTCATTAGCTTCTCAAGAAGGGGAACTGACTACCCAGCCAACAGGGCCTCAAAACTGGGTCAAGACAGCACTGAAAAAAAGTGGGAAGAAGGGTTTTCAGGAACTACTATAAAGGGCACATGAAGAAAACCAAGGGGGAGGGTGGAAGCAAGGCAAGGAGGTGGGTTTGGAGGGGGTGAGCGGGTAGGGTGGGGAGAAAATACAGACGACTGTAATTGAACAACAATAAAATAATTTAAATTAAAAAAACATAAAACTCAATTACACTGTGCCATCTCAGACACCGTGGACAACTCCTATCATAAAATGCATACTGTGTTATAGTTCCTTGCTGAGTTTCTTGTCTTAATCTTACTTGACTGTACCAGCTCTATGAAGGCAGGAACAACCCTGGAATTCAGCATTTAGGAGATCCCTGATACAGTCAAAAGAAATAATATTTAAGTCATGTTTGGAAGGATGAATGGGAGTTCCTCAGGATCAGGTGAATTGGGTGGAAAACCTAGAAAAAAGAGGAGGCCAAAGCTCGGAGATGTGCTAGCAAGTGTTCGTTTGGAAATGACAAGTGTTTTTAGGTTTTTAAGGGGTGTTTGAATGAGACTAGAGAAGATAACCTGAGGTCTGAGTAGGAAACACTTTGTGTGATCGGCTAAGGGACCTGGACTCTGTCCCATACAATGGGGAGTCATCAAGCCCCAGCAAAAGGACATGGATGCTCGAATGGTGACACCATAGGTTGCTTCTCAATATAGAAAAAAATTGTTTCTAAAAATCAAACATGGGTGGAGGGGGGCAAAGGGGGAGAAATTGAGACGACTGTAATAGCATGATCAATAAACTGTAATAAAGAATCAAGCCATAAAAGGCCCTGTGTTCTGCTGGCACACTTCTAGGTACACAAACGTCTACCTCTGTGTGCAGCCTCTACCTGCAGTTCGTGGCTGGGCCCATGATGACATACAGGGTTGTGTTGACGAAGCCCAAAACGAGCTACAAAGAAATCCCTCGTCTCTTGTTACCAGTAGATTCCACCTTGTTTTTCACTTTTTTTCCCAGGGTAGCAGGACTAGATGAGACAGAAATCTCTGGAAGTATGGATAATACATATTTCTAAGTAATATGTAATGCCTAATACATAATTGCTAAAGAGTAAAAAATCTGGTCTCTTGGCGAGTTAAATTTATCTAATGACGGTTCAACTATCTTTAAATTACCATTTAATAACTGTCCTGCTCTCTTATTAGGGAAAAACCATACATGGTGTGATACTGTACTATGGTTTATTATTTTTCTTCACATACAGACATGACACCATAACATTAAGAAGCCATGTCTTTGGCCATATTCAAATAAATAAAGTACACTAAAAGCCGCAATCTGTGAAGGATCGCAGGGTTTCCATAAGAAAATGAAAACGTAGATGCAGACATCAGATTTGCTCTGTTCCTTCACGAACCCTCTCCATGTGAGACACAAAGGGCCTTTGTGACGCACATGCTGTGCATCACGAATGGAGAGCCTGGCCAAAGAAAATATACAGTTACCAGAAGAATAAACCCAGGATGAAAATCACAGAGGTAGCATCAATAGACGTCGAATACACCATACGCCCCATCTGGTTAGAATCACATCATCAAAATTAGCGCTGGAGTAGACCTTCCAGGTCATCCCATCCGTCCCGTGCCAACACAACAATCATCTTTTGGACGACTAAGTCCAGGTCAATTTTATATGTCTCAAGAGACAAGAATTCCACAGATTTCATGGGCAAGATATTTCCCATATTTAAAGAGGCAAGTGTAGTCACAGTGCAGACTTTAGTCAGTAAATTAACTGTATGCAGCCTTTGAAACATGAGGGTTGGCTTTTTTAAAGATGTTTTTCCAGGAGAAGACAAGGAGCTTGGCACCCAGAGAATCATAAGTGAGATAGAAGTAAGAATCGCTGTAAGCAGTACCAAGATTTAAGAGAGTCTCAGAAGCAGGTTGAAGAACCTTCTAGAACCAATCCAAAGAAATTCTCTGTCAGTGTCCAAACCCTTTTCCACAGAGGGAACTGGAGTTTTGTGACTGGGGAACCAGCTAAGGTGTTAGAAGAAAAGCTGCTCAGAGTCGTAGGTCCTCCTCATCAATAATGGAGCGGTGGAGGGACAGAGGACAACTGCTTCAGGAGGTGGTGGAGGGACAGAGGACAACTGCTTCAGGAGATGGTGGAGGGACAGAGGACAACTGCATGTGAAGAGAAAGCCTATGTGAAGAGTTGAGAGGTGGAAATCTGAAGGTAGGATGGAAGACATGGCCTACGAAGCCGAGAGTGCACACATAGGGAGATAAGATCTAGTACAAACAGATGAGGATCAGAAGGAATGAGAGGCTCCTAAGTGATGACCTTTAAGAATCCTTTTAAAATTATTTTTAAATAATAAAATCATTTGTTTGAACCATTATGTGGCAGCTCAATATATATGACACCCACATAACAGATAGGAATGCCCACCCTTCTGAGTGAAACAAGAGATGGAATTGGATGAGGAGGAAACGCTGGAACCCTCATGCCCAAATCCACCTATTCCTATGGAGGACCTTGCTGTATTTCTCTGGAACCCCCCGGTATTGGTTTAATTACTAATTCTCGGCCATAGAGTTAATAATCAATTATGTTGCATATTCCATGGTGGGATCTGTCCAAAGAGAGGAGGTATGGTTCTTCAACAAATTCTACCCATGAAACTCAGAGCTCATTCTGTTTCACCCAATATTCTGTAATCTCACACATCTGCATAGCTGAGTGGTCCGTGCGAATTCCACAGTGATATGTGCCTCAGAAGAGCATGTGAAGAAGAGAGAATAGCCAAATTGGAAAACAAAGAGAGGAATTAGAAAAAAGAGGGCAGAATCAGTAACAGGACTATCAGGGATAAAATGGGATGGGATACTGATGGGGTAACCAGCATTGTTGTTTTCTTAAATCAAATGCACATACCATCCTTCTTTCTTGCTCACAGAAATAGGATGTTGTTCGAAGTGATACACCCTCTTCTACCCAGCCTGCTACCCAATTAAACCAGTCATAGTAATTCTATTCTCCTTGCCAGTAATTGACTTGGAAATGGGCATATGATGCCAGTGTGGGCAAAGGTGAGGTCTGGTAGGCCACTTCTGTGAAGAAGCTTCCTGCTCCTACAATGGAGTAGTTGGAGTCAGGTGGTCCCTCTTCTTTTCCTGGATAGTAAGTCTGGAAAAATGGGACAACAGCAGGCATCTTGTGATATGAGGGAATGTACTGAGTGGTAGGTAATGTTGACACCAATAGTCCTCAAGTTCTCGATGTCATGGTTGAATCGCTGAATTACCCAACCTTGGAACTGCCCTACCTCTGGGCTTCTCTTTGTGGGAAATATTCTCTTTATTTTCTTATTGCTTAGTTTGGTTGAGACAGGGTTTATTTTAGTGGCAAGCTAAGCATCCAGTTGATATCAAATGGAAAAAAGAAGCTTTCTAACCCAACTCAGAATCATTATCCCCTTAGGCTTTCCTATATACATTGTTTGGTATCTGTTACTAAATTGAAACCCTCTTAAAGCAGCAGACCAATATTTATTGGTAGGGAAAGACCAAAAATTATGATGAAACAGAAATGGGCTAATTTAGTGAGATGAAGTCAGAATTTCATCATAAAGTTTAAGTGAACAGTTTAAATATTTACACATATTAGACTGACATGACCCAAGTAGGAGAAATTAAAATCTTTGGAGAAACCAAGGAAAATAGATCAATGATGTCTCTGACCTCCTTGAGGGCATGCATTATGTTTTATCTATTGTTGGGTATCTAATCCTTAGCAACATGCCTGGAACATGGTATGTGCTCCATAAATACAAAATTAATTAAATGGAGACCAGAGATATAGTAATTAATATTTATTCTGTCTCATCCAAGTGTTGCTCAGTTGTTTCTGGTATATTTGAGTAGATGAGGCTCAGCTGATAACAGGAAGTAAGTCCAACTACAAGTTGGTGTTAAACATTATCTCAAATGTATCAGAGAATTTCAAGACAAAGACTATTCACTTAAATTAAAACTCATGTCCAGCTTCCTGAAATGGTAATAAGAATAATATTGCATAAATCTCAAACCTATGTGGATGAGTACCATAGCTCACAATGATTTGGCATAGCCTACTTTCTATGGTCTTTCCAACAGTCCTGGGCACAGAGTCTATGATTTCCAGACTCCCTGGCATGGCTAGGCCATGTGACTAAATTTTAGACAGATTGTAGGTGGACATAATCTGTGCCATCTCCATTATCACCCGTTGTCCTACAGGCTGGATGAAGATGCAGTGAAACTCCAGGGAGTGCCAGAGCCACAAGTTGTAAGGTGCCTGGGTCTCTAAATGACTGAAGTGAACAGAGAACACCAACCAGAAGTAACCTTATATAGAGATTAGTTTCATACATATTATGCCACCTCTTTGCTATACATTGATCTGTTATATATTATATATTATTAATCATTTGTTATATACTCTATATTATATGTCTATAGGATCTGTTATATATTATTGACCTGTTGTATATTATGTCATCTCTTTGTTACCACAGTATAGCCTACTTTAAATAATGCAACTTGTACACATCTACTTGGTTTATGAGTATGATACCAGCCTTGTCAAGATCTCAGAATGATAGAGTCATATTTTTTAAACCTGCAATAAAAATAGATATGCTTTGCAGTTCATAATGTCCTGACACACACTAACTTATATGGTCTTCCCCACAACCCCATCAGATAGGCAGAGTAAATATTATTATCCTTATTTCAAAGGTGAGAAAATGATCAATGATCAAAGAGATTAAACAAATGGTCCAAATCTACTGAGTGCTAGATTTAGAATGAAAGCATAAATCTTTTCATCCCAAATCCTTTGCTTTTCTTATTGTAAATATGCTGAATGTCTGCTCCTGTTAAAAACATTTTCTTGATTGATAGCTTTACTGTAGAAATTCCTCCAAGGGATTAGGGATTCTTTTAGAAAATTCAGTTCACTTAAATTCTATGTATAAAATCTAAATATGGAAAGATTTATAATCTCAGAATTTACCAGTGAGGCTGGCTCCCCCACAGGTTATTTTTCTTGGTAGAGTCTCAGTGTCCCAGACTTGGGCAGCCCCTCCAGGGGTTGTAGAGCCTGTTCTTCCCAAATAGAAGCTTCCCTGACCCACTCCTGCACATTGGTCAGACACCCTCTCCTTCGTCACCTCTAGTGATGGAGCACTCATGACTTCAGAATCTTCTCAGTCTGTTGTTAGGGTGACTAACTCCCCCTGGTTTTCCCAGGCCTTTTCTGGTTTTATAGCTGAAAGTCCCACGTCCCAAGCAAACTAGGCTGGTTGGTCAACCAACCATTGTTAAGCAGTAGAAATTATTAAGACCCACTTCAAACTGAAACAAAACCTGCCTTGCTATAACTTCTACCTAGTTTCCTTGTTTTTCCTTTCTTAGTAACTATTATTCAACCAAAATTTGTTTGATGATGATAAATGGGTTTACTTTGGTTTTCTCTACCTACCAAAGCCTGAGGTAAAACTGTATTCCCCAGCAACATCCTACCATAAACCAAAAGATTAAGAGATCATAGACCTAAACTTTTAACTTGGGCTTGACAGATGGAGTCTGATAACACTAGCAACAATCTATATCACCTTAATAAATTATTCTTCCTATAAGTCTATGGTGTGAGCCTTCTGAAATGGTTTTCCTGGTTCCTGAAATTCAGTTTTATAATAGTTTGATGACAATAGAAATAAATATATTCCTATTGTAATCCTTCATGGGTGAACAAAATTTATTAACAATAATTTATTCTTAAACAAATATTAGTTATTTTCTAACTGCGTGCTCTGGGGGGGAAATATATTGTCTTCTAAGGTTTCTGCATTGAGTTTAAACGCCTCTGAGAGTTGAACATTTTTTTTCTTGCTTTTCTTTTTCTTTTCTTTTTTAAATATGAGTGCACCACTTAACTCTTGGTGGGGGAAAGCAGTCTCCACATTACTGGGTACTTAGGGACCACCCAAACCAGGAAATTCATGTTTTATGGGTTTTTCCCCAAATCAAAGCAATGGGGTTATGGTCAACATCATCCTTTCCCTCCCACTGTACTTTCAGAGAGGCGCTTTGGCCTGTAACGTCTAACTATACTGGGTATCTTCAATAAATGAACAGTGATAAATAGCTGATATTAGTAACTAATGTTTATTGAGTTTTACTCTCTCCTAAGTTGTACTAATGAATTTGTGTTACATGTCTTCACAACAGGATAAGTCGAGTTTGATGGTACACATTTTACAGTTAAAAAGCATCAAATCCCAGAGAGGTTTAACATTTTGCAAGGTTGTCACCCAAGGCATTCCTGCCCTTTCCCACCTTAAACCCAAGCCAGGGGATACATGGTAATGTAGGGAGGCATTTTTAATTGCCACAACTGGGATGGTACTATTTACTTCCAGTATGTAGAGTCTGGTAAATGCCACTAAACATTCTACAATGTATAGGGGGGAAACTGTACAACAAAGAATTACATTACCCAAAATGTCAGCAATGTCAAGGTTGAGACCCTAAACTAGTCACAGGCAAACTGAGAATTCAAACCCAAGAACATGATTCCAGAATGCATGATCCATAGCTCCCCTCAAAATATGTTTAATATTATGTTTTCTCAAAATACTAACAATAATAGTAATAGTCTTCAACTCACAGTTTATAGGGTCCAAGTCATGGGACTGAGGACTTCTGGGTAGGCCATGGCAGAGTACCTGCATATATGCACCAGAGGGGCCAGTGAACGAATAGAGCCTGCCTGAGAGAATCTCAGGGGCCCAGTCCCTCATTGCAAGGTGTCAGTACCTAAAAGAATATTTTTAATGTCATCATTGGTTCACATTTTAGTGAGAGAAGCACATTGTAGAGATTGACAATACTAAAATCAAGCAAATCTGTGTGCTTAATAGTAAATTATTTTCCCTGGACATCTTTTGTACAATGAGCTGAGCCTGGTAAGATTATTCAAGTTGTAACTTGAGGTATGCTCCCAGCTTGTCATGGCTTTAGCAAAACCCAGGTCATCAGCTCCAGGCTATGTCCAAGGCAGAGAACAAACCACAGCCTCCTGTCCTGCTCCACTATTCCCCTAGCAGGTGCCAGTCATGTGCTCAGAGGCCCATAGAGAGGTCATGCCTTTCTGGAGCCAAAACAGACCAAGGACAGAGCAATCTTTCAGTGTGGTCCAAGGTCATCCTTTGGACTAGAGCTGACTTGTACAGCTGCAGTCTTGGCCTCTCAGCAGGAGAGGAAATCATGAGGGTCTTGGCAATTGCCCATGCTCAGTTAGTCATGGATCTCAAACGCCCCTTAGCATTTACATTAAGCCAGTAGAGCATTAGGGTAAGGCTCCAATGGGGGTGTAGAAACGAATGCTTGTCTGCTGTGCCAGACATTCAGCTCACATTCATCCCGCAAGTATTTTGTGAGTATCTCATTTCACAGTACACACACTGGTGACACCACCAAGATGCAAAGCCATTATTATGCTCTTGGAACTTTCACTCTATTAGTAAAATAACCCGTGAGACTCTTAAGAAAACAAACACAGTATTCATTTATTCACCAGACACTTGAAAAACATCTACTATGTGCAAAATTCTGAGCTAGATATAAAAAGAAAACATAGCTAAATATATGAGCCATCTCCTCAAAAAGCTCACAATGTAGTGAAAGAAGCAGGCAGATGATATGGTAAGAAGAGAAATGAAAGGCAAAGGTCAAGGGGAGGAAAAGGAAGAGGAGAGGACAGGAGAGGAAAGAAATTCAGATATAAACTCCTTGTTGGTTTACCTAAGAAAAATTACTGAGCTCTCTCAGGCTCAGTTTTCTCATCTGTGAAATAGTCACAATTGTACCTACTTTATAAAAATAAAAAACAAGTTTTTTTAAAGTGCTTGTTCTCAGGTTCAGTGATGCTCCAAAGAGATACCCCTGGCTTCTGCTGTGCCAGCTCTAAAGAATTCCAGGCTGGAAAAGCTCCTCCCATTTTTCCCACTAGGGAAAAGTTCTCCTCCCAACTCAGAAGAGCTATAGGGATCCAGACTCTGAGACCAGGAACTAGAAGAAAAGTGATTTGTCCCAGCCACGAGATAATCAAAAGGCACATGAGGACAGGTACAAAATATGGGCATTAGTTCTCTGGGAGTGCCCCAGTGTGTTCCTTAGGTGACAGGTTTGGAGAACATGTCCTGGGTTGATAGAATGTGGGCAGTGAACACTGTCTTCCTGGCTTTTAATCCTCAGTCCTGTCTGTGCATTATTATCACCTCTAGAGCTTGCCTATAAATGCAGATGCCAAGGCCCCAACCCAGACCAGTGAATCAGAATCTCTGCAGGTAGAGACCAGGAAGTCATATATTGAAAAAGTACTGCAGGTGATTCTGGTGCAAAGCCAGGTGTGAAATTACAGCAGTAGAGACTCGTGGAATTAAAGGGAGAAAAATAAATCATTTCATTTCTAGCTTAGGCTCCACAATATGCAAACATTACTCTAAGAGGACTCATATTTGAGCCTCATGAGAAGAGATCCTCTATTTGATGATAAGATTAGTAACCTATCTATCTATCTGGAGAGTGTAACACACCTATCCTCCCTCCAAGGGGTCCTATCTTGGGAACAGCACTGTTTTTTCTTCTCTTAACTTCCACATCCATTCACACACCAAATCTAGCCCATTGAACTTTTAACATTCTCTATCTTTCTTCTCATTCTCCTCTCTCCATTTATACTGCCTTAGTTCAAGCTGTCATTATCTATTATCGTCTAATTGTAGAAGCTTATTTCCTTATTTGATAAAAAGAAGTGATTAAAATGTTAAGGGGGGGAAAGAGAAAGATGAGAGCTAGCATGTAAAGTAACTACTACACATAAACTTTGTGCTGGAGTCTTCATGTGTCACCTAATTTTTATTCTCCCAACAATCTCATAAGTTCAGTTGTCACCTCAGATGACTCTCTAGAGGATAAGGTGAAATGGTCAATGGCTATTTCCAATGTCACATAGGTAGTAAGTAGCCAAGAAGGTTCTTAAATCCAATGTACTTCCTTCAGCCAAAAGCATTTCAGAGAGTTTCACAACCATTGCCATCCTTCCTAATGAATCATCTACATTCCAACAGCTTTACCTAAATTTCTTTTCCTTGTTCTTTTTGCCTGATGGACACAGAGACCAAGTGTTTTTTGTCATTCATCAATTACACTTTCATACATGTGAAGCCTGAAGACTTCTAATTTTCTAATTAATCAATCACTCATACACTGAATTTGGTTTCCATTGATTGAAAGGCCCCAGATTTCTGGCACGGTCCTTGGCACTGGGAGTGTCAGAAGAGAGAGAGATGACAAGTTCACCACCATTGGGACACTTGAGTCCAATAGAAGCATGACAAATGACAACCAGGCAAATTAGTTAAGTGCATTCTCTGAAGTCAAGTCCTGAACTAAATAGGAAGGCTGTGTGTGAAATGAGGCAATAGTCCAAGAGCCCTCTTAACCAACCAGGCGACCTCTTAGAGAAATAAACAGCACCCTTTTAACCATCCAGACAGGCTCATGGTTGAGCCTATTTATCTGTATCATCTACAAACAATATTTAACTTAATCTAACGCAGAACAGGAGCACAAACATTAAGGTCTGGGTCTGTAACCATTCTTCCAGCACTGCAATGTTTATGGGAACGTTCAAGGCCAAGAATGCGTGAGCTCTCAGCAGACATTGCCATTCTTGCTGGATGCCAGGTTCTCACTTACTCATAAAGCATGTGCTTCAGAAAATCTACATTATCCAGCTGTCCTTCAAGGGGGTGTCAAGTCCAGGGTTTGTTGTTCAGAGCTGAGCTGTGTGTCTTACTAGTTGCATAGTGTTAGGAAAGCCGCTTAGGTCACTCAGTTTCAGTTTGGCCAAAAAGTGAAAATGTGAGTTGAGCTGAATTTCTCAAAAGGGCTCTTTCAGCCTGGCAGCTCAAGAATTTCATTTGGATGAGTTTCCCTAAGAGAGAAGATGGGATCAGTGTTTCTTACCTGGGGAGATGCAGAAGTAGCTGAGAGGACAGAGCATCTTCATCCTCCCTCGATCTCTATGTCACCTGTGTGTGATTGCCACTGTCCCCCAATGCCAGTAAGAGTACATTGGCGCTTAGTGTTTCTTTGGACCATAAATAACTGCCATGTGCTCCTGCCCACTAACCTACCTGCTAGGGATCTCTCTTATGGATGGTACACCAAATTCCCAGGTATTGTACTGTCTGTGGGGCAGTGGGGAAAGGAGGATAGATATTACATAGTACTATGTCAAAACAGGGACCATGGAGTCTACCTCTGACATGCCAAAGAGGAATTTCAAGATAGGGACCAAGCAAGGAAGTGACTTAAATGATTTCCCCCAGTAGGTTTGGGTCTTCACAAACATGTGGGATATCTGCTGGCTTCAACTTCCCACAATTCATACCCTCTTCCTCCGGTAACAGCAACCTGGTTTTTTTCTTCAGGAACCTTTTTTCCCTTACCTACAATACATGTAGTTTTGGAGTGGGAATGTGAGCCAGGCTTCAAACAAACACATGGTGTATTCCCTGAATAAAGTAATTGTTTCAGCAATAGGTGGCCTTGCTGAGGTTTGGAAGAATCAGATTAAGATTGAAGAGAGAATTCTTCCCGTAGGACTACCCACAGCAAAGATAATGTAAGCCTGGAACTGTTGCAAATATCACATGCAAGCTTTAAAAAAAGAGTCAAAACAAAAGAGAGCAGAGCTCAGAGGTGAAGGAAATGGATGCTGATGATACAGCCTGAGTCCTTTGGTTCAGCCATGCCTAGGAGCACTTTCACATTTATGCAAGCCAGTGAAGTCCCTTTTCTGTTTAAGCCAACTTCCACCAGGTTATTACAGTTTGACCAGAGATCCATTGAATGCCAGCACCATGCCTTGCATTTGCTCACTAAAAAATTTCAGTAGGTGGTATGTCAAATTCGATGATCTCTAAAACAGCTGCCACTTCTATCATTCATTGGTATTTTTAAGCTAATGTGTCTAATAAAAGCAACATGGTAGAATGAACAGAAACTGTGAAATCAGACTGACCCGAGTTTGAATCCCAACTTATCCACGGCCTTGTTTCCAAAACCTAGTTATTTAGCCTCTCTGAGATTGCGTGTTTCTATAAGATGGGAGGTAACAATTGCAGATTGTATGTTTCTACAAAATGCAGAGTGATAATATGCCCCTTGAAGAGTCTCTTTCCAGGATTAAACTAAAACACTGAGCACTAAACACATCGCTTACCACATAACATGCAGTCAATGGGTGACTGCTGTCATTACTTTATTAGTTCATAAAACCAGAAGCCACATCTCAGAGTGTCTAATGTGAATGTAATAATGGTACTTCCTTGCAACATCAAAGCTCAATAGAGTTTACAAAATATTTTCTTACCCACTAGCTCATTCCTCCCACTCCCCAAGGCTCAGAAGTAGTGAAATTTGGTATGATAACCCCCTTTCAAAGCTCTTGCAGCCAGTAAGAAACAGAGACAGGACCAAAGTCCCAGCCTTTGGACCTCCAGCTCAGAGCTCTAACTTCCCCACCACACAGCCCACAGGCCTGCTGCCTGAACAGGCATCAGCTCTCAGGGTGTCAAGACTCCCTGAGCTGAGCACGTTACAGACTTACAGACTGATAAAGCTAGCAATGTCCCTGCAGATCCCAGTAATCTGTTTTCCCCCCAAAATTTTCACTCATACCATGTGTGAAAGCATGGGATGGAAGGTAAGAAAGCCCGGGGTTAGAATGCAACAATTTTGGGCTTTGTGACCACAAGCAAGTAAACAAAGTCTTGCTGAGTGGCAGTTTTCTTATCTGTAATATAGGGATCAGGAGACTGTCTACTTCCTCTGCTTATAAAGAGAATTAAATGGGCATCTTCTATAAAGCAATGACCACAACGACCATCACATGACAACCTGTCTGTGAAAGGCATAAATTATCAAATCATTGTCTTGATCATTATTATTATAAACCCACGATTCTGAGCCACCCGGGCTTTCTTCACTCTCACAATCTCTCTGAACTACAAACCACTGAGACTAGAAACTGAATCTCTGTGGACTCTGTACCCCAAAACCAATTCGTACTTACTGACTATCCCAATGAGTGATTGCAATACAAAGGCTTTCATTCAAAGAATTAGCCAAAGGAAAAAATTACATTTTGAGTTCTTACATGGGTTCCTCTCTCTCTCTTCCCTCCAGAATGGTGATATTATATAGTCATTATATCTCAAAACATTTCCCACGATTAAAGTAGAACACATAGGCATAATAAAACCTGCAGACAGCCTCTGCAACAAAACTAAATTATGTTATAACCAGTACCAAAATAGCAATGAGTGCTGCCAGGTCACCTACATCAGCAAGCTATCAAAGGGGCAGAAGCTTGAATTCCACATTCCAGTCTCCTCAAGCAGTTTCTCTTTTTGTGTTTTTTTCCCTCTATCTTTACCACTTTTTCCTTCACATACCTGCTTCAGATTCAGCTGAATCAGGAACAGAGGTGCCAGGCATTGGCCCCATTCTGGAGGATCTGGGCTTTTCTCCCTTGCTTGTGTTCTCCACTTGTGACTTGCATTAAATTCATTTGGGGATGAGGCACAAGAGGCCTTTTTGATTGAACAGTGAAAGCAGCCTATTAGAAATGTGAAATCATAATTTTCAGAGGTTTTGGGACTTTAAAAAAATGTGGACAGCTGTTGGCTAAAGAACTGAGCAAAGTTTAAGTCAGGAAAATACCCTGGGTAATGGAGCCAGAAAGCCTAAATCAGTGGTAAATACTGCTAAGCCATCATTACACACTAAATAGTTATTAGTCATTTCTCTATTTTTTTCACAGAAAGCTTAAGGGTCTGAATTCCAAAGCTTAGACTCCATTCTCTCTCACAAATCAAAAATCCCATTCCCTCCAATAACAGAAACATGCCCAGAGAACATTAAAGGTCAAGCTAAACCCGCAAAAGCAAAGCAGTGAAGATTTCAAAGACCCCAAGTGGAAAAATACAATTAAAAGTCACCAGTTGTTGCTGAACAGGAGAAAAGATTAAGAGTTTGATTTAAGGTCAGGAGCCCAAGGGGCAATGGCAGAGGGAAGCAGGATCCCTGAGCCAAACCATAAGCAAAGTAGCCTGGAAACACTCAGGTTTGGCGGGAGCCGTTCCCTTTCTGGCCCCCTCGTAGGCAAGCAATCGGGTCACAGTGCGGTTGCAACTCTAAGTTGCCCCTGTGGGGCCCATATTGGGCACAGAATGTAAGGACCTGGCTTCCAATGGATAGGCCTGGGCTGTGGACCTGGCTCTATCCCAACTCCACAGGGATTTTCCTGTATTACCCTGCACAAGTCACTCTCCCTGCCCTGCCCGAGTTTTATTTAATTCCTTCTAATAAGGCCAAGATTACCAGTAAGCCTGCATTTCTTAAGCCTGAGGGATGGCAAGAAGGCACCCCGGGACTGTAGGCCCAACTCCACACTATTCACACTTCCTGTTATACTTTTCAGCAGTGCCTGAAATACCACCATTCATTCTATATTTAATATAAGAACATTGTGTGAGTGCCTACTTTAAGCCAGACCCTGTCCTAGGCAGGGTAAGGGTATACAGGACTGAGTCAAACAGACGGATCCTACACAGAGGTTAGTTGAAGGAAAAATTGAATTACATGTACATACATACAAACTGAGAGTTCCTGTTAACTTAGAGAACATGGGAAAGCTTAGAAGTCTGAATGTGAGTTAAGGTCATCAGCAAAGCCACTGAGAAGGTGGTGATTCAGCTAAAACTTGAGTGGTAACTGGGAAGGCCCAGAAGCACACTGTTCTAGGCAGGAGATGAATAGGTCCAGCCTCTAAGCTAGAAAGGAGCTGGGTGTGGTCTGTGATCAAAAAAGAGAAAAAGAAATGGCTTTTCATGTTCTCTGCCCACTTTTTGATTAGAGTGGGGTTTTTTTGTTAGAGTTATATGAATTTCCCAAAAGAGACTCATAGAAAGAGAGACAAAGGGATGGTTGCCAGAGGGGAGGAGGTGGGAGATGGGCAAAAAGGGTGAGGGGGGATATAGAGAATAATGTGATAAGTTAGCACAATGACAGATGCTTCCTAGAATTTGTGGGGTGATCACAGTGTAAGACATAAAAATCTTAATTACTATATTGTACATCAGAAACTAATGTAACTAATATAAGATTGTATACCAACCACACTTAAATTTTTGAAAAACAAGAAGAGTAGGAAAGGAGGTTGCTGTGGATGGAGCAGAGTATGTGAGTGGAAAGGAGTGAAGATGAAGGTTGGAGTTCACCAAGGCGAGGTCACAAGGGACTCAGTAGGCCATGCTAGGGCACTGCATTTTGGTTTGTGCATAATGTGAAGCCATTAAAGGTTGTAAGCAAGAGGGGGGACATCATTTGCTTCATTATTAAAGTGACTCCAACTCCAGAAGTGTAGATAGAATGGTAGAAGGCACAGGAGGAAGCAGAGAGACCAGATACAATGTTTGCTCTCCTCCTTAGACTGTAAGATCCATGAGGACAAAGAATTGTGTCTGGTTTACTGACCAGTAGTGCCCTGATTCCTACATTGTGCCATGAAGTTAGTGAATCAGTTCTCATGAAGAATAATGGCAAAGCCTGACTTGAGAAAAGTCCTGTGTGCAGCATTTAAGAGGAGCTCGCTCAATAAATACTTACCAAATAAATGAAGAAATGAGTGAAGATCACTACACTCAAAAAAATCACAGTCATCTGGGTACAGTGGTGGAAGCAGAGAGTGAGAACAATGCAGAGCAATGCAGATATACTTGAAGGCAGAAAATAAAGGTCTTGACTTCTGGCCAAAATAGAGGCATGGATAGATGCACTATACCTCCTTGCACAACCAAACAAAGGACAACAACAAATTTAAAAATGAAAAACAACCAGAACTGACAGAAAATCAAACTGTATGGAAGTCTGACCACAAAGGAGTTAAAGAAGAAACATTCATCCAGACAAGGAGGAGGGGAAAAGACAGGCAACAGGGAGGAGAGAGGACTCACAGCAAGGCAGTGGCTGGCAGACTGGGTGAGGTGGGGGCTGGTGGAGTGGATGGTCCCACATTTCAATGGAGATAAACTGGGAGGAACAACTGGGTAGTGAGACAGACCTCACCACCCAGGATTCCAGCACAGGGAAATAAAGCCTCCAAACCTCTGATTGAAAAAATCTGTGGGGGTGGAGTGGGAGAAACTCCCAGCCTCACAGGAGAGTTTTTTGGAGAGGTCCACAGGGTCCTAGAATGTACACAAACTTACCCACCCAGGAATCAGCACCAGAAGGGCCCAAGTTGCTTGTGGGTAGAGGAGGAAGTGACTAAAAGCCGACTCAGAGCTGAGCAAGCGACACTGTTGCCTCTTGGACTCCTCCCCACAATGCAGCAACATGGGTTGCCCCGCTGTGGTGATGCCTAAGGTGGGGTGAATACCCTTACTACATAAGAGGTACACTGAGACAAAGAAAACATGGCCCAAATAAAAGAACAGATCAAACTCCAGAAAAAAATACAACTAAGCAATAAATAGCCAACTTATCAGATGCACAGTTCAAAACACTGATCATCAAAATGCTCACAGAATTGATTGAGTATGGTCACAAAATGGAGGAAAATGTGAAGGCTATGAAAAGTAAAATAAAAGAAAATGTACAAGAAACCAACAGTGACAGGAAGGAAATTGGGACTCAAATCAATGGTTTGGACCAGAAGGAAGAAATGAACATTTAACCAGAACAGAATGAAGAGAGAAGAATTCAAAAAAATTAGGACAGGCTTAGGAACCTCCAGGACAACTTTAAATGTTCCAACATCTGAATCACAGAGGTGCCAGAAGGAGGAGGGGAACAGCAAAAAATTGAAAACTTATTTGAACAAATAATGAAGGAGAACTTCCCCAATCTGGTAAACAAAATGGACTTCTAGGAAGTCCAGGAAGCTCAGAGAGTCCCAAAGAAGTTGGACCCAAGGAAGCACACACCAGGTCACATTCTCATTACATTACCCAATATTAAAGAGAAGAAGAGAATCTTAAAAGCAGTGAGAGAAGAGGAGACAGTTACATACAAAGGGGTTCCCATAAAACTATCAGCTATTTATCAAAAGAAACCTTACAGGCAAGAAGGGGCTGGAAAGAAGTATTCACATTCATGAAAGGCAAGGACCTACATCCAAGATTACTCTATGCAGCAAAGCTATCATTTAGAATGGAAAGATAGATAAAGTGCTTTCCAGATAAGGTCAAGTTCAAGGAGTTCACCATCACCAAGCCCTTATTATATGAAATGTTAAAGGCACTTATCTAAGAAAAAGAAGATCAAAACTATGAGCAGTAAAATGACAGCAAACTCACAACTATCAACAATGGAACCTTAAAAAACAAAACAATCTAAGCAAACAATTAGAACAGGAAGAGAATCACAGAAATGGAGATCACATGGAGGGTTATTAGCAGGGAAAAGGGGGTGGGGAATGGGGGGAAAGGTACAGGGAATAAGTAGCATAACTGGTAGGTAGAAAATAGACAGGGTGAGGTTAAGAATAGGAAATACAGAAGCCAAAGAACTTATATGTATGACCCATGGATATGAACTAAGGGGAGGGGAGGATGCAGGTGGGAGGGGGTATGCAGGGTGGAGGTGCATACGGGGGGGGGGGGTGGGACAACTGTAGTAGCATAATCAATAAAATATATTAGAAAGGAAATCAAGGTCTTATAAATAGAACAGAAAGAAAGGGAGTGAGGGAGAAAAGGGGGACAAAGAAGGTCAACACCCTCATTTATGGCTTGAGCAACAAGTTAACGTGGCAAAGGCATTTTCTGGGATTCGACAACTGGGAGAATAGGTAGATTAGATTATTGGCCTGTGGCCTGAATAAAATCCAGCCCAGTCACCCAACACCCATGCATGTTATAATAAATGGGTGCTGTGACTAACTTTTGGGGGTGGTTTGTTATGCAGCATTACTGTGGCCATAGCTGGGTGAGGCAGGAATCACAAGATTCAAAAGAAAATTATGAATTCAATGTTGGCAGGTCTAAATGTCATTGTTTAGGAATTTATACTGCGGTCTCATTAGCGTGGGCATGCTTGATTGAAGTACTGTCCACTGGTGATTGAACTCATTTCCTAGCCCTCCTCCCTTTCCTGAGGTGGGGCTAAAAGTTCTAACCCTTTATAATCACTTGGTTGGTTTTCCTGGCAATAGGTCCTCATTCTGAAGTTAGGTAATAATAAATTGTTTAATATTATTTTAGTAACAATGAGATGAAATGAAAATAAGTAATCCAGCAAAGGAATGGGACTCAGGAAAGAGGGTACAAATGGGGAACAAGGAAATGATTTGTGGGGTTTTTTTTACTTAATACTGACATTCAGTTTTTCCAAGAATGTACATATTTTACTTTTATGGTGCCATCAACCAAGACTGTGAGAAGAGGAGAAAGAACAGGAGTGTGTGTGGAAGGGGTGAATAAAGATTTCGGTTCAAATTTGTTGAGTCCTTTATTTGAAATCTTCAGATCAAACACAAGCTTTTAGTATAATCTCTCTGACAGTGGGATTATAGAAATACACTTACCACACAATGGGGGCTTTAGTGTACTCCCTTTGAAATTTGCATTTTTATTTTGGAAGAAATTTTCCATTCTAAGTTTTTATACTACCTACACTAGGTAGTATATCTACTTCTTTAACTTAAAGAAATTATGTTTAATAAAGCCAAAACACTGGCAAAGTTTCCATTGTTCATCATAAAAATTTTATTGTAATTCGTGTTTTCCAGTGTCTTCTCAAGTGCTTACATTAAGGAAACATTTTGTTCAAAGCATCAGAGCTCTTTGATTGGTAAGTTTCTTATGGTTCTTTAAAGTCATATATCATGAACTTGTCATTCAATTAATAGGCTCCTTCCTAAGAACCTCTTCATAAGCAGAGCAGCATGTGGTGATCCATTGGTCTTAAGCAAGGAAAATGCACAACACAGGGATCAGAATACAGAGCCAAACCTTGGCAGAGACAGAGAGGTCAGGATTAAAGGGGTGCATTTGGTGCTGATTAAAGAGCTGATAAGGCCAGGCTGGGAGAGTAATTGGATTGTTGAGACAGAGAGCAAAGGAAGTGAGATGAGAGATAATGACAAAAAGTCAGGCAATGCTCACATACGAAGATGAAGACTTGAGAAGATTAAAGCACAAAGAAGAAAGTGTAGTCGGAAGGAAAATAATGCAAACTCACTAAACTATGAATTACTTGAAGGCAGAGACTGTCACTACTCACTTGAAATTCTCTAATCTTCCTCTCTTTGGTACCATTACAAATGATCGGTGGAGAGTTATTAAATGAAACAGAAAGAATGCAGAATGGATGAAGAGGTACAGAAAACTTCTACTACATCCCAAAGGAAACAAGTGTAACTGAATAAAATTTGTAAGGTAGGACTATGTGCCCCAGCAGGCAGCAGTGTGGAGCTCTTCCTGCGCCGTGAGTGCTGAAAGGAGGTGTGAGACAATGAACGAGGAAATGAGGTGCAGGCTGGGGTGGCGTGAGGGGAAGAGAAAAGAGGACAGACAGAGGCAAGTCATGAACTTAATTTAGGAGCTTAGCATTTAGATTTCCATTGCTGGCCTCAAATCCAAAAATTACAATTACGTTTTTGCATTATATGAAGTACCATATGCAACCAAATGGCTCCAATACAAAGGCTCAGTGGGGACATTCCCAAGCCCTCTTAGTTTCTAGGGTCACACATCCTTTTAAAGGGTCATAATGCACTGTAGAATCTGTATCAAACTCCACAGTCCCTAGACAGAAATTGCTAGAGGTTTACCGATGTCTTAAGAAAACAACTCTACATTTATGACATTGAGCAGAAACAAGAACTAGGTCTGTTCTTTAGTTTAAGTGAAAGGATTTCGCAGAAACATGAAGTCACTGTTTTCCTTAGGTCATCCCACAGGACATGATGAATTATTAACATGGATATAATCATTTCACCTCCTAGGTGCTAAAGCCTATTTAAGTGTATGCAAGCAAAACCTGATTTCATTTCCCCCAGTTCTCTAAAATCTATGAGTGTGGATCAAGCTACAACCTACATTAACAGCTGAAAAATGGCAGAACAACAGGTCTGCATGAACCACAAACCTATTTTGTACATTTAGTTTCCAAGAGAAATGGGCTGATTTCTGACTATCGGTGAGGGTCCAGAGGATCTTCTGCTGGTCAGAATTCATCAATCTCTGTCTCATCAAGGCAAAGATACTTTCCTTCAGGTATAATTCATTCCCAGCCAGAGAGAATTTTCATAGCCTGCATCCTTCTGTGGGATTCTGTGGTCTCCCACTAGTTCTTGGGATCTATATCCATCTATACTGAGAGAGGCAGAAAGAGAGTGAGAACATCTCCCTTGTTCTTCCAGACTCCGACCATACAATCTTCTCCTTGGGGGAATGGGTATCAAAGCCAAGTGGTTGTCATTATTTGCATTAGCTATATTTTATAAAGTCACCACAAACACTGAAACAGTGAGTACTAAAACATTGCTCCTAGGAGAAATACAGGGTTAGGTTCCTCTGGAGACAGATTTGCATCCACCAATATATAACCTTGTTTAATTTGTGCACCTGTTCAAAGACACCTTATTTCACATATATTGTTGATTTATTAACACTAAATTCACAGCCAACATCCCTCTAACCCATGCCTGAATGAAGCTTGTCTAATACACGTATTTTCTCTGTAAGCCATAGCAGTCTTCTCTAGGAGAACTAGACAGTACTTCAGTGCTGCGCTTGGGGGCTGCTGAACAGCTAAAACAACACAAACAAAAGGTGCAAAAATGCAGTCTAAATAGACCATAAAGATGACCCTGGCTTACAGTCCGGGAGCTGGAACAGGGAGGCGGAGCCCCGCCTTGTCTCACTGCAGCTGGACATGTGTGTGGGAACGGATTTTTCACCACTCTGTGCATGCTCACCAATGACTGTGGACAAATCGTGAGTACTGATTGTGCTGTTACCATAAAATTTAGTGTGTAGGTCAAATTGCAAATACAGAATTTGTGACAATGAAGATTAATTGTAATTACAAAAAAAGGAACAAGCCAGTTCAACCTGCTGTTCAACCACTGCATGCTAGCACTGCCGTACCCTTTTTAGGTCATTACCCCAGGTAATTCTCCCCAGGATGCACCAAGGTGGGCGTGGTGCCCATCCCTGTAGCACAGGCAAGAAAACTACAGAATGAGAGGCCAAAGTGACTTACTGCTTCAGGGTAGCATCAGTATTCAGTCCTCAGCCATGTGACATGAGGTCCACACTCTCTGCTATATCCCCAGATGCAGAGCAAGTCCATGGGTCTTTTCTTCAACCTGGCCCACCCATCAGTGTATCTTCCTAAGTAAAATAGTCATAGTCCTGAGCTTGAATTAATTGGAACACTTCCTGATGGGACAGAATGAGACTAGAGCCAGTCTTCACTCATGTGTGAGGAGGTACACCAATATTATGAGTCTAATTATCATTAGCACTTTCTAACACAGCATGGGCTTTTGTAGAGACATGAGACAGAAGGTGGCAGGAAGAATGGAGCTGCAAATCTCAGCTTTGCATTCACAATCTTCTCACCAAATACAGATGGCAATTATATGTGCAAGGCACTGCTATCCAGGGAATGGTTACCTGGCCTATGAGTTAACCAACAGCTGCAAAAGTGATGAAAGACACTTACTCTGAAACCCCAAGCCCTCATATTCCCTTATTGAAGAGATTCAAGTTCAAGTGTTTTTACCAGTTCCACATCCATGAACACCTGGGGATCTCTGTGCCTTAGTGGTCATATCAGTCCAATGACAGAGGGAGCGACATGGTGCTGGGTGGAAAGGGTATGATCACCCTGACCACGGGGACCATGTCCTCACCACCACCTTCCATTGGACCCCCAAACCCCACTGCTCTAGATGTGGGATAGATAGGATTGCTCCATATCTCGAAATGGGAGCTAAATATTCCGAGAAATCGTGATGTGAGTGGTAAGGAACAAAGGTTAGACTAAAGGTAAGCCTGACCTGGTATTTTTGAACATGAGGGGGTTACGAAGGGATTTTGCATTTAATCCTCACCACATCCCTCCCAGAAAGGCATTACTACCCATATTTTTTGCCTAAGAGACCAAGGCCTTGAGAGGGTCAGTGATTTCCCTCCAGTCGCGGAGCTGATAGGCAGGAGAGCCAGGCCTGGAGTCACTGTTCCTGTGACCTTGGGCAGGATCTTCTTGCTGCCTCTGGACAGGTCAAGAAAAGAAGCAGAGCACCCCTGGCTTGTGGCACAGGACAAGCAAGGGCACGTGGGCCCCAGGCACTGCCACTGTGCCCAACTGCTGACTGCTCTTCGTTCCCTTGGCAGAATTCTCCGGACCCCTGCAAGGTGCCAGGGACAAAGCATACACAGCTTCTGGTGCTGTTGAGACACACTGAGCAAGACCCCTGAACTGAGATGAAAGGCGCAAGGAGAGACAAGGTGTTCGGAGAACAGTAACAGGAAGCCCTTGCTTGGCCTGGGAGTCTAGGCAAAGCTCACTGAGAATGTGACTCTGTGGCTGATCCCTAATGGTGGTGGCAGGAAGCGGCATGCAGGCAGAAGGAGGTAGAGATACAAAAGCCCTAAAGCAGAAAAGATGTTGAAAATCCAAGAAGCTAAAAATCCAGTGAGGGGAAAGAAGTGTGAAGAGGAAGTGGTAGAGATTGTGAGCCGGGACTGCAATAGTAAAGCCAGATGGTGAAGGGCCTCCTACTTCAAGGACCCAAAGGCCTCAGGACAACAGGCCAGCCAGGGGGCCTCCCAGCTGTCAGAGGCCCCCTGGGGGGAGGAAGGCAAGCCCACAAAACTCTTTAATCTCTCCACCCTGGGTCATTTCCTGCAGCTAGATGACTCAGTACAGTTCGCTTCTCCCCTGCGCAGGGCCTGGGTGCCAAGGTTTGGAGCAGGGGCTTGTTTTCCAGGTGCGGTCTCACCAGTGCCACATAAAGGGGGATTATTCCCCTTCCTGAAGCTTGACTCCCTACACAGGCCAGCCCAGCAGAGTCGCTTTCCTCACGGTCAGATCACATTACAAGCTAATATCTAATTTGTAAGCTCTGTATCACACCTTGGTTTCACAGCATTGTGGCCTCCAAGAGAATACTCCCTTCTTCCTCTTTCAAAACCAGCTGAGTGCCCCACGGTGAGAGGCCTGAATTGCTCTCTGACCACCAGGATGGAACTCCATCCCTTAGTTAATCTGTTGGGGGGGGGGGGGTCCTTCGTTTCTTTCTGCCATTACAAAGCTGCAGAGAGTTCAAAATAAAATGGAAAGTGTAATTCACAGACTGGAACTCCCATTCTAATGACAGCTTTCCCACTAACCATCGCTCCTGTCCTCAGTTTCTCCACCTGTAACCCAGACAGATGGCAACCAATTGGCACTCAGATCCCCTTTCAAAGTAACATTCTGTGCTTTGCTGTATGATCAGCGGCCTCTGATTATTGAGAAATTTTGAATCCTAAGAGTTAACATCACTGTAGTTACACTGCTGTATTTTTTAAAAGATTTTATTTATTTATTTTTAGAGAGAGGGGAAGGTAGGGAGAAAGAGAGGGAGAGAAACATCAGTGTATGGTTGCCTCTCATGCACTGCTCCCTGCTGGGGACCTGGCCTGCAACCCAGGCATGTGCCCTGACTGGGAATCTAACCAGGCAACCCTTTGGTTTGCAGGCTGGTGCTCAATCCACTGAGCTACACCATTAGGGTACATTGCTGTATTTTTTAAGTGTCATAATAACTAAGGCATTTCAGAGATGGGGCAGAGGACAGGTAAGAGTAAACAACATTTTTTTTTTTTACAAAATAGCATAATGGTCCAAATTCTCTCCACCCCACGTTCATGCCTGTAACCTGGCCATATGTCCCACTGTGGTCATGCTTTGGGGCAGTGTTATGTTGCTATGATACAAGCAGACTCAAAAACACTTGTATGATTGGGGCAGCTACTCTTGCCTTTTGCTCTATCCATGAGGAAGACATGCCCAGGCCAGCCCACTGGCCCCAGAAAAGAGGAAGGAACAAAGCCAACCTACAGATAGGTGAGCAAAGCTAGCCAAACTACAGACACAGGAGTGAGCCCAGCCTTGGCAGCCAAGCCCATCCTCGACGATCTGATCCCTGCGGATGAGCCAGAAATATTTGTTGTTGCACGCCATTAAGTTTGAGGGTAATTTGTTACACAGCACTATTTTAGCAGCGGATACAAATCCGAACCTACATGATTCACGTTTCTTTAGTCTACAGAAAAAGGGAATCGCCAACTGTCTCAGCCTCACATTCCTCTGTCTTCGTGTGTCCCCCATCCTCCCTCCTGTCTCAGAGAAAGGCATGTCCCCACTCTGAGCTAACACAAACCTTACCTCCTTGCCTTCTTCGTCCCAATCCCCTGTCTTCCCTCCTGCCCCCTGACATCTCCCCACCCATCATTTTATTCCTCAGAAGGGTCAGGGCACCTTAACATCTTTAAGGGAAACTTTTCTTAGAGAGGAGGCATGAGGAGAAGACCCCCTTGTCTGGAATCAGTCGGCTGTAACAACCCATTTTGTTTGGGGGATTTAAAAGAAAAGTGTCCATTCTCTGTAGTCCCCAGAGGAAAAGGAGATGGAGAAACATCCCAGAACTGATCTTGACTGGCTCTCCAGGAAGTGGCTCACACCCTGGAAAGGGGCCCAGGAGGAAAACTGAGTGCAAAGAGCAGCATCTGGGGGCTCAAGGGGCAAATATGGACCCTACTTACTGAGGCTTAGCATGGAGGGAGGAGCAGAGTCCTCCCTTAGAAATCACCACAGCCTCTACCAAATACCTACCCACCCCGCTCATGAGCCAGGCTGTGACAGAAGACAAAAGCCTCAAATATGGCAGAGGAGTTGCCCAGACTTGAACCTCCTGGGCCCACAATTAGCATCTAGAGATTCAACTCAGCAGAAGGGATTCAGCCCTTAAGTAGCTCTCTTTTATAGTAACTATGATTGATTCTTAGTGTGGAACAGTCTAAACAATAAAACCAAATGCATTCACTTTTATTTTTGCTATTCAAATTTAATTTGCTTTCAGAAATGTTAAATATACTTCTAGAACCTTCTTTAAATAACTTAACTTTGTTTTTCTTAGTTTGGGCCCAGGACTAGAGACTAGACCATCAGTATCCAGCTTTTATTTCTCTCCTTGTATTGGAGATCCTGCATATAAAAAATTAGAAATAAGGATACTGGTTTATAAGGGAGATATAGATATCCTGTGAAAGGTAACAGTCGCATAAACATTACATGACATTTATAATATGTAAGTCTATTGTAAATAATTATTTATTAACAGAAAGCATACGGTACGTGTGCATTAAAATGTGAGTGCATTTAAATAAAAGGGTTTCTAGGGGTCAGGCATTAATAGATTATAAACACCATCAGACAAGACACCCTGTCTCCTTTATTTATAACGATATATGCAGCAGTTTTCAGGATATATGCTCAAGTATTTATGCAATAGACAGATGGATAGAAAACGAGTGAATGAAACAGATAATTGAATTCCCACTATGTTCCAGATATGCTTCTAAGCTTAGGAAAATACATTAAATAATAAAAAATAAAACCTATGTCTTGAAAGCCTTCAATCATCCTTGCTCTGATCATTGCACAATTCAAGAATTAGTCTGCTTTGATTCATGTTGGCACAGGATATATATCCTTAGGTCACATGTGTCTTGAACTAGAGCAAAAGTACCTTTATGCCATTTCGACCAAGCCATTTTTGATAGAATGTTCTCCATAATCTATCACTGAGTTTGACCTTGGCATAATCATCTATCTGGGTGATTGCATCTCTCATTAGGGTGGTAGGTCTTTAAGAACTAGGACTACATTCTATTTTCTATCCATGGCATGCAGTAGGTGTTGGATATCCAGCAACTGAGATAAATATTTCAGCAACTGAGGAACTGAAGAAATTCAGCTGGGCTGAGGAGATTGGATCTGGTCCTCCCAGCCCTCAACCTGCCCCCAAAACCTCTCAACAAAATGCTAGATCCTAAATAAATAGATATCCAAATTCATAGAATGACAAATTAGATGAATGAATACCTCTCAAATTTAAATTTTTATTAGAATGGTCTCCCATTTCCGTCTTGATTTTTAAAATACAAAAATGAACAAAAGGGTCATAATCACATTCCTGCTAGACAATTCTTTCAAAATGTGCACACAGTCCTGTTTTTTAGAGTTCTGCACCAGAAAGGGACACTCCAAGGTAAATGTGCTGAGACCTTATAGCTAGGTTACAAACAGGAGGCAGACTGGGGTCTCCCTGGGGAAGGCATCCCTGGGGGCTCCCAACAAAGAGTGCCCCTCTTTCCCACCTGCCTTTCTCAGCAGCTACACATGCAATGAAGATACCGAGCAGAGGGAGAGAAACCAGCTTTATTACTACCAAAGGCCAGGTCTGAGAAATGGGACTTCCTCTCAATACAACCTCACTCACCCAGCCCCAGACCACCACACCAGAGTTGCGTCTCTATACACGAGTATCTATGCCTTGAGTGAGTTCTCTATGCAGAAATCTGGTTTCCCAGAGAGAACGAAGGAGAAAATGGACTGGGCTATGTGTGTTGGGTTTCTCTTTTAGTGATCAGCAGCGCCCTCAGGAGGACAGAGTGAAGCAATATGAGAGGCCAGGGTGTTACTCTCAGAGACATCTGTCCACACGGAAGGACACACACAAAGTGGGAGCAGCCTTCCTACCAATCAGATCTCAGTCCTCGAAGGAGCTGGGCATGGCCAAAGGGTTCACTTCCCACTGCTGAGCAGGGGTGAACTTGAGAACAAGGGTCCATGGGTGATCCAAAGTCAAAACCAGTGAAGAGTTTGTTGACAAGGAGGCTTAAAGCAAGCCCAACACTCTCCCAGATTGTCTATTGCTTCCCAGGCCAGCACTTCTACTCTCCCTTTCTCTCCCCTAAGCCCTGCCCACCATGTATTTCCACCATTTTTACCATCAAAACACTCTGATCTAAGTCATCCCCCCATTCCTTTCACAATCAATTTCACATTTCTGCAGAGTACAGCCATGCCTTTTTTTGTTTTAAGTGGCAGAAGCCCCTTCCTCCTTTTTTGGATATGCATGCATTAAGTGCAGGGCTCAATTTTCATGAACATCCTAATGAGCACTTAATTTACTGCACAGGCACATGGTGAAGAAAGGCGTATATATCTTCTTGTAGAGTTACATGCTGCCAGGACAACGGAAACCAAAAAGCCATTTCCAAACCTCCGTTTCCAAAGCAGCAGGTTGACTTTGATGAAAATACCACACATTGTAAAATGTGGGAGAGAAGGGGAGCTGAGGCCAGCAAAAATATTTTGTTCCCTCAGGTGAGTAAAATCTTAGATTACATGATTTTCATGAGTTCTAGACCGAGCTGGAGGTTATCCTAATTTGAACAAGCCATCATCTCTTCACACTGAAAATTGGCCCTTCATTGGAAAGCTCATGGCAGAACTACTGAGGATCTTTTTCCTTAACTGCCTTCCGGGGTCACATGTTTCAGGAAATCACTTGTGTAAGTTGCTTACATATTATATTAAATTAATTACTGTAATTAATTTAATTATGTATTATATTAAGTTATATTACATACTACACATTGCATTTATATTACATATTGCATATATGTTATATATAACCAAATATATATATAATATATGTTGGTTCTGTTTCCCTAAAGAACCCTAACACATCCATCAAACAAAACATGCGAGTACCTATGGGGTATAAATACCTGCCTCCCTCATCTTTTTCCTTAACATTTTTATTGAGATGTCATTTACACACTCTAAAATTCACTCCTTTAAAGGGTACAATTCAGCAATTTTTTTACTGTATCCTCTGAGTTATGCAACCACTGCCACAGTCCATTAGAATGTTTTTGTCATCCCCCAAGAAAGCATCAAACCCATTAGCAGTCACTCTCGCCCTCCCACTCCCTACCGCCAGCCCCTGGAAACCACTGACTTACCTCTACAGATCTGCCCATTCTGGACATTTCACATAAATGGAAGCACACAAGTGTGGGCTTCCTTGACTGGCTTCCTTCACTTAGGATAATGTTTCCAAGATTCATCCATGTTTTAGAGTTTATCAGTACTTTCCTCCATTTTATTGCTCAATAATATCTCATTGCATGTATAAAATATATTTTGTTTACCTAACTGATGTACAGTTAGGTTGTTTCCACATTTGGGTTATTATCAATAAAGTTGTTACAAATATTTGTGGGCAAGGCTTTGTGTAGATATAAATTTTCATGCCTTTTTCCCATATGCCTGCGAATAGAATTGCTGGGTCATTCTCCCTTATCTTTGAGCAAGAAGGAAAAAAAAAACAAACCATGGGGTGGAAGGAAAAGAGGAGAATTCATATAGTTAGCACAAGACCCACTGGGAATGTCATATGGGAGTATTTTGTTTCCTTTTGCTGCTGTAACAAATCACCACAAACCTAGGAGCTTAAAACAACCCTTTTTTATGTGTAGTTCTGACGTCCAAAGTGGATCAACAGGACTGCATTCTTTCTGGAGGTCCCAGGAAAGAATCTGTTTCCTTGCCTTTTTCGCTCCTTGAGGAAGCATTCTGTCTGACCCATGGCCCCTTCTCCATCTTCAAAGCTAGCACCTCCACATCTCAATCTCTCCCTCCCGCTCCCTCCTCCTCCCCCTCTTTCTTTCTACCCTCTCTGTTTCTGTCCTTGAATATGCTCTCTCTCCTCCCCTCCTCATTATAACCCCGGAATTACACTTGGAGCACCCACGTAATTCAGAATAATCTCCTCATCTCAAGATCTCTGACTTAATCCCATTTGCAAAGTCCCTTTGCCATTTAAAGTGACGTCATCCCAGATTCTTAGGGTTAGGATGTGGATTGTCTTATACCGCCTACCACAGAGAGACTGCCATAAATTGTGTTTCTTCTAATATCAGATACTATGGGGGTAGCATGTCCAGGGCAGTGATATTATAAACTTGAATTATCCACGCATAAAAATTAGAATTAATTTTGGTTTTATAAAATGAGAGAAACATGTTTTGCTATTTTCATTTAGACAAATATAAATCTTAGTGCTATGGAAGTGATTAATTAGAGTGGTTACATTAGTGGAGCCTTGCATTGTATTTCTAGGAGTCAAATCCTAGCCCTTCCATGTATCAGCTAAGTGGCTTTGGAGAGTTATTTAAATCTTTTGTGCCTTAGTTTTTTCATCCGTGCTATGGAGAATATAAAAATATTATTTCATAGACTTGCTTTAAGAATTAAATAAGATAATACCTGAAAAGTGCTTAGAACAGTGCCTGGAATGTAGTGGATATTAATGCATGTTTACTATTGTAAAATCATCAAAAATATTTTTTATTAAGAATCAGTCAGCCTAAAACCCTAGAAAGCACTAAAAGTGCATTTCTATAGGAGAGCTTAAGGGGTTTACCAGGAAAGTCTCCAGTTCTGGTTCTTTATGGAAGACTAGTTGTTTTCAGGTTTACAATTTCCAAGATTCTCTGAGTCAATCCAGCTGTCTCAGTGCTGAAATGTTTGAATATTTCTAGAGATCCTAAGCCCTGTAACAGGAAGTGAGGCTTGAGGCCTTTGTCTAATGTCACCTTGTGACTTTAATCCCACCAAACAGTACAACAGTCATAATCACAATATTATAGTTAACTTTTATTAAGCACCTACTATGTTCCAGGAACTATTCTAAGTATTTAGTAGTAGTAAATTCATTTTAATACTCACTTCAACCCAATGAGGTAGGTAGTAAAGTCCAGTTTATAGAGGAGGAAACTGAGGCCCAGAGTTTAAACATCTCGTTCAATGTTGCACAAGCTGGTAGAGAGCAAATCCAAGAGTCTAAGTCTCATCTCTTGGTGTCAGGTATGTGAATCTTCATACCCAGAAGGCCGTGAACATGGTAGCTGAGACCCAGCCATCTCTGAGGTCAGCCTGCCCATGTTCAAAGTCTGGCTCTGTGACCTGTGAGAGCTGGGTAACCTTAGGCAAACTGCTCAGCTCCTCCTGTCTCACCTGTAAATTGATGTTGGATGTAACATCTACCTCACGAGTCACAGTGAGGGGTAAACGAGACCCCATGTATGACATGGAGCACATCACCTCACCCACAGCACTGACCAGCAGGTGCTTCCATATTGTCATTGGGTTCTTTTGCAATCAATTCTACCTCGTACAGCTCTTCAGTGACATTAATTCTAGCAGCTCTGCTCAGTCACACTCCTGATATTTGCTTACAAACTCAAATTTAGTCCTCATAGACTTTCAGTGCATTTTCTCTCACCCATTCATTTATTAGCTGTCTTATTTCTTTAACGAACTGTTTTGAGCCTCCAGCATCAGCTGGATCCTGCGTGACAGGTTCTCGCATCTAATCCTTATAAACCACCCCCCATGCAAATGATATTACTGTCTCCATTTTTTTTGGATGAAGACATTGAGATTACAAGACACTAGATGACAGTGACAGAAAGTGCCATCCCAGGGTCAGGGAGGTCTTCTCCCGCCCAGCAGAATTCCCACCATCCTGATCTCTATTGGATTGTGGAATCAGCACAGACTGAGCGAACAGTGACCCTGGGTCTCTGCTTTGGCCAATTGCCAGCCATTGACCTCTAGTGGTGTATTTAATCTAAGTCTCAGTTTCCTCAGCTATAAAAGAGAAGTGATGATGTCTATCTTCCAGGTTGTTGTTTGAACAACAATATGTTGACATATCTTTATGGGATTAGGTATTCAACAAAAGGTTACTTTTTGTTGTTATCTATTTATCAATTTTTTGGTAAACTTTAGTCTGTTTTTTTCTTTTGTTGTTGTTGCCATAAGGTTAATTGAGGGGTTTTGGGATTTTTTATGGTTGTCCAAATACAATTTTCTCCATTTTCATCCCACCATGGTCCCCCACACCAACAGTTCCCACCTCCTACCCTGAACCTACCCCCTTTGGTTTTGTCCATATGTCCTTTACACATATTCCTTGATGACCCTTCCTCTATTTCCCCCCACTATCTTTCTTCCCCCTCCCCTCTAGTTACTGTCAGTTTGTTTTTTATTTCAGTGTTTCTGGTTATATTTTGTCTGTTCTTTCTAAAGTAACACTAATATGTTCTTTGTATCAACTGAATTTAGGGAACAATTTTCTTCTAAGCTTTTTTATTTATTTTAATATAAATGCTGAAAAGGTAACCTGGAAAATTTTACACATCTGTTACAACCCCCCTGGGAGTTATCTGGAAGAATGGATTTGACTCCAAAGCAGGTGGCTGGACAAGACATACTGGTCTGCATGAAGGGCTGGACTTCCTTCAAAAGCTCACAAGCTAAGGAAAAAAGTTCAAGGGAACTGTGAGAAAATAATTAATGACTTACAAACACTGCTTCTCATCCTCATGATAAAGTTTCTGTACAGAGCCATAAAGAGATGAATTCCACGTTATAAATTCTCCCTTGAAGGTCAAAGCACCAGTTGCCAATAGGCATGAAGCACAGATTGCACAGAATATCGACCAGGAATCAAAAGAAGTAGGCATTTCATTTTTCATCCACCTAGCACCTGTGTGGGGTGGATGTATTTCCCCCATGCCCAAGTTCACATGTTGAAGCCATAACCCACAGGGTCTCAGAAAGGGATCTTATTTGAGTATAGGGTCTTTGCCGATGTAATTAGTTAAGATGAGGTCATTAGGACAGATGCTAATCCAATAGAACAAGCCGTTTTCGAAGAAGAAAATTTCAACACGGACAAGCATGCAAGGAAAACATCATGTGAAGATGAAGACAGAGACTGGGGTGATGAGTCTACAGGCCAAGGAACAACAAAGATCACTGGCAAACCACCAGAAAAGAGAAAAAAGGCATGGAATGGATTTTTCTCACAGCTGTCAGAAGAACACTGGCAAGCCAGCCAGCACCTTGATCTTGGATGTCAAGCTTTCAGAACTGAGACAATAAATTACTGTTGTCTAACCCGCCCAGTTGTTGGTACCTTGTTATGGCAGCCTTAGCAAAGTAATGCAACAACGCACAGCAGGAATTGTTATTATTCCCACTTTTTTGGAAATGGATGCTTAGAAAGTTTGTTTGTCTCTCCCAAGGAATCACAGCTAGTGGCTGACAAAGTTGGTGGGACAGCTTTATTCCAGTTTCCACGCTCCAGGGCATTGTGGTCTTCCTGTTGCACCTTATTTCTAATCTTCATGAAGAGAAAAGATACCGTTCTTTATAATATTGCACTGGGTAGCTAACAGAAACCAAGCATGGCCTGTGCAATACTCATTCACCTAAACAAAGACTATCGACCTGCTACACTGAGAAATACCACAACACTTTAATAATAATAACAAACATTTAAACTGTACTTAATGGCACTTACTGGTGTGGGCTTAGGCTTTCCCAGGAACTCCCGTGAAGAGATGTTGGCACGCCAGAGGAGGAACACACACAAAGAGGCTGTGGGATCGGATTTGCCAAATGAGGCCATGGGCGTGTGGCCAGGCCAGCACTGCAACCAAAGTCTCCCAGTCCTCCATGTCACCTTCCTACCTTGAACACAGCCTTACCTGCCCCTTCTGCACCTGACGCATCTGCTTCTTACCTGGTAAACAGGAAAGTACTGGGCAGCCAGTCCACCCTGTTAGAAAAAGCACAGCTTTTGGGGTTGAACTCATGTAAGTTCAGTCTGTTACCTTGAGGCAGACACTCAGTCTCTTTAACTGGAAAGTACACTGTTGCCAGGATTAATAAGATAAGCTATTAAAAAAGTGTCCCATAGACAATCCAGCTAAATAAGTTGCATTGCACTATTCAAAAGAATATCTGGCTTAGTTCCAAACTTTCCAATTATTCAAGGTGTTATGTTGGGTTCATTTCACCTTCCTTTGCTCATCTCTTAACTCATGTATACCCAGGTTTTGTGTTGTATCAATTCAATAACCATTTCTAGAGTTTCATTTCTATGCAAATGTAAGAAATTAATCATAAAAAATGTGAAGAGATATAAAAGACCTCCAAATATAGAAGGAATTAAATATGTGCTTAGTGAATAAAAACTACTGTATACAATCCAACCCCCAAGATTAAAAAGAACCTGTCATGATGAACATAAATAAGATAGATTTCACCTAGGTCATATCTACATTGGTGAGAAAAGGAAGACAGAGTCCATTTATTCCAGAAAATTAGCAACCACAACCATCGCTTTGATTAATTAGAATATCTCTGTCTTAGTTTTAATTTTAACTAAAATCTAAAAGTTTTATTTTAAAAAAAACCCTCAGGGCAATTTCTTTTAAGTTAACTGTGAATTTAATTTTAAACCCTCTCATCCCCTCATTCAGTATTACTACAAATAAAACATGCTTTAAACACATGTTCCTATGCAAATATTTTTTATAGAAGCATATATGCATTCGTCTCGAAGGAATTCTAATAAACCTGTTGAAGACCATGTCTAATCTGGGTTTGATATCTGATAACTAGAGATGCTAGAAAGACATATCTCATAGTTTTCCTTTGGAAACCAACCTCCAATGATCATTGAGTGTTCAAAGTCAATACCTATTAATGCTTGTACATATGGTATTAATTCCACATTAATTCTGTCAAAAGTGATATCATAGTTAGAAGTTCCAAATGATGACATCACTAAAACAACTTGGTTTTCATGAGCTTGGGACCAGTCACTGCCAAAATCCAGTTCAATCTATTCATCCGTCTATTCTGACAAGTTCAGTTTAATTAGTTCATGGCCTCATAACGAACAAGAGACTGGCTTTCTGTCCAGTTGCCAGAGCCATTTCTATTCTCTTCAACTTAAGTGCCAAATGCTTACACTGCTTTGCCCAATTTATACCTTTGCCTATAATTACTGGTCCCCAAGGTGTGATTGTCCTTTCTCATAAGAGTTTGTGCAGCTGCCAACATGAAGTTGTAAATAAATTGTAATACCGTTGCTATGAGGTGTAAAAATCCCACAGCTCATATCCAGAGCCTTGTATAATAAACTCAAGTAAACATTCCATTTCCTGCGAATGATTGTGGTCTGTGACTAGATTTAGAAAACAGGGCACTAAGTCATCTTTCTTTAATGAGTCGTTGAAAACAAAGTCGTATCCCATGAAACCAAACCCTGTCCTTGACAAAAACAAATCACTTATTTGTAAAAGACCCTCCAAAGGGGGACCGATTGCTCCGCAGCTCATGATCTGAGTTCCATTTTTGTTGTTGCAGAGTGCTCGAACAATAGCAACCCCACTCTCCCCACAGCATCCATTGCCGATGGAGTCAAGAGGTTGGTTTTCCAACAAGGAACACTGTGTGCTTGCTGTAGGAAGAAAGAATGAGACAAATCAGATGTAGAGGGTCCAGTGTGATGGCTCGCTCTTCTACTTATTGTGACCTGGGTCATTCAAAACCTCTGTGCCTCAATTTCTTCACCAGTAACTGAAGGAGAAAGATGCCTACTTAAATGGGGTTGGTGTGATCATGAAATCAGGTAATTAAATGCAAAGCACCTAGCAGCAGCCCTCTCCAATAGTAGACAGCACAGAAATGGTAGTGTCTTCCTCCTTTTTCATTGGAATAGGCACAAAACCTTCATTTCTTAGTTTCCCAGGGACCAGCCTGCGCCTGCTAAGTGGAAAGAGCTACAACTAAGAAGAAAGGCACTTTTTTTGCCCTTAGCACTGCCCTTCCTAAAACCCTTGATAATGTTTTCTTTTTAAGTTGCCTCACTTGAGAAAAGTGCTCAGAACTGCCTAAATGATATCCTAACTACAAAGTCTAGAAATGTCTAAAATTCATCAAAACTATTAAAATTTCTCATTTTATTCTTGCTCATAAAATGTTTATTGATTATTTTTCTTGCTTAATTCTAACAGAATTTCAAAAAAGTAAATGCTTCCTGTAATATCCTGTAGAACTCAGAGAACCCATGGTTCAACTTTAACATTAAACAAAGCTTACATTTGAATTAATTAGGTCAAGAAGTAATTGAAGGTTAAGGTCATTGTATGCTCAGCAATAGGCCAGATCTTATAGTGGAAATTAAGGTCCATCAAGACTAACAATTCATTCTTGTATGTGGCAAAGACCATGCATGTGGCCAAATATACATGGTTTCTCCAACTACCTATATTTCCCAACCTTCCTTATAGTTAGCTTGGGGCCAGTGGACTAGTTCTGGTCAAGGGACCATAATCAGAAGTGACATATGTATTACCTCTAGTCAAAGGTGGTTGAGAGTCAGTGTCTCCATCTCTCTTGTTTCCAGCTATGGAGACCGTGGGAAACATGTACCAGATGACACTGTCCCAGGTAAGAACTTGATGCCAGTGGGAGATTAAATATTACATATTAACATTAAGTATGTGGGTGTCATTTGGCACCATCTTTTGTGTTAATATTTGTGTCTTTCTGTTAAATCACAGAGAGGTTCAAGAGAGGTTTTCCATAATTTTCCAGTCTTTAGCAGGTACTGCTCTCTCAGTCTCCTAGTGCTCCTTTGGGAATGACCTTGTCTGTTTCATCTGTACTTGAAGCTGGTAATATATAATTTTATTATCAGTAAATGACTACATGTTTAAAACCCAAGGCTGCACTGTGACTAAAGAGAGTGATTATCCTTCCTGCCTTGTGCACACCCTGCACCCTCTTCTTCAACCACCTAACTTAGATAATACAAAGGCTGTCCAGAAAAAGTTTGACCATTGTTAATTTAACAAGAATGGTTTATGCAACATTGATGTAATTCAGCAGCCAAGGACAGTGGACTGGAATTTGCTTGAGTGAACATTGATGACTTCACTGTACTAATCAATGGGGGCAGTAGATGCCACTGAGTGAGCATGTGCCCTGTGTGGCTGTCACATTCAAAATGACTGAGTGAGCAGAACAATGAATCTACATCAACTTTTGCATTAAGCTTGAACATTCCTCCACAGAAACTATTTAAATGATTCAGAAGGCCACAGCTATTCAGAAGGCCCAGCTATGGGCAACTGGTGACTGACAGCTTCTTCAGGACAACACACCCACTCATGCATCAAGTTTGGTGCAGAAGTTTTTGGCAAAACACCAAATTAATCGGGTGACTCAGCCCCCCTCTATCCCAGATTTGATGCCCTGTGACTTCTGGCTTTTCCAAAAACTAAAATCATGTTTGAAAGGGAACAGATTTCAGACCACTGATGAGGTTCAGGAAAATATGATGAGGCGGCTGATGATGATTGGGAGAAGTGTGTGAGATCCCAAGGTGCCTACTCTGAAGGGGACTGAGGAGTCATTGTCCTATGTACAATGTTTCTTGTATCTTGTGTCTTCTTCAATAAATGTCTCTATTTTTCATATTACATGGCTAGATGTAATACAAAAAATTCTAGACAGCCCTTGTATATTCAAAATTTCATGCAAGTATGTCTCCTGTCACTTAAAAAAAAAACTACTCTCCTACTCACGACTCTTCCACACACTTAGCTTTAAGACTCATTCAAGAAAAACCTGAGTCTTATTTGTAGCTACAGTAATGTAGCACTGGGCCCACTATATTGCAGGTACTCAGAAATATGTTTCTAAACAAAACAGAAATCCATGAAAAAAAAGATTTGGGGGTTGTTTGAACAAGAGGTACAAGTCTCAAAGTCTCAAAATTTTTGAGACTTTGAGTCTCAAAGTTTTTCCCAAAAATATATATAAAGTAAAAACTTGAAATGTTAAAAACATTTTAATTCTTTTTTTGATAATGGGGAAAAGATTAGTGTTATTAGATATTATCAATCCAGCCTGTGGAATACTGATGTTCTGTGGACATACTGATTGAGACCAATTGAATTAAACTACCCACAACCACACACTGCAGATAAAAGGGTAAAGTTTGGTAAACTTAACACAAACAAACAAATATGACCATATTACCACAACTCAGACCCAAAGCCCACTCCCGCCAAGGCACCCAGGCAAGAAAAGTAATACCAACCATGTACTAGGACCTCCTAGGATTCAATATCTATAAATCCAGTCTTTCTATTTTTACTTTTATTTTTCAATTATAGTTTACATTCAATATTATTTTGTTTTAGTTTCAGTTGTACAGGATAGTGACTAGACAATCATATACTTTACAAAGCAATCCCCTCAGTATTTCGAGGATATAAATCTCTTCTTTCCAACCACCAAAAAGGCTTTGCAACTTAGACATTATCATTCTTACTTGAGAAACATTTCTTAAAAAAACTAAAGCTTATAATGTGAAATAAATTACCCAGAGGTACAGAGCTAGTGAGTGGAGGAGCTATGATTTAAACTCATGTGTGTTTGATGTAAACCCCGTGTGCTTTCTCCACTACCTCATGTTGCAATAGTTTGGAGAGTAGAAAACTAACACAGAATTTGAAATTATCAAGCACTTGGACAGCGTCTGCACAGAGAGTCAAAAGTGAAATGTTTGGCAAAAATATGTTTTGATAGAATAGCATTTTAGAACCATGATACACAGAAAGATCAAGGAGGCCATTGCCCAGATGTACAGCTGAAGTCTCCAAAGGTTAGAGAGCTAGTTGAAAATCACATTACCCTCAATTTCTTACACACACTTTTACTAAGGTGTTCATTCAATAACTAACCATCAAGAATTTTTGACCAGGTATTCTTCTAGTCACTGGAAACACAGGGATAAAGCAGAAATGATCCCAGCCTTCAGGAATTTTGCAGTCTTTTAAAGTAGACAGGCCCATAAATATATAATGATAATACTGTGTAATATAATGCTCCTAGCAGGGCATTCCTTTGTATATTTCCCTTGGCTACTCTTAATGCCTTTTTAGGCCTCTGTTCTCCCACTTCCCACATCCCAGAGATCCGGGAATATCCAAAGTACTGACAATGTACATACAACCACCCCAAAGTTAGTCTCCTGCATCTAATTAGCCTAGCACTATTACAGTGCAATTTTGTATTATCTACCCTCTTCCTCCCCCTCCTCTTGGTAATTGCCTCTTTTCAAAAGCTTTGTTCCTGTCATAGGAGCCATCAGGTATTTCATGACCCTATCTAGACCTATTTCCTACTACAAATGCTGACTGAGTGTGGGCACCTGACTGAAACCAGGTCAGGAAGCTTCCCCAGGACTTTTGGTCTTGACACCAGAATGTCAATTTTAGCCCTTCTCCTGGGCAAATGATGTGCGATGTAGATTTCAGGAGCCATCAGTACCATGCGGTCCTCTTTTGGAAAAGGCCAATCTATAGGTAGAGTTCTCTATGTTTAATTGTCCAGTTGCCATCACCTGTTAGATATCTCACAGCTACTACAATGCAGTATGTCCAAAGTCAGACCCATACTATTGGCCCCACAATTGGACATTTGCTAGTGTTTATTGTTACAGTGGAATAATACTCTAGCCCACATACTTATGCAAGCCAGAAACTTAGGATTTATCTTAGGCCCCTCCCTTTCCATCAAACCTCATATTTTACCATTACCTGCTCCTACTATAATCATTCCTAAATAGTTCTTCTCTGTGTACACACTTCTCCATATATACCTCCATTAAGTCCAAGCTACATGAAGTTCCTAAATGACATACCTGTAGCTACTGTTTCTCTCCTACAATCTATTCTTCAGGAAGTGGTCATCTTTAATTAGTCCATTTGTGTGGCTAAAACCCTCCATCTTTCCTCATAATCCTTTGAATAAAGCAAAAGTCCTACGACGCTTTGGACTTTGTCTCATGTCACCCTCTTCATCACACTCAAGAGCACCCCTCTCAGTCATGACAGAACCTTTGCAAACGATGCTAACCCCTACTTCTCGGCTCAGTCATCTCTCCCTTGGGGGAATAGCTCTTCCTCCATAACCAGTCAAGTCTCTGGTTGTGAGCTCTTGTAGCACCTTGTATCTTTCAGGGAAGCAGAACAGCCTGTTCTCTGCTCAGGGAACCTTCCACAGCTGCAGTATTCCATTTACCTGTGTGATCGGTCTCCTCCACTAACCTCCCCAAGGTCAAGACCTGGTGGGTAGGGACCACTTTGCTTCCTCTCTCATTGTGTCCCTAGATTTTATCCTAGGGACCCACACAATACACTCCAAAATATATGTGGTATCAATGAACCCAAAATATTATCATGGGACCCTTAATTTATTCTACATTGTTTGTTCTGATGATCATAGAAAATTACAAGTATCAATATTTAAGAGAGCTTGAAAATGAAAACAAAATTTCCTTAAACAAGCCATTCTGTAAAGAGACATCTCTAGTACACTTTTAAAACTCCATGCAGTTCTTCCTCCAAATATTTGCTCTGTGACAATTCCTGATAAATCATGGGCTATTCCACTGAGCAGCAACATCAGGGATCCTCTCATGGATTCTACTCAACAGCCATGTGTGGAGAACCTAGCACTCCAAGCGTGGAGGACTCCAGGATGAATAAGCCTTGGCCCTCATCATCAGGAAATGATGATTATGCTCATAATCAGGGTTGCTCTAGCTGACCACTCCTCTAGGCCCTTCTCTCAGGTACCTGCTCCCATTTCAGCCAGGCTACTCAGCAACAGAAGTTAGAATTAAAAAGCACTGTTGGCAGGGATTCTTCCAGGTGGAATTCACCCAGCACTGGCAGAGTCTTTGTAAAACCAATATATATATATAAAATCTGGGTAATTTCTCCAAGCTTTCCTTAAAAAATAGAATTTTAAAATCATGGGTGAGCTACGTGCTGAATCCATAAGAACTAATATTGAGTTTCATAGACAAAATAAACAGTTCAAGTGACTCCTTATAACAAGTTGGTTGGCAAGGGACAAATGCTTACCTTTGCTATCAGATAAAGTGTGATGGATTAACCCTAACCCTACACCTGACTCACAACCATCTCTAACTACATCTGCACTGATACATATATGGAGGGATGGGTGGGTGAATGTATACAGGTTTTGTTAGGCATCACGGCCACACCAACTACAGGCAGTGCACTGGGAGGAAGGGGCAGAGACTTGGCCAGCAGGGTGCTTGGTGTGGTGAGAAAAGCAATGGACTGAAAGTCTGGACAGTTTCAGCTTAGTCTTGGCTTTGATGCTGATGTGATATGTGTGACCTTGGCAAAGCATTCAACTTCTGCACTCTTTAAGTTCCTCTTCACAAAATGAACAAGTTAAGACTCAGATCTCTAAATCCCTTCCCAGGTTGTACCTTCCAAGGCTTTCGAATCTCGGATACCAGCAATGTTCTGGTTATTCCATAATGAACGTGCCACACAATTCTTAACCCCATTACCAGGTAAAAATATATATGTAACTTGTAAATTTTATATTTTTCTAAAGATTATTCTAAACCAGCTTTGAAGTTGTCAGTGTTATGATACCACAAGGAATGTAGGGGAAAAGCCGAAGTCATGTCTTGGCCAAAAAAAATGCTCCTGATTACTAGACACCCAGCCCAGTATTGATAGTGAATGTGCCTGGGGCCAGAGACCAGGGCAAGTCCCCAAGCTGCCCTTCCATGCCACGGAAAGTCTGCCAGGAAACCACTGCGGAGCAGGCCGCTGATTCTCCATGAAAAGTAAGTGCCCCTCCCTGATAGAAGGGAACAGGTCCTTCCAGTTGGCTGCAAGCATTTCCTTTTCTAAATAGCTCGAAACCGAATTTGATACACAGTTGGTAGATTTTGGGGACAATTCCTGGAGTCCAGAGAATGTTGCCTTGGATAGCTGAAAAGCACTACAGTGAAAAAATCCAGTCTCCTTCCCGCTGGTAAAGGGCACACCTTAAGGCTACTCCGAATGGCCTTGTTTTTTAGGAAATGGTCCTGTCATTCAGGCTGAAGGACATGGCTGAGTGACTAATTATGTTTTCTTTTGCAAACTGCTCCACCAGCCATTATGCAAAAGCCTTAACGAGCTGTTTGGAGAGAGGGCATGCCACATACAGTCTTCTCTATGAAAAACTTCAGGGAGTTGAGTTGGCCAACAGCACCAGCTCCAATGCCATCCTCTCCAATGGGCCTTCACTGATGGAATTAATCTCTCATTCCTAAATATTATCAGCACTCATTGACTGTTCTCTTCATACATTTACATTTTTTAAAAAAACAAATAGTTAAGGGGAGAGAAGTCACGTGGATGTAGTGAGACAGGTCTCTATTCTTTATTTTAAGAGGAAATATGAGTATTATCCCACCACAGACAAAAATAGAAGCAGAACTATATAATCACAAACTGCAAACCTGATTTCAGATACCCTTGGTGGTTACATAAATTGGCAGACTGTTCTGTCACTTTTGAAAACTCCAGAACATGCAGTGTTGTGGTAGGTCCTTAGATCGATGTGGTTACACTGGAGAGGGGGCGGTGTGATGTCTGCCTCCATTTTTATCTTTATTTTAACCTGAAAACTACTTTCACTCTTTTTTTAAAACAGCTTTGTCGAGGCATATTTTAGATGTCTTAAAATCCACCCACTTTATGAGTATAATTCAGTGATTTCTAGTTAATTTACCAAGTGATACCATAAATTTTGTCCTCCAGTTAAATCCCCTGTGCTCAATTATAATCAACCCCATGCCTATCCCTAACCCCAAACAACCACTCATCTATTTCATGTCTCTACACATTTTCCTTTTCTGGACACTTCATATAAACAGAATCACATACTATGTGGTCCCTTGTGTCTGGCTTCTTTCACTTAGCATATCTAGCATAGCATTTTTGAGGTTCATCCATAAAGTAGCACATATCAGTAGCTGGGTGCTTTTTAGTCCACCACATGGAGATACCATATCTTATCTACCAATTCCCCACTTGCAGGGCATTAAGTTGATCCCAGTTTGTGGGCTACTGTGAATGAAGTTGTTATGAACGTTTGCATGCAAACCTGTATGTGGACATTTCCTTGGGGTAGATACCAGGAGTGAAATTTCAGGTCTACCCAATACTTTTATTCCATCTTCCCACACAAATTCATTCACTGGCTATACATGAATATCAGGAAGCCAGTCTGTATGAAAGGAGAATAAATGAGTGAAGGTTACTGTCTTGGGCAAAAAGTAAGGCATGTGCGTGGAAAGACGCGATGTCCTAAGGCGGTATCTCTCTGGAGGAGGGGGCGATGGGTTCAGTAGCAAAAACCCTAAGATTTCTGGATGAAGTAGCACTTGTGCTGAGTCCTTGAAGAGTAAGGCAGATTTGCACAGCCAGACCTTGCTGGTGCCGATCACTCTGTGATGAGTCCCCAGTGTGGAGCTTAGTTATACACCATGTGAGGGAGGCCCCTGGTCCTAATTAGAAGTCAGAGATTATGGGCTCCAGGCCCGACTCTGCCTCTCTCTTAGAGCACATCTAAACTTTCTCAGCCTCAGTTTTCTTCTTTAAAATAAGAATCATTTCTTTCCTCTTGATCCTTTGCTTCACTTACCTCTGACCTGCTACAGGGGAAAGAATTCCTTGAGGTACTGGGTCTGAGTGGGGGGAGGTTTTCTCTAAAAATCCCTAAACAATGTTTGTAGAAAGGCGCTGATATGGGAAATGTCTCAGAGGAAGGGGTCTTCCATGTTTAAGCCATGCCAGTGAGCTGAGCTGCTCTTTCAGAACACCTGCACGTGCCCCAAGGTCTAGACCAGGTTTATCTCTGGGATCTCTGCAGCATCAGTCTCCTCTTGGGTCATTTTAATGTAACCACTCCAGCCTCTCTGATTCTTTAATGTGTCAAGCCCTTGAATCTACAATTTCCTCTGATCCCAGAATCCAGAAATTTAGCTCCTTTTCATTGTTCGTATTTCACCTCTAAAGCCACCTGCTGATGGAGAAACCATGACATCAGCGTCCCAGCAGGAACTGACAAGGGCACTGAACACGTGTTAGCTAGAATTAACTATCACTATTTGTTACAGTACCATCGACACAGTAGCAGTTTGCTAGGGCTACTGTAACAAAGCACCGAACACTAGGAAGCTGAAACTAGGAGATTTATCAGCTCACAATTCTGGAGGGCGGGAATGAGGTGTCAGCCGGGTCGGCCCATGCTGAGGGCTGCAAGGGAAGGACCTGTCTCAGATCTGTCTCTGTGACACATCTTTCCACATCATCTTCCATCCAGGTGCATCCATCTATGAGTTCAAATTTCTGCTTTTTATGAGCTCATCAGTCCTGTCAGATCATGACTCACCACCCTCATGGCCACTTACCCACAACAAACACTGCTATTCAAATTGCTACCAAGTCAGGGTTGTTCCCAAAGGAAATTGTTCCTGGAGGAATGCAAATGGAGATTATCGCTCTAAGCAGAAGCAGCCAATTCCATTAGAGGCCTTGCTACATGGAGGAGGATGACTCATGTATTTGACTGACTTAGCAAACAGAATAAAAACAAAGACACTGAAATAGAGAACAAGTGGGCAGCGAGCGACCAGAGGGGAGAGGGAAGGGAATTTAAGGGGAAAAATGGGGATGGATTTTGAGGAAGAAGTATGAAAGACACAGGGATGAGGACTGGGGGCGGGGGGGAATGGGAGGGAGGTGGGGAGATGGGGCGGGGGGGGGTGTGATGGGAGAAATAAACAAAAAAAATGTACTTGAAAAAAAAATTAAATAGAAATTTAAAAAAAAGAAAGTTCTTGCCTGAGGCCTGTCACTTTCTCAATGCAGCCCCCAGTCCCCCGAGTCTGCCAGACCAAACTGGGGCCTCGGCAAGAAAACAGAACCTGCACAGGCCTCTCTTGTGTACTGTGTGAAGTCAAGAACACATTCAAACTTGAAACTAAGGGGGAAGGCAATGGTAGCACAGTTAATTTAAAGGAAAATCAAACTAAGCTCTTTCTCAAATGCTCGGGTCTGACCTGTACCATCTAAAAGAATTTGTTCTCTTTTTTTTTCTGACCAGTAAATAGAATGCAATTAAAAGAAGATGAGGATTTCGATTTTTTAATAATTAACAGAACCACTGAAGCTTAAATGATTACCTGCTTCCGGCGAGTTAAAAGAAGTGTTCACGTGCGATATTGGACATATCTCAGGGAAGTGTGCATTTTAAGGCTACATGTGGTGAGCCAGGCAGAACAAGACCTATTTGAAAGTCCAAGGAACTGGCAGGGAGATCCGGAGGCTTGGCCAAGATGCACAGGGCACTTAAGCAGGTACATATGGGCTGATCTGTGGACACTGGTCTCCTGACTCCTTGCCCACACCCTATCCCACAGATACTTCTTCGGTGGCCTAAAAAACGTGACAGGAGGGTACCTGGGGGAAAGGGCAGGTGCACCTTGTTTCAATAACAGTCTTTGTCACATCAAATATGTCTGGGCAAAGCCTCTTCTCAGGTCACCCAGGGGGTGAGGTAGGTAAACCTCCAATGCTCAAGCACCTATTACTACAACTCTAGGAATCTGAACAGCACCCTTGACTTTCTTTGCAACTTTCAAGGTTCACTACGTTTTTAAGTGCGTGCGTGGGTGTGCGCGCATGTGTATGCTTTAAATATCAACTAACAGAAAAATGATCATGGGTAAAAACAGTTCACGTAGAAGCCAAGGACAAGGTGAAGGTAATACACTCGATGGCAGTTACCAACCTCTCAGGTCAAAATGCTATCCAAACTTGAACTTCTTTGGCCCAGCAAGTTATAGAACATGTGAAATATCCATATGGAAAATGTGGAGGCATTTTGCAGAAAATTAGGATCTGGGCTCAAGAGAGATGAAAATTTCTTCAGAGCCTCTTGCCAACGCACCTCATCGAGAACACCTGGAAACAGACCAAAGCAGCCTGTCAGGCGGCCTCTGCCAGGGGATGAATTTTTTTACAAAATATGTTTGTCATTTATCTTGGTAATTACAATCCAAGACTGTAGTGCATTATGAACATTAGAAACCTGAAACGTTGGAGAGAAATAAAGAATAGGTTTCTTTTTTTCTAAGGTATATAATTTAAGAGTTGAGTGTCTTAAGATCCAATTTGCCGTGGCATCAAAGGCTGTCCACGTGGAAATGAGGAATCCGTTCCCAGCTCGTTCCAGGCGGAAGCTCAGTGGCTGCAGCATATCCTCAGATCCTTATTTCTTTTCTTCTTCTTCGGTTAGAGTTTTCTAGAAATTGTGCCGGGAGAAAGCTGCATAGCATCGATATTGATTGTAGGAAAGAGAAGGGATTCCAAATCACCTACCACCATATCCCAGCATTTCATCAAGGAAGTCAGTTTGTTTTCCTGAATCTCAGTGCCCCCAGTTAAGCAATCTAATTAGAGGAAAACCACAATTTCACTAGAGGACGGGTGCTGAGCTACGGTAGAAAGAAGCTAGTTCAGGCGGTAACTGCAAATGGAAGAAGAGACCACCACCCCACCCGCAGTGTGGAGCATTAATAGTACACCCCAAACCTCGGGACTGACAGAGGCTGTGCTGGGTGCATCCCCGCCTCGTGACAGCCACACGCGCCTTGGTGCCAATGTGGCCCCAGAAACCCACATGCTGTTCTTTCTGTTTTTGGAAGCAATGCTCTTATTGTTCCTGGATGTGAGACTCATCCCAGCTTCATTATCTCAGGTCAGACTCATCCAACAGTTACCTGTGTCAACAAATATTTATACATATAAATACGCACATTTGCATTGATGGCCTGAAATTTGACTAAATACTGATCAAACAAAGTGTTCAAATAGGGAGACGCTGTCCTGATTCCGAAGCTGAGGCATGTAAGCTTGTAAGTACTATCAGACCAATTTTCACAAGGCTGAAGTAATGAAACGGAAAAGTCCAGCGAGTGCCAGGCAGAGCCCCTGGTGCCGCAGATGTGAAAGGACAGGGTGGCCCTTTGGAAGACCCATCCCTATAGTCTTGCTAGACGACACACATTCTGCTAATGGGAAGGTGACACCTACCCTGGGGTATAGTCCCGAGGAAAGAGTGTTGTGAGGTTCAATGAGAGAGAATATACTGAACTCTTTTGTAGGCCTGGGGTCTGGGTCTCAGGTACAAATTTCTCTCTGTACCTCAGTTTCCACATGAGTAAAATGGGGGTCCCAACAGTTTTTAGTGGTGACACTGTGGTAAAGATTCAATTTAAACACTTCGCACACATGAGGCAGAAAATTATTATTACCAAAAATAAAGAACTTCTATTCACCTCTCCAGAATGGGCTCAGGTGTGCTGTTCTCCAGAAAGCCTTCCCCTAAACAGCCTCGGCAGGCACGACCCATCTCCATCTGTGGTCCTGCATCACCCCCGGCCTGCTATGGGCCAGCACTTGCTGCACTTTGTTGAAATCACCACGGTTGTGTGGGCCTCACCCCTTGCTTCTAACCTCTAGAGAGCAGAAACTGCATTTTATTCATCCTCACATGCTAAGGCTCAGGTGCAGGGCCTAAGACAAAGTAGTTGTTTAGTTACTGAATAAAGAGATCCTCAACACACACACGTTGAAAAAGCAGATATTGGGTCGAAGTGACAATGAATCAAATTGGACTCTACTGAGAAAACTGGAGGGATCCAAAAAGACTGGAATGATCACCTCAGTTCTAAAAGACCCCAGAGTGCCAAGACTGTGGCTGTGTGTTCTTGGCACACCCATTCTTTCCACACTCCACTGCTGCCCCGCCCAAAGAAATAGTAAAAGTAGGGCGTGGTTTCTGTGGTCAAACTAATTTAGAAAATGGATTGAGCCAAAAAGGAGAAAGGACTAATAGATGTGGACGGCAGCGTGGTAATTGTGAGGGGGAGGGGACTCTAAGGGGACTAAATGGTAATGGAAAAAATATAGTAAAAAATTAAAAAATACTAAGTTTCAAGCACATTGTTTTATTTTTATTTGATTTGTTTTTACCATGGGATTTCTCAGCCTAAGAGTCTGCAGAATGTCCCAGAGACATTTGGCCTTGATGCCATTTTGTTGGGAAACTAGCCCTTAAGGACGTGCCCTCTCCTGCAGGGACACACACCTGGGAGTCTGAGCAAGTCAGCAGGACAGCAGCTCTACCAGACACTATACAGATTTCCTGCCCTCAAAATCTAGGCAGGTTCCAAGAAGGAACCAGGGCCACAAGCTAATGCTTTCATAGGCATAATGGGCTAAGAACCATTAATAGTAATACAAGCAACATTGTGTGACCTGGGGGAAGGAAAGCATGCTAATTCCTTATGGAAGAACATGAAGAGTTTCTGTTGGAAGAAGAACAGGGCAAAGGAGCTAACATTTTTTGGCAATTCCTTGATTATTAACAACAGAAATAAGTTATGTTTAACTTGAGGAAAAAGATTTTGGAAATATAGGGAGTAGCACCCCAAATTGAAGGGAAAACTAAACAACCAGACTTTACAAAAAACCAGGACCTATGGTGGTTCCTGGAGATCCAGGAATGGAGTACTAATGACTTAAAGGAACATCATCATTAACAGGAAGGACTCCAAGTATGTTCTGTCTCAGAGTCCTTCTCCCAAGACTCAAATTCCAAGGAGAGAACCTCTAACTGACTGGTCTCACTTTGTTCACATGGCTACCTCTTGGCCGGCAGAGGTAGGTCACCTGAAATGACAGCCTCTTCATGGAGAAATGCAAAGTCCAATTGGAGCTATAACCCAAACAAGGGGGATGGATGTTGAGCAGCAGTCACAATGGCTGGCTGTTACATATGTTCTCCTCTCAGCAACTCTGTGGAGTCCAATGACTCCCATTTGATAAAAAGGAAGCGGGGGGCTCAGCACATCTAAGCAAGCAGCTCAAGAGATTTGAACTGCTGAGAACCCAGCAGTTCTCAGCTGCTGAGAACGTGTTGAGAACCCAACTGCATCACTATGATGATTTGCCCCTGGCAGCAACATCCATGCTTTTTCCACTACAGGCAAATTGAGCTGGGCCTTGAAACGTGCATTGGACTCCAAATGGCAGAGACATGAAGGGGAAGAGAGTGGGCAAGGAGCAAGTCATTTGCTGTGGTATGCATGTGATATTTGCAGCGTCCGCTTCAAGGAGAGAAGCAGTATCCTTTGTAAATGTTACAGCAAGGAAAAAAAACATGCTTGGAGTTTCCTCTGAGACTCGCAAACATTCTACTAAAGGGAAAGCAATCCAAGGCAACATTTGTTTAAATTAAAAATAACAATAAAAAGAAAAACTCGACATCTATTCCCAGCCAAAAGGTCGAGCATTTAATAACATTTAAATTCAGCTTTGATAAAAAAAAATGGATATTGTTTTGGATGGTTATATTTAAGCAATCCTTGTAAGCCTCAGAGGGAACTAAAAATGCCTTAATTGTTTCTTTGCTTTTACATACTCCGTTCTATGGGACCTTAGCTGCATCTGTCATCAAACTGCCAGTATTAAAAAAACACAGTGTGTTTCATACAGAGAAGAACCCCAAATACCTGAAAATACCTCCAAATGTTTGAAGAGCCAACTGAGCACTTTTTAAAAATGTATTTAATTTTTAGTTATACCTGGGTATCTGGGACATACCCTCAGGGCTTTGTTTTGTTTTATTCAAAACATGGCATTTTTTCCATTGAAATCCTCCCTAATTGACCTACTCATGAGGAGGGTAGCTGAGCATCTTCTAAAACACAAGGAGAGTTTATTCCCTGGACATTTTAAAATATAAAATCGTACAACAGGGAATAAAAAAACAGAGGGTATAGTGAATGGAAAGTAACATCTGGGAAACACACCATGCCAATAGAGGCACTAAGCCCCTTCCTTCCTTCCTTCCTTCCTTCCTGCCTTCCTTCCTTCCTTCCTTCCTTCCTTCCTTCCTTCCTTCCTTCCTTCCTTCCTTCCTTCGAAATGAAAATTCACTAAACTTTTCTATTCCAGTATCTCAGTGATTCGAAGGCCAGGACTGGGAGCACAGTGTTACTGCCCATCTCAACCACTAACATTGCCCTTTATAGAGAGGGAGATGGGAACTGGGAAACCATTTGCTGAAAGCCACATAATAATTAAGTGAGGGAACTGAGTATTAAGCCCAACAAAATAAGACACTAAAGTTCTTACCCTTTCAAAAGAGAATATGCATTTTTCTACAAGAGCTATGACCATGGGTCTACATTTCTTCTCCACCCTCATAATCTGCAGGATGAGCACAAAACAAGCGCAATCAGGGCTGTGCCTCTTGGTTTGAATTCCAGCTTTGCCTCAGTCTCTCAGCGACCAAGCTAACCTGTCAACACCGTGATTTAGTCATCATCCCAAGTCACGCCTGTCATAAGAATGCCACAAGCCACTACCTTCCCAGCATGTGGCAATTCCGAACCTCTGGAGGTTTATTCCCAGTCCTTCTCTCCCATTAACCCCAGATGTGTCACGGAGTTTTGCCAATTTCATTTGCAGAACTGTCCAGACTGCAAGCCATCGAGCCTTTCGCTGCGCAAACCCCTCTCCCTGGCTCAGTCCTGCCCTAATGGAGGGCACTTTTTCCCTTCCCTGCCCTGCCTCCCCACCCTCCAGCTCTGAGCATGATTAGGACAGGGCCCAGTCTGCTTTGCGTCTGTGTGCCCCACACCAAGCAGAGCCTGACACAGGGCATCGGCTCAGCAAATGTTGCCTAAATAGAAGAATAAATCAAGGATCGAGCACATTACCTATGATGATAGATGGTTAAACCCTCTGAAAGCAATAGCAGAGCAATGCGGTACAAGCGTATGAGAACGTTATTGACTCTGGCCTTCAACAGGCTTTTCTACTTACATGCCTTTTCTATTTCTGGCTGTTCTCTTTGCTCCAGACACATGTGTTCGTTTCCCTCGAGTTTACCTTTCCCTGCTTCCCTGCTATGTTGGCTCTCTCCTTGTACCTAGAGTGCATCCAAAACTAAAATTGGACATGTGTCCTGTGCACAGACCCTCTCAGCCTGGCCCCAGCTTTCCCATATAAACAATTCTACCCAATAAACCCTAAAGTCAAGGCAAAAATATGCTTACTAGTAGCTTTCCTTAGTAGTTTTTCCTTTGTGGGGTTGATACTTGTGGGTTTCTCACCTGCTAGTTCAGTCACCTCCACCAGAGACTTCTCTGACCTGCCTGTGTTGGTTTCTTCTATTAGGACTCTTAGTGTGGATGGTGTTATCAGTCCTGGCCCTTCAGAAAAAGGGAAGCTGAGCCAGAGGGTACGAGTGGTACTTCAATATAAGGAATTGGTGACAATGGCATTGGCTTAGAAGGGCGAACGGGACATAATGAGACCATCCAGAGGTTAGCAGCGGTGGGAAGCCACTTTCCCAGCTGGGCCACTGGGTCACACAGTGGCGGCTGTGGCACCAGAGGTCAGGTCTGCATCTGCCATCTTGCAGGAGCTGGGCCACGCAGGGAACCATGCCAATAAGGGAGACGCCACCGGCGATGTTTCCAGAAGCATGGGGGAAGGCAGAAAGCCTGGCATTCCCTTCCCCACTACCCATCTCCTGAAAGGGCTCTGCAGGCTGGTTGATGCGGGTGCCTGGCCTTGCAATGTGTGGAGCCTAATCGCTTAGGTGCAAAGCAGACTAGGAAGAGGATGTGCAATGGATCTGAATGAAAACAAGCAGAAAAGAGCCCATGTAGAGCATTGGTGGGTTTGTAGTTACTCACCCCCAGGACAGTGAGGCTCCTTCAGGCAGAAACCATGACTTAGTAACCAAGGATAATGTCTGCAGTGGAGAGGCTTTTTAAAAAGAATATGTTTATGAAGCAACAAGTGTTACAATGTTGTCAGATAATACAAAGGATCTTTCCATCTGTCGCTTGAACTGAACGTGATCCTGTGAAATCCTTAGCACTTGGCTTGCTAACCACAACCTCTCCCCTCCCACTTCCACCCTACTGTCCCTCCTCCCTTTTTAATGTTACCTTCCATGAAAGCAAAACTGGAATTATATTTACTTTAAATATTTTGCATGCATTTTTGTTTGATTACATAGCACTCATTTTGATTATATTATCTTGAGGAAATTGGCTCAAACTGCTAAGGGGATTTCATGCAAGGAAGTCAGGTGTCTGGTGGGATTCGGGAGCTGGGTTATCACATTGGGAAGAGGCAGGGTTGGGGCTGGGGGCTGGACAGCCATCCGGCCCCACTGCCTACCTCTCCTTCTCCGGCATCGGCTCCATCCTCACCTCTGAGTTCCACAACAGCAGGACCTCATGGAGGAGCTTCCTTCTCTCGCTCTGGCTTCCAGGCACCTGAAGAGATTCTAATCTCAGCTTTGATTCTAAAAGTCCTGGAGAAGCTGTAGAGCCATGGATGTGGCAAAGGCATCAGGCCATGTGGTATGCACCTGGCGTTGCTCATGAAAACTATCCCTGGGCAGCTGTTTTGACAAGTTCCCACAGCAGGTCGAAGTTGGAGACTGAAAAGATGTACAGACAGGAGCTGGATAAGTGGGATTTGAGAAGCTCTGCAGCCTGCACCTCCTCTTAGAGAGTCCAGGTGTGCGCTAGCATAGTGGAGCTCTGAGAAGCCCCGCCCATTAATTCAGCACTTGCCTAGTCTGTTGAGCACAGGCAATCTTCTCCTCAGCTCTTTAATGAATGTCTCCCCCAAGTATTTGAGACTCACTGTGCTAAACGTGGTTGGCTCTAGTAGTCTCTCTCACAGCCCCAATTCTGCACTGAATTTCCTCATACCGGTCCTTGAAATCAGCAAGGAGGGTTATCCCCCACCCTCGCCTTTCAGGTTTATATGCATGTTTAAATAATTAGTGTCCTGTCTATTGGATCAGGACAACGACCTGCAATCAAGGTTGAACCCCATGGCAGTGGAGATGTGAGCCGTCCACTAGTCCTCTTGATCCTGAGCCAATTTCTTCACCTCCTGGAGGAGGCCATAGACTTACATCAGAAAATAGAAACTCAGTAAGATAATAGATGCAAAACATCTAGCAAAGTACTTGACGAGCAGGAAGTCTTCAAGAAATAGGAGCTCTGTCCCATTCATCGTCCTAACGTTTGGGGAAGGGTAAGTTCTATCAAAGGAAGAATTGGTTGGGCTCTCTCTCTCTCTCTCTCTCTCTCTCTTCCTTTCCTTCCCTCTCAATATACAATAGATATATACACATCATTTAGAACTTCATTTCATTGAGTTCGAAACCAGCATGTCCTTCCCTTCTCTTCCCTCTTTATCCTCCTTCCTTTTTCTTTCTCTCTCTGATGACCTCTTCTCCCCCATTCTCCTACCCTTTACCTACTTGGCTCTCTCTGTGTTGCCTTCTTTCTCCTTCCCAAGACAGCACTCCTCTAAACTGCAAAACATTTGTGACACGAAAAAGAATGACCACCCATGGAGGGTGATCTTCAGGGACTCTCTACAGAAGATGGGATGAAGAATTCACCAACAGAGCAGAGCCAACCGTAGACGGCATCTGCAGTCCCGGACATTCTGGAGGCTTCCAGGTGAGGTGTCAAAGAGCCAGGAGGATGAGTCTCTGGATCCTTGTGATTTCATACCTGGAGCCACTCAGATGCTCAGAAAATCGGTCTGTCTGTCTCTCTCAGAGCGAGAACATAGCTGCATCTCAGTTGTCAGTTAACAGCTCAATATTCAGACCTTTTCTATGCAATATTATCTTTTTCTCCTCTTCCCTCAGCTTCTTTTTTTCTCATTTTTTAAAAAAGGAAATAGCCTCAGAAATGCTCATGTGTCTGAGTGTCTGTCTAAGAAGTGTCTCAGTATATACCACTAGGTTTATTATTAAAGTCTCTTCTTCTCTCCTTTTCCTTTGTTTTATTATATACAAATTAGCTTTTTAAAATCTGTGAAGAACCTACTACACACAAGGCAATACAATTAAATGTGATCATATTTTTCTTCTGGGCACCTCAAGGTATTTGGTATTAAACTGACAACACAGAAATATGGACAGAAAATCCCTACTTCTGCGGAGCCCGTGTCCCTAGAAAAGAGGAGACAGCCCCACAGACAACCATCTCTTACTGTGGAGAACGTAAATACATGGGCCTTGATTTCTGAAATCATCTGTCAGCACTGTTTCCATTCCCAACAACCACGACATGCTTCCTTTTAAACGGTGTCCTCGTGACAAACATTCCAGCCCTGCTCCACACAACAAGCATTTCTGAGAAGCCCACGTTGTATCTGAGACAGTGTTGGGCTCTTAGGAAAAATGAGTGAAACACAACAGAGGGGGACATATTTCACAAGAGGTCTGGACCCTGAGCCCTCAGAGGAATGAGAGAGCAATCCTGCCTCCTCACCTGTCCATGTTTGTCCCAAAGCTGAGCCGGGGTCCACCGGGTGGAGAGGGGCTGAAGCTCTCAGAGGCAGGCAAACAGCCAGAGGGGCCGAAAGATACCCCATCATCACCCCAGCTGACGAACGTGCTGTTCCTCTGACCTGATGCCCTGTCGTTCCACCGCATGTTCTCTCCGTCCTGTGGTTTACACATGTCCCCAACCCCCCTGAGGTAAGGCCACCTGCAAGCTGACTTGATATACACGCTGTCAATGCAGAAGACTTCATTAAAAGCCACCCCGTGTGTTTCTGCAGGCTCTGCCTGCTCATGTCTCTCAGCTGTGGAGACAGCACATTCCCTGTAAGAGCGGCCCCTTCACCCTGGCTCCTGGGTGGCGGCTGACCCACATTCTCTCACATCAGAGAGTAAATGTCTGTTGTGACAGACTCAGGATCTGGGGCATTTTGTTGTTCATACGGCGACACTGAACCATACAAATCCTACTTCCACAGAAAAATGTTTTATAGTTCTAAAATTTCTACATCATGTTACACATTAAGCTTAACACTAAAAGCTATCACTTCTGTAAGCAGCTGTCATTTTTTCTTTTTTTTCAATTTAAGCCTAAGTCAATGCTTCTATATCAACAACTGTGATTTTCCTGGTTTCTATAAAAAGAAAAGTATCCAAAAGATGCCTTTGAAGAAAGGCCTGTCTTGCACTCCTCTGTTCCACAACAGCTACACAGTTTTCATAAGTGTTGCACAGTTGAAAGATAGTGAGTAGAGACCACATAGTTTGGGGAAAGGCACCAAAAAAGAACTGAGTTCTGGGTCCCGTCAGTTCTGATGCTGAAAATAAGATACTGTGTTACCCAGGTCAAGGCCTCCTTGTCAGACGATGAAGGTGTTGAACAGCAAGTCTCTCAGGTCCTTTCCTTTTATAAAATTACTTTATTTTAGTTCTCTAAGCATATAAAAATACAGTGGACCCTAAGATGCAGAGGATTTTTTCACAGCTGGTTCATCATAGCCCTCTAGTTTCTGGCTCAGTACCGGGCATGGACTCTATATTTGCTAAATGAATGAATGAATGAATGAGTGAGTGGATGAAAGAAACATACTGAACGTTACTGTGAATGTAGTGATGGGCGTGGGTGATACAGAAGCCCACAGAATGGACACCCATCTAACTCAGCCCAGTATCAGAAAAGGCCTTTCACGTCTCCAAACGTTTGCCCCTCCGTCAGGAGCATTCCCAGAGTCCCACCCGAGAAGCAGCTATTTAGGGATTACCAAATATCAGTCCGGTGACATGTGTCCCCTTAAGCACTATATAAAAATGGTTCAGAGAAACTTAAGAGGAGCAGGAGGATAGTAAAGCCCGTGCTTCCATAAATTGGAAATAATGGAGAAAACAGAATTCTTCCAACAACCCCTCTGGAGACATCCCAAGAGATAGAAATTTAAAACGAGGAAAGTTGGGTTTTTTTTTTAAAGTCTGGGTGTGAGGCTTGATCACTCTGCACTGAATAAGGAGCCAGCTCTACCGTGTTTATAAACTGTGCACGTTGTTCTTTTAAAAAGGGCTGGGCAAGGGTCTCCGTCCTGTTTTGGAAATTTAGAATAAGAGATGAACTCCCTATGCCAGTGGTTTCAAGTACCATTATTTGACCATTTCTCTATTTATAACTCGTTCAAACTTATATAGCATATTACATTTAATTAATTGAGTGTTTATGCGTTAAAGAGTTATTTGCTTGTGACTATAGTGAAATTTCCAGGATTTATGACAGGAACATTTTAAACAGCAACATGTGTTTCCCTCCGATTTGTATAGCTTCATTCATTTTAATTTTTCCTGATGTTTTGCCTACCATATTATTAACTTCCCCAAAGCAATGAAATACCAGCTTGTCTTCTCGTGGCAGAGAAATGAGAAGAATAATTATGAACGTGGAAATCCCAGTGAAAACACACTTCTATTGAGAGAGGCGAGTGGTCCAAGAAGGAGGTCCCTGAATTTATGGAGACTGTGAATAAAAAAAAAATACAGCAAACACACAGGAAAACAGACACATTTTTTCATCCAGCATCTTGGATGCTCCCCATGCAGGGGGAAAAATTTTTCATATATATATTATGCTGAACAAGAATTTATTTTCACTGTAAGTTATAAAGTCTGAATAAATCATCAAAGTTTCAAGTGTGTGCCACACATAAACATTTAATCACTGCAAAGTGTTCTTTTCTAAATGTAAGCACAGTGTTTGATTTGTCCCTGGCTCTGGGAGGCACGTGGAGATGTGCTCCTCGCAATGCCTGGCCCCTTGAGACACAGGGTAACGAGGGCAAGGGCAGTGTGGGGCGGACTTCAGTGCTGGTCAGTGCAAAGATGGGGGGCAGCCTGGAAAGTCGATTCCAGCCAGGCTGTAGATCAGCAGTTATTTCACAAAGCGCTGGGCTGACAAGCCCACCACAGTCACTCATGCTTATTGTTCAACCAGGTGTTAGAGGGCCATCCGGGCCCAACCAGGATCTCGTGGAAAAATGAGGGGGGTGGGGAGGGAGGCAGAAGGCAGGGAGGACCAGGGCATGGGGACTGGCTGGGCTGCGAGGCAGCCTTCCCTCCCGTTGGAGACAGTGTTTGGATTGTGATGTCCTAGAGTCCCCATTGTTATTTCTCACAACATCACCGCCTGCTTCTGCACCCCGACCATCTGGGTGGCCGCTCATAAAAGGCAAAGAGAAAGCCCTGATTTCCATTCTTCCCGCAGAAGTGCTCTCTGCCCTCCCACTCTGATGTTTCACTTCTGTTTACATGACCCTTCAGTTGGTCACTAGCTCCCAATGTATCTTCACTAAGAGAAAGTTTAGGCTGGAAAATAACTCCCAGTCTCAGTGCTTCCCCCTAAAATCTGTGCTCCTCAACTTGAAGCTATTCTGATCTGTGTAAATGTGGGAAAAGAGGGGAAATTTGCAAAGTAAAGGTAACTAGCCCAGGGTAGATAGGTCATTCAGATGATGAGATTGGGATAGTGTACATTTTTTAAACAACTTTTTAGAATCATATGACACTTATTGTTAAAACTTTGTAAGTCTCAAAGCAAGATTTGGGGGTTTAAGGAACTCCTGGTTTTCAGTGGTTTATCTTTTATAATCATTTTAACTTATCTTAATTTTTATCTTAACTTTTATAATCATTTTCATTATTAAAAAAACCTCTTTGGAAATGATCCTAATTCACCTTACAATCACCTCATTGTTGGAACCAGTGCCAAAGCTTATGCGTAAGTCCACACCAAGTTCATGATCAAAACTGGCAATCCTGCGGAGGCAGAGGATGGGGCAGCGGTTGACCTCATTGCCACCCTGGCACCAGAGGTCAGAGAAAGAGTGGCAACATTCATCAAAAAAGAAAAATCCACTTTTATTCTAAACTTGATCATGTTCTGGTTTTGAGAAGCAACAGCCAGAGCAGGTCACACTGCAGAATTTCACCAAAAACTTGGAGGATTTTTCCAAAATTTTTATGCTAAGTAAGCAATTTTGCATACTCCAATGTGGTCATACCTAAATGACAAACATCATATTTTAGAGAACAAAATAGATTTTCTGTAATTGAGTATTATTATAAGATTAAAAGTTTGAATTTTTATAGCTTGCCTCCAAAATTTTATGCAAGAATCAGTCTAGTGATAAGCTGAAGATGACCTAGCTCCATGTCCCCATGTCTCAGAAAGCAAGGATCTAGTGAGGATCTCATGTTCCAAGTGTAAAATACCGTGGTGCAGGCAGCCTCTGAAGTGGTTCCCCTCAATGTCCTGCTGGCGTTCATCCTCCTAGGCTGCCTTTGTGTGGAGACTGAGGCTAGGGTCTCACTTCTGTCAACTAGCATGTGGTGAATGGGATGGAAGGTCACCTCCCAGAGTAGGATACAAAAACTATAACTGTCAGCTTGCTCCCCTTTTTTGTGACTTTCATGTTCTCTCTCCCCCCTCCTCTTCATCCTCCCACTCTGTCCCTCCCCCTTTATCTGCCTTTGAGCTCTTACTCTGGGGATGCACACTGCCATCTTTGAGGACTACGATAGATAGAGCCATGTGACAAGAAACTGATGTCTCTGGTGGACAGCCATCAAGACCTACAAACAGGTGTGTGAGCTGGGAAGCAAACCTCTGATCTTCCATCAGTCGCGTCTTGATATGCCTGCAGCCCAGCCAACCTATTGCCTCATCCTGTGAGAACTTCTGAGCCAGCCACACTTCACCCAGTCCACTCACCTGCAGAAGCCACGAGAAAACCAAGGTCCTTTTAAGCTGCTAAACTGGGGGATAATTTGTTATACAGCAACACACAGACAGTATAATAATCCTCTTTGCAACCTTAAGTTTCCCCCAATGTCATTGCTAAGGTATACTCTAAAACTCTAGCTGTTCAAATAAATCATTGATGAAGAACAACTAAAAACCCCAAATCACAGGTCACCTACCCATGGCTCATCGGCACAATCTTCCCCAAAGATGTAGGAAATCAACAAACCTCGGTATTCTTCACTCAGTCCTTCTCCTCTAGCACGCTGCATATAAACTGACTTCTTAGGTTTATTCTTTATTTTCTTTCTCTCCTGTTAGACTATAAGCTCCACTAGGTCAAGGGTTTCACCTTTTTCTTTTTCCATTCATATATCCCAACAACTAAGACCAGTGCCAGTCTCCTAGGAATTGCCCCATGAATGTTTCGTGAATAAATACTTTTGACACAGTTCAATGTAAAATTCAGTTCCCAACCACAAGCCATAAACCACACTGTTCTCCAATCATATCTTCCATCATCCAAAACTTCCCCAGCCCATTAATTCTACCTGGAGTGCCTGTGTCTTAGGTCACATTCCTCAGAAACACACTGTGAGAATGTGTTTGCAAGCACGTTACTAAGGAAGCATGCCCAAGAGAAACCAACGAGAGTGGGGGAAGTGTGACAGTGATGGAGAGGAAAGCCAGACAAGGGTGCGATTTCAGGTGGTCTCAGACAGAGTAACTTCAGCATGGGGAGCTCTTCCTTGTAAATCATGCTCTGAGTTCATCCCAATCCTAGGCAAGATTGTTGAGCTTTTCGACTTCCATAATAATTAGTCATCAACTCAGGGCTGCCCTAGGGAGGTGAACTCCCAGGTACTTCCAGCTGCCTTCAGTGTGGGGAGAGCCAAGGGCAGGCCTCCAAAGAGGAGACACCAGCACAGGCTGGGGAGGTATAGGAGCAATGAAGGTGGGCAAGGGGAGCGAAGAGCCAGCCCTGGGGCTCCAGGGAGATCTGGGAGGAGCCCCTGCAGCCCCCACAATGCCCATATTACTCCAAGATTGTTTTATTGAAATCCTATCCATCCTTTAAATAATTCTTTCTGTGCACACTATGCTAGAACCACACATGCAGCCTTGTTATTTCTCATTAACTTTCCCTTTCCTTCCCTAGATCATAAACCGCCTAAACAGAGATGGTACGTTAGAGGCATTTGTGTTGTAAATATTTCCAATACCATTGACCATCTCTAGACTATAAATTCCATGAAAGTGACGACCAGTGTTTTTTATCACCATATAGCCAGCAACTACGGCAGTGCCTGGTATACAGCAGGCACTGAGATAGTCTGCAGACTCAATACAAGAAGAGTGCCACAGGCTACAAAGTGCTTTCCTACCTATAATTCCACGTATCCTCAGAGAATACAGAGAGGTACGTAGCCTAGTTGTGACCACTTCATTTTTCCAAAAGAGAGACTAAGTGATAAGGATTTCCCAATGATGTGCTGAATCAATAAGCAGGCCCTGAGTGATGTCCCAGAAATAAATCTGATTTCAAATCCAACTTTCTTTCCCCTGAGCTATGCCAGTTGATTTATAAGCATATTGGACATTGAGATCAGTAAATAGACTCAATGTGTCCCAATCTTTTAACAAACCTACCTCAAGGTGATTGACTCACTATAGACCCATAAAAGCACACTTACTGAACACATAAAAGCTAATCAATTAGTGTTTGATCTTATTATATTCAGTCATAAGTAAAATGGAATGGAAATGCTTGGCTTAAATTGAAATAGATTGAGATCATTTACGTTAAGGGAATTCTCATGGTGTCTTTTACTCCCTGACTCCCCATAAGTCTGTGTGAATTTGGGGCTGAGTGTAGAAGTGGAGAGGAAGACTATGGGCAGATGGTGACTCTAAATTGTTGGCTGTGATTCATTAAGCTGTGTCAAGTACCAATAAACAGGTAAGACCTCCAGAACCCCGCATTGGAAAGCCGTCTCAAAGCACGTGGGCCTGCAGCTCTCAGCGGTCTGTTTACCTAGACTCTTCAGCACGGCTCCTCACACCCCTGACAGATCAACTGTCTGCCTCACTGCTCTGTCATTAGACATCAGGCAGGCAAGCCTCCAGACACTCTAGTTTATACTAAGCTGGGAAGGACTGACAGCAACTGCGAAAGCAGGGATGTGCCCATAGGACCTACCACGCACACTGGTGACCCTCTGGCTTAGTGCCCAGCCCAAGTAGGACTCACAAGAGGAGGAAAGCTCCATGGCTCCTCGGAGTCACTGTCAACCAGTGACAGATGAGAGTAAGAGGACAACTAGCCTAACCTCCTTGCCCCTCTGGTGGAACAACTCTGAAGTATATTTGACACTTCCTCCTAGAATTCTCCAAAGGGCATGAGCAGGGCTGCCTGTTGTAATCACCTGTCCAACAGCCTACCCTTCTTGGTTTCCCTGTCTTCCCTGCCTCCTTCCTTCTCCAAAACTGGTGCTCCCAAAATCATCTCCAAAATAAGCTACTCAAATCCTTGTCTCAGGAACTGCTTCTAGGAGAACCCACACCTGGCTTCTGTGACTCCATTCAGCAACATTGGTATTCTTAAAGCAGATAACCAGCTTGACAGCCCAGAGGGACACCAGTAATGAGGGCACTTTTATAAGTATGATAGTCATGTGGGGACCTAAACCGCCACAGCAGCGTCTCTGGTTGGTCACACCATCTCTCCATACAACAGCGGGCTGGCGTGGTGGGAGGAGCACTGGCCCGGGTGTCGGAAACCTGGTTCTCATGTTGTCATCGCCACGGCGGCGCGGCTCAGCCTTGTCATCTGCCCTGATCTCTGTGATCTTCATTTTTCTCATCTGGAAACTCGCAGCCCTGGGTTGTTTGATCCCTGGGGCCCTTTGGGGCTCCCACTCCCCGTGAATCCATGGAAGAGGATGAAGTGCATGGCACCTCTTTAAAGGTATGTTTCACAGGTAATTAATAAACAAGCAAGCTTTTCACACAGCACCAGCTCTAAGAGAGACTGTTTAATTAGGCACACGAGACGTTCCAATCTGTCTAGACAGCCTTCTCTTTTTCCCCAGGATACCTTCGGCCATGCTTGCTCTGACACTGTGACAAGGTGTCCTTTGGCTGCAGACAGCAGTTTTGCTGCATGATAATTCTAATGCCATGGAGTGAGACTTTCTGTAGTTATAATGCAGTTTGTCTTTCCGAGTGAAACTAACTGCAGAGAGTTACCCAAGAAATAGTCAAGAGAGACCGTTTGTACAACCAGAGTCACCAAAAAGTAGCTTCTGGCATAGCCCTTGTGCTACCTCTCCAACATTATTAGTGAGATTTTAAGTTACTACCCCTTTTCCCAACCTTGTCCTTGTGGAGTAAAATAAGCATTGAAAGAAATCTTCCAAGTAATTTAATTGACAGTTTTTTACTCCACCAAAAATAGCAATACACCCTCCCCCATTTCTGACAAAGACCTTAGAGCAGAGAAAGGGATTTCATGACACCAGATTCCTTAATACTCAGACTTGAGTCTTGTTGATAACCCTGGCAAACAGCTAGTGAAGTCCTTGATCTTCCAAGTGCAGTGGGCTTTCAACTTGTGTGGATAACAGTGACAGGCCTCGTCTGGTCTGAGGACTAGGGAAGAAGTACATGAAGTTGCTGCCAGCAGTTGAAGAGAATTTTCAAAGTGCAGCCATTGAATAGACAAGCACAACCCATTGAATGTGATAAAACAGTGCATTTGTGTCTCTTCTGGCCATTTTTCAAGCTTTTTCAGAGAGGGGAGATGAAAAACTGCCAGAAACTATCACTTTTTATTTCACGTGTGGAGTTCTACAGCTATATGAAGTCACGAAACACAATCTCAATTTAGTTCCAGCAAGTGTCTGCCCAAAGCCCTATTCACACTTCCATCGTCATTCAAGGCTGGACTTCTCCTCCCAGCCACCCCCACGAAAGGCCAGGTGGGCAGCTGTCCTTCCAGAAGGCATGTTTGGCCTCAGTCCTCTTGCTCCTACACTCACTAGCAGCTGCCCCACACCTCATAAATGTCAAAGAGGATGGGCTGCTGAGGAGAGAGGACCAGAAAGGGCAGTCTGGCTGGAGTGGGTGGCTTCACGCTCTCTGGACCTGGCAAATGCACAGCACTGAGTCTTTCCTGTGGATTCCTTGGAAGTTGTTTGGAAGCTTCTCTGCTGGCCCCTCCAACGACAACTCAGCTGACATGGGCAATGTCTCCCCTTCAGCGGGCTGGTCTCCAGACCTGAGGCTCCTCAGGGGTGAGGTCCACATCCATTGTGTCATTTGAGTTCAAATACACTTGCAATCAGCCACCTGGGCAGAACTTGAAATGGCTCCAGGACAGCTCTGTCACTGTCTGGTCCATGAAACATGATGTTGTACTTCTTGAAAAAGGGGACCAAAACCTTATCATTTCTCATACAGTTACCCATAAAAAGAGATAATCTGGCATATGAAAAATTATACTAAACAGTCAAAAGGAAGTAATTGTTAAAGGACTACCCTCCTACCATAAACATTTTTTAAAGATTTTACTTATTTATTTTTAGAGAGAGAGGGAGGGAAGGAGAAAGAAAGGAAGAGAGACATCAATGTGTGGTCGCCTCTCACGTGCCCCCTCCTGGGGACCTAGCCCACAACCCGGCCATGTGTCCTGACTGGGTATCGAGCTGGCAACCATTTGGTTTGCAGGCCAGCACTCAATCCACTGAGCTACACCAGCCAGGGCCATAAACTTTTAAAACTTGAAACACATGAGATAATTCAGACACTGAGCAACAGTCAATGGAAGGCTGGGCTGCTTGGGAGAGAAGAGCAGCACATGAGGAACGACTGACACCTGCACAGCTTCCTCCCTGGAAGAACTGTGTGGCCTGCACTGAAGGGAAGGAGCCCACGCAGAGCATCTTCTTGCAGAGCTGAGGGGGCAAAGAAGGAATAAACAGAGAAATAGAATGAGACCCTAAAATAGCCTAAGGGGTCTTCTTGAGCCCCAGGCCAATTAAAGGCTGCATGTTAAAGGGCAATTTTGTAAGGCATGGAATGTTACTTTCCTAGGGCTGCTATAACAAAGATCTTATTTTTAAAAAAAACCTAAATAAAAACCCTACACCTAAAAATAAAATTATAATATCTGAAGTGAAAAAATCAATAGAATGGTTTCATGACAAATTTGATACTTCCAGAGAAAATAGTAGTGACTCAAAGACCGGGCAAGAGAGACGACTCGAACTGAAGCACAAAAAAAGAAGTCTGAAAAATTGAGCTGCTCCTTGGTTGGTCAATGTCAAGTGGTCTAAGAAGTGTATAATTGGGGCCTCCACATGCGCGTGCAAACGCACACACAAACACCAACATGGAAAGAAATGGTAAGTCTATGGGTAAATATAAAATGCTTGTGTTCTTGTTTCTTAACTTATTTAAAAAATAATTGGCTTAAAATAAAAATAGCATATGAACAAGTAAAATGTATAGAAAATAGTAGAAAGGATAGGAAGCACAGAAGGAAATATAATTCTGTAAGGATCTCATGTAAAGAACAGAGTATTAATTCATAGCAGACAAAAAGAAAATAAATATCAAAATGATATATGAAACAATGTAAATAATAATGTAAATGGACTAAAAGCACCAATTAGTTGGCACAAATGCAAGACTGGATTTTTTTAAAAAGAGAAAAAGCAAGATACAAACAAATGCTGTATATTTTTAGATGCACTTTACATTGAGGGACAAGATACATTAAAGAATGAACAAGCACATACATGCCAATATTAATCATAGGAAAGCTAAATGTCTATCTCAATATCAGACAAAATAGTCATCAGGACAGAGCATTATCAGAAATAAAGAGAGATATTTTATTTTATTTATTTATTTTTAAATGAAGACATGGTCAATTCATTATGAAGGAAGAGCAACACTAAATACATATTTACCAAATAAGAAAACTTTATAACACATAAAGCAAAACTGAAAAACTAAAGGAACAAATAGAGAAACATAAAATAATTGCTAGCAATCATAAACACTACTGCATAGGTATTTGGTGCAAAAAGCAGACAAAAACTTAGAAATTATGTAGAAAATCTAAACAACACTATCAAGCCAAATTGGTCTTTTTGGTTATTTACAAATCAATACAAACACCAACTCCAGAATACACATTCTTTTCACCTGTCAATGGAATACTCACCAATACAAAGCGTGTATTAGACTATAAATATTCTCCAATAAATTTGAATGAATTGAAATCATACAGAACATATGCCCTAAATACAACAGAATTAATACAATATACAGATGATGCATCATAGATTTGCATATCTGAAACCTATATAATTTTATTAACCAATGCCACCCTAATAAATTCAATAAAAAATTTAAATAAATAAATACAACATAATTAAAATAATAAATCAATGCCAAAACTGAAAAATCTCTAAATACTTGAAAATTAAGAAACATGCTGCAAATTAACTGGGTCAAAGAAGAAATAGAAAACTAAGTTATAAAATACCTTGAACTGAAAGGTAATGAAGACATATCCAAACACGCATTGGGATGCAACAAAATCACTGCTTAAGGAAAATTTTATAGCCCCATATGCTTGTATTAGAAAAGAATAAAGGTTTAAAGTAAATAATCTAAGCTTCCTCCACAGAAGCTAGAGAAAGAAGAAGGCATTAAATCTGAAGTCAGTAGGAGAAAGAAACAAAATAAATGTAATAGAAAATAAACAAGTGTAGAGAAAACTCAATAAAACCAAACCTTAGTTCTTTAAAAAGTTCAATAATATTGATAAATCTTTACTTAAGCTAATCAGAAAAAAAGAAATAAAACACAAGTTGTCAGTATCTGGAATGAAAGGGGGCATAATACCATAGATCCTACAGGCCCAACAAAAAGTAGAAAATCTATATAGTATATATATTAATTAAGTTGAATCAGTAAATGAAAAGCATACAACAAAGAAAGTTTCAGAGCCAAATGGTGTCATTAGTAAATTCTATCAAGTTAGTAAAAATAATACCAATTTTGCATACTTATTATATGATCCCAGCATAATTATGATCCCAAAGCCATTCAGACATTAAAAGAAAATTAGTGACCTCTATGGCACATGAATATAAATAGAAAACACATTTTTTAAATGTTAGCCACTCAAATCCAGCAATATAGTAAAAGGACAATATATCATGATTAAGAGGAGTTCATCTGAGAAAGCAAGGTTGGTTTACAAATTCAATCCATGTGAAGCTTTTCACTTAGGAATTGGAATACTCATGCTACAGTCAATTAAGTTCTGGCAAAATACACAAAGCTAGTCAATAAGGTAAGAAAGTTTTCAATAACTTGCTCTGAAATAACTAGATACGGGTGGAATGTGTACACCCTTACCTCACACCATACATAAAAAAATAAATCAAAATAGATTATAAAACTAAAAGTAAATGCAAACTATGAACTACAGGAAACTATTTTTATAGCCTCGATGTAGGTAAAGATTTTCCCATTGGAACTCTGAAAGTACCATGTATTTAAAAAAAAAAAGGTAAATTGGACTTCATCAAAATTGGATTTCAATTCATCAAAAAATACCATTAAGAAAATGACTAGATGGGTCACACAATGAAAGAAAATATCGGCATCATAAAATGGACAAAGGGTTGTATCCAGAATATATAAAGAACAACTAAAACTCAAAAAATAAAAAGTCAAGTGAGCTATGTAGAGAGGACCAGGGTGGGTAGAAAGCAATTTGCATAGACATCTCACAAAGAAAGGTATATAACTGGCCAAAAAGTATATGACAAAATGTTCAACATTATTTACCATCAGAAAATGGAAATTAAAACCATATGGAGATACCACCACATACTTACAGAAATGGCTAAAATTTAGAAGACTGAACATACTGTGTTGAAGAGATAAGAAGCAACTGGAATTCTCATACATTGTGGGTGAGCATTGAAAATGGCACAACTGCTTTGGAAAATGATTTGCCAGTTTCTTATAAAGTTAAACATACCTCTGCCTATGTCCATGAATTCCACTTATCTGTATTTACTTAAGAGAAAACTTAGGATCTATGTCCACAAAAATATTTGCCCAAGAGTGTTTACAGTTCTTTATTCACAAAAGACAAAAACTGAAAAAAGAAATACAAATAACTCAACAAAAAACAAATTTCAGAGTATCCATCAACTAAACAAATTTCACTATATTTGTCTAATGAAATACTACTCAGTAATAAAAAGAACTAACTACTAACACAAGCAGCAATATGAACTAAATCTCAAAATGTTGCCCTAAGTGAAAGAACAAGTACAAAAGGCACATACTCTGGGGTTCGATCTACATGAAGGCAAAGCTAAACCAACAATGGAAAAAGAAATCAAAACAGTGGCTGAGTCAGAAGAGCAGGATGTGCAACAGTTAGCTAATGTGGGCATGCAAGAATTTCTAGAGGATGGTGATTCTGTATTTTACTGGGATGTGACATACAGATTATATGCATTTGATAAAACTGAATAAACTGTACACTTAAGATCTTTGCATTTTTTAATATGTTACACCTCAATAAAATATGACATCTTACTAATAAAAAAAAAGTACTAGAGTAATGCAAGTGTTGTAATAGAAATGATTGACAGGGTCAAAAGTGGCACCAAACAGGAAGCCATCAAACTCGATGGGGTAAGTCAAAAAAGTTGGAACCCTGACTGGTGTAGCTCAGTGGATTAAGTGCAAGCCTGCAAACCAAAGGGTTGTTGGTTTGATTCCCAGTCAGAGCACATGCCTAGCTGCAAGTCAGGTCTCCAGTGGGGGGGTGAGCATGAAAGGTAACCACAAATAGATGTCTCTCTCTCTCTCTTTCTCCTTCCCTTCCCCTCTCTCTAAAAATAAATAAATAAAATCTTTTTTTTTAAGTTGGGAAAAAAGAATGAGATCTGGGTCTTAAGTATCAGCAGGAGATTCTGCTAATACACAGTAAACACACCCTAGTCAGAGCAGTTGTTTGGAGTCCCAAAATGTCCTGGTGTGATTCAAGTTTGCAATGCATGAAAAGCAAGGTAGCTAGCTAGTAAACAGCTTGAACACTGAAGCCAACTGACAAAGTTCAATAGGAAAAGACTACTTACTTCAAATGGTTATTGTGAGGAAAGTTTGCTTTAATATACGTTAAACACTTAGAAAAATATCTGGTGCATAGTTAGCACTCACTAAACAAGAACTGTCATCATGACTTACAGTTTCCTGAAGAGAAAGAACTTTGACCATGAGTCTTGAAGGAGAAGATGGTGGTAGGAGTGGAGAACAATGGAGAGGATGGAAGACGGTTGCAACCTTTGATATATTTGGTCTTCATCTACATTTTCTGGCTCACGATCCCAAAGCCCTTGGAATTTCCTAAGTGATGAGAGCAACAAAGTGGTCTTTTGTTATGTTAATGAGGTGACTTTTGGACCCCACCTAAGTATGTGGGCTGCTTGCCAGGAGAAACAAGGCTGTGATTAAAGGGTTGGAACTTCCAGTCAGACCCCCTGACTCCTAGAGAGAGAAGAGGGGCTGGAGATTCAATCAACTGCCAATAGCCAGTGATTTAATAAAGCACACCTATGTCATAAAGCCTCCAAACACCCCCAAAAGCACAGGGTTTGAAGAGCTTCTAGGCTATTGAGCACATGGAGATTTGGAGAAAGTGGTGCTTGGACTGAGTGAGGAAGCTCAGTGACCTATCCCCATACCCAGCCCTGTGCATCTCTCCCACTTGGCTAGTCCATTTGGCTGTTAGCATGTGACCCTGTGACTTCTGCAGTCTGTTTAGCTATCTCACTAAGCTATGTCCTCCAGTCTAATATTGTCATTATTGATCAAAAGGTGGTATTTTGACCCCAATTTGCCTTTTCTTTCATCCTATCTCTCAACCCAGACAGAGAATCCAGAGCAGGGGTAGCAGGAAGCAGTATTTACTGCTCCTCCATGTTTCTTAAACCCCCATACTCCCTCCCAGCTTTCATTACTGTGTAATGGGTTATGAGATTTCTTCTGGATTGCACACCTCAAGCCAAACTTCTTTAAATGTCTAGAAGCCAAAAGATGGCTTCTAGGTAAATGAAGGTAACTTACTTAGAGGCAATGTCTTGTTCTTCTGAACCATTTCTTTCAAACTTTCTTACCCAATCAACTATAACATTCCTCCAGGAATCAGCTAAGCTAGAATTGCCTCTGCCTAGCCTGTCCTGGCCAATATACACAGTTCATTCCAGAGAGAGGAAACTGTCCAAGGCACCATGAGTTTGGAGGAGCTGATACCAAGATGATTCAAACAGAGAGATATTTAAAACAGACTCAACCTCACAGGGCCTTTCTGAGCTTATGCCACTCAAACCTGAACGATGCAATTTCTAATTTGTGTAGCCAGCTGGGAGACTCCCACAACATTACCGTGTCCTATCCTTCCCACCCTGAGAACTTATCCAGTTCTTGTACTGGAAGTAAAGACTACAGCTCCCTCAGTTCAGCTGCTGTTTGATATATTCTCCAAACCCATTCTTCAAGCTCTGCCAAGTTGAGTAAAATATTTCCACCACTGTCTCTGAGGCCATTATAGCCAATAGAGTAGGTCAGATATATATATATAATATATATATAGCCATTACAGCCTCTCTCTCTCTCTCTCTCTATATATATATATAAAATGGCATATATATATATATATGCCATTATAGCCAGTAGAGTAGGTTAGAGTAGAGTATATAACATATATATTATATATATTATTTACATATAATATATATTATATATATTATTTACATATAATATATATAAATAAAACTATATATAGTTTTATTTATATATATATATATATATTAGGCAAAGGTGTGCTGGGAAGGGAAAGGCAGCATCCAATCCAGACCTCAAGCTAAACAAGTGATTTTCTGGTGAGAAAACCTTTGAATGATACATTAAGAATACATAAGGGGTTGCCAGTCAAAAATGAAGAAAAGGAGGTTCCTGTTTGAGAGAATAACAGATACAAGGCAGAGAGGCATTAAATTACAAGGCCTCAAGTTAGTTACATTTGAAAAATATATAAGAAAATTTCATGAGTAGAGAGAACTGTACACATTAGCTTATCCTCTGTCATATGTAGTACTGAAAATGTGATATGAAGTAGTTTGGAAAGACACAGATGAAAAAAAAGATTTACTGATCAATCTAAAAAAGCCTATTGTTTTGTTGGGGCAAGTAATTACCATTTATAAAAATAATATTAAGAGAAACATAAAGAAAAGAAGAACAGGATAACCACACATAATCGAAACTTGAATTATCAGAATACTTTGGAAAATTGGATGATTTTATTAACTGAGATTCTTTTGATGAAATAATTGCCCCTTTTAAGCAATATTCTTGAAGCTTCTTCTTAAAAATTAATACAATCTCCTGTCTTAAATACATAAATCTCTTGCTAGTGCCACCCACTGAGTGAACACAGCTGAAAGGTGAGAAAGCCTGGAAAATAAGTTTTCAGGGGGAAAAAAATGAACAATAGATATGAGAACAAACTGGCGAGTGACCAGCATAACACCAATAAGGTGGGGGCTATTGTTAGCCTCTTAACCCAGATGAAGAAAGTGAGTCACACTGGAATAAAATACTCTGTCCAATAGCACAAGCATCAAACACAAGAGCCCAGGTTCTTACCTATTCTGCCACTCAGATAAGTAATGGAGTTCAATGGGAACATTAATTGAGCTGTGGTGGAGGGTGGGGACCAAAGTAAATACCTGGTTCCAAGAACAGGATTGCAGCTCAGATTTAAACTCAGAAAACTTGCATTCTCAGGAACTATCAAGTAACACAGTACCTGGTATACACAATGTAATAAATTAATCTATTGAATTAATAAATAGTTGATGGGCCTCTTAAATTGAAGAATATCTGGGATGGAGAATAAGTTGCAACCCCAAAACTAAGAGATGACCATCCTTCATCAAAGGGCTCTGTGCCTCTGCCTAAGAAGGAAGATTCTAGGGAGCAACTTATGTTTATCGAGCCCTTGTAGCATCGAGCACAAACATTCTGAGAAGTATCTCATTGATTCCACAATACCTAATGATATGGTAACTATTATTATCCCCATTATACAGATGAGGAAACTAAGGTTCCCAGAGTTAAGTAGTTTGCCCAAGGTCAGCCAGTGATGAGGAGCACCAACATTCAAACTCAAAGTTTTCTAATTCAGCTCAAGTCCTTTTCACCCCAGTTGGGATTAACCAAGGAACTAGGGTAGATAGAGACAGCAGAAGAGAAGGGAGAGGTTGCCCAGTGAAACCACTCACAAAGAACTGAGGAAGCAAGGGGCAGATGAGTGGGGCTAGAGGATGGCAGAAGCCTAGTCATGAAAGATGAAATTATTGGGAGGCCAACAAAAATTCTTTCCAAATTCTTTCTCGGCAAAGTCAATTCCACTTGTACTTTGATCTTTGACCTAGACCCATACAATTAATTCCACATCATATTTCTGCATATTGCTCTCCAAGGAGAATTGAATTTACACTTCCCCCCAATCCAAACCATAACAGTACTTAATTAGGTGATAATTTATGTAGTACTTAGCATGAACTTTTGGCACTTGCTGGAGAAAGCTGTACAAGTGTATACGTGTTATCACCTGACTACATCAAGTAACGGGGCCCAGGCATTGGTGAGGTGTCTTGGGCTTTACAAGGTATCAAATGACTTTTATAACCCTGTAGTACCTGGCTTTCCAGTAGGCAGAACTGTCTCTAGTGTGTATTAATATACTGAATATTATGCCCACATGCACTTAAAACTCTGATTCTGAGCACTTCAAAACAACAAGGAGCCTGGAAAATCGGAGAAACAGATGTTGGATGAATATTAAGCCTTCTCAGGTCCATCAACTTCAGGAAAATGGTTCAACAGAGAGGAATCGTTCAAAGCTACTTAATGGAAAGTAAACAGAACATTCCCTATTGGCAGACATAGTCTATAGTGATAAAGAGGCTCTGAACACTAGGCTCCAACCCTCATGCCCCAGCCTTGTGGATGAGACTGGCCCAGAACTGGCTCTTTCCCAGGAACCCATGAGAGCCTAGCATGTCATGACTGTGTGACCCCAAAACACTGAAGATGCTCATTTGTATAACACAAGTTGTCAAGAGAAGAGAAATCCTAAAAGATGGCAGACGCCTGAAGTTCAGTCAGTGTGCAGTCTTGGGCTCAAGCTGCTGGCAGATAGAACCAAGAAGAGCCTCTTCCAGTTGTCCCTAATTCTCATTATGCTCATGAACAAAAGAAGAAAGAAATTCAAAGGGAAGTTATTTTGTATCCAGGATACTGCATCACATCTGTCTTCTCTCTAAACCAAAATTAACTCAGAAAGAAAGTACAGCCACACACTAGTCCTGGTTTGTTGACTCTGGGAAGAAGGAGATGGAGAAAACATAGAACAAGGTCTGTGTTTCATTCTGAGCACCAACAGGCCTATGACCCTAGCAAACTAGATAAGACATCTCATGTATAAGAACCTAGGATAGAAGGAAATCCACAAAGATGAGTCATGATCCCCATACATGGCTGATAACTGTTCCCAGCAATTGCAGATTACTCCTTAAGTGCATTGCCTTTCTGAGTCAGGTCCAGGATGTTGTCCTTGAGCCCATGTTCTACCTGAGGCCTTGCTCCAAATTCATGGATTGAGCCCTCGATTTGTTTCCTGCAGCTCTGATCCTCTGCAGGTTCTAAAGATTACGGAGTGAGCACTGGTCCTACCCTCTCCGCCCACCCTCATACCCGCTTGGCTGCCTTGCTGAGCCCACCTCATCCCTGCACAGGCTTCTCAGCTTTTTGTTTCTGCAGCCCTTACAGAAGCAGGGCTGTAATCAAAATAAAAGCAAAGAGAAGCTTACGAAATTCAACTATGAGATTAAAATTAAAAATAAACCTTCTTTCCCCTTCCAGATATATCCCAGTCAAAAATAGAAGTAGTATGTTTTCTAGACACTATTCTTACACAAATACTACAAATCCAGCGTGGCTTTAAAATAGGGTTAAAATCAACTTTATAACAGTTTCACAAACCATATGCCTGTTCTTTCTCCAAGAATTATTTTAACATTGAAAATAAGTAAAACATTGCTGTAAGTGCTGAGAGGAAAACATAAATGAATAATAGGTGTTGTCTTTATAGAGTTTATGAGCCAGCATAAGAATTAAGATACAAGTGCTGTAGGTCCCACAAATCTTGAATCATAGATAGTAGGACCTCTGAGCTGGAAGGTTTTGGGAATATAAACCAGGCTAACAGCCCACCTTGCTTCTGCCTGTGCACCTCCAAGGACAGAGGACTCATGACTTGTTATTCAAATCCTTTCATCTCTGAATATCTCTGAATGCTCTGGACCATTTTCACATTAAATTAAAATATATTCATTTGGGACTTCTGCCAATAGCTTTACACTGGAATCTCATAGGAAAATCCAGGAATTCTTTACTAGTAGTGTTGAGCATCAGTTATTTAAAACTGAATATCTCCTCTCCACCCATGTAAAATTCTTGTCTTCTTCAGACATGACATCTCTAATTCCTTGAGGCATTATTATGTTTTTACTTTTGTCTATTCATAATTATTCTGTTCACTTTTCTCTTCTGTTCATCTTGCCTATACTTTTAAGAATATAGAATGATACCAATATATGAGATGTGGTTTAATCATAGAAGACTCAAGTCCTCACCTTTCTTTTCCTAAGTACTATTTTTAGTGGTATAACATTCAATTTTTTTGACAGCCACATCATACACTTAGAGCTCACAGCAAATTTAATCCTGAGTGTCAATGTGATAGCATGAGTCATTTATCTAAATGGTTGGTTTGGGGAAGCAAGCCATTTACCACAAAATAATTTGTGTTGCATTCACTGTTCCAGTTTGTCTTACTAATCCTGGATTCCCATTCTGTCATTCAACCTTCTAATTTAGCATATAGCTTCATTCCGGTCTTGTGAACCTGTGTGTTTAGCAGACTTCCTACTGCTGATATAAATGTTAGGGAGGACTGGGCTAAGGACAGAGCTCTCCATGGTTTACCCTCTCCGTACCACCTGCACCTCCACCATCCTTATACAAGCTACCATCATAGATCAACAAGACTCATGTAAAAGTATGGCTTAACCCTTCTGTCTGCCTTGACCCTTGCTAAACACTACAGCCAGAGAGATTGTGTTAATGCTAACCAGATCATCGACTCTTTAGTTATCAACTTTCTAATGGTCTCCTGTCTCAATTTCAATAAGAGTTGAAGCCCTTTCAGTGGCTGACAAAGTGCACTATTCAATCTCCTCCCACCTCACCTCCTACCACCCTCACCCTCACGCATGCTGCTGAACCAGACTGGGCTCTTTGCTGATCTGCAGACACACCAGGCGAGCTCTGGCCTGGAGGGCTTTGCACTTGCACTTCCTTCTGGTCCTTCCATCAGCTACCCCATGGCTCACTCCCTTACCAGTCAAGTCACTTCAGGGTCAACTGCTCATTATAGACTACCCTGCCAAACCTAAAGCCACTCTGTCCTGGCACACCTCTCCCTGTGCCCTACTTCACTTCCCCCTATAGCCCATATCTCTATCATCTTTGACATAAAATCAAATTCACATATTCTTCATGGTTATTATCATCTATATTAAAATATGGAATATTGAGGTATGTTTTTAGAGTTACCTCTCCAGGTATCCTGTGGCACTTGACATATATAGGCATTCAACACATATTTGCTGAATGAATGAATGAATGATCCTCCAGTGAGATGACATAGTAACTGATTTGAGTTGATAGGATTCAGTATTCATTCGTTTAGGAAGTGGGGAAGTACACTTAAGGTTGGCACGAAGGAGGAGAGTCTCAAAGCAGGGTCTCAAAGCACTTTCTCAGGCTCCAAGTTGCATCTATATTCCTAAGCCATGCAGGTAGCTTGCCTCTCATTAGCTCTCCTATCTTGGCTGAAATGACCACCCTCCACCCTCAGCGCCAACCCATGAAAGCTTCAGACACAGACGTCCATTATGGGCTATCACCAGTACCCCCAAATCCCACCCACAGACTTAGAGCCTAACTTTCTCTCAATGGCCTCATTAACCAGGCAGCACCTTGGAGAAGGCAAATGAAAAGCCTCAGGCAAACTTGTCCTGTGCTTTCACTGAAATTTTATTTGTACATCAATTAAACCATAGACCTAGAACCCCACAAGGAACAAAGGCAGCCTTATTTTCTACGCTTTCAGAAGTAGTGTCAATGGAAGTCTTTGTGCTGTCTCCCCAAAAGGTTTTGGAAGCCTAGAGATGCCACTACACCTCTGAGCCCCCATTAAGAGCTAGAAACTCATTTAACGTGTGAGTTATGAGCAGGAAACCCATAATCAGGCATCTGGGGTTCAAGTCCCAGATTCACCACTGTCTAGAAAGACAATGCAAGACAGGAAGCTCAGTGCCCCTGAACCTTGATATCATCATATAAAATTAGAAGGCAATGATGATAGCTACCTTACAGATGGTTGAAATTATAGGTGATGTTGCCTGGGACATAGCACTCACTGAACACTAGCTAGTACTTTTATGTATTAACTTTAGATTTAATAGCTCCTTTAAAAATGAATATATCCTCTATCTTGGGCACTGGGATGGGTTTGGGAATTACAAAGAAAATGAGTCATTGCTTGTACCCCAAGGAGTTCGGAGTCTAGATGGGTAAATATCAGCCGGGATCTGAGCAGGAAGCAGACGGCATGCTCAGGAGGATTCATGAGTAGCCTTTAAAGTACGGACTATTTACAGAGGTGTGGTCAGGGCTGAAGAAACCAAATGGGATGTTGAAGTATCCAGAGACCAGCAACAGAAAGAAGCTATAACCACACATAGGCCTGAAAAGGAAAGAGAGGGAATGGTGCTACTGGAGTGAGCCCAGCTGAGCTCAGAGCCCTGAAAGAGGGGTGGTCTGACATTGCCAGACGCATGCTGAGTGAGAGAAACCAAGGCATCCACCTCCATCTCTTTCATCTCTCCTGTATTCTCTCTGTACTTACCATTGGCTGAACTCAATCAGAAGGCAGCAAGCAAAGGGGCCTGGGTGGAGCAGCTCTCAGAGCCTACCTTCTGGTGCAGGGAAGAGGGAAAAGAGGTGAGAGTATACAAGTATAGGGAATGGTGAATAACTAGTATGAGGAACAAACCACATTTACTATATACCAGCAGTTGTGCTAATTGCTTTGTATTTATCACCTCTTCTAATCAACAAAACTGGGAGTATGGTATGCGGTTTTTCCACCCTTTTTGTAAGAGGAAGCTGAGAGACTCCAGGAGACCAAATGTCTTTTTTCAAGTCTGTGCTGCCTAGTCTAGTCTTGCTGTTGGTCATAGACTGGCACACTTTCCATCAGGCTTCAGGGTCCCCTTCACATATTCAGCAAATATGTACTGAGTTCTTCAGCAGAGGTGGTAGCACTCCCCACATATCAGATCTTCTCCATGCACATTTCCCCTTGCACAGCTAGCTGTAGCGATAGGCTGGTTATGATCAATGAAACCTAAGTAAAGTTACATGCATCTTTCCAGGTGGGGACCATAAGAAGACCATGCATAAATATTGAGTCTCTCTCTTTCTTCCACTGACATAGCACAAAGGAGGCTATGAATTTCACATCTTATGGCTAGATGTTCAAGCCTCCTTCAGCCCCTGACCATAAGTGACTATGTAGAGAAGCACCTGCTGCTGTCATTCATAGTACATTAACAAAGATAAGAAATAAACTGTTAAGTTACCAAACTGTGGGGGTTGGGCTGTTACTCATAATTTTCTAGTTCTTCTGACTAATACATATGTTGATTTCATGCTGACCTCTTTGTGGATGCAGGGAGGGTAAGGATAAATAATGGTCCCACTGTTCCTGGATTTGCACTCAAGGCCACCTAAAATCTGCACACAACGATGGGTGGATAAGGGAGAGCTTATTCTGCATGGAGCAAAAGGAATAATGGATACAGTGCTTTAGCTGTCCTGAAGGATTAATGGAACTTCATCAGAAGGTAAGGGACAGGGGTGTGTTTTCTGGAGGAGAAATAGCATTGCAAATTCAGCAGCAGACACTTGCAGCATCAGGTGGTGAGAAGTTGAAAGACTCCCCCACCCATGAATGGGATCCGAAAGTATACAAGTTTCTTCTATGATTGGGTCAAGATGACCAAAGCACAGTCTAGAAAGGGAACTGGTAAAATGGGGGAAACTCACAATAAAATAAAATAGAGAAACTAGCTGTTAAAGAGCTGCATCAATCTGAATAGTACAGGAAAACCAAATACCTATGTTTTCTCATCTGGGAATCTAGAAATTAAAGGTGGGACATGAGTGTGTTGACTCCACAAGCTGGTTCAGTGTTTGCTGTCAGCAGCAGCAGTGACAGTGGTGGCCACAGCAGCTTTTCCTTCAGCAGCAAGAACAGAGCCCAGTAGTAACTGAATGCTGATCTGTGTGCTGTGTGTCAGAGTAATTTGTGTGCATTATTACTGATTAGTTTATTTAACAAGCTAGATGCCCAGCACCATTCTAACTGCCTTACAAAGTATTGTCACTCGATCTTCATAAACACCCTAAAAGATAGGTACTTCTTTTTATCACTATTATTACCCCTCTTTTGCAGATGAACAAAGTATGACACAGGGGTTGGATAACCTACCCAAGGCCACACAGCTGGGAAGCAGCAGCTTCCCAGGCAGTGTGACCAGGCAGTGTGACTGCAGGCCCCGGGCTGTCTTCAGAATGCTATTTTCCAGTGTCATTCAGTCTTAAGCTGAGAGGCATTTTATGGTTCTTGTTATTATTATTCTCTCCTTTGACAGGTGAACAAATGGGTCCAGAGAGCAATGCCTCTGCCAGCATGCCATGGCTAGGTTATACCGGAGCCCAGGTATGAGCCAGACCTACAGGCTCCAGGACCCACGCCTTTGTGTGGCCCTTCCAGTGGGTGTTTGTCTTTTGGGGTTTTGAGCAAATTGCACAAAATCTCATGGTCCTAGGTCTACTTCCAAAAGGCTTGGCTTCCTGAAGTGACTGTTTCAGGTCATGACAATTCATGAATCAACAAACGGCCATTGAAGACCTGCTGTACAAGAGTTGCGAGTGAGAAGAATACAGGCTGCAGAATCAGCCGCTCCTGACTCCAGGATCTTTCATTTGGCTCGAAGCAAATCACACCTACATAGTAACACAAGGCCAGTTAGGACAGAGCAGAGGATAGCAGAAAGCAAGGAACTAAATTTCACAAAGGGCTCTGGGATGAGAATAGGAGACTGCATCAGGTCACAGCCCAAGGGAAGGATTTTGACACTTGGAGAAGAGATCATGGGGTCACTTTGGTTCTGAATCCAGGGTAGAAGAGGAATAGGCCAGGACTGGTTGAAATGATGGGGCATAAGAAACACCGTGGGTTTGGAGTTCTCAGAATTCCAAGCAAAGGAATAGCACCATGTTCCGTGATAAGTAAGTCAATCTGTTAAGGAGATAGAGCCTCAATCCAAGGGGACTTGAGATAGACAAGAGTGTGAGGTCACCAAGCTGCTCACAGTCCCTTGGAAACACTGCCTGGTGGAGAATTCACACAGCGTCTGTCATTTGGCCATCAGAGGGGCTTATTGGTAACCAGCACACTGGCCTGAAGGAGCAAGAGGGAAACCGAGGCAAAGAACAGAGTGAGGCTTCGAGGAGAGAGGAATGAGCAAGGAGAAAGAGAGAACTTAGAGCTGAGACAAAGCCCGGTCTATCTGCTTATGATCAACCAACCAAAATTTAACCTTATAAGAAAGTTGCTCTCAAAATTCAAGTTGGTGTTATTGAATTGTTCCATTACCATCAAGACTGTTTTCATTTTCAAGCATGTGTGTGGTCGCCTCACATTGAAGAATTATTCATGGCCAGGGAAAACACCCCCACAATCATTTTCTAGGGCATCTGTGCCCTTGTGCAGGCTGCCACAATGTTTTAATTGAATTGGATTGAATTTCAATGGAAAGGGTAGGAGTAGTACATTTTCAAGAACTAATAATTCTGCAGTTTTGTAGGTGGGGAGTACCTTTTTGGCACAAATAGGCAGAACGCATCTGCATTTCTCTACAGCAGGCATTCTCGTTTGGAACAAGACCAGGACTATCAAAAGTGCATGCTGTTTCTGAGTCCCTCAGAGGACCCTGGAGGAAATGTGCCTACAAAGGGTCCACCTGGAGAGGAGAGGCCCCCCAGGCAAGTTTGCCAGGTGAGGGTCTGTGGGAATAGCAGAAGATGGTGGTTCAGCTTCACTAAGTTTTTGGTCTCCTGGCCAGCTTCTCACTTCATTCCTGGGTCATTCCTTTCTACTGGATCTACCCACTTGCCTAGAGTTGATCACAGAGAGGGTCAAGGCCATGGCCTTCACAGGGCACACAAAGATAATCCCAATGCAGCATCCACCAGCAGAAAGAGTGCAGAGTTCTAGGGGTTTCTGCATTCCTGCCCCATGGAACCTAGAATAAGTCATTTCATGTCTTTGTACCTCGGTTTCTTCTTCTGTGTTATGTCCAGATATCTTCGTAGCTCTGAAATCCTATGATCTAGGGGCTCTCTGTGTGGCATTCAGGTCTCACCACAATTTACCTGCCCCACACTCCAACATCATGTGGCTGCTCCTGCCTTCCCTCTCCCATCCATTGATTTTTTTTCAGTCTTTGTTTGCCACAAACTTCCACTGCACTTTCTAACCTTGAAGTGGGGGTGGAGGGAGATTGCACCATGGTGAGAGCCCTTTAAGTGTTGTCTTGCACAGTAGGGCAGCTCCAGTGCCTAGGAACAACACTGACACTTGGGATTTAAGGATTCACAGGGAGATCTACTCTCTGAGTCAGGGTTTCTTAAACATGGCGTCTGCACCTGCTTGAAGATAATGAAAGCTGAAGTAAAGCCTCTTCCCAAAATGATACACATACAAAACTGATGAGGCATGCCATGCAGCCCCAAACCATGATGTTCAAAGGGCATAGTTGACTGTTACAGGATGCCCAGACCATTCTTATCATCAGAGACGCAGAGACTTTAAACTTGAGGCGAGTGTGGAAGCTAGATATGACAATGTCTCTACTGTGGACACCTGCCATCTGGGGGGGGGGGTCCTGCTTCTGTTTCTTTGGGAATTGGTTTTCCCCTGCTCAGTGTGTTTCTGGAAGGTCTGTTAATTATGTGACTTTAGCTTCCCAGCCCAGCCATGGGAGGCACAGCCAAGATTCATCAATAATGATGGGTCCTGGGGTGAATAAAAGTTGAGCTATGTAGAATAGGATTAGTGGATGGATTTTATAGGTGATGCAGAAGAGAAAGTCACATTTTTTTTTCTCTGTGATTACCATTAGTATGCTTGGACCAATCAACAATGACCTTCACTGCCGTGAGGGAAAGACCGAGTCTGACTGTGGGGTCAGTGCCCAGAAGCAGAGCCAGAAGGTGAAGGGACAGTCTCTCCAATCTCATTGGCACCCCTCAGTGCAGCCATGATATTTCACCTTTGTGACTCTACAATCAGCATCACCTCAATGGTTACTATTTGTTTAAAGTAATTTCAGGGGCTTCTGCTACTTGTAAGCAAAAGAGTCCAGTCTGATATAAGAGCTCTGACCACATTTGGCAGACATGCCTAGTCTGGCAGGGCTGATGCTAGTGTGGTAATGCAAAACCAGAGGAAAAAAAGAAGACAGGCAGAAGTCTGGGTTGACAAAATGACATAACCAGACCACAACCTGATTCACAGGTGCCATGGCAGGTGGGCTGGACAGGAGACTGAGCCAGAAGGGAGGCCCAGCAGCCTTGGCAGAGCCTGAAGGTCTAACCTCACAGTAAAAGCAACAGCCACCGGGTAAGGCATTGGACTTGGGGCTGTCCATGCACCATCTCATTTAATTATTGCCATAAAACTTAAAGCATTATGTGTATGCATATGTCCACTGTGAGGTACATATACCACATATATATATAAAATATTTTATGCAGATATAAATTATATATCCCCATTGTGATGTGTACATTATATATATCATGTGTATGATGTATACTATGTATGATATATATCACAATAGAAGAAGAAGTTTATGTCTGATGGCATTCATTTTTCTTGAGCTGCAGGGCTTGGGGGACATGGTAGCAAGTTGAAGAAAATTGGTGCAGAAACTGAAGCTAACTGCATCTTTCAATGTGGCCCCTGGGCAGACTTAGCTGGGGAAGTACGCTGGACCAAAGAGTGGGGAGAACAAGGCTGGGTGGTAACTGCATACAGTGCTGCCCCCTCCATCCCCTCCTCTGCCAGAACCCACCTAGGCCAAGTGCACAGGGACTCAACAGCAATGTTGGTGCTGCCCTCAGAAAGCTTATAGCTTAGACTATTTGGGCTTCAAGCCCAAACACTTTTATGATGTCTTTTAAATTGTTGTCTTGAATAATTTCTTAATTTTTTAATTGTGTGTCTGGTGTAGAAGGAATTTTATTCACCAGTGTGCCACTGACTGTATGACCCTACATACTTCTCATCATTTCAATAAATGACAAAGGTCCAGAGGGCACAAGTCCTGTGTTGAGCACAACTCCACATCTCCACGGGGCACTACGATGCTTGCGAGGCATTCAGTAGATATTTGCTGGAAGGCGCTAGTTTTTTCCACCCCTCTATTGTAAAAATAGGGCAGGAGAAAATTCTTTTATTGTACTAAATTATTTGTAGCAGTGAGTTTTACTCTAAAGAAATCAACAAACCCCTATTACTCTAGGCCTATGGCCAGGTCTTTAAAATATTTTTGTTATAGTAATATTTTTCTAACTATATTTTCTATATTAAGATTTAACCTTAATTTGTTCATTTACTACAACTCAAGTCAACCAATTATAGGGCTGGAAGGAACCAATCAGAAGGAACACAAGGAATCAGACCATTTACTCTGAAACTGTATGCCTAGATGTAATAGGTACTACACACACTCACACCCACACATACACAAGGTGGAGGTGTGGGAGAACTCAAGACACAAATGTATTACTTGTTCCCCCTGGTGATTCACAATGTGCCTTAACATGTGAAACATGATGAGCAGTCCCAAAGTAAAGGAACTGATCTAACTTTGGTCACTCAGCATTTCCCAGTAAACAGAGATGACAAAAGTTCTGCAGGCAGAACTCAGTTTGGGAAACTCAGACATGGCATATCCTTGTCATTAGAGTGACAGGGAAGCTGGAGACAATGTGGGACAGAGCAACACACACCGCCCTTAAAATTAAATGACCTGACACTGGATTCCCACTCAGCCACTGAGGAGCTACTGTATGATGCAGGCAATAAGAGAGAGCCTGTGTTCTCTCTCAACAAAAACTTCATGGGCACCTACTATGTGTCACACACTGTTTAATCACTTGGGATATATTAGTGGACATAAAAGGACCAATATATCTATAATGAAATAGGAAAAAATACTGGCACCTTAGTGGCTTAAGAGGAGAGTTTTGAAACATCTGTTATATTGTTAGCTCTTAGTAACTATAAGAAATACTTCAATTTTTAAAAGGAGTAATGATTGTATTCTATAGAAGTCAAGCTGGCACTGGTGTCTCCGGACACTTACAGTGCCATAGTGATCTCCCTGGTTTATTGTTCTGTCTCCTAGATCTTTTCTACCAAAAGCTGCAAATCACTGTACCAGTATTCAGTTATTTGGGAAAAAAAGAAGACTTATTACACTTCTTAATGAGCCAAGAGAACATTATAATGAAGAAACGTGATTCAAAGAATGACCTTCAATGAGGAAGAATCTCGGAGATATCAGAGGCAAAGGGAGAAATTCGGAAAAGCAATGTGACTTTAAGGAAGAAAAGATGATAATAACTCTCCAGACTAAACTGTTTTCCTAAACCCCAAAATACTGAAGTTCCAGCTGATGCCCAAACACCTGTACCTCAGTAAAGCTCCTCAAGGACCCAACAATGACTCCAGATCCAACATGTCACTGGCCCTTGAAAACCCTTTCTTCCTTTTACATTCTCCACTGTGTAGATGGAACAGTACACACTGAAACCATTTGCTCCAGAAAACCGGGCCTGCTCTGCGTTCTTTCACATTTGTCCTTCACTGGCACCAGTAACAAAGGAGAATTAAGGTCTGTGGCATGTGAGCCACTTTGGAAAACAGCTTGGTAGTTCCTCAAGATGTCAAACACAGAGTTCACACATGGGAAAGGAAATGAAGACCAAGATGAGAAAAGCAAAGCCTGTTTCTTCAGAGTGTGCAAAGGAGTCAGCCACCATCCTCTGTGTTTTGGCAGAGACTCAAAGGCAGGCAAAGAACTGAGAGAGCTTCATAATGAGAAAGGGAAGATTTCGGAGGCATGCTGATTGGCGCATGTGACATGGGACGGCTGGAGGTGGGACATCCTATATGATTGGTGTGGGTGAATATTTGGCTTCCTCTGGTTGGTCCTATGTTGGGAACCGAGACAAAAATTAGGGAGGCTGTTGGTTATTAATCAAGTCCTGCTTGTTTGGGGTCTATTACTTCAGCAGTTCTTATCAACTTTCTGGATTGTCACTAAGGATAGTAATCTGGCTTCCTGCAAGTCTGACTTACAGCAGGCTGGCTCCCTGGGTTGGGTACCACAGATAAGGAGATGGGATTCCTGAGCGGGTTGTTGCAGGGTGTGGGTCTGGGTTCTGTTGTTATGTGTGATCTGGCTAGTTTCCATTTGTATTTCTAGCCTCTCACACACAACTCAGCAGTTCTACGTATTTACCCAAGAGAAAGTACAATGCAAGTCCACACAAAAACTTGTACTCAAATGTTTATATTAGCATTATTTACAATAGCTAAAATAAAAATGGAAGCAATTTGGATGCCCAGCAACTGATGAATGGACAAAGTATGGTATAGCCATGAATCTGAATATTATTTGGCAATAAAAACAATTGTATTGCTGATAACATGCCATGGTTTGGACAAACTTAGAAAATGTTATGGTGAGTGAAAGAAGCCAGACACAAAAGGCCACATGTTGTGTGATTCCATTTACATGAAATTTCTAGGACAGGAAATCCATGGAAATGAAAATTAGATCAGTGGTTGCCAGGGGCTGGAGAAGAGGGGATGGGGGTGACCACTAAAAATCATGGGGCTTCTTTGGAGTGTGATTAAAATAGGCTGAAATCAGATAGCAGTGAGGGTTGTACAACTCTGTGAAGAGACTAAAAACCACTGAATTGTTCACCTTAAAAGGATGAGTTTTATGGCATCTGATTATTGAGATAAATAAAGTATATTTTATCTCAATAAAGCTGCTATTTTAGAGAATCGGTGACTTATGCATATGCTTCATAGCTTCCAAGGGTCTGTCATTAGCTTTGCCAAGTGTGTAATTAGGTCAAGTGCCCAAAATTCAATAAGCCCATTGCCTCCTGTCCTTGCCTTAGAAGCAGACTAGGTGGAGGAATTATTAGCTGGATTTCAGAAACTGTTTGACTTTTTGCCCCAAGTCCTAGAAATCACTTGTATAGGATAAATAAATAAAGACACAGAAAGTCTTTTAAAGTTAAACAACAGCAACACAGGAACTTAAGAGAAAGAATTCCATTATAAACTGTGATAATTTATCAAGTCCTCAAATTCTTCTAAATAAAGTAATGGGCCTATTAGTGATGCAGAGATAAAAGGATGAGGTCAGAGGCAAAGCCCGCAATCCCCAAATCTGATATTCGTGCTAAAAGCACTTGTGTGCAAAATTGCCGTAAACTTCAAATTAATTCACAGCATTAATTTCCAAGTGTTCTGAGCCAGGCGGAGTCCAAGACACAGACTTTTGTTGGGAGGCTTAGCCAGCTGGACTCAACTCCTTGTTTCATTTTAATTTATTTAAGCTGCCAATATTTTCTTTTAAAGAAAGGGAGAGAGAATTTTGATTAGTTATCTTAAAAAGATTTATTCATCTAAGAAGTTGACATTTTGGCTGTTTGGAATTCTCTGTTCTCACTTCTGGCGGAGTTCTATACTCAAGCTGTGGTAATATTTGCCTGGGGCTAGGGGAGACAGGGACATAGACCATCTTTCAAGAAGATTTTTGGGGGTTACAATGGAAATAAAGTACACAAACCCTCTTCTTCTAGGAGCTTATTGACAAAACAAGAATGAAAATATACCAGAGCAAAACCAAAATAAAATATCCTCAGTATGCTAACAGTAACCATGCAATATATTAACAGATTTAGTATATTGTGATTAGTATAATTATTACTTAAATAATTGTAATTGTTGTTACAATGATAACAGATGACATTAACCTTCATTTATTGAGCACTTACTATGTGTCAGGTACTCTTCTAACACTTTCTAACTGTGGATTCATTTAGCGCATGAAGGATATATTTTATTATTCTCACTGTGCAGATAAGGAAATGAAGGTAAAGTGAGTTTATAACTGGCCAGGGTCATAGACTTAGGAAGTATTTTCCCAATACCTGCAGCAGTTGCCAAAACTCATTTCCGTTTGCTCTGCTTGAGACATTAATTTATGGACACATTAATTGCAATGGGATTTTTGGTTCAAAAGTCAAGCCATTTGCAATTTAGAAGTGGTTTATATAATTAATGGTATTTAATGAGGAATCTCTGAAGCTCTAGAAACTGCAGAGAAAAACCCTAATTTGATTGATGGGCAAATGGGTATCTGGGAGGGGGTGTCCGCATTCATTCATTTGTTCACTTATTTATTCATTTAGATCATTTCTGAGCCCCTAAAATGTACACCAACACAAACAGGCGGAAAATATGATGAAAAGGACATTCCAGTAGGAGAGATTAACTGAATCTTTTAATAACTCCAAACTAATAAAAATAAAAAACTAACACTACCCAGACATTATATATTAAAAGTATGTTAACATGTCATATGTTTATTGCATATAAAGTACTTTAAAATAAGGGGAACCCCAAATGTTTCTTAACTATTTGCTTACAACAGCCAGAACACATTGCAAATTTTCAATGAGTGTGTCAAGTATTAATTCACAGGTTGCACTGAGACCTGTTCCAAGCATATTGCACATTTCAATTCATTCCATCCTCACACCAGCCCAATGACCGGAGTCCTACAATCAAAGCCATGTTACCAGAGAAGAAACTGAGGCACAAAGAGATGAAGCAACTTGCCCAAAGTCACACAACTGGGAATGACAGCACTCTCTGTGGAGCTTCATGTGCTAAAGTGTGATGTCACGTAATGCCATGCGGGTTGATACAAGGTGCAGACAGATGGACCCGCACCCTCCTGAAAGCAGTCAGGAAGGTCTTCCAGGGGGAGGCCATGTCTTGCTTTTCTTTCAAGATGTTTGAGCATCTTTTTCAGATGCCCCTGAACAGACCTGTTGGAGGGAAAATAGGTCAAGGCACACACATCAGACCTTGATGGTCACAAGCTCAGGATTGTAGCCAATCCAGTGTCTCTCCATAGTTTCACCTTAATTAGGAAGGATTTGGGGTGAAGCTTAATCTGTCGTCTCATGTGACATTTTTATCGCCTGCTTAACATTTCAAATGAAACATTTTATTGCATTTGATGTTAGTTAAACACTTAACATGTACTCCTCATGGTTACAATTCGCAATGTGTTCTGACTATATTAAGCAAATATTTAAGAAACATTTGGGCTGTTTTTCCATTTTTAAGTATTTAATCTGTAATAAACATATAGCATGTTAAAAATACATTTCATGTCCAGTATGTGTTAAGTGTTAAGAGTATATTTTTGAACTGCCTTATTTGAGCCCGTCAGACTTTCCATTACAACTCCCTAATTTAAGGGGGTTTTAAAACAGTCATAAAAACCTCTTCATGCTGATATTTTGGGTAAAATATCTCTGCTTTCAGAAGTCTTTTTAGGGGTTTGTTTTTTATTATTAACACGTTTAAAGAAAAATTGACTTTGTAAAATGGGATGTAAAACAAAGATCTTTCTCATAGGACTTGAGTGTGACTCTTCTCTGTGCTTTTAAAATAATCCACATACTAAAGGCACCTTATAGAAAGTCACAGAGCTTACCCCAAAATTTAGGAGAGAAAATAAAACATGGCTGAGGTGAGCACTATCTATGTGTTCCAGACTTTATATTCAAGTTCAGAATGAAAGGTGTGAAATAAGGCTGTGGACACCTCCCTCATGATCCCGGAAAACTTTATAAGCATGTAATGATGCAGCCATGTTAGTTTAGTATATTAGAGTTTACAGGTGGATTCCACATCCCTTCCCTGACCTGCCCTCTGGTATGCTGGGAGGTGACAAGGTCCATGTCATAACTACTCCCATCTTGTAGATAGATGAGCAATGTTTGGGGAGAAGTTGAGTGATTTGTTCTAAGTCACACAGCCAGTTATTAGGGAAACCAGGTTTTACACACAGATCCCTTTGCTTATCACACATTACTTACACCCACAGGTTGCAAGAGTGTGAGCCCATGTGTGACTTGGTGCTTCCATCTAATTATTTTTTTATTCTGGGGAAAATCTTAAGTAAGTAAAATTCAATTCACTGCGATAGCTACGTAACTTAATTTTTCCAATTTTACATGCCATTTTTACAGTCAAAATCACATCAAGAAATGTTTCTCCCCCTGTTCAAGTCATAGCCTGCGACCTAACTGGGCGCCATCGTCCCATTGCACAGCCAATAGTCTTCTAACTAACTACATCCACAAGTGGTCATAAGACTGTATGTATCCATCTCACCCATTTAGTTTATAGATTATCGGAAAGCCAGGGCTTGTCTTACTTGTCTTTGTGCCTTCCTCTACTCTACCCTTAGCAGACCAACAGCTCGCACATTCTAGGGGTTACATACATGTCTGCCCATGGAAGCAATCAACAGAACTTCACAGAGACCACACTGACACCTGTGCTCTTCCATGGAGTATTAGGGATGGAGGCACCTTGTTACCCACCCATCGTTTGCTTGATTCACCAGTTCCCCACAACTACACGATAGAAAGATTCTGTGAACAGAAGAGTTTGGGGAATGCTCCACCCACAGAAAAGAAATGTCATGAGAACTCCCTGAGTGTAGTGCTGGCCTCCGTGGTGCTTCCTCGTTGGAGCAGTTCAACCATGGGAAGTCCCGCCCTGTGGGCCAGGTGGAGACTGGCTCCGTGCAGGGCAGGGTCTGCGTGGTGTCGTCCAGCTCATCCTGGGCTCAGGCTTCTTTGGCCCTCACATTAATGATCCCTCAACTTTTAGCAGCACTTACAGTAGTATTTTGGCTCGTATGTGTCATATTCCTTATTTTTTTTAATTTCTTTGTTCCAAACTTAAATGAGTATGAGAAATGCTATTTATTTTTGGTATCCTTAAGCTTCAACAGAGAAAAAAAGTTGCCTAAAGCCTTCTGCTGTCAATTGCTTTTCTTTCAAACCCATCTTCCTTCCAAGTGTACCAAAAATATCCTCAGGCCTTCAGAGTAATTATATTTATGATCATTCATTTTTTCATTAGTCTAGAGCAAATATTGTGGGAACTCAAGAAAGACGATGGTCCAAAATCAACCTCAGGTTTGGAATTGTAAGAAAGAACCACAGATGAAAATGGAATTGGAATCAAGTGAACCCTGGATACTCTCTCTAATGAGAGCTCTGTACAGGAACCACACATTATACTGTCTCAATACACAACCTTAAGAAGTTAGGAGGGCTGGACCTCCAGTCATACCTAGGAGACCTTAGCTGCAGAGGCAAGGAATGCTTTAGGGCCCAAGAAGAAAAAAAAATATCAAGGGGCATCGACAACAGTGTGGAATGTGGGAATGTTGATTTCCAATTTAGACATAATGTCAAATAGTAAAAATGTCCTAACTTCATTCATTGACTGGAAAAATATTTACCGAGTGCCTGTTATATGCCAAAGCCTATTAAAGACATTATTATAGATGTGGCACAAGCTACAGACAAAACACCCTGCCTTCATGAAGCTTTCCATCTAATGGAAAGAGATACATAATAAGAATTAAAATAGTAAGGTACACGAATGTTAGAAATTCTGCATGCTATGAGAAAAATAAAGCAGAGAAGGGGTATAGAGGACACAGGGTTATTCTACAAGGAGGAGACCACAACTTTAAATGGGTGACTAGAGCCCTGACACATGGCTCAGTTGATTGGGTGTTGACCTGCAAAGTGAAGGGTCATCGGTTTGATTCCTGGTGAGGGCACATGGCAGGTTCAGTCCCAGTAGAGGCAACCAATTCATGTTTCTCTTCTATAACGATGTTTCTCTCCCTCTCTTTCTTCCTCCCTAATTCCCCTCCCCCAAAAAGCCCCAAACAAATAGGTGTCAAGAAGAAAACCAATTGAAGGCATGATGCTTAAATAGGCATTTAGAGGAGACACAGATAACTGAATTAGAAAGCGCTCTGAGAAAGGAGGAGGAAGATACAGATGTCAGCAGAAAAAGTACACTTGACATGCTTGGTAAGTAGAAGGGGGATGTTGTAGCCAGCTCATGCATCATAACAGGTACCATAAACTGGGTGCTTCCAACAATCAAAATAATGACATTCATTTATACTTGAAGACTGTGCTACTAAATTATTTTAATGTCCATTCATTTTAATGGGAAAGTTATGATGCAGTCTATAACAACTCAAGATACCCAAGCCATTTTTACAGATAAAAAAAGAAAACTTGAAAGAAGTACATAAAAATATAATTTAAAATGTTTATATGAGCAATAAGCAGTAATTTGGAAGTAAATAAATGCAGCTATAGTTAACACGCAAAGGATAGCTTACTGGACTCACGGAAGGAGGAAGAGAGGTCACGACAGTGAATGGGGATGGTGGACAAGACCCCGACCAGGGTGCCAGTCTCTAGAAAGTGCGCCCTTCTTGGGGCATTGTTTCCTTCTTAATTTTTCTGTCTTTTAGTGGTGTTATATTCAAACTGCTCTTAAAAATAAACTTACATAGCAGAGGAAAACCTTTAGGGCAAAATAAAGGATAAATTTGAAGTTTCTGAAGAAACACTTGTGAATCGAACATGCACACTGCAGACAGGACTTGCAGAAGGCGTGACCTCCTTCCCACTCACAAACGCTTCATGTTCCTGTAAACAGGAAGCGTGATTCTAATTTTTCTACCTCCCAGTCTCTGCTAGAGACTATTAGATTGAGTCTATTGTTGAGCATGCGTTTGCCTGAAATAGAATGTGGCAATATCACTCCATGTTTGCTTTCTTTGTTTTTAAGTGAAAATTTTTATATAAAAAATGAAGTCATATAGAAAGTGAAATTCTTTATCAAGCTTTTATAGTATAAACACACCAAAGGTGGGACTGAATATCCAGAATCTGATCCCTTCTTGTGCCTCCTCCACTGACACCGTTTTCTGTCACCTGGATTGTCACAGTGGTTTCTGCTCAATACTAGTAACTACATCATGGCCCCCTCTGCTCAGAACCCTCCTCAGGGGGGCCCAAATCACTCCATACACACCAAAGTCCTTATAGTGAGTTGCAAGGCCTGCAAGATTTTGCCTCTGCCATTTCTAAGAGTTCTTCCAACTCCGTCCTCCTTGCTCACACCTCCTGGCCCTGCTGGCTCCCTTGTAGCATTTCAAACACAGTCAGAACACTTGTACCACAGGCCATTGGCATTTGCTGTTGGCATTGGCACTCTTGCTGATGTGCTCATTGCCCAGGTGCCTACATGGCCCATTCCTCATCTTTCTCACCCTTTATTCAAATACCTTTTTAGTGAGGACAACTGCTATGGTCTGAACATTTGTGTCCCCCCAAAAAAACTCATATGTTGAAATGCTAATGCCTCATGTGACAATGTTGTTAGGGGGTGGGGACTTTGAGAGGTGCTTAGGTCATGAGGGTGGAGCCCTCATACATGAGATTAGCACCCTTATAATAGAGACCCCATAGGACTCCTTGACTTTCCTCCAAGACTGCAGGTGCCATTGTAAGGGTCCCTCTCCAGCTTCTGCCAAACCTCACTGTTGCTTGACTGATGTCACCTTTGGTACATGTTGGACACTCAAACCTTTTCCTTCCAAAATTTCTAAAGGAAACTGAAGCAAGCCCTCTCCCTTTTCGGCTTCTCCCTCAGCCTGTCCATGATACGTCAACATGTTCTTCAGTGTGAGTGGAGATTCAGAGGGTGAAGACTGTGGGTGCTCTCAGCAAGCCCCGGGCAGCATCTCCGTCCTCACCGCTGGCTCTTGTCCCCCTGCCAGCACAGGCTTTCCCCTACTGTTTGAAAACTTACATTTTCCTTCTTGCCTTCCCCACACAATGCCTACAGGCAAATAAAGCTCAGATACGCAGACTTGGTTTTTTAATGTAAATGGAAATTTGGGGGATTTTTTAAAAATCTCTCTCCATGAAAAAGTAGGCTGTAAGGACTATTATCTTTCTACTTAGCTTTTTAAAAATATAGTATGAAACTCAAAATTGAGCAATGAATTCTTTGTTTCAGTTGGTAGCCACAATCTCCCCAAAGCAATGAATGGCATTGATTCATTGCCTGGAGGGGATTGCTAGGCAACATAGTTTATGGAGGAGAAAAAATACCTTGTTTTAATATATTTTTGAAAATATTATCCCTGCTACAGGCATAGGAAAGTATACCTGAAAATGGGGAACAACAAAATCCCAGAGAGGCAGACATAGAAAGTTTGAACGATGGCTAATGCCAGTGGGGTGACCGTGGACGATAAAGAAAATACTGAAAATGCAGAAAATACAGAAGGAGGCATATGTAATGGAGGAAAAGTCCGAAAAAGTGGAATTCATAATGCAGTTTGTGGTTTTTTTGATCCCCCCCCAAAAAAACCAGAAACCAGAAATCCCAAAATAATCTGCTCCACTGTAGTATGGAGGGAGCACGGGACACTCTGTGGACGCAAGAAGGTAGAAGAAGGCGCTGTCAGTATAAAATGCATTTCTCCAAGGAACTTGGAGTGCTTGAGAAAGGAGTACAATTATAGAGAATCGGTAATTAAGAAACATCCAAGACCAGATAGAATCTTAGAAATACGGAAACCTCTGGAACCAATGACATCTTTTCCTCTTGCTTGACCGCACAGTTTAGGAATGTCATCACACATGCAATGGGAAAAGTATTTCATCCTCATACCTAGTCTATACAATGTTAACTCTGTATTGTCTCAGCTTATGTTTCATCTTTTAACACGAGTGCTTTGGGGACACATCAGGCCCCTCTAGGACAGCCAACATGGATGGTTCTTGAACCTCTACAGGTACCACAACAGACGTGAGCATAGCACTATGCACTTGAATAGCACTATGCACTTGAACACAAGAAAATTTTTATCTGTGATTGGATTCTTAGTGCCTAGTTGAGTGCTTACCAAATAGAAGATACTTAGTAAATGCTTGATGGAGAAATCACATCCTTTGGAAGTCTATATAAAAAAAAAAGCTTACACACGCTAAAGAAATAAACTCCTAGCACTTCAGTTTTTGAAGAAACTTTAAGATTCATCTGGAGATATCCTGCTACCTAGTTTTGGAGACAAGGAAACTGGTGCTAAGAGTAATTAGCAGATGTGCACAGGATCTCCCAGGAAAGTAGTGACAGAACTGGGACCCACGTCCTTGAGTCTTCTGTTCATGGTCTTTTCCTGCTTTATTTTATTCTAAAATGTAGGTTTGTTATTCAAATATGGCAAGGCCAACAGCTGTGGAGACAGCTGCCCTTGAAAAGACAGTTTGTTCTCCCACAGATTCCCAGAGGAGGGGCAGCCATGGCCTGGGGTTCCCACTGGGAAGCACCTGGACCAGTCTGGAGGCAGAGGCAGAGGAACAGGAAAGACAGGGGATGCAGAGTAAACACGCGTAGGATTGGCTGCTTGGGATCATTTCAGGGGGCTCTTGGATGCAGGGGTGGCCCTAGTTGGCTGGTAACTAGCCTTGTGTTGACTGGGGCAGGATGGTGTGGCCTGGAGTGTGAAGGCCACTTAGGGGAATGGGTTGGAGATACAGGCTTGCGTATGAAAGTTATGTATCCAAGGGAGTTATTTGCTATCTCTAAGAACTTGTTAACCCTGTGAGGGGCAGTCCTTGCAGAGTCAGCGAGGCCCCACATGACAAAGCATCAAAATATGGAAATGAAAAGACAGTCTCAATCTACTTAGCACCCAGAGATCTTAAGTCTTCATTGTGCAAAAAATTTAGCTTGGACTTGGTGGATTTGCCTACCTTCTCTCCAATACCGTGCAAAAAAGTAATTAGAAAAAGGGAGCTCCCACCTGAAGTTCTTAAGGATTCTAGGTCCTCGGAGCTATGAAAAATGGCTTTTGGATCATAATCTAGACAATCTTTTCTGATTATTTATCTAAAACTAAAAGCAGGAAATGATTCATTTGATTTCTGCCAATCCTGGAGTGTTGCCACTTTCAGCTCAGGAAGAGCCGGCTTCCCTTGGCAGTCCTCACTTGTAGGATGATGAATGAAGTTCTATGTTTGGTGCTAGCTAAAATTTTATAGGGTCTAAAAAAGCAATTTATACATGCTTCAGGAGGTGACCATATTTTTTCTTTTTTAGATAGCTCTTAGTCACAGCAGGGCACTCAATATACATATATCACATTGAGAGGTCGTTTTACAGGAGTGAAAGTTTGTTCTGTGTGTTGATAAACACGTTCTTGGCTTCTAAAGCCTTATATATGCTCAGAGTCCAGCAAATAGGCATTACCTGAATTCTGAACTTTCCCAATTATTTTCATGCCTCAAGAACTCATGACCCCCCATGGGATATTGTGCAAAAAAGAAATAGTCAGACTAACAAAACATGTCCTTGGTTCCAAGAGTCACATTGTTATTCACAAACAGGTAAGGCCAGTCTTCTTCTCTTGAAAAGCCCAGGCATGGTTGAATGGTTTTGCCTGCTACCCAACCTGTTGATTAAGTCATCAAGGCTCCAAAAGCCAACTCAAACAACAGTGGCCAAACCAACTACCCACTATTAAGTGATGAGCACTCTAAACACTTGAGCCCACCATGCCTCATTCATATTGAGTTTTGTTGAGAGTTTTCAATTTCTTTTTTTCTGTCATATATATGGTTTGAAAATTCTGAGCAGTGATCTCTTACTCAGTCCAGTAGCAAGACATTATCAGGGTGTCCAACCTGCAGCCCACGGGCTGCATGCAGCCCAGGATGGCTATGTATATGGCCCAACACAAAATTGTAAATTTATAATCTCAAAACATTATGAGATTTTTTGTGATTACATGTCACATTGTATTTAATGTGTGGCCCAAGACAATTCTTCTTCTTCCAGTGTGGCCCAGAGACGCCAAAAGGTTAGACACCCCTGCCTAGATTGTCTCCCTGGCATCTATTGTGACAATGGTTTCATTATGTTTCTTCCCTTTGCTGTTTGCATTCATGCACTGCAAAGTACTGTCAGAGAAGACTGTGGGCAGAGAGTTGAGGGCCACTCTGCCACACACTGGCTGAGAAGCTTCAGAGAAGTCACTTCACCTCTCACAGTTCTCAACTATAATATTAGTAACATAATATTTACCCCTTGTTTAGAAGCATTATGTAATAATATGAGGAAGGCTTATTTTTAGTAAAACTATAATCCATAACACATGTACTTAGAGAAGTATTTTAATGAATGAAAAGGGTTATTAGAAGTTCATCAAACTTATGTACTTTTCTTCTGGACTCCCAACCATTCCCCATTGCTCAGCCCTTCTTAGAGTTCATTGTGGCCATACTACTAATGTATTACTTAAAATAATACTAACTTACAACTAAGTTCTAGATAATCAACTGTGACAGTAAGCGGCATGCTTACTTCCAGGTCTTCCTATAAAAAGTTTCCTCGAAGATCCTCCAGGCTTTCATCCCCAAGCCAACAGAGCCACAAGATAGCAGGGGCCTGGGCCTCTGGATTGTCACTGGGAGAAGAGGCATGCTCAATCAGAAATACCACTTGAACTCTACATGAGGAAAAACTAAAATTTTATTGTGTTAACCTATGGATAGTTAGAGGGTTCTCCATTATTGTACATAACAACACATCAACTACTATATGGTAGCTTTTTAAATGCATGTATGAAATATTTTAAAATGTAGCCAGAATGATATGTTATCAGTATGTCTGCAGGGATGGGATTTCAAGTATATATTCTTATTTTCTTAGTCCTCTGTTTATTTTGGATTTTTCAAATCTTTTCTAAGGAACCTGTATTGATTTAATAACTTAAAAAAAACAAAGTGGAATGCCATAAAGTATAAAAGAAAATGGCCTCCTTAATCTGGTCATATTCTTGGCAGGTATAGTCTCATTTCATATTCAATAAACAAATGTGATATGTACATCTACCTGGTGCCATGCACTGTGCTACCTGCTGAGATACTAAGATTAATAACATGTAATTCCAAGGGGACCTCAGAATACCTGCAGCATGTTAAGGGTCATGGCATGCAGCAATAAAGCCAGGGACTCTGGAAAAACACAGAACGGGGCCTGAACCCAAAGTCATGCAATTCAGACAAGACTTCCCAGGAGGGATGGCTGCCCATAGTTGTAAACAGAATGAGGTGGGAAAAAGCATACGAGGTGGCACAACACTAAGAAATAGCATGATGGATACTGAGCAGTTAGCCCAGCCTAAATTTGTACCCAAAGTTTTTAGACCCACAGTTTGATTTATTTTTTCCACTGTGCTTAGTATAATGTCCAATATATAGTAAGCATATAATTTAAAATGGATATTTCTGCCAAGTGGTTATCCAGGCTCTTGTTCCATTTCACCCCATCTCCAAGCAGCTCTGGACACAGAAAAGTCTTCCTTGTATTAGGCTAACCAAAACCCCAGTTGTACCAGAGAGCAAATTTGCATAAGAGAACAAACTGGTGTCTAAAGAGTTGAGGATTCAAGAGAGTGACACATGGAGAGGGGAATTTAGAACAACGAGCTATACTTGGTTCTTAATTACAAATGACCAATATTTTGCCTTTCACAAGAGATTCCATAAAGAACTGAACCTGAGTGTGTCTGTGTCACCACACATTCGAGACACTCAACAAGGACCTGATGTGTTTATCTCATTATTTCTTCCACAGCTCCTTGGGCTCTGCTTAAGTCAGAAGATCTCAGTGATGCAGATAAGGGGACCAAGATTAGACCAAGACGACTCAGTCAGTCAGTGAAGCAGCCAGGGTCCAAGCCCTGTTTCCCCGCCCTATTCCATGTGCCACCTGAGAGCCTTCCCCCAGGGCACCATACTACTGTTCTATGGGAAACTTCTCCTGACATTGCTGTGCTACCTGGACTATCTGGTTGGAGCAGAAATGAGCAAGCTGCAGGGCCATGGCTGCAAAGCCATTGCTGACAAAGCTTGTCTTCCTCTGGCTTGCTGATTAACAAGGCAACCCTGAACTTCCACTCCAAGGTGAGTGATGGTGGAATTCAGGCACTGCAACAAGGCCAACAGGGAAGGTAAGTTGGGAAAGAAACACAGGGAAAGGCCTCTCGAGGCAAAAGGCCAGTTACAAGAGCCTAGAAAGTGTTCTTCCTACTACAACCATGAAGCAGGGCTTGTTCCTGGCGAGGTCAGAAAGGCCATCTTCATGAGGCTCCTAAAGCATCTCAAATTCAACTTCCAAGGACATGACACTTCCAAGAACCATAACCAGGCCTGGCTGGTCAAGTGGCTCCAGCTGTGAAAGCAGGAGCTGAATGGGGATGGGGAGCCAGGCAGGCTCCATGTTCTTGATGGGCTCTGGCTCCAGTACTTCCTGAACCAGAAGACCTAGTCCCCCTTCTCGCCTTGCCCCGTTCCTCCAATGTGCCCTCCTATTTGGCATAAAACTTCTCTCCATTTCATGGCCCAGCTGTACTTGCTGGCTGGGAAAATTTAGTCAGAGTTAAGAGACATGAGGCTGCCAAGACATTCTAGAAGAAACACCTTCCACACCAAGACTGGAAAGCCCAGAGTGTCTGAGAATGCACAGCTCAGCAATCACCAAGCAAGGCAAGCACTTGTGTCTGTGAGGGTTTTTGTTTTTGTTTTTGTTTTTGCTTAATCCCTTCACCTTTTCCACCCAACCCCTAACACCCCTCCCCTCTGACAGCTGCCAGTCCATTCTCTGTATCTGTGACTCTGTTTTTATTTAGTTTGTCTGTTTATTGTGTTCATTAGATTCCACATATAAGTGAAATCATATGGTATTTGTCTTTCTCTGACTAGCTTATTTCACTCAGCATAATACTCTCCAGGTCTGTCCATTGACACAACAGCATGGTGATTACCAGACGAGAAGGGCAGTGGGAGGCAGTAGAAGAGGCTAAAGGAGGAATAAAGGGTGTTGGAAGGAGACTTGACATGGGGTGGTGAACACACAATACGATATGCAGATGATTATTAAAGAAGAATTACAATTATTTTAAAGCAAGTAAATGGTAGTGGTAAAAAAAGAAGTCTTACTATTTACAATAGGTATTTTATCTAGATTTTTTTAAAAACCTATGACAAAATATAGTATTTTCATTACAACATGTCTGTTTCTTTAAGCACCATATTTTATTTTGCCATAAAAAAGACAAATTCTTGCAAAGTGTGCTTGAGTCCCTAAAGACTTCCATATTCACTATTTTGTTTGATTTTTAATACATAGGCAGGCAAAGCAAGTGTTATTATCTTCATTATATAGGTGAATAAACTGAAGCTGGAAAAAAATAAATGACATGATTTTAATCAATATTCCTTTGTTTTTACAACATGTCATGGCTTGAACTGTGTGCTCCCCAAAAAAGATATGTTGAAGTCCTAACCTCCAGTATATCAGGGTATACCCTTATTTGGAAATAGGCCCCATACAGATGTGATTAGTTAAGATGAGGTCACACTAGAGCATGGTGGGTGCCTAATCCAATAGGACTGGCCTCCTTATAAAAAGAATGCCACGGGACACTCAGGGAGAAGACAGCATATGAAGACCGAGGCAGAGATCAAAGTGATGCTGCCACAGCCGATGAAAGCCTGGAAGGGGCATCATGCCAGCAATGCCTGAGGGCCCTCTCCATTCTTGCCCACACTCGTTATTGTCTGTCTTTGATGCTGGCCATCCTCATGTAAGTAAGGCGGGATCTCATTTTGGTTTTGATTTGCAATTCCCTAATGGCTAATGAGGTTGGGCACCTTTTTATGTCCTTATTGAGTATCTGTGTATCTTCCTGGGAGAAATGTCTACTCAGACCCTTGGCCCATTTTTCAACTTGGTAGTTGTGTTTTTCTTGTTAAGTTCTATAAAGATGTTGAAAATTATCTTCAAGCTGACATGCTATAAATCATTATTTCTATTAAACTAAAATGTGTGTCAAAATCATGATTCGGAAAAAAAAAAAAAAAGAGTTGTGACTTTGCCCTAGAGGCTTCAGAGGGAGGTTGCCCCATCTGGATTTCGGCCTTCTGGCCCCAGAACTGGGAGAGAATGAATGGCGGGGAAGGAGCCAGAGGAGTCGTGGCCACGGAAACGAAGAGGAAGGATTTTCAACCCTGTCAAACATCACAACTTTAGTCGGAGAAGATGAAAACTTGAGAACCTGGCCTTTGCATTGAGGGATTAGGAGTCTGGCAAGGACCTCTGCGAGGGGAGTGTTTTGTGGGGTGAGAAGAGTTTGCCTCATTGGAAGTGACTAAGGGCAAGTGAGATGTAAAGCAGTGGAAACACTCAATGAATGCTGACTCCTCTTCTGAGGAGTCCAGCTTCAAGAGGAAGAGGCGGGGCCATCCACAGGAAAATGAAGAGAAAAGGTGCAGTGGCAGCATCTGAATATGGGTGGAATTTGAACGTTAGTCTAAGGGTGCAGGATTGGAGGGAAGATGTGGAGGGAGACGCAGGGCAGATGGCACTGCTGACCCAGAACTCCCCGGGAGAACATGTGGGAGCCCAGTTTCCAGCAGAGATATAGGGCCAGGACCAAGTTGTGAGCACCTGACCTGGACAATGCAGAAGGGCCCTGTACTTCTTCATCTAAAGCCCCACAGGTGAAGTCTTCAAGTCCTTAATAAATTTATCTTTGATCTTCCATTTCCAAGTAAATAAATGGGCCCCAGAGTCAGGTGGCATCTTGAGGTGAGACCTGACCCCAGTCATTACTCATAGTATAAATGCATGAATGAATAAATTAAAATGCTACTATAGGAAAAGAATAAAAAGAAAAAAAACACTTGAATTATCTCTTTACCACCCTGCACGCAAGCAGGTTTCCAAACAGTTCCATATTCTCAACAATGCCAGAAACTCACTTCGTTTTTAAAGAGGCCAAATTCTCTTTTTCCTGGTAATGCTTTAAAGAATATTTTTAACTAATAAATTATAATGTACATTGGGTTCTTGCACTCATACATTAGATGTTCCATAACTATCCTGAGGTTCTGTTGACAGATTGATTGATCCTGGATTTCCATGGGTCGAGCCCCCTTCCTATCTCTGGAGCCATTGCCTAACCTGCTGCCCCAGGTGGTAGAGAGTGCAGGCTTTCCCCTTCTTGCCCAAAGCAAGGAGAAGAAAGCTCACGTAGCTCAGAAGAGGCCTTCTGCAGCCAAGGACTCTAATCTCCCTGCCCCCTGCTTTGCCCGGCGGACTCCTCCATGAGATCACTAACCTGCCTTCTGTCTGCACTGCTTGAATTATTACTCCCTTTGCAGTGATTTGCGGGAGTGGAGGACATTCATGGACACAGGGGGATTCTCACTTCAAATAAAGCATATCTTCTCTCAATTACAAATGGAAAAAAGGAAGGGGAGCACATGTGTGAGGGAACCTGATGGCAGGGACTCAAGTCTCAGAGTGCCGGCCCCCAGCTCCGGGGATGAGTCATGCATACTGAGCTCAGGAGCTGAACAGACTCCAACACCTTCCCCATGGACAGCCCCTCCATCTTAATGAAAGTCTCCTATGTTCCCAAATTGACAGGGTGAGGGGCCACTCATTAGAGGCGGCCTGGGTGGGTGTGCTGGGCAAGCACAATCCAATTACAGGAACCCCTGTGCCTGAAACGTGATCTGGACCGGCTGGGAAGGCCCCCTGCTGCTGGCACCTGCTTGGACTCCTCTCTTTCCCTTCCTTCCTCCTGCCAGCAGAGCCAAAGAATTAAGCCGTCCCTCCGGCAAGCTTGGCAGTAGGGAGGCCTGCCATGAAGTCACGTCCCACAACCTTCCCAGGGCAGCCCTGGTGTGAGAGCAGCCTCTGGAAGAAACTTCAGCAGTACATTAGTTCTACTGACAGAGAGCCAGGAAATGGGTCAAGGCTACATCAGTTCTTAGATTCATGCCCCTGGCAGTGCTGGCTGCATTCCCTCGTAAGTCAGGTCATCTCAGGGTCCAAGCGGACACTGGAAGGAGTGCTGTGTTTCGTTTAAAATATTGAAGCACCGAGAGGTTGTGTAACTTACCAAAGTCACACAGCAAGTGACTAATGGCCTGAATTCAAACTCAGGTATTTTCCAAAAGCAGGTTCTTTCCAGTTTAGACTAGAGGCTCAGAACCTCACATCCTTAAAGAAGCTTCAGGGATTCCTGAAACAATCAAGCACTTTGTACTGCACCACCCCCTGAGAATTTTTTTAATTACATTTTTAAAATAATTTTTAATATTTTAGTCACAAATAGCACAACTTCTTTATCTATTTTTAATTGAGATTCCTTATCACATTTCCTCCCAAAAAAGTGAATGATATCGCACTGAACTCTGACATCCAGTGCATTTGAAGAAAACAAAGTGAAACATTTGTTTTAAGATCCTTGCACTAACTTAGAATTAGCCACCAATACAGCAAAATATAGGGTCTGGCACAAATAACACCCCTTTTTTATTACAAAATTTTTATTACAAAATCATAAGCATGTAATTCTGTAACATAACAATATCACACTGAAGCATACCATATGACATCTTAAGTGAAATATTCACATTAAAATTATAAATTATTACACCAATATTATTACCCTATGGACCACACTCAAGCAGGTGTTTCTCCTGCTGGACCCTGTATAAGAGCATGATTGGTTAGGGTACAGGAACTGGGAATGTGCCCCACCCAGAAGTATAGGGGGCAGGGTGCCCCCAGCATCCACTCAGGTCAGAGCAGGGTTGGCTCTGAGGTCTCACAGTCTCAGGTAGAAGAGTGGTGCCCTGCCCAAGGTCATACGTCTTCTGCAGGTGCAGCTCCCATCCAACCACTGGCCTGTGCAAGGTCACAGCCACCTTAGCGGGACAGCTTAAAGGGCTAGCCCAGCACCAGACCCCTGAGGGATCTATTCAGACCTTTTTTCCTGCAACTGCATCTCAGCCCGACTTCTTCTGCTCAGTCCTCGACCCCCAAACCCCCTCACACTCCCAGGAAATCATCCACATGAAAACCATGAGTCTCGGTCTATTCCTGAAAACCCCTCCTAAGACAGGTGGGTGCACCTCTGTCACTTGGGACTGTGAGACCTGTCACTGAAGAACTATTCTTAAGTGGAAATAATTTTTACAAGTACAACATACAGTGATTTATATATAGCTAAAAATATGTAGTCAAGTACATTACTTAATAATGTACATCTCTCCATAGATGTGTATAGATATTACAAATGTTCACTTTTCTTTAAATTATCATGTTATAGCCTTCAAATAGATTTGCAAACAGTATTCTAATTTTTAAAGCTGAAAAAATTACTTTTTACTAAAAACAAGCATCATTACCTGGGTAGTGTCTTGTTAGCATCAGAAACCACACCTGAGAAAATGCCGCTCTTCGATCCCTTATTACACCACTGCCAATCACCTGTGGCGCCTGCACAAGGCGACAGGGAGATAAGCTCTATTCCAACGCAGATGGCCCATGTCACTGATAAAGCGTCAACATTCAGAAAGGGAAACATATGGAGAGGGCAGTGGCACTTCTGTCCTTGGAAGGACGAGAGGTATCAAGTCAATGTGACAAGCTGTTAAAACTGAATGGTGGATAATGGGTGTCAGAGTCTCTGTTGGACTAATTTTGTAACTAAAATATGTAATGTTTAAGTGTTTGTATTCACTTCCAAGCAGGATACCAGCACTGGACCAATAGCCATAAAACAGTTACCTGATGGTTGGTCCCACCATTGACATGACACCCATCACCCAAGTCACTAGTCACCTTCTCTTGTCACCTCAGTGTTTTGAAGATTACGGAAAGTGCGGAATCACAAAGTCAGAATTATGAGTTGTCCCAGGGACAGAGATGCAGTCTGTCTCTTATGGCTATTCTTCCTTTCTTCCCTGGGCACAGAAATCCTGAGCATCCCAGGTTACAGACCACCTGCAACAGATGCACGTTCCACCAATCCCATGGCTAAGTGTGGCCCTGGACCACGTTTTGACCAATAAGATGTGTGTAGCTTCCTGCAGGTGTCCCCAGGGTGAAGAGACAGCTCCTTCTCTGTCCTTCCTCTTTCCTGCTGGTTAGAAGGGGAATGTGGTGCTGACGTTGCCTTTGTGGATAACAAAGACCATCCTTTGTGCACCAACCTAGAGACTGGGAAGTGGCAAGATGGACTCCTGGAGCCTGGTCACCCTGGTGCCACCAGCCCCAGCCCCAGTACTCTGCTACCTAAGAAAGACTGGTCTATCCTCATAAAATCTCCAGGTTCAGGAAACTTGAAGTGATCTGTCCCAGGCAGATGAACCCAGTCACAATAAAAACAGTCACTAAAATCCCATCATTTCCAGATAGGGCCACACTTAACTTACTTCTGAGAGATGACATAGCTTTACTTTTAAAACCCCCAAAGAGGTGGAAATTACACAGGCATGCTAAGTAAGGCACTTTACCACCATGAAGTGAACTTTCTTCATGATGCCAACCAATCAGGAGCTCAGGAGGTCATCACACAGTCACAGGAATGATGATTTGCTTGCATCCAGACATACAGAATATAGTAATGCAGACATTAATAAAACTGCTTATATTATCATCTTGATTCATTATTTCTTTTTACTATACAGACCAGTTTTTCACACCAGATCATAAAATGCTTGAGAATATAGCTAGATAACAGGGTTTTATACATGATGAATGTTTAGGAAATATTTTTAGATTACTTATTAAAGTTCTGTTGATATTGTACAGTTCATAATTTAATAAGTAAACCTGAAGGGTTTTTTTTCCATAAATGTCCAGCTCAAAGGATGAAGCAACTGAATCAGGTAATTAAAATTAAAAAATTACTCATTTTCATGAGGAGAAAGACAATGACAGAATTTTAGCAACATTTCAATATCATGGAATCCCTCCTCACTTCTCCCCACCTTTGGCCAGAGAGTAAGAAAAGAAGCAAAATTTAGTCTTCAAGTAAAGATTGCAGACTGAACACACATTTAGCATCACCTTATCTGAAAAGCTTGGTAAAACAACAGTAAAAGAATGTTTCAAGGTATAAATCACCAAGGACAAAGAGAACTGGGAAGGACATAGTAGCCACAGAACATTGGGAGCTGGAGAACAGAAGAATGACTAATAACTGGCTTAGAAGACACCAGATTGCATAGCCAATTTGAACCACATAATGTTCAGGAATTGGCACCCTCAGCACCCATGGAGATGGGCATAAACCTGGAGGTGAAAATGTGTAGGTAGGTTGAAAATCTCTTTACAAAGCCATTGGGTCTCCAAATCCTCTCCACTTCTCCAATTCTGGCAGCAAATGCAGGTTTAGTCTCTCGGAAAGGTTAAGCACAGAGTACATCAGGGGACCAGGGGACACCACACGAAGTGTAAGTTTGATGCACAGAAAGCAAGGTGATGTGAAAGCTTTCGTTCTAGTTATTAGTATCTCCTAAGCTCTCGGGTCTCTACAAGTCAAGCTTTTATTCTTCAGTCAGGACACTAGAAGACAATTCTCCAAGGAATCTGAGAAGCCCAAGAAAAGTTATATAAAGCTACTCATATCAGAGATCCCCAGGCAAAAAAGCCCAGCCATGGCACCTAATACTGAGGACCAGGGCCAGGAGCCCAGCTATAAGTCTCAGACTAACTCCAAAAATTAATGAAGTATCAGATCTCTCAAGAGAGACTCTCCAAGTTGGATGACATGTAGAAATGACTTCAAATTATGCCGGGAAAGTGATTTGCCAACAGTGATGCTTCATTTTATATATAAATCGGGGCCATGTGTTATCAAGATTTTTGGCCAAATACTATTCTGGGTGTTTCTGTGAGGGTGTTGTTGGATGACAGTGACATTTCAATCCGTAGACTAAATGAAGCTTATTGCTTTTCCTAATGTGGGTGGGCTTTATCCAATCAGTTGAAGGCCCAAAGAGAACAAAAGAGCTGACCCTCTGCTGATCAAGAGAAAACTTCCCCACTTTCAGATCTGGACATTGGCTTTTCTTCTACCCTTAGACTCAAATTAAAATGGCTCTTCCTCAGCTGTGAGCCTAATGAACTTCAGGCAAGAACTACATCATTGGCCCTGGCTGGTGTAGCTCAATGGATTGAGTGCAGGCCTGTAAACCAAAGGATTGCGGTTCAATTCCGAGTCAGGGCACATCCCTGGGTTGTGGGCCAGTTCTCATCGGGAGACACACAAGAGGCAACCATACATTGATATTCCTCTCCCTCACTCCTTCCCTTCCCCTCTAAAGATAAGTAAATAAAATCTTTTTTTTAAAGAACTTCATAATTGGCTCTGCTGGTTCTCAGGCTTGGACCAAACCATTGGCTTTCCCAGCTCTCCGGCTTGCCAACTCACCCTAAGGTCTTGGGACTTGCCAACTTTCCTAATTGTGTGAGCCAATTCCTTATAACCAATCTATCTATCTATCTACCTATCTACACATCTTACTGTTTCTCTTCCCCTAGAGAACTCTGACTAATACACCAACTTTGGCAGTGAAATATCAGTGCAGTGTGAATCGAGAATAATGACATGTCAGATACAAAAACAAAACAAAACACCAGTTAACTCTTTTTCTCCCTTTTTCAGAAAACTAGAAAAGCAGGCCCTCTACCACAGACACTGGAAACAGAAACAAAGGAGACTAGGGTGTCCCTAGAATGAGGGACTGGGAGGATCCTAGTGGCAATTCTAGAATGTTACTAGTCTACTAGACTAAAACAAAAGGCTCCAATAGAAATGTCTTCCAGGTGATAAAAATTAAATGCTAAATTTATCTGAGTGTATTGAGAGGGGAATCAGCAAATTGGTAGAGGACTTGGGGAAGAGTTAGTAATAAAGTATATTAACAAACAAAATTAAAAGTTCTGCAGTAGAGTGGAAGTGTTTACAATATGCCGCATTGCTCAAGTATTTTGTTTGAACAAAATTTTGCAGCATTTGAACAAACACTGCATTTTGTTTGAACTAAACTTATTGCCTATATTCAAACTTTTTTTGCCAAGAATAATGGCAATTTCATAGACTTCAACCTGATATAATAGATAATTGTAGGAGGGGATGGTAAAAAGTATACAAGTTGGCCAAGGGGAGACATGAAAAAGAGCTATGTCTTTGTCTTCCATCACAGGAAATCAGTCAGTGAGGTCTAAAACTGACAAATCCAGAAACAGTAGGGTAAGCATGTTGCCTAGACACATGGAGGCAAATGAGTAAAGAAAAAACGAAAATGAGGAGAGCTGTCGTGGGAGTGAGGTCCAGTAGATGGGTGGGGAAGAATGTCACCATTCTTGTCCTATGGGACTATTTGAATATTCAAACTAAATTCCTCGCATAACTGTTGTCAAAATTAAACTTAAAGCCAAAACAACTAAACCAGGAGTCAGGGAAAAATACAAACCCTGTTCTTAATGCTGTAACAAAAACAGTTAGAGCTCTTAGGCTTGGTGGATCCGAGGAGAGTTCAAGTCAACAGACTTCCGGTTGGTCAGAGAATCAACTAGATGAGTTCACATCAATTTTTTCCCATGACACCTTTTTTGAACACTCAAAAGACACCGTGCCTATCAAGAGGCACAGGTGTATACATCCAAGCAGAACTTTTACCAAGAAGTATAGTCTGTGATGGTTAAGAAAATAGTCATAGTTAATAATTAAATCAAAATGAAAACCTGAGCTAGGCTAAACAGTAATGGAGAATGGTAAAGGATCAATAAGAAACAAATCATAATTTTACAAAAGTATATTTTTTCCTGTATATTTTGTTTTAAACTTGTTGTCCTACTTAACTGTATTGTTTGTACTAGTGTTATAATTTCTGTGCTTAGCTCCTCTCATTATTATATTTTAAGAAAAAGCACGAGTGTGGAAATACTCTTATTTATTTCCCCATTGACTGAAATTCTGATACCTCCATGGATTCATATTATAGAACAAAAACTAGTGGCCCACCTAAGAAAAGAGAGTTTTTCCAAATTATACATAAAATGTTCAGCAAAAATAAGTTTTCTCTTGAATAGAATAGCAAATGCAAACCTAAAAAGGATAAAAAATGCTATCAACACAAGAGTGCCTCTGTAAATGCAATATAGTAGTTAATTAATCTACAGGAAGTATTTTCACCTTGAGAAGAATGTTTTCAGGGAAATAGTAGAGGCTGGTGACCAGATGCAGAAAGCTGTGGAATATGTCAGAAATGAGGACTTCTCAATACCAGTTGTAGATAACTCTAAGAAATTTAACTATATGAAATAAACAAAATAAGACAGTAGCAGGAAGACATAGGATCAAGAAAGTTTGTTTTTCTGATTTTATTTAAGATGAATTGCCTTTTGGATATGTTTGAAAACTCATAAAGAAAGATCAGCTAGTGGGAGAAATGAGATTCAAAATCCAGTCCATTTGAGTTCAAGTAGGCCATACTCATAAACTCCACGCCTTTGTACCTCACACATGACAATTACCCCAAAAAGGCATTCAATTTCAGGAGTAAGGAAAAATTAGAAAGAAAGATACCCATACATAGTATTTGTCAAGTATCCAACTAAATCATTTCTAAAAAGCTCGATCTGAAGGAGAGAAAAGTGAGATGAGAACTGATCATCAATGGGAGTAAAAGACAGAACACTGTAGTTGAAAAATAATTAAATTTTTAAATATCAAAAAAAAAAGAACTGATCATAAGTGCACACAAAAGGCTGTAGAGACAAGACAGATATGCAGAGAAATGTTCCTGCCAGCCCTTCAAGCATCCCTGTCTTCATAGCAAGAATGCACATGTGTACTTAACATAGCAGACCCCTTTGGTATAGGTTACATTCCCACAACAAAGGGGAAGTCAGTGCAGACAAAAGCTATTAAGGCATCCAGCGGACTCATTCACTTTTGCGTTTCTGAGCCATTTCTTGGCCTCTGCTGAAGGTGCCCCTGAGACATCTCAACCAACACAATGAAAGGTGAAACTACACACAGCAGGTTTGTTAAACCAGGCTAGCACATTCAGAAGGAAATATCACCCCCAAATAGCATTGCCATTAGCAAACAATATAATATTTATTAAGCACTCAACTGCCTGGAGTACCCTCTTGTAACCAGTAAAGCATTAGGAGTTAAAGGCCATAGGAAACATGAATTTTCCTTTTGTAAATGAAAACAGTGAGTTCTTTATAGTTTTTCATAAGCTGAAGTAGTACATGGTCTCTCAGAGAGTTATCATTTTCCACATCACCTCAACACCGAGTCATGCAAGTCCCCAGGGCCCTCGGGAAATGTCACTCTGATTTTTCTATCCTTCGGGTCTTCCTCCAAATCTAAACACAACTCCTCTTCCAGGTGGTGAAAACAGTTGGAAGTAAGTGATGTTGAGGTTATTCATAGGTGGAAGGTTCTATTTCCAGAACATTTAGAGACAGTAGTCAGCCCTCCCAGCACCTGGGAGGTACCTAATCAACACTGGCTGCAGTTATGAATGAGTACCTGGGTGAACAAATGAATGAATAGCATACCACTGAGAATAGAGTGAGGATGAATGTAGAAGAAAGATAAAATCACAATGGAAATCAGGACATCTGGGTTCCAGCCAGGTCAACTCAGAAGAGTCGAGGAACTTGAACTTGCTTCCTTGTTGCTATCCAACTATACAGGCAGGCCAAATGTGTGCCACACACTCTACTCCCTTGGAGCTTTCGACCCAGGGCTGATGACAGAAGGTGGAAACCTGTTCCAGCTCCCTCATCTACTGGGCTGTGGATACCTCCACCTGGATTCTCCCAGGTACTTTCAAACTTAACCTCCAAAATTAAATTCATTATTGCCCCCTCTTTCTTAATGTTTCCAGTCTTCAGTGTTGGATGCACCACTCACTCACCCATCCCGTCAGAAAATCAGGACTCATTCTTGACCTGCCCCTTCCTCTCCCTCTGTGTTCATTCATTCCGTTCTTTAAATGCTCTTATGCCTTCAGCCAGTCTTTCTCCACCTTCACAACCGGGGACATCAGCTTGTCTTACATGGATTATTGCAGCAAACCCTGCCTTTTTATTCTGCTTCCTGCATTGCTCATTCTACCACCCTCCGCCCACTCTTTCCACTCTACTTCTCACTCCTCCTTCGTTACAGAAGAGGTACTCACCTCTTTGCCAGGTCCTCTGAGGCCAGCCTCCAAGCCTCACCACTGCCCATTGGACTTCACAACTGGTGCTCTAGTAAATACTGCATGGTTTGTTGCTGCTCAGTCCCATAGGGTTTTTGGTTTTTTGCCCAAAAATGTTATTTTCTTTGTTGAAGTACATCCCTCTTCTCCCGGATACATCTCCATTCTTCAGGATTAACAGGATTCATTTTCCTCTGGGAAGATGTCCTTAACCTGCACCCAAGGCTGTACTGGGTTGTCCCTCCTCTATACCCACAGAGCATTTTAAGTATCAAATTGAAATTATCTCTTTCTTCAACCTGACCATAAAATTTGCAAAGCTAGGGGACTGTAAGTGGCTTACTCCAATATCCACAGCATCTATACTAATACACCCAGCACATACTAAGAAGCCAATAAATGTTTCTTCAGCAGAAATAAATGATGTCTGGTCATGTCCTAGAAGTAATGCAGTGCACAGTTAGGGGCTGTGGGGGTTATCCTGTGGGCTTTGGGAAGTAGACAGTATGGTCCAAGCAGTGTTCTAGGATGTCATTTCAGTGGCAGGGAAGAAGTGAGTCTGCCTTAGAGATGGCATTTTATTCTACCTGTTTTTCCTTTTATGACTATTATCTCTGTGTGTAATTTGGTACTTATTTGTCTTTATTGTCTTTTCACTCCTGCCTCCCAGTGGCCAGCAAATCTCATTTCTGTGCACAGACTATCCAATACCCAGCATGATGTCTACGACAATCCATGGGCAAGACTTTAGGGTAGAGAAAAAGGCATGTAAAATTACTCAAGTTTTTAGCTTGGGTAACAGTGGACAGTAAGAGCATTTATGACTGCCTGCAACACATTTTAAAATACATCAAGAAATAATAATATGAATTGATTGATGGATAGACAGAGAGATAAACAGAGGCATGATAAAGGACATGGAGAGAATCATTAATGATAGTGTAGGTGGTAATTACGCTGGCATCCACTGTGAAATTCTCTCAACTTTTCAGTATGTCTATAAATTTTTGTGATAGAGATTTGGGATCAGAAACATATTTATGATAAATATAAACTGTTCTCAAATGGAAATGAAGGATGATGAGAACAAGACCAGGGAATGATTCATTTTCTCTGCTAGTTCTAGAAACAATGCCCACTCATGCACAATCCCAGCTGCCACATCCATAAATATGTCAGTGAACCATGTGTACCTTTATCTGCTTCTGATTCAAATGCTTCATAAGTTAAAACACCCTATTTCCAATCACACTGGTAATCCTGAGTTTATTGTATTCACAAAACAGGGTAGAAAGCATGTCCCTGTTGAATCCTCTTATTATTCTTGAAACAGGAAGTTGAGCTTCCCCACCTGCTAATGAAACGAGAAACCTTCTCCCCACCCCCAAAAGGGCTGAAAAAAAGAGGGGCTTTCAATTAGGAGAACTCTTTTGCAAACCTACAAAATACTTTTCTTCTTTCCTAGTACTTGGCAAGAGCATCAGCTCACCCTAAAAATGCTGAAAATTACCTGGGAAAACTTCACGATTGCTCATTAAGAGAAAAATCACATCAGTTGTAAAAAGAGGTGGTTATGTTTTTGTGTTCCAATCTTCTTGATATTTTCGATTTTTAAGAGCTTTCTTCCAAAAATACAACCTAAGTCAATGTACCTATTCTCCCAGTGCCGAAACATGGGCACTTCTCATAACTTTGCAAAGAGAAGGCGGTTGTTTGCTTGGCCCAAGGTGTACACTGACTCTTTCATGCAAGTACATCTTTCTACTCCTGTGGCCAAGTACTTTTCTGTTATTTCCCTGTGTTTGTTCAAGTGGTGAGGAAATATGAAATGTCACACGTTCTCAGCCGAGACCAGACAGTAATCATCAACATATGGAAGCAGTCGTGGCTCAGAGAGCCAGCGTTCTCCCTGCAGGAGTGCTTCTGCCCCACCCAGGCCACTCATTGGTTACAGACCTGGGTAGGTAAGATGAGGTTACCTGTCGGTTCATCTCCCCACTTTCCACATTATCGTAATCTTTCATGGGCATGCGTCCTAAGCAACTAATTCCAGGCTCCCTCAGAAGTGGCAGTGGGGATCCTTTAGCCGTCCTCTGGAGCAGGGAGGCATCGCTGGGACACCCTGAGTGCCTCAGAAGATGCCCACACTACTTGCAAATGGATGTTTATCAATCCAACAAGCACACATCAAAAGGCTGCTTTGTTCTACATGAGATAGTCCCTTACAATACAATGTACTAATTGCAGCCATGGGAAATATATGTATACTAAGTACAGTGCCATTCAAAAAATTGTCTGACTAACTATATCTGGGGGTTAAATGGAACTATGTCACAAAGGCTTCAAGGAGAGGTGACATTGACTCTGTCCTACATAAGAAGACATCTTTCCCACATATGCTACAGGTGAGGGGCATTCAAAGCTGCAGAACACAGACAGGATGTCTGCCCTAATGAAATATTTCTCAACAGGGAATAGGAAGAATACAAGAGGCCAGTGCTCTTTCTAAAGGGGCTGGGAGGGATGGTGCACAAAGGGGCAGAAGGATAGCGGAGTGAGGCACACAGGGGAGTGAGGAACTGCTCGTTGGGGGAGCCTGGCAGCCCCTTCCTTTGCCCACGCACTTATTAAACCAATATTCAGGCTGAGGCAAAGGCACTAGAAATGCAGGGTTGAACAAGTCTGGTGGGATCAGCCTTCATGAAGTTTATGTTGGACGTTGAGGACAATATTCATCACTGAAAGTCTTCACATTTCATAGAAACGAAGCCCTTATGAAGAAGTTGGTTGCTTCCTTTATTAACAGAACAATTTTGATAGATTTCTTATAGGTGACTGAGACCTTCCAGGCAAGTGGAAGAGGCAGAGTAGCATAGATTAAGGAGTCTGAAAATCCCACCAAGGCTTAAAGTCACTGTCAGGAAAGAGTGAAAACAAAGAGATACTTCCCACATGCTGCTCACATCAAAAGCCGTATGAAATATTTAAACAAATAGAAAATTACAGAAAATAATGACACTTTTGTACCATCACCCAGACTGAACACATCTGAAAATATGCTTCATTGGCTATCACAAAGGCAAATGTTGCAGAGAGAGTTAAAATTCCCTTTATATTTCTCCCTTAGCCTCTTACCCTCAAACCCGCTCCAGATATTCCCACTGCCCTGCTGTTGGCCTTGGTCCTTCTTACCCATTATACAAATAAGAGGTGGATTTATTTATTTTTAAGTAGCATTGCTTTCTGTAGTTTGTGAAATTTAAAATAATATTATCACACTGTATATTCCACTCTGCAACTGACTTTTATGTCAGTTTTAAAATTAACCTTTTGAAACTTTTATAGATTTTATCTATCTACTTTTTAGAGAGGGGAAAGGAAGGAAGAAAGAGAGGAGGAGGCACATCAGTTTGAGAGAGGAACATCGGTTGATTGCTTCTCATACACCTTAGTGGGGGATAGAACCCTCAACCCAGGTATGTGCCCTAACCAGGCATCAAACTGGTGACCTTTGCTTTGTGGGACTATGCCAACCAACTAAGCCACGCTAGTCAGGGTAGGATATTTTTTTATTTTTATTTTTATTTTTAATATATTTTATTTATTATATCATTACAGTTGTTCTATTTCCCCTCTTCATTCCCCTCCACCCTGCACACCCCTCCCCCACTATTCCCCCCTTTAGTTTATGACCACGTGTCTCAAGTTCCTTGGATTCTATATTTCCCATACTATTCTTGCCCTCCCCCTATCTATTTTTTACCTACCATCTATGCTACTTATTTTCTGTACCTTCTCCCCCCTTCTCCTTCTCCCACTCCCCTGTTGCTAACCCTCCATGTGATCTTCATTTCTATGGTTCGCTCCTGATCTAGCTGTCCTCTTAGTTTGCTTTTGTTTTAGGTGTGGTTGTTAATAACTGTGAGTTGGCTGTCCTTTCACTGTTCATCTTTTTTATCTTCTTTTTCTTAGATAGGTCCCTTTAACAGGAAATTCAGGAAGCTCAGAGAGGCCCAAAGAAGTTGGACCTGAGAAGGAACACACCTAGGCACCTCATAATTACATTAGCCAAGACTAAAATGAAGGAGAGAATCCTAGAAGTAGCAAGAGATAAGGGGACAGTCACCTACAAAGGAGTCCCCATCAGACTGTCAGCGGACTTCTCAAAAGAGACCTTACAGGCAAGAAGGGGCTGGGAAGAAGTATTCCAAGTCATGAAATCCAAAGACCTACATCCAAGATTGATCTATCCAGCAAAGCTTTCATTTAGAATGGAAGGGCAGATAAAGTGCTTCTCAGATAAGATCAAATTTAAGGAGTTTATCATCACCAAGCCCTTATTTTTTTATTTTTAAGAGATTTTACTTACTTATTTATTTTTATAGAGAGAGGAAGGGAGTGAGAAAGAAGAGAGAAATATCAATTGGTTGCCTCTTGCACTGCCCCAACTGGGGACATGGCCCACAACCCAGGCATGTGCTCTGACCAGGAATTGAACTAGGGAACTCACAGTTTATGGGATAATACCCAACCCACTGAGCCATACAAAGTCACAGCAAGGAGTGGGATTTTTAAGTGTTATTCGAGACAATAACTCCTACTTTTTTATATTTTCCATTTATCATTTATATTAGGGTTCTCCAGAGAAACAGAACCAATCAAAAATATATAACGATATATGTAAGAAGATATTTATTATAGGAACTGGCTCACATAATTATGAACTCCCGAGATCTGCCACCAGCAAACTGAAGAACCATGGAGGCTAATGGTGTAATTCAGGCCGATGTGAAGGCCTGAGCCCTGGGGAACTGGGGGGGAAAGTCCTGGCCTGCGTCTGAAGGCCGAGAACCAGGAGCACCCCTGTCTGAGGACAGGGGAAGATGGGTGTCTCAACTTAAGAAGAGGGAGAGAAATGGCCCTTCCTCCTCCTCTTTGTTCTATTGCAGCTCTGGGTGGGTTGAGAAAGGCCCACCCACACTGGGGACAGCCTTCTGCTTTACTCAGTTTACCCATTCAAATGCTAATTGCTTCTGGAAACACCTCACAGACACGCTCAGAAATAATGTTTTACCAGCTACCTGGACATTCCTTACCTCGGTCAAGTTGACACATGAAATTAACCATCACATTATTCGATTCTTTATTTGGTCTCATTTTTTGCATTCTCCGAGATGTCTACATTCTTATTTCACTGCTGCTTTACAATATACAAATTATGTTTTTATTCCAGTATTTAATATCAAAATTTCATAATTTTCTAAAAAGTCTATAATTATTCACTAATTTTCCTCCCCATAAACAAGAAAAGAATATCATCATGTTTTAAACCATTCTTTTAAAGCCTAATATTGATCTTCTTTTGTATTATCTAGACATTGTTTTATATTTTTAAGTTATTTTTACCTTTATTGAATATACTATGGTACTTTTTAAATTCTATGTTCCCTATTTTGCTTATATCTATTCCTTCATCCTGGACTTATTTTTCTTAATTTTTTTGAAATACATCCTTCATCGGTACTATCAGTAAAAGCTATGAATGGTAAATGATCTTAATCTTTGTCTGAATTTTTTAAATTTAAGCCTCCCTTTATAATGACAGCTTACTTGGGTATAAAATTATAAATTGACAGTTATTTTCTCTCATCACCTTGGAGATATCATTCCATTGCCAGTAGCATCTATTCTGATCAAGAGAAATTACTGTCAGGACATTTTTCATTATTTTGTTAGTTTACTTCTTTTCTCTGTTACCTTTAAAATTGCTCTTTTTAAACTTTATATTCTTCCATTTTACAATGATAATTTAGATTTAGATTTATGTTTATTTATCTACTTAGTTCTGCTGTCTTTTCTTCAACTCTGGGGAATCCTCAGTCACTAGAGCTTCAAAAATCTCTTCTCTACCATTTTCATAATTTTTATTCCTTTATAGCTCCTTCTGAATTTAGATAAATTACTTAGTATTGTCATCCAGTTTACTAATTGTTTCTCAGCCTTGCCCAGTCTGGGGTATATTCCAGCTGTTGGGTGTTTTAGATTTACGATTATATTTTGATTTTCCAATTTACTTCAGAAAATATTTTTAATGTACACATGTTCTTGGTTCACTAATAGCCTGATTTTGTTCATATTTTCCTCTACGTATCCCTGCTCATCCCTCACATATTTTCTGCGAGTCTTTTTAGATATTCTGAAAATGTGTACAGATTTTGCAGTCCTCCAGTTCCCTGAAACCCAAAGCAGTTTGTTCTCCTTGCCATTTTGAAACATAAATAGGATTTGTGGAGAAATTATGCAAACTTTCCCTGGAAAATAAAAAGATTTCTAAAAAACCCACAGGCAAACTTTTGAAAAGCCAAAATCAACCAGCTCCATTTTACATGGAGAACTTTCTACACCTCACCGTAAAATCATGTGGATGATTAAATCCACTAAAGCTTAAGAAAATCAACCTACCACACTTCACCAAGGAATATTCATACAAACACATGTGTGTATATACATATATATACATATGTGTGTATGTGAATGTCTACAACACATGAACAAGAATAGCATCTTCATGCAACTGAAGAAATAAATTGATGAGTGAGAGAATTTAAAGAATAATTATTTTTAGATAATTGGCACTTACTCTCTAAAAGTAAACACAACTTATATTTTTCCCAACACAACTTGCTCTCAAGACCCTGTGAATTTGAAATACTATCCTTGGAATGCCGCCTTCTATTTTGATTAACCGCCTGAGTCTCTGCACAAATCCCCCCACCTCTGTCTGGCATCCTCTGACTCTTGGCCTGCCTTCATTGCTCGCCTCCATCAGAACAAGTACTGGAATTTTTTCTTCACAGGTCCGGCCTCCATCAACCTGAGAGTCATCGAGGAGCAAGGATCAAGTGTCTTTATCTCTGAAACCCAGCCTAGCCTCATGCTGGATACATGATAGAATGCAATGCAATTCTGATGAATAAATAAATGACTGAGCAAACAAACGAACCAATAGATGGAACCCATGACTAGAACCACTCTGCAACATCTTTTCAATCACAGCATGAAGCAATAAATAACTTCTGCTCTACCAAAAGAGTCCTCTGCTCACACAGTCTAAAAGGGCTTCTGCAAAAGCACTGCTAACTTTCAGTGTGAATGCCATGGTCCTTCCAAAATTAAAATAGGCACCCCTCCCCGGACAAAAATCTCAGCCATTTTACACAAGCAAATAAACACTCGAATGACATGTTTTTCTATTAAAAACTCATGGGCCTTAAATTTCTTTTTAATCACAGGCTTTAGTATTATTACACGTGTTCCATTAACAGGCATATCCAATGAATTCCCTTTCATAAACACTAGTAAGTTCAGTGCAAACCAGCCAGGTGATTAATTTATAATTCTTGACACATTAGGGAGGTGTGTTGGAGGTAAGAGGTAGCAAGCGAGTCCTAGGATGGACTGCCTTTCATGCCAACGCCATGGACACACACAGAGAAGGGCACATGCAGACACCTGAGCCCACGCACACACACACACATGCCACCCATGAACACCCACTGTGCTGAACTGGCATTGGATTTGAACTTGACAGACCAATGCCTGAAGGCAAATAACTGAGCCTAAACTGTTGCAGGTTCCTTTTCCCATAAAAATAATAATAACGAATAAAAATCACTGGAGCTTGGCCAGAGCCTAGTGCAGCATGATTTCTAAATTCAGCATCCTCTTTCCCCACACACATGCTCCCCGCTTGCGGCACCACCTCCTTCACACCTTCTTAGTCAGGTTACTGTACCCGGAGTAAAAGGTCATTCAATATCTCCTTCAATCCCCAACCCCTAAAGCTTTCACCCTAATCCTCAGAGGTGGAGATTTACTCCGCAGGAAGGAAAAGAACTTCACACTGGAACTGAGCAGCCGATAACTTTGCTGTGTGATTTTTAGGAGACTCAGTGCCCCTCTCTGTGCTCCGTGAGTAAATTTCCAAATGAGTCAGTGATGTTGGCTGTGACGGCTTCTTTTCCTTCCCCCCTGTTTTTATGTAGCAGTTTAGATACTGGACTCTGAAGCCAGACGAATAGGGTTCAAATATCAGCCTTTTATTTGTCTGCTAAATAGCGATGATGATTGTTATGATAATAAATACTGTTTCATAGGGTGACAGTGAGTATTAAATGATATATCCTATGCAAATGTGTACAGAAGGGCCTGGAAAGCCCTATATAAAGAATAGCTGGTTTGTACAAATTTAAAAATGACTTCCAAAGTCCATACCACTAACACTTTCTATCTCATTTCTATATTTCAGAATAAGAGTGCAATAAACAAAATTCCAAGAGTTAACATTTATTCCTGGTCTCAGGAAGGGACAGTTGTTCTGCCTAATCCCTAAAAGCTGTGACGCTTGGACCTTGCAGAGCAATTAGGCCTGTGAGTGCTGCCGGCGCAGCTGGGAAGACGAGGACAGGAACGGGAGGAGAGCCACGGTCAGGACTCAAGTGCGCTGGCAACGCCAGGGGAACTCACACAGAGCCTTGGCCACACAGCTGCTGGCAGCATCCAGCCCTCTTCATCTCTCAATTTCATGGTCACCAAAAATCACACATAAAAAGCCCAGTGACTAAATGAATATGGAAACTGAATGGCTTTAAAAACCCCGAGATGTGGTCAGTCTGGGTCACCTGCAAGTCGTGCTGTGGCATCCCAGAAGGATGGAGGGCTGGTCCTGCAACCTTTGCTGGGACGTGGAAAAGGGAAGAAAACATTATTTCAACCTCCGGAGCTTTCGATGCAGAAACCTTCACAGGATCTAAGTCCAGGACAGAAAAACAAACAGAGTTCAAATTACTCAATCTTCCAATATCCTAGTTCAGAAGGAGATTTCCTCCTAAATGAGTCACTGGAAACTGCTCTTTAAAAAGCAGGTATTTATTTTTCTCTTATAAAAGTTTGAATAAATTGCTTAGTAATAACAAGGGAAAAAATAACAGTGATGTAAACTAAGGTGAGAGGATTAAACAGCAGCTGGTAATCCTTGATCTGTGCATTCACCTCCTTCTTTATTCCTCACCTACCCAGAGCACCGTCCCGGGAGCCCACAGTGTCCGCTGAAGAGCTGTGTGTCCTGAGAAATTTCTTAGCCACTCTGGGCCTACGTCACCACATCTTCAATGAGGACATTACGGCCATTTTTCCCTCTGTTTGATGGTTTTAGGCCGTCATGCACCAGCTCCCACCCTCCGTCACTGGGTTTCCAGTGATGTGCTTAACACCCTCACACATCCAGCTTCTCACATGTCTTCCTCAGAATGGCCAAGTGATGCCAGCAGGTGCCCTCAGAAGCAGGCAGATGAGCCAGGGCTCAGTCAAGGTGGAATGAAAAGGGGGGCTGAGAGGATGCCAAGCTGTGACACCACCCTCTGAAAACTACAGCTTACCCATAGGCCTGTAACAGGGTGAACCCTAGTTTAAATCATGGCCTTCGGTGACTAATACTCTATCAATACTAGTTCATCAGCTGGAACACATGTACCACACTAATGTAAGAAGTTAGTATTAGCAAAACTGGAGTGGGGGGTAGAGGTGGTATATGGCAACTTTCTGTACTTTCTGCTTTGTTTATCTGTAAACTTAAAACTTCCCTAAATATAGTTAATCAAAAATTTTTAAATACAGGTATCCCCATCTCTAGTGCACTTAATAAGGTATCTTGTCTTAGTCAGCTGGGGTTTCTATCACAAGTCACCACAGATGGGGGCGCTTTCACAACTTATCTCTCACAGTGCTGGACAATGGAGGTCCAAAATCGGGGTGCACTTGGTCAGGGCCTGGTGCCTGCCCTCTTCCAACTTTTCTTTGTATCCTCGTATGGCCGCCTCTTTGGCCTCTTCTTTTCTGGGCACTAAATCCCTCTATGAGATTCACAATATGATTATCTTTCAAAGCCCCCACCTCCTATACTGTCACATTGAGAGTTAGATTTTTAGCACATGAATTTGGAGGCACAAAAACATTCAGTCCATAACACTATCTTATCCACAATGCTTTTTAAAATTTTTTATTGTTGACATTATTATAGATGTCCCCATTCCCTCCCCATCTTTGCCCACCCTTACCTAGTCCCTGCCCTCCTTCCCTCTGGCCATCACCACACTGTCATCTGTGTCTATGCATCATGTACATATGTTCTTCAGCTAAATCTCACTTCACCTTTTTTTATCCAGTCCCTCCTCCCTTCTGACAGCTGTCAGTCTGTTCCATGTGTCCATGCCTCTCCTATTTTGCTCATCTGTTTATTTTTTTCATTAGATTCCACATATAAGTAAAATCATTTTGTCACTTCCATGTCACTCAGAGCTGTCTGATATAGCATTATTATACTTATATTGATGTTTATCATTGGTCCCCATCCCATTTCTGACATTAGAATGCAGAGTTCCTGTGTCTTTTGTTTACTGATATATTCCCCAGAATTGCCTAATATATGTGTATAACTGACAATCAGTAAACACTTTCTGAATGAAGGAAGGAATGAATGAATGAATGAATGAATGAAGAACTTGAGTAGCCTAACATTCTTTGGCAGATTAAGTGGAAGAAAAAGAACCCAGTGGGGCAGGAAATAACCCTTAATTGCAAAGGAAAAGGGTGGCAAAAGTTTAAGTTGGCGACTACTCTTCCCCCAAAGCTAATCAACTCTCCCTTTCCACACTCCACACCATGAAATCAGCAAGAAGTTAATGGGAAATATCAGTCACCTAAAGCCAACTGAACAGCCAAAGTCAATGGCCAGAGGCACAAATTACCAAAAGATGGCAACTTGGGCAAATTTTGGCCATGTTTCCAGATGAGGATCTGGCAACTGAGATGGTGGTTCCTACCTGCCCTGGATTCCCAGAAACCCGTGCACATGGGGAAGGACAGGAGCGCTGCTGCTGAGAGAAAGCATAGTGCAAGATCACACGTTGAGGGCTTACACGGGAAAGGCAGTGCTCTCAACGCTCAACGTGAATTGACAACTGAGGCATGCAATCCTCACAGCATCCCTGGGAAAGAGAAGCACTGTTACCCGCACTGTAGCTGAGACAATGTCAGATGCTCACCTCACAGCTGTATTTTCTTCCAACACACAAGAAGGGCACGTTTCCCACCACCACTTCCCTTGATTCAAAAAAGGACCCAGTGCCTGGATTCTGGCTGATGGGAGGTGGGCAGAAAGGATGCAGCTACTTTCAGGTGTGGCTCCTCACCTGCATGCACAGTCTTCCACACTCTCCCTCATCAGACAGTGAAGTAAGAGAGTGTAAGTGTGTCAAGCCACTGAGAACTCTCTGCTACAGCAACTGGCATTAATTATGGGCCAATACAACTATTTTGCAGAGAGAAAACTGAGGCACAGCTTTAGGAACTTCCCCAGTTGGCATTGGAGCTAATGTTTAAACTCAGGCAGCCAGTCTGAACCCATGAGCTTAATCCACTCTAAGTGTAGGCTCTGGGAGGTGGAGGGTGGCAGGGGTGCAGGCAAAGTCACTTTATTCAGTGACATTCTCTGACACCAGGGAAGTCACAAAGCCGACATCAGGAAAAGTCTCACACTTCCAAGAACTGTGGGCAGGCAGAGCAAGCAGGTTTTATAGAATGAGGCCGCCCAGGCATTCTGTGTCTACATACAAGGAACATACTTAATTTTGATACAGATGGTATAAGGCATTTTCTGTTCATTAACTGCCTCGATATAAATTTATGGTAAGAATACTTGTCTTGTATTTCATATAGTCCCAGAAGTACTAGGAAAGGGGATTTAAGCCACCCAGCAACACTGCATGAAACTAATTAACTGGCAGAATTCATAAATGCTTACTACATCGTGGTATTACACACAGAAGAAAAGAAGGTGGTAGAAAAGGACAGAGGAAAATGTCTGTGGAAAAACGGAAGTAAACACTGGCTCATACTCAGTCTGTGCCAAGCAGCCGAGAAGGAGTGTCTGTGTACCTAACTCCATTCTGTCATTCTGACAACACCGTGAAAGGTGCATCATTACCCCTACTGTATAGATGAGGAAACTGAGGGTCAGGGAGGCAAGAAACTTCCCAAGAATCTCTAACTCATGTGGAATAGAAAAGAAAAATCAAGATCAGTGTTGACTGATTAGAGTCCAGGCTTTGGCACAACAATCTCTGGCACCACAATGAAGCTGTTTTTAACTGAAACACATTGTGACAGGAAGTAATCTTGTTGGTTATTGGGATGTGTAATTTTTTCCTTGACATCCCATGACAAATGCTATGAGGCAAAATAAATAATAAATACTATGGTATAAAGCCAGTATATCTTATGTTACATGATAAGGAAATATGAAAGAGAAAAGATACTATATATATACATAAATATTTATAAAACAATAAGGAAGAAATGCACACGACAATTACAGTTGTTACCTCTGTGACTGGTCGTGTGGTCATAGCTGGTGTGTATAACTGCCTACTTTCAGGACCCATTCCATTTCCCTCTGCCCTCAGCAAGCCCCTCAGCTGGTCACCTGGTGAAGTGACCTAAACCTTTATTCCTGAAGCGTCCAGGCCATCAGTAGTGCTGCCTTTGGGGCCTTTGTATACCAGACATACTCTTCCCTACCTCCATTGGGGAGTCACAGTCCCTTTTCCCTTTGGTAGTCCAGATCAGTCACTCCGGCCAGCACAGTAATTCCCCCTTTGCCTCTTGATTAAGTTAGAAGGAACCCAAAGTGACTGGGTAGCAGTCTCTGCTTCCTTATCAATGGAGTCACCATTGTGTCTCCCGGTAGAAGCATTTCTCTCTCTGGAACTAAGATGTCTAGGCCAGGAGAACTAAGGGTCATGGGAACAGGAAGCACACATTTTGCCAGTGGGTCACTAGAGGTCATAGTAAGTGGTCCACTCCCATTTCTACCCCTTGATTCCTGGACCCGTGAATCCTGGCTATGGCTGAAACAGCACCATATGTTAGATGCTGATTCAGAAATAGACATCCTGCTGGAGAGCCTTCCAAAGCCCTAAAGATATTGGCACCTTATTGGCACTGCAGTTGTGTCTTCAAAATGCTGTCCTACCACGTTGTCAAACCAGCTTATTCAGGATAGTGAGGTCCATGGTATGGCCAGTGAATTCCATGATCATGGGCCCACTACTCTTTCTTTTGCTTGGAAGTACATCCATTAATCAGAAGTAGTGCCATGTGGAATACTACGGCCGTGATTATGGCATTCTGCAAGTTCAGGAGTGGTTTTTGCAAAAGCATTGAGTGCAGAGAAGGCAAATCTACAGCCAGAGTAAGTGTCTATTCCAGTAAGAACAAAATGCTGTGCCCTCCATGACAAAAGGGGTCCAAGCTCATCAACCCGCCACCAGGAAGCTGGTAATCACCCTGGGCAATGGTACCATGCTAGGAACTCTGTTGTCTCTTCTGCCATCAGATCAGGAACTCAGTGCTGATCACAGCCAGGTCAGCCTTGGTGAATAAAATTGTGTCACCAAGACCAGGCATAACCTCCATCTCTGCCACCATGGCAACATGTTCACGAGTCCACTGGGAGATAAGAAGAGTGACCAGGGAAAGAGGCTGATGGTGTTCATAGAACAGGTCATCTTCACCACTGGTTTATTAAAGTCCTCTGCTGAGGTCACTTTTAGGTGAGCCTTCTTATGGGACATGAACATCTTTACAGTTTTTGCCTAGTCACAGAGGTGTCTCCACAGATATATTCTCCAAGTGCCCTTGTCACCAATTCTTTAATCATGTTCAAACCAAGTCCCTGACCATCACGTCAAACCATTGTCCATAACCCATGCACTGGCATACAGTCACACATCTGGCCCTTTCTCCTTCCAAGCAGGGTGAACCAGAGGGGAGCTGCTCAAAGTCCTGCCCATGGGGAGGACATTCCTTCACCACTCTCTTTCAGGAATGTCCCAGAGAGGGGCTACAGCTGCCTCTGTCCAGGTTTAAGGGCCTGCATATCATCTAGAACCTTCTGGTCCTAGAAGATTTGGTAAACCAAATCTTCTCTTCCTCTGTCCACGGGTCACAGGGAATTCTCTGTGTGGCCACAGGTGCAGGCTAGGAGAGAGAAGGCAGTGTACCGGCATGGGCACCGTGAACTCTGGGCCACTGCTCCCTGAAATAACTGACCTGTGCTTTCAGGGTCTGCTCAGATCCACTCGTGTCTATACCACTTTTGTTGGATGGTGCAGTGTGGGCTGTGCACCCACAAATTTGTGACTTACTGGGTCAGATAACACCCAAATCATGACTGGCAGCTCAGGTTGAATAGTAACTTGGTAGACTATGATTAAGCACTCAGTAGTGAGCCAAGAACTATTTCTCAAAAAGAGAGTAGTTATCTGTGGAAGCAGGGCTTTGCTCCAAAATCCTACAGGCCTGTGCTGTGACTAACCTATAGGGGCCGCCAAAGGCTCCAAACAACCTACAACCTCCCTATCTGCCAGCACTGGAGCTGCCAGATTATACGGACCAAGCGACAGAGCACAGCAGCCCACACCTGCCACAGAGCCTTCTGTTAGTCTGGGCCCCACCCCAAACTAGAAGTTTTTCAGGTCACTTGGTAAATGGACTGGAGGTACACACCCAAATGAGGAATATGTTGCCCCCAGAATTCAAATAGACTCACAGGGCATCGTGCCTATTTTTTCACTGTCAGATGGTGGATCAGCTGCAACAACTTATCTTTTATCTTAGAGGAAATATCTTGAGATGCCCCACACCACCAAATCTCTAGAAATTTCACTGAGATAGAAGGCCAAGAATTTGTGTCAGATTTACTTCCCACTCTCTAACAGCAAATGTCTTGCCAATCAGTCTGGAATAGTAGCTACTTCTTGCTCCCTGGGTCCCATCAGTACAGCATCATCCATACAATGAGCCACTGTGGTATTTGTGGGAGGGAACAGTGATCAAAATGCTGTGAACTAAATGATGACACAGAGCTGGAGAGGTAATACATCCCTGAGGTAGGAAAGTGACAGTGTGTTGCTGGCCTTGACAGCTGAAAGCAAGCTGCTTCTCGTGGTCTTGATTAACAGGCAGTGAGGAAGAAGCACTAGTCAGGTCCATTGCTGCATACCGGACCTCAGGGAATGTGCTAATTTGCTCAGGCAATGAAACCACATCTGGTACAGCAGCTGTGATTGGCATCACCATCTGGTCAAGTTTACGATAATCCACTGTCATTCTACAAGATCCATCTGTCCTCTGCACTGGACAAACAGGTGAGTCAAAGGGGGATTTGGTGGGAACTATCACCCTGCATCTTTCTGGTTCCTGGTGGTGGCACTAATCTGCTCAGTCCCTGTGAAAATTTGGTTATGCTTTTGGTTTGCTATTTTCCTGGATGGAGGCAGTTTCAGTACCTTCCACTTCCTGCCATAATAGCCTTCACTGCACAGGTCATGAGACCCAGGTGGGGATTCCTCCAGTTGCTGAGTTTATCTATTCCAACTGTGCACTCAGAACTGGAGAAATAGCTGGAGGACCCACTGGACCCACTATAAGATGGGTCTGAGCTAAAACCCCATTGGTCTCCTGACCTTCATAGGCCCCTACTCTGACTAGTAAGTCTAGGACAAGTGTCAGTTCAAAGCCTGTGTTCAGTAGTTCCTGAAAGTTCTGATTATTCCTTTTTCCCTGATGTGCACTTATCCTGGTTAAAAGTCACAGCCTTACGGCTGAGGGAAAGACTAACAATATACATTTTGGGTAGTATACTGGGATCCTTCCTCAAGAGGGTTTGGTCCCCCTTTCATCCAAGGGGTTTGGGGTCTGTAAACCAGCTCAAGGCCATGACTTTGTTTTTATGACTCAAGTTCAACTTTTATTCACTTGACCTAGAACTTTTCTGCTTATGCAAATCAAGTAAGAATTTGATGGGCTTCCTACCTCTTTCACTTATATACAGAAGCACCATGATCAAGTTTCCAATGCCATTGGTCTGCTCAAGTCAGAGTACTTTGATTGCTGATTTGACTCTGCTGTCCCTTATGGTGACATAGCTCTTCCAAGATGCCAGGGCTCACCTCACACATTCATATCTTCATGTCCTGGTCAACGCTACATCTTCTGAATCCTCCTGGTAAGGATGAGTAGGTCTTCAATCTCCCTAAGCCTTTGAATTCTTCCACCCACACTGAACAAGCAAGGTCATCATTTCTAACTCGCCCACTATGTACCCCATTTTCATGTCTGTGTTTCATCTAAGCAGCCAACCAAACTGTTAGAGCCCTTCCTAATTCCCTGAGCTACAACACTAAGTACAGAATCTCTGCTTAGTTGGCCCATACCAATACGTCCAGCCTAATCCAGCTTTAGGAACCTTCCACCATGATCCCATACCCTTAACCTCTGTTCCCACACACTCTCCCATGTTTATGTCTATATACCTTAGAAAACTCAAGTCACTGCTTATAAGTGCATCATGCCTCCTTACAGGTAACACTTTGCACCTCAACTTTAGGCCTAGAAACAAAGAGGGGTGTTGGGATGGGTCCTAAGAAGAGCAGCACTGTCTTGCATAGCAACTGCCCCAGGGGAGGCCTTGAGTGGGGGTTTAATGCGCATTGCCTCAGGAAACCTTCCCCTTCAGGTTAGAATGGAGAGGCCCCTCCCACAGGAAATGGACAGGTCACTGCCCCTGGGATGGGGAGGCCTCTTCCACTGACAAAAAATACTCATTAGAATTTAGCACTGTACTACCCTCAGCTTCATCAGGGGCTTCCCACATGTCCCCATCCCAGCTTACAGGACCCCATTCTGTCCCAGTCCATGCTGAGAAGTCAACTTTCCTTTTAATCCAGCTGACTGCAGGATGAGGTCGGGCATTTATTTTTCATAAACCTCAGCCCTGTGACTGCAGGAGTTAAGGGTGTCCTTCACAGCATACACAGAAGCTCTTGAGTCACTCAGCAGCACTGGAGCTGGGAATCTGAATCCCTGGCCTCATCCTTTTCTTTCATCACTTGGTCCAGCAACATTAGGGGCAACTGGCCAACTCCACTGCATTCATGAGTTTTCTACAAATGTTTGAACATATCACATACACGGTCGCCCAGATCCCTGCTTCTTATAAGCAGGTGTTAAGGAGTATCCAATGCAGATGTTTTGCATGTCTCTATTGACAGATCATGCCATGGACTATCAGTGCTTTTTACTGCTGGAAACAGTCATTACCATCTCTCAATCCAATCAGCTTCAAGAGCCAATTCCAGAAATCCAAGAACCAATTCAGAAAATGCATCCTGAACATTCTGTTCCTTGAATCTCTCTTATCTGTATTAGTCAGGGTTCTCCAGAGATTTATTATAAGAAATAGGCTCATATGGTTATGGAGGCTAAGAAGACCAGACCCAGGAGAGCAAATGGTATAGTTTCACTACAAGTCAAATGATCTGAGTACCAGGAGACAAAATGGCGTAAGTTACAGTCCAGGGCCAATTCCAAAGGCAGGAGAACACTGATGTCCCAGATCAAAGACAGACAGAGAGAGAGAATGCCCCCTTACTTTGCCTTTTGTCCTGTTCAAGTTTTCAATGGCTTGGGTGAGAACCCATGCACACTGAGGAGGGCAGTTTGCCTCACTCAGTCTACCAATGCAAATGCTAATTTGAAGGTCTAGAAAAACCTTCACAGACACACCCAGAACAATGTTTAACCAAAAATCTGGACACCCCCTGACTCAGTCAAGTCAAGTCGAGACATAAAATTAACCATCGCAATTCCCGACACATAGCAGAATGTCGAGACATAAAGACATTTGAGGAAGCCTCTGTGACACTCTATACCTTGCTCTCGTGTTCAATACCCACTGACTAGACCCTCTGGTTCCCAATGTACCCTCCCCATGACTTCAAATTTTCTTCTATAATACCTGAGATTTCATCATACGTACAGTTGTCCACAGTTAATGTCCTGAATAGGTTCTGCGACTTTAAGCAAAACAGTATATAATGAGAGCAATTTTACCACAGGCTCATTGGTACAAACAAGGGTTAAGTTCCTACATCAGATTATACCAAATGACAGTAAATGAAATGATGTTATTCAGGGACCTTCTGTACTATGACTGAACCAGAGCAATGTAAGCATAACAAAAGCCACAACTGGTGGGAGCTTTCTATATGCCAATACTGTATTAAAAGTGTTACTGGTTTGTTATCTCATTCATTGTCCCAACAACCTAATTAAGACAGTGTAATAATTAGCCCTCATTTAACAGCTAGGGAAATTGAACCTCAAATATATAAACTAGAATACCAAATACTCTAAAACCCAAGAGTTAATTTCAGAGCCAGCATAGTTAATCTCTCCATTAGGATGTCTCCTAATAAGTCCTCCAGGTGAAGAAAGGGTGAAGGTGGACGCAGAGAGGTCAGCTCCATGGCCAGAATGTTTTATGATTAGACTGTGAGTCTTAGAATAGAAGTGAAAGTTCTAGAGTTGAAGAGTACTAGAAAGAGACCATTCTCCACCTGAAAACAGAGAGATGAGATAGGAAATCCTAGTTCTAATAACAGAGGAAGATATTGAGGCCCTGATGAGGGGTGGAGAGAGGGAGGAATGCAGGAGAGCCCTGCAGAGAGGGCAGTGGTGTTGTCTTCAGCACTGAGCTGGGCAGAAGCAGGAGTCTCCCTGGATGGTTGCTCTCATCAGCAGAACCGGCTGAGTGTTTCCTACCCACTTGTGTCCTTCACTCACGTGGCTACACTACCCACCTGTGGCATGCAGCGTTCTTCTCTGCATTTTGTAGGTGAAGAAACATGAGTTGGTAGGGAAGTTAAGGAACTGTCCGAGATTCAGTGGATAAAAAGTAATTGTTTTAAGCAAGACATTAAATCTTGTATGGTGCTGTTCTGAAGAAAGTGGTGTGAAATTTTGTATTTCAACACCCAAATCTAATGGTTTTTCTCATCTGGGGATTCGGGGCACTGACTTCCATCTCTGAGTGATCAGCTCCCTTGCTGCAGATGGTTGCTGGTGGCCCTGGTGTGGAAGAGCTGCAGAATCCTGGGCTGGGGTCCTGGACAGCATGGGCATCACAGCAGGGACCACAGGGTAGGATGTGCTGGCAACAACCTTGGAAAGCAGTAGGGCAGGGGTGTCAAACTCATTTTCTCCGGGGGCCACAATAGCCTCACAGTTGCCTTCAAAGGGCCAAATATAGAGTTCCTGGTCCCCAGTTAAGGAGTAAGTACATGTATACAGTCCTAAAATCACATTCAGCCCTATGAAGTCAACCATCTCTAACCCCATCATGGGGCCCCACCTCATAACCTCCTCTAATCTGAGTCAACACTCAAAGGCCCCAACTCCTAATCCATCACACTGGACAGCAGAGTGGTAATGTGTGAATCTGAGGCATACAAACATTCAGTCCATAACAGTGGGGACTCTGCAGGGGTCAGAATTCTGGTAACAACAGCAGCACCTCATGTGCAGATGTGTGTATGTGTGTGCTTGTTCACACGTACGCAGTGCTGCTCAGTAAAGAACATTCACGTCCAGTATCTGACTGGGGTGCAAGCTGGGAGGGGCAGGGCAGGAGTTATCATCAAATGTCAGGAAAGAGAGAACAGAGGCTGACTCAGGTGACAGGAGCCACCCGAGGCCTCCCAGATAGAGGATGTATCAGAGTTAAGATGCAAACTCCAGCTAGCTCTTTTTCCCTAGTTCAAAAATACTTTCCCCAGAGCTGGAATCTGAGAAATTGGTGCGAAAAGGGAGAACTGGAAGTGGGGAGGCAGAAATAGGGAGGGAAAGAGGTGCGGGAGAATGTATTTGCAGTTACCGGCTCAGACTCTGGCCACTGATGTCTACCAAGGGGCAGCGTGTTCCTTAAGTGCTTGGGTCAGCTCTAGCCCCGCCCCATCACTATGGGCAGCGCAGCCGCGTTTACAATGCTTAGGATGCTGTGGGGCGGGCACACCGGTTGCCTCAGTGAGACAGCGACGCCCTTTCCCTTTGGATTCTTTTCTTGGTGCTCATCATGAATGATGAAGAAACCAGGATATTCGCAAAGCTCTTGATCCCCAAGGCCAATGCACTTTTCTGAGAGGCAAGGATGGTGGAGTTGGGGGGAAGGGGACCGGTGCAGCCCCACTTCTGATACTGGCTCCTCCACTTCCAGATAAATGGGTAAAGCTGAGTGAGTCTTGGTGTCCTGATCTGGAAAATGGGGGAAGGGGTAAGAGGTGGGAATAAATGAGATAATTCAACCTATGTTTTGTCACGTGTTTGCTGTAGTGCTGGGCACCCCGCTTCCCCGCCAGGTCGCAAGAATCTAGCTGTGCACAGCACAGGCATGAGCACTGTCCTCCTGGAGCTGACCAGGTGGGAAGGTGGGCAGACTGTCCTGTGAGCACGTCCAATAAATGTCACCACTGAAGGAAGGTCAAGGAACCAGCAAAGAAGCATTGAGTTGTTTCCACTCCTTATGCTCCCTCGCCCAGCCTTGCTCTCCTCTTCCTGTTAAGGACAGCTAGAATAAACAAAACGAAAAAGGACAGCAGAATCTCTTTAGATTTCACATTTAGGACAATGAGGAGAACTTAAAGTACTGGCAAAGGCCCATTCGGCCAGCACATAACTCTGCCTTTCGACTTTGTATTTGAGTTAAGAACCCTATGGCCCTCCTTCCTCCACCTCCAACACACAGATTAATGACTAATTCCCCCAAAGGAAAATACCTGTCTGTGAGATGCCACTGTTTCAGCAAAGGGTCAGACGGTGAATATTTTAGGTTCTGTGGACCAAGGGGTGACATTGAGGCTATTGTGGAGGCGCTGATGTCACAAGAGAAAAAAGTATTTTCCCACAAATTTTTTGTTGTTAAAACTCAAAATATCAGGAAAACTTGAACACTTTTTTGGTAATATTTGTGTGAGAAGAATGTAATTCTTTTTCAAGAGATAACATTTGGCGTCACTGGCATTCATAGTTGGTGTTCCCTGTTATTAAATTCAAAACCCATTGCAAACTTTCATCTGTGAGTGCTCATCTATAACGACATTTTAAACATTTCATCTTGGTAAGTGTACTCTTCACCTGATTTGTCTTTTTTAACCATTTAAAAATGTATAAACCATCTTCAGCTCATAGTGCAGGCAAACACAGAGAGGAGGCACCCTGACCCCACTCCCACCCCCACCCCAAAGTTTGCCAACCTCTGCAATGTACCTGCAGGGCCTGTCCTGTCAGCCAGACTCCTAGTCACTGTCACTTCCTGGTCAGAACACTGCCGCTTCCACCCTCAGTTCCAGGAGCTGTTCCTTTCTAAGTAAGTTAATAAGCAGCTTTTTCCATTTAGAAAGAAGGAAGGAAGTGGGGAAAGAGGGAGGAAGGGAGGGAGAGAGGGAGGAAGGAAGGAAGGAAGGAAGGAAGGAAGGAAGGAAGGAAGGAAGGAAGGAAGGAAGGAAGGAAGGAAGGAAGGAAGGAAGATTTTTAAAGGCCTGTGATATTGTAAACACTGTGCTAATTTTATACATACTATTTCATTTAATCCTAATAACCCTACAAAAATGTGTTATTACCCCATTGTATAAATGAGGAAAGTAAAGCTCAGGGATGGTAAACCACTGGCCCCCAGTGAAGCACCAGCAAATGAGTGTCAGGGACCAGCTCCCCACTCAGGCCCCGTTAACTCAGAAGCCAGGTCCTTTCCACCTTTACCTGCTTCCTCGGAACCTGCCAGATCTCCAGCACCAAAGGTAGGCGTCCTCCTGCCTCTGCCCTCGGGTTTGTTGGTTTGTTTGTTTGTTTGTTTGTTTGTTTTGGAGATTTACATCGATAAGGCTGTTTCTGAAAAAGCCATACCTGGGCTCATCCAATATTTTTCTGCAAAACCAGGAGAAAAGGACATTTTCAAGTTCAAGCAGCGTCCTGGCACTGGGAAGTGTTTGAAAAGAAAGGGCTCTTTGTGGCCGGTGTTGCACCATGGACGTAATCTCATTTTCAGCTAATCAATTCATATACAGTAAAAAGCCTAATGTGATCCCTCATTAGCCGAGGGCCATAAAGAAGCTGGTTCCGAGGCCGCACTAAATCCCAAAATGGCTGGCACCTCCTGCTTGGCGATTATCAAATTGGCTGACATTAATCATTTTTAATGGCCAATCTGTGTTTTCTTTATTATTATTTTAGAAAGAAAAAAAGGTGGGGGGGAGCCTTGTCTGATTACTGGTGTAAAAGAAAACAAGCAGGTTTAGTAAAATCTTATTTAGAAAAAAAAACTTGGCGAGAACTCGAGGGGTGGAAGGAGGGAGCTGAATCACTTTGTCGGGTATTTAGCTGTGACCAGCTAAGCAGACCGTCCAGAGGAGGCCTTTCAGCAGAGGCCTGCAGGGGGCGCCCGTCAATGGCCCCTTTATTTGTGAAAGATGGATTATTTTAAATAAATTACAGAGCACTTTCGTTGAATAAACAGCGCCTCTGTGGCTGTGGTGAGCTACACACGCTTAATTGCGACCCAGAAAATCCTGAATGACTCTTGAGCCAAGATCTGGCTCTTCATGTCTCCGATAGGACCTGAGTCTTCAGGACAGGCCCAGACGGTTTCAGGCTGAAAAGCAGTATCATAAAGAAAAAAAATTTAAAAAAAAACAGTGAGCCTCACCGTGAGTATATACTTATGACATTTCAGAAAACCACAGAGATGGAGGATTCCCAAATCTGCACAAGGAGGCCTCAGAAGTGAGGCATCTGCTGTGTCATTTTTATTTGCGTTTGATATGTTAAACGCCCTCCGTGCTTATGGAGTGGAAGCCCATTCAAACATGGCAAACGTTCTTTGACCAAAGCGAGAGGACCCTGACCTGCCTTAGCTCCTCCCCAACACATACCCACCTTTCCCTGTAGACCCGTTTACTGTCCTCTTTTGGGCCAAAAGATGTATTGTGAGAACTGCACCTAAATGGAGATTTTTAAATCCCTTTTTAAGGATCACAGCACAATCTCACCTTGTTTTAGAAACAGGTTAAAGTGATTTATTATGTGAGGACCCAGAGTGACTACAGGCAGGAGTCGGGCTAATGCTGGAAGCAGGAAAGGGCATTTGAGCCCTTTGCAAGCAGCCCAGTCTTGGGCAGGGAGCCTGAATACAAGGGATGATGAAGAGCTCGGGTACAAGCCAGTCAAGTCCACAGAACAGGTACCCTATGTCTTGTGGGAGGCATGGGTATTAATTTCGACAGCCGGTATTACAGAAAGTAAAATGACTCTCATTTGCTAATATCCCCCAAATTGAATTGCAACGAGCAAGCAGCTACCAGTTTGCCTTGATGAACAGCCATCAGGGAAAGAAAAAAAATATGGATATAGTCAAGCCTCACAAAAATCATAGAATCTGGGCTTTCTCTTGAGAATTTCAACACATACTACTTTAATAAGGGACTTACCACCCTCCCCCAAATGTAGCTGTGAAATTCTTCCCCAAAGGTGACACAATTAATTGCATTTGCAGTTAACACAATTAAAGTACAGCTGAAAGCCTGGCTTGCACCTAATAAATCTCAAATGTTAAGAGGGATAATGGAGTTGATAAATCGTTGGCTTGTACCACCTGAGAAAGTACATAAAAGCCCAAGATCGTGGGAAAGGATGAGCAATTAATTAATGATGGACAAGAAATTGGCCCGGCCACCTTAATGTAGATGTCACAACTATTTTGTGACCTCTTCTTATTCAATTTTGCATAGAGTTGTAAAGACTGCTTTAAAGATGTCAAATTTGAACTTGCTGTCAAGTAGCTCCCCCAGGAGATACCTGCCAGCTCCCCACACTCCATATTCCCATCATGAGATCCTAATCTTTCCTCCAAAACTCCATAGGATTCAATAAGTTAATAATAAGACCTATACCAAAAGAACTTATAATAAGGCAGGGAAGTAGGACATATACAAAAGGAAAATGAATTATTCCAAAAAGGTCTCAGTTGGAAAACCTAGCATCTGCAAAATGGGTGTAATCAAGGAAAAGTTACTTAAATTCCCTGAGAATTAGATTCCTCATATAAAAGTGAGGAGAGTACTACCCGATTCAAAATTCATACTGTTAGGCAGAAACAATACAGTGAAATATGCAAGAGTAGGTACACAATAAATATCTGGATTTTTAAAAAAGAGTATGTGCCATAGAGGTAGATGAAAGTGTGTGGGGTCACTGAAACAGAGTCCTGTTCAGAGGTCCAGGGAGCTGGAAATGATGTCGCAACAACAGCTCGCTTCCAGGTCATAGAAGATATCAAAGGCTGAACTGTGGGCTTTGTTCTGAGAGCAAAGAGGAGACTTGGGTGGATTTTGGACTTGACAGTGAGTAGTATTATCACAGGACTGGCATTGTACAGACAGGAAAGGAGACTGTGGAGTGGGTGCAGAGATACAGGTGTTTGTTTGCAATTGTGTGAAGATGAAGGTGAGAACCAGATGGGGTTGCATTTTCAATATGATTAAAAATGAGAGAACAAGAAGCAACAGAAAGCAAAAAACAGAGGAAAGTCAGATCTGAATTTGAAATCAGAGGCCTAGGGGGTTGGGAAAATTCATTTATTCACTCACTTACAGATTGATTTAAAACACATTTAATGAGGACCAATTATTGCCAGATATTGTGCTACAGAAAATAAACAAAGAAGAGCTTGCATTCTAAACAGCCTGATGGTCATACAAATAAATGAACACATCTTAGATCTTATAATCAGGACATACATAACAGCACACGAAGTGAATGAATGCAAGTGTGGTAATGCTGAACTCTGGGAAGTCAGGACGAGCCCCCCGGAAGTAGGTAAGGTGATGTTGGTGCTGGACCTAAGAGTTTCCCCAGATGGAGAAAAAAGGAAGAGCATCCAGGCAGGAGGAACAGCAGGTACGAGAACATGAAGATATATACCTGATTGTTATTTTGGGGAAGTTGGATTTTAAGTTGTAAGTTATACGGTCAGGAAAATGAAGCCGGAGAAGTTAGTGGAGGCTAAATCGTGAAAATTCTTGTGCACCATGACAAACAGTTTAAATTTTATTCCACAACCCACACAGAAGCCAAAAGAAGCTTTCAGTATCCTGAGCAGGCTGCTGTTATCAACACAAATAGGGCCTTCAGATGGAGAACTAATATCAAAAGAAAGATGTTGGTTTTGATTTCGAACATGTTGAATTGGAGGGGCCACCAGGTCACTCACATGGACATGTTCAGTATGTAGTTGTGAAAGTAACTCTAGCCTGTGGGGAAGTAGCCAGGTTGAAAGATGAACCTTGAAGTTGCTTCATAAATGTGACTGGTAAACATGTTGGAATGGCTAAGGTGAGGGGGGAAGATGCAGAGGGAAAAGAAGAAAATCTCAAACTGAATTATGTAAGCCCTATACTCAAGAAGAAGGAAGGCAAGCCAGACGACAAATGGTGTGAAGAGAATCAGCACAACCGAGTGGGAGGGAAGCCCAGGAGGACGGGAAACCAGTGGACTCAGAAAATCAAAGGAGAAAGACAGGGGCTAATAGAAGGAGCTGAAACCACCTACGGTTGGACAGAACCTGCAGGATGCTGAGCTTGGCAGTGGGAGAGACTGCAAAAAAGGGAGCACACCAACTAGAAAACACACTCCTTCCCTCCAAAAACTCAGTATTTATTGAGAAAAGCAAGGTTAGTCTCCTTTTTAAAAAATAACAAGTAATTAAAGACAAGATACAACTCACTCTGTAGTATGTGGTACCTTTCTTAAAAGCTATATAAAATCTGAGAAGGGCAGGTTTTAATATCAGGAAAAGTTCATGGATGAATTTGACTGGCCTTGGCCTTGAAGGACAGGAAAGAACTGACTGGGGAAACAAAATTACAATATACCATTCTATCAGGAGGAAATTCCTGAGCTAAGGCCAAGAGTCAGGAATGTGCGGTGTTTAGAGAGGACAGCTTGGAACCCAAACTGTCGGGTAGAGAGTCTGAATTTGGAAAAAGTAGGAAACAAGATAGGATAGGTTGGAATGGGCTAGACTATGAAGGGCCTTGAAAGTCAGGTAGAGAAATTTGTGTTTGTCGACTCAGCCTTCAGTAGGAGCAGACAGATGAGCACATACCTTTAGTTCCACCCGATCTGAGCCAGTTCATGAGAAGCCATTCATTTACTTGTTCACTAGTCTGTTCAGCAGGTGATGAGCTAGATGCCACAGATGCCAAGACCATGAAGGCTCAAAATATCCGAACAATCACACCATTCTTACATCCACCATAATTTGAGTGTCAAGTGTTAAGACACTGTACCAGGACTCGGGTACAGGCCAGTCTGCCATCAGAAAGATCTCGTCTAACTGAGCTTCTTCTCTGAACATGCCATAGATTTTTATTATAACCAAAACCTGGCTTTACCTTGAGGACACTGCTTCTGATAACCCATCACTGGTGACTCTCCCAAGCTCTCTGGGGCTGGAGTAGGAGGGAGGAAGTGCCCCATCTCTTCCTATTGCCACTTCCAACCATTGTCTCCTCTTCCTCCCTGAAATTCCACTGTCCCCTGGAAACGCAGGCCAATGGCCCACACCACTCAACTGTCTCTTCTCAGCAGTCCTTTGGAGACCCCTGGGACTACTTTCCCATTTCTTTCTGACACTAGCTTCTGGATTACTGTCTCTCTTGCCAGTATTACTGTCATATGTTGGCAGTGATCCTCACAAATGATCCTTCAAATGATCTGTCCCCTCACTTACCTGGCCACTTTCCTTCCAAGAATCTTGTCTTCCGCCACCTCAGTGCACTTGAAAGCCCATCAGAACCAATTACTGTGCTCCTCCCTAATCTCAACCTCAGCTGCCCCCTGTGCTCCTCTCCCACAGCCCTCAGCTCACTTTCTCTGGTGATTCTTCTCTGTCTCCTAGGTTCCCTTCTCATCTGACTTGATTCCACAAACTTTTGCAGGAGCCCTCAACCTCCTTGTTTCTCCTCCACTGTGCTCACCTAGAAAATCCCAAATCTCGATGAGGTTGAATTCTGCTTCTCGACTTGGACACATGAATGAGCTACAGAAAAACACAAGCCATAGTGATGGACCTCACAATAAATGTATGATAGCCATTCTCAAATATGTTTTTAAAGCTTCCTAGCAAGTCTACAACATTTCTGTCTGACATCCATTTCAATCTCCCGGACAACCTACCCTGCCTGCTTCTTGCTTCTGAAATCCCCAAACGCTCTCTCAAATGGTAATCTTGTAAATCAGATATCAGTAAGATTCAAGGTAAGAGTCATCCTGAGGAAAAATTCCTCTCCAGCTGTGAATTTGTGAAAGCAGGAAGGTTATATGCTTCCAAAATACTACAGGAGGACAGATATAGGGGAGAGATTCCCACTCTAAAAGGGAGAAATTGGGAGGAAAAAGGGAATGACAGGTTCCAAGCAAATCTAAAACCTAACAAAACAAATACGTTTTAAGAATAATCCTCTCTGACTCAGTGTTCTGCCTTCTGGACCCACTGAAGTGGTGGTCCCACCTTCAGGACCCACTTGGGCAGTGACCCTACCCTAGTGACTATTAGACAGAGGTCTCACCTCCACAACTCCAGGCAACTGCTGTCTGGCCTGCAGAAACCAAGGAGGCAGCCATGATCATCTGAATCACCCTTGGGACCATCCTTCCCTTGGTTGGAAGAATGAGGCATGGCTGCAGGCCAATAGTGCTTGCTACAGTTCTGTCATGTAGAATCTAAGACATCCAAGAGCCTTGCTTCATTTCACACTGTCTCCCTTCCATTCCCCTTGGCAGTGCTTATGCAGGGGTGGCGAGCCCTGTGGTTCACACCCACGCTAGTCTTTTTATAAATGACTGTTCAGTTCAGCCACATCCTTGGTGTCCTCTGAAATATGGGCAGGCTGAGACTTTCCCAAATCTCTGACTGTGGGTCCTTTTTACTTAACAGTTCCTTCTCCAGCTCCTTCCTCTCCTCTCACATTTTACCATAGCAGTCAGAAGGAGCCAGGCAGCTCCTTCAACACTTTGCTTAGAAACCTCCTTGGCTGAATATCCAATTTCATCTCTTACAAGTCCTGCCTTCCACAGAAATTAGGCATAAACACAATTCAGCCAAGTTCCTTGTCACTTTATAACATGGATCGCTTTTTCCTTGTTATAAACATGTCCAACAACATGTTCTTCACCTCCCTCTAAGATTTCTCCCGAATGGCCTTCATCACCCATGTCCCCACCAACTCTGTTCATGACATTCCTTAAGAAGACGCCAACTTCCTCTGAAATTCTCCTCTTTCCTTTCCAAACCCTCACCAGAATCTTCTTTAATAATCACTGTATGGCAATCTTGAGTTTTTTTAAGCATGCACTTTAAAACTTCTTCAGCTTCTACTCATTACTAAGTTTCGAAGTCACAATTACACTTTCAGGTATTTATACAGCAGCATACACTTCTTGGTACCAATTACTGTCTTAGTCAGCTGAGACTGCTGTAACAAATGCCATAGACTGAATGGTTTATACCACAGACATTTATTTCTCACAGTTCTGGGGGTTGGGAAGTACCAGATCAAGGTGCTGCCAGATTCAGTTTTTGGTGCGGGCTCTCCTCCTGGTTTGTAGACCACCACCTTCTTACTGTTTGTTCACATGGCCTTTTCTTGATGTGTGCATATTGTGCAAGAATCTATCTTCATCTTCTGAGGGTGCGAATCCAGCTCTCATGACCTCATCTAAGGCTAAACACCTCCCCAAAGCACTAGTTTCAAACACCATCGTATTGAGAGTTAGGGCTTCAACATGAATTTGAAAGGGACATAAACATGAAGTATATAATATCTCAGGTCTTATTTCACTGATAAAATAAATGCGATCAAAAAAGAACTTCTACACACCTTGTCCTGATCCATCTGCTGGTATGTGAGCAGATGGATCTGCTGGTATATGAGCCCAAATATTCTGCTTCCTCCACTCTTTACAAGAATGATTTGACTATACTCCTAGCTAAGGTTAGGCTAAGCTTGGGACAATCACCCAGGGCTCTAGTGGTACAGAGCATTTCCTCCAGGAGGTGAGATGGGAAGAACAGGAGGATTTTCAGTGGGGGGAAGAGAGTGCCCACACACAGACATGCTGAGCTTGTTTTGGAAGCTGTGGGGAGTCAGTGTGACTAGAGTGTGTCTGGATAGACAAGCAGGTCTGTGTGGTGAAGAGTGGACATAATCTGGGCAAAATGGGGGATGCACCAGCATCAGAGTCAAACTGCCTTTATTTTAAGCCACAGCTCTCACACGTACAGCTGGCCAGTCTAGCAGTTTTTTCTTCCCTTGAAGAATGGAAGCTGTGTTAGTCTTGGTCACTCAGATTCCTTTATTCCCAACACAGCACTTGGAAATCTAGCAAAAATGTTAAAGAACATAGAATGGTATCTAAAGTAACCACTCTGGGTTGGACCCCTGGTGCCAGCCTTTATGAGCTGCACAACCTGAAGCAAACTATTACTTGTCTAAGCTCTGGTTCTCCCATCCACAAGCAGGACCAACCCTTCATCTATAGGGTTAAAGAATGGAATTGGATAGTCTGTGTAAGATAGTACCACAGTGCCTAACACATAGTAGGTACTATGTGTTAGGCACTATTTATTGATACTATTTATTGATATTGTGTTTTATTTCAGAGCTCTTTAATTATATTTTTTCACCAAGTGATCATCAATCTATTTCCTATAACACAGCTTTTATAAGCCCTACCTCTACAAGTTTTTGGGACAAATGCATTATATGTAAATAAGCTGAGCTTGTCACATAATAGATTCTTTTTCATCCTGCTTTTCCTATCATATTTACAACTTAGCCAAAGAGCAGTGGCTAAATCAGCTGCATGTGGGTGGCAGACTCTTGCTCTGTCCCCTCCATGAAAAACAAACCTCTCCTTTAGGAGGGTCCCCGCTGTTTGCTCTTGCTTTCTTCTTTCCCTTTGCTGTGCTGTCTGAACACTCAGCCTCCAGTAGGGGTCCTGCCTTCAGCTCCACTCCAGACTCTAAGATTACTGTTTTCGTTTCTCCAACTGCTTGGTGACCGGGATGTGGCCCTCAGGGTAAGGGAGCCCGGGAGAGGGTGTGACCAGCGGGGATCCCATTAAAATAAAGAGCAGTCACGCAGGCCAGGCTACTTGGCTCCTTCCCTCCTGGTCTTGCCACCCCACCCCCAAATATGATCATAACAGCACAGAGCTATAAAGTTGCTTTTCATAGCACACATCGCCCAGCTCCCTAACAAGGTCCTGACTGTCAAGAAGAAAAGGAGGACATTGTAAGGAGGGGATTAAAGGAAGGAGTGGTGGGGCAATGAAGAGAGGCAGTGTGGTATAGTGGAGAGGTCCCCAACCTGTAAAGGTCCTGACCCAGTGACTGTTGCTGAATTCTGCAGCCAGCCAGCATACTCTCTGAGTGGAGGGTAGTCCCCCCATCTGGGCCTTGGTTTCTCCACTTGTGAAATGAGGGCCTGGGTCTAGATGGTCTTAATGTGTTTTCCAGCCTTTGGATGCTGGAAAGGGCTGCTTGACACCAAGCAAAAGAGGAGGATGTGAATGCCTGCTCGCTTCACAACCTCAGACATGACTAAGCTTTAAACCAGCCCTGGGATTTGAGCTCTGACATGAAGACACCAAGTCACAAGTCAAGGATTTTGACCCGTAGACATCTGGGCCATCTCAGTCTGCCTTGGCTGTCATTGAAACACTCAGGCTGTTCTGGGGCTTATTCACTGCACAGCACCAGCCCCTCAAAGATGTAAGTAAGCATATGCTAACACAGTGTAGGTGCTTAATAAATATTCATTGAATGAATGAATGAATGAATGAATACATGGAGCAGGTGGAGGCTAGACCCTTTTAGTCATTTATTATTCATTTACTCACTACTTATTGAGTGATTATTATGTGCAAGAACCTGGACATACATTAGAGAACAAACCAGACACAAACTCTGCCCTCCAGGAGTTTACATTCTCATAGGAAGACACAGAAGATATAGGAAAAAATTATAGCTTTGCCATATGGTGGCAAGCACTAGAGGAAATGTAAAGGAGAGCAAGAGGATAGGGAATTAGAAAGGCCAAGGTATCATTTTATATAGTGTGACCATAGTGGAACTCCTAAATAAGGTGGCATTTGAGCAGAGACCTAAAAGAAGTTAAGGAAACCACAGCAACATTTGAAGAAACCACTTGCCAGGTCAAAATGGCAGTAAATGCAAAATCCCTGAGGCAGGAGTCCTCTTGGTGCATTTAAGAAACAGCATGGAGATGTGTGTGGTTGGAGCCCAGTGAGCAAGGGAGGAACCCATAGGTGATGGTGTCAGAGGGCCCCTGGTGGGTGCAGATCATGATGGGAATTTGACTTGAACTCTAAGAAACACTGGCATCCAGGAGGAAGGTTTGGAACCAAGAAGAGGCAGGATGTGATATATTTTAAAAGGTAGAATTTTGCTGTAAGAAGTGGCCAAAGTGAAGCGAAGAGTATCAGAGGGGAGATCAACTAGGGAAATGTGAAATGACAGAGGAAAGAAATGATAGGGACTTCGGCCATCACAGTGAGGCAGGGGTACAAGAATGGAGCAGACTTAGGACACAGATTGAAGACCGGGTCAGTTCAGAGCATCTATTCTGTACAACCCGCCTCTAAAACGTGTTGCTAACATTCTTCTCCAACTAGGTCATGAGTTCCTTAAAGCTGAGGGTTCTGTGTCATATTTCTGTATAGTGACCAAACCCTTCACACATTTCCTTAACCTAGACTCCTGATAGACCTCTGTCAATTTCACTCAGTATTTATGAAGCACCATGCTCCAAATTCATCTCCTACCCTGCATGACCGAACATCACATGCTTAGTTCATAGTGAACTCTCCCAGCTCCCCAAGACAAGTAGCTTCCACTTCTATACCCCAGAACACACAGCTGGGAGGGTCAGTAGAGTGGGACAGGAGGTTAAAGCAGCACTTGTTTTCTTTTTTAATGGTGGGAAAGAAATAAATATGTTTAAATATTGATAGGAAGTACTGTCCAAAAAGATGTTGAAGAAACCATCAGGAGAGGTGTAAAAGTCCTGAGAGAACTGGATGAGAAAACAGTAAAGAGGGAAGGAGAGGCAAGGATGCATGCCAATCTATAAGTTTCACAATAGAAAATGGAAGGAATATCTGATGACTGCTTTTGTGTGTGCTGAGCATGAGAATATAGGTAGAAAGAGAGAGGAATGTTTAAAAGATCTATTAGAGAACAGACAAGAAACTTGAAAAGTGAAGCAGAATGTAGTATTTGGGCAGCACTGAGGTCTTTGTTGCGGTCCATGTGCACTGATTTATAGTGACTTTGATCTGTAGGCTCCAACTCATTTGACCTTGAAGAAGTTCAGCAGGCAGGGTTAGTTTGTGATGTGTGTGTGTGACAAAAAGACAGCAGAGCTATGGCAGTAAAGTTGAAAGAGTTGCTGAAGTGATGAGCAGTAGAATCTATATGACAAGGGAGGAGAGTAAAGGTAACAGGAGCAGATGGTGTAAAACAAAGAAGAAGGTCAATGACTTGGAGGTCCCAGTGGAAGAACCAGAAAGCAATAGTAAACAAGCAAGGGAGTCAGAAGAAGAAGGCTGTGGTCAGAGAGTGGGAAGTGTGAATTTTATGGCTTCCGAAGTGGGGCAGTTCCAGAAAATGACCAAGTCCAGAATGAAGCCACAAGAGTGGACAGATGAAACAGCTTGAAGGAGAAGCCACTAGAGGTGAGAAGAACAAGGAACTGAGAAAACAAGGAGTTGACATGCATGTCAACACAGAAGACCTCCAGAGGAGTGGCAGGGAAGTAGAGAAATGTGGGGACAGATGCCAACTCATGCAAAGTGAAGGGGTGTGTCCAGGGAGTGAGCTAATGGCAGTTATATGAAAGGGCCAAAGAGGGTGCTGGTGTATCAGAAGGTGCACCAAAGAGGCAGAAATCCTGTTTGCAAATGCCTCGTTTAGCCTGCACAGTCAAAAAGGGATTCCGCAGCCCTGGACCCTGTGAGGAGCCACGGTTTAAGAAGTGTTGGTGGAGATGTGTGAACATGTTAGCATGTGTGGATGCAAAATCAAAAACTAATCATACTCAAGCCAGAGGAAAGAAAACTTCTGAGTCACCTACATCAAAAACCAAAATATTTTACTGGTCTTCAGACCAGAAGGATCTAGTAGGTAATGTTTAAGTGTCAACTTTGGGCATAGAGCTGGTATATAATCTGAATTCAACTTTAACAGTAGACAAACTAGATAGACTGTTAGATTTTGTGGTTCATGCATGAAATGATAAGAGGCCAATTAGCTGGTAAACATTGCCACAATCACTACACTGAGAATTCAGACAAGAAATTGAGGGTTGGCTGGAGAAGATGGGGGTGCTTCTCGAGGGGATTATATTAATCTGAGCTTTGAGGGCATCTAGACTGTGTAGACATGAAGGGGGTGGGGAAGAGATTTGAGGCACAGTGAAGACTATCACCATATGTGTCCCTGAGCTACCAACTAACAAAAATCCTTAAAGGAGTTAATGAAGTTCCCAGAAGCTTGGCTTAGAGTCCCATAAATCTCATAGAAACCTCAAGATTGATCTGAGAACCTTGAGGACTGATCCATATAAGAGTTCAGACTTTGTTGGAAGGAATGGAAAGCCATGGGTGATTTTTGGAGCAGATGTGTGTTAGCATCAGACCTATTTTTCTAGAAGATCTGTCTGGCAGCAGTCGGTGAGGGGCACAAGGAAAGAATTACAACCAGGAGACCATTTATAAGGCCACTGTGGTTAGCCAAGAGAGAGACTCAGAAGCCTAAATAGGGAAGAGAGTAATGGAAATGCAGACAATAGAGAAGACAGAAGATATCTCTACAGAGGTAGACACAACAGGACTTGAAAGGCAAAATAAATACAAATAATCACTACAAAGCCTGCTTACACACTCTTGGTCAAGCGCTATTGATCATTACTCAGAGGCTCTAAGGGATTAGGGTCAACACAAAGATCTCTGACTCCAACTAAAACAACTCTGCTGTTTGTGTGTTAAAGAAGAAAATCAGACACCAAAAAGGGAAATTAACCTTTCCCTCACAGAAGTCATAAACAGCATCCAAATGTGGCAGAGAATAAAACCACCGGCCATGTGTTTAAAAGAAATACGATATCATTGGCTAACAGATCCGAGACCCAACCAGGAAACAGGCCCCAGTATTAAAATTCTAGTACACGAGGGTTTTGGAAAATAAAAAATAAACACAATGAGGTAGAAAGACTCTATCTAAATGGATGAGGCAAGGAGAGGTAGGCTCTGTTGAGCCAGAGCAGAGAAGTCAGCTGGGACAGAGGTGACAGAAACTGGGAAAGAGCCACCAGGGGAAAGGTTATTGGCCACCAACAAGCAATGGCCACAAAAAGGACTCAAAATTGCTGCTTCAGACAGAAGCAGGAAAACAAGGCTAAGATCAGTCAGGGAGCCTCATTTCCTAGAAGTGCCCCCCTCCTGTGCTGCTGCCTGTGACCACCCCACACACACAGATTCTCTGCTCTGCTTAGGAAGCTCTGTGCCACCCAGGGCAAGTGACAAAAATCCCCTGTGATCTCCAGACTTGTTATCTCTATAATGTGGACAGTCATTTCCATTTCATGAAACTGGACATTAAGTCATAAGACATGTGAGTGACTAGAAGGCTTGTCAAAATTGACTTTGTTTTTTAATGTATTGAAAACAATTGGAATGAGAGTGACTCCCATTTGACATTAGAGCTAGCAAATGGCCCTTGTAACTGGCCTTTTTATCCAGGGGTTGGGCGGGGGTTGTCATGTAAATGAAGAGCAAAGGAACCTGAGCAGCAGGGTGCCTCTGGTGGTGTAACTGTTGCTACTACAAATCGCTCCTCCCCCTGTTGAGCCATAATAAGATTTTTTAGAGCAAAGACCCCATATTCATTTTCTTTACATCTCAACTCATACCTAGGACAATGCCAAACACACAATAGACACTAAGTATGTGTTGAATGAAGGGAGTGTTTATCCAGTTGTTACAGCAAACTCTACAAGGTTGGGAGTCCTATGTCCATTCTCAGCACTCAGAAGAAGGCCTAACCTGGGACAGAGACACTCAGCAACTGTCCCTTGACTAAAGAAATGAGCACAGCTCAACGCTACTCAGCACCACACATGTGACTATCAGAAAGGTTTTCCTTAACTCTCTGGTGCGGTTAGAAGAGACACAATGCTATGGCCCAAATGTGTATATCTGTGTGATTATCATGCAATGTGTAAGCATGTTGCACATGCACTGCACCCATGCATATTCACCTATAGTCCTTGACCCCCAGGCATGAAGGTCAGTGGCATATTCACCCATTGGCTTTATTTTATCACCATTTGAATAGCAGAAATCATGAAGTTCCAGAGAACCAAACAATTAATGGAAAAAAGACTTTGTGTACACAGCAGGCTCCATGCTAAGTACCACACAGGTATCCTACTGTGGGGAACGTCCAACAACCTTGTGAAGACTGTGTGTTGCATTTATTATCTCCAGTCTGTGAAGACTCACAGAGCTGCAATTTGCCTGGAGTCACACGGCCCTGCCGCTGACCTGGAGTCTGTCATACCTCGCTGCCTGGATCGGAAAACCACTTTGGAGGTGCACTTCCCAGGCTTCCCTGTGACAGAGGATAGCCATAATGACCGTTTTCTTTGGCCCTGTCCTTTTTCTTTGCTCTCCTCTGCCTCCAGCCCACCCAATTTGTTGTTGTCCCAGCAAATGTGGGTGCACAGAGACCTCAAAGCTTTTGAGTCACAATAGACTGCAGAGGGCCTGGCTGGGAGCCACTGGAGGGGAAGCTACAGGTAGGATCCTGTTTCAACCATTGGCCAAGTAAATAAGCTCAGGCTGGTGCAGATCATGAACTGCTCCCCAGTCATTTCCTCAATGACTTGCTAAATTCCCTCGCATCCTTCCAGAAAGTAGCACTCTCTGCGAGCCCTGTGACTCTGTCCTACAGCCCATGCTGATAGCATCAGGACTCCTGACCTGAAGCCAGATCCCAGGCCCCAGCCCTCGGTGAGCAGACCTGGGTGTCTCCAAGGTGACTGAGGCACACGGGGTCACACGAAGGCCTTAGTCGGCCTGGAGTTGGCAGCCAAGACCCTTATGGAGGGCCCTGAGATGTGCTACAGGGACAAAGACCCAGTGCGTCTGTTGCAAAGCAGAGGAAACTGTTCCAGTGCAATCTCCAATGGAGAAGGCAAGTAAGTGCAGGATGCTGGGTTGGAGCAGGAACAGGGGTCTCACCATGGTGTCCCACTAGAACCTACTGTCCAGACACTGTCCCAGAATCCCTGTAGCTCCTCAGAGCAGAGTTGAAATCCTCTTATCTGATCCACAAAGCCCATCTCCTTCAGGGACAAAGAACAAAGACATAGAGAGGTCAGGAGATCTAGCCCAGGTCCCACACTAGCAAGCACTGGGACCAGAGTGCCCAGCTGATGCTCAGGCCACTGCAGGACATGGCCTCAGCTTCAGGGGGACAATATTCTCTCCTTGCTGGCTAATTTTGTTTGGTCTCTTTTCAGTCATCACGGGCAACAGTTGTCTAAAGGCATTTTCTTCCCATCTGAAGAGACCTGCATTTGCAGCCAGAGGAAAAAATGTCCTTGAATACGTGCTCCAAAGGAGGGATGAGGCAAAGCTGGTAGACTCTCACTGTGGCATCCTGTAGAAGCAACAAAACACAACCCCTTCCCTTCAAAATAAAAGATAGGAGGTTTATATGAGAGATTTTCTTGGTCGGGAAAACCATCCCTCCTGAGTCCCCAAGTATCCGTGGGCTCCTGTTTCCCTCAAACTATCCCCCTGTGATGGTCCCATGAAGACACCCAAGTGACCTGCTCCAGTGGCTGCAATCCTTCCAACCGCCAGAGCATGTGGTTGTCTGCTTTTGTCCCTTCCGCTACTGTGACCCCCTTATGTGGAGGAGTGGGGTTCCGTGTATCATTGCAGCACTTTACAGAGCACGTTTTCACAAATATCTGAATGAGTGTCTTGCATAACACTGAGTTTCACCGATATGCTGCCCACTCTGCAGTCACACTTTCTTTTATCTCACTGAAAAGAAGTCTAGAGTCCTATCGGTCCCAAATTCAAGTCCTAGTGCTGCCTCCTCCTAGCCGTGTGGCCTCAGCCAGGCCACTTCTCCTCTCTCCTCCTACCCTGGAGAGTGACTCTCATTCAAAGCACAGTTATAGTAACCTGCAGGGTCATTGCGAAGATGAGAGGTCATGCATTCACCCTGCCTGACTCATGGGAGGGATTTAAGAAATGGCAGCTGGGTTGTTGTTTTTTCCTACTAGATAAGTTCTTGTTCACAATTATGTCACCAGCAACTAGCACAGTGCTCCGTAACAGTGGCTTAACAAAGCGACAGACTGGAAGAATGAACAAAGAACTAAGGAACAAAATGTTCACATTGTAAGACCTGCAATGTCATCAAACGTCACCTCCCACCCGATCAGAGTGTTTCCTGAAGGGTGGCCACTTGGCCTTCAGTGCAGCAAGCTTACCAGCTCCCTGCTGCCCACGCTGGGGAAGCTTATAATCAGAACGGCAGCCTGGTGTTGGACAGGAATGTTACATGGTTCACCATCCACCCAGCATTGTTCGTTCAGACCTCCTCCACTGAGCAGCACGTAGTAGGTGCTCATTCTTTCCTCCCCTGAACAGACATTTGTTTTTGGCCTTGTTTACTGGGCCAGGCTAGAGTCAGGCTGAATATTTAGAGGCAGCCCTGTCATTGTGAGGCTTACATTACAGCCAGCCAGACATTAAACAACCAAGTGGATAACTAAATATTTCACAGCAATTCTATTATAACAAGCACATTGAAGGAGAAGTACTGGATGCCACAGAGGGAGGGTAACTTGGAACCTTAGCACCGTGGAAGGTGGGCCAGAGATTTGATTGAAGAAGTGTTGGGAGGGAAGGATGGGAGGAGCAGGGGCAAGAGAACTTTTTAACAGACCAGGAAAGTCACCTCTTAATCCTTCCTGAAAAACCCCATTTATGTTAACGCTCTTTGTCACAAATCAACGATTATTCATAGATTCATGGAATATCAACAAACCGAGGTTCAAGCCCTGAGCCTGTTATTTACACCTTTGGCAAGTGACTCCGCTCACCTAAACTCAAATTCCTCACCGGTAACATGAGGAGGGAAACAGCAGCTACTGTTTGGGGTTGCTAGGGAAGTAAAATGCAAGGGTAGTCTACGGTCACTTAGTTCAGTGTCATCATGTGGTGCACAGTCCTTATTCTTATTAGAATTCATGTCTCACTGCTTCACGTTCGGGTGAGGAAGTACAAGTTCAGGGCACTTAGAGATGTGACCAAGGTCACTCCGCTGACTGAAAGTTGAAGGCAGAGAGGACACTCAGCCACAGGTCTCCCTCAGCCAATCCTCCCCGCAAAAAATAACATTATTTCACATATTTTTTAACTCTCAGAATCGGAAATAAAGGTTCCATATAAACTAACACTAGCACTTGCCTTGTGGTGCAGCGAGTGATGGTCACATGGAGATTTCAGAGTGTGAAATCTAGGCTTGGAAATGTTAGAGACTTTACTCTTTCTATAAGTAACTCACAGGTCTTTAGGGGGCAGTGTTGTGGGTCCAGGACAGTTCTAGAAGCTGAGTGGGACACAAAGAATAAGACAGGCCTTTTTCCTCAGAGGTTTATCATCTAGTGGAATTTCCCCCACAAAAGGACAAAACACAGATTCTTGTAGGATGGAAGACTTAATTTAAGACTTGAAGGGAATATTTCCAAACATTCTCAGAAGCCACGGCTCAGATATTTCTGGTCACTGCTTTACAGGAAAACCTCTACTTTTGACAAACTACTCACCTTAGAACTCATCTGTATTACTGACACCAACAAAGTAATTTCCACATCGATATTAGAAGCATTTCGTCTTCAGTACTTCAGGACATTGACCAAGACGGGAAAGTAATTCCTCTCAACTTAATAATAACCTAGTAATAGAAACTAATTATAGGTAGGTCGAGAAACAGGCATTCTGAACCAAATAAATGCCTTCATGTTAGCCAGACTTCCTGAGACTATCACACACTAAAATCTATTCATCGGCCTTTCCATAAACAGTTCTTGAGCACCTACTAATAATAGTTGACCTTAATGAGTGCCTACCATGCTCAGGCTCTTATGTCAACTTCATGACAACCCTGTGAGGCAGGAACTATTATTTTCCCCATTTGACAGATAAGAAAACTGAGTCACAGAGGGCTCAAGTAATTTCCCCAAGGCCACTCAGCTGGGAAGTGGGGGTGTCAGGCTGCTCCCAGGGAGGATGGGGCTGGTCCCTGCTCTCAGCCACCATGCCACATTGCTCCTAGGAAGGTGCTCTCTGGGGGCTGCGAGAGGGCAGTCTTCCCCTGAGCCTTACCTTCCCACTAAAATACCCACTCACACTTGAGGAGGCTTCTCTTCAAAACTGGATGCTGGCAAAGCCTTCTGGACTCTTGTCCATGTCGACTCTTGTTCGTGTTGTCTATCCCAGCATTCCCCACAAAAAAATTCCCCTCTCTACCAACCAGGTCCATCTCTGTCTTTCCCCATTGCCCACCTAGATTCCCACCTCACAGCCCTGTCTTTGTCTTTCCAGCTCCCACAATGCTCTCCTTACCCCATCCTTCAAAATCCTGCCTCATCTTCTCAGCAATATGTCCCTCCCCAAATTCCCACTGCAGTGGGAAGTGAAGTCCCCCCTTCTGTTCTCATTCATCCTTAAGTATTTGTTACATCATGGCTCCTTGGTCTACATTACAGCTACAGTAAATTTTAATAATAATGATACCTACATTCATTGAGCATGCCCTTTATGCTAAGGGTTTTGCACATATTATATCTATCCTAAGAGGTAAAAAATTTTGTGTCTATGTTGTAGATGAAGAATCCAAGAATCAGAAAGGGTGAAATATAAGCCAAACAAATGCCCCTCATTAGAATTCCAGCTCTTCTAACTCTAACCGAGCCTTCCCTTACTCAATGTAGCACTGAATGAGGACAATATTCTGCTTTATTATTAGACATTATATTTAAAACAGTAGTTCAGTTTGTACACAACCTCTAAGTGCCTTGCAAAATATCTATAGAGAGTTTCACAGAATATATACAGATTGGGTTTTGTTTAATCTCCATTATTGGACTTGGAGTTTGCAGCTTTATTTTTAAAACTAGAAGGAACAGAGCCATGAAAAATGTAGATTTTTTTCTCTTTATTTTGGAGCATTTCCTTATAATAACTTTCTAGGAGTAGTGTTATTCTTGACACTACTGTCAAGAAGTGTCAAGAGTAGTATATTCTTGACTGTGTCAAGGCATATATTACATGACTCATCATCCACATTACTGACACGCAAAGTCACGCACCGACACACCTGCTGCTACCAATGCAGACGTCAGCCAGGCCAGGGCACCTGCCAGTGAAGGGCATGAGCATTTTGCTCTCTTATAATGAATGAAGCTATACTATACATTGTCTATTAATCTACCTGCTGTAAATGACTGCATCTGGTCTTTTGTGTGTATGCTACTTAGTATTCTGATTGTGTTTTCTCACTCATTAGTAGCAGTTCTTCAAGACATGTTATAAATCCTGTGCTGGGCAAACTGTCTGTACTAGACCTAAATCCATTCAGCTAATCACAGTCCAATACTTGGATCACCTGCAATGTGTCTACCAAGCTGGCACTGGGGATACCCAAGTGAAAAAGACGCAGCTTCAAGAAACCCAGAGACACCAAGACTGGGTTTAATGTTGGCCCTGTGGGATAAACCGAATTCTAAGAACAAGATGCTTCTACTCAAAGTGAGGAGATGAAACCTGAAAAGGGTTGTGATTTGAAAGTGGTGGGGTGGGGTAGCCAGGAAATGTTCTAGGGCTTCCAAAGTGGTGGACAATGGAGAGACCCAGGGCATCTTCATGGAAGGTGCAAGGTTTGAGCTGGGCCTGCAGGACAGACAGTAGGATTTGGGGAGATGCAGAAAGGGTTTCTGGCTAAGAACCTTATGGATGAAAGCCCAGAGCTCACATCACAGCTGCACAGACAAGCTTGAGAAGCAGAGGGTGGCAGGGGCCCCTGGCAAATGTTTTCTGCATAAGGACCCACAAGAAATCTGTTTGTTCACTGAGATGTCTGGACACTGTCATAGGGGTCCCCAAGAACAAGGCCATTCAGATGAAAGTGGACATCCCTTTTCCAGAAGTTTCTCCCTGTGAAGACAGCTAAGCAGACTTATGTTTCACCAGCCAGTGAGGGACCTATTATACTCTGAGCTTCATGTTGTTTGCTCAGTGAGTATATTTTCTTCTCCAAGGCCTGGCTGCTTAGGCTTTGGAACTGAAAGAAAAATTTCCTGAGTCATATCCTTACACAGATATGAGGATAAACTGCAACATCTGCAAAGTACTTCGAGGAGTGGCGCAAGTCACAAAGATGCTCAAATTGCTTCCCAGTTGAAAAGCACCAGTCACTTACCCATGGTCTGAAAGCCAGCAGAGGTTCCCTACCAGACTGGATCGATTCAGTCAATAATTTTGATACTTGCTTCTAAGTGTTTAAATGACTACTTGGGCATTCCTTAAACCCAGTCTGACAGTCCCCTCTCAGCACCAGGAGAGAATGAGTCTTCATTGTCCTACAACCCTAGTGCTGATTGGAAGAGATCTTAGACACAGGAAAATGGCTCAGTACCCACAGTGATGGGCACCAAATGTTTATCCAATAGCGATGATGGTGAATTTTTCTGGAATTAATGGGGAAATTGTTCTCAACCTACTAAAACAGGGTTCCAGAGAGGCTAACACAGACCCTTAAGATCATAGAAGACCAGTCCTCCATAGAATGCTCAATGACTGGCCTAAAGGACTCCAGATCCAGAGCCACAAGATTCCTCACCCATCACCTGGTCACCAGGCAGGACACAGAGGCAAGTGCTGCAAAGGCATAATGGCACCTGCTCAGCCTCCGACTCTAGTCCAACTCTAGACCTGTGGACACAGTGATAAACCTGATGATGGAGCCCCCATCCCTAACCTGCTCTGTACCAGCTACCCTGGCCTCTTTTGCTGTTCCTCAAACACACCTTCCACCTACAGGCCTTGGCACTAGCTGTTGCCCTCACCTGAAATGCTCTTTCCCTAGACATCCACGTGCTTCCTTCCTCCACTACATTCTGGTCTCTGCTTCAGAACTGCCTTCTCCAAACAGGCTTCCCTGACCACCTTATATAAAACAGCAGCCCTTCAGCCTACCCTTAGCATGCTGGACTTTCTTCCTAGCTAACTACCTACTATACTAACTACCTAACTACCTTCCTTATAACTACCTAACATACAACAATGGTAAGCACCATAACACCAGGGATCAGCCTTGTCTGTCTTCTGCTATTTGCTAAGCATCTAGAACAGAGCCTGGCACACAGTAAATTTCCCTTAATTATTTATTGAGTAAATCAATCCAGTTTTCACAAGAGCTCCAAGGATTTCCATAAGGCTAGTCCTTGAACCCCACTCTGTCAGCTGCTAGCCTTAGATCCTCGAGACAAATTTTACCCCTTCATGTCTCTGTTTCCCCCCTTCTGGCCACTGTGTTCTGCTCCACTCTGTCTTGTTGGCTGCCTCTATCAGGCCTGGGGCCCCAGAGGAGAACTGAGCCCCATTATAGATCCCAGGAGAAGATGGCACTCTGATCTCCACACTTCTCAGAAAACTACACATCGGAGAGTTTGGTGGCTTTCCCAGTGTCACACAAGGCTATGTGGGTAGCCCCTGAAACAAAGGACACAGGTTTCCTGTCTCCCACTGAATTGTTCTGCCTAACACACCATCCTTTCTCCCTTGACTGCAAATTTTACCAAATGTAATAAGAAAGGCATGAGTACTGCTAACAGGAAAGGGAACTTTTGTAAAGGAGGCAGACAGAATTAAGGGGGAAGGCCATGAATTGAACAAGGAAGAAATGCAAGGCCTTGCCATCACAACCAATTGCAGAACGGACGCCCTATTCACAGAGAAGTTCAGGTGGCCCCAATCTTTGCAGCTCCTGGACAGTCTGTCCAAGACCTTGCCAATCCCAGGGCGCCTTAGGCAAACCACAGTGACTGTGGCCAGCAGAACCAACCACATCCGACCTGACATGGGGCTGAACACGTACAGCAGGACTGAAAGAAAGAACGCCAAGGGGGTCCGGGAAGGAAAAAGGCCCCAGAGCAGAGGGAGGCCAGAGAGAAATTAGCCAAGAGTGTGACGGACACAAGCAAACAATAGATACAAAACCTGGCAGGGGGAAAATGGCAAAGAAAAGCAAGTTGGTGAAAAATAAACACAGTCAAAAAACACAACAAAACATTTTTTTAAAGTTTATTTTACCTAGAATTAATGACAGGAAAACCCCATAAACGTGGCGCAAGATGTTTAATGCCCCATTGAATGCCAACATTATGCCATTCATCTGTCCTTGCAGGTGTATTATTTCTAGTCCCCACGATGAAAAGCAAAGTTGCTTTCCACATCTTTTATAGTACTTAAAAATACATATTTCCAGGGCTTTATTGCCAAAAGCCCTGCTTTCTTCCAGAACCCACAATAACTAATCATGTTACTGCCACCAAGTCTAGAAATTGGAATTAATACTTGGTGGGAGGCTTTGCTTCCATCCTATGAGTGATCTTTGCTTTAACAACCCTTAGAGTTAGTGATTTCTCCTAAATATTTATTTCTCCCTGAGGGAAACATTTCTCTAAGAACTTTCTCTCTGCCCTAAATATTCATAATTCTCAATCTGTTTTTCTTCTATTTGTCCACTTAAAGTTTTTACTGGAATCAATTTTATTAATTTCCTTCTGAAAATTAGCAAGTCAGAGTAAATCACAGGGAGGTTTTCCCTCTTGACCATGTGAATCAGCTCCTTCCACCTTCTTGGTTTTTCTTTTAACACTAGGTCACCGAGGTCTAGATTTGCTCTAGTTTTTTCTCCAGAATATCTCTTCAAATGAAAGAATAAAATAAAATAAAACCTTTTAAAAGAAGAGAGAAAGAGGAAATAAAGAAGGAGGGGCAGAGGAGGGAGGAAGAAAAAATGTAAACTGAACTTAAAAATGATTGCAACTTAACCATCGCAATCAACAGCTATGCCTCCATCATCCCTCCGACTGGTGCCCACTGTAAGATTTGGAAGACTTCCTTCACAGTACAAGGGGTTATCTGGCATTGCCTCAGTATCTTTCTGATTCACCACCAGATTGACTGCTGTGCAGGAACTTCTGATACTGACACCTTCCTCAACAATCCCTGGTCAAATGATTGGAGTAACTAGACCACAGTCAAAATCATGTTCCAAAGCCATCTGCAGCCACCAGGTCTCTGGTACCTGAGTTCTCAAGTTCGGGTAGGTCACTTAAGCTTTCTGCTCCTCCTCTGCAGCATGAAGGTGCTAGACCAGACCTTCTCCAAGAGTGTTTGAAACTGTCATATTCGGTGTGCACACTGCTTCTGAAATCAATGATTTCCAGTTGACTTTTTGAGAACACAATATTCATCAATCATCCTGGGACTCTACCTCCCAATTTAATAACTAATACAAATAAAATGAAATTTTAAAATAAATCCTTCCCAAGCCCTAAAATCTGTGTCCAGAGCCTCAAACCCAGAGGTTCAACAAGAGGCACTCTGCAGCCTTGGTTCTGCTCGCTGGCCAAGCTGGTGGCAGCTGGCTTCTTAACTGACTTTTACTGCTTGTTTTCACAACAACCTTGAGACCCCTTGGAGTAAATAGCAAGGGCAAAGCATATTATCCAATTTGCAGTTAGGAAATCCAGCGTTCAGGCTGTGAGGAAAGGCCAGCTCCTTAATCCAGCCTGGTGATGGGGAAGGAGTCACCAGGAGGTTAAGGGACTTATGCAATTGGACCAAGCGGGCCAGCGACAGGCTTCAGGATGTGGAGCCCTCGCCTTTCCACTCCACTGTTCAGTCCTCCCAGCCGGCCACCCTTCTTCCCTGAATGCCTTTTAATCCAGCATGATCCACAAATAAAGGAAATTGTGGTTTTCACATCATGATCGAGCTTATTTTTCTGCTGTGAATAATAAAAGCAGGGTAACCCCCTCGTAGCTTCAGAATGCTCCCCTTCCAGCCCTCAGTGTTTATCCCTCCAGCTTTCGACAGTTTTTCTTTCGAGATGTCAGTTTTTAACGCGTTTGCATAATTCTGCATTTTATTTCAGGATTCGCTGTCATAACCATTCATTTCCCCCGAACCGGCTAAGTTGTTGAAAAAGAAAACGGTGTTCGGAGGCCAGTCCAATCCTACAATTTAAAAGCTGGCAGGATCCGTCTTCCTTTTCTCCCTGAGGAGGATTAATTTGCTTCTTTTTTATTCTCCAAGTTTTATGATTCCAAATAAAGGATATAATGGTGCCATTGAGAGTTGGGGAAATGTGGAAGATAAATAGTCTATGTGGGAACTGCTTAAAATGAGAATGGAAGTTTTGGGGAGGGGGTGGGCGTGGAGACGGTTTTTATCATGTGAGTGTGGCCTATTAATGATAAAGGAAATTTCCTCCTTCTAATGAGTCTTGCTTTATAGACTGAAGTGAGGGCAAATGGTTCCATTTGTGTCATAAATGTAAAGAAGCTGAAATCGTACTCCCAAGAATGTAATATGTTTAATTTTGAAGCTGGGGGAGCAGCCGTTAAAATGTATGTTTTTTCTGGGACCTGCAACATGGAGTCTGGGCTTTTCATCTTGATTTCATTGCCTGAACGTTGACACGTTTAGAAACATGCTAAAATCATCTGCGGGAAACTAATGGACTGAGGGAAATAATGTGAATAAATTTGCAGGGGGTAGAGCAAGTTAACCCCAATCAACTCCCAATTTATAGGGCCATCGGTGGGATGACCCATTCATACCACAGCCACAAGGGCCTGGCTCATCCTCAAGAACTCTTCTTAAGAGCCCTTTAGAATGTTACAGAATAAACTGGGCAGATGGTACTGACTTCCAGGAGCTAATAATTCAGGTCACTGCAGTAGATATTTAATTGACTAGACCCTGCATGCAAAGCACCATGGAGAAAGGGGGCCCATGAGGCCCAGTCCTCGTCCTCATGCAGCTCAAGGGCAGTGGGAAAGGAAGAGCATGTCTCTACAGTCACACTTGGAGTCTCAGACCCCAGAGCAGATTCCTTCTGCTACATTTCAAGTGGCCCCCACAAGACAAGAGACACAACACTGATTTGATACACATCTGATCACATCACACTTTTGCTTACACACTCTTTTGGCTTCCCCTCCTTCCCCTCTTGAATTAAATCCAGTCTCTTAATCATGACCTTCAGAACTCAAATGCTCTTGACCCTCCCTAGTTCTCCTACATGCCCCTGGCTCATGTCCTTCCTGCCTCCCAGGGCTCCTGGTGTTTTGCAAGCAACCTAGACTTGATCCGGCCCTTGACTTCCTCTCCAAATAGACCATCTGCCTCCAAACCAGCTGCCCCCTCGACTGGCTCAGCTCAGGACTCTGTCTTCAGTGAGACCTGCCCTGACCATCACCACTCTTTCCCATCCCCCTGCCTTGCTTCCTTCATAGCATCATCTTCATTAATTGATTTCCTTATTTATGACCGGTGGCATGTATCCATCCTCTTCATTGATTTTAGAGTTTATCATCTTCATGCATTGCCTTCATTAACTGATTTCCTTATTTATTTGTCTCTTCTTGTCCTGGTCCAGAATATCAACTTCATAAGAGCGAGCAGTTTCCCGAGTATCTACTGCAGTGTCCCCCATACCAGGGCAATGACAGGCCCTCTGTTAAAATTAGGGGATTCAATCAATCAATTAATGAAAACAAAAGATCAAAGACAGGTCTTTTGTGTGGGGTGGGGTATGGGGAGCAGTGAACAAGACCCAGAGGTGAAGTTCAGGTGGGGCAAGCTGCTGGGTGCTTACAGGGGGCTTCCAGAAACATGGCTCAGGAGGCAGGCTGTACCTTGAAGCTACAATTCACTCTCCCAGCTCTCAGAGGCTTGGCCCCTAGCAATCAAAGTTCAAGATGGTAAACAATGTGGGGTCTCTGCCTAACTCCCATACCCCTCAAAATTTACACTGTTGATAAAGTGCGTGCATCTCATCATTATTTTCCTTATGCATCTGATAAATATTTGCTGAAAAACTCCCTCCAGCAACAGATCCCCAGTCTCTGGTGCCAGGTTTTACAATATTCTCATGGGGGAAAGAGACCTTTGACATGAATAGAAAGCCCTGAAAAGAACTACTTGTTTCTAAGCAGGAGCTAGAGAGGCTATAACTTTAAAATGTGTGGTTTCTGTCCTCTGCGTCATGGGGGACGGGCCCATCTCTAAGTGTATCCAAAAATGTCAGCTGTCACATTTCAGGGCAGACATCCAGCCCCAGCTGCCCGGCAAAGGTGGGCATGTTATCAGAAGGCCATCACGGAGCACTTAATGGACCTCCACTCCTAAATAAACATGGCGGGGGGATGCGGGGTGCAGCCTTACATCCTGGTTGTTTGTGTGTTCCTGTCACACCAGTCAATTTCATTGGCTTGTGACTTTACATTTACTTCCTGGAATATGACATTGCACAGATCTGCCTTCGTGGGCACTGGTGGCTAAAATGGGAACAGTTTAATGAATCACAAGTCAGATCCTGTATATAAAGTCCACATCACAAGGCAATGGCCAGAGCTCTGCTCAGCACAGGAGGATTGATCTCCCCTGGGTTAGACCATGACCCCACACTCCCTTGCCCTTCTTGCACACCAATAACAACATTATCTCATTCTCTAAAGGGCCCGTGAGGTCTTCTCCGAGGCCCTTTAAATCTGGAGCCAGATTATTCTCCAAGTGTCAAAATGACTTTTTAATTGCACTGGTCACAGTTAGGCGCCACCTAAACTCTTTCAGGGGGAAGGGGACCTTTTCACAAAGACAGGCTGGCTTGGGAGGAATGTGTGATCATTGTCCTCGACACCCAAGTCTAAATGTCAGCCCAAGGTCCCAGGTTGGTGCTGTCTCGGTCCCTCAGCCAAACGAGCTCGGAGGGATGGGTGCCCTGAGAAAGCCTGCATTTGGAGCATCCCTCCCGGAAGTCCTCCCCAGTTATACATCTTTTGTTGGCGGACGTCCTTGTGCCTCCTCCACTTGTTAAATAAAACTACACCTATTTGGGTTTATCTGTCATTACATCTTAAGGCAAATAAATCTGTCCAAGTTTAAGTAACAAAAGGGGTGAATCAGTCCGCTAACATCCTTCAAATCCAGGGAGCCGGGTCCATGAGAATCTTTAAGATGTCCCTCACTTCTCTTCCTTCTGTCTGTTGCCACATCCCCATTCCAGCCCCACAGAATGGCTGTAACCACTCCTCAGAGGGTCTTCCACAGACATGTTAGACACACCCTGCACCATCCAGTCTCTTTACTTGTGTCCAGGCAGGAAAGGAGGCCTCCACCCTGTACCCGACTGCCTTTAGACTCTCTCCTAACAGGGTGGAAGAAGGCCCCCCCTTCTGGTGAAATCTTGCATGCCAAGACCTGCAGCTTTAGGCCTTGGAGTGACAGGGTCTTTGATTTCCCTGGATGAGCTCTGCCTGGGACTGCCCTTTCTCTCCGAGGAAGGCAGGCAAAGCCCACCAAAGAGGCGACGCTGCCTGGGTACAGGAGTCCCCCACCCCACCGCCCCAGAGCTTCACTTCTTGTGGTTTCAGCTACCCGTAGTCAACCATGGTCCAAAAATGTTAAATGGAAAATTCCAGAAATAAACCATTCCTAAGGTTTAAGTTGTGTGCTTAAAACTTCACTCCTAAGGAGTGAACTCCTGCATCATGCTGCTCCGTCCCACCCAGGCCCTGAATCACCCCTTTGCCCAGTGTGTCCACCCAGGCTGTATGTATAGTATAACACGGTATTTGGAGAGAGGGCTAGAGAGGGCACATTTATATACTTATTACAGTATATGGGTGTAATACAGTATATGTCCCCTTGGTACTGAGCAGACACCACTCACTTCCAGCCAGTTCATACCAAACAGGAAAAGAAAAATTAAAGAAGCCCCTAACTCATTTTTAGGAGAAGTCTCCCGATTGTTCTATTTTATTATCTTGTTGTTATCTCTCACTGTGCCTTATTCATAACAAACTTTATCATGGTATGTATGAGTAGGAAAAATAGTATGTACAGACAGAGTTCAATACTATCCATGGTTTCAGGCATCCCCTGGGGGTCTGGAACTTATTCCCCATCGGTAAGGGGCAGCGTATGACTGTAGAAGAAACTCAAGGTTCCTCCTCCCATTTGTTACCTGAAACACAGCCTTCAAGCCTATGTCTCTTTATCCCTGTTTCTAAGAGAGCAGCATTTCTCTATTTACAACAAAAACAAGTGTATAAGCACATACTGCATGACACTGACCCACAGAAGGGTGGGGATTTGGGTGAACTAGAGAGCACTGTCCCCTTGGTACTGAGCAGACACCACTCACTTCCAGCCAGTTCATACCAAACAGGAAAAGAAAAATTAAAGAAGCCCCTAAACTCATTTTTAGGAGAAGTCTCCCAATGGATAGTTATTAATTCAAATCTAAAAACAAACAAAAGCTAGTCTGGGTCAGTGCACAGCTTCTGCCTCAGACAGGTGACATGCAGGTATACATTTGAGTGAACATTTCCTAAAGTATATTTAATAATGTTACAGGTATCTTAGGTGTTCTAGGTCCCCTGTTCCTATGAGTTTAGAAAACAGTGGTCTAAATAGTGTGACACAAATTTCTCAGGTCAATCTTTAATCATTACCAATGTCCATTGTGAATTTCTGAGAGGGTCGTCTCGGAGGCAAGGTCCCCCCAGGGTCCATGACTGCCAGACCCTTTTCCAGGACCATCCCAAGGGACCACAGAGCAAGCCTGGGGGTGCTGGCCTAGGGTAAGGGATCACGGAAGCTGCCCACACTGCTCAAAGTGCCGACCACAGGCCAAAGGCACAGAAGAAACGTCAATCATCCATACGAAGCCCAGCCTGGCTCCCTGAGGTGTGGGACAAAGCCCTTTCTAGTGATAACATGTTCATTAGCTGGGCCTTGCACAGCTCTCTCCTTCAGGAGCCTCACAGTGTGACCCTGGTAGGACTCTTCTTCCTGAACATCAGGTGTGGGGGAAAGCAGGCCTCTTTCAGCCACACTTTCAGTCTGGGAGGAAGATAGAAGTAAAGACAGAAAAAGGCAGAAAGGCCATATGATTGCTTCAACCAAGGTCTGTACAGAGTGCTACATGAGTAATGGAGAAGCACCCAACCTTGAGGATCGGACAGGACTTCACGAGCTTGCCAGACGGCGAGGGTGACTGTTCCAGGCAGAGATGCATCACTCACCAGCAACTCTTGCGCCCGCATGGGGATATATACTTGGCAATGTCTGGATACATTTTTTAATTGTCACACAGAGGAGAGACTTGCTACTGGCATGGACTGGGCAGAGGCCAGGGATGCTGCTGAATAGCCTACAACACAGAGAGCAACCCCAGCGACCAGGATGTACCCATCCCAAGTGTCAACAGTGTGAAGGCAGAAAAGTCCTGCCATAGGCAAAGCATAGAGGTGGGAAGACAGGTTATCCTGGGGGTCTGCGAGCATCTGATAATGCCTATCGGGGCTCACAGGGACCTGTCTATGTCTTCCACCATGTCCAGGTGAGAAACTCCTCAAAGGCACCGACTTGCCCTATGGATGTGTATATTTACAGAACCTAGACTATGGTTAGTACAAGATGAGAGACTAAAATACATTCCCCAAGGGAAAGTGGTGATAGAATAATGCAGAGGACACAGGTAGACTCAGTTCCCAGGGCAACCTAACAGAGTACCATAACTTGATGGCTGAAAATGACAGGAATTATTCTCCTGTAGTTCTAGAGACCAGAAGTCTGAAATGAAGGTGTTGGCAGGCTGTGTTCCTTCTGGAGGCTCCGATGCAGAATCCTTCCCTGTCTCGTCTGGAGACTCCAGGTGTTCCTTGGCTTGCCTGATCTCTGCCTCTGTCTTTCCATGGGTCTGCACTTGGCCTTCTCCTCTGTGTCTGTCCCTCCTCTCCTTTCTCTAGTGACATGGTTCACTAGATTCAGGACCCATTCGGTTAGGCCAGGATGATGTCATCTTGAGATCTTTAACTTAATTACATCTGCAAAGACCCTTTCCCCAAATAAGGTCTCAGGCACAGGTGCTGGGAGTTAAGGTTGAACATGGTTTCTTTCTGGAGTTGGAGGGATGCTATTCAAGACACTACAACAGGGCCTATGCACCTGGAAAGACAAGGAAGACATGCATAGAAAGAAGAAAAAAAAAGAATCCTCCACCTGGGTCATAATCTCTAAAAGTTGGCCACTCCTAATTCTCACTTCAATGAGGCAGCAAGATAAAGTGTTAGGAGCAGTTGGTTTTGAAATGCAAACTATCTATGTACAGAATATATGAGTACAAAATATGTACAACGCTAAAAGAGCCAGTTTAGGAAAAAGCTCAGGGGAGTCAACAGAAACTCCACCTAATCCACATGGTAGCTCTAGATTTCAAGGCTCTGAAATCTGCCCCGGGCAAAGGTGCCCTCTGTGCTGTTGGTGGAGAGCTTCATTTTCCTGGGAGTAGAGAGTAAAACTTGAAACTCTCTCTAAGAAGCTCTAGATGCCACAAAGCAGCTCAGTCTGAGCCCAGTCCCCAAAATAAGGAACACTGGGCCTCTGTTTTAAAATTGGCTCTGTCACCATAAATTACCCCACTTCTTGTCTTGACACAACCTCGAAGGGCTGCCGTTGAGACACGGTTGCATCAAAGCTGTGTTGGTGTGAGAGGGCCATATTTTCAAATGACAGATCCAAGAAGAAAGGCCTTGGTACTTTAAATGAATATATTCTTTTAAAGGTGAAAATGACTCCTGGAATATCCCATCATCCAACAGTCTCAATGAACCTCACGTAACCCATTCTCCGCAGGTCCGAAGGCCTGTTCCCGGGCGAAGCACACACATCCTGCCACCATCTTGGAAAGCGAATTGAAACAAGTGCCACAGAGAGCAGGGACCAAGGGTGCCTTTGAAAGTGACTCCAAGGTCACATTTCCAAAGCAAGCACAATTCCCGAGGAGGGAAGATGAATGGCCGACTGAACCTAGCTCCCTTCACACCTCTCACTGGTGCACAGGGGACTCTCCCATTTAATACGAAGGCTCTGGATCTCGGCCCCTCTGAGAGACAGGACGTTGGGCGGGAAGGTTTTCCACTCTGAATGGCTTTCAATGTAATAATACTTAATACAGCTTTTTGAAACAGTTTCCTCTTCTTCTGAATATTTTCATGGGACTGTAACCCATTTGTACATAAAATTGGTTGAAAGTGACATGTTGAAAAGTCCAGCAAACACTGCAGCGCGCTCTGTTTTCAAGGAGCATAAAATTGGCTCTGTCTGACACCTCGAGCGCGCTTGTGAAAACAGAATGTCACATCTCAAAGGGTTATTCTTGATCGTTTAAAAAAAACAAAATAAAATAAACAGACCTCTCGGCAAACAGCCCCTTTGTACTCTGGTTTCCATGGAAACGCTGGCAATTGTACTTTTTACGGTATGGTCTTTTTCACTCGGTTTTTAGAAGTCTGGTTTAGGCAGCTGACTTAGTGACCCTCAAAATCCAGGAAATCATCTTCAGCAAGGCAGTGCATGATGTTGTGATAGATCTGAAAGATGTAGTTGAAGAAAAGAAGATGCCTAATTGTGGTACAAGTTGGAGGAAGTGGTCCTCGTTTTGTCCTGAACAACACTGTGAAGATAACCCATTTTATCTAGTGTTCCTATTTTGAAAAGTTCTGGATTTAGAAGGCCAAACACATGCTATTTAGAATCTTCTTTACAGAGTACCCAATAATATATGTCAATAATCCACTCTCCAGAAGGTGGAGCTTAATTTCCCCCCTTTGAGAATGACTGGACTTAAGAGACTCACTTGCAAAGAAGAGAGTGTGGAGAGTGATGAATGGCAAGTTTTAGTGAAAGAGCCTGGTGGACACTGCCTTGACCAAATGATGAATGTTGGTACCCCCAATGATAAGTCATGTTGACCTCCCATTCTCCCAGACATGACTTAATTAGAAGGGTACTTCGCCTCTGTAGAATTCTTCCCCAAACACAAAAACCCAATCCAATCAGGGGAGGGAGAAAAGAAAAGCACCAGACAAGCCCCAACCAAGGGACATTCTACAAACACTTGACCAGTAATCATCAAAGCCATCAACATCATAGCAAACAAGGGAAGTAAGAGGCTATCACAGATCAGAGGAGACAGAGACATGGTGAGAAAGTAAAATCAGTTTCTTGGATTTGACCTTGTTATATGAAAAAAAGACATTATGTGAAAACTAGTGAATTTCAAATAAAGTCTGCAGTTGAGTGAATAATATTGTATGAATTACTCAGTTTTAACAGATGTGCCATGCTTACCTGTTAGGGACAGGGGAAAGGATAAGGAGTGAATGGGAACTCTCTGTGCTATTTATGACTTTCCTATAAACGTAAAATTATTTCAAAAGTAAAAAAGCATATCTTAAAAATAAAATAAATTTGCACATTTTTAAGGCTAAATAAAAGGGCCATACAAAAATAAGCATAAGTGCCATTCTACAAATACCATATAATCTCACCTATAACAGGAATCTAATGAACAAAATAAACCAGCAAGCAAAATCAAACCAGACACATAGAAATATGGAACAGACTGATAACCACCAGAGGGGAGGGGCAAGAGGGATAACGGTGGGAAGAAGAGGAAGGGACTAGTAATAGAACATGTATAAATACCCATGAAAAGGAACAACGGTGTGGGGATTGACTGTGGGAGTGGGGAGTGGCCTGGGTGGAGGAGGGCAAAGAGGGGAAAATTGGGACAACTCTAATAGAATAACAATAAAAAATTTTAAGTGCCCTTCTTTTGTGTGATGAGGTCACATTCCAAGAAGACATACTGAGACAGGATTGGACAAGCAGAAAATACAGATAAGGCAGAGATAGTTTAGACAAAGGTCTAAATTCTAAAGAAACATCGGTGTGGAGAAGGATCTGAAATCAATACGCAGACTGTTTCCCACTGCTCGAGACATGTGTCCTCACACCGTGACTGGAGCCATGATCTTTGAGAAAGCTCTGTAAAAATGCACATTCCTGGGGCCCCCCTTCTTGATTCTAAATCAACAGATATGAGGTTGAAGACACCTTTGCCTCTCTGTAGTAAAACACAGACTCTGCAAGAAGACTCAGCAGAGTCTTTCTCTTCCCATTACCTTGGCTGTAAAGGACTTGGACCAGAAGTGACTCAACATTACTGTGATGATTAATTTTATATGTCAACTGAACTGGGCTTCGGGACACCCAGATAGTTAATGAAAACTTATTCTATGTGTCTGGGAAATTATCTCTGAATAGCATTAACCTTTGAATTGTAAATTGGGTAAAACAGATTGCCTTCCCTAATGTGGGTGGACCTCATTCAATCAGTGGAAGGCCTCAAGAGAACATAAAAGCTGACTCTTCCCAGCCCAAAAGAGGGAATTCCTCCTGCTGACTGCCTTCAAGCTGAGACATAGTTTTTTCCTGCCTTCTGACTAACTGAGAGATGGCGTTTTCCTGGGTTGGGAGCCTACCAGCCTTCAGCCTGAAACTACACCATCAGCTTTTTGGGGGCTCCAGTACCCAACTCCAATCTTGGGACTTGTCATCCTCCATAACCACACAAGCCGATTCCTTATAATAAATAACTTTACATCTACATACACATACATCCTATTGGATCTGTTCCTCTGGAGAACCCTGACTAACACAATAACTTCCAAGGCTAAGCACTAAGAGACCTACATACAGCATCTTTGTTTATGTATTCAGAGGGCTCCTTCTTGTTACCCAGCCACCATGATGTGAGGAAGCCAAAGCAGTTTCACGGAGAGGCCCCCAGAGATGGAGAGCTGAGACCCCACAGCACATCCAGGTACACTGCCAGCCAACAGCTGGCCCACCTGCCTGTTGTGATGGTCAGCCCCCTGATGGTTCCAGCTCCAGGAAAGCCTCTCACTGTCTGCAGCCCAGACAATGCTGTGTGAAACAGAGGAACTGCTCAGGTGAACCTGATTATTTCACATGATCATGAGAAGTAATAGGTGGGGTTATTCTCACAGAGACCAACCTGAACTCACTCCTGGAAGGACTTGATCAGGAGACACGGACAGAGACAGAAGTCAGGATGAAGGCAACAAAAACAGATCCACGTGATGGGTGGCATCCTGTACTGGGAGAATCTATTTAAAAATACTGTTTATGTAGTTTACTTTGGCTTAAAAGAATATTACATATGCCAGATAGGTAAAAATACAAAGAAGCCAAACTCTAACTTCTCAGAACGAGATAAGTTACAAACAGTTTTTCTTTTTCTTTTTTTAATTTATTTATCTTTAGAGGGGAAGGAGAGAGGGAGAGAAACATCAATGTATGGTTGCCTTTCGTGTGTCCCCTGCTGGGAACTGGCCTGCAACCCAGGCATGTGCCCTGACTGGGAATCGAACTGACAAACAATTTTTCTAAACAAAAGATAGCTCTCTTCCTCAAGAAAAATTCTGTCACCGCCTTGTAAGAAAAAAATAAAATAATTTCCCACCTCTATTTATCATCCTTTTGAATTCAATGAGTTTGTTTATTCCCAGTTAGCATAGGGGGGAAGCATGTTAGAGGGCAATGTTAACTTTTTGTTTATTAATGATATCAAAACTTTGTAATGCTTTTTGAAATCTTTCCCCCTCTGCTATTTGCATTTACATTTAGCATGGTTTTGACATGTAGAAATTTTAGATAGGTCGTCAAATTAGCATTCTTTTATATTTGCCATTCTTCCCATTGTTTTTGTGCTCAAAACAGTATTACACATCTGGAGATCAGAGAGTTGTCTATATTTCCTAACAGTTTTCCAAGGTCTTATAAACTGATAAACAGATAAGCCCATCTGGAAGATATGGAAGGCCCGTTCCACCCCAGGGAGCCTGTGTCCCTGATCGTAAAGGCCCATTTCAAATGCTCATTTCTTTGAATCCATTATGCTGTAGAAAAACAGTCTCAAATTTTAAAATAACATTGAAAGATAAAAATTACATAATTTATACCCACAGCAAGCCTGCTTTACAGAGTACAATTTAAAACTAAAATGACCTCATAAAAGTATCCATTAAGTAAAATATTTGAAAGCCCAAATATTTTTTCCATATGAAAAGAATACCTGATTTACTACCCACTAGCTGTGTGAACTTGAACAAGGTCCTAACTTCCCTGAGCCTTGGTGTCTACCTCTACACAACAGTAATAGTAACACCTGTCTTGAAAGGTTCATAAGAGTAGAGATAAGTATATACAGAACTCATTGCTGGGCCTCAAGTATCAGCTACTGAAAATTTAGAGTATAAATCATTTTCTCCTCCATCCTACTTTGAAGAGTGGACAGACTGAAACATAGACACTTACAATGCTGCACTTGACCTATTTATGCCTGGCCTGTCTCCCACCCCCAGACTAACAGTTCTTAATGGCTGGCCTGTGTGTGACTTTATTTCTGTAGCCTTAGTTCCCCTTATAGCACCTAAAGTAGGCCCTGGGATCATGTGTTGACTAATTACATGCCTTTAAAGTAGTATATAAAAATACAAATAAGTACAAGAGAATATTATCAACACTAAATACTGAATGTAAAAATAGGGAACCTCAGACATGAAGAACACAACACTAAGCTTTAGAGTAATTCCTGAACACCCAAAGGACAAGATCTACAGATGTGATTAGGAGAAGCTGAAAAGTCTGGGTTGTGGATAAACGTGTATTGATATGACAGTGTTCATAGGCTTCCCCTTGCCTGCCACTCCCCTCCCCGCCCGTCCTGAGGAGGAATGGGCCCAGCCTGACCCACCTCAAGGCTATAGGGTGCAGAATGGGGGGCTGGAGGGACAACAATGAGGCAGACTTAGAGGGAGGTTAGGACTATGTTCAAAGTAAAGGCTGGGACTGGTTGGTAGTAGAAAGGGGAAATATTCAAACACACTCCAGAGTAGAGAGAAGAGTATAATGGATCCCCATGCACTGATCGCCCAACTACAATGACCCATATTCTATGGATTTTATTTTATGTAATCCTCACCACTACCCTATTTTTGGCTGAAGCACTTAAAAGTAAACCCAAGACACCAGAAAACACATGAGCACACATCTCTGCTGATAAGGGTAGAACACAATTTCATCAAACTTAACAAAACTAATGTCTTACATCATGTATACCTCAGTCCATATTTATATTTTTGTGTTTTTTAAACATTTTATTTATTTATTTACTCATTCATTCATTCATTTTTATTTTTAGAGAGAGGGGAAGGGAAGGAGAGAGGGAGAGAAAGTTCAATGTGTGGTTGCATCTTACAGGGGACCCTGCTGGGGACCTGGCCTGCAAACCAGGCATGTGCCCTGACTGGGAATTGAACCAGCCACCTTTTGTTTCTCAATCCACTGAGCCACAGCAGCCAGGGCTATTTCAGTCCATATTTAAAGTTCCCAATTATTTGTAACGTGGAAAAAAAAAGGTTTCCTCATGAGGGAGAAGTGTTTTGAAGAATGAGACATTTTGAAGACTTTGAGATATGAGAAAACTAGAAAGCTGTGAAATGATAGTATGGAACATATTGCTGAGCATATGTCTAGCCATCACAGAGAATGAAACAAAAGTTATTTAATTCATGAGAAAAAAATCAAGACCGGTAGTAGGTTGAATGGTGGTCCCTCCACCCAAAAATATCTGTGTCCAAATCCTTAATTATCTTATTTGGAAAAAGGGTTTTCACAGACGTAATTAAAATTATGGTTCTTGAGATGAGAAGATTGTCCTGGGCCACTCAGGTCCTTATCTAATGACAAGCATCCTGATAAGATGAATACAGAAGAAGAAGACACACAGAGATGGTGTTGTGAAGTCAGAGCAGAGAGGTAGGTGGCCACAAGACAAGAATGCTAACAGCACCAGAGGCAGGAGGAAAAAAAATTGATTATTTCCTCCAGCCTCCAGAGGATTATGGCCCTATGGAGACCCTGATTTCAGACTTCTGGTCTCCAGATTGTGTGAGAATAAATTTCGATTGTTTTGAGTGACCAAGTTTGTGATAATTTGTTACAGCCACTGTGGAAAGCTGATATAAACAGAGAGGAAAATGTGGTCAAGACAAAGAAAGAAGACAAAGACTGAGCTTTCCATGACTGAAATTGAATAGTTCAGTGACAGATGGGAAGTAGAGTCCCAGGTAGGAATGAAGGAGAAAGAAGAGTCTAGACAAGCAGGGAAAGCCCACGTCACGAGAAGTCTTCAGGGCCACAAGGGGGAGTTTGGACTTAACCCAAGGAGAACAACAAGCCACTGAAGAGGCCATTCCACAGGAGACACAGGAAGAGCTCTGAACAGATGCCTCCAGAGGAACGAGGAATAACAGATAAAAGCCAAGAGTGTCCATCCTCCAGCTGATCCCTCATTGATTCCCTCACTGAATCAAAAGCACTAAGGGAAAAACAGCATACAGGCTGCTGAGGAAGGCAGATTTAATAAGCAATCCCATCAATCAATGCACAACTACAGACTGACAGATGCCCTGAGAAAGAGGAACTCAGTTCTGTGAGTTTCGTGCCTGTCCTAAACCAAGGTGTGAGAAGGGCTTCGCTGTACTCAGAAATGAGCAAGAACCAGTGTACACCCGGCATTTACTGCTTATCACAATGTGGGCACCACATTTCAATTTTTTTCTTCTATATAGAAGAAAAAGAGTGTGATATTGTGACTTATAATAAAAAGTGTGTATTTTATCTTTGTGCCCGTTTCTGCCATTGAGCTCCTAAAACCATGGGAATTTCCTAAGTGATGAGAGCAAAAAAAGGGGTGTTTTGTTTGGTTAATGAGGTGACTTTTGGACAATACCAAAGGCCAGGCCCAGGTTGCCAGGAGAACCAACCATGTAATTAGAGGGTTAGAACTATCATTGCCACTCCCCTGACCTCCCGAGAGGGGAGACAGGTTGGAGGCTGAATCAATCCCCAATGGCCAATGATTCAATCAATTGTGCCTATAAAATGAAACCTTCATCAAACCCAAAAATGACAGGTATGGAGAGCTTCCAGGTTGAACCAGAACTCATCCACATGCCACCTTGCCAGTCCTCAGACTCCAGGAGTACAGAAGCACCTTTGTTTGGGATCTTGCCCTGTATATCTCTTCATCTGGTTGTAGATTTGTGTGTGTGTGTGTGTGTGTGTGTGTGTGTGTTTAATATCCTTTGCAATAAATCGGTAATCTGGTGAGCCAATGGGTTTCCTACATTCTCTAGCACATCAGTTAAACCCAATGAGGGGCTCATGGCAATTTCTGATGTATAGACACTCAGTCGGAAGAACAGGTGACTTGCAATTGACATTTCAGTGGAGGGCAGTCTTGAGGGACTGAGCCCTTAACTGTTGCCATTTCCGGGTAGACAGCATCAGAATTGAGCTGAACTGTAGGACACCCAGCTGTGTGAGAATTGTTTGGTGGTATGGAAAAATGCCCACACCCACACTGGAATCAGATGCAAAACCTTTTGGGGGATGATGGGAGGACCTCTGTGTAGCAAAAAAAAGAATGCTTTTTTAACCACTTTTCTATTTTTAAACCATCCTGCTGTGTGCCCTTCTACTTAGTAAGCTCTGTGCTGATATTGTTGTTGTTGAACGGTATCATACTTTTCTATAAATTGGAAAATTCGAGGTTTAAGTTCACCCAGAAACTTTATTTTCCAACTATCAACTAGTAAGTGCCAGGCCTGTCACAATAACAATATTAAAAGTTTGGTCACCATTCAACAAATTTGACCCTGAAGACAAGTAAAATGGGGAAAGTCTTCCATATTGAAATAATCTGGCCCCGCTATTCTTATGATTTGAGGTACCAGGTAATTTTCCATGTAGATTTGGCCTAGAAATACAAAGAAAAAGTTCAAACAGGGACATGGTGTCTCTTTGGCCTAACCCTGAGGGATGTTTGCCTTAACCATACGTTTTTTTATTGTCCAGTTAAGTTTTGAGTAATTCAGCTGATGGGATTTTCAGCCCTGCCCATGGGCTGTGACTCATTCCACCTTCAAATTAACAGCTCTTTTGGAAAATGTTTTTTCATGACTAGGCCAAACTTTCCATGGCTTAATTTTATCCCTTTCTTCCCAGAGAAACTCTTTGAACAAGTCCAAAGATCCCACACTTCAGAGGAAGCTTTATTCCCAGCCGTGGCCAACGCCCGAGGAACCCATCACTTTCTACGTTCCTTAGCACCTTCCTCTCTGCTTATCAACTCTTCCTCCCTTGCTCACCTAGATTTACAGTCCAATTATTGAGATTAAAAGTTATGGGCAAAATGCAGAGAAGAGCCAGTCAGGATGCCTGGATTCTCTCTGCTCCTCTAAGAACAGTAACATTTTAGCCAAACTGCTTTCTGTCTTAACTTCTTCACCTGAACTAAATGACTTTATACAACTTTCTACCTACAAAACTGAAGAACTCAATCCATTCAGATCAATGTGAAACATAGAAAATTTTGTCTACAAGATTGAAGTAACAGGTATGGCATAATATAGGGCTGGCTGAGAACACTGGGATGCCCATATAAGAAAGATGCATGCACCGTGTATTAGTCAGCTATTTTCTCAATAACACTGCATAACAAGCCAGCTGTAAAGTAAGTGGCTACCATCCATAAGCATGTATTTTCATGCTTGTGGCTTCCACAGGTCAGCTAGGGCAACTCTACTTTGAGCCGTGGGTAAGACGGGCTTGGCTGAAAGCCACAGATAAAATTCAGGCCTACTCCACATGCCTCTCATCCTCATGGGGCATGCTCTTATCATGGTGATTACTGGAGCCAAGAGCCCATTCATACTACACAAACACATTTCAGGTCACTGCTGTATTCCATCCTCTAGCATTTCATTGACCAAAATATACCACATGGGCAAGCTTGAAATCAAAGCTAGGAAGTATACTCTGCCCACAGTGGAAGGGGAAGAGTGAATATTACTGAAAAATCATTCAAACCATCACATACAACTTTCCTTCTCCCATCACATTTTTGACATGGGGTGGGTGTGTGTGTGTGTACATGGCCTTTATATACACACACACTTTTTTTTACACACACATACACTTGGTGCACTTGAAGATCAAAGAAGACCAGTTTCTGGAATGCATATTTTGGGAGGAAAAGAAAATATTTAAGAGGTAATTTACCTATTTTACAATCTTCATGAGACCAAAAGGAAACCCTTCTGCAACTATGAATAATTATGTAATAAAAGTGAGACCCTGATGAGTTCAGATTATGTGCCAGACACTATTCCAGGTTCTTTTCCTTCATGATTTCATTTCATTGAACTATTATTTAAACATTCCAGCTTGATATTTTACCACATACAGAATACCCTGAACAAAATTAATCCTGAAAAAAAATACCTTTCCAATTCAAAAATGTTAGTCTAAAAGCATTTCTTTTTTTAAATATATTTTATTAATTATGCCATTACAGTTGTTCTATTTCCCCCTTCATTCCCCTCCACCCTGCACACCCCTCCCCCACCATTCCCCCCTTTAGTTTATGACCACGTGTCTCAAGTTCTTTATTTTATTTTTTTAATTTTTATTTAGTTATTTTTCAAGTACATTTTTGTCTATTTCTTCCATCCCAGCCCCCCCACCCTGTCTCCCCCCTCTCTCCCATCTCAAGTTCTTTAGATTCTATATTTCCCATACTATTCTTGCCCTCCCCCCTATCTATTTTCTACCTACCATCTATGCTACTTATTTTCTGTACCTTCTTCCCCCTTCTCCTTCTCCCACTCCCCTGTTGCTAACCCTCCATGAGCTCTTCATTTCTATGGCTCTGCTCCTGATCTAGCTGTCCTCTTAGTTTGCTTTTGTTTTAGGTGTGGTTCCTAATAACTGTGAGTTTGCTGTCCTTTCACTGTTCATCTTTTTTATCTTCTTTTTCTTAGATAAGTCCCCTTAACATTTCATATAATAAGGGCTTGGTGATGATGAACTCCTTGAATTTGATTTTATCTGAGAAGAACTTTATCTGCCCTTCCATTCTAAATGAAAGCTTTGCTGGATAGAGCAATCTTGGATGTAGGTCTTTGGATTTCATGACTTGGAATATCTTTCCAGCCCCTCTTGCCTGCAAGGTCTCTTTTGAGAAATCCACTGACAGTCTGATGGGAATTCCTTTGTAAGTGACTGTCCCCTTATCTCTTGCTGCTTCTAGGATTCTCTCCTTCATTTTAATCTTGGCTAATATAATTATGATGTGCCTTGGTGTGTTCCTTCTTGGGTCCAACTTCTTTGGGACTCTCTGAGCTTCCTGGATTTCCTGGAAGTTTATTTCCTTTGCCAGATTGGGGAAGTTCTCCTTTATTATTTGTTCAAATAAGTTTTCCACTTGTGACTGTTCCTCTTCCCCTTCTGGTACCCCTATAATTTGGATGTTGGAATGTTTAAAGATGTCCTGAAGGTTCCTAAGCCTCTCCTCCTTTTTTTGAATTCTTGTTTCTTCATCCTTTTCTGTTTGGTCATTTTTTTTCCTCTTTCTGGTCCACTCCTTTGATTTGAGTCCCAGTTTCCTTTCCATCACTATTGGTTTCCTGTGTATTTCCCTTCATTTCAATTAGTTTAGCCTTCATATGTTCCTCTAATTTGTGACTAAAATCAACCAGTTCTGTGAGCATCCTGATCACCAGTGTTTTGAACTGTGCATCTGAAAGTTTAGCTATTTCTTCATTGCTTAGATTTATCGGCTCTGGGGCTCTGAGTTGTTCTTGAGCCATATTTTAATCTGTTTCTGCCTGTTACGTATGAGGAGTGGAGCCTTAGTTGTTCACCAGGGCAGGGCCACCCAGGTCGCTGGGTTGTGAGGCTGTATGTGGGGGTGGGGTCAGAGAGGGACAATGGCGGTTCCCTCTGCTGCTTCGCTTCCTGCCTCTTCCTGCTGCTGGGGCCTGTGTGGTCCGTCTCACTGCTAGCTCCTTCACCGATTTATCTGCGCACGAATGTGTGACCGTGATCAGACCTCAGTGGGTCCAATGCCTTGTGCTCTCAGTGGGTCCGCCCGCTTCTACACACATGGGATCTGCCCACGGCTGCTGGCACACCTGGGTTGCATGCCCGGGTCAGTCCAGTGGATCTTTCCTGCCCAACCCTGCTCTGCTGCTGGCTCTGCCCCTCTTACCTGTTTGGCTGAAGGGTTTGTTGTTGTCAGACTTCCGTGTAGTTCAATTTTCTGTGGTTTGGTTGCGTTTTTGTTGCTAAAATTTTGTTGTTTTTAAACTTGGTTGTTCAAGAAGGCTCAGTGCTTCCACCTACACCTCCATCTTGGTGGAAGTCTGAAAGCATTTCTTCATTGTTGGACCAGTTTAATCAGTATTTACTAAATGTCTCTGTCTCACTTTTCCCAACAAAGCCTAAATTAAAGTGTTATCACCCATATGGTACAGCTCAGAAAAGTGAAGATTAGAAAAGCACAGTGTGTTTGCTAAAGGTAAAGAAGCAGAAATGTGAACCACAATATATCTTGATACCCAAACCGATGAGCAGACAACAATGAGGACTTTGTCTTGTTTCCTGGGCTTACTTCTACCCTTCCCTCTAGACTCACCTTCTCCATAAAGCCTTCCCCAAATTCAGATGGAATCTATGCACATCCTGCCCATCAGGTCAATACCAATTAGCTGTCATTCACAGAACCATGTCCTGGGACCAGAGGTCAGGTTCAGCCTGCGGTTACTCAGAGGCTAATCTATCAAGGCACCAAGTCAAACAGCAGACACAGTAGCCAGGAAGGGAGACAGCATCTCAATCCAGGAAATATAAGAGGGTTTACAGAATCAAAGAATCAATGACCAGTTGCCAGGTTAAAAGTTAAGAGTCAGAGAATAAAATAGGAACTCAGGGACAAGACAGGAGTGCTCAGACAATTCAAGAAGTATTATTTCTTTTGTGTGATTCCTATCTAGCCAGAGCTAGATACTGCTTCCCTTCTGTTTCTATGGCAACTGGGCAAACTTTTATTAGAGCACTTACTTCACATCTTTACAATCGTTCATACAGCAGCCAATCCCACTGGTCTGTGAATTATTTGAGAGCAACAATTCTGTCACCTTCTCTTCTGTATCACCAGCACCAAATACAGGTGCTTAGACCTTCAGGGAAGGGAAGGAGAGAGAAAATAAAAAGGCAACAAGAGAGGAAGTGAGGGAAGGAGGGAGAGAAAGGAGGGAAGGGAAGACAACAGAAGGGAAGGGGAGGAGGAGAGGGGAATGTGCTTCCCAAGGTTAACATGGTTAAAGTCTTGATTTCTGCCACTGTCCAGCCACAGACCAGCCCTTCTTCAGTGTTCTCCATATTTGACAAGGGTACCATTGACGACCTTCTCCATGGACCAAAGCCTAGGCCCAACCTCTTATTTTTGTCTTTCCCTCACCCCTCACCTCCGATTCATCCTCATGGTCATCAGCCTCCTTGGTACAAAGCAGATCCAACCTTCCCACCGCAGTCAGCACTCATCCTCCTCCGAGTTCCCACTGACCTTTTCCAGCAGGATTCTAGCTGGCCTTCCTGCTCCCTCACCGGCCTTCCTGCTCCCTCGCCAGCCTTCCTACAAAAGCCATAGAGAATTGTTGTAAGTATAAGTCAGAATACATTCAATTTGCTGATTAAAATCCTCCAACAATGTCCCATGCACCCTAGTCCAAAGTCAAAGTCCTTACTGTCATCTGCAGGGCCCCATGTGATCTAAGCCTGCCTACCCCTCTGATCTCACCTCCCTCCTCCCCACCTGGAACACGGGTGCTGGCCACCCTGCCTTCATTGTCTCCCTTGTCATGTCACACTTTCCAGCTGAAGGACTGGGGCCTGACAATCTCTGTCTTTGCACAGCTGTCTTGCACACTCAGTGTCTGCTTCTCTGTGAGGGAAGCCCTAGTGAAAGTAGACACAAAAAGACACCCACACCTGCCACGCACAAACCATGCTCATGCATGCACACACAAGACATAAATACACATATACACACTCGTTGGTATGCGTATACACACATGCACACATGTGTGTACAGTCTCACACGCACATATACAAGTGTAAGTCATCATAAACATAAAGTTATGAGTCAGCTGTACAACTCCAGTCTGGTTACAACTAAAAATGTGGCGTTTTAATCGTCCTACAAAAATATGCATTCTTTATTGTAATTTCTCCAGTTCTATGTATCAGCCAAAACTGTTTTTGTTGACAAGCTAGGATAACCTTAGAGAAAAGGGGCATTTTTCACATTTTCAAAAGCGCTCCGGAGAGCGGTGTTTTAAGCCGCATGCTGAGACTACATTTAGCTCCGAGGCCCCTCCCAGAAATTAGAGCATGACGCAACTCACTGTGACAGCCTGAGTCTCAGAGCACCTGAGGAACAGGGCTCATGTCAGGCACCTGAGAGTTACACGACACTGTGTGATTCTTATAAATGTTACAGGTCTTCTGGAGCCCATGAATTGCCTCCATTTAAACTCAAAAGCCCCATGACACAGTTCCCAGGCCTGTAAAGCCTGTGATACTGCCGTAATAACTCCCCTGGCAAGAAATAAGCTTCACTTCCTGCAGCCTATAAAGGACCTGCCTGACCTTTAATATCATCAGAGGTCACGTGTGCCAGGGAAAGCCCTGGCCTGGGGCCTGAGACCTGAGGTAGGGGCCTCCAGACCTGTGGCTCTGCCTGGCAGCCTGGTGAACCCCACTGGCATGCCTGCTCCTCGGGTCGCAACCCTGCATGCTCTCTTTTTCTCATCTCTGGGGAGGACATACAACTACCTGCCCCACAGGTTTTGGCCCACATCAGTGGGAATCTATTCTGAGCCAATTGCTGTATGATTTGGTCTGGACCTTGGAGGATACAGAGACCATGGGAGAAGCAAAGCCAAAGCAGGCAGTTATAATACACAGGGTGGGGCAAAAGGAGGTTTACAGTTGTGAGCACACGAAACAGTTTATTCTTCTGTTAGTTACTTATTTCTTATTATTGTGTTATTATTATTATTAACCTACTTTTGCCTGCCCCTGTACTATGGTATAGGGTCTATGGGATCTGTAAGAGGCTTGGCATATGGAAGGTGCTCAGCAAATATTAACCTTCCCTAGAGATTTATGGATTCATAGAATTTATCCAGTTTGGGGTGACTCTATGACCCAGTTGACCTCGGCAAAGCTGCTTTAGAGCTGTTGTCTTTCTTTCAGCACTCAAAGTACACCAGACAAGACAGCAAAGTATCTGGTCGTTTCTGCATGGAAGGATTGACTCGCCACACTGGCATACCCACCCTGACCCTCATGGCCATTACTAAAACTCCAGAGAAATTCTGCAGTCCACAGCCCCTTCTGATCTTCAAGCGCACCAGCCTGGGCCCGCTGTCGCTGTGGGACCTGGTCAACAGGAACACCCTCTTCTGTTTTCTGAAATCACCCAGGTCACAGATAATGAGCTGTGTGTATGCAAGTGGTAATCTCTGACAGCGAACTGACCAAATTGTGGTGACTTTTATTATTTACCTAGATTTATAGCAATCTTTGCATCCCTGCAGATTCAGTGATTAGCAATTATTTGAAGGCTAGTAAGTAGGCAAATGGACCTTTAGCATAAATGTGCATTCCACATCACATATACTCCAGCATCAGATATTTACCAGACACTCCAGTAAAAACGAGAATGCAGCAGATACTGGCAGGTTTGTCTTAGCAGCAAAGCCTAATGTAAGGCACGGTGGGGCAGGACAAGCGAACAAAGAAGGAAGTTACTAGCTCTGCAGATGGCATTATCACTCTGCCTCACAGATAAGGAACCAGAGACTCCTCAAGCTGACTCAGTACGACAGTCCTCTGATGTGTCCATGTGGCTAGGCTGCCATCCCATTGTTCCATCAACCATAACCTTGGGGTTGCTGGGAAGGTATTTTGCAGAAGTGATGAAAGTGCCTAAGCAGTTGACTTTAAGTAAGGGAGATTGCCCTAGACAATCAGTTGTCAGGCCGTAGGAGCAGAGCTGAGAAGACACCCTGCCTATGGACCTCAGTGTCCTCTCTTGTGTGGGAATGCTGGCCTGCCCATCCTGACGGCCCACCCATACCGAAGGCCCACCCGGCAGGGTTCAGACCTGCCTAGGTAGCCCCTCAACTATGGAAGTGAATTCCTCTCAATCAGTATCTTAATATAGCCTCTTGCTTTTCCTGATTCTCCACGTGAATTGTGACTAATACACCAAATGAGATAAGATATCCCTTCTGTGAGCAGATTACAGAAGATTCTGGCTTGTGTCTCCCTAGTAGACTCCCCCCTGCTGATTTCGATAAAGCAAGCTGCCATATACATGGTGCCCTATGGAGAGACCTAGCTGACAAAGAACAAGAAGTGGCCTTCAACTGAAAGTCCAGCAGGGAGCAGAGGTCCTAAGTCCAATGATCTGCAAAGAACTGCATCATGCCAACAACCACAAGAGCTTGGAACTGAGTTTTCACCCAGTTGAGTTTTCAGAGGAGACCCCAGCCCTGGACACTTTGAGTACAGCGTCATGAGACACCCTGAGGACCCAGTAGGTCATTCCTGACTTTCCGACCCACAGATACTATGAGCTAATAAATACACATCATTTTAAAACCACTAACTGATGATTTGTTACACAGCAATAGATAACTAATACACCCTTTCAAAGCACAGTCAGCCCTGCAGCCAGTGATGGTTCTAAACACAAGCCTGATGATGTCCTTCCTGTGATTCAGACCCTTCCTTCAATGTCATAGGAAGCAAAAAGGTAGCATCCATCCAATGTCTACTAAGTGTTGATGCTTTCATATGCATAACATTGAATCCATATAGTGTAACCCAATAAAGTTAAGGTTATTAACCCCATTCTGCAGATAAGAAAAATGGAGGACTGAGTAACTTCTTTAAGATTATAGAGCTAGAAAATGACTAAGTCAGAACTGAGACCAAAAATGTCTGGCTTCAACACTCTATCTGGTATCTACAATGCTTCCACAAAACCCAAAGTGCCCTGGTGCAGAATGAGGAGGGAAAAACTAGACAGACTGGAGCAGGTGAGCCTGAAAGCCTGTGAGAAGGGGGAAGTTTAGTGAAATAAGGGAGAGCAGAAAATTGGAACGTTTCTGCAGTGTCTGACCCTGCAGAGTTTTATTGATCTCTTTGGAAAAATGAAGTTCAGCAAAAATAAGCTTATTATTCATTCCCAGGCTCAAAACTCTGATGGATCTTAAGTGTTTGAAACTTAAAAGATAAAATTCCAGAGTCCATGGGTTTCTTATCGTTGGGCTACACTGTTGGGCAACTATCTATCTGACAGAGAGTTTTCTAATTTAGAAACACAGGATCTTATCCTATTCCACGTCAGCTTAAAGTGTCCCTTTGTAGCAAAAGTGCACCCACCTCACCATTCAATGCCAGCAAAAACTTAAGCCTCCTAGAAGTACCCCATTAATCTTGTAAATGCCCCACATACCACAAGCTGCATCAGCCTTTAAAAACCAAAAGGGCAGAGGGGAAGGGCTCACAGAAAGCTCACAAGAATGCTGAGGTGTTACAGGCATGTTCTGGGACAGGAGCCCTTTGATAAATTGCGCCTGAGTCTCTAAGAGAGGGAAGCGCCAAGAAGTCAACCTCTTCCTCCCCTCAGATTTATGAATCTTCCAGTGCAAAACAAAAGCATCACTTCGTCAAGATCAAAGCTCCGAGAGGTGAGAAGAAAAGCGAGAAGACCAGAGATTCCCCTGGGATGGAAGTATGTCTGTTTTATGTAACATACATGGTCTGCATTCTAGAAGGCACACTGCATAAGAAACCCACTTTAAAGTCCCCATAAAATAAATACTTTCGTTGCATTAAGAACACAAAAAGATGGATATGCTCCTTGCTTGGAATGTATAAAGCAAAGGTTAAAAGTTCCCCCGTGTTTTCTGCTTATGGAAAATAACTTTTGACTCATCAGCCCAGAGTCCAGATTTTTCTTGGAAGAATGGAACATGGAGACTGAGACTATTAGCAATAGTTCAGCTGCCCTGGCTGTTGTGTCCAGGTACTTATTGTGTAAGGGCGTTTCTGGTGGTTGAAGAAAGGGCAGGCCCCAAACGCTGACTTGAAAGATAATTACTACACCAGAGTGCTTTAATAGTTTGCAGAACTCTGCGATATATGTTCTTAGATGATGCACTGCCTAAATCACACTTGATGCACAGATCCGCTGATATTCCCTATTTAGGAGTTGCTATCTGGGATGATGTGATTAACGGAAAGCTATTAGGCAATGCTGTGATTATGGAAAAAGAACAAAGCCTGAGAGAAACCAACGACTCAGTTCTAAGAAGAAGAAAAAAACAACAAAAAGGAAATAAAAATTTCAAAGGCCTGTGTGTCCCATGACACACATTGCAGCCAAATGCAAAGATGTGCAAAGGGTTGCTCAGTGTCTTTTTCATAACACCTCGTTCCTCAGCATTTGCAGACTTCGCAAAGGCTGGGCAAGAACAAAAAGGAGCTGCAGGATCCGAAAGATGGGAGTCAAAAGGCATTGCTTTCAATCTGGACCCACCCCTTCTCTTACTCATTTGTAAAATGGGACTGACATTATTTGTGTTGTCAAATCCTTCTTCATTCAACTAGTCATCCATTTCTTCAGTCACTGTCATGTCCATGGCTCGGGGCACCAACATGAATATGAATGTACCAGGGGCCTTGCTCTTAGAGTGTGCCCAGTCAAGGAGGCGAGATGAGACATGTACATGAAAAACAACATTCTCAATGACAGTGAAGAAATGACCAAGCAGAAGAAATGATATTGGGAGCTGCCAAAAATTTAGAAACAAACTTGCAACTTTTTATGTCACAAAAGCTTAGCCTGTCTTTTCTGTTCTAACCCATTCATGGTACCACCTGCCTTCCTTACTCTTATTTTCTTTCTGCTGAATTCTCCCCTCCATTTTAAGTTTCTTTTCACTAGCGAGCTTGTCTAACCTTTGTAAATCCTTTCTTGAACAAAGGCTCTTGTATGTGAAGAAGTACGGGCTTGCTGGCCTCGGAGAAGCCTTTACCAACATGTGCTGGACTGTTAACTGCTCTACCATGTCGGGAAAACATCGTTCTTATGGTGATGGTGACCTTCATGCAAAATGTTTCTATTAGCATCAACATGGAATGAAGATTTATAGAAGTCTTTATACAAGATCTAACAGTGGTCCTAAGCTACAATAAAATGATGTACATGTGCTCAGGGCTCAGAAAATGGATGCCACGCACCAGCTGTCTGGCTGAGGCCCTGGCTGGGGCTCAGCCTCTCCCTGTGCAGTTGACCTAAATGCTCACCAGGTGAGCCTGCTTCTCTAGACACCGATGTCCCCTCAGCACAGAACCTCAGGCCCAGTCTTCAGGCTCTGGTCTGCCTACTATTCTGAGACAAGGACCTGTCAGAAACTTCTCCCTGGGCAAGAGGTCAGGAAGGAGGGGATAGAGGAACACATGCCCCCAACGACTCAAGGGTGAGTCAACCTCACGCTGGCCCCTGAGCCCAAAATCCTGTCCTCGCTCTGCCTCTCTGAAGATTATTCGTCTTCCAAGTCCAGATGTCACATCCTCCGTGAGGCCTCCTGCCAGCTCCTTCCTCCAGCCTCCATCACACAAGCTCTGTGCTTCCCTTGCTGCCCATGCCCCCCCACCTCCACCAGCTGCTAGAAGCGGGGACTGTTCAAAGCCCTCCTTCCTCACCTCCAGAGACCCTTCCCCAGGGACTAGTATGGTGCCCACAACTGGTTCAGTGAATGCTTATTAAATCACCTCCCCCACTCCAGTTTTCTTCTTCTGTCTTAAGATGACTTGGATAACAACTAACACCACCAAAACTCTTCCAGAGCAGGTATCATCAAATATGGTCAACGGCATATTTGGTCAACGGCAATGTGTCATCTTTGGCCTTGTGTCAGAACAAAGGGCCACAGCACCACCTTTCATTTTTGACCACAATGAGGACAAAATAGCACAGGATGGCACCAGTGGGTCTGAGTTCAGGTCCCCGTTCTGTAATTTAGAATTTATGCGAGACTGCAAGTCCCCGAACCTCTCTGACTCCGACTTGTCACCGTAAAACTAGACTAGGAAGGCCCCACGGGCAGGATCACAGAGGAGATGCGGGGAGAGTGAGGTAGGCGCCGGCCCCGAGCACAGCGGTCACTCAGCCGATGTGGCTGGCTCCCCCGTCCCCTCCTTGAGGAAACCGAACTAATCCCATCTTCCTTTCCAAAATATAGGAAGAGAATTGAGCCATGTCAGAAAGAGCAAGCTGGTTTGTATAAAGACCCATTGCTGCTCACGGAGGTGTAACTGAATAATTCATGTTTGCACCCAAAGCAATTAAATGGCCAAGCCCCACAGACATCCATCTAGGCCTTAGACATGGGAATTTATATTAAAAGTTTAGTGTGCTCAAGATTCATAATTCTAAAACTAAATGAGATTGAGCTAATGATGAAAAGCCTACTATTTTTTAAAAGTCAGGCTTTGAATATTTTTCTTAACAGAGAATTACTGTATCTCTCTCTGTATATATGTGTGTGTGTGTGTGTATGTATATATATATGACTTGAACCATCTGCTCCATTTTTAAAAATTAAAAAAAGACATTACGAAAAGAGGTCCAATCATAATTGGCAGTAAGAAAAATTGCATTCCTCCTGCCCTTCACTCAGGCATAGAGCCATCAAAGTGTTATGCCATAAAATTTAATTTTTGAATTTTGAATGATTTACAGTGGAACAGAACTTATAAATCAGAACAGCAACTATTGCTATGAATAGAGATGTATGTTTTTCCAAAACGTCCGAATTAAATACTTAGAAACACACTAAAAGACCTGCACAGTTGTCCAAAGGCAGCCATAATTGAAGCTAATCATTAGCATTTGGACAGACAGAAACTTACTGACACCTAGGGACCTCCACCTCCTTAAGATGAAGTGAGCACGTGGTCATCAGATCTTTCAGACGCAGTTCCTCAGGGCAGTATATTACAGCACTGCAGCCTTGTCTACTAGGTGTGCAAACCTTTTCTCATGTCTTTGATGTTCTTAAAATTGCTAGGATCCCCAGAGTACCTACGTGCTAACGAAGAGGCCCTCCCTCTCTTTCACATTCCAACAGCCAATCCAACAGTGTGTCCTCTGCACTTTGCCACTTCTGTCCATCTCCCCGTTCACCTCTCCCCACCTCTTACTAGGGTCACTGCCACAGCCTCCTAATTTCCTGCCTGCCTCCAGTCTGGGAAGAGTGTAGGAGTCACCTGCTAAAAACATGATTCAAGGACTTCCACCAAGATGGAGGCATAGGTGGATGTGCCGTGCCTTCTCACACAACCAAGTTTAGAGACAACTAAATATTAGCAACAGAAAACACAGCCAGAACACGGAAAATTGAACTTTTCGGAAGTCCGTTAACAACAAATTCTTCAGCCTGACCTGTAAGGGGCGAAACCAGCCGCAGGTGAAGGGTTGCACGGGAGGACTCGGTCAGATGGACTCAGGCGCGGAATCCAGATGCGCAGAATCCCGGAATCCAGGCGCAGGGCTGGACCTAGTGAGCGACTGAGCGAGCCACCAGGCGAGCGACCGTGGAGGAGGAGGAGACAGCGGGGAAGCGGTGCTTCGTGTTGACTGTGGTTGCCCATTTGTGCGCCAGCGGACAGGTGAGGGAGTGGGTGGTTGGACCGGGCCGGCCAGGGGGTCCCCGTGGCCAGCGGCAGTAGAGGGAGCCTCCATTTCCCCGCTCTGACCACGCCCCCACATACAGCGTCACAACCCAGCGACCTGGGAGTCCAAGGCGCCGCTTCTCACACTTAAAGGGCCAGAACAGACCAAAAATGTCACAAGTTCTCAAAATCCCTGAGCCCATAGACCTAAGCGATGAAGAAATAGCAAAACTCTCAGACGCACAGTTTAAAACACTGGTCATCAGGATCCTCACAGAACTGGTTGATTATAGCCACAAATTAGACAAATATATGAAGGCGAAACTAATTGAAATGAATGGAATTGCACAGGACACCAATAGCAATGAAAAGGAAACTGGGACTCAAATCAATGGAGTGGACCAGAAGAAAGCAAATAATGGCCAAACAGAAAAGAGTCAGGAAGCAAGAATTCAAAGAAATGAAGAGAGTCTTAGGAACCTCCAGGACATCTTTAAACACTCCAACATCCGAATTATAGGGGTACCAGAAGGGGGAAAGGCACAGCCACCAGTTGAAAAATTATTTGAACAAATAATAAAGGAGAATTTCCCCAATCTGCCAAAGGAAATAGACTTCCAGGAAATCCAGGAAGCTCAGAGAGTCCCAAAGAAGTTGGACCCAAGAAGGAACACACCAAGGCACATCATAATTACATTAGCCAAAATTAAAATGAAGGAGAGAATCCTAGAAGCAGCAAGAGATAAGGGGACAGTCACCTACAAAGGAGTCCCCATCAGACTGTCAGCAGATTTCTCAAAAGAGACCTTACAGGCAAGAAGGGGCTGGAAAGAGGTATTCCAAGTCATGAAAACCAAAGACCTACAATCAAGATTGCTCTATCCAGCAAAACTTTCATTTAGAATGGAAGGACAGATAAGGTGCTTCTCAGATAAGATCAAATTCAAGGAGTTCATCATCACCAAGCCCTTATTATATGAAATGTTAAAGGGACTTATCTAAGTAAAAGAAGTTAAAGAAACATGAACAGTGAAAGGACAGCAAACTCACAGTTATTAACAACCACACCTAAAACGAAAGCAAACTAAAAGGACAGCTAGATCAGGAGTGGAAACATAGAAATGAAGATCTCAAGGAGGGTTAGCAACAGGGGAGTGGGAGGAGGAGATGGGGGGAGAAGGTACAGAAAATAAGTAGCATAGACAGTAGATAGAAAATAGATGGGGGGCAAGAATAGCATGGGAAATATAGAATCTAAAGGACTTGAGACACATGGTCATAAACTAAAGGGAGGGTAATGGTGGGGATGGGGGGGTAGGGTGGAGGGGAATGAAGGGGGGAATAGAACAACTGTAACAGCATAATCAATAAAAAATTTTTTAAAAAAAGAATCAACCAATGAATGCAAAAAAATAAATAAATAAATAAAATAAAGCAGAACTCAAAAAATAAAATAAAATAAAATAAAAAATAAAAACATGATTCACAGTGTGGCAGTCCCTTTCTTAAGAATCCCCAATGGGGGACTTCCGCCAAGATGGAGGTTTAGGTGGATGTGCCGTGCCTCCTCACACAACCAAGTTTAGGGACAACTAAATATTAGCATCAGAAAACACAACCAGAACACGGAAAACTGAACTTTTCGGAAGTCCGCTAACAACAAATTCTTCGGCCCTACCGGTAAGGGGCGAAACCGGCGTCGGGTGAGGAGTTACAAAGGAGGGCTCGATCGACCCGGGCGCGGAATCCAGACGCGCAAATCCAGTCGCACGGGTTCCAAACCCAGGATTGGACCTAGTGAGGGACCGAGCGGCCCACCGGGTGAGCGACTACGGAGGACACAGTGGGGAGGCAGTGGCAGCGAGTTGACTGTGGTTGCCTGGTTGCACGCGGGTGAGGGAGTGAGCGGTTGGACCCGCGGCGGCGGCGCCATTTCCCCACTCTGACCACGCCCCCACATACAGCGTCACAACCCAGCGACCTGGGAATCCAAGGCGCCGCTCCTCCCACTTAAAGGGCCAGAACAGACCAAAAATGTCGCAGGGAGACCTCAAAGCCCCAGAGATAAATCTAAGTGACGAAGAAATAGCAAATCTCTGAGACGCACAGTTTAAAACACTGGTCATCAGCTTCCCTCACAGATCTGGTGGACTATAGCCACAAATTAGAGAAACATATGAAGGCTAAATTAAGGGAAATGAATGGAATTCCACAGGAAACCCATAGAGATGAAAAAAAAACTGGGACTCAAATCAATGGAGTGGACCAGAAGGAAGAAGAAAAAAATCATCAAACAGAAAGGAATGAAGAAATAAGAATTCAGAAAAATGAGGGAGAAGCTTAGGAACCTCCAGGACATCTATAAACGCTCCAATATCCGAATTATAGGGGTACCAGAAGGGGGAAAGACGCAACCACCAGTGGAAAAACTATTTGAACAAATAATAAAAGAAAATTTCCCCAATCTGGCAAAGGAAATAGATTTCCAAGAAATCCAAGAAGCCCAGAGAGTACCAAAGAAGTTGGACTCAAGAAGAAACACACCAAGGCATATCATAATTACATTAGCCAAAATTAAAATGAAGGAAAGAATCCTGGAAGCAGCAAGAGGTAAGGAGACAATCACCTACAAAGGAGTCCCCATCAGGCTGTCAGCAGAGTTCTCAAAAGAGACCTTACAGGCAAGAAGGGGCTGGAAAGAAATATTCCAAGTCATGAGATCTAAAGACCTACAACCAAGATTGCTCTACCCAGCAAAACTTTCATTTAGAACGGAAGGACAGATAAGGTGCTTCTCAGATAAGACCAAATTCAAGGAGTTCATCATCACCAAGCCCTTATTATATGAAATGTTAAAGGGACTTATCTAAGAAAAAGAAGTTAAAGAAACATGAACAGTGAAAGGACAACAAACTCACAGTTATTAACAACCACACCTAAAACGAAAGCAAACTAAAAGGACAGCTAGATCAGGAGTGGAAACATAGAAATGAAGATCTCAAGGAGGGTTAGCAACAGGGGGAGTGGGAGGGAGGAGACGGGGGGAGAAGGTACAGAAAACAAGTAGCATAGACAGTAGATAGAAAATAGATGGGGGGCAAGAATAGTATGGGAAATATAGAACCTAAAGGACTTGAGACACATGGACATAAACTAAAGGGGGGTAATGGTGGGGTTGGGGGGCAGGGTGGAGGGGAATGAAGGGGGGAATAGAACAACTGTAACAGCATAATCAATTCAAAAAATAAATAAATAAATTTATAAAAAGAAAAAAAAAAGAATCCCCAATGGCTTCCCATTGCCCTTCACATAAAAGCTGACCTTCCCACAGTGGGTCTGCCCATGCACAGCCCACATCCAGCATTCAGCCTCCCTGTACTGATTCTCCCCATTCTGCAAACATGCCACTTTGTACAGACTCCATGATGCCCAACTTCTGAAAAATTCTGGATGGACAGGTAGAGATGGAATGAATTACATGTTGCATGCCAAAAATACAGGAAGAAGAAAAGACCAGTGCATGTAACAATGCCTTTATCTCTGATAGATGGGACTTTATGTAATTTTATATTCCTCTACACTTGGCTGTATATTATTAAAATATTGGAATTAAACATATTTTAGATCAAAAAAGGAAAAAAATCAAACATAACCTGTAAGCCTCCAGAGGGCAAAAGTAGGACTCTTAGGTGTGAACACAAGACATGAAGATTCAGGTCTTTAACTCCCTGCTGAGCAGGGGAAAGAGAAGTCTTTCATTCACATTTTTATCATACCTGGAAGTCCTTCCCTAAGACTGACCAATCAAAACACTGGTTGAACAGCTGTGCTCTGCTCGCTCTCCCCTAAAAAGAGGACAAAGGGCACCAGCAGCCACTGTGGACCATGGAGATAAGGCACAGCCCAGGGTCAGAATTAGGGAGCAAGTCTGCAGTCACATGGGTCATCTGGCAACTGGTAAAATTAAAACCACGTAAAAACTGGAATGTCCCATACTGGATATAAGCTCTATTAAGGCAGGGATCATATCTACCCATCTTATCCATTCATCAAATATTGGCTGGGTGCCCACTTCATGCGAGTACTGTTTTCAGTGTTCGCAGCTTGGCCCTGGACTCATGAGATTGCATTTGGATGAGCAGAGAAAAAATTAACAAATTATAAGTGATAGTTGAGAGTCATAAGAAAAGAGAATAAGAAAAGAAGAACAGGTGGAGAAAGAGGAAGGGGCTTCTTTAGAAACTACGCCCAGAAATGCTTCTAGGAGTCTACGCTAGAGCTGACACGGGAATGATGGGAAGGAGCCAGCCCAGGACACTGCCTTTCAGGCAGGAGGATAGTGGGGCCAAAGCTCAGAGGAAGAAATGACCTCGGGGTATGAGAAGAACAGAAGTAAAGCCAGTGCGGCTGGAGCATGGAGGGAGAGGAGGAGCGGTAAAGGTAGGAGATGAGATGAAGAGCCTTATGAAAGGACTAGATTATGGAAAGTTTTACCTGTCGTGGTAAGGAGTTCATCTATTTTCTAAGTGCATGAAAAGTCATTGGGATATTTGAAGCAAGGGGATGATTTCATCTACCCTTGGAAACCCCACCCTGCCTGTGGTGCACTAGAGGACCCAGGAAAAGACCAGGTAGGAGGCAGTAGCCGAAATCATTAAGTCTTGGGATAATATGAACCATGGAGAGGAGGGGAAAGGAATAGTATCCAGGCTAGAGATGGAGCTGACAGGGTCAGTGATGGACAACATCGTAGAGATACTGAGAGTCAGGAAAAACAGGAGTCAAGGATGACTCCCAGGTGTGGAACTACCCAGCCGCCTCTGGCCCTAACATGATGAGCACCTGATTTTTGGAGTGGATGGATGGATCCAAGGACAGATGGATGAACAGATGGTAGAAGGATGGTGAGAAGTGGAGCCTAGACCAATGCTAGGTGTGTAAAGTTCAGGAGCGAGACAGCAGCCATTTTCCCCAATCCTGAGGCCCTGCCAGGCATCCCCAGGGGTCTTTGCAGGGACAGCAGCAGTGGGACTCCAGAGCAGATGGACTCCAGAGCAGCCAGTGAAGTTTTAGAAACATTAGAGTCAGGCAGACCTGTATTTGAGACCCAGCTCAGACCCTCACGTGCCTAGTATCCTTGCATCATTTGCTCACTTCTGAGCCTCAGTTTCTTTATCTACAAAATGGGAATAGTGGCATCAGCCTCACAGCCCTGCCTCTGCTGTGCGTGGCCTGTGTGACCATGGGTGAACCACTGAAGCACTCCGAGCCTCAGTTTGGGAACACAGAACCATTACTACCTCCCTCACAGGACAACAGTACACTGAAGTAAAAAGCAAACAAAAGATACACTGGTGCAGGAGTGCTTTTCACCTCGACAGGACAACGTGTACTGAGCACAGCTCCTCCATCAACATGAGTCAGCAGGACCAAGTAGGGGAGAGGGACCCCCATGACCAAGCCAACCTCCAGACTTGCCTAGAGACACAGTCCCCTTTCACCAAGTCCCACGCAGCCATGAGATCTGACTGTGGTGGCTCCAACAGCAGCAGGGCCATGTCCATCCCTCGGATCTCTGTTGGGATGCGAAAGGTTTAAGAGACCAGAAAGGAGAGGTTAGGGAGCGCCCTGATCTCCGGTGCAGCCTGCAGGAAGAGCACTGCATTGTGGGCGCTCCATCAGTAATTGAGGATGACGGGCTGGATAAATGTATTTATAGCTGCAAAACCCAGAGCTTTCTGGCTTGCTCCCCAACCTGCTCTAAATGCCCCACACCTGAGGCCCATTGGGCAGGCAGGCAGAGGGAAGGGGAGGGACCAGAGAGCAGAGGGCCGGAGGACCGGGTATAAATCCCGACCAGACTTCCTTCTCTAAACCCAGGAAATACCAGTCAATTTATATCTCATCATCCTAACCCTGCAGGTCTGGTTAATGGTTTGACCCATGTATTCTTTCCTTTTCCAAAATCTTGTCCCGTTCCCTCTTAACGTGATTTACTCTACTTACTGCAGCTGCTGACTTTGGCAGCTTTTCCCGCTCTCAACCGACCACTGCATGCGAGCGAGCGATCCCGAATGACTCCCACTGCTGCAAGGGTGAGATTGCGCCTGGCTTGCGTTTGCTGGCTGCGAGCTCCAGAGAGGGCTGCTCTCAGAGCTCAGGCTGCAAACACACCTCCCCCCAACCACCGGCCCCGCCCCTTTTCACTTTCATCACCCAGGCGCACTTTGGGGCACAGCATGAAAAGCCAGGCTAAAAGGGGCTTGTATTTTTACACCAGATTTGACTTAGCTGTTTTATCTGGACGTGAACCTGAGCAGGGAGACAAGGGGGAGAGAGAGAGGGGCTTTATGAACTCAAAACCAAAATAGACCGTTTAAGCAGGGCTGAGTGAAGTCACCGAATGTGCCGTGGAAAATACTTTCAAGGCATTTTATAAATTTTGCACCCAAAAAAATGCCTTGGCCAAGTCGGACTAGCAGCTCTCGGATATTCAAATCCTCCATTTTTCCATGACTTTCCTTATGGCTTAGGGACTTAAGAAAACAATGAGATCGTGTCCCGAAAAGTTGCATGAGCACGGCATGAAAGCTCAATTTCCTGCAAATGAGCCACACACATTATAGGCTCTGGGAAGAAAGTGACCTTTTCAGAATTCTCTCTCCTTCTTCCTAGGTTTCTCTTCTTTCTCCCCTTCTTCCTCTTCTCGCTGTTGCCATTAGCATCCGTCAACCACATCACCAGTGGTTTGTGCCTCCTGCCAAGGCTCCTGGTTCTCCTCCCGCGTCTCCAGGGGCCCATTGTCCATCTAGAAACCTAACTGAGCATCTTCATTGGTTTTCCTGAGGATTCCACTCAACCCCACAGTGTCAGGAGATTGACAGATTTGACTGGTTTGCTGTGGGTACCTCCTGTCCCTGCTCTCACACCCCGATCATGGTGGGCACCACCCCTGGAGTCCCCAGTACCCCAGTACTTGTGTCCTGTCTCCTGGTCTTTGCCCCTCCTTGGACCACGCCCTGCTCTTCCTTGGCCCCTCATTCTTACTTCTGCCCACTGAAGTCCTCCCCCTCCCGCAGGCCTGCTGAGTGCCACCTCCCCTACCCTGGACGACCACCCCCACCCACCTCTGACTTTACTGAACCCTTCCTCGGCTTCTTTTCCCCCAGAACTACAAACTACGTGGTGTTCTTTCCAGCTTAGCCAACCCTGTAGGCCCCTCCCAGATAAGCACACCCACTCTGGGCCTTCATAGCTGTGTGATCTTGGGCAAATAACTTAAATTCCTGAGATTCAGTTTTGTCTGCTGCAAAATACAAAGAATATCTTTATCTCACAGTGTTGTATGAAGAGGAAATGTAAGAAATGTATGTGAAGTTCTTAACACAGTGACCCTATATTTCAATGGCTCAACCAATATAAACTGTTGGTTTATGACCATATCATATAAGTATTGGAGTCTAACCATGTTTTTCTAATACAGCACAAGCTTCTGAATAGCAGGATGAATGTGCAGTCTGCCCTTGTGTCTGTCTCTCACCGCCCCAGCTAGAAACGACTGGACATATAAATGGGCCGAGCTGTGTGCTTGTTGCTTTATAGGTTTGTGATGGTCAGTTTTATGTGCCAAGTTGGCTAGACTATTGTCCCCAAACAGCCCACCAAGCACTAAGCGAGGTGTTGCCGGTAAGGTATTTTGTAGTGGTGAGTGACACGCATAATCAGTTGCCTTTAAACTTGGGAGACTAACCTAATAATCTTGGTGGGCCCGATGCAGTCGGCAGAAGGAGCTTCAGAGCAGAGGCTGACACCGTCCAGGAGAGGAAAGGCCACCTGTGCGGTGCAGCATCAGCTACTGCCTGCAGGTTCCAGTGTGTCCTCCCGGGGCCTGCCCTGTGGAGGTCAGTCAGACTTGCCTAGCCAGCCCCCAAATAGCAGGAGCCAATTCCTTGCAGCATATATATATATATATATATGCACAGCAGGTCCTTGAATAGTATTGTTTCATTCAACATCATTTCACTTTAACATTGATGAGATGCTGTAGCAACTTAACTCTTGTTTATGTCAATCAGCCTTTGACAAAATGTTTTCTTATATGCCATTTCACTTAAAGTCACAGAACCTATCAACAAGGGATAAGTTTTTCACTGAGGACTTGGGGTACATACCCTACTGGTTAGATTCCTCTGGTGGAACCCCAACTGATACAGTGGTAGCACATTTTAATATCATGTCAGTGGTGCTTATGTAGTATCAGAGATATGATGGTTAATTTTCTGTGTCAATTTGGCTAAGCCACAGTGCCCACATATTCGGTCAAACATTATTCTGGGTGTTTCTGTGAGATTAACATTTAAATTGGTAGACTTTGAGGAAAGCAGGTTGCCTCTCATCATGTGGGTGGGCCCCCTCCAATGGGTTGAAGGCCTGGCTAGAGTCCAGATGAACCTCCCTGAGCAAGAGGGGATTCTACCAGTAGGTGACCTTCAGACTTGAACTGTGTTACCAGCCCCTCCCTGGGACCCCAGCCTGTGGCCCATCCTGCAGATTTTGCACTTCCTAGAGTCCACAATTGTGTGAGCCAACTCATTAAAATAAATCATTTTTCTACATATACACACCTCATTGGTTCTGCTTCTCTGTAGAACCCCACCTACTGCAGAGAATCAAAAAGGGTATTGTTACTGAAACTGCTATCATTACTGGTACAAGTATTAGTACAAGTATTAGCGCTGGAGCTGGTTTAGTACTAGTATCAACTGTATGAGGATTGGGATTGAAATTAGCATCTCATTAGACACCTGACACCACTTAGTATCAAAGGCAAGTGCCTTTGAACTGCAAATGCCAGGTCCTTCCCACTGCCCCTCCTCTCGCCCAAGTCTAGGGGCTCACACCTGGAAGGTATTCAAGAAATATTTACCCAGCCAGAGTTAAGCAAACTGGAAGACGAAGACGTGCAAAATCCCATTTCCTATGGCATGAAAAACTTAAGGAGATGGACAGTTCAGAGACGTTCCTCCACCTCTGAGTGTTTTCACGAGTCCAAAGAAAATCTATGAAAATAGTTTCCACTGAAGCAAAGAAAAGTCCATGAAGCAGGAACATGTTATAGATGAGAGTCATCCCACCGATGTGCTGTAGGTCAAGTATTAAGAGGATAAATGTTCTATGCAGGAAACATCTGAATTATGTGCATTATGGATGGACTTCCCGGTTGGTGGACAATTGTGACCAGCATGAATGACGGCTGTTGTCAACCACCAGCAACAAATAGCCCCAGGAGACCCTGCCTGTGATAACAGGGAAGGAGACACCCCCTTCATCTTCAGTTTCACTTTCCCAGTCTGGGAGTCTTTCAAGTCAGAAACTTCCTCTTTGTGTCAACAAGGTCTGGGTGAATGTTTAATTTATTATACACCAGCTGAGGGCCCAGGAGAAAACATGGGGGTGATTTTTTGCATGACATGAATACATCTCAACTATCAAATTAATTTGGAAATGCAGTGTAAAGACAAACTGCGTCATGATGGATGTTAGCCCTGGTCATGGACAAATGAGTCTCCTCCTTTTGAGACTCATTTTGAGAGAGAAGTAAACCAGTGGTCCCGAAGCGTGCTCTGCACATCAGGCCTGGGCCTTCACTCAGTTGATGAATTCCCTCCTTCCCTCAGCACAAAGTGGGACAGGCTGTTACAAGGCCTGCCAGCCCTCATTGGTTGTCCCACCACCAGGAGCACCACACTCCTCATTCTCCACTTCTTCGCCTCGGCTACACACAGCTCAGAAGAATCACGCTGCCCTGGCTGATGGACTCGGTTGGTTGGAGCGTCATCTGTACACCAAGAAGTTTGCAGGTTGGATCCCCAGTCGGGGCACAAATGGGAGGCGGCCAATAGATGTTTCTCCCTCATCTTGATGTATCTCTCTCCCAACCCCCATCTCTCTCATCAATAAACGTATTCTATGGGTGAGGATTGGAAAAAAAAAAAAGAATCAGATCCTGGTTTTAAAGCATGGCTGCACTCAAAATTCATCTGAGATTAAATGGGCAAGACTTATCAAATAAAAGTGCAGGAAGATCAGTTAAATTCAAATTTCAGAAAACAGTGAATATTATATCTTGAAAGAAATATTTTTGCATAAGTATGTCCATGAAATGTTTGTGACACATTCATTTTAAAATGTTTTCTCTGTTTAGCAACAATGCAAAGGTCCCTGGATGTTCTGTATTTTACCTGGCAACACCGTCCAAAAGCTTCAGCCCTGCCCTGCCTCCCCCAGAGACCCCACCTTAACTGCTCCAAGGCGTTCCCCTCCCGCCTGCTCATGCCCTGCCTCACACTGCCATGCTCCTGTCCCCTTGACCTCCCCTTCCTGCCCCTCCAGGCACCTGGTACCCACTTTGAGCCCCTGTTCACACCTAATGCCCGTGGGACAGGATGTTCAGTGAGATGACTGGCGTTTTGTTGCTGCTGCCATGAAACATTCAGGAAGGATGAGCACTGTGTGTACTTGGTCCTCGTACTTTTCCCTCTCCCTCCAAGAGCAGCTGAGCAGTTGTGTCCCCTAACTTCAGGGGTCCGGCCAGTTCTGAAGGGGCTTGTGGCGCTGAGGTCCTTCTGTCTTCGGGGGCGGTCTTCCCCTCCAGACCCCTGTAGCCAGCTGTCCCTGTGAGCGCAGGGGGGTGGGGTGAGCACCTTGGAAGGGGTAGTGTCACCTAGACAGTGGGACAGAGGGCAGGGGGGCCCACTGGAAAGAAATTATCTGTGAAAAGGGCCCCAAGTGGCCTTCCTGCTTCAGGCCTTACCTTTGACATGTGCCACATGCCTTTGAAATGAAATCACACGGTTTCTCAGCCCAGACTCCTCCTGGGGCTTCCACTTACGCCAAATAAAAGTGGGGTTCACTTGGCCCCAACACAGCTCCCCCATCTCCACATCGGGCTCCCAGCTGCTTGCCGCCAGCACACACCGGTCATCTTCCCTCTCACCGTCTGCGTGTCCGGTTCCCCTGGTTGGAACCCTCTTGTGCTACTCACCAGGCTGCTGTATCTCCTGCTCTGCCTTCATGCAAAATGCGAGGCCCACCCTGACCTCCCTCCCACACCCCGTCCCTCTGTCCCTTGTCCCTGCTTTTCTTTCTCTGTAACACCAAACTCTTCCCAGCTTTGATACAATTCATTTATTTTATTTGTTCTCTCTCTCTCTCTCTCTCTCTCTCTCTCTCTCTCTCTCTCTCTCGCACCCTGCCCCTGAGCATCCTGTGAGCAGGGGTTTCTGTCTGTTTCACTTCTTTTTTTTTAAGACAAAGCTTTTTTTAAAGATTATTTATTTATTTATTTACTTTTAGAGAGAGAGGAAGGGAGGGAGAAAGAGAGAGAGAAACATCAGTGTGTGGTTGCCTCTTGTGTACCCCCCGCTAGGAACCTGGCCTGCGACCCAGTCATGTGCCCTGACTGGGAATCGAACTGGCAACCCTTTAGTTCAAAAGTCGGTGCTCAACCCACTGAGCCACACCAGCCAGGGCTCCATTCTACTTCTTTATCCCCAACACAAAGGACAGTGCCTGGTCCATAGCAGGCACTCAAGGAATGTTGGAGAAGGAGGAAAGGGAGGGTGGGCGGGAGGGAGGAAGGGGAGTGGAAGGAAGACAGGGTGGGAAAAGCGAAGGGAGCTGAGCGTGCCAGAGCAGTGAGAATGCAAAGACCCTCCTTCCTGGTCCCAGGGGAGGTGGCAAGGCCTTTGAGGCGCGTAGGTCTCTAGACACAGGTATGCCCAGGGCTGAGCTGATTGCTAAATCCAAGTGTGCCACTGAGTCAGCAAAGCCTCCAGGTGTGCGGGAACCATACAGTGCATTAGAGGTAACCATGAGGTCCACCAGGTCTCCCCAGCTTGCGTGCTCCAGACGGTCTGAGCAAACAATCGCTCAGATGCCCAGAAAGGACACCTGGGATATTGTTGGAGTCTGGGGAAGGAAAAGCAGAGACATAAACACGAGCAGGTGAGACTGAATTTTCCCGCCAGCTTGCACGATGGGGGCTTGGAGTCAGGTAAGGGCTGCGTTAGAGAAACCAGAGATACACTAGCCCTTGGAAAACCTACTAGTGAAGTTTCTACTGGCTAAATTATATAGGTAGTACAAATAGTATGGTTACATAAACAGTGACAATAGTGTAGTCCTGTCCCATTCGCTAGAGGAGTGACCCTAGGAAGTCACCTCTCTGAGCAGGAAGTGTCTCGTCAGTAAAGCGGGACCATTGCACCTTCTCTGGTTACACTCCGTGTCCTGAAGTCACAGAGGGGTGTTTCGTGATGGTGCAAATGCCCATCAGGAGTCAGTAGGGGGCTCTTTTCTCGTGTCACTCAGGAACCGAGGCCAACGGGACTGGGTTCAAACATCTGGCAGCCATGCCAGAGGGAACACGAGCTCCAGAGGGCCTCTCGGTGGCAGTCAAGGGCCCTGCCCCAGAAGTGGCATGCGTCATTTCATTTAGCTTGAAGTTTGTGGGTCAGAACTAATCACTAGACCTCACCCAACAGCCAGGAGATCAAGGAGTGCAGTGACGCCCTGGGCCCAGAGAGTAAGAGCAGGGAAGATTTGGGGAAACATCCCGGAGGGCCCCAAAGGACACGTGTGAGGCTGAGATGAGGTAATATACCCATCCCGGTGCCTGGCAGGTAAAACACACACCACAAACGAAAACCATGGTTGGATCCTCAGTGTTGGGGGAAGGCAGAGACGCCCCTCACCTTGGGCCCAAACCTTAGCTCAGAGCCTAACTGGCTTCTCTGTAATGAACGTTGCTGATTGAATTCACTGAACTCTCACTAGGCCTCACCTAAAAGACAGTTCTTGCCTCCACAGAGGTCAGAGACATACACTTCCATAATTTCAGCATAGTTCCCTTCCCACATCCACCCAAGCCTCCAGCATCGATATTCGTTTAGTACCTTCCACGTGCTAAAAAAAAGCACAATTCCAGGCCTTGGGGATACAGAGTGAAGCAGACAGACAGTCCCTGACCTCAGACAGACAGTCCCTTACCTTCTAAGGGAGGATGAGGGGGCAGAGAGAAAGCTCTTGGTCAAATATTTAATATCCTGTGTTACTATTGTCAGGTGCTGGAGCTGTGAAGAAGACAGCACATGGGACAATGCAGCAGGGAGCGAATCCCGAGTGACGGACAAGAGGCAAGCGTCAGTTTAGGCCATCCAGGAGGAGATCCGGGACCCAAGCAGTGGGACCAGCAGGTGCAGAGGGCCAGAGCCTGGGGAGAAAAGGCTGGGTCAGGAATCAGAAGCCAAATCAGTGTGACCCACCTGAGTTTACAAGGCATGGCCTCCAGCATGAAGGAATCCAAGAGGCAGACGTGGTCTTGTAGCCCAGGGGAAGGAGCTGAGATTTCCTGTGAATGTCAGCAGAGAGCAAAGGCAGACTAGGTGGGGCACAATTTGGGAATCAATGGCGCTTTAGCCAACCTAAGTTGGAGATGCCCACAGTCACCACACAGCAGCAGTTGATCAACAAATCTGCAGCCCAGGAGAGGGGTTCAGACCAGACACACAAAACTCGGAGTTGTTAACCTGTGACATCAGAATACGGGACCTTTTCAGAGTTGCCTGGCCTCTCTGTCCAAAAAGTCAAGGTGGCTTAAATCAAATAACGAAAGAGATGTTGCCTTTGACAAGAATTCTTTGGGCAGGTCACTGCCACACTGGGCGCTACTGTCTCAAATAGTAACTGTAGGACTTTACAGCAGAAACTTGAGAGAGGAAGAGTGCGGTCTGAGTGTCGAAGACGTGTGAATCTGAAACAGAGAAATTTAGTAATCTCCAGATGAATGGTATCAGTTGTAGTAATCTAGGTTTTGCTACTTGATATTTGGACAACACCCAATTATCTGTGGTTTAAAGCAGCAGAGATGTACATTTCGATTACACTGTATGTTCACCAAGAATCAGCAGAGGGCTTTGTTCATCAGAGCCTCTGGGGACCAGCTAATGGCGCAGCCACCACCTCAGGTAGCCAGTTCCCAGTAAGAGAGCTAAGGACACTCTCACACCGCAGTGGAACACTCCAACCCAGAAGAGATACAGGTCTCTTCCCCTGACAATGCAAGGCCCCTCCACTCACAAAAAGGCCAGAAAGCCTGACCCTCCCTTGTGCCCATTTTCCAGCATTTCAGCCTCTTGCCCCTCTCACCACCATCTTTTATGGGAGACAACCCTGGAAACTTTCAGGAGGGGGCAACTGGCAGAAACAATGCATGCTTATCAGATTCACAACATCCTTTGATTCTCACAACAACCCTACCAACCAGTCCACATCCTTCCCGTGTTGCAGGGACAGACATGGCAGCATGGAGTCACTCAGTGGCATGTTGAAGGTCCCACAGCGAGTGCACAGGGGCATCCAGAGTGCAGACCGGCACAAATACAAAGCCACCCTTATTCTGCCCACAACACACACTACCACTTATAGCCCTGCTTTCCCTTTAAAATGAGGTGGCATTTTCATTTTAGATCCGCCCAGGCCAAACCCAAGGAGGGGAGGGAATACTTAGCAAGAGGAGAAGAATACGTGCAGCGGATGTTCAGTGGGTTCAGTTTTCCTTCCTCGCCTTTGTCTTCTGTGAGTCGATGGAGAAAGGAAGGAGAGTAGAATGCAGGGCAGACAAGAGGCCTGAGCCGGTGCTGGGAGAGCTGATGCTTATTTTTGAAGATGCTACAGAGAACCAGAGCTGTGTGGACCAGCCCAGTCTGAAACTCTTGTTTCCCAGAGTTGATTCCTGATGCCCCACTGAAAGTTTTCGCTCATCCCTGGTGTGACTTGTAAAAATATGCATGAGAGAGGTCAGGAAATGATTACGTACTCCACTTCCAAATGGCCCCAGTAGGCAGCCTGCTATATTTTTGGTTAGGAGGGGTTGTCCGGTCATGGTTCAAGTTCCCGCAGGCTGAGACTGCCTTCCCATGAAGCAGGGCATGAGTCCAGCTTTCATCTACTACGCAGAAGCGTCTGTGTTGTCTCAGGGATCTATTTTAAACTTTATAAATTCAGTGCGTTCAATTGATCATATTTATTTATGAAATATTTTCTGTCACCTGGTTACAATTCATCAGTGCCCCCAACCTGAGTCCCAAGAGAAAGTCTGAAGCACTTGGCCTGTGCCACCTGGGGTGTATTCTGCTCTTTCATTTGAAAAAAGGCCCCATCGCTCTAGGTTTGAGGATGCCAAACTCTAAAACAAAAGCTCCCAATCGGGGCAAATCATTGGCTAGAGAGAGACAGTGTAGGAGAGAGAAACACTGGGCTGTAAAGCTTCAGCTAACAAGCAGTTTAGGTTTCCCTTTTATTACCTAGCCTAAAGAACTACAAGCAGGTCCTTTTAGTCCCAAAATACGCACCAGAAAATTGTGGCAAGAAAATGACTGACCGGACCTCTCAGCTAAGGCACCTGTCTGTCCACGGTCCACAAGGCCACTTGGGAGAGGTGTCTGCCCTCTGAGCCGAGAGAAATGGTCTGTGCTTAGGAAAACCAGCCCGTGTCTCCCTGGTGGCCACGCTGCACAGAGGTCATATCTGACTGGTGAAATCGGAGTGTCCTTGGCTCTAATGAGGTGACGCTGGGTGGCTCTTAGATGGCCCATGGGTGGGAACCGGGCACCAGAAAGACCAGGCCATGATCAGAGGCTTCATAGTTTCAGCCCTATCCCATCCCCCATTCTCCAGGGAGAGGGGCTGGAAATGGACTTAATGATTGATCATGCGTACATGAGGGAGCCTCAAAAAAACCCCGGAAGTGCAGCTTTGGAGAGCCTCTGGGCTGGCGAACAGGTGGAGGTGCTGGGAGAACCACGCCAGGAGAGGGTGTGGAAGCCCCGCCCCTTCCCACACACCTTGACCTGCGCATCTCTTCCATGGGATGTTCATCCGTACCCTTTATCGTTTTATAGTGAGCTAGTAAACAGTAAGTAAACTGCTTCCCAAGAGGAAATAATCCAGGCTTAGCAGGAAAATGCAATTTATACAGGGTGGGATAAAAGTAGATTTACACTTGTGAGTGTGGACACACATACACAAGCCTCAGGATCCATCCATCTTACAAAAAGATAGGCCAGAAACTCAATCTCCCATTTCACAGATTAAGAAACGAAGATAGGGAACTCTTAACTAGGTGTCGAAAAGGCATTCAGACAGAACCAGAAGTCAAGAATGTAACTCAGTCATTGTCATTATCCCTTAGCAACCAAGCTGAAAGCCATGTTCAAAACGAGGGAGGGGATTCTAGTAGAATCAGTAATACATGGTCTTCATCTAGTTAACTGTGAAAAAGAACTTGGGACTTTAAAAAATTATAAGGTGATTTTTTTTTCCTCTGAATACAGTGGCAAGAATGTCAATCAGAAGACACAAGCCCCTTGGAGCTTCTCATCTCACCAGGCCAATATTTGCACAGGTTCCCCTCGTCACTGCCCACGGATAGATGCCTTGGTCAGCCCCCACCAGGAGGCAAGAACACAAGCAGGGAGAAAAGAGAGCAGAAAGAGCACAGGCTCCTGTAGGGAGACACGGAAGCCACTCTGAGTGCATGCGACCTGAGGGCTCACAGCGATGGAGCACTGCAATTGGAGCCTGGGACACCTTGCTGCTCCATCCTGGGCCTTGCAGAGCTGGCCCTTCATCTGTCCCCTGCAAGTCACGGATGCTCCTGTCTCTGCGTGAGACGTTCTGTCTCCCCAGAACAAAGTGCTCACTCTCACAGGGTCCCTGGCTCTGCCCTGCGTGTAACCACATATGCTCCGATTTCAGATCCTGGTTTTTGCTGGTGTAACACTTTATACTTTTAACTGTGAGAAATCAACATACTTAAAAATAGATTTAAAATAAATTACTTCCTAAACAATAACTCAAGAGAAACAATGCCCTAAGTAAAGGCACTTCTAAATAGTCCTCCAGTTGTTTTTTTTCCTCCAAAGGACAGAAGGGATTAACTCTAGCTACTCTTAAAGGAGGTTTAGTTGAGATGTGCAATTGATGGGTGAAGTAAAACTAAACATACTTACTCTGTGTTAGTCTCAGTTCCTGGCACTGTATCAAGAAAATTGATAACCACCCTTTTATCTACTCTTCATGGCAATCCCATGAGAACATTCTTACTGTCCCCTGTTTGCAGATGGAAATCAGAGAGACAAGTGACACACCAGGGCCAGGCCAGGGTAAGAGGCACCTAAGTGCAGAGGTTCGGGAGCCGCTCGCTCTCGGGCTTGTGCAAGTGCAGGGCCATCACCAGAGTGTGAGTGCCACCTTAAATTCACATCCTCATTTCCTCCTGCCTCCCCTTGGCCCTGTCACACACGGCACAGCAGTAGCATCCCTGGGATTCCAACCCAAGTCCTCTGGGCCCGAAGGCCTCCTCATACCAGCCAACCTGCTGTAGACACAAGCCGCTCTACCTGTGAGAGTTTGCTCCACAAGACTCCGCACAAACAGCCACGAGAGCTGAGATCGCAGGTCACTAGAGTGGCTTCAGCCACGGGAACCCAGGAGAGTGGAGTGGAGGCGCGGCAGGTACATACACGTGTGCACTCACACGCCAGCTCTCCCCTGCGATGAGAGAACCAACTTACAATCCTGGAACCATAGGGTGATCCAGTATTCTGAAAGGGAAAACCATTTTGTAACTGTCCCCAGTGTGAAACATGTGAGCACACAGAATCTGCCCCATCTATTTTAAACCTAAGCTATTGACTGATTTGTTCTGGGACTGAGAATATAGTGTATATTTTTCATCCATGTAAAAACCAAAAGCAAAGTTATAATCAAACCCCATGACCACCTTCCCAGCCTCAACTCTGCTCTGCTCCTGGCTTCAGCCATCAAAGGTACAGTTGCTTACCAGGGGTGGAATCAACACTTTTCTTTTCTTTTCTTTTTTATTTTATTGTTGTTCAAGTACAGTTGTCTGCCTTTTGCCCCCCACCAATCGCCCCCACCAAAGCCATCCATACCTCCCTCCCCTGCTTCCACCCCCGCCCCTTGGTTTTGTTCATGTGTCCTTTGTAGTTGTTCCTAAAAACCCTTCCCCTTTTTCCCCACTATCCCCTCCCACCTCCCCTCTGGTTACTGTCAGTTTGTTCTTAATTTCAATGTCTCTGGTTATAGTTTGCTTGCTTGTTTGTTTTGTTCATTAGGTTCCACTTAAAGATGAGATCATATGGTATTTTTCTTTCACTGCCTGTCTTATTTCACTTAGTATTATGTTCTCCAGTTCCATCCATGCTGTCATGAAGGGTAAGAGTTAACTTCTTTCTTTCTGCTGCGTAGTTTTCTATCACGTAAATGTACCATAGTTTTTTTATCCACTCATTTACTGATGGGCACTTAGGTTGCTCCCAGCACTAGGCTATTGTAAATTGTGCCTCTATGAACATTGGGATGCATAGGTTCTTTTGGATTGGTGTTTCAGGGTTCTTAGGGTATAATCCCAGCAGTGGAATTGCCAGGTCAAAAGGCCATTCCATTTTTAGTTTTCTCAGGAAATTCCGTTCTTGAGAGCACCGAGCTCCACTGCCATGAAGGTCGCCATCCCGTCCACCGGCTGTGAGAGGCAGGACAGCACAGGCCGCCCTCTGGTGGAAGGCCCCCTCCCCCGCCCTGCTGGTGGTGGGGAGGACGCATGGGAATTCTACAACGTCTGAGTTTCTCAAAATTACCCCAATTATGAGGGACATTACCCCAAATGGCTCTTTTCCCTTGCTAGCCATGATTTCCCATTGTAATTTTCATCTTCATCTGAAAAGCATTTTTTACCAAAAATAAAATGGTAAATTTAGTTTGAAAACTGGCATCAGCCAGGTGTTGGACGTGTGGCCTATTGGTCCGAACTGAGTTAATCTCACACACGTCTGTCAGAAGCCACTGACCCCAAGATGGTCAGAGGTTGTGGGGAGACGCTAACAGGGGAAGAAGGGGAAACTCAGGCTTTGTCGGATACGCCACACAATGGGGTATCTTCCAACAGAGAAGCGCCAGAGAGTTAGTTAGCGAGGCAAAACTGACAGGAAACAGGCTCTTAAGTTTCTAATATTTTCAGCTTAGTCAAAGAATATGATGAAATCATGTTTCAATGAGGGTTTCCATTCCAAGTGTGGTATTTCCATCTTCCCCGGCAAAGGAACAGAGAATGCTGGGATTTGCATGTAAGGTGATGCTTCATCACTCAAATGTGGGATGTCATCATTTTGGATCAATGTTCAAACAAACCAAGATGTTCTCTTGAGTTAGTTAAGGGCGTGGCCTCTGGGCCATACTGGCTCTAACTCTCCTTAACTGTGTGACCTTGGATAAATTATCTACATTGTAGTGTCTCAGTTTCACCATCTTTAAAATGAGGATCATGACAGGATTTCACAACAGCATCGTTCTCAAGGAGTTAAAGAAAAGTATGACACCGATTTAGAATGTGTAGTTTCCAAAGCCTTTTCTAACTCCTTAGGCAGGGGACTGACAGGTTTGGTAAAAGTGGTTCAAAAAACATCTGAGAAATTGAGATTTTTCTAGACACTTTGAAAGAATATCAGAATAAGATTGCTGGATTAGACATGAAACTGGCAAATGTCCTACAAGCAATAGATGCATAACCTTTGGAGTCAGGTCTCTTCCTCCAGAAAGAAAACATTTGCATCTCTACCAGACGAAACCTACAGGTTGACAGGTAACTTGAAGAGCCCAGGCCCTATTCAATGAGAAATAGTCAGTAAAACAAAGGTACCTGCTAGAACTGTACCCCCCCCCATACAGCAGACACTAGCCTCATGTGGCTATTTAGATTTAAGTTCATTAAAAATAAGTAAAATTGAAAATTCGGTTTCTCATCACTGATATTGTTTTAAGTGCTCGGTAGCTAGATGCAGATAGAGGCCACTGTAGGGGAGGGAGCAGAACAGGTGACTCCCGTCGCAGCTAGTGCTCCGCAGACGGCAGTGCCCACGGAACTCCTGGGCGGGAGTATTAGCTTCCGTGGGTGCCTAAACAAGTCAGAACAAACTAGTGGCTTAAATCAACACAAACATATTATCTCGGGGTTTGATAAGTCAGAAGTAGCTTAGCTCAATTGTTTCTCTGTTCCAGGTTTCCCAAGGCCAAAGTCAAGGTGTCAGGCAGCTGGGCTCTCATTGGGAGGCTGTGGGAAGATTCCACTTCAAGTTCCTTTGGTTGAGTGTAGGTCTAAGGTCCCTTTTTTTTTTTTTTTTTTTTTTTTTTTTTTTTGCTGTCAGCAGGGAGCTGACAGCTCCTAGATGCCGGTCTTGCTCCTAGATGCTGCTTGCATTCCTTCTCCTGCTTTCCCCGTGGTCCTCTCCAGCAATGTCCGCCAACTCCCCCTCCCCCCTCGAATGCCTTTGACTCTCCTGTTGCATCCCTTGGATTGACAACAGCTGGAGACCGTTCTCTGTTTATTAAGGGTTCCAAAGATTAGATTTTGCCCACCCGCACAATCCAGTATAATCTCTCAACCTTGAATTCTATAATCTACATTACTACTGCAAAGTCCCTTCTACAACGTAACAAATTCACAGGATCCAGGGATGAGGGTGTGGATATCCTTGATCTGCTTACCACAGCGGGCTTGTTTGACAGTGTTGAGTGTGACCTCAAGAGAATGTGCAGTCCTCTCTTTGCCTTAATTCCAAGCATTGGGTAATTTTTCTTAATGATTTCCCAGCTATTGTGAAGATTAAAGGTATAAATCTGCCTAAAGTGCTTAGAACAGGGCCAGGGGCAGAGTAAGTGCTACAGAAGTGTACCATTCATCTTTCTGTGCCTCAGTTTCCTCAACTATTAGAACTGAGTAGCACTGTGTCTTCAGTGTGAGGTTGCCGTAAGGATTAAAGACTAACCCCTATCAGAACTGACAGTGTCTACACAGAGAGAGGCTCACAATGCTATTGGTCTCAGTGGAGGAACAAAAGCAGCTGTGTTGACAAACTGTAGTCCAGCCTCCTTCAGGCAGAGGAAGACAGGTCCAGCCCCTCCCCCTCCACCCTCCACTCCCCTGCATTTCAGGGATGGCAACTGAACCCTCAGAGGCCCACTGAGGACCGCTCAGGGTGAGCCGCACCCTCCCTTGACGAGCTGTCTGTCTCAAGCAAAATGCCCCATACTTCCTCCCACGGAGCACATGGAACAGGGGGTCTGCAGGAGTGTAGGCCAGAGGAAACACAGGGAATGGAGCCTCCTGGACCAGCACGTGTGGGTTCCCAAACCCCACCAAAAACAAAAAGGCCACCGAGGTTTAAAGTTCTCCCCTGGGCAGCCTTTGGTGATTGAAAAACAAATGTAAAGGGCAGATCTTATTGGCTTGTTGATAAGTGCTGAACTCCAGATCTTCAGGCCTTGATCTTGTCTTGTCTACAAGGCCTGTTCTGCCTCCCCTGAGGGTACCCTCCCTGCTGTTCCCCACAAGGACTTCTGGTGGCAGTAATTCTGTCACTTCCTGTTGGTTGAAGGTACAAATCTCATGAGGGTCCTGGACACAAGGATGTGAGAAATGTGCCCTTCTTTTCTAGAATTCAGTGTAATTTCTACCTGAGCGCCCATTTCTGCCATGAGGCCCATGTCGGTCAATATAGGGTTTCCACCCCTCGTGGCCTTGTGTTTTAGGCACAGTGTGAGGTCAACGCAGAACCAAGGCTACTGGAAGGTCCATGGGGCTGGGAGGATGGCTAGGCTGCTGGTCTTCAACTGCCACCTAGCGACACCCCCGTGGCTGGTGTGTCCAGCATCCAGTATGGCCCTCAGCAGCTGGTTCCTGCAGGACACCCTTAGACCCCTCACAGGTTCTGCCATGGGAGGAACTTTCCTCTAAGTCAGTTCTATTGTGTGTGCACAGAAGTATTTTGTAATTGCTCAGCCACGCGGGTGGCACTAGGACCCATCAGAGCCATCCCAGTCCCATCTGCACAGGTACCTTGCCGCCAAATACACTTGGCTCATGACGAATTCTCTGGAAATAATCTCCCACCAGCACAGGTACACAGATGCACACAGCCCTCAACACCTCTCACTTCTTCTCCAATCCGGGCACAGCCAGTCCAGCCTGCTTCCCCAGCCCAGAGAGCTGAGTCTCCCAGACTGGTCACATGGATAATCACTTAAAACTAATTACTCACTTGTGTCACAGAGATGGCCCCCAAACATCTGGTTCCTATAAGCCTCCCCTCCTCCCCATACCTCACCCTGAAATGTTCTACCAAATGTTGCAGGAAAAAATACAACTTTCTGGGCAGCATCGCGGCTGGTCGATGACCCAGCTCCGCAGGCTGACGTCCGGGACAAATCGGAGAAGGTCTGATTTCAGTGTGGTCGTTTTCCATGATTCAGGGCTGAATTCTCCCACTCCCTCCCTCTCCATCACCCCAAGAGAAGAATGTCGGCCTGAAATCAGGGGGCTGTCCCAGAGCTTTGTGGTACTGTACACTTTCCCTGTGATGCTCCATTTATTCACTGGTTTATTTAGTAAACCTTTATTAGGGTTCCCAGTGCATGCCACTGTTAAGCCCAGGGTGACGAACAGTAGAAATTTCAGAGATTATAGAGAAAAGGAAACCCTTGTGCACTGTTGGTGGGACTGCCAATTTGTGCAGCCACTATGAAAAATAGTATGGAGATTCCTCAAAAAAACTGAAAACATATCCACCGTACGACCCAGCAATTCCGCTTCTCGACATTTATCCAAAGAAGTAAGTTAAAAATGTATATGCACCCCTGTGTTCAGGGCAGCGTAATTTACAATAGCCAAGATAGGCAAGCAACCTAGGTGTCCATCAGCTGTGGTAATACATACAATGGAATATTACTCGACTGTATTAAAAAGAATGGAATCTTACTATTTGCGAAAGTATGCATAGACCTACAGGGCATTTTGCTAAGTAAAATAAGTCAGACAGAGAAAGACAAATGCCAGATGATTTCAATTATATGTGGGATCTACAGAACAATATAAATGAACAGACAAACAGAAACAGACTCATAGATTCAAAAAAAAACAGACTGATGGATGTCAGAGGGGAGGGTGTTAGGAGGCTGGATGAGAAAGGTGAAGGGATTGAGAAGTACAGGCTGGTAGTTACAGAATGGTCACGGGAATGTGAAGTGCAATATGTACGGGGAATACGGTCAATGCTATTGTAATAACTACGTATGGTATCAGGCGAATGCTGGATATAACAGGGGGATCACTTTGTAAAGCATGTAAAACATGATTATCTAACCAGCACTCTGTACACCTAAAACCAATACAAAATAATACTGGGTATAAACTGTGATTGAAAAAAAACCTAAAAATTAAAATAAATAAATGGGTAAAAATGATGGGGTGTGCACACACTGGAATATTATGCAGCAATAAAAAAGAATGAAAATCTTGCCACGTGTGACAACATGGATGGACCTAAAGGCCATTATGCTGAGTGATATTGGTCAGACAGAGAAAGACAGATACTGAATGGTTTCGCTTACCTGTGAACTACAAAAACAAAGCAAATGAATAAACAAAACAAAACAAAAACACACTCATCTCAACAGAGGCCAAAGGGATGGCTATCAACCAATGTCACCCCAATAAATTCAATTAAAAAGAAAAAATAAAAAATAAATAGAATTTTAAAAAGGAGAATGGATACAGGGGGGGGAGGATGGAGGGAAGGGGTGAAAAAGATAAAGTAGAATATAGTCAATCAGTGATATTGTGATAAATTTGCACGGTGACAGATGATTACTAGAATTAGTGGGGTGATCACACTGTAAGGTATAAAAATGTTGAAATATTATATACCTAAAACTAATACTATTGTATACCAACCAACTATACTTGAATTTAAAAAATTCAATTTCAGAGAAAGTGTAAAACATGACCTACTACAACCTGTCTTGCTAGAGCACAGTCCTGGAGAAGGGAGGCGACATCCACGGCCACAGGACCACTGTAGCCGCCCAGCCTACACTGGACCCAGCACTGCTGACCACAGGCATCCATGGGGAAACTGAGGCCTGCGACTTGCAGGCACAGCAACTCCATTCATAGCAGCAAAGAGGTCCTTGTTACTGACCTGGTGGCTATTCCAGAAACTCAAGAGCACCTACCATGCTGAGATCTAAGACTTGTTGGCATCTGCCCATCAGGCATGGCTTGAAAAACCCCTCAATATTGGGGACGCCCGCGCCTCTTTCCTTCATTTTAATTTGATGGGGCTTCCCTAAATCTCTGAAGGTCCATCCTCCCTGCATCGATTTGCCCTCCAGACCCGAAGTGCTGGCCCCTCCCATTGCCCTGGCTCACATTCACCACTCCTCTCCTCAAGCACCATGGCAACAGCTTTCTGGCCGATCTCTGATCTTCCGTTCACCACTGCCACTGGAGTGCTCTTTACAAAATGCAGACCTGATAGGACACATGTCCCACCCATTCTGCCTAAGTCCTCATGGCTTCCTCCAGTTAGAGGTAATTTTGAAGAACTTCATTGACAAGAGCTTCCATGATCCAGCACCAACTGACATTTCTGGTCTCATCTTCCAGTGATCCCTATGCTTCTCCCCCCACACCTGGCCCAACGACCCAAGAAGACCAAAAACCATACTCTTCTCCACAACCACCACCCTCTTTTGTGTTTTCATACTCTTCCACATACCCAGAAAGCCTTTCTCCCGCCCCTCCACCTCACATCTCAAAGTCACCTCCACCCAATTCAGTTGTCACCACTTAAGCTCACTATTCACCATTGCCCTGGGAAAGTGAATTGTGACTCCCTCTAGTCCTGTAATACTTCACCCAGTTGCTGTCACATTGTGCATTGTGTGCTGAACTAAATTATATGTGAGAGAGAGAGAGAAGAAAAATGGAAAGGCAGAGACACTCCAAACTCAAGCTCACCAAACACTTTCTTCCCTTCATTTCCACCCTCTACCTGCATCTGATGGCAACACTTCCACTTGTATTCACCGGGCCATTTCTCAACTTTAGGGAATTCCAGGTGAAGGGGTTGGAGCAATATTTGCAGTGCAAGGCAGAACTTCTTTTCCCTACATACTCCCATTAAAGCCATCAATAAATTAGATTAGTGGTTTTGACATTTTTCTGCCTACTTGCTGACCTAAGCCACTAAATAGAGCCTCTATAGTCCTTTCTTATAGCCCATCTCAGTGTTTATAAGGTGGTAGAGGTTGTGGGACTTACCTGTCGCTGGGCCAAGGTCAGGGGGAGCAAAGCACAGCTTTATTAGACTTTGGAAAAGTTCCTAATGGGAGACTCCTTCTCACATATATCGTTGTAGTTGGTAAAATACCTTCCAGCCCTGCTGAAAGGGTGGGCCCTGGCCAGTAACCCTCACCTAATACATCAACATAAATCTTATTCCTATCACCTTTTATTCCCTACTCTTTCTCTCCATGGCTGGGCTGTATGAGGTCACCAGGAAATTGTTAGTGTTCCCTTCCCCCAGGACCAAGGAATACACTTCACGTTTTAGTTCCTGCTGCTCAGATTCATTACAGGTGGGGGTTGGGGGTTAATGGGAGTGTTATGGCAGAATCAGAGGCTCCTAGAACCACGGGTATGTTAAAACATCATCTCTGAGTTTCTCATTTTACAGCAGAGGAAGCAGGAGGTCTATAGGGGAATAAGCCCTCTTTTGTTATAAACAGAAGTACAAGGTCTGTCCGGAAAAAATCCAACCATTGTTAACATAATGAGAACGGTTTGCATGACATCCATGTAACCTGGCAGCCAAGGAGGGCGGACTGGAATGCACACATGTGAACAATGATGACTGCACTGTACTAGTCAGTAGGGGCAGTAGATGCCACTGAGTTAGCATGTGTACTGTGTGGCTAACATATTCAAAATGACTGAGCAAGTAAAAACGAATCTGCATCAAATTTTGCACTAAGCTTGAACATTTTTCTGCGGAAAATGCTGATGAGTCAGGAGGCTGCAGCTATGGGCAGCTGCTGATTTGGCAACTTCATCATGGTAATTCACTGGCTCATGTATCACTTGCCGTGCAGAGACTTTTGACAAAACATCAAATCACCAATGTGACTCGGCTCCCCTACAGCCCAGATTTGGCACCCTGCAGCTTCTGGCTTCCCCAAAACTAAAATCACCACCTTTGAAAGGGAAGAGATTTCAGACCATTAATGAGATTCAGGAAAATGTGACAAGCAGCTGATGGTGATTCCAACAAAGGATTTTTGCAGTGTTTTGAACAGTGGAAGAGATGCTGGGAGAACTGTGTGAGGTCCCAAGGTACCTACTTTGAAAGGGACTGAGGTATCTAGTTACACAGCTCAGGCACCCACCCCACAGACTGATGCCTGCAGGAGTCTTTAGCACAGGACCCAATGACGACAGAGTTCACTCAAAAGCATGACCTCATCCTCTAACATGAAAACCAGTTACATGTTTCTTAGATAACAAATCAATGCTGTATACATACAAAAATAACCAGCTTCTAGCTCCTCCTTGCTAAGAAACAAACACTTGCAGGGTATAACTTTTTCAGTCCTTTTCCTTTCAACCTATTTGTGTCTCTGAATTTAAGCATTTTACTTGTAGACAGCATGTATGGATATGCTGGATACAAAAAGTTGGGTAACTTTTTAATCTAGTCTGTCCATCTCTGCCTTTTCATTGAAATGTTTAGTACATTTATATTTAATGAAATCACTGATAAGTTAGGATTTATAACTCCTATTTTGCTATTTGTTTTTTGTATATCTCATGTCTTTTTTTTTCTTTAAATCATTTTATTTTTGTGTGTGTGTTAAATGGGCATTTTATTTTGGTCTGATATTTAAATTCCCTTGTTTCTTTCATTATTTTTCCGGTATTTTCTTAGTGGTTTCCCCAGCGATTGCAGTGTATTTTTAATTTGTCACAATCTAGCTCAGATTAGCACCAACTTAATTTCAACAGTATACAAAGCTTTGCTTTTCTGTAACACCATTCCCTCACCCCTTCTTTGCATTGCTGTCATACAAATTATATCTTCATATACTGTATGCCCATCAAAACAGATTTATAGTTATTGCTTTATGCAGTTGTGTTTTAAGTCAGGCAGGAAAAAATTACAAACAAATTATCTATTTACATTAACTAATGTCATTCCAATAAATTTAATTTAAGAATATACAGTGATACTGTGTTTTATACTCTCCTATGTAGTTCCTTTGATGTTCTGTATTTCTTATGCAGATTCTAGTTACTCTCATATGTCTTTTATTTCATTCCAAAGGATTCCTTGAGTAGTTTTAATAAGGAGAATATGCTCTTTTTTTTTTTTTACCCTGGGATATCTTAATTTCACCTCATTTTTGAAGCATAGTTGTATGAGATCAAGGATTATTGGTTAATGCCATTGTTTAGTACCTTAAATATGGAAACCCACTGTCTTCTGGGCTCCATGGTTTCTGTTGAAAAATTAGCTGTTAATCTTTTTGAGAGTTACTTGTACACTGTCAATCACTTCTCTCTTACTGCCTTCAAGACTCTCTTTTTGGGCCCTGGCTGGTGTGGTTCAGTGCATTGAGTGCTGGCCTGTCAACCAAAGAGTTTCTGGTTTGATTCCCAGTCAGGGAACGTTCCTGGGTTATGGACCAGGTCCCCAGTGTGGGATGTATGAGAGGCAACAACACACTGATGTTTCTCTCCCTCGCTTTCTCCTTCCCTTCCCCTCTAACTAAAAATGAAAATAAATTAAAAATCTAAAAAAAGATTACCTCAGATTTTTTTTATACTTCAATTTGTAGTACATACGTTAAGTGTTCGTGTGTAATTGATTATATAAAAAAAAAGATTACCTTTTTGTCTTTGATTAGAATATGTAGACGTGTACATGTCCTCAACTTTAGTCTATTTGGAAGTTACTAGTCTTCTTAGATGGGCACATTAAACTTTTTCATCATATTTGAGAAGTTTTCAGCCTTTATTTCCTCAAATTTTCTTTCTCCCTCTCTCCTTACCCCACCCCACTTTTCTGAGACTCCCATTCTGTGAAAATCCCACAGATCTCGCAGGCTCTGCCCATTTCTTTTCTTCTTTCTTTCTGTTCCTCAAACTGGATCATTGCAATTACCCATTTTCAAGTTTGCTGAAAGTTTCCCCTTGCATGCTTAAATCTAATGTTGAAACCCTGTAGTAAGTTGTTCATTTTACTTATTGTAATTTCCAACTCCAGAATTTGTATTTGGTTCCTTACTATAATTTTTATCTATTTATTGACATTATCAATTTCACAGGACATCATTTTCATGCTTTCTTTTAGTTATTTAGATATGTTTTCCTTCAGATTTTAGAACATTTCAAATGGGTTATTTAAAGTATTTGCCTAGTAAGTTTAACATCTAGGCTTCCTTGGTTTTTAGTGATGGCTTTTTCTTTACATAATTTCATGCTTCTTTGCATACCTCATACATATTTGTCAAAACTGAGCATTTTAAATAATGCAGCAATTCTAAAAATCAGATTCTTCCTCTACCCTCCAACCAGGTTTTTTGTTGTTGCTCTTTGATTTTGTTGCTATTGTCTGCTTAATGACTTTGCTGAACTATTTCTGTGAAGTCTGGATTACTTGACATGTGTCAACTCTGAATTCTCTGCTTTCTTAGCTTAGTAGTCAGCTAATAGTTACACAAACATTTCCTTAAATTCTTGGAACCAATACATCTCCCAGGGTTAGCCAGTGGGTTCTGGGTGAATGCGGACCATGCCTCCAGTGATCAGCTATTCAGCTAAAACCCTTGTCTTAGCTTTCAGTTCCCCCAAGAAGGGCCTCAAAGTCAGCCGCTGATGAGAGTTCAGAGCCTTCTCAGTTCTTTTCCGAGAACTCCCACAGGCCAAAGCATGCGTGTGGGCTTCTAAATTATCAGATCTATGTCAAAGTTCTTCAAAGCTCCACATGGAGATCTTATTCCCCAGCTTTTACTTTTTTGTTGTTGTTATTGTTAGACTATTATTTGCCCCAGTTTCTTATCCACTCTCTCAGGCAGCCATGATATTAAGCAATCGACTCTCATTGTTTTCAACAAGGTGCCTATAAAATAATGACTTTTCACACATGGTGGGCTCTGAATCAGTTACATGAGGACAGCCTGAAGATCAAGGTCTTCCAGGAAACCACCAGACGGGTCAGCTAATGGCAATTCTATAGAAACAGAGCTTCAGAACAGTCCCAGTCCCCTTCTTCTCCTCCTGGCACATGGCAGGCTGCTAGTTTTCACTGTGATCAGTGGCTGCTGATGTTCAAGGTTACCATGGAGCGAGAGATAAGGGGATGGGAATTGGGAAAATTAAAACTCCATTGTTTATACCAGCTTTTCATACTAATATTCAGCTGGTTTTCTTAAATAAATGCTCCCTGGATTGCTTCAAGCCTTTGGTTACTTTCCTCTGTTTTGAGAGCATTGATTCCAACAATTTCTGTAAATGTTTTCACTGCTTTTATAAGGGAAAGACTCTTCGGAGGTTCTAACTCATCATTTGCACTGAGGTCTAACCCAGATTCATTGCAAATCAATGTTTCTTTGCTCTGTTTGACCCATTTCAGTTTCTGGCTGTTCTGTTCCTGCTCCTTTCCATTCCTGTTTCCTCATCCCCCACTTTCAATCAAAACATTTTTTTCTCCTACCTCAGTCCTTAAAATATTTCCTCACTGCCACTGCCATTGGATTTACTCAGGGTTTTATCCTCTCTCACCCAAATCACTACAACAGTGTCCAAACCGGTCCCTTTGCAGCATGTCTTATTCTCTCCGAATCCATGCACCATCCATAGCTAGACTGACCATTTTAAAACATAAATCTGACTGTGCCTTCCCTCGCTCATGCTCTTCCATAGATCCATATCACCTCAGTGACAAAGTCCAGTCATCATCATATCAGGACATACAAGGGCCTCTTGATCTGACCCTGAATTTCCCCTCTGCCCTTGTGGCTCTTACCTCAGCCATATAAAAATATGAAATTCCATCTAAGTCCTGCAGCCTCTCCATAGTGTTCCTGTCCCCTGTTCTCCTAATGAAGTCATTCATGCATCCATTCAATACATATTTTCTAAATACTATGTGTCAGGCTCTATGGAAGGCAGAGGAGAAAAAGTAAACAAGACAGAAAAGTCCCTTTCCCTGCGGATGTCACATCAAAACAAGAAACTACCAACAATCAAGTAAATTAATAAACAAACTCGATAATCACAGGATGCTGTAACTGCAGAAAAGAGATTAAAGGGGGCAGTAGTTATCCTTAAGTGGTGTGAGAAGAAAAGCTCTCTCTAAAAAAGAAACATTTGGGCTGAGATCTAAAGCATGTCGAGGAGCCAATAAGGCCTGAGAGGAAAGAGATTCTAAGTGCAAAAGCCCTGAGACCAAAATAAAACCCATTAGAAATTAAAATAGAGAAAAATTGTCCCAGAAACCTCCACACATTCCAGTGAACACACACACACATGTGCACACTTAACTGAGGTTCCTCAAGTGAGTAATTGCTGAATGGACCAGCTGACAGATGGGAAATCCTTGCACGGAGCTGTGACAAGGGGAAGTCTGTGGGAAAAGGTGGTGTTATTTAGCTGGCCCACCCCTGCTGTGTGAGTCCAAAGTTTCCCTTGGATGCATTCCCACCTGAACTTCCACCCTATGAAGCTAAAAGGGCCTTTAACATTCGTGTTTTATACAAAGAAAGAGAGGAGGATTAAGTAGCAGCTGCTTAGGGTTGAATGTAGAGAAGAAACACATATACACTTGGTTGTAAAATGACTATATTTTTAAAAGAAACTTAAAACCCTCCATCCATGCTTCTCAGAATTGTGATCCAGTTAAGGAGTGTTGGGTAAGCAAAGGCCTTGAAGGGAAATGGCAGGAGGAATGAGAAAGTGTTCCACAAATAGGGCGAGAGGGGTGTTGACTGAGAAGGTGATAGACGCTTGCAACTGAGTATCCAGCCCACAAACACAGGCCTGTGGAGGATTTCTCATCCAAGGCGAAGCACAGCCTGATGGTCCTGGAAAACTGTTCCTGTAGCAAGCACTCGCTGTGCTCATTTATTTAATAAGTAACTATTGCGTGTCTACAACATGTGAGCCCCTTCTCTGGGTCTAAAGATACATGAGCGAAACAAATAAAGACCCCTGTGAAGAAAATGAGACAATAAGTAAATAACTAGGTGGACTACAGAATGTGTCAGGAGTTAATGAGTGCTGGAGAGGAAAACTCACGCAGGAATAGGAATTACCAAGGGCAGAGAGGTTCTGCTTCCAGCCAAGAGGGAATAACAGGAACCAGATTTACCCTTCCACTGACTGAAAACAACTAGAAAACCTGGACAACATATATAAAATAATGGTTTTCAAGTCATTGGGTGTCAGGGGATAAATGAGAGATGGGAGACAAGAAACAAGCCATCAAAAACTGTTAGCTTACTGCCTGGAGGGAGTTTCCAGGCTGGAGGGCCGGGAGGAGGAACACAGGTAGAGCCCTGCCTGACTCCCTGATCTTGGAAGATGGGGAGACCAAGGCAGCTGAAGTTTCCAGGAAAGAGTACCAGAGGGGACAGCGCTGTCCAGAGGGAAAACCCTGGAGGTCTTCCAAGGGTCCGTTTCAAGTAGTTAGCAGAGTACTGATCAGTATACGCAGGTGAGGGAGCTACCTGAGGCTGGGAAAATAATATGGTGAAAGGGAGCCTGCAGTGTTCCAGGTATAGCAAGGTGCCTGATGTGGCTAAGGTGGTCCAGGGGAGAATAGTAACAGATAAAATCAGGGAGCTAATGGGGTGAGAGCGGCTCAGGTTGGGGCTTGTAAACCACTGGAAGGACTTTGGGTTTTGCTCCAAGGGAAAGGGGGACCATGGGAGGGTTTTGAATGGAGGGGTGGTGTGATCCATGTTTTAATTTTTAAAAATCAGAGAATAAGTAGTATAGATGGTAGGTAGAAAATAAACAGGGGGAGAGTAAGAATAGTATGGGAAAAAGTAGAAGCCAAAGAACTTATATGTATGACACATGGACATGAACTGAAGGGGGGGAATGTGGGTGGGAGGGGGTGTACAGGGTAGAGGGGAGTGAAGAGGGGAAATGGGACAACTGTAATGGCATAAGCAATGAAGTATATTTTAAAAGAAAAGTAAAGAATCACTCTGTATTTGAGTGGGCAGTAGGTTTTAGGGGCAAGGGCGAAGGCAGTGGAGCCCTCTGGAGGCTGGTCTTGTAATCCAGGCGTGAGTCCCCTGTGGTCAGGACCATGGTACAGCAGTGAAGGCTGGGAGGCTTATTAATGGGTTTATTCCAGGAAGTCAGACTGTCTTTATATCAGAACATCTTTCAAACAGTCTCCACTTTGCTATCATTCTGTTTGATCCATACAACAGATGTCACAAGCCAACATAGACCTTTCTCCAAGCAAAGCCACCATGCTGTCTCTTCTCTGTTTGTTTTCCTGGGACCAGGGTGTAAACATCTGAGACTTCCGTTGGGTTTGGCATGTTGAATAGAAATAATCATTGTCTTTGCCTACTTCAGTCTGATGCTAAAGTAACTGAGGAAAAATTGGTGTTCTGTGTGGTCTAAACTTGTCTTTTAGAGTTCTTTCATTGCAATGTGACCCTTTTTGTAGTTATTCCTTGTGCATGATTCCCCTTTAGAAACGTCATTAGGAGGAGTGGTAGAATTTGAGATAGGATTCAGTTATTCCTGGTTCCACTCACCAGCTGCCATAATAGTACTCCAGGTCCCCGCGTGACTTCTAACAGGATGCTATTAATATGATGCATCACATCAAAGAACTAACTGAATAAAAACCCTGTATCAATTTTAACAAATTCTTGAATTATTTACAACAAAATTCAAAAGCCATTATTGTTTATTTTAAATCTTGGTAAAAGTGAATAAAAAACTATTTTTTAATGTAACAAAGAATATTGATATTGAAAGTAATTGACAGAATCATGCCTAATGGTGTTTTGTTAGAGGATTTCCTATAAAAGTCAAGATATCAAGAACTACAGGTACTCCTATTTTATGTACCATTCTTGTGTAACTTCTGGATAATACAGTAAAATAAAGTAAAATAAATGAAATTTATAAATGCCTTATATGCCTTATAGATGTCTTATAAATAAAAACCTCTATTTATTTGGAAGTTATATTATTGCATACCTAGAAAACACACCAAAAAGTGAATGAAAACCTTTTGAACTAATAGGCTAGTTCAATAATGTGACTGGGTGCAAATGCGTATTTTTTAAACATTTTTCCTATATATTTAAAATAATAAATTATAAGCTATAAGAAGACCCTTTATAATAAACAAAGTCTTTGAATTCTGAAAAGCAACTTGATAACTTTATATTCAGAGTACTCATATGTTGTTTATAGCATTTGTGTGATATTGACATAATACAAAGTGCAAATTAACAGTTTGATCATGGAGGATTCAAAGAAAAAGGGACAATATTAGAGACTGGTAATTCTGGACAAGATATATAAGGCTCTGAACTAGGAGAGTAGCAGCAGGTGTGTACAGAGGATAACGTTTGGCTGATGTTTTAGAGTTAGAATTTGACAGGGTGGTAAAGGATACAATGAGAGGTGAGGAGAGTAGTTCAGGGTAAGCCCTAGTCTCTTGCAAACCAGCAGCTGGGACAGAGCACAGAAGAGCAGCATCCAGAGGAAAAACAGCAATTACCGAGACATACTGTGTCTGTGTTGCTGTAAGACATCAAAGTAAAACTCAGGTAACTGACTTGGAAGAGAAATTAGTTCATTCGTTCTACTTATTCAATGAATAGTTATTAAAATCATGGCCAGAGATGTAAATTTAGCAATCATCCCCCTACAGAATTTTAGGTATAGCGAGAATATATGAAATGGGGAGAGAAAATGGGCCAAAGGAGAGAATGCTAAGGGATCACCAGCATTTAAAATCAAGCAGAAAGGAAGGAACCATAAAAGACTGTGAGAAGGAGTGGTCCAAGAGGTAAAATGGAAAACCAGGTTGGCATGATGCCACAGAAATTAGAGATTAAAAAGAAGCCATTATTAATTGTACCTAATAACAGGGAGTGGCTACATACTATGAGGCTTTGAAAGAGCCCTTTGGATTTGGAAATCAGAAAAATATTGATGGCATTTGTTTGATAAATGAATTGAGGAATAAAACATAGGTAAAGAGACCAAAAAAAAAGCAAAAGAAGAAAACTTTCTTGAGATTTGTCCATGAAGAGAAATGGAAGTTATAACGCTCTAACCATAGGTTCTAAGAGTGAAGAGATGGTTTCTCATATGAGAGTCATCACTTATAGTAGTTTTAGGGGGCTTCTTATCCAAAGGTCATGGATAAGGCCTTCTCTTTGCCATGCTCACAATTAGTTAACAAATACTTTTAAATAGCATTCAGAACTAACAGAGACAGACATCAGTTGTACTGAATTCATCTTTCAAAATGCCTCTTTAGTTTCCATTTAAGATAACATTAAGTAATTCCCCAAAGTTGTCCACATTGGTTTCTCAAATTTAATAACATATCCTGTTGTGATGCTTTGAGCTGCAAGTAACAGAAAATGCCAATTCTGCTTGTCTAAATTGGGAATATTTGTTATTATCTCACATAAAGAAAGCCCGGAGGTGGAGGCACTCGAGGGACTGCTTCATTCAGGCAATTAAAAATATTAAGTGTTACTATAGCAAGAACCTGGTTTGGGGACACAGGTGAGACTTGGGGTGCTGGGTGCTGGGTGCTGCCTATAGCAGGAAAGTGGGTTCCATTCAGAATGGGCACCTTAGGAAATTCATTTGCTGGTCAAGCCCAGGCCATGTCCCCAATACCTGCACCAGGAGTAGAGATGGCATTCAGACAACTCTCCTGATTCCTGCCTCTACCTCCCAACCAGTTTATGATTTGGTCAGAGAAGAAAGATGTTATTTGTTGGCCATTTTCAAATTCTAGCACCCATGATGACTATGTGACAAGACAAAATTCTGAAAACATAAATCAGGCTTTACTTTCCTGAATCAGGCAGCGAGTCATCCATCGAGCATTCATTACCATAGGAGGTGATCAATGGTGAGTAGAATTATTAAATAAATTGTTATTCATGAGGATCAAAACTTGACAGAGGAAAGTTTTATCTTAGTTCCAAAAGCTTGGGTTGGAATGCCAAAAGCCAGGCCCCAAAGGACTTTGTATTAATACATAAGTTAATCCTATAAGCCAATGTTTTCAAACTGCAGGTTGCAATCCATTATTCTCTTGAATAGCTAGACCCGAGGGAATAGACACAATTTGTAGCTGAAGCCATAAAAATAACAAGTATGATGTATCCTAGGGCGAGAGACTGAAAAACCTCTTAGAAATGGGCTGCATGAAAAGTTTGAGGGCAGAATGCTAGGACAAAAGTCTCTGTCTTCTCAGCATCACAAATAAATCTACTTGACATCATTGCTGAGATAAGTACTTTCACTATCATCCAAGTGTTTTCCACCGTCATGACACATCCAAGTGTGTTCACATCCATTGGGCACTTGATTTTCATGATTTACCTTAAGAGGCAAAGAGAGGATATAACAGTCGCTCTGTTTTAAGGAGAACCACACGATGTCCCAGAGTTGATCTGGCTTCCCAAAGTCACACAGCTGGCGATGACACTAGACTCACCAGATCTTGCTCTTAGCCAAGGATTCACTCCCTCTGTGACAGTCCACACCTCACAGATTGCCCTTCTCCAATAATGACTCATCGATCTGTTCATTAAAATTATTCCAAGAGTTGAACTGGCTCAATATTTCAGGGAGAAGGCCCATTAGAAAGGTCAATGTGGCTTGCTGTAAGTTTATTTAATAAATATTTTTCTTATTTGGAGGTTTTAATTTTAAGTATGTGGTTTACTCTTTTTGTATGATTATTTGCTCAAAAAAATTTCTAGTCAGCAACACACCTCATAAAAATTTAATATGTTTCAGAGCTCTTTTTACTGTTTAAAAAAGCACAAATCGGGCATTCTTGCATTTTGAATGTGGCGCCCCCGTAACTGGGCTCTCTCTGAGGAAGCCAGTCCAAACCCCGTCACGAAATTGCTCTTTTGAAAAGAAAACAACCCTCAAATGGAGGGTTGTCTTGGACCATTTCTGCACTCACCAAGAGCCCTAACAGCAACCACTTGGAGGTGTCCTGACTTCTCTGGTCACCTGCCTGTTTCTTTCTTTAAGCTTAAAGGACCCTGCTCTCACATGTGCCTTTGCCTTTCAGGGCAGTAGAACAAGGAGATGATGACTCAGAAGTCAAATAGCCCTGGGTTTGCATTGCAGCCCTGGCTTAACCTTGAACAAGTTAACTCACCTCTCTGAGCATCATTTTCTCACCTGTGCCTAAGTTTCACATCACTTAGGGTTATTAGTGCACGTTGTAAGATAGAAAACTTGAAAATACCAAGCCCGGAGTGAGTCCTCACTGAATATTTACCATTATTACCTAAGGGCTCTGAAAGACAAGGTTCGCCCCAACAGTAATCATAGGGCTCAATGTGACCTGTCTGGAGAATCAGCACTTAGACCTTGATCTTCCACCAGGCCCAGAGATTTATCCCCAAGGCCCCTCCCTGGCCCTGCTCTACAACCAACTGCTTTGAGCAATAAGTTGGTGATGTCTTTTCAAAGCTGGAGAGCAACAGCCTGACCTCTTCAATTTCTTCACTCAAAAAGGTATTTATTCATCATTTACCATGTGCCAGCTATCATTCCGGGTATTGAGGAATCAGAAATAAAGATGATGGGCAAGATGTTTATGCAACTGGGCTTACCTCTACCAGGAGGGTAAAGAAGCAAATAAGAAGCAATGAGGAAGTAGATCTTGGTATAACAGAAAATAGGGCAGTATGGCAGACGATTGGGAGCTGCATTGGACAGGCCAATCAAAGCAAGTCTTCCAGAGCAAGGGACAGTTAATCTGAGGACGAACTGATGAGGGGGGCCTGCCCACGGGAAAATCCAGATAAAGAGCAGAGACCTTAAAACAGGAATCAGCCTGGGGTTCTCACGGAACAGAAAGAACGCCAGTGTGGCTAGCATGCAGGAGAGCGTGGCTGGCGTGTTAGAGTTAGGAAGGGCTAGATGAAGGGGAGTGTGGAGAAAAAAATCAGATTATGCAGGTCCTTGTAGGTAGGGGGAAAAGCAGGGTTTTGTTATAAGAGGAATTGAGCCTATTATTAGAGGGCGCTCAACGGAAGAGTCTCCCGACTTAGGTTCTGTCACTGCTCCCTCAGTCTGCTCCTCAGAGGGCAAGACAGGAAGAGGACTTTCCTTGGAAGGTATCGCAGAGGTCCAAGGAGGAGAACAAGGTCATCGAAGTCTGCAGTTCATGGTGCAGATGGACAGAACTAGACACATTCAAAACATATTTTGGACATTAAACTGACCAGATGGGAGGCAGGAGTGGTAAAGAGAGAAACCAAGACTGACCCTGGAATGTCCGTCTGGTCAAGTGGGAGAACTGTGGGGCTGTTCACAGGGAAGAAGACGCTGGGGGTATGGATGGAGGGAAGACGGGAGGGAGAAATCAAATGTCCTCTGTTACCTTCGTTCAAAGACTGGGTCTCAGGGCAGGAGCCTTAACCTCTCTGTCTGCAGGGCTGAGCACAGTGTATCCATAGCTGAGGTACCTCAGTAACTTGTATCAGTGTGATGGGGAGAAGAAGCACAACCTGGAAATCCCGGGTCCAGTGCTTTACCCACAAGCCTCTTCATGTCTCCACACTTCAATCTGGTCCTGTAACACCAGGAGAAAAGGACTGACTGTGTGTCCATTTTTTGGAATGTTGCCTCAAAGTTAGGTGTGTATGTAAAAGTCAACTGAAACATAAGCCACAGGGCAAACATAAATTCTGTGGAAGGGATTATGGTCCCATGTTCAAAGGAACTCATTCTGCCTTGTTTATCATCTTCAGCACCTGAAGCAGAGGTTCTTAATAAAAAATACTTTAAATAAATGAATGAATAATGATAGATTCTTATAGAATGAAAGACTAAATGTCCTAAACACTAAGGGTCCCCATAACATTATGATGTGATCAGTTTGCTACACATCTGCCTACTCCACAGCTCAAGAACATCGTATTCATCTGAAGTCCAGCACACAGTAGGTGCACATTGAAGTAAACTCTCCGCCAACCAGAATGTGAAACACCAGGGGCAAACTCACATGCACTGGGCCTCGCCAGATGCCTCATCCGTCAATGCCCGGGACATCTCCTGCTTTTGGGGGCCCGCAACCTACGGTTTCCCCCTCCGAAGCTGGGTGCTCATGCAGACAAGTGTGCCACGGAGAGAAGGGAACACAGGAAGCCATGGGCTCAACATGGAGCCTCACAGAGAAACGGGGAATGGGGAAGTAGACATGGGAAAAATAGCCCATGTCTCAGGCCTGGCTTGGGCACAGTATCTTTCTCAGAAGAGCTCTGTTCCATAAACGAACAAATAAACTCATGAACACATATAATACTACTCTTGGAAAGGTTATAAAGCAGAATTTATATTTTTAAAAGATAAGGGCTCTTAAGAAGAATTTGAAGTTTGAACTAGGCCATGCCTAGCCCTAGGTTCCCCCAGGTACGAGGCCTGAGACACTCCCTGCACACTCTGCATGGTGGACAAGTATGAACAGGAATGGGAAATGGAGCACTCCAAACACCGGTGTGGCCTGCAGGCCGCAGTGAGCTCACGTTCCCCCCAAACACCACCTCCAGCCCCTCCTAACTGGGCATTCAGGGAATCCACCCTCCACGGTGAGCCCTTGAACTCAGCACGGACATGATGAGAGAACACAAGGGGTCATTCTCAAGGGCCCCACATGTCACCTCCTTGTCTGGAGCTGGATGCATCCCTGAACGTGCTCTTACATCTGTGCATGGAGAATGTTTTCTCAAATGTCATAACAGTATTATAACTGTATTGAAAAAATCCTTACATCTTGGAGATGTACACTGGTCTATTTTGTGGTGAAAGGTCATGTCCACACTTTAAAATAAGTAAGCAGGGGCAAAAGCAATAGTACAAAATTAGTGATTACTGCTGATCTAGGCGAGCAGAATATGGAAGAGTATTATTTGTAGGGTTCCATATATTTGAAATTTTTTCATGATAAAAGTAGAAATAAGTCAAAATATCATTAAAAAGGAGTATCTGTCTGGGAAGATTATTTAAGAGCATTAAGTGAGATACTTATCACAGATATAGAGTAGGTACTCATTGACAATTAATTCCACTAACCCATGAGCTCACATATAGACATTTTTCTTAGCACCTTCTCCATGGAAAACACTCAGAAACTCTTACTTTCAGGCATCATAATAAATCATACAATTTCATGCAGTTTAAAAACTTTCTACGGCAGTTTTGTACCCAAGACCTCTTGGGCACAAAGACCATGATGTTCCCAATGACTAGCCACCCAAGTGTTTTCTGTTGACCATTTCTTTCTGGAAGGAGGGGTGAGGCTGAGATCAGAGCCATAGCTTTGAAGCTAGAGAGAAGTGGTGCACCCTCACCCCTGTTCCTAGCCAAAGCATAAACTTGATTGATGGTGAAGCCTCAAATATCTCAGCCACAGGATGGGATCGCTGTGCCACGGATGGTGCTGCTCTGAGAGCGAAGAGCTCATGTGCACACAGTAGGTGAGAGTGAGGCTAACTGCCTCCCCTCACCCCCACCCCAAGGAGACCTGGAGAATGAGCCAAGTGCCCTTTGGGTTGGCTTATTAAAGAGTCTAGATTTAGGCTGGAGGACGATTGTACACATTAGTCACTGGTTAGCATCAATTATTTTGCTTTCTGGGTTTTTTTCTTATTGGTTTTCTTTTAACTGGCATGGATTATGTTTTAAGGAGAAAATGGGAAATGGCAAGAGAAGCTTATTTCTACAAACAAGCCACTTTTAGAAGGTGTTCTGGAAGCAGGACTATTTTAGCCAAAACCAACAGCAAGCTTGTCGTCCAGGACAGGTCTTAGGGTGCTCGTTTTAGTCAAGGAAACTGAGTCATCAACTGAACAAACTGGGAAGGGACCGGGCCAAGCACCAGGTAGAGGGCGTGGCTTCAATGCTGAGGCCACTGGTATCTGAACAAGAGGTGCTTGTCCCAGAGACAGGAAGGACAGACAGGACAAAGGAAGAATACGCCTGCCTTTTATTCTGCAGCCTGGCGAAGAGAGCATTCCTGTGGCGTGGACGAGAGCAGGGTTTCAAGTGCGCAGGGCAGCTGATTAATTGGAACAGGAGATCAGATATCAACAGTCTTCTGAAAGCCTGGAGCAGCGTGGCGAGGCCTCCCTGGGATTTGAGAATGCGCTGAAACAGGCCAAGAATGAATGCACTGAAACAGTGCCCAGGACGAGGGGGCTGGCTCGCCGGGATGCTGCTTTTCAGAGGGCCAGCTGGGTTAGGGTTAGGGTTAGGGTTAGGGTTAGGGTTAGGGTTAGGGTTAGGGTTAGCAGGGTGAATGTGTTATTGCCATCTGCAGAGTGGTAGATGCCCAAATATGGCCCCGAGGACAGTGTGGGTGGAAATGATGTCCTCCAGGGACACCTGATTCACACTCCAGGTCTCCTGTCTGTGGAGGAAGGGAGCTTCTGACAGGTGTATGTTCCTTCAGCCCCCTGGTGTTTGAAGAAGTCCCACTCGTGATGTATGGGACACATAACCCCCACCCTGAAGTCTGACTCTCACAGAGGCACCCACTCATTCACTCGTACTCACCACGAACACCCATGAGGGACTCAAACCTGGCAGCTGATCCCCACACATTCACGAGTTCATTCACTCTTCATTCATTTGGAGACTTGACCAAACAGCTCTGAACACTAAGTCCTGGAGCTGCAGCTGGGAGCAAGGCAGACCTCCTCCCTGACCTGGTTTGAGGGCTTCTCGGGGGCAGATGACCGGGGGCTGAATCCCTCAGACAGGCAGCTTGGCCTTTCCAAGCCTCACTTTCTTCACCTGTAAAATGGGCACTATCCTACCTCCCCACAGGATTGCTGAGAGGCTCCAAAGTAAAAGGCATAAAAGCTCTACTCCAGTGCTCAGGGGTTGGTGAGTATTCCTGGGGAGGATGGGGGATTCTTCACTTTTCCCAGAGCTGTTTATCTGCAGACAAAGAAGGCACCAAAGGCTGGATCGAGTTCCTCACTCATAAACGGGGCAACGGGGAATTTCATAAAGAGACCACTGTGAGTGCAGTGACTTATTGAGTGCGGAAGACTGTTAGGGCAGGGCAGAAATCATTCCCACTCACACTTGAAGAGCGTAGTTTACAAAGGCGTTTCTGTAACGCACAGAGCACCTCCCCCAGAGTTAGCCTTGCTCAGGTGCGATGTCAATGGGCGGAAGCTGCTTGCCGGTCAGCCCACCCTGGAGCTGAGACACCTAACTGAATAGTCGGGGTCTTCATTGCTCATGGCACTCGAGCACACACTGAGAATAACCGAATCCAGACAAGGGGGGAAAGAGCAAAACGCCCATCTCTACGCATGGGGTATAAACTGATACACCACTGCAGACCCTGAGTCCTCCTCAGACTTTCTCGGACAAACAGGAATGCCCCCTTGTCTGTGGTTTCACTTTCCACAGGTTCACGTAAGTGTGATCAACTGCAGTCTGAAAATATCAACCGGGCAATTCCAGAAACAACTTGTTAAGATTAAAACTGCACACCTTTCTGAGTAGCATGATGAAACCACATGACATCCAGCTCCATCCTGCCCAGGACGTGAATCATCCCTCAGCTCAGCTTCCCCACACTATGTACTCTCTCTGCCCATTAGCCACTTAGCGGCCATCTCAGTCACCAGACCGACTGTCCCTGTGTCCAAGTGCTTGAGTTCAAGCCACCCTTATTCTCCATAATAATGGCCCCATGACACAAGAGTGGTGATGCTTAGCATGCCAAAGACAGGCCACAGTGTGCGTAGGCACAGGAAATGTCATAGCACATACAGGGTGTGGGAACCCACTGGGGGTCTTGAAACACATAGCCCACAGATGAGGGGGGGGCTGCTGTCTCTTTTGCATGAAGTAAAGATTAACTGGTCACTGGTTAAAATATGGGGAAGCGGGGAGGGGAGACGATGTCACAAGGGAAAAGTTCATTAAACTATGTCTGGGAGGGGGCTGTGGGATGAAGGCATTTGATAAAGTCTCTGGACACTTATCCTCCCAAGTGGAGAATCCTATGAGCTCCTTCTCTCGGATCAGATCCTGTTCGGTGCCTGGACCAGTGTTGCCACTGTTGACGCTCCGTCTCTGCCCCTCTCGTCATCCCCAACAATCTGAGTTCAACCCAACCTGCACAGTTATTCGGGGATGGCAATATCTAGTTGATAAGAATTCTCTGTTTCTCCTTCCATGGTTGAGTTTTGTGTTTTGGCTGTGTTTTTATGGCTCTCACTGTTACTTCCCTCATAGCTATAGCACTGCTCTTTGTAATGCCAAAGCTTGAGACAGAAAATTCTCCCAGTGCAGACGTCAACAACTTGGTGCTATTTCCTGCACTAGAGAGAGACAGACAGACAGACAGAGAGACAGATGGAGAGATTGAGATTACGACCGAGGCGGCCTTTGGCTTTCTTTCTTGTTGATCATTTCCAGTTCACTCTTGTGCAGACCACCACTCCACAGCAAATACTGTATTTGATCCTCAAGATAATACTGTGTAGTGGTCAGATCAATTTTTTTTTAAGGAACAGGTCGTCCTGACTGGTGTGGCTCAGTGGATTGAGTGTCGGCCTGCAAACCAAAAGGCAGCAGGTTCATTTCCCAGTCAGGGTGCATGCCTGTGTTGTGGGCCAGGTCTCCAGGAGGGGGCGCAGGAGAGGCAACTCTCCCTCTTTGATGTTTCCCCTTTTCTCCCCCACTTCCCCTCTCTTTAAAAATAAATAAATTCTTTTAAATAAATAAATAAGAGGAACAGAATTGGGGCTCATCCCTCAAGCTCTTGTAGTTCCAGGATTACAGGGAACCTCCAGTCAATCACTTAGTCTCTTCATGACGAAGCCTCAGTGACCCTCAGTCTCTTCTCTGTGTAACCCAGATGTTTGCCGTCTCTTCATCCAGGCTTTGCTGTTTCTGCTTTGACTTTGGCTACAATGCCACGTAGAAATAGGCTTCTGTGCCAGATTCCATAAGAAATCCAGTCACCACAAGTTCGTGACTTTTTAGTGATCGTAGCTGACGATCGGTGGAGCCCTAGGAAGAGGGTCAGACCACGCCATGCAAGACAGCCTTCCACGAAAGAGCCCGCGTTCTCCAAAGGTTCCATCAAGGTTCTCTCTCTCCCTTCCTAGGGAGGTTCCATCAAGGTTCATCTCCCTTCCCCCATGCACCCTCACAGGCCTCTCGTACCCATAAGAGACTGGGACCTGCTCCTTTCCTCATCCTCCCCAGACCTCATTCGAATGTTTCTCCAATCTAAGGCAGTCCCTTCTGGAAGAGAGAGTTGAGGTTACAACTCTCCTCTACAAGGAGAACGGGAAGGGTAATAATGGGTCCCTCCCTACCCCGGGTTTTGATAACAACCATACGAGGGAGTGGGTAGACATCCTTTGTAGAATGTAAAGTATTCATCAAGTGTAAGGGATCATGATGGTGGGGATAGCAGAAACGTGACACTAGAGATAAGAGAAGCAGCTCAATGTTTCCCACACATTTGCAGCTACAATGAACAGTAAGCAATGTGTCTGAAGTCTAGATGGAAACACACACACACACTCAACTGAAACAAAGCTTCACAAAGCAGTGTCTACCTTACTCAGCGTGGTCTACTCTAATTCTTCGCTTTCTTCCCTGCTGCGCATTTTCAAATGCAAGTTGTGGCCATGAAATTCCTTCCAAAACCCACCAGTGAGTCACCAGAAGAACCCTGATATTGTCCCGTTCTCATTGTCTAAAGAAGAAAAAACCAAGCCCCGTTCATGTTTTTAAACAAACATTTACTGCCAGTCCACCCACCCACACAATGCAGCGAACTTGGGGAAGGACAAGTTCCTGGTACCCCGAGGGCTTCCTGGGCCAGCGGAAGGGTATGAAGAAGCAAGTCTGGACAATGACTGGCCAAACTCACACCATTCCAGGGAAAGGACTCGAATTCGCACTGTGCATTTTTTCAAATTTCATTGCCTATAGTTATGAAAATAGCAAAATTTTAAATTTTTAAAAAATATTTCCATTGACAATTGATGAAAATTCAACTTCTTATAAGGGTTCATCATTTCTGCTGTGTACATCATCATCTAAGGCCTGAGAATGAAACGAACCAGCCCAAGAGGGAAGGCTCGGCCTTAAAGGGGCAAAGATTGCAAATTCCTAGATTTTTAATAAAGTTTTATCACTTAAAAAGCTCTTCTACATAACACTGTGTATTTTATTTCAGTCTTCTCAATATTCCCGTGGTGCCGTTGCTCCCAGTTCAAAGGTAGAAAGCTGAGGCACAGACAGGTGGAGACTCGCCCACGATCACTCAGTCTGCAAGCAGGAGGGACCATAAATCTTTGGGTCACAATGAGAAATAAGGGGCAGCACAGGCCGGGCTGGGGTAGAGGAGGCCTGGATTTCTCTAGAGACAATAGTTACGAAATGCTACAATCCCTTAAAACTTGAAAATGTCAAGTCTTTGTCAAAATCATCTCTACTTTTCTCTGTGTCATAAACTGTCCTCGTAAACTCCCCTTTATCACCATTTCCTGGCACACACTTCTACTCCAGGGGTAGAGCCAGAGAGCAGCATTCCCAGGCCACTCCCAGACCCAGGGCTCGACGCGAGAGCCCCGAGATACAAGCCAAAAGCCCACTGTCTGCACACCCCTCCTCCCCATGAGGCACTGACTCATGTTCTCCACTCCCAGAGTGGGTTTCCTTCTCCAAACTGTTTATTTATTTCCAGAAATTCTCACAAGGCTAACGACAAAAAAAACTGACATTTGTCTAAAAGAGCTCTGAAGGGGAGAAAATGCAAAGCCCCTGAAGGGACAGTTGCGTGGATTGGAGAGAGGGGGGTTGAAACCCCAGTTGCAAATCAGAGCAGGAGGTCATTGCGAGAACCAGACAGGAGAGAGTTCAACTGCAGTTGATCCACACAAGGCCTAGGTGCTTGCAGAAAAAAATGTAAATAAATAGAACATAACGCTTCAGTATGTTAGGCCTACCGAAGAATTCCCCTTTTAAATTTCCTTTGTCGTGAACATGGACCCACAAGCACACACACACACACACACACACACACACACAGAACAAATAGAATCTGAGATACACTTCATCGGGGATAGGTTAAAAGTTCATAAAGTGGTTTGTAAGGCTTTCTCCAGCCCATTTATCTGTTGGTTGCTTTGCATATAGAGGAAGCTTCAAACATTATTATTAAAATAGTCAATGCAAGGTGATTTTGTAAATGCCAAAGATATTCAGCATAGAACGGGAGAGAAGGCTGAAAAGACAGCAAAAGCCAAAAAAAAAACCCATGTTCTGTGTCATGGTAAGGAAGCTACCCCGCGGGAAGGGAGCAGCCATGGAAGCACTAGCAGCAAGGTCAGCGGCACGGCCAAGGTCAGCTGCACGGCCCCACTTGCATCACCAAAGGCTGCCCTTGCAACTGGAAGACAGCCTACCCTTCCAGCCTACCCTTCCAGTCTGGGTGAAGCTTGGCCAGTTGGGCTGATATGATAATACTCCAAAGATAAATGATTACTGTCCAGAGAAGGTGAGAGGAGACCACCCTCCGTGGGCTTCCTGTCTGCATACCTTGCTGTGAGTGTGGCACTTCCTTCTACTCCAGACCACCTCTTCAAGGACCCTCGTATATCCAAGTCTTGGAAGAGATAGAGTCTCCCTGCAGAACCAAGAGAAAGTCGGCTCACGGCCAGAAGATAGATGTGGTGCCTCCCCGGATCCTCCCAGAGCAAAGCGCAGGCATGCATACTGCCCGGGTCCCTCACCTCAGGGCTCCTCTTCTCTAATGCAACTCGCTGTGTGTGCAGGCGTCTCCTGGTTCTCTTCGAGTTGTCTTGCTGACACTCCAGCCACTGTCATTGCCACGGGCAATAAATGGTCCTTTGTCTCTGACCTCTGAGACTTGTGTCTCCTACCAGCATCCATGAAACTGTAGCAGGCTGGGGTGTCACTTATAATTAGGGAACAGTGCCAGGCTCTTCACAGTTCTTGACACAGGGATATAACTTGCACAGCAGGAATGGCGAGAAAGGCATCCATGTGAAAGAATTTTATTCTGGCAGTGAGGGAAGAGAAAATGTTAACTCTGAAACAAATGCACTTTCCCTCTTCGGTACCCTCCCTCCTTTCCAAAGACATGTCTGTGAATGGACTCAATTCTTACTCTTTCGTGGTATGAATGAAAGAAAAGCCTGAGAGGTACAGACAATTATGGGATTGATTTGTATCAGAAAGAATCTGAAGTGGATCAGGAAGCAACAGAGAGAAAGGGAAATAAGAGGGTTTTTTGTTGTTGTTGTTTTTTCATGTGAATCTAAGCCAAGGCTAACTTCAAGGCAAAAACCAACGGGGCCAGACATATGGGGGTTACAGGTGCAGGACTTCTGAGAAGGCCATTTGTTAGCTGTGCCGGATTTAGGGGGGAAGGGATCTGTGACAGCACCCAGGCTACCGGCTTAAATACCTTGTTTTATGGGGTGCCATTCACCACGCCACATAATACGGGTGGTGGAGCAGGTTTAGAGGGAAGTTCCCAGGTTTGATCCTGAACGTGGAGAGTTGGGAGTGCCTAACGACATGCAGGTGGCGTGGCCTGACATCGGGGGCAGTGACAGAGACCTGCGGCACTGGAGGTGGACGAGAGGCTGTCGCCATGGGTGGGTCCCCGGAGCAGGGCCAGGCCAGCCGGAGAAAACTGGGTAATGTGGGGTCACGAAAGCCAAAGAAAGATCGCAAGATCGCGGGTCAAGAAAGGCGATCAAACGCTGCTGGGAGATCCGGGGAGAAAGAGACTGGGATTGTCTCAAACACTCACCCTGCCCTAAAACATAAAAATAGCAATAAGAGGTAGATGAAAGACTTAAAAGAAAAATAGCCATATTTCAAAACAAGGCTGTGCCCCTACAGGCCACACGTGGCAGAGACACACTCGGCAGTGAGTGGGAGGGGAAGCGAGGCCTGCCGGCTCCGGGCCAAAAGTCAGCCAGGCGGCCAGAAGCTCTCAGTTGAGGGAAGAGAGGCCCCTCGTGCAATGGGGCAGCAGCAGGCTCGGTGGCTGCAACCCGGAGCTGAGCAGGAACCTCGCCCCCACAAGCAGAGGCCGAAGTAACTGTGGCGGCTGCCGCGGGCAGGGCTGTGGCAGATACCAGACTGCTGCCTGCATCAGCTGGGAGCTGAGGCACCATGAGGGCAGGGCCCCCCTGCCCCCCCCCCGCCCATGCAGATCACAGGCACATCCTGTGCAGCTCTCTCCAGCACAAACTCTGTCCTCTGTGCCTCCCAGGGCTCCCAGCTCATAGACACCACCACACTGGCTTCCCTTTTCCTGCACTGCATCCTGGGAAGTCGCCAGGTGGGGAGCTGGCACAACCACAGCTCACCTTGCAAATCTCCCGACACTCTCGGGGAGCACTGGCCTGCACCGCCGGGTGCGTGATGTACAGGCCTGCTCCTCTATGTCCTATCCAGTGTCCTATCCAGTGTCCTATTCACTCAGAGGTGAGCGTGAATCTGGTTCCTGTTACTCCGTCTTGGCCGGAAACAGAAACTGTTTCTACAGCTGTAAGTGCCCTCATCTGTCTACAAGCCATTGGTTCCCAAACTCCCACCTCCCACCCCTGCTGCTCACGCTCGCTCCAGTGGCCTACCTGACATCTTCATTCAGATGTCTACCCATTACCTCAAACTTACACAGCGCTCGTCCCAACAGGGGTGGCCAGGAGAGGGTAAGGGGCGGGAGGCACCTGGTGCAACACAGTTAAGGAGGCACTCATTCTCACGGTGCTACAAGTGTGGGGTCAGCTTCCAAGAGTGAGTGCCTTCTTAAATGCCACGTCCTAGGTGCCCTGCACACGGGCCTCACCGTGACCCTGGCAGGGACACTTTTCGGAAGAGAATTGAAACAGTTCAGCAAGAGCTGGCAGTGGCTGGTGGCCATAGTAAAGAGCAGCAGTGGACCAGAGACACAGAGGAGACCAAGGACCAGCGGGCCACTTCCCACTCACATTGGCCAGGGCGCCTCGTTCCGTCTGCCGCAACACACACAGCCTTTCCTTCACGCTTTGTAACCTGCTCATTCCTCACTCTTTTCAAGCCTTCGGGGTTCATTACCTTAGCCACCTGTCACCTCATTAGCTGCAAGTGGCATTTTTGGTGAAAAGGACATTAGGAAAAGTTTGAGGATCACAGACTCAAAAGTCGAGGGTTCTCTAGCAGATGAGAAGCAGAAAGACATTTATTTACTAAGGATTCTTGACCCACACACGCTCAGAATGCTGCTGTCTTGGACTGGACAGAGTGTTCCAGTGAAAAAATCCAAAAAGTCATAAAATCTTCCTGTTTTGTAGCTAGTGTGGTTTGATCAAGGGAAGTTGAATAAATATATTGAAAATCACTTAAGTTTTTCTAAAAACCATTCTTCTCAAATATTTAGTATACCTGCCTCTTGTCTTTTATCTCATTTCAGATGGTAGGAGACTTGGCAGAGCACAATAAATGGTTAGTCACAATAAATCCGAATTTCCTGGATCCTGCTAGGAATACTGTGACTTTCACCAGCTCTCTCCCCTACACCTGACTGGAAACATGACTGGACCTTCCCTGGTTCCCAGTACAGTGAACTGAGGCCCCAGTGCCCCACACGAGTTGGCAGCAGTGCCCAAATCCCGGACTCCCACTCAGCAGGGCTGTTCCTGCTTCCATCGGCTCCTTTCCCCTGTAACTCTTTGCCAACAGGTCTGCTTCCCATGCCAGTCAGGAAGGACTCAGTTATGCTGTTGTAACGAACAACACCCAAATCCCTTTAAACATGGACACACACAAAAATGTTTATGTATATGCGCATTCCTAGTTCAGTTAGATGTGGTGGGGCAGTGGGGGGACTTGGGCCTTGGTGGGGAGCTCTGTGCACCCTAATCATTCAGCAGCCCAGGTGGATGAAGGCTTCAGTTAGATACATGTTTCCAAGGGTGGGAAGGGAATGTGGAAAACCATGCATGCATTTTTTGTAACTTTCTGCCCTGAAGAGATATATGTCATTTCTGTTCCAATTTCATTGGTCAAAGCCAGTTTCATGGCTGCTGCTGATTTCAGAAAAGGCCAGGGAAGTGCCAATTTACCATGAGAGGAAGGATGTGGTGAACAAGCCGAATAACGGCCACCCTTCCCGCACAGTCTGCAACCAGAAAAGGAGGACGAGGTGGAGGTAGGGGCAGAAAAGAAGAAAAACAAGGAGGAAGAAAGATTAAAAACTCCATGCACTACAGGATTAGAAGGCTTAAATTTTCTTCAGATGTGTGGTCTGGGTAATTTACTTAATCTCATAAAGTCTTAGTTTCCTCACCGGTAAAATAGGACTCAAAGTACCCGCCCCGCGCAGTGGGCGTGGAGACTGGTTAGGTCACCTGTGTGAAGTGTCTCCCCCAGGGCTGGCGCGGAGTCCATGGCCCAGTGAACAGCCATTGTTTGCCTCCCATAAACAGCTTTCAAAGCACTTTCAAGTCCAGCCTGCAAGGTCCAGGAGGGGGATAATTATTACCCATATTTCACAGATGTGGCAATGGAGGTTCTCCTACTTCGACCTGCCCGAGTTGTTACGTGGGGTGAGACCCAAAAAAGGCCTGGGGCCCGGGCCCTGAGACTCCAGCACAGGGCTCTTGCCCACATGCCCCCCCCCCCCGATTCTGGGCCTTTATTTTTAAAAACTCATTTGTGACAGGTGAACATTTAGACATATATCAAAGTGAATGCCTGGAAAATAAGAATGTAAACGAGTGAATTTTGCCCAGGCCAGAAGACTTAACACCTGTGTTAGCAGAAGTCTGTGGAAAACCTCTGGTCGGAGTTTTGGAACATTTTTCACACACGTCAGTGAAAAACTCCCTCGGGCTGCACACACCAGACAGACACGCCCAAGGACTGCAGGGTCCCGGGGCGAGGTCATGCCCTCCCAGGAAGGAGGCCCAGGAGACGGGGAATCACGCTGGCGTGGTTTCCATTCAGCGCTGCATGCATTGTTGCATTTGATAAACATTAAACTATCAGCCATGTATGAGAACGAGCTCTGCGAAAAGGCAGCTGGAAGCAGATACAAGGCAAACACCTTTGCCCCTCCTCCGTCTTAGTCTCCAGGTGGAACTAGAGCAAATTCTGTCTTCTAACAAAGTGAACCTTGGAGAGAGGACCTAGACTTCCTGGACGGAGAAGTGCAAGCCCTGCTGGCACCTCCTGCCACCCCTGGCCCACTACTCGGGGAGGGGAGGGTGTCTGGGTGTCTGGGTGTCTGGGCTCGGGGGGCGCACGCCTGGCCTTGATCTGCTCTGGGGCAAGAGTCCCGATCCCCTTCCCGATGGGGAAATCAGTTCACAACAGGTCCAAAACAAGGCCACTCGAACCCCCACAGAACGTGTGGACCACATTTATCTTTCATCAGCCTGAAGGATTTTGTGATTTTTTTCCTGCTATTCCCAATCATCAGTCTCCTGGTAGAAATGTGGACAGTATGAGAAACAGTGTAGATGCAGAAAGAAAAGTTACTCATTGTCCTGTCACCCAGAAGCAGCCGCTGCCATCATTTTGCCACATTTTTCCAGGCTTTTTCCCATGCTTTTTTTTTTGGTCTTTGCATAGATCGGATCACCCTTGATACAGAATCGCGCCACCTCTTTTTTGTTTTTTAAATATTCTATCATTTTTCATTCTCCTTTGTCCTAGAAAGCTTTTAGCAAGCTTGGTTTTCTCTCTTCCTGGGAGCAAAAAGGAAATCTTCCCTGGCTCCCAGTTCTCACAGGAGAAACTCAACACTGTCAATGGCTTCTCATCGCGGACCTCAGTCTACCAGCTCCAGAACTCCACCCACCGAACTGCAGCCGATCGGGGCTCTCCCGTGAGGCGCCAGCTCCCTCAGCCACAGGCCCGTCCCCACTCTGCTCTGTCCAGAGCACAGACAGCACCAGCTCTTCCTCAGGGGTCAGGTTGGCCGTCACCCTCCTCGGCTTGCCATTCCCATCCATCCCAGGCCCTGCATCCCAGAGAGACGTGGCGGCAGGTCTGGGCCTTCGGCAGGCCGCCTGCTGCCTGCAGAGGGTGACCCAGCCTGGCTGTGTTTTGCGGTAATGAGCCCAAGTCACCCAACACTTGAACTGGTTCCCACCACCACGAGCCAGCTGGCTGCCCACCGTGAGACCGTACAGGTGACATGTTTCACAGGTTGTCCAGTTTTCTGTGGCCCATTTCTTCCTCTGGAGTGTGTGACTCACTGGGGCCCATAAAACTTCTCCAGGGCCATGTAATATCTAATCATCTACTGCGAAAGGATCCATACATTTCAGGTAATTATTCTTCCAAATGAATTAGTGGCAATGAAGGGAAAGATGTGAGTAGCTATAATAAATTATTGTTTTCATTACATCGGCTACTATGCATGAAGTCCTTACTCTCTGCCAGGCACTGTGCGAAGTTTTACTGAGCGTTATTTTATTTTTTTTTATTTTTTAGATTTTATTTATTTATCTTTAGAGGGGAAGGGAAGGAGAGAGGGAGAGAAACATCAATGTATGTTTGCCTTTCGTGCGTCCCCTGCTGGGAACTGGCCTGCAGGGAACCTGCCTGCAACCCTGGCATGTGCCCTGACTGGGAATCGAACCGCGATTGTCTGGTTCGCAGGCCCGTGCTCAATCCACTGAGCTACACCAGCCAGGGCTTGAGCGTTATTTTAAATACTCCTGCTTCTAATTCAATGGAGTAAGTGGCACCATCCTCCCCAATTTACAGGTGAGGAAACTGAGGCCCCAGGTTACACAATTGCTGTAAGGAAGAAGCATAATTGTAGCAATCACAAGCCTGAGCTCTTGAATATGTTGCTATTATTGACTTTGACTGCTTTTATAATACCTGTTGACAAGTAGCTTGCCATTGAGACCTCAGGGTCAAGTTCAGTGCCTCTCAGATTTGTTCCGATGCTGCTGGAGCACCTAAAATTCAGGCAAGATACCTGGAAGTGGTTACACAGTCGATGGGATTTCTGGAATAGGAGCACTTTCAGGAGCAGAAAGCGCTGTGTGTTCATGATGTTTAGAGTCACCAGGGCCCACAGAGGGAGCGGCCGACCAGAGCCCTGGGGACTGAACCCTCCTCCTGCCTGAGCCACTGACCCCCTCTCATTGATTTTGTTGCCGGGAGGGACTTGCATGCAGACATTCAGGGAAGCCACTGGGGCTTTAGGAATTAGGAGCTACTGCAGCACAAAGACCCGGCATGGAGGAGAGTTCATGCAGCGGAGCTCAGCGGCTGTGGTGAGACCTCACGGACTCCAACTTGACCGCTACTGGTTCCGCTACTTCCAACCTTACCTGATGGCGCAGTTTTCCCTTCTAGAAAAGGGGTGTAAGTTAGTAAGAACCTCCTTTGGCTATTGCAAGGATTAAATAACACATGCAAAACACCACAACGATCCGTAAATACTATCAGCCTCATCATTATAAATTTGCCTTTCCCACAAAATTGGAAAGGCCGGCCCCTACCCTCGGTTTGCGTCTGAGCGGCTGTATTCCTCCACGGGAGTGCGTTTGCGAACAATCCTGGGCTGTCACGAGAAGCAGCTCCTTCCAAGGACCGCACTAACTCACCTCTGCGGGTCCCAGGGGTGCGGGACTACGGAGGGTGCAAGACAGGGTCAGGAATTTTTCTCTGAGTAAGACTGTAGTTTGGTCTGTAGTATGTATTGCAGTTGTATGGTTGGGTTTTTTTTTTCAGTCTGACAAATTAAAAATCAAGTTACTGTGACTTCGAAAATTGAAAATTTAAATCACAATTTCCTGTCCCGCTACATCCCATCTTCAATAAAGTCGGGGCTTGGGGTCCTCAGAGAAGGGACAGGTGACCATCAGGAGCAGGAAGGACGAAGGCACAGGGTGCCGTGCAAAACGTGTGACAGGATGAGCTCACTTAGAGCTGAGACAGACTATACCTATTTCAAGATATAAAACATGTATTGCTGTTTTTGCAAAAAAAAAAAAAAAACCCTAAAATAAAATCCCAACAATAACACATTCTGTATTTCCAACACAGGGCTCTTGTCCCTGCATTTCCTTTATGATCTGTGTGTCGGCTTCCATTGGAAGTGCCCCCACCCTGCCCCCTCCTTCCACCGTCCTCCTGCCCCTGCAAACAAGCTGGCGAGGGAGGGAGGGAGCCCACAGCACGTGGGAGGCGGAGGACAGAGTTCACTCTGCGAAAAATCATTAATCATCTTGAGGTCACCAGCCCTGAACACGCTTCCTTCTCCAGCCCGTCCTGTGGGCGATCTGTCTCCTAACAGGTTTTGTAACGCTGAGTTGTAAAGCGTTCCTGATGAATTATTGTTGGCACTCAGTCCAAAGGCTTGAAGGCTGGAGTCCTCGGGAAGAAAAAGCAGACCCTCTCTCCTGCGCTTGTTGTCTGTGGGGCCAGTGAGGGGCTTGCATTGCAGTGCAAGTGGAAGGTCCGTGGGCCCCTCATCCCTGCAGCCCCGAGTCCAGGAAGGGCCTGGGACAGTTGGGGTTTGTCACTGCACCTTGAAACGAGGACATCTTAGGGCAGCTCACACCCTAAACCACACCCCATCACAGCTCACCTCTGGGGAAGAGAAGGATTTGTGCTCCCATTCCACGGATAAAGAAACTGAAGCCGGGCCTGCACTATGGTATGTCCAAGGTGACCCAGCTACTCTGTGGCAGAGCCAGGATTAGAGGTCAGGTCCCCAAGGTCCCATCCCCCACCCTTCCTCCACTCTGCTCATACGGAGGAGCCGCAGGCACTCCAGTGAGTGAGCTGGCCCCACAGGACCTCCGACCCGGCCTCAGCCCAGGTGCCTGTTCCAGCCCTCAGCTCTACTCCCAGGTCCCCCACTGGCTGGCTTCCTTCTGGTCCCCTGGAGCCAGTGTGAGTCCTGGCACTTGTCCCATTTGAGGGAGGAAGAGTAGGCTTTATTATAACCATTTTAAAGGTATGGACATACAGGCTCAGAAGGATTAGTGACTTTCCTCCCTGGCCTTGAATTTAGGAAACCAGGATGCCCTGCAAGTATAACCCTGGGAAAATCATTTTTCTCCTTTGGGGCCTCCATCTTCCTATCATGGGGACACTGTCAACTCAAAGATCTCTAAGTTCCTTTCTAGGAATAATATTCGAGGGTAGGGTTTCTCAAACTGTGCGTTTGGAACCCCAGGAGCTGAGGAGATGGTTGTCATAGGTATCCCGCAGAACCGTTTGGGGAACACGGTCCTGTGTTGGCTTTCAAGGCAGATACTGTAACCCAGTGCAGGTAAAACGTGTCACAGCCTCATGCAGTGTAAGAGACGAAGAATGAAATCCATCAGCGCCTGCGCTGTGCCAGGCATGTGCTGAGTACTTCCCATGCCTCCTCGCATCTTCAAAACCCTGGGAGTAGGTATTCTTCTTACTTCCACTTACAGCTTGGAAACTAAATGGAACTGAGGAAACTTAGATTCCACATATGGCAGAGGATGACTGCTCAAGAAAATGACATCAAGGAATGCGTTCATAAACCTTAAAGGTCTGTAGAAAGCTTCGTTTTTATTTATTTGATTAACCGTCAACCACAGGGAGCTATGGCTTCACTTTTCACCTTTCCTATCTCAAAAAATATATCTACCAGTTGAGCCTAAACTGGACCTAGAACTCTAGCTGCAAGAGAGTCTGGCTTTATATCCCCTTAGCTTTATATCCTCTGCAGTACGAGATATCACACCAGAAGGAGGGTGGTATTGATGCTGAGTGCCAATGACCTTATTCGTCATTCACCCTATGGTGAATTAGGTTACCAGAGTAACACTCCTCCTGGACTCTGCAGGTTTGAGATGTCAGCTGAGTAATTGGAAAGGGGAGAAGGAACTGGCACAGAGATGGATTTGAGACGGAGAATGGCATTCAGAGGTGAGGATACGGACACAAAGCTCCTGCCCACTGTTGCACCAAAAGCAAAAGAGAGCTAAAGAAAAAGAAAAAAATCAAAAGTGGCATTGAGGGAAGGGTTCCTTCTCCCAGATTAAAGCCACCTTGAGGGACTCTACCCCTGGTCCCTCCCATCCACACCTCTCCTCCCTAGGCACCTTCTCTCCTTCTCTGAGAAAGACCTCTTCGCTTTCTTTTCCCAGCCGTGTGCGGATCCAGTGGGTCACAAAATGTGGGTGTGAAACCCTGTTAAGGGACTCATACCCTGGAGCATTGCCATCCTCTCTCAAATGTGAAACCTAATAACTTCACTCATTCACTTTCTGCACTGCGCTCGTTCTTCCTGGGAATAATGCGGTCATTTAAGTATAATTTCAATTCAGCCTGATTTCAGTTCAGAGGAGCAGGGTTTCATGTGACCCTTTACCATATATCAATTTTACTTCTAAAAAGAGTATATTTTACTCTTGTAATCAAGAAAAGATACGTTAAAAAACTTAATGTCTTCAAACAGAGTGGAGTTTCAAGGACCGTGAAATATTCTGTTTGACCCCATAGCGGTGGGTCCATGCCGCCGCGCAGCTGCCCGGGCCCAGAGCAAGCACCACACAATCAGCAGACTGGGCCGTGGTCTCTAGATTTGGGGCAAAGATAATTTGCCAGTGAGGCTGCCTCATTTTTAACAAATGTAACACTCGGTGGGAAAGGTTGATGATGGGGGGAATTCTAGGAAATCTCACTCCTTTCCCTTTGATTGTTCTGTGGACCTTAAACTGCTCCTAGAAAAATTCTTATTTTTAGAAAAATGCAGTGGCTTGACAAAACAAAATGACAATACATACACTCTCTCTCTCAGACACACACATTTTTGCAGTCACAACTGCAGCTTAGCATTTAGCATTGTACTTGTGGGATCTTAGAATGTTTGAGCATGAATGGACATGAGAAATTACATAGCCACTGGTATCTGACCACATTCTGAGGTCCGAAGCATCCGCGGAGATATCTAAGGGCCCTCGGGTAGAGGAGATGGTGCTGACTGAGACCTTTCTTCCTGCGTGAACCAGAAGGGCTTAGCTTTCATCCATTTCATATTTTCAATCTGCCTTTATGATTCTATTTTAAAAAGAAATTTCACTACAACGCACACACACACACACAAGTATGAAACCAGGGAAAGAGTTCAGAGCTACCTAGCTTCTGCCATTTCTCAGATGGGACAGCTGAGGCCACGAGAGCTCAAAAGCCCCACCAATAGTCCCACAGAGGCAGAAAAGGGGGGTCCGGGTCTGGAAATGTAACGGAACTCTTTTCCCTCCACACCCACTGCCAGCATCCCAGGCGGCATGGCCCAGACAGACGTGGCTCAGGTCCAAGGGTCAGATCATTGTTGGTGCTGTTTGTTTGCACAATGCAGAACATTGTTTAAGACCTAAAGCTCGGAGGCATCCCCTGGCGAGACTCTCTGAATCAGAGCCCAGAGGAGAGCGTTTCAAGAGCTTGTGGTCTGAGATGGACGGAGCCGTGGAGAAGACGGGGTGGCTCTTCCAGGGGGTGGTGCGCTCCCCTGCTCCGCGACACATCCCTTTGCAGTACTGTAAACACAAGTCCACTGTATGTTTTTAAACTGTGAGAAGAAGCAGGATCCTGCCGCATGTTTTGACATAGCCTGCGGGGAGGGAGAATGGGACGAGCGGATCTCGCCTGTGCAGAGTGTAATTGCTTCTCGCGCCTGATGGTTAATCTCAGGCTGGCTGTGCTGTCCGGCAGTTCGCCACCAAACCGCCCACCCCGCTGCACAGGGAAGGCACCTGGGAACGGTGGCCAGCTGTGCCACGGGTGTGCTCTGGGACTTCGATCCTAGGTTTCCTTGCCTGAAAATGAGGCTTGGCCTGGATCGTGGTTTTTGAACTGTCAAAAAGACTCTACTGGGATGGTTTCACAAAGTGGGTGTCCTGGTGAGACTTTAGGTTGACGTTTCTGCTACTAAAAGGAAGTTGGAAATCCAGTGGGTTAGCTGCTGCTAATACCTCTTTCAGCTCTGAGATATTGCAATTCCAGATTTTACTTCTCTTTAAGGTGCTGGAAAAAGTTTCACTTCCACCCAAAACAGATCAAAGAAAGGCATGCTCAGTCTATGGAAAGTTAGCTGAGGATCTCGGGGTCTGGATCGCGGAACCTCATCACCCCGCTCCCGTTATCTCTCATACCCATGTGGTCAGGGGCTCCCTCCTCTGTCCCAGGCCAGCACCCTGCCTTGTACCAATCACAAGGCCACACAGTTACTGCATCGCTTCCTAGCACTCCCACCGCCACTGCCTCCAACCTTCCACCCATCCCCTCTCAGCTGCCTGAAGCCTGGGGCTGTGTCCTATTCCTCACTGAAATCCTAGTACCAAACACAAGCCCTGGTATATTATAGATGCTCGATAAATAGATGCCGAATTGAATTGCATTGTGAACAATTGGACTTCCTGTCAAGCTCAGCTAACTTTTAAATGTATGCAGTTTCAAGAACTATATTCTGGCCTAGGATAGAGACAGTATCCATTCAATTGGTAAGCAGATGTTGAGCATCTGCGATAAGCCAAGCGCTGCTCAAGGGCCTAGAGATGCACTGGAAAATAAAACAGCTCCCACCTCTGGTGTAAAGTACTGGAATCACGTGACACACTGGCCCTATTGTGAGGGTCGGGCCCAGCTCTGCTCTCCCATCATGAGTCACAGGTGAAAGCTGGAGCTAAACACACGAAGTCCTCAAGAAAGAAAAAGAAGTGATCAGCACAGGTTTTTCAGTGAAGGAGAACCTTCTGGAAAGAAGCACCGACCCACCAAGTGGAACACAGGAGAAGAGGGTGCCACAGAGGAAAGACCTCAACAAGAGGGAAGACTGGTTCTCCCCGAGTGTCCTGTCCCGAAGACTGCGGCCTGTGGCAGGAGGGGGAGGGACTGTGACCACACTGGGTTTGAATCTGGCCACTGTTCCCTGTCACACTGTCCACCATGTGATTATAGGTAAGTTGTCTTCACCTTTCCCAGAATATCTGAAAAGGAAGACCATGGACTTGATTGGCAATATGTTGAGTTGCAAGTGACTTTGGGATTCCCAGTGGTGGGGTTCAGGAGACACATGGACAACCAAGTGTGGAATTCTGGGGAGGGGTCTGAGCTCAAAAGAGGGGTTTTGGAGTTAGGTCACATGTGTGTGTGTCTGAAGCCCCTGGTGTACATGATAACACTCAGGGGGAAGAGGCAGGCAGAAGGTGAGGAATAAACCACAGGGAACGCTCTCATGAGAGCAGCCCAGAGGCTGACACTCTGAGAAATGGGTTTCCTCCTCTGTGATCCTTGGGTCCTTGTCAGGCAGCCACTGTGGCTCCCATCAAACTTTCTGGACAATCCGTGACTTTCCCAAGTACTGTGAACTCTTTGAGGGCAAGGCTGAGGTTTAGATCACCTTTGCATCTCCCAGAGCCAGCCCAGTGTCTGCCGAACGAATAAATGAACAAGTGAAGTCTAGAAACCGTGTCTTTTGAGAATCAATAGAAGAATCTATCAATGCTGCCTCAAAGAAGACTTGACCAAGGGAACCCCAAAAGGACTGACCTGTGGAAAACCACAGAACACCCTTGTGTCAATTGTGGGAGAGCACTTATTTCAGTGCAACACTGGGGCTGCCCAGTGATGGAACGGGCAGTCTGGTGAAGTAGTGAGGTTTCCAGCACGAGGAGAATGTAAGCAGAGATGGACGACATTCTCCCAGGATGAGGGCTTTAGAGGGGGGAAGTCTAACCACGACCTTGAAGGCATGCAGCTCTGTGAGTCTGATTCCAACATGGCGCCCACGCACCTCCCTGCCCGATGCCTGCCTGCAGAAGGGAGGGATGGAGCCCATCCTGAGCAAATGAAAATGAGATCTCTGTAGGTGTAGGCCTCATTGGATGGAAATTCTAGAAGGCCAGCTGACCCGACCTTTCCCTGGGCATTATGGGCCCTCAGCATCGGGCCCTGGCCTGTTTCCGCAGCCTTCTCTCTCATGAAACCTCTTTCTAGAGACACATATCTACTGCTCACCTGGTCCACTCCCAGCCCTGACCTCCCTTTAATGGGAAGCCCTTTGAGAGTAGGGACCAGGCCTCATTAGGCAGCTGTGTGGCAGTGAGTAAGAGCACAGGTGCCATTGCCAGGCCACCTGCCTCCCCCAGCCTGTATCTGCTCATAGAAAGAACTGTTGTGAGGATTGAAGGGTTAATATGCACCAAGTGCTTAGAATGGTTCTAGCAAAGAGCAGGTCTTAAAAGAAGGGAGCTACTTGTACCATGTTAGGTCGTCCTGTACTCCTGTACCCAACACAGACCTGCCAATAAAGGCTTGCTGAATGTGAAAACAAAAGAATAAATTAACTACTAAATACTGATGTTGCAATTACTGCCTAATCAACAAACACTTATTCATCTCTAATGAGCACCCAATACTTGGCTGGATACTGAAAAAGACAAAGGAAAAAACATACACGGTTCTTATTTCTGAGGATTTTGCAATCTGCTGATAAAGACCAATATCATTATGTTTTAAGGTAATAAATTTAAACCAAAATCTAACACAGGTTTATATAAGTAATTACCAGGTTGGGCTCTCCTAGCTTTCATAGGTGATCTTACCTGACTGAGTTCTAGGTTGGGGGGGGGGACCACCGATGAACGCTTTAGGAAAGGGAAAACCATGTGGGCTTCCTTGGAGAGAAAGGTTTTGACTTTCGTGTGTAATGCTCTTAATTTTCTTAATATTTTATAAGGTGCCCAGAAATATTCAAACTCAGCAATATGGGGAGGGGAGGGGAGGGGAGGGGAGGGGAGGGGAGGGGAGGGGAGGGGAGGGGAGGGGAGGGGAGGGGAGGGAGGGGAGGGGAGGGGAGGGGAGGGGAGGGGAGGGGAGGGGAGGGGAGGGGAGGGGAGGGGAGGGGAGGGGAGGGGAGGGGAGGGGAGGGGACGTAAACCCATGCCACGTGAAGCCCATTGGATTTACACCCTTTATCAGTGTTAGTTCGGGTGAGCGTGGCCATAAAGCTGTGAAGCAGGTGTGGTTTGGCCCTGGGCGAGTCCCGGAGTCAGTCCTCTCCCTCCGCTCCAGTGTGAGAACTCACAGAGGTGCCTCCCTGGAAGAAGAGAGAACTCTCGGGGGTCCCGCCCTCCAACCTACCGAGGGCCAAGGTGCAAAACCGGCTTTAGCTGGTCACACCGCAAGGATCCCTTGCAGTTTGGTCATGGGCTTATGTGAGAATTCACCATCAACGTCCTCACAAAAGAAAACATAAGCACCATTGATTACCTTCTAATAACCATTTTATTACACATTTTATATTTATGAAAGGGCGCTGGGAGAGGACTGTTATTATTTCTCTAATGCAAAGCAGATGGGCCTGACAGAGGTGAACGGGACTTTCTGGGTGTGGCCCTGGAAGTTTGTGTTTTCCCGGAAGGTTTTGAGCTGGGGCCAAACCAGACCCAGAAGTTCCCATCTACCCCTGTCTCGACACATGACTTTCATTAACAAAACTGCATGCTCTTTTCTGCAGAAAGTGGTACCATTACTCTTATGAAAACATGTCCATTGTGGATCCATTGCCACCTACGTGGCGGTGAGGAGGACTCACGAGCAAGAGGGCAGAGGCTGGTAAGAACAAAGAGAGGCTGATGTTGCTGCTGGAGGCCCTAGCCACCGCATGTCCTTCAGGGCCGGGGCTGGACAGGGGTGATGTGGATCAAACTGGCACCTTGAGCACCACCACTGTGGGATTGTCCCCTGCAGGCAGAACCTGGCCCACAGGGTCTCTGCCCCAGCCATTGACCTGCCCACTACCCTCCCTGCAGGCCCACTCACTGGAGCTCATCTAGACCAACCCACTTTGCTCCCCGTCCCTGTCCCCGTCCCCGTCCCCGTCCCCGTCCCCGTCCCCGTCCCCGTCCCCGTCCCCGTCCCCGTCCCCGTCCCCGTCCCCTGCTGTTTCCAGTGTCACACTCACTATTAAATTCTATTTAGATTTCTTGACTTGGCCATGGTCATGGTACGTTCCACCTATTTCCACCCACTCCTGGTAGGCTCAGGTCGACCCCAGCCTGACTATTGTCCACTCAGATTCTGAGATAAGCGAAGCTGTGCCCATCTTGGTGGAGATGTTTTCCCCTGTACCTGTGATTCTCTGCCCTTTAATTTTCCTGTTCAGAAGAAGTATTGTGCAAATAGAGGGGCATGCAAATTGGCTGGAGAAAGGTAAGAAATGAACTCCTGTGTCCTAGCACTGGAGACTAATTCCGCAGGTCTACAATGGGCCAAGAATCTGTGATTCTTGCAGTAAAGGATTCGAGTAGAGGAAGACCCTGGGACACACTGAACAGCACAGCCCTAAATTGTGCCCCGTATCCCCTCACTGGTAAGGGACCAGCTGAGGAAACACAACCACCTTTTGCACCTGTACAATGGCCACACCCTTTCAAGCACTTTCACCCCCATTCCTCCGTCTCACCTCTGGTTCCCTCCACTGTTAGGGACACTATCACGTCCATCTTACAGGAGAGGGGAGTAAGACTCAGACTGGCGATGGGAATCTCCCACATGCTAGTGCTCAGGTCCTAATGCAGATTCCTGCCTCCAGCCTGAGCCCCTCCTCCGATCCCTAGTGCCAGTAGCAGTGCCTGGCACACAGCGGGCACTCAGCAACACCTCTCCTGAATGGGTAAGTTAAAGGGCAGCCCAGTCCTTGAATAGCATCTTGTCTTGCTCCCTGTCTCTCTGCCACTTTAACAAGCACTGCCCCCTGCAGCAGAGCAGAGGCACCACAAAGGATCTTGACAGTGGGTGCTCTGACGACAGAGGCTGTGGGTCAGACCCCTCTGTGTCCTCGCTGGCATCTGAGAGGGGACCCAGGATGTGCCTGACAAGTCTGCATAGAAGGGGTGCCTGTGCTCTGGGGAAAGTCATTGGCACTGAAGCCTGGTTTCTTACCCTAAATGGAATCCTCCACTTGTTGGAAGATTTCTGAGCTGCAAAGCAGGACCGTGGTACCATGGCTACTTGAGAAGCAGCTCTTGCTGGGAGCCCTCAGGGAGATCAGAAATGTAAGGCGTAGTATGGCCCCAGGAAACAGGCTTTCGAGCCAGACAGGGTGTGAGCGCCGGCTCTACTCACATACCCACCGGTCGTGTTTACAGTCAACTTCTAAGCCTCAGTTTGCTTGTCTGTAACATGGAAACAATCCTCCCCCGTAGGTTCGTTGTGAGCTTTAGGAGGCCAGTTTTCGTAAAGACCTAGCTGCTGACTGGCAGTTCTATTAAATTCTGGTTTTAAGAGAAGGTTGAAAAGTATAACCTAAGTAGAGAAAGGAGATGAACGCACAAAGGGATTGTGAGTCAGAGCCTGAGACCAAACATGCACTTGGAGGGGAGTCACCGTCTGGGGAGGCACCGCCCTGGGCCTCCAAGGAGCAGAGTGTGGAGGGCCGGAGAATAAAAGGGGCACCCGCCTGGGCTGCAGCAGGCCAGTGGATTGAGAGGGTGGGTGGGGGAAGGGAGTATTCTTTAACTTACATCTGATTCAATACAGAAAAGGTTTGAAAAAGTCAGGACCTGGAAGGCAATGTGTTTTCCAGTGGAAGTCAAGACCAAGAGTGGGAAATAAAATCAGAATATGCGGCCCGTGACAGGACACCCATCTACCTGAGGCCCACCCACAGACTAAGCTAGGTGTCGGGGCAACCGGAAGAGAAAGGAACTCCAGGGTGGTTCTTTAATCCCCAAAACATATGTTGTTCTTCAGAAGATAGTCTTTTCTCCCTAGTATTGGCCTATAAAGGAAATCTCTCATTGGCATTATTTCAAATGAAGCTTTATCTCTTGAACGAGGTTCATGATCTATGATGAGGTCTGCAGGTCCTTACTCAGAGTTCCTCCACACGTGATGGCAGTTGGACCTGGCAGGACGAAGCGTGACGCGGCCTCGGCGCACTTTCCGAGGCTTGGGCCGGGGTCCGCGGGTGTGGGGCTGCTGGGCCGCCTCCTCATCCGGACACGGACCTCCCCTGCTGAGCCCTCAGTGGCTTCCCACTGCTCTTCCAAGAAAGTCTGGCCTCCTTACCGAGGCCCACAGAGACCAGTGGGGTCGGGCTCCTGCCTGCTCCCCAGGCTTCTCCTTCCCACCCACTCGGCACCACCACACACCGCCACACTGGCCTTCGGGAAAGGGGCTGGGTTGTCTTCCACCTCCAACCCCTTCCACTCACTCACTTGCTTGCTCACTCTGCCCAGGGGCCCCACCCCCAGCTTTTCACACCGGTGGTTGCCTCCTTGCTCTTTGGGTCTTGACTTACAGTCATTTCCTCCCCTGGGTCTGCCCTGCCCGCCCCTCTAAACGCGGCCTCTCCTGTCATTCTCTCAAACACTCCCAACATCTCTCCTCCAAGCTGCTCATTGCGCCCTATACTGCTTTCACTCCCCTCTTACTCATGAACTGGTGTCTCCAACTAGAGTGTAAGAGGCAGGGATCTTGCCTGGTTTTCCTCCATTGGACCCCTAGGGCCCAAGATAGCATCTGACACACAGTAGGTGCCCGGTACACATCTGCTGAACGAGTGGAAAAAACGAAGGCTCCCTCATAAGAACCTGCAGGGTCTCGGAGGATCCTTCATTCAGGAAGATACCCTTCCGAGGAAACTGGGGCACCCAAACTCCATTCACTCCCAGGAGAGAGAATGCAGCCGACTGCAGTGCCCAGAGCGCTCATAGGTCTCTCCAGTTCTGGGAAAAGTCCAGTCTGTTCTTTGCCACAGTGTTTGGCAGGGGTGGGCAGGCAGGAGCACATACAAGGCAAGTGGATTCTCGCCTCCCACCCCTTCCAATCCAGTTCCCGGGGGGGCATTCCCCCGCTGGGATGAAAACATACCTGTGATCCAAAAGCACCCAGAGAGCTCCATGGCATAATAAAGTAAAAAAGAGACACTGTCTGCAGATGAATTTGAAAAATTCCCTCACTTGGCCCTCTTCTCGTACCAGGGTCCGCTGGCATTCATACACCGCTAAGGGCAGCAGCCGCTCTTGAAGTGAAGCCTCCCTCCTGCCCCCCGCAAAGAGGAGCAGCAACCAGGGCGAGGCCACCCACCGCCGCCGGCAGCCAGACCGAACTGAAGGCTTATTGTCATCTCCCAGTTCTCCCTGTTCCTTTGGTTTCCTCCTTCTCTCCCACACTCTTCCGCGGCTCCAAAGGGGCCACCTGGCGCCCATGCCCGAATTCCTGCTCTCCAGTCCGTGCTTCTCTGCAGACACCTGGAGCTAGGAATGCGGCCTAGAAACTTCCCCAACTGGACGCCAAGGTGGTCAGGGGCTTCATTCCTGCCTGGCCACGCGCGAGCTGTGGGACCTCCGGTAAAACCCTTCCTTGCCTTGGTTTAGTCAACTGCAAAATAAGCCAACTGTTTTCATTCACACCCCACCTTCATGATTTTTACCACTTCGACATGTTACCTCTTCTGTCATTTAAAACACGAGTATCTAGTGTTTGCCTTTATACTTACTTTCTGGTTAAACAATAACATCATGGTTTGCTATGTATATTTTTCCAATGTACATTCAAAATATATAAGCCATTTAAAAATTCATCCTTCCACCACTGAAAGACATCTTGTATTCCATCAGTCAATCATATGCCCACTTTGGGAAGTACTGGATTAATTAGCTGATCTCCGAGATAAGTTTCTACAGTGTGTGCTTCTAAGTATAACTTCGGAACATAGAGGAACTACTTCTAATTCCTGAGGGCACAAGCCTTGCGGCCGGGACTTCGTCACATCCATGGTGATGAATCCACTCTTTGGTATTCATGGCATCCGTGCACTGCTGACAGCAACAAGCCCCGAGAGGGAAGGGCCTATTCTTAGCATGGATTGATTTTGCAAGTACTTAAGCCTCCCCTATGTGTCCCATCGGATGCCAGGTACTTGTGGAACCAAAGGAGTAGAAGACGCAGAGCTGTCCCCATCAGGCCTTGGAGAGACCAGCAGGCGACAGCATGCACAATGGAAGTGCCAGCACAGACTGCGAACGTCTTGAGGGAGAAGCCTGAATATTATTCCCCTGTGATCTTACCACTGGGCACACTGCCCCCCACACTGGAGACTTTTGGCTTATCCGTTGATGTTCTAGCACGAGGACATTTACAAAGCACAGGGTGTCAAAGAGACGGAGGTCATCCTGCACAGGGGCATCACAGAGGTCTCTGGAAAGATGAGGTGTTCTCTAGTGAAGAGTCCCTCCAGGCAGACAGAACAGCCTAGGCAAAGACCTGGAGGAAGGAGATGCAGGAGAGGCGTACAGTCTTGAGAGTCATTTAAAGGGGCAGGGCAGTGGGGCTGATGAGGCCCGAAGATGCACAGCCAGTTGGCCATGTGGGAGGCATGCAGGTGAGCGGAACAGACTGAGGCTGCCTTGCAGCATGTAAGGAAGGGTGGGAAGCAGGGGGGCCCTCTGGGAGAGAGCTTCCCGGCACCTGCATGACAGGGAGCCAACGTGTCACAGGGAAGTGGAACCCCTGTGCCCTGAGCAAAGTGCTTCAGGTCCATGCGGCCCAGTTCTCCTGGGTACAAGCCAACATCTCATCATCCTTAATGTTTGCATTTCAATATAAATGTTCGATGAGTTGAACAATGAATGATGTTAACTGACTTGACTGGATTGACATTTTCAACATCCAGGAACTTGAGCATATACTTCCTTTTTAAGTACAGAGAGAACTTGAACTAAATAAGTCATATGCTGGACCACAAGGCAAGCCCCCCAAATTCAAAAGAAGATAATGGAATCAGAGAACATACTCTGACTAGACTGGAACTAACTTAGAAAGAAGTGACAGAAGAAATCTAGCCTTGGCCAGTGTGGCTCAGTCGCCGGAGCGGCGCCCCGCACTGTGAAAGGAGGTCTGGGGGGCTCTTGACGAGGCGCTGTTCCCCCACGTCTAGGACAGTGGGCCCGGCACGGGACGTGGGTGCTCACCTGCTCCCCACCCTCCTCCCCGCAGCTCCATCAGCCCAGCCCACCCCGCGTAACCTCCCACACAGACAGTCCCAGACTTCACTGTCCCTCCCAATACGCCATCGGGATGCCACCAGAAAGGGCCTGGAGCCATCGTTCCAACCCACTCCATGTGAGCAGCAGTGCGGGCTCACCCCTTCTCCGGGTCCCCGTCTACAGCAGACTGTCTAATCTCCCTTTTCCTGAGGAGATGTTTTCTACCAACCCCTGAAAAGGTTCCTCTTCCCTTTAAAATGACATAAAATATCACTTCTTAAAATTTCAAAAAGGAAGACAGAGCCCATTGAGTGTTCAGGTGATTTGGTAAAGGTCTGAGCCCCTGCTGCATGCGCACTGCGGCCCTAGGCGAGCCTGGGGAGGCGGCGACTGCGCATGTGCGATCTCCCCGATGCGGACTCTCCCCCGAGTTCTCACGGATGGAGCCTGCGGTGGCCCTTCGGGGGCGCAGTCACAGATGCGCAGGCCACACGGAACGGAAACCGTGTGGTGTGCAAACTACGTTTTAGAGAGAACAGCAGTGTTTTCATTTGCTCCAGGGAAATTGACTGTGACCCTATTGGTAGACTGTGCAGATGAAGTGAACCAAAAACACAGTATGTCTCCTAGTAGAAAAAATGAAACCACAAACACATTTACAGTACAGAGTGAGTACTCGAAGCACACTTGTGTGGCCGAAGCAAAAAATGTGTTCCTGCATAAAAACCACATGTTCTAGCTTCCTACGTTAGGGCGGAGAGTCCTTAATGCTACGGCCCTTGCCCCTCGGGAAACCTTCGGTTCTCAACCTCTTTTATCACAGACCCTTTGAGAATCTGGGCGATGGCGGCCTGGGCCTGCAACAGGTGCGCCTGCTGCCCGTGCCTCCCGGTCTCCGTCCCTCTGGTGCCTGTGTGGAGTCCTCCCCCTGCCCCCCCCGGGGGGGGGGGCTCTGTGCGACTGTCATATCAGTGAGGGAACAGAGTGCAGACGCGACCCAGGCTGATTGCCAGAGCCCAGTGCGCTAGTGCCGGTGACTGGTGAAAGCACGTCTGTGTGACCCATGCAGGTGGCTGAGACTCGCTCTCTTGCCACTCGCTCGGTAGTACTAAGCTGGGAAAGGTGAGGGTGGAGTCCCTGGTGGCCTGTCTGTCCACCGCGAACAAAGAATCCCAAATCAGAATGAAAGGAGAGCCCAGCTGGCCTGAGAGATGGAGAAAAGAGAAGAAGTGACCGTATTCAGATATCCTGGAAGCTATTAGTGCCCTGAGTAGGAGTCCATGAAAAACAAGCCAATAAATTACCTTTACGATCAAGGTGTCTTCTCTTATCCAACCAAGAGAGTCCAGTATAAACAGATCCACTCCCCAAAGAAAATACACAGACCTCCCTGTGCATAAAACAATTCACACAAGGGCAAGAGTTTGCTGCATGCGAGGTTAGAGGTGGGAGTCCTTCCAGAGACCCTAAGTGCGCGCCCACGCAGTGTTCCAGGTGGTTTCAGAGTGGAGCTGATTTTACCATCAGAGCCTTCTTCTTCCCATGCCTCAAGTTCAAAAAGCTTACCCATGTGAACATGTGAGACCCTGGGAAGCTAAACACATGAGTCAGGACTCGGCAGGAACAGCCATTAGTGACCAGTCTGAGGATCGAAACTATGATTCAGAACTACCTGCACAAGATTAGTTGGGCACAGGTGATGAACAAGGGACATTTGACTGTTACGAGGTGAGTTCAAGCAGGTCATTGTCCCCACGTGAGCAGTTTCCTGACTGACGTAAAGAAAAGGGTGACCATGTTTCCACAGGCCCCTTCACAGACGGGTCTGTTAAATGAACCACAGGTGCCTCTTCTACTTTCGGTTGCAATGCCGTTGAAAGCCACGTGGAAAAGGAAACACGTCTTCGGGGAGCACAGCGCCTTGCCTCCCACCACCTGGAGTCCAGTGTTACGCAGGCTCACTTCCATTTGCAGGACTTTGAGGAGTAGCTGGGAGCCGGGATTTCCCCCTCCGCCCTGCTGCTGTAAGGCAGAGCTGCTTTATTTTTCATATTCCACAGCATCACATGCAGAGAGCCACCCCCTTGTCCCTCACGATGGCACAGCCTGGGCCACAGACGTGCCAGTGGGTAACACAAATGCAGCTCTGCCCGACCGTGGCCGGCAGATAATTAAGACACGGGTCCACCCGTGTCCAAGGCAGATAATTAGGCCTTGGTCCACCGCTGCGGCCCCACCTGAGACCAGCCGCCAGACCCCCAACCCTTCTCTCTCGGGAGGAATCCAGAGCCCAGGGAACTGTTTCTATAACACGGGACACTGTTTACATGAAACCCTTTTAACTGAAAGGTACCGAGATGAGATTGGAATATTCCAGACACAGATCGATGTAAATGATACTTAAAGTTCTGGGCCTGAAAAGAGGAAAGAGTGGGAAGCTCTATTTGCTGGTGATTAAATACTACAAAAGTCACAGTTACCACTGTTACCTGCTCTGTTATCCAAGAGTCTTTCCCACACACAGAGCAACAACAAAAAATAAACAACCTGGTTCAAAGGGAGGCAAAGGGCTCGCATCGCTGTTCTCCACAGAAGCTAGGCAAGTGGCCAAAGAGCACGTGAAAGGTGCTCAACTGCACAAACCACAAGAAGATGCAACTTCACGACAGATGACGGGACCGACACAGGAGGGTGCCTACATGCCACGGAACGTCACCAGGCCGTAACAGGGAATGAGACTGTGACACATATTACAACGTGGACGAAGCTGAAAGACATTACGCTACGTGAAATAAACCAGACACGAAGGACAAATGCTACGTGATGCCACTTATATGAGGGGCCTAGAGACAGAAAGTCGGGTGGTGGAGAACGGTGGCTGTCAGAGGCTGGGGAGGGAGGTGGACGGCTACTGCTGAATGGAAACGGTTTCCTTTGGGGAAGCTGGCGCGGTCCCAGAGACAGATGGTGGCCATGGCCACACAACAGCATGAGCATGCTCAGTGCCACCGAACTGGACCCCAGAAAATGATTAGAATGTAAGTGTTACACGACATATATTTACTGCAATTTTTTAATCCCTACCCAAGGATATGTTTATTGATTTTAGAGAGAGAGGAAGGTGGGAGGGAAGGGGGGACAGAGAGGAAGAGAGAGAGAGAGAGAGAGAAAGACAGAGAGAAACATTGATGAGAGAGGGAAATATCGATCAGTTACCTCCCACACACACCCGGACCAGAGATCAAACCTACAATGGAGGTATGTGTCCTGACCGGGGATCAAACCCACAACCTTCTGATGTACAGGACGCTCCAACCAAATGCCTGGCCAGGGCTTGCCATGATTTCTTTAAAAAAGAATCTGTACTTTCCTAGTTTTGCACGTCTTAGAACAATGATCACACACCCAGGTTGAGAGCCTCCGGCTCTTCCGGCCCAACCATTTGTTAAGATGATGCTCCATCACCACTACGGAGCTGAAATCACCCCAGTGACTGAAGCTGACACCCTGGGGGTCTCATATTTGCTGTCACGACTAGGCAGGTTCACAGGACTCTGTGCGACCCGGGCTACCGCCACGTGGCAGAGAACAGGGAGAGACAAAGAAAAACCGAGCCCCTGTGAAAATGTGAAGCCCCCGCAGTCCCAAGGGCTGAAGGAGCCGGACCCACTCCACGGACCCCTGCTCTGTAGCCGACTTCCCAGCTCCCTCTGAGACGCTGGCCTCATTATGCAGCAATGCGGTCACAAGAGGGAGAAGCAGCAGCAGAAACCACAGCACCCCATCTGCGTATGAAGCCTTTGTTTAGAGAGGCTGAAAAGGGAAGTCCTTAGTCTGTAATAGCTCTTCCCTGAAAATTCCTTCCGGGCCCCGCCGACCTCAGCACTATATAGAGACGTCAAGTGTTTATCCAAACGGCCGCCCACGCTCTGCGGCTCGGCCCCTTTCTGCATGTGGCTTCTCAGCCCCCTGGCCTTCGGACTGCCCTGGATGCCCTGGGGCCCCCAGAGCTCAGTGTCTGGCTGTCCTCTTGCTTGCTCTTTCTTCCAGTTTCCTCATCACTTCTATTTTACCTCATTTGCCCCAGAGATTGGTGAGCAAGTATCTACAGAAAGGGAAGCAAAACGGAAATAATCAGCACTGAGGAAGCTGGGAGAAAGTACTGACACGGTGCCAGTCAACCGGGCTGCTGCAGCTGAGCTTCCAAATCAGGGACGCAGCAGCCTGGCTCACAGTGTCCTTGTCACGAGGAAGGAGTCTGGCAGCTTCTGAGGGCCACAAATCCTCTGGGCAGTAAACTCTGAAATGTCTCACCTGATGGAGGGACACCGAGAGACATAGGGGGTACTCTCGGTGCTGTTATGGAACATGAACAATGCCACGTGGCCTCGTGTCCCAACGTCCACAACTTACCTGCTGCAGGTGTGCCTACTCGACACAACAGGACCATTTTCTCCTGCGCTCCATTCTCTCCGCAGTGGCCATGGTGGGGATCAAAGCCTCTCCTAAAACTCAGTTTTTCTGTGTCACACATGCTGTCATGTGGAAAAACAGAGGCACAGGGCAAAGCCAGGAGTGGCTACTGTATGGACACCACGAAGTCCTCCCCGCTCCAGGTAACTCTACTCCCGAAGCCAGAGACCCGGCCTCCAGATGTCTGTGGCTACTCAGCCCCTTCCCTACCCTCCACCTCCCTCCCAATTTCTAAACAACTTAGAAATGGACAGAAGAGCCAAGGGGCATAAATCTTCCAGCGTGACTGATGGTGGACGGGTGAGGACGGCTGGCCACAGTGCTACATCCTATTCCCTCCCCCGTGATTTGGAGGGAAGAGGGGTTCCCCTCCCATTCACCTTGTGAAAGACATGAAAGGGGGCACAGAAACTCACCTCCTCTGTCAACTGTGAGCCAGAGATGGGCTGAGAAGCCTGAGATGAGCCCACAGATAAAAAGAGAAAACCTGGCTGGTGTGGCTCATTGTATTGAGCACTGGCCTGCAAACCAAAGGATCACTGGTTCTATTGCCAGTCAGGGCACATGCCTGGGTTGCAGGCCAGGTCCCCAGTACGGGGCGTGTGAGAGGCAACCACACACTGATGTTTCTTTCCCTCTCTTTCTTCTTCCTTTCCCCTCTCTCTAAAAATAAACAAATAAAATCTTTTAAAAAGAGAGAGAGAAAGGAGAGGGGAGGGGGAAGTCAGGCGAGGAAGCATGCTTGAACAATGACCTACAATACAGGAGACCCACCAGTTACTAATTTAGCGTAGTAGTCAATTTTTCGAAACAACTAGCAGCCTGGGAGCTGTGTAACCCTCTGGATAGACCTGCTCGGCGATTACTTAGTTATATGCCATGCGGCAGGCACTACTCGCCGACTAGGGAACTGCCCTTTCCAGCCCCTGCTGCCTTAGCCACACTTTCTAGATTGCTCTAACGGCCCAAACGTGCTCTCCTGACCTGCCTGAGACTAGAGATGGCCTTGAGACAGTCCAGCTGTGGTCCATGGAAAGTAGGAAGTGGCCCCTGGTGAAGGTGTCCGTGGTGGGCAGAATAATGGCCCCCAAAGTTGTTCATGTCCTCATGAGTGGAATCTGTGAAGCTGTTCCCTTTCCCAGCAAAAGGGACTCTGCAGAGGGGATTAAGGTAAGGATCCTAAAATGGGAAGCTTATCCTGGATTATCCAGAGAGGCTAGAAATCACCACAGGGGTCCCTCCAAGTGAATGAGTTGGAGAAGGTGGTGCCAGAGCAATGTGAGGGGCGACCAGAGCAGCTGCTGCTGGCTTGGCAGGTGGAAGGGCTTCAAGAGCTGGGGGGTCTGGGCGGCCTCTAGAAGCCGGAGAAGGCGAGCAAGTGGGTCCCCACCCCAGAGCCTGCACAGAGAGACACAGCCTTGCTGACACCCAACTTCAGCCCAGTGAGAGTCATTTACGATGTCCGATCTCCAAAAGCATAAGAGAATAAACCTGTGTTGCTTTTAGCCACTGTTGTTTCTGTGTTAAATTTGTAGTCACTTGTTACAGCAGCAACTAGAAACTAATGCAGCATCTCCCCCCACACACATCCATGTCCTTTCTCTCCTTCCTCCTTGCTGCATGGGATGTGGATATGGAGTCTGGAGGGACAGCAGCCATGTTGCAATCATGCAACAAGATCCCTGAGGATGAAGGACTCACACTCAAACGGCGCTCGGTGTTTGATGGCTTTCCAGAGTCGCCAGCCCTGGCCACCCGTCCCTAACTTTTCGTCACTTGACACAAACGAAGCACAACACGTTTAGATCCCTGCAGCGGCTCTGTGTGCAGTGGTGTGCTGGAGCTGACCCACCCAGCCTCTGAGAGGGAACGCTGAAACTTGGAGGAACTTTGTGGGCCAGCTGTCAAACACACGCATTATTAAAAATTAAGTTATGTAATCTCACAATCAACTAAGTTATGTTAAAAATAAAGGTGAGAAATGCACAGAACTCACCCATTCCTAAATATTTTGCAAACGTTACTCTGCTGTTGGGCAGTACACGTCAGCTGCATCTGCGTGGGGGACACCACGCATCCCCCAGGTCTACCGCGCAGGGCGCAGCCCACACTGGGTGGGGCGAGGCAGGTCTTCCCGACTCCGCCCGCGGTCCCATCACACGGGGCGCCTGAGGTCAGCCGTGGTGCGAGTATTTCCAGCATGGAAATCAGCAAACACTACAAGTCAGAGTTTTATTTCCCCCAAGGAGTCAACTGTTAATCATTTACTGACCTGCCACTGGTTGTGTTTCTGCAGCCAAATGCGTTTCTAATTAATGCATCCCCAATGGTTTCTAATGCTGCTTTGTGTTAAGAGCCACAATTGTGAACTCAAATTCTATTTGTCAGGAACTGAATTCTCCTAGTTGTTTGTTGTTTTGTTTTGTTTGTTTTTTCTTAATATAGATTTAGGTACCGGGCATTGTGCTAGGCGGTGTCTTTCTTGTTCTATCTCTTACCTAACCCCCCTTGCCTCCCTGAAAGGTAAGTATGATAAACCCCAGGGAAGAATGAATGGTTTGGCAATGATTGGAGACCAGTTCGGGTCCAAGAGAGGATCTGAACACCCTTTGTCTGACCCTGAAACCTGTGCTTCTTCTCCAGCAACACAATGGGCTTTGCACATAGTGGGCACTAAATAAATATTTGTTCAGTTATTGCAACAAACGTTAACTCTCCCTTCCAGAAGAGTCAGGGGGCCAGGGAGCCAGGACACTGGCTCTGGGCAGGGTGGCTTTCACACCACATGTGCAGGAGACGTTGGCACCAGGCTGTTTTTCCTGAACATCAAAGAGAGCCCTGAAACACTTATGGTTAAGAGATTGAGTTTCATGAAAGTATTAAATTTATGTTTTTTCGAACAGCATCACTGGGGGAGGGCCCGTGGTTACAATTCTCTCATCTTGAAATAGACACAGAGTAATTTCCTCCTTTGCCGGTTGTCAGCCTGGCTCCCAATCACTTCCCCCAGAGCTGGCGGAATTTCAATGACTCTAAAATTAATCTGCGGGGCAGAAGGTTGGTCCAGCGCCTTGAAATGCTGGGAGTTTTGCTGAGGTCTCCAAGTCCGTGCCTGGGATGGGAAGTTAGGAGGTCGAAGGTGAAATCCTAATTCTTGGCCTGGTTGGGGAACTTTAGACAATCCTGCGGACATGTATCTCTCCAGGTTTCATGACAAGAAACCGCACAAATTATTCTGAACCAGAGCAATCAGTAACTAACATACACTTAGATTCTGTGTATCTTGAGAAAGGTAAGTGCAGGCTCCTTGCTAGGACCACACAGCACCTGGGAGGACTAAGCCCAGGGAGGTGGGGAGGGGGAGATCTTCTCTGAGATGATGACGCTTAGGTTTAAATGGAAAAGTGAGAAATGAGGGCACAGGATCACAGGCAAGAGGAACAGTGCACCTACTAAGCAACTGAGAAGGTTGAACAACAAGCAGATCAGTGCCACGAGCATAGAGTGTGAGTCACAGAATGGCAGAAAAACAGCCAGAGGAGGAAGCAAGGGCCAGGCCACAGAGGGAGCCCAGTACCTGGAGCTTCTCCCACAGGTGATGGGAGGCCCCCAGAAGTTTTAGCTACAGGGTGGCACCCCCATGTTTCTGTTTAGGAGCCATCCTGAAAGCCCTGGGACCCGTGGAAAAGTTATTGCCGAAGAAGAGGTAAGAGAGAGGTGCCAAGGATGGAGCTGTGGTGGGAAGGCAGAGGGTCAGCAGGCGGTTTCAAAAAGGCTCGTTAAAGAGAGTCGCAGGGCGTGGAGACGAGGTTGGAGCTAGTCTGGGAGGACCGAGTTTCTGGCTCGGGCAGCTAGCTGGAGGGTGAGGAGGGGGCCCAGGCCCGGGAGCCGGTGGGGAGGGGGGCGGGGAGCTTCAGATGAGTTCCGAGGAGGCTGTACATGTGTCGTCTGAGAGAGATGCCCCACAGAGAATGACATGACTTTGTCGAAGACCACGCTTTAGCCGCCTTTCACTCTACTCGAGCGCAGATGCTGGCATACTTGTCTTGATAAGTATTTGTGCATTGGAAGCCAGAGTAAAGCTTGAGAGAAGCATTCGCAGTAGGAACAGAGGTCTGATGGGGTGAAGATAGCAACTTCCTGAAAGTTGGTAAAATTGAGGACAAATAAAACTCCAGAGAAAGAGAGTCTCCAGTGAGAAGAGGAGAGGACCAAGAATGAGACACTGGGGAGCAAGGATGTGAACGAACTGGGTGAGACAGGCCAGTGCGAGGAGATGGGCGCCGCGGGCACAGAGAGACCAGAGGGCGATTCAGAGATGCAGACAGCGACGTCACAAAGGCCGAGGGAGTCGGGTGGAGAAACGAGGTCCTAAAGACGTCCCCTGAAAAAAGTCCCCTGGAACCACTTGGGGGTCTTTGCAAGGGCCCGTCTAGTGGAATGGAAAAGGCAGAAGCCACAATACCCTAAGATACAGGTGGGGTGAGGAGAGAGACCCTGGACAGGGTAATTGAGGGATTCAAGGCAAAGGGGCTGATGCTTTAGGACAGGAGAACCTTGTCCTAAATGGCTGTGAAAGGGTCAAAATACAGGAGAGAGACGGGAACATCTACTCTACCAGGCCCCACAGGAGGTGCCAGCGGGGAGACCGGCAACAAAAGTGGAGAGAGTGGGGGATGAGGCTCCACTCGGAGACCCAGATACCAGCCCGGAGATTCTTTGTCAGTGCAGAGGCTGGATAGCGCATCATTTACCAAAGATCAAAGGCCGGGGAAACCCTCACCATCCAAAAATAAGTAAGTGATTGTATCATGATGTGACATCCTGCCACATGAAATATTTTACACTCATAAAAGATAATGTTGTAAAAATATGTAGCCATGTGAAAAAATGAGTTATAAAATAATGCTAAATGGCAAAGATGGGTGATTAGCAATTCAAGAGTTACAATTCTTGTTAAGGGGAACTTCGAAAAAATTTCCAGGATGTTAATGCCAACTATGCTTATGTTAAGGTATGAAGATTCAGGGATGCTTCTTAGTACTTTGTCTTTGATTTTCAAAGGTTTACTAAATTTGTTCTGAAAAAAAACTGTTGAAGTAGGACTTCTTTGATGACTGCCAAGTTTTTCCAAGGACAATGATTCTCGTTCTTCTACGTTAACGTGTCCAAGAATTTGAGACAGCATTTCGCTCTGTTAGAAAGCTTCCTCCCACCCTTCAAGTCACCGTGATGGAACCCTCTCCTGCCTCATAATTTACTCCTCACCTTTTCCTTCACAGCCCTTTCCCTGAAGAACCCGCAGGCCGCCACTGGCATGAATACAGGCTTTCAGTTGGAATGTCCGAAGAACTGCTTCCAACCCACAGGACAGCTTCTGTCCTCACCACAGGGCAGGTGGCCGAGGTGCCGGCCAGCCCTGAAGTTAGCGTGTGTTCCATTCGACACTCTGCCGAAGGTCTCGCCTAATTTTTAAAATGTAATTGAGACAGGAATTTTAGGGGGAGAGCCCAGGGATTATTCGGATGAGACAGAACTGAGTCAGAATCGTCAAGTCTTCCTATGAGGGCATGACGGTTATGGAAACAGAGCTTCGGTCTCCACATTTGAGAGACGGGGGTGATGAAACTTACTTTACCAACTTTTGAGAATGTTTTTGAAAGGCACCACATGTGTATGTATATGTATATACCTTAAATCTACATATGATAACGTTTATATATCTATACTTACATCTATATTGACTTTAGAATTTTGCAGCTCGGCTTTGCATTGTTTCAACCATTTTATTTTTTTATTTTCAAAGAGAGGGGAAGGGAGGGAGAAAGAAGAGAAACATCAATGTGTGAGAGAAACATAGGTTGGCTGCCTCTCACACAGCCCCCATCTGGGGACCTGGCCCACAAACCAGGCAGGTGCCCTGACAGAACTGAATCAGTGACCTTTTGGTTCACAGGCTGGCACTCAATCCACTGAGCCACACCAGCCAGGGTGGGTTTGCATTTTTCACAAACTATGCAAGACCCTGAGCGAGTTACTTAACCACCAATGATTGAGGACATGACAGAATAACAAGGGACATATCTCTGTGGATGCTGCTGAGGACAGATGGTTGTGAAGGCCAAATGGACTGGCCCCTGAAAGCTTCCAGAACTTGTGCATGACTGTGGGAAAAGATGGGACAGACCACCCAGGTTTAAATGGGGCTTGGGACAAATATTAAACTCCTTGTGGAAAAATAAAGGTATGTCTCTTGCAGTCCTGCGTCTATGCACTGAACATAACATTGTAATGTGGGGGGAGCGTGGAAACAGAAGGGGCTGGCAGGACCAGCTCCATCCGGTAGCCCCTTTTCTGCCCCACTTCCGACAGCCCAGCCAGCAAGGCCCCAGAGAGATGGAATGAATGGCCCCCAATCACAGAGAAAACTGGAATTCGGGTCTTGCAACTCTCGGGTCCACACTGCCTCTCAAAAACAGTGTGTTCTGGTTTTACCAAAGGCAGTAGAATGGGAACACTATGCCCTGGGTCAGAATGAACCAGAGCATCGAAGCTGGACCGTTTCCCCAGGTACCGCGGCTGCAGGGCACAAAGGAGTTGCCTCCGCACCGGTGCGTCGGAGAGGTTTTCCCGTGGAGCTCGCTTCCATCACGCGTGACTCAGCTGTGAAGGCCCAGGCCCGAGACTGCCCCTCACTGCTCCAGCACCTTTCAACATGGCTCATGGCAGGACTGCCCATGAGAATCTCCGCTCATGAGCCTATCTTGAACTTTTGATCCAAGTGACATGGGGCATTGTCTGATCTAAATCATTGTGTTGCTTAGACCTACTTAGTTTGCAAGTGACTGAAAACTACGTTGAATTCCCTTAGATAACCATGTAGTTTCTTACAAGGATGCTGGGTCTCACTCAAGGACAGATGGGTATTTGGACTCCGGGATAAACTGGAACGAGGGGTTTGAATGCCATCAAAAACTGTGCCTCTGTATTTTATTCCTAAGCCACTGTTCCATTTCTAAACCCAGTTCTCCTAGAGAAGGAACTGCCTGGTCTCTGTGGGTCAGAGACTCGGCACTGAGGTTAGAGGGGTGAGTCACAGTGGAATGTTCCTGCCTCCGCTCCCACATATGGGGGAGGTGGAAGCAGATAGGCACCCAGTGTTCATCGTGGTGTTAATTCATTAGGTGTAGGGCTCTGCATTAGGTTCTAGGAGAAAAGGGCAGTTGGAGAAGAACCAAATCCCTCCCCACCCCCCGCTCTGGGAGAGAAAGTGACACAATACGGCCTAAGCGGGGCCACCATGTTGGGGAGATGGACTGGACTCACACCTCACACTGGACTCGGGCTCCAAAGTCAGCAAGCCGGGTAAAAAAGGTCTCTAGTCAAACGTAACTGCCCTACATGCTTGACTCCCTCCCAACACAGCGGGATGCCAGGGCACAGACACAGGCAGAGCCCGCGCCGCAAACCCAGCACCGAGTCCTGCAGCCCCTCTCACTCCAGGGTAGGTGCGCACTCACAGCCTGGCAGGCAAAATCCCCGGGCTATTGGTAGCAGTCTGTTCTTCTCATGTACTTTTACCAAGGTTGTAGGTTAGATCTACAGAAGTTAGACACAGGTAGGACACGACTCATTCACTTTGCAAAGCATTTCCACACAGCGCTGAGTTTGAGAACCAGGATCTGAGCCCTGGGTTGCCTGACCTTTCAGTTTAAGGTCACGCCCCAATACCAGGCAGTCTCCCTGAGTTGCTTATCCCCCACTCCCTGAGTCTTTTGAAGACAGAGGCCCCACCTGCTCCCCCTTGGGAATCCTGGGTCCCAGCCCAGGAGCAGCTCAGGGCTCTGCTCAGGTGGGTCCAGTTGAGTTGGGCTGAGTTGGGCTGGACTGAGCTGAATGGGGAGGTCATGTGGACAAGCACAGGGGACAGCAGTTCCAGGGCCACTAGTAGAATGCCATTCATTTTCCCAGGTTGTATATGCTATAAGGAGCTTATCAAGGAGATGTTTACAAATGGGAGCCTTGCTGTTTTTAACAGATTATCTGTAACATATTGGCTCGGTGACCTGACAACCCATTTCCAGGAACTGTTAGTTTACACTTAACTCTTTTCCTGGACAGTAGGCAGATAAAGAGGCCACCAGGCTGACAGGGAGGAGGCTGGCCATGCCCAGAGCTTCCATTAAGCAGTTAAGCATGGACTGTGCAGGCTCTGAGACACGCTAACATCCAGCCAGAACCCACGCCTCACTCTTTCCTACGTGGTCATCAAAACCTTCCACCCTGCCCTGCCCAGGGCTTCTTTCTGACCGTGCCAAGGCTCCTGTCCAAACAACACAGAGGAGCTCTGCTGCTGTGGCTCTGGTCAAGTATTCAGGTCACCACCGCATCGCAAAGGCTACCAGGACCCCAGGGCAGGTCCAAGTGTGTTTTCTGATCTGGACAGGAAAATCCAGCCTCCGGGGACACGAACTAACATGTACTGAGCCCTAATATGTGTCAGCTGTTCTCACTTCCTTGGTCTCATTTAACCTGCAAACTACTCCAAGAGGTAGGTAGTACTTTCTTCATTGTTTGCATGAAGAAACTGAGGCTCAGAGCGATTGGCTTAATCAACCTTATACAATTCACAGGTGGTAGACCAGGGGTTCTCACTCAGATCTGCCAAAGTGTAAGATTTGTCCCTCTTGGATGTCTACCCAATAGCCACACTTGTGCTCCAGAATTCAGATATCCTGTGTTGGTTGTGTGCGTCCGTGAACACTAAAGATGTTCCCCATTCTGGGGGTAAAGCCTGGAGAGTCTAAACCAAATATCCTCAGCCCTAGATGCTCTTCAGAGCTTCTTGGAGAGTACACACACACGCATGCACACACACACGTGCACACGGTCCCGACTGAGCCCAAAGAAATCGGTCTCCAAGGGTAGAACCTAGACATCTGTAATTTAAAGGCTCCCTAACTCCTTCTCAGCCAGAGCTGAGGATCGCTGGCCCTAATCACTTCCCTTACCACTGGACTGGGCTGAGCGTTTCCCAAAATTCTAGTCAAAAAAGGCCTGAAAAGTCTTGAAATTGGAGTTGTGGGGAAATTTCACTTCTTTCTTTAAGGAGACATGGGGATGAAATAGGCCCTTTCCTCTTTCTGACCTTGAATTCTATGGTATAAAGATGTGATGCCTGGTGTTATTGCAACTACCTTGGGACTACGAGGAAAATAGTCTAATAGCCAACAGGCTGAAAATGGCAAAAGGAAGAATCTAGAAACTTGATGGTATCTTTACAACTTAAACTAATCTGGAATCCATTACCATAAGAATACCTGTAAGAGATGATCACTATTTGTCATTGTTTAAGACACTTTAAGTCAGACATTCTGTTACTTGCAGCCAACAGATATACCTGCTAAGGAGCTTCAACTGCCTACTGCCAGACCTATTTCTAAGAGGAGCAGAAGTACATCAGCAGGCGGGGCCCAGCAGACAGTAAGGCCTACACTCAGTCTTGCTCCCCGGAGGACTAGTAACTAAAGCGAGCCCTGGGCATGTCATTACATAAACTAGTTACCGTGACCACCTTCCAATAACAACCATGACGTTCATTATGCACTTACTTCACGCTAGGATCCCTGCAAAGTGCTACAAGTATGCCATCTCATACCATCCTTACCATTACCACAGTGAAGTAAGTATTATCGTCTATGTTTTACACATTAGTGAACTGAGATGCAGAGAGGCTAAGGAATTTGACCAAGTTTGCACAGTGAGCCAGTGGCAGAGATGGGATGCTAACCCCAATCTGTCAGATGCTCTCAAGACTTTTCTTCTTCCCAGGAGACCACATTGTTTCATTTCCCTGTGACTTATGATGCTCTGTGTGTTCACACATTCGCTGAAGTGCTTAACGATGCGAACAAAAGGCATTCATCATTGTAATCCCTAATGGAGATAACAGAAATATTAGCAAAGGCCGAAGTGAAAACAGTTCCAGTGAGGCCTAATTACTTACAAGGCCAAGGAATGATTTACTTTATCACAGCAAAGAATTTTATTTGACAAGTGCATACTTTATCATCTCTGGTCTGCTGAACATGGAAGTTTACATTCTTCCTAGCCATAAAATTTCAGTAATTTTTGGCTCCAAAAACTTAAAAGAAATCCTATTCTAGGTTCAAGCATTTCCCTGACAATTTAAATGCTAAATATGGGGCATGAATATACACCATTTCCATCAGGAAGGACAAACTCTGGAGTCACTAAGAGTCGGGTTCAAATCCCAGTTCTGCATCTGGCTGACTGGGACATTGGACATTTTATTTCCCCAAAGGCTCAGCTGCCCAGTGTGGAAGCTGAAAACCCCAACTCCCACTGGGGCCCAGGATGAGAATGAAACTGATGGTCGAAGAAAACTGCACGGCAAAGTAGATATGCTATAAAGCTTGGTTGTCATGAAAAATATGTACACAGTACCTGGTGCAGTACCTGGAACAAAGTAGCTACTCAATAAATCCTTGACACCTTTCTCTGTCTTCCCTCTCCGGCTCCTTGCCACCAACCATCTTCAGCGGTTAGCCTCCAAAGAGAGCACCAGAAACAAACCATTCTAGGTCCTCTCTGTCCTTGGTTGTAGAAGCAATGAGACGGCACGCCCGCATCTTGGTTCACTCAGCTGTCAGCTTTTACAGCATCATCCCTACGCCCAGACCCAAACACAGGGCACCTGGCCAATCCATTGGTGGGCCACCTGCCAATTGAGAAGACAAATTTGAGAAAGTGTCAGAGGACTGGGAGAAGGGACAGAACAGGGGGTGGAGGAGGGTGAGAAGAAATGGTCAAGTTGGCTCAAGAACCGAGATTGTCAGGGAAGCTGGAAAGAGACAGCACCCCACCCCCACGTTAGAAACAAGTGAGGGGACTTCATGGAACTCTGGGCCGCTAGTGGGAGAAGCACAAGACAGGCCTCCGCAGGGCGGGTGGGCACTGTTAGGGCTCTATCAGCGTGGGGTGGTCCTGGTGGGACTCTGAGTCACACTCAGAAGAGCAAGTAAAATGACCCATAGTCCATGAACCTCTCTGGAATCATTGGAAATTTTTGAGGCCCTTCTTCCCACAACTAGAGAGACTCCCCTTAGCCTTGTTAAGTTTTCAGGGGAGCCACACTTTGCAGATGTGCAAACTGAGGCTTCAAAGCTGGCCTATGTTTTGGTCACTTAAGGGAGAGGTAGCTACACAGAGAGATGAGTTCGTCCAGTGGTTTCCAAATGGAACCCAGGACTCTGCAGTCTGGGGTGGAGCCCCAGCACCAGTGGGTTTTTTAAGCTCTGCAGGTGATTCTGATCATCACCCAGGTCTGGGAACCACTGGTACGGCACCTAACAAACACACTGCAGGTAAGGAGACAGAGCCTTGGCAGAGGTGGAGGAACGTGCCCAAGGTCACAGAGCTGGTTAGTGGCTAAGACAAGGTCAGTGCTTCAGCTGACAGACTCCAGGACAGAATGCTTGCCAGCTCACCCAGGGACTGTTTATAGTTAGTCACGACAACCCACAATATAGATAGGCTTCATTCATTCAATAAACCTTTATTGGGTGCCTCTTTGGTGCCAGGCGCCAGGGAGACAGATAAAAACAACAGGGTGCTTGGGCTTAACAGAGTGTGTGGTGTGAGGGGAGGGAGACCAGTGGCTTCACCCCGGCGGGGCGGTGCGGTGGGGCTCCGAGATCGGCCCCGTCCTTCTAGCCCGGGCTCTCCAACGAAGCTGTGGTCAGACAAAAGGCTGGAGGGTTCACTTCCCTGGACAAGCAAAGGGCACACGAGGGCTTAAAAGTTCTATCCAAAAGGGAGGAGGGGTGCTGGAGGGGAGGACCCAGGCTTCAGAGGGAGAGAAAAATAAGGAAAACAAATCTCCTTATAAGGAAGGTTGGTTACTTTTGTTTTAATAAGCCACTTGTGTGCTGTGACTTTACACAACTCAAGTCAGAATAAACGAGTTTGAATGAAAGGTTTCCAAGGCTATCTACTGGGTGTACAGAAACAATCTGACGTTACTACAGTATGTGGAGACCAAAACAGAGGCAGCAGAGGAAAAGGCGGAAGTCCTCAGTGCGGTGCAGAGACCAAGCCTGCCTTTGCTCACCGTGGGCGGTAAAGGTCAGCCTGCATCTGTGCTGAGGAGGGACTGGCCAGGTCGGTGACCCTGCCTCTGAGCCAGACACCCGGGTTTGGATCCCCATTCCATCCCTCCCTGACTGTAAGACCGTGGACAGATTATTAAACTGGCCTCAGCCTCAGTTTCCCCATCAGAGATGATGCAACGCAAATGCCCTTTGTATTAGTCATCCGTTGCCAGGAAGCAAATTTCCCTGAGATGTAGTGGCTTCAACAACAATGGCTTATCTCCCCTAGTTCCTGTGGCTCAGGACTTTGGGGGCATTTCAGCTGGGTGCTTCTAGCTCTGGGTCTCTGGTAAGGTTGCCATCAAATGAACAGCCAGGGGATTCACTTCCGAGCTGACGCTGACTGCTGGGGGAGGTTCTTTCCTTGGCCCTTGCCACATTGCTGCCTGAGGGTCCTCGCATGGCGTGGTGTCTGGCCTCTCTCAGAAAGGAATCTGCAGGACGAAGGTAGAAGCTGCAGTGCCTCCTAGGACCTCACTGCAGAAATTACACACCATCCTATCTGCAGTACTCTAAGGGTCGCAGGGGTTAGCCCAGGAGAAGAGGGACGCAGGCTGACTACTGTATAGCCAAGTGCTGGAAACAGCCTAAGTGCCCATCAGTAAATGACTGGATCAAAAAACTGTGGTAGCCCTGGCTGGTGTGGCTCAGTGGACTGAGTGCCGAATCAAAGGGTCACTGGTTCGATTCCCAGTCAGGGCACAGGCCTGGGTTGCAGGCCAGGTTTCCAGTGGGGGACACATGAAAGGTAATCCACACATTGATGTTTCTCCCCCTTTCACCCTCCCCCTCTCTCTAAAAATAAAAAAATAAAATATTTTTTAAAAACCTGTAGTATATTTATACGTGGAATACTACACAGCAGAAAGAAAGAAAGAACTCCTACCTTTCGCAATAGCATGGATAGAACTGGAGAGCATTAAGCTAAGTGAAATAAGCCAGGCAGTGAAAGACAAATACCATATGATCTCACCTCTAAGAGGAACCTAATGAACCAAACAAACAAGCAAAACAGAACCAGAGGCATAGAAACAAAAAACAGACTGACAGCACCCAGAGGGGAGGGGACTCAGGGGGTAAAGAAGGGGAAGAATCTAATCAAGGAATATCTATAAATGACCCGTGGACACTGACAACAGGGTGGGGACTAACTGCAGGAGCAGGGGGTGGGCGCGGCAGGGGAGATCAACAAAGGAAAATTGGGACAACTGTAACAGAACAACAACAAAAAAGTGAAGATGTTTACGGAGAGCTCAGTATCCTCACACTGCAACCAGAGTAAGCGTGGTGAGGACAAGGAGCACCCACCACGGCTCTCCACAGCCAGGCCTCGGAAACAGCCCAGGGACATGAACTGGTGTGGGTGTCTGAGCCAGAAGAAGCAGGTTTTCCAGTTTGCCTCCTGACGCCCCTCCTTCCCTAGAGGAAATCCCAGTAGAGACAGAGGTGAGGGACCACTGGCTGCAACAAAGCAGTCCCCGGACTTGAAGTGAACAGGTATCTCAGGAGCAAAGACACAAAAGCAGGGAGAGGACTCTAAATGTCAGGCGGAGGAAGTCACTTTCCTCTGCTGGGAAAGAACATGAGGAGCCACTGAAAAGTCTGGAACAAGAGTGACTTAGTCCAAACCCGTGGGTCAAGTTCATTCTCAGAGCTGTGTGGGCAGCAGACAGTGGAGGTCTGAAGGAAGCAGGCTGTCGGGGCGATCTGAGCAGCAGTGTGGGAAAGGAGAAGGGGCCTGAGACCTGTGGCTGGGAATCCCTTCCACGAGCAGCCTGCGGAGGCAGGTGAATGAAGGATTAAGGAGGCCCAGCCACCAGGCTCGGACACGGGACACGAGGGGCCAGCTGAGCTGCTATCTGTGCAGTGCCAGGGCCTGCCTCCCTCAGCCTGACCTCCAGCCTTGCATCTACTTCAGCCTATAGTGGGGGAGGCCTGAGAACGTTCAGCACGACTTGGACACAGAACTTTAAAACAAATAGTCTGTCCTTCCTTGTTCCCAGCTCTCCAGCGTGGAAAACTGATGCCGTGAAGGGCCAGACGGAATGGAATGCAGGCGGTTCTGAGCTCAGCCCCAAGGCCATGTTCTACCGAAAGGCGCCCTCCCCAGGCTGGGTGCTGGGAGGGAGGGTTGTCTCCCTCAGTGCTGTCAGTCCGAGCCTCACTTCCCCATCACATCTGTTCTGACCACTCCCTCAGCCCTGTCCGGCCAGAACCCACCTGCTCTCAGCACCCCGCACACTACCTACCTGGATGGAGTCCCTCCTGACATGACAGCCAGGGTGCCATGATACTCTACTACCTGAGAGCAGACACTGTGTCCCTAAGGACTGCAAGTCCCTAGGGCCTAGGTTGAATGCTATGGTTTTGCTCTCTGAAAACGTTTGACAAATAATCTTCTCTCCCAATTTCACGAAAAGCCAGCAGTGTTAGTATCCCCTGGGAACTTGTTATAAATGCAGAACCTCAAACCCTACCCTGCATCCAATGAATCAAGATTCTCCAGGTGGTTTCCATGCACAAACCAACTCAGAGGACAGACTCTTTTTGCAATAACATAGCATAAGATTACATTAGCTTTCGAAGCCAACTGGGTTAACTCTTGACCCTGATTCCAGTCATGGGAAATCCATTTTTTCCCACACTCACTGTGAAGTCACATCTTCCTATATTAGTTCTACTGAAGCAATGAACAGTCTAATTACACTCTGCTGAGTTATGCAAGTGCCCAGACTAAGATCTTGAGGACAAAACTCCAATCATGTTCACCTCTGTCTTCGGTGCTGAGCAAAGCCCTAGTACATAATGGTCTTATGTAAGAAAGAAAAAAAACCGACCAATGTCAGCCGAAACCATTAACACCTGACTCATGCTATGAAGCAATTCCAGTGGGCTGGCTGGTCTGGGCTCCGTGTCAGGGACCAGATTCTCCCTCTGCCCCCTGGGCAGCAACTGTGGGCCTGGGCAGGCACCCCCTTGTGTCCTCAAGAAGGCTGCCAGCATCTCCCGGGACTCATCTTTCATTAAAGTGCAGCAGTCGGAGTCCTCTGGACTTCGGGGGATAGCAGCTTTTTTTTTTAACTCTTCTCTTTTCCCAAACCCTCAACAAACCCCTCCTCCAGTTTCATTAGCCTTAATGGAGTTATTCACTCATTTCTGAGGCCATCACTGAGGCCAAGAAGAAATATCCTAATGTGTGTAAGCCAATGAGGATCCACTTCTAGAGCTGTGAGTGGCTGGAAACAGAGGCGGACTGCAACGGGAAGTCAGAAAGCTGGCGTTGGGAGCAGTGACCTGGATGCGGGGGCGGCAGCTGGACAGATGTCAACCACAGTGCCCAGCGGGTCTGCATTTCCCTTGCCTTTGAATCTTGCAACTGTTTTTCAGGATGCCCAACGTTACAGCCATCACTCACGTGGGTCATGGCCAGAAAACCTTTCTATTTTTAAATGACACACAAATGATTATGCTCCGTCACATTGTTGCAGTGATCGACTTTAAAGGGCCCTGGCTTACCTCCTCCTGGAATAACAAAGCCGTCACAGGAGCTCCTTGGGCCACTCCAGAAACCACTCCACAGCGGTTGGCCACACATAATAGAGGGTGCACTTGAAAGGCGACATCCAACAACCAGTTCTGGCTGAAGACTTTTGTGTGTTTCAAAAGTTCAATAAGCAGCAGAAGTGACCACAATGAGTCTGAAACTTTATAGCATGCGTCTTCAGGAGACAAAGTGCCTAAAACTAGATGGAGAGACTTGTAATTTTTTAAATTAAAAACTGTAGACAGGAGAGGTAACAAAGTAAAATAAGCATGAATCCTACGTTTTTGTTTCAAAAATAAAACCCAAGGTATGGGGAAACTTGTAATATGGAATTCAGAAATCTGCTCTGGCCATACGCTGTATCGAGCGTTCACCGTGCCTGCTGACCTCAAGCCAAAAGGCTCCTGGTGACTGGTCAAGCTTAGCTGGGAGAGATAGAAAACCAATGAGGCCGAAGGCGGTCAGGGAGAGGCAATTTTCTGCCCTCACCTCGGGAGCAGAGGGCAAACTTACCACCATCAGTCTCTTTAGAGGCTGGCCTAGTTGGTGCGTAGTGAGAGAAGGTGGGTGGGTCAGCACTTGCCAGGACCACTTCCCGAAAGAACGACTTAACACCCAGGCCCAGTCCGTTCTCAGGAAGGAGGTCAGCGGAGTGATCTTCACAAAAGGCAGGCAGCAGACTCAGGTGGCACCCTCACCCATCCTACCCTCGAAAGAAAGACTGCAGGAGGCCTTGGTGTTACCAACGACTCTCACTGGCAGTGTCCTCATGTGTAAAGGGAGGACAGCAATAGCCCTGTCACACACTGGAATGAGGAAAAAAGGACCCCATGTGACCAGTGCCTGGAAATGTCCCGGCCAGAGCAACACTAGGAAGGCCATTCCTGCCTTGCCCCTGATCAGCTCCACAGAGTGCTCTAACGTTCAACACACACCCGAAGTGTGACTCCTGTGAAACGCCTGTAGCACTTGGCTTGTACAGTCATGCACGTGTATGAAGTCATACCTTTGAATACTGCAGTAACTGAACAAAACGAAAATCCTCAAGTTTTCACACAGATGTAAAAACACCCCAAAGTGAGCAGAAGAGCATGGCCTCGCTTCTTACTGAATGTGAGAGTGAAGTCCAGTCGGGCAGTTTAGTTGAGCAGACTTCAACCAATCACAGCCTTTGCAGCAACAGCAGCCAAAACAGAAACCTCTCCTAGACTGTAAGGTGCTGGAGGGTGGAGATCTCTTTTATTCCACTTTATATTCTCCTAAGGAATACAGAGAAAGTATGTTTTCGCTAGAAAACATCAGCATATGTGAGGAAGATGCTGACAAGGAGGATAAACTAAATTGCCTTGAAGGGCTTACAACCTTGGAAAAACAATGTTCAGCCCTGGCCAGGTAACTCAGCGGACTAGAGTGTCATCCCAGAGCCAAAGGCTGTGGGATCTGATCCCTGGGCAGGGCGTGTGCCGGGGAGACCAACAGATGCTTCTGACATCAGTGTTTCCCTCCACCTCTCCCCCTTCCTCTCTCTCCAAAGTCCATAAACATATCCTCAAACGAAGATTTTTTTAAAAAGCGGATTCTTAATTGCTATATAATGAAACAAATAAAAATCAAAGTAGAGTAAGACTGGACTCACCACCTAATTAACACAGCAATCACAGTTTTTAAACTTCCTTAGATTTCAAATCACTCTTGACCAGGGTCCCCCTGCCCTGGAGATGGGAGATTTCCTATGGGGCCTGACTGTATGGTTCTGTGACCTCTGGCAAGTTCTTTCTTCTCTCCCAACTTTGGTTTCCCTACTCACACAGGATGTGAAATAACAAGTTTTCTAAAATTTCTCACAGCTGTAAAATCAGGTGTCCAAAACTCCTGCACATCCGTGTAGCAGCAACTGCGAAAGGCACCCGGCCTGGGCCAACCCGAGACGCACGGACCGGAACAGGCCCAGAGCGGCCCTTCCTTAAGCACGTGACCTATTAAACTGTAAAACACAGGGACCAAATGACTGTGATTCCAGGCAGGAAGGGCGACGGCCACCCGAGAGGCGCCCGTGTGGAGCCCTGGGCTGCGCAGATGAGGTGCTTTCTGGAAGGGCAGCGCTGTTTCCTGTTCCCGTGCAGCAAATACAAAGCAACCGCCACGCCAGGCATCGTGTCTTGGCACAAAAACACGACACAACGGTGACCAAGACAAAGCCCAGTCCTCGCGATGGCCGAAGGCTGGCTGGAGGAGGGCAAACGTTTGGAGAGGAGGGAGGAGCTCCGAGCAGAGGGACCTGCGCAGGTGGGCAGGGAGGCAGGGCAGCGTGAGGCACACAGGGCGGAGTCTCCGTGCGCAGGGCAGCGCGCCCACTGACGGCCGCAGGAGCGGAGCGAGGGAGCGCGCGCTGCCCTGCAGCCCCTGAGATGCCAGGCCACCGAGTCTGCACTTGAGTCCATACAACACAATGACCTCGCGACTCCAAGTGACTTCACACAATCCCTAGTGTTACAGATAAATACACTTTGTGTTCTGTCACCAGAAGGAAGATGGCTGAAAGAAAACTCCCCACAAAAAGTAGATTAAATAATTTTATTTGCAAAAGAAAAACGTCTGAACATCAGGTACAAGTCCGACCCACAATGATCCAACAACAGTCACACCCCCTCCCGAGGGCGCTGGGTGGCACGGGGCGCAGGAGCGAGTCCTGTGGAGCGCCAGCTGGACACTAACAGACCCGGTGAGGCCCTCTCACCCGAGCATCCACAACACACAATGATCGTGATAAGTGATAAAAATACAGTATCAAATACTCACCACTTGGTGAGCTATCAACACAATATAAACAATTTAGGTCCTTTGTAAAAAAATGAAAAAAATATATTTCTATTACAGCTTTATTTCAAGCACTTCCAGTTAGATACAGCTTTATATGTTTTCACTCACTATCGATAGCAAAAGGTTTGCCTTTTTTAGTATTTGTAGATAAAAATATATTACTTGTTTAAATGCTTGTACTCTGAAGCGTACTTTGCCATGTGTAAGTTCCGATAAGAAAATGAAAATATGCTCTGGTAAAATCCTGCCTGATGATCAACACTTGGATAGTTTCCATGTTTTAAAAAACTGACATCTGGGTAAAAAAGAAGTGAGGACATGGAAGAGAACCAACATTATTCTTTTCCAATGAAGCAGCCTAATTCCAGAGAATGGGCCTTCCATTTTGGAACCAAAGTGTGTGGTCCCGAAGCTGAGTTCTTTCCAGTCCAAGGAGCTGCTGCCAGCAGCCGAGAGGCAACACCTAATGATGAAGCGAGCCGGGAGGAAAGTGCTAACTGAGCTACAGAGATGGTCACTGAGAAAACGGCTCCGAGCGGCCTCTGGCCACACAGGCGAGGGGCAGGCGGAGGGACCGATCCCAGAGAACGGCGCGCTCACTGAACCGCACACATGGAGCTCCTGGGAGGGTTAACAGTTCTCGACATAGGTTCCTGGTTGTAGTTTACAATATCTGCCTTCACCACCCTCTGTCGTAAAAGAAAACAGAGTTATTATCAGGACATCAGAACATTTAGAAAGAGCTCCTTAAAGTATATTTTTATTTTCTGAACTTAGGTGAACTCCTGATGACAGACATCACAAATGCAGTAGGGGCTGGTTATCAACAGAACCAACCAGACAAACATGCCGAGCCAGGGTTGGGAGGGAAGGGGCGGGGTTTTAAGTATCTAATAACAACTTCTTCACTGAGTCTTCCCTGACTTTGTGATGTAAGTCTGAGGTTATCACAAGTCTGATAAAAAACCTGACAAATTAATGTGAAACATTAAACCCTGGTTATAACTTAAAGTGAAGGAATTAAAATTAATCATTCATATATTTTAACTGATAGACAAGACTTTGTTATTTAAAAGTAAAAAACCTCATTATTTATTAATATTTCCATAAGCCACTATCCCTAGCCACAACATTTTTACAATGTTTACAGCAATTAGTGAGTTAGTGAGAAGAGGTGTAAATGTTAAAGGGGAATCACATACAAAGGAGAAATGTTTTAGCAACCCAATATTTAAAACTTTGCCAATTTTTAAACTTTCCTCCCAAATCCTCAACTTACTTTCAAACAGCTCACTAATGGGTTATGAATAATGACTAACAAAATATAGAATGAGAAATTCAGAAAATTACTGCATACTCATTTTTAAAATAATTTAAACCAAAAGATACTTTTAACCCTTCCTTCCCCCTAGCCCACACTCAAGTATTATCTTAAATGATAAATTTAGCAATATGACCTAATATTCCTCTCTAATAATTTAAATTAAAACAAATACTTTACTGTTTTCAATGCTTTTACTTAGTCTGCACAGACAAGCATACAAAGAAGGGTAATTCAAGGCAAATTTTAAAAATACTCTTTCAATTACCAGGCTATTTCAGGAAAAATGGTATGGAATGAATAATGAAATAACTGCCTCACTTCTCCACTTCACTGCACATGTAATAAACACAACCATAAAGACAAATACGTGTGAAAGTAACTGAAATGTTATTTTAATTTGTTCCCAATTTCTTGTTTAATTCGTAAGTCTCCTGGCAAAGGATCAATTTTTCAAAGTTCTAAAACAGGACCTATGCAATATTAATTCCAATAATGTACAATAATCATTTGAACTCTATTCATAAGGGAAAAAGAACAAGATAGCATTCACTAGTTCTCACCACCCTCCCCCGCCCCACAATTGCAACAATGTATCCGTTAATACCTGTACTACTGTACTGAACAGAGTCTACTCTGAGCAGAGTTGGTATGCTGATGGTCTTCTTCCCGGTACTTCACTATTTCTGCCCTGACAATACGCTGTCAATTCCATACAACGTAAATGAAATGAAGAAGAAAAACAGAAAGTAGGTTCAATGATTGAAAACAGAAGAGAACACCAATGTAGAAAAAGAAATATACACATAAATTTAACCTTGTCACAAAAGAAAACAGCAGATGTAGACATATAAAAAGAAAGAAAATAAAGATCCAAGAAACATCATTCTTTATAATTCTATTTAATTGTTAAAAATAGACATGTTTACGGAATTTCCTACAAGTTGTAAGTTCTAGTTTTGATATCACAATTACAAATAATATATACAATTCACAGTATTTCAGAGAAAAACCAAGAATTATGCTGCTTTTCTATGCTAAAGTGCAGCAAAAGTATTAACTCCATTTCCCTCAATAAACATCACTGAGAATCTACCACGTGCCAGTCCCTCTACCCCAGGGCCGTGCAGGTAGGTCACTCGGGATCAGGTAGGTCACACGGGATCAGCTCACGAGCTGCCGTGGCCCTGATGGGAAGAGGAGTTGGTGCGCAGCTAAGTGCTTTACTAACGGACTTACGGTATGTTTGGTAACGCAGAGGATGAAGTGACTAATTTTCTGTGGAGGGGAGAGGACACATGTATCGGAGGAAACCACGTGGCATTTACAACTGTCGCATATTTAATAATACTTATTACTTGTCAACGATCTCCTGATGCTGCCCACTGCCCCCTTCCTCACAACCCTAGCAGCCACGTTCCAAATTCCACATAAAAATAAACAAGTTCAAAATGTCTTTTTCTATCATTAAAAAAAATTCTGACATACAGTACAGTATTTAAGCACAACAGCTGTTTTTTTCAAATACCTAAGAGTTTTGCTAAATAAAGAATCAATGCTTTGTTAGGCTTTTATTTGCTATAATCCTCAGAGCAGAAAGACTGCACATGACAAGTAAGCATGACAGAGATAACACACTCTCCAAAGATTTCAACTTGAAACTATCCCTCCTTTTTTTCAATTTCAAATCTTCAGAAAACTCTTGCTTCAGAACAGCACCTACTAATCAACACACGTAGAAAAACACATTAAGAAGGCTGTTGGTCATGAGAACATCTATGAAGACCGCAGAGTGAGCGAGCAGGCCGCTACAGTGTATCAGCTCTGAGTGGGCTCTGCTGCGGTTCTCCAGCCAGCGGCACTGACTTTCGGACAAGACTCGTGACTTCCTAGGCACTCAGCCTGATGCCATCAAGAGAAGCATTACCGACTGCAACATAAGGTACTGGGGGACGGGCATGCCAGTGAAAAGTTGAACACCACTATCTGCCCTGCCCGAACCTAACTGCTGCATGACAGACTGTGGGTCACCATAAAGAAAAGGGGTTTTCATAATCAGTAAGCAATGCATTAACCCTCCAGAATGTCGGTTTAAACCCCATGCTGTAAACACAACCAACTTACTGACCACTCTCTGATCAAGACACTTGGTCAAAGTACTGACTAACACAAATGGCTTGGGTATTCACCATTAATTTTCATCAATTCACAAAGAACTAAAAAGGCAACATCTTTCTTGCGGGCACTGGTTGTTTGACATAAAGCTTTGTACAAAGTTTCTGGACTGGAAGCCAGAAGCAAGGCTTTGCCGTGAGGAACGAAGCGGAATTTCCATGCCATAAACTTCATGACAGGTGATTTCATAGCAGACGGCCTGTTTAAAAGTCACTCACTGATGTTTTCACAGAAAATGTTACCTATAAAATACCAGCTTTTATTTCTGCAGCCATGAAGTACACTCCGTGACCCTCTGCTATGAGTCCCTGGAGTGATACCATGCAGGGTCCCTGAGAGGAAAGTGGCTTCATGCAGGACACCACTTCCACCCTACCTGGACGGAGAAGCGAGAACAAGATCAGACAACAAGACTACGCACTTTCTTTTTACACCACCTAATGCACTGTTAAAGAGCTGAATGCTGAACCTCCAAGACAACAGCAGTAGTAAATTTATTAATTTACTGCTGCCCTCAAGATTGAACTACTTCATAAACAGAAAAATCTGAACAATCTTGGAAACTAAGCATTTATTACCTATTCCTAACTTTTACACTGTCTCAGAGAAAAATGGTTGGGACAGAGAAAAGAAAGCACAGATAAACAATGAAAATAAAACTATTAACTAAATTGGGAATTGTAAGACATGAAATGAGGATACACTTATTGTTTAAATATCTGTCTGGCCCCACTTATGCTGGAAGTTCCTTGAGGACAAGGACTTCAACTTACTCTTCTCCGTATCCTCAGATTCTAGTGTGGTCCTTGGCACAAAGTAGACCCTCAACAAAACATTTGCTGTATTCATAAACTTCATTCCCTTTTATTTCTCCCTCTTCCCCTTCCTCTTCCTTACAGGATAGGCTGACAGCTCACTTTATATGACCCCTACACAGGAATGATCTAGGTTAGAACTAAAGTAACCTCTTTAAATAATCAATGGATGGAACTAAGACTAAAAGGCCTTATTACAACTATTTGTCATCAACAAAATTACTGTAGCATCCATTTCCAAATGACTGGTGAGTGTCTACATTTTCCTCCTTTTCTATAAAATAAATAAAAACACTTTTAAACATTACACCACATTCCCTCAGGAACATTTTAAAAGGCATAAAACCCACAAAAACTGGGCACAAGCTTGCTCTCTTTCTCCCCTTCCACTCTGCCTCCCTCTCTCCCTCCCTTCCTTTTTAATTCCTCCCCTCCCTTCCTCTCTCTCTGTCTCTCTCTGTAGTTTATATTTTATACGTACATTGCATATGTAAACAAAAAAACATAAAATCTGAACTTATTTTTTTTCCCCTAGTCCTTGACATCCAAATGGCCAAGAAGTACATGAAAATGATGCTCAACATCGCTAATCGACAGGGAAATACAAATTAACACCAAAATGAGCTACCACCTCATACTTGTTAGAATGTCTACCATCAAGAACAAAAGAGATATCCTGGTGAAGATGTTAAGAAAAGGAAACCCTTTTGCACTGTTGGTGGGAATGTAAAATGGTACAGCCACTATAAAAAACACTGTGGAGATTCCTCTAAAAATTAAATATAGAACTACCACATGATCCAACAGTTCTAATTCTGGGTATCCAAAGAAAATGAAAATACTAATTCAAAAGGATATATGCACCATTGTATTTATAACAGTGTTATTTACAACAGCCAAGATATGGAAACAACCCAAGTGTCCAACAATAGAAGAATGGACAAATAAAATGTGGTCTACAAAGATGCAGACGTACATACAACGGAATTATTATTTGGCCATGAGAAAGGAGGACATTCTGCCATTTGCTACAACATGGATGGACCTGGAGCACATTACTTTAAGTGACGTTAAGTCACACAGAGAAAGACAAGTGCTGTATAATATCACTTATAGGTAGAATTTTGAAAAGCCAAACTTTTAAAAATCAGAGAATAAAATGGTGTTTACCAGAAGATGATAGGTGAGGGATATTTCACCCTTAAATATCATTTAAGCATGAAAACTTACAATCAGTAGTAAATAAGTCCCAGGGATATAATGTACAGTACAGTGAATAATCAAACCTGCTAAGAACCTAAAATTTAATTATTACAACTACTAAAAAAATTCATTATGTAATGTTACAGAGGTACTTATTATCACTACAACAGAATTTACATTACAATACATAAATGAATCAAATTAACATGCTATACATCTTAAATTTACACATTATACGTCAAATACATTTCAATTTTTAAAGAACAACACTGTGTTTAATGTGATTTGCCAAGTGTATTTTAGAAACATCTTTTTAAGAAATGAACTTTCGAAAATGATTCCACTGGGAAATGTTAATTGTGAAATCAATAATTTAATTGGTAAAGGTAGCAAATCCATCAGGTTCAGTAAAGGAAATTGAGGCTTCTCCACATAAAGGATTCTGACAAATTGAGAAAGGTTCTAGTATCTTGAGTTCATCTTCAAATAAATGGACTCAAAGTACTGGGTTGGCCAAAAAATCTGTTACACTTTTTTCCATACAATGGCTCTAGTGGTTCTTAGTTGTCTTCGACTTTATTCCAAACAATTTTGTCAGACTGTATGGTGACAGCTGTCATATAAGCATGCATTAAAAAGAACTTATTAAACTTGGTGCATGTGCAGCCATTTTAATATTGAAGGTGGAAAAAGATATGTATGTAACATTTTTCAGAGTATTATGCTTTATTACTTCAAGAAAGGTAAAAATGTAACTGAAATGCAAAGACAGATTTGTGCAGTATGTGGAGAAGATCCTGTGGCTGGTAGAATGTGTCAAAAGTGGTTTCTGAAGCAGTTTATTGACATTTTGGCCAAATAATTCTTTGTTGTGGGGCTCTCTTATACATTGGAAGATGTTTAGCAGCACCCCTGGCCTCTGTCCACTAGCAATCAATAGCAGGAGAAAACCAAAATATCCAAATCAATAAAGTTATTGGTGAAATTGAAAAAAAAAGTATTTATTTTACAGAAAAAGTGTAATATACTTTTTGGCCAACCCAGTAAATGCCATCAACAAACTGAAGACTGACTGAAACCTCACTGCATAAGAAACAAGATGAGGTGCTCTAACAAGCAAGGCAGAGGTACAGGGAGGTCAGACCGCAGACGCCTCTTTGGTTGAAGTATGCCTAGATGTTAAGTCTGACTACCAGTGAACTGTGAATATTGATAAAGCTTCTGGTGTCCATAAAGTTTGGCCTGTCAAAAGTACCCAATGTATTTCATCTCTCTGGAGTTTTCACCGCAGCTGGGCCCTGCCACGGAGCCCAGGCGCAGCACTCTCTCTTGCAGGCCCGCCCAACACTGGGTCTCCCCTTTCTCCACTCCTGTAGGGGAGAAACGCCAGTGTCTCGACTTCTCCTCTCTTTCATCCAGTCTTTCCACGGGACCTACTGATTCTTCGTAGAAATGTCTCTCATATGCATTCCTTCCCTTCCACTGATTCTGCTGCTTATCACATTGAGGGCAGTAACCTACTTTCCTCGCTTCAATCTCTTTCCACTCAACCACAAGAAAATATCCCATTAGATTAATCCTACCAAAAAACTGCTTTCATTCATTCCTCTGCTTCAAAAATTATTTCCCACTGTCAATATGTTAGACAAAATTTATCACTTTGGCATTCATAAATCTCCATAATCTTTTCTCAAATTCCTTTTACACTCCAACACAAACAGTCATTTATTTTCAGCAAACTGCTCTTTTTTCCAAACTACAATGTGAGGTTTTCAACTTGTTCATGCCAGCTTCTCACCCAGTCATGTTCATAACCCCTGCCCCACAAACTGCCCAGTAAGCCCCCCCCCCTCCATATGGTGGAGTGGAGAAGTCTGGGACACTGCTGTCAGGCCCTGGGCCACCACTGCCTCGTCACAGGTGAGTGGGTCCAAAGCAACTTAACCTGCCCATAAAGTAAAATGAAATGCCACCTGCTCTGCAGAGTGCTTATGGGGGCCTGGCACATAACAGTGACATACTAATTCTCTTCACTGAAGGCAAGGACTACGTCTTCAACTCCTCTGATCACTGTCAGATCCACCACTCTACCACTTAACATGATGTATGATCAATACATCATTTACAATGATTTCATCATCATTCATAGACTCTCTAATTAACCAGACATCCTTTTTCAAACACCATTTAGAAATAAAACTAGAAAGCTAAGGATGCACTTGGTCCACCAAGTTCAATGTAATCAAGCAAACCACGTGGTTTCTCTTTCTCGTATCCCACCTCCTGGGCCAAAAGCAAGAAAGTGTTTTTATGTGTCTGCGAGCAATTTACATGGCACAATATATCTTCACACTGTTCCTGGTTAAGTGCTAAAATAAATGTCTTTTGAATAATGAAAAATGAAAGTAGCAGATTTCCAGAGATCCAAGGATTTTAATCAAGTCCTAAAAATAGCCACATCAGCATAACAATTTTTTAATATATTTTATTAATTATGCCATTACAGTTGTTCTATTTCCCCCCAGCATAACAATTTTAATAAATAATTGCTCTGTTTTAAAACACATATACACACACAATGACCATAAAAATAAAACTCTGAACTATGTGAAAAAGTATTAAAGAAAAATTTAAGGAAGCAGAAAATGGGGTGGAAATGGAGTGAAAGGGATTCTGGAAAAATTTAATTTATTTTTGCTTCTAAGCAAACCATTTCTGAAGCTTAACTTCAAACTACAGGTGCTTGCTGATTTTTCATCCTACCAACATGTAAATTGGTGTACTATTATAATGGTATTTTTAAATGCTTGACTGTTGGTATTCATGTTTATTTCTTAATCTTAGAAAATTAACTAGGACTAGTAAAAGAATTCAGAAATCCTCAATCAATATTATTAAACTAACAATAAAATAACATCAATAATTAATATCATTAAAGGATGTTTAAGAATATAGAGTTTTAAAAACTTGAAAAAATATTGTTTTACCAAAGCAAACATGGAAGATACCAAGTGGAGAAAATTTTAATTAAGACTTACTTTAAAAAATAGTTGGAATTTTATATGAAATATTTTAAAAATACTGTACAGTAATCCTGGAAGAACTTAAGTACAAAACAACAATATGGTCAGCACCTTAAGCCATTATTTAACCACTGATGAAATTTATATTATAGTAATCTCATTTTTCCAACAAAAAGGACAAACTGAAGTTTCAAGGGCATCATAATTTGGCAAAAACTTAGCATCCTCTGTCTTCTGCAACAAACATTGACCATTCATACACACAATCTATTTCTAGGATTTTTAAGGATATGTACATAGAATACATAAATGTGCAAGAATTCAGGGGTAAAAATTAGTATCTTTTAAGAAATAAATTATTCTTTAAAATATAAAGTTCAATATACTCACCTGTGACTGTTCTATTTCTGCTTTGTTTAACTTGATTCCAAGGATTTCAGCAGCAACTTTCTGAAAACACAGGAAGACCTACATACCAAAAATAGGTTTAAATGATTTAAAACAGGCATGCTTAAGTTACCTTCAAATAAATTGAAGTTTCCAAACAATGATAAACAGCAAGAATTGCAAAAATATGATATGCCAGGTTATTCCAAAAATAGCTTTATGTATCAAATACAGCAAGACTTTCAGTGTAATAATTTTTTAAATGATTAAACCCGTAATTTGAAAATTCATGAAATTCAGTGAACTGGTTTAAACATATACATTTTTAAACACTTACATTTTTAAGGATTTAACATAAGACAATTAATTACAACTCCCACATTTTAAAAAAATTAGCAAAACTAACGGCTGTAGGTGCTGCAGAAAATGAGAATACATTAGCCTGTACTTTACTACCTGGGTTTCTCACTGCCAACTCTATACTAGTCTTTTGATCTGGCTTTAACCTATCCCTTAACTATCCCTTTAACAATCTTTGTGGCTCTCACCAAGTCAATTAGTTCTCCACATCTCTTGAGCAAAACAACTTAGAAATCCTTACTGTATTTTATCAGTTCAGAATAAAGACATATTTTACTCCATTATTTGTAAACAAAACTCTTCCAAACACTTTTCTACAAACAGCCTTTCCATACATGTTAGCTTATGCTGGGCCCACTCTGATTCCTGGAGCTGCAAGTCAGAGATCACCTGTAATGGGTAACTTGTCTTTGCCTCAGAAGTACACTATCATGTTCTTATCCCTACTTATCTCAAGATTACTTACTGAATATTTATCATAATTTTATTTATTTAATTTTGATTTCTAATCAAAAAGAGATACTTACTCTGAAAGGCTTATGGCATTTGCCCCTCAAAATGCCCTGTACATTATGGATCACTGCTGAGCAATGTTTAGGGAAAACCAGGAAAGTTAGTGTGGTATAATAGAGAAAGAGGGGGACTGTAAAAGAAAATGAGCAATGATTTAAGAAAATGATTTATAACGGGAGTATAAATTATGTAAGATCTGGTGGACTTCGGTTTTTACTGAGTGAAATAGAAGCCATGGAGGGTGGCTTGATGTGACTTCTATTTTAACAGGTTCGATCTGGCTGCTGGACTGTGTATTCACCAGAGAAGGTCAGGGTACAAAAGAGGAAACCAGCCCTGGCCACTGTGGTTCATTGGAGCATCATCCCATAAACTGGAGGGTCATGGGTTCATGACCTGGTCAGGGTTTATCCCTGGTCAGGGCACATGGCTAGGGTGAGGGTTTGGTCCTGTGGTAAGGGCCATCCATGTTCTTCTCCAGCACTGATGTCTCTCTCTCCCTGGCTCTCCCTCTCCTCCCCTCTCTCTAAAATCAGTAAGCATGTCCTCAGGTGAGGATAAAAAGAAGAAAAAAAGACACAGCAAAGACACAAAATAAGAGATGATGAAGGCTTAAAACAAAGTCATAGCAGTGCAGATGGTAAAAAGCAATCACCATGTTGTAGACATATTTTGAAAACAGAGCCAACAGACTTGGTGACAGACACAGATGTGGGGTGTCAAAAAACAGAGGAGTCAAGGATGACTCCAGTATAACACTGGCCTTAGCAATTGGTAAAAGAACTGCCATTTATTGAAGTGGAAAGTCTGTGAAAGATCTGAGGAGGAAATAGCAAGAGCTCAATTCTGGACCTCAATTAACTGGGATGGCCTATTGGACATGTAGGTGGAGGTGTCAGGCAGGCAGTTGAATACTGAGTATGGTCAAAGCAACGAGACTAGACAAGGACACCAAGGAAATTAATTAGAAAAAGAAAAGACTGGGCCCAAGGGCACGCCAATATTTAGGAGCTGGAGAGATAAGAAATCAGTAGAATGGACTAAAAAAGAATACTTAGCAAGGAAGAAAAGCAGGAGGTACAGTATCCTGGAAGCTAAGTGAAGAAACTATTTTAAACAGAAGAGTAATCAACTATTTTACACGCTGCAACTAAGTCAAGTAAGATGAGAACTAAGAACTGGCCAGCGAATTTAGCAAAAAAGTGGTCATTGGTGACCTTGGTAACAGCAATTTGGGTAAAATATTCGGGACAAAAGACTGACTAGAACTGTTCGAGAAGCTTGGAGGAGAGAACTAGAGACAACTCTTTCAAAACAGTCTACTGGAAAGTAGGGGAAAGAAGGTGATAGAGAAGATGTGGAATCAAGAGTTTTCTTGTTTTTAAGACAAGAGAAGTCATACTATTTGATGTTGACAGAATAATCCAGTAAAGAGAAAAAGCAGGATGGGGAGAAAATTGCAAAACAATGTTCATTACTATGCAAAAAGTTGGCCTTAGCTAGGAGCATGAGCAGTTCATCCTGCAGTAACAGCAGAGAAGAAAATACCTGGGAGCAGATACAGGGTAGGAGGGAGAGTGAGGTAAAGGTGGTGGCAAGAGTACATGAGAGTTGTCTTCTGTTTCAAATTTATTATAAATAAGAAGCACAGTCATCAGCTGAGAGAAGGACAAGGAAGTTTTGAAGTTTTGAAGATTGAAGAGAGGAGAGAAGCTATGGACAGTCATTAGTTGAAGGAGAGATAGTGGGCTATGATCATGGAGGATAATTACTAAGCAGCATTAAAGGCCCAGTAAGTGATGGTGAATTTTCAGTAAAAACGCCAGCACGCCTCTGTGTTGCTCCCTGACCATGTTCAAAGACATGAGTGTAGCCATAAAAAAGTAGGGGGTTGATTTAAACCAGAGCTAAGGCCAAGTGAGTCTGATAAAGTGCAAAAGGGGAATGGGAACGGAGGGTATAGGCACGGCAACAATTCTCACTGGTCATATTTAAATTAGAAAGAGTGAAAAATTAAGACATAAACGGAGGTCAGGGACACTGAAAGGGTGTTAGGATCAGTGTCTTGGAAGTCCTGCTGAGGTTGCAGACTGATTGAGTTAGGGAACTCAAAGGTGTGAGCTGAAAAGACAGGATGCAATCGGTGACTAGGATGCCCGATATGAAGATACGCGACGACAGGACTGCAGTGATTTGCAATGACAATGCATGGGACTGAGTGGCTGAGGTGGGTGACGGGCAAAGAATTGACATCACTCAGTATTATGACTAAGGTAATATTAGAGAAAAGTATAAGCCAGGAGAAGTAACCTGGAGTTGGAAATGACTTATAATTCTTAAAGTGATTCCACCAAACCATTTCAAAGTTGCATTAAAAAAATGAGAATTTTTAATGGTGGTTCAATATAAGTACACAAAAAACTTAGTGGTTAAACACAACCTAAAATACTGGAAGTTAAAATAATTCTAAAATGGCTACAGACCCCTAGGTTCGTGAGTGTAGAAGCCTGGTACACGGATAGACTTATCAAGGAGTACCAATACTATACACTTTTCTAATGGTATGTGTGCGTATATGTGAATGTTTGTAAAATCCTGGGGGAAAGGGTTCTAAGAGGTCAATTTTTTAAGTGTCAGATCCAAAAAAAGATTAAACACCCTTTATTTTATTTAATACGTATCTTGAGCATGAAAACCATGAAGGAAATCATAAAGAAAAAATATCAGGATTAAACCACAGAAAAATTCAAACTTCTTTTGGTTGAACTATGTCAAGAAAATTAATGAACAGTGAAGAATATTTGCACAAATTATGACAAATGATTGTTATTCCTGATATAAAAATGGTCACAACAATTTTAAAGGCATATTACAGCCCTGGCTGGTGTGGCTCAGTGGACTGAGCGCTGGCCTGTAAACAGAAAGGTCGCTGAGCTGATTCCCAGTCAGGGTACATGCCTGGGTTGTGGGTCAGGTCCCCAGCTGGGGGCATATGAGAAGCAACTGATAGATGTTTTTCTCCCTCTCTTTCTCCCTCCCTTTCTCCTTTCCCTTCCCTCTAAAAGTAAGTAAAATCTTTTTTTTTTAAAGCAGGTTACAAACAGATAATAGGCAGAAAATAGGTAATAAAAAATTTCAATATTCAACCTCAACAGCAATCAAAGTTAATTTAAAATTTAAATAGCAAAATACCCTTTTGCCTACCAAATTGAGAAATACTTAAAAATAAATAAATCCTGAATGTTGAGAGTGCAGTGGTATAGCACTCACACAATATGTGAGTGGTAATTTGTAATATGTTTCAATTCCTTTTCAAGGAATCCACCTAAAGGAAATGATCAGGGGGATCACTTTGTACATTATACAAATGTCTAATAGAACACTGAGTGTCCACTTTAATTAATTTTTAAATTTTTTTAAAAAGGAAATAATCAAAACTTCAAAGCTTAGAGACAAAGTTTTACAATAAATTATTATGTCAAAACTTGAAAACAACCTATATGTCTAACAATAGGAACTTGGTTGAATAGATTTTTTAATAGTTATTTAATGAATTATTAAATCCATTTAGTAATATTAAATGACAGCAAAATTTTCTTCAGATGTGTATATTAAAGAAGGAAGTAAAACAAAATTATTTCTATATTGTGACCTTAATTCTTTAGAATAAATATTTAGTGTGGTTAACACAGTGAGCCCTATGAATCCATTAGCTGTGTAACCTAGACCCTCATTACATAATCTCACTAAGACTCATCTATAAAGCAAAGATGATCAGAGTAGGATGGTGCCTGTCACAAAGTAAGCTCTCAGTAAATGCAATCTGCTGGCAGCAGTACTGATATTGGTGAGGATCAGAAAAAGAAGACTAGAAGGAATCACAAGAGGTTAGAATGGCCATCTCTGAATGCTAAATAAGATCATGGGTGACATATATTCTTTTCAAACTCTTATATTTTTAAATACTCTAAGAGAACCATAAAACTATGTTAAATGAATTATAAAACATAAAGAGAATAACCATATCTCATATAATCTATTTTATGTCTTCAGTAAGCATTCACTTGTTGCAAAAGTTAAATAATGGAAGTATCCTTCCCATGAATATTAGTAAGTTAAGGTAAATAAACCTCACTTACAACATTCAAAATTCATTATCTTACTTACAGAGTCTCCAGTCTTTGCTGAGACAAAGTGGCTACTAAAACCATTTTCCTGGCAGAACCGTAAGTGTTTTTCAAGTTTTACTGTTCGCATATGCTCCAAATCAACTAGAAAGGTGAACAAAAACAGGAAGAAAAATTTCATATTAGAGTCGATCAATATACTTTAACATGTTCAAATTTGATTTATTTTCTAATATTATATCCCAGCTTAGATACCAGCTGCATAATGTGGGCAATTTCCTTAATTTCTTTATGCCTCAGTACCTAAATTTAAAAACCAAGACTAACAGATATACCTAGTGTTAGAGAATTAATCTATGTATAGTGCACAAGTGCTCAAGAAATGAAAGTTATCATTCTTATCTGTGTAGCCTCAGGCACACTGATGATACTCACAATATATATATACTTAGTATAATAAGTTTAAACATAGTGATGAATAGAAAGATACACTTACCCAAACATATTTGATTGAAACAGTTTGATTACTGTAATAATGATTAGTTCTGCCATTTTTATAAAAAATGATGTTCACACAAATATGTAATTTTCTGCTAAAATGTATCCACATTTCATAGTTTATTTAATTTATTTAAAGGCATGGTTTCATTTCACAAAGACACAGCTCAGCTGCTTTCCAAACCTAAGGATGCATGTGGAAAGTAAGGGGCAAGCATTTACTTCCTTGAATACCTGTAGGTGCTTTAAAGTAAAGCACAGTATTCATATCCAATACCGGTTTTATCCAGCACAGTCTATTTTTTCAAATGTGATCTTTTATTGAACAGTTTCTCTTTTTATAACACTAGAAACCCTATAAGGGTGTTGACTCAATGCCGTCAAATTATAAGGCAAATATATTCACAGGATTTAAGGACAACTAGGCTCTTTGAGTCAATATAGGGGGAAAAAAGTTCAACTGATTTCCTGAGGAAGGGACCCAACTGACTTGTAAAAACTTGTAAATTTGCAAATCTAGTAAGCCTACATAATAGTGTCAATTGATTATCAACTAAAAAGTGCTCTCGTTTTACATAAAAGGTTTTATTTAAAATTATATTGAAGGTCTTTAGCTTGTAAGCTCAAGAGATCTTTCTCTAGGAGATTTTTTACTTAGTGAAGGGATTTCAGAGTCCCATTTTTATTGCTTAGCTTGAATAATATGGAGCTTTTTTTCTTTTCTGGCCACAAGTTGCCGTTTCTTAAACATCACTGACACCTTATTTACAAGAACAGGCCAAAAAACGTCCAGATACCATAGGCATCAATAAGTAGAAGGCTAACATACTAAGTTATTAGCACTGACATACATACATCTAGGTTATCATAATATTAAAGCTAAAATCTTTCCTAATTTAACAAGAATAAGAACAAGTCTTGTCACTAGGAAAAGTCCCCAATGAAATCACTGTCCAATTTTTTTTAATGAAGTCTGTCATTTAGTATGTGTATCTGTCTTTTTCAAATGGAACAGTGTATCATTGTTCAATTTTTTTCTTTCTCTTTTTTTCTTCTCCCCCTCTGCCAACCCCACAACTCCTGAACTACCACCTAAGTTTATCTATAACACTGGGGGATTTACTGTCCAAGCAAAAGGTTTTTTCCTAATAAAACTAGTAATAAAAGACTAGTATGTCACTGATCAATTTGGGGGTCAAAGCATTTACTGGACAAACACGTATTGAGTACCTATTACATACCAAGTACTGTGCTAGATACAAAGAACCCAAAGATGAAAAAGATACAATCCAGGTCCTCAAAAAATCATCACGAATATAAACATCAATGACAATTAAAGATACAAAAATTATTTTAAATAACTGAGATTCTGACAAACATGAAAGCAGAAATGAAAAGGTCCTCACAGAACTTCAAAGTTTTTTCCTGTTGTGTTAGAATTTAGTGGGCAACATTTAAGAGGGCTCAGTTACTAGAGTATTTCATTCTAAATAATCCAGAAATATAAATTCTGAAGATACAGTATAGTTAGAGTGAGACACCAGTAAAATCTTTCTTTTCTTCCATTTTTATTTTTTTGAGCATTCTTAAAATGGCCATCCGGTACCTACCTATCTTACATGTGATAACATTCTCACTGTTAGGACTTCCTTGATATCCTTCAGTGAACCACATCATTCTTCTATGTGACATCGCTGGGAAAAAATATATATCTATATCTATATCTATATCTATATCTATCTATCTATCTATCTATCTATATATATATATATATATATATATACACACACACATATATAATTTTATATTCCTTGCCCAAGGACATTTTCTCATGGCTTATACAGAGAGGAAGGAAGAGAGAAAAGCATCGGTGTGAGAGAGAAGCATCGACTGGTCACCTCCTACAGCACTCAGACCGGAGATAGTTCGTACCCTGACCAGGGATCAAACCCACACCTTAGGTATGGACCAGGAATGGAACCCGTGACCTTTCAGTTGTAGGATTACGCTCCGGTCAACTCAGCCATACCAGCCAGGGCCTAGGTGTTATATTTTATTTTACAAAGTAGAATTATAATTTCCTAATAATAATAATAGTAATAATAATTGCTCATTTTCCAAATATTCAGACAAACAGCCATGAAAATGAAATTTAAAATGCTATCAACTAAAGACAACTATTGTTAACATGTGGGGTATATCCTTCCAATGTCTAAGCAATTGAAGGACAAAGACACTGATATTGTACATTTGCCATTTCATTTACCTCAACCATACTATTGGGTTGACTGGAAAGTACATATGGTTTTTTCTGTAAAATAAATGACACATTTTTCAATCACTTTATTGATTTGGGTAATCTGAGCATCATCCAATGAGAAATCTCCAGCACAGAATTTCACAAACCACTTTTGACACATTTTATCAGCCACAGCACCGTCTCCATACACTGCACAAATCTTTATATGCATTTCACTTGTGTTCTTGCCTTTTTTGAAATAATAAAGCATAATATCGGAAAATGTGGCATATTTTCTTCCATCTTCAATATTAAAATGGCTGCACAAAACTTCATCAATTTTGTTAACTTTTTTAAAAAAGTATGCTGATAGGACAGCTGTCACAACACATTCTAACAACATTGTTTCAAATCAAGTTAAAGACAACTACGTGCTACTAGAGACATCTTCTGGAAAAAAACAGACAAACTTTGTGGCCAATCCATACATCCTGTTTAACCATGCACTTAACAATGTCAACAGATAACCACTTTACTGATCATCTATTCATTCATTCAACAAATATTTGAGCATCAGGCACTGACCTGGATGCTGCATACATAACAATGAGCTTATGTCATAATGAAGAAAAAAAGACCAACAAGTAAAATACATAGTATGGCAAATGCTGACAGATCTTATGAAGAAAAATAAAGGGTACCTGAGAGGCAGTACTCTTTTAAATAGGCAGGTGAAAAACCTTAGAAAGGCTAAGGAGCAAGAAGACCTGGGGGAAAGCCCTCCAAGCAGAGGGAACTGCAAAGGCCCTAAAGAAAGATTATTTTTAGCAGATTCAAGGAAAAGCCAGGAGGCCACAGTGCTGAAATGAGTTCAAAAGAGAGGAAAACAGTGGGAAAGGGACTGAAAAGCCAGGGCCAGATCATGTGGAGTGTGCAGGCCACTCTAAGAGAGATGGGAAGTTACTGGAGGGTCGTGACAAAAAAACAAAAGTTATAATCTGACTCACATTTTAAAAGGTTCTGAGCTCTTTATTGAGAATAAACTACAGAGGGACAAATGTAAAGCAGAGAAGACACTGAGGGACCTATAATCTAAGAAAGAGAGGGTGGTAATTAGGACAAGAGTGGTAAGCAACTGAGATAGTAAAAAGTGGGTCAGATTCTAAAATACTTTTGGAATAAAAAGTAAATAGGATTTGTGTCCTGGCAGGTGTGGCTCAGTGGATTGAGCACCAGACTGAGAATCAAAGGGTTTGCTCCAGACTCACTTTACTTAGGTTCATGAGTGCATAGAGATTTGCATTTAAGTAGAGCTAAGGTTTTCCCAACCTTGTACAATATGTGAAAAGAAAAACAGGTAAGTTGAAGGGAGTAACTGCAATGTAATGATTACATTTGTGAAACAGGGAGTATAAGTTGATTGAGAAGAGGGTGGAGGAAAATGAAAAATTGGTAAATCAATTGATTTTAAGGTCTTACATGGATTTTCAAATTATCGAAGTTGTGTTACTAAAGGAAGTGAGCTGGAAAGATAACAGAAACTGGGGTGCATGAAATTGGTATTATAAAGAGGGTACAGACACTGATACCAACTCGATCTTCAGAATAATTATGTCTGTGTAGATGTGTGTGGGGGGGCAACATGACTGGAAGTACAGAATTCAGTGAACTGAGAGACCAAGGTATTAGAATAATCTGTATTAATATTGAAATTACTAAGAATTATGACAGACTATTATCAGAATGCCTGTGACCAAGGAGCCAAAATCTTCAAGGAATTCAAGGAAATGATGTGAGTGTTGACTAACAAATGTAAGTGGCAGGAGGTATGACCATATGGCTTGATAATCAAATCTAAGGGCTCTTAAGGAAGATGAAGACTGATCTGAGAAGAACACCAAGGAACAAGAAGGTCACCTCTCCCACCTTCAGTCCTGATAAGGTGTAGATAGGGGGGAAAAAAACAACACTTCAAAGGGCTTCAGGAGAAGGCAGCCCTGTCCTTAGGGGGAGACCAAGAGACAGAACAAGCACTTTAAAAACTTCTGTTTGAGGAAGATGTTAAGAATACAGGAATTTTATTGGTATCTTTTTGTAAGCTAGTGCAGACCCAGTAGAAGTGCCTCAGAAGTTAAGAAAGAACAGAAGCTGGTGCTACTGACCACTGGCCTTGCTTTTAAGGCCACTGGTCAGTCACTTAAACCACAGGACCTGGTTTAAGTCACTCTGAGCCTTGCTTTTTTTGCATGTGAAATCAGAATGAGGCTTCACCTATCTACCAAGATTGATATTCTAAGTCTAGTTGGTGTCTCTTCAAGGAAGAAAGAATAAAATAAATAAACTAAGCAGAAAGAATATCAGCTTTGGTGATGATCGCTTAAAGAATTTAATTTTTTTCTGAAATTTTAATGAAAAGAATAAAGATATACAAACTTTAAATGCTCATTATAAAAAGGGGAATTATATACCCGGTAATTACTTATTAGTACTTTAAAATATTCATTAATAACAATAAACCATAAAACTGAGCCCATAAGATTATGAAATAAGATATACCTTGTCTTAGCACTGATTTTATAAAGTCCTTCACAAAGTACTTGCAGCTGTATATACAAATTGTGAAATTACATATTTAAAAATGATCCATCATGATTAGCCAAAACATGGCAAGTAAAATACCTTTAATAATTTATTAAATTTGATTTACATGTGCTTAAAATTATGTCTATATTTTGACTTCTAAAACACACTCATGCTAATTAGGTAAGTCTATGACAACTTTTCTTTCTTAAATTTTACTTTCAATTACAGTTTGCATTTAACATTATTTTGTATCAGTTTCAGGTGTACAGCACAGTGATTAGACAATCACATACCTTACAAAGTGTTCCTCCCAATATTTCAGGTGCCCACCTGGCACCACTCTATTCGCTGTGCTTTATTTCACATCCCTGTCATGAGTTTGTAACTACCAGTTAGTACCTCTAAATCCCATCACCTTTTTCACCCGGCCCCCAAACCCCTCTCCCTTCTGACAACCATTGGTCTGTTCTCTGTACCTATGAATTTGTTTGTTTTGTTTGTTTAATCCTCTTCTTTAGATTCCACATATAAGTGAAATCACACAGTATTTGTCTTTCTCTCTGGCTTATTTCACTTCGCATAATACCTTCCAGGTCCATTCATGCTGTCTCAAATGGTTAAGATTTCATTCTTTCCATAGCCAAGTATGTCGAATATGTACCACTATTTTCTTACCCACTCACCTACTGATATGCCCTTGAGCAGCTTCCATATCTTGGCTATTGTTAATAATGCTGCAATGAATATAAGGATGCATATATCCTTTCAAACTAGTGTTTTGGGTTTCTTCACCCTGAAGTGGAATTGCTGGGTCATAAGGCAGTTCCATTTTTAATTTTTTGAGGAACCTCCACACTGTTTTCCACAGTGGTTGCACCAGTCTGCATTCCCACCAATGGTGAGTAAGGGTTCCCTTTTCTCCACATCCTTGCCAGTACTTTTTTGTTGATTTACTGATGACAGCCATTCTGACAGGTGTAAGATGATATCTCACTGTGGTTTTAATTTGCATTTCTCTGGTGATTAGTGATGTTGATCATCTTTTCCTGTGTCTACTGGCCATCTGTATGTCCACTCTGGAGAAGTGTCTATGCCCATTTTTTAATTGGATTGTTTTTTGGTGTTGAGTTGTCTGAGTTATTTACAAATTTTGGATATTGACCCTTATATCAATGTGTCATTGGTGAATATCTTCTCCCATTCAGTAAGTTAGTTGTAAGTTAGTTGTCTTTTCATTTTCTTGATGGTTTCCTGTGACAACTTCTCTTTTTAAGACCTATTCGCTTACTGGCATTCAGACACCCTTATTCAGGATCTTCATTGCATCTATCTATAGGATTTCTAATATAATGAACAGAATCATTTTAAAAAACACAGTACCAACTGTAATGATAGTTTGAAAAATAGATATATCAAATGAATAATAATAATCAGGGCTACTGATCAGAGTGATATAAAATTTTAAGTAAACTTTAAAGTTCTTAAAAATATTACAATACCTATATTACTTTTTATAATGGCCTGAGACTTTGTAATATTCCTATCTTCCTAAATACTCGTTTTTCAACATGCTATAAGAACATATTATATAATGAATATGATTTTTTATTCATACCAGAATGTATTACTTCATGTTTTTTAAAAAAAGTAAAAAGTATTATATGATGCTAATTCATTCTACTGTTGTCTATTCCCTGTCAGTGGAAGGACATATTAAAAGTATAAACTGTTTTTGCTCCCCAGTTCACATATGATGTCAGAAATAGAATACTCTTAGTGAAACAACTGTAAAATATGTCACTATCTAACTTAAAGAAGTAGAAACAAAATTCAAATAGAGCACTCACACAGGTTTTTCACAGTAATTTTTAGGTTATCAAGGAAACATCTAGAGTGTTGATCTGGTTATACTCAATTCAAACAAACTACTTGTCACATTAACTACCTCCAGGAAGTTACTCCAAACACAAAATAAACTGTTTATGCTCCTACTCAGATAGATAACATGACAGATTGTTATTAGTTGAAGACAGATGAAATACATTAATTTGATTGTGAGCATGTGTTTAATTTTACCCTGCCATGTACACTCTGTAATGCTGTCCTTCTATCGTGACATAGTAAATCATACTGTATTACAAGAATTGGTAATGCAAGAAAATAAAAAACTTGAAGAACCTGACTTCAGCTTTGTACATTCTTGAACCAGCCTTCTTTAAAAAATGTAACTGCCTGAAAACCACTGGGCTCCACAAAGAGAAAAAGGAAAAAGGGGTGTCATCAAACAACTTGAATTCTAGTACATATGTTAAAACCTTTACACAGTTTAACACTTCTTGCATACCAGTTTTTATATCTTTGTGAAATGTTTCTTCTTTCCTTTTCCCACTTTCTACTGTTTTAAGTGTTTATATTAAATACAGGGTAAGGACATTTGCCATATTTGTCCTGAACCTTCCCCTCAGGTCAGAATTTTCCTTTAAATATTCAGGATATGTTAGAGACACAGAAATTAAGATTTTATAAAATCAAACACACTGAAATACTACGCTCATTATTGTTTAGCTTTCTGTATTTGGTTCTTTTGTCACATGCAGCAAAAAACAAAAATGTGCATAGTACAACAGCCATTTACAAAGTATTTGCTGAATTAAAAAAATATTCTTAGGTCCTTAGTCAAAGCACAAAGTATCAACTGTGTCTAAAATAATATATATTCCTTCACTTCATAGGCATATAATACAGGACTAAAAGTTAATTAACTAAAGTCTCACATGATGGTAAGAATATCATAAACATGTATTGAGCAAAAGCAGCAAGACACCAAGAAATTTACATAAATGCTAGCATTCACATGAAAATTAAAATGACACATTAAATATTACTTAGTGAAGTGTACAGAAATAATGAAACTAAAAAAAAAACAGCAAGGAAAAGATCAGGACAAAAGGTAACATTTAACCTCTAAAGGTTGAGAAAGGATTAATAAAGGTACCTGGTAGGCAGGCCTCTTGGGTGCTTGACAGTGTTCTATTTCAAGGAATAGCTATTCTTTAAAGCACACATATATTTTACATACTCTTCTGTATTATATGCCAATATATTTAAAAATACCTATTAAAATTATAATAATAATTTGGCAGCCCTCTTCCAATCTACTTTTTTCATATCATCATAAAGAAGGGTCACCATTACAAAAATATTCATGGTTTTCATAATTTTCCCCAAGGATCTCTATTAATCATTTAATTATCAAATTATATTCTTTTGAACTATTTATATATGTCCTGAACCTTGTAGATTTTCTCTTCAATTTATTTATCACCTGACTCTGCCAGATCCTCCTTTGCTAATTACTTTGCTTCTAGTAATTTTCCAACAATTTTATAGATTCTCCATAATTCTACAAAATTTGCCTAATCATTTTGCATTGTATTTCTACTGAATAGTCATATATAGCCACAAACTGACCTATAAAGATTCTGAAGCAATCATGATAAATAGCTAACTCTATAGAGTTACCAGAAAATACCAAAACAGGCAAGTAACAAGAGGACAGGGAGGAGAGTATGTAAGGAATCATATCATTTCCTCAATTTATTTAGCTATCATTAATTAGATTATGTAAATTCCCTCTGATCATGTATAATAGATAACTATTTCTCCTCTAAATTCAGGCTGAAATGAAATAAATGGTTTAAATGAGGGCCATAGAGTAAGTAAATCTTTCTACATTTGCAGTACTATAACTTTCTATGCTTTCTATAACATTTGTGTCTAAATCCTAAAGATTAGCATTTTCTCACATGCCAAAAGTATAAAAGGACTGGAAAACTAATAAACTGCTTTTATTTATCTTAAATCATGTTTGGGGTGGGTTTTGTTCATAGAAATTCTTTTTTTTAATTATTCTATTTCTAAAGATAGATACTTTTCTATCTTTAGAAAGAATGATGAAAGGGGGAAGGAAGAAGAAGGGAGAGACATGGATTTGTTGTTCCGCTTATTTATACATTAATTGGTTGATCCTTTTTTTTCATTTTTTATTTATTTTCAGAGAGGGGGAGGGAGGAAGAGAGGGAGAGAAACATCAGTGTGTGAATGTGTTGAGAGCGCTCCCCTACTGGAGCTCCCAGGCACGTGCGCTGACTGGGAATCAAACCAGCATCCTTTGGTTCACAGGCTGGCACTCAATCAACTGAGCTACACCAGCCAGGGCTAACTGGTTGATTCTTATATGAGCCCCAACCAGGGATTAGACCTTCAAGCTTGGTGTATCAAGATGATGCTCTAACCAACTGAGCTACTCAGCCAAGGTCATAGAAATTCTTATTAATTTCATATTGGCATAATACTGTATAGGTTTATTTGCAATATTCTGCATGACAGATACAACAAGATCCAAGTACATGTATGCCTTTCATACCTAAACTTGCATGGAAAAAAATGTATTTGTCTTGTTTAGACACCAGCATATCCTGGGATTTGACAAAGAACAGAAGCTATAGTAAGAATTGCCTCAAAAGGCAATTATATTTTGGCTATTTAATTCTTCTTTATAGTTTCATCTACTTTCCAGTTGCCCACAATGATATATATATGAAGAAGGGAAAAACAGAACGTGATTTAAAATAACAACAAGTAAATAGTAAAGAGAAAACTGGAGAAATATCTGTTCTGCCTTCAGGACAAGATGGCAGTGTGGGTAAATGTGGTACTCACATCTTCCCACAATCATGTCAAAAATACAACTAAACAACAGAATAACAATCATTCAGAATCTCCTAGGATCTAGCTGAATGGAAGTCCTACAACTAGGGATTCAAGAAGCCACTTCAAGACTGATAAGAGGGGCAGAGATGCTGACTGGGCTGTTCTCATACCCACACACAGCAGACGATCAGGAGGGATGCCCTGGTCAGATGGCTCAGTTGGCTGGAGCATCTTCCAGTACACCAAAGGGTTGTGGGTTCAATTCTCAGTCAGGGCACTCACTTAGGTTGTGGGTTTCGATCCTCAGTTGGGGCACATATGGGTGGCAACCAATCAGTGTTACTCCCTTACATCAATACTCTCTCTCTCAACTCCTCTCTAAGATTAAAACACAAATCCTCAGATGACAATTTTAAAAATCAGTAGGGACATCTCGACTGTGGAGGAGACACACAGCTGTATGCGTGGGCATATATGCAGGTGTACACACTCCCCTCGAGGAGCAAGGGGTCCCAGCCCTATGCCAAGCCCCTCAGCACAGGGTTCCAGTGCTGGAAAGAGATATTCCCATAAATTCTGGCTGTAAAAAACCAGCAGAAATTGTGGGTTAAATTACACAAAAAGCTGTTGGGAGTCCCAGGCAGTTCCTCTTAAAGGGCTTGGGTACAGACTTACTCAGACTCACTCTGAGTTCCAGTGACTCGAAAGGCACCAGTGACACATGGGGAAGCAATGAAGTGCCTGGCATGAAGATGAGTGACAGAGTAGCAGCTTTCTCCCAGACAGAAGTGCTGGCAGAGGCTGTCGTTCCTTTTCTGAGCTGTCTCCTGACACAGCTGGTATGCAGGCTCCATATCGGCTCCTCCATCAACCTGGCTATTGCTGTTTGCTCAACCCTGATGATTCCCTGAGACCCTGCCCCACGAAATTTCAGGCCCACCAAAGCTGTTTCATTTTCCATATGAACGTCCTTTCTTAGCTTATGCTTCAAACTTTCCTAAAATCTCTCAAACAAGCAGCATCTGGCCTCAGTGTGCCCCATACCTCTTACTAAGTGGCCCCAGGCACAGCACTAGTAGTAACTGGGCCTGGTTCATAGCTTGGCCTTGCACGGGCACCTCCAAGCCCAGCACAGGTAGTAGCCATTTGCAGACGGCTTTGTAGCTCATGCCAGGTGGCCCTGGGAAGAACACAGGCAATGGCTGACCTTGGTCTGCACCTCCCAGGAAGTCTCATAGCCAGCACATCCAGTGGACAGCTTCAGACCACATCAAAGCACCATTCAACCACCTTCATACTGACACACTCAAGGGGCAGACTCAGAGGGCACCAGAGCCCTATGAAATAAGTACTGGTCCACAGGACTTACAGCTGACCCTCCATAGTGGTTTCAGCCAGTCCCTGAAGCTCATCAGCTTGGAGTAAATCCCTTACTGACATGCGAAAAGCAATCAATGCTGAACTACAACAGGAAGGTATATACAACCCACATGGGAGGGGGGACACACCTGGACTATCCAGCTTGGGTCAATGGGGAGGCTGTGCCACTGGACACCATGGGACACCTACTACATAAGGCCACTCTACCAAGCCCAGGAAATATAGCACCTCTACTTAATACACAGACGCCAAAGTGAGGAGACAAAACAACATGGCTCAAATGAAAAAAAAGAGAAAAAAACTCCATGAAAAGAACTTAACAAAATGAAGACAAGCAATGTACTAGGTGCAGAGTTCAAAGCACTGGTTATAAAGATGCTCAATGAACCTAGGGTAAGAGTAGATGAACTTAGAACTTCAGCGGCATAAAAAGGGACAAGAAAACCATAAAAAAGAACCAGTCAGAAATGAAGGATAGACTAACTGAAATGAATAATTCATAGGTAATCAACAGTAGAGCAGATGAAACCTAGAATCAAAACAGTAATTTGGAATATAAGGAAGCAAAAAATGTCCAATCAGAACAACAAAAAGAAAAAAGAATTAAAAAAATTGAGAACAGTGTAAGAAGCCTCTGGAAAACTTCAAGCTTACCAACATTCACATCACAGGGGTTCCAGAAGGAGAAGAGAGAGCAATTTAAAACCTATTCAAAAAGAAATAATGATGGAAAACTTCACTAACCTGGTAAAGGAAGTAGGCATACAAATCCAGGAAGCACAGAGGGTCCCAAACAAGATGACCCACAGAAGCCCACATCAAGACATTCATAATTAAAATGCAAAAGTTCAAGACGCAGAGAAAATCTTAAAAGCAGCAAGTGAAAAGCAGTTAAGTTACCTGAAAGGAAGCTCCCATAAGATGGTCAGCTGACTTCTCAACAGAAACTTTGCAGGCCAGAAGAGAGTGGATAGAAATATTCAAAGTGATGAAAAGCAAGGACCTACAATCAAGATTATTCTACCTAGAAAAACTATCATTTAGAATTGAAGGACATAAAAAGCTAAAGGAGTTTCACTACCATCAAATCAGTATTACACGAAATGTTAAAGGATCTTCTTCAAGAAGAAAAAAAAAGATAAAAAATATGAACAATAAAGTGGCAATAAATACGTATCTATTAACAATTGAATCTAAAAAAGAAAATAAACAAGCAGAACAGAAAAAAGAAAACTATTCAATAACAATAAAATAAAATAGCAATAAAATTCAACAGCAATAAGAACAGCTAACATTTATACAGTGCCATACTGTTTTATAAGCACTTCACATATATTAAATAATTTAACCCCCACCACAACCATCATGTAAACATAACAAATGAGGTACAGAGAGGGTAAACAACTTATATAAAAACATACATCTAGCAAGGAGTGAAGGCAGAGCTCAGCACCTGGCACTCCTGCTCCAGAGTCTGCATTCTTAATTCTCACATAGCTTTCTTTCCAAACATGTAGATTGTCTTCTTAACACAGCTCTTTTTCATCCATGTAATCCTAAGTAGAACAGTTCACCAACTTTCAGCACCATATACTATACCTTTGTATTTATACCTTTTCTTCAACTGATGAATAGTGGAATTAATTCCAATTGTTCACTATCACCAACGATGAAGCACCACAACCGTTCTTAGTTCATGTCACCTGACACATATGAGGTATGTTAGCAGTCTAAGATATGTAGCAGTTCAAAATGTTCAGAATGAGGACAAATTATTTTCCAAGTGGTTGTAGCAATTTATTAACCATTCCAGAATGAATATGAATTGCTGTAGATTCACGTTATGTCTCTATCACTTATAATTCTTATGCTTCTTGATTGGTACCTTATCACTTACTTGTGCTCTTGCTTTGCATTTCCTTGATTAGTGATGAGACTGCACTTATTTTCAAAAGTCTTTGGGCCATTTTTATTTTCTTCTCTAAAATCCCTATTTATGTTTTATATCCATTTTTCTAGTGAGTTTTTTTCTTATAGATTTGCATTTTGTCAGTGTATCTTCTCCCATTTTAAGGCTTTACTTTTTTAATTCTTTAATTTGCCTCTTGATGGAAACAAACATGTTAATCTTACATGGTCAATATATCAAACACTTAAGTGTAACAACTGCATCCTGCTTAAGAAATCCTTTCACACACACAAGATAGAAAATAGGTTCTTTGAATTTTTTTTTTTTCCTTAACAGTGTGCCCTTAATGTTTCAATCTTGACTCCATTTGGAAGAGATTTTTGTGTATGGGGGTAGTACAGGGATACACTGTCTTTTTCTCCATAAAAATAAACAACTGTCCATGACTACTTAACATTTTCTTCTTTCTGAAGCTCTTCAATTCCACTTCTATTATAACATCAAAGTTCCATTTATGTCAGAATTTGTTTCAAGAATTTCTCTTCTGTTTTCTTCAGTGAATTCCACAATTGCCTTTAGTACAAGCTATTTATAAAAAGTCTTGATCACTGGAATGGCAAATGATTCTCACCTTGTAATTCATGATCAGATTGACTATTCTTGGCCCTTTACCTTTCCATATACATTTTAGATTCAGTTTGTTTAAACACCATACATATAAATACTGCCAGGTTTTGATTGACATGCTGAATTGATCAATCAATTTGAGAAGAAGTGACATCTTTATAAGATTGAGTCTTTGTGTTCTTGAATACTGGTGTATTTGTTTTAGTTGGTTATTGCATTCAGTCTTGTATTTATGCCTTATGTTAAAATTGTATCATTTTCTCAATATAGGTATTTTCTTTTTTTTTTTTTTAAAGATTTTATTTTTATTTATTTATCTTTAGAGAGGAAGGAGAGAGGGAGAGAAACATCAATGTGTGGTTGCCTCTAGTGCATCCCCTGCAGGGAACTGGCCTGCAGGGAACCTGCCTGCAACCCAGGCATGTGCCCTGATTGGGAATCGAACCGTGATCTTCTGGTTCACAGGTTCGTGCTCAATCCACTGAGCTACACCAGCCAGGGCTCAATATAGGTATTTTCAATGTAGCTAATCATATCTTCTGGAAACTTGGTTCTTTTATTTCTTCCTTTTTATTCTGTATGTCTTATATATCTTTTTCTTACTGTTTTACAATAGCTAGAACCTCAAGAATGATGCTGAAGATAGGTATGGTGAGAGTGAATATCCCTGCCTTGGACCTGAAGCATTCACTCTTTCACTACTAAATATGATATTACTTATAGGTATTTCAGAGAAGCCATTCATCTGGTTGAGTTCTCATTTGTAATTTGCTAAGAGGTTGGGTTTTTTTTACCATGAAGAATGTTGAATTTCATCAAATGCTTTTTGTGCGTCTATTGAAATCACATGACTTCTCTTCTTTAGCCTACTGAACACTCAACTATACCACTGCAGTGAAAAAGTAGCAACAGACAAGATGTAAACAGATAAGTACGGCTTTGGTTCCAATAAAACTTTATAGACACTAAAATTTTATTTTCATATAATTTCCAGGTATCATGAGTTATCCTTCTTTTGATTCTCCCCAAACAATTTAAAACTGCAACGCCCATTCTTAGATAGCAGGACACACAACAAGAAACCACAGCCAATAGTTTGCTGACCCCTGCTCTACACTACCATTCAAATCACTCTGCTGCTTAAAAACCTGTGGTGGCTTTCTATATAGATCTCAGTAGAAAATGCGGATTCCTTAAGGCATTGTTCCTGATTCTCAACACTTCCTGCCTTGTACCCTATACTTCAGCTGCGAAAAACCTTATAAATTTCCCTCACATTTCAGACTATTTCCTAGCTTCCATGGATTTATTCATTCTTTTACTTTTTCCTGGACTGCTCTTTCTTGCCATTCTCTGTATGCGAATTCCTACGTACCCCTTTAGGTTCTGTTCTGAGTATTTACTTCTGCGATACAGTTCCCCTTTACATCACTCCAGAACACTATCATGTCCCTCCTACCATTGTGTTTGGTACGACAAAGGCATGAATGAACAAATGGATGAATACCGTACTTTAATACAAAGAGAAACGTGAATGTGTACAGCCAATGTTTACAGTAATAACAAAATCAAATTCTAGCGCATAATTCTGTTTTTATGGCCATCAAAACACATGTAAGCCCTGGATGGAGCTGCTTAGTTGGTTAGAGCGTAGTCCCATAAACTGAAAGGTCACAGGTTCCATTCTGCTCATGGCACATTTCTGGGTTATATGGGTTCAGTCCCTGGTCGGGGCAAGAGGCAACCAATCAATATTTCTCACATCCATGTTTCTCTCCCTCTCTTCCCTTCTCTAAAATCAATAAGCATGTCTTTGGGTGAAAGGGTTTTTTTTAAATGCATTTTTACCAAACTGATTTTTGAAATTTTTTTAAAATCTCATAAAACAAAGCATTTTCATAATTATAAAATATCCTCTAGACTTTAATATTAAACTGTAATATAACAAACTGAGTAGATGGTGCCTACTCAATATGTCAAGAAGCCAAGAAATAAATAGCAAGACAACTGTCAAAAGAATGCTTCCCCTAGAATAATAATGGATCCACTTAAAGAACAGGCACAAGTATATAATTCCTAACAGAAAACCTTTGAGAGAAGAAAACTTCATTACTGAACTTCAGACTTAAATGTAAATTTTAATCAATTTTTACCAGTGCTTATTAAAATACAGAATAGTGACCAGTAATCTCTAATGCTTAAAGAGAGAGAGACCCTGAAAAGGGAACTCACTTGCAAACCTAGAAAACATTCATCTCCACTTACAAAGAATTTAGTTCACAGTCCCAGTACATTAGCATATCAAATTATAACTCTATGGATATAAATTGCAGTGTTGAGGGGAAAGTTGGGATAAAGAAGGAAATAAAATTATACAACCATCTTCGGTGCTCAGTTTTAAACCATAAATACTTTTTTACAGCAGCTACAATAAACAAAATTCGGTTGATAAGTTTTAACAACACTAACTAGTTTTTTGTTTGTTTTCAAATACTTGTCATTCTGTCTTGTTTTTGTTAAAGTGAACTGACCACTCTATACTTTTTGATAATCCCAAACTACAGAAAAATCTAAAATAGATTTAATAACCATTCCTGACAAAATTTTTAAAACTCCTAAAAATGTGAATACACATTTAGGTATTCATTTACAAAAGACCCACTTTTCTTATATAAGAAAATCTCTGTCTCCTAATGAAAATGTAAACCCGTACTTGAAAAGTAAATAGCTTGTGTTGGAAGATTAACTGAAAATTTTCTGGCTTAAAAGAAAACAAATGCACATAGCCAAAATCCCAAATCTAAGAATATCTGACTTAAAACAAGTAGTCTTTCTTTTACTAGGGTGTGTTACTAAATGATACACATTAACTTTAAAATGCATTCAAATACTACTCCTAATTCAAAATTAAACCTCAGAATAAATGTCATGGGTGCAATATGTTCTATAAAACTAAAACAATAAACACGAGTTTACACCCAAAAGAGGCAAAAGAAAGCTATTGGTCTATATGAAATATATTGCAAGTTCAAGAGACTACAGAAAATCCACTCAAAAACTATAGTTCTTCCATAGAAAACTGTTCTTATGTTAATGAATCACCTGATTCTGAGACTGTCAAAAACTAGACTTTTATTGACTACTCCAAGAAAAAAAACTCTTAATCAGAAAAATTGACACCCTGCCTTCCCATTATATGTCAAAATACAATCAGAATTTACAGATAAAATTCTGATATTTCTTAATGAGTATTATAATTATGAGGGAGTAATGGAAACAGAAATTACTAAACGGATTCCACTTCTTTTGCTTTTATTTACTTATTTTAGAAAGCGGGGAGGGAGGGAGGAAGACAGGGAAGGAAATACGGACGTGAGAGAGAAACACTGATCTAATGCCACTAGTACATGCGCCAACCAGGGACTGAACCAGCAACCTAGGCATGTGCCCTGACCAGGACTCGAGCCCAAGACCTTTAGCTTTGTGGGACCAATGCCCAACCCACTGAGCCATGTCTGTAAGGAAGATTCCCCTTCTTTTAGAATACTCACTATGTGAAGAACAGATGAAGACTATACTATGAATATGTAGAATGAATGAGCATAATAGCTTTTCAGGTTAGGGCACTAAACAAGAATTTTCTATTCTTTCTTTTAATAGGCAAATCTATCACTTTCCCAACTGACTGGGATCTATTATGCATTAAAGTTTTACTCCTGGTTCATATTTCCCTCTTTATTATATGTTATAAAAGTCATTTTTTAAATTCAGAAATAATCACAAAGTAATCATCAAAAATGAAAAAATGAGTTGACTATTGGGAATCCAATCAACAGAAATTTTAAGTAGCTCTCCAAAACAAAGCTTCAAAAGAAAAAGTCTGAATAACAAGAAAAAATATGTAGGCTAAAAAACTTAAGGAAATAAACCAGCCCTGATGGGTTTGTCTCAGTGGATTGAGCACTGGCCTGTGAACCAAAGGGTTGCCAGCTCAATTCCCAGTCAGGGCACATGCCTGGGTTGCAGGCATGCAAGAGGCAACCATACATTGATATTTCTCTACCTCTCTTTCTCCCTCCCTTCCCCTCTGTCTAAAAATAAATAAATAAAGTCTTTTAAAAAATCATGTGTGGAAAAAGATAGAATAAATACATATACATATTAATAAATAGTTGGTTCTCTGAGGTAGAACTATGAGGTTATTTTTCTTCATAGATTTCTGCATTTTTCCAATTTTTCTAAATTGAATATGTAGGAAGAAAAAACATTCAGAAAAGAAGAAAAAAGAATTTTAAAAAAATGAGGGTAGAATAAGAAGCCTCTGGGAGGCTCAATGTTGGTACATCTCCAAACGTACCAACATCAGAATCATGGGGATGCCAGGAGAAAAGGGAGAGCAAGAAACTGAAAACTTTTTTGAAAAAAATAATGACAGAAAACTTCCTAATTTGGTGAAGGATATAGACATACAAGTCCAGGAAGCACAGAAAGTCCCCAACGACTGGACCCAAAGAAGACCACACCAAGTCATATCACAATTAAAATGCCAAAGGTTAAAAATAAAGAGAGACTCTTAAAAGCAGCAAAAGAAAAGCAGAAGAGTTAGCTACAGAGGAGCTCCCTGTCAGCTGATTTCTTAAAAGAGGCTTTATAGGCTTGAAGGGAAAGGCAAGAAGTATTCAGTGATGAAAAGCAAGGATCTACAACCTAGATTACTCTGTCCAGAAAAGTTATCTATCATTTAGAATTGAAGGGCAGATAAGGTGCTTCCCAGACAAGATAAAGCTAAAGGAGTTGATCATTACCAAGCTATTATTTTATGAAATGTTAAAGGGACTTATTTAAGAAAAAGAAAATCAAAACTATGAATATTAAAATGGCAACTAATTCACAACTATCAACAACTGAATTAAAAAAAAAAAAACCGCCCTGGCTAGTGTAGCTCAGTGGATTGAGCACAGGCCTGCAAACCAAAGGACTGAGGTTCGATTCCCAGTCAGGGCACATGCCTGGGTTGCAGGCCAGTTCCTGACAGGGGCTGCACAAGAGGCAACCATACATTGATATTTCTCTCCCTCTCTCCTTCCCTTCCCCTCTAAAGATAAATAAATAATAATTTTTTAAATCTTTTAAAAAACTATTAAAAAAAAACAAACCAAGCAAACAACCAGAAGAGGAACAGAGTCATACATATATGCAGATCACTTGAAGGTTTAAAAGCTGGGAAGGGGAAGGGAGACAATGGGAGGGAAAGGTACAGGGATTAATAAGCATAAATTGGTAGGTACAAAATAGACAGGGGCATGTTAAGAATAGTATAGCAATTGTGAAGCCAAAGAACTTATGTGCACAACCCATGGATATGAACTAAGTGGGGGGATGGCTGGAGGTAATGGGGGTACCAGGTGGAGGGGGAAAGGAGGTAAGTGGGACGACTGTAATAGCAGAATCAGTATTTTTAAAAATCAAAATAAAATGAAATAAAATCTCATTTGGAGCCAACTAACTTGAATGACTACAGACCTATTGCCACAAAAAAATCAATCTCAAAAATCAAAATATACTCGTTCTGAAACAAAAGATACACAAACCAATACCAATAATCACATGTCACTAAACAGGTGTACAAACTTTAAGTTAACCAAAATGTAAAGTTTTACACCTTACTTTGTAACTGATCACACCCCATTACATTATACACCTGTAGCATAACGTGAAAATATGTCTGCCTGTTAGTTGTCAAACACTATGCCTTTGCCACAGTACTGACTTCAAATAATACTTCTGGAGTTTTTTAATAGTCTTCAGAGATATTTTATAAGTCAAGTATATATAAAATCACTGATGCCCGTTTATTTACATTCCTTCAAAGCATATTTTTCTCCTCGCTGTCATCAATTACTTTGCAGTTGAATTATTTTTAATTTTTACTGAATTTATTAGGGTGATTTTGGTTAATAAAATTATATAGGTTTCAAGTGTACAATTCTTGAACAATTTTTGTGCATCATCTATATACTATATTGGTGTTCACCATCCAAAGTCAAGTCTCCCTCTATCACAATTTATTCCCCTTTTAACGTCTTCCTCCTCCTCCTACCCGCCTTTCCCTCTGGTAACCACAGTAGTGTTTGTTGTCTGTATCTATGAGATTTTTTGTTTGTTTGCTTTGCTTTGTTTAATCCCTTCACTTTCTGTCTCACTCTAGGCCACCTGAACATTAAGCTTTTTTGGGTGTTTTATAGACTCTCCAGCTGTTTTGTTACACAGGTCTTGTGGTAAAAAGATTTCAACTGTGTTTTTTTTTAATGTTTTATTTATTTATCTTTAGAGGGGAAGGAGATAGGGAGAGAAATATCAATGTATAGTTGTCTCTCCTGTGTCCCCTGCTGGGAACTGGCCTGCAACCCAGGCATGTGCCCTGACTGGGAATCAAACCGCAATACTCTGGTTCGCAGGCCCACGCTCAATCCACTGAGCTACACCAGCCAGGGCAACTTCAACTGCTTTTAAAAGATTGTTATATCCATTTAAATATGTTTAAAACAAACATCTAAGCACAATAAACATTTTTATTTTTTAAAAGATTTTATTTTACTTTTAGAGAGAGGGGAAGGGAAGGGAAGAGAGAGGAAGAGAAACATCAATGTGTGGTTGCCTCTCATACACCCCCTACTGGGGACCTGGCCCACAACCTAGGCATGTGCCCTGACTGGGAATAGAACCAGCAACCCTTTGGTTTGCAGGCCAGTGCTCAATCCACTGAGCCACATCAGCCAGGGCTAAGCACAATAAATATTTTAAAGACAAACCATTATTTAAGACCCAAAATGTCACTGACATGCCAGATGAAATATTAAAAATGACAATACATAGGAGCACTAAAAAAATAAGGAAAAAGTGCCAAGAGTAGAAGACAAACAACAAATTTAAAATGAGCTGATAGGAACAATTGTCTAAATACAAATCTAATATTAAAGATTTCAAGTATGAACTCTGGAATAGATAGAGTGGATCAGTTATGGTTTGATCAAGCAGAACAACCAGAGTGAGTGATAAGGCAGAAGGATTTATTATAAGGGTTAGACCTTACATAATTGTGAAAGCAGTTGGAATGGCAGGTGTAGGCTCTTGCCTCTACACCTACTTTTGAGCCTGCAGTAACTATAGGACAGCCAGACCAGCAGTCAAAAAGGGAACTGGACAGGAGAAGAGCAAGGACAAAGTGGAACCTGTGAACACGAGCTGCAACAGATAAAGAAAATGGAAACACAAGAACAAACTTTAATCTGTCAGGACAACAAGAACTGCCAGTGACAAACTGGAACTCACATCTGTCTCTCACCAACTCCAACCCTAATGCAAAGGGTGACCTATTGGAGAAGCTTGCACCCCTCACTAGGGAGCTGTAAGTGCGTGAAGAGGTGAAAAGGGAAATCTGGCAGGAGCTCAAGGAACTGCTGGTCCGTGTGCTATCCAAACGTACAAGGCGAGCTGGCAAATCAATGATAAGCTGGCGCGATGTGAGAGCTGTCACAAGTGCCTGATGTTCCCAGCACTGACCCCAGAGAGTGGAAGGCATGCCTGCCACTTTACTTCCTCCTTAAAATCGAATCAAAATGTCTCCTGTTACCACTGCTAACCAGAGCAATATATGGAAGGAAATTTTAGAAACACTATTTCCAGTTTAGCCAAGTTGACCTAGCACAATGCCACCCTTGAAACAGGCCAGTGCTTCCACATAACCTTAGACTGTTACAAAGATAAAAATAAAGGAAGAGGACAGTGGAACAGAGTGGTCAGGTCCTCTGTATCAATCCAAAGTGACCCTTCCTAACTTCCACAATGGACAAAGGATCTCAGTTACTGCCTGTCTATATACCCATATTAGAAGTCTGACTGTCAATATGCCATTAATACTCTATGGTCAGGGTGAGACATACTGCCAAACCCTGAAGTTTTTCCACATATTCAAGGTAAGAACTGCCAAAAAATTCCAATAATGACCTTCACCCTAAATTTAAAAACTGACATCAGCTACTAATACTATTCAATTCTATCTTCATTTAAGAACCAAAAATATCAGTGTGAGGCCACAGACCTGTTGACCCTCAATAAAAAATGAAGGACAAAGAAAAAATGCAAGCACTCCACTGTCACATCTCCAATCTCTTCCCACTCTGGCAGTGGGCACTGCAGAGGTGGCAGCAGCTGCTGTTGATTCTGCCTCTTTCATTTCAGCATCTTGGTTCCAGTCATGGCCGCAGCAGGATTTGGAGAGCAGTCCAGAAGGCTGGGTACCATCTGTGATGGTACTGTTCATATCTTGATAAGATTCTAGGTAACAAAAGTATCTGATTTGTCAAAACCAAAACATGGTTTTTCATTTTGAAAAGACTGAAAGTAAATGAAAAGAGTAACTCATGATGTATGAAATGTGACATTCAAATTTCAATGTCTACAAATAAAGTTTTACTGGATTTCTATCTTTGATGTTATATCTAAAAAGTCATGACCATACCCAAGGTTATCTATATTTCTCCTTTGTTCTCTTCTATGGAGTTTTATAGTTTTGCACTTTACATCTAGGTCTTTGATCCATTTGAGTTAATTTTTGTGAAGAGTGTAAGGATGTCCAGTTGTTCTAGCACCAACAGTTAAAAAGACTGTTGTTGCTCAATTGTGCTGTCTTTGCTTTTGAGCAAAAACCAGTTGACTATATATCTATACAGTTTATTTCTTGTCTCCCTATTCTGTTTCATTGACCCATTAGTCTGTTCTTTTGCAATACTACACAGTCTGATTGTTAGAGCTTTCCAGTGAATCCTGAAGTTGGGCAGTGTCAGTCCTTTAACTTTGTTCTTCCTTTTCTGCATTGTTTTTGGCTCTTCTGGGTCTTTTGCCTTTCCATATAAACTTTACACTGAGTTTGTCAATATCCAAAAACTAATTTGTTGTGATTCTGATTGGGGTTGCATTGATTCTGTAGATCAGTTCAGATGGAACTAACATCTTGATGATATTGAGTCTTCTATCCATGAACATGGAGTATCTCTCCATTTATTTAGTTCTGGATATTTATTTAATTCTTTGTGTTACAGTTTTGTAGTTTTACTCTACTTGTATATTTCCTGTATAAGATATGGATATTGTATATATTTTGGTTTTATACCTAAGTATTTAATTTTGGGGGTACTAATGGAAGTGGTATTGTTTTTAATTTCAAATTTTACTTGTTCATTGTTGGTATACAGGAAAGCAATAGACTTTTGTCTATTAACCTTTGTCCATCAATCTTGCTGATATTGATAAAACTAAAATAATTTGAATGACTTAAAAGTACTACATCTCAGTGTATCTCTACAATATCTCATCGAATGTTACTTGCCTGGTTTTAGTGTTGAACATGATATTCTGGGAACTGGTTGAAGAGAGTGTTCTAAGGAGGCTTCCCTATGTCAACTACTGCTGAGGTGAGAAGAGGATCAGTAACTGACTAATGAATTTAGGAACTTATTGTTTATAAGATCAATTTTGATGAAGTGATAAGGACAAAAAAAAGATTAGATTAATAAGTATAGACGATTCTTCTGAGGAGTTTGTTATAAGGAAAGCAAAATCGTAGGAAGAAGCACAGTCGAGAATACTAAAATTGTTCTTTTGTTTTTTAAGATGAGAAATTTGTATCCTGATAGAAATTAAATAGTAAAATTGATGTGATATAGGAGATGTTATAGTTGCTTAAGTGATGTTAATTAGGTTGTAAGAGGAGATAGGATTCAGTGTACAAATAAATAGTTTGGCTCTACATAGAAGGATGATTCATTGATTCACAGTAACAGGAGCTCCAGACAACTGCCTCTGATATGCATGATGCGTAGGTCTGGTGACACAAGTTCTCTTGACTGTTTCCAGTTCCTCAGAGAGACAGGAAGCACAGGCTTTGTTGGGGGTTAAATTGTTTCTCCCTAAAAGATTTTGAAATTTTAACTTCCAGCACCTCTGAGTGGGACCTTATTTGAAAATAAAGTCTTTGCACATGTGCTCAGGTTGAGTTATACTAGAGTAAGGTTATCTGTAATCTGATCACTGGACAGATACCTAGACACACATGGAAGAAAGCCATGTGAAGATGGGCGCAGAGATTGAAGTGATGTAGTTACAACCCAGCCAAAGAATGCTAAGTTTTCTGGTAACCAGAAGCTAGGAAAAGGCAAGAAAGAATTCTCCCAAGGGCCCTCAGTGAGAGCATGGCCTTGCCAGTGTTTGCTTCCTGACTTCTAGTCTCGAGAACTGAGAAAGAATAAAATTCTGTTGTATTAAGCCATGAGTTTATGGTTCTTTGTTACCGTCCTGGGAATCTAACACTGGTCTTCAACTAAGAGAGAGAATAGGGGAAGATTTGGTGTTTTGATTTCTCATGGATATTTTTAAACTTTCCTTTTTTGATGTAAGACTTCATATGAGATCAGCCTTCCTTGTCACTTTCATTGGCTGGTACATAGAATGTCTCAATGCTTATTTTTAATGGAGGGCACATCTCTTTAATATCAGAGTCTGAGTTCTAGTTTTCTCACCTTTTGCAGCTCCAAGCATGTGATTTGTCCAGGTAGGATTTTAAAAAGCTGGCTGCAGCCTTTAGAACTGATGGACTCTCCCCACCGCATCCAGTGGTCAACTGAAGAATCAGCTTATGATTACTGCTCTGATTTTTTTAACATTCTATTATTTTAAAAATTGCAAACATACAGTTAAGCTGAATAAATTTTATAGTAAACACACTCACTTTAGGTTGGGGGTCATTTAACTTTTCTGAAAAGAGCTACTCAATAGTTTAGGTTTTGGTGTTTTATATCTAATAATGTAAAAATGTATCTATAAATATAAAAATGGACAAGCTAGACATCATTAAAATAAAAAACTTCTGCTCTGGTAAAAACAACATCAAGAGAATGAGAAGACAAGACCCAAACTGGCAGAAAATATTTGCAAAAGACACATCTGATAAAGTAGTGTCATCCAAAATATACAAAAAATCTCTTAAAACTCAACAATGAGAAAACAAACAACCCAGCTGAAAAAAATGTGCCAAAGTCCTTAGCAAACACCTCACCAAAGAAGACATACATATGGCAATGGCAAATAGCACATGACAAGATATTCCACATCATGTATCATCGGGGAAAGGGAAATTAAAACAACATACCACTATAAGCTACCAGAATGGTCAAAACCTGAAACAGTGACCACACCAACTGCTGGCGGGGATGTGAGCAATGGGAACTCCAGCTCCCAGCTGGTGGAAATGCAAAATGGTGCAACCATTTTGGAAGACAGTTTAATGGTTTCTTACAAAACTAAACATACCCTTACCATACAATCCAGCAACTGCACTCCTTGGTAACTGCCTGATTTGAAAAACTATGTCCACATAAAAACCTACACAACGATGTTTATAGTAGCTTTATTTATAACTGCCGAAACTTAAAAGCAACCAAGATGTCCTTCGGTAGATGAAGGGATGAAGTGTACTAGAAAGAAATGAGCTATCAAGCCATGAGAGACCTTGGAGGAGCTTTAAATGCAAAAATTTGCCTGACAAAGAAGACAATCCAAGAAGACTGCGTACTGTATGATTCAAAATATATGACATTCTGGAAAAGGCAAATGATGGAGATGTAAAAAGATCAGTGGTTGCCAGGGGTTAGAGAAGAGGGTGACTAGTGGGAGCACAGAGGATTTTTAGACCAGCGAGAATGCTCTGTAAACTGTAGTGATTGATGGACACATGCCTTTATGTATTTGCCCAACCCTATAGTATGTATAAAACCAAGAGTAAATCATACTGTAAACTGAGTAATTAGGATACATCAGTGTAGGTTCATCAACTGTAACAAATATACTACTCTGACAGAGTGTTAATAAAGGTGGAGAAGAGGAAATATGCAAATTGGGCTATATATGGGAAATCTCTGTACCTTCCCCTCAATTTTGTTAAGAACTTTAAACTACTCTAAAAAGATCTGTATTATTTTTTAAAAAGAATATCAACAAGCAGACAGTTGATTCTGAAATTAAGCTCCCTTGACTATTACTAAAAATAAGGGCCAAATGCTATATCAAACTGTATCAACAAATGCTGTTTTCCTAAAATCTTTCATAGTATGTTAATTTAGATCTTTCTATTTCAGTAACTCCAACATTAGCTATTCATCTCCAGTATCATGAAAAGCACTCAAGGTCCTACATTAAAGTAGGATGTGTGTGTATCTACACAGTTAAGCCAAATTTGGTCCATATGTATTCTCTTCAAGATTCTGATGAATTCAGCACTACAGAAGGATGCATAGAAACTTAACCTCTGGCAAAATTTTTCACTTTTAGCTCTTGACAGTTTTGTTGAGGTTTTTGGGTTTTTGTTTGTTTGTTTGTTTTTTAACAAATGTGTACAGCATTCTGTAACAAGAAAATCCTTATGGTATAATAGTCATACACTGGAGTTGCATTAACTCCAAACAAACAAGCAATTATTCTCTCAGGATTATCACCTGGAGGCACTACCCTCCTCTTCCATTCCCTTCCCACATCTGCTTGTATTATAGCAGCGAAACAGTGAACTACAAAAGAAAAAGAAATTAAAACTTAGGTTATAGGCAAAATATGATTCAAAATGTCACACTGATAACTTTAACTCAAGGTTTATGACATTACTTTCGTATCTGTTATCTCTAGACACTTAAGTGGGAAGTAATGTTAAAACTGAAGAGGGCAAAAATTTGCCTGATTGTTTAGTTTCAACCAAGAGACCCACTGACATTCCACTGTTTGTTTTTTTCAATGGCAGTTTACGTTCAATACTATTATGGATTGGTTCAGATGTACAGCATAGGAATCAATCATGTACTTTACAGAGTGCTCCTCCCAATATTTCAGGCACCCACCTGGCATCATACAGTTATTGCAGGGTTATCGACTGTGTCCCCTGTGCCTCATTTTACATCCCTGTAACTACTTTTTAAGTACCAATACTACTTCTTCATCCCACCATGTTTTCCACGAGCCCTCCCCCACCGCTCCCCTCTGCAGTCACCAGTCTGTCCTCTGTATCTATGAATCTGTTTCCATTTTGTTCATTCCTTTATTTTGTTCTTCAGATTCCACACACACATTTAAGTGAAATCATGCAGTATTTGTCTTTCTTGTCTGACTTTTTTCACTTGGCATAATAGCCTAGTCTACCCATACTGTCTCAAATGGTAAGATTTCATTTTTTGTGGCCAAATAATATTCCACTGTATATACGCACACTGCTTTTTTATTCATTTGTCTATTAATGGACACTTGGGCTGCTTCCAAATCTTGGCTATTGTAAATAATGCAGTGAACATAGGGGTACATATATTCTCTCAAATTAGTATCTCAGGTTATTCAGTTAAATACCCATAAGTAAAATTGCTGGGTCATAAGGCAGTTCCATTTTTAATTTTTTGAGCAACCTCCATACTGTTTTCCACAGTTGTCGCACCAATCTGCATTCCCACCAACAGTGCACGACAGACCCCTTCCACTACATCCTCACCGACACGTTTTATGGATGACTTATGGGTGACAACTTGTTTTATGTTGACTTATGGATGACAGCCATTTTGACAAATGTGAGGTGATTTTTCATTGTGGTTTTGATGTGCATTTCTCTGATGATTAGTGAAGCTGAGCACCTTTTCTTGTGTCTATTGGTCATGTGTGTATCCTCTTTGAAGAAGTGTCTATTCAGGTCCTCTACCCATTTTTTTAATTGGATCTTTTTTTGGTGTTGAGTTGTCTAAATTTCCTATAAATTTTGGATATTAATCCCTTATTGGATGTCATCACTGGCAAATATTTTCTTCCATCCAGTTTGCTGATGGTTTCCTTTGCTGTGCAAAAAATCTTTAGCTTTGATATAGTCCCATTTATTTTTTCTTTCATTTCCTTGCCCAAGGAGCTATATGAGAAAAAATACTATGACATTCCCATCTTTAGAAAAAAATTCCTATGAAACTTACATAAAGAGTTAATGCCTAAGGACTTCCGCCAAGATGGAGACGTAGGTGGAGGAACCACCTTGCCTCTGTGCACAACCAAATCTAAGAACAACTATTTTTAACAACAATCACAACCAAGCCACCGGAAAATCGACAATACGGAGTCCAGAGGACAACTAAATGCTCAGCTAAACCGGTAAGAGAAGCGAAACCAGCAGCGGAGCAGGTTAGCAAGAAAAAAAATCCCTGGGTGGTGCGCGGTGCGAGAGCAGCCGAAGGCGCTGCGAGCTAGCTACGGGAGTGCACAGGGAAGAGGCGCTGCGGGCTGTCTGCGGTGGTCGGTCGCGCATCTGCGTGCGGATAAACCAGTGAAAAGGGAAGCCTGCGCGGGGCAGCAGGCTCACACAATTCCGATCAGATAAACAAGCCCTTGGCGAGTGGTGTGACTGGAGGGGCTGGGCTAGCGGAGAGGACAGCCATTGCTCCCTCTCTGACCACGCCCCCACACACAGCGTCACAAACCAGCGACCTGGGTCGCCCCATCCTGGTAAACAACTAAGGCTTCGCTCCGCTTACTTAACAGCACGAATAGACCAAAAATGGCTCTAGGACAACTCAGAGCCCCAGAACCGATAGATCTAAGCGATGAAGAAATAGCCAGTCTTTCAGATGCACAGTTCAAAACACTGGTTATCAGGATCCTTACAGAACTGGTTGATTTTAGTCACAAATTAGAGAAACATATGGAAGCTAAACTAATTGAAATGAATGGTAATACAAAGGAAATCAATAGTAATGGAAAGAAAATTGGGACTCAAATCAAGGGAGTGGACCAGAAAGAGGAAAAAATGACCAAACAGAAAAGAATGAAGAAATAAGAAATCAGAAAAATGAGGAGAAGCTTAGGAACCTCCAGGACATCTTTAAACGTTCCAACATCCGAATTATAGGGGTACCAGAAGGGGGAAAGGCACAGCCACCAGTGGAAAACTTATTTGAACAAATAATAAAGGAAAATTTCCCCAATCTGGCAAAGGAAATAGACTTCCAGGAAATCCAGGAAGCTCAGAGAGTCCCAAAGAAGTTGGACCCAAGAAGGAACACACCAAGGCACATCATCATTACATTAGCCAAGATTAAAATGAAGGAGAGAATCCTAGAAGCAGCAAGAGATAAGGGGACAGTCACCTACAAAGGAGTTTCCATCAGACTGTCAGCTGATTTCTCAAAAGAGACCTTACAGGCAAGAAGGGGCTGGAAAGAGGTATTCCAAGTCATGAAAACCAAAGACCTACAACCAAGATTGCTCTACCCAGCAAAGTTTTCATTTAAAATGGAAGGACAGATAAAGTGCTTCTCAGATAAGACCAAATTCAAGGAGTTCATCATCACCAAGCCCTTATGATATGAAATGTTAAAGGGACTTACCTAAGAAAAAGAAGATAAAAAAGATGAACAGTGAAAGGACAGCAAACTCACAGTTAGTAACAACCACACCTAAAACAAAAGCAAACTAAGAGGACAGCTAGATCAGGAGCAGAACCATAGAAATGAAGATCTCATGGAGGGTTAGCAACAGGGGAGTGGGAGGAGGAGAAGGGGGGAGAAGGTACAGAAAATAAGTAGCACAGACAGTAGATAGAAAATAGATAGGGGGGAGGGTAAGAATAGTAGGGGAAATACAGAATCTAAAGAATTTGAGACACGTGTTCATGAACTAAAGGGGGAAATGGTGGAGGAGGGGTATGCAGGGTGGAGGGGAATGGAGGGGGGGAATAGAGCAAATGTAATGGCATAATCAATAAAAAATAAAAAAAAGAGGCAACCATAAAAAAAAAAAAAGAGTTAATGCCTAAAGAAGGCATTAACTCTTAGAGTTAATGAGCCTAGAGAAAAGAGCCTAGAGAAAGAGAAGGCCCAGCCAAATCACCTTCTTAGCCTTAGGTTACTGCTTAGTCTCATCCAATCTAACACAATTCATGCACAAACGAGGATAACTTCAAAAATGAATCTCTGAGGAGGGGAATGTGAAGTAAGACCTTGATACAATGAGAACCAGGAGGAAGAAATAAAATGCTTTCATTAGACCCCCCAAAAAGCTTCACCCACATCTATGACTTTGATATTTACACAATAATCTTCACATGGTATTTGATCCCTTATGTTGGTTCCTATTTAATATCCCATCTTCCCCTGCCTGTTCATAAACTGGTCACTGTCCATTTTTAATCTTAGCAATCCAACCTTCCCTGTAATTTTACTGCTGTATCCTGAAAACTATGAGGTCTTTAAGAGCAGGGAACCATGACTTACTCTTTTTGTATTCCCAGTACTTAGCATGATTCTTAGACAAATTAGGCCCTCAACAGATGTTTGCTAAATAAATATATTACCTTGTTTGCACTGATGAGATTATACTGCTGTTATTCAATGACAGTAATCAAAATATATGGCTCACTTTCAAAATATTTTATTATTAATTTTAGTCCAGGTAATCTTTACTCTCAAGTTATGACTAATGAAAATATTGCTCACCCTATGGGGTACAACACATACTTCAGAGGTTTAGATTTTCAAGACCACCCTAAAAAAATTTCAATTTGTGTGTTTTAAATCATCATAAAATCGTCCTTCTCCTCCTTGCTTCACACTGATATCAAGACATGTATGGTATAAGAAAATGGCTCAGTCTCATGATCCAAATGATCAGAATTCCTGGTAGATCTGATATTCTGAAATACACTGATCCACTGTGAGTTTTTCTAACTATTTCTAATTTTTGAACCTCTCTTCATAAAAATAGCTAACCCAAAACATTAGTAAAAACAAAAAACATCTAAAGACATAAGCTTCTTGAAACATTACTGCTTCAAATCATGACAAAAAAACTGGGACAAGATTTTCCTTCTATAATAAACAACTAGAAAACTGCACAAAATATATAAAGTGACACTGCACATTAGGCAGGATAGTCCCTGAGGGTTGAGAAACACATAAAGTGAGTATTATTACCACTCTGACGTTCTACCTGGAGGTACTTTCTAGACCAGGAAGTACTTCCAGGAAGAATACAAAGAGCGCACAATCAGCCTGTTGATGTGAAGATAGGTTGACTGGCAATAGTCATAATGAAACTGGAATAAAGGAAGAAAAACACAAATCACTGAGTCACATATAGAAAATGCATTTAACAAAACCCAACACTCTTCATGTTAAAAACATGACAAAAATATATCCTCTCATCACCTCCGTTCAATGGTAGTGCTAGTTGAGGCAATTTGGCAAGAACATGAATTCATAATGGAAAGGAAGAAGTAAAATTATATCTACCTGAAGATGTCGCAATCTTATATGCTAAATTCTTTAAAAATCTATCAAAAAATAAGCCTATTGAAGCTGACAAACTAGCTCAGCAAGGTTGTAGGATCAACGTATGAAAATCATTTGCATTTCTTTATACTAGCAATAAACAATCCAAGAAGGAAATTAAGAAAATACTTCCATTTACTATAGTATAATAGCATCAAAAAAGATAAAATACTTACAATGAAATTTAACAAAAGAAGTACTTTTGTTAAATTAACAAAATTTCATTCTACTTTAACAAATTTCAGTCTCTAAAAGCTATAAAACTTTGCTGAATCAAATTAAAGTAAAACTAATTAAATGGAAAGACCCCCTATATTCATGGATTGAAAGACTTAATATTGTTAAGATGGCAATACTCCCCAAACTGATCTACAGATTCAGCACAATACCTATCAAATTCCCAGCTGACATGCTTTCAGAAATGACATGCTAATCCTAAAATTCATGTGGAAATGCAAGAAATACAGAAAATTCAAAACAGTATGGGGGAAAAAAAGAAAAAGGTAGGAAGAATCACAATTCCATGAATCAAATACTTAAGGATTCAAGATTTCTGTCAACCTCTCTAAATACACTTTATCTTAAAATGTTGCATTTTGCCTGTAATTCAGTCTTTGCATTTATATACCCAAACCTCACAAACTTTCAACGACTAAGTTTAAGTTCCACATTCTTTGTAATGCTTAGCTGACAACTTCTTCCCTCCCATTGATACAATAGACCTAAATTACATGTTGTCTTTCTTCTGTACTTTTCATCCACTATGTTCTTCTTACTTCCACAAACAGACAAGTTTCCTCAAGGCTGGGTTCATAATATATGTGTCTGTCTAGGAAGTACCCATGTGTTAAGAGAAAGAACTTATTACTTTAAGAATTAAATATATTGTTTGCTATTGCCTTTCTGTGCTGCTTAATTTTAAGGTATTTCAAATTAGGAAGAATTTAGAACACACCTTTAACACATATATAGAATCACACATAGATCTGAAAGCATCGTAAAAAAATCACCTAATTTAGCCTAATTAACCACCTAATTAATCTTTAAAAGTAATTGTTAGATAAAATGCAGACTGTAATAACACTTATTCTTATTTTTTGCCATTGTTAGCAATATATGTATCTGTTTTACAGTATGTATCGGTTAATCTCTGCTATTCCCTGAATGATAATGAGAATAAATTTTCATGGTAGCAACTGGTGACATTTCCATAAATCAATGTGCTGCAGTGACACCTAAATAAAAGCTTACTTCACTATAATGATGCTTCCAGGCTTCCCTCAAGTCAGGTGGTTACTTGCAGTTAATGATCTGTGACATACCACACAAGTAGTCCTAAAAAGACTTATTATCCACTGCATGTGCAACAATATTTGCTTTATGGATGGCTAAATGAATGAAGACATTCAATGTAACTGTAAAAGTAAAATCAAAAGAAAACTTACAAGTAACATGTTTTCTTTAAGTAAAAGGGCTGTGACCATTTTCCATTAATACTTAACCTTTTGCTGGAGCAGTGCAACCACATGTCCATAAAGCCCAAGAGCTGTTCTGGGTTAATGCTAATTAACTGCTCCCAATCAAAAGAGCAGTTAACTCTCCAAAAATGTGAGATCATCAGCCTCTGTCGCTGACAACAAAGTCACATCATGAAGCTTAGTGAACAACAAAAAAAGACAATGCATAAGCTGAAAGTGCGTCTTTTAATCAAATTTATATAACATACACAACACAAACATGACAAGAATTATTATGCCACACGCAAAATTTGCTAATCTCAAACAACACTCCATTTTTCATAGCTGCCAGACCTTGTAAGCATTCACATGTTTATCATTTATAATTTTATTTCATTTACTAGACTCAGCTTTTGTCCACCATATGTATGTCCACTGTGGATTAACTATTCCCTTAGGTACAATTAAAGCCTTTCCATTTGTTGTAAGAAGAGCTAAGTAGGAAGGACACAGCCAGAAATAACATTTATACCTCAACCCAAAACAGAAGCACATTCAAACTCAAACGATGGTTTATGCAGCATCTTTTTTTTATTAGACACATGTCTACAGAGGAAAATAAACTTGAGATAAAACTTCATGGCAACTGTACACCAGCTCTCACCATTTAGATTGAGTATCAAAACTATATCAACTCCATCAATTGAATTTAAATAACTTTACAGAAAAATATACTTCTAAACTACAAGTAAAGTGAAGAGTGGCTTTCAAACATTAACTACAACCAAAATTTTAATCAATATTAATGTATTTCCAAGACATTGTTAAATTTTTTAATGTTTTTGATTTTTAAATCCTTAAATTAAAATAGATAGTAGATAGACCGCTTAGCAGTACCTCCTCTGATTACCTAAAACTAGAACACAGGATATGGGGAGTGAGAAACACAACAAGAACCAACACATATAGCACCTATCATATACACCAGACATGGTTCTAGGAAGTTTATCTGTATTTAATTCTTTATATTTAATTAAGGAACCTCTCTAATAAGGTAGGTGCTATTATTACTTCCACTTCGCAGATGAGAAAGCTGAGTTACAAAGAGGGTAAGTACCTTACCATGGTCACACAATAAGTGAGCCCATATCTGAACCTAACTGGTCTTACTTAGAAGTCTGTGCTCACACTATTTCTCTATATTGAAGATATTAAAGTGCTAAAACATGGCATAAAATAGTCATAAGGAAAAATACAACTTCTCATTAAAACTATAATTTTGGATGAAAATTGAGAGATCAATTAGGACTATGGGTTTAAGTTTTCAAAAGAACTCTGTGTATTGTAAAAGGTTTTATACATGATTTTACATGGTAGTTAACTCATAAGCACCAAATGAATCTATTATTAAATAGGCTTCCAGATAAAAACCCATTCTCAGAACTTTACAAAAGCTAGAGGGGAAAAAAAAAGCCTTGTTCTTCTTTTCACTTTACCATATGAAAAGATCTATGGTTTCATCTTTTACTGAGGTAGAGAATTAATTCATAATTGTGTCATCACAGATAACAAGTAGTATTTATTGAGTGATTTCTCTGTGCTAGACAGTAGAGACAGCTGTGACCAAAACAGTCTCCGCCTTCCTGGTGCTTTAATTACAGAACACCTATATAATTCCAAAGGAAAGAAGCTGTGCTAACAAGGTGGCTTTTTCAGAAGAATCACACAGTTCAAAAAACAGAAAATAGCTAATAATTTTTAAAATCAAGTGAGAAACTATCCAATATTATGTCCTAGTCCTTATTTACTTGTTGACTTCCCTCAACCCTCTATAAAGAGTTTAAGGAATTGAGAAATTCCCACAGACCCTTCATGTTCTACTTTTTTACTCAATCAGAGTCAATGCAATAAACTGAAGAATAAGGAATCAAGGTGGCTCACTCAGAACTATATCTAAAACAGAATATTTTATATTATCAGGTGCTTGCACACACACACCCATCCCAAGTCTCTCTTTCTTCCATGCACATAAAACATGCTGTCAAACTTCCCAGCCTTTAAAAACTCCAGAGTTCTGATCCACATTCCCTCCACCTGCTACCCCCTCTGTAGACTCCTTGTATAGTGGCATTACATGTACATGTTGCTTCCATTCACTGTCTACAATCCATTTCTTTCTCTCTCTTTTAAACTCATTCTAATCACCATTTACCCCACCACTCGGAGAACCTGCTTGACAAGGTCACCACCAATTCTTTCCTAGCCATTCTTGGCCCTCATCTGTTGACCACTCCCTTTTCCTTAAAACATCTTTAGCTTCCAGAACACATCACTCTCATGATTTTCCTCCTACCTCCACTGACCACATCTCAATTCTATCATTGATCTCTTGTCACTTCCCCAAACTGTAAAGCATGGCTATAATCCAAGAATTAATCATTGGACCTCTTCTCTTTTCACATTCACTCCCATTTTAAAGTTCACTCACTCTCAAGGATTTAAATATCAATAGACTGGTGACTCCTGGACTTTTATCTCTAGACTTTAACCCCTGAACTGCAGACTCAAACATCCGATTGCCTACTACACATCTCCACGTAGATGCTTAAGTACTTCAAACTTAACATCTCCAAAATCAAACTTTTAATCCTCACCCAAAAGTTGTTCTCCCATATTCTTCCTCATCTCACTAAATTGAACTTCAACATTCAAGATGCTTAAGCAAAGAATCTTGGCTTTATCTTCTCTCCTCTACTCCACAGCCATTCTACAAGAAATTCCAGCCCTGGGTAGAGTGACTCAGTGGATCGACTGTTAAAAGAAAGGCTGATGATTCCATTCCCAGTCAGGGCACATGCCTGGGTTGTAGGCCACGTTCCTAGTTGAGGGTGTGCAAGAAGCAACCAATCATGTATCTCTCACATACTGATGTTTAGCTCCATTTCTTCTTCTCTTCCCTCTCTAAAAGTAAATAAATTTTAAAAATCACCCCTACCGTCAAAATATATCCATCAGCCAAACACTTCTCACTCTTCAGACTGCTGTCACCCTGCTCCGTGCCACCATTATTTCTCACCTGGATCACCTACTACAGTACATTCTCAAAACAAGAACTGCAGTTCGAGTTAAACCACACCACTCTGATCGAAGTCCCCAGTGGCTTTCCATCTCACACAGAGTGGAAGTCAAAGCCCTTACAATGGCCTACTGAGCTGTTCTGATCCATCCATCATCTCCCTGGGGCCATCCCTCTAACACCGTACCTAGTTTCACCTCTGCTCTTTCACTCACTATTCCTTACACATAGCTACACACATGTACCTCCTCAGAGGTCCTGGTGGGGGAACAAACCCAAAATACTACCTTGTCAAGGCCTTTGCAGCCTCTTCCCCTCTACTGGGTAACTCTTCTGACAGATAACAATGCGGCACTCTCCTCCTTCAGGTCTCTGTTCAAATGTCATCTCCTCAGATCTTTGCTGACAACCACATTCAAAATCTTGACACTCTCCTCCAAGACTTCCTTTTTTCCTCTTCCCTGCTTTATCTATTATACAACACTTATCACCATTTAACCATGTATATAGTCTACATACTTACTTATCACTTATCTTCCTCTACTGGGAACATAGCAAGATGAGACCAGGGACTTCGGTCTGTCCATTTCTGTATCGCTAACCCTAGACATGTATGTGTTCAAGGGCTGTTTGTTAAATGAGTGAATGGATAAAGACATAAGATAGCAGACAAAGAAAATACCTATTGAATCCATTTATTTATACTGCAAAAACTAGACATGAAATAAAATTTTAGAAAAATAATGTCACAAAAAATAAAAATTAAACTCTAAGCACAAGAACAATTTTAAGTTAAAATGCTATTTTAAAGGCCCCCCAAAAGATTCAAAAGTTGGCCGTATTTCTAGGTTGTGGCTGGCAAACAGTAAAAATTCAATAAATCTTAGCTAGATTTACTATCATTGCTATTGTTGTTCCATATATGCACCTTTCCCTGTATATGAAAAGGGACTTTAAATAATCTAACAATTCAATAATAAAATGAGCCCTAGAAATCATCTCTGCAAAGACGGGGTTTAAACTAACAAAGTTAAAATTAAATTCTCTTTAAACTATGTGGCAATAAGTATGTTCAATTAAGCAGACTGACTAAACATAGTTTGAGTCATTATATTTCAGGAATGGAGGTACTTTTTATACCTAATAAGTACCTTCAATTTATACCTAAGCATTACCCTAACCTATTAAGTAAGTTGCCTGAGGTCACGCCATTAGATAAGATAATGGCGCCAGAACAAAAGCTGACATTTTCTGATTCCCACTCTAGCATCCCTTTAACCTACATTAGATTTGTTTCACAGTCACTGCAAATATAATTTTTAAAAGGGCTTAGGTTATATTAATAAAATTTTCAAAACTTTTCAAAAAGAAATATTTTTATAGCTTTGTTCTTTTAGTATTTTAATATTAATTTAACATTTTTAAAGTAATTTTTCTAAAATTTAAAATCAGAGATTCATCATAAAAGAAACAAAAGGTGGATTATGCTCATTTTAACATTTAACAAACTTTCTCTAACATGACAAGATGAACAGAAATTATATAAACAGATTATTATGACCCAAATATTCAAATCCCCAAAAGAAAACAAAAACCTTAATATTTATCACACTAAGTAAACTGTAACACTGTCAAAAGGATCTGAAGTAGACTTTCTACAAAAAGTAACCATGCAATTGCATAGTAACATCACTGCAACAAGTCAGGTGAAAAATCATGTTTAATTAGTATTTTGAAAAAGGATCATCTAACATTTTCTTCCCCAATAACTATCAGTCACAATACCAGTTTGAATGCAAGCTTATGCATTTAACTTGAGAAAATGACTCAACTAAACTTGGAATACTATCAAAATGTTCTGACAGTGTAGTAGGAATGTGAAGTATCATGCAAAAAGCTTTGAGTGTATATTAAAATATTCTCACTCACTACACAGAATACTGATGCTATTACTATAAGAATAAGATGCTATCAGCATCTTCCAGTAAGAAATAATCATAGCTCTACTTGCCAAATTTACATGTAAAGACAGGAAAAAGTAAAAAAGAAAAAAATGAAGCAATTAAAACCAAAATATAAAAAAAAACAAAACACCAAAATATTAGTCCACCTGAAAAAGACACGTGAAAATGGTACTTTGGGATACTATTCCCAGGTAAAAAGAACCAAAGTATTACAACAAATAGACAAGGGGGCAAAATGGTTTAATTTAGAACAGGGGTATCAAATGCATTTTCACCAGAGGCCACGTCAGCCTTGTGGTTGGTTGCCTTCAAAGAGCCCAATGTAATTTTAGGACTGTATAAATGTCACTACTCCCTAATGAGGGGCAAGAACCTGCTGCCTAAGGTGCCAGGCCAGATAAAACAAGGGGGAGGGCTGGATTCGGCCTGCAGGCCCTGTGTTTGCCACCTGTGATTTAGAATGTATAAACAAAACTAACCTTTCAAATCCTCAAAAGTTTTTATTTATGCCTTATAAATTATAAACTCTCTTAAGCAAATGGACAAATGACCCACTTATTCAGTGTTATAATATTATAGATGATAAATTTGATAGAAGTTCATATGTATACTTCAAAATAGAAATCCAAGTAAATGTTACCTACTTTATAGCTTCACATTTCTACTCTCTACATAAAATAAGAATTTTTGAAGACTCAAAAGAGTCACAATATAGTCAAGTTCTTTCATATGAAGTCCCATGAAGTTTTTGAAAATGGACATATAACCTACCTCTTATACTCCTCTATTACAAAGAATAAAGAATAGTCTTTTAAAAGCTTTGTGATTTTACTGAGAGTATAAGTAAAATTTCTAACTTGAAATTTACTTGTTTTACTAATACATTCCCACTGAGTTCAGAGAATACAACTTACAGGGTACATTAAAATGTAACCTTTGAACCTGGTAGTGTAAAACATCACTTCCTGGGCAGAAACAGTACTCCAAGAACAATCAATCACTGTTAAGAAGAATATACACTCAACATTGTTAATTAGTGTTGATGCACTCTTCTCTATGCCCTCATCTGTCATGAAGACTGTTTAAAAATCTGAGTTATTAGTCTTTATTTGGGAAAGGATCTGGTTAATATCTTTAAGAGTAGGAATCATTCATCCATCCACTCTGTCCCAGAGTGTGTTAATTCCTAACTCCAATATGAGTTACGGATAACCACCACCCCTCCACTAACTAAGAACCTATAAATCAGGAAGAGGGCAGCTCCTATGCAACCCCTGTTAATTTCTGTTTACAATCTATCCAACTGAGAATGTTAGCTAGTCATGGAAGAAACTAGCTGATGGATCGGATAGTGAGAAAACATAACAGCTTAAAGATAGAAAATAACAAAGTGACAAGTTAAAAAGGCATGTGATTATAAAACATGGGTTAAATTTAAAATTATTTTTTAAAAAAATTAATACTCCTAAATATTCATTTCATTTCAATTTGAACTTTTCCTGAAACACTGGGAAAAAAATTAAAATTGTACAGATTATGATTTTTTAAATTAAACACAAAAAAATATTTTCAAAAGTAAAAGTATAGGGTTCTACCATTATTTAAAAGTCACATGTTGGGGGGGAAGCAAAATTCTTAATTCTCTTATATTCACTTACTCTAAATTCATGGCATAAAATCTATGACATTTTATCTCAAAGATGATCCAGTACAGTTCAACTTTGATGTATTTCCTAAGAAACTCTCTCTGATGTTGGTCACCATGATGAAATCCAATAGGCCACTTGGCCCTGAAGGCCATCTGACAGATTTCCTGTATCTACGTATGTATTTTTCCTCATTAAGAAAACCATTTTCCCTGAATAACACATCCCGGGCCATAAACACTTCTAATTTCAACAGCCTTCATGAAAAGGCTTTTATTCATTCATTCAGTATTCATTCATTCAGGCGCTGTTCTAAGTGATGAGGTCCTCAGCTTTCACAGGGCTTAGATTTCAGTGGGGAAAGAGACAAGAAACAAACAGGAAACAGTATCAGGTGGCAAAGAGAATATGCAGATAACAGAAACAGAAGGTCCTGACAGAAAGGGACTAGATGGCTCCTTTAGACTGAGTGGCTGAGGAAGGCAACTCCAAGGAGAGGACATGTAAGATGAGATCCAAATGACCAAACAGAGCCAGCCAAACAAAGACCAGGAGGAAAAGCCTTTGAAGCAGAGAAAACCCTAAGGTACAAATTAACTTGGAATGTTTTAGGAATTGAAACAAGACAAACGTGCCTTATGCATACAGTGGACAAGGGAGCATGTAGTAGAAGATGAGGTTTGAGATGACCTAGTGCTTGACAAACTTGAATAAGGCGTTGGACTTCGCTCTAAGTGTGATGAGAAGGCATTAGAGGGCTTAAGCTGAACACTCATATACTAATTTTCCGCTTGAGAACTGGATAGTATAAGAGCAAAGCTAGAAGCAGGAAGAACAGTAATGGGGCTACTACAGTAGTTCAAATGAGAGGTGATGGTGCTATTTTAGGCCACAGCCAAGGTCCACCTGTATTAAGCCCCAAAGTGGACATGTGTTGAAAATCCCTAGGCTCTTCAGTGTAGGCTCTGATCAAGTGAGTGTCCCAATGCTGGAAGAACAAGATCTTTAAGGTCAGGAAACTGATTATTAGGCCTGGTGGCCCTGGTCCCCTGAACTGCAGAAGTTACCCTAGATGGTAATATACTGTAATTGTTTCTTGGTGCTGATTTGGCTGGATCTGTAGCCTGTCAGATATCTTATTCTACATGGGGCTATAGACATCATCGAACTTCAACAGAAGTTCCCATAAAATGCATGAATAAGTAAACGACTTACCCCTTCCTCATTTTGAAATTTACCTAGCAGGAGTTTATTTTTACTCACTAGGGAAAAGTAAGGTGTTCTATGAAGATTTGGATATACTATATTTATTAATCTCAATAACCAAATAGCAAAAAAGGACAAAGTTTTAGAAAACTTGAATATGGTAGAGAAAAAGATCAAAATTAAGACCCAGGTTAGCAAGTGCAATCACTCCTTAAATACTCTGGTTCAACCTTTGTGCAAATCCACACTGGCCATCTGTGAATACACATAACTGGCACACAAGAATCTTTGCTGAATGAACTGCCCTATAGCACATGGTCTGAGAATTATTAATCTGGAACAAAAACAAAGCCACTTTGATAAAACTTCTATTTCAGCTCTACTGACTAATAATTTGTGATCATTCAAATTGAGGCTACAGTCAGTGCTTTTAAAAGGCTACTATGATTGCCCTGGCCAGGTAGCTCAGTTGGTTGGCGCATCATCCCATACACCATAAGGTTGTAGGTTCAATCCCCAGTTGGGCACTTATGGGAGGCAACCGATGGATGTTTCTCACTCTCTCTCTCTTGCTCTCTGATCTTCCCCTCTCCCTCTCTATGTAAAATCAATAAACATCCTCAGGTGAGGATTTTTTTAATAAAAGGCTACTATGATTAAGATAATAATAACTATTATTGAGCACTTATATCGGATCAGACCACATGCTGTGCTTTTCATGTCATATCTCATTTAATTTTTTTGAAACAACTTTATCAAACAGGAACTATTACCCTTACTTCCAAATGAGGAAAGGGAGGCTTAGAGATGTAAAGCAACTTGTCTGATGTCGCAATGCTGTAAAGTGAGAAAACTGGGCTTGTGAACAAAGCCTGTCTAAATTCAAAGTCACACTCAATATTTCACTTGAAATCTTAATTAGTACAAAGAAAGAACACCAACTAATGTCTTACAGCTTCTCAGAACAGAGTGTCAAATAAAATGAATTCAATAAATGTGCTTTAAGCATCACATACTTTTAAGTATCATATACTAAAATAATTTACTGATTACCAATTCTGTCTTTGTCATTAAAGCAAGTCCCTTCCTCTGCTGACTACTCATTAACCTGTTCTAGTTACTCTTCATACTTAAACATAATGAAACCAAATTTTTTACAAAAATAAACCCATGATTCACCCTTACCTAAGACTATCGCCTAATCATCAGCCCAAATTTCTGAGTTTACTATATTTTAATAAAAAGCAGAAAAAAAGCAAATGATTTTACAACAAATTATAAGCTCTTCCTATGGAACAAATTCACAGATACGCACATATACGCACTTTGTGTGGAAATCTTCTTTCCTGTTCTACTAAATTCTGGCTAAAAGCTGGCTACAGCTGCCAATATATTCACGGCCTACACACATGCTACACATAAAGAAGCAAAGAATTGGGCACAATGATGAATTTTAAAATGCACAAATAGGCAGAAGAATTGCACAGATAATTAGTGTAATAATCCAGTTTCAGATGTCTTTTCATTATGCTTTTTTCCTTTGCCTTTAACTAGTAGGTAAAGTCTTTGCTTTTTAATATAAATTTATCCCCAAAAAGGAAAATGAATGCATACTACTATATTAATATATCAACTTAGAAACAAAAATTGTAACCTCTTTCATTATATGATCAGATGAAATTGAGCCAGCGACAGATTATACAGTAAATAATATTCAGGGAAATGTTCATCTATAATCTCTTCATTTTATGTATTTAACATTCTGTGTGACTGCATACTCTATTATATGATCACATTCTGAAAGAGAGTATTATAAATAGAGGTTAGAGCCAAGCCAACAGGGAAAAAAAAACTCTTGATTTTATGCTATTAAATCTCAAACATAACACTACAATAATTTTTTATGAATTCATGTAACTTATGTAAATTTCTTTTACATAGAAAAGGCATAACCAGCACAATCTAACAGCCCATCCACTCTGATATCCTGTCTTTGACAGTGACCGATGCTGGATCCCTCACAGGACAGCATAAACGCATAATATATGTAATTATGCACCATTGCTCCAGATGGTAGTTAGGTTGTATCCTGAGAGAAATGAAAACAAATCCCAACCTCCATTCCTTCCCTACTCTATAATTTCCCAAAAGGTGATGGGAAACCTCAAATAAAGCACAAATTTAACCATAAAATAACCTAATGCTTTGGTGGCATAATGACCAAGAAATGATCTCCTAAAATGAAAAGTTCCACTTAGAAATAGAACCTAAGCTCATCAGATTTGTGATTTATAAAGAAGGATTTCAATAAATTGAAAAGTATCTGATTCACTCAATTAGAATTATTTATAAAATAGATGAGTAAAATTAAATTAAAGCTTAAAAAACCTGTATCTTTTACTCAAGTTATCCATCTTGTGATATGTAATACTGTTTTCTAAAAACAATATAAAATTTATATATTTTTCCTTTATAAGTAGATTTATTTTTTATTTTTATTTTCTTTTTTCTCTTAACATATTCTTTTTATTTAATTGTTTTATATTTTTAACTCTTCAGAGAAATGATATTCACACCTGTTTTGTAATGGTTTAAAAGTAAGGCTTGGATTTATTAAATGTACATTTAAGTGTGCAAAACCACACGAGAAGAAATCTTGGTTTAGTCCTTCAGGAAGAACTATTTCCTAAACAATTACAGACAAAAAAAAATGCACTATACTTTTAAAGGCCTTTGGAGAAGATGATTCTCTTTGTGGCGTACTTGGGTATTGATTTAACAATGTTTGTAGTCAGGAAACAATTCCTGATCTAAGTCCTCCATGGTAAAATTTGAATTAATTTTCTCTTGTTCTGTCCTCAAATAGTTGTAAAAGAGTAGGTCATATCACAATGTTTTCTATATTTGAAAATCCTTATTAAGTACTTCTTTTCCAAGTAACTGCACTGCAAGATGATAAACCAAGTAACAGTCTTATACTGCATTCAGTCTTATAATTTTTATATGCTGTGTATCGCTGCCCAAAAGACAGATATCAAAAATTACTTATCCATCGTTTTTACCAAGCACTACACTTCCCCCATTATGACACACTTTCTAAAAAAAGAAAAAATTTCTATATTTCAGAACCTTAAAAATGCAGAAAACGAACTTTATGAGGAAGAAACAGTGCACACAGACTGAGACACAGACACTGCGTCCTTCCCTAGGACGGGGGTCACCAATGAAATGTGTCTCCCAAAATCTCTGGGGCAGAGCTGAAGCTGCAGTGCAGGATCATAAAAGCTGCAGCTGCGCTGCGGTTCTTAGGAGTCCACAGGGCTTCCTTCAACCACAGGAAGCCGAAAGACTCTGTCAGAACAGAACTCACCTGAACAGGAACTGGCCAAAGAAGCAGAGCAGTTATGACAGAGCAATCACCCAAACTGTGACGAGAAGACATATCTTCAGGACTTTTCTCCTCCGACAATTAGATTACTACACGAAAACTGTATCTATTTTTGTTTCCAGACATCAATTTTTTGAAATAAAAACAACAGAATAGGCAAATAAACTTTACTAAATATAAATAAGCATTAATAACTTACTTTTATTGCCCACCAAAGCAATCAGTGGCTGAGTTTCTGACTCCTCACTCACTTTCTTCACCACAGTATACCAGTCTTCTAAATTCTCGAAGCTCTGATAATTCGTAATATCATAGACCAAGAGGATTCCCTGTCATAAAGGAGTTACAGGTTTGTAATGCACTACTTGAAAAAAATATTAGTACTAAACACTCGTAAGTAATGCTTCAGAAATGCCTAGAATAGCATAAAAACACAAATGCAGACTGTTTTATATACAAACTAACTTCAATTTAGTTACTAGCAAACAGATAATACTGAATGTTTTCATTCAAGATAAACTCAAATCCAGCAATGCAAGCTAAATAATAACTTTATCAAATTATAAATGGTTTCCAAGTAAGATATCTGGAACATGCTTGTTAAATTACAATAAATTTAAGAAAATCACATCACAGAGGAAGAAAAAGTTGTAAGGTCTACAATCCTGTCTGTTACTTTCAAGAGGTTAAACATTTAAACCTTTCAATAAATAACCATCTGCTGCTGCTCTTTTTAAATATTTTCAAAAATGGACATTCCATGACATCCCTTGATAGTCCATTTCAGTGTTTTAACACAATTTTCTTTCAATGAAATAAGCCCATTTCCTCTTTCGGTCCTCTGTGCATTTGGGGAACAACGTGCGAGTATCCTCCTTACAATAACCCTTCATGGACTTGAAGACAGTTAAGAGACTCCTCTATCGTCTCCTTTCCAGAATAAACAAACTCTATTCCTTAAACTTGCCTCAAAGGACCTATTTTCTATCCCTTTAATCATAGTTGTTAGTTCTTCCCAGGACACTCTCCATATAGTTTTTTGACATCCTCTTTAAAATGAGCAATGTAAAACTGGACATGATACTGTAATAAGAGCATGAACAAAGCCAAATATAACAGAGGGACTGCTTCCTGCCTCTTATATATCATATTGCTTTTAATATATCCCATTATTTTGTGTGGGAAGGAGAAGTAAGTACACACACAAAAATAACAGTGCCACATTCTTGATTCTCATCCAGTTTGTGGTCAAACACTTAATACAAAGCACTGCATACAATATATGTCTGGATCCTAACAGCATTTATGTATCCTCTAAGGTTATAATCATAAATGTTGACTATGCTTTTGCACCTATAATGTACCAGACAGATATCCAGGTCTTCTCACTAATCCTCACAAGCATGCAAAGCTGGTGTTATTATCCTTATTTTACTAATAAACAGAGGATAAAATAACCAAGGTCACACAGCTATTAAAGTAATTGAACCAGAGTTTAATGAAAGACTGAATGAACATAAAGTTCACTCATTCACTCCACAAACTATATGCTTAAGACTGTGCTGAGTACTAGGGATATAAATTCCAAACTTCAAAGAACTCACAGTCCCAAAGCAAAGCCAAACACATAAACAGGCAAATATACAACACAGAAGTCATAGACAGAGATATCCTGGTAAATATTAATCAGTTGGTTCGGGGGATGGCAGCAAGAGGGGTAGGAAGAGTGACACTTTTAGCATTTGACAACTTCTGTAGTGTTAACACTGCCTTGTGGCCATTTCAAGCTATCAAAGTCACTTCATTTAACACAGATCTGGTTAGGACACCATTATATAGCATCTCTACCACACAGATACACTAAAAGTAAATAATCAGCCCTGGCTGGTGTAGCTCAGTAGACTGAGCACCGGACTGCGAACCAAGGGGTCACTGGTTTGATTCCCAGTCAGGGTACATGCCTGGGTCGTGGGCCAGGTCCCCAACTGGGGACATGCAAGGGGCAAACCACACGTTGGTTGATGTTTCTTTCTCTCTCTTTCTCCTTCCCTTCCCCCTTCTCTAAAATAAATAAATAAATAAATAAATAAATAAATAAATCTAAAAAAATTAAAAAATAAAATAATCACCACAGCATAGACAACAAAAAATACATAGCAAAGTAATTAGTAAGGTGCATTCCGAGCACATTTTAATATAATTTGTGAGTTTATATATAATTCTTAATCATAAATGTATTCAACAGCTGACTCACAAAAACTCCTTCCCTTAACAATAGAGCCCCCAAGCTGGCTCTGGCCACCACTGTTGTGACCTTCCCATACCATGCTCTGTTTACTCTGCATATCATCATTTATGTAACTATCCAATCCTCATAGCGTTGTGAACAGGAAACTGAAGTAAAGAGGTTAACTAACTTGCCCAAAATGGAACAGCTGGCTTCACACCCAGGCAGCTGACTCCAGAATCTTTGCGTGTCTTTGTCTCCCTTTTCCTTTGTCCCATGCTCTCTTACTGACTACACCAGCCCCAATCACTTAGTTTCTCTGAGTCTTGGATTGTTTGCCTCTAAATTAGATCACTGGCCCTGGCTGGTGTGGCTCAGTGGATTGAGCACCGGCCTCCAGATTGTGACCCAAAGGGTCTCCAGTTCAGTTCCCGGTTAGGGCACACACCTAGGTCTGGGCTAGATCCCCAGTTGGGGGCATGTGAGAGGCAACCACACACTGATGCCTCTTAGACATCTATTTCTATCTTCCCAAATGCAATGAAACAATTCCCAACACAGAATTATTTGAACTTCCAGTCAAGATGGTGGCATAGGTAAACATGGCTTACCTCCATGCACAATCACATCTAAGTTACAAATAAAGAACAGAACAACCATCACTCAACCATCAGAAATCAAGTTGAACAGAAGTCTGACAACTATGAAATTAAAGAAACCACATCCATCCAGACTGGTAGAAGGGGTGGAGACACGGAATATGCTGGTCACACATCTGTATATGGAGGATAAAAATTTGGGAAGAGTATCTCAGGACCCAGGAGTCCCAACACCACACCAGGCCCCCCAGCCCAGGATTCCAGTGTCAGAAAGAGAAGTCCCCATAACTCCTAGCTGCAAAAACCAGCAGGAATTGACTCACTGGAAGAAACTTCTGGAGTCCCAAGCAGTTCCTCTTAAAGAACCCATACACAGACTTACTCAGATACTTTCCCTCTGGGCTCCAGCAGGGGGGTTGAAGGTTAAAGGTCACCGGTGGCATACAGGAAGAAACTGGAGTATCTAGCATCAAGGCAAGAGCAGCTTTCTCCCAGACAGAAGGGCGTGCAGAGGTCATTGTCCTTTTTCTGAACCCTCCGCCTGCAGATCCACAGAGCCAGCAGATGGGTGTCACATCTGAGACTCCTTCAACCTGGCTCACATTATTTGTCCTACCTTGGAGATCCCCTGAGGCTCCATCCCACCAAATTATGGGCCCACCCAAGCTGTTAACAGTGGCTTTTCCATGTGAATACCTGGTCTTGACTCATGCTTCACAACTTCCTAAATCCTCTCAAACAAGCAATAGCTGGCCTCGGTGAGCCCCCAATCTCTGTATTTCTTGCTAAGTGGCCCCTGGCCCAGCACTAGCAACAGCCAACTTAGATTCGGATCTGCTTAGCCTGAAAATCTCCAAGCCCAGTACAAGTGGTAGCCATCTCAAATTGCTTAATAGGTCAGGTAGGGTGGCCCCAGGCAAAATGCAGGTGGAGGCTGACCTTGGCCTGCACCACCCGGAAAATCCAAGAGCCTGTGCATCCAGTAGACAGCTACAGACCAAGATGGAGCACCACCACCCTGGCCCTGCAAAGCTGATCCTCTACGAAGGGTGGAGGTTGGTGATCAGTAGTCATAGCCAGTCTTTACAGCTAACCGGCCTGGAAAATCCCTCCTGCTGATCTGCCAACAACAATCAATGTTCATCTACAAGATGAGGGTGTACTCAGCCTGCACGAAGGACACACCTCAAATACCCAGCTTTACTGATAGAAGAGGCTGTGCCACTGGACCCTACAGGCCACACTACCAAGACACAGAGTTAAAGCAGCTCTACCTAATACATAGAAGCATACACAGGGAGGCAGCCAAATGAGGAGACAAAGAAACATGGCCCAAAATAAAGAACAGATCAAAACTCTAGAAAAAGAACTAAACTGAATAAACATGAGCAATCTATCAAATGCAGAGTTCACAGCACTGGTTATAAGGATGCTCAAGTAACTTAGTGAGGATCTCGACAGCATAAAAAAGATTCAGTCAGAAATGAAGGATACACTAATTGAAATAAAGAACAATTTAGAGAGAAACAACAGTAGAGTGGATGAAGCCAATACTCAAATTAATGACTTGGAACATAAGGAAGCAAAACTCAACCAATCAGAACAACAATTTAAGAAAAAAGAATGCAAAAAAGAGGACAATGTAAGCAGCCTCTGGGACAACTTCATGGATTTCAACATTCACATCATAGGGGTATCAAAAGGAGAAGAGAAAAAGCAAGAAATTGGAAATCTATTTGGAAAAAAAATGACAGAAAATTTACCTAATTTGGTGAAGGAAATAGAGAGACATGCAAGTTGAGGAAGCACAGAGAGTCCCAAACAAATGATGCAAAGAGGCCCTCTAAGACACATCATAATTAAAATGCCAAAGGTTAAAGACAAAGAGAGAATCTTAAAAGCAGCAAAAGAAAAGCAGTTAGTTACCTACAGGGGAGTTCCCATAAGACTGTCAGGGATTTCTCAAAGAAACTTTGCAGGTTTGAAGGGACTGGCAAAAAATATTCAAAGTCATGAAAAGCAGGGACCTACAGCCAAGATTGATCTATCCAGCAAAGCTATCATTTAGAATTGAAGGGAAGATAAAGAGTTTGCTGGATAAGAAAAAACTGAAGGAGTTCACCATCACCAAACCATTACTATATGAAATGTTAAAGAGACTTATTCAAGAAGAAACAAATCAAAACTATGAACAATAAAATGTCAATAAATATATATCTATCAACAATTGAAGCCCTGGCTGGTGTAGCTCAGTGGATTGAGCACGGGCCTGCGAACCAGAGGATCGCAGTTCAATTCCCAGTCAGGGCACATGCCTGGGTTGCAAGCCAGTTCCCTGCAGGCAAATTCCCAGCAGGGGATGCACTAAAGGCAACCATACATTGATGTTTCTCTCCCCTCCTCCTTCCCCTCTAAAGATAAATAAATAAAAATCTAAAAAAAAAACAATTGAATCTAAAAACAAAGCTAAGCAAACAAGAACAGAGACAGACTCATGGATACGGAGAGCATTTTGATGATTGCCAAATGGGAGGGGGCTGTGGGGGAATGGGTGAAAAAAGTAAAGGGATTAAGAAGTACAAACAGGTAGTTACAGAATAGCCATGGGGATGTGAAGTACAATATAGAAAATGGAAAAGCCAAAGAATTTACATGAATGACCCTTGGACATGACAATGAGATGTGTAAGAGGCAGCCAACTAATGTTTCTCTCCTTCTCTTTCTCCCTCCTGTCCCCTATCTCTAAAATTAAATAAATAAAATCTTTTACAAAACTACATATTGCAAACTCTAGACAAACTGCTAAAAAAAGAAAAAGAAAAATATTTTTAAGTGTAATTGATGGGCTAAGAGAGGAAATAAAAGTAAAAAGATAAAAGTAAACCCAAAAGAGACCAACAAAGAACAAGAAGTAGTACAAATCCAACATGATAGATATTAAATTAACTATATCAGTAATAACTTTAAATGTGAATGATCTAAATATACCAATTAAAAAACAGAGACTATCAGAGTATATGAAAACCAAGACTCAGCTATATGTTGCCCACAAGAAACTCACTTTAAATATAAAGACACAATTTAAAACTAAGGAGATACAGACACTAGTAAAAAGAAAGCTAGAGCCGCTCTACTAATTCCAGACAGAATAGACTTCAGAATAAGGAAAACTGTTTAGAGCATAAAAATTAGCATAATGATAAAGGGGTCAATTCTCCAAGAAGACGTAACAATCCTTCATGTACATACAACTAACAACAGAGTATCAAAATACATGACACCCAAACTGACAGAAATATAAAGAATTCCAAGTCGACAGATCCAGTAATATAATTGGAAACTTTAACACTCCTATTTCATTAATCGATACATCAAGTAGAGTATCAATAAGCTAAACCAAATTATAGTAACAATCAGCTTCATTTAATTGACATTTATAGAACAGTCTGTCCAACAGCATTAGAATTTATACTCTTCTCAAGTTCATATGAGATATTCACCTAGGTGGACTACATTCTGGGTTATAAAACATACCTTAACAAATTTATAAGAATAGAAATAAAACAAAGCATGTTAGTATACTACAATGAAATTAAACTAAAAATCAGTAATAGAAAGATAGTTGCAAAAAACTCAAAATATTTGGCTATTAAAACAACATAGTTTAAAATACCATAGGTCCAATTTTTACCAATATGTCCCCCAAAGCAAGGGACATAAAGGGAAGAATAAATAAACGGGACCTCATCAAATTAAAAAGCTTCTGCATGGCTAAAAAAAAAGCATTAAAATGAAAAGAGAACCAACTACATGGGAAAACATATTTGCCAATGATACTCAGACAACAGTCTGATCTCCAAAATATACAAAGAACTCACCTGAACTCCACTTCAGGAAGACAACAAATCCTTAAAAAATGGGCAAAGGACTTGAACAGACACTTTTCCAAAGACGAGACATATGAAAAGATGCCCAGAGACATATGAAAAGATGTTCAGTATCGCTAGCTATCAGAGAGATGTAAATAAAAACCACAATGAGATACCACTTCATACTGGTGAGAATAGCCATCATAAACAAAGCAACAAACTAGTGTTGGTGAGGATGTGGAGAAAAGGGAACCCCAGTGCACTGGTGGTAGGAATGCAGACTGGTGCAGCCACTGTTGAAAACAGTATGGAGTTTCCTGAAAAAACTAAAAATGGAACTACCTTTTGACCCAGCAATTCTACCTCCAGGGTTATAGCATAAGAATCCTGAAACACTAATCCATATGAACCTATGCACCCCGATGTTCATAACAGCACAATTTACAATAGCCAAGTGCTGGAAGCAACCTACGTGCCCACCAGTAAATGAGTGGATCAAAAAACTGTGACACATTTCTACAATGGAATACTACGCAGCAGAAACAAAGAAGGAGCTCCTACCCTTCATGGGGTGAAACTGGAGAGCATTATGCTAAGTGAAATAAGCCAGGCAGTGAGGGACAAATACCATATGATCTCACCTATAAGTGGAACCTAATCAACAAAACAAACAAGCAAGCAAAATATAACCAGAGACATTGAAATTAAGAACAATCTGACAGTAACCTGAGGGGAGGTGTGGGGGGAGGGGGTAATGGGGGGAAGCAGGGAAGGTTTAGGGTTAGGTTTTCAAAGGAATAACTGGTAGTCTTGAGGAAATAAATACTGTTTGCAACACAACAGTCTTGGAGGGTATGTCACAGATTTACCTCTAAAATTTAATAAGGCAAAGTACACACACAAGTTAACCTTCCCCCAAATGAAAGTTCTCTATTCTCAAAATGCAGGTCATTTTTCTCCCAATTTGTATGATAAGTAATCTAGTTTTTAATTATATAAAGAAGTAAATCAAGCCCTGGCTGGTGTAGCTCAGTGGATTGAGCGCGGGCCTGCAAACCAGACAATCGCGGTTCGATTCCCAGTCAGGGCACATGCCAGGGTTGCAGGCAGGTTCCCTGCAGGCCAGTTCCCAGCAGGGGACGCATGAAAGGCAACCATACATTGATGTTTCTCTCCCTCTCGCCTTCCCTTCCCCTCTAAAGATAAATAAATAAAATTTAAAAAAAAAAAGAAGTAAATCATATAGATTATACAATCGTCATAACATCACATACTTTGCTAAGTACAATCTATAAGAAATAGTAAAGCAAGAGAGATCTGTAAATGTAATTAGTTGTAAGTTGGCAAATATCCAACTAAGAAATTCATAGGAAAAGACAGCAGAGGGTCTCAGAGAGTCCAGCTTTCAAATGTGATCTCAGCCCAGTTGTCACAGGGACACCAAATCCTTTTGTTGGTGGTTAACAGGCTGTCTCATGTGTGCGGGGCACTGGCACACAACAGTAGTTATGTTCTACCTCACAAATGACTATACTTCATTGAGTTTATGCTGAGTAGGGCAGTGTTTGCAAACCACTTAGATTCCAGGATGGAAAGAGCTACAAAAATGAAACATGCAGTCCTTCTCTGAGGTTTGTTATTAGCCTCTGTTAGCCACAGGTTACAGGGCACTAAACACTACACACTGTGTGTTTGCTCATAACCACTATGAAAAATAGCCTATAACATCTTTCTGAAGACTCCTACAAAATTTTAAGGTAACTCAAAATCTGGGAATTCAACTGGGATATAGTTCAATTCTTAGAACTAGTTCTTATCAAAAATATCTCATTAATTCTTTCTTAGGTATCAATTCAAGTTTGTTTCAACCCATACTAATCAACAGATTATTACTAAAGCTTAATGCTACTGGGGGGGGGCAGTAAAAAGGGTAAAATAATCAGTTAAGTTAATTCCCAGACTGCAAATAAGCCTCTTCGTGGATGTTAAGAAAAGATTTTTTTAAAAAAGATTGACTAGCTTAATAGCCCAGATGGCTTTAAGGTTATTCTTGCTATACCCAACATATAAGCTAAAAAAACTAAAAGAAATCCTAATAATATAATTAAACTGATACCCTGAAAACAGCTTATCAAAATGTTATTTATTTAAGAGTGCTGTTCTGCGGCACATGCACTAAAATCCAAGGAATGCGTGAGACAGGCTACATACAGCACCTTCAACAACTCTAGAAACAGTATTTACCCACTTAAAGAATAATTATATGATGATATAAAGTTATTACATATATTAAAATGTATTAGAATGTTTGTGAAAGCATTGTTCTTAAAAGTAACATTTCCCCCAATTTATGGTAGTAAATTACAGTTAGAGCTTCTCTGGCCTTAAAAAAATTTACACATATTTTAACAAAAGAAACTACTGGTAAATGTACTTTATGTATTTTACATAGAATTTAATTTAGTATCTCTGGAAAGCAGAGAAAATTTATTATATTTTCATTAATTTCTGACAAGTCATTTTATCACATCAGATTTAAAAGTTTCCAGAGACAATTTCATGAAAATGTTCATGAACTTCTCAGTATATTGTTGTTTAATAAAACATGTTATATGCTTATAACATTCACAACTGTAAAATATAAATAACATAAGGCACCACAAAGAGAAAAGAGACATGTACCTTTAAGAAAGAAATCTTATGTTGACAAGTTCTAAAACAGAACATAACATTCGCTTCCTCCCAAAATATGAGGTACATTAGAAGTAAACAGAGAAATTTTACTATACTCAAGTACTCTCAGAAAAGATGGAAATTTCTGAAATTTCTACAAATTTGACCACTAATGCCTACTGATTACGAGTAGATATGTAGTAGCATAAAACATGCATGTACAAAATGATTTGAGGGAACGGTCATACAACACTGTGCGTGTACTAAATACCACTGGTTATACGTACTTTTAAATGCTTATTTTGTATTATGTGTATTTCATATCAATATTAATTTTTTTGTGACACCACAATTTTACAATATTAACAAACTAAATAATCTCAATATATCAAATAATAAATTTTTTAAATGATTTGACATATGGTAAAATTGAAAGAACCCAATGTGTGAATGTTATATTTCCCTAAATTTTAAGGGGATTTATTAAATGAATTTTATATTATTTACCCCAAGATGTATAACATCGTCCTGTTCTCCACTAATTCTAGCTACATCTATAAACCATAAAAAAATATTCTACTTGACACTCAGAATCAGATATCATAGGAAGGTTGACTAATTTTCATTTTTTTAAAAATCTAATTTTTATCCTTGAAAATATATTTTAATGGAGCAAAGAAGAGACAGATTGTTATTTTCAAATCCCATTTTACCAAGTATGTGAGTGAAACAAGGACTGTTGATTCCCAGTTTTTATCTGGCAATTTTTCTTTACCTTAATATCCACTTTAATCATAATCAGTTTAAAACAAAAAGTTAAACAACAATAATAAAGCCAGAAACTAAAATGTAAGATGTACGTTTTAAAAGAAAAATGAACACGTATAAAATATCAAGTCATATGGTCACAAGTAGAAATGTCAAATGAGCAGACAGACTTTTTAGGAGACAAAGAACAATGTAGTAGAAAAGGCAAAGAAGAAAGAGTTCCAAGAGCCCAATCTATGTATCAATAATATAAAAAACAAAACTCTTGGACCATTATAGATGATTCTGCAGCATATGAAGCCTTATATCTGTTATAAAATAATTCAGATTCTACTTTCCATCAAAAATTAAAGCAGGGGCGGGGGAGGCTGGGATGGGAAAAACAGACAAAAAACTGTACTTGAAAAATAACTAAATAAAATTAAAAAAAATTAAAGCAATAGTATTTAACAATCATCACACTTCATAAAGAAAAGTGCTTAACATTATCTGTCTTCGTCTTCTACATTCACTTCTTATGAGCAACACAGTTCCACATAACCAAATTATGATTCTCCCACTGAAAACCTCAAACTCCCCCAATGCCTCATGTTGATGTGAAAAAGGCATACTAATTAAAAATGAGATAAAAGGCATAAACTAATAGCATGTCCATAATTAACGTTTTAAAGTACACTATTACCACACTCACTGCCTATCTGTAAAATAATTTAAAAACATAAGTTATGTCTATATAAGCTCATTTTGCCAAATACTTTGTTATATAATATATACATCTCCTTAATATATCCATCTCCCTGTGAAAAGACATCATTATCATATTAAAATATTGTATGTGCTTCACACATACAATTAGGAATAGTTTTCTGATATGATATACTGATATTTCTATTAAATCTTGATAACTATAAATATTTAGTAGACTAGTTCTTAGCAAAAAATATAAACATATAAATATGCCTTTTGTCCTCACGACTTAAAATGAAATTAAATTTTCCCTTTCTATATTGTTCATTCGTTCAGCTCACATATTTTGAAAGTAGTCATTATGACGAAGTCAGCTAATATGAAAATATCGCCTATCACTCCATTTTCTCAACTGCTGACAATACCACCTTGTACCACAAGTAGTATATGAACATTAGTCACACGGGTTCCTTGACCCAACTCATCCCAAACATAATCTGGGGAAGATGAAACCAAAGGATTAGCACAAATACAAATGGTCTCTGTACTTATTAGAAACCATGTCAGACCATGTGTGTGGACCCAGCTGCGTGTGTTTGTGATGGAAGTATTTCCTGTATCAGAATAATCTCAGAATAATGGCATACCTGTGCTCCATAGATATAGTTATCCAACATTTTGCCTCCTATTGTCTGCCCTCCTATATCCCAAACTTGAAGAGTAACATTCAAGTTTCCTAGAACATAAAAAAGTATATGTAAAATTAAGATTACAAAAAAAGTTAAGTAACAATATAACAACTAAATACAGTTTCACAGAACACTAAATCACGACAAGAACCTCTGAACCGACAGTAATTTGCCGTTTAGTCTGCAGTTTCAAATAGTCAGATATCTGGAACTACGAAGTAATGTTATCAGAAGAAATCATAGCGGAAATTTAGGTTTATACTTTTATCCCATTTCCATAGAACCACATTTATAATCACCTTCAAAACAAAAGAAAATAAAGCTTTAATTCATAAATTCCTTAAACCTTAAAAAAATCTTAACCAGAAACTAGAACAATAAAGTACTTGTACCTAGAGTAAGAAATATACCTTAAAAATAAAAATTGAACTTTATATACTAACCTACCTTGTTACACATAATGGATTTTGACGTTAAATTAAATACTCTCAAGATTCTAAAATCCTCGGAATGATAATAGACGACAAAAATGGCCCTATAGTTTCAACTTAAATGAATGGATTTTTAAAATTTGAATATCAGCTATTACATGTAGTAGTATACATAATAAAAAACTACATATTTTCTTATTTAACTTATGAAATATAAACACTTTTAATCCCCTCTTCAGAAGTGAGGTAGGATACATCCTCCCTGTATCACTAACTATTCTGACGTACTTATACCTGTTCAAAGCATTTCCAATGAAACAAATTATAATATGTGCTTCCACGATTTCAAAAAAAGCATTGTCAAATCCTTTTCCATATGTAAGCATTATAAAAGCATTCTAAAGTACAAAGAAATCTTTAAAACTGTTTTGTTCATTTTGTAAAATATTTAATTGATACAAAAAATTTATGAGATAAGCTACTCTATTTAAAACAATTAATGACTAAAAAAAGATCACACTCAATATAGTGTGATTTTTCTAGTTCAGCTTTTTAGTTCAACATTTCAAATTATTCCTCCTAATAAAATTATGTAGTTTTCTCCACAGGGAGTCAAAGTCTCAGCACCTTCAAAATGAGCTCCCCCAACAAAAACTGTATCTTTCTGCATGACTTGCAAATTAGGAAAATTCAAAATTAAAACTTAGAAACTTAAAAAATGATCTCACTTCAAAAACCAAAAAAAGGACTATACAGTTATGAATTTTTATACCAACGTAAATCAGAGACTGTTAGTCACACCACTCCACTTTGCAACTAACACTGGGATAAGCAGCCAAGTTTCACCCTTAACTCTAAGTGCTGATGGGTCCGCATCACAACCTTCCCATCACTGATAGGGATGGAGGTCTGCTGCATCAGCATTAACGAGGGCTCTGAAGTTTACCACCCATCCTCACCCCAACACACGTACTTTCAACACTCACACAGGCATGACGGACATGTTCTTACAGCTCTACGAACACGAAAACCAAAATGTCACAGACTAAGACTTGTCCAACAACTTGCATAAACCTAATTCCCTAAAAATCTACATTTTTCAATATTCAAAGCTGAAATTATCCCCCTCTAACGCTTCTCAAATTAAGCAGGTGAGATAGGGCTAGCCATCACTAGAATTACATAAAATACTTTCAGAAGCCCTGAGATAAACAGGCGTACTCTATTCATTTTATTTGCAAAACTCTTTATAATCATTTGTTTACTTCAAAAACAGTGTTCGACAATATCAACTTCTTTAGAGTAAGATTTTAGGCAACTTAATAAAAGGCACCTACTCCCATTTTTTTTCAAGGACAATAAACTCTATCACTTAACTTCCCGTCAAGAAATGTGAAACTTTTTCCTTTAAGTTCTGATACTCAGATCCCAACTGAATTAAGTGTTGTGACTACTTCAACCACAACGTTAGGAACATGATTTTCACTACATTTTCAAATTCTGACAACAATCAGCTGAAGACTCTAAATCATTTATTCAATTGTTTCCATCTAAGAGGTTTGTATTTACGTGTTGAGGGTATTTTTAAATCCATACCTTTCCAAATAAACACGATTTCTTGTGGTTGGCTTGTTTACTTAATATACATATTCTAGTGCCTCAGAAATAAAAACAGCTATGCATTACTGACAACCTATTAATATACAATGCTAGCCAAAAAAAACACTTTAATATCATTATAACCCCAACAAATATGAACTTTATAGGTATTTCATATATCAAGAAATATATTTTTAATTTCCATATTTGAATTTGAGTCTTATTAACAGATAAAAATGAAAATAAATAAAATTACATAAAGATGGAATTCAAATCAACATTCATTTTAGTTTCCACAGGCATAAACATGAAGTTTCCCAGCATATTTTTAAAATGGCATATCTTGTAAAGTTATATAAAAGTATTTAAATAACCAATATTGCAAAATTTTTCAAAATCAAGAATCTAATTTTCTAACTAAAAAAAGTTATAATTTTCAGTAATCTAATCCCAAATGCAAAATGCTACAAAATCCCTGCTTCTCTGTGAGAAATGACACGTAACTAGAGAAAAATATCAAATAAAATAAATGAGGTGGCAAAATACAGGTAAGTTGCTTTTGGTATGAATCAAAGCCACAAAGAGGATTCAACAGTGACCTTGTAAAAGTACACTTGGTGCCTTGGTTAACCTTACTTAAAGTGCTGCATAGTCAAGATGGAACTAAAAACACAAGTCTGCCCACTTCTTGTACTGAAGACTTAGAAATCCTTCTCACAGCAGAACGCTGTTTACTGGACTGAACCCACAAGCTTCCTGAAAGTATTTTGACTAAGGCTCTTAAGAAGCTCTATCAGCAGAATCTCTGACTAACAGATACACTATTTTAAGCAGTAAAATCTGCACAGTGGTTGCATCCAGACTATACAGCATACCAGATCATGAAATATACTAAAATGGATGAGTATTTGCAAAGTAATGACCTTGAAAATGTGTGTGGAGAGAATGTGACTAGATAGACAGGAGGTATTACACTGCTAACAACTGAATGGACATAAGCGTTACTAGAGCACTAACGAATATTAGATTTGACTACTGTGCTGCTTTACTGTAACTCCAATAGTGCTACCTGCAATATTTAAGTAAATGATACAAATACTGATCATCTTACATTTAACATTTACAATGTATTAAAATTAAGACTAAAGTATATTAAGGATGTACTATGTACTTTGTAATTTATTCACTTTTATTTCTTAATGTATCTATTAATTACATAAAATCAAGATACATTAAAACAACTTTTTCCTACTGAAATTTCTATCAGAATTCTAAGTCCATTAAGTAACATAAAACCAACTGCCTTTTCAAAAAAAAAATACTTTTTTTCTGGAACTCTGCCCATAAAAATAAAACTTAATGAGGAAAATTAAAATATACATTCATTGAATACATAGTTCCTAATGTTTTTACATAATTACTTTATAACTCTAAAAATTATACTATAAGTCTGGATTTCAAAAATACCAAATATTTTTGCAAAGTGATCAAAATAAAAAAACTGGCAGTATTGTGCAACAGATCAGAAGTCATCACATATATTAAATATATAAAATGTTCAAAACAAGTCTTAGAATGTGTTTATTATTTGAGTAGATGCTTGCTCCTTTATTTAAGTCTTTGAATGAAAAAATCAAAAAATTAAACAATATTAATAATATAGAAAGATGGTACTTTTGTTAATTAGCATCAACAAAAAGTCAATAACTAAATACTTAATGAAGTTTTCTGTGTACTACTGGCATTTCTGAAAACACCACTGTAAAAAAAGTTTTAGCATGTATATTATGTGATTTGTGCATGTATTCTGGTGACTGCTGCAAATATGAATTTGCCAGTAACCTATCATAAGAGTGAGATTAATAAAAATGAAATTTTCAGTTTTGAATATATTAAAATACAAATGAAACTAAATATGCATTTGTTTCTCATTTAAACCTGTTGCTTAAAATAATCCATAAAGGAAAATTACAATTATTTTCTCATATTCTACCTTATTTTCCATTGGTAGCTAAATAAATACAGACCATCACAAAACATAAGAGTATATTACTAGTAAGCTATGCAGAATACCTTTAGTTACCAAGAGTTTTCCTGAGCTGCTCTACAATTTTCATGTAGAGCTATCTGAGAGATGGGGTATCTGAGAGATTCTAATCTTTTAATAGTGTTGGATTTTATTAAACTCTTTACACTATCACTCATTTTCCAGCATATGATTCTGACACTACACTTGCAACTGTTTTTATTCAAATGGATCTCCTCAGAGAGGAGAGGGATGTACTGGTTTACAAGGTCAATCTTATCCTTACAAGGATAAACTGTTTTTAATAAAATTCTTTAAACATATAATTTAACCACCACAGTGAATGGACAGAGCATTTTAAAGCCCCAATTGTTCGGAAACTAACTTAAAACAGAAACCACTCTTTTTTTGTTATTATTTCCCTGTATTTCCCACAAAATGTGCTGCAACTGGCATCTAAATAGTTTCTTTGCATGGTGAACTGAAACATCTTGAATGCTCAAACTGTATTTTTATGAGTGCCTAGGGACCCTAAATTTTAGTGGTCTATTAAATGCCAGCAATTTCATGCTGCCTTGCATAAAACAGCATTCACATATTAGAGCACAGAAGTTCCATAGCTACATTATACTTCTGGTCCAACTTTCAAACAAAAAAACCTGAAGCAGAGGCTTAATCAAAATAGTATTTTAAAAAATAATCCTTTCTAGTCTTTTCCATTTAGTTTATACAGTATCTGTTGATAAGTATATACCATCTGATTTCTTTATAATGTTACAGAATTTTACAAGCAACTATTGTTTATCCTTCAAAAAATCTGTAGTAGTCAAAATCAGTCGAGTGGAAGAGTATTCACATAAAAACTTCATTCCCACACAGGAACAATGTCTTCATGGTTCATGCTGATGAAAGTTAGCCTCCCTAAGATAAATTTACTGATTACATGTATTTTTGTGTAGAAGCAACCCCAAAATTTATTTCACATGTCTGCCTATGTCTCTTATTGCAAAACATGCACAATTTTCTTCGTTATACTTTCAGTCTCTTACCTGGCAATGTTATCCTTCTCAAAAAGAAATCCAGTCCTACAGTTTGTTTGTACTGTTTCCCAAAAGTTTCTTGAGCAAAATAGGTAGCTAAGGAGGTCTAAAAAAATTAATGCACATAATATCAAAATTAATGACTTGTCTTAGAAATATAATATCACTACTAAATCTTATTAAGTAATCTTAATGTTCACACTCCCATTAATCCAACAGCTTTAAGCAGCTCTAATCAGTTACCAGGGGAGGAGGGACTTAATGCTCCACCAGGTAAACATCACTTGCCAAAGGCAAGCAGGAGGACAACAGACTAATCAGTTAGATCTCTTTAAATCCCCTGTCAAGCTCCTTCACCTTGCTGGACATTAGAATTTGAAACTTATCATTTAACACAAAAGTATCCTGATAAAAGATCTGAATCTTATATCCATATATATCAGTTTAGTTCAAATTTCAGAGAACTCTAACTTTCATTTCTAAGATTAAATATTTTGAGTAGTTTGTGCCCTCAGCCAATAATAAGAAATGATTAAGGAGGGGGAAAGCCTGTTTATATCATTTCTTTTCTCCCCTGCAAACCACAAGAAAAGTATCATTATATACCCAGTTTTTTCTCTTTATTAAAGCTGTTAAATGAAAGTAATTCTATAGAATGACTGATAATATGCAGCTTTTTTAAAAGTCGGTATTTTTAAGATTAATATTAAGCAGGCAAAAATTAATTATTTTCCACCCATGAACTATAAAGCTTAAAAGTCATAAAAATATTATAACCAGAACATATAGATACAGTATTTGCATTTTTATTAAAAAAACAACTCAAATACTAAAAAAACAAGATAAATACCATATGATCTCACCTTTAACAGGAACCTAATCACCAAAACAAACAAGAAAAATATAACCAAAGACACTGAAATTGAGAACAGGCTGACAGTGACCAGAGGGGAGAGGGGAGGGAATTTCAGGGGAAAAGGGGAAGGGTTTGCAGGAACAAGTATAAAGGACACATGGACAATAACAAGGGGGGGTGGAAATGGGAGGGAGGAAGGGAGGGTTAGGGGGGCTGGGACAGGGGTAAAAGGCAGAAAACTACTTGAACAACAATTAAAAATTTTTTAAAAACTCAAAACTGTATTCAAAACTCAAAGGCTTTCTTTTTAGAGTACCATTTCTTATTAAAGCAAAAGAATAATTAATCATTCTTGGAACAACTGAAATAAGTCAACTTACAAGCTTCTTAAACACTTTAAATTCACTACTCATAAACTTTCCCAAATAGAAGAGAAAGGCAGCCCCATGAAGCTTTTATGCTCAAGACAGACTACCAATTTAAGGAAAAATAGCACTTTTATTTTAAAAGTTAAAATTAGATGTCAACTTCTAAAATACTTAAAATTAAGATAAAATTCCCTACACAGTGTATCATAATTAATTTTGAAATAAGTTCAGCAATGCAAAAGAAAATGACCAAATTTCAATTCTTTTAAACAAAAAAGACTTAAAATTCCTGTTTTTCACACAAATGGCAACTTGCCCCAATTTCAATTCTTTTACAATAAATATTCAGTATTTTAATAAATTTCTAAGACAGTTGGTCAAATATTTATTCAGCATTACAGGAAAGATGTTCTGGTAGACAATGAGAAATAAACCCACTACACCAAAATGAAAATTTATTTGGCTTCCTTATAATATAAAAACTGAGAAATCATAATAAAAAAGGTAAATAGTACTCCTTTTTAAACCATTGTTTTCATTCAGCCTTATTTATGCCATTTAATTTGTTTAACTCAGAGCACAAAACCATCTGTGAAGAGGCTCAGAGTTCTAGGGTGAAATAACTATCATCACCGCTACTTTAGGTATTTCCAAATGTTTACTGTACAGACGACTGAAACAGTATTTTAAGTCAAAGAGAAACTCAGGGCATATGTAACATCAGCATAATGTCATTTAAGGTGTTTTGTCACTTCTAAGATCTCAAAGTTCAGGATTTTTATATTAATGAATATTCAGAAAAATTCTATGGTTCTTTTCTTGGAAACTTCTACCCTAATACTTTTGAGGCAAACATAAAGCTAGGGTTTCAAATAAAATGAAGTGTCATCTGTCAAAAGTGTAGATCATTGGGGACACAAAATATTAGAATGGATTCTTAGTTCATCTCTGGACACCTTTCTATAACTACTACAAAAATTAAAACAGTATCAACCAAATCAGGAGGAGGTACTTCCTCTTCAATTATGTAGTATTTGCGCTATTTTTCATATGCAATGATTTGTCACACATCATTGTATAAATATCCTGCTTAAACAATTATAAAGTGAACAACCATCTACCATATCTGAAACATTTTATCCAATTCAGTGTATTTGGGGAAGAGGGTAAACTTTTGGTTAAAAATTTCTAACCATACTATACTTACTAGTACTGAAAAGACATCATAAAAAACATTTTGCCTTAAAAAATCTTTTAAAATATGTCATAAAATCAAAAGTATGAATCAAAACAGAAAAGAAGTGGGAATATGTGTTACTAAGGGGAGGAGCTGAATTTCTCTTGGGGAAACTGTTGGTGATCATCTCAATAATTTACTGCTTCTGTCAGTATGCATCAAAATGCTCTGAGTTTTAGAGCAAGCAAGACAAACTATTACAACCAAAATTGGCCAGGAGTTACATCAAAATACAAATGAGAATGAAAGAGAGGCTGAATCAGTAAAAGTTAAGGGCAGTAAAGAATCAGAATGGCAACGTTGGCAGCTGCCAATAATTTGAAAGCTAAATGGGGTGTGGAGGCAGAAGTTTGATTCCTGTGTAAAAACAAAAGCTTAGGTTTCTGATGCTTGTATCTGAAAATTTCTGGAAGAAAAAGTCTTTGCGGTTTTAAAATAGATGAATCAAAATGATGAAAACTAGGTCAAAACACCATAAAGAATATCACTTATCCTCTGAAGCAGAATGACAATTCTTCATCAGTACAGAAGGGGAAAAAAATACGGTTTGCCCTATGCTGAATTTTAGACAGAGGTGAAAAATCATAATTATTCACACTAAATTAACAAGAGAAACATGGGTATGACAAGCTAAAAGAAAAATCTAGATACAGAATTATGAACCAACTTCAACTGAGTAATACATGTATGATAACAGATACTGGAAAAAATAAAAGTTTAAAGAATTATGACAGAATGTAGGATAACGGGCAATTTTGTCTTTTTACAAGTGTATTAGGGTTATAGATTGTCATTACAATTTTATACAGGAAATAAATTGCTATGATTTGACTGTAAAAAATTAAGAAAAAATTACTAGGCATTCAAAAAAGAAAATATGATAAGAATACAAAATGTGACCAGAGGGGAGAGGGAGGGAGTTTCAGGGGGAAAAGGGAAGGGTTTACAGGAACTAGTATAAAGGACAACTAAGGGGTGTGGAAATGGGAGGGACGTGGGGAGCACTGCGGGGTGGGCTGGGATGGGAGTAAAAGACAGAAAACTGCACTTGAACAATAATTAAATTTAAAAAGAATACAAAATGTAACTTAAATTTTTATTCAATAAGGGCGGAAGAAACAATGCGGACTGGTTTAAAACAAAAAAAAAGTTGTTTTAAGTACACAAAAATTAGTACAATTAATACTTTATCAAGAAAAGTGATCCCAAGTTCTTCTCTTCCCCAAAATGCTTACAAGTAATCAGAGCACATTAAGTAAATTGTTTTTCCTCAGCAATAAAAATCAATAAAACATAGAACAAGAAAGAAATTAACAGAATTCCCCAATATGGCACATGAATGACAAGTTTCCCAAGGACCCCCGAAACTCAAATTTCAGAACCAAAGAGAAGGGGCAGCGGTACTGTGCCAAATCCCAGAGATTTGGAAGAGGCCAAGAGCATTCGTCACCAGGGAAACCAGGGTCCAAACCACGCCGGTAACAAGGAACTGGGAGGCGGAAACCGGGCAACTAACTGGTGGTAATAACCTGAAGGCTTTGGCTAGGAAAAGGCGGGGGAGAAGAAAGGAGACAGACTTCAGCAGTAATCCCAGAAACAGTGTTGGCGACGTCGGCAGAAGCGACAGGTGTGAAGGCACCCAGGCAGAGGGCCTTCACTTTATTGGGGGGATGGGTCACAGGCCCCTCTGAGATCCTACGGACCGAGCTCTCCGAAGAGCAAGTAGCGAGCAATGTTTATTCCAGTTCAGGAGCTCCGCGACCCCTGGGTTAAACACCGCTGCCTAGGACGAGTGGGGACTGGCTGCCTGCTATTCCCACGCACGCACGCACGCACGCACTCCCATTCCTTCCACCGACCCCCACCGAAAGCTGGACTTCCAGGCCACGATCCACTCTTGTCCAGCTAACAGCTCCCTACCCGCAGCACCCAGCCCGCGCGAGGCGCCCAGCAGGAATTTTTTTGAATGAATGTGCTGACAGGTGCTGTGCTGCGCACAGAGATGCGCAGGTATGGATGCCCATAAAACAGCCGCTACGGTTTCTGAGTGCACCCACGTCCTTTTTGTGGGTTTTCACACTGACTGTGTATTTGCACACTTCACACTTTGAGGCGACCCCGAGCCACACCCCCCTTACAGAGGGAGTAGGAGCAGGTTAGCAGTTTGCCCTCCAGTAACCCGACCGGCAAGTCACTTCTCACCCAGGGGATCTGATTCTACAGCCAAGCTCGTGGGAGCTCCCACAGAAGTGGAGGCATTAGAAACGGTAATGGGGGGGTAATGGGGGGGACGGGGGGAGGCAGGAGCCTACAGTAAAAAGAGAGGAAGAGCCTTGGCGAACCCTTGCCAGTCATCAGAGGAGTGAAACGAAGGCTTCCCGGGGAGGCGATGCTGGCCCCGGGCTTGAAGGACAAGCAGGAATTCGCGATGCAGTCAGGGAGTTGGGAAGTGACTTTTTTCTTTCTTTTTTCTTTTTAATTTAAGTGGGGGCTGGACAGCTCTCCCCGGCCTTTACCAAGTGCCTGTTTCGTGTCCAGCCCCAGGCTACGACCAGGAGGGCTGGGGCCCAGAGGCCCCGGGACTCGGGGAGGAGGCTGGCGGCGCCGGGGCCGCGCCGGGATTGCTGCAGGCTTGGACGGCGAGCCTGCTCGAGGACTGACCTTCCCGGAGGTGCCGTCCCCCAGCACGACGATTTTCAGTTGCCTGTCCTGGCTCTCCTCCTCAGAGTCCGACATGGTGTCCCGGGAACCAAGTCTGCCTCCCCCCCCACCCGCCAAGGTAAAGGGAGGAAGGGAAGGAGGAAGCTCTGGGGGCGGGGAAAGTAAGAAGGGCGGCAGCGGTGGGTAGAACCCCTCGCCCTGGTGCCTCAGCGACCGCTGGAGAAATCCGGGCCGATCACTCCCCGGGCGCCATCTTGCCCACCCTCCCTCCACTCTGCACGCGGCCCGCCCCCTTCGCGCTACGTAGGACGCGCACGCCCACGTCTGCTCCAACCCAAGCCGACCCGCAAGCATCCCTGGTGAGCCGCCCCATTCTCGGGCCGGAGGTGGGGGAGACGTTCGTGGAGAGCGGGCAAGACACGTCGCTACCCTCGCCAGAGCAGTAGGAGGGGTGCAAAAAAAGTGTATTCCTAAAACTAAGTAGAAAAATGGACGTCTAATGGGTGTTTAGGCATTCTATCAAATTCTCTTGTGTCCATATACCCCAAAACTATCCCTTTGCAAATGGTGTGGCCCGCGTGGCGATAGCGGGGAAGGGCTGCGCGCTTTGGTTGCCATAGAAGCCAGGCTCGTTCTGGAAGGCGGCGGGGCGGGGCCTGTCTCGGGGCCAGGCCTGGGGCAGCACGCGGGGGCGGGGCCCTGGAGCTGGAACGACAGAATTTGATGTTTCATTCATCAAGCACGTACTCTTGAGCAGGAGTTGGCAGAGCATGGTCCAAGGAACCCTGGGGCTTGATAAAGTGAAAACTGTTTTCATAATATTACACCTCTTTTGCCTCTTTCATCTTCATTCTCTCACACGTATAGAGTTTTCCAGAGGATGCATGAGGTAGATGACCTCACTCTGGCAGCAGCTAAGGGAGCCTGTGCTTACTCTGTTTCAAACATTTCTTCGTATTACTATCCAGGCAGTAGTGACGGCTATAATGTAAATAAACAAAGCTCTTTGGGGTTATAGTAATTCTTAAGAGTGTAGAGGGGACCTGAGCCCCAAATTTTGAGAACTGCTACCCAGTAGGGTAGGTAAAAGACAAAACTAAAAATTTTAATAAGGTGAGATAAAATCCACAATAATAATTCTGACCTACCATGTCTGTCTCATTGTTAACTACTTGACATGAATGATCATTTCACTCCCCATGGCAACCCTAAAAAAACAGGGTGAAGTATACCATGTTACAGTTGAGGAGGGTCACCTCATCAATGGAGACTCAGAGGCAGTGTCCTTTGAGGAATATGAGTTTGAATGGGAAAGCAGGAGGGTGTAAGAGATGGCCAGCCAGGGGACAGCCCTGGAGTCCTAACTGCACACCTGTGCTTACTGAGCGTGTGCCCTGAGCCACAGTTTCCTTACCTAGAAAATAGACATATGGTACTACTACCCCCACAGAGTTGAGAATGAAATGTCCTCAACACCCACCCAGCAGAGGTGTCCAACCTGCACCCTGGCATGTGTCCCAGAAAGGCTATGAATGCAGCCCAACACAAAATCATAAACTTACTCAAAAACCTTTCTTTTCTGCTCATCAGTTTTCGTTAGTGTTTGTGTATTTAATGTGTGGCCCAAGACAACTCTTCTTCTTCCACTGTGGCCCAGAGACGCCAAAAGGCTGGACACCCTTGTAAAGGAACACAGCACAGTGCTTGGCACAGGGTAAGCACTCAGCATTAACCAAAGGTCGATCGCCCTAACCATCTGCCGCATGCTAGAACACCGCAGATCTCCAGCCCTGTAACCTTAGGGTTTCCTAGGGAGACTCTCAGTCTCTTTGTCCGTAGACAGGACTGGTCCACACTAGTAGCCACCCAGTTAGTATCAGTTACCACCACCAGCAATAACAACTTTCTATGTCACTGGGTGTATTGATGAGAGTTAGAAGAAAAAGGCATGTGAAGGGGCTTTGCAAAATACTTTGTAACTGTTAGTTTCAGGAATCTGTATCTAATAAGGATAGACTTTTGTCCATGAGAGAAGTTAAGGTGCAGAAACTTGTTTTTCCACTCTTCCTTAATGAAGAGGATAGTGTGACTTAGTTCTGACCAATGAGACAGAAGAGGATCTTTATTTGAACGAGGACATATGTTTGGAACTAACTGCTCACTCTTCAGTAGATCACCTTCCAGGCTTCTTGCTATGGTGAATAATGCTAAGGCACTTTAGTGATGTAGTCCATTATTTGAAGACAAAAAAAAAAAACCCTCAATTGTCACAATTATTTTGGCCATAAAATAGATTTAGTTATGGTAATGGGGCTAATTTTCATGCACAGTTTCATATGAAGGAAGATGCAGAGGAAGACTTTGCATTTTCCAATCATTAATTTCCTGAACAACTGCCTTGATATGGAGACATCATTTGTGTGGATATAGTTTCATCCCTGTGACAGTGTTGCTATATGAAATACAGAGCCAATTGCATTAAGTTAGTGACTATATTTTACATACCTATGGCAAGATTCCAGGTTGAAAATTAGATTTGAAGACTTGGAGCCATATTTGTAAATTTAAAAGAAATAAATATTCCTCTGTGGAGGAGTACCTTGTGGAGTACCTTGCTGGCTAGCATTGAAAGCTTCCGGTATGGTGCTTTACCATGCTAAAGAGAAATAAAGCTGATCCACAATAAACAAAGGTGTCTCTGTGGATCCTCTGTAAAATGCCCATGCAGGGCATTAAACTCAGGGAATCTTTTTCCATGTTCTTAAAACTAGCAAGTTAACAAAATGCTTAAAGAAGAATTCTAGGAGCAAGAAATTAGAGTTCTTTAGATATGAAGAAGTAAAAGTAATTCCACAAGAAAAACCTTGACTGCTATCTATGAAACCAACTTCCCACCTAATTTTAAAATATCTTTTCTGGAATCTGTAACATATGATAATCCAAATTTTTGTTGGAATACATGCATATTCAAGGAGTTTATTCCCAATGAAGCAGCTTGGACAATGGCCCAGTTATTAGAATATTCTGAGATGAACTGAAGTCTACCTTTATAAATTCCAACTAATGACATTGAGTGTACGTCTTCTGGAGTAAAATAGACTTCCCCATTATAATAGAGGTCTTCAAATCGATCCACTAAATTAATGATTGATTTGACAAACATTAAGTAAATGCCTGCCCTGTGCCAAGAATTCTTGGTCACAACTCTTCTAAGCAATGAGGACCCACATACAAGTGAGCAAAATCTGCAAGGGCTCTGCTTGTATGGAACTTGTAATTTGGTGGAGAGATGTAGTAGATTAAATCATGACTGCCCCAACAATAACAGGCCCTAATCCCTTGAATCTGTAAATGCTACCTTATTTGGGAAAAGTATCCTTCAGATCTGAGTAAATTCAAGAGTATGAAATAAAGAGATTATCCTGGATTATCAGGGTAGGCCCTAAATGCAAACAGATGCATCCTTAGAGAGAGAGGGGTGGATTTGACCCAGAGTGACCACAGAGGCAGAGCCCCGAGTGATGTGACAAGCCAAGGAATTCTCACAGCCACTAGAACCTGGAAGAGGCAAGGAACTAATTTGCCCCCTGGAGCCTCCAAGGAGAGCACAGCCTTGTCAATATCTGAACTTCAGTGAAACTGTGAAAGAATATGTGTATGTTCTTTTAATCTACCAGGTTTCTGGAAATTTTTTACTAATAAAAGGAGAAACAAATTTCATAAATCACACTTGAATATTTCAGATTCAGATATTTTTTTAGCAAACAGATGGTAGATGGGATAAAAACTAAAAATACCTGAATATTTGTTCAAACACTAAATAGATGGAGAGATGTCCCATGTCCATGCATGGAAACACAATATTGTAAAATATAGCAATTCTACCAAAAGATCTATGAAGTCAATGCAATTCTAATAAAAATTTTCACAGAATTTGAAATAATGCATATACGAGGCAAAGATCTAAGAATAATGGAGATATGACAAGAAAAGAAAGACAAATAACTTCCTTTACCAGATATCAAGACTTAGTAAATAATTAAAATATAGTGTATTTATTACTTCAGGATTATTATTATACTATTATATGTTATTTCATTTTTTAAAAGATTTTATTTATTTATTTTTTAGAGAGAAGGGGAGGGAGGGAGAAAGACAGGGAGAGAAACATCAATGTGCAGTTGCCTCTTGTTGCCTCTTGCACACCCCCTACTGGGGACCTGGCGTGCAAACCAGGCATGTGCCCTGACTGGGAATCAAACCAGCGACCCTTTGGTTCAAGGACTGCTGCTCAATCCACTGAGCCACACCAGCCAGGGCATATTATTTCACTTTATAGACAAATGGACCATTATAACAAAACAAAGAGCCACAAATTGGGCTCCCACATACATGGAACTCTGATATATAACAAAGTATATATGATAGTAGATAAAAAGGGGGAAAGGATCATAGCTGGAAACCATATAGGAAAAGACATAAAATTAGAATCCTATATTTCATCATACACATACCCACATGGAAAAAAATAAAATTCAGTGAAATTAAGATTCTAAATGTGAAAAACAAAATTTAAATAATTTGCAATGACTATGTTTCTTATCTTGGGATACTCATGGATTTCTTGAGCAAAACACAAAGAATTAATCATAAAGGATAATATAAAAAATGCATTTAAATTAAAAACTGCTCCATCAAAAGATATCATTCAGAAAAAAAAAGGTTAGAAGTCACCAAAACATCTGTTATTTAAGTCACCCAGTGTTGTGTGATGGAAGCCCACACTAACTAAAACAGATTTGGAACACAATTCCGTACATAGCAATATCTAAAAGAAAAATAAGTGGTATCTGCCTAATTTTTTAAGCATTGAAAAGAGACTACAATTTCCAGGTTTTCTTAAAGTATTATTAAACTACTATAATTAAAACTATGTAAACAGGCACTGGAACAGATACATGAATTCCTTCAAAAGAAAAATGGTCCCAATGTATGAAAAAATTAAGTGGATAGTAAATGTGGTGTTTCTAATCAATGGGAAAATGTGATGTTACTCATTGGGTGTTAATTTTTCAAACTGAATGTCTATCTCATTCCTTACTCACATAAAAGTAAAAATATATTTTTAGAGGAAGCCATAACAAACTAAAAAATGGGTAAATATTTATAACTTGGAGTGGAAATAGTTTATCTAACCATGGTACCATTTTCCATAATCAGTATCTGGCACTCGGTGAAACCTTGGTATGTGAGGAATAAGACTTTAGTCACTGGAGTGACTTAAATGAAGGGAAATTGTGGCCAGTAGAAGTACACCACAGAGATGTGGGTATAAAACATGGGCTTTAAATAGCTGATGTGTGGAAGGGTTTATATGACAAGATTGAGAATTTTGTTGGGGAAGTTGAAGATATAAAAAGAATCCGTGGAAATTATGAATAAAAATATAATAATTGAAATTATTGAGTACATTTAATAGCAGATTAGACACAATCAAAGAGAGAAATAATAAGGCAGAAGATAGGTCAGAAGAAAATATCTAGACTGAATAACCCAAAGGCAGCTTGATAGAAAATAACAGAAAAAACTATGAGAAACATATGGTATATAGTCAATATATATCATTGGAATTCCAGGAGATACACTTTTATTTTTCTTTATTCATCACAAAGGTGGCCCTCCGGAGCAGTGACAAAATGACTCACTTTTTTTTAATAGCCCTGAGTCTCTGGGATATTCATTTAGAACAAAATAAATCTTGACTTTGCCTTACACCAGGTTGGAAAAAGTCATTTCCAAGCATTTTGTAGAGCTAAGTCAAAAGTAAGAAAGCTTTGCCCTGGCTGGTGTGGCTCAGTGGACTGTGTTGGCCTGCGAACCAAAAGGGCTGGTTCAGTTCCCAGTCAGGGCACATGCCTGGGTTGTGGGCTGCAAGAGGCAACCCACAGATGTTTCTCTCCCTCTCTTCCCCTCTCCCTAAAAATAAATAAATAAGATCATTTTTAAAAGGTAAGAAAGCTTTTTAAAATATAAGATATTTTCCTGATTGTGGAGTAAGTGAAGATTTCTTAAAGAAGACACACACAAAAAAACCACCTTTAAGGTTAAAGTTGATTAAATAAGTTACAATAAAATTTTTAAATTCTACTTAACAAAAGACATTTTTGAGAAAATAAAATCTCCACAGTAAAAGATATTTTCAATACATATAACACACCAGGGTCTTGTATTTAGAATTGGAAAATATACTTACTTAAATAAAAACAAATACAACACAATAGAATATTGGACATGAGGCTTGAATGGACCAAGCTCCACTTCCACAAAATAGGCAATAACATTAAAAAGTTCTTAACTCCGTTAGTAATGGGGTAAATGCAAAGGAAAACCACAAGGAGCTTCCACTACCCACCACCAGAATGGCTAAAATTACAAGGACTGAAATTGCCAGTTGCCAGCAATGCGGAGCCATGAAAGTTTCTATGCACTGCTGCTGATAGAAGTATAAATTTCTGCAACCTCTTCAGCAACCTTTTTGACATCATCTGCTGGGGCTGGGTATGTGCTGTATAGTCCAACAATTTCATTTCTTAGTATCTGTCCAACCAACATACATCCAAAGACAGGCACAAGAATGTTTACAACATTATACATCACTCTTCAAAACTGAGATCAATCCAAATGTCCATCAACAGGACATGTCCAACAAGAATTGTGGTATAGTCACACAAAGGGGTATTATGCAGCAATGAAAATGGATGAATTACTACATGTTACATACAATACAGAAGAATCTCATCAATATAATGTGGAATGAAAGAAGCCAGACACATGGAAAATGAGTGTATCTTCCATGGTTTCATTTATGTAAAGTTCCCCAAAATAATGGTTGCCTTTGAGGAGGAGGAAGAGGGTAGTGGTGAAGAGCAGGACACAAGAGAAACTTTCATAATATTGGTATTGTGCTATTTTTTTAACTTGAGTGGTGGCCACATGGGTATGTCCACTTTCACTAAGGCATAGTTTTGAGATTAGTGCAATTTTCTGTTAGTATATTATTCTTAAATTAAAATGGTAAATATTTATACATATATGGTTGATAGTAAATGCATAGTAATATTAAACCTAGAAGAATATAAACCAAGTCATTAAGAGCCATTAATAGCAATGAGTTCAGAGAATTATCACTTTCCATGTTATATATTTCTGTTTTGTGTACACTTTTTACAGTGAGAATAAATGTGTATTTTAATCAGGAAAAAACATGGAAAAATAAATCAGTAACAATGAAAGAACTATAGTCCTTTCTATAGTACCTACAGTCCTTTTTATACTGGGAAGATGAGAACTTTGTCATGTGACGAGTAGATTCCACAAATACAGAAAACATGTTAGTTTTATCACCGTGTAGGAGCTTTTGTTTGAAAAGAAAAGAAAACTTCCTTGTAATAGAACCTCAGGCTGGTGTGTGAGCTGCAGTTTTCCAGCTGCCTGCAGTTCTGCCTCATTGCTTGGGGATGTGTTTCATTGAATTCTGAAGCATAGCTCCAGACAAAACCAAAAACGTACAAAGCGGGAGAGTTCTCAAATCACCTCCACAGCTGTGAAAACCAGGCCTATCACAACTTACCAGTGAGCCTGGCAGATTTAAGTAAGGTGATCCAGCATGTTTTTTAAAAAATGGAAGTTATAATACAAATGCAAAATATTACTTGAAACTTGATTATGGCACTTTGGGGATGTGAATTTCCCTGAGCATTAAGAACCAGCATGGAGAACTCAGTGATTTTAAGAAAACTATGGATTTCCAGACTCTGTGGCCTGGCAGGGGCACAAGTGTTCTTTAAGACATGCCATCCTTTACTTTGCGTGCTTCTGAAACCTTGTTTCACACAGTTCTCCTCTACAGCATCACCACATTACCCGAGATGGCCCTTGGCTGTGTCACCAGGATTTCCAGTTTATCTGTGTTGTTAAAATCAGGTCTAAGGCACTCACACACGTGAAGTATTATTATAAAGTGTCACCTTCACTTTGGGATAGCATTTCCCGGAAGCAAGTTCTTTGGGACACTAGTCTCAGGAATTTGCTGTTAAAATGAAGCTTGGAAACAGCTGTAGCTCCTCTGCTTTGGGGAAGTGACCGTGCACCTGAGCATATGGCACCCTGAGGCAGTGGACAATCTCTTTGGACTTTTTTAACCCCACATTTCCCAAAGTTCTTCGACCAAAGTGGTAGGTGTTGATATCATACCGAACTAATGTTGCATGAGACATTATTTCAGAAACCCTAATTCAAAAGTAAAGCATTCCGCCGGCAAAGGGTGAGAGGTAAGGAGCTCATTCCCAAGACTTAATTCCTAATTATAGAAAGGTTCATTCGCAGATGTCTCTATTTCTCCCTCCCTAATGGAGAGTTCAGCCTTGTAATGTGAGAAGTGCTTTGATTCAGAGCGCACTTTGTCATCATCACGAAACTGCATTAGTATGATAAGAACAGGAAGAGCTGCTCATAGCGTTACACACAGCAGTGGGCTAGATGCAAGTGAATGCGACTCCCATTTGTAGTCGTGTTGATGACCTTAGACACTAAGTAGTAGGTGCATTTCGGTTTCCTCATCTGCAAAATAGACTGTAGTGATATAACCTTCCTAAAGCTGTTATGCACCTTACCAATAATACACACGCAGTGCTTAGTACAACGTAAATCTATGTTAGAGCCTATTAAAGTATCTCATTTGGATATCAAGTAAGCACATTACAATATAAATGTTCAAATGAATTTTACCTCTACAGCAGTCACCATAACAAGCTATACGGTTAAGCCAGTGGTACCAATATTTTTGAAATACCTGTTTTGGAAGGTAACTGAAGGAAGAGAGAGTAAACTTCTGACTAAACATGGATAAATTAAAGTTTGGCGTAATGTGTGAGAAACATTTTCCTAGGAAAATAACTGAATTCAATGAAACATTTGATGTAGGCCCTGCATATGCAAATGCATGGATTAATACTATATGCTGTGTGATGGTTAATTTTTAAAAACTAGAAAAGAAGAAATTCTGCCTTGAGGCTGCAATGTAGAAATCCTGCCTGAGTTTCCAGCCTGCTGGTCTACCGTCAAGTTTCAGAGGCGCTGCACTCTCAGAATCGCAGGAGCCAGTTCAACAAACCCAATCTCTGTCTCTCTGTCTCTTTCACTCTCTCTTTACACACACACTCACACACAACCTAGTGGCTCTCTTTCTCTGGAAAATCCTGATAAAAAGATGAATTATGACTCTGTTGGACAATATATATGCTGCCTTTGCAAATAAAATAATTTAAGCTCTGGCTGGCAGAGCTCAGTGGATTGAGCTCAGGACTGTGAACCAAGGGGTCACCGATTCAACTCCCAGTCTAGGGCACATGCTGGGGTTGCAGGCCAGGTCCCCAGCAGGGGGCACATGAGAGGCAACCACACACTGATGTTTCTCTCCCACTCTTTCTCCTTCCCTTTCCCTCTCTCTAAAAATAAATTTAAAAAATGTTAAAAAAATAATGAAATAAAATATTTTTAAATAATTTAGTAATTCCTTTTTTTTGGGTTTGAGTGCCTATTATGAAGGAGACACTTTGCAAGGAACTTGAACAGACATTGTCTAATGTCAGCCTCAAAATGATCCAACAAATTAAAAAGTAGTAGAGCTTAAATTAGTATAAATTACAATTTATAAATTGCTTCACAGAACATAACTCCCTAAAAGGAGGGGGGATAGAAATATTTAAGAAACAAGACAGGGAGTAAGGAAATGTGAAAATAAAAAAATAAGCACAATAAAGGAAATTACTCTGAAAATGTGTTGTCATTTACTCAGGAAATATTTTTGAGTTATCTCGAGCTAAGCCTAATTAGCTTTTTCCAAAGAAAGTTTAATTTTGGTATAATAAAATACAGCACACATTTTTCTCATTACTCAAATCACCACTATCCTTCACCATATACATGAGAATTATTTAAGAACGTATACTGAGAAAAGCATGGAATATATCAAGATTCATAAAACATGGGTTTAATTTCAGCTCCAATTATTACTTGGAGACCTTAGCCTTGGTTTTGCTACCTGTAAAATAGAAGAGTAAGCACCTCACAGGTATACTCTGAAGATCGAATTAAATACCATTATTTTAAAGAATTCTGTAAAGTATACAAGAATGTGCAAGTACTTGTTCTTTTTGTTAATTTGAGTTTCCTAGATATCACATTTTCTTTTGTCTCACCATACTTACTATAGCAGAGATAGGGGAGGGGTCAAGTCAAGAAACATGTATAAAGGACCCATGAACAAAGACCACGGGGCGGGGGAAGAATTGAAAGTGGAAGGTGGGGGCAGGTAAGGCAGGGGAGAGTAATGGGCAGAAAATGAGGACCACTGTAATTGAACAACAATAAACAAAGTAAAGAATTTCAAAAAGTAATGCTCTGAGTTTTTTTTAATGAAATTTTTGGAAATAGAAATTATAATCATTGAAGTTAAAATCCCTGTGAATGGGTTAAATAGTACCTTTGAAGAAGCTCAGTAATTGCAAGATAGGTGTAATGAAATTACCCAGAATGGACCACAAATATATCCAGAGACTTTTTTAAATCAGAGGAATTAATAAAGATGGAGAATAAGGTGAGAAAGTGTAGCATACAACTACAGTTGGAGGAAGGGAGGCAAGAGAAGATGCATAAGAAGCAATATTCTGCATGGTAAAGCTGAAGAATTTTTAAAAACTAATGAATGGCATCGAAAAACAAACAGAGAAAACACAATTTTGTAAGTAAATTAACAGAAAGTGACACCTAGACTCTGTGTGGTAACACTTCGTAAACTGCCAAAGACCCCCAAAAAACCCAAAATGGGTTTTTATACCATATAAAACCTATTCTAAGCTAATCACAGACTGAAATTAATGTATTTTCTTGTAATCAGGAAAGTGGAAACAATAACCTGACGTGATACATTTAATCGTTAGTTTTAAAGCACCTGGAGTTTTCTTGTGTTTTGTTTTTCTCCCACTCTCCTTCTCTCTCTCTGTATCAGGCCAATTCATTACTTGCTGGAACTCAGACCACAAAGTGTTCTGCCAACTATTTATGTTCTCTCCTTACTTAGGTAAAGTAAATCCCATACTTTCTCAGTGGGGTTAAGGTCAAGACTCCGAGGGAGCCACTCCTTCCTAATTAGTTCCCCAGGCCCCTCTCTGTTTTTTCCCCCTTGAAACGGCCACAACAGTCTAGGAAAATGTTTGTAGTCGTAATCCTCCTGATAAATGAATCCTAGATCAAGCAGCTGGTTTCCAGAAGGGACTCCTCGCTGTGCTGCAATTAGGCTGAAGCTGAACTCCAGGAGTTCAGGTCACAGCTAAAGTACTGGAGGGGACAATACTTGTCTCTGAGCTCCACTGTGTGATATGCTCGCCTGAGAGATGCCTGCTTCTGCCCCCCACAGCCCTCACCCTCGATATCAATTTTCTTGTTAGTCGATGAGAAAATATGCTTCCTGATGGGGATACACGTGAAGGTTATTTACTGGTAACTCCCTGGATGCTGGGGGGGCGGGGGCGGGGGGGGGGAATGCATGCTTCCAAAGAGTAATGGCAATTTAATCCCAGAAATCTTGAAAGTCACTTTCTATTTAACTAATTTACTTAATTTCCAACCTACCAAACAATCATTAGACAGTCAGTGGCACCATATCTGGTTCAGATTTTGCAGATAAAACCATCCTAAAGGGAAATATTTATAAACACAAAGTAGTATCTCAAACTAAGAAGAGTGGCAGACGGTAACTTAGAACATCACATCTTAAATAACATAAACAATGGCACTTTAATACACACACACATATGCACATGATTTTTCACCTGAGCACTGGCTGAACAAAATGACATCAGGCTTCTCTATAAATTGTTTAGATGTATTTTCCCTCTGGTTCTTCTGGGACAATAACAACCTTGTCCTCATGTTCCATGTGACAGCGCAGCCCTTCAGCATTCGGAACTGTCAGTGATGCTATGCCAACTGTGAAGCTGACTTGTGTTTTGCCAGGAGACCATGTTAACTTCCCTGCTCCAAGTGCCTCTCATAAGAAACAGACCTTTCCATGAGACTACTACGATTCCAAATTTACTTTCGTTTCAGGCAAAAGATTTCTTATACGTAGAAAACAGTGTAAAAAGTGGGAGAGGTAATAAAGATTATTTTCGGGGTAACAGAAATGATTTAGCACCATTAGACCTACTTGAAGAAAATGTTTAAGAATACAGTTTAGGCAGGAAAAATAATCCTGTATGTACTGACACATTAAGACAAGCAAAGATAGTGATAAATGTCTGTAAACAACATATAAGAATATATAAGGTAACAATTAACATCCCGTGGTGTTTAAAAGAGTAAAATTAAAGTATCTGATAGCAATAAAATATAAGGGAAATAAAAGTATAAATGGAGTAGAGTGATTTAAAGTCATAATGAAGCCGGGTTCGTCCCAGGAATGCAAGGTTGGTTTAACACTCTAAAATTAAATAATACTTGGTGATTGCTGCAGGGAGGGGGGTAGAAGGGGACTAAATGGTAATGGGAAAAATAAAGATCATATATTTAAGAAATAAATATAATTAAATAATGCAATACACTACACTTAAGATTAAAGAATAAAAATGATGAGTGTCTCAGTAGATAGAGGAAAAGATTATAATCCAATAGAATTCCACATTACTTCATGCTTTCAGAGAAATTCTGTCAGCAAACTGAAATGGAAAGGACTTCCCCTAATCTTATAAAGGAATTTACAGAGAGCTTGCAGCAAATATTATACACAGTGACAGAATGTTGGACCTTGTTCGTTTGAGGTTGGGATCCCCAACCCCACTACCACGATTCATTGATACATTGGCAATCCTAGCCAACTCCATAACATGAGAAAATGAAGTAATTACAATGTTTGAAAATGAAAAAGCAAAGCTGTCATTATCTGAAGCGGATATCATTGCATAGATTGAAAATCCAAAAGAACCATTGATGAATTAGCTCCCAGAGGGCATCTGCATTCTTTACCTCTTTTGGCTCCCTCTATCCTTAAAACCAGCAACCAAGCATGTCCCTAACATCGGGCCCCTCCAGTGCTCAGGTCTCTTTCATTAGGAAGAGCCCAGTCAGGTTTAAGGGTCCACCTAATTAGGCCAGGCCCACCTGGGATAATCTATTCTCACATTCGACTGTGCCACATGTAACCTAACCTAGACATTGAAGTCACTGCCCCATCATAGTCACATAAAGGGTGTGTATACCAGAGTGTGGGGAACTTGGGGGCCATGTTAGAATTCTGCCTACCACGTCAACTGATTTGCCCCACTTATTTAGAATTAAGCTAGAGTTTTGAGTTTTCTATTTTTTATCTTTTAGCTCACAGTATGGACTAGACTTTTATGAGGTTATGTACATTAGTTTACTTAATGTCTTAACAATGAGACAAAGTAGGTAATATTATCCCCAGTTTATAGATAAAAATATTGAATTTTAGATTCACGACATTATTTTTCTAGGTGTACGTATAAACAGGAAAGCAGAGGTTCAAACCAACCCCAGTCCACCTTCAGAGTCCTTCTTAACTGCTAAGCTAAACACTCTTATTTTGCCAGTGTTCATATTTGTGGTCTGTCAAAGAAGCCTTCTTCCTCTCATCTTCAGCTGGTCATGCCACCTGGAGTCTGTCCTCATAATAAGTGCTCATTATCTTACTCTTCTATTGTCATAAGCTTCCTTCCACACATTTGTCTTTAACTTGCGGATTTCCCTGCACATCTTTCTTATTGGCTATTTGATTTACATAATTATATTATTCAAACAAAACCTTCTAAACCTCAGGGACAGTGTAATCCCTTCTAATAACAAATTTATCTTATTTATGCTTTTATGCAAAATTTTAAGATATGGAACACAAAACACTTTAATGTTCAGTTAATTTTCACTGTCCCACTAGATTTGTTACAATCCTTTGAGTTGTGACCCACTGTCCCAATGCCTGTTACTGCAGAACAAATACCACAAACCAGTGACGCAAAATAACAACCACTGTGTTATGCTCAGGGGCTCTGTAGGTCAGGAATTTAGGTAGAGCACAGCAGGGGTGGCACGTCTCTGGTGTGCAACGTCTGGGCGACAGCTGGGGAGATTCAGGTGATGGAATGATGCCAATGCATTTGGTCTGGAGTAATGTGGAGCCTTCTTCACTCAATGTCTGAATCCTGTGCTAGGCTGGGCTGAGCTAGGGCTGTGAGCAAGAACATCTACCTGTAGCCTCTCAGTGGGTCTTAGGCTTCTCACAGCATAGTGTCTATGTTCCCAGAGGGAGCTTCCTGAGAAGGTGTGACCAGAAAGAATGCATTACCCAAGACCTAAGAAGAAGCTGCAGCGCCCAGAGCTTCTTCTGATGGAGGCTCATAAGTCAAAAGTCACTTCTGCTGCATTCTCTTGGTTACAGAAAGTAACCAAGGCTGGCCTGGTTTTGAGGGGAGGGGAATTATACTCCATCTATCAATGGGAAGGGGACAAGGACATATTGCAGAAGAGTACCTGGGATGAGAAACATTATGGCATTCCTCTTTAGAAGACATGATCTACTACATCCACCATTTGATTCTCTGTTGATTTATGACACAAGCTTCTACATGCAATCTGTTTCAGGTTGAATTGTACCCCCCAAAAAAGATATCTTAAAGCCCTACCCCCTCGTTTGGAAATAAGTTCTCTGCAGATTAATCAGGTTAAGATGAGGTTATTCTGATGGACCTTGCATCCAATACAACCAGTTCTCTTAAAGAAGAGGAGAGAGACGTAGGGAGGGGAATGCCGTGTGCAGACACAGTCACACACAGAGAAGACGTCCAAGGAGATGGAAGCAGGGGTTGGAGTGATGCGGCCACGTGCCGAAGAATGCCTGGAGCCACCGGGAGCTGGAGGAGGCCTGGTTAGACTCTCTTCTGGGTCCTTCAGTCACCTTCGAGGTGTGGCCCTGAAGACACCTCGACTTTGGAATGTCCACCTCCAGAACTGTGAGAGAATAAAAGTCTGGAGTTTTAAGACACTCAGTTTCTGGTACTTTGTTTCGGCAGCCCTGGGAAAGTAATACAAAGCCCCCCCCCCCATTTTTAACACAAATACTATATACACCATTCTACAACTTGCTTTTTTTCCCATTTATATGTGCTTATATTTCATTATATTCAAATGTAAACTTTGCTTTACTTCTTCCTGACATTTTTTTCATCTGAAGATGTAAATATTGTTACCAACTCACTCCCTGCACACTTGGACTTGATGAATACAGGTTCAGTTCTTTCCATGTCCAGTTCTTTCCTCTGCTGGTCTCTGCAGGGTTTTGTTAAATGGCCCTCCCTTAGCGTGTTTCTTCTTCCCACTCTGATCATGAGTGGGAAGAAATCGGTATGGCTGCAAGAAACAAAATCAAGCTATTTTCCTGACCCACTTTGGAGAAATCTTCATTATTCACCCCACTTTAATCCCGTCAGCTGAGCCAATTCTGTGTGTTCTCTAAAGGGCTATGGCTCACACCCCAACTTCTGGCGCCAACACCTCAGTTAGAACTCTGTTGCTTAAAGTAGTAGGATGTAACTTGAACTAGACTTAGTGACTTGTTACCAGGATGCAGGAGTGTCCGGTAGAGCCTAAGGACAAGTGTGGAACTGAGCCTCACAGGGATTTTAAGCAAGACCCAGACATACACAGGGAAGCCAGAAAGCACTCCGTCTCTCCCATTTATTTTTCCCCTGTGTGTGTAATGTAGGCCACTTGCTCTATGCAGCCTGGTATTCCCTGCTTCCCTGTCCCATCTGGGACGACGGCCGTGCCTCAGCTCCTGGAATCGCTTAGCTGCAATTCCAGTTGCATGCCCAGGTGAATTCTGTCTGTAAATCCCAATTCCAAAGTACTGACTGAGAGAATCTTACTGGCTCACTTTGGTTCAGGGGGCCATTCCAGATCTAAGCAACTGGAGCCGGGGGGAGAGTCCCAAATAGAGTCTGTGGCAGGAGAGGACACACCTGAGAAAGGGTGAGAGGAAAAGGGCTTAAATTTCACAGACCATAGGAAACAATGTGACGCATCTTTCTAGACTTTCTTTTCATTCAAAAGTTATGTGTCACCTCACACCTATAAGAATGGCTATTATCAACAAGACAAGACAAGTAATAAACAAGTGTCGGAGAGATTGATTGTGCTGGAGAAAAAGAAACCATCGTTGGCTGCTGAGGGGGATGTAAACTGGTACAGCCACTGTGGAAAACAGTATGGAAGTTCCTTTAAAAATTAAGAATAAATATATGACCCAGCAACCCCTCTTCTAGATATCTACCCCCAAAATTTGAAAACATCTACTCCCAAAGATATTTTCACCCTTATTCCCAGTGGCCAAGACATGTAGACAATGGAAATTCCTTCGTAGAGGGCTGGATAAAGAAGATGTGGTCCATATACACAGTGGAATACTACTCAGCCGTTGGAAAACACAGAATGCTGCCTTTTGCCACAATGGGGAAGAATCTTGAGAATATCATGCTAAGTGAAATGTCAGTGAGAAAAAGCTAAGTACCATATGATTTCACTAATAAGGGGGATGTGGAACTACAACTCATAGACACGGACAACAGCATGGTAGTTTCCAGAGAGAAGGGGAGTGGAGGGTGGGTAGTAAAGGGTAAAGGGGTTCAGACGTATGGGGAGAAAAGATTTGTGTATTGATGGGCACGCAATATAATACACAGATGACGGACCTTGGAACTGTACGCCTGAAACCTATATAATTTTGTTAACCAATGTCACCCCAATAAATTTAACTTAAATAAATAAATACAAATGGAAAGAAATCAACAAAAAAAACCACTTTGTATATGCATGTAGTTTGGGGTATTGTGTACTGTACTAGTTCAGTGTTACAAAAGGGTGAGATCAGAGTGAAATAAAGAACGGATTTGGAACTAGAGTGCAGATCTCTTTGGATGTTATAAGTATTGATAAATTTTCCTCTGAGGCAAAACACCCCTGTCCAAGATTGAAGAAACGTATCTATAGTAAGTGCTCATTTAATTTAAATTAATTAAATCTTCAAAATTCACCCTGCCTAAGTGGGGCGGGGCGGGGCGGTTAAAAAGTTATGTTTCAGCATCTTTTTTCCCTGGTTAGCTTCCTTTTCCTTCTTCCCAGCAGTACCCAGCCACCCTGGCTTCTTTTGGCTTCTCCCTATTTCCCTAGAACTTCAGGTTCCCGTTCCTCGCCCTCTGTCCTCTGAGCTCTTGGTGCCAGCCTTTGTCTGCACGTTGGCGGTGACTGTGGAGGGAGAAGGAGGAGCCGGAGAGTGGGGGGACGTCACACTTGTCAGCACTTCCTTCCTTAGAGATAGTCGTGCACATGAAAGGAATTCAGGTGAGCAAAATTTCTCCATCTGTTGCACCTATTTATTTTTTTACCTCTGCTGTTTAGTCTCTCCCCAAAAATGATTGGAGGCACCTCCCCTTATCTCCACACCTTCATCTTCACTCCTTCTTCCCTTTTTGCACTTTTCCTCTGTAGGATTATGTGCAATGGTAGCCCTAACTGCTTACGCTTAGTCTTCACACAGGAACTGTGGATCCCATTAACGGTCCCCAGTTGTGAACTTTACTTTCTGCCCCACCTTTGAACCTCCAGCTTCACAATTGAGGAGGATAATGGGAAACTTTATGGTGTCTTGGATGGGGTTCTCTGGAGACTCTGAGCTGGAGAATTGCGTGCAGAAAGTTTGCGGGTGAGACGCCTGTAAGGATGTCCAGATCTGCAGTGTGAGAAGCCCACCCTAAGAACAGTTGCAACTGAGGCCTCAGCCCACCCTATAACATGCTATAGAGGTGGGTGTCTCTTCAGAGTCATCCAAGATTGCAACCAGGGAGCTAGGCTCTTGTGCTCCTCAATCAACCAATCATTAGCCATGAGACAACCTCTGGAAGGGGGTGTAACCTTGGCCAAAGCAGTTTCCTGCAAGGGTGAGTCTCAGTGAGGGATGCAGCTGTGAGCTGCCGAAGCTGACACCCCTGCCTCTGAAGATGAGACTGGTTACCATGGAGAAAGGATCTTGCAGAGCATCAGAGTAGCCATTGTGTATATGGTATCACAGGACGGTCAGTGACCTGAAAATCGGGAGATGTGTGCTTTGGTCTTGGCACTGCCAAAACTGTGCATCCTTAGACAGATTGCTTGATCTCTGTGGATGCTTGTTGCCTCAGTGATGCAATAAGAGGATTGCAGCACAGTTCGCAGGGATCTGCTCTTGCAGCAGCAATCCCACACGAACAAAAAGAGAGAACGAGGGATGTAGTTACAGTAACGAAACATTCAACACTCAGAAGGCACTTTACAGCACTGATTTATTAGCTCAACTTAAAGTAAGTTTATCTATATACACTAATTTATAAAGTAATATTATAAGGTAACAAGAGGCAGGTTGCATAAGAGGGATGTTGGAGATAAATCACACAAAACAAAATGATGTACAGAACATAATTGTGTGTTAGTGTCTGGAGGGACCAACACCAAAGTAATTATCACCAGGAAGGCTCCAGAATTGAGATGGAGCAGGATCAGGGAGGAAGGAAAGTGAATTCTCTCACGTTATATAACATGTATTTTTAATAGGCACACATTAGGTTTGAAATTACGAATAAAAAGAAGGAAGTATGAAGTAGATTAACATAAGGCGACTGCATGTGAGCACCGAGATTCCAACTCTGAAATTTTGTGATTTTAAAACTACTCCTCTAATTTTCTTCCACCTCCCTCCCAGGGACAGCTCCCCACCAAAACACCGGTAATCCTAACAATCCAAACAGGATGGGCAGTTGACCTTGGCAGCAGATCCAGCCAGAAGTGATAGAGGAGGAGGTGAGAAACAAGAAGCAGAAATAATATTCACGGCGACTGCCTCTCAAATTTAAACACGTTAGCTTAGGAAACCTTAAAAATGATCTGACTGATGTGTCCTCTCCACTGAACTCTAGTCTTGATTCAGTAGATGTACCAGTAGCAAGAGGTATTAAAATGGGAACAGCTTCGAGTACATGTTTGCTGATTCCCACAGGTCTTTGAGAAAGAGCTTGGACTGTTAATAAAGAAAGAGACGTTAGGCCCCCAAATGCGATTACTATCTTGGTAGTAATCTTTAAATATGTGTAAATTCTTCTCATCAGGCATTCTTGATTTCCACCCTTTAAAAAATAAGCTGTTAAAATGCTGCAGTTAAAATAATTATTGTATGTCACCCCCGAAGTACCCTAAAATGAAATATTTTGAAGAAAGAGTTTATGCACGCACCAAATAATATTTCTAATTTATAAATGCTAGAACCCTCTCACACTTAGGCAGGCACAGTGTGGAAATTCACCTTTAACTACTTTGCTAATGTACAGAATGTCGTAATACTCTCCAAAAATTAAGCCAAAGAAGGGAGGACTGCCCCCTCTCTCTCTGCCAGAATGGGAATGTTTAGGGCAGAAGGCTCCTTAAAGTGAAGAAAAGGGTCAGACCCAATTAAAACTGCAAAGGAAACTTCGAAAGAACGAACGCCATTAGCCCAAACTGGAATGTGGCCAAAACACAGGGTAATACTTCAACTCTTAGAAAAAGTGCCAGGGGGATATTTAACAGCTGCAGGTGGCCCCGTGCGTTCTCCTAAGTCTCATCAGAAAAGTCATTTACAGCAACAATATTCACCAAGGTAAAGTAATATTACTTGACAAATTGCATACTCAATTACTATGTTTAAACCCTGACATTTGTCAGGTATCGATTGAAACTGTTTCTCTATAGGACAATAAACAGAGAAATGCCACGCTTCTGTTACTAAGCAAGCTTAGAGCACAGGAAACAATTGTTGTTTAAATCTAGCATTGGCCTTTCCTTAAATAAAAAAACAATTATTATTTTGTCCAGTAAACTGAGCCTTGATATATACATGCTCTCAATTTTCCTTCAGTATTGTAGAAATTTTAAGAAATCCTTACCAAGATTTTATTCCCCACAATATTTTCCCACTATAGGCTTACTTTACATGACTTTAATCAGTTTTATATTTTTCCGTAATCTTTCTGAAAATAAGCCTGATGAGTTTTAAAAATGTCTCAATTCATATGGTGCAGTATTATATAACACGTTTTCTTATTTTGTTCTTAATTTATTTTAAATTTAATTTACATTGCTTCACTTTTTTGAAATGTTTTCACTTGTATTGAGACGTAGTGGACATATATCATTGTATCAGTTCACGGCAAACAGCATAATGGTTTGATTTGCATATATTGTAAAATGATTACTCCAATAAGTTCAGCTGACATGCCTCTTCTCATACAGACACAATAAAAACAAAAGAAAGGGAGGAAAAAAATTTTCCCGTTGAGAAATCATAGGGTTTACTTTCTTAACCACTTTCCTATGTATCATCCAGCTGTGGTTGCCTCATTGTACATTACATCCCTAGCTTTTACATATCTTATGCTGGAAGTTTGGCCCGTTTGAACACTTTCTTCTAATTTCCTGTGTCCCCCCCAACCCCACTCTCTGCCTCTGACCTCTTTTTTTCTCTAAATTTGTTTGTTTGTTTGAGATTACACATATAGGTGAGATCATACAGTATTCATCTTTGTCAGACGTATTTCACTTAGGATAATGTTTTTCAGGGCCATTCTTTCACAAATGGTTGTTTTTCCTCTTTTTTAATGGCTGAATAATATTCCTGTATCTTAATTTTACATATATCTATAGATATTACATAATATATCTACAGATATAGATATATATATCACAACTTCTTTATTCATTCAGCTGCCGAGGTTGGACACTTAGGCTGTTTCCAATATCTTCATCTCCTTCATTTCTTTACTTCTCTTTAAATCTGTTTGTCTCTCTACCTCCTCCCTCCCTCTCTCCCTCCTCTCCCCCCAGGGCTGTAAGAGAAACACTTTGTGGACTTCGATAGAGAGGTGATGGAAAATGCAGGCCTGTTAAGTGACATAACACATCCATTCTTGAATCCTGCAAAGGATATTATGTGAGCAAATGCACAGAGCGAAACCTAAAAAAGGTTTGTTTTAAAATGGTGAATGCTTGAGTGCTCTGCTTTTACCTGCTGTGATTTAAAAGGCTGGAGGCCTCATTTTGAGCCACTAAAATTCAAAGTGACAGAAACCTACAAATTTTTATTGCTGTGCATTTAATAAAATTTACATTTACAAGCTGTCAGTTTGAAATGTGGAATAACTGGCACTTTCGCGTTCAGCCTTGCAGATTTGGTTGTATTGGGGGTTCATTACTACCTACTTACATGTTCCTTAAATAGTCAGAATAATCCTTCAATCTATGACTTTTGATATCTCTTAATTCAGCACTGCACAAAAACACCATTGAGTCTGCAGTAAGGTCAACAAAAGGAATTTACTGTGCTCCCATAAAGCAAGGCGTAATTAAGAGTCCCCTTTCTGCTGGTTTTAATGTGCTAATACGAGAACATTAGAACCAAGGAAGGGCCAGTTGCTAGGTGTCTGCAGCAGCTGCCTCGGTTTTTGGTAATTTACTTACTCAATTATGTCGACTCTCTTAAATCCACAACACTGGTGGGTGGTAAGTTAGAGGGATAATAAAAAACATGGAGTAGGAAACGCCTTTAATGCACGTTTTATGTGCATCTTGGGTAACATTTTCTTGTTTGTTTGCTTTTGAGAACAAGAATTAAAGATTGTAACTTTAGGAAACTCAGCACAGGAATAAGCGTGCATGGGTTTAAGACACCTCTAAAAATGATGAGATGTCTAATAATTCTATGATGATGTGGTCCGTTCTGAAAAAAAAATTAAACCAAATGTTTGACTCAGAATTACAAAAACAGATTATCTAATGGCTTCCAAAGGGGAAATATGAGAAGGACCGTTCATAAAGTTTCTTAATAGTAATAAATTATACACACTTCCTTATTCTCGACGTAAACGGAAAGACAAAGAGAGACTCGGAGGTGGAGGATGTGCTCTCCCAGCTTTAGAGGGGCCACATGTCAATCAAATCTCTGAAAATGGTTTGCAACGCAAACCTGACATCCTTCTCAAGTAAGCCCCAGGAAAATGCTCACGACACTTGTAAAATATCTAATTTTTCCTAATATTTAAAGAAGCTTTGAACGCCAGCCTCACAGTCTCATTTCTTTAGAATGTGTTTGTTTTGTATGCAGGTCAAAACACAAACTGGGTCAAAAGGCCCAAAGTGGGAAATTCACCCTGGTTCACCTTGCCATTATTTGGATATGAAAAATTAAGTTGTTGAATGAAATGCAAATTACTGACTTAATCTTGAATATTCAGGTGACCTCACTTCAGATTTCATTTAAATTATCTGTATGACTGTGGCATTCATATAAAAGGGCAACTGAAAAATGTTGATATAATTTGAGAGTTGGAGAAGACATTAAGTAATTCTCTTCAAATGTCAAAATTAATGTAATATTCATCATCCATTTTCTTTTCAATTAAAGTACCCCCAAATTTTTTTGATAAATCAAATAATCTCCATTTTGCAGCTCAAAATTTGCAGAATAATTTACAAATATATTAACCTACAAATTCAATATTCTTAAACATTCCTCCTCAGAACTTTTTATCTTCTCCTTAGACAAGGTGCCATAATTAAAAACGATAGAGAACAAAAATACCCTACCCTGCTTTGTATAATTACTTCTCAGTGATTGTATATAAAATCATTTTTATCTTTTGCCCCAAAGAGAAAATTTTTTCACTTTGGTTTCAAGGGAATTGAAGGCATAAAATATTATATTATATCCAATTAAGTCTTATGCAATGTTATATTCAGTAATACAGGCCCCTTTCTAAGTTTTCAAAAGCAATTTATGCCTTATTTTTCTTTTTAGTTGCCAGAAGTGAATTCAAAAGTTTGGAAGGGAGCCTATGAAATTTTGTTTTTCAAATGAAAAGTGAAACCTGAAAATGGCTGTGAGGCTACAAAATGACAGAAAACATGTAAAAATCATCTTTTCTCCTTTTTCATTTTCCTCATAATGAAGCCACTGAACTAGGGAGGCCCTACTGAGTTCTCACTGCAAAGATCACTGAACTGGCTTCTCTCTGAATTCTGTGTGTTTACGACACCCAACCCGAGCTACTGAATTCTCGGACTAAGTCTAGCCTGAAAGAATATGCCCTGCTCAGAAGATGTAGACAAAAATAATATCTGTAACACAGCAAAATGATTCCCCCCTCTAAAAGCCTGACAACATAATTATCTCACGATAAACCTCGCAGTGACGTATCTAAGATAACACATGCCAGGGACCCATCTACTACAATTTAGAATTTAGAAAGAGGATCTTTTGCCCTCGTTCATCAGTCCGGACCATGCTCAGGCGAAACAGGATTGCTTCCACGCTCACCCTCGTTCTGACACTTTCAACGTCCATTTACGCGCTAGGCTCGTTGGTCTAATGTATGTCAGGTCTACATTAATTAACTGCTTGTCTTCAAGATAACTGAACTCTAAGTAACTAAAATAACACCAATATTAATATAATTGTATTTACTAAGCTTCCACTACACCCTCCTGCCTGACATAAGTATTGGAATTATAAGTCAGCCAGGCCTGAACAGCAATCTTCAAGAAAATTGCTTTAAATTGGCCTTCATTAGCGCTCACGGCACTGCAAAACAACTCCAAGCGCATGCCTTATGGAAGGTAAGCCAGTAGCAATGGCTGCCTCTTAAAAGCAGGGCAGACACTGACCTGCTCTACCAGCATTTACCACATTCTAGAAATACTGTTCAGTAAAGACTCTTCGACCACTGAATAATCCTGCTATTTCTAAGTGTTGGAACCATTATGACTAAATTTAAAATTCCATCCTTCTATGGCATGGATGTTAATTCCAGTTGCCTTTTTTTTTTCAATTTTAGGGAATTGGAGATTATAATTGAACTTTAAAATTTCCTTTACATAATGTTGTTCCTGGGTTATAAAAAAATTAGTACCAGACAGTAACAAAGAATAAAGGAACGAAAACTTCCACAGAAAACTCAAACTTATTTAGATACCAACACCAAGAAGAAAATATATTTGCAAGGGAAGAAAAAAATGTTTCTGTTCCTTAGCCTGGCTTCGAAGAGCGTGCTCTTTCTTGACATCTGCATAGTAAAGGGGAATTTAATTTCCTTGGTCAACTATCCTTTCTGAAAATCCCGCATTGGCAGACTTGGAAATGGAAGGAATTTTTCTTGGGGATTAATTCACAGCTCTTCTTAACACTCAAAATGCTGAATATCTTCAGTACAGAAGCCAGGGAATTTGCCCCTTGGAATTACACTTTTTTAGCAAACAAATGTTAAAGAGAAATGTTTTCAACAGAAAAAGGCCGCATGAAATCTATCAGACATATAAAATAATCTGATATGAATTTGAGATACTATGAAGGGTCCCCCTTGGGCTCCCTCTGGCTCACAGCTTGAAAGACTGCCAGCATTTTATCCTTTATATTGGCATTTCCATTTCTGAACCTCACCCCTGGTTTTGTTCCAAAACATAACATTTCAAAACAGAACAGTAAAGTAAAACATTTGAGGCCTAGCAAGTAAGACCACCTTCTTGAGCGCCAGGTAATTTTTCTCAAAGTCTAATTTCATAGCCAATTCTTCCATTCCAACTTGAACCATTTAATTTAGTAAACATTTTTTAAATACAAGTTTCTGTGAATTCATGTCTGTTCCGTGAAACATGGCTATTCATGTGAGTAGAGGGATACAGCTTAGAGTGGTGACTAAAATTTGGATCTGAAAGTCAATTGATCCCAGTTCCTCTATTGACTATCTATGTAACTATAAGGAAGTTACTTATATGCTCAAAGGCTGGATTTTGGTAGGGATAATATCAAAGATTTTCATAATAGCAAATGAAATCATGTTTGTAAGGCACCAGCACCATGTCTAGAATGTGAGATAACCAAGTAGCTGTTATCTCCACGTTTGATTTGACCATTTAAAAAAAAATTAAGTGAAATAGTTGTAGACCAAAATGGCCAGTCACAGCTTTTAAAGCTTTATCAACGTTCAGTTCAAAATTTCAATTGCTCTGTCATAGACTGCCTCAACACACCAGATAAAATGTAAAAACCTAGACCATTCATAAAACACAACCCTCCCCAGCCCCACACGCACACAAAAAGCCAAGTTTTTTTCCCTCCAACATATCTGGACATCTGTTCCTATAAACAGGACATGAAGTGACAAATGGCATTTTTCACTTTTCTTCAAAGTCCTTTGCTTTGTGATATTTTCCTTCTTGTGCCATTTGGTTTACATGCAAATGGCATAAGAAGGAGAAAGTATTTTAAACATTTATTTCAAGATTTATTTTGAAGTGGACTTTATTATTTTTTTCAAAATAGTCCACTGCCAAGTCAAACTCTCAAGCTGGCTCTTTATTCTAATTACAGACTCACACAAGTTACTTTTTTGCTAGATACTTAATCTTTAAAAAAAAAGTAAAAAATATATATATGGAAAGTCAGTGCACAGTTTTTTCCCCTTCTCTTGAAAGCATAAGCAAGTGTTCATGTAGGTAATACACATTAGTACTCTCCACTGCAACACCCATCAAGACCCAGGACTGTTGACTGCTATGCCAATCTACCTGTTCTTTACTGAGATGCCCATTTCAAGGGACCTAATTACCTTATTAAAATTATTTCCAATTTTAAGATTAAGACTAAAGGGGTATAGAAATCCAGAATAAAAGCCATGGGTGGCTCATTGTTCGAGTGGGTGAGAATGATTTCAAACTCATTGGCACAAAGGAGAGAACTGGGTGCTCTGCTAAGGGAGCAGGGCGACTTTAATTCAGGTTTTGTGTTTGTAAGACACAGTTGGGAGGACAGCCTAGGCTGACCAATGGCAAAAATATATACCCCTGATGTAATAAAGGAGTTGCCATGTGGTCTCTGCAAAGACTGGCTGAAGAAAGGCACCGGGAGTCAAGAGCTTCCTTCTGTCCTGGGGCCAGGGCCGCTGTGGAATGCAGTTAACATTGGCCGTATAGACAACACAGGTTTGGCCATTCTACACTTCACCTTGCCACTTTCGACTTGCCTCCCTCCATTCAGGGAGGTAGGGACTCCAGAAGTCAATGGGAGTTCAGGCAACGTGAGCATATGTATAGCAAGCCCATACAGCCCAACCAGGCCCATAAAAGCCAGGAAATGAACAAGTTCAAGTTCTCATAGTGTGTTAATGTGCCCACAAATGTACCTACTTTATACATTTAACAGCTCATGTAGTAATGAAAAATGCTATGTACAACACAGAGCTGCATGTGCAAGGTGGGGTAATTAATATGCCTATATGTGCTGCTTAATTGTTTCATTCCCTGTATTTTGGGTTAATGTAACACTCTGCAAATTTTTATATAAATAGTTTATATTTTATATGGAATTCCACATTTAAAAAAAACAAGGGGGAATGACGAATAAGGGAAAATTCTAATGGTATTCTTGTTCAATTTCATTAGCTCGATATTCTACCCCCCTTTTTTTCCCTATAAGCTGCCAATATATTGACACAAAACTTTCGATCCTAGCCTGGCCACTCAGCAAGTGAATGGCTGGCTTAGCAAAAGAAAAAAAAAATAGTCCCAAATCTGTCGGAATTAACATTTTACATCTTCACTCATTTCTCAGCCAAGCCATCTTTGCAAAACAGCCAGATATCAAGCTTGACGTTTTGAAGTCCAAAGATGTTTGAATTGTCAGTTTGAGAACTGGGGAAGCCCGGGATAAAAAGCTGAATTTGAAAAGTTTTCGCTATTACTAGTGAGGTCTGGAGTTTTGTTGTTTTCCTAGGAGAACCCAAAGGCCGTTGAAGATGTTTTTTCCATCAGTTTTTCATAAGCATTTAAGCTAAAGCGGGGGTGGGGTGGGGGGGAGGTGGAAAGATGGGAGGACTCGGTTTTCTTTGGAGGAAGGAAATTATAAGTCACCGCAAATAATTCACCTGGAAAGGTACAGACGAGAAACACTGTTTGTGGATCACTGACAACTTCATTGCCGCCTACGCCAGGGAGGCGCCGTGCCTCTCCCTGCATTGCAGAAGCGCTGGGAAAGGGCTTTGAGAAGGAACTGTGGAGGGGCAAGTTCCAGGTGTGGGTTCAGCGCGACACTCGCCAGCGGCCTCCGCAGGTGGCTCTCCTTGGCAGCGGGACCCGGCTCCAACCGCCTGCTTGGGGAGCCTGGCGTGACCCTGGCGGAGGCTGGCAGGAAGCGACGCCCCAGCGCTGGGCGAGGAGACTGCGGCCCCAGTGCGGTCGCTGCTGCTGGGCCCGGTTTGCTCCTGCGCCGCGAGACCCGAGTTAGGAAAAACTCGAGCCCCCACACTGTCGAGCTGGGAGACCGCGTCGCGCCCACCCACCCACCCCGAGGTTGCCGAAGGCCGCGCCTCCGGACTGGGCGTCTGCAGAGACGCTGGTCGAAGAGCTCAGAGCCCCAGTCCTGTGGGGAGCTGGGCTCCGGTGCTGCCCGCGGCCCCGCGCGGCGGGCGCCGCGAGACGCCACCCGGAGAAAGCTACTCGGAGGCCAAAGGGATCAGGGGAACTGCGTGAGCCCGAGACGGCGCGTGGACCCTGCAGACTTCATCACCGGGCGGCCTCGCTGGAGGAAGTGGCTTAAATGAAGGCCTGGCTCTCCATTGCTCAACTGTCGGCTGCCCGAGGGCAGGTCCTCGGCCCCTCCAGTGTCCCCAGTGCCCATAGCACCGTGGCTCACAGCAAAGGCTGATCCAGCCAAGGCCCGACTCCACTCCCCCTGCCTGCGCGCCCCGAAGCTCTGGGCGTCTCCCTGTGAGGTCTCCGAACCACGTGCACTGGGACCACCCGAGGGGTAAAAACGCGGACCCTGGGCCCCATCCTCAGCCACTGAAACCAAGCACAGTCCCCATTGAATGTTTACTCGTGCAGAAGTTGGGGGGGGGGCGGGTTGCTGGGCCCTGACCCCAACCAGAGCTTTCTCGTTAGGGAAGCGCCTTCGCCCCTCTCCTGCTACCAACGAGGGAGGCGTTACCAGCTTGTCTTACAGTAGAGGGACCTGCAGCACAAAGGGAAGTGGGGGGGCCCAAAGCCAGGTGCTGGAAGCGGCCCTGCGTGGGTGGGGCTCTACCCTCAAATGCGGCGTCGGGCAGGGAGCAGCGCTGCCAAGATTTGGGAGATTCGGCGCTCCCGAGTACCTGCATCGATTCCCCTCCACCTGCTCTCCGCGCTTTGATTGCTGGGGGTCCCGGGACTGGGAGGAAGTGCCCACCGCCGAGGACAGAGGCAGGTTACAGCCTGCTTCACCTCCTGCTCCTGGGAAGTAGGAGGGGGAGAGGGAGTGGGGGGCACTGCCAGGCTGGTACCTGCGGCTCGGGCCAGGTGACCTCCACCAGGGCCTGGTACGCACCCCGGAGACCCCATCCCACCCCAGACACTTCTACCTGCGGCCTCTACCTCATTCCGTCCCACCGGCCCCGGGCCTTCGCCATGGGGCTGGGGCGGGGGGTGGTTGTTCCTCTCCACTCACTGCCGGCCTACCTCCCCTCTTCCACCCACCCCACCCGCGCCGGGTTCTCCAGCCACTACCCGGACCAGATTCCCGCCTAATCTCCGCTCTCTGTGTCCCAGGGTTGGGAGTGGGGGTCGGGCATGAGGCCCGCGCGGCTGCCCGGCATCTTCGTTCCCAGAACGACGGTCACAGCCGTACTCCCAGCTCGGGTGCCTTGGCCTGGCCTCCAGCACCCTGGACGGGCTCGGTGTTTGGGTGGGACGGTGAGTCCGTGGCGTTGGGGTGACCTTCCGACTCGAGCACTCCGGGAATAAAACTGTATCAGCGTCCTCGGCCCGCCAAGCCAAGAGCCTTAATTCCCATACCCCTTAATTCCCAGAGGTGCTCTGCTTGGGGGGCGGGGGGGAGCCCAAGTATTACAGGCAAAGTGTATATCGAGCTAGTGGCCTTCTGCCACCGCAATTACCATCACGAAGGCCCTTTGGGTCGCAGGTGAGAAGACGCCCAACGCGGCTTCGTCTCCCTTCCCCGCGGGGTTTTCGCAGCAATTCTGTCCACTCATCTTTGGCAACGCGAGGATAACACGCCTTCCTCTTTCCATAAACGTCGAGTGAAGCCTAGCAAATGCCAGGCACCATCGTGGGCCCCAGGGCAGCCGCCAAAACTGCACAGAGGCGTGGTTAGAGAAATGCACTGTCAGGTTCAAATCCAGGTTCCATCGTTTGGTTAACTTTAGGACCACGGAGAAATTTAGTGTCTGTACCTCAGTCCTCTTATCTGTAAAATGGGGGTAATTATGTCTTTCACAGAACAGATGTGACAAATTGATGTGCATTGATAGCTTGTCCTGGTGGCGGGTCCCTATGGAAAGCTCATCAAATCGTGAGCTGTCTCTCTCATTAAGCTGCTTCGGAGTGCAGCGCGACGTCCACCGGTCCTGGTCCTGCCAACAACCTTTCCATATGGACCAGAAGGGAGAGATACCCGTGTGGAGAACAGAGGGAGGAGTCCGCACGCTGGGCGCTCTGGCAGAGGCCACCCTCGGTCCCCTGCCTACGCGGCCGGGAAGCCGAAAGCACAGAGATCCCTCTAGCTATCCCGGGCCTCTGGCCTAACTGCGCGTGGAGGCGCAGGAAGTACCAGGGCCGCGGGGCTCGGACAAGGTGCCGCAGAACGAACTGCGGGCGCAGATGAAGAGCAGCCGAGAGACTGCGCTGCCACAGCCTAGGACCCCGCAGCCTCCCTGCGCACAGGCGCTGGGCACTGCGCAGCCGGGCAGCAAGCGCCAAGAGACCCCAGTTGCACCTTTTCCCAAGTGAACTCCTAAGGCAGCTTCACACCTGAGGGAAATTCCAATACAAAGGTCTCTCAGCTACAAATGTGCTTCAGTGAAATGGACAAAAGTTGCACCACGGGTCTTTCAAAGGCTCTTCTGGTAAAGCTTACAAATAAAACATGTCCCAGAAGGTCCTGCCCAGGCCCTCCCGTTCCAGGCATTTATGATCTGACTTAAATAGGACTTCCATTTCTCCCGTACTCTGTGCTAGGCACATTGCCAGGCACTCTGCCGGCCGTCGTTCTCCATCTACAAAACAGGTGCTGAACCTTCTCCCCCCTTGTAACCCTTCTTGAGATCTTCATTTCTGTGTTTCCACTCCTGATCTAGCTGTCCTTTTAGTTTGCTTTTGTTTTAGGTGTGGTTGTTAATAACTGTGAGCTTGTTGTCCTTTCACTGTTCATGGTTTTTTTTAACTTCTTTTTCTTCGATAAGTCCCTTTAACATTTCATATAATAAGGGCTTGGTGATGATGAACTTCTTGAATTTGATCTTATCTGAGAAGCACTTTAGCATGGGAAATATAGAATCTAAAGAACTTGAGACACATGGACATAAACTAAAGGGGGGTAATGGTGGGGACGGGGGGGGTAGGGTGGAGGGGAATGAAGGGGGGAATAGAACAACTGTAACAGCATAATCAATTAAAAAAATTTAAAAAAAAACAGGAGTTGAAGCCTGTGGGCCTTTTGCTGCCTTGGGGGCACACCGTGAGTGGTACCTAAGATGTAAGGGATACAGACTTCTGATCAGCACTGTCTTCCAGTGAGCGCCAGATGAATTCTGCCCTCATGCTGCATTTTATGAAGGACTAAGTAGCAAGTGCCCAGTTCAGTCAGCCTGTCTGTCCCAGCCACAGACGGGAGGAATGACAATGGGAGGTTAGCACAGCGTTTTACCCTTTATGAGTGGGCAGGGCAGCCTAGGGCAGCCAAAGCACCAGGGCCTGCAGCCTGCCTTCCAGGGGATCACAAGAACACACCCAGGTCAAGCGTGTGCTTGTTCTGCCACAATAGCTTTAAGACAAACTTCCAGCTATCCCAGGCCCCAGAGCTCTTCCTATGAGCAAATTCTGGAGTCTCCTCCAAGTGGAGATGGTTATCCTCCATGGAGAGGTGACAGCTGGCTCCAGCAGGCCGTGTCTGCGCAAGGCCACCCAACTGCTAGTGATCCTGTCAGTCTCAAACTCAGATCCTTGCTCAGGTCCTTGTTCCCGAGCAATCAAACACAGTCGCCAGAGCATCCACCAATCACCGCACCTCCCTCTACACAGCGCGGCACCTCTAAGGGCAGTTTATATGCTATGAAGGAACAAAAGCTAATGATACTGAACTCTTACTGAATGCCAGACACTGAATTAAATGCTTTACATTTGTCTCTTTTTTCTTTTAATCATCTACACGAGAAGAAACTGAGGCACAAACAGATTAAGTATTAGTTCAAGGTCTGCTGGCTAGACATACAGGCCTCTGACTAGAGAGGCCAGGCTCCAAACTGCCCTTCTAGGCAACACTTAAAACATCGCTCTTCCGGGCTCCATCGGTGTATGGTAGCTTCTGTGTACAGTTGTTCTTAAAGCCCAGGCAAAGACTGAGTCTCCTTCCTTGCGAGCCACAGGGCATCTTTGAAGAAAGCTACCACGTATTAATTGCTTATATGCCAGGCACCAGTAATTAACCACGTATTACGTGCCAGACACACTTCTAAGCCATGTACAAGTTTTAAACCATTTAATACCCAGCAAAATCCTGGGAGGTGAGTTGTATGGCTGATCCCAATGTACAGGTGAGCACACTCACAAGGCCTATGTCCTACCAGCAGTAAAAGCAGATGAAGCTTCACTCCCAGGCAGTCGGGCTGTACACGATTCTCTGCTAGAAGTGACATTGAAGACTCCCTTGTGCAGAGGTCTCTGGGCCACCGTCTACCCTGTCTTTTCCTCCAGTGTATGTACAGGGAAGCGTGTCATATTGCATGGAGTTTCTGTACCGATATAAAGCTCCAAGCCACCTTGGGGAAAAGAAGATCACCAGTACCCCCATACTCCGCCTCGGCCTCCAAATCGGTAAAAATGAACAGTCAGCGCAACTCCTATCAGTTTGAGACTTGTGGATCGTGCCTGGATCCTGAATGAGGAAGGCCGGAAGGGCTCTCCACCCGGGCATGCCCCTACCACAGGGAAAGGATGGGCCAACTACCTCCAACGCTCTTGGCTTACTCTGGTGGCTACCAAGCCCTTTCGCAAACATCCTTCCATCGAGGAAGGTGGTGGAAGAAATCTGTTATTCTTTTATTTAATAAGTAACCAAAACATAGAGTCACAGTAGACATCAACTATGTTGACTTCAAGTTGGCTAAGAGATTGTGCCCAATAGGCTCCTAGTGTGTCCTGATAGTTGATTGTCTTTAGTCACTCTCTGCCGAAGCCTCCATCTCATTTGTGTCTGAAAAATGTATTCCCAAGACATTTCTTTTTAATCAACAAAGGCTGATTTTGGGGACGGGATGGGGTTGGTGCTCCAGCTGCTTCAGCAGCTACACTAGTTGGTGCATCTCAGCCTCATCCTCTGCCCACCCCTCCCTGGGGGAGTTGAAAACAACAATGGAGGCTGAGGCAATGACCCAGTGGGTCCTCAGCAGACCTTGGGGGCAGGCAAAGGCAAAAGCCATGCGGGAGGGAGGTGGAGTGTAGAGCCCATTGCGCCAGGGCCTGAGGACACACAACTCAACTGGTGGGGATGGCACGAGGCAGCACAGAGGCAGGGGCATGGCTTTCAGACCTTGGCATGTGACTTCTCTTCCCCAGATGTCAGTTTTCCGGGTGGGCGCCGGGTCTCCTTGACCCTTCTGGGTCAAAGCTGGTGTTGTGCAAGAGGACTGTGCTTAGAACAGAGTGTCTGCAAACTCAGGGGGCCCTGGCAGAATGGACTTCAAGGCAAGGGCCCAGAGCTCTTCCGCAATCTATTCTAAATGCCTGTGCTGCCCTGGGCTCAGGGTGACAGATAACTTCGAGTGACTCATCAGAACCCTCTGGGGAAGGCTATGGCTTCCTTGCCCTACTGGGGTGTGTTCCCTGGCACCTGCACCCAGTGCAAGGGAGTCCCAGTGAAGGCTGACGCCTTGCCAGTGCCGGGGTGAGAAGACTCCACCAATGCCTCAACCATTTCCGGAGATGGACCTTTCACCCCGCGTCTTACAGGAGATGAATCCGAGGTTCTGTGACCGATTCCTCAGGCAGGGTTAGTGAATTCTGATCAGATACTTGCCAGGTGTACCTTTCTGCTCCCCAGAAGAAGTGCACATTGGTCACTATTGGGACCCTCACACCCAGGAGATGCGAGAGTCACTGTGAACCCCCGTGGAGGGATTGCATCTCTTCACTCCTTTATCCTCAGGGCCTCACCCAGATCTACACCTGAAGTGATGGTGGTGGGAAATGTACAGAGGCAGTGACTTCTAAAGCAAACTAGGAAATGCTAGCAAACAATGGGGTTCTCTGGGGCACTCCTAAAGCAGCCAGCAACTAAGACAAGGACATGAGAGTCTCCTGTTTGGCTCTCACCTACTCACCTCAATTTTTTCACACCTAAAGTGAGAATAATCCACCCCGCCCTCCTTCGGGTTAGAGTTGAATGTAGGAGGTCAAGGTGAACTGAATGACCTTAGAAAGCTGTTCAACTCCCCAGTTCTTGGCTGGACTGCCATCTCTACCGGCTCTGTGGCCTTGGACACATGACTTAAACTCTCTGCCTCAGCTTCTTCCTGTGCACTTAGCCCACACACACTGTTGGCCTTCTCACAACCCTTCTCCCTACAACTTAATGGAGGAAAGTTTAGGTTTGCAGACACAGGAACAAGTGAGGTCTCCCCCTCCAGGGCAGAAGGACACAAGAGTCCCACTGCTGAGGACTCTGCAATGGTTCTGAGGAAAATGTACCCTCCGTTACCACCCAGGGGATCTCAGACCAGCTGCACTCCCCTCTCTGCCCCTCTGTGGTCCCATCTGTAACATAGGCCCCTAAAAAGGCATCAGTCTTGGTTTTTAGTTTTTGTCACTGGTGGCGGGAGACCCCAAGTTGGAGGAAGGAGAGGCCAGAAGGCTGAGGATCCAGCAAAGTCCATTCCTAGGGCCCCTTGAGGTGGGAGCACCACCGGGCAGGATGGCTTTGTCACCGCCTTCAGGAGGGAGGACCATGGGGCCCAGAGTTCCCCCTGCCACATATGGTCTGTGGATTTAGGTGTCAAAAACCGGAGAATTAGAAATGGTAATTTTCCGTCATTATGGCTGAAACGCGATCTGTCACAACAACTGGAACATGTCTCCGTGCTAGCGAAAATAATGTTCGTGATTAGGAATCATTACGCACGTCAAGCCGAGTCCATTAAGTTGTAGGGAGAAATTAGCCTTGACGGGCGGAATCAAACTACAAATATACAGGCCTCGCCTTCAGGAGGCCGAGCTTCGGCCCCAGGGAGGAGGTGAGCCAGGGCCCGGTGTTTTCTTAATACGGGACAGCCCAGAGAATTAATACCCCCTTCCTCTACCCCCTCCCAGGGTTCCTCCTCCCTTCTTCACCACCAAGCCCCCCGCCCTAAGAGTGGGAGGGGGCCACAGAGGAGTCCCAGGCAGTAGCTGGAAGCTTTGAAGTCCTGCAGGCCCAGGGGCGATTTCCTTGCTCAACACTTGCAAACCGAGTGGCCCTGCCCCAGTCACTTGACCCTCCTGAACTTTACTCCCTCATCTGTAAAGGAGAGATAATCCCATCCACTTCTCCGGGGTCTCCTGAGGGTTAAATGAGATCAGATATGGTCAGAGCAGATCACTAGAGGCTCTCAGAACCTGTGAGACCGCCTTTTCCTTCCCAGAGCCCCTGTCTCTGCTGCGCTGGGTACTCCCATGATGGGTTCGGTGGGGTGTGTCAGGGGACAGGGTTAGGGGAAACCTGGTGTTAAGAAGCCAGAATCTCTGAAAATCAGGGACGGGTGAACTCAGAGCCATGCGCCTTGGCTCCACCTTGGACCACTCCCTCCCATATGAAAAGGTAAGACAAGGGCAACTGGGTTCTCCACCCCACCTCCCCTCCTGCCAGCCCCAGCCACCCGTGCACAAGTCCCGTGATGTCACTGGGAATCACACTGTTAGTCACCAAGGATCAGTAAATGGTAAATGGGGTCCAGACTGATTACAAAGCCTTCCTTCACAGGCTGCTGCCTCAGTCCCTGACGAAGACCAAGAGGCACTTTACTGTTCCTCGATGTCTCCCCAGTGGGGTATTTGGGGAAAATTCTCCCTCTTCGGCAGGGGGGAAAAGACACAGGGAGAGAATCAGGAAAAGCTGGTCCTGGTCAGCCTGGCAGCCTTATCGTCTCCTCAGAGCTTGGTAGCTGCTAGGCACCAACTCCAAAGGGCTCTCCCTACCTGTCTCCGTGTCTCCCAGCAAACCCGTGACTCCATTCTTCCACGGGGGAAACCGAGGGCTAGAGGTTAGGAAACTCGTCCCCGAACCACGAAGCTGGGCAGACGCAGAAGCAGGGCCCCAGCCCGGCCCTGCCTCCGAAGGCTCCGCATCACGCTGCCATTTCGACCTGCACAGCCGGGGGCCCAGGAACCCTGTGGAGCCTGGCGCTCCGCCCTCCTTCCCCGCTGGCGCGCGAATTCCGCCTCTCCTTGAGGCTGTTAAAATGAAGTGAGCTGAGGAACCTAAAACATTTCGCTGGCTGCCCGACATAGCTCACCCTCTTCGGGCCTCGTTTCTCTCCCCTGTAAATGGGAGCTCGTCGCCGCGGCCCTGGGTGGGGAGCCCCGCGGAAAGGCGGCCAGGGCCGCGCAGTTGGGAGCCAGAGAGTCTGGTGTGAACCCCAGCTCCGCCCGCAAGAGTCGAGGCCTAGGGTGGACGCCTGCAGTGGGGCCGTAGTACCAGTAATTGCTGCTGGGAGGAATGAATGAAATAATTCACGTGCAGCACGGAGGGGAACAGATTAAACGCTAAATTAGGTGCTGGTTACCGGGATGGTGATTGGCCCGCGCAGGCTGGGAGGGCTGTTTGGAGGGGGCGCCAGACGAAGCTGCCCCCGGGCCCCTCCGGAACCTTCTCCTCGTTCCCAGCAGCTCCCAGCGCTAGTGACAGGGAGCGAGGTCGCCTGGGTCCTGCTGCCGCGCCTCTTAGACGCTCCCGCAGGCCTTCCGGAGACCGAGGAGTCGTTGAAAAGGGCAGAGCGACCGCACTCAGGGCCCTCGGAAAAGACACGTGGCATCAGGAGGTAGCGACGCGGTGCTAGCCATCACCGCACTGAAAGCTCTCCTGCAACGTTCACATTCCAGTGACATTCCTTGACTATCGCCACAAATAATCCCCCGCGCCCCTGCCCGCCACCCACCCCACCGCCCGCTTTACTTTCCTCCTGGCACCGACATTCCCGCCTCCCGTTAGACTGCGGCCCGCACCAGGCGGGCCTTCCTCCGGGTATCCCTGGTGCGCGGAGAAGACGCCTAACAATTCCTGCTGAACAGTTGGACAAATACACGGACGAATCAGGAAAGAAGGCCGAAACAGGTCAGAGCTGTTCTACAACAACGACAACAAAAAATCATTCTCTTTAAAAAAGCACTGCTATAGGTTTACAGTTGCTCTCCAGCTCTCCTGAGGACGCCCCGGTGGGCACCTGTAAGGAGCAGGTCCCCCGTTCCCAGGGCACCGGGCGGCCGTCTTCCCGAGTGTGTTCCCGGGGCGCGTTAGTCTCCAGGTTGAACAGAACCTGAAGGCAGCACCTCAGCCTCCCACAAATAGGAGGGCCAGTGTGGCGGAGAGGACCTCACCGCATGCAGGACTGTGTGAACCATTGTAAATTGACTGAATGGTAGACATCTTAGGGAAGAGTTGTTTAGAATAAATTCCTTTGCAGGTTCCTGTGCATTGAAGACGTCCCCTGGAAAACAAGCCTTCCGCTTATGCATTCCTTTCCTAACCCCTGAAAGCCTGTATATTGAATTAAAACCCCCAACTGCAGTTGCAAAGGATCTACAGAACCTGCCGCCTCAAAGGTTTCCAGTGGAGGGGGGCTGACTGTTTTCACTGCTTTGGTTGTTTTTACAATTGTTTGACACTCTCCTCTCCTTACCGATCTCCAGAGATGATGTTTTTAAATGGTAAGTACTGTTCTTTAACCTTGCAAAACTTATTGTCGGTTAGGCTGTGAGTACTTGCTCAGGGAGCCCGAGGTTCTTAGACTATCCCATCTTTGTTGGGGGGGGGGGTTATTTATACTTTCAGCACAGCAGCCCCAGTGGGCGAGGTCTTCATGAATGGCCCCATTTCAAATCCACACTCTGCTCCTGCAGGGGGTGTCAGGGGGAAGCGCTCACCGCCTTCCCTCCTAGAGAATCGGAAAGATCTCGCCTGGCCTCAGCTTTCCTGGAGGAAACCACCAGCTTCTCCAGCTCCCGTGGCCTGAACTGCCCACCATGAGATTCCATGGAAGTGGCCTGAAGAATCTGTTCTTGAAACATAAAACGTTGCACAGTAGGAATCTTTCCTCCAAAAACATTTGAATGCTTACTACGTGCCAGTTCCTGAGTTGAGAATCCAGAGAGCTAGGGGGGTGGAAAGCATCCAACTCAACCAGCCCCAGTGCCTTTGGCCCGCAATCAGAACCCAACACTGGGGTGTGAGCAGGGGCTCATCACCTCAAGGCCTGGGGGCAGCTGAGGCACAGGTCTTCTAAGTGCAGTCCCTCCGTAGGACCACCTGCCGATACCTCTCCAAGGTGGTCCCCAGCCATCCTGCCCAGGTTCCTGTGTTCTGCAGGACAGCTGGCCCTCTGCAGTCTGTCCAGTTTCCAGACTGGACCACTGACCACCACTGCCCCCACCACATAAACCCCAAAGAAAATGCTGTTCAGAGCATGATTTTTTACAGCCCTTAGCTGGTCGGGTATTCTGTGCATTTTAGTGTGATCAAGCATGAGATGATTGTGTGGCATTCTCTTGCAGCTAAACCAGCTGCCTGGGTGCCAGAAAGAATCCAAAACTTGGAGGCCAGAGAACTTGACCCCAGACATACCTGGCTCTCACGCTCAGGTTTTTCCCCAGGACCTGCAGGCGGCTGGGAGAAGGCGAGCTGGGCAAGGTTAGGGAGAGCTCCGCTGGTGCCGCTGCCCTCTGCTAGCTTCACACCCACCCGTGGCCATGAGCTCAGAGCCAGGAGGGCAAGTAGAAAGGACAGTGGAGAGGGGACAGACAAAGACAAATCTGAAGTATCCTGGTCCTTATTCACGAGTCCTCCCAATAGCATTGGATGTCAAGGAAGGACAAACTGTGCAAGGCACAGGGTCACCACGGCACAGGCGCTCCTGGTCCGGTCTTCCCAGAGGTCCCATGACCAGACAGCACACGGTGGAGCCCTATGTCACTTCCCAATGAATGGCCAAGTGATAAGGCTCGGGCAGTGGAATGGACTGTGGAGGGACTTTTAATCAAAACTCGCAGGGAGGGTGGATTCTGAGAAAGCCTGAGCCCTGTAGGTGGAGGCCTTTAGAACACGGAGGGACTTAGGCCAGGCGAGGTCTCCCCGTCAGGACGCTGTTTCTCTCACCCACCCCGGGGTCCTCGCAGGTCTCTTTGCTAGTGTTCCTCTAGATGGTGCATCTCTAGCTTACTTCCCCACAGTCCGGAGGGACCAAGGACACAGCGCTGGACTTTTCCCGTAAAGAGAAAGGAGGGCCAGTGTCCCGGGCCTCCGTGGGAAGCAGGAATCCCCGGAAGTCAGGGATCTCCGGAGGTCACCCGGGGCCAGGACCCGCGCAGCCCCAGCCGGGATGCGGGCCAGAGGAATGCGTGCTGCACCTGCGCAAGGAAGAATGTCAATTCCATGGACGCCCTTTGCAAAACCTCAAGCAAACTTGCGGAAAAGCAGGACAACCTCAGACCTGAGAATCCTTTGACAATGCGGGGACAATTAGGGGCCATTTACAAGGTTTCTTTGAGCTCCTCGGCGATCTCTGCAAAGAGAAGCAGCCCGTATCCTGCAAAGGCTGCAGTCTGGCTGACCGCGCACCGCAAGGCCTAGACCGGAGGATACCCGGTGGTCCTGATTTGGCACCCTGGATGCTCCGGGGCCAACCCCACCCTGCCAGGCCTCCGGTGCGGAGGGCAGCAGCACCAGCGCGCCCGTGTGCTTGTAGGTGCGTAAAAATCCCTGCCGCACAGCTCGGCGGTGCACAGAGGGAGGCCTTGGCGCGCACAAGGGGAGCCATTCAAAAATGTTAATAAGCTTATTAAAATAAGCCGCTTTACTAGCTCTTGTTTTACAGCTGCCCACCCTGGCTTTCTGGTGGACCAGGGGAGAGAAAAAGCTTGTGGCATCTGGGTTTTTTTCTCTGCTTCTTCTTCTCCTCCTCCTCCTCCTCCTCATGTTTTCCATCCGAGGACAAGGGACTCCCCGAAGCACGGTGTGGCCCCAGAGGTGGGTTGGTCTCACATCCCCTCCCTCCCAAGCGCAGTGGGTGGGGAGAAGTCCTCTTGGAGAAAAGAAAGCTGGACTTCCCAGGACAGCTGACCACCCAGAAGAGACAGAGGAGGGCCCAAAGATGACCTTGTGGAGGCCTGGGGGGCAGCCCAAATCCTGTTTAAAAAATAAAACATTCCCCACCCCCCAAAAAAGCCCTGCTCAGGAAGGGCATGGCTCATTATTTAAAGCAGGAAATGGCTTTGCCCTGTGCCTCCATTCCAAACCAGAGGCGGTGTGGACTCCAAACCTTTTCCAGCAGCCTTGAAAGCTGCCTCACAGCTTTTTGAAAAATAGATACACAAAGAAGGAAAGTTCATTGCCTAAGATTCATTAGGTCAGTGGCAGAGCTGCCTTGTGCCTGAAAACTCCAGGCCTGAGGCAGAATCACTGCACGGATCTATAAAGCCATTGAACCCGATGTGATCACTGCCGCCCTGAAAGTGTGCAGGCTGGGGAGAGACACTTCCCACCCTGAGGTGTGCAGGGTTTCCAGGACAGCACTCCCCTAAGTGCCTGGGCACAGGCCCGGGTAGTAGGGAGTGCTGCTCCCCGCCCCCGCACCGAGGCCTGGCAGGAGGAGGCGGCCCGGGACCCAAAGGTCACTCCGAGAAGCCCCCAGAGCTTGTACAGTCCCTGATCTGGATACTCACGCCAGAAGTTCAAGTTGCAATTGCAGAAACAGTGAGTGGAGTGAGGCAGGCTCTCCCTGGAGACCATCGGGCCTGTGCAGGGACCACGCACTCTTGAAGCCGCAAGGCTCCAGGACCCCAACAAGGGCTGGGGGCGGGGTGCTGAGTGAGAAAACCCGGGTTCTCGTGGGAGGGAGAGTGGGTAAGAGCTCGGGCCTTAGGCCGGGGGCACTTATCACCCCCGCAGGTTCACGAAAGCCTGGAGGAAACTGCCCAGAGCCAGCTTACCTCGAAGGAGGCTTTGGGGGAAGGTGAGGCCCCAAAGGCTATCCAGTATTCCCTTTGAACTTGACATCCCAACAGGAGCAGAGAGGTGCCATGCGCCGGCTTGATGAATTCTGGTTCAGCTCCGTCTGCCAGAAGCCACGCCCATGGCTTTCCCTGTGTGCCTAAGAGCGAAGAGTTGCAACAGTAATAGCGCCCCAGGCGGGGCGTGAGCCTTTGCCCAGTTCTCACATTAGCGAATTGCCCCCCAAATGGACTTTTGTCCTTTCCTTCATAGATTTGAAAGGAGTTCACCGTTCAGCATAACCTGGGCCCCCACCAGACCACCCCTGCTTGCAGGGCCCTGGGAATCAATCGCTTTTAAATAAATGCTTTAATGATTTGAACAACCCAATTTCTGTTGAATAACTTCAATGTGTGACTACAGGGGAAAAAAAAAAACTTGATTTATTACATGATGTAACCATTTACAGCATAACACACTTTTTATGTTGCAACCCTGCTTTGGCATTTCCTTATTTTAAAAACGTTTTTATCAGGAGGATCGGAAACTGGTGGAGGCCCAGCGCCTGCACACCTGAGGACCCTCCACTGAGCTCCACGGGGCTCTTGGAAGCCTCTGCTGGAGGCAGGCGTTCAAGAGAAGTCGTCTTGTATCAGCTGACTCAGTGCTGCCCAGAAGTTGTTAATAATAATAATAATAATAACAATAATAATAATAGACAGTATTTGTTGTGCAGTGCTTATTGGTTTTCGAAGCACACCCACACCCTGTGATCCAACGGCCCCAGAGCCCAACCTGCGGAGGTCAGCCTTGACAAGCAACCCACCCAACTGCGTGCAAACGGAGGCTTCCGGTCCCTGACCCCGCCCCTTAAGGGCATTTGACTTTCAGGCAAATCACTTGGCCTCTTTGAGCTTCAGTGTCCCCATCTTGAACTGGGCTGAGGTGGCCACAGGGAGCTGGGGTGGGACAGACCCAGGCGGCACATTGGCACGGGCGACGCCCACGCAGAAGGAGCTGCGGTGGCTGTTGCTGTTGTCCTCGGGTATTCTGTGGATGCTCCGCAGGGCCTCCCTCAGATCAGGAGCCTCTGCTCCTGCTTCCTTCGTGGCTCATGGGGTGGCCTTCACAGGCGACCTTGGCCTCTGCAGTAGTCAGGCACTGCCAGCCACTGCAATGACCAGCCTCTACCTACCTGCAGAGTGCTTTCAAGCATTTGCCGTGTCCTGCAGTCCCCACGCGCTCCGTGTGGGTCCCAGTTAACATTTAGCAGGAGGAGATTGGTGACCTGCAAGACTGAAGCCCGGCCGGGCTGCGGCCTGAGCCCCAGCACCTGTGCTCCTTCGCCACACTCCTCTCCTCGTGCCTTTGGCTCAGTTGCTCCTCCGCCGGTTTGGGGGGAGGAGGTTCCGGAAATGCCTGATTCTCTCTGGTGCTCAGGGTCTGCTGGCCATGGCTTCCTTTAAAGCAGGAGTTGTTCTCTAAAGCTAGGGCAACTCTGTGGGCTCGTGGGAGCAGGGTCTCCCTTCTCCTGGCAAACCCCGAGGAACATGGGTGAAGTGTCAGCCTGGCGGCCACCGAACTGTGGCAGCCAGCTTGAGAGTGTGAGTCACAGGGCCCTGCCCCGCAGGACACCTGCAGGGCTTGGACCAGGTCCTGCCAGAGCGGACAGTAGCAGTGGCACTACAGTGCCCTCCGGTTTCCGCTCCGCCCCACCGCACTTCTCCGCAGCCTTTCAGGGCTGGGGACGTGGCTAGCACTACGCCACCTGTTAGAGGCTTGGGGACGTAGTCTTCGAGTCCTCCTCAGACCTCCAATGGCGTCAGATTCACTGTCACCCTCTTCCCCTTCGTTAGAGCTGCCGTGAAGCCATTCATCTTCGGAATGGAACCCACCCCCACACCCCCCCAGCTTGGCGGAGATTTTCTGAGCTACTCTTGGGGGTCCGAGAGCCCCTCAAAACCCCTCACTCGCTGGGAGTGAGACTCAGCTTGGGATCGCCAAGGTCAAGCCCCACAGGCTGGTGGGCTGGAAGGGAAGTTTGAATTACACACATACCCCCACACACACCAGAGACGCGTGGGAGCCCACGAATCCCAAATTTGCAGCCCAGAACGAGATTCATGGGCTGAACCTTCGTGATCCTTGGGACCGATTTCAGTGCGGGGGCACAGCGTATTCCACCCCCTTTCCCAGTCATTCCTCTTGCCTTAGTTGACCCCTCTCTGGGTGTGGGTCCCCAGTGGTCCTCAAAGTCAGCTCTGAGATTCTCTAAAGGCCGAAGGGGTCGGGAAAGGTGGAAGCCGGACAGAAGCCCGCTGGGCGCAGGTGGCAGGGTCTCCCCGCGACCAGACCCGAGGAGGAGGCCCTTAGCGCTCAGTTCAGGGACCCCTGGGGCAGGGAACGGGGCCCGCTGCTTCTCATCTTTAAAAAAAAAGGGGGGGGGCTCGGATGGGAGCGCAGAAGGAAAAGGAAATGAAAACAGTTGCGCCGCCGATTTCCAACGGGAGCCCTGTCTGCGGTGTGGGGCCCAGTACAGACACCAGTCTTGGGTCGCGAAATGCGGTGGGAAACCCGCAGAGGCCAGACTGCGCCGGGGCGGCCTCCGCCTCCTGACTCAGATCCCACGGCCGCCGGGCGCTTCAGAGCGAAACTGCCACCGCCCGGGTCAGACTGAATTCGTTTGAGTCATTTTCCCCGGGCCTCTCCAGCCAGCCCAGCAGAATTGGCCGAGGTGGGGAGCCCAGAGGGCGGGAAAGAGGTAGGGACGCCGCCTGCTCACACCGAAGAAACTGCCCAGTTCTCCCGCCTCCAGACCCGCAAGGGTGGAGCGCGAACTACCGTTTTAGGAAGCAGGCACGACCAACTGCCATTTTCAGAAGGGAAAAAATCGACACCGCCCCCTTCCCTGCCCCCCAAAAATCTGTAGTGTCGACCTCTGGAGAGAAGAGAGGAGATCCTAGCATGATCCGAAATGTTCTTTCTACCAAAAAAAAAAAATGCATTCATGAGTAGGCAATTAAATGGAAGCCTTAAACACGCCACGAAGAAACAGGATGACGGCGAGAGCCGTTTGGAAGGTACTTGGACTTGGGCGCGAGGACGCGCGCTTCCCGGGGGCCTTTGCCTTTACCTCCGCGTTTCTCTGTTTCCAGAAGCGGGAATCGCTTCTTAAAGGCTGGTGGCGGCGCTGCACTCCGCCTGGCCCGAGGTGCTGCAGAGGCCCGGGCAAGGCCTTAGGGGCACCAAGGCTGGGCCTGGGGGGTGGGAGAGTGAGGAGTTGGGGTCCCGAGACTGGGTGAGGTCGCAGGCAGAGGAGGAGGGCGGGTCGGCCCTTCCACTCCGGGTGAAAATGAAAGTAGCCCAGGCCTGGTTTCAGGGTTTCACGACTCAAGCTGCGCACCAGCGGCCTCGGCGCGGACACTGTGGCTTTAACCCCTCCTTGCTCACCGGGGCCCAGGGTGAGCGAGGGTAGCGGTGGGCGTTTTGCCCTGGTGGACCCGCGGCACTCTGGGAACTCTGGGGACGCTGGCGGGGCTTGTTCATCTGTAGAATGGGGCAACGACTAACCCTCGCCCTGCCCATTCTGTGCTCCAACCTTGGCTTCTTTGCGGATCAGATGACGCTGGCCCTTGAGGAGTGGAAGTGCCATTTGTACCTGACAGAGGTCAAAGCGCAGGCGACCCTCCCTGGGAGACACGGTATTATCGCCTCCTTCACCCTAATCGTTTCAGAATCTTAGAAAGAGTTTTTGCTGGCCTACTCTAGAAACAAAACCAAACCAGAACCACTTCAGAGCAACGTTGGGAAAATGGAAAGCGGAGAGGATGTGGCAGGTGGAGGTCGACAGCAGGTTAAGGTGAGAGATGGCAATTGGCCGCGGGGCTGCCTATGGGCTCGCCCTGGACTCTGAAACCAATGCCCACGAGGAAAAGGGAACCGGTGGGATCCACTCCTGATCTCGTGGGATTCAACCTTGTCTCTTGCAAAGTCTGGGAAACCTCCATTCCCTGGGCTGCGCAGGCCTAAACCCTTCCAGCGGGAGCAGAGCCGCGCCCCTCCCCCCTCCGCCAGCGGCGGGCATCCCGGTCCCGGACTGACAAGAAGTTGGGACATTGAACCCCAGGTATTTCCATGTTACTGGTTTCCCCAAAGCCCGGCGGAGAGAGGCTCAGAGAAAACGAAGCGTCCAGGAAGGCATGTTAAACTAAACGTTTATAAATTAAAGGGAAAAAATACAGCGTTAGCGTTTCCAAACTTCACAAATCATTTTAAAGTTAATAGTCTAGTTGAGTGCACAGTGCCCTTAAGGAGGCGAAAAGCGGCGAGGTTGACAAGAGGTTGACAGGATCGCCAGTCTTAGGGGAAGGGACAGGGATGGGACAGTCCAAGGTCAGGACGCAGGAGCGGCAGAGAGTGGACAGGAGAGACAAAGCCCCCCCCCCCCCGGCTGAACTGCGGAGGGCTTCGCGGAAAGGCTGGTCAGGGATATTCACATTGAATACAAAAATAACCGTCATTTGAATACAAACAACTCAAAAGTGCTACAAGTTTTAACCTCCTTTTAAAAAAATAGAAAGAAAAAATTTCTTCGAAGGGCTGCCGGGGGCGGGACTTGCTCTCTGCTTGTATGGGGGTTTCGGGAGCTTCCCAGTTCCTTGCGGCCCTGGACTTCAGAGAGGAACGCTGGGGCGCGCCCTGTGCTCAGAGGTTTCCTTCTTTACATTCAGCATCCAACAGGGCGCCCTCACCCGAGCTCTGACACCAGGGAGGGGTAGCGCAGAGGACCAGGAAAACAAACCCTTCATGGTTCAAACCAACCCCTGGCCTGGGGTTTCCGGAGGCTGCCAGGGTTTCCGCACCCCTTTGTTACAAATGCAATTTCCAAAAATAATACGTATGTAGATACACATAGATTGGTAGCATGGATACCATGAACTAGTGTGGCCTAGCGCACGAAGCTCCTGGCAGGCCTGAGATTCAGGGGATTCAGGCTATGCGGTCTCCAGGAGTTCTATCCACTCCGGGGAAACGCCATCCCCCGGCAGATACAATCCAAATCCAACGCTGTCATGATAATAAATAATGTTTAAAGGCTTCCAGGCAGGCGGGGGGGGCGGGTGGCACGAGGGAGCAGAGCCCCTAGGCCACAGGGTGCCTCTGTTCAAATTGGAAAAAGGCGCCCCCCTCCGGGCAGACTTAGTCTTGTCGCCAGGGCGCTCGTTCTGGATGCAGGGGCCAGGGCTGGATCTCATTCTCCACTTGACCCCTCTGCTGGGCGCCCCTGTACAAAGCACAACCTGCACGGCTGTCAGCAGCGCTCTGGAGCTGGGGAGCCGGGATGGTTCCCTGCCTCGCCCCAGGCCGGCTCACTGCGTGCCCGCGGCGGCCGCGCACGTGGAGAGTGCCCAGCCTGGGAGGCAGTAGTAGGGATAATAGTAGGAGGGCTGCAGTGGCAGCAGCGAGGGCGGCCGCAGCACCTCCCCGGGCAGGTACTGTCTTTGGTCGTCGCGCACCAGTACCTTCACCGCCACCTTCTTGGCGGCGGGCGCGGAGGCCAGCAGGTCGGCGGCCATCTGCCGGCGCTTGGTCTTGTAGCGACGGTTCTGGAACCAGATCTTCACCTGCGTCTCAGTGAGCTTCAGCGAGGCGGCCAGGTCCGCGCGCTCGGGCCCCGACAGGTAGCGCTGGTGGTTGAAGCGGCGCTCCAGCTCGAAGACCTGCGCGTGGGAGAAGGCGGCCCGCGAGCGCTTCTTACGTGGCTTGGGAGCCACCGGCTCCTCCTCCTCCTCCGCGCCGCCCGCGGGGCCAGCGCTGCCGCCGCCCGCACCGCTACACGGGGCCGCCACGCGAGCGCCTTCCGGACCAACGCCATCGTCCTCGGCCCTCGGGCTGCGGTCGCCTGCGGACCACAGAGGAAACAGAAACAAAAGACCCTCAGCACCGCCGAGGAGTGAGGTCAGGCCTCGGCTTCGGGGGTGGGGGTGGGGTGAAGAATGGAAATGTTTCGACCTCACCGGAGTGGTAGGGAGGCCTAGACTCTGGAGGTTCCTGGGGACAAGTCTCAGAACCCGGTCGTACTCAAGTCCCGGGTCTGGGCCTGTCGGGTGCAGCCGAGGGCCTCAGCCGCCCTATGGACGCTGCGCGGCCCAGACCCCCCTGTCTCCCCTATCTGGGCTGCAGGCTCCCCTCATTAACGGGGGGGGGGCACTGAGCCTGGTTATCCTCGATTATCCACTGGGTTTTGTCCCCAGCTACCTTCTCGGCTGGGGGTTCTAGAGTGAGTTTATGTCTCCTTCTTTGAGTCCCCCCCGTCTCTCCACACTCACGCTCAGGCATAAGAGGCCTCGGGTGCGCGGGAAGGGAAGGTGGGGGGACGGATCCCGGGGACAGAGAGATTCAGAGTCTTCTGCCTCCGACCGCCCAGAACTGCTGCGAGGAACGCGGCAATGCGCTGCCCCCAGGCCTCGGGTGGACTTCTCCCTCTCTCTTCGTAAGAATATTAGACAGGGGGTGGGGGGGTTGGGGTGACAGGAGGAGTGTGTCTCTGTCTAGAGTCCTTGGATCCAAATCTGACACCAGCTCCTCGGCCCTTTCCGCACTCTCCCCACAGCACCCTAGCAGAGAGGTCCGGCGCTCTGGCCTTTGGCAGACACCATTTGCTTGGGGCCCGAGAGAGGCCTACTGCATCAGCGTCCACCCGACCCGGGCAGACATCGGGGTATTTCCGACCGCACGAGTTGCCAGCCCGCGGCTGAGGAGGTCCCTCTTTCTGCTGCGTCTGGGATGACTTACATCAACCCCTCTGCTTTCAGCTGGCTGCTGGCTGCGCCTGCAGCTCGGGTGTCAGCTCGGAACAGCTTTCCAGGCCCTGGGGTCTGGGAAAGCTAAACAACCCTCCCCCGAAAACCTGGACTCAGCAGATCCTCTGCCTGCAGCCCATTGGAAAGCGTCCCTAGCTACCTGTCCTTGAGCCCCAGAGCCCGGCTCTGGGACCTCCGGTTCGGAGCGTCTCTGCTCTTTGGGCGAGGTGCTAGGTCTCTGGGCCCCTCGCTCTCCCATCTTAACTGATTTGGGGCGGTGGAGACCGACGCGGCCGGCCGCAGGCATTGATAATGGACTCAAATCCGGGGTGCAGTGTTTTCCCCAGCCCCGCCTGGAGGACTTCTCAGGCCTTGTCCCAGGACGCAGGGCTCTGAGGACTCCCCGTACTTCCTTGGGCTCAGTTACCTGAGGGCTAGAGCAGCCCGCGCCAGAGCGCAGAGCTTTGGGTCTGGGTCAGCCCCTGGGCCCCAGGCTGCAGGGTGCTCACGGCCGGCCCACCTCATTCGATGAGGCTGACCTTGCGCAGTCCCTCAGCCCGGCCCCTTTCCCCGGGACCTCTCAGCGAACCTGAGATGCTGGCGGACATCTCGCTGTCGCTCCGGCCCGCGGCTTCCTCCTCTAGGTCCTTGGCCGCCGGTCGAACGAGGCTCAGGGTCCCTCCGGCACGGCCAGACCGACTGGACCTTGGCTCGTCCGCGCAGCGACGCGTGCTGTCGTTCTCCTCGCTCAGCGCCGAGTCCGAGTCCCAGCCGCCCGGGCTCTCGGAGGTCCTCCCCGCAGCCGTTCTGGTCCCGGCAGGCGATGCCAGCAAAGAGTCCTCGGCGCCCCCCAGCGCGCCCTTGTCCGTCTCCCCAAAGAGCCGCCAGCAGCAGACAGCGGGCGCCCCAGCCACTGCTACCGGTGTGCCCCCGGATACCGGGCGCCCCTCTAGCACTGGCAGCCCCCCGCGCTCCTCTTTCTTATTGAGGATTGCCTGGATGGAGAAGGGCGTCAAGGTGTTGGCACCGCGCACAGCCATCTGCGCCGCGGGCCGGAGCGGCCGGCCGGCCGGGCGGCTGGGGCGCGGGGCAGCTCCGAGCTGGACGGAGCGCGCGGGCCGCCGCAGCCCCAGTAAGCCCCGCGCGCGCGAGGCCCCTGCAGCCCACTCCTGCGCAATCCAGTAGCCCCCGCCCGGCTCTGGCTGGGATCGGCGCCGACCCTCACCCCTACTTCCGAGGCTCTCCCGAACCGGAGACCCCCCTCCCTCCCAGTCCAGCGCCAGACGCTCTCCTTTCGCAGCTCAGCTGAATTATCTCATCGCCTGGCGCCCCAGAGGGGCTGCCGGGGGCTGGCCCCTCGGAGGATGTAGGGGGAGGATCCGCGGGGGCCCCTGCGCGGCTGCAGTCCCCTCCTAAGCGCCTCCGGAGCGCACGACCAAAACCACTTTTTCTTTGCGCCTCTAACTCTTCCCTGCCTGCAGGATTTCGCTCCTGGCTCGTCCTCTCTCTTCCCAGCTAGGCCCGCTCTTCCGGAGCCCACCCCCGGCGGCGGCGGCCGCTGGACTCCGACAGGCGCGGGGCACCTTTTTACCCCCTGCCTCGGTTTTATCTGTTTCTTCTCTCTTTCCTTCCCCAGCGTTCCAGCGTACCCCCCGCCCGCCCGGGTGTCATTCCTCACCGCTGAGTGACAGCCACAGGCCACGCCTCTCCGCTGGGCGGTCCCTGGGCGCTCCCCGCCTCCCATTGGCTGGCTCCGGCGGGGCGACGTTCTCTTTAACAGACAGAACCGGGCCCGCTGCGCGGAGACCGTCAGGGTCTGACTTAACCCCTTTCCTCCCGAGTCTGGTCCACCGAGCACCCTCCGGTAACACGAAGGCCCCAGACACGCCGCCCCAGAAACCGCGGCTCTTGCCTTTGCGGATGCATTCACCTATTCCCGCGCTTTTATGGAACACTATGTTTAGTTGAGCCAGTGAGGGGGAAAATCCAAGATAACGCCGGTCCATAAATCACGCGTGTATTTGTTGTTCTCTAAAAAGGTTCACAGATACGAAGAACAAAATGCTACTTTCTCCCCCTTAGAGTTTCGCAGCTCTTCATTGCTAATTCTTTCCGCTAAAATAACCAGTTAATTAAAATCACTCTATTATTTTTTCTTTCCTCGTTGCATTTTATTTGATTCGATTTCTATAGAGGAATTGAAAAGGAAAAAATGGTACGGTTAGTATTAAAGCGAGTGAGAAATTGGAAGGCACCTTTAGAAGAGTTTCGGGACTGATTATTCCATGTCGATACTGAATTATTCCATGATTATTCCATGTCGATTATTCCATGGAATATTTCATGGAATAATCATGATTATTCCATGTCGATACTGAATGTAATTGGAGTTAGTTAAATTTCACACCAGGAAGAAAAGAAAAACCCTTCCAATCTGTTCTTTAAATATTCTGTTACTTGTGATTTGACTAAGCTTAGGAGATTGTTTGTTTAAAAGAATTTCTAGGAATTACCATAGCAATGACTCTGAACGGACATTAAATGCTCTTAAAAAAAAATAAGTAGCACATTGTTTTCTGAAAAAGAAGGTACCAAGCTAAGAAACACAAATACTGTGGGCGTATCAAAACATTTGTTACTTATTTATGTTGTTTATTTTTTAATAAAAAAAATGTACTCCAGCACCATACTTTACTGTCTTCCATAAATTTTACCAGAGGTTTAACTTAACACCAAATACACAACCAGAACCATTAAGTCAGTTTAAAGAACTGTGATTTTAATTTAGTAAATCGCGGGGACTGGTGTTTTTGGTGTCGCTAAAATAAACACCATTTCCCCTGGCTGCTTTCTCTTCGGCGGTTCTTGCTCTGCACCGCAGGTTGGGATACACCCACTGTCCGCAGTTTTCAAGCTCAGCGGGGGATTTTGCACCATCTCTACTTTCCAGCATCCCAGCCACTGTGTGTGAGATGATGCTTTTCTTCATGGCGCGCGCACACGGCACCGCGGATCCTGTAGTGTATTTCGTGAGGGGCGGAGGGCCCATACTTGAGGAGGGCATTGATGTTTGTAACTCTTTACGATAACATCAGTTTTTTTAGAGAAAGGTGTTTAAATGTGGAGTCAGTATCCCGCAAGTGTAAGGCACCGGACGCTCTTCAGGCCGGGAGGGGAACAGAACAGGTTTCAAAACAGAACACCTCCTTTTCCTTCCTCCCTCTGGCCTTTATTTATTCTCTAGATCACCCATGCCTTCCCATCCTAAGCAATTGGTGGTCATTCTCCGGGGTCAAGTCGAGGAGGAGGTTGACCCAGGTCACCCAGCAGGCAAGAGCTGAGCAGGTGAGAACTGTGTGTCCCGTAGTGCAGTTAGGAATTGGTGTGGACAAGTAATAGAGTGAGTCTGGACACAGGCGCAGGCAGAGATGTCTGGGGATTGAGTAACTGAATGTCAGAGTAACTTTGGGGGCTATCCAAAGACTTACTCAGTTGCCCCCCCCCCATTTTTAAAGGAACCCCCAAATCAAAGTAAGATATAGCCCTGGCCGCAGGCTCGGGCAGAGGCGTTCACCGGACGGAAGCTGTGGCTCGGGGATTCGGTGCGCACCTAGTGCATCAGGGTGGCGGCGTTCGGCTTCAGGGGAGCGCGGCCAGGGAGGATCTTGTGGTCGCGGCAACTGCGGCGGTCAGCGGATCTCCAGGTCTGGTGAACAGCTGCGGGCAGGGCCGGGAGTTGGGTGTCGGCGGAGTGTAAACACAAGGGTCTGGAGGCTGCTCCTAATAACAGCTTGGGTGGGGACGAAAAGACTTTGCAGGACGGTGAGCGAAGGTGGTCGGAGGCTCAGAGATTTCTCCGGTACATGCAGAGTAAAGGCCCGCGAGGGGGTGGGTGTGTGTGGCTCCGCAGGTCAGCGCGAAACGCAGAGCCGGAGATCCCCGGGGATAGGGAGGCATCCGCGCACCGGTGCACTCGGCCCCGGCTTCCAGTCCACGGAGGGCTATTTGCTTCAGCGAGGCTGCGAGGTCGGCGCGGCGCCCCGGCCTGGGCTGGCCCCGGGAATCCGCAAAGCCGAGGAGCCCGGCCGACCCGCCCATCTTCGAGGAGACACCCGCTGGTTCCGCGCGGTGCCTTCCTCCTCGGCCCCTCGCCTGGCTCTTTCCTGGTCTTCTCCCCCTTCTATCTTCTTTCCTCCCCGCCAACTCCTTTTCCTCCTCCGCAGTTTGGTTCCTGCGCACCCTCTACGTGCCCCCAGAACAGCCTGGTTTCGAGGCGCTGCTGGGCAGTGAGGCTTGCCCGGGCCGCTGGCGGAGCACCGCATGGGGGTGGGAGAGACGAGGGCCGGACAGGGAGAGACCCCCGCTCTCCTGCGCGCGCTGACACCAAGATCGCGCCCCTGCCGCCCTCCACCTGCAGTCTCCACGGTCCTTGGTCCTCCGGGGAGGAGTTGCCATCTGTGCTCCCGGGGGCCAGAGGATGGGCTCCAGGGGCTGCTCCACAGTGGGAGGCCACGCGGGACTTGTCTCAGACTCTGATGACCTTGACTGAAGACACTTGCCTTTTCTGAGCCACAGTTTCCAGTCCTTTGAAACGAGGGCTTGTGCTGGGTGCCCTCCGAGGCCGCTGCCGAGCCGTGGTGCGAGCTGGTGGGCGGGCAGGAGGCTCCGTCCCGTGCAGGCTCTCCAGAGCCAGGTCCAGGCAGAGGCCGCACCAGAGACTGACGGACTGTCCCCTTGGGCAGGCTTTCGTGGGGGCTCCAAGCATCCCAGGTGCCCAGAGACCTGTCCCTTTCCCACCCCCCGCCCCGGACACCAGCTCCTAAATTCCTAGGTCATCGATTTCCAGACGCCAGGGTTTTGCCGCGCAAATGGTCCAGGCGCAGACTGCACAGAGAAGCACTACTCTGGGCCGAGGTGGCTTTATAGTTAAAGAGATGCTGTTCAACAGCAGAGTTCCAGAAGCCGCAGCCTTTTGCTTTATTTAATCTACATAGCCTTGAGGGTGTGGTGAGTAAAAAACATGATTATCTCCACGTTGCAAATGAGGAAACAGAGCCACAGTTTAAATGACTTGGCCATCAGGAAGTGGCTACATCATGGTTCAAATCTGACTTTGTCTAGTGCTGATCCTGTTGGGTTTTCTATTTCTAAGCGGCTTTTCTCATAAACCTTCACGTTCCTTCTCATTAAATGTTTTTCATCGTCCTCCTGACCCATTTCAGTGGATTCATTTATCAGGAAAAAAAAAAAAAGCCAGGAATTTAAGGAAATCAAAGAAGGAATTAGGCAGGCAAATCTAAGGATTTTTCTTTTTCGTGCATTTGAAAACAAAAGACGGCAAGGCCTAGGGATCCGAGCCTAAGGCTTGTTATGTGGGAAGAAAGAAACACCATTACGATTTCAGTCAACACACAGAAGGGGACAGCCAGGGGATAGAAGTCTGTTATGATCAGAAATGTGGGGCCCTGGGCTTTGCCCGAGGCTCTGCGCCGCAGCGATTTGACCTCAGGGAGGACGCTTTCTCACCGGATGTCTAGTTTTCCTACCTGCACAAAGCCGGGACTAGAGATCTCATCTCAGGCTTAGGAAGGTAGGTCGGGTCTGCTGAACCCGCCTGGATACAGTGGAGGACGCGCGCCACCTAGCGGTAAGGCCTGCAGCATGTGCGGCGCGCCCATCTAGTAAAGCACCGAAAAGAAAACGTTGACTTCATGAAACGCAAGGTTTTTGCTGTCAGTTGTCTGTCTCCACAGCATCATGTCATCAGTGGTCTAATAGCGGAAGTGTTCCTTTAAAGAAAGACTCATGCAGACACAGTCCGGATTTCCACTGAAGACTCGCCTCGCTCAAGGGCGGGAGGGGAGTATTGGGGCTGGGCAGGGAAAGGTGGGGATCCGTTCTAGAGCCCAGGGGGCTGCAGGGCCCAGAGCCCTCCTGGCCTAACACATCCTTGATCCCTCTGCGCCAGGTCCTCGGGCTACCTACCTCCTGCGAGTAGGCGACCCAGGCTTCCCCCGACGCTGATGCCCGGGCGGGCACATGAGGTCTGCATGTTCCAGTTTCACGAGACTAATCTCATTTGGGTTGTCTGTTAAACATTGGGTGGATGATGGTGCTCTTTCTTTCTGTTTTTTTCTTTCTTTTTTTTTTCCTGTGGAGAAGAGGAGGTTTGGTGGATAAACAGGAAGATGCTTATTATGTGCAGTTGCTTGTGTTGAATTTTGTATAAAATTCAAAGAAAGTCTCCTGCATTTACTACCTTTCTGACTCTAAGTAACTGTCCTGGGGGCTCTCAAGGCCACATTCTCCTTGCAAAGTTTGCCAACTCTTTTCCCTTTCTCTAGTCTCTTCCTTACATTCTTTTAATATTTGGCAAGTTTTTCTTCCGGTCCTACCGTGTCTCAGGTGTTGCTCTAGGCTCTGGGGTTCGAGGCTCACCCAAGGGACTAGTCTCCACAGCTAACATTCCAGGGGTGGAACACCATGAAGAAACAGACACTTAAATGCATCAATGGACAAAACATCAGCTGGGGACAGTGCTGTGAAAAGAATGAAAGCAGACTGTCAAGGCAGCGGTGACCGGGGGCTGCTGTAGCTGGGTTGCAATTCGGAGCGGAAAGAATATAGAGGAAGAGATTTTTCAAAGGGCACATGGTGGAGACAGTCACAGGAAGCTCAGGGACCCAGCACGTTGCTCAGGACACTGGAGGGGGGGCAGGGCCGAGTTGCAAGACTTGGGGTCCAAGAGGCAACCAGAGGCCAGACTGTGCAGGGCTTTATAAGCCTCAGTAAGGGGTCCAGACTAAAGTTTGAACAGAAGCCGTCAGAAGAGTTTAAGCAAAGAGTTAACTGCATATGATTTACATCTGAAAAATATTACTGTGGATTGGGGGGATGATGAAAGGAGAGACATGGGAACCTGTTGGAAGCTACAAGCCAGAGACAGCAGCAGTGTCTGTCAGGTGGTGTTGGGGGTGGAGGGAATGGACAGGCCCGGCACTGCTTCTGTAGTGTTTGCCATTTATTTTTTTAATTGTGGGAAACTGTACATGATGTGAAGTTTACCCCGTGAAGCATTTTGAGGATGCATTTTGAGGATGCAGTGGCGTATAGCACAGTCCCATTGGTGAGCACCATCACCATCAGTGTCCAGAACTTTCCTTGCAAAACCGAAACTCACCCAACTACGAATGAAAAGACAGCACTTGCTGGCCTAGGAGCCCGAGTGTCCAGGACAGCAGCTGGAAGGAGGAGTGGTCGTGGATTTGGGTGCTGAGTCCGGGCTTCCGAGGTGCTCCGTGAGGCCCGGGTCGAGGGTCATGGCCACGGGGGAGGTGCTGACACTGGAGATGCTCTTCACCTTGGCACCCCCTCCACTTCCCAGCACAGCCAGGCGGGTCTCTGCGGTTCCTGTGGACGCCTCCCCGCCCCCAAACCCTTGCCTCCTATTTCTCCACCTACATGCCGTCTGCCTTGTTCCTCCTTGGGCAGATCCCACCCACCCATGCATTCTGGCAAAGAACGCAAACAAGAAAATGTGCTATTTTTTAAAAGTAATTTTTAATTTATTTTTAGAGAGGGGGAAAGGAAGGAGAAAGAGTGGGAGAGAAACATCAATGTGTGGTTGTCTCTCATGTGTCCCCTACTGGGGACCTGGCCTGCAACCCAGGCATGTGCCCTGACTGGGAATCGAACCAGCGACCCTTTGCTTCACAGGCCCGTGCTCAATCCACTGAGCTACACCAGCCGGGGCAAAAATGTGCTATTTTTAAAAGAGACTGTTCTCCACAGCCAGCCTCGGCTCACGAAGTCCTTCAGTTCTCCGTCTGCCTGGGACTCGCCCACTCCTGTGACGTTTCGCTTCAGGAGCCCAGGAAACCTGATGTTTTCCCCTCCCACATGCCTGATTTGACCTCTTTGTTTTTAATTAAACCAACTGATCTGACAAGTTGCCACCTGGCGATGATAAACAAAGGTGCGTAATTCAAGACTGTGCCTTTCCGAGAGCAGTGTTCCCTTAATTACAGTCCCCCCAGACCCCTTCACAGTTTGCCAACTCTGCGTGTCCACCTAGATCACTGTTTCCCTAATGCCCCCACATAGATGGTTGCTGCTGGGACTTAACCATATTGTCAAATGGACCTTTGTATGAAGTACACAAAAGTAATGCAAATGTATTCATATAGGAATGTATAAACAATACCACATATAATCTTAGCATATACCATCTTAAAAGTATATGTATTGTCAATAAAGCAGTGTTAGTAAACTAGCTAGATACAGCAGGACTCTGAAGGCTGGGGCCTGAAGTTGGCTGTCTGTCATAAAGACAGACGGACAAGGGCTAGAGAGGTTTTACAGCACATGAGTGCCAAGCCGGGGTTTTCTGAAATAATCAGAAAAGCTAGAAAAGAACTGACTCAATAGAAATGTGCAGGTAAATTCACTGAAAGACACACGAGGTCTGTCTGGAAAAAGTCCAGCCATTGTTAATGTAAAGAGAATGGTTTGCTGATATCCATGTTACCTGGCAGCCAAGGAGAGTGGGCCAGAATGCACATGTGTCAGCAATGATGACTTCACTGTGCTAGTCAGTGGGGGCAGTAGACACCGTTGAGTGAGCATGTGTACTGTGTGGCCGTTGCATTAAAAATAACTGAGTGAGTAGAGCAACACATCTGCATCAGATTTTATGTTAGGCTTGAACATTCCTCCATGGAAAATATTCAGATGATTCAGAAGGCTACAGCTATGGGCAACTGGTGATTGGCAGCTTCATTATAACAGTTCACTTGCTCGTGCATCATGTCTTATGCAGAGTTTTTTGGTAAAACATCAAATCATCCAAGTGACTCAGCCTGCCCCCCCAGCCCATATTTGAAACCCTGAGACATCTGCCTTTTCCTCAAACTAAAATCACCTTTGAAAAGGGAAGAGATTTCAGACCACTGATGAGATTAAGGAAAACATGGCAGGGCAGTTGATGGTGATCGGGAGAACTGTGTGAGGTCCCAAGGTGCCTACTTGGAAGGGGTCTGAGGCGTCATTGTCCTGTGTACAGTGTTTCTTGTATCCTGTATCTTCCTCAGTGAATGTCTCTCTCATATTACATGGCCGAATACCTTCTGGACAGACCTCATATGCCAGAATGTGCCTAGCTTCATTTTCTACTTTCCAAAACCTGGAAGCTGCTCAAATGCTCACTAAGAGTAGAATGGACAGCCTTGGCCAGGTAGTTCAGTTGGTTAGAGTGTCGTCCCACCACACCAAGGCTATGGGTTCAATGCCCGGTCAGGGCACGTACAACAGTCCAACAGTGAATGTGTAAGTGAGTGGAAGGGCAATCTGATATTTCTCTCTCTCCTCTCTCTCTCTCTCTAAAATCAATACATAAAAATTTAAAAAAATCCATTAAAGTGGAATGGGTAAATCGTTTACGATCACTCACAGAACAGGATACTACTTACTACACAGCGACAGGAATGAACAATCTGCAGCCACACTAGTCACATGGACAAGTCCCACACACGGTGTTTCCAGCGACTCGCCGTGCGTCCCCTTTGCCTAGAGTGAGCCTGGCACGTGGTGTGCTCTGAGCAAATACGTATTGAACGGATGGTCTCCCTTTATCCTCTAAGATCCGTGGGATGGGTACCGGAATTTCTGCTCACGGACAAGGAGCCTGAGATGTGGAAAGGCCAAGTGGTTTATCCCAGGTCGTGCAGAATGTGACCGCTCACTAGGACGTCTGTCTCACAGCTCGCTCTGGAAACAGCACAGCTCACCACTGACCTCAGGTACATGGCTGTTCCCTTTGCCTTTTAGCACAAATAACATATTTCAGTTTCTTTTGTTGTTGTTAAATCATTTTCTGAGGCCTGACTCGGAGATGTTTATTTCCATTCTGGGATATTTCGGACTGGGTTCTCAAAGGGAAAGGGCCAGAAGGCTGAGTGTTCAGAGAAAGGGGCTTGGGGGGAGGGGGCCGTGCCGGGGAGAAGCGCACTGGAGAGATTTATGTCCAGGAACTGCAGCAAACTGTCATCTGCCTGAGTGAGTGTGGCTAGTAACAGGAAGGGGAGAACAGGATGTCGTGGCAGCTCTCAGGCTTAATGGGATGTCAAGCGAACAGATGGGACCGGGCTGTCCTGGGAACTGTCAAAAGGAGATGCTCCGGAGGCTTCGGAGAGATCTCTACAGAGATGCTGGTGAACTGGGGCTGGGTACCTGCTTCCTACAGATTCAGAAAGGGTCCTTAATGAAATATGAAAAGGAGAAAAATGCTCCTTCTGTTCAAACCGTCTTTCCAGATCAATCTGCGTTCAGGTCAGAAGGAAGCAGGGGTTGGGAGGTGGGGTGGCGGGTGGACATATTTGTTAAGACATGGATTTCACTTAAGGGTTAGATTTACTTTTTAATTTTAAGAATCCAAAATGACCCGTTACATCCTTTTAAACTCCAAGAATGTTTACCCGGAAAGAATCTTTCTGAAGCACCAGAGGGCCCCAAGATGACAGGGATGAACTTAACAGCAATGTTTGAGAGTAAACGGAGTCACACGAGTCAAAAGTAGGAAAAGGCAAGTTCTTGTCAAATAGTTCTTTTTGGTTGAAAAAAACAATAAGTTGGACAATTTCAAGGAAGAGTCACTGAAGACAGACAAGTTGGTTTCTGCGAGTGAAAACAACTCTGAGCTCTGATGACAAACTCATTTTGAGAAGATGACCTGGGAGAAAAGGCACAGACCAGATCTACATGTGGTTTTAGGGGGGGTACATTTTTTAGAAGCTAACGGACAGACTGGTCCATCAGGAGCCATGCACTGAGTGAACGAGGACACACGATTTCTGCAGAGGATTTGAAAAGTGTCTGTAGGATTTTTGTGTGAGGAAGCATGACATCCTGGGCATTTGTCAAGGCCCGGCTCCCACAAAAACACTCAGATGCCAGAAGAATTACACACTTGAACTGCGTGCTCAGAATGCATCGCTGAGCTTACGAGGGAGTAAGGAACATCCACAGTCACAGGTGTTCTTGTGCAGACAGCTACGTGTGCAGAACGGCTGGCTGGAGGGATGCAGGTGGGCGGGCCTGTGGGTTGTGCCAGTAACTAAGCTGCTGTGTCTCCTCTCCACCCAGCCATCTCTGTCCTGCTCAGTGGTGCTGGCCGGGGACCCTGCCAACCCCGTTTCTCTGTTGCTGGCTGGCTCTCCAGCTGCTCTCAGCAGGGGCACTGAAAAGAGACCAGAAGGCTGAATCTCAGGGTCGAACTTCCTTCCTTTTCCTGGGTCGCCCTTCCTCCCACCAGCATCCCCCAGCCGAGAGGGCTCTTCACCTGGCAGGGATAGCTGATTACAGGGGCCGTTGGTTCCAGATTCCCTAGTCTCTGAGAACAAGCCGCAGTTGGCTGTCTGAGAAGCCACCAAATGGGCAGCATTGTTCTGGGTCCCAGCTCTTCGTGGCCTCCCCTCCCATGCCCCCCCCCCAGCCTTCCCTTTTGTTCCCCAAGCCCAGGGGTACTGTGACGGCTGCTTTCTGGTTACTCGAGTCACATTATGTCGCCCTGTTACTCTTTTGTCCTTCAAGAGCTCTCGAAGCCCATCCCCAGTATTAAACGACCTGTTAAAATAACTGATGTGGTCTCTATCAGCTGACTGCCCCAAGACCACAACAAGGTCTAGGGTGATTTCCTGTGATGCGGTCGGAGGAAGATGCTGCATCTGGCCTTCAGTCCAACAGTGAGGGACACCCCCGGTACCACAAGCAACTGACCTGGAGGCCCAAATCCCTGTTCACTCCAGTGTTGGGCCTCCAGACAAACAGCTAGATGGGGAGTTGGTGGTTGGTGCTTGGGGAAGGGCTTTAGTGGAGATGCCTGGTTGCTTGTGGCAACAACACAACACATACACATACATAAAACCCTTGGAATGTACTGATGTGGGGGGCGTGGCTCCCTGGGAAGCATCGCACAAGCTCTGTAACCACCTGAGAGCTCCCATCTCTGTGGTGGTTTTTGTCTGTGCGCGGAGCTGCAGGTATCCTTTAGAGACTTCATGTGCCGGTTGGGGCGTGTGTGTCCCGATGAGAAAGCCCCAGGCATGCAGGTCGGCTGTCTGGGGCTCTGTGTTGCACTTGTGCCTGGCGACTACTTACAACCTCGGATTGATTAGTCAAGCTTGGGGCTGGGTGTGGTCTCTCATTTGTCCGATTCTTAGTTATTGCAGAAGCCGTTTCTCCGAATGTTACTGGGGCTTCATCCAACTGTGGGAGCGAACGAGCAAGAGGAAGGTGTGAGATACAGGCCTTAGGGGATCCCAAAGGTAGGAGAAGTGAGGGCACCCCCAGGACGATGGCCAGAGGACCCGGTCTGACTGGAGAATCAGTTTCAGCAACAGGCGTTCTGGCCTGGGATTGTCTCTTAAGGTCCAGTGGTGCCCGGCTGAGGCTGGCCTAGACTGCTGTGGGCACCTGGCTTCCTGAGGTCACATGCTGATACAGCTCTTGCTGTCTGCTCTGTGCCATAAACACGGGTGGCAAAACGTCAAAGCCTTTAGGAGAATATGTGATCTTAAGCCAAAGCAAAGAACTAACTACAAAACGAAATTTATATATACTTAATTCCATTAAAATTAAAAACTGTTCACCCAAAAGTACCATAAAGAAAGCAAAAAGATAAAGTCCCCATTGTGCATATGTGTGTGCAAGTGCGTGTTGGGGGGTATTCACAACACACACACACACAAAGGCTTATTATCCTCGAATGTATAAAGACACATTTCTACCTTTACTTAAGAATATACAAAAAACCCCTGCAAGTCAGCAAGGAAAACACAAAGACCAAAATGGGCAGAGGACATGGACAGGTGTGTCAGGGAAGAGGAGAACCAGGATGGGAACATACACGTGAGAAGATGTTGTCTCCTTGAAGCAAGGGCCACAGACATTTCCCTCCACCAGACAGGCAGAACCTCAGGAGTCCTGTCCCACTAAATGTCGAAGAAGAGAAGTGCGCTGTCACCTGCAGGAATTCCCCGTGGCGACAGCATGTGGAAATGATTTGGCATTGCCTGGCAAACCTGAAAACATGTCTCCCCTAGGAATGAGCCCTTGCACCCTGGAGCGGAAAGCTGGAGGTTGTGGTAGGGGGGTGGGGCTGTACCGAAGCTGGAGCCTTCAAGTAGCCGAGTGGTCTGGTCCTCTGGTTCACTGGCTCCTGTGTCCCTGGGCAGCCACCAGCTGTGTCCTCCCATGTACCTCAGTGGGCTGAGAAATATCATTTTCTCTACGTGCAATGATATTGATACGTCTGGAAGGGACTGCCCACAAAATATTTATAGAATAGTCATGAAGGTATTGTTTAACCTGGAAACAACTCCAAGACCAGTAACAGGCAACTAATAGCTAAGTGTATTGTGATATAGTCTTTAAATGGAATGTTTATACAGAAGTGAACTTGAACTACATAACACTAACCATAGATGACTTTCAAAACAGGTACAAGAAAAAAGCAATTCAATGGTTCTTAAAATAGGACTCTATTTGCATCAAGTACAGAAACATTCAAAACTTAAAAGTATTGTTTAGAAATGTATTACTTACATATGTAGTAAAAATGATAAACCTGTAATTAGAAAGGTGGTAACCTTGGGGGCATGATGGAAGCTTCCAAGGCATTGTGGGTAAATTGGATTTTCAAAAAACAATTCTTTATATCATAATTATGTATGTACATTAGCTATATGCACATTATACAGGTATATATAATAGCTGCATTTTTTATTCTAAGAAATATTCTATAGATATATAATCTTTTTTCAAAAGGCATGACAAGGTAGATGCAAAACTTCAGTTTTGCAGAACATCTACCTACTTATTTCACGAGTTTGAAGGCACACTTCCTCCTACACGTCGTAACATCTCTGGAATTAGGAAGCATCTTAAGATTGTTACTGAGCCTGTGGCAGGTGCGCTGTAGTTGTCAATGTCATTGTCGTGCACGAACTTGTTCATAACCAGTCATGTCACACCCGAATCATGTGCACCATTGGCTCCATGCACTTTGATTTCAAACATTTAAAATCTCTTTAAAAAGATGGCATTATGACTTGATGTTACTGCATCCTCAGAAAGTCACAAAAACCCCACAGTAAGAAATACATTTTGTCCTGGTGAGGCCAAGGCAAATATTCAGTGTTGGAGAAATCCCTGTGATACTACTGTTTCTTGCAAAGCAACGACTAAGCACTAAGACCGGAGAAAGGAAAATATCCGCAAGCTGGCGATGCTTCTGTTTTGCTCTGGAGATACAAAGGACCGTCTAACCCACGCACAGCCACCCAGCTCGAGGTGGATGGAACTGAGGAACATTTCAAAGCGTGTGGGTATGACAGATTAATTCATTTCTGTGTCAGTTTTATTTTTCTTAGAGGGGAAAAAAAGAAAGGGTGAGTTTTTATGGCCGATGGCATCTTAGATTTGGTGTAGTTTTTGCATATATGTAAATCAAAGAAAGTCCAAAGGAGTTATACATCAGGGTAATGTATCTGACTGGTGGGATTACAAGTGATCCATCCTCTCCACCTTCGATTAAAAAAAATATTTTATTTTTAGAAAGGAAGGGAAGGAGAAAGAATAGGAGAGAAACATCAGTGTGTGGTTGCCTCTCACGTGTCCCCTACTGTGGACCTGGCCTGCAACCCAGGCATGTGCCCTGACTGGGAATCGAACTGGCAACCCTTTGCTTCACAGGCCAGCACTCAATCCACTGAGCCACACCAGCCAGGGCTCCACCTTCGATTTCTCAAAAAAGGTTTTGAGAGAGAAAAGGGCAGGAGAGAGGGAGAAAACATCAGTGTGTGGTTGCCTCTTGTGCACCCCCTACTGGGGACCTGGCCCGAAACCCAGGCTTGAGCCCTGACTGGGAATCGAACCAGTGACCCTTTGGTTCACAGGCCAGCACTCAATCCACTGAGCTACACCAGCCAGGGCTGTACTACTGAGTTTTGTCTCTCCACGCTCCACTGACCTTCTAAAGGATTTTTTTATGTTTCCTTACATCCTGGTTCTTCCACTTATTTACCGAAGTACCAGTTTTTCAGAATGGACTGTAGAATTCCTTCGGTAGCATCTGCAGCCATCTGACACATGAGGGATCTGGTGGGGGGGCTGTAACCTCAGGAGAGTTTGAGGATGTTCACCTTTGCCTCCCTGGTGCTGGGCATGGAGTTGGGGCCCCACATCTGTGCACCTTCCAGAACGGCAGTTCAGGGGAAAATGCTGGCTATACTGTGTTCTCCTCCCCCGAGAAAATCATGTGTCAGTGTATCATGAAAAACTTCTCGCTCTTGACTTAATCACAAAGATAGCTAAGCAGCAATTTTAGGGAATGTAAGATACTCACGCATATAGATGAACAATAAACAAACAAAAATCAAAGTGAGGCAGGAAAATAAGCACGCAACCTTTTTTCAGCATTTGTTTGCGTTCTAATCCCTGCCCCCTCTCGGTGACCAAACCAGTTCGGTTTTATCAGCTGCCTGGATGTCTGGGCCAAAGCACAGCACTGCGGCTTGTGAGCCTGCCTCCCGGGTGGAGATGGTGCCTCCCTCCCCTGTGGCCGCGCAGAAAGAACCCTGCCCCGGGGCTTGCAGACAGTTCAGTCTCAGCCTCGCCGGGTGGATGTGCGATCTGGTCGGAAGAGCAGTGCTACCTGATGGCGTCTCGTTTGCTGCTCCCGAGACACACCATCGATGGCTCACGTTTAAACATGAAGATGGTACAATACAGGCAAGACAAATAAGTTAAAGAGAAGAAACGGTTTTCACAGGGAGTAGTCCTGAAGTTCAGAAAAGAAAAAGTCTTACTACTAAAGTTTTGGGAAATATTTTATAATTTATATATAAAATCTCAGTAAGAAACCATGTAAAATGACAGAAATATCCACTTTACATTGCGTCAAAAAAAAAATCCACACACTGAATGTAAATTTTAATTACAAAACAAGAATATGAATAAAACATTTTAAAATAATCTCAATTATTTGGCAACTCATCACATCATTGCTAGAGATAAATTTGATCTTAAGAAAAGTTTAATCTTATGAAAAACATAAGTTGGACAGTTTGCTCGTATGGGAGATTAAAGATGTTTAAAAAAGGACCTGGCAATAAAGCCAGTTTGTTGTCTGTAATGATTATGCAGGAAACAACGTAAAATCCCGCGGCACGATAGGAGTGGCCTGATCTTCAACGCGGTTCTCTTCTCTGAAAATGACGGTGTGGAAAGAACACGGGTGAAGCCTCGGGACAGCAGAGGGAGCGAACACGGACGGGGGGCGGGAAGAGTGTTTCTGCCGCAGGCGGCGAACAGGAGGTAACTGCACCTGAACCAGAACCTCTTTCACCAGTGGGGCTGGTAGTGAAGTCACAGATGAGAGTACAATCTAAAAACAAGTGACATTCTTAAAAAGGTCACAACTGTGAACAGAAAGGCCACGGAGCCCCTTGAGCTAAACTACTTTACTGGAACACATGCGAGAAGGCTCTGCATTTCCTGCCCGGTCATATTCACAGTTACCGGCAGGCAGTCCTAAACACTGCTACTAATGACTGCATAGCATTTAAAATCCTTTTTTTTAATTAAAAAAATAATAAAATAAAATAAACAGATATATAGTAAAGTTCACAGATAAGTTTTCTCTGTAAAATAAATAAAGTGTTCATTGATTAGCATCATACACAGAGTAAAATACAACCTATTTTTACATGTTTATATGCTGTACACAGACGACCAGCGGGCAGCCTGGTGTCGGACGAGCTGAAGGGTTTGCACTCGAGATGTGCCCCATCGGGAAATCCCAATTTCCAATGTTAAAATATACAACTACTTTGCTTTGAGTTGATACAAAGTAAACTTATTTTCCTTTATCTGAAATAAATGTACATAATATCTATCTTCTATGAACAACAGTTTATAAAGCCATTAAAAACATAACAAGAAGCTTGCACCTAGGAACTTAGAGCACATGCAGGTACTTTCCCTGGTTAAAATAAAAAAAAAGCCTGCGCCCAAGGCTGGAGCTTTCTCCATCTCCTCCACGTGTCCGCTCAGGATTATCGCTTCAGCTTCTTCACGGGGGCCTCCTCCGCCCGCTGCTGGCCTCGAGTGCGGGCCCCCGGGGGGCTGGCCTCCCTCTTGCGTTTGGTGGGAGGGGACTGCTGCGCCTTTGACCTGCAGCAGACACAAGTCAGGTAGTGGTGAGAGTGAGAAGGAGCTGCTTCCAATGATCTGGGAGTTCTTAAAAAAAAAAAAAGACTTTTGAACTTGGGAGCCAATAGAACACAACCTGGGTGAGGTTTACACGCAGGAAAAGGAGACAGAGTCTAGGCGAGCCCGTGCTGAGCGGTCATCTGCAGACGCCCGTCCCCCCAAGCAGTCAGAACTGTGCTCTGGTTCCAGCGGGGCCACGCTCTGGGTGCTGACTTGGTCAAGCTGACCTTCCTCTTTGGGCTCAGCTGTTCTACCTATGAAACAGTCGACAGCCATTCCCACACACACTGCCCCAAGTGGAAATGACCGGCAAGAACATGGCAGGCTCGCACCTACTCTGCCCCAGGGAGTGCAGTCTCAGCGCGGCTCACAGCCGACAGCTGGTGGCGCCACGACGGACATGTCCTACACTCTCCCTGCCCGCAGCCCAGGCCTGCCTCCACGAGCTACTAAAATTATCTGTGGGCAACTCCAGTTAATCACGTCTCCATCTCTGGCTCTGTGATGCTTTCAGGATAAAGTCATCCAGAGCGGAACCCACCAAGTCCTTGATCATACACCCTTGACTTTGCACCATCTGGCCCACAGTCCTGCCGAACACACGTGTTCATTTACATTTCATGCTTTGGCACGTGATATTCTGGGGGGAGGAGAGGCACCCGGCAAACCTCATTTTAGGCCCCAGTGAAAAGCAGCCCCTTAGGGAAGCTGCTCTTGGAAGTCCCACAGCACCGACCATTGTAATTCGTCCCCTGCGCTTTTCCCAACAGCAGGTTCCAGGCATTATTATAAAACCGAGGATGACTAGACACTGAGAAAACACCCCTGGTGCCACTTCAAGCCTGGCTCGTGGAACTTTGCTTTCACTCACAGGAGCAGTATTGCAAAATGCGTCCCTGCTGTGTGCTGCTGTCAGAAAGGTCTGGAAGTCCCACACGTCTCCCCAACGGGACAGGACGTGTCTCCAGGGCGGCTGCTGGGTTTCAGTCAGTTCCCAGCTCCAGCGCCTGGTACTAAGTCAGCACCTGGAAAGCTGAACCCGCAGGGGATGGGGCTTCACCCATAGGAAGGCATGTTTGCTTACTGGCCCGTTGACAGCAAAAGCAAATAAACGGAGTCAAAGATGGGTGCATATGACGGAGTTTCAGCACCTTGCACCTACTCTGAGTTGACCACAGCCCATTACGGCCGTGTCCAGGGCAGCCACCAGTCGGGAACTGAGCCCTGTGTACTGGGCAGGTGGGGCATCTGGCGCTGTGCCAGGCGCCACGCAGCTGAGAAAGCAGCGTGGGGCCAGTGCGCTTCTCCTCGTGACACGAGCCGGGGCCGGGGGGAGGGGTCACCAGGCCCTCCCTCTCCACCCAGAGTGGGGTCTGACTGGCACACTGGCATCACCTGGAGCCTGTTACAGATGCAGACCCTCAGGCCCCGCCCAGCCCCCCACCCCGCCAGAATCGGAGCCCGAGTCTCCAAAAGAGCCTCCCAGATAGGTCCGCACATTTTAAGAAGTGATGAACATATCTTTTGGAGATTCTTCTCACATAAAAAATAAGGAAAACACGACGTTTTACTTGATGCGGGTTCATGGAAGAATCTGTGTGCACAAAGCCTGGCACTTGGTTGGACGCACTTTCCGTGCACGGGGACGATGCATCTGGGCATCACACGCACGCTGTGCAGATCGACCTGGTGCGGGAGGCCAGAATGGGCTCTGTGCACCGCGAGGGTCTGGCATTTTCTGCTGCTACAACACTCACAGAGTAAGACAGCCCCTGATCTCAAGGAACAAGCTTCCAGCCCAGAGGAGAGAACGCAGCTAAGAACGTGATGGCACACGGCACAGCCTGACCTGAAGGGCGGCAGGAAGGAGAGCTGGAGACAGCTGGGGTCGGGGTGGAGGTGGAGGGCACTCAAGCAAGTGCAGCACCACCGTGAGCTGCAGTGGAGCAGGACCCAGCTCGGCCTGTGGGGGGCAGCCAAGGCCTGGGCCCCAGCAGGCGCCTCACTGTCACTCCCTGGCCTCCCCAGCTCCTGCTGAAGTGGAAATGGCTGTGGGCCAGCACCGGCTCCACTGTGCTGCGCTGACTTAGCTAAGCATCCAGATCTGTGACCACTCAGGAAAAGCGCGCCTTGCCTTCCATCCTAGCAGGCAGGCGGTGCCTATGAGGCTCACGGGTGCTGAGGCCAGGCCTATGCAGGGGACCCTGAGGGGAGGCCGACTGGCGAGGCCACCCAGACTCCCTTTGCACCCTTGCCATCGCATTTGGATAGGTTCCCACCCGGGAAGCCAGTGATCCCCAGTTATTGGTGAGATGAAGGTCGATGACCTTCTGGGAGAAAGTGCCGCTGTGTCAGAAGTTGTCTCGGGGTTAAAAATGACCTGGAGTGTGAGCAGGGACTTCCCTCCCAAGTGGGGCAGAGTGACGAACTCTTCCACTCGTGGGCACCTTCTCTCTGGCTGGTTTTGGAGGTTTCTAGGAGATCCTGCAGGTGGCTCACCCTGGCGCTTTCCCAACTAGATTACAGAAGCTCTGGGCATGGCTGCCCTGAGCACCAGGCCCTCAGGCACTTCACAGAATAGGGACTAAAAGCAGGAGAATAACTGGTCCTCTGGGACACAGCTAATAAGCAGACCTCACATCATATGAGGCTGCTTTGCTCTGACGGTGAGAGTCTGCAGTGACGCAGAGGAAGAAGATTCTGTGACACTCAGAAAACACACTGGGGACAAGATAAAGATCTCAGAGGTGCTTGTGAGACAAGAAAAGGGGTCAAGGTCACGAAGCACAAATTCACAAGGTGGCTCCATGTGGTCAACAGCCTGAGAGTCAGGTGACGGCAGATCTGAGCTGCCAGCAAAAACACTAAGAAAAAAAAGGACTTGCTGAGCGAGCACAAAGGTCAAGGGGAGGGAACTCAGGATCGACTCCACACTGAAGCGCAGTGCCCAGGGCGTGGGGCAGGACAGTCCTCCTCTGTGTGCATCAGCCTGTACTGGGTGCAGAGCATCTGCTTCTTAAAGAGCAGCCAAACTGAGAACCGGGCGAGGAGGGGTTCACACAAGAAGCGAAGCCCCAGCAGCTACCCTCAGGTGTTTGAGGGGAAGGGGGACAAAGGCCCCAAGAACGGAAGCTGCGGGGGGCTGGATCGTACTGAACCAGGACACAGGGCCAGGAGGTGGCTTTCCTGGCCACCGTGGTATGTGCTGACACAGTGATTGAGGCACTGATCGCTTCCCTGTACTGACCCGCTGACCTCCGGCCCATCCTACCCTGAGAATCCAGGACCAATCAACTAATGCCAAGGAATCTGAACCAAAGAGGAAAGAATCCATTTGTAGATCAAGTACATCAAGGAAGAATATTGATAAATCCAGGTGATTATAAAACCGTAGTCAGATAACATTTATTTTTGAGGAATGAATTTTAAAAGGCAAATACGATAGCTCCTTTTAGACACTCACTCTAAGATGCCTAGAAGGCCCATGGGACTTTCTCTGAGATGCATCAGGTGACCTTTCCATGATTTTTAAGAGAGAGGGAGGTAGCGGTGCTGGTGGGGTGCCCTGTGCCTGAGTGCAGGGGTGTTGGGCTCCAGCACCTCAACCCTCTCCGAGCAACAGGAATCTCGATTCTGACTTCCGTTTACCTTCTATCTATCTGAACTGCCCCACCTGGCACAGGAATATGAAACCTCCACCCACCTTCTAGCCATGTGAGCACCTGCAGACTTCCAGCTCTGAATCTGACCTCTGAGGAAATGCACCAGGACACAAAGGGCTGATAAAGTTAAGGTTGGAGGAATTAGAAATCGGGAGACTTTAAGTCTTTATGTAAACATAAGATACCAGCATGACAGGTGTTAGTAAGTGATACTCTGGAAATAAATATTTGTGAACTTTTAAATTAATCGTGAATAAGGAAATTAGAGAGGATACCTTAACAAGTGGTGAATCACATTAAAAGTAGGAAATACTCTCACTTTAGAGAAAGTCATGAAAATTGCAGACTGACTCAACATCTCTCACAATGTGCCGCGGGCAAAGGAACACTGACAGATGCTCAGCAGTGTCTCGACACAGGCTGGGGTGTGGAGTGTCCTTGAATCCTGGGCAAACAGAGTCTACTCAGACCAAGCGGACAGGTTCCTTCCCTGCAGGGCTGTGCAGAGCCCTGACTACTTCCACCCACACTGTGACTTAAGGAGAGAGGTCACTGGCATTGCGCAAACTCATCTGACCATGACACTCTTTTCCAGAGGCTTCTGGCTATGCTAGGGTTTGGGAAACATGAAATAACCAGTTATTTAAGTTAAAAATGATCACATGTGGGCAATGTCACATGACCAGCCTCTGCATGGCACTGGTTAGAGGTGCCTCCCACAGAGAGGGCGCTCTCTCCCTCCCTGGATGGAGCCTGCCTCTCGGAAGGACTGCTGAACCCATCTACCCACGGTGATCTGCACTTCGGAGACGGGCACTCGTGTGCGATAAACACTGTAAAGGAACTGGGTGGGTTCCACCACACAGGCACCTCACACTGGCAAAGATTCTGAAGCAACCCACAATCACGGTTTAAGGCGGAAACCAGGTTCTTCAAGGAGAACCAACAAGCCAGAGGGCTGGGAGCACGTGCTGTCTGCCGGAGACAAAGGAGAACAGCTCGCACTGGGGCACGAGCGCGCCACTGAAAGCAGCTTCGAGCTGTTTCCTGTACGGAGGCGGGGAAGGGTCTCTGGAAGCTCTGCATTGCCCTGTTACCTCTGAGCCTCTGATCTGGTGGCAGACCTGGTGGTGGCTCCGGAGGGCTCGTCCTCTTCCTCTTCCTCCTCCTCCTCCTCGGACTCCTGGTCTTTTTTGTCCTCGGTTGCTTCAGAAACAGATTTCTGGCGTTTTCTTTCTGGTTCTGAGGATTCTGTTCAAACAGAAGGGGAACACCTGGATTGTACAATTCCCAAAGACACTTCAAAAGGCCAGAGTCCCGGGGTTCAGAACGCAGGGTATTAGGGGCTTCCAGGCAGAAGGGGTTTTCCACTTCCTTTCTGGTTCAGCACCTGCGGCCCACCACTGTTTAACTTAGTCTCAAACACATTTGGGAGAGTTTACTTAGGCAGTTCACAGCCAGCACTCACGCAGGCTTCGCATGCTCTCAGAGACACATCTGGGATGTGCCATTTCTGACACGGGATTAGAGCCATTTCACATGTATTTACGTAATACTAATATTAGCTGTACCCCGCTGACTTTTTCCTCATCCAAAGGAAAACTCCGAAAAAGGTGATTCTGAAATAATAAGGCTCTGTAATCAGGCATCTGCTAGGAACATACCAGCGTCGTCAGATAAAGTCAGCGAGCGCTTGGGCTTTCTTCCTCTCCGGCGCACGCTTGCTACTGTTTTCTCTTCACTGTCCTCCTAGAAGAGTTACATTCGAGTTGACAGAGCCGTCCACTGCGCATGTACTGAGTTTGTTTCTCAAAGACGTATCTTGATAAGAAAACCAACACTTACATTGCTTGCGCTTCTTTCTTGCAGGGCCCCTGCTTCTTTACTGGACTCATCTTTAAGAAAAAGGAAATCTCTGCATTAATACTTGATTAGTGCAAGACTAAATGTCAACAGCCCAGCTTCTGGTCTATGAATATGCCAGTGCTAATTAATGCATTTTTACACAACTCAGCATTGTTTTGTATTAGCCATGTAAAGCCTGAGTCAGAACAACTGGCATGTTGGGATATTGGTCAAGACACTGAAGATCTGTCATTAATAAGCTATGGGATGTGGGCGAATTACTCCAATTGACCAATCCTCCGTTCTCACATGTAGGAGAAGCAGTTGTGTTCTGATCAAATGCTCTGAACCCGGAAATGGAGGAGGAAGGGGACACTGAGAGAACCCCCAAAATTTACTGGGAATTGCAGGTCAGGACTGCAGACATCACCGAAATCTCGATGTTGCTCTCTAAGTACTATAATCCCATTTCACAGTTAGGAAAAACAAGGCTCCAGGAACTTAAGCAAAATGCTCAGAGTCACATAACTGAGGAGCTGGGTGACAGCTGGAGTTCTTTGACTAAATAATTACATTACGGTAACTAAAAAATATGTATATAAGACTGTGCTAGCTTGTATTTGTCTACTCTTTATGTATTTTGCTTTCTGTAGGTGCTACAATTTTCTGAGACTGGATTGGTAAGAGAAATAAAGTTCAGTTAAGTATACTATCTTCAAAGAGCTAGAATTATGGGATACTCATAAGATACTCCACAATGTAGATACTTCTCATTAGTGATGAGGCTACAGCAGCTGCCCTTTTCTCTTTTTCTTTTTCTTTTTTCCTTTCCTTGAGTTCAACATGTTCAACACTAACACATACGGAAGAGCTGAACCAAGAAAATGGCCAACAGAGCAGAATCCTGTCTTACACTGGTCATCAGTACCCAGGCTCAGAGAACTACTGCCAAACAACAACCCAAATGTGCCTGCATAGCTTCACTCTGAGTCTTTAAAGGACATTCAAGTTACATAAGTTCTTCTAATATGGATTTAAAATATTATAATATTGTGATTCAAATTGGTTAAAAGCCAAACATAAGCAGAATCTCCTTTTTAAAACAAAGAAACTAACCAACTGAAATCTGATGTTAGGTTGCAATGTGCTGATGTGTGAAAAACAAAACAAAACAAAACAAAACAAAACAAAAAAAGAAACTAACCAAGTAAGCAACAAACCTTATTTCCCAAGAAATGAGCAAAACTGGAGTGTGGTCCCCAGGTCACACAGTTAACTGTGGAGATGCTGTTACAGTCTGTACCTGAGTGCCCTTGGTGACCTGACCATGCTGCTTCTTTGGTCCAAGGTAGCTTCTCACTCACCTTTTTGCCTACGTCAACCCTTTAAAACCCACTAGTGGATCCTCTTGCTTTTATGTAAGTTATCAAACCATGAAATAAATACACACACATTGTGAAACATTCTGGAAAATGTAGGCAACACTAACAAATAACATGGGATGTTCTCAGCATCCCATCATCCAGAGCGAATTATCAACATTTGTTTGGAACAAGGACAAAACCATCTGAAACAATTTTATCTCTTGCATCCTGGCTTTGTAAGCTGCAAAGGCTGCTTTCAGAATTCTTCTGAGAACAATAGGCTCTTGAGCTGAACTAGTGTCTTCGTGACAAGCGTGCCCTGTCCCCAGCCCAGCCTACTTCTCCCTTACACAGGTCCAGAAAGTTACGGTTTGCACGTGGCACAGTGCCTTGCCCAGACTGCTTTTTCTTGCCTCGCCCTCCTCTCTGAAAGCTTCCCAGACTTCTAAACTTGAGAAAGGCTCAGATCACAGGAAAAGCCAATATGCGCAGTCTCTCATGGCTATACAGACAACTGTTTTGTTTTTTTTTTACCAAAAACACTTTGGCAAGAAGCAACGAAACTGTAAAAGCCACCCCGACAGCCTCCCGTGACCTCCCGCACATCACACGCAGAGCCACGTGGCCGGCACAGACCTGTTTGCATCACTTTCAGTTTGCCGCCAGGTGGAGACTGTTCTACCTGCATTTAAAGAAACAAACAGAGCACTGAAGCCAGCAATTTGTCATCACCCCTAGAAGGAAGGGGCAGGACTGCTACTTATTATGCAGGCAGAACACTCGGGTCCTCTTTTCTGCAGGTGAGGAAGTGCACCAAGTGAACACGGACGCTGTGCTTCTCCCGGGGCTGCCTGGGCCCCTTCCTGGCCACTCCAGTCCCTGGCAGTGGGGGACATGTAGCACAGCCCAATGTTAAAATCCCAACCCCAGCGAACCAGCTCACACACTGGGAAATGCGCTCATACACGCCCCTTCGGTTTTGCTGTTTTACAGTAATTCTGTGGTCTCCACGGAAATGGAGCCCCAAAAGGGTCTCGGTGCCACAGGGCTGCGGGTCAGTGCGGAGCTGAGGCTCGAATCCCGTGTGCTTCTGTTAGGTCAGCGGACGTGGGTCTGTCCTTTTAATAATGTCACTGACACGCGTGCAATGAGAGCCTGACACAACCATTCGGCTGGCCTCATACTTCAGGGTCAAAGATAAAGAACGTTTAAAAAGAGCACGTATCACTGAGGAGTTTTCTGCATTGAAATCAGAGTACAATTTACTACAAAAGGAATGTGGCAGAAAGTAGGAACACGGTGAGGCACCAGCAATTTCCCTAAAGAAGCCACTACCGAACACCACGAAATGCAGCAAATTATATTTCAGTGATGGGAGACCACAACAGTTAAGTCCCTAGAAGATTTTTATGTAATCGAACTCACAAGTGAGGAAGGAATCGGACTGAAGAACTAATAATGTATATGTAAAAATATTAGTAATCAGATGTTATGTGAATGGTTATCAATGTTTTATTTTTAAAAAGCCATTCAGAGCTTTTCAAATACTTTTTACAAATAAAGTTGTTCAAAATATTAGATACTGTGTACCCTTTCAAGGTCAAGAGCAAACATTCGCAGAGTTCTCATCTTTTGCAATTACTTACGGTGACAAGGCCAGCATCTGCTTTGCAGTCTTCTTCTAAAAAATGCAAAAATAAATCTCACTTAGAAACTCAGCTTGAAAACTGCTTGTGTGAACTAAAAACACACCGAACAACCTACTTGTTTTCAATGCTGTCTCCACGGGGTGTTTACGAGGTCTTCCTCTTTTCCTTTTAACAATTACTGGCTGATCTTCCTAAAGGGAGAAGGCAAACAGATGACTTTCATCCTCTATGACACAAACATCATCTCACTTTCTCCAAATGAGACTCAGACTTCCTTCCAAGAGGCTCTGTCACCCAGAAAACGCGGGCCCTGGGGCTCAGAGCTGTCCCCTTGCCTCCAGCACTGGCAGCTGCGTGTGAACCCACAGTCCTGAGGATTCGGAGGCAACACAACGCACGTGAACAATCTGTGTCAGCCTTCACTTCTGGAATAAATATGCACATCCATTTAAATTGGGGGTTAGTTCAGTCACTTGTGACCAAACATTGTTCCTTATGAAGAATAAAGGAGACCACTGATTATCTCATACAGAAGTATGAGAACACAGAAGGGATTATTTAAAAGAGGGCAAACTTGGCAATGGCTGGTCACCTAAAAGATCTGGCTGGGGGGCAGGCTGTCTCCCTGGGTTTCTGGGCCTGTCCCGGCCAGTGCAGTTCTGGGCCCCACTGGGCTCTGCAGATCTGAACAGGTCGGGAGTGAGCAGCCTCCAAGGAGGCCGTGTGAACCTGGGTCCCAGGTGGGGCCGCTTGGTGGGCCTTCTGCACACCCTGCTGCTGCTGCTGCTCCCATTCTGTCCTATCCAGACACCTGGCCCAGCAGCACCCTGCTCTCTGGCCTGACCCAGTGCGTGGCTCGGCTGTGCTAAGCTGCCAGGGTGGGAACCTGACGTGGCCAAAGAGGCACAGCTCTGGGCGATCCTATGTGGCTGTAACAGAAGTAGGTCTCATACAAATGACTGGATGAAACGAAGATGAAAAGAACAAAATTAATCAAAATGACACTGATAAAATACCCTGTATGAAATGGTGTCCTGCTATGCTTAAAAAATAGCTTCTTCGACTCCTTCGATATAAATTTAGGTAAAAGCATTTAGTGCATTTGCTTTTAGTCCTTAAGTTAATCAGAAGAAACAAATATGAAAGCCTTCCTTACCTCCTGAGATTTTACGTTGTCCTCATCAATTTGCTCTGCCTTTTCGCCAGCAGCTTCGCCGCTGCTGTATTCATCTGCAGGAACAGTAGAGCTTGGTCACAGCCGGGGACACGGCCAGCCTCATGGCTGGGACACCGCCCAGGTGACTGGCACAGTCCCTGTCACACATGCACATGCACTCCACTCTCAGGCCTGTGCCACCAAAGTTAGTAAGCCAGAGTCTGGTTAACTGGTAAGCAGCACACTTTGGGTGGAACTGGATCCGAATGAGAAATGACACCCAGGCCCTACAGATGTCAAGCAAGTGCGTGACTGGAAGGTCACAGGGAAGTAAAGGAGAGAAGGCCGTTGCAGCAGGTGAAGCCTGGCTAGAGATGCCGGCTGCCTGCAGGGTTAGTCTCCTCTCACAACTCATCTCGCGGTGCAGAACTCACCTCGCTCTTCCATGGCTCTCGAAGCAGTGCTGCTTGTGTTAGGACTTGTTTTAGACGACTCTTCCAAGTCCCCAGAGCTCTCTTCCTGCGGAGAAGTTAAACAAGAAGCCTCTTTTCCAAACTGCCTCCAGTTATCCTCCCAAAGTTTCCCTTTCTATTTCAAAAACAAATTTCCCAGTGGCCTTTCAAAATAGTTTGTTGCAAACTGCTTCAAAAAAGTAACTATTGCTGCTGCTAGTGAAACTATAAAAAAGATACATATTTTGAAGGCAGAAGAACATGAGATAAGATTCAACCATAAAGCACCAAGGCTGCTATTTTTTTGTTCCGCCCCTGCAAAATGGAAATCACTCTTCTCCTTCCCCCGGACTTTGTGTTTTTAGAGGGAAATTCTACAGGAAGACAGAAACTGGTACAGATTTTTTTCTTCCCCTGGGAGGGAGGGATAAACTGGAAGGGTCTTCAGTGGGGCTGACTGACAGCAATGCTCTCTCCCTCCAGTTAAATTACTCACTTAGGTAGCAAAAATGTTTTGAGTATGAAACACCAGAATGTTTACATTATAATACTAATATATGAACACACACAAAAATATATATATAAGGCTTAATCTTAAGAGTGCTGTTTCATAATACTGAAAATACTACACATACGACTTTTTACAGAAAAGAACGAAAAAATGAAAAGGTGCCCTCCGATCAGCTTCTCCACAAACTGCCGCTCTGGGAGGCAGCCTTCAAGGCCCTTCCTTCCTTGGCCACAACCAGTTGAAATTCATAATATGTGACTTACTTTCTTCAGTTGTTGACATTCTTTTACTACTTTTTATTTAGTTCATTGGCTACTAAGGGAAAAAAGGGACTCTGAACTGCCTTCAGTGCCTGGAAGTCCGCTGCATGTATCTTTACAGGCTGATTTAACTCCTTTCGGAACAAGGTGGAAAGAGAGGGAACGAGGAGATGGAGCGAGTCTGGAATAGACACTGAGGGGCACTGAGTCTCAGAAATGGAAGAGAATCAGCTGATATCCAGGAGCGGTGTCAGCCAGTGGATGGAGAAAGCTGGGCCTGGAACCAGAGGAGGGGGGGCAGAGACAAACGACGGGAGCCCCGAGACGGAAACAGACCACAGGGGAAGGCAGTGGGTGCCGCCCGTCCTTGCACGGTGTGCGTTTTAGGGGCGGGGAGTAAAGTACAGAGAAGGCAGAACATTGCAATTTTTAAATTAACATGCACTCCTGCATTTCACCGATTTGGTGTGTATGTATCTGTAATAAAGCACATCACACTTTGGAAGAAAGCACCTAAAAACCCAATGAAGTCAACAATATGAACAAAATCGAAGCAAGGATTACATCTAAAACTGTGATAATAATCATATAGTATAAAATTATATAGCAATCTAGACTTAAAACCTATATAATATTATTAACCAACGTCACCAATAAATTTTTAAAAAGGTAAAAAAAAAAAAAAAGAAAAAGTTGTCCCTGGATTTCTATTAGTTTCTATCTTACGACAAATTACATACTAAATGTAATTTCTTCTGTAAAAAAATCAAAATAAAAAAAATAAAGTGCAATATCTGTGTTCTTCTTGAGCCTAAAAATATAGCCTTTACAATACAGAGATTAACGTTAGACATATATAAAAAGGGATAAAAGAATGAAAAAAATATGTAAGTATTCACAGTGATAGAATCAGGTTACTCCAAAAATTTTAAATGAATTATATGAAAAAATACCTTTGTGTCTTGTGGCTCAGTTTCAGAACGTTGCTTCTGTGCTGTTTCTACTTTGGAATCCAGGACATCTGAATTATCATCTATAAATCAGTTTGGACAGAATCACAAAGGAATACAAAGTTAAATGAAAACGAAAAGCGCAGTTCTATTTTAAGACAGTCTGAGACTTTTCTTAAGCTTCTGATGCAGTGAGGCAAGTGATTCTAAATGTACTTTTAATATCATGTGATTTGAGCACTGAACACAGGCCTTAGCTTTGGCCAAGCCAAAAATTAATAAATAATACAAAACCCCACAAATGCTCATGACACCAAAACACAGCCATTCTATGGAAAAGGCTTAGGGTGGGCAGAGTCCCCAGAGGTATTTGACCTTCCTAAACAAGTACCTCAGACACGGTGGCAAACACAAGGCCGAAGGCTGAACCTGTCGTCCCGCCACCTGGTTTTATCCGACCCGGCACCTGTTTCCACCCGGCAGCAGCGCCAACCTCTCACTGAACTGCTGTGGGGTAGTTACAGTTACGTGATCCTGAAGTTACTTCAGCCCTTTAAAGGCAACCATGAGGCTGATTGGCCCCCTGTGAAAATGAGTTTGACACCCCTGAAGAGGTACAAATTAATGACTAAGCTCATGTGCTTGGCTGCGAATCTCTCCGAATCTTATTTTCTTTTTTTATTAAGTGGTGATAATACCTAACACATAGTTACTATCAATATGTATATAGTACCACGGATAATATCCATAGTATGAATTCAATATTATGAAATAGTTATATTCCTTACCACAAAAGTGTTTATCCATTCTTTCTCATGTATTATTTAATAAGTGCTTATTGAATTTGTACTTGGTATCAGATATAAAGTATACAAGTCTCTGCACTGTCCAGTATGGTAGCCACTAGCTGCATGTGCCTACTGAAATTTAAATTAATTGAAATGGAATAGAGTTAAAAATTCAGCCTTTCATGTGTCCTGACCCCACTCAAATGCTCAACAGTCTCACATGGCTGGTAGCTGTTGTCCTGGACAAACAAATACAGACTAGAGCGCTTTCCATCACCGCAGTAAGTTCTACTGAGTGAAACTGTTTCAGACCGAAAGGAAGTCAGACAGTGCGAGGCCCAGAAGGGCCGCTGTGCACCTCTGCCATAGTGCTTCCTGAGCTCTGCTGGGCGTCTGCTTCTGATCCCAGGCCGGTTACAGAGGGAGCCTGGGTCTTGTGTGTTCTAGGAAACAACATAGTTTCTAGATCAAGTCCAGGAACAACCCCACAGGTGTCGAGGGAGGCTGGAAACAAACGAACTCACGAGCTGGGAAGTAAACAATTGCAGTTTACCCTTGAACAAGCAGGCTTGACTTTTAAAGTCTGTAATCTACATGGAGCCAGCAGTTCAAACCCACATTCTTCAAGGGTCAGCTGTATTTTCTACCCTCAGCAGGGAAGCTGAGTATTCGGAGAGCTCACTTACCGTTACACTCAGATGTTCAACTTTGTAGGTGGCCAGGGCCCCAACCCTCTTGCTGATCAAGGGTCCACTGCACTACCCTCTAGAGCAGGGGTGTCAAACTCATTTTTACTGGGGGCCACATCAGCCCCACGGTTGCCTTCAAAGGGCTGAATGTAATTTTAACTCCTTAACAGTTAAGGACTAGTTACATTTATACAGCCCTAAAATTACACTCGGCCCTTTGAAGGCAACCACGAGACTGATGTGGCCCCTGGTGAAAGAGAGTTCGACACCCTGCTCGAGACTTTCTGTCATCAGCCACTATCTGCATGTGAAGATAGTACGATTTTCAAAGATGTCTGAAACAGGAAGATGTATACTCTGAATACCCAGTTCATCTTCTGAAGAGGCATAATGCTTCTTTCTTTTTCTTTTAGGCGTATGCCTTTCTTTCTCTTCCACCTGGAATTAAGAATGACTCTGTTAGAGGCACTTGAATTTGCATCCTGTCTACTGAAATGGACACATTAGCTTCTCGCCTTTGGAATATGTTTTTATATACTTTTTAAAAGTTTAAAATAATACTTTTGGCATCTAGATTTGAATTAGACTAAGCTTGAGTCTTTTTTTAAAATTCTAACATAAATCCATACAAAATAGTCAAATCCGCTTCTGGTTATATACTGTATTTCAACGGTTCTAAACTACATTGAAAAAAGTAGTTGTTATTTTACCATCTCCGAAGTCAAGCTATGCCTTATCATCAACAGCATGTCCTGGGCTAACTGGTAGTGTTTCTCTTCGAGTGCCCACAAAAGGCAGCAAATGCAAAAGCACGCCCGAGTGCACCACGTGGACACTTCCAGTGACCCTGGCAGCTGTCAGTCACCTGGACTTTAGTGAGCACACATGGACGGAAGTGACAGGAGAACCCTCACCACCCCACTGTGTTTTTCACATACACCGAGAAGTCAAGCCTTTAGGCACAGGTGAAATCACTGTGTATCAAACCGGAAATCCGCAATTCTAAATTATGAAAACCTACCTCTTTAGAATTTGCTTCAACACTGCGACCTCTTATGTCTTCTGTGTTGTCTTTGCTACCACTGGACATGCCTGAGTAACAAACATGAAAAAGAAAACCCACCTTAACTATTCATTAATTCCAACACTTATTTTAGGGGTGTGTGGCGGGGGAAGGGAAGGAGGGTGTAGAACACTGTACGGATGACGGTGATGGCTCCTCATGACAACTATGCCAGTAAAACCCCCCAGTTTCCATTTCCAGATGTGAGTGAACAGGACTCGGGGAGGGAAGAGGGTCCCTGGGCTGGACACGCAGCCCGTGCAGCAGCATGGCATGCAGAAGTGTCCGAAGAAAACAGGAGGTACCACGTCGTACTCATCGGGTCAGCGACCATCCCAAACCACCTGACAATACCAACTGTGGGACAGGCAGGGAGTGACCACTGGGAAACCACCTGGCGACAACCTGGCACATTCAGTCAAGTGGGAGAGGTGCCTACCGACCCAGCAATGGCGCACCTGGAGTGACAGGAGCGCTCACTACACAGGCACTGGGAGACAGGGACAGGATCCCACGTGGGAGCACTCTACATAATTGGGAGAAGTGCCAAAAAAACCTAAAGAAGCAAAAAATAGTAACTGCTCTATTCACATGTGGAACACTAAAGAGCAAAAGAAAAAAAAGTAACTAGACAGCCACCAACACGACGACATCTCAGAACACAATGCCGACTGAGCACACGTGGAGGAGGCGGGTCCCCAGCGCGGCGCCCTCCTCCGAGAACGCGCACTGGAGGCTGTGTGTCGTGCACGGGAACAGACAGCGGCTCCCTGTGGAGCACACAAGAGGAGACTGGGACCGGGACGGTCCAGTGCGGGTTCAATTGTATCTGTAACGTTTTTAAACAGCGTTTGAAGCAAACGTACTAAGTTTCAAGATATGACAAAACTAGGTGATGAGTACAAGGATTTACAATTATTGCTGCTTTAGTTTGGTTTGAAATATAGTATAACACGTTATGAAAATAACTGCATCGGGGATTGCGACCTCTTTCCCCCATTCCTGGAATAGAGAATCAACAAAATCAGTAGGAAGAAGATCCTACGGTCTGTCTGAGAAGGGAACTGCCCCTCTGGTGCTGGCAGTCCTCACGGTGCTGGGGAGCGAGAGGACCTCAGCCTGGGACGTGGCACTCCCGCGCTGGGCCCACCTGAGACCGTCAGAAGGTAACGGCGTCCGGTACTCAGCACAGAACTTCTCCGACAGTACAGACCACAAGGACTGTATCCTCTGCACTTGTGACGGACTGAGTCCACTGTGAGGTGACTGGCGACGTTCTAGTGTTTACGGCAAGGCGCCACCTATAAGCTGCGTGGCCTGGAACCAGCCACTGGGCCTCTCACGCCTCACCGTCCTCAACTACTGACGCAATGCTGTTTGCACTCACCTTACTGGATCGCAGTAATAAATGAGGGAAAACCTGACAAGTACGGTAATAGGCACAGGGCGAGGCACATATAATCACTGTGAAAATCACTACTCTGAAATCCATTAACCTACCTTCTTTGTTAGGACCTTTGCTGTGCATTTCTTCATTTGTTCTTGAGCCTGAGTTTTTGACCTGAACATACAACAAAAAATGTTGTTAATGGATAACCTGAGAAGTCTTGAGAGCAGAAAGGAGAAAAAAAAGGTAATTTACATGACTGGCTGTTTGTGGGATGATGAAAGGAGGTGGAATACATGTTCCCTTTTTTTAATTTCACCATCAAGTTCAAGAGCACAGAGCCATTTAATAAATTATCATCCTGCTATGTTTATTCTCTTTTAAAATGGCATGGCAAAGGAATAATACAAGGATATACTTCTGATTCTATGCATTCTTTTCCCATCCAATGGTCCCCCATGATACTTCTTCCCTTATTTAAAAATTCTAAGGGATCCTGTCATTCTGTCCTGGGATTTCCCTTTGGTAAATCTTGTCAACTGTACTTCTTGTTTCATTTTATTTACTTATGTATTTATGTATGTGTTCATTTACCTATAGACGAATAGATGGACTGATTAGTTGTTCCACTTATTTATGCATTTATTGGTTCATTCTTGTATGTGCCCTGACTGAGGATTGAACCTGAAACCTTGGTGTATCAGGATGATGCTCTAATCAACTGAGCTACTCAGTCAGAAGTTTTTGTTTCTTTTTTTTTACTGAGGGGAGGTCTCAGGACATCCTACAATATTTGAAATCCTAGCTGCAGAATTCCATGCCTATTTAGAAAGGATGGCAAGGCCGAGTGGGGACTTGGATTCGGGGAAGCGCTGCGGTGGGATGGAGACGTTCTCGGGGCTTCCGGTGGCCTCGCTGGCTCTGCAGGGTAAACCTGAACCACACAAGTGGGGTTTCCTTCCTTCCTACTCAGCAGACTGTGTGTGAGCTTCCCGCTACAAGACAGTGTTTCAACAGGGCGAGGAGGGCCCTCTGATGCCAGCTGTCTGGTACTAAGTCCTCTAGGAGCTCAGGAAAGGATGTGCCTGCCTGCAGTTTGCAAGCGTTTTCAAAATGTTCGCTCCTGGTATGATATCAGGTCTCCAAAAACGCCTTCAGAAACACAAAAAGGAAAAACAGCTTACAAGTACATAAGGGACTGCAAGAGCTACATGTGAAAAAAAAATGTATACATGGCCATTACAGTTTGGTATCTTCAGAAAAGCCTTCCAAAAACATAAAGCTACTTACTGTCAGTTCTCAAAACAATATCTGTTTTGCCTGCAGTACAGTGATCAATTCACGTCACAAGCTGACCTGCGATGCCTTACAGTCGTCCGAACAGGAAGTTCGGTTCTCTGAAGGGCTTCATTAGCACTCACACACCGGGTGAGCCTTCTAGTCTGAGCCACGTGGGCCTTCTCCTGTCCTCGGTGTCATTTCATGACGCTGGCCTAGATTCCACGCTGCTGAATGCAGAGTGACTTTTCTGGGGGTGGGCAGTGGGGAAAACAACCATATATATTTCATAACAAACCTATTTCAGGTTTGTTACAGCTGACTGTAGAAAAGACCAAGTCAAGACCCTGGTCAGTGTGTTGAACTTGCGTGTAGAGCATGTCACCTAGGGCCTCCTGTCTCCTTCGGAAACGCGCAGACGACCCCCTCAGGACGTCCCCTCCATGGCCACTCTCAACGCGCTAAATCAAGACGACCCAGGGACGATAACGAAACCCTGCACTGGGGCGACTTACCCTCAGTGATTCGTTCAGCACCAAAGGCTCCCTCTGAGGTTCAGCTGTTCAAAACAGAAGGGAGAAGTGAGGAAACTGAGCTGCAGGGACACAAACTTAGAGATGTTTAGGGCAGTGAGGTAGGACTACACTGCTAAGGGAATTATAAAATTCTGACGAATCGTCTTCCACAACCCACGTCTGTCACCCTATGAGCAGAACCCCGGAAATGCCTGCTGCTGCCTGTCTACTGTAACGGCAGTGGTCCCTCGGTCACTCCGGTGCCTGCTGTGCTCATGACCGGAAGCTCAGAGGAAAGCTGGAAGACCTTTACTCAGTGCTAAGCCACAGGGCAACACTGGTTCATTGAAAAAATAATGCCATGAAATGGAAAGTTAGCTCCCAGCCCCTGGAACAGCAAAGATCTATTTATATATTTATATTCTCTGGAAACATGAAGTACAAAGTCTACTGTTTCTACTCAACAGTGACAGAACGCACATTTTTCTTCTGAACAACTTCCTTTTACGTAAGCAGGTCTCCTATTGAACCTACGTACCTAAACACAGTCATCTGAATTATAATGTGGGAACACAGGGCTTCAGAACCTCCATGATGGTACCTTTGGGACCATAACAAGTGGAATGTGAACGATGGGTTCTGTAATTCATACACACAAATTTTAACTAATTCCCCTTTCTGAGTTTTGGATCCCTCTGTCAGGGTCAGGGTTTCCACACGTTGGCCCGAGGGGCTCACCAGCCTGGGAGTGGTCGTCCAGGCCTGCCTGATGACCTGCCTGCAAGCTTCTCCAGGTCGCATCCTGTGACGGCTGCCTGGGAAGGATGCACACACAGGACACCCTGCGTGATGCCTTTCTCTGCCTTTTGCACACCTACTCACCCTTTGACATTTGGCTCCAAAAAAGGGGAAGAGAGAAGTGTTTATCAAAATTCAAAACTTATATATTCTTTGACCTCCCAATTCAATTTTACGGAAATACTTGGGGGAAACACATAATTAAGTGAGTGTGGAAGTTCACTGCAGCTTTATTTACAATAGTAAAAACAATAAAAATTGGAGATTGCTAAGATCTACAAATAGGAAAATGCATTATGGATTACTATTCAGATGAAGTCAATCTGTATATACTGACAATGAAAAAAGCCCACAATATAAGGCTGAGTAAAAAAAAGAAAAAAAAATTACAGCACAGACGCTGTAAGTATTATGATTTCATGCCTTAACTGGTGTGGCTCAGGTGGTCCTCCCATAAAGCAAAGGGCTGCTGGTTCGAGTCCCAGTCAGGGCACATGCCTGGGTTGCGGCCGGGTCCCTGGTTAGGGTATGTGAGAGGGGTCTGATCAACAGATGTTTCTCTCCCTCTCCCCCCCTGCCTTCCCCTCTAACTACACATGACATTATGGCTTCTCCCCCAGCACCTCCCCAGCCCAGGCTGTGGTCCAGGGCACAGTGTGGCTTCAGAGATGGCAACAGCACTTAGTTTAGGGTGCACAAAGCTACCTAAGCTGAATTGGAGTAAATCTTGGGATTTTGGCCACAAATGGTAGGACAAGGATATTTTTCCAGAGATCATAAATGAGAAAGCAGTTACCCCTGCTGGAGGCCAAAGGAGAAGAGAAGAGATCGGGCCTTTTTAAGGTGTCTGTGGGGACACCATCATGCTCTGAAGTCACGAGCCTTTACTTTCAGGTTTGTGCATGCTATGGACTGGATGTGTGTGTGCCCTGCAATTCACATGTAAGACCTAGTCCCCAGTGTGACACTGTTTGAAGCTGAGTGCTGAGAGGTGATGAGGTTTAGATGAGGTGCTAGGGGTAGGCAGGGTTCCCGTCATGGGATTAGTGTCCTTATAAAAAGAGAAGACACGAGATAATCTTCTGTGTGATGCCCCCCCACCCCCACCGAAGGTCACATGAGGAAATAACCAGGAAGAGAGTCTTCGCTCGGAACCTGACTAGGCTGACCTCATAAATTCAGACTTCCCAGCTCTACAACTGTGAGAAGTAAATATTTTTGTTTAAGCCACTCAATCTACAGAATTCCCGCAACCTGAACTAAGACAACGAGCTAACAAATTAAAGCAAATATCTGTAGTTTTATTACTTGCAACCAAATCACCCTGACTCTTCCATCTGACTTGCACAGACATTTCAATGTTGTCAAAAACAAAAAACAACTAGCTTATATTTGATCACATATGCTGCAGTTCCTGTCACTTTTTTCCTGGTTAATATGTGAAGCAGAAGAAAATGTACAGTAACGACTAGAGTACAACCCTGGAAAACCTCTCTAATGTCACGATTCTTCGCATTTCCATTTCCCTAGCCCTGTGGTTCTCAGAGTGTGGCCTTGGCCCTCTCGGGAGTTCCTAAGACCTCCCGTTACGGGTACGCAAGGACCAAAGCACAGTCACAGCACTAAGATGCTGTTCACCTTTTAAACTCATGAGTGAGTACACAGTGAGGTTCCAGAGGCCATATGATGTCCCCACAATTATCTGAAAAGATTGTTATAAAAATCCAACTGTACATGTGTGATGCTGGATTTTCTTCATATGCTTCAGCCAAGACAATGGACTAGCAACAGACTGACTATAGAAACATATAAGAGAAGCCCATTTTCTCTTAATCTAGACTTAGAGATTTGCAAAAATGTAAAATGTTACTTTTCTTACTAGATTTTGTTTTGGAACATCTAGCTATTTTTCATGAAAAACAATGTTATTTATGTTAACTTGTGGCAGCGAGTTAATTATACTCAATGCATATTTTATAACTTTCTCAGTTTTAATTTATTTGGTAAATGTTAACAGGTATAATCCACACAAGAAAAGTTCTCTGTGGTCCTTGCTGAATTTTAAGTGTCAAGCGGTCCTGGACCAGGGAGTTTGAGTCGCTGCCCTAACCTTTCCTGACACTGGGCACTCCCCTAAAAAGTCTGCAGTGGACAGTGACCCCTGAGGCTCAAGGAGACCGGAAGAGACTGCAAGCTGGGAGTAGCTCGGGCACAGTCTAAGGATCAGAGCAGGGCTGTAGAGAAGTGGGCGCACCAGCTGCTGACCTGCCTGTTGCAAATGAGCTGTGACAATAGCGCCTAGAAGGGAAGGAAAGTACAAAGACACATTTGGGGACGGGGCGAGAGTGTGCTCAAAGCAACCTTCTGTTTGCCACGACGATTTGGAGCTAACGGATTTGGAGAATCACCTCATATAAAGCTGATTGACACTTCATAAGAAAAGGTGTATGCTAAAAATGAAATCATAGAGTTTCTCACTAACCTATTTTAAAAAGTGAGAAGCCAATTCCTACAGCCTGTCAGCATATTGTCATGAACCAGCTACTCATTTTAAGCTGCAACAAAAGGTAATCCAGCTGCTAGGAGCTTACCTGTCCCAGTCAGCTTTCTCCCACGTGGACGTTCTGATGGTGCTGGAATTTCATGACTGTTCTCTTCTTCCGCTAACAGAACTGTCTAAGAAGCCCAAAGCACCATAGAAAAGAGTTAACTACAGTTTTTACAACAAGAAGGCAAGACGAACCTCAAATGAATGGGAAAGCGCCCCCAAAAGAAAACACCCCAGCATCTTGTAACAATATACAAGCCCACTTTCAAATCTGTGCACAATTTCAAAATGAATATATGTCAGCCTTTAAAAACAAACCAAAAAAATGAATCTGATCCATTTAATTGAAGCCACCCATCAGTGACTGCTCTCCTACTGCTTTAAAATTAAAACTCCAATTCAGTGCAACACACAAGGCCCTTCCCGCTCAGCACCACTCCCCAGCACCGCACCACCACTGACCTAAAACCACCGCAGTGCCCGGGACGCACCGCTGGCCCTTCCCTCTGTCTAGAACATGCTGCTTTGATTGTAAGGCTTTCTTTCTCTGCTGGTATACTTATACTCTAATTGCAAAATTCAAACACTAACTCAAATGTCCTCGTTGCAAGCCCTCCTGTCTGCCTACACACTGCTCCAGCTCGGTGAGGAGAGCCCCCTCTGCACTGTTCACAGTGCCCACGCTTGCCACTGTGCTGTCGTGCATGCCTGCAGGGTGCCACGAGATCGGGTGGGAAGGGGATAGGGAGACTAGGTTAGGTATGTATACCAACAGGCTGTGATAAACTAGCTTTTATTCTAAGTATGATGGAAAGCCACTGGAAAACTTAAGCAGCATAATGACATGACCTAATTTATGGTTTTCAAGATGGCTCTCAGGGCTGTACCGATAATCCCAGACTGGAGGGGGTTGGAGAGGGAGGTAGTTCGGCAGGGACACTACTCAAGCCCTGGCTTATACTGGTGTAGTAACTGCAGAAGCAGAAACAGATGGACTCAAGTTATACCCTGGAAACAGAAAATGTAAGAATTGATAATGGAGCCCTGACCAGTGTGGCTCACTCGGTTGGGCATCATCCTGCAAAGTGAAAGGTCAGCAGTTCAGTTCCCAGTCAGGACACGAGCCTAGGTTGTGGGTTCCGTCGCTGGTCAGGCTGCAAACGGGCGGCAACCAATTGATGTTTCTCTCTCACATCAACGCTTTTTTCTCTTTCCCCCTCCCTTCCCCACTCTCTAAAATAAATACATGCATACACATACACACATACAAAGAACTGGCAATGGAGTAAACGTGGAGTGACAAGGGGAAACAGAGAGTGACTCTCAGGTTTCTGGTTTGAGTAAATGGAACGAATGATGGCATTACTCACGGAAATCACGGAGGCATTTGGCTCCCACCACCCCGATGTAACAATAATAATACTTAAGTGTCTTAAGTACAATAAAAACAAGAGAGGTATATACTGCTTAAATGCATACGTGTATACACAGGGTGAAACGGCACTTAACACCATTCAAAGCTCAGCATACCTGTGTTATCAGCCATACCTCAGTTTTCAAGTTGGCTTTCAAGTCCAATCCTCCCAAAACATTCGATGGACAGCCTTCGTGGCCTAATGAAATTTAAAACCATTAAACCAATGTAAGAATCTGCTTGCAAAATACAATCTGAACCAAAAGATAACAAAATGTTCTTATCTAGCATGCCATGCCCACTTAGCTGTTTTATTTTGTAATCAGTAGAAAAGAATAGAAACGAGTATTATGAAACTTATTGGGAAAAGCAGGGATCATTCACTTTTTGCGGAGGGCGCACTGTTTCTTGCTGTTAAGATGGCTGCCCAGAAAGTGTTATTTGTGGATACATCTTATTTCCAGGTGTTTAGGGAAATATTCTGGGCCACTGAGGAATATTCTTGATAAAAAAGGTGATTTATGAATACTCATTTCTCTCACTTTATGCTGGCACAGCAAAATCAAACATGAAGTTAAAAACCTGTGAAGCAGATGAAAGAAAATCGAGTTTTTCTCTGGTGGAGCCTCAAGTCTATCCCTGTCTTGGACCCTTTCTTTCCTTCCCTCCCCTGTGCTTCTGTGACTTGTGGCTCATATAAGTCTCCAAAAAAAATCCTTTCTCCAAGAGACTGCAAGCTTTTCCTTGCTAAAGCGTTTCTATCTTTTTGCTCCTTCAAGAAAAATAGAGGCGGTGCAGGAATGGGGAGGAAGGAGTAACAGGCTATAGGGGTGACTGAGTCATAAAACGTACAGAGCATTCACTTTACCTCAGGCTACATTCAATGCAGAATTTTAAAGTTACTTATTTCAATGCTGTGAACATTTCTTAATGGCTCCTGCTTAAGTTCCTGTAGTGAACAGGATGGAACCACGGGCCTGCTTCCTGAGGTTGCATTTGAGGGGACGGGTGCCTGTGCCAGCTTGGAAGCCCAGGATGCTGCGGTTCACACCGCCACAGCGGGGGAGGAGCCAACGCCCCTGACCCTCTCAAGTGTAGCCCAGGTCCCTTTGCGTCCTTATAGCATCCTGTGCTTTACCTGGTTCTAAGCACGTGCCCCACGACAGTGTCACTGCCTACTTCCAACACACGGCTGAACTCACAGCTTCGCCCCGTGCTGACTATTTCCCTGGGCACCCCCAGGGCCCAGCACAGTCGGAGCTGGTGCACAGTGTCCACAGTTGGATTGTATACTGAATGACTGCACTCAAAGCTTATACACTGAAAGTTATCAACCATTTCTAATAAGACCAACATTCCCTGAAACCTGTTAGGAGAGAACACATTTTCTCTTAAACAAAATCTAAGCCAGAAACTGCTCATTTTATCTGAATAAACTCAGTTTTTTTTAAAGTGCTCCCTTGATTAAACTAAGCAGTTGGATTGACACATACTGCAAATCTGTGTCAGATTAGAATAGAAATGATGCTTATTTTTGTATTATCCTCATTTTCTAGAACAGAGCAATGTTTTCTAAAAGGCATTCAAGTACCATGCCAGATATATCAACTCTGTGAACCTATCTGCTCTATTGTAAAATAGGGGTGATAAAAAATGACTAATTCCACAGGGTTGACGAGATACCTGAAGGTCAGGGAGGTTTAGGAACCCGCAGTATCCCCCACCTCTTCCCTCCCTGTCCATGAGAAGTGGGTCTGAGGCCTTAAGCTTTGAACAGAGTATCTTTTGGAGAAGCCTGACCTTCAAGTTTGACAAGTTATTCTGTGACATTCTGGAACCAAAACCATGTTTTGGAAGGCTGTTGTAAATTTACTCTACACACAATCTCTGTAAAACGCGAACGTTTTCAATTAGAGACATTCTCACCTATGCCACCCAAATTTTCTTCAGAAGAAACCGCAACCTTGAGGTCTCCTTCCTTCCGAAAGGATTTCACCACGCCATCTCCTGTTTTCTCAGCTGACGCCTGGACGGTCCGTCGTGATCCACTATGATCACTCTGCACGGTCAAGTCCTGCTTACACTCTGGTGCTGACAGGGCCACCCGACAGGCAGCTGGAAGGGCTGCACGGGAAGGAGCGATTTCGGATTCTTGGCCATGAATACACTTGGTGGTGGTTTTCAAGTCACCCTCGGGCTCCTGCTGGGTGGGAGGAAGAGAGGGCTGCTCTGTGTCAGTGTCTCTGACGTGTGGCACGTCACCAGCTAGTTTAGCACCAGTATTTGCTGCTGTCAAAGAGCGAATACTGATGGAGTCCTCAGCCATCAGCGTTTGCTCTGGTCTTCTCAGGCTGACAGGTGAGCCAGCCCTCATCTCCAAGTCCCTCCCTGCCGAACAAGGTGCCTTCGTGCTGTCCCCAACCATCCCTGCCTCAGAGCTTTTATCCAGGCTCTGAACTGAGCTCAAAGACACACTCTTCTCTTCCAGTGGCGGGCCTTCCTCTGCAGAGAGCACGCTGACTGGGGCCCTGATGCACTCTTCCTGGGTGCTCACTTCTTCTGTGAGTGGCCCGGGACACTGACAGTTGTTCTCGGCAATTAGGCTGGGCATGGGGACCTCACACTTGCTCACCTTTGCAGCTGACACGCCATCTCCTCCTTCTGGGTTGCTAGCAGTCAGCGGGTTCTCTTTGTGCCTGCCCAGGCCAGTGACAGCCAGCACACACTCAGCCGTGCTGGTGGAGATGATGGCAGCATCACTCAAATCCTCCATCTGCGCAACTGCGGGTCGCTCTTCATCCTGGGGGATGGCACCCCTCATGGCTGCTTCCCGTCCTTCAGAGGTGCTCGTGGAAATCATGGTGGTGTCGCTGATCTCTTCTGCAGGGGTGGCCGCAGGGTGACCTTCCTCCCGAGGGACAGCACTGGACACAGGGCCCTCACAGTCCTCCACTGAGCTTGTGGAGATGACGGCACTCCCATCTTTTTCCTCCACGGCTGTGCCAGATTGCTCGTGTCCACCTTCCCCAGCTCCCCCAGAAATGGAGGCCTCACACTCCTCCGCTATGCTGGTGGAAATGAGAGCACATTCATCCTTCTCCTCCTTGCTGGTTGAGGCAAGAGGACTTTCCACTTCGGTGGGTGCGCTGGGCATAGGCACCTCGAAGTCGTCCGTGCTGACCAAGACGGGTCCCTTGGCTCTTTCTTCAGCTGCTGCCACTGGCTGCTGGCCGCCAGCACACAGGGTGGCCGTGGCGCTGGACACGGGCACTTCGCACTCCTCCCCTATGCTAGTAGAGATCATGGCGCACTCGTCCTTCTCCTCACTTCTCACTGCGGTGAGCTGGCCCTCCTCTCCGGAAACTGCGCTGGGCATGGGGGCCTCGAATTCTTCCCTGTTCACTCTAGGGCCTTCCACATTTTCTTCAGTTCTCAGAGCGCCGGAATGACCTCCCAGGTCCCTATTGGTGCTTAACTGTGAAGTGTAATCATGTGTGGTGCTGGTGGAAATCACCAAGCCTGTGCCTTGACTTTGGCCCCCAGTAACACAAGTCTGGTGGGTAGCACCGTCACCGGCTGTGGTAGCCATGAGGCCATCGCACTCCTCATTCTCCACAGAGGTGATGACCCCCTCATCTTCTTTTTCACTCGGTGACGTGCGAGGGACTTCATATTCTGTCATGGCACCAGTCACCAGTTCCTCACAACTGCCCCCCACCAGACCAGTGGAAATCGTGGTGTCTTCAACTTTGCCTTTGCCGGGGAGCTGACCGTCGCGTTGACCTGAGGCTGCACTAGTCATGGGCCCCTCGCAACCTTCAAGCACTGGTGCTGCTGCTCCATCGTCCCTCGAAGCCGCGCTGGTCACGCTGCTTTCCACGATCCCTTTGGCACTGGAGCAGATCTCCGCATCTTTCATTTCCTTCTCAGCCCCACTCACACTGTGGACGCTGCTTTCCTGTGCACTTCCGGCAGCAGCTCCAGCCTCGGCGGGCCCGTGCCTGGCCGCGGCCCTGATGCGACGGTCTCCTCCTTCTGCACTCTCACAGACGGGCGCCTCCTCGCTTTCTTCTTCTACCCCTGTGCAAGCTGAAGCGTGCCCAATTTCGTTTCCTCTTCCAGTACTAGTCACAACGCCCTCCCCTTCATCTTCCTCCTCTTTGGCACCTGTGCTGGTGACAATGCCTTCATCATCACAGGGACCAGCAGCAACCAGAGGTACGTTAGTGACTTCTTTGGCTACTGTGCTGTTCATAGCACCCTGTCCAGTTTCTTCGGACTCAGAACTCATCGCAAAGCCTTCACTGCTCTCTTCCAAACCTGTGCAACTTGCTGGCCCCTCTGCATCTTCCTCCGTTATCCCAGTGCTTGTGACAGCACTCTCCCCCTCTGTACCGTCATTCCCAGAACCATCTCCTTCCTGGGCGGCATTCGTTCCTGGTGGCATGTTGTTTTCCACCAGGACAACAGCTGCACCTGTAACCATAGGCTCCTCCTGTGGCCCTGCACCAGTGACTGGGCACAGCACAAAGCTTCCGCCCCCCCTTTCTGCTCCTGTGCATGTCACAGTCCCCTCGGTTTCTTTTTGGGGGCCCATCCTCGTCCTACTTCTCTGGAACCTGTCTGCCTCTTCGCTGCTTAATGACTCCTCTTGCATTTCTGTCCCAGCACTTGTTACGGCTCCCTCACTTTCGCCCTCACCGGCTCCCCTGAGTCTTTCTGAGCCTCTGCTGGAAGAACCGTCACATTTTCCTTCAGAGCCAGCACTGGTCACAGCATCATCTTTCTCCTCTGTCACAGCACTATTGACACTGTCTTCAACTGGGACCGCCTGAGCAGTCACTGGGTCTGTTGCTCGCTCTTCGCATCCAGCCAGAGTACATTCCCCACTTCCTCCCACCTTGGTGCTGGTAAGGAAGGTTTCACGTTCTGCCAGGCCCTCCGTGACCATGCCCCCACCTTCCTCCGCTGCGGCAAACACAGTGCACCGCCCAGCTCCCGCCCCCGTGTGGAGAGCATTATTTCTGGAGCCCCCTGTGAGGCCTTCATCTGCTTCAATGCTTGTGCAAGGCACCACCACCTCCTCCTCTCCTCTTTCTGAAGACGTGGTCGTGGCATCCCCGGCTTTTACTGAGTTCAAGGGAAGGCCTTTGTCCTCCCCTTCTGTACTAGTGGCCAGAGAAGTCTTCTCTGCTCTGCCAATTACCACATTCTCAGTTTTTCTGTTCCTTTGGTGTGAAACAGAGGAGGCAGGGTTACCTCCAGCACTGGTGTCTACCTCACTGTTTTCCTTTCTTCTTTCAACATCAATTGATAAGTTTACTACTTCACCTGAGCCTCTACTGTGCTCAAGTTCAACAGTTTTAGCATCTTTCTCCGTGCTCATGCCCACAATGCAGTCAACAGCGATGCCATCCTTTTGGCCATTTGCTGTTGCAGTTCTAACTGTCTGCTTTGAAGTGAGTTCTCTACTTAGGTCATTTTCTTTTCTGGCCACGTCCACCGAGCCGCCTTCTTTGTTAACATTCTCATTTCCCATAATTGTATCTGTTAACTTGCTATCAAGAGGCATGCTTCCTTTCCCTTGTTTACTAAGGTTGGCCTGGGAACCTTCTGGAATGTTTTTTTTGCTAGCTAGGCTTGTTTTTACTGGCCTATCTGCTGTGGAAATTGCACCACCTTCTTTACTGTGACTTGTCCTAGGGACTTCGGATTCCTTAACAGTCACACTTTGGTTAGGGAGGTCAGAGTGGTCCCCCAGGCAGGTGCTGCCTGCGCCACCTTCTAAAACATTTCTCCTGTCAACTACAGGAATTGCATCTGCATCATGAGACTGTTTCTGAGGCACAACAGTCACCGAACTTAAAGATGGTGAGGGGTCTAAATTGGCGGAATGCTCAACAGTGTCTCCCTGAACACGCTCTTCAGCGGGTCTTGTGTGTTTCGAATTCTTTTGTGCCTTCTCATTTTCTAATGGAGCACAAGTCAACATTTTATGACTAGTTTCAGAGTCTGCATTCGATTCCTGAGTTCCTTGTGGAGTTGGTGTTTTCTCCCTGGGGTTTGGTTTGGATGCAGCACTTTGGGTATGCACTTTCTTGGTCACGGTGCTTTTATGGTCAGCGTGCTTTTCAGAATTACCAGCAACCCCTGTTCCGCGTCCTGATTTACAGGCCGGAGCGGCTGGTTTTGCCTCTGTGGTGGAAGCTCTTCCTTCATCCTTCAGAACCACGCCTGTCGTTTTCTGCTTCATCACATTTTCAGAGTCAGTGTCTTGCTGAGAACTATTACTGCTGCTCTCGTGGATTTTCGAAACTTCCAGTACATTTTCCACAGCAGGTTCAGAATCGGTTTCCATTGGCTCTTGTTCAGGGGTCAACGTGGTATCCCCACCTCTTTTTGGTCTCTGAAGGGAAGAACTACTGAGAGTGCTCGAAGTGTTTGCTGCTAATTTCTCTTCTCCTTTGGTCATTTCTTGGGATGCACTTCCTTTCCGATTTTCACAGGACCTTCTGCTTAATTTCTTTTCAGTCACTGAACCATTTCCTCTGGCCTTTTCATGATTGCTGTCAACTTCTTTACCATCCTTATCCTCTGATTTGTTATCTTCCTTCTTTTTCACATCCTTATTACTATGCTTTGAGCTTCTGCTTTTGTGCCCATCTGATACTTTTCTCTCCAGTCTAGAGGAGCTTGAATCCTTCTCACTCTTACATCTGTCCTTTGCTAACAGTAGCTTGGCTCTGTGACCAGAGTCCTTTTGGGCACTGTGGGCAGAAGGGGCTACACTCTCTAATGCAGGTTCAACACTAGCTTCCTCAGATTTGTCCTCAGCTTTAGACTTTCGTTGTCTATCTGGATCATTTTCTTCTGAGTTCTTCTCCTTATCTGGTTTCGAACTGGCTGTCTGTTTTGCGACACCCTCTTGTAATTCTGTTTCAGAGACTTTTGACTGTTTGCCTTGACTTTTTGACTTAGACCTGGACACAAGTTTCTCTTCTAACAAGCTCTTTGTTCTCCGCTTCTCCTTGTGGCAAACCTCTTCTGGTTTTGAATTAGTGTCTAAATTAGTCGAATCTGTATCACACTTATCCTCTGAATAACTTTCGCTTCTTCTCTGTAATGTTGTTCCATGTTGCTTGGAACTCAAAGAATCTTTCTGAATTTTAGAATCACTTGATCTTCTTGATTTGTGCTCTGCCTTAGTTTTGTCGGTGGAGAGGTGTCTCTCTTTTTTGTTTTCTTTACGAATATTCTCATCAGTTTTTATAATATATTCAGAAACTGGCTTTCCATCTCTGCCTAAAATTGATAACTTCCTTTCATTCCTATGTTTACTTTTTCGTTCGGCTTTATCATCCAAAGAAAGCTTAGTCTGTTGACTTGGCTTTTGAACACTTTCGTCCACTTTTAAGCCTTTCTCAGAAGAATGAAGCTCAGTCTCATCACCTGTTTTATGCGCACTGTCCCCTTTATGTTTATGTTTTGTAAACAACTTGTCTTCTGACACAATTTTTTCTTTTTCAGCCTTTTCCTTGGAAGATTTCATCTCTTTCTTAGGGAGGGTTTTCACATGCGCTGTTTCGGAGTCATCTTTCTTCAGATGCTTTTCATTTTTAAGGGTGCTTTTCTGTTTCTGGGGTTCTTTTTCCTCTGTGCCCACGTCTGAGCGTTCCATCTGCTTTTTTCCATCTCGCGCGTCAGTCTCTTCCTGTGCCCCTTCCACCACAACAGGGGTAGACGTCCGCCGTTTATGTTCTCTTTCTAGTTTGGATTCATTTTTGTTTTCATCAGCTGAATGCAAACACTCTGAGAGTCTCCGGGTAGGTTTACTTGCTTCACTCCTTGTATGAACATGTTTCAAATCCTTTGAAGAAGACAGTTTTTCCTTTTCACAATGCTGTAAGAAAACAAAGGTTAAAATATGAGACACACTAACACAATTTTTATATTCAAGTTTAACATCTGGGTTCATTTAATATGTGGAGTGCAGTCACATATTTTATACCTCACTTACTCTTTGTAAGTACAGTTGGCATTGCTGATTTCATACTGGGCACCAGGAAACTGAAGCTCAGCATGACCCAAACCTTGACACCCCGGGGAAGAGTTTAGAGGATCTCAGTCTAAGTCTAGTACTATTCCCACCACATTGCGGGCATCTTTAGAGACAAGTTCCTTAACTCTCAGTTGCTAAAGCCCACAAATGCTCAGTAGTCATGAATACATATAAAATGAAGAATGATAATCCCATGTTCTTTTCAGTCCAAAAGTATGATGAAGACAAAAAATTTATATTGAAAGAAAGGTTTCTGATATTTTAGACACCAGAAGTTTTGTTAGGGAAACCTCATGAGTTTAGGCTGCTTATTGGATGCCGCACTTGGTAAGCTTCAGATGCACTCAAGAACTCATAGTAACCACATCGTACAAAACTGGTGTGTGCGCTTAGACAACCCAGGGGAGGTTCTCAGAGATCACAGGATCTCAACTTTCACCCCTGCCCAACAGTATGGCACAGAATACAGATTATTAATGTTAATAAGCAGATGCTGACAAAACATACTTTCATAAAGACTCACTGACTACTAGCTACAATTATTCTTATATGAATAATGGGCAGAAGTTTTCAGAAAGATTTCTATGCCTCTGGGTCGGCTTACCACGGCACCTCCTTACAATTTAACTCAAAGACTAATACACTTCTACTAACATAGGGGCCAGGACAGAGCAGAATCTTTAAAAAATACTTTGAAATTAAATTCCTCAAAGAAAAAACTAAAAGGGATTTTATCAACTTAATTTTGACAATTTGGTTATTGCCAGATAGGAAACAGAGTGAGTGAGGGAATGGGAAGGAGAGAAGTAGTTACTATCTAGATAAATGATCGCATGAATCAACTTGCCAAATGAAGGATCCAGACCGTAGCACCATGGGGGTTAGTAATGAATGTGAGGAATGTTTACTGAACTTTGAAAGGATCCAACTGCATTTCTTAGTGTTACTCCGAAGGACGGAATAGCTTGCACCTAACAAAAGACCACTTAGAATGGGTTTATTAACTAGGACACACCTCGTTGGTTTTGAGGGTTTCTTTGGAATCTTCTTCAGCTTGCTGCTTCTTTTTAGAACTCTCTTCAACATTCCTACATGGGGGAAAATGTCAAACGTGAACTTTGAATAAAATGTAAGAAATTTTAAGGAAGGTTAAAAAAAGGTCAGCTTCCTTTTTCTATAAACACTTGACCCATAAATGAAGATCTGTCATATTTCAACTGAAATCCTATTCTTAGTCAACAGAGGACACAATCCCAAATGTGACACAGACTATTGTTGGAGCAGTAAGACAGTATACTTGAAACAACAGTTTCTGAATTGTTGCTTGAAATGGAATACTTTATAAAATATAATTACATTTTGAAAATCTTACTATCTTTTGAGTAAACAGGGTAGTCTTATTTATTCAGATCAATAGGAACGAGGCATGAAAAAATTGAGTGCTGACTCATATCAGCTTTGCGAAATGTTGATTCGGGTGTCTTGGAAGTTGCAATAAATTTACATGACCACATCTTCATGGCACAGCAAATTGTAGCCCATGGCTCACACGGCTTCATAGCCACTCCGTCTCTTCAGTTTTCTAATTTTTATGCGATTAACTATGATAATGGTAGTACTAAAAAAAGAATCTGGGTTAGATGTCTGGTTTATGGGGAGAAGCACAGGACACTGGTGGAGAGAGTTGCCTGGAACGACTGGAAAGTGAACAAGTGAGTGGTTACTGCATATTCAGAACGGAGACTCTTCCTGAGTCCTTCTAGAAGGCCCACAAACCCTTTGAAATTCCAGCGACAACTGTTTACACACGTGTATTTCTTTGGGGAGAAAATTCAAAGCTTCCATCACATTATCAAAAAGGACTAACACATGAAATACTGCAAATATTAGCACAATAAATTAAGATATAAAAAATGAAACTCCAAGGCCTTGAACAAGCATGCAACAACACGCGCATTCAAGGCCAGGCTCTTTCCTGGCAGTGCCTCTCTTCTGAAAGTGACTGGGAGAATGTTACAGTGACAATGCTGCCAGGTGAAATATGTACCTTGAGTCTTTTTTTCTTCTCTTGCTTAAGGCTACTTTTTTTTCTAAAACTTTCCGTTCTTTAAGGACTTCTTTAATTCTGGGGGCTTTAGGTTCCAAACTCTTTGTTGATGGTTCTTCTAAGTCCATATTATTTTTGCCTAGGAAATAAAAAAATCAATAAACTAGTTCACGACAGTTCTATAACAGTGTAATATTGATTTTTCATTAAGATGTTCTAATCACTATAAAAATGCAAAATGGCTTCAATATCTGATTGTGCTGGAATAAGAATAATATTGGAGATGAAGAAGATTTTTCTTTTTATTTAAAGTGCTTGTACCAGTTCATAATAACAACAATAATTAACAATGCAGTAATTAATAGATGAGTAATTTAAGAACTATGAATTGTTTCATGTACTACAACTGTAAACCTCTTTGCTACCCCTGCACATGTGTATTTGGGCATTACACATGGTCAGTGTCCAGAAGAAATTAAATTTTGTTCAACGAAACACTGTAGGCAAATATTCGACATTTTAACATAAAGCACAGATTAATTCCACTAACATTACCAGCACGGCTTGATTACTCATGTGTTAACAATCTATTTTCCAGTGATAATTCATTCCACAGCCACTGAAAAATAAATTGTTAATGGCTGTGTAATCTGGTACCTGAGAGAATGTTTAATTTAGACACAGCAATATAATTTTTAAAAACTGACTCCACACATCAGATTAAAAAGTAAGAAAATCTTCCACACCCGAAAATAGATAATTTTTGAAAAATATAACAGCTTTGCCCTGGCCGGGTGGCTCAGTAGGTTGGAGCATCGTCCCGTACACCAAGAGGTTGCTGGTTCGATTCCCGGTCAGGGCACATACCTAGGTTGCGGGTTCAATCCCTGGTTGGGGAGCCTATGGTAGGCAACTGATCAATGTTTCTCTCTCACATCGATGTTTCTCTTTCTCTCTCTTCCTCTTTCTCTAAAAATCAATAAACATATCCTCAGGTGAGGATTAAAAAATATACATATAATAGCTTTACTGAGATATAATTTAGACTGTTTTACTTTATAATCAAATGTCTTAAGTAATACACATTTCTGGAAACTAATGGAGCATATAAGATTGTTTAAAATATTAAAGTTAACATCTTCTATACCTTGGCTCTTAACTTTTGATGACTTTGTCTTTTCTGCTTTCTGTTTTCGTTTTTCTTCAAGTTTTTCTCTATTAATTTGCCTTCTTAAAAGCCTCTCTTCTTTTTCTTTAGCCTAAAACCACAAAATATTCACAATTAATTATGATTATCAGGCAAAAGCAGGAACATTCCGGGAACAAAAAGAGTTTCCTCTTCAAACGTTCTTACAAAATAAGAGGCTCTGCAAAAGCGCACACTCACTACATAATCCGGAAACAACCAGAATGAATGAGACGGATATGAAAATGTTCCTTTACTCTTTCAGAAGGCCGTAGTGTACAGAGTGGGAAAGGCACCGTTTTGAAAAACGGTGGCTGGTTTATGAAACTGGGCACCTCAAGCAGGACAGCCGTGAAAATGTCTGTGAGCATAAGGGGGACACAGTACATTTCCATAATGTTTGTATTATTCTGAAAGGAAAAAGTTAAAATGCAGATTCAAGTGACAGGCTAGTTCTACAACAAATGTGACTTGCTGGTTGTACTCTTGGGACCCAGGTTTTGGACATGGGACTTCGGCTGTTGGATTTTAACACCAGAGAGCATCCAGTCATGGTGTTACTCCCACTGCCCCTCTCTGGCCAGAACTCACTGTCCCAAACTGTCCCAGCCATAACCCAGATCAAGCAAAATTTTTAAGAGTTAAACCACTAGCAGCATTGCATGTATATCTTTCAAATCATTTTTCTATGTAATATTTTCTTGTTCTGAGATGCACAACTTTTCATATTTTACTGTTTCTGAAATTTTAAGTCATCTTAAACCTGATATGCACATACAATAAGGAAGCAGTGTTTTTCTGCTAGAAAGCTGTTGTTAATCCAATGACACGTTACAATTCAAAGTGTTTCCAAACCCAGTAAGTATGTGGATTGCACTTCCTTCTAGATATTAAGTTCACAGCTTTATACCGTAAACTCTACTCGTACTTGATTAGAGCTTTCCATGCCTTGAATCACGCAGGTTGTTACCGGTTTTTCACTATTGATCATCATGAGACGAATGCTCCTGCCACACGTTCACGTCTGTTCTGCTCAGTCAAACGACAAGGTTCCCGGAGGCACAACCCACATGCCGCTGTTTCGTATGCGCACCAGCAGGACCCTGCACTTGGACTAGACAAGGTTGGCAGCCTGATCTAAGGCGCGAAGGTAATAACAGATCAAGTGTGACTTACGATCGACTGCCGCCGTTGCTCTACAGTGAGTTCATCATCAGAATCACTGTAATACTTTGAGTAAAGGTATGGCTTGTGAACGTAAGCTTGCCGTCCGCTTTTTGCTTTTCCTTCACTGGGGTCACAGGTTTGAGTTTTTGCTTTATTCTGTTTGTTCTTCTCTTCATCTGGAAGAAAGTCAAAAGAAAGAGGAATGTGAACTCGCAATAAAATCGACATTACGCTTGATCACCATCTAGCAGCAAGAGCAGTATCAACGTAGCTCAAGTGCATTCACATGGTGAAATGTCACAATGTGAAAACTCAGAAATTTAGACATTTTTAAAGGTCAGAATCCATATCTCAATTTACTTCTTAACAATCAGCTTCTTACACATATAGCAAGACAGTAAAGAAAAACTAAACCTTGTGGTTATTTATGTTTTCTTGACAAAATTAACTCTTGACAAAGAGTTAATTCTCATTTGTATGTCAGTGGACTGGACATGACTGCTTTACCCCTGTCAAACTGAACCAATGCACTTGACATTGCACCTTAGGGTAAACTGGAGGTTTTTACAACTACCTGTGAGTCTCTATTTATGGAAGAGGCAACAATTAATAAATGGACCCATGCCACGAAATGCTAAAACCTCTCCACCTTAGGGAGGCAGACTGCCTTCCCTATGACACAACAAGAAAACGGAAACAAGGTGTTCATTTCCTACCACTTGGTACTCTCAGAATAGCTATCTTCTTACCTTTTGGATTCCACACCTATAAAATCTAGCTCTGCCCAGTAAAACTTGGAAAGACCTGCAAAAGCATCTAGAATTAAATTTTTAGTTAGGCTAGAAATAGAACTGTAGTACTATAAGCTTCTATTTTTTCTCTCTAGGTATTCTATCAGAAAGCCAGTATCAAATTTATGAGATGCTATCTATAGGCAACTGCAAATAATACACAATCTTACTGATTTTTTAAAGTCATAAAGAATTAAATCACATGGTAAAGAGCAGCATATGGTGTTGGTTAGAAGTCCAGACTCGGGTCTGAAATTGCTACTGGTGCTCACTAGCTACATGAGTCTAGACAAGAAGACATCTCCCCTTGATGACTTTATTTCTTCACCTGGACCTATTTCTCCGGGTTGTGGGAATTATAGGGATTGGTACGCAGAAAACTTAGCATGGCCTAAGATATAGTACTCAATAAGGATTAATTGAAAAACAAAATGTATAGTAAAGAGAAGTCCAGTTTTTGCCCTTGGCTTCTAGGAGGTCCAGTTTTGCCCTCTCCAGAGGCTTTTGCCCTAAGCCTCTGGAGTCCCAGGCCTGACTTCAGAGTGCTTTTGTTCACTTAGAGGTCTTGTGCTAAGCCAAATTGTCTAAGAGCATAATTCAGGATGCGAGCTTTGGGTCCTGGAGTATCAGCTTGACCTCTAGAGGGGCTGGAGACTGAGACCAGTTGCCTGGGCAGTCAACTGCGACTCCATGGTGGAGCCCAAAGAGAAACTCTGGAAATGAAGGGTCAGGTGAGCTTCCCTGGGTGGTAGTAACCACATGCACTGTCGAACAGCAATGCTGGGAGAGGGACACTCCCCACACCTCCACAGGGACGGCTGGAGGCTTCATGTCGGGAGCCTTCCTGGACTCTGGCCAATGCGCTTCTTCCCCTGGTTGATTGTAATCAGTGCCCCTTAGTGGTAATAAGCTGGTAACTGAGAGTTTAACAGATTTCAGTGAGCACTGGGAGTCTTTTTAACAAATGGTCAAACCTAAGGTTAGTCTTGGGAACCCCAATCTTGCAACTGATGTCAGAAGTGAGGGGAGCTTGTGCACAGGACTCACTCTCACACCTTCATGTGCATTATCTCATCTAAATGGAATGACAGTCGTAGGGAATGGAGATGAGAGATGCAGAACCGAGACTGGCTGAGGTTTAGTTTAGTAACTCACCAAGCTTGCTCAGACAGAAAGCCTTGGAGCTGGGACTCAGAAACAAATCTTCCAACTACAAAGTCCCAAGCTCTTGCCACTAGACCACACTGTCTTGCACGACAGCCACCTGAATATACAAATAACGCTCGACGGGAAGCTTCACAGAGGCGGTACTGAGTAAAATGCTTTACCATCTGACGTGATCTCTCCCTCTTCCATGCTATCGGACAGCACAACCTCTTCCTCAGTGTCTTCTTCAAAAGATGAGAGGTCACTGGTGTGGACAGAGCTAACTGTAATGTCCGTGAGTCCATCCACATCAGAATCTATCACAGAGCAATCTTCAAGAGAATGATACAGAAGATAAATCATCTTGTTACAAGAACATACTCAGTACCCAATTCCCAAATTACGTTTGAAATTCTCTGCTTTAAATACATTTCAAAGAACTTCAATTTTAGCAATAAAAATTTCTCATTAGCAATGAATATCAAATAAGGTAGAATTATTTCCAGAAAATATAAACTATTATCCAGTAAAAATGAAAGTATTAATTTATGATGTAAATGACAGAAACAAAAGCAAACTTTAAGTAGCTAATATATATATTTACTGATAATATTTAAAAGATTAGGACCTACAAGTATGAATGAAGTTCCTTGAAATAATGTATGGCAACATATTATATCAGTTAAATTATAAGATCCAGAGCTTCTCTGTTCATTTACTTTGTGAATTTGAGTATAGGAAACAAATACACAAATGTGTATTGCCCCTTTTTTTTTTTAGCAAAGCAGATATAAGTTCTCAGGCTTTTGAAATGTAAGAATCAAATTTACTAAAATTTGAAGGCAAATTTGATACATCCCAATGGACACACTTTGTTCTTTAAACAGTTGTAGACTTTTGCAAGATTTTACCTTCTCTTGTCCCTTCACTGGTTTTAGCTTTACTTCCGTTCTTTTCTGAGGGCGCTTTCGTACACTCTGCTTCTTTATCCTTTGCTTGTTTTTCATCTTTGACTTTTTGTGTATCTTCATTCCTTTTTGAGTGATCAAATTTCTTTTCACTCTTTTCCTTCTTTTCTTTCTTCCTTTCTCCTTTTTCACTGCTGTCTGGTTTCTTTTCACCTTTGTCTGATTTATTTTTTTGGTCACTGCTTTCCTGTTGAACATCTTTACTTAGCAGAACGGAACTGCTACTCTCTTTTGTGTGATTTTTAATTTCTTCTGCTGGGCAAGGGAGCTCGCTAACTTCCTCAGACTTCGGGGCTGTTTCCTGTACTTCCCCCGCGGGGTCGGGCGAAGACTTGTCTTTATCAGCCATGTCCTCTGGAGCTTTCTCTTTCTCAGTGCTGGTGTCGGTGCTTGGCTGAGACGGGAGTTTTTTGGATGTTCTCTCACTGGTCTTAGCGTTTGATGCTTCTGTTGAAGCCCTGGCAGCAGTAGCTTCTTGGTTAAGAGAAGTTATGGTCTCTAAGATTGACATGGCATCATTGGCTACATTAGTACTGGGCCCAGGAGCAGGGACACCTTTAAGAGAGACACAAGTTTCAGAGTAAATAGATGCAGAAGGCTCACCTAGCAGAGTCAATGATACAGGCCACTGTCATCTTTATGATGCACACATGGAGCAGACCCTTCACACACCTTTACACTTTCATGTACCAGTGCTGGTGCTCAGCACACCAATTCTCTCCTTCCTAATACAGTTGTCTCAGAGAGGCACCGTGGAAACCTGCGAAGAGTCTAGTTTCCAGGAAAATAATAGCTTCTCTAATTATTCTCACTGTTGAAACATACATACATTCCCAATAATGCATCTTTAAAATACAGATTATTTTGTATTAAGGAAAATAAAGGTTATGCCTTATGCCAGTTGAGGAATTTGGGTGCTATACAATTTCACTACCGTGGCTGAGTAGAGAAACATTTTAAAAACCAAATTTCCTCAACTTGATACTCAGTTCAGGAAAAAAAGCACTGGAGCTGACCAAGAGCAAAAGCAAAGCACCTTGTGTAACGATGGAAGAGTCTGGCTTCTCCTCTTCGGGGGCCGAGCTGCCACCGGATTCCTCTTTGTGATTTAGCGTGGCCAAAAACTCATGCACAGCTTTCTCCACCTGAGGTCTGAACGTGTGGTTGATCTTTGGATCTACAACCTGAGAAATAATTCGGTCGATACCAGACTCCAACATTCCTGATCTGAAACACAGGATAATTTACAGAAAGGTTAAAATATACACATATAATTTCATATTATTTGCATCATTTTTAGGTATAACTGTATCTCTCCAACCTTTAATTTTCCCAATCCGTTCAGGGGTAGGGAAAGAATAGGCAATGGACAATAAGTTTCACACTACAGATGCATTTTGATACACCATACCACAAACAGTCTCTAGACTTTTCACCACTGTGTCAACAAAAATGAAACAAAACGAAACAAAACAAAACGAAATGAAACGAAACAAAATGAAACACCCTTAGGCTCTGACTGGTATGGTTCAGTTGGTTGGGCGCCATCCTGAGAACGAGAACGGAAAGGCTGAGTGTGATTCCTGGCTGGGGCACGTGCCTAAGTTGCAGGTTTGGTCTCTAGCTGGCATGCATGTGAGAGGCAACTGATCAATGTTTCTCTCCCAACCTTCCCTTCTCTCTAAAAAGAAATTAGTAAAATCTTAAAAAAAACAAACAAACAAAAACAAGCCACCCTGAGAACTGAACAAGACCACTACTTACAGCCCAGGCTTACGGACGATGCTGTCTTACCATGATCCTGCTCATGGCACAGAAAAATAAATCATCATTAAAGCTGAGTTCTGGCTACAGAATAAATCAATGGACTTTGCACCTTTATTTTGAAACAAAAATGTAAGCCTTTCATAAGTATTAAAGAGTCTCCAGGAAAAATGAAGAATATAATTTTATCAAACTAAAAAAAAAGGGAAAAACTTTAGAACAAAAATAAAACAAGATTTCTTTTTTCTTCTTGCCATTAAAAACACTAGAGGATTTATCCATTTAACCATCATGTCACGAGTGTCTTGTACTTTAAGAGGAATGTGCTCGGCCACCAGCTGCCGTTCCTCAGACCTGGTCCCCCCTCTAGTGAGGAGACCGGCACAAACAATGGAAAGAGAAGATGACGGGCAGGAGGACAGCCCTGTACTGCAGGAAAGGAGTAGACTGAGGAAGGAGGAGACAGCTCTGAGACAATGAGGAACGCTCCACAAAGGAGGTAACACCTGAGCTGAGTCCTGATTTCCACAGAAGAGAAGAAAGAGCTTAAAGAAATATCACAAACAAGAGACAGAGCAGCAGTAGGGCAACTACATCCCAAGTGCGCAGAAAATCACAAGGGTGTTAAGAGACACATGTTAACCTTGTTTCTTCCTAAAAAAAGCGCTTGAGAAGTTCCCTGGGTCATGTTAGAAGAACAGGCGCTGGTCCTTCCCAGCTTCTAGGGCTCAGGCTATCCGCAAAATGGGCACAGAGTCTCTTCTTACAATGTAAATGCTCTTTTTGAGTGCAGCTCTGGCTGAAGTGGAGGATGAATTTGACTTTCATTTCCTGAGGCACCTTGCAGCCTTGTTATACTAGAATGCTACTTATGTGGGCCATAGAGAAAAATGAGTCAATTCTCCACAAAGTAGGTAACCTGATTTTTAAAGTTCTAAGATTAAGGGAAAAAAACAACCCTGCAAATCCTGCAAACACTGCTACATCTTAGAGGTGTCTTTCAAATCTAGCGGGTGGGAAAGAAACAAGGACGAACAACCTGAAAAATGTTGTCAGGCACAAGTATAAAGGCACAAAATAAAAAATAAAACCCACCCATCCAGAATCGCTGCTTCAGTCCTCTCTCACAGTGGCCTGATCAGTGGCCGGCTCCAGTGGCCCCACTGCTCTCAGCAGGCTCACTGCAGATGGCTGCCTACTAGAGAGTAGCCGCACTCGAGGTTCAAGGTCAAGGCCAAAATGCTAGCAGCCAGCACTATTCTGGTTAAAGTTATTTCCTTGTCTTCCTTTTAAATCTTGTTCAGTTTATACAATTATTTCTGAGCTATTTAGCATTTTTAGATTTTGTTGTACAAAATGATTGCATAGATAAAGTAAGATTTTCCCTGTATTGAGCCTGGGGATTAGCTATTAGGTTGAACCACCCAGAATTGCTGATATTAGATTGTTTTTATCCTATAAGAAAGGCAACTGTAGAAGGTTCAACATAACAGATTCAACTGAGTGTTTCTCAAAGTACATGCATGAAAAACTGCTTGAGATTGTATTTATCAAGGCCAATACGTCCCTATACCCCTGGTCTGACACAACTAAATCGTCTCTTTAAGGGAACTTTAAAATGTTATTGTCAGTAACAGAAAACATGAATAATAGAATTTAAATAAGGGAATAGTTCATTAAAAGTAAGTAACGCAGCTAGACGGAAATGTACATGCGTCCCAGAAAGAGAGCCGGCGGGCCCCTCCCACAGACAACTGCACGTCCTCCCCGCCTGCCCGCCGTCGCCCACGGCAGAGCCCTCCAGGGCAACTCTTGGAGGACAGTCACGAGGACCCTTTACCGAGTGGCCCTCGGCCCCTCACCAGGCTTGCTTTTACACCGGCAAGGCTGAGCTGAGCTGAGCTTCTGTAAAATAACAGAATGAAGGGCTGCTTCCCTCCTTTACAGTTTCGTGTGCTGAGGAGGAAATGCAATTACGGGAGACTGGCCTTCCACTTGGTCTTTCCGCCCAAAGAAAAAGAGGATGCCAACATGTTGTTAAAGCAATGCCGTCCTCTGTGAAAGGGAGGCAGCCATGTGAGTTGTTCAGTGGGAGCACTCAGTGATTAGCAAGGCACAAGTGTGCAGGCGGCAGTTCCCCGCCCCCCATCTTAGTTATTGTTCCCCTAAATTCCTGGAAGTGAGTAAATTTCCAAGCCTGTCAACCCCAGGGCCCCCTTCAGCCTCTTTTCCAGGCAAGGCCTTGACTTCCCCACAGGTGCTGTCACGCAGCCCTCTGAAGGCACCTTCTGATCTCACCTGGACCCTATACAGGTTCCTCTGACATCCTTTAAAGTGCAGACAACAAACTTACTGCTAAGTGTCCCTCTTCTCCTCTTCACAAGGAGATAGTCGGAGCCCCTAGGCTCCCGGTTTCTAGTATTACCTGTGGCTAAATGGGTCTCTGAGTTGGAGTGGAAGCTGTGTTTGTGGGGCTTCCTGGGGGCCAGGACGCTCACTGCGGAAGCTCGCTAGGCGGGCCTGGAGGGTTCCCAAGGGACACGAGGGAGTTGAGAGGTGGCAGGTGTACCACAGACACGCTGACCTGTTTTACAGCAAGACCGCTCTCTAAAAGATGGGCCCGAAGGCGCGCATTTGTCAAGGCAGGAGGAGCAGCTCCTCCTCAGAGAACTTCACCGTCTTCCTTGGGGGCTGAAGCAGGGGCAGACGGTTTGAGTTCTCTTGTCTTGTCTTGTCTTGTTTCTTGTATTTAAGAACAAGGTAATATTGTAAATGTCTTGGGAATAAGTATGACTTTTGGGTCCCTGTAAACATTTCAGCTCTTCTCATTCTCTTTATCTTATATTCATCGAAAAAAAAAAAAAGTCCGAATGCACTTTCTTTTTTCAATATCATCACTAAAAAGGAGAATTAAACTCACAATAAAATGCAAGAGACAAAATTGCGGGGGTCAGGCTGCACTTAAGAATAGAAGACACGCCCTGGCTGGCGTAGCTCAGTGGATTGAGCGCGGGCCTGCGAACCAGAGTATCGCGGTTCGATTCCCAGTCAGGGCACATGCCTGGGTTGCAGGCCAGTTCCCGGCAGGGGACACATGAGAGGCAACCACACACTGATGTTTCTCTCCCTCTCTTTCTCCTTCCCTTCCCCTCTCTCGAAAAATAAATAAAGAAAATATTAAAAAAAAAAAAAAGAATAGAAGACACAGTGTCAAAAATCAGGAAAAATATTTTCATTTCAGTGATCTTTAATGTTTTTTATTTGCAAACTAATTATAAAGCCTACTATTTTAGGACCCAAAATGGTTGTGAATGTAAACTGTAGGGGATATTCTGACATTTACTATCTATTAGTATTATATCTAGGATTTAAAAAAAATACATTGTCCTTCCCTTTCTTCAATGTTTCCAAAGGGCTATAGAAAAATCAGACTGCTAAAATTTATTGGAGAAATGTGAAGTGATTAAAGCCTTTATAAAAAAATCACACTGCATCATAATATGAGGGAGCCAAACTTCACAACATGAGCACGAGGTGAACAAACTTCTGTACAATGTTTCTGCTTTCAGGCCAAACAGGCTGCACATTTCCAGGCCTGCCTAGGAACTCGGTAATTCTGAGACTTACTTGAGTACTTGTTGTCTAATATTGTTTCTTAGCTGGTTCTTATTGAGGTGGGGACTCCATGTATGAGTTGCTAAGTGGTTCGCAACAAAGTTGTCAACGCGTTGTCTCAGATTCTGATAAGCAGGCTAGAAAAGAAAAAAGGACACAGAAGCTGAAAATCTCTAATATTATACAAACAATACTGACAGTTTTAGGATTTGAGTTTCTTTAACAGTATCAACATTTCTTAGATTAGAATATCAATATGGCAACAAAGTTTTACAGTTTATGTTTGAAGATAGGAGAAGTACAAAGAAGAAAGACCTGCTTGTCATTGTAGACAAGGAAGGGAGAAGAAAATAAGGCACCAATAAATGTTACTGCAAAAATTTGGAGCAAAGAAAGGAAGAGGGGGAAGAGAAGCAAGCCTTTACTGAGAATGTAGCACATGAGCTGAACCTTCAAGGTTTCGAAATGCAGCTGGGGATTCTAAGACCGCCCCAAAGGAATAGCCAACTATTTAAGCAAATAGCAAGTGGATGAGAAAACATGGGGTTGGGAGCAACTGAGCTGCACTCCCCTCACCCAGACTCCTCGGGCAATTGTTAAGTCCAATTGTTCATTTGGAGAAGGGAATACCAAAAAGCAGAGAAGTGAGACTGGAGACATAGCCTGGGGCCAGAGCCTGGACTTGGGTAACGTATAAGAAGTTTGGAATTATGGGATAGAGAATGATAAGTCAGTGCACATATGAGCAGAGTGATATATGTGATGGCTGGGCTTTCTGATGATTAATTTCTTAAAGTGAAAGAGTAAAGCGACACAAAATACACCTCACACAGTGTGTAACAGAGTGATGAAGGTGCATACTAGGGTGGCGGAAATGGGCTGAAAGACACAGATCCCAGAGAAGTTATGGAGGGACAGCCACTGGAACTAAGCATTACACTTGATGTCAGGCAGTGGCTCTCAACCTGAGTGACTACCCCCTACTCGCCCCCCGGGGACATACGGCAATGTCTAAAGACAAATGAGGGGGGCTGCTACTGGCATCTAGTGAGTAGAAGGCAGGGATACTGCTGAACATTCATTCTATAATGCACAGGGGAATGCCCTACAACAAAAACCCACCCAGATCAAAATGTCAACACTGCTGAGGCTGACAACCCCTGAAGTAAGTAAGGGAAGCAGGGCAGAGGACACATATTATGTCATCTCTTCTTAAAAGGCCACTGCCTGGAAGGAATGTCTGGCCCTCAGGCAGGACAGCACACTCTGTTCCTAACTATCTCCCACCACTCACATTCTTCAGATCCTTCTTTTAAGTGGCTTTGGTGCAGATGGACTTGTGTGTCTCCAAATGATTTTACACAAAACTATACAGCCTCGTCCTCTGCCATTTGCTCCCTTACCCTCCAGCGGTAAGCTCTCATGCCTTTGTTCTTCTGCAACTGCCATTCCCTCTCCTTGTCCATCTGGCAAACTTCTCACCTGCAGAGCTCGCCCTAATCCACGGTCTTCGTTTTCTATATGTAGTTCTTGCAGTGCACTGTGGTTTGGGAAGGTGCATATTTACCTCCCCACTGAACTGTAAGCCTGCTCCTTCCACTCTCTTGATCTTTGTTTTTAGGAACCTTATCACACTGCTTGGCAGACAAGCAATTAAAGCGCAGGTATTAGATGAGATGACTGGGGAACCATCTCTGGAAGGGATGATGGTGATGTTCTTGTATCCCTTCCAGTTTCCAAACTTTTGCTAATTCCTATTCTCAGTCCTACAAGCAACAGTCTCATGATCCTTCATCATGTTCCTCTCCATTTATCCCAAATCAATATGAACTAAAAAACTAATCTAATCCTTTCTCTTGATGATTTTCAGCAAACCGTAAAACATAATTCTTGCCAGTATTTCCAAATCTCAGAAATATTAAGCTAAAAACATCACAATGCACTTAGCACTCTAGCTGTCCTGTGACAAGCTCAAATTTGAACAACAACAGGTAATTTTCCTTGTTTTCAGTTTTCCTCTCATTAAGAAGCCTGGTGACTCAAGACAGAAGGATTCCACTGTTCTTCTGGAATTTTTCTCTCTCTCTTCCTCCTTTCCCAGTGCTCAGGTCAAAAGCCCTGGAGTCATTCTTGACTCCTCCCTCCCCTTCCACCCAGATTCAAGCCATTGGCGAATTCTGCCAGCACTAGCATCACAATGCCTCTGCAAGCTGACCACTTCCCATTACCAGTCTGGTCCAGTGCATTCCCTTCTCCTGTCTAGGTCACAGCACTGCATCTTCCTGTGTCTACCTTTGCCCACCTGGAGCTTATTTTCTATACGGCAGCTACTGCAAATCTTTTAAAATTAGGGCAACCACATAATTTATTGTCCAAAGCAGATTACGACCGAGTGTGAAGGGGACACACGGCCAACACATCTAAAACGGAAGACAGAGCATGTCCTTGTTAGCCCCAGCACTTGCCAAAGGCTTCTCAGCTTAGGTGAAGGCAAACTCTTACAAAGGCCTCCAAGGCCAGGCAGGGCTGTGAAGGGAGGGAGGGGCACTCCTATCACACCCGCTGTCACTTTGTCCTCAGCAGTTTCTGCCTAAGGCTTTCCCTGCAGGCAGTGACCTCCACCTGGGATACTCAACCCCAGAGAACTGCAGGGCCCTCAGCTCCTTCAGTGATGGCTCAAATGGCACCTTATTAGAAAGCTTCCCTGAATTTACTCAAAACAAATCAGTCCTTTCCAGACCCATCCCCTTTCATTTCTTCCATAGGCCCTATCACACATTATTTATTGTCTGTTTTTCTCCGCTGGGATTAAGTTCCAAAACAGCAGGGACTCTTTGTTCACTGCTGTATCTCTGATGTCTAAAACTGTGTCTGGTACACTGTATTTGTTGGGTAAATAAATGCATACAGTTTTGTCTTTGTTCTAATACAAAATCTAATTTCCTTTCAAATCTAAGGGGGAAAAAAGGGGACAATAATAATCAGTGACCAGGAGTCATTTACACCTAAGAATGTATCAAAAAACTGGCCTTTGTTACCTGGGGGAGAGGGGCCATGTTTACTTGTTTGGTGAGCTCCCTTCCTGGAGAAGAAGGATGGACCACTGAACATTCCCTCCTCACTCTCTCCAGTCGCTAATCAGCACACAGGGGTCAGAACAGTTTTGTAACTTCTTAGTTTACTCCACAGATCTGGGAACTGGGGGGTCTGGAGCAGCAGAGCCTCAGCATTAGTTGGATCCTGGGGCTGTCCCAGGTTCTAGTTCTTTGGGTGGGAGGGCTGGTTCAGTCTACAATCCTCAGATCTCTTTTGGCTGGACCAGCAATGACCCCAGAGCAGTCTGAGGGGTTCTGTGGTCTTCTGGAGTTGCAGTGGACTTTGGAACTTCTCATCTTGCTTTCGATACACGCAGATGGATGACAGTGTTACTCTTGGAGAACATCAGGTAGGTATCAAATGTCTTGATTCTTAACTGTGCATGTGACTGACAATGCAGCTACTGCCACAACCCTCTGTACTGTACACTACCGGTCACAGTTTGGCGAAGTTGGTCTTCAGGGTTCAGTGATCAAAAGCTCTACAACAGGAATGGTCTAAAGTCTAAGGTGTTCTTAACAGATGAGACCCAAGGATTCCATTAAAGCGACACTCTTCGCGTGAATAGGGAATCTTATACCTACTTTGGCCCACTAGCCACACTGATAGGAACGTCAAAGTTTTCTTTTCTCACATAAAAGAAAACTTTGGTTTTTGTATGTTTTTGAGACTTTCAAACTTACTATTTTTTGTGAGAGAGAGAGGCAGAACACAACACCAAACTCAGCTGGGAATGGGTTTGATTTCAGTTCTTCTCTTTTCTAGCTTTGAACGTTAAAACAGGGGACCTTATTCTGTAGTCCCTGAACACTCTCTGAAACTACATAGTAGGCTGAGCTACAGACACTGCCAAATAGCCAATCATTTCTAAACTGTAAAAACAGCATTCTAATACATATGTGTGCGTTTTTATTGGGAGAAGGCCTAGATTTCTTTACACTGTCTAAGAAATTGTTCTTTTCTCCTTCTCCCCAAGAAAGGTTGTAGAGCCTCACTTCCAGACGATCTGGCAGAAATATCAGACATAGAGCAGTAACATTTAGTAGGGACAGAGTGAAGAAAAACCTGAACTTTACATATGGTATCCCCATCAGTACACTGAAATTTTCAATTTGCATACACAAGAACAGATCTGTAGGTTTCTGAGGAAAGCAAAGTGAAGTCTCTACGTGCAGGGTACAAACAACCAGCTTTATCTGGGTAATATTTATCTAGCTATATCTATCTAACTTTCTCCCATTAAAAAAAAAAAGAAGGCAATAGGCATTATGTTTAAAAAAGGTGGCTGTGCATATTCCCTAAAACAAATAGAGAAAACCTTTTACTTCCTGCAGAGATAAACATTACAAGTAAATTGAATTCTCTGTGGTGCAAAAACTCCAATGCCCTGAAAAGGCACACTGTACTCTGGTCTACACAGTGGGCCAGGGTTCTCATAAGGAAAGATGTTCCTAGATTTTGACCAAGGTTTTCCCAGAGGAGACAGCAGGACTGCACACAGTTCACTCCCCTGAGGCCAGTGAACACAAAGTCGCAGGGAAGAATTGGTGGACTTTGCAAACACTTTCTCAAAGAAATGAGTCTCCTCAGAAACACTGAACAGGTTATGAGAGAACTCTCACCCCATCAGAACTATCCAATGGACCCAACCAGATCTTGGCCAAAAGTAATCAACCAAGCAACCTCCCCTGGCCCAACTGCCTCAAACCAACCGAACCAAAGAACAACAAAAACAAACAAACACCAAACCCCCCCAACACCCCCAATTTTACAATTATTCCCAACTGAGGCTTCCTGCTTCACTTGCTTCCAGAATTCCAGACTCTATTGGCTTTCCATCCATCTCACCAAGACTGCTCCTTCTTGGTGTCCTCTGCTCATTCTTTGCCTAACCAGGTATGACTACCTGGTTCCTTCACTTTGACACTTGGTACTAACGCCCTCCCCCTTTGCAGACCTTTCCCCTCTCCTCCTTACTCTCTCAAACTGAACTCTTGTCTCCTGACCCTCTTCCACTTTATTATCTGCTATCACTTGCTCTCCATCCTTCCTCCACTTAATAATGGATGGCTCGGTTCTCCCCCACCCCGTCCCCTCTCCTCCCCCCGAACCCATTTTCACTTTGGAGAAGTGACTTGGCCTAAGTTACCTAAATCAAACGGTCACTAGTAGAGGCTGAAGTCCCGATCCCCCTAACCTACCTTTTCGCTGTCCAGCTCTACCTTCTTACCTTTGCACCCCCCAACCCTCATCCAGTAATGCGTACGACAAATAACTCGGTTCGATGATCACTCAACTTCTCCAGAGGACAAGGATATGACAGTTCCCGCCCAGAAATCTTTTAAGAGAGGTGCATGGATACAAAGTAAACCGCGAAAAAAAATTAACCAGAGATGAAAGCAGAGGTTAGTGTTTCCAAACGTATCTGCACAGGAACAATAACGGAGTCTTGCTCGCGGGTAAACTCCGAGCGCCTAAGCAGCATAGTAGGTGCTCAGCACCCACCAGGAGGCACCGGCAGGGGAATGAATGAACGAACCGCGCCGTGCACGGTGCCTGGCAAGGAGCGGCAGGTCGAGGAGGACGCGGCTGCACGGGAACTAGCGGAGCGGCGCTCAGAGGGGCCCCGGCTGGGGAAGCAGAGGCGCAGCCCTTCCACGAACGCGGGAGAACGCGCGAGAAGGCAGCCCTGGGGTCCTCCCCCGGCCCCGCACACCAGCGCGCCCCGAACCTTAGTGTCCACGTCGGCCAGGCAGTCCCTGCGGAACTGGTCGAAGAGCCCCTGGCTCTTGAGGTGGTTCACGATCATGGCCACGAGTTGCGGGTCCCCCGCGCCGGCCCCTGCGCCGCCCGTCCCGCCCGCGCCGGGGCCAGACCCAGGGCCGGGCGGCGGCGGCGGGGGCTGAGGCTGAGGCGGGGGAGGCGGCGGCGCGGGAGGCGGAGGCTGCGGCTGCGGGTTGGTGGCCATGGCGGCCTGGGCCGGCGAGGGCGCGAGCCCGGGCGAGCGGGCGCTCCTGGGAGGCGGCGGCTGCACCAGTCCCGCCACCTGAAGGAGGCAACTGGATGTTGTCACGGAACCAGCGGATCCCGAGCAACCCCGGAAGTGAAAGGGAACCAGGGGAAAAAGAGGAAAAGGCGGTGACAAAAGCAGTGAGGGACCAACGACGGGATCCGCCGGGGGCCAGTTCCGGTCGCCCTCCGCGCACGCGCGCTCGGGGCGCTCGGCTGCGTCCGCGGGGGCGGCGGGAGCGCGCAGCGGAGCAGACCGGGCGGGCGCGGGGCTGGAACCCACTGTGGGTCAGCGTTGGACCCGCGCGACTCCCAGGGGCCGAGGGCCCACTGGGATCCTGTTCGGAACGGGCCTGCGCAGGGATGCGAGACGTTGACCCGGTGCTGTCGTTGGCGTTTAGGCCTGACGCTCTGGCTCCTATTTCACGAATCAGACAAGATCCACCGCTTATTCTAAACAATAACCAAACCTTCGTTCTCATGATCCAGCCCAGTTTTCCTGCAAGGAGGTAGCTCCAGGGTCCTCCTTGTCCCCACCCCATCCCTTTTTCCTCGGGCCCACCCCTATGCCTGCCGGCTAGGACCGGTCCCTCCAGCGCCGTTTTCCTGCTCATGAAGACGAATCCACGGGCTGTTAATTTTAAGGGTTTTGCTTTTGATTCTTATAATCATAGCAGGTTACGCTTGCATAGCATGCACTGTGTGCCAGGCTTGGCGTCAAGAGCGTCTATTGCATTAACTTGTTCAGTCTTTGCAACAACACTACTCTGGGTCCTACCACATCCCTCAATTCTCAAAGCGGGAAACAGGCCCAGAGCGATGAGCTAAATTGCTGAAAGTTAAAGAGAAAGCAAATCGTCTGATTTTGGACTGTTGTCTGTAAAATATTAGTACACGAACAAAGCAAAATAAATTACCGATTTGCATAACTATTCAGTACAATGTAAAAGTTATTGGAAAATGTAGCTCGATGAAAGAAATGGCTATCATTGCTTTTTAAAATTCCTACGTCTGCGGATGAATATGTCATTGCTATAGAACCCTGGGTTGCACATCGGTTTGTTCCTATTTCTAGTTTGTATAGCTGTACGCTCTCAGAAGCCCTGTTCATACTAAACAAGTACTGTACCTGGGGACAGCGTTTTATTGTTGCGACGCCACTTGATTCGTCATCTCAGAAAATAAGATTTGATGATCTGTGAGGCGACTATTCCATTAGGCCCTCCGATTTTATTGAAAGTAAAGAATCGAACACCACTCAACTTGCCGAAGGATTTGTTTACCTAGTTGTTATTCCTTTGGGGATCTTTTTTTCCCCCCCCAGTTTCTAGGAAATATACCAAATAGGTTTTACCAAGACATCAAATGACTTTGAAGTAGACCTATTTTCCCCTCAATTAGATGTACCATGTTTAACCCGATATACTCAAATTTGGGGGAAAAAATCTAACCATTTTTCATTCTCATGAAGTTTTGGATCAAATGCTTTTTATTGTTGTTGGGTGGTTCAATTTTGTTTTTGCCAAAACTTTGCAGCTTATGATGCGGCTCATTCAAGGTGAAACTGTCAAGTATGAGAAATGTTTATCATAGAACCTAATTCACAGAGCCCGTTTTCATCCTCAAACTAGCCAAATTGGATTTACTTTCCCTCAGAAGCAGTTTGACTTAATTGCTTCAATTCCAATAAAGCGTCATGCATTTTGAGGAATATAATGAAGACTGCAGAGAGACAGTCATGAAATGAATCTTAAAAGATTTATTATTGTACTAAAAGCAATCAAGATGAAAATGGTGTAAGGTATAATTATTTTATCCATTTTCAAAATTAGTTATGAAAACGATGAAAATATGACATGTTGCTCCCTTTACCTAATTACCAACGATGCAATCTATATTGCTAAATATATGTTGTAATAAGTATGTAGTGTAGTAAAAGATATGGTATTTTTTCCATGTATATAGACATACCAGATTTATTTGGACTTGGGGTATAACTAAGTAAGAATTATCCATAAAAATTCAGTAAAATTCCTCAGATTTAATTAATCATAATGATCAAACTTAAAAAATGAAAAATAAGGTATTTGCTCCTAAAAATGTATTGGTTCAGTGACTAGAAAAATAATTTTATGTTCATGAACAGCATATAGAAGAATCTTAAGTATTTTCTAAATGTAATGTGAGAATTGATTATAACAAATAAATCCCAATCGATTTTATAAAATGTATGTTAACAGCATTATGGAAGAACACATACTGAACACATAAAGAAATAATGTAATATTTTTGTCTATGAGTTCAAGGTACACACATACTGGATATAGTACAGTTTGAACAATTTTGTAGCCTTAGAAAACATTCTAGTTACCTTGAGGGAAACTGGGCAACAGATGCCTCATCTTGTCCCCAGCCCAGCCGGCTGTGGGCAGCCCCCACCCCTGCCCGGTCCAAACCCTGCTTCCTGGGGATAATCCAGTGACAGTCACACGGAGGTTGACAATGCAGTCATCTCCTAACCCCAGGGAGCCCACCTGCTTATTTGGCTGTTGTTTCCTTTCCCTCGCTTCCCCAGGGCATCCTCACCCCACATCGTGCCCTAGGCCCACCCTTTGGTCATCAAAGGCTGATGAGTATCATTTCCTAAATGACTTCATCAACCCAAAGCCCAGATGAAACTCTGGAAGTTCGCTTTTTCCATAACAGAACACATGCTTAGGAGGGGTTCCGACCACTCACAGTTTCTGTCAGAGGAGGGTGGAGAGAAGATGCGTTGTTTGCCTTTGCAAAGCAAACTCCGTGGTCTCAGCCATTTCACTATTTCTATTGCAGGATAAAATAGCTGAAGAAGTTGCAGACGGTGGTTGGGCAGAGCATTGTACATTTATAAATGGAGGAAAGGGGATTGCTTCTCCCCCTGAAATAACTTGAAAACATTGTCACTCTCCTGGGGTCAGGATATGGAGAAGAGGGTGGCATCAGAAATGGGAGGGTAGGGAGGAGAGTGGGTCTTTCTGTGACATTGGGCAGAGACTGGAAGCATCCCCATCCCCTGCCAGTCGGAATGCCCAAGAGTCAGGGTGCTTTGAAGACAGTAGCTGTGTGAGCATGTGTTACCTGGAGAGGCTGCACAGTTGAAGGGGTGGATGAGTGCTGGCTGGAGGGAGATGGAAGGAAGGTGGGTTTAGGACAAGGGAGCGGTGTGACAACAGAGAACTAGGGTTGGGTTTCCTAAGCCCCTGGGACATTGGAGCAGGAACTCCAGAGGAGGAGATGAATCCTGATGTGGGGTGGGGGAGGGAAGCTTTCCGGTGAAGTAGGGCTTATCAGTCACCTTAGTGGTTCTTACTTTACGGGAAAGAGTCCTGTGTGGGTCATCTGGTGGTCGTGAGCAAGGCAGCCTCCCCGAAAAGAAGTCACTCACACGGTTGTCTTTCCACAATGCCAGGTTTCTTAGGGGTGACTCTTCAATAAATCCATTAGAGTCACAGGCAGCTTGCACACAGAGCGGGGAGCTTACAGACAGACGCCTGCAGAGCCAGTGTCTGGCCAGAGGTCCCAGTCGCACAGCCATGCCCATTGATTCAGTTTTTAGCCTGTGGCTGCTTTTGCTTCAAGGCCAGAGTTGAGATGGACTGTGTGGCTTGCAGAGCTGAAAGTGTTTACTGTGTGACCCCTCACGGAAAACGGCCAATCCTGGAGTAAAAGGAGCAGCAAAGGTGTGGCAGTGAGACTGTGGAGTTGGGAACATAGACGTTTAGTAGGCCACGAGCTGCCTGTCCGAACAGTGGAGATAAGGCCTGGTTTAGAGTTGTAAGGAATAAGCCAGCTCATATAAATGACAATGGTTTTGTCACATGCTGTGCCTGTGAAAAGAATTATTAAGAATGGATGGAGTTTGGACTAAGAGAGAGAGACCAACCTGTTGAAAGAGCAGATTAAAGGAAAAAGTCAAGGTCAGAGTTTGCTTTTGCTATGGTCTCTATCCTGCCATGAATGAGAATAGAATCAAGGAAGAAAACCAGGTCTCTAGTATGGTACTGGGTGCACACGAGGTGTTTAATAAATGCTCTTTGAGGAGCTCAGTAAATGCTCATAAGCTTACTTCATTTCTGTGATGCAGCCCTGGCTGGTGTAGCTCAGTGGATTGAGTGTGGGCTGCAAACTAAAGGGTTGTGGGTTCAATTCCCAGTCAGGGTACATGCCTAGATTGCAAGCCAGGTCCTCGGTGGGGACTGTGTGAGAGGCAACCACACATGTTTCTCTCCATCCCTTCCCCTCTCTCTAGAAATACACTTAAAAATTTCTGAAAAAGAGACAGTCTGTGAAAAGAGATAGTCTGTGATGCAGCTCATATTAAACTGTCCATTAAACTCAGATTTGCTAACCTGTTGCTCCTGTGCAGATCTGTCCAGGAAAGGCAGGTCTGTGGGCATGGGCCCCGGTCTCAGGGAGCCAACGCGCTACTTGTAAAGACAAAATATGCTTGTTAGGCACACATGGAGTCTATAACATACAATAAGAGTAATTGGGTAATGGGCAAATGAGGGCAAAGTGGAAGAAAAGCAATGTGTACAAATGTGGAAAGGTGCTGAGATGGGCCGAGTTAATCAAGGAAGCCCTCTGCAGGAAGATTGGCCTTGAACTTAGTTTTGAAAGAGATGATGGATGCTGGACGGGCAGGGGGAAAGGAAGGCGTGAGCAAGTTGTTAAGTAGCTTAATATTCAAGGTCAGTCATAGAAAAGATATATGCATACAATTATAGGCACATTCACTCCTGAAGGGGGCATTTTTCTTAATTTTGATTTACATGAAACAGTAGATAGCTTTTGACTAACGACTGTCAGAGAAGCTAATTTAAATTTAAGTCTAAAGCAAAGGCAGATTTATTTTCATTTCTTAGACTACATGTGTGATGTGGAAAAGGGGAAGGGTGGATGAAGACTCTTGCTTTTCTGATAGTGGCGAGGCGGAGCTTGGACTGGGTTTGCATTTCAGCTTTGCTCTTTTCCAGCTGAATGGCTGTGGGTGAAACGTTCGCTCAACCTGTCTGTGCCTTATTTTCTTATTTGTGAGATGCAAAGAATAAGAGACACACCATAGGGGTTTTGGGGTGGGTTGAGATGATTTATTTATTCCACGGATATGTTTTAGGCTCCTCATATGCACCCAAAACACGCGAGAGAGAGAATGGGTGAGAAAAGCAAGCACACCCTTGCCCTACCAGTGCCTTCGTTTTAGCGCAGTTGGCTGGTCGACCAACAAAGCATGAGCATAATAGGAGGTAGAGATAAGTGCTCTGCCGAAAGGTATGTGGGGTGATACAAGGAAGGGCGACTGGAGAGCAACTCGCCTGTCAGGGGAGGCTGTTCTCCGATCTGAATGTGCCGGTGAAGCCAGCCCTGGGAAATGCAGGGGGGCAGCCCCAGGCAGGGAGAAGAGCTGAGGTCCAGGGGCAGAAATCAGCTTGGTGTGTTTGAGGAGCAGACATCAGACCATTGAAGATGAAGAACACGGGCAAGGGGTAGAGTACTGGCAGGTGGAATCGGATCATGGAGGGCTTAGACAACAGGGACAGGGGATGGGTTTTGTCTCCAGTGCAACGAAAAGCCCCCGGAGCATTTTAAACTGGTGGATGACACGATTTCATTGTGGAAATCCAGTGCTCACCACTGGTGCCAGCACAGGAGAAACACTCAGTGTATGCTCACTCTGTTACCATTTCATTTCACCCTCACACCGGCCCTGTGTGGTGGCTGCTGTGGAAAAAAATCATTCCAAACCTGGCCTGGGGCAGAACTGGGGGGCTGATGTGATTTTCCGCCCACTGGGGGAGGGCTGTAACAGTCCTGATAAAGCGCTGGGGGAGTATTTTTCTGATGGACTTTAATGCCATTGAGAGGCCTTCTGGGAAGTTGAATGGAGTCCGATGACTGTTTGTTAGATGTGCCCAGTAACCTTTAACCAGATACCAAAGGTTCAACAAATGCTCTTTTAAGCCTGATGTTATCTGAATAACCTTTAAATCAGGCATTCTGCTTTTCAAACCCTAGCTGAGTAGTGTTTAGTAAGTCACATTTATTTTTCTCTCTAAAGAACATCTTCAGACTAGTTTATTTATTTATTTATTTTGCCAGCAAGCTTGAATTAAAATATGGGTACATGTTCACAGCCAGTTTATCTCAGCAACTGCTTCGACAGTATTGTTAATACTGCCATTCCACAGACAAGGAAACTGAGGCTCAGAAATGTTAAGTAACTTGATCAGTTCCACAGGTCTCCACCCAAAGCCTATGCATTTAAGCTCTCCACTGCCCTTCCCCCCAGGGACACCAAACTCAACTCAACCCGGTGCTCTAAGAAGCCCAGGAAATCTGAACCAGAGGGAAGGCCCAGGGCCCAGCTATCACATTCCTCTTCCTTTTATTGCCATTCCATTATTATTTGTTTTATTTTATACTGATGTTTAAAGACTGTCATTCTGTGATTCATTGTGACCCACCCTCAAATATACAGGAGGGCAAAAGTAGGTTCACAGTTGTTCGGATGGTGAAAAGCAAGCAGGTTATGATTATTACAATAACTTTCTTAACTCAGAAGAACATCACTCATAACTATAAACTTGCTTTTGCCCACCCCTGTATGGGGGGGCTCATCACTCTGCTTTTTGAGTGTTAGGAGAGTTCTAATTTGTTCTTGCACTAATTGAACCCAGTCTTCACTAGGATGGAGCTTCTCTCCAGTGTGTGGACAGCCCTGGAATGAATTCTTCTGGTCTAGGATGTCACTTACCCGCAGAACCTCCACCCGTTCAAGCCCAGAGCTGTAATTCTAGAGCGTATGCGACTCACGCCAGTCACACCACTGGACGGTGTGGGCCTGCGGAGCTGAAGTGAGTTAACCTTGTGAGAAAGAAACCTGAATGAGATCCTTGAGGGGTGCTAAAACACTCTGGATTATTTTGGGCTGGAGAATAGCGGGGGGCGTTCCCCACTTCTAACTAATAACAAGCATTATTTCCTTAGCACAAAATGGACTCCAGCAGTATACTGGAGTCAGTTCACATGGGCTCAGGTTAAATTGTCAGGAAATTTGTGAAGCAGTTGATGCCAAGCTGGTAGCTTGAAATTGGCCACAGTGGGAGCATTTACACCACAGAAATGGGCAAGAGCCACAAACTGGGATTTTCTTTCCCCCAGAGAGGCAGTTTTAAATGCTGAGCAGCACACCCTGCGAGTGCCCCTCCGGTTCACCCTCTTTCTGGCTGGTTACAGAGCAAGTTGAGGGTATGGAGAGACAGTGGGGCCGCTGCCAGGGCAGGTTTTTGGCTGTCTGCATTGAGTTCCTGTCTGCACTGTCCCTTCACATACCCTGCCAAGGGTTCTGTCGTCAAACAGAGGCCTCATTCCTAGCGGCAAATGAGAGCTGCTGTAACTTCCCCGTAAAGTGGAACCCCAGCTCCAGCAGTACTTGCTTTGTGACTGAGGCTGGTGAGTTATTCATGACTCTAGGCCTGATTCCTCTTCCCTGCAAGGAGGACAACAGTGCCAGCCTCAGTGTGTGTGTGTGTGTGTGTGTGTGTGTGTGTGTGGTAGTGGTGGGGGTGGGGGTGCCTATGATAGGCTTTACTGAGGACTCGGTGTATTGGAAACTCTCAACAAACAATAGCTCTAACTGAAGTTATAGTATTTACTCAGTATTCACAGACACCCAGAGAACTTCTGCCCTGAGTCCCTTGTAAGGTGCTGGCTGGTTTCGCGGGGCCTCACCTCTCTGATGGCAGAAGCCCCGGAACCAGCCTGGCTTGCACCACCTCTGCCACAAGGTGGCGTGCTCTCCCTGTACCTGAGCTCCAAGTGGCCGGGAGCCCAGGCACAGGTGTGATGGATTCCCTTGTATCCCCAGCCACACACTTTCTCCCTTCCACTCAGCACCTGCCTCCCAGGGATGCCTTGAATGCACTAAACTTGACAATATTTTCAGTTAGAAAGAAGTGGGAGGAAAAACCCTTTCTTGAACTAATGCTGATTTGGCCTAGCTGGCTTTTCATGAACAAGCAAGCATCTCTGTGCAAAATCCCCCTTTTATTCATTGCAGGAACTTTTTTAAGAGGTAGGAAGCTAAAGTCTTTGCAGGGCAGGGGATGTCTTTCTGTTCTCTTTCTTGGTTTCTTTTTCTTCATTCTCCAGAATCCTCAAGGCAACATAAAATAAAGTTAATGTGAGGTCAGCAAACAGAGCTAGATTTGACGTGATTCTGCTACTTACCTGCTGAATGACCTTGGGCTACTCACTTGAATTTCTAACCCTCAGCTTCCTGATGCATAAAATGAGGGCCTACCTACCTATCTACCTATCTATCATGTATCTATCAACTTGGGTTCATGCTCTGCTTCACAGCCTGGCTGCACACTAGATTCACCCTAATCCTGACCCTCACCCCACTTTGCCAAACCCTTCTGGCTCTGACATTTGAGCATTCTTCCCTCTCCATCGTCTTTTCCCTGTTTTCTCTGCCTCCCCCGGAGAGAGGGCATTGCAACCTATATTTCAGATTCAGAACAGTAGCCCTGACGTGCTCTGGGTCTGTGCTCACTGGGTCCTCTCCGCCCTCCCCAGCAGACTTCCTTCCACCTGTGGCCTCTGAGGGGCACGTGAAACCCACAGGAAAGCAGAGCAAACTGAAAGCAAGAAAGGGCTCTGCAGAGGGTGCGTCGCTGCACCTCACTTGGGATCAGCTGAGGCGCTCTCCGCTGCCTGAGCAGAATACCTAATGTGCTCCTGTTTGCAAAAGCAGATCTGCAGAATTGGCAGCCAATACCTTTGTTAGTCTTGCAGACTGTTGATTCTGTCCTGCTCCTTTTTAACCGTCAGACGTCACCTAGTTTTATTTACTTCTTGGCATAAAATCATTTCCTATGTTCCCTTTTGCAATCACTCCTAATGGCATAATGCACATCAGTTTTTCTTGTTCTGGATAATTCATCGGTAAGTATCTATTGTCTAAAGGCACACGCATTTGTGTCCGCATTTGATGAACTGTGGCATGTCGTGGTGGGCAGGCCTTGGGTGCTGGGGAAGACAGGCCTGCATTTGAACCTGGCTTAACTACCTGTGATCTGTGCACTGGTGTTCCTAATTTAAATAAGCTTTGATGTCACTTTCTTTGATTACTCAAAAAGAATTACGCTTCTCTAATAGAGTTTTAGTAGGGATTTAAGAGGTACCACACACACACACACACACACACATACACACACACACACACAGAGGCCCGAGTATGTTGAGTATCTGATGTTAAATGAAATTAGTTTCTTTATCATTTTTCACAGGTTCAACAAATCTTTGTACTAGATGCCACAGACAAGGCAAAGGTGAATGACAGAGGTGGGCTGGGATGGTGCACAGGTTTTATTTCACGTGCCAGCTCTCATGGAGGGTGCAGCTGCAGGGAGAACTGTGTGGAGAAGGAGTCCAGGGGTCAGCAGGGAAGAGACACTGTCCCCCATTTGCCATCCCTGAGACAAGCCCTGCTTTGGAGAAGTGAAAGCCAATGGAGTGTCAAAGTCCTGGAGAAGACAGGGAGAGCCGTTGAGCACAAGGACAGTCAGCGGTGGGCACCTTTCCATGTGCCCACACGTGTAAAAACCGAAGAGGAGACCCTCGTTACTCTCATTTTGTGAAAGAGGAAATGGAGGCTCAGAGAGGCTCAGCGAGCTTCTCAGTGTCTTACAAAAGGAGGAAGTGGCAGAAGGGAATTTCGAGCCCAGCTTTGTCTGAGGTTTTTTGTTTGCAATTACTGATTGTTTAAACTGAGGCGTACGCATGGAATCCTTAAAGAAAAACAACTGAGGTATAATTACTTTAAGGTTTGTCAAAGTGCACTAATATTTTTAAAGGTAATAATTATTTATTTCCTTTTTATTTAGAGAGAGAGAAAGGAAGGGAGGGAGAAAGAGAGGAAGAGAAATACAAACATTGATTGCTTGCCTGTTGCACATACCTCAGCTGGAGATGGAACCTGCAACCCAGGCACGTGCCCTGACTGGGAATAGAACCTTCAACCCTTCGCTTTGCAGAATGATGCTCAACTGACTCAGCCACACCGGACAGAGGAAAGCACACTAATCTTAAGTGTTCAGCTTGAACTTTTAATTACACCTGGGTAATTTAAATACACCTGTATAATCATCGATTGGATGAAGATATGGAATTTTCTCACTTTTCTAGAAGGTTTCCTTGGGCGCTTTCTGAGACATTAAACTTTCCACCAAGAGACAACTACTATTTTGATATTTATCATCACTGATTAACTTTGTTCTTCAGCTTCATGGGAATGGCATTATACAGTAATTTCACTTTTGTGTCTTGCTTCTTTGTTCAACATAATGTCTGTAAAATTCATCTGTGTTGTTGTACTAGTAGTTTGTCCTTTTTAAAAGCCATTGTATGAATACACTACAATTTACTTTCCTACTGTCCTTTGTCCAGACTTCTGGATCGTTTGACATGTTTGTCTACTATGACAAGGCTGCCACCAACATTCCTGTGATGTTTTTGGTGAACATTTTTGGTGAACATGTGGACATATCCCCTTGTTCTCTTGAGCACGTACATGCACAGTAGTGGGATTACTAGGCCAAAGGTAAGGTGCATATTTAACTTCAGTAGATTAAAGGCCTTTGCTTTTCCAGGGAAAGCCCCACAGGGTCAGGGGCTCGGACCTTCTCCATGTCTGGTGCACCCAGAACCCCCGGCAATCCCCGGCTCAGAGTCAGTACTAACGAGTCCCCTTTTAGTAGGTGTGGATAGCTGCATCTTGTGCACCTGGGTTCTCGGCTTTGGGTTGGGGCTGCCATGTTTCAGTGAGCGGTGAGGACAAAACTCCATCCCCTGTGTCCAGTGTCCTTGTCCAAACGAGCATTTTTTATAATGCCTCTTTAAATGTCTTGAAGCTCACAGATAACACAACCTGTCTACACGCGTATTTTCTTTTTTATCAATATGGCATCCTAAGTATTTTACAAAGGGAAAATGAAAAGAAATGAATGTATCGTAAGGTAATGAGTTTCCAAATGCGTGGGGACTGCTACGCTGGAAGACCCAGTGAGATACACAGAGACACACGGATATTTGTAGCCATACATCCGATCAGTCCAGACAGAGGCAGAGTGCAGAGAGGTGCGACGGTCTGCTAACGCCTCTCATGAGTTGCACTGTTGCTGGTGATCTGATTTTCCAAAAACTAACCAACTCTTGGTAGCGTTTCTCATAAAAATACAATTTTCCTTCAACTGACTCTGGAAAATTCATTGTATATTAAAACCATATAATAATGATTTCTTCCTATTTTAAAAATACTTTATTTATTTATTTTTAGAAAGAGGGAAGGAAAGGGAGAAAGAGAGGGAGAGAAACATTAATGTGTGAGAGATGCATCGATTGGTTGCCTCTTGCACGCTCCCAGCTGGGGACCTGGCAACTCAGCTATATGCCCTGACTGGGAATAGAACTGGCAAGCTTTCGGTTTGCAGGCCGGCACTCGATCCACTGAGCCACACCAGCCAGGGTTGACTTCTTTGTACGTGTAAAATGGAGTTGGGGTCTAGCTTCATACAGGTTTTTCAACCACAGGAATGTTTGTGGAATATATGTGGTGTGAGCATATCCCTGCTTGGACAAGATTGTCCCAATTATCACAAAGGGCTTCCACCGTTCTTGGACCTTGACCATGAAAAGCCAGTGAGTGTTTTTTAGTCACAGTGCCAATTATCCCTACAAATTTCTAAAATATCCTTGGGGGTGGTTCCCCCTGAGGACTGTGGTTCTAACTCAATTCCCTCATTTGACAGGGGAGGGGTCATTCCCCTGGGAGAGGAAGCACTTCTCCTGGATTTCACAGCCATGTCGAGTTTAAACATGGACCACAGTCTCCTGACTCCTTGTTCTGAATCAGGATTCTGTCCACCATAATAGCAGTTGGAGTTGGGGCCTGGGGTCAAGCAGGATCAGGTTTAAATCCTGGCTCTGACTTTAAGCAAATCACTTCATTTTTCTGAACCTCTGTTTTACGATTTCCAAAACTGAGATTAAAAATAGCATTTATTATAAAGACTTGTGAGAATTAAACAAGATTTTGATGATAAATTCCTGGCACATAGTGACATTTCAACACATGGTAGCTATTCTCACATCCCTTTAAAGCTCATTATTTAAGTGCCTACACAATTTGGTGTGCCATATTGCTGGAGAATTTCTCCATTTGAACTTATCTCTGCAGAAAAACACTTATTTATCTTTATCCTTCTAACTCTTCACACGGTCCCTTTCCAAGGCAAAGTATTGTTCCACCAGAGCTGTTCTAAGCCATATTCAAAAGCCACATGACTTTAGAGCTGAGTAGCTCAGAGCGTCCTCACACTGAAAATAAAAACAAAAATAAACCTCGGGACTCCGGTGTCGTCGGGAAAGGGGGAAGACAAATGATGGCACGTTTGAGCACTTACTTCGTACACGATGCGTTGTCAGTGGTCTCTTTTTGCATTCTCTCAGCTCCCTGAGAGGTGGGTATTACTTGTTATTACGTCCATTTTACAGAGAACGCGGGGACTCCGAGCTGCGGTGGCCCTTTCTCGAGGCACATACAGCCACGATGGAAATCAGGTCCGACAGGCATGCTCTTGACTTGGGTTCTTCAGAAGCAGACCCTGAGATCAGGAGCTGAGTGCAGGTATTTTATATGGGAGGAGTATTGGTTATCAATTTATTGCCTCTCTGCTCTGGTGCACCCTTCATTCTATGCTCTGTGATAAAGGAATCCCTTATCAAAGCATCTGTGTTTCTCCTGGGATGTGAGCACAACGTTACGGTTTCCAGTAGAGGGCGCTGGAGGGATACTGCGGGAGGAGGAAGGTCTCTTGCTGTTTCTGGGCCAGATGGGGCCCAGCTGTGGGTGCGAGGACATTTAATGGAGCCTGTCTCAGCCACGGGTCAAAATGGGTCCTTAGGCAACTTGGTGGCCTTGGCGTAGTGATAACGCCCCCCCTTGACATGGAAACCAGAGTATGCAGCACAGCCCATTCTCTCCGAAGGATTCCCACCCTGTTGGCCCCGGGACTCTACACCCCAAGACCAGAGGCTGAGCGTCCGCTGCCTCACATGCTCCCTGGAGGGTGGCCTCTTGCATTAGCGACACCCGCAGACCAGCCCCAGCCTGGCCAGGGCAGCAGACTTCTCTGCTGTTCAGTGGGCAGACCGACAACTTCTCCAGAGTTGTCTGGACCCCTCCCAAGTTTGTCCTTGCGTGGGCGCTAAGCCACAGAGTGCCCTCCAGAGCTTTCTTCTATCTTACAGTTATTCTTTATTGTAGTTAATCATTCGTTGCATTGAACTGTTTGTTTGTTTGTTTAAATTACTACGTGGTTTCTGTCTCTGGAATGGACCAGGGCTGTCATGGGAGGTGATACTAGGAAGAGCCAAGGGAGTGGAGAAGGGGGAAAAAAGCCAGTAAGGAATGGGTTAATGAGTGGTCAGCACTGTGAGCACCCTGGGCTCCATCGCACTGGTGTCCCTCTGAGAGTCTGGGCACCACACACTTCACTGTTGCCCCAGCAAGAGGCAAGAGAGCTGCATGTTTATCTACCAGTTCCCACCTCTCATTGACCAAGGGTTATTCCTGGGGACTTTGCCTTCTTGACACTTCTGTCCTGCCCGGTGTGCCTGAACTGTCCAGGGCACACTTTTGGAGCCAGTAAAAGCCCCCAGGTGGAGAGCAGCGGGTCCTTGCAGTTAAGATATCTGTGTGCCTGGGAACTCCTACTGAAACCGTGGGTGCACTTCATGGTGGGCTCCGGCGTGTTTGCTGCCGACGAGTCACAGGTGCTGAACGGCAGAAGAAAATCGACCAGCTGGACGCTGATGAATGGCTGAAGCCGAGGGTGGATTTTCTGGAAAACTCAGTGGCAGATCAAATGTTTTCCTAACTGATATAATTTAATTGGAGAGTCAGTGCTTACTAGGCATAATTGAATTTTTCTTTGACCTTGGCAGTCTCACTGGCTTGCTGTCCGCACCGGAAGATGCAGTTTTTTCCTCTTCTTTTCTTTGTTTCTTCTTTTTAAACTCATTTTAATTCAGCAAGCTAAACCTGACTTCCACGGAGAGCTGGCAGCCTTGCCATTTTCAGGAGGTGCCGAGGGCTGGGGTAGCCAACCAGAAAAATGCTGTGGAGTTCGTATTTTTCGTTTTGCCCTTTACAAGAACATTTTAGCTGAAGCAAAAGGTTTTTTTCCCCCGTCTCCCTGGGTGTTTTAATAGAAATCGTGGTGGCATTAAGCATTTTAATTCTGAGCACCAGCTTCTAAAGTTCAGTGACGGCCAGCTCTGTTCTGGCTGGGAACACAGTGCACATCAAGACCGGAGATTTTAATCAGCAGGAACGCCACGGTGAAGATATCTGCAGGATACACAGTTGTTGATTACAAGGGGATAGGGGCAGTGTTTGTTCGGGGGTAATGTGGGCTGAAGAAGGTCGTTTTCACACCAAAAATTTTAAGTCATTCACATCTTGCAATAACGTAACCAGCTTATCCTGTTTCTCAGCTGACGATGTGTTCGTTCCACAACTAAAATGTCCTGTGAGGACAGACAGAGAAAGCTTACTTTGTCCTGAACCGCACAGATCTCTGGGACATGGTGTTAAGTCGCAAGAGAAGCATGTAGAACAGCTAACAAGTGTTATGAAAAAGAAGGGGAAAAAAGATTATGTAGTGATATTTGCTGTATTTCCATAAAAATCCAGTAACACTGTCTGTGTAAGAAAGGCAGAAGTGGAAACGAGGGGTAATATTTTTTTCCGTCGACAACTTTTACATCGCACCGAGTTTAAACTCAGGTCCATGTATTTCCTGCTCAAATAAATAACAAATTGCCCAGTGAAAAATAACCAGTGGAGGGCAAGCCTCTGTTCTTCGATCACTGTAATAGCCTGTGAAGGCAACTTCAGATGGAAAATGCATTTCACCACATGAAAGCAGGTACACCTAGTGAATCTTTTGCAGATAGATGTCTAGGGTTAGTCTGTTTATTTAACCATAGTTTTTTTGTTTTGTTTGTTTTTTTAACATCTATGCTGCTATCTGCCATCCAGACAGCAGGGGGTAGTGTTTCTCTGTTTTTCTTCTCACCTTGCTCCACCTCCGTGACTGCGTAGACAAAAACCACTGAAAAATGCTCTAATTCAAATCTCTGCACAAGACTCGCCATGTTTTCTAGATTCACGTTGTTCCTCTCTTATCCCCCAAGTTTTGGGGCCACTCGAAGTGTCCAACAGGCTGTTTAATGATTACTCAGAGGGGCGACTGTCGGGTCTGCAGGTGTGAGGTCTCTCCCCCTCTGCTCTCTGCCCCTTCTCGTCAGGCCGCTTGCTCCTACGAATCACGTTCCGCAATCAAGTCATAGCAAAAACTCTTAAATTATGAAAATTTACAGATCTCTCTCTCTCTGTCTCTCTCTCACTTTGCAGAGGAGACTCAGGTTTGGGAGTCTGGGAAGGCAAAACAAATGATCAGGCAGACAAATCAAAAGAGCATGGATTTTGGACCCTATCATGGTGCCAAAGGGGGAAAAAAAAGCTAAAAAGGGGGACAGAATGACTTTGGTGTTATCCGTGTGCCTGGCTGGCCCTGGACCTGCGTTACCTCATTTCATCTCCACAATGCAGAGCCGTTCAGTGAAGGAGGAGGTGAGGGCTCATGGGGGTCAGCCACTCCCCCCCACTTTATGTTGCTGCAAAGTGATACAACTGGAATTGGAAGCCAAACTGCATCCAAGGTGGAACCTCTGACCATCCCCCTGCACCGTACTAAATAAACGGGAGGCACCCTTCCCTACAGCTCTCTTTCTCATCCCCTAGCCCCTGAGTCCCCGTGTCTGCTCTCTCACGCATGTGCACGGCCCTGTCTGTACTCTATACAGTGTCTGTGAAGAGCAGAACAAGAGAAAGGGAAGCCAGCTTAAGAACTCCCTCAAGTTCAGTGGAAGCTGGTCTTTGTTGCGCATGGCAAGTGATTTTTTTAGAGAAGGCAGCAATATTGAACGTGCCCAAGGTCAAAGATCCCTAGAGCTTTGAACTTGAGTAAGTGCCCAGGAAGGCACTGCACTGTGTACAGAATTCGTCTGTAGCACTCTGGGCGTGGGTGCACCGGTGCGTGTTTCTCTCGCCCGGCCTTCTGGCAATGCCGGCAGGTGGCTGTGATGGCGAAGATGCAGAAGTAAACAACTCGGAGCTTTGGATGGTCACTTTACCCAAAGTGAAGTTCTTGGGAGGGCTTGGGTGGCGTTCAGCTCTGTATTAAATGACAGCAACACCCGCTGACAGAGAGCCGTACCCTTTCAGTGCTGAGTAAGTAGGGCAAGGAGAAGGTCTCCCTCGTGCAAGCCTTTAGCGTGTTTTAACACAGTGTTGCTGACACTTCAACAACCAGGGTCAAGCAGCAGAGTCCCTGGGTCAAGCGGAATCCCTGGGTGGGCAATGGCATCCGGCTGGCATTTTCTTGGGGGGTTATATTTTCCTTCAGTTACAATTCTATTTGTGACAAATGATTATGGTTTTCTGTTAATGGTCCTGTTGAGGTGCTTGCATTTAAGTAAAAAAATCCACTCAAAGAAAAATAGTTGAGTAAATAATGGGACACATGGTACGTAGCTGTGGCAAAAGTGAGGCAACGCTGAAAATTAACGAACGTTGTAGTGAATCACTTCTAAACGGGTCTCAGGCAGTGCAAGACTTTCATTCCAGAATCATGGGAAATTAGAACTGTGAGGTTTCACAACAGGAAGAGACAAGCTAGTCCATCCTCCTCATTTTAGAGTGGACGAAATGGAGGCTTAGAGGGATGGGACTGGCCCAAGGTCACACAGTGTCCTCTTGGCTAATAATCTGTGTGTGTGCATGCATGTGTGTGTGCACGTGTGTGTGTACACATGTGTACTGTGGGGTGGGCTGAGCAAAATAATAGCCTAGGTATAGGCTGGATGTAGAGCTGCTTTAGGTAATTCGGGGAAAGAGAGAAAAGGAGGGAGACAGTTTTGGGACAAAATGAAAACTCATAGATAACAAAGGGAAAAACCCTTGAAATCTAAGTATGTTTTGCTTGCTGCAGCAGCTGGCTGGTCTCCGCCACTGCAGCAGTAGCTTCTTGCAGGGAATGTGGCGTTAAATACAATGGGTCAGTATTAAGCTTGAATACAATGTGATGACTGATTAGGAAATGAATGTAAGTCATGGACATGGACGGCGAGTCCTGATTGTGGTGATGCTTATCAGCGCCCTCACCCCACCCGAACAAACAAAGCTGGGAGCTGAGCTTGCAGGCTGACGGAACTGAACCCAGATGTCCTTGTCCTGGGGACAATTGAATTCTGGCTATGACAGTCATCGGCGAGGAAATCAGGAGTTACAAAACTGAACCATGCTCTGGGCACTTCAGACCCTGCTCTGGGGGTGGGGAGGAGAGAGTCATGGTCTCCTGTCTCCCTCTCATGGTGAGGCTGGCTCTGGTCAGCTCTGCATCTTGCTTTTTTATGGGCATGCTGAGATTATAAAGTGGGAGACAGCTCAGGACTAAAGACCGCTCCCGTTGTGGATGGGGCTGGGAGCCCAGCATGTGGTCCAGAGCAGGCGCTTAATGTATGTTTGTGGAATGAGTGACCAGAGGGTGAAAATCCATCAGTAGGCACAGAGCCGGCCCACTGCTCACCCACACCCTGATGGGGACAAGCCACTCACCCTTTTCAGTGTCACTGTTGCTTCACGCCCAATGTTTAGATAGGCAACCTCGTCCTACTAATGTGCTGTTGGGGTACAAGAGCTGAGTGGTGGGTGCCTTTTCACTCATTCACTCATGGAATCACTCATTCCTCCAACCAGCTGGTTTTATGAAGCCTTCTGTGGGGGAGAGAGGCTAGGTCCCTTCATGGGGAGGTTAAGATCTAGTGGTGAAGTCAGATAGCAACTGTGTAAAAAGTAGATAACCAAGATAACACTTTCAGACTACCTCGAGTGCTAGAGTGAAATGGTGATTAGATAAAAATAGTGATAATATTGGCAAAAACCAACATTTATTAAATACTTTCTATGTGCCACACTTGTAAACACTTACTTGTATGATGCATTTCATCCTCGCCACCATCCTAAAAGAGGTCTAATCACTGAATTTTATTTTATAAAGGGAAACTGTGATGCAGAGCTGGGCTGTAATGGACAGATGTGGGGTATTCTAGACAGCATGATGAAGAAAAGTTTCGTGGGAGGTGACATTTAATCAGGGGCCAGAGTGTACATTTACCTGTGCCTCTAAAATCCTCGATTCCCTTTCCACTCACCCTACTTCCGCCCTGCCCCTGTTCGGTGAAGCCTACCATGTTACTTACGGTCATTGTGACTACCTTCCAACCAGAATGGCCTCCTCGAAGCCTGAATGGTGTGGCAATGACCGGAGAGAGCAGACAGACTGCTGTGTGGGGCCCACTTACTAGTGGACCTTTCTAGTGTGTGACTGATTGGTGTCCTCTGAAGTTCAAGTTTACAAGGTCCGGAGCTGGGGAATTACAGAGTATGGAATAACAGCTTACCACTGTGGCCTCGCTTACCCCTGGGGAGGCTGGGGGTGTTTCTCCCCTTCCTATGAACATGAAAGCCCTGGCCATGAACTGGGGGAATGGGAGCAGAAAATAACCCGGTGGTGGGGGCAGTTATCACGATGATCTCACTTGCACTCATAGTGCAATAAAGCTCACTGTCTTTCACTGCCAAGATGCCATGTGGGTCTCCCAATGACCTTGGGGAACAGAGATTGTTATGCATGTCTGGAAGGTCAGAGAAATGAAGGCTGAGGTGCTTCAGAAGTTTAGTCAAAGTCTATAGCTGGTGGGTTTGAATGCTGGTGCTTTAGCTTTCTGATAAGCAACAAACGTGTTAACTCCCCTGACCACAGGTTGTAGGGATGATGTCTTTATTAATAAGCACCACCATTTACTGTAGTAAGTGCATACCCTGTGCTGGACTCGGAACCAAGAGCTTTATGCAGATGGACCCCATTTAATCCTGTTGCCTGGTATAGGGCCCAGTGTCCAACATGTGGCACGAACCCAATGTCAATTTATGTGACTCTACTTTTGGAGGAGGGAAAACTGAGGCCCAGAAAGGTTATGCAATGATGGGGCTGAAATGTAAATGCAGGCCATGTGCTTATGGGGTTTGTCTCTTGTCCGTGATGCATGCTGCCTGCCTCACAGCTGGGTCCCCAGTGTCCTGGAGTGTGTGGCAGCAGGGCACATTGAACTTCAGGCTTTCGCCACTTGTCTCTGGTGACACGCAGAGTTTCTTCAGTTTTTCCTTTGAATTACTGCTCAAGGCCATTTCAGCGCAGGTCTTCATTCCTGCAGAGGTGATTGGGGCTGTAGGTTTTCTCTGGATGCCTTTGTTTCCCCTTCACTCAGGAGAGGCGGAGAATCTGAGGTCCTGGAGGAGGAGGAGGGTTTTCCTTGTGTGCCTGCGGGGTGCATGGTTCCTGGAAGGGCTGGTAGCATTCTCTCCCTGTGAAAGGGTTTCCTGCTTTCTGTTTTTCAAGTACTCAAATATAAGTGGACCACCCTGGCATCCCCTCATCTCTGCTCCAGGCTGCAGCTCTGTGTTTTGTTTGTTTCTTTCCTGACAGAGTTGACCTGGGCAGGCCCTGTGCTCAGCATCACAGAGAAGGTGGACCGAGGGCTCTGGACTCTGTTTCCAGGTCTCTGGGATGTGGCAGAGAAAGCGCAGATGATTCCCTGTGGAAGCTTTCACCGAGGGGGTAGAATTTGAGCCAAGCTTTGAATTTAGATTTTGATAGATGGGGAGGAAGGCGAGCACATCTGATAAAGGCCTCTATGCAACATATATAAGAAACTCAAACAACTAGCAAAACAAAATGGCAAAACAAAACCCCAAATAACCTCATTTGAAGAAGTGGAAGGAGGAACTGAATAGAGGTTTCCCCAGGAAAAACGTATCAATGGGCAACACGTATATGGAAAGGTGCTCAACATCACTACTCATTAGAGAAATGCAAATCACAGTGAGAAATGGCTTCACACTTGTTACAATGGCCATTGTCAGAAAGAAGATAATAAATGTTGGCAAGGATGTGGAGAAATAGGAATCCTGACCACTGTTGGTGGGAATGGAAATCGGTACAGACCCTGTGCAAACAGCGTGGAGGTTTCTGAGGATTAAAAACCACAGAAGCTCCCTTCTGATTGTAATCTATCCAAAGGAAGTGAAATCCGTATCCTGAGGCGATATCTGCACCTCCATGTTCATTACAGCATTGTTTACCGTAGCCAAGATATGGAAACAGCCTGTTGAAGGACAAATGGACAGAGAGAATGTACTGCATCTACACAATGGACCATTACTCATCCTTGAACAAGAAGGAAATATGACCATGAGTGACAGTATGGATAACTCTGGAGGACCTTCTGCTAAGCACAATAAGCCAGACACAGAAAGACAAGTCCTGCCTGGTCCCACGGACTTGTGGAACCTAAAAGAGTCCAATTTAGAGGAGCAGAGAGTAGAGTGGGTTGCCAGGGCTGGGAGGTGGAAGAAGTAGGGAGATGTCCATCAAAAGACAGAAAGTTTTGGTTATGGAGAATGAATTAATTCCAGGGGACCTCTAATGTACAGTACAGTGACTATAGTTAATAATACTGTGTTGTATACAGGAAGTTTGCTAAGAGAGTGGATCTCAAATATGCCTAACACATACACAGAAACTGGTGACTATATGAGGTGATGCATATGTTAATTAACTTGATTGTGGTGATCACTTCACAATGTATACATATATCAAAATATCTCATTGTGTGTGTATACACACGCATCCAATTTTATGTGTTAATCTTGACTCAGTAAAGCTGGAAGGAATATAATCTACAATGCCACAGACTGGGAGCCTTAAACAACAGCATGGTTTTTGTGTGGTTCTGGAGGCTGGGCGTCCAGGACCAGGGTGCAGGCAGGTTTGGTCCCAGTTTGCATTTGCCTTTCTCCTTGATGTGCTCTCATCCTTGGTGTTTGTCTGTGCCTCAGAATTTCCTCTTTTTGTGAGGAAGAACACCCATCAGATTGGATTAAGACTCGCCCTAACAGCCTCATTTTACCTTAACCACCTCTTTAAAGGCCCTATCTTCAATTATAATATGTGACTGTATTTGGAGTCGCAGACTGTATTTGAAGTGGCAGAATGAAAATTGGAACCCAGAAGGTGTGGTGACTGCCATACTACTTATAATAATAAGAATATACCATTTCCTTTCCAAATGGGTCATACAATGGGATCAAGGTCAAGTGAATGACCTGTTTATCTCCTTACTTGCTGTGGACATCTGGAGAGACTGTATGTCACTCACCCTCAAACCCCCAGAATTTAGCTCAGCCCTTGCTCTATGAATATCTGAGTCAAGGTCTTCTTCTCACTGAACATTTTTCATCCTAGTCCTTGCCTAGGATGCTAACACAGGATCGTTAAACGATGCTAACCAGGACTGCCACCTGCAGAGGAGTCTTCCAGGTTTCGCTTTGAACCCAATGGCCCTTGAGGGCAACTCGTTGAAGTTTCATGAGTTTAGGCTTCTGCCAGGATGGAGCCTCCAGTTGAGCATCTGGAAAATGTCATTTTCCATTAGTACTTAAAATTCATGGAGCTCACTGACGATAGCTTTGAAATGAACCTTAGTGATAGCCTACAAGAGAGGAAACAGGGATCCAGAGACATGATGTTATTTTCTGGAGTTTACTCAGACAGTGAGGGTTAGATTCCAGACCGGAAATCAGAACTCCTGACACTGTTCAGTATACCTTTCAACTTACATTTAGCGGGAGAATCTGGAATATTATGGATTTTACAATATGAGCTTTGCTTGTATGTGATGTAACAGTTGGATTATAGCTACAAATCTGAACAAATATTTATATATTGATTTTTTAATTAAAGGAAACTGTAGCTTTAAAAGGCTATTTTAACAATGAACATGTTTGGGACCTCCATAAAGACATTTGTAGAATGCTCATGGACAAAAACTATGATAAAAATTACCTAAGGCATTCAGTGAGATCTCAGTGACAATTCTGCATACCTGCTGTTTTGTTTTGTGCACCACAAATCAGGTATGTGCACTAGAAAAGATGAAACACATTCGAGATACTCAGAATTGTATCTTTTTTTTTAAAGAATTTTATTTATTTACCTTTAGAGGGGAGGGGAAGGAGAGGGAATAAGGGTAGTGTATATTTGTGGAAATTGCTAAACATCCATGAAGCAAACTAGACAGCGCTTTGGACAAACTCAAATGATGCTACTAAAGGGAACTTTAGAGAAGTGGGTTTGAATCAAGATCCATTAAAATATTACTTTAACAAATGTGCCATTTGTGAAATTGGATTTTCAAACAAATGACTCCTCCATATTTTGAAATGAGTGGCTTATGGTTTTCCTGGGAAAGGAAGAACTTCCTGAATTTAGGGGAAATATATTTTCCTCATGACTATGTTAATAGTGGTCAAAGATAACAATGGTTATCAATTAATCAATGCCAGGCAAAAACTAGATGCGTGACCCAATCCAAACTGTTGCTCCTTCCTCAGAGCTGCCTCTGTCCTTTGCACATAATTCTGGTATGACAATAATCGTTCCCTTAAAGTATTTGTGGCCCTTGAACTCTGGTGGGTAGAAACCCTGCCTCTTTAATTTTTTTTTAAATAGTGGAGTCGAGTTATTTAATGTCACATTTGGAATGAGTGGTAGATCCAGCATTAGGGCACAGATCCAATGAACTCTGTGGAAATAAATGGAGATCAATTAAATGAGAAAAGCAAAGGCTATTTTTTTCTGAACTAGGTGTATAGCACAGGAGTCAGCCACCATCACTGGTGTCTGACAGTGATCAGAGGCAGGCCGGGGAGTGGGGGAGCTTTATAGTGAAAAGGCTTCAGGTGAGCCCTGATTGGAGGTTGTTAACACGAGGAAGCTGTCAAGGGACAGCCAGAAGTGGGGCATCCGAAGGGATAGGTTAGCAGTAGAGAGTTGACTAACTCTGGTGGGTCCTAATTTGGAAATGGGGACAAGAATTAGGAAAGCAACCAGTTATTAATCAAGTCCTGCTTGTTTTGGGCCAATTATTACCGGAGTCAATAGTTGGCTTCTTGGACCTGTTGTGAGATAGTGGTCTGACTTCCCACAAGTTTGACGTATCGGGAGCAGGTTGGGTCCCCGAACAGGTTGCTGTACATAATGGATTGGTTGCATGGGCCTGTTGCTCTAGACTGTGGGTCAGAATGCAAGTGGGTTCCTGAGGGTCATTTTTCTGTGTGGTGTGGCCAGTGCACATGTGTACACCCAGTCTGTCTGTTTGGTTCTCTTCTTTCTAAATCAGGGGGAGCAACCTTTCTGAAAGGGTCAGAGAGAAAACGTTCCTAAGCCATGAAGTCTCTGCTGTAATCACTCAGCTCTGACATTTTCACAAAAAGGCAGCCACGGACAGTATGTGAAAAAGAGGAGTTGGCTGTGTTCCAACAAAACTTTGTTTACAAAAAGCAGGCAGCAGGCTGGATACTGCCCTAGGGCTGCAGTGTGCCGACCCCTGTTGTACAGTGAAGAGTTTGCGCAAAAACCAACAAACACGCAAATGACAGCTGTCTGCTCACGACAGTGTCGTGACTCGTTCCCCTCAGGCCCGTGCTCACGTTATTGAAGCTATGATCACTGCGGGCTTGTTTCTGAGTGGTGGTGTGGTCAAGAAGCATAAGGAATCAAAAAAATTTGTAAATTTTCATTTTTTCCTTCCTTTCAAAGGACATTATATGGCACCCATTTAATAGCTAGGGTGATCCTTTTTATAATGTTGTTTTCCTTTTCTCCTATTCCCCCAAGGCCCATACTTCATTTTCAGAAAGAAACCCTCTGTCATGCGCAATGAAACAGCACAATGCACCGTCTTCCTTCCAATGTGTCACACGTCGGAGAAGAGGGGAGGAAAGCAACACTGTTAAATGGGTAAAGGTGGTCTGTCCTGAGCCCGGTCCCCTTATGTTTGCCACATAGCAGCCACAGTTCCAGGCACCACAGAGAGAAAATTGTCCAGAGTAAGCAGAGGCCATGTCTTTCTTGTATCACCTTACGAGTGAAGATCCCTCTTCCAGAAGTTTCCTGGTGGACTCATCCTCATGTCTCATTGATCCAACTCTATCACATGCTTGTGCCTAAGTCCACAATGGGCAATGGGCCACTGTGCCTGGCTTAGATCAAGCAGTAGTCACCTGTTGAGGTTGGGGGTGCCTCTTGCTTCCTCTGATGCACGTGGCATTACAGGGGGGTGTATGAGTGAGTGAAATTGAATTTCTGTAGGAAGGATTGGGGAGAGGAGATCAATATTGAGAAGCCAAACCGTGGCATCTTCAGCAAGAGGCAAAAGGGCAGCAAGAGAAATGGCCATAGAGGAAAGGAAGCAGGAGGGAATAGACGACCTATGAGGAATCCCTCTCTAGGTTTTTAGCACTCCTCAGAGTAGAAATCATTAGGGATTCCTTTCTGTGGAAGACCAAGTGCTTGAATTTGTTGATACAGAGTTGTCTCCCATCTTTCCTCAAACACATCACACATCGGACAGGAACAGGTAGCAACGACGTGGTCAAATTGGCAGTCTGCCCTTTTTCTCTCTCCAGCCCAGTGTTGATGCCTGCTTTCATTGTTTCCACAAGTCTAATGCATTGCACACCTTGCACACTTTACCACACACACTTTGGGCAGAGAGAACTCTGCCTGTAGAGATGGAAATACCTGGTATGAATCCTGGCTCTGTGGCATGCTAGTCCAAAACCTTTGGGCAAGTTAGTCAACAGCAAGGGGTTTTAGCTGCCCTGCCTGTAATGAGGGAAGAGGTCTGTCTTCGGGCTCACGTACTTGTGAAAACTAAATGATATAATTTTTCAGTGAGTATGGCACTAAAGAGATATTTTGTTTTTTCTTTGGTTGAACCAGACCTGTCTACTCATCGTTCCCTGAAGTCACTTATTTATTTTATGATTTTCTTTCTTCACATGTAACTCATGACACTTTTTCTTCACTCTTTCACCCTCTTCACTTACAACGCCTTTCCCTGTCCTCTGCACCTTGGACCTTATCTTCTGTCTGAAGTCTTATTTGACTCTACCTTGCTTGTGACACCCTCTGTCCATTTTAGACCCAGGGTACCATTTTCTGAAGGAGCCACTGGGGGTCTGTGGGATTGAGGGTGTCACTGGGGAAGGCTCATGGCATCGGGTAGCGCTCCAGAAGATTGTCCTTGTCCAGAAGATCAGTGGTTCTCAATGTCATCAGAGCAGTGGAACCAGGAGGCTGCCAGCTCTGGGACCAGGGCTGACATGAAAAATGGAAAAGGAGCCCAGGACAAAACAGAGAGACATTATACTGGCATGATTTAGCCAAAGTCCTGTTTTCTTCATATTTAATCCTTTTTTTCATAGATGAGTTACATATGTCATTTGGGCATCAGTTTCCTCATCTTCAAGTTGAAGTTCATACATACCTCTTCTTCCTTTCTATTTTCTATGGGGATATAAACTCCAAAGAGACTGGGGCCAAATTTTATTTTTAATTTACCAATTATATCCAGCTCATAGTATACTGCCTGGCCCTCAGTAGGCACAATACGTACTTGTTGAAAATAAAATGAGCATAAAATAAGAAAGCGTAGAAGTAAACATTTGTAAACTAAAGGTATGATGCAGATGTAATGTATTTTATCTCCACCTCCAAGAGCTCACCACAGATCTCTACACATTATAGTCATGCAGTTCATGCCAGTGGATAGGCCGAATGTCCCCTGTGGACTGTGAGGCATAGGGGAGGTTGAGGGTGTGAGGTTGTTTAATCAAACAAAGTGTGGAATCCTTCAGAGAAGAATGCCTGTCTTGGGTCAGATCACTGCCTGTGAGTCTTGCCTTCAGGTTGTCTAACGTCTCATGGCAGAGAGGTGATGTACATGCCTCTCTCTGCCTCCTCTACACTCGAGAAAGACGCAGCTTATGGATCATGGTCCTTCTGTGCTGGATGTGACCTCCACATTCTTTTAAAACTGACTTTACAGGCAGTTGCCTTCAATGGATCAGCATCAATCAGCATTCAATTTAATCTGAAGCCAACTGGTTATCCCTGGTCTTAATTCAAGAGTATCCTCCTTTTGCTCATTGGCTTATTTCCTTGAAGGTCTTTGTCCTTGATCTCACCATAGCCTTCTCTTGTGGACCATTTCTTTGTCTTCTTCGTTAGCCTTCAGAAAGTTCTCAAGTCCAAATACAATCTCTTGCTGAAAAACTAAGGTTGTCCTTATCCTTCAACCCAAACAAATATCTCAAAGAAATATGATTTGGTTTTGCTTCAAAGAAATAAGAGAAATATCAAAGGGGAAAATAAATCAATCCATCTCAGTGAGATTCCTGTGAAATTTATCAGAAACAAGCCCTCATGCACGCAGAGGCTGCACCTCGAACACCAGATTTGCTTTGAAGTGTGCTGCCCTGCTTCTGTAATGGGCTGCACTTACCCACACTTTTTATTTTTTAAAGCACTTTACAGACGTTTCCTAATTGATTTATGGCCCAGGACCCTGTTTAGAGCATGGCAACAAGAGTGATTAAAAGGCCAGAAGAACTGATTTATGATGAAAGATTAAGAACGGAATATGATCTGAAACTTGACCAAACAAAGATGCACAGCACACATCTCAGCCACCTGTGATCACCTGGCCATGTGTGAACTCTAGAGTGAGAGACAAATCGTGTCACTCCACCATTAGAAGTTTCAAAAGAGAGAGCTGATTTTTTAAATGAAGAAAAGCTCAGGCAGATTGATTCTCTAGAGCCATGGGCTGTCCCAGAAAGCTGCAAACTCAAGGTCACTGCAAGGTCAACAGCAGAGCATGGTGTCTTCTACATTCAGAAAGTGTGACCCAAGCCTCTGTCTACCCACTGCTCCCATCCTCCCCTCTCCCATGGCCCACCTGCTTGTCATATATATAGTTTTAGGAAACTGTACTCTCTTTGTGCCTGTGGGAATAAATTGAGTATCTACGATACTCAGTCTAAGGAAAATTAATCTGATTCACTAGGGGTGCAGGGGGTTCACAGGTGGAAAGATTGTCTTACTAGTTATAGGTACCTGAACAGGCATTTATGTAATTCATTGTTCCAGGTTTTCTGTTAGCAAGTCTTCTCAGGTTTACAGAAAATGTATGATAATAAAATCAACAAAATAGCTCACAGATTCTTTTCTTTTAATTTTTATTTAGTTATTTTTCAAATATAGTTTTTTGTCTATTTCTCCCATCTCAGCCCCCCCACCCGGTGCTCCCCACCTCCCTCCAATTTCCTCCCCACCCCAGTCCTCATCCCTGTGTTCTTCATACTTGTTCCTCCAAATCCCTCCCCTTTTTCCCCCTTAAATTCCCTTCCCTCTCCCCTCTGGTCACTTCCCCCTTGTTCTCTATTTCAGTGTCTTTGTTTTTTTCCTGCTTGCTTGTTTGTTTTGTTGTTTAGCTTCCTGTTAAAGGTGAGATCATATGGTATTTGTCTTTCAACAACTGGCTTATTTCACTCAGCATAATGCTTTCCAGTTCCATCCATGTTGTTGCAAAGGGTGGTAGCTCCTTCTTTCTCTCTGCTGCATGGAATTCCATTGTGTATATGTACCACATTTTTTTGATCCATTCATTTACTGATGGGCACCTAGGTTGCTTCCAGCACTTGGCTATTGTAAATTGTGCTGCTACGCACATTGTGTTGCATCACAGATTCTTTATGTTTCAAAAAGTTTGGGTTTTATTTTTGTATATTGTTTTAAGAATGCATGTCTCTAAACTAAAGATAAATAATGTTTTAGCTACAAATTATTCATTAATTTGCAAATACATTCCCCTAAAAACATTAAATGAGTTGTTTACTTTGTACACCTTGTGATTCAGCCATTTTCGGGGAGACAGAAATAGAAGGTGTGACTCTTGTTTGCAAGGAGCTGCTGCTGAGACTGAAGAGGTGAGAGGATCCCAACGTCTCCCTCCCACGTGGCTGAGTTCTGATTACTGAATGGAGGCCTGGGACTACGGCCAGGGCTGAGTTTTGGGAATTGGGGTGCTGCACCCAGATTTCCACTCTGCCCCCAGTGGAAATCAGTGATACTGACCCAGGTGAAGCTGACTTTGAGAACTAGCAAGGAAATGAATACTTTCAACTCCCAAAGCTGGAAGAGGTTCCGGAAATAAGATCTGGAGAAGAGGTTAGTTTTATGGAGTAAACAGGTTCAAAAAGATGGGCAGATCCAGAAGAGATGCTGAGGACTCACAGGCAGGGGAGGGAGGCTCTGCAAAGCTGCTGTGGTCACCGCTCTAAAGGGAAGGTTTGCTATGGGGGAGGTGGGGTTGGGGTGGGAGACAGAGGGGCCAGCAAGTGGCTCAGGTGCAAAGGCTCAGTGCCACCATGTTGCACAGCTCCTGGGACCCACTCTTACTGTGTCCAGTGTATGTGGTACCCCTAGAGTTGGGCATCCAGAAGCACCGAAGAGGCTGTGATAGGGGTTACAGGGTGCAGAGGAGGAAACACGAGCTATTCAGAAATATTTGGGAAGAGTTTCAGAGGAAATGACATCTCAGCGAATTCACAAAGATGCAGAATAAACTAGACAGAGAGGAGGAAGAAGCAGCTGCAAATGAAAGGGGGTCTGTGAGAATGGCGACTGTCAGCTGCCCTGGGCTGTCCTGGCCCACAGGTGGCAGCAGGGAACACTTGGGTGTATAAGGAGGAGCGTGCAGAGGAGGCAGGGAGAGGTAAACCAGTCTACGGAGATCTGCGAACAGCACATTGGGGGATGGGGAGGCCGTTGCTGAGTTACACTGACAGCCCTTTGATCAGAGAATGATGGAGAAAGATCACATTGCCCATGGTACAGAGGACGAAGGTGGGTGAGACCAGCGACAAGGAACCAGTTAGGAGGCTGCTGAAATAACCCAGGCAAGAAGCAATGAAGGGCCCTGGCTGGTGTAGCTCAGTGGATTGAACGTGGGCCTGTGAACCAAGGAATCACGGTTCGATTCCCAGTCAGGGCACATTCCTGGGTTGCAGGCCACTTCCCAGCAGGGGGCACACGAGAGGCAAACACACACTGATGTTCTCTCCCTCTCTCCTTCCCTTCCCCTCTAAAGATTAAATAAATAAAATCTTAAAAAAAAAAGAAGCAATGAAGGGCTGTAAAATGCCGCTGTAACGCGATGGTGGAGCGGCAGAGACCCCCAGTGTTTTCCCTCTGTGCTTTAGTTTGCGCCTGTCTCCTTGTAGGTGACTCAGGGTGAATGCCTTTCCCATGTGTGCTGTCGGGGTCATTGCTGGCTAATACACAGAAATACCTGAAACTGCTTTATTTTTAACCAGCTTGGGCACAGAGATTGACAAATATCTAGAACAACAGAACCTGGCACATCCTTCATCACCGGGGAAAATGACTCTGCCTTATTAATAATGGGAGCCAGCTCATAAGTCTTTGTCGCCTTTCTAACAAACATTTCTCCTTCGTTTGGGCTTGATGAATTTGATAAAAATTTGCAGTAGGACGAAAGGATTATGTGGAGTGTATCACACATCCCACAGGTTGAGAAGCAGATGGATTTTAAGTCAGAGACTCTAATAATGGGTGATATTACAGGGAGCAAGACACAAACAACGTTACAGCAGGTCCCACACACTATACCTACTTAAAATCTCCTGAGTTTACAGCCTTCCCACCAGATCCTAATATGTAAGATTGCTGCAGATGTTACAAAGGGAATTCTACAGTTTATTCTGAAAAACTGGCACTTCAGTAAATAAGTGGAGGAACCAGGATATAAGAAAATATAAAAAAACCTTTAGAAGGTCAAGCCTGAAGAGACGAAACTCAATAGTTCAGCCCTGGCTGGTGTGGCTCAGTGGATTGAGTGCTGGCCCATGAACGAAAGGGTTGCTGGTTCTATTCCCAGTCAGGGCACATGCCTGGGTTTTGGGCCAGGTCCCCAGTAGGGGGCGTGTGAGAGACAACCACACATTGATGTTTCTTTCCCTCTCTTCCTCCCTCCCTTCCCTTCTGTCTAAAATTAATTAATTAATTAATTAATTAATTAATTAACTAACTAACTAACTAATTAATTAATTAATTCAAGAGTTCAGAGGCAGGAACAGAATGGAGTTTTCTTTGTTTTAGAGAGAATATTACAAGGTGCTATTTAAGGTTATGGCTGGAGTTGGAGTAGTCTCTTGCAAGAGTGTAGTTCATCAAGCCAGCTACATATCTGACCCTGTTCGAATAAAGGAAACGGGTACATTTTTGTTGGCTTTTCACATGACGAGAAATACACCAGAAAGGTAACTTCAGAGGGGAAGAAAAATGTGTGTGCCTTGTTTTGGGCGGTGGTTACACAAAGGTGTGCAATTGGCAAGACTCATGACACTGAACACCTAAATGGGTGCATTTTACTGAGATCAGTACGTCAATTAAAATAATACAATTTTTAAAAAGAAAAGGAAATATCTTGACACTGTCCTAGTGTTCTGGTGGCAAAACATGAATTGGGCAGTGGCGCAGATCAGACCCTGAGCAGCGGGGACTTCGGGATCACACAGCAGACCTCTTGCTTGGAGCTGGAGTCCAAATGCATTTAATGCAGTGGGTGGCCCCAGCCATCTCTGAGTAGCAGATAGACTGGCCAGAGTGTGGGCATCATCTATGCCTTTGGCTTCTCTGACCAAGTACAAAGTCAGTTAAGTCTCTCGGTGAACTTGGAGCCCGGTGTGAGAATATTTTTTCTTATCCATGAATCACACACGGACACTTGGCTTATGAAGATTGCCACACCTCATCTATGCTCAGAGAGGAGAATCAGCATCGATTAGTGGTGTCTGTTGGGGACGCAGTAGGGCGAACTGGAGGCCCATATGCCAAATCTTCACTAACCACTCTTGCCCTCATTCTCTAAAGGAAGGAGGATGGGGCTGGACACTCAAAGCCACCAGGAAACGTCTCTAGTGGGGAAAGCAGTGACTATGGTGGTGTGGGGGTGTTCAGACACATCCAATCTGGAGATCAAGTTCTATTTCTTCTGGAAGCTTCCAGAGGTAAAGCTGGCTTGAAAAAGCCAAACAGAGAGTGGGACTGAAGTGCTACTCTGAGGGGGTGGGCAAAGGTGGACATCCTACCCATGAGAAGGTGACTAAAGCCAGAGAGAACGGGGACAGAGTGAGTGTTGACCAGTTGTTGGGGGTGGTCTGGGTGGGGCTGTGTCCTCAGGGGTTTTGTGGGTGAGGTGCTGCTGTCAGGGTTTGAACCATGAATGAAAGCCACGGATTGCTGAATTCTGGCTCCTTTAACCACCTCTCCCTTCCTTGAGGACAGAAGTGGTTTTAGGGTCTGGAGTCCAGTGGTCAGGTGAGAGGGAAGGACAGAGAAGGAGTGGACGACAGGACCCACAGGGCTGCCACCTCCTCCATTGCAGGCTGTCTCATTTCTTCACCTGTTTTAGGGCCAGATGCTTTTTTCCCTTTTTAAAAAACACAAGATAGCACCTATCAGTACATATTGTAAAGTGCAGGTGCTTTCATCTCTGGTGCTCAGCATGGTGACTTTTACGTGCGGACACAGACAGGTAACCATCTCCTGGTTTACCTGGTTGCATTCTCCACTTCCAGTCACCTCCACCCTGGAGGTTTCCCTGTGACCCTTCCCAGGCTGTAATCTCCTCCTGGGGGGTAATCACTGTGGCGACCAACTGTCACAGTTTGCTCCAAACTGAGGAGATTCCTGGGGTGTGGAACTTGCAGTGCTTAAACTGGGAAAGTCTTGGGCAAACTGGGACAATTGGTCATCCCAGTCCCCACAATTCTGACTTTGGGCATTATTGGTTCATTTGACCTGGTTTTGGACTTCATTTAATGGAGTTGATATAGTCAGTACACACTCTTGCATCTGGCTTCCTTTGGGCAATGTGAGGTCAACCCTCTATTGCATGTGGGCAGTTGGTTCTTTATTGCTTGAATGCTGAGTAGTGTTCCGTGGTCTGAATGTATTGCAACTTGTCTACTCTGTTGAAATGCATTTCGGGTATGATTGTCTTTCTTTTGGTTTCTTTCTTTCCTTCTTTCTTTTTCCTCCTCTACTTTCTTTCTTTCCCATTGAAATGTGATTGACATGTACATTATATTAGTTTTAGGTATATAACATATCAGATATTTTCTAATGGGAATAATGAAGGCACTGATTAGCCCACAAGGTATACACCTGTTTTACCATGAGTTTCTTCAAATTCATAGGAATTAGGTAGAGAGATAAGTTATAAGCACATCTATAAGCAAATAAGGATTGGTAATTCCTCTATTTCCTTAAAACAATTTCAGGGACGTAGATATTTTATTTGCTTGATGACCCTGTGTGGTACCATAACCATCCTCCCATTAACTGGATGAGAACACTGAGGCACAGAGAGGTTAAATACATACCCGTGTTAGAAGTGGATCCAAACCGTCTGGCCCCAGAGCTTGCTTTCTCAACCGTTTCACTCAGTGAGTGCCTCTCACAGAAATGAGCCAAACCTCATCAGGAAGGGATTCCACTTCAGTCTCCCTGAACATAATGCTGGAATCTGCGTGGCCCCTGAAAATGTGGAAGATGTGTGCTTTCCTGCCTCCTCTAGGGTCGTGAATGATTGTGGACCCCAAAGTGGCAAGTGCTTGTAAGGAACTGAAAAGTTTCTTCTGAGAGTGTAGTGCATTCGACAGTTTATCCCTAAACATCTGCCACCCCCTGTTCCTGATTTTGATGGCCTCTGATTTTCCAAGAAATTATGTGGTCTTGAAACAGTGTGATCATCCAGGACTTAAGGTATTTATTGACTGTCTTCTGTGTTGTGAGCAGCTGCATGCTCTGAAGGATATAACTGAGACAGAAAATGGAGATTTCAGTTTTATTAGTGGACTTCCTCTTTTGTGCTACTGAGAACCTTGAGGCCTTGGCAGCCCTCAGACAAGAGCAAGTTCTGTCCCCAAGTCACTAGTGCCCAGGGGGATGGAGGAGAAAGACCTAGGAGTGTTTTGGTGGAAGGGAGTTAATCAGTACTACCTTCGACTGAGTTGTTTTCCACATAAACCCAAGGTTAAGGGTACAGTGGGCAGATCATTGCTTCATTTCCAGGGTGACTCATTTCCAGCCCGAGGCACTAGATCCACAGTTTGGCTTGTGTTCACCACATTCCTCCAGTCACTTCAGCACAGAGATTAATTTCCACTCCGGTGGGCCTGTGTGGTAAAACCATTAGGCAAGATGTTTAGAAGTTTAATAATTAAAGCAGATGAAGATCTGTGAATAATCAAAGTTCCAAACGGCTACACCTTTTAAACACGGGGCCTGATGGACAGCAGGTGATGGTTTGAGAACATCCATCTCAACAGTCTTCCGAGTTCCCACCTGCTTTGTTCTCATCCCTCACCTCTAAACCTTCTCTCTCTTCTCCGCCCGACTCCTCTGCGTCTCATTCTCCTTCCAGGTGCTTCCACACGTCTCCTGCTCTCCTACATTTGCCGACTGGGCGCAATGTGCAATGGAAGCACCGAACCCTGGAAATTAAGGGCGACGTCTGGGTTTCAGAGAGGAGGAACCTGAGGCACAGGCTGGGGCCTGAAATAGAGTCAGAACAGAAACTTGGCTCTTGCGATTCACTGCTCAAAACTCTTATTTAGTATTTGCCAAAAGTATTTAAACATATCAATTATTTTTCTTGCTCTAAAATATTTTATGGCTCTTGTAAAATCTGTTTGAAGATATATAAAATGATAAAGAAAAAATAAAGATCAACTACTATCACTTCACCCAGAGATAACCATTTTGAACAATTTGGGTATGTATTTCTTTCCAGTCTCATCACATAAACAGAAATTCAAATAAACAGAAATACTTCTATTTTAAAGAAATAAGATTCTATTTTAAAGAAATAAGATTCTATTTTACAGGCACATTGGAATCCTGTTTTTTTTTTATGCTGAACCTTCTCTTGTTAACATTGTCTAATTAATTTCTATCTTATCTGAATTAAATATTCTTGAAATATAACTTTTATTGAGGTTATGCTATACCTCTGTGGCTATACCATAATTTGTTTATTCATTCGCAGAACTTATTGAGTGAAGTTCTCCATTTTTTTATTTAAAAGCAGGTGAATGAGATTTCATTTGTCCCACAGGGGAGGGTGAAGGGAGATATCAAACAGTCCTAAAGGAGCTGCTCTTTAGCTCAAAGAAGTCAGTTAATTTCCCCACCCTGGTTCAGAGACTGTCATGGGTGAGAAAACAATCATTCTGCACTGTGATTGTGTGGATTTAACTTCCATGTTTGCCTGGAGACTTTCTGTGCTCCCCGTCCCTGTGCTGGGCGGGGAATCCACTTCCTTCTCCAACCGTCACTACACATCTGGTGTTAAACCCAATAGCTTGCTCGCATGACCTGCCTCAGGTGCATCATCCACCCAGCCATTGTTCAAACTCCTCCTGAGGCAGAACAGGCACCCAGCTTATGCTGGGCACAAGCCAAGCGTAGCCAGAGAGGGCAAAAGAGAAACTTGTTCCCTCTTTGAGGTTGACACTACAGTTTGTAAATCCTTACTTGCCCTGGAAACAGAGGAGAGAGAATGTCCCTGAAGTCCACGGAGACTTACTCATGGACCCCATTTCTGGATTGTTTTCTTCCATTGCAAAGACGAGGCAGTACATGTTGCACAGACCTCAGTGGCAAAGAGACCTCTGCCCCTTGGCTCTGTGATGTGGGACTTCGGGGAGATTCTTCACGTCAATCATCTGAGCCTCAGTTCCCTCATCTGCAATGAGGCCCTGACTCGTGGGTTGGAGGAGGATTAAAAGACATAATACCAATGAAGAGTGCAGTGTGGTGTCTGGAAGGTCAAGGGGTCCAAGAAATGGTGGGAAGGACAGTCATTCACCCTGCCTGTCCTGTTGTTTCCGTGTCCAAGGTCAGCATCTATCTTCTCAATGGGTAATAGAAAATGAGAATTGAAGTGATACCCTTGAGATGATCCTTTTCACATTTACGTAGAATGAAGCATGCTTGGGCTTAAATTAGGAGCTGAGAGGCTTTGAGTATTAGAACTTGATGAGGCATCTTACTGTACATATTAAGAGCAAGACACTTACTTAACTTTTCCTTTTCTCAATGCTTATAGGCCGGTGGAGGTCTGCAGTCATGACTTTGAAGGCCTCTGTTGTCCTTCCCCAGTGAACTGTGGGGACAATGGCTGCTCTCTGGAAAGCTCCCTTCTGGTCCCTGGCTGCCCTTTGGCTTTGGAACTGGATCAGAGCTGCCACATCCAATTACTTGGACTGGTATGACCTTCGCTCCACACCCCAGGGTGTTCTCTGTGAGCCAAGGATGGATGTACCTGGTGCAGAAAAGATGTTCTGTGCTGGGGAGAACAATTTAGAGTAATATTGGCTCATAAACAGCCATTTCCTCGGAAGGTGCTGCATTAGCGGCCTGCTGGCCTGTGCTGCTCCCTCAGGCTGAACGGCAGAGCCCCCAAATCACCTTCCCGAAGTACCTTGTGGCAATTTGCTAATTATTTTTATGATGCCAGGTCAGCAATAAAGGTGGCCTTCCTGCTTCGCTCAGCTGCACGGCAGGAGAGACCATTTTTCAAAGCTGGGTTCCACTGCCCAGCCTGCCAGGGAGGGCAGCCCTGACTGTGGGCTGAGTTGCACTGTGCTCCTTTCTTTGTATGACCTTGTCCCAGTCCTGGTTTTCTGCCCTTGGAGTCTGAATGTTGTATTCTTTTTCTAGGGCTGTCATAACAAAGCACCACAGCGAGCGCTTAAAACCACAGAAACTTATTCTTTCTCAGCTCTGGAGGCTGGAAGTCCAAGGCCAAGGTGTCAGGGCTGTGCTTACTCTGAAGGCTTCGGAGCGAGGATTGTGCTCCATGCCTTCATCTTAGGGGCCAGCCTTGCCGGCAATCTTGACCTTCTTTGGTGGGCAGCGGCATCGTTCCATCTCCGCCTCTGTTGACGCCTGTTTTTTCTGTGTGTGTTTGTGTGTCTGTGTCTTTCTTCTCATATTGAATTAAGGGCCTACCTTACTGCCCTTCAATCTCATCTTCACTAATTACTACTTCTGCAAAGTCCTTATTTCCAAATAAGGTCAAGTTATAGGGTAATGGGGGTTAGGATTTGCGCTTACCTTTTTGGGGACCACGGCTGAAACCATGACAGAAGATATTGAAGGGTACCTCATGTATAAAGGCTTGGGACATTCTTTCCAACTGCTCCCCAGTCCTCAGACCAGTGAGGAGCTGCTGTGTCTGCTTTGCAGGTGAAAAGGGGGCCTGAGCTCCATGCTCACACTGGGGGCGTGCACGCGTGGTCACAGGCATGCCCCTCGTGGGTCGTTTGTTCATTCCAGTGAACACAAGTCTCTTAATATTGTAGCAAGACCATAGTGTTCCAATGAATAAAGAAAAAGAGGGGTCCCACCTCCTTTGAGTCACAGGACCTAAGCACTAGGGACCCCCTCATTCTCCTGGCACCTCTTCTGTGACAAAACCCTGTTTCCAGCCTAGAGGAAAAAAAACCTACAGGGTCCTATTAAAATTACCACAGAAAAGTTCAAACTCCAGAATTAGAAATGTCAGAAAAGCCCAAACTCTTAACTAAACAGGGCAACTTCAAATTTTAGTGGAAACCTTGCAAGCTGTCATGTAATGTGAAACAACTTATTCCTTTTACTTATTTCATGAAAAGTAAAAGGTACAGCTGTGGCGACGTTCATCTAAAGTGTCTCAAATGCCATGCTCATTTTATAAATCATGCTCTCTCTGAGGCTTCCAAAGCCTGCCCTTGTTTTATTCCCAATTTCCAAATCCTGCGGAGTTTCAGCCCCTGCTGGGGTCCAGGTAGAATGGCTCAGTGCAGTAACGACTCTACTTAAATTAAGGTGTTTTGGGATTTGGGGAATTTCTCATTTCTAATTTATGTCGCAAGGAATATATTTGGCACAGTAGAAAGAAGTGTGTATTTGCAATTAGCCGAGGGTCTGGGCCTCAGTTTCCTTGACTGAAAAATGAAGCATTTGTACTGCAGACTCAGGAGGTCATCTAACCGAGTCTAGACTTCCAGGAGTCTAGAGTTAGTGATGACTCTTCTAAATGGCTTCAAAATGTTGATCAGGGAGTTCACTGTGCAAAAGGGAACCGTCTGTGACTTGGCATTCAGCTCAGCTCTGCTGACAAAAATCTTCTCTCGCATGAAGGATTTTCCTGGTATTTGACCTCCATGTTCTTCAGGCTTGTCAATGCCTGTGGCACAGCAGTGACCTTGCAAGAGGAAACAGCCACTTTGCATTCCTTCTGCCGGCATTTTTGCTCCCTAAAGGCTGTCCCAGGGATTATTGATGAGGGCTATGGCTCACTGTGATCCCTAATATTTGGGTAGCTCTTTGTATTTTTCACAGTGATTTCATGAACATTCATTTGTTCAATCCCACAATAGTCTGGAAGTGAGTACGACTGGCCTTATTCTCATTTGAAGAATAAGGAAAGCAAGGAGCACTGAGCCTGTGTCACCTTAACAATGTCACAGAAGAAATTAGTGGCAGAGTGAGCTCTGGAATACAAATATTCCAGCTTGGCATTCAAGTATTCTTCCGTCACCTTTGAATTGAGCTGTCCAGATGGGGAAGGAAAAAACTTAACATATACACCTACTATGTGCTGGAAACTATTGTGTATTAGACAGAGTCCGAACTGCCATCTATTTGATTCCAAAGACTAAATTCTTCCCATTACCTTTGGCAAGTGAAATCTCTCTCCCTTGGTGACTGGAAACAAAATTTAAGCACCAAGTGCTGTTATATAAAGTAGATCAATTAGTGTGATTTTATAGGCAGCTTGAATACTCCCAACTGTGATGGGCTAGTATGCTTAGTGATGCAAATAGCCCCGAGGTGGGTTCAGTCTCCTTGGCGACCTCCAGGTAAATTCTATGAGAAGAGAGTGAGGAGTTAGACAGGCTGCTTAGGGAACATCTGCTTCCTCTGGAAGACACCACCAGAAGATGTGAGAAGTCAGGAATTTCACTGTCCTCTTTCCCACGTTTGGTGTGATGTTCAGAGGTGCCAGAAATTCCTTGTGGATGCTTGTAAGTCCTCTTCTCCCAATGGCTGGACCCACAGTTCTGTCTCTAAAGACTGAGTTCAAGAAAGTATTTCACATAGCTGTAATAAATACCTGCCCGTTTTGCTCATTGGTGGTCATGATGATCAGATGAGAGGATACATGTAATTGTGTTGTGGAAATACAGCCAGCTGGTCACAATAAGGAAACCACATAGTGTTTTCATAAGAGAATGGACTTGGGGTGCAAGAGCTGTCCTGTCGCTTACTAATTCTGGGATCTTGGGCAGGCGTCTTATCTTGTGGGACCTGTTTCCTCATCTTGCCTACTGGAGGCTCTGAGACTTCAGGGAGGTGATCTCTTGAAAATGCTGAGTCCAGCTCCTGGGGCTCTTCTATAGTCAGTACCTGATGAGAAGCTCTCTTTTCCTCTTATGTATCTTTTGGGTTAATGACTTGATTTCTGTTAAAATACTCTGGGATAAGAAATGGTTTTTTGGAAGTGGTTTATGCTTTTTAAGAACACAGGATCTGCAAACATAACTTTAAAAAAACCCAAGTTTTCAAAGTATTTTCCCCCATTCACTTTAATCGCATGTAACTTAGTTGTTCATTTTTTATTTTCTCTGCCAGAGAGTGTTCCTTCCTTCTGGGAACTCTCTCTCTCCATGTGTTTCTGGTGGGGCTGACAATCATGTGGCTCTGACTTGCTTGCCACAGCAATTGGTCCAGGGATGGACATGTGACCCTAGGAATGCCAATTATAGTTTTTGCTTGAGTTCGCTGTGGTCATAGTTGGATAAGGAGCAGCATTCTTGTCTCAGTATGTGAGCCGTGAGCAAGCTTTAGCCTGGAGCTGCTGGTGGTTATCTTTAATGCTTTGTACAAAGCGCCTTCTGAGGATGATGCCTTTATGATGGAAAGCACATCAAAAGAACACTAGAAAGAAAAGATTCCGTGTGGCCTATTTGAACCTTTATATCTCACCATGCTTAAAGTCAGCCCTCCCTCTGTCTGACTGCTTAGATCCTTTCTTAAATTAGGTTTAAGCTCGTTTCATTTTCAACTGACAAAAACCGGATGAGTACTTAGAGTGGCTGGGGTAGCCACGTGTCCTGGGTGTCTAAGGAAGCATATAAGTAAAGGCATCCCAATGGAAGTTGGTCAAGGTGTTAAGAAACTTGCTTTCTTAACTAGCTTTCCCTAATCAAAATGTCTGTGGGCTGCCTTGCTTTTCAGAACAGACGTGCATAGAGAATGCAGAATGTATGGGCTGAGTCACATCTCCAGCTCAGCTATAAGAATGACAGACAACTCTGAGGAATAGAGCTCCAGGCCACATTCCAGCAAGCAGGATCTTTCCAGTCAGACTGTGGGGAATCACAGGGCTTACCTGGCAGGCCTCACGGGGAAAACTGCCCTCCTTACACCAGGCGTGCATTACTGTCTCCTGGAGGGAGTTTCAGTCTAGGATCAGGCCCTGCCCCCCCCAACCCCCTCAGGCCAAAACATACTGCTTGTGCATAGCTTCATTCTCAGGCAGGTGCTTCCATTCAGAGGCTGATTTACTGAGGGCCAGGAATGAGGCACTTTCCTCCACTTCCACTTAGTACTGTCCTATCTCTAGGCCTTTCCCTCTAGCTCCCTGGCTCACACCTCTGCAAAGAGAAATGGGATCCTTTTATCGAGAGCATCATCTATCTGCTGCATCCACCTGACCTCTCCTGCTGCCATTTGGGTCCAGAAAAGTGGAGCCAGATCCTCTTTTTTTTTTTGCTTCTTGCTTGCCTTGTGGCAGCGAGTAAATAAAGACTTGATTGTTACTTTCATTTTGGCTCATTGCCCTGATTGACCATCTGGACATCTGGAAGCTCCATGGCTTTAAATTCATTGCTCTGAATTTTTCCAAACATCATCATGCATAATTATCCAGACTGGCCAGGAACAGAGAGGCATGATGAGAGAGGATCTCAAACTTCAACGGAGAGTTTTCAGCTCCAGTTGCCTCTTTCGATGAGATCAGGCACATTCAGGGTGGTATGGCCGTAGAACGCAGCTGCCTGTTTAAACGTGCTGATGCACAGACCCTGTCCCAGGCTAGCTTTATGAGAATGTTTGTGGATGGAGCCCAGGCATGGTAGTCAGGTAGTTTTAATATTAGCCAAGGTTGTGAACACTGCTTAAATGGCACCTGAGTCACTCATCTGGGAAATGAACAGCCTAGTTTCATGGGCTCTCCTTGCCCTACTGGATGAGAATCACAGAAGGGCGGATCCTGGGAATCTGGGGAGTCCAGGTGATTCTGATGCAAGTGGTAACTAATTTGAGGATGGCTGAAAAATATTGGTCCAATACATGAGTGCGTGTGTGTGTGTTCATGCGTGTACTTGCTTGTTGGAGGGGCGAGACCAGGGGAAAAGAAAATAAAGAAACCAGAACCCAGATTGAGGAGAACCTGAGGAATAACCTCAAATGATCTGTCTATTCAGCCACCCATCCATCTATCCGGTTGGGTGGTTATGCAGTAAAACAGTTGGGAGCCTGGGACCCTATCAAAAGCACTTAGACCTGAATCCTATCTGTGCCTAAGGAATTAGGTCTGATTCCTTGGGCAAATTATGTGACCTCTCTAAGCCTTGGTTTCTTCATCTGAAAACTGGGGACACATTTTCAAAGGTTGTCATGATGTTTAAATGAAATTGTAAAGTATTTAGCAGAGTGCCTGGAACTGCACAGTCAAATATGATAATCGCTGGCTGTGTGTGGCTAGTGAACACTTACTTACCTGTGGTAGCTGAACTGAGAGGTGCTGTAGATAGAGAATGCACAATGGATTTTGAAGGCTTGGAATAAAAATGGTGAGCTGTCTCATGAAGAATTTAAAAATATTGACGGTGTAACGTATTGGGTTGAAATAGTATTTTACACATGTTGGTTTAAATACATTATTGAAATTAGTTTTACCTTTTCTTTTCATATTTTTGTAATGTTGCTACTGACGTATTTAAAAGCAGCATATTTGGTTGTGTTTAATGAAATAAGATAGTGTTGGCCTAGAACAAAGTAATCTCTCAGCAAATGTTAAGTGTCATTTTGTTATTGGTATTGTTTCATGTATTGGATTCAAAAGTTGCTAGTGAGTACTTGCTATGTAGAAGTAAACATCTATTATTGATCACGTGGAGTGCTGAGAGTCTCGTGAAGGTGAACAAAGTAATCAGGGGTGTGTGGGACGTGATTCATCCAGAACTTTGGCATATGCCTGACATAGCCTATATTTTTATAACAAATGCAAGATGAGATGCAAATCATTTATGAAATATCATAAATTATGATGATGGCCTCTAGTATCCCAAAGCATATACACTGTCCAGTGACAAGAAGGTGTCTCAGAGAGGGCACTAAAGTTGAAGATCTTTGCAGACTATCAAACCATTTAAAGAATCCTGATTATAATACACAACATGTAGCCCATCATGTTATGAGATTCCCTTTCCTGAGTTTACAAAAAAAAAAAAAGGAGGTCAATTAGGGTAGTGGTACTAATAATGTCCCCTTAGAATTTATGTCCACCAGGAAGCTTAGACTGTGGCCTTATTTGGACATAGGGTCTTAGAAGATGTAATAAGTTAACATGAGGTCATGTTGGATTAGGGTGAGCTCTTACCCAGTGGCACATCAGGGCAGAGAGAGATTAAACCAAGTGCTAACCTGCAACTTTTATCTCTATCTACACAAATGTTTCAAATTAAGAAAAACTTGGGATTTAGGTGGCTTAGGTTTATCTTTTGTGGAGCTCTCCTGATGCAAATCAGGGCTCTGTGTCTCTGTTTCTGCTACAAACCTGTGTTCACCTTTACATTACTCTTCTTCTAGTGAATTATGTGAAGGCAGGTGCAATTTTAGCGTCTGAGTTATCAAGGGAAATGACATTTTTTTCCAGGCCAATTTCCTGTGTAGAACCAGAGTGCTGCTTGTTCTCACTCAGCTGAGTAATGAGAGGACAAGGGACTCTGTGGAGACGCCTGGGCACCATCCTAGTTTCCTTCCTCTTCCTCCCACTGTCTCATCAGTCACCGTGTCCTGAAAGCCACCTCTGCTGAGCTCTCCATCCATCTGCTTCTCTTCATCCTTGTCCCTAGATACAAGAGAGAGTAAGTTAAAGATTCTAGAATTAACATATAAGGTGAAAGTTAGAGTTAATGTTACCCGTGGGAGAAAAACATGGGGAAGAAACCCCTTAAACTATGCTGAAATCACAACTCGAACCCATGAAACTCAAAACCATGAGAGGAAGTATGATTTCTCTTGTTTTTCCAACGGAGACCATTCTTTGTCTGGGACGAAGTGTGTTTTTTTGACAGGGGGAAGGCTGATAAGGTATATAAGGAAATCTCTCTTTCTAAAATTTCCTTTCCTTTCTGCTAAGTGAAAGGCTGTGCTGGCCTCCCTGACCTGGGCAGGCTCCTCACCAGCCTTTGGGGCCACCAGTGTGAGCCCAGCCGTGTGAGCCCAGCCACTTAGGTAAGGGCATTATTTAAACAGGGTGATACTTGGGGGAGCACTAGTTCTAACGCAAAATGTTATTTGTGCTCATGATGTAAAAAAAGATGATGTTTGTCTCAACTGGCTAGAAACACAACAAATCAGAATGTGAGTCTTTTGGGGTGAAAGCGAATGGGGTTGTGGGTAAAGAACACTCTGGCCTTCTCTGCTCAGGGGGACTGCCAACTGCTTGTCCCAAGGGTCAGGTCTGAATTTTCCCCCACCAGGTGGCCACCTGTGGGAACTTTTCCTGCTGACCTCATCTCCACTGGCTGGGAGTGCTGTAACTGAAGGTCGATGGGCCCAGTGTCCAGACAGCCACCCTTGACCGAGCCTGCTATAGTATGGCTGCAGCCACTGGGTACAGTCATGGGTACAGGACCACAGGGTGCAGTGGCTGGAGCCCGCTTTGGAGTGGACAGACCCAGGTGCACATCCTGGTCTTGCACCTGGGACAGTTACTCCATTCATCTGCTCCTTCATTTCTCTCATCTGTTAAGTAGGGATGTTCCTGAGAACTTCATCAGGTTGCTGTGAACAACACACATGCAGCTCCTGAAAGAGTTAAAAATGAGCTTCTTCCTCTTCTCTGGTTATTCTCAATGGCAGAAAATTCCCAGAGGTCCCCAAAGGAGGCTGCAGCTGGGGGAAAATCTGTTACCAATGTATGCTGTGTATCATACACATAGAAGTCATATGAAGGCAAAAAGGACTTTGAAGGTGGCTTTGTTTGTAAAACTTTAAAAAAATTTTTTAATTGATTATGACATTACAGTTGTTCTATTCCCCCCTTCATTCCCCTCCACCCTACCCCCCGTCCCCACCATTACCCCCCTTTAGTTTATGACCATGTGTCTCAAGTTCTTTAGATTCTATATTTCCCATACTATTCTTGCCCCCCCATCTATTTTCTATCTACTGTCTATGCTACTTATTTTCTGTACCTTCTCCCCCCTACTCCTCCTCCCACTCCCCTGTTGCTAACCCTCCTTGAGATCTTCATTTCTATGTTTCCGCTCCTGATCTAGCTGTCCTTTTAGTTTGCTTTTGTTTTAGGTGTGGTTGTTAATAACTGTGAGTTTGTTGTCCTTTCATTGTTCATGTTTTTTTTAACTTCTTTTTCTTAGATAAGTCCCTTTAACATTTCATATAATAAGGGCTTGGTGATGATGAACTCCTTGAATTTGATCTTATCTGAGAAGCACTTTATCTGTCCTTCCATTCTAAATGAAAGCTTTGCTGGATAGAGCAATCTTGGTTGTAGGTCTTTAGATTTCATGACTTGGAATACCTCTTTCCAGCCCCTTCTTGTCTGTAAGGTCTCTTTTGAGAAATCCGCTGACAGTCTGATGGGAACTCCTTTGTAGGTGACTGTCCCCTTAGCTCTTGCTGCTTCTAGGATTCTCTCCTTCATTTTAATCTTGGCTAATGTAATTATGATGTGCCTTGGTGTGTTTCTTCTTGGGTCCAACTTCTTTGGGACTCTCTGAGCTTCCTGGATTTCCTGGAAGTCTATTTCCTTTGCCAGATTAGGGAAATTCTCCTTTATTATTTGTTCAAATAAGTTTTCCAGTGGTGGCTGTTCCTTTCCTCCTTCTGGTACCCCTATAATTTGGATGTTGGAGCATTTAAAGATGTCCTGGAGGTTCCTAAGTCTCTCCTCATTTTTTTGAATTCTTGCTTTTTCATTCTTTTCTGTTTGGCCATTATTTGCTTTCTTCTGGTCCACTCCATTGATTTGAGTTCCAGTTTCCTTTTTATCGCTATTGGTTTCCTGTGCAATTCCATTCATTTCAATTAGTTTCGCCTTCATATGTTTCTCTAATTTGTGGCTATAATCAACCAGCTCTGTGAGCATCCTGATCACCAGTGTTTTAAACTGTGCGTCTGAGAGTTTTGCTATTTCTTCATTGCTTAGATTTATAGGCTCTGGGGCTTTGAGATCTTCTTGAGCCATTTTGGTCTGTTCTCGCCTGTTAAGTATGAGGAGCCGAGCCTTGGACTCCCAGGTCACTGGGTTGTGACACTGTATGTGGGGGCGTGGTCAGAGCAGGAAATGGTGGCCCCCTCTGCTGTTTTGCTCCGCCTGGCTGGGCCACTCAGAGTCACTGGGTTATGATGCTGTATGTGGAGGTGGAGTTAGAGCGGGGAAATGGCGGCGCCCTCCGCTGCCACTCGCCGCGGTGACCCACTGGGTCCCAGTCCAATCGCCCACTCCCTCGCCTGTCTATCCGAGCACGAATGCACAACCACAGTCAACCCGCAGCCCTGCCCCCTCACTGTTTCCCTGCGGTCGCTGGGTCTCTCACTAGGTCCAACCCTGCGCCTGGATTCCGCGCACCTGAGTCCGTCTGACCGAGTTTTCCTGAGCCACCCCGCTCCGCCAGCTGCTGGTTTTGCCCCTTACCGGTCAGGCTGAAGAATTTGTTGTTAACAGACTTCTGAAAAGTTTCAATTTTCTGTGTTCTGGCTGTGTTTTCTGTTGCTAATATTTAGTTGTCTCTAAACTTGGTTGTGTGAGAAGAAAGCACAGCATCTCCACCTATACCTCCATCTTGGCGGAAGTCCCTGTTTGTAAAACTTTTAATCACAGAATTACTTCCTGTCTTTTCTCATATGCAATTCACCCTCAGATAACTGTACCAGTTTACAAGCTGTTTGGCCTTGGCCTCAATTCATGGTGGCCAGCCACTCTTAGTGATTATAAAGACATATATGGACACGTGCCTGGCCATCCTGGCTGGAATAGAGGAAGGATATTCATTTTGTAACTCCTGAATGAAATGGTATTTGTCAACCACTTTCAGCCTGTGGTCACCTAGAATAACACCAGGATACACTGAAGAGGGGAAACCTGTCTTATTTCTCTTTCTGGTGCAGCCACCTGATGCAGACCCCGGCTCCTGGGGTCTGCCACATTGTGGATGAGATAAGAGAAATTCACACAAACTACTGAATCCTGTGGAAAATAAGGGACAGCATGGCTCCTCTCTCAAAGGGAGAAAAAACATCGGCCCTTGCCTTGACCGGCCTTTATTTATTTTCTGGGCACATTACATGATGGTCCTCATTTACTATGCACAAGTTCACTTTAGGTGGTTACCTTTTACAGAAAACAAAGGAGAAGATGCTGCTAATCACATCACAGAAGGATACTTGCAAATGCAAAGGGCAAAGTGGTGGAACTGGTTACACTCCATACTGGGGAGGTTTAGCATAGGCTTTAGGAAGTTACAGAAAGCCGTTGCTGCCTCAATTCAAGGGGAGGGAGTTTTAGCAAAAGCAAGTCTTAAAGCAGCCTAGGTACATTGCAGGCCTGATTCCCCACGAGACAACCTATCTTTGGGCATGGTTCCTGTCTGGGCCTATGCCACACAGAACGGTCTCTTATAGGCACCCTTTAATACAACCTCCCGTTCATCCCACACTAGAAGTTCCAGCCCTCTGGGGAGACGAATAGGTTTAACTTAGAAGCCAACCTAATCTAATGGTAGTGGGTACCTATGCCACTTCATTGGAAAGGTAACTGAGCTCACATATGCACTCTGCAGAAAAAGATCTATGATTCATTTATGATATCTTCTGTAGATAGGGGTGAAGTAGTGGTACTATGTTTCCCATATCTTCTCCATTCTTGGCTTTATGTCAAGGTGCCTAGGCCTTCTCTTTACCTTTTACCTTCTTAACAGATATTGGCAGAATAAGGAAATGCAGAAAAGAATGGCAAAAATTAACCATTCTCATCTTTGAATGCTTGACATTTTGGTTATATTTAAACTAGTGCCCTTACTTAATGTATACTTAGGTTTTCCTGTTGTTGTATATGGCGTCCCATGTATTGAGGTTACAGATCATTATTCTTCATTCTTGTTTTATCCCCATCTTGTGTCTCTCCCTCCAGAACCTGGTTCAATGCCAGACACGTAATAGTCATTCAGTTTTATTGCCCAGTTCAAACTTCTTCATTCTATTCTCTTAAATCAGCTGTGCTGCCACCAGAAATCTTGTCCTAGTTCTACGTCAAACCCAGCAGTGACTCCTAGCTGGCTGAAACATAATGTCCAATTTCTAAATTCCTTATTTTGGCAAAACAAGTCTTTCAAGTTTGTGTTCCCACCCAGTTCTCTGAATCACCATCCACTGATCTCTTCTCTACCTCTAGACAGCACCTTATTTTGTATTTTTGAGCTTTTGTACTTGTAGGTTTTTAAGGTCGGAATGCCCACTCTCCATTGTTTACCCAAGGGACTGCTCTTCATCTTTCAGAATTGTGTCTTGAAGGGAAGTGACAAAATACAGTGGTTAAAAATATAAGCTAGGCTTCAGGCTGCATGGGTTCAAATCCTGACTCTAGTTGGGTAATCTAATGCAAATTATTTAGTTTTCCTAGCTTGGGTTTTCTTATCCATAAAAATGGGGAGAGTAGTGTGCTTGGTGGGAAAAAATCAATGAGCTAATCTATAGAAAGTGCTTTGCAGATTCCTGGCACACTCTGAGTATTCAGTTAAATTGATCTCTTCTCTTAAGTGGGATTCAGAACAAGGCTAAAAGTCCACTGTGGGAAACAGACAAGAATGCAATGTAGTGTGACAGTGACCGCTGTCATGGTGTGAGGAGGGTGCACCAGACCCAGCAGGGGGATGGGAGTTGAGGAAAGGCTTCTGGGTGGAGGGGATGCTGGGGCCAGTTTCTGAGGGATGGGTGGACGTGTGGTAGTATGATGGTGACACAATGACGTGTGCAGCTGGGGCCTCACGGACCGTGTCTGGCAGTGCACAGCTTTGTTAACAAGAACAGCAATTAACCAAAAGTGAATGTCCTTTCCATGAGTGTTTTTCCCCCCATTCAGTATGATTTTGTATTAGTTTCAAGTGTATGGCATAGTGGTTAAACAATCATACATTTTACAAAGTATTCCCTTTGATATTTCCAGTACCCACCTGGTGCCATACACAGTTTTCACAATATTATTAGTTATATTCCTTATGCTATAACTTTATATCCCCATGTAATGACCAATCTATACTTCTCAGTCTCTTCACCTTTTCCACCCAGTCCCCCAACTCCCCTCCCCTCTGGCATCTGTCAGTCTGTTCTCTGTATCTATGAGTCTGTTTCAAAGCCATGAGTGTTGAGTGTTTTTTCACTGCTTTTGGATGTGGTAGTCTGTGGGATAGACCATCTGCCCTTTGGGCACCTAGCCCCTTTCTCATAGGCAGAAGAAGAAAAACTGGGAGAAACAGGGCTCAGAGAGCAACAGCTTTCTTCCTGGTGGAAGGACAGGTAAGAGTGAAGTGTGTGCCTCTCCTTGTGAGCTAGAGTGTGGAAGTGTCGCTCCCACGGATGCTGCTCCCTAGTCTCTTATTCTTGATAAATAGAATAAACAGGGTTGTGTGGAGCAGCCTTCATCCTCTTCTTCATGGAGAGAGTGGTGAGGGTGGGTGTCCAGGGCTGGATGGCCCTCTGTGAGAGAAGAGCAGGCTATTTTGTCCTTGGCATTGGGGTAGACTGGTAGCCCAGCTTCTGTGATGAGTGTTCAAGTGTCATAGCTGCCTTTGCCATGCAGGAAGCAAAAACAGCTCCTGATCTCTCTCTCCCTGTCCAAGAGCATCATTTATGATCAGTCAAAACAATTGCCCTCACTTGGGGTAAACAAGGAGGAAGCTATGTTTGTTTTAGGTAGAGGAGTCCAAAAAGAGAGGGCTTCATCGGGTCTTTCACTGAGGCTTATTTTAATCAGACAGTAGCGTGGAGTTTAGCAGAGTGTATGTAGGGTAAGGTGGAGAGAGGGCATTGGAAGGACCTGGCATGAAGAAAAGTATGGCACTCTGATATGTTAAAGTTAGAAGAAGTAGCGTGCATTTTTTTCTTTGAAATTGAAATGGGTCATAAATATCACTTAGTAAAACTCAGGGGGAAAAATCAAGTTTGATATGTGAAAAGGCAATGTGAATGTTATAAGAGATTTTAGTCTGTGAAACTTAATTCCATCAGAAAGTAATGCAAGAGAAAATAAAAAGAAATGTATTCATGAGTAATTGCCTTGAGGCTGATAGGAATACTGAGTAAAAGATGGATAGAGGAATAAATGTCCCATAAGACAGATATTGAAGTGAAGTCCTGGAATGGTAAAAGAGCACTCATTCTTTTTTATTTCTTTAGTCAGCTTCATGAGGATCTTGAATTTGATTCAAAGGAGAAGCAACATATTAAAATGATATCAACTATGTGGTTAGGAGCCTTGCAGTCTGTGAGCAAACATTTGCGAGGTGCTGGGAAATTGGTCAACCTTCAGACATCCACCTCTCCAAGTGATGCTGTAAAAAGAAATGGGCTTTTTAGCTGCGCATACTAGGTTCGAGTCCAGGCTTCACCTTCATTAGCCATGTGTATCTGTAGGGTGATTTGTAAGAAGTTATAGGTAAGCCCTCAAAAACAAGTTGCCACTATTACTAGCTGTTATGTGGTATCAAAAATGAGTTGATTATTGATCCTTTGGGGAAAGAAATATGAGTTTACAAATGATGTTTTTGTTGTATAATAGGGTAAAGGGTTAATATGTCATTCTAATCAAACATTGACATCATATTTTCTGTAAGATAAGGAACAGGTGATAAGTGTTAGACATTTTCATCCAGAGTCTGTGAGTAGGTTTTGTGGAGTTTAAGAAATTTTGACATGTTGAAAGTGAATGTGGATGCAGATGCACAAGTATGAATATTTGTTTGTGACCTGTCTCATTCTGTAAGTGGGCATGAATATTGATTGGATTCCCTCGCTTTCTGATTCATCCCTAAGTCCTCTTTCATTTTTGGGGGGTAGATAAAAACCATGAAATAAAATTTAAGTGAGTTAACTAAACATTATTACACCTGAGGCTTGAACCTAGCTCTTCTGGTTCCAGATTTGGTGGCATTTCTGTCATATTATGCTGGGTCTGTTTGGGCACATATGCACTAAACATGATACAGGTAAATGCAGTTGGTTGTGGGGAATAGTAACCCTTTCAAATTCCATTTTTGTTATAAATGAGAACCTGAAGAGGTCATTCTTTCCTGTTACCTACTGGAATTCTTAACAATTGCTAATGTCCATCTCTCTTTTTTGAAGATAAATACTCTATTTCCCCATTCTAGATGCCCACATGGCAATTTAAGAAAAATCAGTCTACAGTCCATATTGCATCTTGTGATTGAGACATTGGGTCCTGGGGACAGAGAGTATTAGGTCTTTACCTGGATGCTTTGCTTACATCAGACACCTGGGTGTCATGGGAACATGCCCCAGAGTTCTCTTGTTTCATTCTGTGGTTCCCAGTGACCAGGCTCAGACCAGTGCTTCTCGAAGACAATGTTCATCTGTCAAGGTCAGTGACTGCTAGTTACCTGATTCCTTGTCATGAGTTTGAATTTCAGGGCTCATTTGATAGGCTTTGCTTACCTCATGTAACTACAAAACTTACTCCCAACACGATTTGAAATTCTATTTTACCATTTCAAAGTACTTTGAGTTTGCTTGTTTTTATTTTCTCCAAAAGCATACTCTTTTCTATTGTTAAAAATGTCTTAACAAATGAATAAGATGAGACATTTAAACTGTGCAAATGGTGCAAAATTCTAAAAGTTAAAATATGAGTCTTCTTCCCATTCAAGAAGTGAGATTCCTCTTCCACTGGAGAAGAGGTCAGTATAAAACATATGCACTAATTTATTTTGTATTCTGGAAACTTTCTGTGAAAATTTATGCAAAACATGTACCTATATCTTGAAACAAAATTGAGACTGAAAAGTACATGGTTCTGCACTTTTTTTTCCAGTTAAATCTGCAGCTTGATACTTCAACACAATCAATGATCTAATTCAACAACACACTTTCTTAAAGGGGTGATTAACCAATATTTCATCATATTAATGCGGCGTACTTCATTTAATTAGCCCCATAGATTACTGTTGTTTTACCTGTCCCCTGCCAATGCATGCAGTGCTGCAGGGGACATCCTCGTGCATGCCTGTGTGCACACGTGGGCAGGGATATCTGTAAGATGTTTGTGGGTTAGGTTTTCAGAAGTGGAATCGCTGGGTCAAGGTAGCCGTTCAACCTTGTTCATTTTGCAATCTTTATTTCTATATCTATCCAATAGAACATTTAATTAATCAACTAGTTACCCAATTGCTTTTTAACTTCCTAGCACAGTTATAAACATACAAATTTGGCCAAAGGTTAAAAGAAAAAAAAAACCAGTTATAGCTTCCTCGTCACTGAATTGACTTCTTTGAAATGCTGGGTAAAGACAATTTTCTTTCATCTTTATAACTCCTCCTGGAATTTTTACTGCATCTGGATTGTTATTTTACTACTTCTGGATTGTTCTAAACTAAACTTAACTGACGAAGGTGTGAGAATCAGATTGCTCCTTTAAAATTTCTGACAGCTCCATGTCCATGGGATGGTTTAAGTCTTCTCTTGGTTGATTTCTTGGTCTGTCCTTGGTCTTGCTACCATACATCCATTTGGACTTGCTCTTCATATGTAGATACATAGCATCTTGTTTTATAGTCCAAATCTCTATTATTAAATCAACACTTTGAAAAGCTGCAATAACTTCCATCTTACTTACATGTGGCATCTCATATGCTCCTAGAGGAAGTTGAGAATCTACCCTAGGCCCTGAGATTTGTCCTAATCTTGGGAAAATTCTGTATTACAGATTAAGTTCCCAGATCAGCCAAGTAACCTCTACCCAACTTTATGTTTTACTCATATCTACCTTGATCCAGCACCCTCAGTATCCAACCCTGTACATACTCCTCCTAAAGCTGCTGGTCCTCGTTGACCATGCCTTGCAGCTCTTTTGGAGTAGAGCCCCTTGGCTCCCCCAACAGTTCAAGCACTTCTCTGGCTGGGTGCTAGTGTGGTTTGACTCTAGTAATTGGTCTGGTGGCCAGGCAGGGAGATGGAGACAGACCTGAGAGTGGGGGCAGGCGCATGGTCTCTTGCGAGACAGAGAGCTTTACATCATTTTTAAGGAAGTGGTGGGGAATGAGGCTTTCACATGGAGCAATGGTCACTTTTCCAGGTCCACAGAGGTCAGAGAACCTGCATATTTAAATTTTCTAAAGACGTTGACCTGAGGTCTCCATCCCGCATCTGTTTAATCAAGGCTCTCCTCAAGGTGGAGCAGACTTGCAGGACTGAGAACTCCATCTCCTCTGAATTCTTTATCCCTGTGTCCCCATTAACCCTATACTTAAATCCTGAGTCTGATTATTAGTTGTTTTTTCCTGTCTTCTGGCTGCAGAAGATTTTCTATCCTACATGCTGCCGAGGAGGCCCTCTGGGTGTTGCACTTTGCCTTAAATCTGTGACTGAGCATCTTTAGCTCTTCCTTGTCTTTCTCTGATAATATATCCCTGGCAGAAGCCATCCACTTCCATAATCCTTGTAATTATTGCTTCCCCTAAACATCTGCAACACTGGAGATATTACCACTGCTAGTTCATGCCCATCCACTGACATTACATCTCAGTTCTCCCCCAGTGAAGTTGTAACAACTGCAGCTACAGTCTGCCTATGACTGTTAGTAACTGACCCTTGTGATGGAGTCTTTATTGCCAACCAGCTGTCAGGGGCTTCTGCCCCCAAATCCCAGGGTAGAGACTGTTCTCCAGACTACTCCTAGCACTAACAGTTGTGTTCCCTGGAAAATACTCCGAGACAAAGATGTATGGATCAGGAGTTTATTGAGGAGCATTTTGGGGAAAAACAGTCAATGGTGAAGTCAAATGAGGAATTACTGCACTTGCAATAGAGGTCTCAGATGATTTCATGGGGAGTTTTTCTCCCAAACCTGATGGCAGCTGGGTGTGTATCCCCTACATCTCCCAGTTGAATGTCATTGTCCCTGGGAAGGTGGTGTGACTTTTGGTGAGGCAGCTCACTTATGCTGAAGGTCATGGGGGAAAACTCAGCTGTGAACCATCCTCTGCCAGCGTCCCCAGTAGCTGGGGAGTTATGCGTATCAGAAAAGATACTGTGGAGGACAGTGTTTATGAACAGCTTCATCTCACAGGAACCAAATCACAGAGCAGCCAGATAAAGTGGCAACAGCAAGGATTTGACATCAGACTTTTAACCAGCTCTGTTATTTCCAGTTTACCCCCTATTCTTTTTGAGCCTCAGTTTTCCTTTCTGTAAAGTGGGGATAAGTATATTTATTCAATATTGCTTTGCTTACTTTTCAAATCTGTGTTTTTATAAAACTCCTTTGGAAGTGACCTCACAGAACTCATAGAAGAAGCTGGTGAGGGTTAGCTCTGCTGGGGTAAAAATTTCAGCTCACTGGGCTGGTCACATTGGAATACTGAGTCCTGACTTCCAAAGTGTCCCATCATCATTATCTGCCTTCCAAGTACAAGTCAATGATATTTCACTTGTCAGAAGATTCAACTGCATCTCAAGAATTAAGATCGATACAATCATTGCAAGTAAACCGTGTCTGACCTTATTCTTTGTAGGATGAAAAAGAATCAACAGGGCATGAGAAGTGTCAGCACTTTCAGTTTTGAGAGGTGAGAAAAAGGGAATAGTTTATGCAGTGCTCATCCATCACTGGACTTCAGTCAGATCGTTAATGCTCAAACTAGAGATAAAGCGATAGCTAGTCATTCTTTTCTGCTGTTGAAAATCTAAACACCAATTTGGTTCGATTCAATTCAATTTAATTTGGTGCACATTCATGAAGTGCCATTATTGTGCACGACTTCATGGTAGCTGCAGAAAACTCACAGGGTGGTAAATACTAAAGGATATGAAGAAAATAGAGTAAGACTACTTTGGAAGGAAACACAAGCTATGCATCCATAGGAAAAAAAAGGTGAATTTTGAGCTGGAACTTGGAGGATGAGTAGGAATTTGCTTATGAGTGGGGAAAGCGTTTAGTTTAGTTCATGTCAACAACTGTTCATTGAGGTGCACTATGTGCTGGACCCTAGGATGGGCACGGTGTTGAGGAGGCAAGTGGGGCCTCCTAGCTGCCCTCAGGAAGCTCTCAGGTAGGACAGAGCAGGTGCAGGCACCACTTTGAAAGAGGTGGTAACCTGATAGGAAAGACAAGGGAATTGACAAGGAGCGGTCTCATTTGCAACTTTGTTCAACATATTTGCTTTTCAATCTTTGGTTTGGTTATAGCTGTTATGTTTTGCCCTCATCATGGCAGTAACATTCCCTGAAAAAAATGCTAGGGAACTGGAAATAAGGAAGGACATGTGAAAACATACGGAATCAAAGGCGTTTCCAGCACGTGTATGGATTATGGTGAATGTGTGCAATGGGCTGCAGCACAACTGCTCAAAACGGTGCAATCAAAGAAATACAACACGGGGAGCTATGATGTATAATTGAGGTAAAAATGCAGGTAACGATATACTATGTACAATGTGATTCCACTCTTGTACATTTTTTTATTGTACATTCATAGGAAAAAATATAAGAAGATGCCATACAATGTCAATAGAAGTTGTCTTTGGTTTGAGGGATTATGAATGTCTCCCTCCCCTCCCCTCCCCTCCCCTCCCCTCCCCTCCCCTCCCCTCCCCTCCCCTCCCCTCCCCTCCCCTCCCTCCCCTCCCCTCCCCTCCCCTCCCCCCCTCCCCCTCCCCTCCCCTCCCCTCCCCTCCCCTCCCCTCCCTTCCCCTTCTTATACTCTTGTTCCTCCTGCTCTTTTATTTTGCTCATGTGCATTTTCCAATGAATGGGAGTTAATCGAGGAATGAAAAATAAAGCAAAGAAAGAGTTACTTTTTAAAAGCCTTCAAACCAGATAAGCATTTCTATAGTTATAACAATACTCCTTTTATGTTCTTTGTTCCTCAGGAGAATCCAATACTGTTGGAAAGACTGATATCACTACTATTATTGTTGTTATTTTATTTCTGCAGACCGATAATATTGTTAATTCATGTGCTTTCTACATTCCCAGATTATATAGCAAGACACAAATAATCTTCGGTGGGAATAGAAACAAAGGCTGCAAACATTTGCTACAGGAAGATTTGGATGCATTTTTTTTTCAGAGAAAAAAATTTCTTATTGACAAAGATCATGAAAAAATGGTCACAGACTGGGGATGGGGACATGCAGATGGGAAGGCATGCTAGGGAGGGATGGAGAGCCTATTATGGGACTGCCACAGAGACAGGGAAGCTGAGTGGGCCCGGTCTCAGTGATCCCGTTGCCATGGATCACAGGAAGGGCCATCCTGTGATAGACCACCCATCCATCCACCAGTCTTCTGGTCTGGAGTGATGCTCATCTGAGCTTTGGCATTCTGCTTCATTCCTGTAAAACTGTGTAGGCATTGCCCACCTCTTTGCCAGAGCATCTGCTCTTTCTTTCATTCCCACTTCTTTTTGATGAAGGAGTGGAGGTTTGAGAAGGCTGAGCAATGTGCCTGCAGTAGGGCTGAAGCCGGTACATGAGCCTCAGGAATCCTTGTCTTTTCAGTAGCGCATAATAATACTGCCTAAAATTTGATTTGTGGTTTATAGTTACTCAGAGCCAACAGGTCTGTCCCTCACTGCACCTTGGGCAATGACTCCTTCCTGTGATGAGAAATAAACAAGATGGTGACAGGTCCCCAAAGTTGCGTCATTTCTAACTGGGTGCTCCACTCCCGCAGCTGCAGACAGGGTTATTGCTAATGAAACCCTTGCTGTTCAGCACCCCAATCAATTTTCCTTGCAAATTATTTCCTAATATGTAATTATGTAATCAAGCACTCCCATAAACAAGCTGGGTCTTGACATAGAGTGATGGGGTGCAGTAATATTTTAAATAAAAGATGATTGCAGAGCTATTTATTTTGAAGTCCAATTTTCGGGGTTGAGAACTATACATTAACGGCAGTTTAGAGATTCACAGCAAGCTAAATGTGAGACTATGCGTCAATGCCTTCGCCATAAACAAATGCACAAAAATAGTATCCTGCAACTGTTTGCAAAGTCTAACAGAGTTACAGGGCTTTCTGCAAAGCAGAGGGTGCAAAGAGTACCAGATTCATCACATTCTGGCAGCGATCTTTTCAAAAATAATGGTTTTGTCTGCGAATGGAAACTGCTAACAGCCTTCCCCCTCCACGGCGATTGTTCTTCCATCTGCTTGGGTTTTATAATCACGTCGTCGCCTTTGGAAAATTACAACACAGAGCATATTCTCCTGGAGGTCTGTGGTGCAGCTGAATATTCTGGGCCACGGAACAGTGACAACAGTTGAAGAGTTTCCCTGCAAAAGCGTTACAACCGCCGCATGCCAACGAGTGCCCCGATGCTGCAAGGCGCAGGCAGGCGGGGAGCATCGAGCTGTGCCGAGGGGCGCCCAATTTAAAAAGCTTTCACGTCCACTCACTCACACAGCCACAATCTGACACTTGCCGCACCTTGAAATAATGGCTGCTTCCTTCCCCCTCCCTTCTTCGTCTTTCCTTCTTACTTTTTTTTTCCATTTTCCTAGCAAAATGTATTATTATCTAAGTGCAAAGTCATGAGGGATCTGGACAACTCTTTTAGCCTGTGGTCTGCTTAAAAAAGAATGTTATGTATTTATGTCTCGAGATTCTTTGCTCAGACTCCAGTCATGGGACTGGCCTAGTACCCAACTGATGCATGAGTGAATGAAGGATGCTATCTCTTTCCTGTGATGATTTATACTTTATCAAACCCTACATACCGTGCAAGACAGTCTCACTGACAAGACCATTCTCACAACAACATATGAGGAAGTCACTGTCTCCATGTGTTAGGTCAGATTCTTAAAGAGGCAGATACTCAGATGGAATTATATAGGAAGAGCTTGACTATGGAAACCATCCTCCAGGGACACTGGAGAAGGAGCGGTAAGGAATGGGGAAGCCATCAGACCACGAGGTAGGTTTTACTCTGGTTGAGGAGAGAGGAAGGAAAGTTGAGTAGCAAATGTGTTTGATTGATGTGCAGTTCGAAAGAAGTTTCAGCAAAGCTGGTGGAAAGTTTTGGGGCCAAAGTCATGGGTCAGAGGAGTCCTACATCTCCAATAATGTGCCTGCCTCCCCTAGAAGTGCTCTGGCCACAGTGAGTCTTTGGCTAATGGTGCCAATGTGGTGAGGGACTTTGGACAGCACACCTGGGACCCTTGGTAAGTCACGCCCTGTGTGGTGGGACATCTGAGAGTCACATTCTCATGGCCCCCACATCCTGTTTTATAGAGAAGGAGACTGAGATGCTGAGAAGGAGCAAGAGCTCAAGTGAGTGAAGATTAGTGCTAGGCTCCTGAACCCTAACCCATGTTTGGTCTTCGCAGACACAGTACAGCTTCATTTGCATTGCTGACCCCCATCCAATTAGATTGGAAGTATTTGGTGGGGAGGGAAGAACATAAGGGAGTCAAAACACTGGGTAGGCCAAGCACTTGGCAGAAGAATCTGGGAGTGGGGTTTTTTTCACTCATGGGAGAAAGCAAACTATGAGGCTGGAAGGGGAAGACTAGAAGTCTCAACTTAGAGTGGAAATATTTAAGACATTCACTCTGTTGTCACAAAAATATGCCATATGTAACATCAAATTATTTGATAATCAAATAACAGGTTATGTCCCAGAGCAGGGGTGTCCCACCTTTTGGCATCTCTGGGACACACTGAAAGAAGAAGTGTGGTCTTAAGCCACACATTAAATACATCATGACACATAATCACAAAAAAATCTCACAATGTTTTAAGTAAACTCATGATTTTACATTGGGCCACATTCATAGCCATCCTGAGCTGCATGTGGCCCATGGGCTGCAGGTTGGACACCCCTGTTCTAGAGAATCACAAGCTTCCTGAAGGTTGAGATGCTCTGGGCTGTTTTTTTTTTTTTTTTTTCAAGGCGGTTTCCCAGCACCATGACAGTGCTTGGCACAGAGGCATAGGGCAGATACTTGCCTTGTTGAATGAATGATAGTAACTCTAGACTTGGAAGTGATCTCAGAGAACATTCAGTGCACTTCAGAAGATCACGAGACGTTGACTAATGGTTAAATCACTTCTCAGAGGGACTGAGACCCTGAGACTCAGGACTCCCCTGTGCAGGGGTCTGTATCCCTCCTCTGGGGCCATCCTGAGGTGCGGGCTGTACTTTGCCAGCCCAAGAGAAAGTAGATACATTAATGTTGGTCAGAGAGCATCTTAAATCTCAATGTGGTGAGTAGATTAAAACCAAAGTCTCGGATAAGGAGAGGGCTGAACAATGAGTCACTTGGAGAAAAGCAATGCATGAAACCTGGATGATGAGACCCTTATATTCAGAGCATCATGGGAAACCCCACCTGACAGATGGTAGATAGCAGGGAATTGGAGGAGAACTGACATACATATTAATGGCCGTTTTATATATTTTTGAAAATATTGGCCTTGGTGGTTGTTCTTCAGGGTTGGATATTGTTTCATTTATCTTTTCAGAAGATATTTACTTCTCCATACAGTATGCCAGGCTCTGGCGATGGCTGGAAATAAGACCCTATTCTGTCCTGGCTGGTGTGGCTCAGTGGAGCACCAGCCTGTGAACCAAAGGGTTGCTGGTTCCATTCCTAGTCAGGGCACATGCCTGGGTTGAGGGCCACGTCCCCAGTAGGGGGCATGCAAGAGAAAACCACACATGGGTCTTTCTCCCTCTATTCCCCTGTCTCTAAAAACAAATAAATAAAATCTTAAAAAATACTCTATTCCTTCCTTGGTGGTAGAGACAGGCATAAATGCATGAACATGATAATTCAAGACAGTTGGAAATGTTATCAGAGAAATACGCAGAGTATGGGAAAGGAGTAATTCTATGGTGATGGGAAGACTCTGAGGCAGTGACATTGGCTTGGAACTGCAATGATGAGGAGTTACCTCTGCAAAGATCTGAGGGCAAGAATTCCAGGGAGGAAAAGCCGGTGGAAAACCCAAGTGTTCGAGGAGCTGCAGAAAGGCCAAGGTGGAAGGGACATAGTGTGGGGAGGAGGGGGGCAGGGGGTGAGAGAAGTAGGCAGGGCCAGATTTTGCAGGCCTGTGAGGGCAAGGGGTTTGGGTTTTATCATAAGTATGTCACAGGCTCCTAAGAGTGTTACCATCTGATTCACACCACGAAAATGAAGTCAGTCTGCATGAAGGCAAGTGTGGAGGCAGGGAGACCAGTTTAGTCTTTTGTCAGCGTCTAGAGGAGAGTTGGTGGCAGCTTGAGCTGAGCTGATGGACAATCTAGAAACAGGCCAGTGGACACTAAGGAGAGAGGGACTCCTGGCTGACAGGTAACATGTGCAGGGCAGAGAGGTATCGGGGCAAGGACATGAGATTCGCAATGGCTGCAGGATTGCGTGCACCTTGGGTAGCAGGAAGAGGTCTAGCCTGGGGAGGACAGTGTCTGCCTCACAGGGCTTTGGAGGGGAGCCCTGGGTCACAAGCTGCTTCCCTCTCCACACCTGTTTTCTTCTCAGTAAATGGGGATGGGGTTGCAGTACAATCACTAAGATCCCTTCCATTCTGTGATTCCCATCCCCAGTTCTGCAACCCAGGGTGTGAAACCTGATAGAAATACCTTGTTTCTGTGGCACTGGCAATGCGAACGCATCCCTGTGTGGGTTTTCACAGCCTGCCTTTGGGAGTCAGAAACATAAATGACAGAATGGATGTTAAATATCACCAAGCATTGGAAGCCCCTGTCACAGGTGATATAAAACCATTTGCTATAGAAGACACCCGGCACACAGTGTGCTTCTTGCTTTCCATCCTTGCCAGAGCTGAATCTCCTGTGGATGTGGCAGCCACCTCCTCACAGCACTGAATACACGGAAGTCTCTTCTGCAGAAAACAGTAGAGGAAAAGAGGTGATGACCAGCTTGCGTTTCTGTTTTCAGAGTCAGCTCATTAGTAATATTGCTCACCGTACGCCTGATGTGGGCCCAAGCAGTTCATTTGTAGCAACTTGGGGTCTGCACAGCCCTGTGATGTTGTTCACAGTGTCACCCCCATTTTACAGATGGAAAAGGTGAAGCTCAAAAGGTAAGTGATTGCTGGAGGCCACATAGCCCTTGTAGAGCTTTTATCAGTTGGGGTATAGCAGAGAGCTCACTAACTCATCCTGGAGGGACTAGCCTCAGCTGTTTGGCAGGGCGTGACCTTGACTTCCATACTACTGATGCTTGCTTAATTTTCTCACCTGGGGAAGAATAATAGCTGCCTTAGGGAACCATTGTGAGCATTGGGAGAAATTGTGTAAAGGTGTAATAAATGTTAGTCCTCTCCACACATAAAGATGCTTTGTAAACCTCTGTTATAAAAAATTTTAATAACCTTCCTTGAGTATTTCTGGGCAATTAACTTGGTTTTGTACAGAAATGACATTTAATGTGACAATGTTTATAGCGTGGGAGAATTCATAGTTTTCTTGGGTTTCTGTAGGTGTGTGGAGGGAGGTGTTGAGGAAAAGAGTCCACCTGGAAATTAGAAAGAAATGAGTCAGAAATTTAAGCAAATTGATAATAACTTTAGGCAACATTTCCTTCTGCTTCATGAAGTCAAGGTGGAAGAAATAAACCAAATATGTATGAAGTGCTCAGCCATGTTCTAGGCACTTTGGGGGAAAGGGTGGGGCTGGAGACACACCAGAGGGTGGAGACCCTCAGGAGCTTGCCATCTGCTGTCTGGTGCGGGGACTAGAAGGGGCAGCCGTCTGCTGGGGGGAAGGGGAGGGTCCCACAGCAAATTCTGTGTGTGTGTGTGTGTGTTTCAGAGAGAGAGAGAGAGAGAGAGAGAGAGAGAGACAAGATACAGACAGAGAAAGTTTTCGTGTTAGTCCAAACAGGTCTTGGGTTAATGAGGGCTGAGAAGCCTTGGTCGAGACAGAGATCCGTGAGAGAAGAAATGCATCAGTGAGTTTGTGAGCAATCCGAACTGGTCTTTATATGGATCCTAATCACAGTGGGTGACCAAACATTTGTCAGGGTGCTCTAGGTCCAACTGCCGAAGCCAGTGATTTACAACTTCTTTTTATGACAAGTCTGTTATAACGTGGTCTTTACTGAAAAGGTAATATAGACCATCCACGATATAATTTCAAAAACAGGTCAGTATAATGCCCTGATGTAACAGAAGGAGGAATTGAAGAAAAGTAACTTAAGATAAAATGGTATGTAAAATATTTTAATTGTGCTCAGCTGTGACTGCATGCAGGTTGACTGCATGCAGGTGGACTGCATGCATTTTGCTCCAGCCACGTCTGCAGGTACAAAATAGGTGGAGGATTGGCTTTAAAAGTGGCTTAAGTTGTTTTTAAAGGTTTTATTTATTTTTAGAGATAAGAGAAGGGAGAGAGAACTAGAGGGAGAGAAACATCAATGTGTGGTTGACTCTCATGTGGCCACCACTGGAGACCTGGCCTGCAACCAAGGCCTGTGTCCTGACTGGGAATCGAACCAGCAACCCTTTGGTTGGCAGCCCACACTCAACCCGCTGAGGCACACCAGCCAGGGCTATTTATGTATTTTTAGAGAGAGGTAAAGGGAGGGGGAAAGGAAGCGGGAGAAACATCAATTCTGGGAACCTGGGCCGCAATCCAGGGATGTGCCCTAACTGGGAATGGAAGTAGCAACCCTTTGGATCACAGGCCAGGGCACAATCCACTGAGCCACACCAGCCAGGACTAAGTTGTTTTGTTTTTGTTTTTTAATCAGGCAAGAATAAGGGAGGGAAAAGTTGGGAGCTTATATAGAGAGCATAACAATGATAGGTTACGGATTTTAGGCTGAATAAGAGCAGAGGGGTTAGGGACAGACAGTAAAAAGATGGAGTGAATTTTAATCTGGGTGGGGTTGAAGGACTGTTGGAATATGAGCACAGCAGGAGAGAGCTGGATAGGAGTGGTAGTCAGTGTGAGAATCTTATAGTGGACATTATGGAGGGGTGGCTGAGTGTGATAGTCCAGGCTATGGCCATGGGAGGGCTGGCTGAGTTGGGAGGGGACACAATGGACGTGAGAGAAGAAGAATTGGGAATCCGGAGTGCTGGGTGGATCATCTCTGCTGATACTGAGCTTACCAACTTGAGTCTATGCACATTACCACTGACCAGGGCAGTTCCTTTCCTGGAACACTGAATTCTCAGGGCACGTTTGCTGAAGGAATTGTTCCATATGACAATCGAATTTCAATCTGAGGCTACTTCCTTATGTGCACAGTGAGGCAGAAATAAATGGAACCTATTCCACCACTAACCAAAGTGAGGATACTAATCTCTAAAAACAGAATGTAGCAAATTAGCTCTTTGGGGGAATTACTTGGTAAATTCTTTCTCCTTGGACCCTGCAAGCACTTAGCTTCCCAGAACTTTAACAAAATGAATTTGCACCGTATCTACAAGCATTTTTGTTTTTAAAAATAGCATTTCTGTTTCTATATAATGAGGTCTTTGGAAAGGAGACAAACATAAGCAGAGGGTATTATGTACAGAGAAGGTGACGAAGGGGAAATGAGGCAAAGGAGTTTGGATTTTCCTCATTATTATAATGGTCCCTAGAGTTTAGGACATTTTACTTTTTGTTCCAATTAAAAGTGAGAGCTTTGGAGCTGATCCTCTCTTAAGAAACAGTGAGTACTGTGAGAATATAGTACTGTGTTTATTATGATAAATGCATCGTGTTCCTAACCTTTGTGGGTAGGCTCCTTTGGAAGGTGGGATGTGTTTTCCCTGAGAAGCAATGTTACATTTGCAGGATATGTTCCTAGGCAAGTCTATTTAATCATAATGTTTCCAAAGTAAAGCGTGTTATTCTGTTTTAATAAATAGGGCTGTACCATTTTATAAAGCTATATTAATATAATTGGAGGAGGGATCGATCATCTTCCCTTTCCTTTGGAGCTATTTTACCTCTAAAATAAACAGTTACATTAATATCTCTTCCATTTCAAGGAAGAACTAGGGTTCGGATCAAAATGTTGAGAGTGATTCTTCTGCAAGGCCTAACGTCTTTGTTTCCTCTAGACACTGATCTTCGTGAGACTGTGGGGGAAGGAAAGACATGGTATTCCAGAGGCCTCTTTTGGCCTTGAGTCCAAGCATCATTCTACAGTTTAGCTTTTTCTAGCAATAAAGCAAAAACTGAATTTAAATTCCTGCCAAGCTCCTGAGTCTACTTCCCAACTGGACCAGAAGCTTTAAGGGAGGAGAAAGTCATATGTTGGTCAAACCCTGACGAGCTTCGGTAACAGTAGACCAGAATGCACTGGGGGCATGCACTTCATGGGTGCCAGTGAAGGCAGAATTTTCCACCAAATTTCTCTGAAGCCTGCACCTCCCCCCACCATTTGAGGGTTCTTCTCTGCTGTTGACACTGTGTCCCCCTCTTCTCCTTTTTTCCACATCCTTCTCCTGCCATGAAGTCAAGTCCTTGGAGAGGATACGTAGTACGATTTAAAGAATTCTGGAAAATGGCATTCCATCTTATTGCCACTCAGCCTGCCAGCTATGAACCCATGCATTCTTTTTTTGGTGGGGGAGACAGGGTGATTTATGGGAAAGATATAACCTTGGGGTAGACAATTTGTTTAAGCTTGGGTTGACTATCCACGGGTTTTGGAACCTTGGGAAACTTAGTTAGCCCCCTGTTTCCTAATAGGTAAAATAAAAGATGACAACTAATCCCCACCTTGAGAAATTGCTTGGATTAAATGTGCTTACTATGAGCATCTAATGAGCTGCTTGCCAGTCTTAAGAATATCAGTGTGAGTGTTGCCTCCTTCCTAACTTCAGGAGGTAGGGCTTATCTACATGTTGTGAAGTGAGTTAGTTTGGGCTCTGGGAGGGTGAACTGAGCGCAGCACTGGTGTCACACCCAGGCTAGTCTCACTCCTCTGATGTCACACTCGGCTCCTTCACAAGAGTCCTTCATGTCACCTGCAATGATGGGGTTGCTAGTTGAGGTTGCTGCTGGTGCCACCCGCGGTGGCCTCCCAGAATGCCGCTGTCAGACAGGAAGAAGGTGCCTGTTAAGGTATGACACAATCACTACCCTATTCCAGGCTCTTCTCAAGAGTAATTGCAACTTGTGGTGATAACATTTTTTGAACAAGGAGTTATGCCATTTTCTTCCTTCCTGAGATATCCTTGGGCCCTGTTTTAAATGGATATGTTTCAGACCACAATGAGAAAAAGGCATCCTGGGTGGAATGCCAAGTTCAAGAACCTCAGCCTGATGAGAAATGACTATCAAAACCAAAGGTAGAAAAATAGAGAGAGACACACGAGACAATTTATTTTGGTTTTTAATAATTGGAAATGAGGGAGAACTTAGGTAAAGGCAAAGGTATGGTCCATCATAGTTCTTTTTGTAGGAGAAAATTAAAAATCTTCCAAGGTCCATTGATCTCAGTAAGAGTAACAATGAAACAGTCAAAAGAACAAATAGGAGAAATTACCAGGGCTTCAGAAGATTTTGGGTTACAGGTACCTTTTTGATCAGGAAGTCAGTATTGGGAATATTTTTCTGTAAAAAGTCGACCAAATCTTTCCCTCCAAGGATTAAGCTGTCTTCTAAGGGTTTATTTTACATATAGAGGAGAGAGATGGGGAGGGAGACAAAGTAATAAGGAGAGAGAGCTGCCTCAGGAGACTGGGAGACAGGGGGCCACCAAAGAGAGGGCCACCGAACAGCCTGGAGAGACTGGGCACTGTCTCCTGTGAAAGAAAAAGGCAACGCCACGGTCAGGGGTGGCGTCCAGCCGACACCATGGACTTTATCTGCTGCTTTCATCAGAAACTCGGGGGAAAGGCATCATCATTTCTCAACTGGAGTTTGGTCCCTTTCTAGCCGTGTAGGTGGAAATAACTTTGGGCTGTTGAGTTGGTCTGAAGGGTTCCAGGTACAGTCATGTGTCACTTCTCCACTGTGGTCACCTGCGGGTCGTCCATCTTTGTGTGTTGCCGTCTGTGAGTAGGGAGGGGCTGCAGCACTCTTCTTTATTTAAGGACTTTTGCATACATTTTTGGTTCTAACACCAAAGGCCATGAATTCACTATAGGAACCTTAAGTCTCATGGAAATAGGTATTTTTAGACAGTTATATTTTAACTGCATTGGAGTTAGGAGCTTCCAGCACCATAATGCAAGCTGGTGTGAGCTTGGGCAAGAACTTAATATCTCTGTGTTCACGACAAAGAGGATAGTGCTCCTATAGGTCTTTTTTTGTAAAGGGCAAATGCAATTATATATGTAAAAGTCTTAGCATGCTATGTGGTACATTGAACTGGCCAAGGTTGATTTGGGAAAGCAATAGTCCTCACTGATATTTTAACATGGAATTTAATGGAGAGAATGGGTTAAATAAGGATTGGGAGACGAAATAGACAAAAACCAAACCAAAACAGAAAAAAACACCGAAGGCAGCACAGGAAAAGCCCCTGGGGAAATGGAGGGGAAAGGTGGGGTTGCCAGAACTTGCAAGTTTGGAGGCAGGGCTTGGGCCCCAAGCATCTGGGGAGGAAAGGCTGGCCAGCCAGAGCTATTATTATATTTCTTCACGAGCACGGTGAGGCTCACAAAGAAATACTACAGAGTGTGGAGAAAATACACAATTTGGAAACTGGAACAAATTGTAGCTGCCCAGGTGAAGAGCTTTTGCTGAAGTGACACACACAGACAGGAGTTTGTCTCTTCTTCCTCATCCATCTTTTCAGGCCTTCTCTAGTGCCCCCTGTTGGCAGAGCATAAATGGAAGCAGCTGTCAAAATGGACATACAGTTTGCAGTCACAGTCCCAGCCTCAAAGTAGAGCATAGAAGTGTGGACGTGAAGTTGAGGGACAATAGCCAATAACCGGGGCATAAGTACTTGATAAATATTGGTCGGTGCTGCTTATCTGGCCTCTCCTCCCCTCCATTCTTTCCTCCCCTTTCTGCTCCAGTAACCTTGATTCCTCCTCCCACTCCCCACCCCCCAGATTCTCAAAGAGAAGAAACCAAGGAAGGTAAGGAGAAGGGCACGGGTCTCAACAACAGCCCAAGGAAGAGGGAGAGGAAGCCTAGTGTTTTCCTGGGAGGTGTGAACCTTCTACTATAGGGTCATACTTCTGTTTTGGCAGATTACAGCTTTTGGAGCAACCCTGTGGGGCTTTTCCAAGGGGGACATTTGCTGATATCTCCAGTGAAAAACTCTTCTTCTATTGGACAGGAAACTTTTCTGATACAAAAATCAAGGTGAACTTAATGCTTACACGTGCACTAGAGGGCAAATGACTGTCAGTAGAACCTCCCCTAGGAAGGAGGGCAGGAGCAGGTGTGGAGATACCTGCTGGATGTGACTGGAAAGAGGAAACCTGAGGGGAGTTTGGGGGTGAGACTGACTCACCAGTTTGCCCTGACATTTACTGCATGTCTGCTTTGGAATTGCATAAATGCTCAGGATTTGAAGATGTTCAAGACACAATCCTCATTTTCAAAGTGCTCAGAGAAGACAAGAACCCAAGTACCTAAAATACAAAGCAAAGTTACAGAATCGGCCCAGCTGAGATGTAATAATAGTCCTGTCTCCTTCACTGGGCCAACTCCATTTTTTGTGTCTTTTAAAAACCTCTTGGTTTTTTTTTAGATGTTGAGAATAGCAAGTTGGTTCTGTAAGGTTTAAGACAGAAAATGATTTTTAATTATCAACACAATTTAATGGGGATGGAGAAAATACATATTTAGTTTCAAGATGATCAGGTACTACTCTACGAAACTGACAACTTGGGATTCATCTAATTATCCATCCATCCACCTATCCATCCACCTGCCCATCCATCCACCCATATACCCATCCATCTATCCATTTTCTGTCCTTCCTTTACTTCTCTCCTCTCTGTCCAGCCATGTGCCTAACTACAATATACTAGACCCAGTGCTTAATTCTGGGACTATTACAGATGCCTACAGTATAGTTCTCACCCTCAAGGAGCTCACTCTAATGAGACACTTTTATTTCATAAAAATGAAATTATACCAAAAATGGCAAATGCTTTTCTAGGAGCATGGTCAAGGTACCAATGCCTTGGTTTAATGGGTAGTATGAGAAAGAAATTCAAAGCAACAGAAAAATAGCTCTAGGGTGTTCAGTATAGCACTTTAACCAAATGGGTAAGAGCCTGGTCTCAGATTCGGAATCTTGTCAACACTGGTTCTGTAATTATAGAAAGGTTCTTAATTTTTTTGCTTTTATTTTTTCATATTTCAAATGGGGCTAATAGTATTTAGCTGGCAACATTGCTGATAGCATGAAATGATTCAACATATATAGAACATTTGGCATCATGTCTAAAACATAGAAAGTATTAACAAGTGTTGGCTACTATTTGTATAGTACCTTAAAGTTTAAGTTCATCATTGCATTTAATCTTTAACACCTCTTCCTGTCCTGGAGAAACACAGAGGGTAGTTATTACTTTCAAACAGGGGAGTGAGGTAGAGGGAGGTTATTTTGGGGGGGGGGGAGATTGCAGAACTGCAGAGCTGTGGACCTGGAAATCTCTCTCAGTGGTTTGTCTGCAATGTTCTTCCAGTTTTCCAGGAAGCATTGTATATTCACTTGGAAAACAACTCTTGTCCCCAAGTGTCATAGTTCCTGACTGCCTGCTGCTGGGCTGACTGTAAACACAGCCAAATGACACAGGTTGCAGCATTACCAAGTCACTGCTGCCTTGCCCGCATCTGCCACTCAATACAAGGTCCCTGCTGATCAAGGGACAGAAGGCGTGGGTCAGGGAGCTGCCAAACACCAAATACACATCTTAATCAGCTGCCAACAGTCACCTCTACCCAAGTCCTTGATGGAAAAATGCTCCCACAGGGATCCATCGCATTAGGAATTCAATATCCTTTTAAAATCAAAACTAGCTTCGGAGTTTGAAATAACTCAAGAAAGGTGTATTTTTATTGCATTCCATTCAGAATGTGGATAGGTTTACTTGATTGTTTCATTTAGTTGGGGGTCAGGTCCTGTGAAAATGCATCAGAAGTCTGAATGCTGAGGTCCAGGAACCTGAGAGAGAAGGAAGAAAGGGTGCAGTAGCCCAGTGTCTCAGCACAGGAAGTGCAGACCACACGGGTGGATGCCACAGAATCAAGTGGGGGCACGGCAGTTATAAAAAAAGACATGGGAGACATGGGGTCTGTTCATTCAGGTCCTTCTCTTGAAGGCCGTGTGCTGATCCCCAGGGCGGTGAGTGAAATAGCCCTTGTTTTCGGGGAGTTCCTAGGCCATCTGGGGAGATGGTGAACCCACACATTATTATGTCATATGGGAAGATGCGAAAACATAGGTAGCCGGGAGGAAGAAAGGAGTCATCTTACATCTGAGAAACTGTGGTTTCTGTAAGTAAACGCCACCTAAGCAGGGTTTTAAAGCATGAATAGGAGCATTCCAAACATATAATTTCAGGAGATGCATTCCAAGCAGAGGCATAGCTTACCCAGTGACCCAGAATCATGGTCATGTTCTGTTCAACACAAATTGGTTTCTTAAGGAGTTGGACCAATTACCAGCATTTGGTATTACTGTCTTAATTTTTGCCAAACTGGTGCGTGTTTTAAAATAGCATCTTATTGTGGCTTAATTTGCCTTTCCTTAATTACTCATGAGGTTTAATATCTATTCATATGTTTGTTGACAATTTACGTATCCTTTGCAATAACTGTCATTTCTATTCTGGTGTATTATAGAGTAAGGAGCCCAAGTGGTACAGAATTAACATTTGTTTCACATTTATTATGTAACATTGTGTGGGCACTTTGAATACAGTTGTTAATATGATTCTTTTTAATTGCCTGTTTTTCAAGATGAGAAAAGTGAGTTCCATAAAGCATATATAACTATCTCATGTTACTTAGCTATTATGTAGCAGAGACTTGATTTAATCACGGTCTGTCTGACTCCACAGATTATGCAGGAATTACTGTTGCAAGCACATGCCATCTGCCCCCGCCCCCCCTACCAGTGCTATTACATAAGTAAAGGCTCCATGGCAATTTGAGGGCCTCGAGATCCCGCCTGCCTGGTGTCAGACTTTCTCCACCTTCACTGGCACTGACCACAGAGGTCCCAAAGGCTACAGACCAGAATAGACCCCAGCCGGGCAATGGCACGAAATGACAAATTGAAGCTAAATAAGTGCTATCGTTGTTTTTAACTGTGGTTAGAATAATGGCTTACACTATCATGATGCTTTGTGGGTTGCGAAACACGTGTCCGTGTGTCACGCTCCTGGGAAGTAGACACGGTAAGGATCAGGTCCTTCACCCAAGCCCTCCCTGCTAATCACTGGCCTGGCTGAGTCTGGTGTTTTTGCTCCTTTCCTGTGATATGTAGAATAATGAAAGACCCTCTCAGTTTAGATCGACCCTCTGTATGGCAACTATAAGCTAACCTAGCAGATACACAGTTTTATAGCCAGAATGAAAATAGCAACAATATCATTTCATAGCAGCTCGCAATTTATTTTTCCTGTTGGCGAGGAAAGATCCCTTTCTTCTTTCTTCCTTTGTGCTTTATAAGAAAACCCAGTTGTGGGTTGCAGTCAGGAGCAGAGAATGGGGCCCTCAAAGTTCGTTCAATTTTCAGACCATCAGAAAGGAAGAAAAAGCCTTTTCAGACATTTGAAAATGGTAATAAATGGACTGTGAGTCAGGCAATTTGCAAGAGACCTGAGCAATTATGATACTTTAACCTGTTCTGAGAAGAGCTTGCCACCCAAGATCCGCTTTGCTGGCCCTGTGATGTGCTTATGCTACCCATCTGAAGCTGCAGCCAGAGAGGACGCCAGAAAGCACATCTAGTTTTTCTTGCCCAAAGAAGCTAAGACACAGTTAACCTTTGAGCTGGTCATTCACCAGGAATTATAGGCTGTAGCTTCTGTGGGTTTCAGTGGTGGTGTTTGTTTTTCTGCTGCCTTTCCTTCTCTGAGTTACATTCTGCCCCCAGAGCCTCTCTCTTCCTCTGGAGACAAGCAATTTGGTCCAACAAACACAGTGGATTTAGGAGACACAGTGCCTGGGGTCTACTCTCAGCTCCACCTTTTAGAGGCTTCATCACCTTGGAAGAGTCATTTACTGTCATAAGCCTCACTTTCTTATCTATGAAATGGGAATAAGATTGACTCACAGGGTTACTGAGTGAGTGAAATGTTAACACTGTGAGAAAATACTTTGCACACAGAATTGTTACTGTCATATTATGTCTTTCAGCACTTCTTCCTTCCTCCTTCCCTCTCTTCCTTTCATCCTTGTTTTTTCTTTCTCTCCCTCTCCCTTTTCCCCTCCCTCTATCCTTTCTTTCTTTCCTTCTTTCTCAAACCATACACACCATTTCTAACAAAACGCTCCTTCCCAAACTCATTTCATATTGCACTTTGTCACTCTTTTTGAAGGATGTGGGTCTGTGTGGTGGTTACTTTATGTGTCAACTTGCCTGGGCCATCATGCCTAGATATTGAATAAAACACTATTCTGCATGTTTGCGGAAGGGTATTTTTAGATGACATGAACATTTAAATTGGTGGGCTTTGAGCAGAGCAGATTGTCCTCCCTACTGTGGGTGGGCCTCACGCGACACTTGAAGTCCTGAGTGGCACAAAGACTGCCTTCCCCAAGCAAGAAGGAGTTCTGGAGCAGATGACCTTCAGACTTGTACCTTCAGACCTGAACTGTGGCATCGACTCTGGCCTGGGTCTCTAGCCTGCTGGCCCACACTACGGATTTTGGACTTACTGGCCTCCATCATTATGTGAGTCGATTCCTTAAAATAAATCTCTTTCTGTACACATACACAACGCTCTTGGGTTTGTTTCCCAGGAAAACCCTGACTAATACAGTCTGGTTTTTGACAGCATCCTCCAAGGCTGCCATCGTTCGCCACAGTTTTGCTCATGCAGAGATGTCATAGCCCCCACCAGAGCCTTTGAACTGCCTGGTGCAACAGGGTCCTGAGCCGGGAGGCTGGCACTGGATGACCCTCAGGCTGGTCTCCTGAGGGTCATGATTCCAGCGTGATGGGAACAAGCCCACCAGTAGTACCACCTCACACAGGAATCTCTGGGGCTCTCACTTCCTCTCCATGAACTTCCTTCCTTGACAATTCCAGACATGGCCCAGATCTTTTCAAAGACCGTCCCTCACGTGGATATTGGTAGATTTTAGATTTGGTGCCCATTGTCTTCACTTCAAAATCAGTAGCACCAAGTCACTCTCCTCTTTGGACACCCCCAGGAGTTTCCTGTTTCTACCACATCAAGTCCACATGCCCTTGCTTGGTTCTGAGCACATGACATTCATCTTCTTTTTGTCTCTGGATGGTGACATGCTCCTTTCTGCCTCTATTCTTCTGCTCATTTTCTTTTTTCTTTTTTTAAATTTTTTATTGATTATGCTGTTACAGTTGTTCTATTCCCCCCTTCATTCCCCTCCACCCTACCCCCCATCCCCACCATTACCCCCCCTTTAGTTTATGACCATGTGTCTCAATTCCTTTAGATTCTATATTTCCCATGCTATTCTTGCCCCCCCAACTATCTTCTATCTACTTCTATTTTCTATGCTACTTATTTTCTGTACCTTCTCCCCCCTTCTCTTCCTCCCACTCCCCTGTTGCTAACCCTCCTTGAGATCTTCATTTCTATGTTTCCACTCCTGATCTAGCTGTCCTTTTAGTTTGCTTTCGTTTTAGGTGTGGTTGTTAATAACTGTGAGTTTGTTGTCCTTTCACTGGTCATGTTTCTTTAACTTCTTTTTCTTAGATAAGTCCCTTTAACATTTCATATAATAAGGGCTTGGTGATGATGAACTCCTTGAGTTTGATCTTATCTGAGAAGCACTTTATCTGTCCTTCCATTCTAAATGAAAGTTTTGCTGGATAGAGCAATCTTGGATGTAGGTCTTTAGATTTCATGACTTGGAATACCTCTTTCCAGCCCCTTCTTGCCTGTAAGGTCTCTTTTGAGAAATCTGCTGACAGTCTGATGGGGACTCCTTTATAGGTGATTGTCCCCTTAGCTCTTGCTGCTTCTAGGATTCTCTCCTTCATTTTAATTTTGGCTAATGTAATTATGATGTGCCTTGGTGTGTTCCTTCTTGGGTCCAACTTCTTTGGGACTCTCTGAGCTTCCTGGATTTCCTGGAAGTCTATTTCCTTTGCCAGATTGGGGAAATTCTCCTTTATTATTTGTTCACAAATAATTTTTCCACTGGTGGCTGTGCCTTTCCCCCTTCTGGTACCCCTATAATTCGGATATTGGAACGTTTAAAGATGTCCTGGAGGTTCCTAAGACTCTCCTCATTTCTTTGAATTCTTGCTTCTTGACTCTTTTCTGTTTGGCCATTATTTGCTTTCTTCTGGTCCACTCCATTGATCTGAGTCCCAGTTTCCTTTTCATTGCTATTGGTGTCCTGTGCAATTCCATTCATTTCAATTAGTTTTGCCTTCATGTATTTGTCTAATTTGTCGGTATAATCAACCAGTTCTGTGAGGATCCTGATCACCAATGTTTTAAACTGTGTGTCTGTGAGTTTTGCTATTTCTTCGTCGCTTAGATTTATCTCTGGGGCTTTGAGGTCTTCCTGCGACATTTTTGGTCTGTTCTGGCCCTTTAAGTGTGAGAAGCGGCGCCTTGGACTCCCAGGTCGCTGGGTTGTGACGCTGTATGTGGGGGTGTGGTCAGAGCGGGGAAATGGCGGCCCCCTCTGCTGTTTCTCACAGCTGGGTGCGGAGGAGCAGCGCCTTAGGTGGTTCACCTGGGCCGGGCCACTCAGAGTCGCTGGGTTATGACGCTGTATGTGGAGGTGGGGTCAGAGCAGGGAAATGGCAGCGCCCTCCACTGCCGCTTGCCGTGGGGACCTGCCGGCCAGGTCCAACCGCCCACTCCCTGTCCACCCGCGCACTTGTGCGCGACCTCAGTCAACACGCAGCCCCGCTGCCCCGCTGTCTCCCCCGCGGTCGCTCGCCTGGTTGCTCGCTCGGTTGCTCACTAGGTCCAACCCTGCGCCTGGATTCCGAATCTGGATTCCGCGCCTGAGTCCGGCTGACCGAGACCTCCTGTGCAATCCCGCTTCACCAGCCGCTGGTTTCGCCCCTTACCGGTCAGGCTGAAGAATTTGTTGTTAACGGACTTCCGAAAAGTTCAATTTTCTGTGTTCTGGCTGTGTTTTCTGTTGCTAATATAGTTGTCTCTAAACTTGGTTGTGTGAGAAGGCACGGCACATCCACCTACGCCTCCATCTTGGCGGAAGTCCCCTCTTCTGCTCATTTTCATCCTTTCTGAAGCAGCTTCCCTCGTTCCACTCAGAGCTGCCCAGTCTTTAAGACTCCTCTCAGATCCTGCATCCCTGTCAAATTCTCCCTGATGGCTCCTGCTTCTCTGAATTTCAAGACACCTCACAAGTCTGTACCACAGAATTTAGCTCCACATTATGTACTGCCTTGTGGTATTTTTTTAAAGTGTCAGTTTTAGATTCTTAATGGACTTGTGGACTTTTAAAGTCAATCATGTGAGAAATGGTTAATTGAGCAACTACTATGCACTCTATTAGTTACCAGAGATAAGTGTGTAGGACATGGTTTTCTATTCTCCAATGGCTCATGGTAAATGGGAGAGATAGACCAGTAATCACAAAGTTAAAATGCAAGGTTATGAGTGCTGTAACAAAGATGTGTGCTAGGTCTTTCGGCGGAAAGTGGGTATGGGATGGTGACTGTAAGGAGGGATCTTGTGGAGGAACACTTGACCTGTTTACAGCCCTGTGCTAAGAATTTGTATTATCTTATTTAATCCTTACAGCAATCCTGCAAGAAGGACCTAGAGCAGTGTCCCCACCTTCTCAGTGAGACCAAGAAAGAAGTGACTTGTCAAGATCAAAGCATTTGGTGGGTTCAGAGATCTGCTGGCTCCAAAGCCCATGCATTTTTCCATTATCTTCTTTTCCAGGAGGGTTGCTTGGTAACCACTAGCAAGTCCTGTTCTGCCACTGACCTCTGGCACACTTTCTCCTTCTTTATTTTTGGTTCTGTTTTCTTTGATCTTATATGAACCTTTGATTTTGCTGGAGATTACCAAAGAAAGATGACAAATAATAACAGCAAACAACAACAAAACCCCTCTAGTTATTAATTTGCTGCTAAAACCTGAATTTGAAGAAATGATTTTTATATTTTTAATTAAATTATTCTTTGTTTGGTAACCAGACACAGTCATTAAAACTCAACACATGTGAAGATATTCCATTTTATCTAATTATAAAATAAGATGTTTCTTTTCATGAATTTGTCATAAAACCTCTTGTTATTCAACTTGGTTTGTTTTTCCTAAGAAACAATAGACTTAAACACTCCTTTGGTATAGAGGAAGAGAAAAAGGAACAAAGGATGGAACAAAGGTAGTAAAGAAGAAAGGCTGGATAGTGGACCACTGCAAGGCATTCTGGGAGTGGCAGTCTTTGTGCAAGGCATTCTGGGAGTGGCAGTCTACCAGTAGTTCTGAATCCACGGATGGTGGATACCTACACTCTTTTCTTTGGACATGTTTAACATTCCGGGTTCACCCCCTTTTGCTCAGGGGAGTGACTCCCATTATAGAGCTATTTTTATTGTGGGTTGCTATAACATATTTCCATAAAGTAGATGGCTTGAACAACAGAAATTTATTTCTCATAATTCTGGAGGTCAGGAGGTCCAAGGTCAAGGTGCTGGCCAATTTGGATGCTGGGGAAGGCCAACATCCTGACAGAGATGGATGTCTTCTTGATCTATCTTCACATGGCAGAGAGAGGGAGAGAGAGTTCTATTTCTTCATTTCCTTATAAGGGCACCAATCACATGAGATCTCCACTCCCAGGACCTCATCTGGACCTAATTACTTCCCAAAGGCTCCACCTTCAAATTCTGTCCATACTAGGGATAAGGGCTTGAACATAAATATTCAGCCCATAGTCCAACGGCCCCTCTCTTTCTATTCTGTGGTCCCAGCATTTTGTCTCTTTTTGTTTGGCTCTTAAAATGTCCAGTGCTGTAGGGACTTAATGATTCTGCTGGTGAGAATGAGGTATCTTTCACTTGACTGATGAGTCTTTCTACTGGTCACCCTTTTTCCAACTTTAACTTTCAAAACACCTCCCCCAAACCCTATGGTCACTTACCTTCTAGCCAATCCATGATTCCCCGTCCCAAATACTCCCATGGCTTCAGTTTTCTCCTCCCCTCAGGTCTACATCCTTTCATTTCTGCTCTACTCTTCAAAACCCACTTTATCAAAGCCCCCTCTCACCGCTCCAATTGGAATCTATCTCTCTTTCTCTGTTATTAACTTTTATACATGGAAGAAACTCAGACACAATTTCAACCTCTGTCACTTGCCAGCTGTGTGATTTGGGGCAAGTTCCATAACTTTCACAGCTTTCTCTTTTATTAAATGAGAAACTTAAGCCTTTGTCATCATGCCTTTGGGACTTTGCACATGTTGTTTTCTCTGCCCAGACAATCTTTTCCTCTGATTTGCTTGACAGATTCATCCTTTGGGACTCAGCTTAGAAGTCACTTCTCCCTGGAAGTCTTCTTTGATTTCCCAAATTAGTACCTGATGACCTCTCTGTTCTTCTGAAGCTGCTTACACTTCCCTGTCACTACCCCCTGTTACCTTGTAATTATGTGTTTGCTTGTTTGTATCCCCCCCAAGACCATATCACCAGGCCTAGAGAATAGAGTAGATGATCATACATATTGCCAAAGATACTTTAATAATTATGTGTACAAAGCGCAAGACCCATAGTAAGCAGGTACTCAATAAATTATAGTTCTGTCTTCCCTCCTTATACCTTCATGTACCTCATGATGAAGTTGGTGTTATTTGTTTCTGTCTTTTTACTTCATTATATATATATATATATATATATATATATATATATATATATATATATTTAATATTTTCTTTCTTTATTTTTTAGAGAGAGGAAGGGAAGGAGAAAGAGTGGGAAAGAAACATCAGTGTGTGGTTGCTTCTCCCGCGTCCCCTACTGGGGACCTGGCCTGCAACCCAGGCATGCGCCCTGACTGGGAATCGAACCAGTGATCCCTTGTTTCACGGGCCCATGCTCAATCCACTGAGCCACACCAGCCAGGGCTCATTTTATATATTTTAAGACCCGGATCCACTTGACTGCATGCATCTTAAGACCTGGATTTCTTACTTAATTTTATTTCTGTCCCTCATAGAAAGGTAATTAATTAATTAAGTAAGTAAGTAAGGGATATCCCTTAGGAAATAGTGCCCGTTGCTCCATTCCTGCCTGTTTTCAGTTACTTCCCCTGTTACTCACCATCAAATTGGTCCCTTCTGGTGCTGATTCCCCAGGTGGGTGGGTTTATGCATGTTCTAGGACCCTGTGGGTCTCTCTAAGATACTCTCCTATAAGGCTGGGAGTTTTTCCCACTGCTACAACCCCCACAGGTTTTTCCAGTCAGAGGTTCTGAGGCTTTATTTCCCTGCTCTTGAACCCTGGGTTGAGTGGTCTGTCTTGATCCTCAGTTGTTTCTCTCGGTTTATCCACATGCAGATGTGGGACTGCCTGTCTCCCAGCCGCTGCCTCACCAGATCTGCCAGCAGCTTGCGTGTCCTGATCCTCCAGTCGCTGCCTTGCTGTGAGTCCTCTCCACGTCAGCTGCCCATCTCTGCCCCTCGTACTGGTCTGGATGAATGTTTCTTCTTTAACTCCTTGGTTGTCGGACTTCCATACAGTTCAATTTTTTTGGCAGTTCTGGTAATTATTTGTTTTTAAATTTGTTGTTGTCCTTCTTTTGGTTGTGCGAGGAGGTCAAGTGTATCAACTTATGCCTCCATCTTTGGGTTTTTTCTTTTTAGCTGAGGTGCTCAGTAAGTGTTTGTGGGACGAGTGGATGATGAACATATAGGGTTCTTCTTGCTTGTGCATGTGCTGGATTGAAGTTGGTATCATGAAGGCACAGAGCTCTCATTCACTTGTCTCTCACTGTGCCTTGCACATGGACTGGTGCTTGAAAAAGTCTTGCTGAGTTGAATTGGGGAAGAAGCCTGGTGATTCAACTTTTAACTTGGTATTTGGAGTCTTCTTATAGAGCTTCCCAAATGTAACATCAGGACTCACAGCAGTAGACATTGGTGGATATATGAATTAAGAGATGCAAAGAGAACAGACATGAATGAATTTTTAAAAGGAAGAAAATCATGTTGGGAGTATCATGGAAACCCACTCTCTCTCAGCTCTTTTACTTGTGGCCCTTTTCAGGGACATCCAGGGAAGAACCAGTAAAAAGCTGTGGTTCCTGCAATGAGAGATGCGGTGGACCAGGATGGGAGGCAAAGACAGTACAGAGCAGTGGGTGTTTCCCACTCTGCCCCACCCCTGACAGGCAACCTTTGGCTTGTTCCAGAGCTTCCTCCTCATCCTCTCAGCCCAGCAGAAGTGCCAGGGCCACCTAGAGGCAGACAGTGTGATGGGTGAGGGCAGTTGCCAAGGGCAGGGACTGTAGCTGTGATGCAGGAGTGCTCATGTATTTCCTAGTTCGATTTACAAGTATAATGAGGCTTCATCTGTTGACTACCAGCCTGCCATCCATCAACCCTGTTCCACCAGAGGCAGAGTCCAGGTCCTGCTGGGTCTCCAAAACATTGGTTTGTTCTCTTCTCCTGCCTTGGGGTCCTGGTAAACAAGGGGAAGAGAGCTACACATGGAATTGATTTGCTGTGTGTGTGTGTGTGTGTGTGTGTCTGGGGGCAGGCAAGGCTGTGGCTGTTTTCCCTGCCAGAAAACACACCAGCTGGTGATGATTTTACATCTGCTCTCCCTGTTCCAACTGCAATGAGGAGCAAGTTGGAGAACTGATGTGCTAAGCCTGCCTTCCCTCCATGTGGGCTCATACACTCTTGGCATGAGGGCTGCCTAGCTACAGGATCTGCTTTTTGGTCCTCCTGGTAGTGAGGCTGTGATGTGTGGCCCTTTGGGGTGCGGGAAGGGGGTGGATGGGTTTCTGCACCTGCCCTACTTGCATTAGGGATTTCTCCTTCTCACCCACTGGGTTGAGACAACTCAGTACAGACTTTCTTGCACATTGCCTAGGAGAATCTGATTGAATTCTCTGCTTAGAAGGGAAGCCTCATGGATACTTTTAGTACTGTATCTGGAGAGGAGACAGCTTGGGTCTCATATATAAGATTAAGCACCCTTCTATCACCTCTGCCACACTGGTTCCTCAAAGCTAGAGGCATTACAAAGTCTATGGAATACACGGTTATGAATTAAAAGATTTTCTAGATGAGTGAATTTGGGAAGTTATTTATTTAACTTCTCTGACTCTGTCAGTGTCCTCATTTAAGGAAGAAAGAATGAATGGATAGATAAATCTATCTATCTATCTATCTATCTATCTATCTATCTATCATCCATCAAGACAGAATTTTAATTCCAAATCTCATATGGTCTCCTGTCTCCATGAGTGGTGTTGATTGGTATAGAAATCTCACACCAATCTCTTCCAAATTCCATTTCACAATAAAATGCTGGCATTCCTCTTTCTAAGGTCATGTACGAAGGTGTGAATATTTGCATGTGTTTGTGTGTTGGTCCTTCATACCCTATCCTGAGAAGAAAATAGCATCATAATTGTACTCTAAGGTCAAAAGGCCCAGGTTGAATATTGGTCCTGCTACTCACTAGTAAGTTCACCTTGGACAAGTGGCTTAATTATAAGTGTTTAAAATAGTGTTGGGCAATGTTTGGAAAATTAAATCATCTAGGGTTAGGAAGTAGAGACGTATACATAAAATAAGATTCATCATGAATTGATAATTGTTGCTAACACTAGAAATAGATATATATGCTTTTCCAGTATTCTCTATATTCTTACACGTGTTTGTAATTTTCCTTAATAAATATTTTTAAAATGAACAAAAAAGCAGTGGTGGCCATACTCCTAGAATATCTCCACAGCCTTCTTCCCAAGCTCCTCCTTGAACCTTGTTACTCTTTTCTGCCAATCTTGGCTTGATTTGCTGGTCTTGTTCTCTTCATCCATCTATAGCTGGATGACTCTGTTGGACAAGCTTGGGACTGTAATTCACCTTTTGCCACTGAAAGTTTCCTCTCCATCTTTTTTTTGGAAACCATCCTCACCTTAGCCCATCCAGGTCTTGCCTCACCTCAAAATACACTCACACACACACATAGACCCAAGCTTTCAGGAATTTATAATCCCACTGGTCTCCTTTGCCTCAGATATTCACTTATCTGTGTTTGGAAATTTTTTCTTCTCTTTTCTTCCTTCTCAAATAGCCAGGGAAACGTTATCTTGGAATATGACATGGTTGAGAAGGCAAGTAAGACTTCTAAGAGCAGTGAGGAGTTTAAGGTGCTAGGGAAGAACTGTAAGGTGGGGTAAGCAATAAGACCTTGTCCTGCCCCATCCCAGCTTTCTTCCTCCTCTTTCAAAAGACAAATATGGTAGTTGAAAAAGAGGCATTTTAATATGGTGCTGTCTTTTCTAGAGAACTTAGTCGTAATTATTCTTAGATGATATAGAGGGCTTAAAAAAGCCAGCCCAGGGGATAGAATGAGTTATTATACAGTAGGGTGACAAACTGTCCCAGTTTGCCCAAGACTGTGAGATGTCCCAGGACACTAGATTTTAGCCAAACACAGGGGAATATCAGGCAAACCAAGACAAGCTGGTCCCCCAGTAGTGAGATCAAGGTTTCCATTTCTTAAAAGGAGTACAGTCCTTTTTATGTGGGTAGAGAAATTCTTTTATCATTGCATATCAGTATGTTTTATTCAGGAGAAAATTAATAATTGCTGTGATAATGTATGTTTGATCTTTAGTAATTAACTAGACATAGCCAAAGCTGGTGGGGAGATTGGCCTAGATTCAGAACACCCCCTGTTTTTCCTGAACTCCTGAGAATACCTTTATGATTTTCTGTTTCCGTTAAAGCTAACAAAAACCCAGGCAAAGAAAAATTCTAATAACACTCGAATGAGGTCTTATAGTTTCAAAACACCAGTATTATTATTACTACTAACAATATAATGATTGGTGAGTGTAATGTGCCTTTATAGTTGTTGTCTTTGTCTTTTGAAGGCTGTGTGGTCAAATTATAGTACTCTAAAAGTCAGGTGACTTAATTCTTTTCTCTGCATGGTTGAGCCACTAACTCCCAGCACAATTAGCTTCACTCGTTTAATTTTGCTTTTGATTTTTAGGATCTTATTTGTAAAATTTAAGAATTTTAGTTATGACATTGGGAGTTGGGAAACTGTTAGCTGGGCAAGAAGGGAAATTCGACTCCTTCGTCCTTCTGTCCGGAAGCTTCATCCTTCTGTAGGAATGTAAAATGATGAAGGCACTACAGAAAACAGTATGGAAATTTCTCAAAAAATTAAAAACAGGACTAGCAACCCCACTTCTGGGCATATATACTCCCCAAAGTTGGAATCTGAATCTTGAAGAGATGTCTGTTCTTCCAAGATTATTTAGCATTATTATTCACAATAGCCAAGATATGGAAACAGCCCAAATGTCCATCAACAGATATATGGATAAAGAAAATGTGGCAAATACATGTTATAGAATATTATCCAGCCTTCAAAAAGGAGGAAATCCTCCCATTTGTGACAACATGAATGAAGCTTGAGGGGACTGTGTTAGATGAAAGCCAGCCACCAAAGGGCAGTTACTGCCCTCACTTGTATGAGGTATACAAGGTATCTAAAATTGTGATGCTGACCACCATTCTCACCTTCTTCACTGACATCAAGCTCCAATTCCTGCTTGGATTTACTTTTAGCAACCTGTCTGTAATGTATCTGGCTCAGAATGATGACATACCAAACCTGGCTAAAAAACTTGAAGAAATTAAAAAGGACTTTGATGTTAAAAAGGAGCCCTGTAGTTCATGAGGCCCACTCCAGTATTACCCCCAGAAGTCCTGATTCTCTTCTCCTTGAGGACCTCCTCCACCCTGTGAACCAAAAGCCTGTGTCTTACTCTCCAGTCTCTGCCTTGGCTCCACTCTGTGTGGCCTTGGAGCACACATGGGGACACAAGTTAAGTACCATCCTTATGTTTCCAAAACCCTCACCTCTTCCTCCTTCCAGTCACTTGGGAGGTCCTGAGGCTGGAATTATGGTGCTAGATTAGTAAACATGGCCTTTAGTTAGTGGTCACTCCCTTATTCTTTGAGACTTCTACTGCCTTTTTTGTAAGAAAACTCACTGAGTTTTGTATTACTGATCAGATATTAAAAATGCTGATTTCACAGTTTAGCTATTATAATGGGCATTGAAACACTTAGTACTAAATTATGTTTTTAAATGTCATTAAAATTAAAATCTAGAAGCCAAAAAAAATTGTGATGCTGTTAGAAGTAAAGAATAGTGGTTGCAAGGGACTTTGGAGAGTTGCTGATTAGTGGGTTTACAGATTCAGTTATACGACATGACTGAGTGTTAGAGATCTGCTATACAACATCATGTTGATAGATCCCAAGATTGTATTATGCAGTTAAAATCTATTAACAGCATAGATCTCATGTTGTACTCTTACCACAAAAACAAAAAAACAAACCTCCCCTGAAAGAAATCCAAGTAAATTTTTTGGAGGTAATGGATAGGACTATTATAATTGTGGTGGTAGTTTTACAGGTGTCTGTATACATATGCCCAAACTCATCAGATCGTATACATTAAGATCAATTATACCTCACTACGGAAGTTTTTAAAAGATTCCTGTCTTTGGGCAGGGGCTAATTCCGTGTTAGCAAGGGTAGGTAGGAGATTTCTTCTTCCTTCCTATAGGGACAGAGTTAAATGAGAAAGATTCGAGCTCCAGAAATGGGGATTTTCCTTAATCAAGAACACACAAAACATGTGGGCTCCATGGGATTATAAAACTGTATTCTAAATTGTGCAAGATCATATGTGCATTTTCTAGCTAGAGTTTCTGTAACTTTCACCAAGTTACAAAGGAGACAAATTAAAAAAAATAGAACAAGTGTCTTAGAATATAGAGAACTGAAGTACAAAGGGAGAAACCAAAAGAAATGTCTTTTACCAAAATTCAAGAGAATAAGCATTATTCATACCACCCACCATTTATTCTGAGGTCTGCAATTTTAACATCTTAAATTTGTATGACTCTTCCAACTGAAGGCATCATATTGGATGAGATATGGTCATCCTTTGGGATATTTTGGATTTATTTTATATTTTTATATTTGTCAGTAAGAAAGTGTAGTTGTCATAAATGAGGCATCAAAATTTTTTCAAAAAGAATTTCGAAGAGCTTTGAATTCAGGGCAAAAAGACCTAGAATTCCTGATCCTGAGCAATGTTAGCTCCAGCAAACAGTTTCCTCTTCCTGAGTCTCTGTTTCCATGTGTTGCAATATGAAAAGGTGGAAGCAGCTGGTTCTTCAGAACCCCTTTAAGAGCACCTGGAGTGGGGAGGGGGTGACAGGTAGGTGTGGCTCCAGCGGTTCCCCCTCCTCCTTCAACCAAGAGCAGTTACGTGTTATATCTTATACAAAACAGATTTGCTCTTAATGTTTCTTTGAAAACTGATTTCTGCTGTCAGGAAAACAAAAAGATTGGAAACCCCTCCAAATGGCATTTGTGACTGCTGTTGTGGATCTAATGAGTTTTATGATTTTTGTCACCAGATTTTTGTACTCTCCCTTGAATGATGTCTATTGATCTATTTGGGAGACAATCAATCAGAGTGATTAGAAGTGCAGACATTGGGACAACTAGACCTATCTGGGCAGTTATCCTGGCTGTGTGACATTGGTCAAGTAATTATGATGATGGGGATTGTGTTGATACCTCTGTCATGGGAACTACCAAGAAGAGAGTTCGTGGAAAAGATGCCTGATCAATAGAGATGCTTACCAATAACCACTGTTTCTGTCTCCTGAGTATGAATGGGGGAATCTTCATTTGTTCTCATCATAAAATTTTACCCTTTCCACTCCAGTCCCATCTCAAAGAAAGTCTTGCAAATCCTCAGACCCATAGTCAATTCCCAAGAGACATTCAGCACTGAAGATGACCTTACCACATGGTAGGGGTCATTATTTATGCAGCAAATCAAATGAGTAAGGCAGCATGCTCATGTTGGTAAGGGATATAGAAATGCCAACAACAGTGATAAAGGCAGGGTTAGGTTTAATTTAAAGGATGTTCATTGTGTCCCGATTCAGGGCATGTAGGGTGATAGGATGCGTCCCCTGCCATTTAGAAACTGGCAGACTAGTAGGTGATCAGGAGGACACAGGACTGAACCATATATAGGGAGCTCAGAGCAGGGGCTGACTTACAGGTTGGGAAAGGTTTCCTAGAGAAAACATTTGAACTTAGCTTTGAGGGAGGACAAGAATGATCCCTGGTGGGAGGAAGGAGGGCTTCTCGGCTGGTGGCATGGCCAAAATAAGGAGTATCTTCAAAAATAACCATATACGAAGTGAAGTTGTGGTTAAGAAAGATCATTATGAACATTACTTCTTCAGTGCTAGACACTTAATGAAACCCTTTATGGGCATTATTTCATGTAGTTCATTTAGTCCTTAAACAACCCTTTGAGACAAGTTATATTCCTATCCCCATAATAATGATGAGGAAACTGAGGAAGTGCCTTGCCCAAATTGATAAGCGGGTAGCTAGGATTTGCCCCAAGACATTCCTGTGCTTTACCCATGATAATCATAGATAATGACGTAGTCAGCCTGATTGGGGACAGATCATGGAAAGTGAGGAACATGATGCTCGATGAGAGCCATGGGAATAATCCCTGGCTTTCTTTGTAGGACAGGGTTTCTTACCAGAGGCACTGTTGGCATTTTAGGCTGGATGACTCTTTTCATGTAAGGCTTTTCTATGCATTGTGGGACATTTCACAGCATCCCTGGCCTCTACTTGCTCGATGTTAGTGGTGCTCCTTCCCTGAGCTGTGATGATCGCCAATGCCTGCAGACGTTTCTCGCCATCCCCTGGGAGGCACAGTCTCCCTTGTCTGGGAACTGCCGTTGTAAAAAGGCTCACTCAAGGCACTGCTATGCACTCTGAACAAACAGAGCAAAAGGCAGCAGAAATTCTCTCTGCCGTGTTCCAAATTATCTCCAGCAAACTCCCAGCTTTGAAATTGCTCGCCTCGGCAGCTGGGGTCTTGATTTCCCCAAGGTGACTCACCCGGCTCCCTGTCTGTGGGAGTCAGCTAGTTATGTGTTCTGACAAGGCCCCTTGTGTGTTGGAAAGAAGTGCGACAGCAGAATCATCAAAGCCCGCGGATGCACAATTACGCAGTGTGCTCGCCAAAGCATGACAATTGGAGTGCTTTGATCCAAGGCTTGTTTTGTTCAGAACAGCACTGGAAGTTCTGAACCTTAGAGTGAGTAAGTGACATTGATTACATATTCCTTTTGCTACCAGCCTTGTGCACCTACTCATCTTTTTATTTTCTGGGCCCACCTCCACAGACAACACTTATGTCACCTTCTTAAAGGCGTTTTCCATGATGACTAGGGCTTTCCAGAGTTGGTTTGGGTGGTATGTCTGCTTTATCAGTATCTCTCCATTCGAAGTTTTGAAGAGGGACTCTGAGTAGGACCAGCAGGAGGAGTCTACAGAGGAGAGACTGAAACCTCAGAACAAGCAAGGGAGGAACAGTGTGGAAGGCCAGACATGGCCTCCCAGACATCAAAATCAGAGGGACAGGCCAAGTTTTCTAAAACAAGATAATGAGCCACACCCTTGGATAGGGGTACAGAGAGCAAGGGAAAGAAAGCTGGGGTGATCGTGCAGAGCCATCACTGTCCTCTGAGCCATTTGTTGAATGAATATTTAATGAGCATTAGCTATGTGCCAACCACTGCTGTGTGCTCCTCAGAACAACCCTGTGGGGCAGGGGTCTATCATCTTGTAAATGAAGGCAGAGAGGAGGGCAGGTACTTCTCCAAAGTCACACAGCTGGAATGTGGAAGGGGCAGGGTGGGAGCTCAGTCTGTCTGACCCCAGAGTTCAGACATGAACCTCTGAGGTCTGTGCCAATCCCAGAGCAGGACACACCTCCAGGCTGGGATCTGGGAGGGCTGGCATCATTTAAAGGCTCAGGATAAGGGGGATCAGAAAATTGTTTTAGTCATTTCCCTTGGGGTGGAGATGGGAAAAAGAGGGAGAAGACCTTGGATCATGACTGCTGCAGCTGAGCAAGGGATTGTTGGTTTATATACCTGCTGAAGAAGATACAGGTAAGATCCTGAACCCCCCCAAGCCTTTGTCTCATTGTCTACTGCAGGGGTGTACCAGTTTGCTAGGGCTGCCTTAATGAAGTACTATACACTAGGTGACTTAAAGGGCAGAAATTTATTATTTCTAACTTCTGGAGGCTGGAAATCCAAAAGTGAAGGGGTCAGCAAGGGTTGTTCCATTTGAGGGCTGTGAGTGAGAATCTTTTTCCTGCCTTTCCCCTAACTACTGGAGGTTTGCTGGCAGACTTTGGTGTTTTTGACTGACTGATACATCACCCTGCTCTTTCGTCTTCCCTTTGTGGTGTCTGTCTCTGGGTTCAGACTTCCCCTCTTTACAGGGAAAACAGTCATATTGCATTAGGGCCCAATGTACTGACCTCAACTTTGTTATTGGTGAAACCCTATTTCCAGGTAAGGTCACATTCACAGATCCTGAGGGTTAGGGCATTAATATTTTTAGGGAGACATCATTGAATCTCTAACAGAGGGCATCCTGGTGAAAGACACAATCACTATTAGCTGGAACTTCAGTTCCAAACCCCTTCGTGACCTGGGGAGACATGTGAGATCAATGGGGTAGCAACAGCCTTTGAATGCAGACCTGATTAGAGGCCGGCTGGAACAAGACCCTTTGTCTCTCCCTGTTCCTACCTGCTCTGTTCTGCATGACCCTTTGGGTATTAGTAAGTGAAGAAAGCATGACAGCACTCAGGGTCTGGGAGAGAATAGAGGGAAGAGATTAGTGATAGTTTTACATGCAGTTCTTCTGTCTTCTTTTGTCAAGTTCATGTTCTCATCTTCTGGCCTTTTTGTGTGAGCTTAAAACACCACTTTCTTTCTGGCCCATATCATAAAGCTGTTAAAAAAAGAAAACTAAAGTTTTCCTTTTTCTTACTACTGCTTTCTTCCTTTTATGACAATGGTGGTGTTTTTACTTAAACAATTCCATTAAAAATTAAAAGGAAGGCAAATCCATTATTATTTAAACTGTTTTGAATTCTTTTGAGTAGATTGAAGTTTGTATATGGTATCATTTTCCTTTTGTCCAAAGAACTTCTTTTAACATTTCATGCAGTGAAGATAACCTCACAATAAAGTCTTTTTAGTTTTTGCCTATCTGAAAACATTTAAAATTAATCTTCATTTTTAACGATGTTTTTACTGGATACAGAATGCCATATTTTTCACCTTTCAGCAACTTAGAGATATTTTATTGTCTCCTGTATTGCATTGTTTGTGACATGAAATCTGCAGTCATTCTTTGTTTCTCTGATTATAACGTGTCATTGTTACTTATAACTTCTTTTAAGATTTTTCTCTTTATCAATTTGATTGTGATGGGTTTTGGTATGGGTTTCTTTGTATTTTTTTTTTTTTTTGCTCTGTGCTTGTTCAACTTTTTGACTATGTGTGTTTATAATTTTCTTCAAATTTAAATAAAATTTCAGCTATTATTTCTGTAAATATTATTTTCCGCTCCCCCCTTTTTTTCAGACTCCAGTTGTATTTATATTAGACTCATTGGTGTCATTCTTCTTGTTATTGGGGCTCTGTTAAATTTTTGCTGTCTTTTATCTCTTTGTGCTTAAGTTTGGGCAGTTTCTATTGCTATGTTTTCTAGATCATACTGATCTTTTTTCTGTTGATGTCTAATCTGTTGTTAATTTTATGCATTAAATTTTTAAATTCAGGTGGGGTGTTTTTTAAGTCTAGAAGTTACCTTTGGGTTTCCTTTTACTTCTTTAGTTTCCTCATCATTTTCATGTTTAAGAGAAATATATATATTTCTCTGGCAAAGTCAAGTCATTTTTATTATAATGAGAATGGTTTGCATGACATTGATGTAACCTGGCAGCCAAGGAGAATGGACTGGAATATGTGGAATGTGCATGCGTGAACAGGGATGACTTCACTGTACTAGTCAGTGGGGGTGGTAGACCCTGTTGAGTGAGCATGTGTACTGTGTGGCCATTGTATTAAAAATGACTGAGTGAGTGGAACAATGAATCTTTATCAAATTTTGTGTTAAGCTTGAACATTTTTCTGCAGAAACTATTTGGATGATTTAAAAGGCCACAGCTATGGGCAACTGATGATTGGCAGCCTCATCACGACAATGCACCTGCTCACGCATCACACATTGTGCAGAGTTTTTTGGTGAAACCTCAAATCACCCAGATGACTCAGCCCCTCTATAGCCAAGATTTGGTGCCCTGTGACTCTTTGTTTCTCCTAAAACTAAAATTACCTTTGAAAAAGAAGAGATTTCAGACCATTGATAAAATTCAGAAAAATATGATGGGGCAGCTAATGGTGATTGGAAAAACTGTGAGGTCCTAGCGTACCTACTTTGAAGGGGACTGAGGTGTTATTGCCCCACGTGCAATGTTTCTTGTATCTTATATCTCTATTTTTCATATTACATGGCTAGATATCTTCTCGACAGACCTCATATATATGAACTTTAAAGTTCTTGTCTTTGAATTTCATTATTTATGTACTATTGGGATCTACTTTTATTGGTAATGAGATCATTGGTGGAAATATTTTTACAGTTTGAGAAAACCTCTTTGTATCTTTCAGCTGGTAGTGCATTTGACTTCAAGTAGCAGAATAATGGACTACGAATTACTTAAATAAATCGCAGTTTATATATCTCATAAAATATCTGGAGGTAAGCAATTGCTGGTTCTAATTCAACAGCTCAATAATGTGAGCATTATTCTGATCCTTGTAGTTGCTTTTCTCATGTTGGTAACCTCACTGTTTCAAGAAAACTGAAAACATACAGACATCATCATTGCATTTGAAATAGCCAAAACATCATGCCTCAAAATCTACTTCTTCCCCTGAAAGTTGTAGCTTCCTGGAAATTCAACCCAGTGGCTTTTTGTGTCATTGGCCAGGAAAGGATTGCATCATTCCTGTAGACGAAACACTTGTCAGGCCGGGCAAATTTACTGTGACTGGTTTAGAGCAATGACACATCTTCTTCTTGGACTCCAGAACTACCTGGGGCTCTGATAGCAGAGATGGATGGTAGAGAAGAGACAAGCAGTGTTTTTCATACTCTGTAGTGATGAAATGTCAAGTTCACTCTCAGAATGGCATTTGATTTTAATCTTATGGGAAATTTGATAAGAAAGAGCAGAGTCAAGAGCAATGTGTGCAATCTAGTGTAATCTAGTACAATCTAGATCTCAAACAAGTGGAGGTTTTTATTTAAAACAAGATTTTCCAAAACAAAACATGATAGTGAAGCAGGTCACATTGTTCGACATTTCTGCACATCTCTTCCAGTTTAGTAGATGGCAGGACGTTTCCACGTGTTTCTGTGTCCAATCTCACGTCAGACAAATTCTGCAAAACCCCATTACAGGCATGTGAGAGTGAAAAGGGTAAACAATGCTTTAGCATTATTATGAAAATAATTTTGATCTCACAGACACCCCTAAAAGTATCTTCGGGAGATCCTGGACTATAGTGGGAACTGTTGGATGAGAAAATAGGCTCTTCCTCTCATGAGTAAACATGAGCAAGACATTAAATGCATTTGTGCCTCTGTTTTCTCTTCTGTAAAGTGGAGATAATAATGTTTTCTATTTCATAGGACTGCCCTGAAGATTGTAACTGTTTTCTTAGAATCCTGTGGAGAATTTAGTGAATGCTGAATGTCAGTTGCCATTACTTCTTAGTGAATGCACAGCAGTTCTCCTTCCCCTTGTCCTTTGGAGCAGAAGGGATCTTTGAAATATTTTGTTTGAGAAGTGAAGGAGGAAAACCTCTAGATTTATTGATAGTGACCCCAAATTTGGATAAATATGACCTCTTTGGGAAGTAATAATGAATGCATACAGTCTACAATGTATTATAAATCATTTCTATAGCTGTCATTTTATTTCTTTCAGCAAACTGTGATATGGGTGAGGCATATTTATTATCCTCATTTTAATACCAAGTGACTGAGATGCCAAAGTTAAATGACTTGGCCAGAGTCAGCAGTCTCTAAAGGGAACCTTTATCTTTTGGCTCCCCATCCCGAGCCTTTGAAGTCCCCTCCCTACCCCAGCTCTGGTTTTGCACATTAATATGAATCTGGTGCACCTGCTCCCAGGAGGCAGCTTTGACTGCATCAGCATTTGAAATTAGTGCTTGAAAGTTGTTTTTATTAAGGATGAAAAATTCACTGAATAGACAAATGGACTAGAAGACCTTTATATCACTTTAGAGATAGAAAGTGCTGGGTAAGTGTTATTATCTAGGAGCTAGTAATTTGATTTAAAAAAAAAACCCAGCAACTATGCAGAACTAACCCTAGGAAAATGAGATCCGAAAAGGGGGCAGTGGCCATCAACCTTGGGTCAGAAGACCTTAGGTTTATTCAAATTTTGATTTAAGAAGTTGCTACAGGCTGAGGAGAAAATGTCTGCCTGAGACATTAATAAATTCCACAGCTGACCTCCCTGTAGGAGGAGGAAGGAGTCTGGGAAGGATGTGCAAATTCAATATCATTAGCAGAGGAGAAAATGTACCCACAATGATTCCTGGGAGAATCCTGTAGGCAGAAAACTCAGGGAGAACAGTAAAGATGCCAATTAAACTTTAGCATCTCCTTGGAAGTCCTGGTACCCAGCACTATAAATAGTCACAGAAGTACTATTGCTAACAGTACTATGGGTGGTCCAAGCAGGAGCTGTTTGGTTGAAGTTGGAAACACCATGGCTTTTGGTGCTTCTCTCTGACTACTGACTTGTTGTGCTGCTCCTCTCCTGCAGACATTCTTTAGTTGATTGAACGAGGAGGAGAAGGGCATCTAAGCAGGACATCTTAGAGCTGTGTTGTTCTAGCCTTTGTTCACACATCTTTATCCAAGTCTGCTAACAACATAGGACAGAGAATTTATATGTGCTGAGGGGTTAGGAGGATAGAGGGATGGGTGGATCTGGGGGCAATAGCGTACACTTTCTTTGGAGTCTTGCATACTATGTTCTATTATATTACATTCTATGGCTTAGTAGATCCCTGTATGTTTGAATATGAAAAAATAAGGTTTTGCCACAGATCTTGGTATAATATAAATGGTTCAGGGGTATGTGCTGTGCTTTTGTTTTGGTTTAATAGAGCCCTGGCATATGCAGGGATTCTCTGGCAATTTCCTCATCTTCATGTCGTTTAGAACTACCACTAGTTTTCCAGAGATATGCAACTCTTATACTTTTTTTAAAAACTCAATTTAAACCTAAATACATCTTTTAGCCTCATACTAAGCCCTACCATCCATAAAATAATTAATTGCAAGCCATGTTATTCAAGTTCTTGTGTTTGTTAAGATTAACACTGAACAGTAAAACTGGAGGTTTTGAACTTGGACCTGTGTTCTGTAGAAAATGCTTCATTTCCTAGTCTGAGAAAGAGTGATTCTTAAACTTTGTCAGGCATAGGAATCAAGGGCCTAGAAATATGCATTTTTTCTTATAGATACTCCAAATATTTGGGGTGCTGGTGGACTCTTGGCAAAATTTAAAGAATACTGACCTAGGGAAAAAAATGGACCACTTGTCTTTTAAATGATCTTCCATAAATCTCTCCTCTTTTAGCCATTTTAACAAGAGCTAAGTAATAGACAATTGAACAGAAAATGGCCTAGTTAATATTTTTGAACAATTTGCATATATTAAATACTATGTTAATGAGATAATCCTACCTCATATGTTACCTCACTTCATCCTCAATAGTCTTATATGGTAACTGCTATTGTTTTACCCACTGCGCAAATGGGAAAACAGGTTCAGAGAGGTTTTCACACCTCACCGTTAATGATTGGATGGGTAGAGCTCTAGACCAATCCACTCACCTGTGTACCTCCAGGATTCTTGTCTCTTAGGGTTGGCTCTCCATCTCATGGGTGAGAGACTACATGCTTCAGAGTCTGATCATCTGACAGTCAAGTTGACATGGAATAATCAAATTGTGAGTTTAAAGCAGCAGTTAGCACATTTTCTCTAAAGGGCCAGATAGTAATTCTTTCTAGCTTTGCAGGCTATTTGGCCTCTATTTCAACTGCTCAACTCAGCCACAGACAATGTGGAAAGGGAGGAATGTGGCTCTGTGCCAGGAAAACTGTATTTACTGAAAGGGCAGTTTTTCAATTTTGGATCTAATCAAAGCAGGACTCTGAACTTATGTTATTTGAGTTTTCTGGCATCTGGGTTTTAGGGGATAAGGAAGCTTGTGAAAAATACTCCTGAGCTCTTTTCTTTCCTCTTTGAGATCATAACTGTGGTCCTGCTAAGGCTGCCTTCCCTCCGTGGCATTCTGTGTGACTGTCCCACTCTGTGCTTTTGTTTGAGTCCTCCCAGTCCCCTTCACCAATCCACATGCCTGACTCTCACAGCTCACTTCATCTGACACCCTCCCCAAAGGGGCTCTCTGTGTGGCTTTTATTGTCCTTGAACTCCACCCTCTATACACTGGCACCTAAGACATGTTCGAAAAGCAAATCTAATGTGGCTTTCCCTGAGGAACACCCTTCAGCAACTTCCAGTCCTCTGTAGGGTAAAATCTGAGTTCCTCACCCAATAGAGAAAGATGTGCAAGCCCACAGGGCCCTCCCCAAGGCTCCCCAACTAGGACCATCATTATTGCCTTAGTAGCAAAGTGCTTTCAGCACCTAGCTGAAAGAACTCATGCATTGAGTTCTTCTTCACCTGAATAGCTCTGATTCATACCGCTCGGATAAGCAAGGATCGGACACTTCTCCTTCTACATTCTTTATGAGCCTCCTTTTCCTTGTTTCTAATATTCTCACCCCCCCGTTTTTTGTTTATAGTGTATAACATTATTTTTGCCATTATATAGCAAACTTAGTTACTTCTCGATTTAAACATGGCTCATTCAGAATGTCCAGTTGGTCAATTTCAGACTCTAGTTTCTGTCCTGTTCTCCAGGGGGATGGAAGTTACCAACAGGACAGTATGTGTTCTCAGCATTGTGACAGGCCTTCTGCTGGACCTTGTGCCTCACTCTCCAAAGAAAATGCTCCATCTGCTGCTACATGTGACCCCACTCTCGTTTTGGGTCCCAGGGTCTATACATGATACGTCCTTCCCATCTTACCAGCTGGTTGGATTTTTATCTTCTTTAGGGTAGGAGAGCAGTTGTTGTTATTTGTTTTTTCTTACTCTTTGGTTTATGGCATATAGTCTGTGCTCTGTGACATTCAGTTTTTCTTTAGAGATGAAAAGGCAAGTTTTTGAAATTCACCCAAAAAACAACCAGCCACAACTACTCCTGATAGAGTTACTTTTCAAATCTAAGACTTTGACTCTTGTTCTCAACTCTGTCTCTTCCCCATGAGGCTGATGCATATTGAAGGCCCTCGCTCATGGCTGGAGGCTCTCAGCATTTAGTATGTTGCCTCCTCCACAAAGCCTTCTCCTATCTCCCGAGTCAGTGGTAGGTACCCTCCTTCTGTGCCCTCACAATGCCTTGTGCATATTCCTTTTACTGTAGCCCTGTATTCTATGACAGTGGTCCATTTACTTGCCATCTCCCAAACAAGTGTGACCATCTTGAACCCAAAGATGATGCTTTTTAATGCTTTGTATTATCAGGGCTTCATACAGTGTCTTGTATGAATAAAAATATATATTATTTGTTGATGGAGTAACCCACACAGTCTCCCGTTCACTTCAATGATCATCTGTTTAATATCTACTATATTGTGACTCTGTTTTCAAGGCTGTGTTTTATCTTTTCAACTAATCATAAGTCCTTAAAGTTACCAGGATGTTATATAACTTTATTATTCTTTTATTCTTCTACCATACCCCATATACAGAACTAGGTATACATAAATACTTTAGCTGATAGCTGAAATGACTTCTCTCTTTTTTTGTAGAAAACAAGTCCATGCAATTTATAGCAGTATTCTAATCTGGCTCTGCAGGTAAGTCATGTTCATGGCTGATCATCTATCCTCATTGGTATTTTAGTGATTAGACATTTGTCAGATCTTTCAGACTTATGACTGCATTTATTTTAAACCCTTCTTTTCAGCATGCAGTGGTTTGTGCTGGAGGGAAATTTAATAAGCATTGAGCCATGATCAGCTATAGGCTGTTTTCCACCAAATGAGCTCTCTATTCCTTACCTTGTCTGCCCCTGTGAATTTGCCTAAATGACAGAGAAAGTGCTATGCACATTACAACACGTCCCCTTTGCCTCATATGTGGTCACAGAAATACAGTGTTAAGAAATTATTTTTATTTGCTGAGGGAGATCAAGCTAGTTACTTCCTTTATTTGGAAACTAGTTTGCTCATTTGAAAAAAAAAAAAGAGAAAAGACAGTGTGATCTCTGAGTTCTCTCCATGCTGCATAGGATTTCACTTTTTTCCTCAACCCTGAGGGAGGGAGGTTGAGGAGGGTATAGAGGGGATAAACAGTGATGGAAGGAGACTGAACTTGGGTGGTGAGCATACAACACACAGTACAGATGACATGTTGTGGAAATGTACACCAGAAACCTGTATAATTTGGTTAACCAGTTTCGCCCCAATAAATGCAATAGCTCAAAAAGACTTGCTTCAAATGTAGGCGTTTGAAGAAGGGGGTGGGGCACCAACAAGTGTAGACAACAGAGTATGCTGCCTTAGTGAGCCAGCTGCTTTACTTGGAACACCACGCTGGAGTCTAGCATCGGCAGAAAACCAACACAGGGGTGGGTGCAGAGACGCTAAGAGTGCAAGGGAAGTAACACCTCATGCTCACTTGATGTCAGCCACTTTCACATAAGGAACCCTTGCAACAAGCCTAAGAGAGAGAGTTTTAAAAATTACTTTTGTTCTGGTAGGTTTGGCATATACCCAGGTTGCAGGTTTGATCCCCAGTCAGGGCATGTATGGGAAGGCAACCAACGGATGTTTCTCTCTCTCTTTCTCATTTTCTCTTTCCCCTCTTCTCTCTCTCTCTCCTTCTCTTTCTCTACCTTCTTTCTCTCTTCCCCCAAGAGCAATGAAAGAATGTCCTCGGGTGAAGATGAAAACAATTACTTTTATCATCATTATTTAGAAAACAGAGAAACAGAGATTCACTGAAGTCAAATGCTGTGCACAGTCACAGAGCCAGAACACAGCAAATCCAGGACTGGACTTCGCATCTAACTCGGAAGCCATGCACTCTTCACCCCCCGCCCCCACCTCCCGTGCTGTGGAATTCCCAGCTCTGGTGACAGCCCTCTCTCTTTATTTAAACAACAGTGTGATTTTTGTGCATGTCATTAGAAGTGGCTGGGAGCATCATTAACACTTGGGCCACAAGAGTACCATTTAGGGCAATGAAGCGGATATCTTTTCATACGAATAATTTATTGGTACCAAAGTTTTCCACTTGAGCACCCAAAGTGAATTGGGCTAATGTATTATTTTATACTAATGAGGTGGTTGGAACTTGGTGTGTTTAGTGTTGATGAAATTTCAGTCTAGATTTTGGACCTTTTATTATTTTTTTGGTGGGTTTCAAATAAAATGTAACCTAGATGATGCTTGTTCATGCACAAGTTTTCTCTTGTGAAAGATATTTGGATGAATTATTTACTGTCCACCACCTATGTTCTTTTCCTAAAGGCCATTTAAAGTGCCTTTTAAAGGAACAGAATGTGTTGATTTTGATGCCAAGATTAAATGAATTTGAACCATAAACCACTTTGGAATTTAGGGTGAAGCCCGGAGCTCGAGAAGCTCTGGTCTGCTTCTAACCTTGGCGAAAGCATTCTTTAACCTCTAAAGCAGTTGTATGGGGGTAATCCAAAGAGCTAGCAGGACTCTAATAGAAATTGTCAACAAAATTGAAAAATAAAAAAGAAAGTATATTTTGAAATTCGGGACTTGAGAGGTCCCTAACTCCAAACAACCGAGGCATAAAACTCCAGAAGGCTTCAAACAGCTTTAATCTGCTGGTGTATCTGTCCTTTGATAGGATGTAAAATTCAGACTGAGAGCAGTGTGTCGAAGGGTTTCAGTACACTAATTCCAAGATTGATTTTGCTAAAGGACCTGACTTGCATTCAAAAAAGAATCGGTGGGGCAGGAAAGAGAACAGGAAAAAAGAAAGAAAAGAGGGAGAATGCGATAGAAAGAGGGAGGGAGGGAGAGAATTCGAGATACAGAAATAAAGGGAGGGAGAGAAGGAGGGAGAGATGGAAGGGGGAAGAAGAGAGAGAGAGAGAGAGAAGACTGAAGAGAGGAGAGAGAGTGAGGGGGGGGCATTGCATTTAAAAACCAAAGACTTGGATTTCAATTCTGGTTCTGTTATTAACATCTTATAAGATACTGCTTTGAAGCAGTCTGAATCTTAATTTCCTTATATGTATAATGGGAATGAGGATTCCAGACTTTAGAGAGTAGGATTAATTGAGGTGGCGGATGTGAACAATTTCATAGAGGTAAAGCGTGATGCAAATATAGAGATTAACTCCTACTCCCCTAATGGTAGGCTCATCTCCATCTGTGCCCATCCCCTCCCTCAACTGTCCTGTTGCTCCTCTGATCACAGGAAATCTTTCCAAGTCTGCTTTGGCTCGTATGCCTATATCTCGTCTCCTTCTGCTGGTTTTCACTCCATTCTTTATTTCTGCTCTTCTCTATTCCTTCAATCTGTTGTTATATTTTGGATCCTTCTTGGGAGCCTTGAAATAGCCCTTGACCTTCTCATTGCCCTCTAGGTATCACCCAACCTTTTCCATTTCAATTTCAGGATTCTTGAAAAATTTATATACATGAGCTCCCTTTATTTATTGCTTCCAAATCTCTTCTAAACCCATTCTAACATGCGTCCATCACATTCCACCCCTCCTCTTTCAACCGCTCCCCTGACAATGGCCTTTTCCATGTTCACCAAATGGTGTCCATAGTGCAGAATCCAAAGCATAGTTTGGTTGGGGCTTCTGTGACTTGAGACTCTCCAGACGCTCTTTCTAGTTCTTTAGAAGGAACTTTGGAGCCTTTTTAAAAATGGCTTGTTTTCTTCCTCTGAACCTCTGCATGTCAAAAGATGTTTGATAGCAGTCCTGGGCCTTTTTTTTCTGCCCATACTCTCCACCTTTCCAGGTATTAGAAACGTCCTATACAAATGAATTATTGCAAGGAGTTAAGGAGTTAGCTTATGCAATCGTGGCGGCTGGCTAGGCAAGCCTGAAATCCATAGGGTAGGCCACCAGACAGGGCAGATTGGCACTCTCTAGAGAGAACTTCTTGTTTCTCAGGAAGCCTCAGCTCTGCTCTTGAAACCTTTCAGCTGATTGGATCAGGTCCACCCAGAGGAGCAAGGATAATTTCTTTTAGTTAAAAGCACGTCATTATGAATTCTAATCACATCTGTCAGATATCTTCCTGGTAACATTTAGATCACTGCTGATGAAATAATATGGACTCTAACCTAGACAAGTGGACATATGAAAGGACAATCACAACTCAAATAATCCTATTTTTTCTCTGTTTTATTTTTGTCATAGCACATATTAGCATCTAATGCACTACTTTACTTATTCTGCCAATTGTCTTTCTTCCCTCCCCCACTTCAGAAATGTGAACTCCACAGGGGAGAGGTTTTTGACTGGTTGCTGTGTATTCTCTGCACCTGGTACTTGGTGCTTGGCCCAGAGCCATAGATGGCCAATAAACACTTGTGCAATGATTGAATGAATGAAGGTGATGTGCTTAGAACAGGGTGTGACATACAGTAAGTGTGCAATAAATGCTACCTATTTATATAATAATAGAAGCAATATAAATGCTTTGCACTCATGGGTATCACACTTTTTCATACTTTCATTCTTTGATCCCAGATACCTCCTCAAAGGTGTTGTCTCTGTCTCCAGCAAAAACCCAGCGCCCTTTGTACAGCATGCCAGGCCCTGCGGGATCTGCCGCAGTCTAGAGCCTCACTCAAGGGCCTCTCCAGTGCATCAGGTGCTTCCTCCTACTTAAGTTTCTTTAGGTCCCTTGGCACTCTATGCTGCAAGCTGTTCTCTCAGTCACGAATGCTTTCCCCAACCTTGTATTCGCATGGCTTATTTTTATTCCTCTTGTAACACTCAGTTCAGCTGCTGATTTCTGTTCAAGGTTCTTTCTGATCCCCAAGACTGATTTGTTTTTTTTTTTTAAATCTTTCTTGTGTTCCGTACCAGCTCTGTTCTACACTTAGCCAACTCCACCCTTCCACTGTAGCTGTCTGTTTCACTCATTCTGTGGCGAAATTCGTGAGGGTGAAATCCTGTTATTCATCTCTGCATCTCTGGAACACAGCATAGCTTCTGGCATGGAGAGAGGCCAGGTAAATGAATCTGGGCCAAATGAATACTGTTGAATAGTGTTCCCAAACGGTACATGAGCAACTGCTTTGCTCAGCATTACCCAAGGGTGGTGCCTCTCAACCCTTATTATGCATAAAAACCACCCCGGGGGAGTTTCAAACATATAATGCCTAGGCTTCAACCCCAGAAATTCTGATTAAGCTAATTTTCTGTGAGCCTTCAGATAATTTTGCTGTGCAGCCAGGGCTGAGAACCGCAGCCTTAAGGATAACTCATTGCAAAGTTTTGTACTTCATTTGCTCCAAATCCAGACAGAGGAGCAGGGCTGCCCTTTTCTCTCTAATTTGAGAGCAGTTGGTTCCCATGGGCAGCTTTGTACCTGGAGTTTTTGCTCCTGTTCAGGCACTACTCAAAGTTAATGGTGCACCTGTGTTTATGGCCTTGAGCGGTCTGGCCAGGAATTTGCATTTTTACTGCATTTTCACTTTTTATTGAGAATAATGTGTTATATGATCATGGGCAGATGCTTCAGAGATAATAAAAACAATCCAGGACTTGTTATTCAAACTCACATTGTTCTTTGGGAGTGGGAAGGAAGGTGTAGGTGGGTGGTGGCTTGTGGAGGGTTTGAATGAGATCAACCTATTAGGGTAGCTGAATTTCTTCCTTTCTAACCAGTTCGATCTGCATAGGGAGGTTGAGAGAGAAGGCTCTGGAATCAAATGCCCTAATTGAAGTCCCAGTTCAGGCACTTAATAACTTAGTAGCCTTGGAACTTCTTTCTGCCTCAGTTTCCTCTACCATCACATAGGGCCTTAACTCTACTACAAGTGGTTTCAAGGACTAAATTACAGGATGTGTATAAGTTACCTGGCAGAAAGTTGGTGCCCAAAGTCAAAGCTATTATCATTGCTGACTTCCCTGCCTTCCTCTTCATCCCCGAGCCCCTGCCTCAGATAGATCCCATTTCATCACTCATCTGTGCTGTTGCATTAGCCTCAGAACAAGATTCCTTCCCTTCACCTGCCTCAAAGCCATCTGGTGCACCGCCTGCCCTGTTTTTTTATCATTGTTTATCTGTTCAATTATCTTTAGTGGCTCTCTGTTGCTTGATGTATTAGCCTCAACTTCTCTGATCTCTTTCTCTGTCTCCTAAGACTTAGAGCTCCCCAAACCCGAGCTGGTGAAGGCCACTCACCACCTCCCACCCACTCCATCCTCACAACCTCTCCATTTGATCAACTGACATTTGTTCCTCTTTTCCCTTCTGTAGGTTTTAAACTTTCCTGTCTCCATACCTTAGCTAGTGCTGCCCTCTGACTACAGCATACTGGGCTTCTCCTATATAATTATGTAAATCCCCTTTCTCCAAGCCTGGTCTTGTCTACTTTAGTTAATTTCATTGTTTGATGAAGTTCAGCCTACAACACTGATTTTCCTGTGAACTCCAGACTGTTTAGGGTATTTTAACTTATGCACAAAGCAATCCTCCAGTCTCAGACTTAGCCCTCAACATTTTCATTTTATCTTACTGCTGTTGCAACCCGATGGAGGTCTCTCTTCTACCTATGAGTGTGGGGTTCCTATGCCTCAGAAGTTACTGAAGGTCCAGCTTCTTCCTTAGAGAAGATCTGCTGTCTGCCAGGGCTTTGGTGTTTTCACTGGATTCTCTGCATGGTTGGAGGTGAAAGAACACGGGAGATTGCTGAGGGACTGAGCTTGAATGAGGCATATTTCACTTCCCCCATGTGTCTTGTCTAAACTCAGTGTCATAGGCCCACATAATTGTGCTGAAGTCAGGGGAAGGTGGCCTGCCTTTGTGTGCAGGTGGAGAAGACTATGGAGATGGCAAATGCACCGAATAGCCTCTGCTGCAGTCACCACAGCTTGGGGTGATATTTCCAGTTACTTTGCAAATGAACTTTTGTTCTTTAGGAGGCTACTCTGGTCTGATGGTGCCCCTGTAAAACCCATATGTTGAAATCCCGATGCCCAATGTGATGGCATTGGGAGGTGGAGCCTTTGGGAGGTGCTTGAGATGTAAAGGCAGGGCCCTTGTGAATAGGACCAGTGCTCTTTCAAACAAAGCCCCATGGAACTACCTAGCTTCTCTTACCATGTGAGGACACCTCATCCAGAACTACAGGAAATATATATATGTTGTTCACAAGCCACTCAGCGTGTGGTATTTTGTTATTGTAGTCCAACTAACAAAGACAGAGATTTCTTAAAGCACAGAATTCACTGTTACTTTCTTTACAGGGATGCATTGGCAAAAAATGAGATGTGATCATCTTTCCTTTGCTTTTGTTTCCATAGTGACCTCAGCTGGCACACTCTGGGGACACAGAACTGCCTCTTAGCCACAATACAATGCACATTTGACATGAGAGAGAGTATATGACAAGTAAGAAAATGGATATGATAAATAAAGAACTTTACATTTTATCAAGATGGGGATAATAAAATCTATTAAAATATTTTTACTAAAAAATAGGTGTTATTTCTGCATGTGTCCTCTTGTGGCTAGTTGGGGAACACATTATGGGGAGTTTGTTGAGTTGAATTGTATCCCCCCAACCTCTAATACCTGTATCTGTGATGACTTTATTTGGAAATAGGATCTTTATAGACATGACCGAGTTAAGGTGAGATCATACTGGAGTAGGAAGGGCCATAACACAATGAAGAGCATCTTTCTAAGAAGGAGAAATGTGGACACACACATGCAGAGACAGGAGAACACAACACAAAGACACAGACCCCAGGGGAAGGCGCCATGTGAAGAGGGTGGCAGAGACTCTGGTGATGCAACCATAAGCCAAGGAATGCCAAGGTTTGCCAAGTAGCACCAGAAGTTGAAGAGACAAGGATTTCCCCCCAGAAAGTTCAGAGGGAGCAGAGCCCTGCCAATGCCTTGCTTTCAGACTTCCTAGCCTCCAGAACTGTGAGAATAAATGTTCGTTGTTTTAAGCCCCACAGTTTGTGGTGGTTTGTGAAGGTAGCCCCAGGAAGCGAATACAGGGAGGCTGTGCACGTTTCATTATTTATCTCCCCAAGCCCTGCATGGTGCCTGCACATGATCTTCTGAGATGTCACCTGAACATGAAGGGACCATGCCTTAGTGGCATGGGCTTATATTCCTCCCTTTTAAGTCCCCCTTGCAAAGACTAGGGGAGTACTTGGTTCAGGGAACTGGTTTGCTCTGGTTGAGGTGAGCTCAGATAAGCAGTGAAGATTTACAATACTCAAAGGCACAACTGTTTGAAAGGCACACTCACAGGCCAACTATCTCTTGGAATTTGCAAGCCCTGGGAGGGGCAGTCCCTTTGGGGTTAGAAAAGCATAAAATATACAGAATAAATGTGTGTAATTTTTAATGATCTATGGAGCAATCCACATCTTATACCCTGAAGGTCCTCTCTATCAGGTCACTTTTCCCCTCCTCTAATCGCCCCAGGTCAGGTACCAGACTACTAGGGACAGCCATATGCCCCAGGACCCGCTGAAATTACTCACACTCGTCAATCCCAAACTTGCTTACTCTGCCTCACTGGCTCCTTCCTGTGGAAACCACAATAAAGCTATTAGCCTGCAGTGCCCTCTCTTCTCTGCCTCCTGATTGGGGCATGGTGTGAGAATTGTGAGTAAACTTCCTCCTTTAAGACAGTCATTTTTATGTCTATGGGTCTTCCCATAGCTGATCAAAATTAATCTGGGTACTTATGAAAAAGGAGGGGAAGTGGCTTGGAATTCAGGAAGGATGGGGCCTGAGGGAAGAGTGGGTGGTGGTGGAAGGGAAGGCTGCCAAGGATTGGGTCCCAGAGGACATGGAAAGGATGAAAGAAGAAAGCCAGGGGTCACTGGGCCATGCAGCAGTTCCACAGAGAGTCTGGGACAAGAAACAAGAGCCACCCCGTGCAAAGCCCTGACTGTGGTAGACTCCTGGGGTTGTGCTCGGGAGGCAGAAAGAGTCCCTGTGTGTAGTGTTTGTGGAGCTGAGGAGCCAGGTTCCTCTCTGCAAGCATGTTTTCCCAGAGATAACTCAGAACTCATGTGGAGGCTAACAGCATGAATTTGGAGGAGAAAACCAGCCAAGTCCCTGCAGAACAGTAGGAAGCCCGTTTGGGCCTTCTAAACAGCTCTGGCGGCCTTATCAGTCAAAAGAAAGCACTTGCAGGGGACCCTGTGCTGCTGGGATGGCAGCCTGCCACCCCAGGGCTCCGAGTCCTCCCAGCCGTGATGAAAGGACCGGCTGACACCCTCAATCAATTCCCTTTTATCTCTTCTCTTCCTGAGGGAGGATAATTCTCTGTTTTGCAGTCTCTCCCCATCCAGCACATAGTGTCCATTGATTTTGTAGTTGTCGTTGCCAATCAATATGGGTTCTGAAGAAGAATGACCTGCAAGTCTGAAGTCCTTAACTTGAGAGAGGATTCAGACTCCTGAAAGTGATGACTTTTATTGTTTTTCAAAGGGCCATGTCCTCTAGGACATAATGCACAGGTGCTTTTTGAAGGATGTTATTCTGATGTAATTTTTCTACTCCTTTTTTTGTTTCATCTCCAAAACAAACCCTCTTCTTGATTGCTGATTCATGAGATCATGTGGTGGCCCAATGTTCCATCAGACACTGTAGCTTATTTATAAGCTATTAGGTGAGGAAAGGAACAGACATAACAGCAAAAAAAGGTCAAATCATAGCATCTCAGGTTTGGAATAACCATTATTTAGGTCTTTGGGACTCATAAAGCACTTTCTCCTTTATTATTAAGTTCTGTCTTTACATAAAAGCACAGGTTCATGCATTTGGAATTTGAGCCTTTAAGAGGACTTCCTTCCTTCCTTCCTTCCTTCCTTCCTTCCTTCCTTCCTTCCTTCCTTCCTTCCTTCCTCCCTTCCTTCTTTCCTTCCTTCCTTTATTCAGCAAACATCTACCAAGCCTTCCCTCTGGGCACAGTACTGGTTTAGGTGCTTGGGATCTAGTATGATCAAAAGAGATGAACTCCCTGTCTTCTCAGTACCTACTTATTCACAGATAGAAATGGACTTGAACCCATCTCCTCCAAAGCTGTGTGAGGTGGAGCTTTGCCACTTGCTAGTTGTGTTATTCTGGGAAAATTCTTGAACTTCTTTGAGGATCCATGAATTATTTTGTAAAATAAAGGTAATGATTATAGTTGCTAAGAAGTTTAGAGACTGTGAAGTTAAACTCCTGGTCCGCAGGAAGGGCTCCACATGGGCCAGCTGTCCTGACTGCACACCAACAGCTATGCAGCTCTGGGACTGGGAGAGAACATTCCTCAGAGAGGGTGGCCTTGACCTGGGTGTTGAAGGACAAGTTCTCATTCTTGGGAAACTTTCTTTCCTGGCTGCTGCAAGGTATATGATTGAATCTTGCCTGGCAAGTCCTATATAATGATTTTACTTCCTCATAGAATTTATTTCATAAAATTGTGAATTTAAAGCAACCCACTGAAAGATTCAGTGAGAATCACAAATAAGAAGATAGACTGAGTAACACAATGCAGAAATGCAAATAAATATAGAATTGGCTTCAGTGTTTTTATAACCCTCCTTGACAGTGACGAATAAAGAGGGGCTCTGAGGTCAAGTGGAGAGCAGGGTTCTGCTGTGTATCCATTGTGTGTCTTGAATAAGTACAGTCGTCTTGGTCCCAATACTTATATATGAGTCAAGAAAACCACAACTTCTTTATTATGTGTTCTGTGGGTCTTAGGAGAGATAAAATTTGTAAAGCACTTAACATGGTGCCTGACTAACAAAGGTGAGCTGAAAAGTCAAATCAAATCCATGCACCAAGACTGCATTTTTCTTGCTCATTCACTGTGGTTATCAGCACAGAGTGGGGAAGAGAGCGGTGCTGTGGTTTCACTGTCCTGCCCAGGTCCTCTCCTTACTCAGGGGTTGGCTGCGGGTTAGTCCACTGACCATTCTGGGTTTTCGTTTTCTTCTCTGTACAAAAAGAAATGTTGGCACCAAACCTGGCTTTTGGACCTTTCCTATAGCCCAGAGGTGATCCTGGAAACTGCTTCAGGTATTTTCAATGTTTCAGAAAACCTGCTGGATATCTTATAACTAGGCTAAATAAAGGGGCACAGCCTAGGGAAAGAATACTTTTTTTTTTAATCACACATTTTTTGGTTTAGAATCTTTCAAGGCTCCGTGCATTTCCCTGGGGTAAAGGCAGTGTCCTTCTGATGTCCAACACAGCTCTTCACCCTCTCTCCCTCAACCATCTCCCTGGTCCATCCACCACTCCCTCCTTGGATCCTGTCCAGCTGCACAGGGCCCGGCTGTTGCCCTGACAGTCTGAGCTTGCTTTGAGGGTCCAGCCCTTGCTTAGAATCCTCACCCCTTGGCATCCACATGGCTCACTCTTACCTCCTTTAAAAGGCACTTTCTCCATGAATCCTCTCCTGACCCCTCTATTTAAATCTCAGCCTGCCCACATTCGCCCCTCTCCCCATTTCTCTACGGGTATCTCTCAGCCTGCTTTTTTTTTCTCATAGCACTCATCGCCTTGTGATGTGTAGTATAATTTACTCATTTATTATTTTTGTACAAATTCATTTTGGTTTTACTTTCCCATTAGAATTGATGCCGTTTGAGAACCTGTTTTTTTTTTTTTTTTTAATGGTTTGTTCATTCTCTTCCAAGTAGCTCAAACAACCCCTGGGAAATAGCAGGCTCTCAGTCCATGCATTCACTCTGTATCTTCAGGTTGTTGAAAGGCCACGTAAATTTTGGGTGTGATACTACTGACTCAGTATGAGAATGCAATTTATCTCTTGAAAGGAACTCTTATTGGAAATTTTAAATGCTAAGAGGGAAACTGTTATTTAACAAATATAGTTTGCTTGATAGACACAGGTGTCTTTCAAATAGAACACAGGTGAATGCTAGTACAATCATAGACTCTTGGTGGTGAACGTGTCAGGTGGAGGTCAGAGCTCATGCTTTTTGAGCTGAGTTCATGACACTGACCTCTGAAGCCTCAGTATTGAACACATTCTCATAGTAGTTGCTCAGTAAATCTCTGTGCATTTGTTTTGAATCAAGTGCAAGATAAAAATATTGTCTTAAATATCTTCCTTCCTTTCTTTTTAAAAAGCTATTTTATTAAGTAAAAAAAAGCCAAGGAGACAAAGTAGTTATGCCCTGATTATCTATTTCCACCAACTTGCTATTTGTGTCCATGGGGAAGCTAGAGGTAATAATTACAGAATTAAACCTCCCTTCCTGACTCATGCAGTGCCCATGATCACTTGCCACTCAGTATTTATTTCTCAGATGAAGGAGTTTAATTTATTTTTCTTTCTTCCCTTGGGACCCCAGCAGCCTGACTCAGAGCAGCCTCCAGGTTTGAATGAAAGAGGCCTCCATTTTTATTCTCTTATGGGCCTCATTCACCTTTGAACAGGTAAAGAAATGCACCAGAGCCTTTAATGAAACTGAGTCCTTATTGGCCTTGGATAGCCGTGGATGGGGAAGCTCCCACAGGTAAGGGGGTGGTGCTTTTTCATCCCTGAGACACACAACTCTTTGCAGAGGTTGTGGCTCTCAGTTTGACATGTGTCCAAGGCAGACCTAAATTCACTCCTTCATTCCCCAAAGTACATCTGAAGCAGGCAAGATGATTGGCAGGGCTCCCAGATCACAGAAGGGAATCAATCCTGGATTGCAGTGTTGCACTTGACATTTTGGTTTATAAGATAACCTGCCACCCGATAGCAGCCTTGGGCTCCCCATGGGCTGTCTCTCTGCTTTGCTACCATCCACACACTTCCCTGAGGCAAGGTCCAATTCCCTCCCACCTGTTTTCAAGTGTGTTTAGATACATCAACATCTCAGCTAAAGAGACAGAGTTCAAAACAAGATGACCAACCTTTTTTTTCTTGTCTCTCTACCCCTTGCCTTACAAGGCTTGGTTTTCTGTCTCTTCTTTGATGTCTAAAACTGGAGAAGATTGGATCTTTTGGGGATGATGATGTTTTCCTTTTTCATGGATGTGAACTTATTATCTAACCCCAAGCAGCAAGCTCTCCTGAACACAGCATGACAAACCCCAAACTCCACGCAAAGGATGTCTTCCTGTGCCTCAAATTCTCATAGGCAGAATGGAAATATATTGGTACCATCTAGGTTGTTCTGAAGACTAAGGGAAAAATACATAAGGAAGTGCCAAGCATATAGCAAATGTGATTGAAATTCTAGCTGTTACTGAGGAACAACTTAGCATTGATAATATTTTACTCAGACTTTCACAACACTGTTAACTACATGCTTCCCCTCCATGGCTTTACCCCTGCATGCAGGCAGCCTGACCCTCATACTTCCCCACACAGCTTTGCCCTGGGAATCTAGGATCCAGCGAGGGCATTTGTTTCTGAGTCACACTCTTGCACAGAGCTGCTTTTTCTCTCCATTATAGCTGATGCCTTTCTCGACTTTGGCAGGTGTCCAAGCCTCGCTGTTCTCCCTGTGCAGGGAAGCTGAGCATCACTCTGTAAATTATGCATCAGCCCCTTGAAGGTTGGGGAGCCTGTATACCCATTTTGTCTACATGGAGGTAAATAATTCAGCAAAGGAAGTGTAAATGATCCAGAGGTGATGATGTGCAGCCGGGCTTGGGATCAGCCTGTCTTGGGAAATGTGATTGACCTTGGCCTGCAGTGGACCCAGCACCAGGCAGAGCTGGGCATGTTTTTTTCTGTCCCTTGGATTCTCTGAGCTCCATGCCTGGCCCATCTTTGGACAATGTCTAATGTCCATAAGGATTATAGTTTAAAATTTTGATCTCACTTGGTGCTGGCTTCACCTCTGCAGGTTGGAAGGTTTAAACCAGCACAGCCTGGTGAAACCAGCTGGGTTTAGACAGTCTTGGGTGTGAGTCCTGCTTTTTTAACTTTTCTGGACCTTGGTTTTCTCTCTTGTAAATTAGGAATAATAAGAGCAAGTTTGAATTCTTAATATCCAATGGGGGTACTTGGCCAAGGCAGATTTCTTTCTTTTTTAAAAAGTCCCATGGTTATGGTTTATTACTGCAAAGAGATACATAATAAAATCAGCAAAAGGAAAAGGTGTGTAGGGTGGAGTCTCAGAGAGACCAGGCTCGACCTTCCAGTTGTCCTCCCCCAGACGTGTTGTGTGGAGAACATTTGATTTTCCCTGTGTGACAATGTGTACAAAGTGCTGGTAACCAGGAGAGCTCCACCAGCCTTGGTGTCCACAGAGGCGCAGCAGGCTGCTGTGACTGACCTTAGTTACCGGTCTCCGGAGGTCACACTGACACCCTGGGGCCCACAGTCCCATGTGAGTCATGCTGTTGGTATGAACCGCCTGGCGTGGCCCCAGGTCCCAGGGTGACAGAGACACTCTTTTCACATAGGATATTCCAAGAGCTCGGAGATCGTATCCCAGGAGCTATGCAAGGCCAGTGTTTTCTTTGTTGTTTTTTAATAAGTATTTTACTGTTTATGTTATTACAATTGTTTCAATTTCCCCCCTTCTGCCTCCCTCCATCCAGCCCCCATCCGTCCATTCCCACAGGCAATCCCCACACCATTGTCCCTGTTGATGGGCAAGACAGATTTATTAACGGCCCATCCCATCCCATGCACTGGAATGGTTCCCTCGGTGGGAATTGAGAGCCCCTCTGCTCAGTCAGTCTGGATGAACCCTAGAGCCTTCTACCTCTGAATGCAAAACAATTGGATCATTTTCCCAGCTCCTCTGCTGTTCCCCAGCTGAAGCCTCTGTCACTTCAGCTGCATTATTGAAAAGTCCCCTCACCCCACTCCCTGCTGCACCTTCACTACTCCAGGCCTGTGTCATCCCCACAGAACAGTCTGGAGGGTCTTTTAAAACCCAGAGAAGAAAATCCTGTCATTTGTGACAACATGGATGAACCTGAGAACATTGTGCTAAGTGAGATAAGCCAGTCTTGGAGAGACAGTACTGTCTGGTCCCACTGCTATGAGGCCTTTAGAATAGTCAGACTCATGAAAGCAAAGGATAGAAAGGTGGTTGCTAGGGGCTTGGGAAGTAGGGGGAGTTGCTAATGAACAGGTATAAAATTTAAACTGTGGAAGATGATAAGTGCTAGAAATCAGCTGTCCGACATTGTACCTACAGATAACAACACTGTATTGTGCACTTAAAACATGAAGAGGGCAGATCTCATGTTAACTGTTCTTACAACAATTAAAAGAAAACAAAATAAAAATAAATATATTGATCTTATTGCTCTCCTGTTAAGAGCCCTCTTATGGCTGTCCATTATTATTATTTTTTAAAAAATAAAATCCATTGCTTTTCTATCAGGCTCTATATGACCCAGCTCAGGTTCACCTTTCCCTCCACAACACCGACCACCTTGGGATTCCGGAATATTTTAAATATGCTCCCAGCCGAGGGCTTTGGGCTTCTGCCTTGAGGGCTCCTTTGCTTGGAAGTGGCCTTTCCTGCTTGGCTGGCTCCGTTTCTGCATCCAGATGTCTGGTGAATGTTAACTCCTGGGGCTTCCCTCCTGCCACACTGTGGCTGCTTCACTTTCTTCAGGATGCTCACCCCTGCCTTCCGTGGTGATGCTGAGCTGCCTTCTGGTTCACTTGCTGTGCCCTCCGGTAGGAAGGGAGCTCTTTGAAGGACTAAACCTTTCACCTTTATTCACCCTGGGGGTCCTGGGTGGGGTCATCACACACACTACAGAACACCCAGTTGAATTTGTGTTTCAGGTAAACAATGAATACCTTTTCCATATGAAAGTAATTGCACAGGGCATACTTATCCTAAAAAATATATTGTAGTCCCTGTATTTTTATTTGCTAAATGTGGCAGCCCAAGTCGCAGGACTTGCTCCTGCGTTGGCACCTCTGGATGCTTTGATGCTCTGCAAAGTTTTATTGAAAGAAAGGAATGGTGGGTGGGTTGAAAAGTGGTCATAAAAACAAAACCTGCCCAGAATTCCTTGTATCTTTTAGCCTTGGTATTTCTAGTGCAATGTCAATGCTTGACCTATGGCAGGTGCTGAGTGAAAGCGTGATGAGTGAATGGGAAGGAGTGGGGTATGTAATGTTTTTTTCCCTCCATAGCATGTTGTTAGTCTCATCTTACAGTTGGACAAACAGGGTTAGAGAGCAAGAGCCTTTCCAAAAGTCAGGAAGCTAAGGGTGACTTCAGCTGAATACAGCAGGGAGTAATTACTGGAAGGTAGCTTAAAGTAATGGAAGCTTATTTGCCTGTTTCATAAAAGAAGCTGGTGTAGAGGCAGTCTAGGCCACTTATGGTGGCTTAGAGACAAGGCTTTAATTTTTCTCTTCCACAATCCTTAGGCCTGGTTTCTAACCTCACATTTACTGCATGGTCCCAAGATGGCTGCTTGAGAGCCAGTCATCACATTCACATTCTAGGCAGGCAACAGCCATAAGTAGATGAGAACAAATAAAAAATCACTTTCCTCATTTCTTTAAAAATCTTGAGAGTTCCTTATAACATGAACCTCTTGCATCTGATTAGTCAGAACTTTGTCTTATGACCACTCTTAACTGTGAGGGAGTTGAGAATGTTGTCTTAATTCTGGGTAGTCATATGTGCTTTGCTGAGAATGGAGATCATTTCTTATGAGAAGAGGAAAATGGGTGTTGGGGAGCAATGGCCGACCTCTGCCACAGCTAGAGAGAGGCACAAAGAGTCCTGATACATCCTCTGTCCTGCAGTACCATAGCTGCTCAGAGCATCCTGTGATAGCCCTGCAAGTGTGGAGCCTGGGGTAGACCCTGCCTCCAGGCCATGTGACTCAGAGAGCTCTCTATTTGTTTGCTACTGGGTCTTGTTTTTCATAAACTGGGGATTGCATAGAGTGAGTCAAAGCCTGGGGTGTGGGCCTTTTAACCTGAGACTTTTTCTGTGTTGAAGAGGTTGTGACAAATGCAGTCTAGAGAATATTGGGGAGACCCCAAAACAGTTAACATTGCTCTAACTAAAAATGCAGACAGAAGTAGGGACAGGATGGTGCTAAGGAGTCAGATAAAGGTTGAGGAATGAGAGGTTCCATGTGTCTGATCCATTGTACCAGCATCCTAATAGGTCTTAACTGGTTGAAGCCACAGTCTGAGCATAATGAGGCAGAGTTGAATAGGAATAAATAGCCTACACTTGAGTCCAAAACAAAACCAACAAGATAGACTGATGTGACTTAATATCAGCAGAGCAAAAAGTCACTGAGGTGCTTTCATTGACAGTAGGAGCCATAAAGGGGCAGAGAACTATTTTTGTTTTTAGCCTATGTTGGTAGGAGCACAGGATTGAATCAAGGGAGGTGTAGGTCATGTTCTGTTATGCACATTAGATAGCGCTTGGAATGTTGCTTGTAGTCTTGGGCCTTAAAATTTAAAGGGAAAAAAAATAAACCAGTTTTCGAAGGAGATTAACCAGTTGGAATTGGAGAACTCCTCTGCCTGTGTATTTAACATTTTTATCAATCACTTGGGTCATGCCTGCTTATCAAATTTGTGGATTACTCCAGTCTGACAGAGGCGGCAAGTACAGTGACTGACCAAATCAGTCAAGAAGAACAATGGGCCCAAGTCAGCCTATGAAATTGAAAATGGATTAAGGTAAACTCCTGAATTTCGGTCAAGTAATTAGCTGGGCAAAAAATGGAGTCAGGAGACAGGGTCCACTGAGGTACCACTGTTTCTGTGTGTTCTAGGGCCACTGGGTGGCAGGCTGCCAAAGAGCTTCCGTGACGTTTTCCTGGCCCATATGTTTGACCTTGGCTTTACGGGTTCACCTATGAAAAGGGTTCTAGAGCCCTCTGGACTTGGGAAGTCTGACTCATGCTAACAATGCTTATAGAAGACCGAGGAATACCTGATGCTGAATGTAATTATCTGCAACATGAAATGTATTCTTGTTAGGCACTCTGTATTCATTCTCTTTTAGGAAATCAACATGAGAAACCAAATAATACTCCTAAGATTTTTCAAGGGACATGAAATCAAACAGAGGGATGTGAGTTATATGGTTCTAATGCTTGATGGCTTCTTGTTAAAACCCTCATGCATGCTTCTTTCTGGCATGTTCCCCACACTGGAAACATCTTATAGGTGACCCCTGGATATGTCAGGTTGCAGGCAACTGTTATAGTCCTGGAAATCACTTCGTGCCTTTGATGACTTGGCAGAGTTCCATTTTATCTTTTTATTGGTTGGCATATACTATAACTCTAAGGAAACAGTTCATTTCCCCTTTTCTCTTGAACTTGAGGTATATCAACTTGCCCTTTCCTTTGCTTTGAAGTTCTGGGGTAGCATGGGAAGGAGAGATTGGCATTGAAGGGTTAGTTCATTAAGTCTTCATTATTGTTTATGCAAAGTCATTGTCCTTTAGGCACTTCTCTGGTAGACAAAGCAACTTTTCTCTGCCCTTTGAATCTGTTATCCTTTGGGGTAGACTTCCTGATACCCCCAATCAGTGCACTACTTCGGCCTCCCAGAATGCAAAAATTCTCAAAGCATGGGCTTTGACTCTTCTCCATGCCCTCTGTTTTGTGGGTGGCCACATGTATTCATTCATAAGTCCAAAGGGATTCCCCCTTCCATTCTCTGCTTACCACGTTCTTATCACATCTTTCGTAGGAGTTTGTAGCAGTTGAGGTCCCAGAGAGAAACAGATGGTGCACTCACATTAGGGTAATTTGATAAGAATTTATTAAAAGACTATTAATAAAGCTGGGAACAGGGCTTAGAGAAACTATAAAAACACACCAATACTACAGTGCTGTGAAATCTAGTTAGTATTGTAGGTCTGAAGAAGCAAAGAGAATCGGAAGACAGTGAGGGAGGTGTGGAATGATCCTCTTAACCGAACTCCCGACCTTGGACAAAACCAGCTCACAGCAGCGGTAATAAATGTTACACCCTTGCTCATTTTTCTCCTTTAGATCTCCTGCTGGTGCCCAGCATTGGCTGAATCCAGTTGGGAGTCAGTTTGCAAGGGAGCTTAATGGTGTAGTCTGAGGCGTTCTGCCTCCCAGGGTACAGCAGGGTGGATAAAGGTGGAGAGTGGATTTGGAGGGACAAATGGAAGAATCTACCACAAGCACTGAAGACTGGATTTAGTTGTCAACACCTTTATTTTCTTGGTATCCCATCCTGCACATAGTAGGTTTACAGCACTTTATTTGACTAGAAGCTTCTCAAAGGTGAGAGCCTGATCTTTGACTCCTACATTCTAGGGTCCAGGACAGTGCCCAAAATGATGCCCAATCAATGTTTTGGGATGCCTGGTCAGTGAATGAATGGATAAATGAATAAAGGAAGTGCACTCAGTGAGGATTTGCCCCAATTTTTTGCCCATTGCTGCACCACCTGGGGATAGCTATATCCCTACCTCACCTGTAAACCCTTGGGACCAGTTCCCATTATTGAATTCTGTATAATTCTCCTGTATCTGGGGCCTGGGATCTCTGGTTGCATCATGGGAGTGTGGACAGGTCGCTCTTTCCTCAGACACAGCCTCTGCTCTCTCTCACCTTTCAGAAGGCAGGCCTTTTTTACAGATGTTCAGTTCATGTTCTCTTTAAGGGAGGTGCCTTGAGGAAATCTTCTCTGCTCACTTTAGGCAGACGGAATTACTTTCTCCCTGCTATACTCAAATTTAGATGAACTGTGAAACAAAATCTATTTCATTGGTCATGTTCTAGGCGCTGTGCTAGGATCTAGGAATGTCCAGGTGAACAAGACACAGTTGGGAATAAGGATAAAGAACTGCAGTCCAGTGGGAGAAGAGGCATGATTATTACATAGTGTGAAATAAGTGCTCTGTTGCTGGAAGACAGGGTAGTGTAGGAACATCCAACTTGGAAGTTCACTGAAGTCCTTCTGGAGGGATTGGCACTTGTAGGATGAGAAGAGCTAGCAATGGAAAGTGAGAAATATGTTCCAAGGAAAATAAAGAGTATGATCAAGACGACAGATGCCTGACCCAGCATGGTGTGAGCAGGTAAACATGAATAAATCTGTATTATTATTGATAAAAGCTGAGATGCAGGTGGTTGGCAAGGCAGGAAGGAGTGAGGACGGGGAAGGCTTAGTATGCTAAGCTTAGGAGTTATCAGCCTGAGAGTAGGGAGAAGTGAGTGAGGTGTTTGCCTCAGAGGCTGAATTTGAGAAGACTCCAAAAGATTCATGGTGAAACAAATACTAAAATTTTAAATAAAAATGAATCAGTATTCTGATGTTTTTTTTTTTACTCAGGTTCCCATGTAGCTCAGCATGACACTGTTATTGATTCTGTCTTCAGTTCATTAAAATATTACTTATCTTTTCAAAAAATGTTGCTAGGCCAACTGTATATCCACATGCAAAAGAATTAAGTTGGGGCCCTACCTTACATCATACACAGAAATTAGCTCAAGGTGCATCATAGTCATAAATGTAAGAGCTACAACTATAAAAGCCCTGGGAGGAAAAGCCAAAATATACTTTATGATCATGAGTTAGGCAATGATTTCTTCGAAGAGCATGTAGAAAATAATGGCTCTCAAGCATGTATTTCCACCAGAGGTTGTTCATTTGTTCATGTACTCAGTGTTCATTAAGCACCCATTTACTGCTACACATGGTTCCTTTGGGATGTATCAGTGAACAAGACACACTAAAGATGCTACCCTCCCAGACCTTACTACTTTTGTAGACCTTTAAATAATGTAGATGCCTGGACTCCACCAGACACCACAGAAGCCTAGCTCCTTTGGTAAAGAATGACTAGTCATTAAATGGCAAGGTAGAATCATTTGAACCTATTTTTTCCCTACCAATTTGACCATCATTCCAGTGAAAGTTATTTTGTTTTTTTGAAAAGTGCTTCTAACACCATTTGTGACGAAGGATAATTTCTTTTTTAAGTTCTAATGCATTGTGGTCTGATAATTTTGTAAAATATAAAAAGTAAGGATAAATTACTAGAAAAATGAAATGCTGCTTGGTTTTCTGGCAGTTTCAAATGTCTATAAAAGTTTCTACACACCCTCAATTTCTATACTAACTGCATCATAGATAGATGACAAACATTTCTCAAAGCAGACCCAGTCCTGGGTCTCTCCTTTATTTCAGTTTTTTCATCTGTAAAATGGGGAATACTTTTATAAAAGAGGATACAATTGGTTAACATAAATCACTGTCTAATCATTGTCTAATTTAATAAGTGGTAGTTATTAATATCCATAGGTATTATATTTTAACATTTCTTTAAAATACTGTAATAATCAATTTTTGGTGGTGCCATAAAAATCAAATTGGATGCCCTCTAATTTTTTAGGAGAAAGCAGCATCTTGCTAGCCCATTATAAAAACAATGCAGATTTTGAGTATCTGTGCCTGGGATTTGTTTCTGCCTATAAACAACAATGCAGAGAAAACATGTCTTTGAATATGGTTGATGCATAACAATCCTCAAGAAAGCCCATTTGTTTTTTAAACACCAGCCAGCTGTTACCCTTCTCCGCTGTGAACTGTGCCCACCCTTGGGCCTATTAGACAAAATGCTGGCTGTCACCAAGTGACGAGGTCTGGGGAATGGCTCTTTTTAAATAGCCACAAGGTCATGAGGAATAAATGTTCCTCCAGGGAGTCACAGAAAAAGTAGAATGTCAGCATCTCCTTTTTTCCTTGAAGATGGCCCAGTGACATTTTCAGAAAGAAGGGACAGTTGCTACCTGTCAGCACTGAATGGGGAACACAAGGGTGGATGCAAAGTGAGAAGGTTACTCACCACCTGGAGACTCGCGGTTCAGCTGGAGTGTCATTCTGAGAAACTGCGCAGAACTCTTTTGAGGGCTGGAAAATGGAGACAAAGCCTGAAAATGAGAGGCAGCTTGGCAGAAGGGAGAGAGCAGGAGCTTTGGCAGCTGGCAGTTCTGGATTGGAATCTCAGTCCCAGTTTTTGCTGATCAGCCACATGAGTCAAGAGCGTCTTGGACAGTGGTACCTCCCTTCTAGGTTCATCATGGGTCTTAGTGATACTGGATATAGTGCCTGGCACATTGTGAGTAACTCGTGGAGTCTAATTGGTGTTGATCTTGTCCTCACTAAAACAAGGTCCAGAGAAAATTCTCGTAGCCTCTCTGTTTATCACTTCTTTTAAACCTCTGTATGCAAATTATTCCAGTTAATGTTTATACATTATAGATGCCAGCTGTTCCCTCAGCCACACACAGTTTTGTCTCTATGTTCATCTAGACACAGAAATGATGATTCTAACAAGAAATTCGAATACTGTATGCTAAGCACTCGAGTGTGTGGGTTTGTGTGGTGTGTTTGGGAGTTTTGGTTTTTTACTCCTCACATGGGGATATGTTTACTGATTTTAGAGACAGAGGAAAAGTGTGTGTGGTAGGGAGAGGCAGAGAGAGACACTGATGTGGGAGAGAAACATCCACAGGTTGCCTCCAGTACCTGCCCGACCAGGGATGGAACCTGCACCCTAGTCTTGTGCCCTGACCGGAGTTCAAACTTGCAAACTTTTGGTGTATGGGATGATGCTCCAATGAACTGAGCCACCCCAGCTGGGGCTATGTTTGGGAGTTTTTAACTAAAGATCTGTAGTAGCATTGAGAAAGGGTCTCAGTGTACCGAGCTCATTCTAATAACCTGGTACTAGACTTTTTTTTCTGTCTCCAGTACCTCTTAGGCTAAGATGGAATGAGAAAGTTCAAGTTTCTCATTTGGGAGGAAAAGTGTGGAATAAAAATCATGTACCTTTCCTTAACTAAATGGGAAGAATGGATGAGTCTTGTAGAGAGAGGAAATAATCTAAGTGAATTTAAAAATATTTGTTATGGAAATGCAGTGCTATGAATTGACTTTCTTTGTGGTGATAAGGAAGCAAAAAGATTCAGCATATTTATGACCCAGTGAGTTAATCAACACACATTGTTAGCTGGCTAATCACCTTATGACACAGATGTCAGGTAAAATTAAATTTGCTTCTGCTCCATCGCATTTTAGAGATTGGATAAGAACTCTCTGAACTCTAATAGATGTCAATTTAAACAAAAAATTAGCAGAGCTGGTTTTCACTGGCCTGGACTCTAACACTGTAACCCTAAGGACTGTGATAATGCCAGTATTTGCCAAACAGGTTTGGAGAATTGCGGTCATTGGTACATCCGTTGAAGCTGCTGCCACATTGAAAACAATCCCAGGTGCCACCCTTTGGTTAGAAGACACACCCTTCTCCTCACCTGAAAGAAAGAAAAAAAAAACGTGCCAATTAATACTAACGCATCATCAGTTGTTAGATGAATCCTGACTGCAGAGAGATTAAAGTGTGAAAAAATGTGCATCTCAGAATGGATAAACTATTATAATTTATGGACCGACAACTATAAATTGTTGTTGATTACTTAAGCTGTGAAAAGACCTCAATGACTTATTTTAACTTGGTCCCTATATATAGTTCTCAGATTTCATTTTATGTATATGCATATATATGTGTGTGTGTGTATATATATATATATATATGTATACATATATATATATATATATATATACACTCTCCCTCTTTATATCTAAACATTAGAAGAAGTCTCATTCACTGAATTGCCTTATCCTTTGGAATTCCCTCTTCTCTCTTCTCCATCCAAGGTCAAGCCTCAATCCCTTCTAGAAATCTTCTTTCTGGGTTTCCTTTGAGAAAAGCCAACTTCTTAATTTCTTTACTAAACAGAGCAAGTTCCTCCTTCCAAGGTCGCGCCCCTCAATTTCTAGAGCCAAGACAACTAGGCATTCAACAAAACAAAGTCCCCGCAGCCAGAAACATCTATCTACTTTGGAAGGCAACAGAGCCAGCATCTATTTTTAGTTGTGTTTGTTCCTTGGGGCCACACCCATTTGCTGAAGTAGCTATTTCTTCTACAACAAGAAGGCAGTCTTTCACCAGGGAGATTTTTAAAAAGATTTTACTTATTTACTTTTAGAGAAGGGAAGGGAGGGAGAGAAACATCAATGTGTGGTTACCTCTCATGCATCCCCCAACCAGGGACCTGGCCTGTAACCCAGGCATGTGCTCTAGACTGGGGATCGCACCCGCAACCCTTTGGTTTGCAGGCTGGCACTCAATCCACTGAGCCATACCAGCCAGGGATCACCAGGGAGATTCTTACAATAGCTACTAATATAACCTGCCACAACGTCATTGTCTTTACATATATTTTATGTGTAATACGTGTGTAATGCCATGACTGACAGAGGCAATCTCTGATCTACTCAAGGCTGGCGAGGCAGGGCCATGGGGCTGGGTAGTTTCACTCCTCTATCAGAGAAGTGAAATGGTTGCTTGTTTCAATCTGTCTTAAACCAAATAGGTGAGGCTTGCCTGGAAGACAGCAATTGCATATAGAAGATTTGAGTTTGGGTAATTTTTTTTTAATTAATTTATTTTTTTAAATTGATTATGCTGTTACTGAGTTTGGGTAATTTTTTGCCTTGAAATACTACTATGATGAGAAGTACTAGCAGCTAGTAGCAACAGAGCGCTTCATGTGTGTGAGGCCCTGTGTTGTAGAGGTAGAAGCTATTCTAACATGCCATTTACCTGGAAATGGCAGCTCATGGTTGTAAGTAACTTGCTCAAGGTCACACAACATGCTGGAGAAAAATAATGATGATGATGGGGACAATTTCAGTCTTTGAAGGCACTTCTCTTACACTAGAGTTTGGGTAGCTAAGAAGACCTGGGAATCCTGGTGGTGTTTGTGAGGCATTTTTTAAAAAAGATTTTATTGCCCTGGCTGGTGTAGCTCAGTGGATTGACTGCGAGCCTGCAAATTGGAGGGTCGCTGGTTCAAATTCCCAGCCAGGCCACATGCCTGGTTTGTGGGCCAGGTCCCCAGTCAGAGGGCATGTGAGAAGCAACCACACATTGATGTTTCTATCCCTCTCTTTCTCCTTCCCTTTCCCTCTCTCTAAAAATAAATAAAATCTTTTAAAAATTATTTTAAAATTTTTATTTATTTATTTTTAAAGAAAGGGTAATAATGGAAGAAGAAGAGGAGGGAATGAAACATTGATGTGTGAGAAAAACACCGATTGGTTGCCTTTCATTTGCATCCTGACCAGGGACTGAACCCACCATTCAGACATGTGACTTGATTGGGAATAAAACTGTTGACCTTTTGCTTTGAGGGATGACACTCAACCAACTGAGCCACACCAACCAGGGTTGTGAGACAAACTTTGAACCAATTCTGGAATCGTAAACTTCTGTAGAAATCTGAGCCACAAATTAAAGCCTGGTCACAATGGCCGCAGAATGAAACTACTGTCCTGGCTTTGTCCTTTGTCAAGGATTTCTCATCTGGGGACCTGGGGACTGTGAGAGGGGAGAATGACATTGGCTTCTTCATGAACTCTTTTAATACTTTAAATTTTACATTTGATTGCACAGACTGGCATAGAACATACATAAATTTTTTCTTTTGTTCACAACTACAGCATATCTTATAATTTAGCAACTGTAAAAATGAGTAAGTACAATTAACAATGCAGAAAGAAAGACAGTGAGCTTAGAACTGGCTATAAGTCAGTTGAATTTTATTATTAAGGAATATAATGATCCTAATTTATATCCTGGTTTTCTGGTCTCTCCATAAATCAGTGGGCCATGTCCTAGCTCCTTTGCATTTAGAGTTTTAGTATTGGGTCGGATTCAGAACTAGTCGATGCCCAGTTTGTTCCTTCCTGACCTTTGTCTGTGGGCTGAGGTTAGGCAACAGATTCCGTGGTGTTGCAGAATATGAGCAATGAGGTGTGAGTCAGGCCCTCTCCCTCCTGGTCAAGTCTCTTCTCTAGAAGTCCATGCATCTTGGGGGCCAGCACTGGAAATATGTGGTGATCAGGTTGACTTTGGGAGTAAGTGGGAGGAGGGGTAGAGATGAAGTTTGACATGGGAGAGTGAGTTTTGGTGGGCTTTTGGAAGAGGACCAGGTTTGGGTGCCAACAACCATAGTTCTGGACATCAAGACTTGAAATTTCTTCATGATATTCATGGGAAATGGATAATTAGCGTTGGACTTTGAGACAGAGGTTTGGCAGGGGTCTTCGGGGGCAGATAAAGGAGAAAAGATGAATAGAAGGGGTTACCAGTGGAGACCCCTACTTAGGCCCCTGGAATGTATCATACTGAAGCCAAGTACATCACTTAGAAGGCTGAGTAGTGTCACCTCCTACATCCATATTCCTGCCCCAAAAGAATGAAATACACACTCAGTATAATAGCCCAAGTCTTGTCCCCAAGGATCTACATTTTGTATTACCTTCTTTTCTCCTGTCAGGGAAGATGGCCCATTTACTTAAGATAATCTGCACCGTTCTCTTATTTGCCTATAGACATTAAGGTTCAGCTGAGATGTGGATTTTTCTGTTTCTTTCTAAATATGCCCAGTGGTTGGAATGCGGGTCTATGGGGAAAATATGTGAGCTAAGACAAACCCGCGTTATACAGGGCTAGGTGTAGCCTAAAGTCCGAAATGAGTAGTAAGACACAGCTGTGGTGGTGGTTGATTTAGGATTTGTCCGAATTGTGTCTTTGAGGATTTAATGCAAATTTTATATGGCTTAAGGCAGAAAGTGCTTTAGGGAACAGGCAGGGTCTGCCTGCCCTCCTCCAGAGCTGCTGGGAGGGACCCAGTGAGACCCAGTGAGGTGAACTGCTGTGCCCCAGCACAGGCATTGATTGAATGGGGACAGAGCTGAGGTTCGAAGGCCACACCCCATCTCTCCGCGTCCCGCAGTTGTCCTAGTTTCAGCCTTGCTTCTTCTCGTTTGGACCATGATAACAGCCAGCTAAATTACGTCCTTACTTCTAGTCTTTTGCCTCTTTAATTTTTTATTTAAATGGCAGTTGAGTCATTTTTCCATAACAAGAACTTAAATCATGTGTGATTTCCATCCTTAAAAGTCTGTACTATCTCCCCACAACCTGCCTACAAAGGCCCTACACCCTTGCAGGATGCTCAAGGCTTTTGCTGATCTGGTCCCAGATGATGTGTCCTAGATTGTCTAGGAATGCTGGACTGCTCTTCACTACCCAAATATGCGTTCGGCCTTCTCACCTCTCCATGCATTTGCTTGTGCTAGTCCTTTAGCGTGGAGAGCTTCTCCTTTTTCCAGTGATTTAAATCCTGCTCACCCTTTAACTTTCACCTCAAATGCCGCCTTTTTTATGGAGTCTTCCCTGATCACCTCACTCAAACCAATAGCTTCTCTCTTCTCTGTTGCTATACTTCCTTATGGAGCTTGTGTTACTCTACTTTGTGTTGTGGCTTATAGTGCCCAGGCCTGAATGCCTCTATGCCTTGAATTTTGGGGGGAAGGTCAGGAATATTGCCATCTTTTTCACTAGTGCTCATAGTAGGTACTCAACAAACACATACTTAATAAATAAACTTGTTCATAAGACACAGCTATACTTGTATTCCAAGCAAGTCTACAAGCAGGGAAGCACAGTTTGCATTGGGCCACTGCGGACTTGGTACCACAGTGGTTCCACAAATTGCCCATGCCCTGGAGTTGTTTTCCTGCCTGGCTGCATAAAAATGATCTGCACTACCTGTTAAAAATACTGGTTCCTGGGCTTTTTGTCCAGAGCTTTTCACCTGGGAATATATGCTTCAACAGGTTCCCCAGGTGACTGTGTGCTAAACCATGCTTTGAGAGCCACTGGCGTAGAATGTCGTGAATCCTTAAGAATGTTTTGATCCATACAATCCATCAAGTTGGCTGAAGATAGTTTAAATTCATTCATGAGACAGAGGTTACTATTTTGGATACTTTTCTTAGTCTCATGAATCCCCGAGGCTTACACATGAATCCCTGAGAGTTTGATGTCTCAGCAGGAATAATATAAGTGGCTTTTGACAGGGCAGGATAATGCTTTGATTTCAGTCTTCTTGCTGCTTTGACTGTTCTCTATTTTCTTACACGCACTTCATCCTTTTGATTCCCTGTGTCATGTCGATTTTTCTCTGCCTGTCATATTTGCACATACCTTTTTTATCCTTAAAATGCCACCAAACTGCTTGTTTGATGAACACATCTCCTTCTGCCTGTACAAAGAACTTTTTTTTTACTCTGGTTTCATAGTCCTGTCTTCTCTCTTTGATTCCTTGTTATCAAGGTCCTGGCATTTTCTCTGACATCCAAATATAGTGTAGCTGACTGTATAAAATCTCATCTGAATGTATTCACAGGAAGATCTGCTGAAATTGTTGATTCATAAGATCAAGTATTGTACCTCAAAGGTAGCTTAGACAATACATCACAGTGGGTATGTATGGGTGTTTTTGAGTACTCATCAAGATACCAGAATCACAAATTAGGTTTTCTTGCTACTGGACAAAGAATATATCCCTTGCTTTTATGTACTTCGTATGATTGACCATAGAGGACAATTTGCATTATTAAAAGCTCAATAATATTATTAAGATCCACAATGCTATTATTAGTGTTGCCACCAGTGTTAGTACCAGTACTGCCACTTTTATTATTCCTGTCATCTCTGAAATTTATTGAGTGGTGACTGTGTTCAGAATATTCACAAAACATCATGAAGCAGCTATTGCTACACGATGTTTATATTTCTGGGAACAGCAGCTCAGGGAATTTGAGCACCTTGCCCAGGATCACCCAAATGGTAAGCAGGGGAGCTAAGATTCAAACCTGTTCTAATTCTAGAACATACACATTACCCCTTTTTCTTAACTTTTGTGGACATGAACATAGACTTGTGTTTTTAGAGGTTTTTGAATGAGAGAGTTGTATCAGTCAAGGTCCGTGTAAAAAACTAATTCAACTTACATGAGTTAACTGAAGAGAATTTAATGGAGGGATGAGTTATAGAATTGTGGACCAAATTAAGAAAACATAAAATATTGAGGCACTTGGATACCTTGTTATTAACTTCAAGACTGCAGAAAGCTAAATGCATAGCATTTAAATCAGCCAGTTTTTTAAAAAGCTATGTTCTTGGGTACAGATATGTTCATGACTTTCAGAGCTTTTAGGTTTATTGTTTCTTTTAGTAGCATTCCTCTTTGCTTCTCCTTATTATGTTTGGCCTTCCATTCTAATTTGTATGGTATTAAAATTATTATTCTCACTTTCTCTTGGTTTATATTATGTATTTATTTATTTTCAACTCTTTAATAGTCTTTTAAATGGATCTCTTATATATACCAAATTACGAGATTTTGTTGTTAATTTAATTAATGAGTCTGCTTTTTGAAAAGCAAATTTAAAATCTTAATATGCAATATAGTTATTATACATTTTCAAACATCTTTCAGCCATACTTTGTTTTTTAAAAATAATTTACAGTACTTTCCATATCTTATACAATTTTGTTTGATCTATTTCTTTTCTTCTAGAAGTACTTCTCCAGGTATATAACAAAGAGAATTGTTGTATGGCAATCTCCAAGTGAAGTCTTATGTATCTGAAAATACTTTAGCATTTAAATAATGGGTTTTGGATAGATCTGGAGAGCATTATGCTGAGTGAAATAAGCCAGGCAGTGAGGGACAAATACCATATGATCTCACCTTTAACTGGAACCTAATCAACAAAACAAACAAGCAAGCAAAATATAACCAGAAACATTGAAATAAGAACAGTCTGGCAGTAACCAGAGGGGAGGTGGGAGGGAATAATGGGGGGGGAATGGTTTTCAGGAAGGACACATGGGCAAAACCAAGGTGGGGTGGAAGCAAGAAAGGGAGGCGGGGATGGCCCGGATGGGGGGAGTGGCGGGGGTAAATGCAGACAACTGTAACCGAACAACAATAACATAATTAAAAAAATTAATAACAGGTTTAGTGGGTGTAAAACTTTAGCTCCAAAGTTTTGTGTGTGTGTTCTTTTTGCTGCTGAGATACCAGATATTAATCAGATCCTTGCTTCCCTGTAGGTAATCTTTTTGTTAGTAAGATTTATAATATTTTTCAACTATTTATTAAAGGTATTTTCTTTTTGTTTTTAATGTTCATGAACAGTTCTAAAGTGAGTTAAGGTATGGGTCGTTTCTTCTTTTTTAAGGATTTTATTTCTTTATTTTTAGAGAGGGGGGGAGAGAGGAAGAAAGAACGGGAGAAAAACATCAATGTGTGGTTGCCTTTCATGCCCTCTGCGGTGGGCCTGGCCCACAACCCAGGCATGTGCCCTGACTGAGAATCAAACTGGTGACCCTTTAGTCCACAGGCCAGCACTCAGTCCCCTGAGCCACACCAGCCAGGGCAGTGTGGGTAGTTTCTTATGTGTATGTTTGTATGTTAGAAACATACAAACATGCATGTTTCTCAACCATGCTTTTCTAATTTGAGAATGTGACTAGGCATTTATTTTCAAATAATTTCCCCTCATATTTTTTCTTTCTTTCAATTATAAGCATCATGGTTTTCATACATAGTTTGTTTGTTTATTTAGTGACCTCATGTCCAGGCTTATGTTTCTGATAGACTCTTTATTTCTTTGGGGATATTTAAAAGGATTTGTGTTTAAATTTTATGTGTTCTATTACCTTCCTTTATCTGGCACAGATCATTTGCTTTGTTCTATTCCTGTCAGACAGGCAGTAGAGTGTAGTGGTAGAAGCGCAGGCTTCGGAGCCAGACTGACTTACTTGCAAAGCCCATCTCTGCCAGTGCATAGCTGTATGATTTGGGGCAGATACCAACCTCCCTGTGCTTTTTCTTTTTCATATTCAAAATTGGGATAGCAGGGCAGAATTGAGGATTGAATAGGTTGACGTTTGTAGCACACAGAACCATGCTTTGCATATGATCAGTGTTGGGTAAGTTTTGCTATCATTACTAGAATCATTTTATTCCTCAGATGTATTATTTCCTGCTCTGAATTGGTATTTCCCTGTTTTTCTTAGCACCAAAGTTTAAATTCCAGGTCTTAGCTACCGCTTCTCTTGGTGCATTTAGGGAAGAGGGTGAGGAATACTGCATCTGATGATAGAGAACATTTGCAGTCACAACCCCTACTTCCAGCATTGATGCAGAGTGCAGCCAAGGAGGGGGGCAAAAAAAGATTTGGAATGGTGTCCAGAATTCAAAGTGTATAGGAATATTGGAGAGACATATAAGATGACCTCACCGCCCCCCCAGGGGGAAGAGACCAATAGAGCAGGGCCATTGAGAGCTGTTTTGCATAGCAACAGTTTTGCAGCTAACCTCTGGAATGATTATTTAACATATCTATAACCTTTAACTGGTTTCATAGATATGTTAAATAGCTGTGGCCAAGTTTTGAGCCAGGAAGAAGGGAGTAGCAGGGACTCAGGATGTAAGGAGGGGCTGCACTCCTGAGTGAGAAGTGCCGGTGTGAGAGCTTGGAAAAGACTGGCTTGGGGAAATGAAGGGTCTCCGCTTGGCCAGATGAAAGGGAGAGCCACGCGGTTTCAGCAGAGTGAGGACCCCCTCTTGGTGAGGTGAAAGAGGGAGCCACGTGGTTTTGGCAGAGCGCGGACCCCCGCTTTCCCAGATGAAAGGGAAAACCATGCAGCTTTGCCAGAATGGAGATCCCTGCAGCCAGGTGAAGAAGAAAGCCACATGCTTTTGGTGGAGTGCGAACCCTTGCAGCTTTGGTAGAAGAGGCCCACGCAGCTGTGGGGTGCCCCCTTTGGCCGCGTGGCCTGGAAAGCAGAAGAGACTTTGACTGGAACTGGGTACAAAGAACTCTTGCCAGTGGACCATGAGAGAGTACCACAGTACTTTGGATTAACTAGAGATCCTTCACGGCGACACAGCTGACGATACCAGCGGCCTGAAAAGGGGACGTGTGCTCTTTTCCTGATTTACGGTACCCGGAGTTGGGACAGTGGGAGAAGGGAGTGCTGTGTGGGTGTAGGAGTATACCCTAAAGGACTTTGATATTTTAGTGGAGGCATTAAGCCTAAATAGCATTAAATAAACAATTTGTTTCCTTTTCACAAATCTCTGGCATTGAGAGATGTCTTTCCAATTGGTGGCGGACAGAAGAGCCCAGTAGATATTAGTATACCATCCTTGGGAGGGGCCCCTGTTATGTAGCAATATTTGGCATCCCTAGGTGGGTCAAATACTGCCCCCCCCTCGGACCTCTTGTTCGGTAACAGCATGGAATTGATTTTCTTTAAGATTTCCTTTTCTCTCAGTTGAAAATATCTGGTCTAGGGGTATGGAGGTGTGGGAGAACGGAGACTTTCGTCAACCAGCACGTGCCATTAAAGGCTCCAACTTCCACTGGTCGAGGGTCATTCTGATGCAGTGGTCTGCCCGGCAGTTCCTCTGGGCCATCTCGCTTCCTCTTCCATGCCACCACTAGAGTACCCGATCGCTTTCTCTTGCTCCTTGGAGATCTGCTCTTCTTATATTAGTTTGGGAGCTCTGTCTTCCTCCTTTTTCTTATTTTGGGAGTTTCCCGTGTTGGATTATGTGTAGGGAGCCAGAAATCTTTGCTACTTTTCTATCTTGTCATGTTCTAAAAGTCATGATTCATACTTTAGTTTATAAAGGAAGAAACAGAAGCTCAGTATGGGAGGGGACCTGATGCTTGTTGGATTTTTGTTATGTGCGAGGTGTAGGTTCTAACATCATGAGGATGATGATGATGATGGCAGTGTCCCCCTCCCCTGTCTGGCATGAAACATGGTACATGCTTGATTTCAAATCCTCACAATTCCTCCAAGGAAGGTAACATGATCTTTTTCCTGCCCAAGAGGCTGCTGAAGCTGAGAGGTGAGGTAATGGCTTATTGATACAGAACAGAAGTGACATGCGACCCTCTGCTGTGAAAGCCAGATCCTCTCTTTTTCCCTCTCTGTTTGGAGTATTTCGGGTGTAAAATGCCATACCCAGTGCACAGCATGCACAGGTGACAAGTGACAACCCCGCACCAGATCCCAGGCTGACTCCTGGCCCTCTGTGCCCTCTGCCACACACTCCACCCTTGTTGCCTTCCTTTTCTCTGCCTGTGAATGTGGGCCAGTCCTCGGAATATGGTCTACAAGCTTCTGAGTGGAAGGTCACCACCAGAAAACAAGGAAGAGGAAATAAAAGGTGAAGAGGAGAGTCAAACACTGTATTTATCACACTCTACTTCATTATGAAAGATCTGTGAAGCTCATCAAAAAAATCAACCTGCAAATCATGCTATGGTTAATAAAACAGTCATTTAAGTCCCTGGTCCCCCAGCAGTGTCCTGAGGTACTCACGGTAGCCTTTCTGTGTTTTATTTTAGGGCTCAGTACAAAAGGTTGTCACCCTAATGTAATTAACTTTTTATCATTAAGATTCTAAAAAACTGAATTGTTTTGGACACAGGTCACCATAATGAGAATTTAATGGCGACGTATTACAATGCAAGCTAAGCTTTGAATACGTGCCGTAGGTATCACATTGCTACTGACCTATGCAAATTTCCATCTCAGTGGCCCCATTCTTCCCCACTCTGGCATCTGGGGACCCCCTCCCTGCTTTCCTCTCATCTCCTTAAACAATGATTCCCTCATTTTCATATTAATTGCATCACTTAACTGAGATAATGCTCCCTCTGAAATGAGCAAAGGGATGAATCACCGAAACGGGCCATTATTCTTTTTGCTTAACCAATTTCACAGGCCCCGCACAAAGCGCTGCCTTCATTTGGCTTCCTATAATTGCTTATCATTAGGCCCAGCCGCCCCATGAAGTATCTTTTTATTTATTTAAGTCTCATCTCTGATGGATGGAAGATGAGTCACTTGCATATCTGAGGAGACCAGACTGTTCCAGGCAAGGGGAGGGTGGAATACATAGGGGAACTTTGAGGCAGAAATCGTGGAGAAGCCGCTGAGGTGGATGGCCACGCCCCTTCTTCTTTCCTCCACAGACTGGGGTAGGGGACAGCCACAGCCATCAGGTGACTGAGGGGATCCATCAGCAGCCCATCAACTCCCCACGACTGAGAGGAGGGAGGGCTTTACCCACGTGATGATAGCAGATCAGTGCCCACAGCAGGGTGTACGAGGCTGCCTGGGTGCCCATTTTATCAGGGGGTGCTGTGCCCGTGGTCATGACTAGGCAGGTGAGAGCATGCAGCCTGGACTTGACCTTCCTATTCTGGACCCACTGGCATGACATTGCTAACGGAGCACTGTGAAAGATTGCTATTTATTCTCTCTTTCTCTCTCTCCCCTTTAGGCAGCATAGAATGGTGAATGAGAGGGAGGGAAGGGAAGGACACTTTCCAAGGGAAATTAGGCCCTTATCAGCCAGAGACACACTCAGAAAGGCCTCGGGGAGAGAATGGCTCCCTTGCCACGAGAAGGAAGAACTATTAGCCTGTCAGGAGAGCTGGGCCGAAGCATTCCCTGAGGTTTGCTGGGAGCACACTCTGCTTGTCGTTTCTGCGGACAGGAGGGCCTGTCTCAGAGCTGGAGTTCACTAGCAGAGGCCTTGCCCTCCGTTCTGTCCTATTGTTTCTCAGATGTCGCTGTTGTGACTCACACCCCCTGCCTGTTCGGTGGCTGTTGTCATTTCACCTGTAGGTCTCAGACACCTTGTGCTCAGCCCTCCCCAGGCTCCTCGGCTGCACCACATCCCCCTCACGTTAACCCACTGAGAGCCTGGCAGGGAACAAATAACTTCTCTGAGAAAGAAAGGACAGTTTCCTGACTAGTTCCTTTTGTTTCTTTGTTTGTGATGTCCTTGGGATGAATGACAGGGACTGAAATCCAGCCCTTACTGTCACCCTCTTTAATGTGGAAGGGAGCTGACTATGGGAGTACATCTGGGCAGGTCCTCCTTTAGAGTCGGAGTTAGCAGGGGACCATCATTCTCAGGGTGCGGTCCTTGAACCAGCAGCACGGCATCACCTGGGAGCTTTTTAGAAACGGTCATTCCGAGGCCCACCCCAGATCACAGAGTCGGAAAACCTGAGCCCCACTGATCTTGGTTTTGCAAGCCCTCCTATCACCCTGATGTTCTCCAGATGGAGGCCACCATGGTTTGGTGTGCCTGTTTTATGTATTTATAGTGCTCCCACCTGCAGTGCCTCATGGGAGTCTCACCACGATTCTGCAGGACTGGCTGGAAAAAGCAAAGCTGGGGGAATTACGACCATACCACTGATGAAAATGTAAAGTAATAAAGGTTATATGACTTGTTTAGGGTCCCCCAACCTGCTGGAGCTCAAAATTGTCTCCCCACTGCCAGGTACTCTAACTCTAAAATGAGAGTTCAAGGGGGAAAAACCTACCATCAGTGGTGAAACATGAAAAGAGGGGTTTTCCACACCTTTCCAGGTATAAGCCCATTAGAAATTCACATCATTGTCTTAGGAAAGAGGAGGACCCAAGGGTAAGATACAGTGTCACCATTAGCTATTAGGAGTGTTAGCTTAAAGTGTAAAGCTAGAAAAGCATGGAGGTCAATTCTGCCTGTACTGTCCCTTGCCAGTTGTGGGAGCTTGGCCAAGGGGACAATCTCTCGGAGCTCTGACTTCCTGAGTCTATAACAGCTGATAATAGCAGCACTCACCTTTGAGGATATTTTGAGAATCAAAGAACTTAATGCATGAATTCATTAACACATGCTTGCATTATAGCCAGGAGTTAATAAATGGTTATATTATTGTTATTAGAATTAAAATAAGAGGGGGGTTAAGATTGACATGTATCCCAGCTGTTCATTGTTCAAGATGATGAGATCTGTTCACTGTTCAAGATGATGAGATCAGCAGACATTTACGAACTTCTTTCTACACACCCATGTGTTTTACATCTTGGGGCCCTCTCACAGAAATGGGACAGGGTGATGGGTGAGTGCTGGCAAAGCTGAGAGACATGGGACCAGGACAGGAGCATTTTCTGGGGTGTCTGGAGGCAGCAGAGCTGAGGGAGACTGAACTGTGCTTTGGAAGAGGCATTGGGCCTGGAGTTAGGAACAAAGAACCCAGAAGGATGAGATTACAGGTTGGATGAGTGCTGATGAATGAATCAGGCAGGTGTAGACAGAGTTTGCAGGGGAGTCTCCTGTAAGTTCTCTGGGGCAAACCAGTGAGTTATGGTTAGTAATGGAGGTCCATCTATAGGTGGGGCAGTCATTCTGGCTTGGAGATTTATGGTTTAAAGGGCCCACAAGGGCTTTCTGCTGTGCTAGATGCTACAACAGGCTAAATCTTATTTTTGAAAGGACGTTGAGAATTTCTATACAGGAGCCCTCTTCCTGTCTTCTGCAACCACAGGGCAAAAGAACATGAGGAACAATTGTGGTGCCCCCTCCCCCATTCCAGGAGGGAAGGCATGGTTTCACTGGGGGGGTGGTTCCTTCCTTGGGCCATGCTTGGGGAGTCCACTCCAGAAACAGGTCACACATGTTTCTGTCTGTCTTCCAGTTCTGCCTCTGACTATATGGACAAGACGAGCTCTGGGTCTTATTCATGAAGCTGGTTGGGAGGAGACTTTCAGGTTCTGTTCTCCAGGGTCATTCCTCACTCTGTTCCCCACCCCACCTATCTCCCTTAAGATATGTTTTCTGGGGTGAGGGGGTGACTTTAGAACTGGCTACATCCTCTAGTCCATGTTTTATCAGAACTCTGATAAATTAATGACATGTCTTCAGTTAATTTTGAGCTGAAGACAATCAAGACCCAAAAGACTTACTTCCCTCTTAACCCTATAAAAGAATTTAGATAAAGGGCTTGATTCAAGAGGAGAGCTATCACCAAGAATAACTACAAAGAGTGTGAGCCAGGATGTCCCCCTCCCCTTTGAAGTCCCAGAACCCTAACCCCTTCTCCTTTGCTCAGGATGGAATATAATTTTCAACTACCTGACGCCTGTGAGTCTCATATTTTTGTGACTCCCACACATATGTAACTAACTTTGTTTCTCTTCTGTTAATCTATGTTATGTTCAGTTACTTATTAGAGGAGCCAAAGAACCTAGAAGGATAGAGGATAAATAATTTTCCCAACATAATAAATATATTAATATAAATATAATTAATTTATATAAGTTAATTAGTATATTTTACCAACTGAATATCTATATTCCTCCAAATTCATATGTTGAAGGCCTAATTTATAATGTGATAATATTTGGAGGTGGGGCATTTGGAAAATAATTAAGTTTAGATGAGGTGTGGGAGTAAGCCCCCAGGATGAGAACAGTGACTCTGTATGAACAGAAATAGACCAGAGTTTGCTCTCTCTGTGACAACTCAGGATACAGAAAGTATGTGGCTGTTCTCTACAAGGAATTGGGCATGCACCAGGACCAGCACCTTCATCTTGGACTTCCAGCTTCTATCACTGTGTTTAGTCACCCAGTTTATGATATTTTATTATAGCATCATGAGCTGAGTAGTTACTACAGGAATCAATGTTTTGCTTCCTGTTTGACAACTGACCTTTTTGGTTGTATCTTATTGTCAGGACTACAGATGACACCCCTCAATCCCCTAATGGGACTGTCTATTCAAGCTTCTTCTGGCCATAAGGAGTCATTGCTACCACACATAATATTTTCAACAAACACCTCTTTAGTTCTGCTTGCATAGCATTAATAATAAGAAACTTACTACTGTTCATAGAAATCTCCTTCATTGAGACTGTGAAACATTCTTGGGGAAAAAGATAAATCATCATTGAATCCTCAGTCTAATATTGTGTATCATTTGGCAGAGACTCAATGAATCTTTGTTGAATTAGTGATAGGTGCATGCCAAACACATTTACTCAATGCTAAAGCTAAGTAGTTTATTATGACTCATTTACAATGATGTAGAAACAAAGGGATAGATATTTCAAATAACCTTTCCAAATTCAGTAAGTAAAAGATCTAGGAGTAGAATGTCACTCCTTTGATACGCTGATTTTCCACTGTGGCATTGTTTAGCGTGAAAGTTTTTCTCCCTGTAGAATTTCAAATCCACAATAGACAGCAAAAAGAAAACAGATGAAACCAAGTAGAAAAGAATGAAGTTTCCACTGTCTGTTTCTGAGCTGGAGGGCCAAGGATTTCAGAAATCAAATAATTAATGTCGGGTAGAGGTTGTAGCCTAAGCTTTCATCACGGTGCATGTAGAATGAACTTAGTCTAGAAGGAGGAACAAGACTTTAATGGGTAGACACACAGAGATGAGTGAATGTCAGGCATTAGCAAAGGTACTAAGAGTACAGTGAGAGTAGTGAGTGTGAGGCACAGTAGGGAATGGACAGAGAGTGGTAGGAAGTAAGCTTGAGGACAAAGTAGGGTCAGATCATGGAGAGGAGTCTCCAAAGCCAAGGTAGAAGAAAATAAGCCATTACAAGTGTTTGAGTTTAAGCAAAATAAAATAACAGAGTGCTTTATAGAGAATAACTTGAAAGTGATATTTGAGATGGATTCAAATAAGAGAAGTTAGAAACCTTTATTTTATGTACAGACAGTTCAGTTCTCCTCCTTCTCTTTTTCTCCTTCTCCTCCTCTGCCTTCTCATTATTTTATTTCAGTAGTGTTTTTTTCTCCAGTAGTGTCCTAAATGGCAAGAATGCTAAAAAGGAGGACCTCCCTGGTGCTCCTAAATAATAGCATATTACCTCTATGGATCTCAGTTAACTTCTCTGTGAATGAGAATTACCCTGGTCCATAAACTGCCTCTTTCTTTCTACAGGGTGTGACCTGTTTGTGCCTTGCATCAGATCATGCCAAAACTGAAATAACTGGTGTTAGGAACCACTGATTTCCCTTGATACAGAATTGTCACGATAAAGCTACAGTTTAAGAGAAATTATAGAGTGGTAGCACAGAGATATTTTTGTGAACATATTATTAAAATGAACAAGTTGACTTTAAAGTTGATGTATGTCACAAAAATTAAACTGGGAGACAGTTGAGCTTACAAAATGATCCTGAAGAAAAATCTTTCTTTACATTTTCAGAGTACAGGACCATTTGTGTTAATGTGTGTGGGCTAAGTTGCTTCAAGTAAGAAACTAAAAATGTAGTAGCTAAAACACAATAAAGGCTTGTTTTCTTCTCACCTAAGAGTGAAGCAGCAATAAATGCTCCAGGTCAGCAGATGTGGTTGGTGGTAGGAAGACAATTGCTGCTTTATACAGTCTTTCCGGGACTCGGGCCGAGAATGGCTCTGCCATCTTCAATACCTGGCTCTTAAGGCTATTCAAATATCGTTATTAATCTCCGGCCACAGAAAGGAGAGGAACGTGGACGAGTCAGGAGACTTTTATGGCCCAGGTCTCAACATGGTGCACATCACTTTCACTCACATCCACTGGCTTATATGGAACTGCAAAGAAGGCTGCACCCAAGGAGCCCTGCACCCAGGAAGAAAAAAAGACTAGACCTTAGGGGACAGCTGGAATTCTTTTCACAGCAAATCTAAATGGCACTCTGATCTTTATGTTACTGATGAAGACAATGAAACTGTGGCTAAGTGAATTCCTTGGGAAAACCTTGGCTATCTATACATGAATCATGGCAAAATTTAAGGTTATTTTATCATGTCTGTATTTATACTCTAGCCAAAAAGGGAATTATTTATAAAATCAGTAATTTAGAGGACATCTGCAATGTGCCTAGCTCTGTAACTGTGTTATATGCTTGGAACCTAGTGGTGGTCATGTCCTATTGACCTTCTGACTGGAGAGGTTGATTTCTGCACCTGTTGAATAAAAATGAAGCTCTGTCTGCCTTTGATCATTGCACAATTCTTGAAACCCATAGTTACATCCTCGATTTCCAATATGTGTTAAACTTTCTAGATAACATATATCATATATTAAATAGTGTTCTCTATGTGTTCATGAGGCTATAAATTTCTCAAGGGGAGAGGGAATAAAATTTCTTGCTGGTTTATAAAATTCTTGTAGCATGTATCATAGGGTTTTATAATCAGTCATGAAGTTCTCCTCTAAGTTCCTTACCTTTAGTTAATTCATTTAACCTCTTTCATTATACTTACTGCCTTGAATAGAAAAAATCCACCCAGTCAATTTTGAAACATGGTTGGGGTAAATAGGAAGTGATAATGAATGTGAAAATGATATGATATTATAAAATTTGGTGGAGATATATAGAATTATTATTATGATAACTCCTTGGTACTCTGATATTTACCAGAGTATTGAACACACATTTGCTATCATGAAACGTTCACAATGCTGTTTGTGATGTAGGACTTATTGCCAACTTGCAAAAGAAAGAATTGACATGCAGAGAGGTTAATGGCTACTTCTTGGTCCACAGCTGGTAAGAATGAGATATACATTGTGTGAAATATAAAGGAAAAATGGTTGTCTTCGTAGGCCAAGGACTTGTATTTTAGGCCTACTTTTGGTAGAGATCAGCTGTGTGAGTTTAGAAAAATCATCTTTCTTTTCTGGATCTATTTCCTAATCAGAGGGAACAATATTTTTTCTCTTTAATAATCTCACAAGGTTATTATGAGTATTATAGAAGCAATATATCAAAATTATCTCAGGGTTTTTTTAAGTGGCTTTAATAAGAATCAATAATTCCTGGTTCTGTCTCTCAAGTCACTCTGCAGTGGCAGGAGAAACCCAAGGTGAACAGTATGTTGTCGCAAGTCGCTTGTCATTTAACTGACGACTTGAGTATATGAGACTCAGGCTTTCAAAGACAGGCCATCATGTTACAGAATATTAACATTGGAGGCCCTTAAAGTTTGACCTAGTGCAATCTGCCATCAAACAGAAGACTCTGCTAGATGGTATCTTCCAGGTTCTGTTGCAATAATTCCAGCAATAGGAGCTAACTTACTCCAAAGAAGGAACATTCCACTGGGTGTTTGTTTTAACTGGCATTATCGAGGCAGGTATTGTGTTAGTGAGCTAGTGCAGAGGATTGGATTGTTACATTAGATTTACAGAAATCAAAGCTCTTACTCAGAAGCAAGATTTATTAACAGCTTCAAGGATACAAGCAACGAAGTGGCACCAGTGAAGCAGGGAGAGGTCTGGGACAGTCTGCAGACTCCCTGGGTTCTCCATCCAGCATCAGACACAGAATCTCTGGCCCAGCATAACAGGTGAAGTCTGTACAGGAGCTCTGCAGGCTGCTGCACACAGAAGAGAGTGTTTAGGTTGAGAAACATTTCCATTTATGCCCCAGATAATTGTCTGACCGATGTGATGTGCTCCGGGAAACCACACCTCATCATTTCACAGATTCTAGGTCTGTTCACCACAAGTGATTCTAAACCAGGGACATCATGCTAAAACAATTCCATAAATAATTACTGTCTTCCAGGAAAGATCAAGCCTTGATTTTTCAGGTGGTCTAGTTATCAGTATGTTTACAGGAGGTTAGATTGGTTATTTTCCTTTTCCCTAGAATGTTCTCTGGTAACTAAGAGGGAAATGAACCAAAGACCAATTACTTTAATTTCTTTCTCTCCAGATTAGTAGGAGAAATGCCATGGTGAACCCAATATACAAGGCCTTGACTTTGATCAATTCATTGACTAAGAGAGAAAGGGAAATAATAAAAAAAATTTATTATTTAAATTTTTTTCTATTAATTAATAGGAATAGCTAGTCTACTAGTGCCGATCAAGAACATTTGCACTGTGATTAGAAGTTATACCCATGAAAAGCAGTCCAATTGCAGATCTCAGTTGCAATTTCATGACTTTTGACTTGGGATTCATAGGTGAAGCCACAGCTAGAGATGCCATACACATGACAGGCCAGCCTCAAGTGACGGTCCTAGTTGCCTCTCGTACCTCAGCTTCAGCTGCTCTGGAAGGTGCCACCAAGGCTCATGTATGGGCATTTTATGATTGCAGGATAGTCTGTATTTTAACATTGAGTGTTCCACAAAGAGCCCAAATTAGATGAGCATCCATTTAGGTATTTTCAATCATTACAATAACAGATACACTCACAGAGATTTATTTTAAATGTATGTGTGCAGCAGGCCAATGGGACAGATGTACATAGACTGTTACAGGAGTCCAGCTACAGCTACGTGGGCTGAGTCCTAAGGCCTAAGCAGAACATAGCCAAATCAAGAACAGGGGACAGGGAATTTCAGGCAGAAGCCAGCTCCTGAGAAAACACACAACTTGGCGTGTGCCAAGACACAAGTAGTTTGGTCCTCGCTGAATGTTAATGTGAAGCAGGAGTGGAAGACGTTGGAGCTGGTGAAGTGAGCAGGGATCAGACACAGTCCCTCCAGGGGCTACTTTGAAGAGAACTTGGATCGTACCTTGTTGACATGGCAGAGTAGGGTTGAGATGTGGTCTTTCCAATGCCAGTCCATGTCAGTGCCAGGAACTTTTTACTCCTTTTGACATTAAATTGGCCACTCTGTTGGTTTATTGTTTCTACTTTGGCTCTTATACCTACTGAGGAAACATCCACTTTTCCTTTAACCTAAAGCCTTTAGACACTTGATGACAGATCTCATGTTCTCCCTGAGCTGTTCCTGGGAAATGTTTTCATGGCCCAAGACCTCCAGACTCTTTGGCACCCTGGCATTCCCCTGAGTCCAGTGTCTCTCATGTATTAGGATTCGGGGGCTGGTGAGGGATACTGCTTTCAGGGCTAGGGGAGGGGAAGCAATTCAGTCTTGGGTACCAGGACATTGGATGTTTCATCCTAAGTAGGCCTCTGCTAAATTTCAATTTTCCACATGAAACTCAGTTCCTTGCTCCTTTGACATCCAATTATGATTTGATTGGAGCTTCACTGATTCCAAGGAAATGTTCCAAATCCTCCATGAAATTTCAACTTATTCTCTGGAGTTTACTTTCCTTTGCTTCTCTGTGTCACGTTTCTGTGCATCTGTACCTTGTCTTTGAATGGCTGTGAAAACCGAGTGCCTAGAACCATGTTTGGCACCTGGCAGGTGCTCAGTAGATTTTGTTGAATGAAGGGAGAGACCAACATTCAGGCAAAACACAGCATCTCCATTGGATTCTCCCTTGCTTCAAGCACTTTTTAAGATGGATGGTCACCACAGAGTGTTTAAAAATGGTTGAAGAAGACAGTTTAGGTCATACAAACAAAATCTATTTGACCCTTCATAAAGCTCATAGTCTCTTGAGAAAGCTTCAAAATGGGGAAGTAAGCAGGAAGTTTTATAGAGTAAAGAATAAAGAACAAAGAAGAGACAAATGGAAAAATATCTGAGGCTGGGGCTATTGAACCCACCTTGTTTGGATGAGAAGCCCCGGAGTTGGTTTGGCTTTGGGCAGCCTGGTTAGATTGTCTTTCTGGCCAACACAGCATTTACATGGACACAAAGTCATCGAGGTTTCTGTTAATTGATGTGGCACCCTAGGCAGGAGCAGCTCCATTTTGAAACTAGAAATTTATTTTGATAAGAGTAAGGCTGTAATTTTCTGCCCTTTGTTTCTTTTCTCTAAGTGTGTTCTTGAGATAGAGCACAGAGCATGGGTCTTTTGATAATAGGGGAACACCCCCACAATCCTCCTTCAGGTAGAATTGGGGGGCAGAAAGAGGGCAGGAGGGACGCCCACAGAGTGGAAAGTATAGCATTTAAGACTTGTCACATAACAAAGACAAGTTAACAGCCCATGCCTTCCTGAAAGGAAGGTCTCAGAAGCTGCAAAATTGTGTATGTGACTGTGAGGATGTGCAGGGACCTGTGACATACCTGGGGTGAGGAGAAGTCATACAGGGCCTGTGTGAGCTAAGGGATGGGGTGCGGATGTCCACCCCAGATGCCCGTGCATCACTGGGAACTTTTGCCCTGACTAAAGATGGCAGGCAAGAGAGGGACAAAGACACTGAGGTGCTGACAAAAATGGAGGACACTAATGCACCATAGGAAGAGCTGGATGTGAGGTCACACAAGAAGTTCTGAGCTGAGCATGTTATACTGGAGAGGAAGGTCTGAAGGGCAGGCTGCCATCAAGTCAGGAGCCTGCCTGGAAGTCTGTCTGCAGAAGATGGCAGCAGAGCTGATAGACTTGTGGGGACCTGCCTGGCCAACCCAGACTCATAGGAGATGCTTGAAGCTGAACTGTGACTGAGAAAGCTGAGCTACAGACTTCTACTTTTCTGAAAGATGGTACCTCTATATGGCATATTCTGAAATTGGCCTAGTTGGGCAGAGGGAGGCAGGACTATTTGTTTTTGGGTGTTTTAAAGGGAGTGGGACTTAATGGTAGAAATCTGCCATTATTCTAAATCTGAATAACCCTTAAATACACAATCCCTTTCCTCTTTCATCAGACTCTTGCCTTGGGAATCATGCTTCTTGGTGGTGGGCAGCTGAACACCGCAGCTCTTTCAGAACACCACTGGCTGGCTCTGTAACATTCTGAAGTCCTTCTTTCTCCTTTGTGCCCTTGGAGCCACAAATTCTTTTCTTCAGTTAAGAACAATGGTGTGCTGGTGAGTGTTTAACAATGGGCTCTCCCCAAATTCCTACCACGGATGATTTCAAAGGACCTGTGGGAGGTCACTGAACATAGATTCTGAAAGAGATGTGTTGATCAGCTCTTTAAATTTTTTTTTACCTTTATGTTTTACAGTTGCTCCAATTATTTCCCCCTTTGCCCACCCTCTACCAAGTTCACCCCTACTTCCATAGTCAGTCCCCATCTCATTGTTCATGTCTGTGGGTTCTTCATACATGTTCCTTGGCTAATCCTTTCACATTCTTTCAATCAGTCCCCCTATCCTCTTCCCCCCTTAGGCTGTCAGTCTATTAATTCCATGTTTCTATGCCTCAGGTTCTATTTTGCTGATGGGTCTATTTTGTTCATTAGATTCCACTTATAGGTTCATTAGATTCCACTTATAGGTGAGATCATATGGCATTTGTCTTTTACCAACTGGCTTATTTCACTGAGCATAATACTCTCTAGTTCCAACCATGCTGTCATATAAGGCAGGAGTTCCTTTTTTTCCTTCCTTCCTTTTTTCCTTCCTTCCTTTTTTCCTTCCTTCTTTCCTTCCTTCCTTCCTTCCTTCCTTCCTTCCTTCCTTCCTTCCTTCCTTCCTTCCTTCTTTCTTTCCTTCTTTCTTTCTTTCTTTCTTTCTTTCTTTCTTTCTTTCTTTCTTTCTTTCTTTCTTCCTTCCTTCCTTCCTTCCTTCCTTCCTTCCTTCCTTCCTTCCTTTCTTCCTTCCTTTCTTTCTTTCTTTCTTTCTTTCTTTCTTTCTTTCTTTCTTTCTTTCTTTCTTTCTTTCTTTCTTTCTTTCTTCCTTCCTTCCTTCCTTCCTTCCTTCCTTCTTTCTTCTTTCTTTCTTTCTTTCTTTCTTTCTTTCTTTCTTTCTTTCTTTCTTTCTTTCTTTCTTTCTTTCTTCCTTCCTTCCTTCCTTCCTTCTTTCTTCTCTTTCTTTCTTTCTTTCTTTCTTTCTTTCTTTCTTTCTTTCTTTCTTTCTTTCTTTTCTTCTGCATAGTATTCCATTGTGTAAATGTACCACAGTTTTTTTCTCCACTCATTTACTGGTGGGCACTTAGGCTGTTTCTAACGCTTGGCTATTGTAAATAGCACTGCTATGAACATAGGGGTGCATATGTTCTTTGAGTTGGTGTTTCAGGGTTCTTAGAGTATAATCCCAGCTGTGGAATCAACAGTCATAAGTCAGTTCCATTTTTAGTTTTCTGAGGACCTCCACACTCTTTCCCACAGTGACTGCACCATTCTACTTTCCCACCAACAGTGCACTAGCTCTTGAGCATTGGTTGAACTTGGTTGAGCATTGGTTGAACTGGAGGGTCACTTCTAGAGAGTTTGCAAAACAAAGGAGCCACAGCCTTAGAGGATGACTGACATCACAGCTACCTTTTTCTCTTATTACATAAAAAAAAAACCTGTTTCACAAAAACTATATTTTCACAACTAGACTTTTAAGACTTGCAAACTAGTGCTCAACCTTTTAAACCAGAGGTACTAAGTGAACAGAGGTGCTGCTCCCCCAGAAGGCACTTGGAAACTTGAGGACCACTTTGGGCTGTGGTGATAACTGAGACTCGAAAAGCAAACTCAGTGAGCAAAGAGCGGGCATGCTGAATACACTGCCCTGTGAAAGACAGTCCTGCACAACAAAGGTTGTCCTGCCCCCAGAGTCTACTACTGAATCTTTGGAAAATCCTGCTCTACACTAGGTCTCCCACAGTCTGGCTTTCTGCCAGGTCACAGTCCTTTACATTCTGCTAAACTTTTGGGAGAGACTTATCATACCCTGATGCTTACCGAAAGGCAAGTCCTAGGTTTAATGACAGATGCTTATTTTATTCCTAAAGGACTGAAATGAAAAGCACTGAAATGAAACTTTTTTTCTCTATTAACCTTTCGCAGCATTTATAATGACCACGTTAAATCAAACCTCATTACAATGTAATGGGGCCTGACTAAAATACTGCAGGTATGATGCTGAGTAATTTCATAAATTATTAAATGGTAATTGAAAGTAATATAGTAGAATACATTGCACTTCCACAGGGAAAAATACAGAAGACTTTGGAGGGAAATAAAATTGGTTAAAATATAGCATAGAGGGAAGTCTTTGAAGCAGGGCAGAGAAAGGAGGTAGAAGATCTGAACTTTTAACCATCCTTTAACTTTTGGCATTGGGTTAAAGCATGTAATTTTGATACCAAGATTATGGCTCCTTCATGAGACATTGCAAGACTTCTAGACTCATGTCTCACTTTTTGTGCTCAGTATTCTTTAGAACAAAAGGATCACATTCAAATTACTTTTTATACTAAATGTCTCTTGATACTGCTGCTGAGTTTTGCAGTAAGAGAGAGGGGTTGGGACCAAATCAAAACACAACAAAGAAAAGTGGGGATTTGTAGCCAAAAAGCAAAGTGGTGTTGGTGGATAAAAAATTACTGAAATGATAGGGTCATTCTTTGCTAAACTGATCTAATAGGATTCCTCTTAAAGGCATACAAGGTGGTTGAATATTATCTGGGAGGTGGTGGGAGTTGAGAAGTTTGGTCAAACATGGAAGGTGATCAGATATTGAAAATGGGGGATTCTGGCAAACCTGACTTAGGAGAATTCTTGTTAAAACTGGACTCCACGGACAACAGTGTGGTGATTGCTATGAGGAGGAAGGTATACAAGGACTAAATGGTAATGGGAAAAAAATACAAGAAGGATTAAGTAAAAAAAAAAATCGACACCTAACAAACAAATGATCCAATTAAAAAGGGACAGAGGACCTGAGCAGACACCTCTTCAAAGCAAATATGCAAATGGCCATAAAAAATATGCATAGTTGTTCAACTTCACTAGCTGTTAGGGAAATGGAAACTACAATGAGACGCCACTTCACACCTGTGAAAATGGCTGTTTTCAACAAGACTGGTATTAACAAGTATTGGAGAAAAAGGAACCCACACACGCTGCTGGTTGGGATGTAAACCGGATCAACTGCTACGAAAAACAGTGTGGCAGTTGCTCAAAATACTAAAAATCGAGTTACCATAAGATCCAGCAATTTCTCCTCTAGGAAACTCCTAAAAAAACTTGAAAATATTTATTCACAAAGATATGTGCATCTCATGTTTATTACAGCATTATTCACAGTGGCCAAGACATGCAGACAGCCAAGGTGTCTTCCCATAGAGGACTGGATAAAGAGGACGTGGTACATATATACTATGGAATATGAGAAAAGAGGAAACACTGCTATTTGCAATGACATGGATGGACCTTGAGAATATTATGCTAAGTGAAATAATTCAGTCAGAGAAAGCTAGGAACCATATGATGTCACTCATACTCTTAGTATATAAAACTAAGAGTCAGAGGCACAGACAGACACCACTATGGGGGTTACCAGAGGGAAGCGGGTGTGGTGTGGTAGAGGGTAAATGGACAAAATATCTGGGACGGAAGATGATCTGACCATGGGTGGTGGGAACACAGTACAAGATACAGATCACACATCACAGTAATACACACTTAAAACCTACGTGACCCTATTAATCAATGTCTCTCCAATAAATGTAATAAAAACTTAAAAAGAAAAAAGTGGACTCTATAAAGATGAAAATGAAAACCCAGGGTTTGTGCTATTCGAGCAGTGGACTCGTGGAAGCTGGACTAACGTGTGGCCGAGGAGAGAATCTCGGTCAGCAGACTCTTGTTCCATTCCCAGCCTCAGGGAGAAGGTTTCTAATACTCCACCATTAACGTTATGCTTACTGTAGTTTTTTTTACCCTACTTTTTATAGATATCATCTTACAGATGGTAAAACTCTCCATCTCATCCTGTTTTATTGATTTCATTAATTACAGTTGCTTTGAATTCTGTCTGAAAACCCAATTATATGATCACCTTTGGGCAACTTTTTACTGTTTGGTTTTTTTTTCCTTATGGTTTTTGATCATTTGTTATATTGTCCTGGAATGACTTAATTTTTTATTAAGTGTCCAACATTGTGTGGGGAAAGTTTTGGAAGCTCTGGTTGACATTACTTTCCTGGAGAGACTTACTTTTCTCCTGGCAGTTATGTAAAGTAGGGGACTTGATCTAGTTAATCCTGAGCTTCTGGCTTTATTAGGGCTTATCTTTTTATGTGTTCCCTTGCTTCCTTGGCATAGAGCTATAATGTTCTCCACTGAAAACCAGAGTTTTCTGTCACAGCCTTCCCCTATGATGACTTGGGACTCTAATTTATCTTTTCCCACCTCCATACAACTGCCTCAATCTCTGCTCAGATTTCTAACCTCTTAGCAGCTATTTTCTGCTTGATTGTTCATTATTTAGCATCATGAATGCACAGTTTACAATCAGGGAGTAATTTGGGGAAATTGCATGAGTAATTTGGGGCTCACTTTTCTGTGGTTCCCTTTTCTCTGGGACATGGGCCCTTCTAGTCTTGGCTGCCTTAATCACACTTAATTCTAATTTCTGCCTTCCTCTTTCGGTGATACTGCCGCAAACTCTATTTGCTTTCAATTCGTCCTCTGTGCCCCTTGCTGAAGCTTGAAAAAGCCCTTAGGAAGGAAGTGGCAATGGAGTAAGGCTCATCTTGGAACTCTTTCTTTGTCTCTGAAATTTTAACCTCAATATTATCTCCTGTGTCTGCTTTCTGATGCCTTCAGAAAATTGTCTTTTAAAAATGTATTTAATCCTCCTTTTAGGTTGATCTCCATGGAAGGATTAGTAAGACATAAACTACTCCTAATAACTGAGGCTATTTTATTCATTTTGAAGGCTTTGCACAGTTTCAAGTTTCAGATAGACCATGTATTTATTTAGTATATGTTGGCTTTCTGGTGTCTTTCTACATTTTCACTATTATGAACAATGCTGTGTGAACAGTTTTGTCATATAATTTTATGCAACTGTATAAGTCACCCTTTAGGATGGATTACTGATAGTGGACCATTCTAGGCTGAAAATGCCCATCTTCTGTTCGCCAGAAGTCAGTGTTGTGGCCTCAAAGTAATTGCAGGATGGATAAAAATTTTCATCATTTTTGTATGTTCAGGAAGAGGAAATGGTGTGGCAGACAGAATTGTCTTTTCTACTATTTTCTAACTAGTCTGTCTAAGGCCAGACATTTCGTCTGTAATCTATGTTACATTGCCGCTTGACTTAATATCCTTAAAGCAAGAGTCACCAGTAGATGAGAATCTTCTACGGTCTTCCTTTTGCTCAGAGAGTGAACTCTTGACTTCATACTAATGTGGTAGGTGACAGAACCTCAGAGGAGGAGAGTTTCATTTTGTGTTTCTGAATCTAGTAGTCTTAGCATCTTGCCTTGGATACCGCCTCTTTTCCTTTGTCTTCACTGGCAGAAAAGAGAGCTGGAAGATTCAGAGGGGGCTCTGCTTCACAGTTGGGTAGAGGTGACTGCACTTACTGAGCAGGCTCTTCCCAAGCATATTGGAGCTGGAAGGGCAGAGGCGCGGAGACAGAAACAAACAAACTATGGGATGGACGTTGCTTCTACTGCCTCCAGCAGTATGACCTTGGGTGAGCTCGTCGGTCTTCCTGTGCTCTGTCACCCCAGATGTATTAGTGGTTCTGATCATGGGATGAAATGGATTTTAAACTGCTTATTTTTATTTTTAAAGTTTATTTTTTATTGTATTTTCCCCTCCTTACCATGTATCCTCCTTATTCCCTCTTCCACCCCTACCCACCCCTCTCGCCCTTGCACTCACCATACTGTTGCCAGTGCCCATGAGTTCTTTTCCTTTTTTGCTCAAGATCAATGGTCCTAGAAGCAGCAGATACTTCAGGGACGTGACTTTAAGTGATAAGTGCCTCCTCAGCTTCCCTTCCAGGAGCTCTAGTTTAGAGCTTCACAAGTGGGTCCCTTGAGGGGTGTTTGTTTTTAGTCTGTAGGAAAGGAGCACCCTGGGCATGCACCCTGCAGCCCTGGTGTTTCAGCTTTGCTCTTTAGGAAATGGGGGTCCTCAAGGCTTGCTCTTTGGTTCTGTGAGGACCATTAGGTGGTCCCTTCACAGACAGGGGTTTCATGAGTGACAGAACCATGGTTTGGGCACAATCCTGAGTACCTCCTCTGAAATAACACAACATCAACTGCAATTAAAAAAAACCGATACTGTTGTCAGACTCTTCTTGATTTGAAAGTTCTTATCAAGAAGCAAATTGCCCAGTTAGGATTCCACTTTTGCCATTTGCTAGCTCTGTGACCTAAAGGAAGTTGCTTAAAACTATTCATTTCTCAGTCTCTTTGTATATAAATTGAGAAGACTATTAGTCCTATACCTACAAGTTGTTGTGGGATTAGATGATATAATTTATGAAAAGTAGTTTGAATAGTGCCTGGCGCATAGCAACCCTACATAATTGTTGATAGCCTTGTTGCAAATAATTATTACTTATTCTATCATTTAATTTATATATTGCCCTTCTAAGGTAGATATTTTAGTTTAATACCCTTTTACAGATGAGGAAAGTGAGACAGAATGGTTGCATAACTTGTCTGAGCTAACCACACTTAATTAGTTATAGAATTAAAATTTAAGTCCAGGCAGTCTGGATGAATAGGACCAAGTAATGAGGGAAATGTGGCATCCTGCCCAGAGCAGAGTTGTAGATGTATAAATATTAAATATGTAGATGTTCATAAATATATATTAATATATATACTATAACATATAGCAGCTGGGCACCTCAGTGTCGTGTGATTGTGGTTTCTGCTTACATCTCCAACTTTACCAAAGTGTAGGGGGTTGATAAAAAATGACCCGGAGATAGATAGTTTTGGGTTGAAACTCTAATTTCAGTAGCTGTGTGATTTTTAGCAAGTTTCTTAAGCTCTATAAGCCTAAGTGTCTTGATCTGAAAAATCCTGGTAGCACTGTTAAATGCTAATGCATATGAATTGATTAGCAAATATCCTGGAAAGTTGAGGTCATTGTGGCAGATTTCAAACTTTCCTCAATTCATCTTCCTTCCTGTGTTGACACCCTTTTTCCACATGACTTTTTAGTGCCTTAACTCTGCATCTGGATTCAGCCATATGACTTGCTTTGACCAGTAGAATGGGGAGTGGGGATGAGAGTTCCAAACCCCTTGTATGTCAGTCATCAAAATGAGAACCTGTGAGTGCTGGGAGATAAGAGCCATGTGGAGCCATGTTGAGTCATAAAGATTGATGCAGAACTGGGGTTTGAACCCAAATCAATCAGACTTAATGATTAGAAATCTTCTCCATTCTCTCATCTTCATGGTACCAATGCTGCCACAGTGGAAAATTGGGGGCGGATTTAAGGCAACCATTTTTTTTTGCATTAGATTGCATTACCAAAAAGACTGCAAAATCAACTTACATTGAATCAAACTGTACATGCAACAATGAGTAATAACAAGAGAGAAAGAAAAAGAAAATTTGTACTTCTCAAGAGCAACATCGATTTTCTACCGTGTACACACACAATGCAGAGCAGCCCCTCTGCACTCCTGTCAAACATGCAACTTCCTCCCGTGATGGATGAGCCCCAACTTTATGTTATAGCTCCTGGACAGGACTGACACTTGTAAGTTCACCAGTCTGAAAGAAGTTAGGTGCGATTCTGCTTGTTACCAGGGGGCTGGTATTGCGTGATAAAGAATGTGACTGGCCTTTGTCCTAGTTTCTGGGAAGGAGACTCTAAAGCCTTGGAATTTTCTTAGAAATGGGAGTGTCTTTATTTTTTGTGAGCCCCTCAGACTCTACCCAAGTTCATATTAATGAGGTGGCTTAGGATGGGGGCTGGTCCTGTTGGAAAGACAAACCATGTGATGAGAAGGTGGGGCTTTGAGCTGGACCCCTGCACTTCCGGAGAAGCAAAAAGTGAGGGAGTGCTGAAGGTGAAGTTCAAACGTGTGCCCAATGATTCAATCAATCATACCTATGCCTTCGAACATTGAAGCTCGGTGCAGCGCTCTGGTTGGTGGAAACAGCCCTGCACCTGAGTGGTGACATGTCCTGGTTCCTCAGGGAGAAAGCAGGGAAGATGTGCACTCAGCACTGTCCCAGACTTTGCCCGGTGTCTCCACATTTGCCTGGTCCTTACTGCTATCTTTTACAATGAAACTGTAATCATAAGGGTAGCTCATTCCCGAGTTCCATGAGTCCTAGCAAATTTTCAAACCTGAGGGGTATCATGTGAACCCCTGAAATTGTAGCTATTTGGTAAAAAATGCAAGTGGCCTGGGGACCTCTGAATGTTTGGGGATGGTGTCCAAAGTGAGGGCAGTTTTTTATTGGTGACTGCGCCTTTAACCTGTGGAGTCTTATGTGCATCTGGGCAGTTAGCATCAGAGTTGTATAGCAGTATTTCAAATGCCCCAAGTGACCTCACATATTTTTAAGTTAGCATTTTAATTATATAATAATAATATACAGGCGTACTCTGTTTTATTGAGCTGAGCTTTAGTGTGCTTTGAAGATCCTTTGTTTTCATCAACATTGAGGTCTTGACCCAATGCCAGCAAAGGGATTATGGCTTGATGGAGGCTCAGATGATGGTTAGCATTTTTAGCAATGTAGTGTTTTTAAATGAAGGCATGCACACTGGCTTTTGAAGACATAAGGCTATTGTGCCCTTAATAGATGACAGTATAGTATAAACATAACTTCTTTAATGCACTAGGAAACCAAAAAAACTGTGTGGCTCACTTTATTGAGACATTTGCTTTATTGCAGTGGTCAGGAACCGAACCTGAAGTGTCTGTGAGGTATGCCTGTATACATCCTGAAATCATGTAGGTGTTGAGATCTCCTTTGTCTATCTCTTCCCTGGTCCCGTTTTTCATCCTCTGAAAGTGAACCACGTTGTTACACAGTTATCTAGTCCCTTTTATGTATTTCCACACATACATGTCTCTATAGGCAATACAAAGTGTTGTAGTTTGGATTTTATTTGACATGAAAAACATGGTATTTGTGTTTCTAGCTGAAGTTTTTTTTTAGTCAACAATTTTTGAGGGTCTAATATTTATTACTTTTTTATTAAAACAAACCAGATAAAATACTTCTGCCTTCCTATTCCCCTGTTGATGGACATGTAGGTTGCTTCTTAACGTTAGCTATTGTTTCAAATGAGGATGCAGTGAGCATCCTTGAGCATGTCTCCCTGGGCCCACGCAAGACTGTTTCTCCAGGGAAGGTATCCTTGGACAGAACTGCAGTGTGCCTTCAGAAATTCTGGTGTCCCTTCAGTTCTGTGATTTGGCCTTTTTACAAATTGTTTATTTAGTGATGGCTTGCTGACTAGGAAGAGATATTCAAAAGTTATAGCAATTATGCATTAGGTGATGACGTGGAAGGATTTGATGGTTGATGGGCCGGCTATTAAATAACCACCAGGGAAACAGGTTTTATTTTTGGTGGAGAAAAACATTCCAATTTTTGTTCATCACAAGTTGTAAGGTAATTCAGAAAGTATAAATGTGTTAGGGAGGTGGAATAAATAGTTAATGTAGTTTTGCAACTTGTGGTCAAATTTGCATGTTTTAGGTATGAGTATGTGTATTGTGCTGTCTGTATACACACATGTGTGTGTCTGCATGGTGTGCACTTACACACATAAGGCAAAGATTCCAATTGAAAGATAATTTGAGATGGTTTTGAATTTCTTCCCCAACTGTGGCAAGTGCTAATCACAAAATAAAGTGTATCAGTCAGCCTGGGCTGCTATAAGATACCACAGACTGCTGGCTTCAATGACCGATTCTTGTGTCTCCCAGTTTTGGAGGTTGGATAGTCCAAGTTCAAGCTGTTGGCTGATTCAGCTGCTGGTGATAGCTGTCTTCCTGGCTTTCAGACAGCCATCTCCTTGCTGTGTCCCCACGTGGGGCAGAGAAAGCTCTGGTAGACCCTTCTTATAATGGCACTTACAATTTTTCTCCTCTCATAAAGGTGCTAATCCCATCATAAGGGCTTCAGCCTCGGGACTGTGTCTAAACCTGATTACTTCCCAAAGACCCCATCTCTAACTATCATTACACTGGGGAAGGGCTGGAATTTCAAAATATGAATTTTGGGCAGCCATGAACATTCAGTCCATAAAAAGTGATCACCTCATCCCCTCCCTAACCTTGGGAAGAAAGACCCCAGTGCCTCCTTCTGTAACATGTTCCCATGGATTTTCTTGTCACAGACTTGAACATGATGATGATTTCTTGCCATAGTTTATTCTTTATCCATTCTTCTCTCCCACCCATGATTGTTATGGAGCAGCATTCTACAACCACCTTGGAATTTCCTTTCTAAGGTGGAAAAATTATTTCACCAGCCAGATGGTAAAAGAATTCTGATTGGATGCCAGGACATTGGTCCTTTTATTTTGAAAACAGGTACAAGTAAGAAACAGCCTAGGACAGCAGGGAAGATTTGCTTACCTGATCTTTGGGCTCATCACAGACCATGGGGACTGTTCTCAGGTGGGGAAGCCCAGAACGATCCTAAGCCCTTACTCTGTTTTACTAAGTAATGCGGTTTCTTACCTTCAGATAATCCTCTCTGCAGGCAGTTTTTAAACCTTGTACCTATGAAAAAACCCCAAGATCAGATTAAGTGTGAGGCTTAGCAGGGAAGAAGCTGTATGTGGTTAGTTTAGCAAAGTCTTCCTTTCGTGCAGGAGAGGAGTCCGGGTCTGGGTGCCATAGATTTGCCTCCCCACAGTTATTGTCTTTCTCCTCTTCTTGATTTGCTGGCCACACAGTCTTTCTTCTTCTTTCTCCTTTCTTTCTTCTTAAGCCAGTTTTACAGTATTATTATCCAGGAATTATGGTGACATCAATGACAATCAATTATACTAATAGCTAACATTTGCCCAGGGTCTCCTTAGGTACAGGACCTTTGTGCTTACATTTAATTTTCTCACTGATAGTTGAGAGATTGGCCCTAATATTGTTTCCATTCCATCAATGAGAAAAACCAGGGCTCAGAAAAACCAAGTCCCCCCAAATCTCCAGCAGCAGTCTGACTTATTCTTTTAATTACTACCCTGTTCTTTATGAACAGGGTTTTTTACTTTACATTCAATATTATTTAATGTTCATAACAGTTCTTTAAAGTTGGAATGATAAAGCTCATTTTTAAGATGAAATCACCAGCCTCAGCAAAAGCTAGTTAGCCCAAAATCATCAGCAAGAAAGTGGAGAAAGAATTAGCTGAAATCTTTCCTTTTCATCACACTGCCTTAATTTAATTTCTTCTTGTTGCCTTGGATTGAATGGGTATCTCAAGGTCTTCTGCCCCAAGCCAGAAAATCAACTGTGGAATACAGAACATGTCGGTTTCATTGACTTTCTCTTGCTCTTTTCTTACTTTTGTGACCTTGCAGGGTTGTTACTATCTCTCTTATAGGATGTGGTCCAACACTGCCCTCTGGTCTCCCTGCCCCTTGCTTCTGCCTTTCAGCTACAGCCAGACCAACCTACATTTTAAAGTTGTCTCCAGTTATGCTCAAATCTCCAGAGCCCTTGCAGCCTTAACCAGCACTGGATCTCATTTTAAAATGATTTATCGTTGCAATTTGTGCTAATATCATTATAAATCATCAACTTACATAGACTGAAGATCTGATTAATTCAAATGTATTCATTTATTTTAGATTAATATGCACCCACTGACTAACCTCTGTATTCATTTACACACAAGATTAAAAACAGATTATTACATCCAAACAACTACCTACAGCTGCAGCTTGGATGGAATTGCCCATTTCCAGTTGTGGCGGGGTAGTCAGAGGATTGATCTTGTGGTCCTGAAGGGGTCAGGGAAGAAGTGCTCCATTGGTATGTCGTCACAGCAACATGCTTTCAGCTTCTGACTCTTGCACTGTCATTGTCGCCTATGCTGCCTTCGGGCACATTGGCACTTTGTCAGCCTTAGTTTTCCAATCTACGGAGACAGGCTCAATACTCATCAAGTGCTTGCTACGTGCACAACCGTGGACATAGTGCTTTATAGAGGCTAACCGGTTTAATCTTTACAGCCTCCCTGTAAAGTACGTACTAATATCATTCCATTTTACAGAAGGGAGGGTGGGGTGGAGCTGAGGCTTAGACATACTTAGTAGCTTTCTCAAGGTCAAGCTAGTAAGTGTCACAGGCAGAATGTGAGCCCCAAAAGTCTGGCTCATAAGTCTGCTCTTGGCTACACTGCTCTGTGGCTTCAGGATCAAGCAGAATCGTGCAAGAATTGAAAGAATCTTTAGAGATTTCCAGAAAACATTTGAATGTTAATTAGTGATATAGCTACTCCCAGGGCTTAAATCATGTCAAACACTTACCACAAAATCCCAAGATACCCAGTCTACATCAAGACAAAAGTCACTGGCTCAGGAGTTTTAATTAACAATTATTTTCCCTCCATAGTGAAATCCTGTCTTAGGGTGAAGATATTTGATGAATGCTGCAGAATCTTGGAGTTGTAACATATGAGTCTGGTTCCTGCTTCCATCAATTTTTGGTTCGAGCTGTGTGCCCACAGCCCCTGGGCAGCTGCGGTTTTCTGCTCTATAAAGTTGTCATCTTGTTTCCCTGGCTGGCTTCTCAGTCTGAGCTACGGGCTTCTATGATGCACCATCCTTTACCACAATGGGGTTTCACAGGCAGCCCAGGCCCTCATTAGTCTGGGCCTGAGATGCTAACCTGAACTACAGATTTTTTAACCTGAACTACAGAGTTTCCCCACTGAAGGATAGTCCAGGAAGCTGGTCAGTCACCTGTGTTCCATCTGTTGAAAGTTTAGCAGTAAACGCATTGGGTCAACTTGAAACACAACACATAATTTATCATTTGAAGTACTGGTAGAATGTTGGCTCTGCAAGAATGCCTTTCGTATATATTTCCAAAAAGGCTTTTCTTACCTAAGACCTTGAATTTTAAATTACAGTCCTAGGTCCACTTTTTATAGCCTAAACATGTCTGCTGGCCACCTATTGTGTGAAAGTCATTTTGCCCGGTGGGAGAGAATGATGTTAACAATAATAAGTGTATCATAACCTTGTAGAGCAGATTTCTTTTCTGGCACAACATTGTATCATTGAAATAGCAGTGAACTGAGAGACCCAGGTAGAAATTCAGGCTTGTGTCTTGATGGAGTGACCTTAGATAAGTCACTGTCCTTCCGAAGGCATTGATTTCCCTCTGATTTTGGATCTGGATTAGTTGATCTGAACTCTGAATTTTTTTGTACTTTGATACTTTTATTTAAAGTAGAAGGTTGAAAGGCACATATTCAGGGCTCCATAGAGAGTTGACGGACTGAACTAAAAATACACTAATGGCTTTAAGCCACAGACTCTGGTGTTGGCTGCTGGGTTCAAATTCTGGCTGAACCATTTACTACTTGACAGGTCTTTGATCTGTTTCCACATTTGTGAAATGGGGATGCTAATAGCATCCATCCATCTGACAGAGTCAGGCAAAGAGTACATTTTAGTTAACAAGTGCATGGTGCAAGAGCAATACCTGACTCATAGTAGGTGCTCAATAAATGCCAGCTGCTTCTGGCTGCTTAAGAAACTTAGAACATACTTACGCACAGAATGCAGAACTCTGATACAATGCATACCTTGTTTTCAGTCAATCCAAATGGTGCACTGAGGCCTGCAGTAAAACTGAGCAGAGGTCAGGATCAGCTTTGGGGATCAAAAAAGGAGGTCTCCGGACCCCAGAAGGGGATGCAGCTTTACCTGGGGGATGAGCATGTTTAAAGGGCAGAGGAAAAGCTGTCAGGGGAAAAATGGCCAAAGATGATGAAGCCTGAGAGCCAGGTGTCAGGGAAGGGTGTTCTCCACACCACTCATTCTGATGATCTCAATGGGCACATTTATTTTTCTAAAGTTGATTGTCATTTGTTTTTAATTTTTGAGACAATTTTTAGAATAGTTTTAGATTTACAACAAAATCGAGAGGAAGAGGAAGGTAGATGTTTCACATATACCCTGACATGTGCACAACTTACCCTGTTTCCAACGTCAGTCACCACAGTGGTACTTTTTCCCCCCAAGGATAAACCTACATGGTCACACCCTAATTACCCAAAGTCCATGGTCTTCCTTAGGGTTCACTGTCGGTGTTGTACATTTTATGGGTCTGGACAGGTGTATAGTGACCTATCCATTATTATAATATCATACACAGTAGTTTCACTGCCCTAGAAATTCTCTATGCTCTGCCTGTCTATCTCTTCCTCCCCCCACCTCCTGCCCCTCCCAGTAGCTACTGATCTTTTTGTCATCACAGTTTTCCCTTTTTTGGACTATCATATAGTTGGAATCAAACAATATGCATTCTTTTCAGTAATAGGCTTTTAATGGTCACTTAGTAATGTACATTTGAGGTTCTCTTTTCCATAGCTTGCTAGCTCATCTCCTTTTATCTTTGAATAATAATCCATTATCTGAATGTACCACAGTTTACTTATCCATTCATCTCCTGAAGGGCATCTTGGTTACTTCTAGGTTTAACCAATTATGAACGAAGCTGCTACAACCCCCCCATCAGCTTTGTATGAGCAAAGGTTTTCAGTGTTTACCGAAGGGTGAACACTAAGGAGCATGACTCCTGGATTGCACGGTGAGAGTGTGCTTAGCTTTGAGTTTTTTATTTTTACCAATGTTTGGGTTCTCTTACCCAGTGGCTTGATTTGGTAGGATTTTACAAATTTGCAAGGACTTTTTGGTACCTCCAGTGGACAGTGGCCTTACTTCCCTCCCTCCACTTTATCCCTTAGGGAAAGGTCCCACTGTCTCTATGCGGTCAAACCCCCCATTCTGTGGATCCTGTGTTTCAAAGGTATTTTCATCCATCTGGTCGTCTCAGTCTCTTTGTTCAGGTCCAGGTCCCTTTGTCTCTTATTGGTACTGTGACTATGCAATAATCTCCGCCAGGCTCCTTGCCATTGGATGGGTACCCCTCCTGGCTGGCTTCAGAGCTTGTCCTTTCCACACCTCTGGTATGCAGTGGGAAGGAACATAGAGCTTTTAATTAACCTGGTTTGTCTGGATTAATTTTCAGCCTCACCTATACGTTCTGGAGGAAGTTACCTAATTTGTCTTGTTGTTTTCTTATCTGCAGAAAATAATGACCACATCTACTTCACGATATTGTTGTGAGGATTAAATGCAATGATCTATGCTAAGTACTTAACATAGTTGCCTGATTCATGGTCATCCTCAAAAGTCAACATTATGACATTTCTTGTAATATGAACACCACAGCCACCACCACCACCATCACCACTACTACCACTACCATCACCACCATCACTGCTCCCACCACCACCTACTCACCACCACCCTCATCAACATCATCATCACCATCACTGCCACCACCACCACCATCGCCAACACCTTCACCACCATCCTCATCACTATCACCATCACCATCACCCTGGAAAGTGAGGCTGGGGTATGGGACACAGTTTAGAGATCACTCATGTTGCAGTTCTGGTTGTCAGCCCATCACAGACCCATCAATCCACACCTGTTGAACTGTTGTGGCCATGAGATGTTTGAACGTCTAACACAGATATTTCAAAGGAAGTAAGGTGGGTGAGGCAGGTGCAGGGAAATGCCATATGTTCATGTGTTTTCAGAGCTGTGGAAGATGAATTAGAAATGTTAATAAACATAATGTCATAACAATAGCTGTGTGGCTATTTTCCTTGTTGCTACTGTGAGGACAGGCATGTGAGAAGTTGACAGTCTTCAGCTTCCCTCTAGAATTGAAGAAGCACAGCCGGCGGAAGGGAATGGAATGGAATGGGTACACTACATTGCATTTTTACATAACTTATTCTTCTCAACAACGTCCCCTCCCACACTACAGCTTTATTATCCTCTTTTGTGTTTGAAGATTCTGAGGCTTCTAGCATTGACAATGGCAGAGATCAGAACTCTTCTCGTGCACGATGCTCCCCTGTGGATTTGTGGTCAGCACAGGAAGCTCTTTCTAACAATGTCGCATGTCCAAAAACACAAGGATTGCTTTAGGACACAGGAAGATCCCCATCACTGGAGCTGCCCCAGCTGCAGCGAATGTGTTGGGAGAACTTCGGCATTTTAGGAAGGCTGGGATGAGATCCTCCACGTTCCTCTGAAGCTCGGCATCTAGGCCTCTGTGAAATGCTGTGCCATGGCTGGTGACTGTGCAGAGTCACAGTTGTTCTGATTCAGAGCTGTATTTAAAGAGCTCTCCTTTGCTCATTGGGAGCCTAATGCCACACCTAGAATAGAACTCCTAGTTTGCCGCAGCATGTTTAAAAATGCACTTACATAGTTAGTTAGTAACCTTTATCTTATAACCCCCCTCAGATGAAATTCCAGAGCATTAATTGGCTGTGAAACTTCACAGAGGGGCATTTTCCTTCACTAAAGTCTGTCAGCATTTTCTAACTTCCTGTAAATATTCACTCTCATGAAGCAGTGAATAGATTTCCTCATGCAAAACATTCTTGGCCACCAATGGAAAATTCTCTGAAAGATGGATTGCTTTTCCGTGGCCTTAGGACAACTGCTGGTCAGAATTTTTGTGCTGCCCAACACCCCCAATTAATGCCAAGCCCGAAAGCCCTGATTCTAGGGCTAAATGAAGACAGATCCACGAGGAGTCCCATTTTACTGTTTCAGCGAGCTCTGACTCCATGCTGTGCATAGGGCTTGGGGCTTTCCAAGCATGATAACATATTACCCATAAAGCAACCTTGCTCAGCATGCACTTACAGATGCCATGTTTACAGGTGAAGGGGCTGAGGCCCAAATGGGCTAGATCTGAGCTGTGGCTATTAAGGTTTATATTTACATTAATTAAAATAAAGAGTCAAAATTCAGTTTCCCAATCTCTGCAGTCACATTTCAAGAGCTCGTTTACCACCTATAGGGAGAGGCTACCATAGGGAACAGTATGCATTGGAATGTTCCCATCACCTCGGGTAGTTTTCTTGGGCAGTGCTGGCCAGAAGGGTCATCTAAATAGGAGAGCTGGCATGGGGCGGCCAACACTGTGATGCTCTTTGGGCAGCACTGTGCTCCAGAGAGAGCAGTGTGTCACCCACAGCAGATGCTCTCCAACGCCGGGTCAGGGGAATGAAAGTAACAGCAGCTTCGAGGGTGGATAAGGGAGTGTTGTGGCCTGCACTTAAGGCAGGCTTCCTGCTTGTCCCCTGAGCCAGGTGCACACGTCCACCTGGCTCAGACCAGGGCTAACTCCAGGGTCTCTCCCTTCAGAAAGCCACTCTGCTTCTCTGTGTGACTTGAAAACCCAGGGCATTTCAATATCATTTCAGCCGAATCACTGCAGATAACCTGTCCATCGACTGATGGATTTTCTAAGGTGCCGTCCTTGGTGTTGTAAACTGTTCAGTGATCATGTGAAGCCCCAGCAGGAGACGTTTCCTGGGGTCGGTTCTCAGAGCCTCTTTCTACCCAGTGTCTCCTCCTGAGTCAGCAGCTCGTGATTCTGCAGGAATCTTCTTCCGTAACACTTCCCAAGTTCAGCGCCGTCTCCAAAGTGCGTAAGAAAAGCAGAGGGAATATTTAGTGCAGTTTCTGGAGCCATAAAAGAAAAAAATTAACCAAGCTTATTAGGTTCCCTGTTTCTTTTCTCCCATAAAGGGAGCAATAGGCAATAAATGCCATTCTGCTTTTTAACAGATGAATGGCCCAGTTGTGATAAATCCACCAGCGTTTTCTGGGAGAAATATATTTTATTCAGACAGTTTTAGTAGTGGGACCATATTTTTCAAAGGAGTGGCGAGGACACTTTAGTGAGGGTTAAACTTTTCAAACCAGTGTGAAGGCTGTGCCAGGAGACATCCAGCACCCTTGGGGTTGGATTCCAAAGTCAGGGGACAGGCCCATCTGTCCACGGTTCTTCAGAGGTTCTTGCCAGCCGAAACTCCATCCTTCCCAACCTGAGTGTATTTATTTGATTTACATTCCCCTCCTGGGATTCAGAGTATGTATATGTCTCCTCCATCCCCCCCCTTTTTTAAGGTGAGGGAAGTAGGCTCAGAATACATATAAATAGTGAGCCAGGAATCCGGTACTTAGATCCCAGCACTTGGTTTTCCTATTCATCCCTTGCAATTCAGCTTTTGTCCAGCAGAGGGTGCAGAAGGCGGTTGGGAGTTAAGAGGTCTGTGTTCCAACCACCGTTTTGCACCCAACTGGAGACAGGAGCCTGGGCAAATCATCTCCCTCTGTGTTATTTCTTTGTCACACACAGTGGATTTAACTTGCTGGGACTGAGGAGTTTTCCATGACGTTAGACTTTTAGTTCTGAAACACAGAAAGATCCCAAGCAAACTGGGAGACAGTGGCCACCCCATTCCTGGAGTTAATCCATTTCTATGATGTACCATCTCTTCTTGGGCAGTCTCATGGATTCCACTGACTTCAAACACCAACACATGCTTAGTCGCTGTTCTGTGCGTCTCTCCCAACATCTCCTCTTAGCTTCAGTCCATCACCCTGATGGACTTGCTCACTGAGGTGTAGCACAGTTACCTCCCCCTCAGCGAGTCCAAGACTCCTGCCCCCTGCCTGCCATCCACCTCCAATTTTATTCCCTACTGCCATCAGGGCACTTCCATCCATCCCATTACCCAAATAGCAACCGGTGAGTGCTCTTAGAGTACTCTGCCCCCCCCATCTCGCTCTTAGAAATCTGCAGGTGTTTCCAACGTGTCCTTCCAATTGCTCTTTAAATCTGTCTGCTCACTCCACCGCCACAACCCCTGCCTTAGTGCAGATTCGCATCATCTCTTTCTTGGACGGTCACACCTGGCCCTCAAGCTTCTGGATTTCTTCCCTATTTCATGAGTTTCACCCTGTACCCTAGTCAATCAAGTAACTCCAGGTTTCTTGAAGAGGAGTCTACACTTTGGTATATAGCTATGTAGCTCTAAGCTGGGTTCTTCAGCACCCCCTAAAATTCTGCTAGCTGTTGTCCTTTTTTCATAAACCCCTTTTCTGCCTAAAGTAGCCAGTGTCTGTGTCTGGTGCTGGCATCTAAGAATTCTGATGAACACAGGACACAAGGGCAGTCAGTAAGGTCCGTTCAAAGAGGCTATAATGAAGGATAAAGCTTGATGTGGGAGAATGAGGTGGGGTTTGTCACCTGAATGAACATATTAAGATCAGAACAAGACATTTACCTGGCACAGTTTTCCCCAAATTCAGAGAGCACACTGTTGAGCTGAAAAGTGTCCTGTAGACAGTTCCGAGCACACGCACAGGTGGCACTGTGCTCAGTCATCAGGCCCGATCCAGGTGAGCCACTCACCTGGCCTTTGCTCCAGGTAGGTTGCCATTTTATGCTTGGTCAGTTGAATGACTCTCTTGCAAGAAAGCTGGGATCCCATCCTCTTTATCCTTTGTTTCCCAATTTGTGCGTCAGAAACTGATATGTGTGTAGTTATGAAGGAAGCGTTCTCATATAAAATCAGGCTCCAGTTTTTCTGCGTTTTGGAGGTAAAGGGTACAGTGGTAGAATTCATGCTTTTTGTTATTGAGTGGATATTTCACTATAAAATGGGCCTTTTGACTACTTTGGGATCTAAAATAATTGTGCTATATAGTACAGTAAGGAGATTTGCAAGTTCTTGGGGATCTTAGGGACTTAGAGGGTAGGAACCAGGGAGCTAAGTGAGGATGATGGTTGGCGCTGGTTATAAAGGGCAGAGCTAGGTGATTGGGGAGATGCTCTGTTGGGAGAATGCAGGTCCCCGCAAGAAGGCAGGAGGTGCACACTCAGGGGAGACAGCCTGGCAGAGCTGGACTGATGGACTTTAGCAGCAGCAATGACTAAGAGCTTCAGTTCCTTCCCATGCTCCTGAGTCTCTCAGGAAAATCTGTCTCACAGAGAAGCGCTGTGCTGGGGTGCTTTGAGGGAGCCTGCTGGCTCAGTTGGTGCTTGGGGCGAGGAGATGTAGAGAGAGAGAGAGCAGCAGTTAGCCAGCAGGGCCAAACGTACGATGCCCACACAGGTGGAGGCATTTGGACAGATGACATGCGAGGAGATGGTGAATAGAGTGTGTTTCTGGGCCTGCACTCAGCACTTGGGAGCACTCAGTGCTGGAAGTGCTATTGTGAGCAACACCAATAGAGGCAGTACATGCACTGTGGGCTCCTACCAGACTGGGGGGACTAGAACCTCGGCTTCTCCAACTTTCCTCACTATTTCTCTAGAGTGGCCTTTCTCCCCTTAATGCTCTATCAGTTTCCCATTTATCTTCTTCATGGCTCCCTGGCAGTCTGAAATGTTCTGATCCGTGTGTTTAGAGCAGGCCATCTCAGCCTCGGCACTGTCCACATCTTGGGCCCGATCATTCATGGCTGTGAGGCTGTCCTGTGTGTTATAGGATCAGTGTCCCTGGACTCTTCCCACTAGATGCCAGTGGCACTGTCTCGGGTATGATGACAAGATATGTTTGTAGACACTGCCTGATGTTCCCTGCAGGGAAACTGTCCCCAGTGGAGAAGCACTGATTTCAGGCATGTCTTGCAGAGCAGCAGGAACCTCACCTGGCTGGTTCTGTATCCTACCTCTAGTGCTAGAATAGCGTGCTTACAGAGTAGGTATGTGCTGGGTAAACACGGGTTGATGAGTTGTGTGGAGCGCTGCCACAGAGTAAAATTTTGCTTTAGTGGGAACTCACAGGGAAAGTACCCAATCTCTGGTGGAGAACACCCCGGGGGAGGTAGCCCAGAGGAGCTGGAAAGTGAGACAAAGCCTGTAGCATAAGCAAGCTTGATCCTGGCCAAGGGAAGGCGATGGGCATTCTTGGCAGAGGCAAGGAACCTGGGGAAAAGGAAGAGGTGAGATGGGTGTTGGGTGTTGGTATAATACTGGTGGGGAGGCTGGGGAATAGAGTGACTGGCTAAGAGAGACTACTGGTACGGAAGGGCAAAATCCTAGGAGCCTGGACTCAGGCAATGGCAATGGGGTTGAGTGTCACTTTAAGATGTGTGATTAGTAAGAGAAGGTTATTCTGAAATCATTAATATACCTGATTAGTCCCTTGATTTGTGCTCCTGGCTGATAGATTAAGGCTTGATGAGACGCGCTTACCCTTATAGCTCATATTTCTCTATTTTTACTTTTACTCAGCAACTATCACTTCTAATCATTTTTACATTAATTGTACATAACACTGCTTTGCTTTAAACATATTATTTTAAAGCATTTTGTTTTACAGTTCACTTCACAGCTTGAAATTCTGTAGACAGTGGTCATAAATCTCTCTTGAAAGAAAATGGAAGTTGTCTGTTTTAATTTCATATCAATTCCCCACTGCCTGGGAAGAGGGATGGGAGACACGCACATACCCAAACTTTTTCAAGCACATGCAATATTCCATGTGTTACTAGCGGCCTTGCTATTTTCAAGCAGAATAGATTACTTTCAAAGTGTATGGGTTTGGGGTTAGAGTTCAGAGATATGTTTTGAGATAATGTGCGAGATTGTGAATAGAAATAACAACCTAATTTTGGGATGTGACCAAAAAGGTGCCAGCAGTGGGATTTAAGAAACAGCACGTGTTCTGGGGCAGAGAGATTTTGTTTGGATTTGGTGCCTGTACCCACTAGCTCTGTGATCTAGTGGGCACGTTACATCAAGCTCTGCCAGTCTTAGTTTCTTCATCCACACAGTGCTGGGGGAGTGTAACAAATGATCCTGAAATATCCTGCCATAAAAGATCAACCACAGTTGCTTGTTTTACTCAATCAGTTATTTTTTTCTTTAGTAGGGATGGCTAGTGTCTACACCTGTGGCAATAGCCATGGTGACCAGAGAGGAGTCGGAGGAGAAGTTCCAAGGCAGCCCACTTACCTGGCCGGTAAGTTGGCATCGACGGCTGCCCAGGAGCTCAGCTAGGTCTGACAACTAGAGTGTGGCCTCCTGGTTTGGTGGTCTCAGAAGAGGAGGACCACTTACATGGTCTGGCTTCCCGCAGAATGAGTGTTGTCAGGAGAATTGTCAGGAGCTGTAGGGCTTTTTACAACAGCTTCGGAAATAAAACAGTGTCACTTGTGACATGTCCTATTGGTTGAAGTAGTTAAAAGGCTGCCCACATTAAAGTGGGGGGCAGGGACACCACTTCTTGGTGGTGGGGGCAAGGTGACATTGTGGAACATGAGACTTGTTGTGGGGCTCTTGGGGAAACACGTTCTGCTGTAGTGATGACTAGGAAGTCAATCTGTCACATAATAAATGCTGAGTAAATGGCAATGGTTTTCATTTCTATTCATTGTCAGAGAGTGCTACCCCAATGAAATTCAATTTAGGTATTTGTTTTGTCCTTGCAGTTCAAGATCTTTCTCCCCCAAACTGGTTCTTTTTCAATGTCCCTTTCTGTACCAGAAAACTTACCATTCATCCTATTACCTTTACACACTTAGAAATCACCCCTGACACCCCTATCTTATCCACAGCATACATCTGATAGAGCACCAGGTTCCATTGATACTGCCTTTCAAAACCTCACAAATCTGTTCACTTTTTCCCAATGCACAGACACTGCCAAAGCCTAAGCTACCATCACCTTTTGCCTGAAATACTATTTCTCTGGTTCCCTCCATCTCTCAACTGCATCTTGTCACACAGTTGACCTCTCACGCCCTCCCCCTGAGCTTCTGCCAGGCTGGACTTCTCTCACTTCCTGGAACTCCTGGACAGGAACTCTCTTTTGCTACAGAGCCTTTGCATATGCTGCTGCCTTTGGCCTGGATGCTACTTATTCTGAGCTTTACAGCAAGGACAGTTACACCTATTCATTGTTTCTTTGATTTATGGCTTTGGGTAGGATGACTTGAGTTGAATTATTAGCAACCCAACTTAAACCGGCTTATATAAGAAGGATATGCACTGTCTTACGTAAGTATGTCCAGAGGTGGGAAAGGTTACAGAGTTGGTTGTTTTGAATACTCAGCAATGCCAGTGACTTCTCCGTGTGATCAGTTTCTCTGAGGTTTTCCGCGATCTGGTCCCTGCATCACCTTCAGCCTAAACTGTGTTCACAAAGTAGCTGCAGTGGAGGGAGAGCCTTCCTTGTTTCCACCTCCTCCTGGATTGTGAATGCTTTACTGCAGTACGATTGCACCAGCATAGTTCATGTGCCAAAGCGCTCCTCCGACCGATGACAGTTGTCAGAGCGGTATCATGATGTGACTGGCTTGGACTAATTAAGATCCACCAGTAGAGGATCTCTTGAGTCACATGACTATGTGAGGGAGAAATGGACCCCTAAACAAATGTGAGTCGTATTATTGAGAGTGGGAAACTAGACCCTGGGAAGCAGCCAATAGTGTCCCCTTGAACAGCTGTATAACTCTCCTTGGCATTTACCCTAGGTTGGTAATAAAAACTTAAAAAATATGGTAAAATACACATAACATGACATTTACCACTTTAACTATTTAAGTGCCCGCATCAGTGGCGCTGAGGGCATTTGCACTGTTGTGCTGTCCTTACCGTCACCACCCTGCAAACGCTTTGTATCTGGCAAAATGGAAACTCTGTGTCTGTTAAACGGGGAGTCTGCAAACCCTGCCCCTTCTCCCCCCAGCCTCTGGCAACCCCTGTGCTTTCTGTCCTATGCACTTGGCTATCTAGATACCTTGTGTAAGTGGGCTCCTATGGCATTTGTCCTTTTGTGACTGGTGTGTTTCGCTTAGCATAGTGTCCCCTAGGTTCATCCATGTTGTAGTCTGTGCCAGAATGTCCTCGTCATTTTTTCAGGCTGAATAGTGTTCCACTGCATGCATTTACTGCCTTTTTTTTCTACATTCCCCTACTGATGGACAGTGGGGTTGCTTTCACCTTTCGGCTGTTGAGAATGACGCTGATGTAAAGTTAGTTTGCCATTTCCGGTCTTTCACGGGCATCTCGGGTGTGTGCTCTTTCTCCCGGTCTCCTCATGCTCTGGGTTCCCTCAGCGTGTTGACGAAATTAATGAGAAATTTTCCTTTTGGATAGCTTGAGAATGGTCTTGGTTCTCCATGGTTACATTTTCTTTTTTTAAAACTTTATTATTATGTAAAATGCATGTGAATGCATAACTGGGAGCATATCGAAGGAGAATAAAAAAAGAAGCTTTGCTTCAGAAATACTCCACCAAAGGGCTATTTACCTGCTTTTGTTCCTTTGGGTCAATTGTACATTGATTTTAGTGGTAAAATGGGGTTATACAGTTCAGGTACTTACAATAAAATCTGAAAAGTGTTTTACACTCTAAAATTTGTTAAGATGATACGAAGACTTGCATGAAAGTTATGCATTTTGTTATACTGGCTTCTTCTACACTTTGGGCTAAATTTAATGGTATTTTAGCTTAATGCTATTCATTCTAAGGTGGGTTAGTATTTAAAAAATTATGAAAATGTTCAAACATGTAAAAGAGGAGAGAGCAGAGTTTAATAAATTACTCCATGTACCCATAATGTGATTATAACAATTATCAACTCATGGTGAATATTTTTTACCTGTGCTTCCATTCACTCACCCCTGACCCCTGAATTATTTTGGATCAAATCTCAGACATTAAATAATTTAATCCACACAGAGTTTTTGCATGTATTTAATAGGTGAGTACTTTTTCAGGAAATACAATGACAATACTATTTTTACATCTTTATCATTCAAAATTAGCATTAATATGTGTAATAATAAAATAGTATTCAAAATTTTAAATTATTTTATAAATTTTTGTGGTTTCTTTCATCAGTAGTCCATCAATTTCATACATTGTAATTGCTGGATATGCCTCAAGTTTTTTGAAATCTCTTTTCTTTCCTCCCCTACGCTTTTCCCCCTTGTGATTTATTTGTTGAGAAATTACCTGTTTGGTCTGTAACCTTTCCTGTGTTCTGGATTTTGCTGATTGAATCCCTGCGGCATCATTTAACATGTTCTCCTGTTCCTCTATTTCCTGTAAATTGGTAGTTAAACCTGGAAGGTTGATACATTCAGCGTGGAGTTCTGGCAAGCACGTCTGGCCCTTTAGATGACGGTGTGACTTTCCCTAACGATAGGCTGTCTGTGGTGTTAGCAGCCATGGTCACTGCCAAGACCCACTGTTTCATTAGGGTTAGCAAAATATGAGTTTCTAATTTTATCATTCTTCGTTTTTCTTTTAAGCTGGAATCCTGCTATAAAAGAAAACCTTGATTAAACTTCAGATACGCTTTGTACAAAAAAAGGCAGACTACATGATTGATTACTTTTATATTTGGATTTTTATTTTATTTTTTATTTTTAAAGATTTCATTTATTTATCTTTAGAGGGGAAGGGAAGGAGAGAGGGGGAGAAACATCGATGTGTGGTTGCCTCTCGTGGGTCTCCTGCTGGGAAGTGGCCTGCAACCCAGGGATGTGCCCTGACTGGGAATTGAACTGCCATCAGCTGGCTCGCAGGCCCGCCCTTAATCCACTGAGCTACACCAGCCAGGGCATACATTCTGATTTTTAAAATAGCAAAAGTGATCAACGAGATTTTCTCATTACCCTTCTCTTTTTCTTCCTTCTCCTCACCCTCTCCTCCCCATCTTCTCCCCTTCTTTTCCTTTCCCTTCCTTTCCTTTTCTGTTATTAACTCATTTGTACATATCATTAACCATCTTTATGACCAAAACATCTTAACTAATTTTAACCTATTTGACAGGTGTCAACACAATTTGTTACTTTTTAATTTTAGAATATTTCTATTTGAAGATAATCTTTATATTTATATTCTTTTTCTGAATGTCAATCCTTTGTCGATCGATTATTGTTCTGCAAATGACAATGGAGGTACATGAGCAGAAACCTACTGAATGAGACTTCCAAAGAAGTTAATACGTTCCTGATAAAAACAGACAGATTCAGGTGGTGCATACTTTGTGCCTTGTTCTCTCTACCTGGAATATGGATGCAGTGTCTGGAGGGCTAGCAGTGATCATACCACAAAGAGGAACTCTCATATATACAGGAGCAGAAAGTGAACTGGAACCCATCTTCTTGATGTTGCCCATAAGGAACTGCTCCATTCTGAGATGACTGGAACTAACTGGTTGTTATATGGGAAAAACAATCTCCAGTTTTGTAAGCCACTATTTACTGGAGTTTTTGAATATTTGCAGCTATTATATCTTCAGTGATACATTTGTCTGAGGTCATGAACATAATAAGAGGGAGAGCTGGGATTCAAAGCCAGGATTGTTAATACCTGAAGCTTGTGTTCTCCTATTAAATAATGTGAAGGACTATGGGCAAAGAATAGTGCTGAGTACTTGTCTGAATAGGCCCCCTCATTAACCCTTCGATAACTCTCACATAAGCTTTGTAAAGGTAGGGTATGTGCTTCATTTATGAACCAGTTCCTCCTGCTTAAGGGTGTGCGGTTCTCTGAAGAAGAGCCCCAAATGGAAACACATTTCAGCCTCTCCTCAGGCAGGTAATGAGAGGCTTGGGCCCCGTGCAGTGAGCTGATGAAATATATAAGCATTTTCCTGCCTCTTGTCCAATGATTTCTTACCTTTCCACACCAAAGAGGCCTCTTTTATTAACTTGCTGCAAAGTACAACATGTTTTGAAAGCTTTTGTCAAGAAAACTGTACTTAGTAATAAATATCTGATTCACTTCCCCATTTAAATTTAATCAAATGCACATATAACCTCTAATCACAGTCTCTGATGTGCATAGCCAGTGTTGACACACTGAGTTGGTTCTAATTTCAGTAAAAACAAAGGTACTTAAGTCCTCCTGTCAAGCCTTAAATTCTGTTAAGGTTTTAAGGATAATAAATGTCCTGTGAATTCCCCGGTCACTTTCAAAGACTTCTTTTGTGGGTCTGGGGACTCTGCTGGTGACCCTGATCACCTGCTGGGTCCCTGATCTAGGGTGTGGGGGTCCGTATTCCAGTAGCTGCTTGCTTCCCACCGTGACTGAAGGTGTGGGAGCAGCTTTAGTTGGAAGACGGTTCACTTCAGCTTCAGGTCCCTCTTGGTGCCACATACTGCTTCTGAGCTGGGCTGACTCCAGGTTACCCCTGAGTGTCCTGTGCCCATCCACCTCCTGATGGTACCACCTCCACCTGGTCCAGGTGGTCCCTGAACGGCAAGTATAGAGTATTTTAGGAGCTCCGTCCACAAGGGGAAGGGGAATCTAGAATGGGTCTTGCTTAGGTGTCCAAACTGCCTGCTTGGTTGCCTGTAGATCGTTCTGTAGCTTTTTTTTCTCCAGCCCTTATACTTATTATATTTATCATGGATCGGTTTTGTCTGAAAAAGATTTACTGAGCACCTTCCATGAACTAGCATAGTATTAGATGGCAGGTTATAAGGAGGAATGAGATCTTGTGTTTACAATTGCTTTCCTGCCTTGATTGCTGGTTGGTAATCAGTTTTTCCCCCCTAATTTGAAACTTAGCCTAAACTTCAACAAAGTTTGCGAGACACTGTGTGCAATAGTTAGTGCAAATCTCCCCCTGTCTTTTCTCCTGCTGTCGGGCCTCTCTGACAGGGTCCATGGATGTGGCCCCTGTCCTGCCTTTTTGCTGAGAGAGGATTTGTTGCTGAATCCTTCCTACCAGCCTGAGATCCTATGTGCTCCTCTTCTGTGTGACTCTCTCTCATCAGTCTACCAGCTCCTCGAGAGCAGGGACTGGGTTTACTTAGCTATTCCCAGCTTCACGCCAGTGCCAAGCAAAACGTAGATGCTCATTGCTATTTGCTGAATGGTGAATAGAAGTGAGTGCTGCGGGGAGAGGGGAAGAGAGACTGTGAGTTGGAGGAACCAGGGGCCCGAGAAGTCTGGCAATTATAAAGGCTGGCCGTTGTAAATGTTAAGGTCACCTGGGGTGATAGAAGATGAAGGGGAGACTATGGGCCAGATAACACCCTCACCGTGAATCTGTCATTTAGACCATTGGCAGAATGAGTAACGGCCAAGTCATAGTTGGGGACAGCATGGCAGGGCAGAGGCTGAAATGGCTGGAGGACATGAACCTCAGGAAAAGAGGACTTTGACATTGGAGCATAGAGACCACCAGCTGGCCTAAAGCCAGCATGCTGACAGCAACTCTAAGGAATGTGGGGGGTGGTGCTGAGAATGGGCCCATTTCATCTGAGATGACCAGGGCAAAGCTGAACTCAATTTAGGCAAAGACTCTCAGGGAAGAGGCGTGGGTGTGTGGTGGTTGAGTAAACACTCAAACACTTGCAAACACTTCGCAGATGAGCACCTTAGCTAGATGAGTCCCCAGGATGGCTGCCTGTCCTCTCCTCCCTCCACCACCGAGGTCTCCGCGTGCTGCCAGGGAGCGCTGAAGGCTTTGGCTCTGCCCCAACTTCCTGCATCTTCTCCGATTGTCTTCTGGCTTTGGCCATGAGCTTTGTCCTTGAAAACTGCCTCATTTCTCTGGTCCTGGCCTTCTGCCTGTCCTCCCTCCCCTGGGGAAACCAGATCTAAAAAGGCAGCTTCTGCAGCAATGCACCGGAGTTATCTCCCCAGCCAGAACTTTCGCTTAATTTGCTTACTGACATTTCACACTGATACGCAGAGAATCATCAGTCAAGTTTTAATGACTCACATGTTTTTGAAGAATATGTGGAGGAGGGAGGAAAAAAGAAACCATGAAAAAATGAGGGAGAGAGAATTTTAGTCCTGTGAGCCAGGAAAGAGCCTGCAAGGCTTGCTTTGATTTTGTTTGTTTTAGAAAATGAGTGGAGGCCATACTGTTTGAACTTTTCCATTGTCAAGTCTGCTGAGAATTCAAGCAGGGCCGGCACCAGGAGACTTTTCTTTCTTCAGTTCCTCAGACGGAAGGAATGAAAGCCTGAATCTTATTAAGTAGATCCGCAGGACACAGATTGAAAAAAAATGTGAAAACACAATTTTGCGTTCAATCCTGCGAAGAAAAAATAACTTCAGAATGAGCCAGACATACTTTGTGACTCTTCCAACAACTATCAACGTATGTGTGTGTCTGTGTGTGTGCGTGCGTGTGTGTGACCTTCTGCCTCACGAAACTGGTTCCAAAATTTGCATAAGGAGGCATTTTTTTTCTTTTTGCTACCATATTGGCTAGAAAATGACATTTCCAGAGGAGCTTACTTTCTGCAGAATGGGTCACTCTGTGACACATTGGCCCACACGAACCTGTGTCAGAAGGCCCTCTAACCCCCCAGGACTCCCATCCAGCACAGGTCAGGGTGCAGCAGGACACCTCCCCTGGTCCCTCCATCACACGGCTTTCTCTCCCTTTTCAGAACCCCGGTAGCCCTTGTTGTCTGTGCCATTGAATCAAACACACGCTGCCCTCCCTGCCTGGGCTTCTGAGTACTCTCTGGGTTGCTCTGGTGACTCCCTGCATTTCGTTTTTCCTTAAGCACCAGCTAGGTCAGCTTAATTTTCTGTTGCATTGCTTTAAAAATGTTACTGAAGGCTTGTCACAGGAGGAGGAAATTACGACACAGGCACATTGTTACCAGGTGTGGTTGCTCTTAGAGGCTTTAACAAGGCCCTCCGTAGAAGGGCCCTATGCTATTGTGCTACTGTGTTCTCCTTAGCACTTGCCCATCTCCATGTTGCGACTCCTGGCTCAATGCCCAGGAGGGAGTGCCCTGAACTCGTCCTGAGCCAGGCCCAGCCCAGGTCCAGTCCTCAGCTCTCTGGAGGAGAGTCATTATGGCTCGCTCTGATCCCTGGGCCCAGTAACATGCTTCACAGATGTGAGTGGTTCCTCGTTTTGGGTGTCTTCCTTACCGAAGCGGATCTTCCTTCACCTTTGTCTGCTTAAAATGCTCTGGAAGTATTTTATCCCTAAACCAAGGTGCTGCTTTCCTCATAGAGAAATTTGAGTCTCCAGGTCTAAAGAAGCAGCTTTTGAATGTCAGGGACATGATTCCAGCTGTGGAGATTTCAAAACACGAGCCCATGCGGTTTCAACAAGAGGTCCCAGAGTGCCTGAACCCTTTTCTCCCTCCCTTGCCTCTGCACAGCCTCCGATAACTAACATCCTGCTTTAGTGTGGTACATTTGTTAACACTGATGAGGCATATTGGTATGTTTGTTAATAACTGAACTTCATAGTTTATATTTGGATCAATTTTCCGTATTGTATACATTATGGGTTTTGACCAATTGCCATGTATCCACCACTAAAGAATTTTTTCATATAGGATATCATCTCTACCATCCCAGCATCCCCATTCTAAAAGCCCCTATGGTCCACCTATTTATGCCTCTCCCTGCACCCTGAATCTCTGGCAATCCCTGATCTTTCTACTGCCTCCATAGTTTTGCCTTTTCTAGGATGTCACAGGGTAGAAATCATATGGTAGATGGCCTTTCCCGACTGGCTTCTCTTACTTAGCAATATGCATTTGGGTTTGCTCCATATCTTTTCCTTCTGGATAGATAGATGACTTCTTTTTAGTGCTGAATAATACTTTACTGTGTGGCTATACCACACTTGATCCATTTTCTCTTTGAAGACATCTTGGTTGCTTCCATTTTTGGTGATTATTAACAAAGCTGCTATGAACATTTGAGTACAGTTTTCTTTTCTGACAGAAGTTTTCAACCTATTGAGTGAATTTCTAAGAGCACCGTTGATTAGCTTTTCCAAACCTTCTGAACTCTCTTCCTAAGTGGCTGTATCATTTTTCATTCCTGCTGGCAGCGGATGAGAGTTCTTGTCGCTCCACATTCTTGCCAGCATTTGGTGGTGTTAGTATTTTAGATTTTAGACATTCTGATGGGTGTGTAGTGTGTCTTATATGGCTGCTCCTTGTGTTTTCATTTGTGAATTGCCAAAGACATTTGATTATTTTCTATATGCCTATCTTTTGTGGTGAGGTTTCTGTCCAGATCTTTTGTCCATTTTTAAATTGGGCAGTTTATTTACTCATTTTTGAGTTTTGAGTATTCTTTACATATTTGGGCTACAAGTTCTTTATCAGAGATGAATTTTGTAAACATTTTCTCTCAGCATATAGCTAGTTTTTTTAGAATTGTCTTTATGATGTCTTTCACAGAGCAGAATTTTTAAATTGTAATGAAGTCCAACTTGTCAATTTGATCTTCATGGTTTATTCTATTGATGTTAACTCTTAAAAGTCATCACCAAACCCAACATCATCTAGATATTCTTTTATGATATCTCCTATAGTTTAACATTTACACTCAGATCTATGACCTATTTTGAGCTACTTTAAAAAAATGTATGAGGTCTGTATCTATAACATATTTATTTTTTTGCTTCAGCATCATTTGTTGAAAAGACTGTTTTTTCTCCTCTGAATTGCCTTTGCTCCTTTGTTAGTTGAGTATATTTATTTGGATCTGTTTCTGGGCTGTCTATTCTGTTCTGTTCATCTTTCTTGTCCGTTCTTTTGCTAACATCACACTTCTTGGTTACTGTAGTTTTATACTAAGCCATGAAGTCATTTCTCTAACTTTGTTATTCTTCAATATTTAGTTAGCTATTATGGGTCTTTTGTCTTTCCACATGAAGTTTAGAATCAGCCTGTTGATGCCATAAAATTACTTGCTGGAATTTTGATTGGATTGAATATATACATCAAGTTGGGAAAAACTGACATCTTAACAATACTGATTTGTCCTATCCATGAATATAAAATATCCCCTCATTTATTTAAATTTTTTTATTTTTATGAGAGTTTTATCGTTGTTCTTATAATGGATCTTGTACATACTTTGTTATATTTGTACTTAATAATTTCATATTTCTAATGTTGCTATGAAAGTTATTACTTTTTGACTTTAAATTCCTATTGGCCATTGCTGATTTAGAGATTTTTTTCTATTAAAAAATCTAAACAAGCCCAAAACAAGTCTCCAAATAGTCTCAGGGCAAATCACATCTCATAGGAGATGAAATGAGAGTTATCATCCAGAGCCTGATTTCTATAGTCCCATCAGATGCTCATTTATCCTATGCCTGAGTATTGTCTACAACAGGCAGCTCACTTTCTGGCAAAGCAACTCATTGTCTCTTAGACAACTTTGCTTTCAGGCAGTTTTTCTTTATATTGTGTTTCTTGTGGATGAGTTATAGTTTAGCTCTAAAATAACAAAAGCATGTGTGATCCAAGTTAACCATCTTTATCTATACTCTTTCATCTCCTTAGGATAAATATTAAGTCAGGGATCTCCTAGCTATGGTAAAGCAGTGGGGGTTCTGTGCGCTGTGAGATTGTGTGTGCTAAGCAGTCAGACCCTAGGGAAGTAACTGAAAGTGAAACACCTCACTTCAAGTCTGGATCTGGCACTTGTTAGTGGAGTAACTTTGGAAGCTCCATCAATTTTCAATTTCTTGATTTTCAAAAATGGGAAAATTAGTACTCTCATAGGGCTGTCATAAGAAAGAATCAAGATAATGAGCATGAAAGCAGTTTTAAACCAAACTGTTCAGTGGAAGCATTATTTTCACTTATTATTCTTCATATCACTGTCACCAACCAGATCCATAAATTAACAAATGGAACAGGAGGCGAGGCAGAGAGAAGCAAACCTGGAATGCTTATGGTAAACTTAAAAGGACAGAATTTCCCAGTTTTGAATCTCACGGTGGAAGGAAACTGAGACATAGTCTAGTTTAATGCCTTTACGTCATAAGGGAGAAAACTGAGCCCCTTAAAAGGAAGTGATTTGTCTAAGTTGATGAACCAGGCCATTTAGCCACTAAACTAAGAGAGGATTCAGTCTGAGTCTAAGACCAGTGTTCTTTTTTTTCAACTTACTTGACAGAAGAAGCTTCATCTCCAGACTCTGTCCTTGCCCTGCTTTCCTGCCTCTCCCCAGATCGCAGAACTCATGGCTTTTCTGGTCCAAGAACTCACAGGAATTTGGAGAATAAGATGACATGCTGGGCGTTTCTTCTCCAAGAAAAACAACTGGCTGTTCATCTTGGAGGCAGGGGGCATTTCTTATACTCAAGGAAGCCAAGGGGAGCAAAGGACCATGACTTATATGTTAATTTCTACTGATCAAAAGAACCAAGTTCCATTTAGTGTGCAAAGAAAGATTTCTTAGTCATGATGGTGGACCTGATAAGAGAGAAATGAATGCTTTGCAGAAATTAAACTTTGAATCTCCTCTTGAAGATTGACAAAGACTCTTCCAAGAGGCAGGGTCTAGCATCTTCATGCAGCAAGCATTTACCAAATATTTTTTCTATACCTGGGATGATACTGGGTGATGGGTTCACAAAACTGAGTTTGAAATGGTTTTTGAACTTGAGCTGCTCACAGTGTGGGGGTAGACACTGCATTGCATAAATATCTACCTCTAAGAGCTGTACAACCTTGGCCTTGATGACTCAGTTCATCATCTCTATGGTATGGGCTAAATGAGACAATATCTGTAACATCTACAACACAGGATGTTGCACAGTATGAGGAAATAAGAAATGGTGCCAGAGCAGATGTTCAAATGGAGGTCTGAGGTGTCCTAGACCTCAGGTTCTGGAATCAGACACTGTGTGGGACCATGGGCAAGTATAACAGGCACCACTGGTTGCTCTTCCTATGGACATCAATTTTTCCTTCCTTATTCCTTAATGATGCTAATATATATACAATGCTTTTCCAGACACATAGTGCTCTGGGGGAGATTGTTTCTGTCCCAGGCTCTAGGGTGGGTCCTGATTGGTCTAAGCTGATCATGTGATTCCCATTTCCCTAGCCAATGTTTGCTTTAGGCTTGACTACAATTCTGAACAAGACATATCATGTTAATTAGGGGTCTTTCAGGAAAAGTCTGTAGCTTTTAAAATAAAACACTGCTGCAGTTTAAATTTTGTCCTCTAAAATCCTAACCCCCATACCTGTGCGTGTGACCTTATGGTAATAGGTCAGATGTAATCTGACCTATTGATTACTCTGTAATCCGATTACATCTGTTTACTTTGCAGATGTAATCAAGTTAAGATGAGGTCATATTGAGAAGGGTGGTCCATAAAGGCAGCTTGACCAGTGTCCTTGTAATAAGAGGAGACCCAGGGACAGACAGGGAAAACAGTCATGCAGAGGCAGAGATGGGAGTGATGCAGCTATAAGCCAAGAATTGTTGGCAACCACCAGAAGCTAAAAAGAGGTGGGGAAAATATTCTTTTCCAGAACTTTCAGAGAGAGAATGGTCCTGCTGACACCTTGATTTCAGATATTTAGGCTTCAGAACACCGAGAGAATGTTTTTTTTTCTGTGGTTTAAAGTCACTCAATTTGTTAAAGAGGACCTAGGAAACTAACATAGACACAAAAAAAATATATAAGTGGTGGCAGGAAAATGGAAACAACTGTACTTGAATAACTATAAAAAATCATCAAAACAAAAAGAGCTATAGAAAGCATACAAATAACAATTATATTATGTACACTTAGGTACATTGGTGTTTATATATGGTCCTTAATTTGACAATATATAATATTTAAAAAAATGTGTTCTCAGTTTCTTCCTGAGGAATGCTGGGTCTGGGTGAATCTGCTGGAACTTCTTTAACCTTGTTGGAGCCCAAGGAGACCCAACCTGAGGACTAAGGGGCTGGAAGAGTGAGAAGCTGGAAGTAACCCAAGTATGAAGTTTCTGAATTTACCAACCCTGGAGCTTCCTCCCTCTGTTTTTCCTGTTGTGTTAGATAATGTGTCTTTCCCACTGGTTAAGAAACAGAGTTGATTTTTTTTGTTACTTACAGATGAAACCATCCTAAACTGATTTAACAACTCATTCACACTCTCTGTCTCTCATTTCTGAAGTGGTGTTTCTGAAATCCTGCTTCATAGGATTTTTGTGAGAATTAAATGAGCTCTAGAATGATTCATATTTTTCCCTTTATTTAATTTTTGTTACTGTGAAGACAAATTTCAATACATGTCAGCTGCTACTATTATTATGCTATATCTTCAGCCCTAACTTGTAGTAAATATTCAATAGCTATCTACTTTTGAATGAATGAATGAATGAATGAATGAGTGAATGAAGTTACTCTAATGCAAGACAGAACAGGGGCTTACTAGAAGGGATGAAGAGATTCAATGGATCCTGGCTCCAATTCAGGAATTGGACACTGCATATGGCCTGGGTGAGTTTGGCAAGGGCTTGCATCTGCAGAGTCTGGTGATGTTATGCGGAGAGCCTTGAATTAAAGAATACCTGCAGGAGTTTGCAGATAAGCTGGGCTTCTGGAGGGGCAGGAGGATGAGAGACTCAGAGCCTGCCTTCCAGAGTCCCCGAGGATACAGTCTTATACCATGTGCACAAGGATTAAGGCAGGAGTTGGGGGCTTTGTTAGGCCTCAGAGTTAAGGAAAAGGGCTTTCGTTTTGCCTGAGGGAGAGCGACTGACTGTTTCTCCCAAAGACCTTGTTTGAAATTAAGGTCTTGGAACACTGGGTTCAATTAACTACCAGTTTAGGAACCTTGGGGAATCTAACTTGCTGTGTGCTTCATTTTCCCTTACAAATTACCTCCTGTGTGCTTGCCTTCATATTTTTTCCACCTGCAGACAGTTCTGTGGTTGGGACTGGTACCAGCTTTATTTGCACGGGATTCAAGGTGGGGTCTAGCGAACAGATTTTGCCTTCAAAGCCAATATGCTGTCAGCTTGGCTTAGAATGAAGACCTTTGTGGGTGTATGTGTGTATATATACATACATATGTATATAGTCATGTACGTATGCATTTATCTAAGTAGCAGTTGGAAGACTTAAGTGTTCAGTTTAATATACCAAACATTTTTTAAAAAACAAACTGTTTTAGCCTCTATTCTGAGAATATGCAGAGTTACAGATGAATTAGACAATTTTTTTGTCCTAGTACCTTGCAGCTTAGCAGATGTAGACTGGTAGATAAGCTGATAAATGCCTCAATATTTATAGATACAGTAAAATAATCATAGTACTGAAGTCTATATGAAGTTTGGAGAACATTCAAGGGAGACTGGAAGGTGGTTAGAGATGGGTAGAGTCAAGAGAGGCTTCCTTCCACTAAATTTTCATTCAGCTAAATTTTGTAGTGTGAGCAGGAGTTTGCAGGGCACAGCTCTGGATGAAGACACAGGGCAGCTAATCAGGGCCCTCCTCTGGTGGGGGTTGGGGGAGTGGGTGGGTGGCACAGAATACCTCTAGGATAAATTGGAATAAGGCACTGGTTGACTTGTGTTTTTGCTTGCAGTTCCTACTATGTCTGGAGGAAGGTAACTCTCTCTTATTTTGTGTGCATAATGCAACACTTACAATGTAACACTCATTTTGAATTTGATGTTATAAAAATTAGAACTTCTTTTTTTTTGGTTGTAAACACAACTTTTATTCTTAATATAGTAGCTTTTGACCTTTGAAAATTAGTATTAAGAAGTAGGGGGCATGCATACTTGAGAAGTAGATGATGGACAGGATTTACTGTTCTGAGAGAGAGAGAGCCAGCCAGGAGTCCTGTTGCAGTGGGAATGGAGACCAGAAGAAGCTGGAGAAGATTCTGCATGGCTGAGAAAACACACCTATAAGAAAAGATTTGTAGAATGGTGCTATTTTCTGCAAATGTCCCCAGGACGTTCTTCTGAACCTCTCATAAAGCACTTACATGTCTTAACTCTCCTCAAATCTAAGCTTCTTGAGGCCAAGATTTGCATCTTAACATCTGGGTATCTTATACCTTTGAGAGGCAATATAACATGAGATCAAAGGCAAAAGGTTGTAGGTCCAGCGGCTGGATACATAATGGGCTCCAGAGCTTACCATTTGTGTGATGTTAGCCAATTCCTGGCATATTATAATCACTCAACAAATGTCAGCATTTACTATTTATATTTTTCATAATGCACAGGTGGTACATGGTATCCATCTGTGCTCAGTAAATATTTATTAAATGAATAAATGAAAAAGCAAATGAAAAGTAGTTTGTTGTTGAGTGTTTGTTGAATGAATGAATAATTTAATGGATTTGGAAGAAAATTTGTCAAGTGGCCTGCTTTTCACTGAACCAGAAACTGTTCTACAAATGTTATGCTCAAACTTCTGTTTTGTTTGTTGTCAACTAGTCGTTCCTTAAGCACACATCCCTTAAACCACCTACCGATAAAATGATATGACATGTACAGTATTTTATATTTATTTTTTTAAGAGTGAGTACTTTGTACTAGAGAGATGCTTCAAGGTTTTGCAGACTGAAGGAGGAGGATTCCTTTACTCGCCTGTGGATAAGGCTAGTTTCTCTTTCAGAGCTGAGCTAAGACACTTTGCTACTATGATCACCAAGGATTTTTTGAGTACAGGAGATGCAGATGAAGTTCAGTAAGGTGCTCTGTCATTGTGGCTCTCTTTTCAAAAAGAACTTTGAGACTGCTTATTCCACATTGGATGGGACACTCCACTCTCTCTCCTGTTCTCACCAAACAAGAGAAGTTCCACAAGCTGGGGGCGGGGCAGCTGGATCACGGGTTATGCTGCCCCTAGGACACATCTTTCATCTTCGCTGTGCTTATTCAGCTGTGTGGCTCCATTGGTATCTCGCTGATTTCTGGAGAAGTGCAAAAGCCCATTTAAAAATACCACCAAAACCTTTTCACATACGGGCCAGGGGTGGGGGTGGGAAGAGAGAAGAGGAAAGTATAAGACTTTCCATCTTATTGTCTGATATTCTTTGCTTTGTGTGCAGTTTCCCAAAACCTCTTTCTGATTAAAGATGATAAAGCTCTTCTCTTATGTAGGAAGAATGTTCTCTTTTTTTGGCGAGCTTGTCAGTTTGTGTTTTCTTATGGAGACAAGCCATCTAAAATGATATAGCCTCAAGTGCTTTCCTTCTAGGGTCTGCTATCATCACCAGAGGTATCTATTAATCCCACAAACATGCCGTAAGTGATTTCTATGTGCCAGGCACTCAGGTAGTGGCAGCTCGGGGATGGGGTTAATAGGAAAAACAAATAAAAATAGTTACCATTAATGCATATTTTTTATTGGGTGCCTACCATATGCCAGGCACTTGACATAGATACTTTCATGTAATAGTAATGAGCAAAATGAAGGGAAAAATTATTATTTCCATTTTATAGAAATGTGGAAACGAACACTCCAAGAAGTAAAATTATTTATCTTAGATCACTCAGTATGGTATAAAGTATATGGGCTGAGGTTTTTGGTGTTGGCTGCCAGAAAGTTGTGGTGTAAAGGAGGGAAGTTATATTGAGAAGAGGAATCGGTATGATGACAACAGCGGGCAGCAAGGCCAGGTCAACTTTTGCAGAGTTGTGCATCGTTGTGCATCGTTGTGTTTTGCATAATGAGAGAGGAGTTTGGATGGAGAAGTAGGCTTGATAAGAGCAAGAAGCCTTGGAATACTAAGCTATGCCAGTGAGATTTATTATTTTTTTAATTTTATTTTTCAATTGCAATTGGCATTCAATGTTGTTTTATATTAGTTTCAGATGTGCAGCATAGTGATTAGACAATCATATAATTTCCAAAGCAATCCCAAATGTAGGGTTCCTTCTTAAACACTTGCATTATTGCTATCACCAATTGTGTATGAATCCCTAACACTAAAAACAGATCCTAGTAGTTTTTTTTTCCTAGTTTTAAGTGCCTCTCAGGACATTAACAAGAGACTTCCTCATAGCGCTCTGGAGATCACCAGATCAAGGTACGTGAGCCTGGTCCCAGAATCTTGAACAGGCACAGTCCACTGCTAAATAGTACTACAATGACCTCTAGAGCACAGTGGAACCTAGATGCATGGAATTCAAGTTACAGTGATGCTACTTTTACACCCCTAGTTCATTAAGAAACAGATGTCCATTAGTAAAATGATTGGGTGTGACACCAAATTTGGACACATGTAGGATTAATAAATCAAACTCCGCCAGGTTGGCATTTTTTGTTCTTTCTTACCCCATCTACATTCCTAACTTTAGAAGACTTACTGCCGAGACTACCCCATCAGACCCTGGAATTAGAATTAATAAATACGTATAACCTCTCCTTACCCTCACATCTTAAAATGGGCCCCAAGCTTTTGTTTGGGGAGACAAGTTTGAGGTTTACCTTTGGTCTTCTCATTTGCCTGGCCGGGTGAGTAAATCTGTTTTCTCTATGACAACCTGTGAGCTCCAACTTCTGCCTTCTCTGTGAAGGATGGGCAGTGAACTTCCTGCCTTTGTTGTGTGGGTTATTGTAGGTAGAACTGAGTTAATAAGGACAATCAAATAACCCACCCTGGATTTTTATTGTTTTTCTCCATTATAAGAGCAAGATGTGCTCTTTATAAACTTGTTGGAAAGTGAAAAAAAAAAAAAAAAAGAACTGACCTTTAAGTCATTTCCCAAAGCAACTACTATGCAGTTGGAGTATTACCTCCTTTTAGTTTTTTCCCTTCCCTTAAAAAAACTGGTGTAATCATCATTATACTGTACATAAAATTTGGTACTAATATCCAATTAATATCATGAGGTAGCTTTTTAATATGTTAGAAAGACTTTCAAACCGTACAGTTTAATGATTATAACCCACTATCTGAATGTGTCACACTTTACATAAACCAGGCCTCGGAATTGGATGTGTAGGTGTTTTGTGTGTTTTGCTTTGACCCTGATAAGTACTGTTTTGATGAGCATCTTTGTATTAAAGATTTTATGCGAGTTAAATGACTTCTAGAGGATGAGTTTTCAGGAGTGATGCAAAATTGAAAGTCACACGTCCTTTTCAGCTCTTCTATCATGAAGCCAACTTCAGTGCTTTTCTGGGTATCCTTATCCATTTATATGCTGGCTGTCTTTTCCTCTCATATCTCTTTCACAAGTATAGCATCTCTCATAAATGTCAAGTAAACATAATGGAGATGAAACTCCTGCATCCTGAGGGAGACTTAAAACTGCTTGGAGTATCTTGTCTTGCTGGAAAAGTAATTTTTTGGAAGCAGGAGCGGGACTCCTGCTTATTCTGCTGAATGGCTTCTGAATACTATTAACCAAAAGCTTTCTCTCTGTTAATAAGAACAATGTATAGCTCCTGCAGAGTGTGTCTAGAGATACCCCAGCCCCATAGAATCTGAGATGGTGGGGGTTGTTTAAGTATTCTGTAGGTGGCTTAGAGCTCTACCTAGAGGCTTAGGAATTCGTGATCTATAATACTAATCGAATGACTAAGCTACCAGCATCATAGGCTCCAATATGACTAATAATTATCCTCATTCTACAGTGTGTGGTTTTTCAAAAAAAGTAAACGAGGCCTCTGCCCTTTTGTTCTGTGATTCACTCCTGTGAAATATTCAGCGGTCAGGCCGAGGGAGCACCAGAAATACTAGTTGGTACTCCTCACTCTTCTCTCCCTGCTCACTCTATTTACTTCCCTCTCAACCAGGTCCAAGGACCAAAGGGGCTGAATTCTACAGACCTGAGGAGAGGCTGTGCTGTGTGCTGTTTAAGACTCAGACTTTGGGTTTAAAACGGCAGCATCACATCCAGGCTCCCTGGGTCCCCAGATGTGTGATCATGGGCAAACAACTTGGCTTATCTGAGCTCCAGCGGGTTTCATATCTTAGGTAGAGATAAACAAATAGGCTATAGAATTTTTAGGGGAATTAATGGATGTGAAGATCTTACTGCAATGCCTCGGTTCAGAATGAGAGCTCAAGAAATGGTAATTGTTCTTAAGATTAGCCACAGGATGTCACCGGGCCATCTCTGAAGAAACTGTTGTATAATTTGGAGACATCTTAAAACATTTGTGGTTTTTTTGTTTATTCATCTTAAAAACCAATGATAATTTCTACCTTGTAATCTGGTAAGGTACATAGGGCACAATATGACAAAGTGGCACAGCACCGTATGCGTCCATCTTTCCCTTTCTCTACCCATGGCTAACTGAAGAATGCCTTGGTGTGTTCAGCTTCTTGAAGCAGATTTTTGAGACCTTCAGGGTGGGAAGTATTGGCTTTAAGTGCCGAACCCAGAACAATGATTCCCACACCCTGCCTTGTCCTCTGTTGCTGGATGTTTCTCTGATTGGAGATGAAAAGAGTTTCAGTGCTTTTGGAAATGGCTTTTGGTTAGGCCTGGGCACCGCCTAACATACCATCCTGGGTAGGGTGTGACCAGTGACAAACCTAGGAAGACTAGACGCTGAGCGGCACAGTCCAGGGATGACATAGACAGAGTGAGGACTAGAGGGCCCACCCCCAAATGTTTTATACCAGGAAGTACAATGGGATACTTGTACAACACCAAAGAAGAGGGCCCCACCTTAGTGACTGAGATTGAACTTCTGGTCACTCTGTTGATCAAGGCCTCACAGGGAGACTTTGATTTAGAAAATACAGTGAGATGGCATCTCTTGTAAGTTAGTGTGAAATAAATTCACACTGCATACACCTAAACGTACAAAGCACCAGCAAGGTAGGGCAGAATCAGCAGGGCTTCGTGCATGAAAGCAGATACTGCTTCCATTCTCTCTGATGGTGAGGTGGGTTTTGGAGCATAAAACTTAGGAGCACCAGCCCTGGAGTTGGCAAGAGCAGGCTCCATCAGTTACCATCTGGAGACTCTTGGGCAAGTCATTAAACCCTTCTAATCCTATTTTTTTTTTGGTGAGGTACAGGTGTTAAGAGTACCTCTCATAAAATACTGTTGGCCAGAAGAATTAAATGTTAGATAAGAATGTTATATAAGATTAAATGCCAGAACCATGACTGGCTTGCACAATTGAACAATCATCGGAGCTGTTATTGACATTAATCATGATTGCATAGTAGTTGTTGGAGAAAGCTTTGTGCTTTCCCGATCTTTCTTCCTAAATATCAGGGTATAAAGGTAAACGTTTGAGGCCATCAATTCTACAAACATCCTAATTAATGTTTATTCCAGAGCGTTTTGAGATGCTTTATGGCCAATTATATGGAGGCTTGAAAAAGTCCTTTGAGAATAGCCCTGCTTTCTTGTAGATATTCCTGAACCTGAAGGATTATGCCTGATTGGAGAAAACCAGAAACAAAGATGGGGAAATAGGACATTTAGGGAAAACTCTAAAGCAAGTGGGTTTTTTTTTGGTGGATTTGATAGAATAAAAATGTTGGGAAAATGGAAATATAAAAACTTCATTTATAATGCCCTTCAAGACCTAAACGTATTTTAATCTTCTAGCCAAATAAATGAATTGTTATATAACTTGTTTACTTTTCATCCTCTTTGAGGATCTAAAGGACTGGTTTGGAGCTAGAGAGGTAAACTTCTAATTCTTGGAAGACATTTTCCTTTATTGCTTTAGTTGGTTGGTTGAGAGTAAAACAAATACTCATTTAAAAACATCTATTCTCGGTGGTGCTGTGTTACATGCCTCTTACCCTCAGGTAGCAGATTCCATAATTTTTTATTTGCTTTAATTGCTATGAGTTCTTTCAGTTTAAAAGACCGACCTCATTTTCTCTTCTCCCGTGCTATCCAGGCTTGAGCCATGTGGATGGGAAAAACCTAGTCTGCCCATTACTCTTCCTTTTGCTTTGTTTGTCTAGTCACAGTCCTCTTTGCTCTCTCCTATAGGTGACAGGGCCTCTGGTCTGTCAGGGAGAGGAGGAGGAAGAGGGCAGGGACTAACACTGCTTATTTAGCTGGCTGCTGCTGGGGTTCCCTCTGTTAGTTGTCATTGTCTCTTTGGTTCACACCGAGGGGACCCCAGAGCCCTCTCTGTGTCTCTTTCCTGGTGGCTGCATTGTCAGTTTTCTTAGATTCCTCTTAAGGGACCTTCCAGCTACAGAAGGCTTAACCGTGGTTGACAACCTCTAGCTCACCTTCAATCCTGTCGGAAGTCCACCCATGGCTCCTGCTTTTCAGTGCCTCTGCTCTGGCAACCCAGAGAAGCATAAGAAAGATGGGTCAAGGTGGAGCTTAAGAAAGATGGGTCAAGGTCATCGTCCTTGTGTCCTCTTGACCTCCAGAAGCTTATGCACTTTTGCCATGACGTCTGAAGGAACAGGTTGCTCCTGCCCTGCCCTCTCTCTAAAGCTGTTTTCCTACTTAGGTAGGAACAGAACAAATCAACAAGGCTGCTGTCTCATCAGGTGGCCACCAGGGAATGTGGTGCCAGTATTTCCTGCTTTTAAGTGTTCCTAATATTTATGGGTTATTTTATTGGAAATCACCCTTTTTATAGATCCCCTCTTTAGCCCTTGGGTGTATGGCCCTTCTCTTGCCCTGCTCTTCAGTCTTGTCAGATAAATAAGGGAGGTAGATGCTGGGGGTGCCAGGCGTGGGTTGAAGGCAGCTGTGCCAGTTTAGCCACTTCTTAGAAAGGTTTGAGAACAGTGTTTAGCTCTAGTTAGAGTGTGTGGCACTTAATGCCTCTGTTCACATTTTTATTTGCTAATTCTGGAATCATAGGACAGGTTCACTTATTTTGTGTGTGTGTGTATTTACAAAACATACACACACCGAGATACACATAAACATACATGCACCTATACCCCACAGGTGAGAGATTGAGGGAGAGGAGCAGGTTCTCCACTGAAATGCTAACAGCAGCTCTCGTTGGGTGGTGACCAAGACTAGATTTTATTTTTGTTTTCTTTTCTGGTCTTCACGGCATGCTCCATGTTTTCTCTGATGAAAGTGTATCACTCTTAAAATAAGGTGAAGTACAATAAACATAATTTAAAAAATATTTCTGACCTGCCACATCTTTGAACAGATGGGCCAGATGTGAGGAGCAGGGGCCTGGGCTTTCTGACCTCCTGGGGTGCTCTGCGGGCTCCTGATTTGATGAAGCATCAGCTGCTCTGAATTCCTACAGCACCTGCCACAACAAAAGGAGGCCCTTTGCTGAGCATACTAATGTGGTCATACATGTCTTTACAGAACAAAGAAACCAAAATGAGGAGGTCATTAAGCCTCCATTGGACAGCATCCACCCTGCCCTAGCTTGAGCTCTCTGAGGGAGACAGCAGTCCACCTGCGAGGGAAGACAGCCAGGTCCAGAGTGAGTTCCTGGCACCTTCTTTTTGCCCTCTCTGGTGGTCTCCTCCTTCTTTTTTGTGGTTCCCTACCTCCCATTTGGCTGACTTCTCAGCTCCAGCTCATGCTAACAAACATTTAGCATCTGTTCCTCCAATGTGCTTCAATTCTCTTGTGGACCTACCACTGTCCCACACATCACAGCTGAGCCTAAGAGACAGGCCAGTTCCCAGGAGGGAAAGGCTACCACAAATGGGCTGTCCCTCAACCTTTTTTGCTTTTCTCTGCTCACAGTCTCACACTTCCTGCTGTTTTTTAAAATTAGTCTTCAAAGTTAGTCACTATCCCCTTGGCCTCATTGAGAAAAGGCAAGCTGACATCCATTTCTCTATATTATGTGGTATCTTTTAAGAGATTAGGTGACTTCTGTCCACATTCCCCACATGGGGAATGCTAAGGAATGAGAGTCCCTTATCCCTCACTCATTCTTTCCCAAGGGAACAGGAGTGGCCAATGTGATTGGGCCATGCTTAACACTCAGGGACATGCTTACTAGATGAGGTCTCTGTGCCTTAGAGACAGGATTCCCATCTCTTCCTTGTGTTTGGGCATAGTAGTCTCTCTTCCAACTTTTTCTTTACTACCGTGACTACTCCCGACTCTATCTTTTCTCCCAAGTGCAAATTGATGCCCACAGAATTCTCCTTTGAGGAATGGAGTGAAACAGCCTGTCAACTGGCTGTTTCACTTATGCAACTGGCTGGCTGAATGAACAAGAGTCTTGTTGACCAGTTATATGTCTCTTTCTTCTCCAGCATCCCTGAGCATGCTCGTCTCAGGACATCAAACCTAGGACGTGGTCCTGAATCCAGCTTTCACTAGTGTTCTACATTGGAACTGTCACAAGACTGGAAACCTATGTATCAAGTGGTAGGTTTCCATTTTCCCATTGATTTTAGGGTGCAAATATTAAGTGGTGTTGAGAAAGGAACACACCATGCAGAGGGTGGGGATTAGACAGACAGTCCATGTACGGAGAACTCAGTACCCTCCCACAGTGCAACATACAGGGGAGCTGCCACACATTCCCCTGGCCACACTCTCCCACTTGGTCATATCCAGGTGCTTCTGTGACAATTCAGTGCTTTTGAAAAAATGTAGATGGAATTCCCATACTTTCCTTCTGGTCCAGACTCAGCCTCCTTCCCAACCAACAACAGGAAATTACACAAAGGATTATTGGTGCTTGTGTGGGTGAGCAAATTACACCATGCGTTATGTTAATTCCAAATGGCCTGAAGAAGAACTGAATCTATGCTCTCATTTTCAGTTACTCTGCCTGGGCTATTCTGGTGGGAGCTGGTGGAAATTAAACAGGATAGAAAGTTTAATAACCTGCTCCTCATGTCCCTCACCTCCTTGTCCCCAGGGGAAAGTATTCCAAAATGTTGTGTGAACTTGGTTCCTTCCTACCCACTGTCTGTTAAGAGGGAACAAGGCAGAAGATTGTAGTCTTTTTGCTTTAAGAAAGTGGTAATTCTTTACCAAAGTGGGTATCCTGCTTTTAGTGAAGGACACCCTCTGTGTTCAAGGAAGGGGGAACATAGCGTAGTGGTTAGGAACATGGGCTCTGATTCAGGAAGACCAGGTTTGAAACCTGACTCAATTACTTACTAGCTAGAAAACCTTGGACAAGTGACTTAATCTTTCTTAGTCATTGTCATCTTCTTCTTCTTCTCATTCTTCTTTTTCTTGTTCTTCTTTTTTTCAAAAGATTATTGTAAACATTAAATGAGGTAACATGCAAAGTCCTTTAGCACAGGGCCTGGGGCATGGTGAGTTTTCAATATGTTAGATCTAAAACAATGTCTCAGACTTCCAGCCAAGATGGAGGCATAGTTAGACACACTGTGCCTCCTCGCACAACCAAAATAAGGACGACAAATATTCAGAAACAAAAAAACAACATGGAAGGTCACATGGAAGTCCAAAAACCAAGGAGTTAAAGAAGAAACATTCATCCAGACCAGTAGGAGCGGTGGTGTTGGGTGGCTTGGTGGAGAGGACTTGCAGCAAAGTTGTGGCTAGCAAACCCCAGGTGTGCTAGGTGGCAGTGGGTGGACCCAGTGAGGTGGCAGATTGTAGAAGGGTAAGGCGCACAAGGTGGCTGGTAGACTCGGTGATCCCACATTCATGCAAAGATAAACCAGGCAAAACTGGGGAGCAAGACAGACCCAGCAACCCAGGGTTCCAGCAAGGGGAAATAAAACCTCAAAACATCAACTGAAAACCTGTGGGGATTGAGATTTTGGGAGAGACTTCCAGTCTCACAGGAAAGTTTTTTGGAGAGACTCACAGGGTCCTAGAATGTACACAAGCCCACATACCTGGGAACCAACACCAGAAGGGCCCAATTTGCTTGGGGGAAGTGGTGGAAGTGACTGAAATCTGGCAGAGAGTGGAACAAACACCGTTGTTCTTTCTTGGACTGCCCCCCACATACTGCGTCACAACCCAGTGACTGAGTTGCCCCACCAGGTGAACACCTAAGGCTCTGCCCCTCATAGGTAATAGGTGTGTCAAGACAAAAAAAATGGCCAAAATGAAAGAACAGATCAAAGCTCCAGAAATAATATGGCCAACCTAGTGACGAAGAGATAGCCAACCTATCAGATGCACAGTTCAAAGCACTGGTAATCAGGATGCTCACAGAATTGGTGTAATTTGGTCACAAATTAGATGAGCAAATGAAGGCTACACTAAGTGAAATAAAGGAAAATGTACAGGGAACCAATAGTGATGGGAAGGAAACTGGGACTCAAATCAATGAAGTGGATCACAAGGAAGAAAGAAACAACCAAACAGAAAAGAATAAAGAAATAAGAATTCAAAAAAAAAATGAGGAGAGGCTTAGGAACCTCCAGGACATCTTTAAACATTCCAACATCTGAATTATAGGGATACCAGAAGGAGAAGAGGAAGAGCAACAAGTGAAAAAATTATTTGAATGAATAATAAAGAACCTCCCCAATCTGGCAAAGGAAATAGACTTTCAGGAAGTCCAGGAAGCTCAGAGGGTCCCAAAGAAGGTGGACCTAAGGAGGAACACACTAAGGCACATTGTAATTATATTAGCCCAGATTAAAATGAAGGAGAGAATCCTAGAGGCAGCAAGAGACAAGGAGACAGTTACCTACAAAGAAGTCCCCAATCAGACTGTCAGCTGACTTCTCAAAAGAGACCTTGCAGGCAAGAAGGGGCTGGAAAGAAGTATTCCAAGTCATAAAAGGCAAGGACCTACAACCAAGATTGCTCTATCCAGCAAAGCTTTCATTTACAATGGAAGAGTAGATAAAGTGCTTCTCAGATAAGGTCAAGTTAAAAGAGTTCATCATCATCAAGTCCTTATATGAAATGTTAAAGGGATTTATCTAAAAAAAAGGTAAAAAACATGTAAAGTAAAATGACACCAAACTCACAATTATTAGCAACCACACCTAAAACAAAAAGAAAGACAAAATAAATAAACAAGTAGAACTGGAACAGAACCATAGAAATGAAGATCACATGGAGGGTTAGCAACAGGGGAGTGGGAGGAGGAGAGAGGGGGGAAAAGGTACAGAGAATAAGTGGCATAGATGGTAGGTAGAAAATAAACAGGGGGAGGGCAAGAATAGTATGGAAAATGTAGAAGCTAAAGAACTTGGAAGTATGATACATGGACATGAACTAAAGTGGGGGAATGTGGGTGGGAGAGGGTGTGCAGGGTGGAGGGGAGTGAAGGGGGAAATGGGACAACTGTAATAGCATAATAAATAAACTATATTTAAAAAATAAAATGATGTCCTGTTATTGAACTGTAAGCACATCCTGTCTCCTAAGGTTATGGGATAAGAAGGGAGAGAAAAGATCTAGCAAGAGATTGGAGAGGGGGTCAGAGGCAAGTGCCAACCCTATGTGTGGCTCAGGTCAGGATCAGGGACCTTGTCCTCCTGCTCTTGCAGGAGGACACTCAAGACACACTGAACGATTTTCAGACATATGTATACTTTCTCCCTAAACTCCCCAGGGAGCCTGGGTGGGAATGTGCCTGCTTGCTACTGGAAAGGACAGCACCCTTCACTGAAGAGGTTGGCTCCCGTCACAGATTTTTGCTGATTTGCTGGGTGCCTGTGAAATATTGCAATGGTGGCTTCAATTCTTCTCCCCTTTTAGCCTTGTCCTTTACTCGGTGACTTTTTAGATCCTTTCCCTAAAGATGGTATCTTGTACTGCTTGAGTCTGGCTCACCTTCTGACTTCCTTCAGCCGATGAAATCCCTAAGAAGTAATGGTTTCTCAGCACCAACATTACACTTGAGAAGGCCTGTATGTTTCAGCTTGCTTTCTATTCTTCTGCAATGACCATAAAGTCATGCTGCTGCTTTATGGAGGAGGAGAGGCACCATTTATCCCAACGGAGGCTGACCTGGCCGGTGGACAGCCAGCCCGCTCCCAGCTGTGTGAGTGAGCCAAGCCAAGATGAGCAGAGCCATCCAGACCCACATCTCAGTGTCACGTGAGCTTTTATGTGGCTTTTCTTATTGAGCCTGACGGTGAAGAGAGAGAGGGGAAAAGCACCCTGGGTTGGGAACGTTATTTTATTCCACACGTTGGATTCACTCATACATTCAGCAGCCATAGAGTGTCTGCTAAGTGGCAATCCTGCAGCAACACTGTTGCAGAGACAAAGATGGTGGCAGTGTCATTGTCACCACGGGCATGTTGGTAAGAACTGGACTATGTTATGAGAGCAGGGATTCTGTCTAGTGTGTTCAGAAGTGTATCCCAATCGCCTAGAAGAGTAAGTTGGCACTTGATAGATGTTTGAAAAACATTATTTTACCTGGTATAGGTATATGGGTGAGTGTGTGTATGAGAGTGAGAGTGTGCACCAGATAAATAATTAAATATTTCATAAAAGACTAATTTCTCTCGCTCCCCTTAGACCAGCAGAGTGACTATTCCCCATTCTTTTCTCTAGTCTTTTTCTTTTTTCTCTCACGATGCCAGCAGCAGGAACTGCAGTGTGCTATGAACTTTCCCCCTTAACAGAATGTAGATGCGTAAATCAGAACAGCTTCTAACGGTTTGTCTGCAGTAATAAATGCTATGGAGGCGGCCCAGCCGGTAGAGAGGTTACAGGAACCACTGCCTGGAGAAAGCACGGCATCGTGAATAAACTCAGCCTTGAATTATTTATATATATTAGGTGTTATTTTCTCTGTTCTGTAAGGCCTGCGACTGACTCACAGAGAGTGAAGAGTGTTGGATATGGGCGGAAAAACAGTTGCAGTTGGTCTTAGGCCAAGTTTCGGGGTGAGGGTTGCATTGTGTTCCGAGGGTAGCAGAGGCTGGCAGTGCTGTGCGGTGGGAAGACCCTTGTTGAATTCAGGATGTGATGCTTTCGATTCCAGCAAGTTGTGTCCTTAAGGGCTGGCGCTCCACCTTGGAGCGAAGTGGCAGGAGCGAAGTGGCAGGAGCAAGGGCCTCGGCCTGCTGTCTCCACCTCCACCAGCGAGACTGCTTCCTCTCTCTTCTTTTGTTCATGCAGTAGGTTTCAACCTACTGAGATTTTGTTGTGGTCGAAGAATAGTTTTTCTGTAAAAGACGAAGTTTGGCAATCACTGGCTTGGCTGGTCTTTGACACCTCGACTTGGTTCTCTACTTCTGCTGCCTGTGAGAGCCCCTGGGGAGTTTTTAGACACTATTCCTGTGTCTGTGTTTGTCTTGTTCATCCATTTGCTGCTTTCTGTTTTATTTCCATATGCAAGTGAATTATATGGTTCTTGACTTTTTCCATCTGCGTTATTTTGCTTAGCCTAATATTCAGAAGATTCATCCATGTTGTTGCAAATGGTGTTACTTCATAAAAACTCATAGACATAGATAACAGTGTGGTGGCTGCCAGAGGGAAAGGGGGTGGGTGGGGACATGGAAGAGGGTAAAGGGGTCCAAATATATGGTTACAGGAGGTGACACAGTATAACGTACAGATGGTTATTGTAGCATTTTACACTTGCAACTTATGTAATCTTATTAACCAACATCACCCCAACAAATGTAAGAAAACTGGAAAACTTTTCATGCCAGGGTCTTAATTTTTATCAGCTAAATCAGAGCTTCTTGAGATGGGGGCTGTATGTCAAGATTTTAATAGCTTTTTAATCGATTCTGATTGGCAGCTAGGGTTGGGACCACTACTCCGAGCCCTTCTTTCATCCAGCAGGGTATGTCCGGAGACCCACATAGGTCGGTGCTCAGTAAGGGCCTGGGCGTGAAGGGCTGAAGGGGATGAGCTCCCATAAGCCTTACAACACGTGTGCACACAGGTCCACATGCTTACGAAGTACCACAAGTGAAAAAGATGAAGACATTACACTTTTATTTAAAACTGTACAAATAGGCACAATGACAGCTGATGACACAGGCCGGTGCTTTGCTGTACCTGACATGAGAATCCACTTTTCCTGACTTTCCCCTGAGGGCTCTTCACCTGACCTGGCTGTGACTCAGCTTTCACTGTGTGCCCTTCCTACAGTCCCACGATTCAAGGGCAACTCCACCAACGTCATCAAATTCAACATCACCTGATATTGTGTAACAAGGTCACCTGATCATGAGGTGATTTTGCTCTGCAAGCACCCCAGTTGACCTGGCCCTCGCCTAAACTCTTCAAGCCACAATTTCTTCCAACAACAAGCTTTGTGCCTTCCCTAAGTGACGGGGAATTAGTCACAAGAATATCACAATCCTTCTTACTTGTTTAGAATTTGTACTTTTTAAAGCTTTTTAACAACCATCATCTCATATGACCCTCCTGTGCTCTCTCTGTATACAGAAAAGTTGTCTTTATCAGCTCATCTTGCAGATGAGTTGAGTTAGTTTTAGGAATAGCCTTCCCCAGCCAGGGTCCTCCTGGGGCCTTGGTGAGATGGCAATGTGTGCTGTTGGAGGACTCCAGCAACCCTCTCACTGACCCCCACACACTGGCTTCACCAGTTCCGGCTGCATTTGCTCCAGCTGTGTTCCTACCACTAACCTCAGATCCACCTTCTTTCCAAGTTGTGAGGCCGGCTGCCACCTTCCACACCCCAGAGATCCAAATCACCCAAGGCCTGAGCTACGAAAAACTGCGTGTGTGCAGATATTTGCTCGCTCTCCATGTCAGCACTTCAGAATATTCGGACCTGCCACCCCCCGCCCGCTTCCTACTGGTATCTGAACTTCCCCTTCCCAACAGATAAAAGTGTTCTGCTGAGCTCTTTCCTAAACAGCTGATTTTCAAAAGCACTTATTCCTAAAGCCCCACCTAATTTTCCTCATTTTAGTTCTTTTTTTTCAACCATCAGTAAATTTAGCCAAGATACTATCAAATATTTCTCTAAAGTGTGGCCATGTTAGTTTTCTTGAAGGCTCATATGCCTTTGAAAACCTAAAGGATGCAGTGAAGGGAGACCTTGTTTTTGAAGAGCCCTGAGCATTATGGCATGGCTGGTCAAAGGCTTCATCCAAGGGAACCTTTGGAGATGCTGCAGGTGAGAGAAAGCTGACCCCTCAGGATTCCTTCTCTATTCAGTCAGGCTGCGACTCCAGTTCTCAGGATGGGGGTGCAGGGGAAGCTGTCCCTCTCAGCAGTTATCGTACTCAGTGGGATGAGTGTCAAGAGAGCTGATCAGTGGGAGTTTTGGGGCTTGGGCCAAATGGGGGCTTTCCAGGAGCCCTGTTGGGAAGAAAACATATCAGGTTGCCTAGAGAGTCAGCAAATACAGAGACCCAAGGTCAGTGCCAACAGAAAGATTGCAAGGACCCAAGCTGATTAGCAGCAACTGTCCTGGAACTAGGTAGATTTGGACAATATTTTATGTTCACATCTTGAACTTGCTTTCTTAAGTGGAAAAAAATTTAAATATGTGGTTTTGGCTTCACTGAAGCCCAGCCATTGTATGGATGAGGTTTTATAGAGGATGTAACTCAGAAGTAATGTTAACTGATCCAGAAAATTCAGACACAGTGTTCTCTTCATGTGTTTATAGAGTTTGGTAGGAAGAGGACGGAGCAGGAGACCTTTGAGGTTGCAGATCCCACCAACTTGGAGGTCCCTTTCCACCTCCATCCTTCCTATACTCAGACTCGTTTTTCCCAGCAAACCTGTAGGATGCCCTGCCTGGTGCTGCATATCATGGATTTTGACAAAAAAGGACTGTTGTTCTCATGTGAAGCTTCTAGACTAGTGGGACAGGGTCCCTGGAAGGAAAGACTCTGTCCCCCTTTTTTGGAGAAAGGGTGTTGAGACCCTCTGCTACACCTATGTGATGAATTTACTTTCTACTGGGAAACAGATAAGATTAACAGACCTTAGTGATTATGTATTACCCATAAGCAGGGAATAAGCTATTTCTGCACTAGGTAAGCAAGACCAGAATGTCTGAAATGCCCTGTATTATTGAAAAATATGCCTACTTTTTCAAAATATACTTTCACGAAGAAATTTGAAAGAAAGCTACTTACTGCTCAGTATTTCACATGAGGGAATTGAGGTGTGCCTGTAATTTCTGATCTTTTTGGGCTCTCACCTTTTGCTTATTTCAGGAAGCCCTCAGGTCCTGCAGGATTTTTCCAGAGATCCCTCTGGGGCATGTCCTTGAATTCCAAAGCCCAGAATTGTTTGCATGAATGAAAAGCCTTATCTTCAGGCAGGGAACTGGCAACAGTACAAATAATAACTGGGCGTTGTTTGGCTCTCTTGGAAGGGAATAAAAGGTATACAGCCCTCCCTGTAGGGGTCCTGATATTTTTCATTTCACTTTGCTGAAGTGTCAAGCAGTCCATAGGTTTGCTAGGGCTGCCACATTAAATTACCATAAGCTGGATGACTTAAAACAATAGAAATTCACTCCCTTGCAATAATGGATGCTGGAAGTCAGAAGTCCAGGTGTTAGTAAGACCATGCTCCCTCTGAAGATTTTAGGGAAGGACCCTTTGCTGCCTCTCTGCTGGGTTCTGGTGGTTGCCAGCAATCCTTGGTGTCCCTTGGCTTATAGACACATCACTTCGATCTTTGTCTCTGTCATCACACAATGTTCTCCCCTGTGTCACTGTGCGTTTGTGTCTAAATTTTCCTTTTGTTAAAATAAGAACACCTGTCATTGCATTAAGGCTCACCTTAATCTAGTATGACCTCCTCTTGATTTGATTAAGCTACCAAAAACCCCATTTCCAAATAAGGTCACAGTCATAGCTACTGGGAGTTAAGAATGCACCATATCTCTTTGGGGTGATACAATTCTACACACAATAGATGCACTCTGTACTAGACAGAAGAAGCAGCCCTTCCTTATTCTGGCAGACCTTAGACAGCTATTAGGTGTGTGGTCATTCAACATTATTCCAAAATGCGTTTACCATGTATCAAATATTTCTAATGTGTGGGCTGCACACAGGAGTAAAAAATTCATCCAGTGGTTCTCCAGACACAAGCCCCTTTTGTCCTGAGGCGGGTTCTCTGTTTGTCTGTGGCAGGCAGCCTCTGTCCACCTCCAAGGCTTTGCACTGAGTAGGCTGTCCACCTAGGCTGCCTTTCACTGGTCAGTGTGTGGTGCCAGGAACAAAACACCTCTCTCTCTTCTTTTCTGTTTCGTGGGACTGAGTGGGGACTCAGAGGTCAGAATCTGGGGGCTGGCTGGCCCATCTGTTGCTTCCTATTTTTCAGCTGAGATGCATCAGGCTCTAGAGGTCAGAGACACCTGTCTTCCCATTGGCGAGACCAGCTGTCTCTGTATCTGCTCACTTGGAAGGAGTTGTTGGGATTGTCACTTTGGCCCTGGTTTGCTTCTCCAGGGGAGAATAGTGGGACTTTGTCCCTGGCTATTCCTCCTGCAGCTGTATTAAGTCCAGTCCTGTGTGTTGGTTGCATGATTGCAGCCTCTAGAGGGAGCTCAAGGCCTGTTTCCAGCCCCCACAACTACTGCCCAAGGAAGATGCTCTGATGGATTGAATGATAAACACAAAAAAGCCACAGTGCTAGGTGGATGCGAATACTTAGTTGGAGGGGGCAGGCAAGGGTTACATGTTTTTGAGCGGGGAGGAACTAACAGTATATCTTGATTGGCAGGCTTTTGTCCCCAGAACCTATGGTCAGGAGTTGTCTGTGGGAAAATGGGTAAGGAGAGGACAGCTGAGGCCAGTTCTCTTTTGGGTTGACCATCTAGTGGTGATGGTCATGGAGGAGTTTCTCGTGTTCCCCTCGGAGTGTTCCCACATCTGAGGACCAATGCTTTTGGGCTAAAAAGATTAAAGGGCTCACTGAAGCTAAAATATGGGTCCATTGCAGGAGAAATATGGGCCAAAAGTTTAAACTGGGGATACTAACAAGTCTCCTCTGGGCCAGTCTGCCCCTGTCACAAATCTCTCTGGAAACTGTGGGAGTTGGATGGGATTCAAGATCCTGACCACCTCTCAGTCCTTTTGAAAAGCAGAAGAATGGGACTCCCGGACAGGGCTGGCTCAACCCGATGCAAAGGCTGCCGTGGTGCAGTCGTGGGTAAGTCACTCAGCTTCTGAGAAATATAGTTTTTTTCCAAAAAACTAGAATGAGGATAATACCCGATGAATGAGAAATTGTGAGATTTATAAGTAAAATATAAGGTATAAAAAATAGCATGGTATATAGCACACAGTAAGTGTTCATCCATGGACAGCTGTCATGACAGACATACTTCTGACTACTTAGTGAAGATGGCCACCGTTAATGAGCTCTCAGGAACAGGCAATTTAAATGCTTGGTGTTGTCTCCTTCTGTCCCATTGTCAGCTCCACTAGGTATGTCATTATTAACCTCCGTTCTCCAAATAATGCAGCTGAAGCTTAGGGAGGTTATATAACTTCCCCAGGGTCAGAGCTGGGGTTTGAGTGCAGGTTGGTCTGCCATGCCATGCCGATTCTTTAATTGTCTCTCCAAAGATAATCTCGGTTCCATCAGTGGCAAATCCTAAACCCTTGAAATTCTGCTCTGCATGTCTGTGCGTTGAAGGTCCTATGTGAGTGGGTCTGGATGGGGATGGCCAGCTTCGGCTGCTCCTAGAGATTCGTGCTGCTTAAGTAGGCACTGACTGTGAAATAACCCTCTCCTCCTGGAATGGGAGGAAGCAGATGAATCCAAGTGCCGCTTTTTAATCAAGGAGGCCATCCATCTCCCATTGTCATTTGATCTTTCTTGAAACAACAGCCACACATCTCTAGGCAACACAGACATGATGCAGACAAAATGAAAACGGAGGGAGTCGCATCTTTCTCTCATTAATGGGAAAGGGGAAAACACATGGCTTCTGCCTTGAGTGTTTTGGGGATGTGTTATTTTTAGAAAAGAACATTTTGTGATTTTTAGCTTCTGAGAAAACTTTCTTTTTTAATTTTAATAAGTTGTTGAATTAAAGAAGAATAGTTGCTAGAGCCATGGAAATTAATCAGTAAAATTGTATTGTGCTCTTCTATGTTCAAGGCCCATACAGAGATACAGGTAAAGAGACTATAAGGCTTGTTCCTGCTTTTCACATGCTTAGACCCTATTAAGAAAGATTGTATAGCTATGTATGTATGGAGCTCAGAATACAAGAAAATATGATCCATTGTAGTTCACCAGAGACAGAATATATGCAGAAGTAAACATTGTCAAGCCCTGAAAAATAGATGAAGTCATTCATTTAATGACTGTGTATTAAATACCTCTTTTTTTGTCTATAGTAGACACTGGGATAAGAAAGCTGAATTAGGTCTTGACACTACCCTTGAAATTCTGTAGTCCAGTGGCAGACACAAAATTAGAATTATAAACCAAGAAATGCCATGAAATAAGTAACAGAAATTTGTACAAATGACTCAAAGCCACAGTCAAATCTACAGAGGACAGAGGGGTTCAGAAAGGCTTTATGGGAGGAAAAATACTCAAGATGGATATCGAAGGATGGGTGCTAATTGACTAGAAAGAAAATGACAAAAGGTAGACCAGGCAAGAAAAACAATATATGCAAGTGTTTTGAGTGAAGCTGTGTCTAGAGCTGGGAATGATAGGGCTTTGGGGCACGTGAAGAGGTAAGACTAGAAAGTACCTGGATACCCCCACACATGGAGGCAATGAGGAAATATAAAAGATTTGACAAAATGTGTTAACTCAAATTTATATTTTAGAAATAAGGATCACACCGTTTCATTAGAGCATGGACAATTAAACAAGTATAATTAGTAGTTATGAACTGAGGGTTTGTGTCTCCCTTCAAATTTATATTTTGAAATCCTAAGTCCTGACGTGATGTTGTAAGAGGTGGGACATTCAGAAGGTAATTAGGTGCTACCAGTGGAGCCCTCAGGAGTGGGACTTGTGCCCTTTGGAAAGAGACCCCTGGGAGCTCTCTTGCTCTCTGTGCCACGGAAGGACGCAGAAGACCATTGTCTGTGAACTAGGAAACACATCTCACCAGACACCAAATCTGCCTGAGCCTTGATCTTGGACTTCTCAGCCTTTAGAACTGTGATAAATAAATGTTGTTTAAGCCAACCAGTCTATGGTATTTTTTGGTATAGCAGCCCAAGTTGACTAAAGAAGTACTGTGATGGGAATAGTTAGGGTTCCTACAGGAACTCAAAGGAGAATCACCTTATTCAGACTGGACTTGGCTGCAGAAGACTTCTTGGAAGAAGTGAACTATGCAGAAATTAGCTTAAGGGAGATGGGGGTGATTTAGAGGAACACGGTTCTCCAAGAAAGAGAGTGATGGTATTGGACACAGCCAACTGTTCTGTGTGGCTAGGAGATCAGCTGAGGTGCAGGTATAGAGGGGGAAGCTAGGCAGGGTGGGTGAATCTGTATAGTAGAAGTTGAAAGCCCCCCTTTTAACCAACTAATGAACCTTGAACCTTGAAAAAGGCTTTAAGCAGGGATTGGCTTGATCTGATTTACTTTTTAGAGAACTTTCTCACTGTCAGGTAGGAACTATATGAGAAGGATGAAAATGTGGAGGAAGAGGGACCTATTAAGGTGGTGTTTTATATTGGTCCAGGGAGGGGATGATGGGGGCCTAGACCCAGGTGGTATCAGTAGAAATGTAAGATGGTTCATTCAATGAGCAGATATTTAGGAGTTGAAAAGGATGGGACCTGGCGATTATTTGGATAGCCTGATATGCTGCAGAGAGGTAGAGGGCCAGTGTTAGAGAAGAGTTCATGGAAAATTGGGAGAATTGTTGGGACATTCACCAAGATACAGAACACAAGAGGATGAACTGCTTGGGGTAAAGCAGACCGTGTTATGGAAGACAGATAAGAATTTGACATGTGCTGCCTGAGTGGAGTGGTGGGTCAAGGGTGTGAGGAAGGGGGCAGGGTTATCTCAATTCAACGGACATTGATTGAGCTGCTACTGTGCCTCAGGCTCTGGGCAATACACTGAGCTCAAACCCATAATAAATAGAATAGCCTCAAGAAATTCTACAGTTTAGTGAGCGATGAAGCTGGGCACATAGATTATTTCAATGTAATCTGTTAATGTGTTGATAGACTTGTGCACAAAATTGGACAGACATTAATGAGCGCCTACTTGTGCCAGGATGGTGCTAGTGCTGTAGACGTGGCAGCGAGTGAGCCTAACAAGAGTCTTTTCTCTAAGGAGTCAATGTTTTACTGAATCTAACTAATGAACCAGCTAAGTAACAGACCAAATAACTATTCAACCAACTAACAGACTAACTGACTAACTTAGACAAAGATTCAGGTAAGAACTCCTGTGTCAACTTGGGTTCTGAGAGAAGTAGAAGTGAGGTGTAGCCTCAAGAGAGAACATGAGGAATGTACTGGAGGGGACTGAAGGAGCCATTGGACTATGATGCTGGTCTGACTCTGTGGAGGGAGAGAGAAAGAAGGAAGGAAGGAAGATTGGATAGAGAGAGTCTCAGATTGCTGTTCAGCCCAACCAAGTTTAAGCAAAGCTGATGGTGGTTCCCCAAGTCAAAGTCAATGGTTGGAGATTCCACATGTTCTGTGAATATACTGTCGTTGGCTGGGAACACCCCAGGGAAAGCATGGCCTCAGAGTGTGCTATGGCTAGATTTCAGACACCAACAGCTGAGGTCCTTAGGTAACTGTACTGCAGCATTTGGAGGCCTGCAAGGAGATTATTATAGTGGCCACAACTATGAAGTAAGTATCCAGGTGTTGAGAGAAAATAATCTGGGAAAGTGAGCATTTAGATGATCAGGGAGAGATGGTCCCTCTGGGGAGATGACATTTTATTTAAGATCAGAATGATGGGAAATATCCAGCTGTGTGAAAGGACAGGGGGAAGCACTGTAAGTAGAGGGAACAGCACATGCCAAGGTACTGTGGTGGCATCCGGGGGTCCCCAAGAAGACCAGAGTGACTGGAATATAATCAGGAAAAGAGAAAGTGGCAGAAGCTACAGGCAGGATCATATACTCCAGGGTTTCATAAATCATTTAAGGAGTTTACATTTTATTCTAACTGCAAAAGAAAGCCAGAGGGGAATTGAAGTTGGGCAGTGGTATGATCTGACTTATATTTTAAGATGACCACTCTGGCTGCTACATGGGGAGTGACTTCAGGCTTTAAAGAGAGGGAATGAATTAGATGGTGACAAAGGGTGATGACTGACACAGTTAAGGTGCACTGACCCAATTTGCATTTGCAGGGGATGCTGGTGTGGTGAGGAAATGTCATCTGAACTTAGTCTTAAGGAGGTGGGTTTTTAGGGCCCACTGCAGAGAGGAAGTGACATTTAAGGTGAACTTCACTGGCTCTCTGAAGGGAGGAGAAATCTTATGGCACTTTTTAGAATCACTAAAACATAGAGCCCAAGCAGCCTTTAATTTAGTGCCTTTTATGGGGCAGAATACACTTCAGGAGTAACCAAGGACGTTCACAGGTGAAAAGTACTTAAATCAGAGAGACAGCATAGTTAGGCAAAGGAGACCAACCATTTCCTTTTTTATGGCAGAGAACATTAACTGAATTCCTCAGAGGCTGGAGCAAAGAAACAAAGGGAACACTAGCTTTCCTTCTCAACTTTGCTCTAAATTCACACGGGTGCTGACACGGCATTATTTTGAATTTGGAGGGCTATGGGGAAGTCAGTTGGGAGGGTATTGAGAGCTTGATCAGAACCCACTCTTTATTTCTTCTTTCTATGTTAAGAACAACAACAGCAAAGGGTTAAAACTTAGATCTGTAATCATAACAGTTACATCAAGACTAAATCACAGGCCAGAGTCCAAACATCTGGTCAAATTGCTCCTGCTATCCCTGCTGGCTTTCTTCTAGATTCTATATTCTGATGGTCAGGTATCTCCCTTCTTTTTACTCCTTGCTGGCTCTGCCTCAGGTTCCTCCTTTTGAAATAGATGTCTAATCACTGTCCCTGCCATCAGACTCTCACATTCTACACAGGCCAAGTGACAAAATGATGGCTTCTTGGTTAGAAGCAGGCCATCTTTGCATTTCATTTTTCTTTTTTTTGCCTAAAACAAAAATGTACAAAATGAAATAAGATGCATACATTGAAAAATCAAACAATTTTACATAAAAATCCACATTTCCAGTTTCTTTAAAAAATTTCAGTGATCTAAAGGCAAATCCATTTTTAGGTTTCTTAGAGAATTTCATACTGTTTTCCATAGTGGTCATACCAGTCTGCAATCCCACCAACAGTGCACTAGGGTCCCCTCTTCTCCACAACCTCTCCAACATTTGTTGTTTGTAGCTTTGTTTATGATGGCCATTCTGACCGATGTGGAGTGGTATCCTACAAACCCTGAAACACCAATCCAAAAGAACCTATGCACCCCAATGTTCATAGCAGCACAATTTACAATAGCCAAGTGTTGGAAGCAACCTAGGTGCCCAGCAGTAAATGAATGGATCAAAAAACTATAGTACATTTACACAGTGGAATTCTATGCAGCAGAAAGAAAGAAGGAGCTCCTACCCTTTGCAACAGCATGGATGGAACTGGAAAGCATTATGCTAAGCAAAATAAGCCAGATGGTGAAAGACAAATACCATATAATCTTACCTTTAATGGGAACCTAAACAATAAAACAAATAAGCAAGCAAAATATAACCAAAGACACTGAAATTGTGCAGGCTGACAGTGACCAAAGGGGAGAGGGGAGGCAATTTCAGGGGAAAAGGGGAAGGGTTTATAGGAACAAATATAAAGGACACATGTGCAAAAACTGGGGTGGGGGTGGAAGAGGGTGGTCTGGGATGGGAGTAAAAGACAGAAAACTGTACTTGAACAACAATTAAAATAAAAAAATGTAAAAAATAATAAATATGTTTTTCAATAAAAAAAATTCAGCGATCTGACTTCACTGGCTGGGTGAAGTTCATTTGTTTCAGCTCAGGCATCTGATAACTCTTCAGTGTATCTTAATCTCTCCCCTTTACTATTGTTTTATACCCTTCTTTTCTGTCACCTGTCTGAGCATGGGTGGTATGTGAATTCAAAGGCATATTTGGGACAAATATGTATAGACATATTTTGTATGTCTATATTTAGTATAGACAAAATATGTATAGACATATTTTTCTAAAATGCAAATCTGATCATGTTACACTCTTATTTTAAAAACATTTACCAGCCTGCTTATCTGGCAGAGTAAGTTCAAACTCTTCACCCTAGGATATGAAGGTCTCCTCTCTCTCTGTGGACCCACTCCCTTTCTGGAAGCCATGCTTAACTTAAAAGCTGGACCATATCATACCTCGTGTCCTTTGCCTAGTTCAACATTAATCCTTTTCTAAACTCTTGTCTACTTTCTTAGCGCTTTGGTCACACCTCTTTTGAGACCCTTACCAAAGTTGTCCAGCTGAAGAATCAACTCTTCCAGATTGCATGACCCTCAGAGTTCTGAGCATCTTTGCCTTTGGGGGGGTCTAGTGAAAGATATGAGAGTAGTATTCAATAAATGAATGTGCCAAGTGGAAAAGTTTGATCTTCCATTTCCCCACCTACAACATGAAATAGTAATACCTATTCTTCTTACATCAGAGGATTATCGTGGGAAGCAAAAGACACAGTGTCCTTTGTAAAAGCATTTGGAGACTGCAAAGTAGGAAAGAGGTGGGAAGGGTTGGGGAGGGTGGGCTGGGATGGGAGTAAAAGGCAGAAAAACTGCACTTGAACAACAATTAAAATAAAAAATAAAATAAAAGAAACTGCAAAGTAATATATAATGAGTGAAATTTATGTAGAAAATGGTACATTCTCAACTGGCTTACAATGGTTTAACTATGTTATTTTTGCAGAGAACAGGAACCTGGAAGGCATGAGCTCTGAATTATAGTTCCACTTTTATTGCCGGTTAGCTGAGTGACTTAGGATAAGTCCTTTCGCCACTCTGGAGCTCAGTTTCCAGAGCTGAGTTTTAGAAATGTTAAGGTACTCATTCTTTCTTTTTTGTTTTTCCCTTAAGTCTTCATATGAGTAAGGCACTTTTCTTGTCCTTAAGGGATTGTATTCTTCCACACTTGGTATGGGACAATATATTAAACATGATAAAATAACAAACATGCAGTAATTAGATTTTTTAAATCAAATATACAGCTCGATGACATTAGCTATTGTATGGAGCTGACTACTCACATTTTCCTTACCTGGAATTGTTTTCATTAGTTAATCAACATCAGCAAATGAAAGCTTCAGAGCTCAGAATTTAAAGATCTCAGCAGCTGTATTAGAATGACTCACACAATGTCATCTATTCCTTTGCTCTGTACTCATATGACAACTCTATTGTTCTTGTATTACTCTGAGGTGACAAATGCATTTTGGAAGAGGAGTTGGGAGTGTGAATGTATGGAGGAAATGAGTAGTGTGTTCAGAAGAAAAAAAAAAGCTTTGTCCTCTTCTTATTTTTTTTAATTGCACCTTATAAAGTTGATTCACTGACTGCTGGTTTAAAAAGGTGTCCACTAAGAGCCCTGGTACAACCTAATGTGCCGTAAAAAATACCTATGAAAAGATAGAAGAAGATATGAACTCAAAACATGGCTATAAACTTGGATTGACAATCAGCTAAAGGCTGGATCCTGGAAAATTATTTTTCCAACTTTAAGGTCAGTGGAACTGGAAGGAAGAGTGCATTCCATGGGCTCTAGTGTGCTTTTAGGGGCTTGTTCTGCAGGAGAGGTGGGAAGGACCACTTTCCATCTTCAGTTGTGTATCCTCTGATTGTATATCTCTGAATGGATGCCCTGGTGGAAATTTATATCTATCCAGAAACTCAGAATGAGATTTTATTTCAAAATAGGATGTCTACAAATATAATTAAGGTAAGGAGTGAGGTAGTTTCCTAATACAGTTAGAATGTTCTTATAAGGGACAGAAAAGGACATGAAGAGACATACAAAGAAAAGATGGCCATATGAAGACTGAGGCAGAGATGGGAGTCGTAATGGCCAAAAGCTAAGAGTCTCAGGGGCCACCAGAAGCTAGAAGAAAGAACAAAGTTTTCTCCTTGAGAGTCCTCAGAAGCAGCATGGTCCTGCTTGACTTTGAACTTCAGTGCTCCACAACTATAAGAGAGTAAATTTCTGTTGTTTTAAGCCACCAAATTTCTGGTAATTTGTCACAGCAACCCTAGGAAACTAGTACAGTGGGAAAGTCAAGTTTACGCAAGGGGTTCAAAATTCAAACACCTGAGATAAGAAAAATGAGTAAGTGGATCAGGGAGGAGACTGAGGCAAACAGAAGAAAATAAATATGCCTTATGTAAAGACAACCAGGTATTGGTCTTACAAGAACACAGACACAGATTTGCCAAATCTTTCCATAGTTCAAGTGAATCTAGAAATTCCTCTTTGTTTCTTCCCTTCCTTCCTTCCTTCCTTCCTTCCTTCCTTCCTTCCTTCCTTCCTTCCTTCCTTCCTTTTTCTTTCTTTCTATTACACCAATTTTGTTTTACAATGGTATTGATCATTTCAATTGTGTCTGAGAGAGCCAGTTTCCTCCCTTGGGTGGCCAGTTTGCCACCTCATGTCTGTTCTTTATAACCATCCTTACTCTGTGTAGCTCTTGTAACTTATGAGGCAAGTTCTGGTCTCACTCCCTTTTCATTACTTATTTTACTACACAAAAATTACTTATTTTACTTTTCTAGACCTCTAGTTCCTTCTGTCTCTAAAGTATTTTTTAAAGACAAAAGTAGCTGGAGGGCAAGAAAAGGGCTTTAATTGCAGAGATGCTCCACCTCTTCAGGTGAAAAATAAAATCTTTACACTTTTGGTGAGTGGGTGGGTCAGGAGGAGGAATAATAAGATTTTGGTACAGTACATGTGGGGGAAGGTGATGCTTATTTTCATATTCAACAATTGTTTGTGTTATTAGAAATCCAGACAGAACTTGGGTAGAATCCCATTTCAGTATTTAGAGCCAGAGTTAATAAAACCTGTTAAAATGTAGAACCTGTCTAGGATCTGCAGCCACTCAACAGTGGTTTCGAATGACTTAAAAAAGAATATTGACCAGAAGGAAGTGGGGTAATATTCATTCTTCAGACCTCAGCAAACCCTGGGCTTTGATATGTCTTTTATTTAAGGATGAGAAAACTATCAAACATGAAAAATATAAGGTCCAACAAGGACAATAAAAGTAGGAAAAATATTGTGCATTGTAGTAGGGCTCTTCAGAGAACCAATAAGAGGCATGTATGTGTGTATACAAATGATTTAATATAGGAAATTGTGTCATATTACTATGGAGATTGAGAAGTCCTAAAATGTGCTGATATCTGCAAGCTAGAGTCATGGGGAAGCCTGTGGTGTAGTTCTAAAAACTGAAGGACCCATGATGTAAGTTCCATTCAAGGTCAAGAGAAGACCCATTCTCCAGCTGAAGTAGTTAGAGAGAAGGAGAGGCAATTTCCCTTCCTCTGTCTTTTTGTTCTATTCAGGTCCTCAACAGACTGCTGATGTCCACCCACATAGGGGAGAAGATCTACTTTACTCACTTTATCCATTCAAATACTAACCCCCTCTGGAAATGCCCTCACAGACATACCCAAGGATCATGTTTAACCTGGACACTTCATAGCCCAGCCAAGTTGACACACAAAGGTAACCATTACAAATCTATCCCTTGTCAACTTAGCACTCATATGTATCTATTTAAACCATACTTAATTTCCAAATACAGACAAAAACAAGCTCATAATTCTGTGTGATGTGAAACAACTATATCGAGTACCCCAAATTTAGTACCCAAAATGTACTTTTTCTGCAGAGAAGGAAGTAAAGTTCTTGAGTGACATTTACTCTTCTCCTTAAATACTATGATGTAAGATTAACAATAGTGAAGTACTAAAGAGGAGCCCAAAGTGGCCAGGTGGCAGTCTCTGCTTCCTTATCAATGGGGTCACCATTGCCTCTTCTGGTAGGAACATTCCTTCCTCTGGAACTAAAGTGTCTCAGCCAGCAGAGCTTAAGGTCTCAGGAACAGGAAGCACACATTTTGCTTGTGGGTCACTAGAAGCGATAGTGGTGGTGCCACCCACATTTGCACCCTTTGATTCATGGACCCCTGGATATGGGATAAACAGCAGTGCATAGTGGATGCTAACCTGGACCACAAACAGACTCCAGGGGATCCTTGCCCAAGCTTTGCAAAGTATTGCCACCTAGCTGGCATTGCGATGGAGTCTTTCACTGTTGTACCAGGTCAACTAACTACCTCAGGACACTGAGGAATGTGGTAGAAGCAGTCAATTCTATGAGAATCGCTCTATATCCACAATCAATGCTAATTTTAAACGATAATTCCTAAAATTTTGTTGAAGCACTTGGCAATTATTGCTAAAATACTAAAATGTTTAAAATACTCCTGAGAGGATCAATAAACAACAAAAATCCATTTTACCTCTATAAAAGCAGAGTTGCAGAGAGTGACATATGACCATTTTTAATACCATAGAGGCTGACTAGTGATTTTCTGCATCTTTAAAATTTATTTGAAGAATCTGAGTTTTTGAATAGAAATATATCACCCACTGACTGATATTATCTGTCATTAAGCCCATCTTTATTTTATCTTTCATTTAGGAACTGTGAACATGTCTGAGCTTTTTGTGCTTAAAAGCAGTATGTATGCTATTATTTCAAGCACATTAAAATGCATAGGAAAATGAAGGACATAAACAAAAATAGCTATTTCTGATTATTAGCATTTATATACTTGATTATCATTTTAAAAAAGTCACAGTGCATGTCTTTTTTTCTTTGTAGTTCAAAATTTTTCAAATTTTCTATAGAATGAAATCTTCTCTTTTAAGATGAAAAGAAAATACACAGTATTATAAATAACTATGTTTAATTTTAGTAGCTCATATTTTAAAAATGCCATCATTCAAATGAGAAGAAATTACCCTAAAGGATCAATAGTAGTTATATCTAGATAGTGAAAAGAAGGGGGGTTTTGTTTTTTTCTTAATGTTATAAAGAAACTTACTATTTTTAATTGTGAAAAATAATTTTAAAAGTTATATATAAAGACTGCCTCAATAAGGATTTTATGATGACTATTGTGTGGCAGGATTGTTGGGATTATGCATGCAAATGATTTTACACATGAATGGCACCTTATCCAAGAGTTTCCATCCAATAAACTATTGTTTCCTTGTATGTCCACATTAACAAATAAAGAAAGAGAGGAATCAGTTCTCACCGATTGCTAATATCTGTGTGATGGACTTTGGGTCATTCTGAATTGAATGTATCTTGGCAAGGAGCATATGATCTGTAGAATCAGACCCCTTGGGACTTGGATTTTCCTTCATTCCAGGTTAGCCATGTAAACCAAGCATTACATTACCTGGGCTTCAGTTTCCCCAGTTTTAAAATGCAGAGACTAGTATTGAACTGGTTAAGTCATTGTGAGTAAAGTATAGTATCAGAAAGAGCATATTGCAATAACTGCATGGGGGTCTCTGCTACCTGAGAATTGCTTCTTTTTTTGCTCTTTATTTGAAGGACTTAACATTTACCTTAAAAATTATGTCCCTTGCATTTGGTTCAGCACTTTCAAGCCTTCTCTGGATGACATTGGATGACTCTAGATGGGCCATACACTGGATGTGCACGGTGGTTCAGGGGAGAAATGCCTCAGTGACTAGGACATCAAGACACCTCAGGAAGAGGTCTTGACTGCAGGAAGTCTCTCGTGGGAAATACCAGTTGTATTTCTGGAGCACAGGCTCCACATCATCTTGACCACATTCCATGAAGTGCCCCTGGCTACTCTTGACATGTAGATATCAGCCACATATTTGGTGGCCTTGAATTGATCCTTTAATGGAGAATCACTGGAAGTGGTGGCAGTCTTGCCAATGTCCTTGCCATGACTCTGCATTTTCCATGGGATGTAGCCAGGAAGCCTTCATCAGTGCTCTACTTTGACTTCAAAGCATCTTTGTAGGCCAGTGCTCTCTATTGTCCCTGGATTCTTCTTAAAAATAGCCTAGGATTTTTCTGGGTCTATTTTAAAATTCACAGTTATATTGCTTATTCCAACACACTTTTTACTTAATCAGGCATTTAACCAAACATATGTTGAATGCTCCAGGAAATGGGAGCTCCTTAAAATGTTCCAGGAAACATGGAAGGGATGAATGATAAAATTTACTCTCTGCTATAGATGAACTCACAGTCTACTAGGAGACTCAGGTGACAAAGTACTAATAGCAGAACTAAAATGAATGTTTTTACAGCTGCATGTCTATGATGCTTCAGATACCATGAGGAGGAACAGTTAACTCCATCAAGAGTAATGAAGAAAGGATTTCCAGAGATTTAGAAATAGAAGTTTGTTACTCCACAGGGAATACAAGTCTGTCATATCTAAAGGTATTTTTTTCACACTCTCTCCTTCCCTCCTCTTTCTCTTGATCTTCTTTCCCTGTCTTCTCTCCTTTAAAAAATACTTACTGAGTATCTACATGAATAATATGGAAAACACCTGGGTTTGAATACATGGTCCTGCTCTCCCAGAGCTTCTCTCTGAGCCAGGTAGAGGACTACCTTCAGAAAGTGCAAGAGTATTTTGTTTGGTTGGAGTTTAGTACCTATGCAAGTGGGGTTTTCAGATAAAATGCATGACATTTAGTTCAATTCAAATTTCAGATAAACAAAGATATGTTTTTGGTATGTTTATATATTGCACAGGACATACATATTCAAGAATGTTATTAAATTATTTAGTGGCTTTCCTTTTATTTTCTTTTTGCTAAGTCTAGCAACCCTACATGTAAGGAATATTAGAAAATGAGGTTAGAAGTATAGGCAGGGAAGACAAATTTTATAAACCGTCCACAGGAGTTTGAATGTCTTGCTATCTCTAATAGGGAACTCCTGAAGAATGTCATGCAAGGAAACAACAAGATCAGACTTGATATTTGCAAAGACAATTCTGGCCATAGTGAGGAGAATATATGAGAGAAACACAGAACCACAGGCAGCAGGACCAAATGAGTACCTGACTTAAGCAGCAGTATTGGGTTGGAGAGATAGCATTAACAATCACATGGCAAAGATTGAGAAGACATCGAAGGTGGGATGTGAGACAGAAGAGGAACTTCAAAATGCCCTCTAACTCATTTCTGATTTGAAAGACCAGGTGAATAATTCTATCATTCTCCAAGCTGATGATTCCAGGAGAAGAATATACATATATGTATATGTGTGTGTCCTTCTCCTGATGTATATATATCAGAATACACACACACACACACACACACACACACACACACACACTGCCCGTCCAGAAGGTATCCAGCCATGTAAAATGAAAAACAGAGACATTTATTGACAATGATACAAGACACAAGAAACATTGTCTATAAGACGATGATGATACCTCAGCTCCCTTCAAAGGAGGCACCTAGGAACCTCACACAGTTCTTTCAATCTGCTGCCCTTTTGGATTTTCCTGAATCTCATTGATGGTTTGAGATCTCGTCTTTTTCAAAGGTGATTTTAGTTTGGGAAAAGGCAGAAGTCACAGGGCACCAAATCTAGGCTGTAGTGGGGATGAGTCACCTGAGTGATTTGATGTTTTGTCAAAAAACTCTGAATAAGACATGATGCATGAGTGGGCTCATTGTGATGAAGCTGTCAATCACCCATAGCTGCAGCCTTTTGAATCATCTGAATAGTTTCTGCAGGGGAATTTTTAAGCTTAATGCAAAATGTGATGCAGATTCATTGCTCTACTCACTCAGTCATTTTGAATGTGATGGCCACACAGTACACATGCTCACTCAGTGGGGATCTCCCACTCCCACTGACTAGTACAGTGAGGGTGTCATTGTTCACACATGTGCATTCCAGTCCACTATCCTTGGCTACCAGGTTACATCGATATTGTGCAAATCATTCTTGTTATACTAACAATGGCTTGACTTCTTTCAGATTGGGAAAAAATATATATCCAGATCCTTCTTCTAGAAACATCAGCTTGGAGATAATAGAATTATTCACCTGGTCATTCATTCATATGTCTATCTATCTATCTATCTATCTATCTATCTATCTATCTATCATCCACTTTTTTTTGTATTTAAACAATTTGAGACTAGGAATCTTTCCCAAGATGTCTACCTCTGACCTTACACTTAAATAAGAAATCTCATCCTAGATTGTTCCAAATCTCATTTCGTTGCAATGTGGAAAGAAGAGAAGCTAGACTGAAACTGTTTTTTGTAGAGATAGCATTTTGTTGAGGTTTGCTCATCTCCAGTCTTTTTCAGTCCTTCTGTGATAATCATCATCCTCAAGAATTCAGTCAGCTCTTGACACACACTCCAAATACTCCTGAGTATCTGTGTGAGTCGTGAAATATTTATTCACCTAACCTTGTACCTTGGCTGAGAAATTTTCTTTGGCATGTCCAACATTCTGCATGATGGGTTTAAATTCATGCGTGTATATAATATCAACCTTAAAGAGAATATCGTCAGACATCAAGCTTTTATCATATGTTGTAAAGGAAGTAGGAAAGTCAGAATTTGCTAAAAACAAGTTGTATTTGATCTGTTTTAACAAATATTTAAGAAGCAGTTGGAATTTAAAGCATCAAGAGAATATAGACGGATGCTGCTGAAGCAAGCTTTCCACCTTGCCTTAAAAGTTTGTAGTTTCTTAAAGATGTTAATGCATTTTGCTAAAATCTTGTGTGCACCCTGACTGGTGTGGCTCAGTGGGTTGGACATTGTCCTACAAAGCAAAGGATTGCAGGTTCAATTCCCAGTCAGGGCACATGCCCGGTTTGCAGGTCCTGTACTCAGCTGGGTCATGTTCAAGAGGCAACTGATCAATAGTTCTTTTTCTCTCTTTCTCCCTCCCTCCCCCCTCTCTCTAAAAATGAAAACAAGTCTTGTTTGCTAATAATATACTTTCCAAAAATGTCTCAGAAAAGTAGGGGGAAGATATATAGGTGTGTTGTGTGCATATGTACACATATGTTACACTGGGGCTTTTACATGGATTGCTACAACTACATAAAGAAAATAACAACTGCAAGTATATCAATGATTTATAACTGCTACACTATGATTAGGTGAGGAATTGAGAATTTTGTGAGTGCTATTGTTAGAACAATAATATTTGGGAAGAATTACAACACACTAGGAGAATAGTAGGAGGGGCAGAACACTGTGTAAAAATTCAAGGTAAAATGGTACATTAGCAAATGTATTAAGATACAGTAGGTATGATATCAGTAGTATAATTTCACATCTGGGAAGGAATGATAAAACCCTCCTTTAATTAGCAGAGGAAATGGATGGTCCTGCTGAGAATAATGGAAAAGTCTTATTTTACATGTTGTTGGGGAAAGAAGTTGAGAAAGCAAAGAATGAACGTTTATGAAACTCATGCTTTGCATCATCAGCTGTGCTAGGAACACATATGATCCAGCTCATTGGAGCCTTTCAACCAATCGCATCCTTTCAGGACAGGTTTTATCATCTCTTCACAGATGAAGAAACTGAGGCTTAGAAGGATTAAGAAACTTTGCCATTGTTACAAGTTAAGTGGAAGAAATGAGATCTGAATTAGAATCTTTGTCTTCAAAGTTCATGTTTTTTCTATTTTATATAATTTCTGCCTGAGGTTTATATTGGAACACTAAACATTTCAGGAAAATTAGGACTATTGCTTCTTGCCTTGACAAAGCACTTTCTACCCTGAATTTCTGAAGGTCCTAGAGTATCATTTTTTATTTTATCTTTGTCACCATATTGGCTTTGGGGCAGTGGGTTAACCAAGGTCTCCAATAAGGCAAACATTTCCTCTGTCTGGGTATCTCTCCTCACTATTAGACAACTTTCTCATACCCTACAGCCCATTTTGGGCTAGGGCTTCCAGTGTATGTAGGAATAACCCTGTAACCTTACACTAGACATTACTGAAGTCAACACCAAATGTTGTGGAATCAAGTTTATTAAAGAAGGAAAACTGAATACCATGTCTTATACACAAAATATATTGGCATCAACATGAAAATAATGTAATGCACGTTATGAATGTACTCGATGTTTTACATTTACTTTTAAGCTTAAATTAATTCATCTACTATAGTTTGAAAATGAAAAACAACAATTTAAGTAGTGTTGAACATAGTCATAACATTTGCATAGTTTGTACAGGCATACCTCAGAGACATTATGGATTTGGTGCCAGACCGCCACAATAAAAGGAATATTGCAATAAGCCACACAAATATTTGATTTCCCAGTGCATATAAAAGTTATGTTCATACTATACTGTAGTCTAGTAAGTATGCAATAATATTATGTATAAAAAACACATACATACCTTAATTAGAAAATACTTTATTGCTAAAAATGCTGACCACCATCTAAGCCTTCAGTGAGTTGTAGTCTTTTTGCTGGTAGAAGTAACAAACCTTCAATTAAAAAAAAATTCAGTATCTGCAAAGTGCCATAATGCAAAGCATAGTCAAATGATGCTGGGCTGTCTATAGTCTATGTGGCCTTGGGCCAAATCCAACCCACCATCTAGTCTCATACATCAAGTTCCACTGGGGCACAGCTACCTACACCTATTTCTTCAGAGTCTTCTGTGGTGACTGTGGTGACACATGGCAGACTCATGTAGTTCTGAGAAACACAGTACGGCTGACAAAGCTGAATGTATTTACTCTTTGGCCCCTTTCAGTAAACCTTTGCTGACTCCTGGTCTGTGACAATAGGAGACACTTCAATCTTTCCTTTCTAATTAGATTCTATGCATGGCGTTTCATCCTGCCTGTTTTAAGAGAAACCATGAAATATTTGTCTTACGTGATAGCATCTAAAATTTCCCAGGCATTTCTTCATCACAAAATACGTGTATAATTCTACAAGGAAATTATATATTTTTCTTAATGAAGGGGAAATATTTCTTTAATGTGCTCATTAAAACCCTGTGATATAGTTATCTCCATTTTAGAAAGAAAATACATTTAGGCATAAAGACAATGTTCGTTTATTTAACTTTAAAAGTCTGGGTGCCCATTGTAATGTCAAGTTCTGAGCTCAGTAATAGGAATGGAAAGGGAGTAAGGGAGACAGAATCCCTAAGGCAATTACAATAGTGTGGTACTGGCATAAAAACAGACACACAAACCAATGGAACAGAATTGGGAGCTCAGAAATAAAGTCTCACATATATGGTCAACTAATACTTGACAAGGGGGCCCAGAACAGTGTTTTGTTTTTTATTTTTTGATAAATGTGAGGGGAAAACTGATAACCACATGCATAGAAATTAAACTGGATCCCTATTTAATTCACTTATAAGAATGAACTTGAAATAGATTAAAAGCTTAAATGTAAGACCTGAAAGGGTTATATGGAAAAATCTCCATGGCATTGGCATTGGCAATATTTTTTGTATATGACACCAAAAACACAAGCAACAAAGAAAAACTAATCAGTGGAATTCCATCACACTAAAAGGCCTCTGTACAGCAAAAGAAAACTCAACAAAAATGGAAAGGAACTCACTGCATGGGAGAAAATATTTTAAAATCATATATCTAATGAGGGGTAAACATCCAAAACATATAGAACTCACACAACCCGTAAAAGACAAAAACAAAATAAAACCTGATTTCAAAATGGGCAGAGGAACTGAATAAACATTTTTCCAAAGAAGACATACAAATGGCCAACAGGCACATGAAAAGATGCTCAACATCACTAATCATCAGGGAAATGAAAATTGAAACTACAGTAAGACATCACCTCACACCTGTCAGAATGGTTACCATCAGAAAGACAAGAGATAACAAGTGTTGGTAAGGATGTGAAGACATCACTCTTGTGCACTGTTGGTGGAATGTAAATTGGTGCAGCCACTATGGAAATATTATGGAGGTTCCTTAAAATATTAAAAATGTAACTACCATATGACTTAGTAATGCCACTTCTAGGTGTATTTCCAAAGGAAATGAAAAAAAAATAGATCTTAAAGAGATATCTGCACTCATGTTCATGCAGCATTGTTCACAATAACCCAGATGTGGAAACCACCTAAGTGTCTGTAAACAGAAAAATGGATCAAGTAGATGTGTTATATAGGCAACGATATTACATACAAGTTCTGTCTGGAAAAAGTCTGGTCATTGTTAATATAACAAGAACAGTACAGGTGGCATCAATGTAGCCCGGCAGCCAAGGAGAGTGGACTGGAATGCACATGTGCGAACAATGACAACTTCACTGTACTAGTCAGTGGGGGTGGTAGACACTGTTGAGTGAGCATGTGTACTGTGTGGCCATTGTATTAAAAATGACTGAGTGAGAAGAGCAATGAATCTGCATCAAATGTTGCATTAAGCTTGCACATTCCTCTGTGGAAACTATTTGGATGATACAGAAGGCCCCCAGCCAATGGACAACTGGTGATTGGCAGTTTCATCACGAGAACATGCTCGCTTGCTCATGCATCACATCTCATGCAGAGTGTTTTGGTGAAACACAAAATTACCCAGGTGACTAAACCCCTCAGATTTAGTGCCCTGTGACTTCTGGATTTTCCCCAAAACTGAAATCACCTTTGAAAGAGAAAAGAGTTCAAACTAGTAGTGAGATTCAAAAAAAATATGACAACAGCTGATGGAGAGTGGGGGAAGTGTGTGAGGTCCCAAGGTCCCTACTTTGAGGGGGACTGAGGCATCACTGTCCTATGCACAATGTTTCTTGTATCTTCTTCAATAAATGTCTTCATTTTTCCTATTACATGGCTGGATACCTTCTGGGAAAACCTTGTATATGTATGCATAGGGTGGGATATTATTCAGTCATGATAGAAACATCTTGCCATGCATAACAACATGAATGAAACTATAAAACTTGAGAGCATTATGCTAAGTGTAGTAGGTCGTAGAAAGGAAATATACTGTGATATCACTTATCTGTGGAATCTAAAAAAATAGTTTATACTAAAAAATATAGAGCCCAGGGGCTGGAGGTTGGGCAAAATGGGGAGATATTGGTCAAAGGGTACAAACTTCCAGTTGCAAAAGGAATGAGTTCTGGAAATATAATGTACAGCATGGTGATAATAATTGTATTCTATACTTGAAAGTTGTTACAAGGACAAATCTTGGCTTGACATGATGGAGGTGTTAGCTAACACTATAGTGGTAATGATTTTTCATTACATACGTATATCAAATCAACACAATGTATACCTTAAAATTACACAATGTTATATGTCAATTATATCTCCATGAAACTGGAAAAAAAATTCTTGCCCTTGGAGAGCTCAGCCTGGATTATATAACTAAGTCATACACTTAATAAATAACAGTGTCAGGTCTTACACTTTGGTCTGAGCACTTTCAAAGCTCTTTTTACATTAAATTTATGCTTTCCAAACTGATAAATGTGCAGTCCCACCCCCAAACATTCCCTGTGTAGCTGAAGCCAAGGATATACAAAGATACAGAATTACATGGCTTTGATTTTACTAGACAGTATATAGTTTTTAAACAATTTTTTATGTTAAAATGAGCCTGGCTCATTTAAGAAAGAGAATGCAAATTTCAGATGAATCTTTAAGATAAAAGACTTTCAGTAAATTAAGGCTTGCGGTGCCCAGCCCCTAAGGATGGCAAATTGTCTCTGGAATACTCTTTCAATAAGAAGAAAAAAGAAAGAGAAATAAGTCTTTGGGGGAAAATGCACAAAAGGAAACCTCATAATAGCTAAGATTTAAACTGAAAGAAGAAAAGAGAAAGTTTGAAGGGGAAGAGAGCCCTCAGAAGCTAACTTGAAAATGACTTTCTCAGTGTCATCGGTCAACCTGCCACTGAGCAGCCTAATTAAGACATCTGCTAAGAGTTACCGATTGAAGGAGGTCTCACTGTCACACCACTTTAATTGACATGCTGTGATTTCGTTCCAGATTAACTTCGTAAGTGGTCCTCCTAATAGAAAGATCACTTAAATTAAAAGTGGACTGTAAATGGGGATTTGTGATGTTAATAGGCCAGTGTAATCTCTCCGTGTCATTTACATACATTTTCATTTTTCCCAGTGCATATTTGCATATATGGGAGGATGTCACTGAAGATGTCAGGGGCAGTATTAGTATGCTAATGACCATGCAACTGCCACAGTGTCCAGAGTCATTTCTTTGACCTCCCGTCAGCACTAATTTTGGAGCTGCCTTTGAGTCACCAGTATTAGTAACATAAAACCCATGTTCCAGAAAAAGCCTGAGTTCAGCTTATTCACCCAGATGCAATAAATCTTTGAAAGACTGAATGGAATTGAAGCAAAGAGACTTTATAACATTTGAAGAGTTGCTTAGTACTTGAACAGTTCCGTATGTCAGTAATGCTAAAAAACTAAGAATATTGGCTCAATGTGGTAGCCCATCTACCCTCCTCAATGTGGTAACTCATGGCAGCATGTCTGCCAATCTGGGGAAGCCAAGACAGAGGCCAGTTCAGGCAGAACTCAGAAGAGAGACTTCTGGAAATGAAGCTGACCTATGTCCCTAGGTCAGAAATGTTGAAGAGATAAATTTAGGGTAACTCTCTGTCCAAGAGGAAAGGAACTCACATATATCCTTACTTTATTGTTGTTTTAATACCAACACCATAACCTCCAAGTCTAGCAGCTATCAGTCAGTGAAAATCTTTAGAAATTTTGTGTTAAGTTATTTAATATTTTTAGTGACACACATATGAAAGTCTTGAGCAATTAAGAAATTTGATGAGGACACATAGCAAAAGGGAAATGAAGGTCTCTGTGATTGCCAAGTGCATTCTCCCTTTCCATTACTGCCTGCCATAAGAATGAAGGTACAAGGATGGAGAGGTAAAAAAATGGATGGCCTGGGCTGTTAAATCTAAGTTGAAAGCCTTGTCAACAGTCACACCTTGAGAAAGCCAAGGGCTGAGGTGTTCTTTGTCATTCCTTACCCTCTAGATGGGGGAAATTGGTGTAGAAAGAAGGTGCTGAGATTCGAGAGGAGCTTGACTGCCATGGAGGAGAATAGTGGCTCACAGCCCTGAGAAGAGTACCTGCCATTCATTTCCGGGCTCTGTGGTAGCTGGGCTACCAGCTTTGCCGGGTCTTGGAGATGTGTCAATGAGCCATTTACATGACTCTTTACAAAGTTAAGCCTATTATTTGGCCCTTCTACTGGCTTTTATAAAAGCCCTTGACAGACACAGTAGGAATAAATAATGATTGCCCACAAGCTGGGTGCCTTCTTAAAAGTGAAAAGGTGGTTTGACAAACTTCACAGTGAAAAAGTAGTGGGTTTGTTCACAATACAATATATAGATATCGTACAGAATTGTACACCTGAAATCTACTTAATTTTATTAAAGAATGTCACCCCAATAGGTTCGATAAAATAAAAACACATATTAAAAACTCAATAAAGAAAAGTAGTGGATCTGACACTAAGAAGCACTAGGCATTGCAGGAAATGGGGTGTGGTGTGTTTCATACTGTCCCGGGGTTTTCTGAGACTGGCTAGGGGGCCAGTTACAATGTAAGGCTGGCCTGTGTGAGGCCACACACTCTTCCACCAGGGACCACAAGCCCCTTAGCTCAGAACAGCTTCTTTCTGGGATGTCAGGAAACCAGCCTCCCACCGAAGAAGCTGAGATGGATCATCACACAGGGGCAATGCATGATGAGATTGGCGGGTTGGCGGGGGCAGTCATCAGACTGGGGTCAGACCTGGTCCAGAAGTGAAGGGAAAGGCACAGTCAAAGGGGTAGACTGGAGGAGACTAGGCCTGTGGTTCTTAAGCTGGGCACTTTTATCTCTTCTAGAGGACTTTGGGTATTTTCTGGGGACATTTTTTATTGTGACACAAGGGGTAAGGATGGCATATTGTAGATAGAATCTGGGGATGTTGCTAAATATACACAGGACAGACCCCTCTTCCACAATAAAGAATAAGCTGGTCCCAAATATCAATGGTACTGAAGGCAAGAAATCCTAGTCTAAGAATACCGGGAACTAAGTGGAGAAGTCAAATTTGGCAGTGGATTCTTATGTGTAGCCCAGACTGAGATCATGGATGTAGTGATTTAATTTTGCACCTTAAGGAATGGAAACTCAAAGAGAGAAAGCAACAGTGTCTGAAGCCACAGAGCGATTGCTGGATGAGCTAGAATTAAAATCTAGTCTCCTTACCATGGCCTGGAGCATTTCCTTCTACCTACACTGTCCTAGCGAAGTTTGTATGTGGGACAGTGGTGCAGATAATCTGGTCAAGATGCCAGACTTGGCTTTTATTTCTGACTTTGCCCAGTATTGAACATTTTTTGTCTCTACTTAATCTAAGAGCTAACAGTGCTTTCCTTTCCCTTGAGATGTGGAGTTCTGGGGAAAAATGGCAGAAGGGAAAGGGGACTAACATGTACTCAGCAGTTTCTGGAAGCCAAAACTGTTCGAGGAGCTTGACTGTGCTTGTCTTGTTTATTTTCACAATAACCCTAGGAGGTAGGTATTATTAGCTCTGTTTGGAAATGATGAAGCAGGTTCAGATGGGTTTGGTCAGGAACCCCGGGTCTGACAGTTGATAAGTGATTTTTGCTCAGTTCATAACTTCCCAACGCTGATATTCTGCATCGACAAAAATGTACATTCCACAAAGGCAAGGATTGTCAAAATACGTTTGCTCATTGATTGTTTTTCCTAAGTGCTTACAAACTGAGAGGGCATAGTAGGTGCTCCATAAAAATTGGTTGCATCAGTGAATTAATACAATGGAACTATATAGGCCTTAAGACTTGAAGTGTAGAGATTTTTGAATTCAACGAAATATAAAACATCAAAGAAAAATCTGCTTTTTTTGAATATTGGAATCCAGCAGCTTCCAAAACATCTGCAGAGGAGCAGAGTACTGAAAACACCTCTTCCAAGTTGTCTGATGCCAAGCATTGAAGTATACCAAGTGACAGCAGAATACTAAGCTATCAGAAAAAGTGTGGGTGTGCAGCTGTTACACTCTTTAGAGGATCTTTAAACAAAAGCTGTAGTTAGGAGAGAAAAGGCACTACTATCTCATAGATCATTGCAGCACACAGGGCCCAAGGACGAGGTGTCTCCAGTGTGAGAGGAGCTGACAGTGGGAGTTGGGAAAGTTTGCGTGGTATGGCTCATCTCTTTGTACCTGAGCTCATCCGCATGTTAAGTAACACCCTTTCATCTATTGCTTCCCAAATCATTGCAACTTGCTCAGACATACAGCTTTCTCATTCCTGCATCCCAGAACTTGGCCAATACAGGCACCTAATAAATTTTTGTTAAGTGAAACGATGATTTTGTTTCTATAGAAATGATATTTCTTGTGGCTGAGGCATGCATCGTAGGTATTGCAATTTCTATGACCTTCATCTCCCCACCCCAAAACCAAGTGAGGATGTAACTAATTTTCACTACTTTTTTAGTTTATAGCATACTGTTGACACTTAACCTCCTATTATTTTCCTAACAGTCATCTGAGATGTTATATCCAGGTTATAAGTGAATCAAAGGAGGCTGAGAAGTTTGAGGAATCTTTCTGAGGCCACTCAGCCAGGAAGTTGTAACATTAGGATATAAACTCTTTCTACAGAGCTTCAGATGGGACTGGTTCTGCGCAGTAAAGGACTGACCTTGCCCAAAGAAAGGTCTGGCCCTCAGTTCCCTGCAGGCCAATTCCCAGCAGGGGACGCATGAAAGACAACCATACATTGATGTTTCTCTCGCTCTCTCCTTCCCTTCCCCTCTAAAGATAAATAAATAAAATTAAAAAAAAAAAAGAAAGGCCTGGCCCTGGACTGGCTGCTGGGAGATGACCTCTAAGCCCTTGGAATGTTCTCTCTGTTTACTTGGAGGCCTCGGCCACACGGGGCAGTCTATGCTAATGCTAACAGTGGGAGTCTTTGGCCATGCAGTAATGAGCTGGACCTTTTGAAGGAGCTGAAGACTAATGTCCTCCATGTGGGCAGCCAGTCATGTCCACTTGACTAACTCCTAAAAAATTCCTAGACACAAAGGCTCAGGTGATGTTCCTTGTCTGGCAATGCTCCAGGTCTGTTGCCACGCATTGTTGCTGGGAGAAGTAAGCTCTGTCTATGAGTACAGTGGGAAGCTTGCACCTGGAGCTTCCCTGGCCCCTGCCCTATGTACTTGTTCTTGTTTCTGACTTTAATCTGTATTCTTTTGCTTGAATGTGCCATAGCAATACTTTTGCTGGGTTCTGCATGTCTTAGTGAGTTACTGAACCTGAAGGTGATCTTAGGACTTTCTGAACTCCCAAGTTCCTGCAGTTTCTCTGCAATTCTGGGGTGGTCAATAAGAAGGACTGATTAATAAGGAGGGGACATTGCTGCCCAAAGGCCAAAGCAGACAAGACTGAGGGACTGCAGACTGTGATCATGTAAGATCAATTTTTAAGAGAAATGAGAGCTTGGGCCCAGGGGCCAGCCACATCTAGATCCTTTTCTTTGTCCCACTGGTAGCAGAGTACCACCTGAGAGACCTCCCCACCATGTGTCCCTTAGAATCATTCCTAATACATCAGACCTAAGATGCTTTCTGTTGTAGCACATGCTGGAAAAGAGAAGAGGGTTTCTGACAAATTAACAGTTTTGCAGTATCTCCCTTTCTTACCCTCCCTGCCCTCTCCCCCTTTCCCTGTCTTCTAGCTTTCTCTTTTCTCAGCTCTTCCCACCTCCACCTTTCATTGCTATGTGCCTGGCATTGTGCCAGGTTCCTCAAAGACAAAAAGCACAGCAGAGGCAGCAATGTGAGTGATTGGTTTTGAGTTCAATTTCCTGGCTTTGGCTCTTGCCTCTTCTACCTTCATGCTCTCAGTCTCTTCCCAGGTAGGGCCAGGACTATGCAAGTTCTGCACTAATGCAAGTGAGACACTCTGGTCTCAGCCTTGCCTCTTTCAAATGCTTTATCAGGAACATGGAATTCAATATCTACCTTCTGAGATTATGAGGATTGAAGTTCATCCATCCTTCATGCTCAGCCTTTTTTAACACAGAGTAAGCACTATCAAAGTGCTAGCTATTCATTTTTTGATGCTTTCTTCCCACAAAGAGGTCTCCATTGTCTTAGGAGAAGATAAGCGATTGACTAAGATACAGGAAAGAAATGCGTAGCTCAATCTAAGGTATCTGGACTCTACTATGATGCATGTAGGGTAGTTTCACAGGACTGGAATGGGGCTTCCATTTTCCTAGGGACACTTGGCTCTCTCTCTATGAGATGGTTGAATTTTCTCCAGAAGTTGAATTCCTTGGTCATCCATCTGCTACCCCCCTGGCAATGTGACACGACACAACCTTACATCTCAAATCTGCAGATGCTGAAGACAGGACTGCCTAGGATTCCTATGGCCTGGAGGGCAGTGTAATTCTTCAGGATGACATTGGGAGCCATTCCTGGTCTGAATCAGGGTAGAGGTTTTTAACCTTGGCTGCACATTAGCATCTCCAAGAGAGTTTTTACAAAGTCTTGATGCCCAGATCTACCTCCATTAATTCTGATTTAATATTAATGGTGGATGCTGGCCTGGTAGTCCCTGTAGGCTCTTAAGGGGGTCTAACCTGTGTGGGTATTTAATACAGACACCTTGCAGCTTCATCACGTGTTGGTGACCTCCCCAGACACCATGGATTTTCCTGTCTGCCCATTTTGCCTCTGTTTGCCCCACTATCTGGTAGGCACTCCCTTCTTTGCCTGGTGAGCACCAATCCACCCTTTATGACCTGACTCAAGGGTGATCTTCTTGAATGTTTCTAGGCAGCTTGATGACAGGCAGAGGTAATTCCAGCTTCCTCTGTGTTCCCATGATACTTTCTAGACTATCAGCTTGTTCCCTTGAGAGTTGGGACCTTGTCTCTGTCACCTTTGTCTCCATGACATCTGGTGGAGTCAGAGCCTGGTGCCCTTGGTGAATATTTCATTGGATTAAATTGAGACATTGAAAACTGCTTATCATGTCATCAAGGTTGAAATCTCTATTCCTTATAATGTTAGTCTCCTTGTCTTGCTTCTTCTGTTACTGCTTGGCATAGCAGTGTGCTTCATTTGTGCAAACACAACATTCCCACTGGACTGTTGAAGTATTTTGCTAATTGCAGGGATGCTTGTATTCATAACGTGCTGTTTCTTAATATCTAGTCACAGTTGAAAACTAAGAGTGCAAGAGCTACACTTAGTGATCTGTACCAAGTCTGCGCATACGTACATACTAAAATGTCTCTGGGTGTTCCACAGGTGGAAATAAAACCCCAGAAGAGACAAACAATCTTGTAGTCCATTTTAATGTTGCACACCTTTGGATTTTTAATTAAGGACAACATCCATATTCTAATTATAATGTCAAATTTTGTTTCTGTTTATAGCACATCTCTACCACTGTGTAGTATTATGGTTAGCAATAGATGTTGAAGAACTGAGCGGGCCAGGAAGAGGAGAGTGTTTTCACAGGAATAAGCAGGTGTGTACTGATGGCTGTGTTGCTTAGGAAGGTGGCTTAGGTGGTTGCTATGAGTGGTGTTCATTCTGGTTACTCATTGCCTGGGCCTTTCCAGTTGTATTTTTGCTGTTATTCCTGTCAGGACTTTGGAGGATCTATTAGATATACAAGAAGACTAAGAAAATGTGTAAATCAACAGAGTGGTTAAGCTCTTTCCCTCTGGGAAATCTAAGAGAGATTTTGTGCGTCATATCGAGTGTAGGTAACAGCCACTGGATTGCCCATGACTTGGCAGAGGGCAGGAAGATAAGAAATCAAAGTGCAAGAAATGGAGGTAGGGCCATTGCTGAGAGTATCTGAGAGATGACTGTGGGCCTGAGACTGAGTTGGTGTATTAGTTAATATTCTCTTTTCCTTCTGTAGTATAGTCAAACCAGATAAAAGCTCTATCTTTCTTAGGTAGCGGCATAAGCAGCCAACTCTATCAAGTCAAGCTGTATGGACTCTTTATTGCTCTGCCATCCTCAATATGTAGTTTCTACCTCATAATCTAAGATGGCTGCCATAGCCCCCACTGTCACATCCACATTCTACCCAATGGGAAGTTGAGAAGAGAAAGGAAAGATTTCTATGTGAAAGACCTGACCCAGAAGTTACAACTCAGCACTTCCACTCACGTACTATTGACCAGAAGATAGTCACATGGCTACACTTAACTTCAAGGGAAATGGGGAAATGAACTCTTTAGCTAGATGGTCTTGTGCCCAGCTAAAAATTTTGTTATTTGGGAGAATAGGGAAAATAGATACTGAGGAAATAATCAGCCATCTTTGTTTCATAGGAGACATTTTTTTTTCTGGCTTCTGCCCAAACTCAGCCAAATACAGTGAAGTTGCAGAAGTGCTGGGAGGGTGAATTCAGAGGAGACATATCTCAATGTCTTAAATGCCATCTCAGAACAAGAAATCAATGATTGAGGTTAAACATATTAGCACTTGAGGTTGCCTAGAAAATCTCAGCATCTAAAAACAATACTTCTTTTTTTGATGCATATGTCATTCAATGTTTAATGTTAATTTAACTTCTTAATATAGATTTTTTTATAAGAACCTTTGCCCAATATTCCCAAGATAACTAAGAGTACAGTGTTTATGGGGAGGAATGCAAACAGGAGGACAAAGTTTGTAAAGTTTCATCAAATTAATTACCTAGAAGATACAAAAATTGCATGAATAGAGGTAGTTTATGTATAAAGAACAGTTTCTGTTTTAAAAAGGGTGTCATGATTTTATGTGTGTGTATTAATGGTATAGGTATATATGTGATGTATATGTGTGCATACAGATATACTTAATGTAATCTTTTAATGTAAAAAGTGTTATTTTCATTTTATAGAAATTTGGTGATTCATCTTGGGCCCAATGCAATAATAAATAAAACTGTGGAAGAGGGAGATGTCTTGAGAGAGAGTGCAGGTAATTTTCACGTGAGAGGGGTGTGAACATGTATAGCTAGAGAATGGACTAGAGTGGTTTTTAAAACAGTTCCAAAAATTCTTTGACATTTTTCTCATTGAGTAGTGATGCCTGATTCCTCTCTCATTGAGTAAAGGCTGGACTTAGTGACTCTGTCCCAGTGACAAGAATGTCAGGGCAGTGACCCTCTGTGACTTCCAATATTAGACCATAAAAAACCATGTGGTCTCTGCCTGGCTGTCTCTTGGGACCAAGCTGCCATGTTGTGAGGAAGCCCAAGCCACATGGAAAGTCTTGAGTGCATGCTTTGTCCACTTTCACCTTTCGTGTTCTCTCTTTTCTCTCTCCAGCTCAAAAGAAAACTGATTCTAAGTTCTTGGAAAGAATCAGAGATACTAGGCAAGAGTTTTTCATCTTCCCAAACCTAAGACAAGATACATTGGGGTTCTTTTGTAAAAAGACAACACAATTGTTTTTCTAGCTAATGGCCAAACTAGCTGTGCTCAAGTCACTACCCCTTTTCTGAAAGACTTCTCTTAGAGAAGCTTCAAGATAATTGCCTGAAACTTTCTATTCTTTCAAGGAGGATAGATATGCATGTAATTAGATGTGTGTAATTCTGTTAGTTTAGGCCAGTTTCTCCCATCCTTTTTAATCATTTCACATATGTCAGTTTTCTGCTCATAATCTGCTCATTAGCACTTCAGGATACATTATTTAAATTATTTATTTATTTATTTTTAGAGAGAAAGTGAGGGAGGGAGAAAGAGAGTGTGAGAAACATTGATGTGTGAGAGAAACATTGATCCACTGCCTCTCAACTGTGCCTCGACTGGGGACCAAACCTGTGACCCAGGCATGTGCCCAACCCAAGTCGAACTGGAAACCATTTGTGGATGATGCCCAAGTAACCAAGCCACACTGGTCAGGGTGCCACTTTGTGATATCGTGTGCTGAGAGCTCTCAAAATCTGTGTACATCACTCTAAACATTGGACATGTAGCATGTGCTTAAGTAAATGTTCAACCAATTAAAATGAAGTCTGATCAGCAATGGGAAAAGGCAGTACTGACACTTTTTTCACTTTAGATTCTTCTATTAATGCTCTCCCAAATTTCATAAATAATTTAAATCTGATATGTTGACTGTACATTTGTAGATTAAAAAAACAGCTGAATTGCTTTATGTGCCCTGATATTTAGTTGCATAGAAGATGGATTTTTAAATTATTTTTCTTGTTATTTATTCATTGAACATGCACTTTGTGCCTGAGACTAAGTTGATGTCTTTGTAAGCATGACATCATTTTATCCTCTGCAATAGAAGAATAGACAAAAATTGTTTTTTTCTTCTCAGCATTGATTTTTTTCTTCTTTGGTGGAAGTACCCCTTTTCCCCTTTGGGTTGATTCTTTTTCCTCATTTTTTATGGACATGTACATGATGGAGTTATTCATTAGGCTCTTCACAGACCTTCCCTTTCCCCTCCCACTCCAACACGGGCCCAGGAAGTGAGCACTCCATCGAAGCTGAGGCCATCAGAGTGTTCTGTGGAACTGAAGCTTGAGCAGAGCCTCACATGGAAGGCAGACACCAGGGTGTGAGCGATCAGCCTCTGTGTCCTGAAAATGTCCATTAATTTTTGGAACGACACCCTAGACTTCATCTCCACTGCATTTTAAGCACATTGAGCAAATTCCAGGTAAGGTAGGAATTAAAAATATTTATGAAAAGAACAAATGAATGAATGCTCAGGGTATCCCTGATTTATGTATTACCTAAAACCTGTTGATTCCAATCTTTCTTTGATTCTCTGATCAACCAGAACACTTTCATTGACTTGAACAGAATCAATTTTCCCTGTTTACAGCCAGGGTACCCTAAGTCATACAAGTAAAAGTCATTGATCCACTTTTTGACAATGTATTGCCTTCAAATAAAAAAGCAGGTGTAAGCATGCCTGTATTTACTGTTTGTTAGAGCTTTTGTATCACTTCTTCCTAACATACTTATCCTCATTTGTCGATCTCTGTTATATTTTCCATAATTGTACCTTATCAACACAGGAATGTTACCTAGTAAATCATCCTCAAAGTATCAAAGTCATCATAAAAAACTGGAAAATAAAATCCCATTGGTTTCCAGCTGGTGCTATTCTGGAAGCACAATGCTCTACTCAACATTTTTCAGTGGGAGGGGCCTAAGGGGGCATTTGAGTTTGCTACTTCTATCCTAGAGATAAAGATGAAAACCAAACCAAACCAAAGCAAAGTGCTGGTGTACCATAAGATGATCTCATTAACCATTAAATAAATAATTCAGTACAAATTCTAAATATGAAACCTACATTGGGGCTCAGTCTGGTGGAGTTAGGGGACATTAGAAGAAAATGAGTGATTGAGGTGATTGTAGAGAGGGTTCCTGGGTGCTGTCTGAGGAGGGGATCTTAAGAAGTCATCTGTCCACTTGGCCTAAAGAAGGTTTGAACTCAAACTACATTAAAAATCCTGGCAATGATCAGCCCACTACCAAATGCCTCTCCAGCCAGACTGGATTCCTCAGTATCTGCAAAGATATATATTAATAATTTATTCATGCTGTGATCTACTTCTAAAATGGTTTACTTCATATTTTCTCCTTCTTTTCATCTTTCAAGTTCCAGCAAAAAAATTGACTTCATGGTTCCCCTGTTCTCTGGTTTCTAAGAAGAAATGCCAAATAATCCAGGGCACTGGACAAAGGCTTTGGGTTCAGACCCATGTGATTGCGAACCCATGCTCTGCTGCTTTTCCAGCTGTAGATATATTGCTTAATCTTCTGAGCCTCAGTCAACCCTTCCCTAAAATGGGGATGATGTTGATGATGGTAATGATACTTTGCAGGTAGTGGTCAGAATTACACAGAAGATGTGTCTAGCAGTTGCCACAGCCTAGGACATTGACAGTTGGTAGCTTTTATATCAGTACTTTGGTCCACTGTAATCTCATTCCTCGAGATTCCTTTAATGGCATGTCAGATGCAGTCATTGACCTCTAGCCTTTGACAAGCTGACGTCTCTTCTCCATTTCTGTTCTCTACCTAAAGTCATAGATGTAGTTGTACCTTTATATATCTTAATTTTCCAACTCCTGGAAGGCAGAGATTGTGCTTTACAGCTATTGTGTAAAGTTGCTTAATGTCAATCAAACACATAAAAACTATTTTAGCTAGACTATTGGTATATTTTACAGGTATAGAAGGTAAATTGTAACCTATTTTCATTATTTTTATTTTACTTCTATAGAACACAATAGGTTATTTTCTATGACATTTGATTAAAATATTATATGTACAAATATCACCTCATTTGATTTTGTTTATTCCCCTAAATGGCAGATACTATTGACCTTTGTAATTAGTTATTGAATTGAGACTCTGAGAGGCAACATGTCTTACCCAAAACAACCCAGCACGGATTGTGGGAAATGGGCCCTTGAATCTGTGTCTAACCCTTTTTGTGCTGGGCTGACTCCACTGTGAATGTTCTAGAAGATAATGAATGTGAAAATCCTTCACAGATTGCAGAGTGGAATATGAATGTAGGGGATTATTGCTATTATTTCTGGGGCAGGCAAGCTATAACCTCTTGTGGGATCATCTATCAACCAGGAAATCCTGTTACTGTTCACTGAATTGCACCCCTGTGACCCAAAAGATAATGTATTTCCCAGTGTACTTAACTTAATACTGTGGGCTGACCTGTACCTTGAACTGAGCTGGGTGAGTAATATTTAAATGCTGAGCCTGACAGCTTATAACCCAAGGCAGCTCACTTTCCCCTGTGGCAAGCTGCCAAACCAAGGAGGGAAGAACAGTGGAATGTAGGATTGAATAAGATTAGGGTGGGGTGGTGTTCCTCCAAAAACAACCCATGGCTGAGATTTATTTTTGATGTCTTCATGAAAGGAGCATCTTTGTTCATTTTGATTATCAAGTGTGCTCCTCAGGCACCTCCCATAGCCACCCTTGGATTGTCAATTTCAACCGCCCTAACACTGGGTCAGAACCATTCCATGTTGATTTAAAAACCCAGTGGGGGATCATTTGACTGGAGTTTGACATTGTGGTTCAATAGCCTGCTGATCTGCCAAGGGCCTGCAAAAAGGAAAATGCTTGCTGGACACTTCTGCAGGTCAGAGTCAGTGGGGAGGGAAAGGGTGGGGTGTTCTTGCCCTCATCTCTTAATTCTGTGCTGAGAATACAATGGAATCATAGTGTAAAGAGTATATTTTAAATAGAGAAAAGTTTAGACATTAATATGAAGACCTTAATTTTATTATTTAAAATTGCTTTTTAAAAAAGTTTTCAATTACAATTGACATTCAATGTTATATTAGTTTCAGGTGTACAGCATAGTGGTTAGACATTTATGTAACTTATGAAGTGATAACTCCAATAAGCAAAGACTCTAATTTTATAGATAAGGATATGGAGATTCAAAATGGTGATAAATTTGCCAAGTGATTTGATACTTAAATTCATCAAATTTAGATGAATTTTTCATATACAGAAGTTAGATGAGGCATTTCTTATCCCAATTGTTCACTCTTTTAACCCTATCATGCTGCCAGCTAGCAGGAGTGACATCTGTCCAAGTCAAGAATAACCAGAATGGCCAAAGTTGAGAATGTCATTTCCTCTTTGTACAATAATAACTATCAGTCCATCAACAAACAGGCAAGAGCTTCCCTCTGCACCTGACACAGATTCCAGAGCTGCAAGGAGGACTTGAATGTTCTCAGTGATTTATTGACTTCAAATGATGTTAAGACAGTGGGAAACCACATGCAAGATTGTTGAATAAGGACCTTACATATATCCTTATGTAGTACAACACCCTATGGAATTTAGGGATCAAGTTTGAATCACTATTTTACATTATTTAAGGTTTACAAAAAAACAAAAAAATTATCTATGAGTGTCTAGATTTTTGGATTGAGTTTGAAGGTGATCATTAATCATAGCCCCTCTTTTTCAGATTTTGAAGAATATATTTGAATTCAATTGAAAAATAGCCCCAGGAGCCAGAGGATGATTAAAAAGTCAACTTTACTGCAGATAAAACTTTAATTGGACAACACAGCTTGATTCAAGTGGTTGAAATGAACTGAGCTAACCAATGCAAGGCCTGGACAGATCATATCTCATATGGCAGGTTGTAGGAAATAGAGCAAGTGTGACCCAGAGGAAGATGGAGGTAAAGTTAGAATTAGGGATCAGAAAGAGAGAGATAGAGGGAAAGAGGCCTATTGCCTTATTTCACTTTTATTAGAGAAATATTGCCTTATTTCTCTAATAAAAGAGAAATGAGGTGAGAGAAGTCAGTGAAGAAGATGAATCTTAATGCTTTATTTATATATTTATCTATTACAACTAAAATTATTATACTTTATTGATTATGCTATTATGGTTGTCCCATTTTTTCTCTCTTTACCCACTTCTACCCAACACCACCCACTCCTTCAGGCAATCCCCACACCAGTCTTCAGGTCCATGGACCATGTGTACAAGTTCTTTTGCTGCTCCATTTTCTACACTGTACTTTCCACCCCACGGTTATTCTGTAACTACCTATTTGTACTTTTTAATCCCCTCACATCTTCACCCACTCCCCTATACCCCTTTTCCATCTGGCAACTTTCAAAATTGTCTCCACATCTATGATTATGTCTCTGTTCTTGTTTGCTTAGTTTATTTTTTAGATTAAGTTTTTAATAGATATGTATTTATTGCCATTTTATTGTCTATAGTTTTTATCTTCTTTTTCCTGAATAGCTCCCTTTAACATTTCATATAATAATGGTTTGGTGATGATGAATGCCTTCAGTGTTTTCTTATCTGGGGAGCTCTGTATCTGCCCTTCAATTCTAAATGATAGCTTTGCTGGGTAGAGCAATTTTGGCTGTAGATCCCTGCTTTTTATGACCTTTACTATTTCTTGTCAATCCCTTCAAGCCTGAAAATTTCTTTTAAGAAATCAACTGACAGTCTTATGGTAACTCTCCTGTAGGTAACGAACTGCTTTTCTCTTGCTGCTTTTAAGATTCTCTCTTTATCTTAATCTTTGGCATTTTAATTGCGATGTGTCTTGGAGTGAGCCTGTTTGCACCCATCTTGTTCGGGACTCTCTGTGCTTCCTCAACTTGCATTTCTATTTCTTCCCCAAATTAAGAAGGTTTTCTTTCATTATTTTTCCTACTAGATTTCCAATTTCTCGCTTTTCTCTTTCTGGCACACCTATGATATGCATGTTAGAATGCTTGAAATTGTCCCAGAGACTGTTTACACTATCTTTATTATTATTTTTTTGGATTTTTTCTTTATGGTGTTCTGATTGGTTGTTTTTTGCTTTCTTAAGTTTTAAATCATTGATTTGATTCTTGGATTCATCCACTCTACTGTAGTTTTCCTATAAATTGTTCTTTATTTCAATTAGTGAATCTTTCATTTCTGACTGGATCTCTTTTATGCTATTGAGGTCCTCACTAAGTTCTTTGAGCATCTTACAACCAGTGTTTTCAACACTGCATCTGATAGATTGCTTATGTCCATTTTGTTTAGTTCTTTTTCTGGAGTTTTGATCTGTTCTTTCATTTGGACTATGTTTCTTCATCTCCTCATTTTAGCAGCCTCCCTGTGTTTGTTTCTATGTATTAGGTAGAGCTGCTTTGATTCTGTGTCTTGGTAGTGTTGCCTAATGGAGTAGGTGGCACGGCCTCCCTCACCACTAAGCTAGGTACTCAAGGTGTGCCCTTTGTGTGAGTACATGCTCCTCTTATGGTTGAGCCTTGATTGCTGTTGGCAGGTCAATGGGAGGGATTTATTCAGGCCGATCAGCTGCATTCAGGCCAATTCAGGGACTGCTGTGACCACTGACCACCAAACTCTATCCTCTGTGGAGGATCAGCTGTGTAGGAGCAGGGTGGTGGTACTACAACATGGTCTATAGCTGTTTACTGGGTGCGTAGGCTCTGGGTTTTCCTGGGTGGTGCAGGCCAAGCTCAGCTCCCACCTGTGTTCTGCCCAGGGCCACCCTGCATGAGCTATAATGCAATCTGAGATGGCTGCTACTTTTCTGGGTCTGGATATTCCCAGGTCAAGCCAAGCTGTGAATCTAAGCTGGCTGCTGCTAATGCCAGACTTAGGGCAACTTAGTAAGAAATATGGGGGCTGGCTGCTTACTGAGCCAGCTGTTGCTTGTTTGATAGGATTTAGGAAGTTGTAAAGCATGAGCTAAGACCAGCCATTCATATGGAAAAGTCATGGTTAACAGTTTGTGTGGGTGCATAATTTGGGTGGGATGGAGTCTCAGAGGATCTCCAGAGGAATCAGTGTTAGCCTGGTTGATGGAGTTTCAGATAGGGCATCTGCCTGCCAGCTCTGTGGCTCTTTGGAGGAGGACTCAGAAAAGGGGCAATGGCCTTTGCTCTACTTTCTGTCTAGAAAAAAGCTATTCCCCAGCTCTCACCTTGATGCTAGACACTTCAGTTTCTTCTTATATGCCACTGGTGCTTTATATGCCAAACAGATACCCCAGTGCTGGAGCTCAGAGGGAGTGAGTCTGAGTAAATCTGTGTGTGGGTTCTTTAAGGGGAACTGCTTAGGACTCCAGAACTTTCTTCCACTGACTCAATGCCCACTGTTTTTTGCAGACAGAAGTTATGGAGGCTTATCTTTCTGGCACTAGAACTCTAGGTTGGGGCCCCTGGTGTCGGGCTGAGACTCCTCATTCCAAGATATCCTTCCTGAATGTGTTTATCCACCCCACATGGATGTAGAAGCAGCCCATCCCATATGTGCATGCATCCTACTAGTCTGGATGGATGTGGTTTCTTCAATTCTGTAGTTATCAGACTTCTATTCAACTCAATTTCTGATGGTTCTGAATGATAGTTGTTTTATATTTTAGTTGGAATTTCGATGTGGTTATGTGGTGACGTGAACTATGTTTACTACTGATGCTGCCATCTTGACCAGAAGTCTAAATCTTACTATTATAAATGCCAAGGAAGGATCATACAGAGAAATAAAAGATTCTCCTATACCTTAAAGAAATATAAGTGAGTACAAGGAAAATAAAGACCATTGAGGAGTTGGTGGAATCCACACTGCAGAAATGGGTAGAATACACAAGCTTATCTGCTTCTTTAAAAATTACCTTTAATTGTAGCAAAATACACATAACATGCAATTTACCAACTTAACCATTTTAAGTGTACTGTTCACTAGTGTTAAACATATTTCATTGTTCTGCAACCATTTTCCATTTCCTCAGACCTTGGTAACTACCATTCTACTTTCTGTAGAAAACCAATCCTTCTGTCTTTATGTATTTAATTACTCCAGGCATCTCATATAAGTAAAATCATGTAATATTCATTTTGGGGGGAAGGATTGGTTTATTTCACTTAATACAATGCCCTCAAGTTATTCATGTTGTAGCATGTATCCAAATTTCCTTCCTTTTGAAGGTTGACTAATACTCCATTGTACAAATAGAGCAGATTTTGTTTATTCATTCTTTCATATATGGACACTTGGGTTGCTTCCATCTTTTGGCTTTTTAAAATAATGCTTCCATGAATATGGGTATGCAAATAATCTCTTTGAGATCTTGCTTTCAATTCTTTGTCATATACCCAGAAGCGGAAATGCTGAATTAGTTTTGACACAGGAAAGCTCGATGCTTCTAAGATAAACAGAAGTCAGAGACCAGAGATCTACATATGAAAGTGTATATAAAGCAAGGATACCTTCTGGGGTTGGTAGAATTAAGGAGTGGCCTTCCCAGAGGTTGAGACATAGTGCTAAGGTCTCAAACAGCAGCAAGAAAGAGTTACAGGGGAGTCAGTGAGCTCCTCATCTTAGGGTAGCCTCCAGAGACCATGAAAAGCACCTTGGGCTTGGGAGGATATGAGAGTTAGGAGACACCTTCCTGACTCTCCTTAGGTGCAAAGGGACAAAAAATGGTAAGGACTCAGTTTGTACCCAGGAATGTGTTTTGTTCCTAATTCTTATTTAGAATGAATTACACATTCACTTGTAGTTAATAGGTAGAAATAAAGGATATATAACATCTTTTATTTAATGTGTTACAAAGAGAGGAGAAGCCAAGTCATGTATGGTTCACATTGAAAACCAGAGTCTACCACACATGTGTTAGAAGTGATACATCCCTGTCCTAAACCCAACATGTAATGAAATCACAGTGACGTGAAGAGGAGACCTGGTCCAAGCAAGGGTTTCACTTCCTTGCACTAGGCTAGTCACACACTCTTGTTCTAATTCTATTTTGGAAAAAGGCCGGCAGTAATACTCACCATTTGTTTAGCTCAGTAGTTCTCAACCAGTGACATTTTTGCACCCCAATCCTAGGGGACGTTTGGCAATGTCTGGGTATATTTTTGGTTGTCACAACTGGGACACCACTACACATCCTACAATGCCCCCACAACAAATAATTTTCTAGCTACAAAAGTCAATATTGCTGAGGTTGATAAATGGGATTTGTTCTGTCTCTTTCTGAAAGTATAGTCTAATTTTATCCTCACAAATACATGCTAAGATACTTATTCTTTTTTTATTTCATTGAACAGGAATGCGAGAAGCTAGACTTGAACAGTTAACTGACTGCTCAGAGATTCAGTACTGAGATTGGGTGTCCTAGCTCCTAAGACCATTTCCCTTTGTTCACACCTGAAAGGGTCAGATAAGAAGCAGTCTCTGATGGTCACAGTTACCATTTAAGAAGCTGAAAGAGCAATGAGCATTTATCTAGTGTCCGCTCTCTTGCAAGGTTTAGCTCTATTTGTAATCCTTATCACATTACCAGCTCTTCACTGGAGTTTGGTGTGTGGCAGCTCAAAAAATTAAGTAGCTCGTAAAAGGTCACATTCAAACCTCGGTTTATGCTAAACTTGACTTGTCCCCATAAAACCCACTGCTCCTTTGATAGAATATGTGTGCTTAAAAATAATTAGTTCAAAAGCTTTAATAATAAGATGCTAATATCTAGACACTGTAGGCTCTACTCATTCACTCAAAAAAATTTTTTGAGTGCTCTATACCACACACTGTGCTGGCAGATGGACAGATGCTAATTTCTTACACTCTCAAGCCAGTTGAGCAAAGAGGGGCCACGTGTTAACACTGATCCATGCATGTGCATGTACCTGTGTGTGTGTGAAGACAGATCCCTCATGTTTTCATGACCAGGAATTTTTTGTTTGTTTTGTTCAAATGTTAATCTGTAAACTTTTAAAAGTTACTAAAGTTATTGGGGTGATATTGGTTGATAAAATGACATAGGTTTCAAGAGTATAATTCTATAATACATCACATGTATGTTACACTATGTACTAACCACCCAAAGTCAAATCTTCTCTCCCCATGTATCTGACCTTTACCCTTTTCTACTGCCTCCAACCCTCTTTCTCTCTGGTAACCATATTATTGTCTGTGCCTATGAGTTTTTGTTTGTTTGTTTGTTTGTCTCACTTGTTTATTTGTTGCTTTTAGTTTTATGTCCCACATATGAGTGAAATTAGATGGTTCTTGACTTTTTCTGTCTGATTTTACTCGCTTAGCCATGATTCTCTCAAGATACATTCCTGTTGCCCAAAATGGTATTATTTCATCTTTTCTTATGGGTGAGTAGTATTCTTCATGGTGAGCAAGACATGGAAACAAGAGTCCTTTGATAGGTGACGTGATAAAGAGGAGGTGATAGATATACACCCCAGGCATTTTGACCTGAGTCTGTAAGGATGGGCGAGGGGCACATCTGCACGATGTGCCTTATCAAAGAGCAGAGGCGCTGCTGCTGGACGCAGCTGTGTGAGACTGCACGCTTTCCCTGAGGTGGGCAGCAGAGAGTGGGGGTTAATCATGTGAGCCCTGACATCTCACATGCCTCAGTTCAAATCTCCCTTCTATCACTCACTACCCATACAAATTTGAACAAATGGCTTGACTTGACTGTGTCCTGGCTTCCTCACCTGTACCACAGAGGTGCTCAGGGTGGGGCTGTACCAGGGAGGGGATGGGAACCCTATGTGAAGTGATATAAAGAGGAGCAGAATTCCCTTCATTACAAGGTAACCTGCACTGGCACTGTGGACACGGAGGGGAGGTTCCAATAGACAGTGCCAACCTGGCAGCAGTTGCAGCCTCCTGGCCAGCTTTGGGGCATGAGGGGGAAAGTAAAGTCTCTGTTTAGGCTTTAAGGACAGCAGAGGTGTTGAAGAGGGGAGGCTTAGTCACCCTTTCTGGACTGCTGGGAGTGTAGGGGAGACGCTTAAAGTCCTACATATCTTTCAGCCTGATGAGTGAGCCAGAAAAACAGCGGTGCCCATTTTTAGCCTCAGGGCAGAAGAGCCACAGGAAATGTGGACCGCAGAAGTTATGGCTCAATAAAAGCCAACAGTACAATTTAAGAGAGACCCAGTGCCATAAATCGACCCGAGACTATTTCAGAAACCTCAAAATAACAGTGATAGGAAATGTATCCAAAGACTGAATCTCAGCTTCATCACTTACATGTGCCATGTTTGGAGGGTCTCCAGATTTCTCTGAGCCTCAGTTTCCTCCTCTGTAAATCAGAGAAAATACTATTTCACATGGTGGCTATGGATCTTCAATGTAATCAAGCCAACAAAAACACTTTGCAAACTGTCAAGTCCCGCACAGGTCTGAGAAGTTGTGATATTATTTCCAAGCAGTCAGTGATGCTGGGGATTTTAGTCAGTGAAAAGAAACTCCAGTTTGTGTTCTATGTGGTAGTATCTTTGAGCCTCTTATACTCACTCATCAAACACTTTAAAATATAGAGGCACCTAGAGTGGCAGAAACAGAAAAATCTATCATGTAATTCAAAGCATTGTCCTCTCTGCAGCTCATTGGAAAGGGGAGAGCATGTCTTTTATTAAACTTGCTTAATTCAAGAGGGACAAAGAGAGTTGCAAATGAGAAATGCAAATCTAAGAAGATATCCAGCAACGTGCTTGGCTTTAATCATTGCTCAAATAAGAAAAATCTAGTCTTTATTTCCTCTCCTCTCCTCTTCACATTCACTCACATTCATGCTCACAATAGTTTTAAGGTTGTGTTTTTAGGGTTCCTGGTTTCAAATAAATATCATGGTCTCAAAAATCCATATCAGACCTGACCTATCCTATCCTATCCTATCCTATCTATTACATCTTTCTGTTTATTTCCTTCATCACATATATCACTATTTGAAACTATCTTAGTGTTTAATTTATGTGTATGGTTGATCACATGTTTTTCCCAGGTGATAAACTCCTTGGGGCAGGTCTTATTACCTCAATATCTCCAATGCCTATCTCAGTATGGCTCATAACAGAAACTCAGTAACTATTTCTTGAATGAGTGAATGAACCCCCAAATCCCAGAGGCAATGGTCACAGGGCCACTGCCTGCTAGAAGTGGCAGCTGAGGCAGAGATGGAGGCAGCAGCAGGGGGAAGTGGCAGAGTAACCAGGACAGAAGTGGCCAACAGTCTGACTTGCTGGGACCAGCAGTGTGGTGGTGAGGGACTTGGCAGGGGACCCCTGTGTGGTGGACAGCAGAGGCTCTTGTCTAGGGCCCCCAGTAACACCACATGGGCCTTCAGGACCAGCACATATGGAGGTCAAATGCATCTAAATTTCTAACAAGTAGAACATGAGTCGTGCCTGAGGTGGGGTGCAAGGTTGCCAAGTGAACGAGAAAGAGATGGACAGATACTGGAGACTACTCAATGGCAGTTCTGGGAGGAAAGGACAATGCTTATGAGGTCCTTTTCCAGAGTGGTACCCTGGGAAACCACTATCATTCAGAGAATAGAAAAAAAATTAAATACAAATAAAATTCTTAGCTCCAAATTTCCTTAAAACATCTAACAATTATTACATATTTATGTGTTCATGAAGCAGGCATTGAGATGAGCACGTTAGAACATTATCTCATTTAGCTCTTCCAACAGGAGCTTCTCTATTCCCATTTTATATTTGGAAAAACTGAGGTTCAGGAAGTGGAACTGATTTACCCAGGCTAACAAGTAGTGGGGCTGGGATTGGAGAACAGTCAGTCTGACTTTAGATTTGGTGTTTTTAAACTACCATTGACAACTGCATGTGAATTTTCTGATTTTGATGACAACTTTTTAGAACCCTATAAAAATACTGGAGCTCTCAAGGTTCTGTCTTGATACCACATTTATTATCTCACTCTCCACAGTTCCCAGGGGGCGTTCTCAGTCATTTTCTCTGCCCCAGTCCCACCTCTGTGATTCTCATTTTCAGACCTGTGTGCCCAGCTCCCTGCTGACTGTCCAATGGAAGCTTCCACACCACATGTCTATAATAGAATTCACCATTCCCTCTCTGAACAATCTCTTAATGAGTCCTTGTCCTACTTAAACAACACACTGGTAAAGCCAGCTGCTCCAGAGAGAAATCTGGAATTATCCCTAATACCTCCATCCCTCACCTTGTCTTTCTTCTTAGTCTTGCTCCAATATATTGAATCCATCCCTGTTGACACAGCCTCAGTTTATTATTATTGATGATTGCAGCTGCTTTGAAATGGTCTTATCTTGGTATTGCCTTGCACAAATCTGCCTTATTCAATGTTACAGGAGTAATGTAAAATTAATACTAAAATGAAAACCTTGTCCTATTACTCTTTTATCATCTCTTTCTACTCCGAACTCCAAAAGCCTATGAGGCCTTGGCAGTATTGCCCCATTTTACAGTTTTTAAAATGCTACCTGTGTATCTCTCATTTCTCCTCTTCTTCCTTTCCTCCTTCGCATCTTGTCTTTACTGCTTCCATGAATTTTCTTTAGCTCTTTCTTATTCCAGGCTCTGAAACTAACATTATAAAAAGGTTGACAATCTAAAAGATATTTTCATATACATTATCTCATTTATTTCTCACAACACTGTTGACAAGCAGGTAGTTATTTCCATCTTAAAAGGGAGGTCATGGTCTCAAATAGATCAAGTGTATTGCCCAAACTCACAGAACCAGGGAGTGCCATGACTTATACCTGGCCCTCAGCTTTCAAGTCCTATCATTGTCCTGCTCTGCAGCATGGCACTTTGAAGGCATGTGTCTCTGCAGCTGTCTTTACCATCCTAACCCATCATAATTCATTGTCAATACGTAGCAATCTTTGATTCAATGCAATCAGGGTAAGTAGTGTTCAGTCAAAAGCTGGTGGGGGCAGAAGCACCTGGTGTAATAGACAGGTATCTACTGGTCGCATACATTCAGTGTGTCCTGGGAATGAGTCAGGGTACTTTTCCTAGTGACAGACAGGCTTCCATTGTCCTGGGTACTTGGCTGAGTGTAAGGCAGTGACCAGAGTTTCTCCTGTAGCTGTTGGTGACTTTGCCTGACTCACTAGATTGTGAACACTACAAGAGGAAACAGTGCTCCTATTTTTCTTTGTGTCTTTACCTCACAACACAGACATGGTTGTTCAGTAGATAGCTGACTATTATATGGATCAACCCTTAGGAATTTAGAGATGGAGGGAACTTAGCGAGCATCTTTCTGGCCACACACTCCTAAACTCCATGTGCAATTGACATGTGCAATCCATTGTGTAATAGTTTGCACACATTTTGCGACATTTGAGTCAGGGTTGTATTCTCATTTATTGCTTATTTACTTTTTATTATTTGTTTACTATCCTCACTATCTCTAATTTTATAGCTAAAGACACTGAAGCTTAATGTGAGCAGGAGGCATGTCCCAGCTTAGAAATTCCTATCAGAGGTGAATTTGAGCATAAGCACTGGGGCCCAAGATTCTGGGGTGCACAGCCAACCCTTCCTGCCTTCATAGCTAAGGCTCTTTCTGCTTTTTGAGCAAGAGCCATGCTGTAAGGAGTCTGGGGATGGGGAGAAAACCAGATGCCTGCAGCCATCTGTGAGGTGAATGCAAGAAGCCCTGTGGGGGAAACTGCTCTGTGCTTTCTGGAGAAGAGGAGCAGCTCACGGGAGGGAGAAATTAGAGGAATCTCTGGAGAGCTGAGCGGGGAGGATGGCAGTACCCAGGACAGAAAGAGAAGCCAGGAAGAGTTCTCTCTGAACTGAGCTGAGAATGCTCACTCACCATGCATGTCCAGTCTACATTTTGGAAGGAAAAGATTTAATGCCCTCTTACAACTCTACTTTCTTTTTCTCCAAAATTAAGGTCAGCAGGGGAGAGAAGTGGCATCTGAGATGCTAATGAAAGAAAGCCCAGGTGACTGCAGAAGCAATTTAAAGATTTGCCCGGATTTGTTTTGGCCCCAGTGGCTCTGCCTTCTACTTGCAATTCCTCCTCTGCCGTCTGGATGGGGAGATAAATACATTTTTTAAAAGTCCAACATCCAGGCACTTTTGAAATTAGGGAAAGCAGAACCTGGAAGGCTTAAAATATTAATCATGTATCCAGGCTTGCCAGAGAAAAGAGGATGGCATTCTGCAGGTGTAATGCAGGAAAAAAATCCCCTCTAGGAACAACTGATATGGAGGCGAATTTCACTCATGTGTGCACCAGCCACAGAAAGCTTGATTCATACTTAATGCAGACCTAGATTCACAGGCCCCTCCTTAAAGGGAAAGCTGCAGGCCAGCCAGCCTTCCTTTAGGACACTCCAAGACCTCATTAAACTATCATTAAACAGCCAACAGGCTCTGCTACGGCAGTAGGTTGAGTCCAGAAATATAGATGAAAGGGTTTAGGAATGTTGGATTAGAAAACAAAGTCCAGACTTTCAGAGGTAGGAGCCGGATTCCTGAATCCTTAGCCCAGAGCTTGGGAGAGGACTTCTCCATTGTTTGCCCCCAGGGCTCCCTCTCAATCCAGGCTTACTTCCTATGTTTACCTTATCACAGGCTCCAGAGATTCAGTTTTCTTCTGATCTTATTCAAAATGGCCACCACCATGCATTCAAAATCAGTCCAAGTCTATTTATCTCCCTGTTTTGGTGCTGCTAAGCATAAACTCAAAGGACCTTTTTTGAATTAAGGATTTTAATACTACTTTCTACAAGGGAAAGGATGGAAAGAGTAAGAATCCCAACAGTAAAGAAGAACTAAAAGAACTAAGGTTCCAGAATGTCAGAATTTTTAAAGCCTTGTTCTTGATCTTTAGATCCTGTCTTCCTTCTGGGATGTTCCCAAGGACTCATCTTTCTGTTTTAATTCCTGAGGTGGTGCATAATCTCATACTTCTTCACTCCTGAAATGTGCCCCTTATTCTTTAAGTAGAATAGGAAGCCTGCTGTTCCTTGACCTCAGTCATAGCCCCTTTCAAACCTATATGCCTCTATTTGCTTTAAATGTTGTGTCTGAAACCCAGATGTGTCTTTTCAAGATTTCCTTTCTCTACCTGCATTGCTCTGCCCCTGTGAAAAACCACGTAAGCACCTGCCATGAGTAAGCCCCAGGGAAAGTGCTTGCCTTTATTTCAGAACGATTCTATTCCTCAGCACTGGAACTGTGATCCTCAGGACCTAACGTGAAGTTTGGCACACAGTAGGTGCCACTTTCAAAAGAATAAGTGGGTAATGTCTTTGTATAACATCTAAGTCTTCTTATGACTGCAAAATGGCTTGGTAGAAGCAGCATTAGCTTGGGGGACTGTGGTTGGAACTGTCATATACTAGCTGAGTGGCAGGGAAGATTTCCTTACTTTTCTGAGCTTCGGTTTTCTTGCCTATAAAGTAAAGTCAATAACAAATACCTTACAGTTTATTTAATTTTTAATTAGAAACCTCTTTTCCCTAATAAAACCATTTCCAGAACAAATAGAAAGTTAATTTTTTTTGGCTGGAATACTCCTAGAAACTATAGCTAGTTGTGAAAGTTCTAAGACCAGCCTTGATCTTTTTTAAAGATTTATTTTATTCTCATTCTAAAGAATGGGTAGAGAGAGAGATAAAGAATCATCAATGTGAGAGAGAACCATCAATCAATCCCCTGCCCCTTGCATGCATCCTAACTGGGGATTGAGCCCACAACCTACACATGTGCCCTGACTGAGAATTGAATTGAACCTTTCAGTTACAGGATGATGCTCCAACCAACTGAGCCATGCTGGCCAGGGCCAGCACTTGTCTTTAGTTGAAGTTTAGAAGAAGAGACTACAGGGTGGTGAGTGTTATTCCTAGAGACTGGACAGGAGTTGGGAGGATGACATCCCTTTGGTGTTCACCATCATAGGGTTGATCTTGTACTGGGCAAGAATCAGAGTCCTGATTTGTCTGGATGCTGAGTGAGGGTAAGACTGGTACATGAGACACCAGTTCATTTGTAATGGTTTGTAAAGCTCTTCACCCCTTTAGAGTACTTGCACCACCATCTATTTTCGGACTTCAGATTATTCGAGTTGACTCAAGATTCACTCACTGGATGGTTTCACTGGGTCAGCTCCTTATGTAGACTCTCAGGATCCTTTAGAGAAGGATGGCTTTACTCCTCAGGCACCAAACTTGACCACAAATGCTATGAACTTTGTTCACAACATAGGTTCTCAGGGCCATTCTCTCAGGGCCATTCTTCTGCGATCCCCACATCCTCAGAGATACAATGCTGGAACAGGGACTACCCTCATCCTTCTCTCAGTCTCAAAATATCCACAAGAAGTCAAACCACATTTTCCCCCCAGCTCTGTCTCCCCAAAAAACATTCTGGAATAGCAAAATGCACACATATACACACGCATCTTCCATTCTTTACATTTCTCCAAATGGTGTACATTGAACGTTAGGAGGGGCTCAGAAGCTGGTAACTAAAAATACCTTATCCTTTTCTCTCTTTCCATTCTTTCCTGATGTAAAGACCCACATACCTGTCTCTCCTATCACCATCAGAGTGCTCATGAAAGATTTTTTCTACAGTCCTAAAGATACAAACACACAAATACAAAAGCATAAGTTAAATACTCAATGGATTATTTATGCTGTATATTGATCGACAGTGAGAAATGTAGTTGGAATAGGAAGACAGAAAGTTCAGGTGCACATTTTTAATTCTTTCTTTTCCTTGTAGACCTGTGTGAAAGGCCAAGTCATAATGAGAAACTTGCTTGGTGAGACTGCTATTAGGACAAAGAACATTTACTGGATTTGGGAGTATAGTGACATCTTAGGATCTTCATTTTCCATTTGGAGTGGGTTTGTGGTTTTTTTTTTTTTTTTTTTTTTGCCAAATTGGAATGGAACAGAGTTATCGTTTTCTCAAAAATCCATGATTTTGTAAACCACAGTTGGTAAGATTAAGATCTCAAAAATGTTGAGTTGGGAAAAGAAACAAAAAATTTTACTAAATACAGATAAAGGACTGAGTGAATAAATATTCTAGAAGATACACACTTGCTTTAGCAAGTCAGATTCATGACAATAAAACCCTGCTCCAATAAACAAGCTCCTTCTGGATGATTTTCTCTTGGTTCAGGATGTATTGCTGCATCATTGCCATCTGTGAAACTAGATATTTTACTGGCTTTATGTTGTGCTCTGTGTATCTCTCTTTCAACTTTTTAAAGCAGCTCTTCCTGGCATGATATTTGCTTGGTTTTGCACTTGATTTTTTTTGCATTGTATCTATGGGTGTCAGGACAATGTCTGACCTTGTCACAAGTTATGCATATGTTGTTGGGTCCTGGCTCTCTGTTGAATGGACTTTAGATGAAATGGTGAGGAAAGATTTCCCTGTGGAGTTAAATTTAAGCAATGAAGTGAGGAAAGGAGCCGCACAATATTAGGGGAAAGAGAGTCCTAAGCCAAGAAAACAACCATTGTATAAGTAGCAAGAAGGCCAGGGTGAGGGTGAGAGTAGACTGAGGGAGGTGGGGACTGAGATGTGCTGGGGCTAAGTCATGTAGGGTCTCATGGGTCATGTGAAAGATTTGTGGGGTTTGTCCTCAAGGTGATCAGCATCCATGACATTTCAATTTATTGGACAAGCTGTATGACCTTGGATATTGCCTGACTCACACTTCACTTATTACTTCTGTGGTTCTCTTTTTATATGTTCCCATTCTGATCAGTTTCCTCCTGACAAAAACAATTTTTCTGTAGATACTTTAATATCTTCATTGAGGTTAACCCCCATCCTGCTGGCCTGGGGCCCACTCTGTTTTGGGGAGTGACATTGCATATCTCATATTAACTGTACTGACTTTCTGGTTTAACTCATAGAAGATCAATCTCTGTGTCAAATTTCCTACCTCTTAGGGAGCACATAACCTTCCTACCCGGGTAGCAAAAACATCACCATGCTCACAGGTGCTTTAGGGATACAAGCCAACAACGAGAACACCAAAAGATTTAGAAAGAATGCTGTTTTGAGTCCAAGTGTGTTGGGAGCTCTAAAAACAGAAGCCAGACAGAAAACACTCAGCATTCTCAGAGAGGGAGAGTTAGAAATAAACACTTACGTCATCCCTTCCCTCCCCTGCACTGATGCGGTCCAGACAGATGATGGCCCTGCATTCCGTATTTGTCTGGTTTCCTCATTAATTCTTCTCTCATTTTTGCTTCTATTATCTACAATGACAACTGCACACTATCCCTAGGCAGCTTGTAAAGTCATCTGTCATTAGAGCAATAAAGACTCACAACTTTCTGCACAGTAAACAAATTAAACTGCGTCTTGGTATCTAAACCTCTTGATGAAGTATCACTGTCATTGTTATGATTACAATAGTAATCATAACAAACTTTTGCAAACCTACTGTGTGCCAAGCATAGTTAGTTGTTATACATACAATATTTCATTTAATCTTTTAAACACCACTTTCCAGCTAAGACTCATTGATCTGGTACACAGAAGAGGAAATGGGACTCACAGTGCCAAAGTACTTGGCCTTAGTCAAAGTCAAATGAATACTCAACTCAAAGACCCATCTACTTTCTAAGTCAGACCTGCACACCCATACATTCCATGGTACTTTGGGCTTCCCTGCTACCACAGACTGTTCTGGACATTGCTCTCAAATGTTCTTCCTTACAGAGGTACATGCATGCTCACCTTTGCTTGCTCTCCTCAGGTCATGTCTTCAAAATCTTGAAGGGATCCAGCTTCCTCTGTGTCACTCAAATGCCTAGGCTGTCATTGCTGGTGGGGAACTTGAAGAGTCTTTTTTATGGAGGTGTTTAATCTTGAATTCCTACATGGCAGAGTACAAGCCAGTTTTAATATGCAGAAATCTCTAGTTAAACCACAATACTGTTGTTTGCTTTATAGTGCTGAAATATCAAGTTAAACATTAGTATTTGATAATTACAATTTGTCTAATAGATGAAAAATTTATAAGATTGGGTTTATCCTGGGGTACATGGAGAGGAAAGAATTTATAAATAAGATTGTTGGTGAAAACTTTCAGAAAAATCACCAATTGGGTCTTGCGTTCTTTCTTATAGATGACTAAATAGATGTCCACTGAGAGGAGTAGTGAATGCAGATTAAGCTACTCTGGTTTGGAAGAGACTTTAAAGCTCACATTGTTCAACTCTGATACATTTCTAGTAAGTGGTAGAGCTATCATTGATGGAGAATGTAGTGCTACCTTAGGTACTCTCTTTCAGCTGAATCACATGGATGTGCCTGCCCTTCAGTGCAGATCCTGTACAGCATCACACAATGACTGTGTCACTATGGTAAGTGATGGTTTTCATACATGGGGATATCACAGTTGTGGGCTCACTGCTAGGTATGCTAGTGCCAGCCAAGGGATCATGGCTTCCTTGGCTCTGTATGCAGACCATTATGAAAAGTCAATTGTTTTTACTGAAAAAAGGCCCATATGGCATTTTGTCATTTGACCTTTTGTTCCATGTGCTAGCCACCTGCCTTAAAATTGCAGATATACTTAACCATCTGATCTTTTGCTTATACTCAATGCTCCTTCTTTCTAGAATATTCTATTTCCCAATCTCTTCCTTAGACTTACTTAGTCTGGAAAACTTCCCCTGACCTAAAAGGACTAGGTAAGGCCCTGTAATTGCCTACTTCCAATATACCTTGAGTGTTTCCTTGACTTTAACATTTAATTGTAATTAACTATTTTTCTTTCTCTCTTAATCAGTACTTTTGGATTCTAGTAGAATACCCTAGTGATATTCTAGTCTACAAACCCCAAGGCCTAGCACTTGATTGAAACACATATAGTGAGTACACTGTGAAATGAATGAATTCTTCAAAAACCATATCTCAACCTCTTCCCTCATTCTCTCATATAAAACTCTGCATAATATCACATGGGCCCTTCCTGCACCCTATCCAGGCTCATTCACCAATTCCTAGTTGGCTTTCTCTCTTCATTGTGGCAATGGAAAAATGGGGAGTTGAAAGCAAAGGGAGTGGGATGAGGGAGAGAATGAGAGAGAAGAGTGACCGTGGAAGACAGAACACATCAGGGTCAAAAACTTCATTTTATAGGTGAGAAAACTGAGTCTCTGAGAGAAACACGACTTCCCTAAGTTACTGTTTGCTGTCTTCTGGCCTTGCGCCTTTCTTCTCTATTATAAGTTTTGCTGCAGGTATGTCTTTAACAAACAGACCAAAAAAACTCCCTCCTTTCCAAATACGACAGCTTCATCATCAGGATGAAGGGGTCATTGCTTGAAAATTTTTTTAAATTCCTGATTAAAAAACCCAGACTCTCACTTGGAACAATGACTCATGCTAATTTTGCGGACGGCATGCTTTCCTCTGGTATTTCTCATCCGATCTGTTCTCTGTTCTCCAAGATTGCACAAGAATAATGATGAATTCCATAACTGCATCCCAGTTTCCTGAGGCCCAAAATAATCACTGTTCTGTTTTCCATGGGAGATGGAGACATATATTAGGAGGTTTACATTCTTTGAACATTTACTTTAAAAACAGTAGACAACCATGGCAGGTGAGGCTTGCATATGATATTTCTAATCAGATGTCCATCCAGAAAGCAATTAACTTTAGGCAAAGTATCTTCTCTGCAAGGCTCCCAAGGTTTCCTCCAGGGTTGGTTCACTCTCCGCATTCTCTGAGCAGGTGCTGCCTTTGCCTCCCACTGTGGTCCAGATCCCAAAGAGAGTATGAACAGCATGTCCCATGGATAAGGATGTGATCACAGTTTGGTGACTCAGAGCAGTGCAGCAAGAAGCCTTTTTTCTGCCTGTCCTCCTGCCACCTCAACCCCAGTCCCCTCAGAATCGTTCTTCTCATCTTTCAGAAAATGCTTAGGGCCCCACCAGGTTCTTCAGTTTCATCTGGCCCACTGCCTTGGATTTTTTTAAATCACTCTTATTAGGAAATCCAAGGAGGAAAAATAAAAAAATCTGTGTTTAGAAGTCAGATCGAAATGAGTTCAAACCCTGGATGAGCCACTTCCTAGCTAAGTAGCTGTAGGTGAACTGCAGCCTCTTTCTGAGTGTCAAGTTTCTCACCTGTGACTAGATTGTTACAGGATTGTTGAGATGATTGTTCAATGCCCCAAGAAAAACACTCAGTTTGGTGGCCCTTCCTAGAAGTTTCTTAGCTGAGTATTCATATTCAGCACTATCTCTAGCCTGTCTCTTTTTGGTAAAAGAAAGTTGGGATAGAGTTTGGCTAGTGAATTAGTTTTCTGAGGTTGTTGTATCAGCATCCTACGAGATGGGTATTTTAAAACAACAGACATTGTCCCACATTAGTCTGGAGACCAGAAGTCCTAAATTGAGGTGATGTCAGAACCATGCTTCCCTCTGAAACCTGTAGGGGAATCCTTCCTTGCCTTGCCTCGCCCCAGCTTCTGGTGGTTTGCCAACCATCTTTGGTATTCCTTGGTTGGCAGCTACATCATCGCATCATCTGCTTTTATCATCACATGAAGTCCCCTCTGTGTCTGTCTTCACATGACAGTCTTCCTATAAGGACCTTAATCACATTGAATTAGGGGTCTAGGCTAAGGGGATCTGACTTCATCTTCACTAATTATGTCGGCAACAATCCTGTTTCTGAATAAGGTTCCACTCCAAGATGCTATAGTTTGGACTGCTGTTTTGAGTAGATTAGATTCATTTGAAAAATCTAATCTTAGAATTGCAGTCTTAGAGCTAGAAGGAAATATGTTATTTCTTTCACATTTTTCTCTTCATTTCCCATTTTCCTGTCTTCTCTCTTTATTTTAAGCCTTCCAGCCACCATTCTGGCCATCTCTAATTTATTACTGACCCAGGATCTGGGTTGTCTTTCTACCACCCTCCCCACATGACTTAAACAGTTGTGTACCCATGTAAGTCATCTTGTTTTTATATAAGACAAAGGTCAAATTGCTCAACTTAGAACAGATTGTCTTTCATTCTCTGACCCCCCACCTCCCTTGGGGTGGCTAACTCTCTTGGTTTGTTCCAAGTAGCCCCAAGTTTAGCCCTGAGATTTTTGCATCCTGGGAACCCCTCAGTCCTGAGCATCTCCTTATGGCTTTAGACCAGGGGTGTCAAACTCATTTTCACTGGGGGCCACATCAGCCTTATGGTTGCCTTTAAAGGGCTGAAATAATTTTAGGACTGTATAAATGTAACTACTCCTTAATAGTTAAGGAGTTGAAATTATATTTGGGCCTTTGAAGGCAACTGCAAGGCTGATATGGCACCTGGTGAAAACGAGTTTGACATCCCGGCTTTAGACACTATCTAGCAGTTACAGATTTAATGCTGTCTTGGTAATTGTGTATTATTACTTTGGCATTACCTGTTTACTTGTGAGGCTCTACTATTGCTGAATGATATGCTTCTTAAGGATTTTAGATCCAGATAAGTCTGGGTTTGAATTTCAACTCTGCTGACCTTTGTCATTGCTTATTAAGCATCCATTTCCTCAAAAGCAAAAGGGGCCCACAATGATATCTCCTCCATCTGCAGCAAGGGTAAATTAGATAGTATGAGGGAAGCACCTGTAGAATGGCAGATACATAGGAGATGGTACGTAAATGGTAGATGGCACTTCACTGGTAGGTATGTCTGTATGCTGTTGAATACCTGTGTTCAGTAATTGCTTTTGAAGGAAAGCTCAAGGCTAAAATACTCAAATCTCTTGACCCATGACCTTTTTGTCCTGTCATTTTTATCTCTCTGTCTTATAAATGAATCTGTTCTTTCAGAGGTTAGTCTTACTAAGAACTTGGCTCAAAGCCCTGTTTTTCTCCAGTAAGGTAGAATATGACAGATTCTATGGACCTTTTACTATTGGTATTTTCCATGTGTCAATAATTTTTTACCCTCCAGTGATTTTTAGCATGTTGAATTCAGCAACCAGTTCTTAAAGGGAGAATAAAAAACTGAAAAGACCTTCAACCTTTTCTTGTGCTCCAATTCCTATGAATTCAAAACATAAACTCACTTACAGTTGGTATTTTATCATTGACTAAATGGAGGGTCATTTAAAGCCTTTTCCTCCAGATTGGGCCCCTAAAAGAATCAGTAGTATTTTATTTAACCTGATGGCACTTGAGTTACGTGCATGAGGAAGCTGAGAATGGGTGAGGGGGTGTCCCACCCCGAAGAGAAGCAGGGAAAATCCTGACTGTGGTCAAAAGGACATCACAGGTTTCTTGGTTTTCTCTAAGATTTTTATTGTGGAGGCCACTGGTTCTTTTTATCTAGCGGATATTTGACGTCATGATGAGATTAATAATTCACAGAGTCTGGGCAGTACTTTTCCACTGAGGACTCTGCACAGAGCAGAGCAGAAGTGCTGGTGAAAGCCAGAGGGCTCCTGACAAGGTCGGATGCTTTACGCTTCAGCAAGTGTTCCAAATCCCCAGTAACCCTTTCCTTGCTGCGATTGACACAAAGAGGCGAGGATTCTACAGTATTTTTAGCTTTCTGGGCTTAAAAGAGTTCCATCAAACAGACCTTTTAAAGAGATTCTGTGCCAACAACAACACTGGTAGAATGTAAATAAAATTTTAGTTACCAGTTCCAAACAGTAATTCAAAAGGTGTTATGAAATTATATGTGATTAATTGCTATAGATGATGAGAGAATTAGTAGTAGCCATGGGAAGAGAAAGCATGATTATTATTATTACTGCTGCTAGTGCTTATTTTGATTATTCTTATGGATCATTTTTAAGTGCCAGGAACTCTGCATTACATACATGCTCTTTTTAATTTTTTTAAAATTTCCAATGGTCTTTTAAAAAAAAGCTTTTTAAATTGTTGTTCAAGTACAGTTTTCTGCCTTTTCCTCCCACTCCTCTCCACCACCCCAGCCCTTCTCACCTCCTTCCCCCATTTCCACCCCTCCTTGTTATTGTCCATATATCCTTTATAATTGTTCCTGTAAACTCTTCACCCTTTTCCCCCATTATCCCCTCCCCTCTCCTTTCTAATCACTGTCAGCCTGTTCTCAATTTCAATGTTTTTGGCTTGCCTACATGTTCTAATTCTGTGAGATAGATGTGCTTATCCTCATCTTATAACGAATGAAGCTGAAGCTCAGAAAATCAAGCAAGCTTTTCTAAGGCCATCAAGATGGTCAGAAGTAGAGCCAGTGTTTGACCGTGGGGTGGTTGTCTCTAGACACTGCCTTTTACATGTGCTGTAACACCTTCCAGTAATAATGAATAGTTAATGACCATGAAGTGGACTCAGCATTTTGCAGGGACTTAATAGTTTTCATTATCATTTGTGTCTCCTTTCTCACTTCTCCCAGCAGCCCTGTGCATGGACAGGTTGAGGGTTGCTATTTCCACTTGGCAAATGCAGAGCTTGGACTGGAGCAAAGTAATATGATTCGCAGGGTCACCCACCAACTGGTTGGTGGCAGAGATGCACCTGGAACTTAGGACTTCTGGTTCTACAACTAGAGTTTTGTGACCCATGCTTTAGAGGATCAAAGGGGTCACACCAATAATAGCTGGCATTTTTATTTCAACTTGAGCCAAAGGCAATGAGACTGGAAACTAGTCAAACCTTGATATTCTCCCTTTGCTGATCTCTCCTGTCAAATCTACGTTTTTCTGGCAGCAAGGTTCTCACTGACCAGACTTCCAATGGCAGTGATGAGAAATGCCCTCTTCTCTTATTGTCCATTTTCAAAGTCTGGCTGTCCATCCTTCTGGTGATTGTAGGATCTTTCCAATAACTTTTCAATAAATTTACTTTCCACTTTAATGGATCAGAGCCAGGCTCTGCTCCTTGCAGCTGAGAACCCTAGTGGATACCTTATTTCCCTAGTGGTTGTGTAGAGCAGATGCACAGTGCTGCTACAGAGCCGTCTTCAAGTCACCTTGTTCTGCCCATTCCCCTTTATCAATCCATTGATTGTCAATGTATTGTCACAAGCCTATGTTTGTGATATAGTTTCTCCCACAGGTCAGCAGGGCAACTGCTTGGCTAGTTGCCTCCTGAGCAGCCTGGCACCGAGGAATAGACAAGAGTCACATTAGGTAACCATGCTATTCACTCAGTTTATTGAATGAAGGTTAATTCAAAATAGAACATCAACATACATTAATATCCTACTCATACTCTAGTAATCTAAGAGAAATATAAAACACTTACACAGCAATCAATGAGGGATAATGAAGCTGAGTCCCAGAGTGTCAGTCTGCAGGTCCAGGAGATAGCACAGTGGGCAAGGGAGTCTCCAGGGTCTTGTAAGAAAGACTCTTTGGATCCAGGTGGGCAGCATGGCAGACAAAATCCATCAGGGCAGAGCCTCTGGTGGCTGATGTCAAGAGAGATCAGCGTGGTGTGGAGCAGCACTCTATTGTGCTGAGCTCGGCTGTCTCAGCAGTGGTCTGGAACCCACTTCACTTATACCTTGAAAGTGGTACACTCCACCCTTCTGAGTCTTTTGTTATGTGTCTTTGCATCCCTGATGCCAAGTGGAGAATTTCTATAGGAGCCTATCTGTGGGTGTTCCCACTCTGCAGACATGGCTCTGATCATGTGTGTAGATGTATTGGGTGTGTTTCTTTGTCAGATGTGTCTAGTGTGTCTTAGGTAGTTTCCCTCTTGAACAAAAGTGTCATGGCTGACTGGTAGCCATCTTGGTTGACATGAGTGATTCCACTTTGTTTTATATACTTCATACTATCTTGACCAGACCAATGCCATTTTATTGGTCCTGCTCTCCACAAGTATCACCTTTCATTTCCATACTTTTGCTAAATCAGTATCTTAGCAGTGCTTTATTTAACTATTTTATGCCAGTAGTAAACATAGCTTTTGAACCTCCCTAGAAAGCTGGCTATAGATTCACCCCAGGGAGGAGAGGCGAGCATGATGAACATGAAGATGGTGGATGACAAGTGTTGGGGGAGTTTGACTGGTCTGCAGCTCCTCAGTCAATTTGCATAATTTCTTTCTTCCTTTTTTTCATTATTTTTCCCACCTTCTATCCTCTTCATTGTTTTTATTTTTCTATTCACACGCTTTGGTCCTTTCTCTAAGCAAAAGCCAAATGAGGGTTATTTGGCTCTACTGGAATCTACAATTTGATTTCCTTTTGCCCTGAACTTGCTGCCCTGAAGAGGATAGAAGAGTTGCCCTCTTCTTTCACCTCCTCACGCCTTTTGGAAGGAAACATTAGGGTGTACCTATTACAAGAGGGAAGGGAGCAAAACAGGTTTGAAGCTTGATGGGACTTGCGTGGGTTACTTCTAAGCATCCCTCTTTTCTTTCCCATGAGGTTGCAAGCATCAACTCAGCACAACTCAGATGTGAGAACAACTGACTAGGAAAGAGAAAGCTTTGGCTAGTGTTGTTCTGCTACTTACCAACTGTGTGTCCTGAGAAAGTTATCAGAACTCTAAATTTTAGATAATCTTTTATGAGGGCTGGAGCATGAAGATTGGACAATCAGTGGGAGGCAACTAGAACAGAGACTCTTTCCTTAAAATGCATCTTCTGCCCTTATTCAGTTTGCTCCCCTATGGCATACCTCCTGAGCTGTCCCTGGCAGGCGTGACATGTAGCTCCCTGTCCCAGTGTGGAGACACCTGGGTCCTATTGGGTTTGTGCCACCAGCCAGATGGCCTCTTCATGTTACGAAGGTATGCCATTAGAGCACCTAGTTCTCTTCTTATGAAAGCACAAATTATCCACCGTTATTTCTGACTGATCACACCTCTTCATACAAGAAGTTGGAGGACTCATAATAAAACTGAATGGCAGTTAGACTACACTACATTTGTAATAGCAGTCTTCAATTCTGCCTATAACCTACAAGGTCTGCGAAGTCATGGGCACAGCACTGCCACAGGATAATCATTCACTACAGTGTGGGGCTTTTGGGTAGGTCATGTGGACTCTGTGGTGTCGGATGCAACTGGGGTCAGTGCTGGGTTCTGCTACTTACTTATTGGTGTTCTTGCACAGCTTACTTAACCATTTTATACCTCAGTTCCTTCTTATAAACTGAGGATAATAATTCTAGAACCTTTACCTTGGGGTGGTTGTGATGGATAAAAGAGAAGATCCTTGTGAAGTCCTGTGGCCCAACAGAGGGTGCACATTCAATAAATATTCACTGTTATTATGTTTAGTGCCTTGGACAGAATAGTTGGTAGTGAATAGCAGTATCGTTTCCCAGTGCCTAATGTTGAGTCTGTTATTGATGAGGGTGGTATAACACTCAGGTAAGATGCTCTAGCTGTTTTTTCTTTCAGAGTAAAATTGGCAAATCTACTGGCCTGAATCAAGCTTCTGTGTTAAGGGGCTCAATGGTAAGAAATAATAGTTTTTAATATGCTATCTCTTTTAAAAATATAAAGTAACCACTGGGTTTTCAACCTAATAACTATTAAGACATAGAGATATTTTTGTTCTCTATTTTTTAAAAAATGAATTGTCATATACTTTTGAGGTTGAGAGAGTGAGGAGAAGGCACAGGGGAAGGTAAAGTGTCTGAGAGGTGATTTACAATATATTCAGAGGTGAGTTTTACTGTTGATTAAAACTTACTAGCTTCCTGTGTGGCAGCGGTGTCTCCTTGGTTCAACTGCAAGTTCTAATAAAGGTTCCAATAATTTTGACTGAACTCTGTTTGTCTGTGCTTTCTGCATGCACACAGGTGCCATGGAAAGTATCCCTTTATGCTAGTCGTACTGTGCTATTAGCAGTTTTTCCTAGTTTGTGACTTTGAACCTTTGTACACATTGCCGTCTTTCCCTGGAACCCAGTCCCCGCACTCACCTGTCTGTATAATTCTTTTCTCAAGTCCAGGCTAAGTGTCATCACCTCTGGAAGGGAGCTGCTGTGCCCACGGGGGGCTTGTTAAGGTTGTCTTCTGGATCCTTTGGGGATTCCTTGGACAGAGAGTAACTGCTCACTGAAACATCAGCTGGGGAACAACATGTGCTCAGATAATTCTGACACAGCACAAACAACAATCGTCCCTAGCAGACCAAAGGTCTCTGGATTGTTTGAAGCTATTCATGTGCCAAAATCATCTTGATCCTATCTCTAAAGATACAAGACCGCCGATGTTTTGGATGTCTTCTTACAGGAAAGGGACATGTCTGCCTTTCCAGGCAGAGCACTCAAGATTTAGATCTTGGCTCCTGCTACCTATTAGCTGTGTGAAAACTAAATCTCAGTTTTGGCATTTTTTAGAATGACTCTACTCATAGCTACCTTGACATGTAATTAACTCTGATAACATAGGCCAATATCAAGCATGTCCCTGGGACCCAGAAGACACTCAATGAGCAGTAGTTATCCAAGGTTGTCTGTGCTTAAAAGCCATTCTGGGGCTCCTTTCTAAGAAACTCCAGGCTACCTCCCATTATGCATGAAAAAACCTCTTTATACAAAATGGCCCTAAATGTGGCTCATCATAGAAACAGCCCACCTGCATAGGCTACTTCATCTTTCTGGAATTAATAACCATGAAAATTGCCAACCATGAGAATTACATTCCTGGAAAATGCTACCCTTGGTAAAGATTGTTGTGAGTGAAATCACAGTATAGCCAAAAATACGAGTTTAAGGGATAAGCAATAAAAGTGGTATGACACATATTTTGAAAACAAATTAGTATTATAGAAGGTCTCTGACTCAGAAACACGGCTGGTTTGTCAAGATTAATTTCTTGCTATTTCCTCTGCAGACACCACTGTTATCATAATCATATGGATGAAACTTGGAAAAGCAAAGTGTAAGGCCCATGACTAGCTTTAAGTTCCTTATTTACATCTATAGATAGCAATTTGGGTGAACAATGTAAAGAACTCATTACTGTTGTTTTTGTTACAAGCTCTCCAAGAAACCTACATTAGGTTTGGTTGTTATTTTGTTAGTGCCATGACCAGAGACGGTCACACTTTTGGAAGACACATGCAAGGTACAAGAGCAAAATGGAAATCAAAGTAGCATGCTTTAAATTTTTTTAAAATTTTGAACTAATTTTAGACTTAAAGAAAAGTTGCAAAACCAATATGAAATTTTCACTCCTTTGGCTTACGTGCTTCCTCTAAAGCTAACAGTAACAACATCTTATGTAACTATATTCCAGTTATCACAACCAAGGATTAACATTGATACAATATTCAATATTATAAACTAAATGACAAATGTATTTCAAAATTCACTAATTTTTCTGATAACATTTTTGTCGTTTAAGATTTAATTTGTTTCTACATTGCATTTACTTATTATATCTCCTTAGTACCACTAGTCCATAACAGTTACTCAGTCTGTCCTTACCTTTCATGACCTTAGCATTTCTAAAGAGTACTGGCCAATTAATCTGTAGAATGTGTCTGTTTGGATTTGTGTAATGTATTCTTCTCATTGGAGTTGTCATGTATTTTTGCCACAAAAACATGGTGGTGTCCTCTCTACGTCACGTCAGGAGTTCATGATGGCTGTGTATCTGTCACTGGTAGTTCTCACCTCAAGCACTACCTGGGTTGTGCTCACCTTGGTGACTCACCTCGGTTAAGTCAGCACTCATCAAGTTTTTTCATTGTAATTTTTCTATTTTTGTTGTTGTTGGCAAATGCCTTGGGTAAGATAGTTTGATATTATGCAAATTCTGTTTCTTCTCAAATTCTCACTCTCTAACTTGTGGATCTTCTCTGCAATATAGTTTACTGTGGTGTTTGCCTACTATGATTCTTATTTTTGTCTACATTTATTATTTGGAATTCTACTGTGAGGAAGAGCTATATCTATCTATCTATCTATCTGTCTGTCTGTCTGTCTATCTATCTGTCTGTCTATCTATCTATTTATCTATCTATCTTTGATTATATTATGTCAGTAGAACAAGTGGGTGTTTGTGAAACTCTGTGTGTAAAATTTAATACTGATACAGGGTACAGCCGGGGGGGGGCCCAAAAAGATTTGGAATGGTGTCCAGAATTCAAAGTGTATAGGAATATTGGAGAGACATATAAGATGTCCTCACCGCCCCCCACCCCAGGGGGAAGGGACAATGGAGCAGGGCCATTGAGAACTGTTTTGCACAGCAACAGTTTTGCAGCTAACCTCTGGAATGGTTATTTAACATATCTATAACCTTTAACTGGTTTCATAGATATGTTAAATAGCAGTGGCCAAGTTTGGATCCAGGGAGAAGGGAGTAGCAGGGACTCAGGATGTAAGGAGGGGCTGCACTCCTGAGTGAGAGGTGTGTGTGAGAGCTTGGAAAAGACTGGCTCCGGGACATGAGGGGATAACTGCCCAGGTGAGGAGAGAGCCACGCGGTTTCAGCAGAGTGAGGACCCCCTCTTGGTGAGGTGAAAGAGGGAGCCACATGGTTTTGGCAGGGTGCGGACCCCCTCTTTCCCAGGTGAAAGGGAAAAACCACGCAGCTTTGCCAGAATGGAGATCCCTGCAGCCAGGTGAAGAAGAAAGCCACATGCTTTTGGTGGAGTGTGGACTCCTGCAGCTTTGGTAGAAGAGGCCCATGCGGCTGTGGGATGCCCCGTTTGGCTGCATGGCCTGGAAAGCAAGAGAGACTTTGACTGGAACTGGGTACAAAGAACTCTTGCTAGTAGACCATGAGAGGGTACCACAGTACTTTGGATTAACTAGAGAGATCCTGCCTGCATGGTGACACAGCTGATGGTGCCAGCGGCCTGCAACACAGACGTGTGCTCTTTTCCTGATTTACGGTACCCGGAGTTGGGACAGTGGGAGAAGGGAGCGTTGTGTGGGTGTAGGTGTATACCCTAAAGGACTTTGCTATTTTAGTGGAGGCGTTAGGCCTAAATAGCATTAAATAAACATTTCGTTTCCTTTTCACAAATCTCTGGCATTGAGAGATGTCTTTCCAATTGGCGGCGGACAGAAAAGCCCAGTAGATATTAGTATTTTGTTTTGGGGAGGGGCCCCTGTTGTATAGCAGTTTTCGGCATCTCTAGGTGGGCCAAATATTGTATTGCCCCTCCCTCGGACCTCTTGTTCGGTAACAATACTACTATTAGTTACCTTGGAAAAGCAGCAGCATTTTTACACTTGCTATGGCAGCATTGGAAAGAACATGGGACAAGATGGTTAAAGGTTCAGGGTAAGCTCAAGGACTAACCAAAGCCTTCTGTTCCATTACACACTAAAATATTTATACCAGCATATTCCAGTCTGCTTGTGGATACTGAGATAGAGCACAGAACATAAGAACATGAGAGAGAGCGAGAGAGAGAGACTACGTGGGACCAGGAAGGAGAGAGAACAAGTTCAGCCCTGTCTAGCTGCTTCCTGAGTAGGAGGCATTGGAGACTCTGTATGTTACCTTGGAGTAGCTGGAACAAGGAATTATTTAATCAGCCCCCCAAAGACCGCATAGACCATCAGCTAAATTGGTAACATGTAAAAATGAGCAAGAATTGAATTTTCTCTTATATAAAATTTATCTGTCATCAAATGGACCTCTTGTAAATTTTGTCCTCTTTCAAAATGTATGGAACATGGAGCTGGCCAGCAACATTGACTAAATTTTTTTGTGAGCCTACAAAGAAGAGGGGGATTAAAGAAAATAAGGGACATGCAATGCTTAGGAAAGACATATATCATGTGGAGTAATGAGAAGAGGAATAAAAAACACAATCCAAAATGCTGGGTTAGCGACCAGAAATTCAAATTCTAGTCCTGACGGTCCTTGAGGTATAATTTCTTCATCTGAAAAATAACATTATTATTTTGATGGTCTCTGAAATCTCTCTCTTTCATCTCACATCTTGCTCTTTCTGTCTAACGTGTTTGTTTAATGTTGGTAAACTGGGTGGGTTGTTTTAATTCATAAAGAATTCCTAGAGAGTTTAAGTCATTTTAGCCCCAGAGTCTATGAACTGAGATATGTGCCAGAGAGGACCGAAGCAAGCTGGCGGCATTTATCATGCTTAGCAGGGCTCTGGGAATTCCTGAAGACAAATGCATGAAACCATTCTGTGCTTGACATTCCATTGTCACTGTTTGCACTCAGTTGCTGTTGGGCACATATGCTACAGAGTTTGGTTTCAAACCAAGCATATGGTAGCTTTGGAATAAAGTTTGAATTCTTGTTAAGATCCTTGGCTCATGTGTCTACCCAGTTTTAGCAAATGACAGAAGAGAGAGTAGAACACGAAGACTATTCTAGTTAGGGCATTATATAAGTGAAGTCTGCTTTTCTCCACCTGCTGAGGGGGCTGACATTTAGCGTTCATCATGTTATTAATAACATAAAGCTTGCATCCTGTTACTCCCTTTTCTTTGTGTATGTCTGGTTTTGTGTCTTTCTTTGTGCCCTTCTTTCTTTCCTTGTGTCTTCCTTCCTTCTTTCCAGCCTTCTTTTTATTTTGCTAATGAGTTCCTTGGGGCTAATCCGTGACTGAAAGACAAAAAGAGAATTTTCTATGAGGGGAGTTTCTATTTACTGGAAAGCCTTTAAAAAAGCGAGAGAGGCCACGGGCAGTGGCAGAGCCTGCTCTTGGCTGAGAGAGGGCCCCTCCTGGGACACCCTGTCCAGGTAAATGAGAGAAAATTCATTCTACTCAGCAGAGCCCAAGTCCTCTGTCTGAGCTTTGCATTTTGTGAAGTCTTCCATTTGGAAACTGGAGTCAGAAGAGACTTTGCAGACTTTTTATTTTTGTTTATTTAATTTTATTTTTAATTTAATTTTTTTATTTATTAAATTTGTCAGGGTGGTATTGGTTAATAAAATGTATTGGTTTCAGGCATGCAATTCTATAAAACATCATTTGTATATTGTGTTGTGTGTTCATCACCCCAAGTCTAGTCTCCTTCTATCACCATTTATCTCCCCTGTACCCTCTCCTGTCTCTTTTCATCCTCCTTTCCCTCTGGTAATCACTGCACTTTCGTCTGGGTCTATGAGGTGTTCATTTGCTTGTTTGTGTGTTTGTTTTTTCTTAATCTTGACCTCATAGATTTTTCAGTTTAGTGATTTTCTAAATTGTGCTTCAAGGTATACTCAGCTATTGGAGGTACCTCTGTTATGGGAGAAAATCCCAGAAACTCAGTTCTTCTCACCAATGCAGTAAAGAATTACAGATCAGTGAGTCTATTAGCATGTAAACAGGGGTTTTTCGGTGATCCCATCTCAGAGAAGAGAACAGGCCTAGTGAAGGTGAGAGTGGGGGTGTGAAAGGAATAGGTTCAGGGCAAAGCAGAGTAAGGAAGGTGAAAGAAAGGGCAGCCAAAGGCTGGGGTGGCAAGCGCAGATGTGGTAAGAGCTGGCATGGCAAGTGTGCACAAGGCCAGAGGCCAGGTGGCCTTGTTCTGAGGACTTACATAGTCAGCTCGCTGGGGGGAAGAAGTTGCCTATTGATTGACAGGTAAAGGTGGTGCCAGCTTTCAGGTGGAGGGGGGAGCATGAATACTCAAATGTGTCAGTAGACTTCTTTCTTGGGTACTATGGGCCCTTTCTGGCCTTCCTAGCCTTGAGATGAAAGCACAGTTTCAAAGGCTTCCTTTCCCAGAGAGTGGAGAAGGTTCATAGGATTTCAAGGACTGCCCTCCCCCCATGTTATCACCGTGTTTCCTGTGGTGTTGGAACACCTGGTGAGATGATGGACCAGGCACAGTCCTGCTGAGTTAGTGGGTGAGACACGTCTCCGTCCTCCTCCCTGCCCTGCTTTGCTACCTATCCTACCTAACACCTTAAGTTTGCTGAGCCCTCGAGGTACCCTCAATAATCTCTGAGTCCCCCACTCCCACTTTAACTGTGGTAGTGTGTTAGTTCAGAGCACAGATCCTGGAGCTGGGCTTGCTGGGTGAGACGTTGGTTTTTAGCTATGAGATTTAAAACAAGTTATTGACCTCTGTGTGCCCCAGTTTGTTGTCTGTAAGGTGGGAGTGATATTAATGGTTGCCTCATAGGTTTGTGTGAGAATTAAATAGTTAACATTTTTAAAGTGCTTAGAAGAGTGGAAGGCATTATGTAAGTGCTATGCAAGTCTACTCTGTTATTATTAATAGCGTTTATGTCATCATTACTAAAATTCCGCATGTCAGTTCAGCCAATAAAAAGATTCAGGCATTAAGAAAATACTGTATACACACACACACACACACACACACACACACACACACACACACACACACAGAGGTAATTTTCCATCTTCTTTCCAGAGAAATGCAACCTTGCTATGTAGTCAGCTAAACTCTGCCTGAACACATCTGGTGATAAAGAGCTATTTCACCAACTCCTATGGCTCCCTGGTTTGTTGATAATACGATCTTGCTAGTAAGATAAAATTTATTTCCTTGCAGCTTCAACTGACTAGCCCTTTGCTTCCTCTCTGGAATGGTGCTGAATTTGTCTCTTTTACTTTCATACAATAGCTAGTCTTACATCTGGACCCCAAATGAGCTCCACAATGTTAACAGGAGCTGGTTTCTTTACTTACATACCTCCAATGACAGTGAGTTCACTATCTATTGAGGCAGCTTATCTGGTTTTTGGTCAACTCTGATGATTAGTAATTCTTCCTGCAGCTAAACTGACAGGCTTTTCCTTATAATCATACCCACTGGTTTTCCTGGAGGTGCTTAAGATTCTAACTTCTCTCCTCCAAATGGGCTTTAAGATAATAAAAGAGAAGTATCACTCCTATCTTCCACAAGCCAATGGCTCTTTCGACTCTTCCTTAAGTGGAGAATTTTTTTTCTTTAAAAAAATTCTCTTTCTTTCTTTCTTTCTTTCTTTCTTTCTTTCTTTCTTTCTTTCTTTCTTTCTGCTTTTATTATTTTTTAAACTTTTCTTATTGTTGTTCAACTACAGTTACCTTCATTTTCCCCCATTACTCTTCCCTGCTCTACCCACCCCCCACCTCCCACATTCAATCCTCCCTGCTGTTGACTTTGTCCATGGGCCTTTATACATGTTCCTTGACATGATCTTTTCCCTTCGTCCCCTTGTTATCTCCCTCCCTGCTCCCCTCTGGTTATTGTCAGTTTGTTATTTGTGTCAGTGTTTCTGGTTCTATTTTGCTCTCTTGTTTGTTTTGTTGATTACGTTCCACTTAAAGGTGAGATCATATGGTATTTGCTTTTCACTGCCTGGTTTATTTCACTTAGCATAATGCTTTCCAGTTCTATCCATGCTGTTGAGAAGGGTAGGAATTAGGATTCACTATTTTCTCTGTCCAAATAAAGCCAACGTAATAGTAACGACAAGTACTTTGTCTAATTGCCACCCCTGCATTCTTGGTGACCTCAGAATGTTTGCGTCACTGGAGCTGTCCAGCACATCCTTTATCATTCATCTGCTCTGGTTCTCCCTTGTCCCATGCACTATGGAGGAAGTGCTGGGCAAGACACACCTCCTGCCACAGATGAGTGCAGAAGCTGCCAGCATCACAAGGCCAATGGGGCATATGTTCCTACCTCAGGGCAGGAAAACTCTGAGCTTATGGAGCCTCTTCTCCCCAGCATCATGTCTTTTAGACATGGAAGCAGTGATGCTGTGTCCTTGTGTCTCAGGTCTAAGTTGATATAGCCCCCATCTTTCTATGGTTGAAACATATACATGGCCAGGGGACCAATAATTGCAAAAGATACTTTATCTTGCCCTCACTCCCCACAAATGCATATACGAAAATGTTTTCCCCTGTTTTGTGCATATGAGTGGCTCCTTATTGCCCCACCCATCTACACATAAATGCCTGGCCCAGTCTGAGCTCAAGCTGGGACTCCTAATATATAGGACATGTTTTCCAGGCCCATTCGCACCACATTTTTTCACCTGTACTTGAACCAAGCATTAAACACATGAATCACATGATGAAGCAAGTGCAGGCATTGGGTCCAAACTGTGGTGATGACTGGAAGTGTTCTAGAAAAGAACTTGGGTGAAGGTGGGTGGCGGTTTTTCCACAAGGGGGAAAAGTTTGATCTCAAGAATGTTCACACAGCAAATTGAGGAGCTGCAGTCTCTATGTCTGTCTGGGACTCTGGGGTGTGTGTGTGTGCACACACGTGTGCATGTACAAGTTCAGTATCTCCTGGGATATATGGATAGAATATAATGTGATTGCTTTGGGGAATAATTAAAATAATTAGGTTTAAATTAAAACCATCAACTTGGAAGGCTATTTTCTCACAATGATTTACTCTAATAGAAGGAAAAAAATCAATACTATTTACACAGTGCAATACCATTCAAATTGTTATATTTAGTTAGCATTTATACCTTACTGGAGCTATCAGTAATTGTTTATTTGTCTATAACAGTCAAACTGCAACCAGACAATCTAAAATCAAAATTAAAACCCTTGCTTCATCATTTTTCAATTGCATTTATTGTTTTCTATAACAGGATTAGGTCAGGTTCTAGATCTTAGCTATTTAAAACCAAGTTTTGAACTTGTTTATGACTTAAAGTTTTCTTATCTCCAAATGTAACTATTTTTACATGTAAGATCTGTCTTCAAACCAATTCATTAATTCATCAAGTCATAGAGAAACACTTATTAAACATACAATAAGGGCAGGTCAACAATACTAACTTCTCTGAGGAGTGTCGAACATGAATAAGATGTCATCTCTGCTCTCAAAAAATAGGTGGACAAGTTTGAGAGAAGCTTTCCTTGCACTGTAATCCCAGATGGAGTATAATTAGCATTGGAATGGTGACATAAACCAGGAGTAATGGGAGTAAGTAGGAGGGAGTCACAATCTTTTAACTGACTACTAGGACGTCTTCAGTACAACATTTTCTGCAGGAGAAACACTAAGGAAATTGTCTTTAAGGAACAAAGTAAGACATGAACCAAGACGTGAAAGATTGGAAGCTCAGCTCATATTGAAAAAGTAGCAGATACTCTTGTGCTGATGAAGAAGGTAGCATTTTGGAAGGGCCTGGGCTGACCATGTAGCTTTGCAGACCACTAGAAGGCAGACTTTGAGGAGTTTGTCTCCTGCCCTGACCCAGTGAGGAATGTGAAGCACAGAAGGGCCATGATCAGAGTTCAGCTTCTGCATCCCTCTTTTGCTTCTCTACTTCTGTGATGTTCCTTCCAGTCCAGTTCCCTCAGAACAATCCAATATCGTAGGCCCTCTAGAACCTTCACCTTTCAGATGAACCAACTGAGGCACAGAAAGACAGACCAAGTAATTGAACTAATGCTTTGTCTTAAAGATGGCGCTTTGGGGAGGACTTGACTTCTCCTCAGCGGTGTCTAAGTCTCTGTTCCTTGGTTAGATCTCAAGCCTCCTGGGAGGGGGAAAGAGAAAGAAGAGAAACATTTTCAGGGGCTTTGCCATGTGAACAATATTCCCATGGAGAATATGTCTATGTCTGTGTCTGTGTCTATGTCTATATCCACACATCTACATACATACAGGGTGGGGTAAAATTAGGTTTACAGTTGTGAGTCTGCAAAACACAGAGTTTATTCTGTTTATTAATCATTGTACTACTTTCCATAGGAACAAATGTGAACCTACTCTTGCCCTACCCTGAACATATATTTTTTTTCTCCTCGCATAATCTTAATATGCTCCAACCTGTTTGTGTATATATGTTTGTGTATATATATATACAAACCCTAAAGTGAATAGAACTTTCTTTGGTTGTGAAGAGTTAGGCCTCTGTTAGAAGTGAGGAAAAAAGAAAAGAGAAAACAAGGGAAGGAAGAAATAATGTCAGTTTCTGTGTGCTGGTGTCTTGTGCTGAGACCTTTTGCACACACTTTTCTCTGCAATTCTCACAGCCCTGAGAGATTGATGTAATGTGCACTCTTTTTTACAGATGAAGAAATTGAGGCTGAGGATAGTTATATAACTTAAAATACACATGCTTATTGAACACTCACTATTCTAAGTACTTTTTAGACCTAACTATTAAAACCTTAATCTAGCTTTAGAGTGGGTAAATTATTATGCTATTTTTAGTTGAAAAAATGGACCAGAAGACTCTAAGAAACTTGACTAATGTAAGATAAATAGTAAATGGATGAGCTGAATGTTAAACCCCAATGAGCTGGCTTTATAGTACACTTGCCTCATCACTATCCTGTAGGGGACCAGTTTGTACTAGTCTGGCAAATGTGACTCAGCTCTGTATGGAAAACCTACAGAAGCGAAGTGGTGGGCAGGAGCTGGACTTTCAAACCGTTTTCCCATGGGAATCAGGCCTAGAAAATGCAGACAGACTATTATGGCTTGCTTTTGCTAAAACTCCATCACCCTGGTGTAAAACAACACATGTGTATTGTCTATCTTCAAGGTAATTTCCAAAGACTGTGTGAATTTTCCCAAGGACAAAGCTAATCAGCTCATCACAATCCCCCCTGCATGTTATTTTCATTTCCTTGATTGTACCTAAAATGTAGACAATAATATTCTATGTAGTATGTAATAAATCTTTTTTTGATATAAGACCCAAGAAAAACAATAAAAGTTTGTCTAGGCAAGGGTTGAGGCGCTCTCCTCTTGAGAGAGTGGCCGAGGCACCATAGGCACTCTCCCCTTGAGAGAGTAGCTGTGCTGTTCCCTTTTTCTCCACAGGATTGCTGTTGCCTGTGCATTTATTCTCATCTTCAGTCACAACAGGTAGACTCTGCTGGCTGGAGTCTGCCACACTATCCCATATTTGGCATAAATATAACAGTGGGCACAGAACTGATACATGATGAAATACACCAAACCTAAAGCTCATGCACCTTCCACTATTTTATGGAACTCGACCATTCTAAAACAACTCAGTTTGATTTAATTCAATTCAAAACATCTAATGATTGCCTGGTTTATGGCAGACTTTGTGATAGGTGTCATAGACACTCCAACACACACATTCACACTCATGTGAGTACACATACACACACTTGCACATCCTGCCCTGAGTGAGGCTATCACTAAGCTGGTGAGAAAAACTTCTGTGATATTTATAATGTGAATCTAGTTACTTATGCCACTAGCTCAGAAGCCATTGAGTGGAGCCCATAGAAGACAAGAGATTAGGAGGGCAGCAAGGCAAAGGCTTAATTCTTCCTGCTTCCTTCCTGCTTCAGGGTGGTTTTGGCAGGGCTGTGCTCTCCCATAGCCACAGCTCTGCAGGTGGACCTTCTGTTCCATACCCCTTCCTCCTGACTCCTATAGGCCTTGGGGCCATTAAGGACTTCTGGCCAATGTTAGACTCCAGGTGTATCAACAATCCTTTTGAATGTTTCCTTAAACTGACAAACATTTTTGTAACTAATCTAATCCTTAGAAAATGTCTTCCAGAATCCAAGCTGACGGTCCAGTTTTCTGTTAGGATCTTGAATGTCTCATGTAAATGCTGTTTTTTTGTCACTTAATAGATATGTGACCACTATTTATGATCACAAGTCATGAAAATATTCTAAATGTGATATTTTCACCTATAATATAGAACTATAGGAGAACATCACATTCATTGAGCATCTGTGCATGGTAAGAACTTTATGCATGTTAATTCATTTATTCTTTCTATTAATTTTAAGAATGTATCTTTTCATCATTGTATCCCCAAATCTATACAGGTACCTGGGACAGGGTAGATGTTCAGTGTATGTTTGTTGATTGAATGACATGGGCATGAGATTGTTATTATTATCTTACTTAGAAAGAAATTGATGCTGGGACACACCAAGCCCCCAAATAAAGATCAAAGAGCTAATAAATGGCATGGCTGAAATTGGAGGTTAGGCTTGTTCAATTTTGTGACTTTTGTTCTTTCCAGGAAATAATCCTGCTCATTTACTTAACCAACCCTTACCAGTCTATTGTGAGAGATAAAGGCAATGAAAACATGTTATGAATTCTGAAATCTACTTAAACATATGACATCACTATTATCTTTGTGAATATTTTTTAGAGCCTCCTTTCCACTCTCCTGTTCAGGGTACCATGCAGCCATTAAATACAAACTCATTTTCAGGTAAGTGTTAACCAAACACAAATATAAAGGTTGGTTACTAGGAAAATGAAAAAGAAAATGAAGTTAATTTGGGAGTTTTCTTCTCATAATATTTCCTCAATTGTATCTTTCTAGTAACATGGCTAACTAGGAAATAATTTATTAAGTTTTAAAACTTAACATTAGGAGGAAGATTTTTTTATAAGAAAGTCTTTGGACTTTGGATCTGGATGTGTCAGGAAAAAAATTCTGAGAGTATAAATTTAGAAAGAACTTAAACTTGGTTCTCTGATTCCACAAGTAAATGGAAGTCATGGAAGTCACGGGGAAATTGTTCCTGGGACCTTCAGTAAAAATTGAGGTTTTGAACCTTGGGACTCATTATTGACTGTTTCTATGATGAAACTTAGGTCTCCTGGGGAGTCTGCAAGATTGGCTGGACCCCAAAGGCAATGGGCTCTTTGATGAGGAAATGGTTGAAAGAGCTTTACGGACATTATGTACAGCATGGTACCCATGCGATTTCCCCCCTCTATGTTGCTTATACATCACTTTAGAAAGTTCAAAGTATATAATTACCCAAAAATAGTGATGAGTTATTGGATGTGGAAGGCCCTTCTATTGCTTATTGGCGTCTAACCATAGTGTTCTGTGGTTCCATAGTTTTATTGATCTCAGATTCTATTACTACTTGTATAGTAGTTGAAACAAAACAAACTCACAGATAGGAAAGTGTCTAAATCATAAAACTGGTTTTTGCAAACAGAAGCATTCAAGTCAATGTACTTCTTCCAAATGGTGGTTCTGAGAAACAGGTCTTATCAGTGATGACAACTTTGTTGAACCTCATTCAAATCAGAAATATATAAAGTCATAAAGGCCTCCTGAAGATGATCAGAATCTTTCCCTACAATTGGAAAGTGAAAGACTTCAGAATCTCTTTTCTGGATTCAACATGTTATGATGTTTCTAAGATCTCATTATTAGTAACTTTCCATCTACTCTTTCATTTACACAACCAACAGAGATTTATTCAGCACTAACTAATACGTTAGGCAGCAATCCCAGCACTGTGGCTTGAAGACAGATATCACAGTCCAGGCTGAGGGAGCTCACAGGTTAGTGGAACAGATAAGCAGTCACTGATTATAAAGGATGAAAAAAATGTGTGCAGAGAGGGTAAGTCCAAGGTGCTCTGGTAAACAGAGGAGGGAAGCATTAGTATTTTGGAAGGTTGTGGAAGTGTAAATAGAAAACTTGGAGGCTGAATTTTGAAGGATGCTCAGGAGTACTCCAGGTAGAAATATTAAAAAATTAAGAGCAGCATCAGCAGAGAAACCTGAGTATGAGAAGATGGTTTATTCATTAAGTGAGTTCCTCATGGCCAAAGCATAAGTCAGGTACAGGAGCGCCAGGGCAAAATGCAAAACATGCTGGTCAAGGGCATCATCATCAAAGGGAAACTGTGAGCCAACCTTTCTTAAAGTCAGATTCCTTAGATAAGAATCAAACTACTGAGGGATTATAGACAGTATTGCTTTTCCATTTGCCTATGGTACAGCTTTGGGAAAGGTCTGCTACTATCTCAGATTTTATTTTCAACTGTCTACAATATAAATTTAAGGCAACATTTTTTGCTTTCCTGACGCCCTGAGCTTCCTAAAATCTATTTGTGTTTTCCAGCTGCATCATCCCATTGAGTAATGAGTTTGTTTGTTTACTGACTGCTGCATGGTGTCTGGCCCTTCACTTTTGTCTTGATGTTGAGATTCACTATTATTGAAAGTAATTTTCCTTCACCCTCAGCCTTACCTTCAAATAATTAAGGTGCCAATGCTGGTTCAAATGGAATATTGAATGGAGTTTGCTCTACCTCTCTGGGACGTGATGATGTGAATGACTGACTTTCCTGTTACTCAGTTTCTCTGCTATCCTGGGCTTCAGCTCATTCTCTTTCCTTGTCCAGACCTTTCAGGATGCCTCAGAGGCCAAGTCATCTGACCTAGTGCTCTAAGGATAGAGGCTTGACTTAAGGGACTCCTTGTTAATGATCTGTTTTCACTTCCATACTAGCAATCAGTGCAGGTAACTTAAATTTGGGGTCAAGGGGTCAATATCAGATGGAGTTGTGAACTCGTCTATTAACATTAATAATTGACGAGCCCCACCCAAAGCATCGAGTCACTTGAAAAAATGAGAGCAGAGAAAGCCTTGCATATCCTGTTTTGGGTAACAAATGGATTTCTTTTCTTTTCAAGGAAAGAAGAGTGGAAGGAGGTCCTTTACTCTTAAGTTCATAGATCTTCCAAACAGCCCACCAGATCTGTGTGGCCCATTTGAGTATCTGCTCAAATTTTTGCAGAGCTCACTACAGTGTTTCCATCATCCTGTTGAACCAAGTGCTTGATGAGGCTCTGAGGGTTTCTCCCTTGTGAAATCCAGCAGTGCTGGGGACATGGCTGTGCTTTTTAGGATGTACAATCTTGGGTGTTTCCTAGAAAACTCCCTTAGCCTCACACTGACTTAGCAATCTATTAAGAAACATCTATACTTCTGTCAAAAGTCTTCATGCCATTACAACAGGCTTACTGATTTTGCTGACGTTTGCCAAGTGGCTCCTGCTTCTCACCAGGGAAGCTGAAAGAAGCCCATGGAAATGGTTTCTGTCTTGCTTTTTGTGTTAAATGGAGCAGGTAGCCAATGCCTTATAGTTATGCTCTATGGTCTGTTCTATTGGCCTGTGAACTCCTTAAGGGCAAAGATCAGCTATGTCTTCATTCAAAAAGCATTTACTGAGCACCTACTATATGCCCTGAATCAGTCTTTTGGGCACTTTGCACAGGTAATGGCCAGAAAACAATGCTCAAAAGCATACCTAGCTGCATGCATGAAGGGCCTCCCCTTCTCAGGCATCCTCACTCTCCCAACTTACAATCATTGGCACCATGCTTACTGTTTCTTATGCAGCTACAGTGGTCAAACCTCAGACTTTATGGTGTTTATACCTATGCATTGCTTCCTGCATTTGTTTTAGAAATGATCTTCAGATTTAAGGCAGAAAAAGGAAAATATCCATGAATCATTAAAAAGAGAACCAAAGGGAATGTGCTATTGTAGAACATTAATGACCTGGATTTCCTTCCATCTGAATCTTTGGTACTGTGGCATCCCTGACGTGCTTGTTAATCATTCCTTTTAGCATTAACCCTGGATCTTAATAGTATTTCTGTTTCTTTTCTTTCTCTGCTTCCAGGTGCGGAGTGCTGGCCCCACACTGGTTTGTTCTTGTCCTCATAATCTGCCTTACTCTATCCATATCTGCCCAGATCTGATGCTCCAGCCTGCCCACCCTGGCTTTGGTCTTGCTACATGGAGTGTCCAGTAAGCAGGCCTATTACCTGTAGCTCCTACAAGCCTGGGTTGTGTTGTGCACCCAGACACCCCTTTCTTACTGCCTTGATTCATTTCTCCCTGCTCCTCTCAGCCTGGATTTGAGATCTCTAAATTTTAGAATATGAATGCTTGAGGTTCTCTTGCTCTTATGTCACATGGAACTTTGGGGAATAACATCTTTTTCTGTTGCTTCTATACCAAGATATGGACACAGGTCAGACAGGATTTGTATAGCCTCTTAGCCCTTGTCTTCATCCTCATGCCTGGTACCTTTCTGTGGGACAAGAATTGCACTTGTCTGATGATGGGCTGGGAATGTCAGCTTTGAGTGCTAGACAGCACCACTCTTTCCATGTCTGTTTATCCATGACTCCACTTTGTCCATCTCTACATGGTGTTAAAATGTGTTTCTTTGATAATTATGTCTAAAATCTCAGCTATACAAGAAAAATCAAAGTGAAGTCATTAATGATGATTCTGTAGACACATTTTAGGCAGGCCGGACATTGGACAAACTATAGTGTTCTGTTTGAACCAGTGGTTTGAGGAAAGGCTGGTACAGCTTCAGTTGGCTCATTGCTCCCCTCAAATACATCACCCTATGTTCTGGCTGCTTGAATGAATCTTTGTGCGTCACTGCTCTGAAGTATCTGTATCACCCTGATAACAAGATTTAAAAAATACTATAATGTAGGGAATGTTCCAAATTTGCTTCTTCAAGGGCATTTGCTTAAAGGAATAATGCAAACGGTTGCTATGAATGTTTAAGTCATGTCACATCTCCTTTCTAACTATAATTTAACATCTCTTTCTCAGGATTGCAGGAGGAAAAACTACCATTAGCACTCCTTGAAGACCCCTAAGTATTAAAAAATTGATTAAAAATCATATACATGTTAGAAATTTATATCTCACTTAAAATAATAGCATTGAAATGTTTTATACTCTTTTGTTTCTAAAATATGGATTTTCCCTTAATGTCAATAACAATACTTTTATCAAATCATTAATCAACACAAATCAGCCATGAAAATGCAGTTGAATGAATTGTCATTTATGGAGTTTCAAGACAGTGAAAGAAGGAAAGAAAAAAAGAAAGCCCATAGAGATAACTTGGAAACGTTGTTTCTTGATGTCTGTATTTGTTTACTATGTTTCAGTCACTAGGAGAAGCACTAAAGATCCAGAAATAGAAGACCAGTCTTTACCTTCAGTGGTAATTCTTAGTGGCGGTGGTTGTCAAACATTTCCAGGTGTACTCTTTCCAGGCACTTCCTGGCTGCAGTGTACTTGGGTGGGTCACATGACTAGTCCTGGTGAATGAATTGTGAGCAAAAGTATTTTTATTACTCCCAGGCCAGAGCCTACCATTGTTAGTATGAAACTCATTTTCTCTGCCATGGTGACTGGCTGCCCTGGAGATAGAGGCTCTTCCTCTTGAGTGTGGGTGGGATCTGTGTATATGATGGAGCATCACTCCTGTGATGACATTACTAATGGCTCGACTTTGAGTTGTTCAAAATGAAAGTTATCCTGGTTAAGCCTGGTCTAATCAGGTGAGCCTTTCCAAAAAAAGTGAAGCACCAAAGAGGCAGTCTTATGCTGGCCTGGAAGAAAGCAAATAAGATAATAGGGACATCAGTCATACAACTCCAAAGAGCTGATTTCTGCCCAAAACTTGAGTAAACTTGGAAGGGACGCCTAAGCCTTGGTTGAAATTGCAATCATGGTCAACACCTTGATTTTAGCCCTGTGAGATTTTCAGCAGAGTATCTAGTGAACCCATGTCCATAAGAAACTCTGAGATAGTCATTTTGTGCTGTTTTAACCTACTAAGTTTTTGGTAGTGTGTCACAGAGCAATAGAACTCTAATACAGCTATGAGAGGCATCCTAGAACTAGAGCCTAGGACTAGATCCTAGGACTAATACCCATGAGGGTGGGTTCTGAAGCAGTAAGTAGAGGGATCCAGGGAAAAATGATGGCATGGCAGATGTATCAGGATGAAGGAACAGCAAATGCCCAGGTTTAGAAGCATGAGAGACTATGAAGTGCATTGGTATCTAAAAGCATTGGTTTATATAAATAGAGCTGGTAGTAAAAATATTTAACAACCTGCAAAACCTACATTGTGGCAGTGTGGGTGCTGTGGAAGAAGATGCTGAGACAGAGTTAGGTGTGCCAAAGGTTTATTAGGTGTTGGCAGGAAGAGGTAGGCAGCAAGTTTAAGCAGGGGAAATGCTGCACCAAGGTCCAGGTCCAACAACATTTTGGCCAATCCCACAGGGAGGCCTTGAGAAAATATCGCTTATCAGAAAAGTACCCTAGAACTGAAATGGTCAGGGCCTTAAACTCCATCTTGTCTATTTATTCGACATGAAAGAGCAAGACCCTGGCTTTCTGTAGCCAAAGCAAAGCCTGGACAGCATCTTCTGGCTGGATTCCTTCTAGTGGAACAATAAATCCTTCAGTAAGGAAGGATCTGGGTAGCCCATCTCTGCCTGCCACAAACCCCAAAAAACTGGAACGAACCACCCAAAGACAGACATAGCGCAGGTTCAGGTGATGCTCAGAAGATCTCGGAAATCACTCTAGTTAATGGATCTTGGGAAATAATGGGGGCCTTAAAGGGAGTGAGGCAAGCAGTGGGTGTACTGTGGGAGAGCAGTCCATGACTATTTAGCAAATAGTACAAAGCGTTTTAATCTCCTGTCAACTGTTAAAACTGAACCAATGTATATCACCTTAATATTGGCTCTGTGTGGAGATGAATCCTAAGGACCAAGCAAGGGCCAGACAAAGAAGTGTTCATATCGTGATCAGAGGAGGCTCCACATTTCATCTCATACCCACACTGAGTCAGAATGACCACTGTGTACCCTTTTCACGATTAATAGAGTTGTTGTCAAACGAAGAATTTACCAAGACTCTAAGGATAGGCAACATGGTCACCAAAAACTATTCAATATGAAAGCAGTAAGGTTTCGGCATGCAGTGCTTCTGAGCTTATGGTTGATTTTATTCTATGCATTTTCGTCTTTAACTGCATTCTCCTTTAAGCTGCTGCCTGCCAGGCCCATGATTTCACCAGTCTCAGTCAAAAGTGTCCCTCAGGTCCACAACATCAAAGCCACTCTGTCCCTTTTATGCCCTCATTTGTAAAGCTCATTCCAAGGCTCATCCATTTTCCATGACATGGTTTGTCATTAATAGATTCATATTGCTCATTGCTCTCGAGGCCTTAGTCTGAGAATTACTGGAGTGCCCTTAAGCTCTTCTGGTTGCTGAATCAGAACTTGCCCATCAGTCACTGTTGGCACCATTTAACTAGTCTGCTAACTTGCCAAGAAGTGTCCAAGCCTTCATTCCAGGTAGAATGGGGGCACTCAGCCACCCTGGGAAACCTCACATGTCCTACAAAGCCATATGAAGGACAAAAAGGAAGGTGCCATTAGGAAAGGTGGGCAGGAGTCCAGGGGTACTATCAACAATTTTATCTTCTGGGGTAAGGGAAGAATATGCTGAATTATTATATAGAGAAAAGAATCTAAAACATCAATTGGCCCACACTTCCCAATTTATATGCAAGAACAAGTGGCCTAAAAACATGTCTGGCTTGTCCTAGGTCACCCAGTATATTTGTGATGTTTGCCCAAGTAGTTTTGTCCAATTAGCAACTTCAGGGACAGTGAGAGTGGAAGATGCTGGCCCACCACACAGTGCAAAGGAGGGAGAATAGAGAGATGAGGGGATGAGAATGGGGGAAGCCAAATAAGAAAGGGCAGATAAAGATACTGGCCTAGAACAACAGAGAGACAGAAAAGCAAGACATAATTAAAGCAATTAAGCTGTATTTTAGATCTGCAAGAATTAAAAAATACATTTTCTTTCTATCTTGATGGTCAAGTCTGTAAGGATGAAAAAAGATTAATAATTTTTACTTCATTGGAATATCGAAGCTGGAAGGAAACAAAGGAATGTGAGTTTCAGGCTCAAACTAGAAAAAGGATTGACCAGATTCATAGAGTGAGTTCAGCACGCTGGACTTATTGTGGATGGTAGGAGCCTCAGCTCAGGTTCTGGTTTTTGGAGACACCTTTCATAATTGTCCCCTGCCCCACCTTGTGTAGACTGGTGGCATGGCAATCAAGATTACTGGCTGAAATGAAAGGGACTTGGGGATGGATCTCAGTCCTGTACCATCCAAGCTGTGTGTTTTCTGACAAATACCTGTACCCCTCTCTTTTCTGGATTGTTCATGTGTTTAGGGTCAGCATTATCAGATATGCAGATGCGCTGGCATTTCAAGGCCCAAGGTCAAATTCAATGCACATGGGGAAAGAAGTACTGAGACTTGATTTAAAAACTAAGGTGAAGAAAAGTGCACTTGCATTACTGTAGTAATTGAACTTCCCCTTTCTTCACTGCAATCATATCCAAACAATGGATGCAGAATCCTAAATGGGGATGTCTTATTTTCTTTGATTGTGACTTTGATACACTAATTCTTTTCATAAAAACCTTGAAATGGCTTGCAAGTAAATCCAGTGCTGTCAATCAACAATAATCAGAAGAGAAACCTGGCTTCAGCAAGCACTTTGCTCAGGGTTGTGGGCTTTGTCCTATACCTGTGTCCTCATGGAAGGTGCCACAGAGGAATGAAATGCTTAGATCTGGATTTTACAGCAGTGCCATTGGTACAAGAGAGTGGGGGCTGGGTGGGAGGCCTAGTTAGACAGAGGTTCTGCAGATGGAGATTTCCCTGGTCTCATAGCCAGACAATTACAACCCCATGTTCTTCCTACCCCCTACCCCACCAGGGAAGGTGGGGCTGTCTGCAGAGGTTGGACTGGAATACTTTGGACATTTGAACGTTGATAGATTCTGCTTTGTGAAGTGTGGTTGCTCTATACCCTCAGGTACCAAAATTAGACTCTTTCAGTGTTGAGAGAGAGAAGCCCAGTTCACTCCTTTGAAGCTTCTTTTAAATTGAAAAAAGTAAATAAATGTGATAAGTAGGGCTACAAAAATTGTATCTTATTTTAGATATTTATATAGTAATATTTAAGCTTTTTTAAAATTAAGCATTTTGTAAGTGTAAGAGTACAAGGAAGACAATCATATACTAAATCACTAAAATGGTAGTTCGTGGTGCATTATGAGGGATATACAAGTTTGAGATAAAATGATGAATGTTTTTCTCCAGCCAGATGTTCTCTTGTTGGGCCTGTGTGAGTTACCTAAATAGTCTCTTCTAGAGTAGACAAAGGCCTTGGTGATGCTGAGGCCCAGGCCTAGTCTAAAGGACTCTTTTTGCCTCCCACCCGTTTCCTGATCTACTCCCCATGCCCCCAGTCATGGGTGGTAGGCTTTGATCCAGGCATGAGGAGGGGACTTGCTCTAACCAACTAGCTGACTTCCAGTTGGGGTTTGGCTAACTGGGAAGTGGTTAGTGTGACAAATTAGCTCATCAGATGAGCCCACACTTTATAGGTATCCTACGTGCTAAACGTCAACCTAATGATGAACGTTAGTAACCTGGTACTTACTGCATGGCTGACTCTTGACAGGACGTTCCTTCTCCTGACCATAAGAATTCTATGATGAATTGTCTATAAAAGAGATGTAATTAACATTTTACCTATCTAAAGGGGAGACATCAACTGAATGATCCCTTGGAACCCCTTCTAGCCTTAGGTCGAGGAGTATGAGGAGGAGAAGAGCAGCGTGTTGAATGGAGTGTTTTTCACAGTGGGGTCCCCTGACCTTCAGCATCAGGACCACTTGGGAACATGTGGGAATATATACATTCCTGGGCACCAGCCCAGACGTCTTGAATCATACACTCCAAGGTGAGGCCCAGCAATCTGTGTTTTCACAAGCCCTCCAGGAGTTTGAGAAGCTTTAGAGTAGAACATTGAGCCAAACCTCTTCCTTATGGGATGGCTGAGTCATTTCAACTCTCAGAGCCCCAGTTTCTTCATCCAAAAAAATGGAATTCTACCTCTTTCAAATCATTGTCACAAGTTTTAAATGACCCGAAAACACCTGACACTGTACGTGCTAAGTAAACATTAGCTGAATTCAAAGGACCAGAAAGGCCAGGGACTGAAAAAATAAAATTAAAAGAATGAGAACCAAGTCTTCATTTTTTCCTTATATAACATCTTTAGTATTATATAATTTGCAATTTGCATGCAAAACACCCCACCCTGGGGCATCATAGAAAGCTTGAAAAATCCAATATTATGCAGACAGCCAGAGAGTCTGGCTGCCAAACCAGGCTTAAAAACCAATTTTCCCTCTTTGAGGAAGTGACATTTGTGCATTCGACACAGCAGCAATAAATTTAGGCTTTCTTACCACCCCCTGCTGCACATGAGGTTATTATTTTTATCAATAGCAAAGCTATTTCTTTTTGAGTGTTTGGAGTTGTTTTTGAATCTCTCTTTTGTCCACGCTGCAGTTATCAGCAGAGTAAACAGCTCATTAGAAAAACAACAGCAACAACAAAAACCTAAAACCATTTTAATAGTAGAAATGTGATTAGAGCGTTTAATTAGACTCCAGATTGTACACTTTCCATTAATAATTGGAAATACATTTCACGTCAATTAAAAAAGGATTAACAGTGAAGGCTTGGAAATTTGGACTTAGATGTAGTCTGAATTTTGAAGCTATTATTAGCAGGCTATGCTGAAGGATGTGCTCAGGAACCAACAAGCAATGCTGTTTATCTGTACAAATTTTCTAGATATTTAGAAGGCCTCTTCATCCTCACAGGGGGAACATTGCTGACCTCTTGAGAGTATGTAATGGATGGACCTCTAAGCCCCAAGTGGGAGTTTAAATGGACTGAAAGGGACACTGTTAGGTAGAATGAAAGATGAATCAAATGACTTCAATGCTATCCCTATTTCTATGGGACCAGCCCTCTAAATCCCTCTCCTCCCACCCCTCTAACATCTCATAGGCAGAGTGTTTCTATTGAAATCTCTGGTACTCTAGTCAAATGTTTCCCAACCCTCCCCGTAACCACCCCCCACCCCCCTGAGTTACAGAGGTAGTGGTGTTAGTGAGGGCAGCAGTAAGTACTGTCCGTGTCCATTGAAGCTTGAAGATCATGAGAAGGGAAAGACAGTCATCTGTCCTCTATGTGAAGGACTAACAGAGGGACTAAGATGGAAGACAAAGTTGTACATCCAGATGTCAGGTAGGTATTGCAATGAGCATAGTAAAAAAGAGAGAGTGAGTTGAGGGAAGGGACCAAGAACATGCCTGTATTCAATAAATATGGATTAAGTACCTGCTAGCTAGGCACTGTTCTCCATGGACCTGAAAGATGAACTCATTTTCATTTTCCTCTGCATTAATGGCACTGTAGACCACCTAAAATGAGAGTAAGGAATTTAGTTCTTAGCATTCACAAAAACCTTTCCATGGTTGAGCTCATTTGACTCTCATGGGAGGTAAGCAAGAAGTGTTGTTACCCATATTTTAAAAAATGATGAAATTGAGATACTTCAAGTAACAAATGTGTAGAATCAGGAGGTTATCCCAGCTGTCCAGCTGTCAATTTTCATAGCCTTTTCATTTTACCCCAGGTGGTCGTGGGGTGATTCAGCTTCTCCTGTGGTACATAGAAGCCCTGTATGGGAACCTCATTTGTTGGCCATATGTTGTAAGGAAGGGAAATAAAATGGATTCACACTCTTAGCCCCTGTAGTCTAGAAAAGCAGAGATGGGTGAAGAGCTCATAGACTCCTTCAAGGGAATACATGAGCCAATACATATCTGCAGTAGGTGGACTCCTACCAGGTCACAGGCTTCATATTTTAACCAGATTCTTTCTTAGGAGCTCAGCCTGGAAGCAGAGCTGTTTCTGGGACAGGGAGGGATTTGTTTGGTGTCAGCACTGTGTAGCCCATTAAACTGAAATTGCAAACCCATGTGGTTGAAGTGTGAACACGCTTTCACTCTTGGCTCTACCATGGTTTTGGGAGGATGGCTCGCAGCCCCTGCTATTCTTGGCCATGGAGGACTCTCTCCTACACAAAATCTCCTGAGGAACATCATATTCTAGCACATTGTAAATGAAGGCAAGAAAGTATTTAATAGCATCCAGGACTCAGATAACTTTGCCTTTTGTGTATAAGCAGAGCATTGAAGGAGGAGATAGGGAGAGAGAGAGAGATGGGAGGGAATGCCCCCCACCTCCACCTAATGTACCTGAGAGGGTGAAAATCTTGGTAATGGTGATCATCTGAAAAGACTATAAAAATCACTCTGTTTTCTCCTTCTTTCTCTCAGTGGTCTTGTCTCTGGAATTCCTCTTTTTTTTTTGTCTTATCTCTGAATCCCTGTCTCTCTCTGTGATTCTTTTTTGTGGCTCCCTTTGCTACTATCTCTTTCTATCTTTTTAATTTTCCTTTCTGTTTTCTGTATGTGTCTCTGCTTCTGTTTATTGCTCTCTGACTGTGATTCTCTGGCACAGATCTTGATCTTCATCAGCATCTCAGATCTAGGGATCTGCCAGTTTTGCCAGATGCTTCTGTGAAATATGCTGGGCGTGGAGAGCAGGACCAATAAAATGGCATTGGTCCAGTCAAGAGAACATAAAGTATATAAAACAAAGTGGGGTCACTCATGTCAACTGAGATGGCTTCCAGTCAGCCATGACACTTTGGTTCAAGAAGGAAACTACGTACATCAGTCTAGATACATCTGATAAGGAGATTCACCTAAGATATCTGCACCTGTGACCAGAACAGCAATATCTGCAGAGTGGGACCACCTGTAGATATGCTCCTGGGGAAGTTCCTTACATGGTATCAGGGGTGCCAAGACACTTATCAAGAGACCCAGAAGAGTGAAGTGCACCACTCTCAAGGGTATAACACTCTCAAGGGTATAAGTAAGGCAGTTTCCAGACCATTGCTGAGACAGCTGATCTACACACACCAGAGTGCTGTTCCATGCCACACTGATTTCCCTTAGCATTGGCTTCCAGAGGCTTTGCTCTGCTAGACTAAGGACTTTTTCTGCTCCACTGCCCACCTGGTTCTCGAGATTCTTTCTTGCAAGATGCTGATGACCGTCTTGGGCACCTTGTCTCCTGGCCCTGCGGACTGAGATTCTGGGACTTGGGTTCATTATTCCCCATTGATTGCTCTGTGTGTGTGTGTGTGTGATATTTCTCTCAGATTGTGTGAGTAGGATATTATGTATGTTGATGTTCTACTTTGAGTGAAGCTGCATTCAATAAAAGCTGAGTGCATAGTATGGTTACCTCATGTGACTCTTGTCTATTCCTTGGTGCCAGGCTGCTCAGCAGGCAACTAGCCAAGCAGTTGCCCTGCTGACTTATAGGAAAGACTATATTGCCAACATATGCTTGCAACACTGGGGCTGATTGTCCAGCTAAACAAATGTGCAGGCAAGAAGGCCATTTCCCCAGAGGGCAGGTGTTTCAGTCTAGGCAGTTCTACAGTAAGGAGATATGTTGTTTTCATTTACGTGAGCTGTTAGGCTCTTCACTGGAAAACTACATCCTTAACGTAACACTAGCTGCAGTACTAAAAACACTGCCTCTTTCCATATTATCACTGCAGGTGGATGGTGAGGAAATTGAGAATCATGGTAAGCTTACACAGTTTCTTGTGATATAGCTGGGACTAGAATCCGCATTTTCTGTCTAAATCACTGCCATGCGGTCACAACAAATGGGTTTCTAACTGGCCAGGGTCACAAAAGGGTGGTAAGGGAAGGATAGAAGGAAGTGTGATTCTGTTCATGTGGAACTGATTATTTTTGTGTCACTGCTCTTCTGGTGTGAGTGGCTGTGCCTATAGACAATGAAGGAGCTTGTGTGTGTGGGGGGTACGTACACAGGCACACATGTGCTCAGCCTCTGTGTGAGTGGATGAAGGTGACTTAATTATATGCCTTATTCACTGGGAAAGAGGAAAATAGAAATCAACTTCCATTATTTCTCTAATTCTCCCTCTTCATGTGGATTTGCACAATGATGTCTCTGAATCTAGGTGTTTTACCTCCAGTAGCCATAACTTCAGGGACTTCCCCCCAAAACCCCTAATTACAGCAGTGTTAAAAAACACTCCTTGGCCAATTACCATGTTTCAGAAAATGGCAACAATTGCTAGGACTGAGGCTACCACATTTTCTCCCCATAAATGTGGCTTCACCCCATGAAAAGTTGAATGAAAAAGCACATAGCTTCCTTTGGCGGTAGCTTCAAACTGACCTTTCTTTTCACCCATTTTAACAATAGGTTTGAGGACACAGAAACCCAGGCCTCCTGAAGGTTCATGGATACTGAAGAGTATGGATCTCTCACTGTTGACCTGATCACTCACACCTGTGCTGAGCCCATGCTAGGCACTGGGCAAGGGCGCACTGTCAGAGAAGGTGAGGTCTGGACTGGTCAGTTCACCCTCACTCTCCTCCAACCCCCCTGGGTCTCCTTATGGCCATGCTGCTACTCACTTTCTTTTCTCTGCCAGCAACACTTTCCTCATTTCAGTCTGGGTCTCTTATACTTAGTTGTTCTTTCCATCTCAACAAATCTTTTCCTGGCAAGGTTATTTTGTGGACCTTGTGCAGGTTTCTTAACCTCTCTGTGTCTCAGTTGTATGACTTGCAAAACGGAGAAAACAGTAATACCTGGGTTTGGGTTGCATAAGGATTCAATGAATTGATGCATGTTGATCTTATTTTTTTAAAATTTTTTTTTATTGATTATGCTGTTACAGTTGTTCTATTCCCCCTTTCATTCCCCTCCACCCTACCCCCCCATCCCCACCATTACCCCCCCTTTAGTTTATGATCATGTGTCTCAAGTCCTTTAGATTCTATATTTCCCATGCTATTCTTGCCCCCCCCATCTATTTTCTATCTACTGTCTATGCTACTTATTTTCTGTATCTTCTCCCCCCCTCTCCTCCTCCCACTCCCCTGTTGCTAACCCTCCTTGAGACCTTCATTTCTATGTTTCCACTCCTGATCTAGCTGTCCTTTTAGTTTGCTTTTGTTTTAGGTGTGGTTGTTAATAACTGTGAGTTTGTTGTCCTTTCACTGTTCATGTTTCTTTAACTTCTTTTTCTTAGATAAGTCCCTTTAACATTTCATATAATAAGGGCTTGGTGATGATGAACTCCTTGAATTTGATCTTATCTGAGAAGCACCTTATCTGTCCTTCCATTCTAAATGAAAGTTTTGCTGGATAGAGCAATCTTGGTTGTAGGTCTTTGGATTTCATGACTTGGAATACCTCTTTCCAGCCCCTTCTTGCCTGTAAGGTCTCTTTTGAGAAATCCGCTGACAGTCTGATGGGGACTCCTTTGTAGGTGACTGTCCCCTTAGCTCTTGCTGCTTCTAGGATTCTCTCCTTCATTTTAATTTTGGCTAATGTAATTATGATGTGCCTTGGTGTGTTCCTTCTTGGGTCCAGCTTCTTTGGTATTCTCTGAGCTTCCTGGATTTCCTGGAAGTCTATTTCCTTTGCCAGATTGGGGAAATTCTCCTTTATTATTTGTTCAAATAAGTTTTCTACTGGTGGCTGTGCCTTTCCCCCTTCTGGTACCCCTATAATTCGGATGTTGGAGCGTTTCAAGATGTCCTGGAGGTTCCTAAGACTCTCCTCATTTCTTTGGATTTTTGCTTCTTGACTCTTTTCTGTTTGGCCATTATTTGCTTTCTTCTGGTCTACTCCATTGATTTGAGTCCCAGTTTCCTTTTCATTGCTATTGGTGTCCTGTGCAATTCCATTCATTTCAATTGGTTTCACCTTCATATATTTGTCTAATTTGTCGGTATAATCAACCAGTTCTGTGAGGATCCTGATGACCAGTGTTTTAAACTGTGCGTCTGAGAGTTTTGCTATTTCTTCATGGCTTAGATCTATGGGCTCTGGGGCTTTGAGATATTCTTGCGACATTTTTGGTCTGTTCTGGCCCTTTAAGTGTGAGAAGCGGTGCCTTGGACTCCCAGGTCGCTGGGTTGTGACGCTGTATGTGGGGGCGTGGTCAGAGGGGGAAATGGCGACCCCCTCTGCTGTTTCTCACAGCTGGGTGAGGATCAGCGCATTAGGTGGTTCACCTGGGCCGGGCCACTCAGAGTCGCTGGGTTATGACGCTGTATGTGGAGGTGGGGTCAGAGCAGGGAAATGGCGGCGCTCTCCCTGCCGCTAGCCGCGGGGACCGGCCCGGCCCGTCCAAGGGCCCACTCCCTCTCCTATCCGCCCACGCACAAATGCGCGACCACAGTCAACACGCAGCACCGCTCCCCACTGTCTCCCCCGTGGTCGCTCGCCTGGTTGCTCGCTCGCTCACTAGGTCCAACCCTGTGCCTGGATTCCGCGCGCTTGAGTCCGTCCGTCGAGTTTTCCTGTGCAACCCCGTTTCACCAGCCGCTGGTTTCGCCCCTTAACGGTCAGGCTGAAGAATTTGTTGTTAATGGACTTGCAAAAAGTTCAATTTTCCATGTTCTGGCGGTGTTTTTTGTTGCTAATATTTAGTTGTCTCTGAACTTGGTTGTGTGAGAAGGCACGGCACATCCACCTATGCCTCCATCTTGGCGGAAGTCCCATGTTGATCTTCTAAGACAGTATCTGGAACACAGTAAGTGTTTTATAATTATAAATAATAGTTCTTTTTGTTGGTATTGCTTATTTAGCAGAAGAATAAAGGGCAGAGAAAAGGGAAGAAACAGAACTCCCCAGAGAGTCAGAGTTCACAGGTGCTATGGACTAAATTGTGCCTCCTTAAACTTTATTATTGAAGCCCTAACCCCCCTGTGTGATGTATTCAGAGATAAGGCTTTGGAGAGGTACTTAGATTTAGATGAGGTCATGAGGGTGGGATCCTCATGCTGGGATTAGTGCCCTAGAAGACCAGAGAGCCCGCTCTCCTTTTCTGTCATGTGAGAATAAAGCAAGAAGACAGCCATGGACCAGGTAGGAAGAGGGCTTTCAGCAGAATCTGGCCATGTTAGCACCTTGATCCTGGACTTCCCAGCCTGCAGAACTAGGATAAATAAATGTCTGTTGCTTAAGCCACCAGTCTACAGTACTTTGTTATAGCAGGCTGAGCTAAGAAAGCAGGATAGAGGCCAGTTTTCTAGGCACCTCAGACTCTTCCTGGGGGCTGCTTATTATTAGGAATGTGGGTTTTTTGCTTTCCACTTCACCCTCATTCACCCCACATTTTAGTGTTAGCCAATAAGAGTGAGAACATAAAAACCAAACACATTCAGCTTTTCTACATATAATCTCCCTCAGCACAAATCTCAGGCAGTCCACCAGGTCCTGAGCTCCTTGAGTGCTAGGGACAGTCTTGGAAATTGCTGACCGCTAACTAGCACCCAATACAGGGCCTGGGGCCTCCAAAGAGTTCAACAGTGCAATGCTTATTTGTAGGTGAGATCTGAGAGTTGGAACAAACCCAGTTCAGAGAAAAACCGAGGAGGAAAAGGGTTCAAGGCAAGGAAAGAGAAGTGTGAAGGAGCTCAGGTGAATGCAAGTGGTATCCTGGGAGAGAAGAAAGAGGTTAAAACATGGGAAACTCAAGGTAAGGTGGAAGAAGAGACCAAGAGCAAGACAGAGAGAGAGAGAGAGAGAGAGAGAGAGAGCGAGAGCACCTTTGGAAATTTTCCTCAGGGCAGTGGAACAACCTGATTTTTGTTTTAAGAAAATCTTAAGAAGATCACTTTGGCTCTGAGTCGAATTGATTGGACGAGGACGGGGTGGATGATGGGAGGAGGCTGATGCAATTCTCAGTTTCTATTTGGGGACTTGGAATTGGTGTACTTCTAGTAATTTAAATAATATCAACCACAAAAATTTTTTTAATATCAAATGGTTTATTTTCAGTCATCTGTTTATGAGGTATTTTTTTGAAAACTGAAAAGCCCTTTGGTAGTTTTCTTTAAACCCGAAAATTATGGCATTTCATTACAAATTTCTTCCCAGAGTAGGGTGTAATTTTCTTTTATTACAAAACCAATATTAAATAACCCAAGAAGAAACAGATGAAGGAAAGAAAACAATTCACCTCTCCATCTCAGAAAAATCTAGTGTTTTTTTTTTAAGTTCTCTTACAGTCCCTGACCATGAACACAAAACTTTTGGTTAAAGTTGTAATGAAGATGGATTTATAGTGTATTGGATTCTGGTTCTTTCGCATAATGGGTACCACAGGCTCTCCCACATTCTACACAAATATTTAGCTGCATGTCTGACATGTAATAAACAATAAATGCCAAAATGTTAACTTTCCTCCTATTCCTCCTCTTTCATCTATTTTCAGTATTGTGTTGGAATACAGTCTTCATGGTGATTATTTCTAAAAATTGCAAGCCATTTTATCAGGTGAACAATGCCTTTAAAAATCCTCATCAGCTCTTGTTTTCTGGTGTTTTGATAGTAACCATCCACAGAGGGGTGAGGTAGTATCTCATTGTGGTTTGGATTTGCGTTTCCCTGACAATCAATGATGTTGAGCATCTTTTCATGTGCTTAGTGGCTATTTGTATATCATCTCTGAAAATAATTTAAAATTTTTACACTGTAAGGAGTATTGAGTCAAATTATGTTTTTTCAATCATATGCAAGTTATTGCTTCATTAAAGGTTATATGTATAACCTTTTTTCTATTGGATTATTGCATTTGAATATATTTCTGCAGGATACATTTTTAATTTAAAAGAGAAATCTTTCCCCTCGGACTATCTCACAGACTTAATATATGTAATAAGCAAAAATAAAATCTACTTGCCCTCCTACCTCTGAGAAATAGCTGCAGAGTTTCTCAGGGAAGCTGGAAACCTCAGCCTTAGGATAAATAAGAATTTTGTATGAAAGAGTGCAATATTTTCTGAAATCTTCATATAATTCTCAACCTGTTTTTTAAACATTTAAGTCATTTTCTTGCCCCCCCAAAGTATAAACAGTCAAGTTTCCCAACTACACTGCCAGCAGTAGGTATTGTCACTTTAATAAATTTTGTTAACAAAGTAGGTAGAAATGGCATCTTATTAGTGTTTAAATGGACCTATGTTTGGATGAGAGGACATTTTACCACTTTAAAGAAAAATAAAAAGTTATGATTTATTGGCATTCACTTTGTCCTAGGGCAGTGATGTTCAGTGGGTTTGCCACTGGAGTTTTCACAAAACGCAATACCCGACTACTTATTTAGTCAGGGTCACTTACCTCTTTTCCCTTAGATTGTTAAATTAAAGAAAAATGACAACAGCTGGCAAAACAGTAGCCACCCAGTGTGAATGACTCAAAATTACAGCTATTTTTTTGGTCAGATTGACCAAAAAAATCTAATATATTTTTGGGGTGTGCTGCAGAATTTTAGGAATAGTTTATGTGTTCCCTGAGATGAAAAAAAGTTGCAAATCGCTGTTCTAAGGAGTTAGTCATGGGTTTGGTGTGAATTTTTGTAATTCTCATCTTACCTTCCTTGTAAAGATATTGCTGTTGAATCTGTTTTATGGATGAGGAAACTGAGGCCTAGAGAAATTGAATAACTTTCTCAAGGCCAGGGTGCAAAGGTGGAGCCAAGTTCAAAACTCTGCTCAGCCAGAGTCCACTGCTGGTTGCCTGTCCTTTCTCAGTGAGTGAACATGCAATGCCTATTTATTCATTGTGAACTTGATGTTCTTTTCAATGTTTGAATTTTATGCTGTTATACAGTAGATATGTATTTGTTTTCTTGGCATATTTAATGTAAATATTTTTCCCAAGCACTTTTAAAAGATCCATTCAGCAGGAAATATTTAAGCAAGGGAGCCATTCGTTGAGCTAAGTGGAGGTCTAATTTTATGAGTGCACTAGGGTGTGCGATGGAAAGAAACAGAAGTAGACATTTTTACAATGTTTACTTATAAAACTTCCTCGGGCTTTCAAAAAGTGAATGAAACTGAGGAAAATCTCGTAATAACTCCAATAGCTGAGCAGTCCTCGGTTGACTGCTTTAGGCCCTAATAAAAGGCCCCACAACTCACATTTTTCATGTCCTTTTCCTCTTCCCTTCAAGGTGGGTGTAATAAATACTGTTTCCACAGATGAGGAAAATGAGTCTGAGATGTGAAATAACTTTCCTCACATCAGAGAGATTTTAAGTAGCAGAGAGGGATCACACAGATGTCTGGAGGAGGCCAAAACACATGCTCTTTCTGTGATAGCATATCAACAGGAATCTAAAGAGGTGCTCATTTAGAGGAAATTATAGGTTTGAGAAAGCTTCCAATAAGCAAGATATGCATCACTGAGATGAGAAGAAACTGTCTGGAAGACTGGATCTGCCCACCATGGTGGCTGGTGATGGGAGGGAGGAAAGAGATTCAAAAGTCATCCTCTTTTTCTTTCCTTTCTTTGACCCTCCCTCCTTTGCTCATTCCCTCTCTCCTGTCCTGTCATCGGTTCATCCTTTACTTAGCTGTTAAAAATATATGGAATGCATTATAGTAGGTATTGAGGAAATGGATATGAATGGAGTGTGGTCGTTGCCATTCAGGAACATTCTGGCAAGGGGGAAAGGCACATAAATAAATGAATGTAAACAGTTTAATATTATCTAATAGCATACATGCCCATAACACCATGAGAATGTAGGGTTTGTCAATTGATGGCTGATCACCAATTGTTTGTTGAGCGAACGTGTAGTTCAGAGACAGGGCATCAAAAACTGGGAAGGGAATGTCCAAGAAAACTTCTTGGAGGGGAGATTACACTTGAGCTGAGTATTTTTTGGAAGGATACACAGAAGTTAGTTTGCTGAAGGGAGTGGGCTGTTTTCCATACCAAGGGATTCTTGAGCGTGAACATTTGGAGATGTGCAATAGATGTAAGTGTATGAGAAACTGGTAGCAGGTTCAATAGGGTGATGTAAAAGGGAAACACTGGAGATGGGGTGAGGGAGATTGCAAAACACAGATGAAGGCGAGGCTGAGTTTGCCAGTATTTGGGAGAAATTTCCATCCTCAAGGAGAAACCTGGACTCTGGAGAGCTTATTATTTATTATTATTTTTTAGCTCACTTCCTTTGTCTTGCCTAAGAGTTTCTCTCAAGGATGCACATTCCTCTCCAGGCCACTGCCCCCTGCTGTGCGAAAGGTTGTCTGACCTTGGTCCTGCACCAATTGGAATTAGTGATTTATTGCAGTGTCCAGCAGAAAACTGGCTAGGGGAAAGAAAAATCGCCTCCAGGCTCCTACAGGTAAGGTTTACAAGGCTGGAGTGGAGAGAGTTGATTTGTGGCTCTGAAGGAGTCTCCTGGGAGAGTGAAAGTCCCCAGGGTCATATCTTGCTGTCCTTCTGTGGCTTTCACGAACTTGTCACCTGAAAAGTTGGGAGATTAGCTTTGACAGGTCATTTCAGCTGTGGTCCTAATGTTCAGTGGATATGTGAGGCTCAGGCAAGAGGTTTATGTCTGGTTTCTATTTTGTGAGAAATATACAGATTATAATAGCTATAAATTGATGGGCCTTTCCCATATGGCAGCATTCGTGCCAAACCATAAGCATCCTAAGCACATTTAGTTATCAGAATATCCTTGCAACTTAGCAATTATTATCCTCATTTTACGAATGGGAAGAGGACATTTCAGAAAGCTAAAGCAGCTCACCCTATAATGCACAGTCGACACACTCAAGGTGGATTACCTGGGTTTGTGCCACACTAGACTTCTTTCCACGTGGCATGTAGCCAAAAGTGACCTTTGATGTTTCCATCTTTAGCATTGACTTTTCTCTCCGCCTGGACTGCCCATCACTGACTCCTCTGGGTGAAACCCAAGCTTCATTTCAGACCTGCTTCAGCTGTTGCTCTCTTCCACAAAGACTTTTTTGACCCCCTTCCCTCATCTCCAAGTCAGAGCCATCCTTTCTCTCTTGTTTTATTTGTACTTTGCACAACTGCAGCTTTTGCCCACACCCCACTGTGATCCTTGGGTTTCCCCAGTGGGCTGTGGGCTCTTTGAAAGCATCTCTTGTTTGCATCTTCAGTGCTGTTCCAAGGCCTCCATGAGTATTTTATGAACAACTGGGAAGAAACATTTTGAATGCTTTGACTGGGAAAGTCACTTCAGCTCTTCATGACAACCTTCAGGTCTGCAAACTTTAGTCTTTTTTCAGACTGCTTTTAAGCGTGCAGTTCACATCAGGTATATTCCCATTGTTGTGCTGCTATCATCACACTTCATCACTAGAGCTCTTTTCATCTTGCAAAACAGAAACTCTGTATCCATTAAATAACAATCCCCGTTCCTCCCCACCTCAGCTCTTGGTAACCGCCATTCTGTTTTCTATCTCTGTGATTTTGACTACTCTAGGTACTTCATAAAAACAAAATCATGCAGTGTTTGTATTTCTGTGACAGGCTATTTACTTAGCATAGTGTCCTCAAGGCTGATGTGTGTTATAGCATGTATCAGAATTTCAGCCTTATATATGGTACACATGAGGTCTGTCTGGAAAAAAGTCCAGCCATTGATAACATGGGGAGAAAGGTTTGTGCGACATTGATATAACCTGGCAGCCAAAGAGAGTGGAGTGGAATACACATTTGTGAACAATGACGGTTTCATTGTGCTAGTCAGTGGAGGTGGTAGACCCTACTGAGTGAGAATGTGTACTGTGTGGCTATCACATTCAAAGTGACTGAGTGAGTAGAGCAATGAATCTGCATCAAAATTTTCATTAAGCTTGATCATTCCTCCACAGAAACTCATTATTGAGATGATTCAGAAGGCTGCAGCTATGGGCAACTGGTGATTGGCAGCCTCATCACAACAATGCACCCGCTCATGCATCATGTCTCATGGAGTCTTTTTCCAGGTGACTCAGCTCCCCTATAGCCCAGAGCCTGAAACTTTTGCCTTTTTCCAAAACTAAAATCACCTTTGAAAGGAAGATTTCAGACCATTGGTAAGATTCAGGAAAATACAACTGGGCAGCTAAAGGCAATTGGGAGAACTGTGTGAGGTACCATGTGTCTACTTTGAAGGGGATTGAGGCATCATTGTCTTATGTACAATGTTTGTTGTATCTTCTTCAGTCTCTAATTTTCATATTACATGGTGGGATACCTTCTAGACAGACCTCATATAACATATGTCACACACACATGTCATCTGTTGCTGAACACTTGGGTGGCTTTCACTTTTTAGCTCTTATGGACAATGCTGCTATAAATTTGGGTGTACAAATGTCTCTTTGAGATCTGCTTTCAACTCTTTTGAGTATATACCCCAAAGTGGAATTACTGGTTAAATGATAACTCTATCTTTAATTTTCTTGTGGAACTACCTCTGTACCTCATTCATGTCTCCTCTTGAGACAGAGACAAGAACACACAGACTTTAGATATTGAGAGATTTGGATCTTAATGTTTCCCACCCACTACAATCTGTGGGACTGCTCGGGGTGCAATCTCCTCTAACTCTTTCTAACATCTTCCTCAAAGAGTTGTTGTTAAGTTTAAATGACTTAATGTGTATGAGAGGACTTTGTGAACCATATTAGCCTTCTGTTGCTTTACTAGAATACTGGAATGTTTGTTTTCTTCTCTCCCTCCCTTATTCTTGAAAGATTGCCAATTCTTAGAAGAATGTGAAGGGCTGCCAGTTTCTGGGAAGAGTAAAATCTCTTGAGACCAATTTTAATAATATCTTCATGGTCATATTATAGTACTTATTTGTTTTATCTTGCTTCCTGCCTGTACTACGAATAACCCTCTGTTTTAGATAATAATAAGAAAAGATTAGGTCACATCTTCTGGCTTAATTTTGTCCTCAAGAACAAGTTATTTAGTTTCCTTGACTATAGTCTTTGAAGAGATTATCAAGGAAGAAACAATCCCATTTTTTGAAGAGCAATTTTCTTTAAAACAAAATTATTTTCCAATTATAGTTGACATACACTATTAAATTAGTTTTGAGTATACAACCTAGTAATTTAGACATTTATACCTTGGGAAATGATTACCCTGAAAAGTCTAGTACCCATCTGATACCATAAGTAGTTTTACAATATTATTGACTATATTCTTTATGGAAGAACAACTTTTAAGATCAAAAGGAAAAAAGATAAGTGATTGAAGGGCAAGAAATAGGAATAGATATTTGGGGATAAAAGTTAGATGCTGGATCATCTTCTAATTATATTACCTTTCTTGGTTATAAATAAGCCCATTTATGTACAGATATGTCACCTCTATTCATATACCTTGTCTTGTGTGACAAAAAATACTTATTTTGTCTTTCGTTTTTCATCAATAGGTCTGGCCTTTGAAACACCACTTCAAATGTATAAAACCAGTTCAGCTTGAGGATTTAGTTGACATTGAGTGAGATGACAATATCAGTAAAATTTCTTCAAAGGACAATTGACAAAAAAACACCAAAACAGTGTGAGAAGCACTGATGATGCAGAGAATGGGGAAAATGAGCTGCAGAGTCCTTGTCTGGAGTATTTCTGACGGACGGTCTCACCCAGAGAATTGCAGAAGGGAAAGACAAGTGCTTCCCTTTCAAACTGTCCATTGTCAAAACCTGAGGAAGCAAAACTTCTAGCTCTCAATAGACTAAGAAGTGGGAGAGTACATTTGTGATGACTCGTAAAGAGATTTATAATTTCTTTTTTTCCTAGCCCCCTTTACCTGAACAAATGACATCATTTATATTCACTTAGTAGTTTTGGCCAAAAACCTGACAGAAATTCTTGATTCATCTTTTTCCTTTACTACCCACAACCAATTCCCCTCCCATCCTACACTGGTAGGACTAAAAGAGTCTGATTTGTTCTAATGAGAAGCGTCCACCACTATTGCGGGTCGGGTCCCCGGGCTGTCAAAGGTTGTATTCCAGACAGGACTAACCCAGCACACCAAGACTTGTTCAGCCTCTGCTGTGAAAAGACACTTGCTCTTTTCTATGACCTATCTCTTCATCAATCCTACTACATTTTTTTTTTTTACAAAACCCCATTTACTACTGGTAATAACTAATGTTGGACATGTATGGGTTCTGGGGTGAAACCACTGTTGGACAGATATCAATTCCCCTGACTTCAAGGCAGTCCTGGCATTTGAGTCTGAAAAATATCATTAAGAATGAGAATTACCTGGCTGGTGTAGCTCAGTGGACTGAGCTCGGGCCTGCGAACCAGACAATCGAGGTTCGATTCCCAGTCAGGGCACATGCCTGGGTTGCAGACCAGTTCCCTGCAGGCCAGCTCCCAGCAGGGGATGCATGAAAGGCAACCATACATTGATGTTTCTCTCCCTCTCTCCTTCCCTTCCCCTCTAAAAGATAAATAAATAAAATATTTTAAAAAAAAAGAATGAGAATTAGCCTCTCCGTTTCTCCACTGAAATGCATCAGTCTTCATTCTGTCAGTTGTACTCTGCAGTGAGGAATCTTGTTTGGACCTTGACGCACACGTAAAGCTCATTCAAAGACAGCATTGACTCTCATGTATAAAAATCTGTTTGATTTCTTTCAATTATGTCATTGTCATGTACTTTGTAATGGCTGACACCCATTTGTCCCCTCTCGGAAAAATGTAAGAATTCATTTCAGGCAATGAAATTCAATTTGTCTTGAAAGTAATTCTGTGAAAAACAATAATCTGTGCAGCACTCTAATCTCCTTCTTTAATGCTCTGTTGAGCCTGGGCAGTGTTATCGGGCATTGTCCTAGTATTATAAGAGGATAAGTAGAAAATGAATGCTTCTGGTAAGGCAACTATTAATGATAATGGAAAGTAATTAAAAGTCCAAAGTAGAACCTGGAGGAAATTTCTTTTAATCCAGAGAAAATCAAAATGATATTTTGGCTTAACTTGCTGTGATAGATGGTATTATTAACTCACAATTATTCATTCCTTCCATGCTCTTGCTGAGTTTTCAGTCCTGGTTGGTCCATTTGCTCAATTAGAATAAAACTGGGCATGGGATATCAGTGGATCATATAATATTTTTGCCCCTTATTTCTCTATGTACCAGGGGCCTTACCTCCTTAGGATGGTCAGGGTCCATTACCCATGGCAGCAGGGAAGTTCTTTCTTTGCCTGTGATTACAGGCATTTGGAGACCAAGATGACAAGAGACTTTAGGTTGGGTGGAATATTTGCCGTGCACCCTGTGAAAGCCTTACACCTTTGGGGCAGGAAACTATACACTTACAGAGCCAAGATTTGCAATGAGAGGAAGCATTAATTCCTAGCTGGTCACCGGGTACTAGTAAATACATATACTGATAAATACTACCATTTCTTGCACCCCTGGGCCATTGTATTCCACTGATTGAAGAACACAGCACTACATGCTGCTGATTTACGGTATATGCCATGTCTTTACAGGGTATTGTCTCCAAGCTAATGCATTAGCTTCATATTTAAGAAGCTAACCCATCATTGTATCAGGTTAGCAGCTTCTGCAAAAGTACTAAAAAATCATGTTCTCATTGTTACATGCCTTTTAAAGGAGGATCCTTGGTCCCAAATAAAGGTCACATATCAATATATCAGTCACTTCACTTTGTGAACCTCCACACAATCATGCAGGGTTTATGGGAAAAATTACATTTCCTGCCATGATGTGTAACACTGCTTGCAGTGAACAGAGTTCTCTCCTTAACACGTGGTTACACTTGAATGTCAGCCAGTGGTAACCTGTTTCTCTTCTCCTGATCCTTTCCTTTCACAAAACAACCCTTCCAAGGACAGCATGCAGGGCACTTGCTGCTGAAATGAGGTGTTTGGAGGAATGCTGGGACAGACAGCTAATTTACTCTGCTTTCCAGTGGAAGTGAGAGAAAAGTATCTGTTGCTGACTCTCACGTTAGCCCCTTGGTTTGCCATCAGCAGAGCCCATGGGGAACACAGGAAATTACAGGCTGTGTGTTACGGTGACACCACCAGGCCGTGGAGACTGAGTAGCACTGCCAGAAGCATCTAGTGAGCAGCTCAACGTCCCGGCTACAGCGACTTAGTCATTTATTTTGCAGTGTAAATCTTCAACCCTACTTATTTTATTGTTTAATAACTTTTTTTTGTAAGAAACATTTTTCTCCCTACAGTGAGCTCAGGAAGTAAAAGTGCATGATTGATGGGGAATTAAGCAGTAGATACTCACTTCTCCAGAAGGCTGATGAGGATTGTGAAACCTGCTCAAAATAGTTGTGACTTTTAACCATCTACCAAGGTGGCAGGGGTGTCACTGGCTGCAGACTTGGCCTAGACATGACGGATTAGCACTTACCACTGCAGATGGTGTGTAACATGGTTTTTTATTTAGATCAATTGAGTACTGTTCTAAATTTATTTTCCTCCTTTTTGATTTTATTTTATTGTGTATGTACTCCGCTCCCCACAAAAAACATAGTTGTTAATGAGTTGACACCATTAGAAGAAAAAGATCTTTGTAAACAAGTGATTAAATGATATCATCTGATCTGTCAAATAAAACAAAAATCAAATAAGATTCTCCCAATTATTGATCAGTTGTTCACTTAGTATATCAATGTAAAACTTTGGGAATTTTATTCTATCAAAGGTGACAAATCTGACACTTTTATAAATGCTAGTGAAAATATAATGAAAAGAAAAGTTATGTGGGTGGTGATACTAGGAATATAAATATTGATGGGAACATAGCATCATGTACATGCAATGTCCTTGGTAAATTAAGAAATCCATGGATCAACAATAAGTATAGAATTGTCTTTGGGCACATATAATCATAATTACAACCAAACAACATATTCTACTGCAATGGGCTTAATGTTGTGTCCCGCCCCCAAATTCACATGCTGAAATTCTAACCCCCAATGCGATGGCATTCTTATTGGTCTGATAATTAGGTCAGGAAGGTGGACCCCTCATGAATGGGATTAGTGTCCTTATAAAAAGGTAAGAAGGACCCCAAGGACTCCCTTCCCTTCTTTCCACCATGTGAAGATGTAGAGAGAATATGGCAGTTTGTAACCTAGAAGAGGGTTCTAACCAGTACCTGATCATGATCTTGGACTTTCAGCCTTCAGGACTGTGTGAGATAAATGTTTGTTGTTTATAATCCATTAAGTTTATGGTATTTTTACTGCAGTCCAACTGACTAAGGCATCTACCAATCAAAATAAAAGCTTTAGTTGTCGAAATTTACAAAAAAATAAATTTTATGTTTAGAGTAATCGGACTATAACTTTGTTTTGGGGACAATACTGATAGCGTATATATGAAAGACTTCAGTAACACAGTGAAAAAAGTTTTGCTCTTCATTGTTCATCAATAACAAAACTTTAGATGTTCAGCTTTTGAAAAAAATGCAAATCAACCCAAGTGCCCTACATGAATTTGTTCATCCTTCAATCAGTTCTGTTTCCCTCTTTCATCTCACAGTGTAACTCACTATACCAAGTGTAATTCCAAGAGTTGTCATTATTTTGTAAAAATAATGCCTCTTAAAGTTAACCAACTGCCTTACCTTATGCTAGGGTACTCATATACAGCACTCAGGATTCTTTTTGATTTTCACCTTACCAAGTAGTTTTGATACATAACCTCTGTACAAATACAAGTATTATGTGATAAGTTAACAACTTCATTAGGCTGTTCTAAAAAATAGACAAGATTGAGCCCTGGCTGGTGTGGCTCAGTGGATTGAGCACTGGCCTACAGACTGAAAAGTCGTTGGTTCCATTCTCAGTCAGAGCACATGCCTGGATTGCAGATCAGATCTCCAGTTGGGGGTGTGTGAGAAGCAACTGGAGAATTCTGTGTTTCTCTCCCTCTCTTTCTGCCTCCTTTTCCCTCTCTCTAATAATAAACAAATAAACAAAATGGCCAAGCTCGATATCAGCAAGTGATTGAGCATAAGCCCATGTGAATAAACAAGCTCATTGGATGTTTGTGTGAACTTCTGGGTGATACCTGTGAGCAATGGTGAGTTGGTGACAATGCAGAAGGGCAGCAGGGGGATGTTAAGATCAAAGCCCAGACCATCCATGCAATGGGAGGGCAGTGTTATTGAACAGTTGTGCCTGCCCAGGGTGTGGCGATAAATTTGAACTGAGGCATTAATGGAAACAAACGAGGTCTCACAAGATGTGCTTCTTTGAAATGATGATCCCTGGGTTTGCACCTGAGAATATGTGGTTTTATGGTAATTTAAACAAACAAACCCTAAGACACAGCAATGACTGTGGGAAACAGTGTGTGAGAGGAAAGAGCAGGCGCGGGGCTTGCATTTCCCCTGTTGCCAGTGCCATTTACTAGCTGTGTGTGACCAGTCTGGAAACCAGACCTGTCTGCTCCTTTGTGTGGTGGCAAGAACACAGATCTGGGTGGTGGGAGGCCCAGGTGAGCTGTCTGAGTCAGGTTTGCAGTTTACCACTGTCTCTCTCTTTCTCTCAGAATAGTTTGCTCCAATAGTTTTTCAACACACACACACACATGCACATACACTGCACAGTAGTTACACTGCTTACACTTGTGCATCTCCCTTAGTTGCTTGATAAGTTATCTCCATATTAGTCCAAATACACTTATCTCCTCTGATAATAGTGCAGAATCCCATTGTATGAATAAACTAATCAATCCTGTATGGACAGACATTAGAACTGTTTCCAGGTTTTCAAGGAAGCAGACCTTCCAGGTGGTTCATTTTGTCACCTGTGCACATGTATATTTGTAAGGTGTTACAAATCATTTAGTAAAGAGAAAAGTCCATTGCATCTTTGGAAGGTATGGCACAATTATCCTCCTATGCTGCCAGAGGTGCAGGATTAAGTAGGCACTATCATACCCTGGAGCTGGGAATGTAAATTAGTGCGAAATTCCAGGAAGGACACTCTAAATTGTTTATACATCATAATTTCCTTCAATAAATTACCTTACGGAATTACTGATTTTTACATCTTCTAAACAGTTTATCTTGGACTGCTCTTTAGAAAGTAAAATAGCCTAAATACTTGGATGGTGCTTTATAAAGGGCTTTATTTATATTTACTTACTTGTATTAAATCTATTGGGGTGACACTGGTTAATAACATTACATAACTTTCAAGTGCACAGTTGTATAATGCATCGTCTGTATTTTGCATTTGCACGCTCACCCCCTCAAAGTCTAGTCTCCTTCAGCCTCCATCTTCCAAAGTGTTTTTTAAAGCTTTGCTTTTGTCTAGGTGGGTATCTACGTAGCCATGTCCTTTTTTCAGCAATGCAGATAGAGCAGAACTTGGGGTCCTTACTCGGCTCAGCATATATTCTTAATGAGCAAATTAGAAAAAATCTTCTGAATGAATCCACCCCCAGGCAGTTCTTCCTCATCTGGCTGCCTCACTCCAATTATCTGTGGAAATGGGGCAGAATTGCATTCTGGCACTCTGTCTAATCTGTCTCCTTGGTTCCTACAAAAGCTCATGTCCCTGCCCTTGGCTTGCTGCCCTATGTTTCAGGCACATAGTTCAGTGTGCCACAGAAAACACAGAGGAACTAAACTCTAGTCATCTCACCCAGAGAAGCTACACCAACTTGATCTCTGCTCCAAGTTTATGCGAAGGTCAACTGATAGGAATGGTTTTCTAGGAGGATTGTTTGAGAGACAAAGCCCACCCTTTTATGGGTGTTCTTAAATATATGCCTGGATCATTCTATGTAATAGAACCTTGTAGAGAACCTTGTCCAAGACCTTGCCTCGAAAGGTATGTTTTTCTCTGAATTTGATTTTGTTGTAATATTTGTTCAGAGTATTTTGATATAACAATATCCTTCTGAAATTTTAGCATCGTTTAGAATCACTATATTCATTGTATCACAAGATTTCTTTTTCTCTATTTCTTTAATCAGAAATTTCTATAAGATCTTAGTGTCAAGGAACATTGCAATTCTCCCTAGTCAGCGGCTTATTTTTGTTTTATGAATTTGTCGAATCTTGTAACAGAGGTTTGCTATTTTTGTGCTGCATGCTAGAAAGATTAGAGCTAAATCTGCGATTCGTTCATGGTAGGTTTTACTCATGGAGTGAATTCTCCGAAGGCTTCATAAAGTTTTTTTTTTTTTTTTTTTTTCAAACTTTACCTACAATAACACCTGTCATGTTGTGAATGTTTATGGAAAGCTGATTCATCGACCCCTCAGAGACCCAAAGGGGCATGAGAGATGGAAGTGCACCAAAGATTTCAAACACTCATGCTAAGACGGCAATGATGTTTCCAACACCCCATTTCTCCTTTTCTTTTTGGATCCCTCTTATGGCTCAACTCCGCATTCCTCAGGGTGGTTTATGCCACCTTCTTAGGATTCCACAAAACTGCCTATTTTGGCCTTTAAAAAATGTCTCTGTCTTTTTAAGATGAGGAGAGTTTTGGGGTCATCAGCCAATCTTTATTCAGAACCAACTTTAACAGAATCTGGTTTCCTTTCAATTTTGTGTAAGCCATGTTATGCTCGTGTGATAAAAGTTATACAAATAATCAGATTTTAACTTTTTTCTTCCATCTTATAGACATCATTTTTATTGCTTTTGCAGTGTTTTCTCCAAAATCAGTTCATTTCTTCCTAAAGAATAGTAACTTGAATAAACAAATATGTTTTTTGTTACTCTAACCACGATGGTTTTGTAAGCCATTGTAAAATGCTGTTTTGTGTGTGCTCTTAGTATCTTCACTTAGTCCCAGCTTTTGTTTGCAAACTTTTTTTATTCTTACTTTGAATGTTTGCAATTTTGTCAGCTCTCTTAAGATAGCTTATAAATTGCTCCAAAACATTTCTGGGTGTTTGTGGGAATAAAGATAAGAACACAACCAGTGTTTATTTTGGTCAGTGGGAAGTCAGCGTGTGATAAATAATATTTTACAAAGACATATTAAATCTTTATTGTAACAAATTTAGTCTAAATTTCTCACTCAAATTTTCTAGACATTCTATAAGGCTGCATCACTGTGCGTTCTGAGAATGCATGATGAATGAGATTAAAATACAATTGTAAGTCCTTCAAGAATAATTTTTAAGTCTAAAGATGCACAATTAAATTAGGTACTATTTTGGGCAGAGTCACTTAACCTTGTCTGGTTATATCTAGGACAGAATCAATTACTTGGGGAAAATATCATTATTGTGACATTTATATTAAATGTGTAAACATGCATTTTATCTTTAGCCATGTGCTATATACTGATGGTAGGAAAATTTAAACCAGGTTGAAAGCAGCCCATAAACAGATGAGGGTCAATAAGGATTTCAGTTATAATCCTGCAAATTAAATCTGACATTGATGAACATGAAACAAAGAGAGGAGGCCCTGGCCCCACTGCAAGTTTTGAAATCTTCATCTGCAGTAGCACTATTCCAAGTAGCCTTGTAGATGAGTTTGAATGTTTATGATCAGTCGTTATTTGTAGCATCTGTTTTTGGTGACAGGAGGCTCTACCAAGTGAAGAAAGGAGACAGTTAATGAATGTGTACTAGTCACACTGATCACAAATCACCCAAATTTCCAGAGTTTCTCTGTAGCATGACTGATTATAAACTAGAAGTAGTCAATAAAATGATCAAGTTTCATAAGGCAGAAACTTGGAAAAATAAAACATAATGACACAGAACACAGAAATACCTCTGCCATAATGAAGCTTTTCCTCAAATGCCTGGGGAAAGCTGGTTACTTCAGTCTTTGTCTGCATGATGCAGTAAACTCATTGTATCCAGAGTATCTGAAACTCATGACTGCATCTGTCTGACCATGTCTGTCTTCCCCACTGGACTTAGTGCCACAATGGTGCCAGAGGCCCCTATTGTTGTTCTGCCCAGAGGCACTCAAATCCTTTTACCCCTTCTTGGTATCTCCGCCTCTGCTTCCCTGTGTTGTTGCTTCTAGGAACCTGCACCTGAGACCTTAGGTCCTTGGAGCATGTTTGTTTGCAGCAGAGAGATCCTGTTGTCCCTGAGGGTACCTGGCCCCTTGGGGGGAGAGCTTTGTCAATGGCTGACTTACATATGAAAGACCACCTCCCTTGTTCTAAGTTGGACTCTGCTTTGGAATTTCACTTAAGTGCCCGAGTTCTGCAGGGTCAGGCTGGGTCTTCTGTGGGGGATTTTGCCTGGAATACATACATCTTGCCTGACTTCATCTCCTTCTCCTCTGTTTCTTCTACTCTCCTACTGGTTACCCTTGAGGCACTTTTTAAAAAATCCTCTCTCAAGGTCTGCTCCCAGAGAATCTGACAATGATGAACATTTTTTTTATTCACTTTGGTTTTCTCGGGCACCTTTGGGGCTTAACAAATGCTCATGGAATAAATGAATGAGAGATGTAGAAACTTGGCAAGTAAGTAAGTGCCTGCTTTTACTATGAGTATATCTGACTTATACCAAATCCTGAGCCAGGTTCACCATAAACAGTATGTTGGACAGGGGCATTGCTCTTGTTCTGGCCAGGTGGTCTGACCTGACTAGTCAAAGAAGGATGCTCCAGACAGGATTGTGTTAACAGTCAAGTGGCACTGGTTGCTTCTTCTCTCAGAGTGAAAGTTCTTTTTGGTTTGGCTGACGAATAGCAGCAGATGAAACTTAACACAGAGTGGCCCTGAAGCAGTGATTTCTAAAAAGCAATGTTCAGAGGGAGAAACATTTGAGGGAAAATCTGAATGATGAGAAGGAACCATCCATGCGGTGGTAAGGGGACAAGCTTCCCAGGCTGATAGAACAGCCACAGGCCTGTGGTGGGAACAACCAATGCTGGTGAAGTAGCATGGGGAAAAGTGTGGGCGGTGCAGAGAGGAAGGTGAGGAAACAAATTTCCTAAGTTTTATGGACCACAAGAAGGAGTGGAGACTATATTCCAGGAAGCAGAAGAAGAATGAACTTATTTTTAGATTGATAATTACCTTTGGGGCTCCCAAACCGCACAATGGAGACTAATAAATTGTTCTTTTCAGTCTATAAGCAGACGTGATTTGGTGTACTGGAGAACCAATGTGCTATACTCACTGTGATGATTAACTGTGTGTCAACCTGACTTGGATTTGGGGTGTCTAGATATTTGATTAAACATTTTTCTGCATGTGTCTGGAAGGGCATTTATAGATAAGATAAACATATACATTGGTAGACTAAGCAGATAGCTCTCCCCAACTTAGATGGGTCTCATCCAACATACTGAAGGCCTGAATAGAAGAAAAAGTTAAGTAAAGAAGGGTTCACTCTCTTCGACTGACTCTTCTTAAGCTGGGACATCAAATTTATCCTTCACTTGGACTGGAACATACATCGCTGGCTTTCCTGACTTTCAGGTCTTTGAAATAGAATTATACCATTGTCCAAGATTTTACTGCTCGTAGCAACATTTTTATCCCATGTGTCTCCCCAGCAAGAGAAACAAAAGAAAAAAATAAACAAACTGGACTACATCAAACTAAAAAGGTTTTGCACAACAAAGAAAACCATAAATAAAATAAAAAGACAACCCACAGAATGGGAGAACATATTCACCAATACATCTGATAAGGGGTTAATATCCAAAATTTACAAAGAACTTACAAAACTCAACACCAAAGAAATAAACAATCCAGTTAAAAAATGGGCAAAGGACCTGAATAGATACTTCTCCAAGAGGACATATAGATGGTCAACAAACATGTGAAAAGATGCTCAATGTCACTAATCATCAGAGAAATGCAAATTACAACCACAATAAGATATAACCTCACACCTGTGAGAATGGCTATCATCAATAAATCCACAAACAACATGTGCTGGTGAGGATGTGAAGAAAGGGGAACCCTTTTGCACTGTTGGTGGGATTGCAGACTGGTGCAACCACTGTGGAAATCACAGTTTATATAGATAACTTAAAAATTAAAAATAGACCTGCCTTTTGACCTAGAGATCCCACTTCTGGAAATATATAGAAAGAAACCCAAAACATTAATTTGAAAGAACATAAACACCCCTATGTTCATTGCAGCATTGTGTACAATTGGGAGGATATTGAAGCGGCCCAAGTATCCATCAGCAGATGAATGAAGAAAACAACTATGGCGTAGTTACGCAATGGGATACTACTTGGCTATAAAAAAAAGAAGAAAAATTTACCCTTTGCAGTAGCATGGATAGACCTGGAGAACATTATGCTAAGTGAAATAAGCCAGTCAGAGAAAGACAACTACCATATGATTTCAGTCATATGTGGAATCTGATGATCACACTGAACAGGCATAATAGAGACAGACTCACAGATACAGGGCAAGATGAAGCTATTGATGGAAGAAGATTAATGGCTGGAGGAATGGAACAAAAAGGGAGAAAGACATGGACAGCAGTGTGGCGATTGCATGAAGGAGGGGTGTGTAAGGGAATTAAATAATAATTGGAAAATATAATAAAAATAAAAATGGCAGGGAAAAAAGAACTATACCATTGTCTCTCTTGGGTCTCTAGCTCACAGACCATAGGTTGTGGGACTTCTCAACCTCTATAATTATGTGAATCAAATCCTTATAATAAATTTATGTATCTATTCATACATATACCCATCCATCTTATTCTTTCCAGCTTTCAAGTTATGACCCACTTACGACAGTCTAATTTTAATTTTTTTGTAGCCCATGTTAATCTTGAGTGAATTTCTTAAATTCCCTGCATTTCTGTGTCTTCTTCTGTAAACTCTGTCTATCTTTCCTGCCTCTCCCATTACATGATTGTGTGTCCTTGATTTTCCAGTCACACTTCTTCAGTCACTTTGTTAAGTCGCTGGTCTTACTTCTACTATCTGAAGTTATAGTCAGTGAAGAAATGCTGATGTTTGGGTTTGCTTAGAGCCATGCCAACTTTCTGGCATATAACTTTATAACTCACATATGAATTTAGGAAGCAATCCCTGGGTAACTTTCTTATTTAAAAAACTTTTATTTGTCCTGGTTGTGTCATATGGCTGTGGAAGAATCAGAGGATTATTGTCTCTTGCGTTTTCCCATTTCATGATGATAGAAGAAAACTTTTGTGCTTTAGGAACAGTTTCCCAAATGAAATATTCTTTTCTCTATTGCTTTTGACATGTGCTGCTATCAAATCTCACTTTTTTTCTGTGTATAAACTGCTTATTTGATTTGACCTGGTTCTGAATTGATTCAGAAGGTTCTCTCTGCCTTTGCAAAGGGCATTGAATGAGACAATTATGCTAACATATGCTGAAAGTTAAAACTGCATATTTTGCAAAAGCATAGATGGACCTGGAAAGTATAATGCTAAGGGAAATAAGCCAGTCAGAGGAAGAAAAGCACCATATGATTTTACTCATATGAACAAACTAACAGGCAAATGGAAATAGAATCATAGATACAGAGAACAGTCTGACGGCTGTCAGAAAGGAAGAGGGTTGGGGAGCTGGGTGAAAAGGTGAAGAGATTAAGCAAAAAAAAAAAACCCAACAAACAAACAAACAAACAAACAAACAAAAAGCTTATAGACACAGATAATGGTGTGGTGATTACCAGAGAGAAAAGAAAGTAAGGGCAAAGGAGGGGTAAATAGTGATGGAAGGAGACTTGACTAAGGGTGGTGAACACACAGTATAATATATGAATGATTATTATAGTATTGTACACCTGAAACTTATATAATTTTATTAACCAGTGTCATCCCAGTAAATTCAGTTTGCAAAGGCAAGACAGAAAATGAGCTTGCTGTTAGTTCCCTCAGTTTCATGAGATTTTTCTTTGCTTTGCTTTTGAAAGATTTTATTTATTTATTTTTGGAAAGGGGAAGGAAGGGAGAAAGCGAGGGAGAGAAATATCAATGTGTGGTTTCCTCTCATGCACTCCATGTTGGAGACCTGGCCTACAACCCAAGTGTGTTCCCTGACTAGGAATCAAACCCACAAACCTTTGGGTCACAGTCTGACACTCAATCCACTTAGCCATACCAGGCAGGACTCATGAGACTTGTCTGGTGAAATGTGGTGTGTTTGCAGCTGGGGCTGAGGCAAAATCAAGAAACATTAGGAGAAATTAACAGTAAAAGTGCAGATGGATGAAAAAAGGAATTTTCATCAAGATGATCTATTAGCAGTGTTGTACAGGCAGGCAGAGGAGAGCAATGACCCAAAACAAATCAACAAGAAAGATGCTCGACTTGTGTTCGCTTGTTTTAAAGTGTGACCCATATTCATAATCTTTAATTAGAAATACATTTGCTTCTGGTTGATTAGATACATTTCTCACATATTGTTATTCATTTATTGGTTTATTTACATGGAATTGGGGAGGTGGGCTATGGAGGTGGTTTGGTGCAAAAGACTTGGTTCATCAATTAGATTTTAATAAAAAGAGAGAAAACAAGCCCAATGGAGTGAAGCTCTGACTAAAGGTGGAGTTCTTTGCAAAGGAGAAAAATCATCTTCAAGTTGAGGAGAGTGAGCAGCTCCATCATTAACTGTTTACCTTAAATAACCTTAGTCAACTTAGGCATCCAGATTTAAAAGCAGATCTAGTGCACACCTTGTTCTTAACCTTGGATTCTCTCTATTTCCTAACTATTGGCTTCCTGTCTTCATTTTAAGTGATCTCTGGAATTAATAAGTACTTATTTTTTTAATGGGGAGATAGGAGAGAGAAACTACAAACAGAATGTCCTTAATTTTTCTTTATAAACCAGGCTGAAAAGGCACTCTGATGGGGGAACTATGCCAACTCATTTGGGAAAACTTGGAGTTTTACTGCTGATGAATCACTAGGGTGCTTGTCTCACTGACAAGGAAAAGTAGCTCAAGATAATTCATTTACCAGGTCTATTGCTGGTACCTATCACTTCCTTGCCTCTGGCTAATGTTAATAATATTAGCCTGGGAGGTGAAAGTGGAGGGGGTGACAGGGAAGAAGTTCCCTCTGATGTCACTTAGACTCTAGAATCAGCACAATGATTGTAGCCTATGGATGTATGCTTGGATTAAAACCCCAGCCTATCAACCTTGATCTAATTCCCTGAAGAACTCATCTGTGAACAAAGCATAATCAGGGATCTACAAAATATATCAGACTGTTGGTTCAGATGGCTGTACCTGCTTGTGGACCACAGGGCTATTGGAGGATAATTATGTCGCCTTCTTGGTAGAGAAATAAAAATATTATATTCCTAAATCCTGAAGAAAGAGCTAACCTGAAACTGAGCTGTTTTGATTAAAGTCTGCTTTTCACTTGGTTTATGGGGAAATGAACAAGTTACTCTCTGACATTTCCCCTTTGCCATAGTATTTGTCCTGAAAGTTCCTTCAGTGCTATTTAACGCAGTCACTGGAGAAAAGAATTGCATTTACATCAACATTTTGAAGTCTACTTCTAAAGACAAAAATGACAGTTCTTTAATTGTTTTTCCACAAGATGTAACATTTTGTTGGAATTTTATGTTTATTTGTGTGTCAAGCTTTCCTGGAAAATTCGCTGGCCCTGCCTCCTAAATCTTCTTCCTCCATGAATCAAACTCGCTCCAGAGTTTCTGTTATTGAAGAGTTTGAAAAGAATCTTGCTTGGCTCACTGCATTTCAGACCTTTTGTTCCTCTCAGCATTCTCAGCTCTGTTTGATACAAACGCTCCGCTTCTGAGGACAGGGGGGGAACTCGTAGCCTCAGAGCCCGTGGAGCACAAGCCTGCAGTTAAAAGCAAACATTTCCACTTCAGTCACAGCCAGTGGGTGTTTTAAGAAGGAAAAAAATCTATTAAAATATAAATGTCAAACTCCTTGGGGTTTTGATCTATACCTTTCATATTCCTGACAGTGCTTGGATCTTGATGAGGTGATAAGGATGTTTTGCTCCTAAATCGGGAAACACAAGGAGAATGTCCTGCTGGGCAGGGAGCAAGCACAGCCAGGTTCTGGGAGGCGCTGAGGCCAGGATGTCAAGGTGGAGGCAAGAGAAAGATGTGGATGCTCTTTGGGAATGTGGGTCAGGGCCAGGAACCAAAGAGCAAAGCATAAAGGGTGAGTCTTGCCCTCTTCCCCCCATTATTCTGCCTCTGACCATGGAAGAGGGAATGTTTACCAATGTTTTTTCTTTTTCTTTAGGCCACCTTGGGCCTCCAGCTCTTCCCACACAGGGGCAAATTTGCTCATCAGGTTTTTCTGAATTGAGATTTATTCAACTTCCATTGACTAGCGGGCAGAATGTCCTGCTTTAAAAGTCATGTGGACTCACTTTGCTTCCCATTTTGACTTCTTGGCCATGTTTACATTGGGTAAGATCTTAGCTCTAGTCTAGGCCAGGCATGAATTGTCCTGCAGGCAGAAGCAAGCCCCCAGGTTTCTCTGTTCCAGGTCCTGGTCCATCTGAGGACTCAGAGTTCACCAAGCAGATCCAAACTTGGAGATGTGCGGATGGAGCTTCCAGGAGTCCCACATCAATGCCCAAGCCTACTCCCAAGCCTTCTGTTACCTGTCCCCAAATTCCTAGCTTGAGGTCCTCACCACCAGTACCTCAAAATGTGACTATACATTGATGTAGGGCCATTAAAGAAATAAAGACAATTAAAACTAGGGTAAAATGAGGTCATTAGGGTGAGCCCTAATCCAACCTGACTAAGGTTTTTATTTTTTTAAATATATTTTATTAATTATGCCATTACAGTTGTTCTATTCCCCCCCTTCATTCCCCTCCACCCTGCACACCCCTCCCCCACCATTCCCCCCTTTAGTTTATGACCACGTGTCTCAAGTTCTTTAGACTCTATATTTCCCCTACTATTCTTGCCCTCCCCCTATCTATTTTCTACCTACCATCTATGCTACTTATTTTCTGTACCTTCTCCCCCCTTTTCCTTCTCCCACTCCCCTGTTGCTAACCCTCCATGTGACTAGTGTTTTTAAAAGGAGAGGAGACTATGTTATAGACATGCACAGAAGAAAGACCATATTGATAGGGTACTTAAGAGTTAGAAAATTTTAGTTTGAGGTATATAGTTATAAGCCTAGTGAGTAATGTATATGTTAATGCTTTTGTTTCAGATCCTACAGATAAGACCCATCCTGGCTCCTGGGAAAACAACCAACCTCCTGGGGCACTGCTAAGGATTACCGCTTGGGGACAAGTTGAGGCATCTGGGCCATTGTGTTCCAGGGAGAGATAGATGCCTGGGAACAGCTAACTAACTGCCCAGGACAAGAATGCTGCAGTCTCTCATCTAATTCTCCCTGAATTTCAAAACCCCTTACCACACCTTGTGTATTCCCTGTTATAAAAAGTCTGGCCTGGAAAGAAAATGTAAGATGGTTCTTTTAGGGTGTGAAACCACTGTCTTTTCAAATCCCCAGCCATCTGAACAAAGCTCCCACAAAGATTTAATTGCTGTCATGCTTATTGGGTTTGGTAGTAACAGCCAGCCAGTGTCTTTTTTAGTTTCAATATAAGGACACAGGAAGAAGGTGGTCATCTGCAAGCCAGGGAGAGGAGGCCCTCAGAAGAAATCAACCCTGCCAACACCTTAATCTTGCGCTTCCAGCCTCCAGAACTATAATGAAATAGATTTCTGTTGTTTCAAAGCAACCCAGGCTGTGAGACCTTGCGGTGGCAGCCTGAGAAAACTTTGATTTTTGTTTCTATTTATTCTGGTAGCCCTGCAGTAAGTTGTGATGTTGAATACTTGTTTTTTCTGAGGATCCTTGAACTTATTATATCTTTTGTAGCAGGGAAACTGGGAAGAAGGGAAAAGGATGGGGTTGAGGCTCTAAAGTTTTACTTTCAAAACCCGCTATTGAAAATGACACAAGATCATGCAGAAATATCAGGGAAGGTCTGGAAACAGAAACCAGGAAAGGAAAATGCCTTAGTTCACAAGAAATAGCTTAGCCTTGGAAGGGAATGAATTACCTAAGCAACAGGTGGTAAATAGCTCTGATGAATGAGAGCTCAGAACAAAAACATGTGCCTTTTCTCCACCCAGATGCTGCCACAACTACTTTTGTGGGTACTGACCTCATGATCCCCCATGGGAGATGTGCTTTAACCATGAGCTCCTGCAATGGTTTGGCTCAGCAATTGCAAAGCACTTTGCAGATTGCAATTATATCTCTCCCATACACAACGATATGACAGTAGAGAATAATCATAGGCTATAATTATGAACTAATTTATTTTGATGTCTCCTAGTAATTAAGTCCTTAATGAATGTTTGTCATATTAAACCGAGGAAAGCAGAGATGGACAGAGAACAGGTGCATATTAATGAAGAGAAGTAACTCTATGGCCATTACACCTTTTTAAAAAAAATCTAGAAGCTTCTTTGGAAGCAGTTAGTGTGTGGTACATAGAACCAAGCTTGTGTTTCTTTTTTTAGAAAATATTTTATTTATTTATCTTTAGAGGGGAAGGGAAGGAGAGAGGGAGAGAAATATCAACATATGGTTGCCTCTTTTGCGTCCCCTGCTGGGACCTGGCCTGCAACCCAGGCATGTGCCCTGACTGGGAATCGAACAGCGGTTGTTCGGTTTTCAGGCCTGCACTCAATCCACTGAGCTACACCAGCCAGGGCCAAGCTTGTATTTCTTAACAATCCAAGAGTTAAGAGACTGAAACAAACTGAAGTCTTCTATTTCCACAAGACATAATATGTTGACAAACTTGGGTTAAATTTCTTATTTAGTAACTTGCCAACTGAATCATTATGGACAAGATCCTGGCCTCTCCTGAGGTTTGTTTACTTTTTCATAAAATGGAGGTGAGAATTAAATTAGAATATGTATGTTGAGAGCCTGAATATGCAAATGGACAATGAATGACCAGACCATACATAATTTCACTTAGACCCATAGCTTGCAGCAAACTGCCTGGAGAACCCCTTATGTGATAACTAGCCCAGGAAGCCACTGTGCTAGAAGGCACATGTGTGAGAAGTCAGATTGCTATCCCTAGTAACAATCCAGCAAGCCAAACAATGATCCCTGCGACAATCCATCCAAAATTGCCAGGACTTGATTATTAACTGACAGTTTCCCTAATTTTTATTCCTGCTTCTAACTCCAAACCAATAGGAGAAAGCCAAATGTGGACCCCAACCTATCACATCAGATGTCTTATTTCTAGTTACCCTGCCTATGGCTTCCCTGTGCCCAAAGTCTCTAATCAGCACAGACCTGAAGCCTTCCCTGTCTCACTGGAAAGATTAGTTCTCTGCCTGCCTTTGAGTTTCTGCCAAAACATAAGTGACAGTGATGGTGGCTGTAGCCACCATTGCTATAGCATGCTCTGAGGAAAGGTTTTTTTGTTCTCATTTGGATTGTCTTCACTTATTTCCACAGTACAAACACCCCTAGAATGGTGATTAGCGCATAGTAGGTGTTCAAGTTATGAGATTTGTTTTTCTGCCATGGTGACATGGCAGAACAGGAATTTGAACATCCAGAGGTTTTTTTTTTCAAGACTCCCATTTGGTCGCTTGTTCAGGATTAGTCACATTGGGCAATTTTCAGAATATCAGGTCAATTGAAATTCTTTCTATGAGTAGGATGGGCACAAAAATTTCTTTATGTGGTAAAAAATTAATTAGCGGTACTTGGCTCAGAAATGTCCTTGGGTTATAGCTACACTTCAAACTCAGATGTCTTTCATCATTGAAAGTGGAGTGATTTGAGGGAATCCATCAGTGTCGATGTTATAACTCAAAGTATGAGAGAGGCCATAATGCATAGTAAGAGTGGCAGGAGATTATCATTAGAAACAATCAGGTTAGACCTTGAATCTATGCCCCTTGACTTTATGTCTCTGGACAAGCTATTTAACTTCAATAGGTATGAATTCTCTCATCTTTAAGGTGGAGAAAACAAAGCAAAATGGGTGTTAAAGAGAATGAAATAAGATAGTGAATTACAAAGTGCATAATCATCGTTCAATAAACAGTATTCTCTCTCTTTCCATTTCCTTTCTTTCTTCAGAACAACATCAAGAAGTACATTAGATAGGCAGGATCCCTCCAGGGCTAGAGAGAAGTTTTATGTTATTTATTTTTGCCACCATTTCACCTTCTTTACATAAAAAAAATTGTACAACTTTGTTTTTTTATCTTTTTTCTATCTTTTTTTTGAGAAGATCAGAAAGATTTGTCTTAACTGAGGGAATGCTAGAGGTAGGGAAGTGTATAAAGTGTAGACTTAGATTAGTTCTTCTTGGGGCCTCTGGAACTTATCAGACCACTGGTTCAGAGGACTGCACCTGCCCATGGACCACAGGGCTATTGGAGAATAATTTATGTCGCCTTCTTGGTAGAGAAATAAAAAATTATATTCCTAAATCCTGCAGGAGGTGCTAATCTGAAACTAAACTGTTTTGGTTATTATCTACTTTTCACTTGGTTTATAAAGAAATGAATACATTACTATCTGACATTTCCCCTTTGCCCTATTGTTTGTCCTGAAAGTTAACTCAGCCAGTGGGGAAACGAATTGCCTTTTACATTAACATTTTGAAGTGTACTTTAAAAGAAAGATAAAAATGATATTTCTTTTTTATTTATTTATTTTTAATAGTTGTTCAAGTACAGTTTTCTGTTTTTTACTCCCATCCGAGCCCACCCACCCATCCCTCCCCCCTCCCTCCCATTTTCACCCCCCTTAGTTTTTGTCCATGTGCCTTTTATATTGTTCCAGCAAATCCTTCCCCTTTTCCCCTGAAATTCCCTCCCCTCTGGACACTGTCAGCCTGTTCTCTATTTCAGTGTCTTTGGTTATATTTTGCTTGTTTGATGGTTTTGTTGTTTGGGTTCTTGTTAAAGGTGAGATATTTCTTTAATTGTTTTTCTACAAGATGTAACATTTTGTTAGAATTTTAAGTGTTTATTTATTTGTCAAGCTTTCCTGGAAAATCTTTGGAACGAAAAACTAATAGGTTGCTATAAATTCTCCAAATATGTGCATAATATTTAAGAGTTAAAGAATGTAAACATTTGTTATTGCAATTTTCTGAATATTATTTTTCAAAGGAAATTCTTTAAAAGTACAGTAGAGTCCTAATTGTAATAATGAACTTCATAAACATAATGAATGAACATCAGCATGATCCCCTCCCCTCCCCTCCCCTCCCCTCCCCCCCCCTCCCCCCCCCTCCCTCCCCTCCCCTCCCCTCCCCTCCCTCCCCTCCCCTCCCCTCCCCTCCCCTCCCCTCCTCATGCTCCCCTCTGTCCCCTTCCCTCCATTTCCCTCCCCTCCCTCATTTCCTCCTTTTGAAAAATTGCAGTGAGTGGGGAATGTATAAATAATGTTATATGCCTCCCCCAGGCAACTGTGCTTCATTTACAAAGTTGAGAGAAGTAAGAACCTAGGAAACTATTTATTTGATTTATCAAAAAAGGATGGCTGTTGCCGAAGGGGTTTCACTTTGCATTTCATAGAACAAGTCTAATAACAAACCCCTATGAACCCTATGAGGTCACATGAATGTGAAAATTGGAAGCAACAGAGCTCCTATGCCTCACCATCAGAGGCAAGTTTTCTGCCTCAGAAAAATCAAAGGGGGCCCAGACTCAAGCAGGGCCCATGTGCTCACCTGGAAGGTGGTGTTAGCTCAGAGAACCCTTTTATTTATAATCCAAAATAATGCTTTTACAGGGATGCCCCACATGGCATAAGAATACTTTTTAGAGTCTTCTGTTCCAGGCATTTTTTTTTTTTAAATGAAGAAATTGAACCTAGGTCATCTCCATTCCACCTTGCATTGGTGAGCTATCAACTTTAATCATCTCAGTAATCTGTATCGGTAATTTTTGCTGACTAATAAAAATAATTCTGGAAAGAAAGTTCTCTTGGAAACTGACTGGACTACAAGTGTGAGTTAATGACAACTAAAATATTAAACCAAAGTGGATGACAAAATATGGGTAATTGAATTATGTCTGAAATACAAAGTTTACATTTAACATTTAGATTTTTCCAGCTCTTTCATTTATACATGCGTAATTGGAATAGAAAACTAAAAAAGGTGGGGGTTAAAATAAGTTTAAAACTCCCCACAGGTCAATCAATAGCTTCAAACCAAAATTAGCTCTTTAGTAAATTGAAATAATCTGCTAGCATGCATCTCTCCTGGCCTGTGAGCTGTTTAAGGTCATAAACTCTGTCTGCTTATAATTGTTTTCCCAATGACCAATGCAGTGATATGAAATTTTGTGTTAGGTTCACATGAAATAGTGGTTGATTGGAAATAAGCCATCATCTATTTATTTTAGTGATTTTATAGTGCATATGGTTGGTTAGATGTTGTAGCATTCTCATGTATGAGAATTCTCATGTATGAGACTATAATATATTCTATAGCTTACATATATATTTAATTAAAAGTGTGAGTTATACAGTCCTTTTTAAAAAATTTATTTTGTTGTGTTAAGAACATTAATTTGAGATCTACCTCTTAAAACTTTTAAGTGTACAGTACAATATTGTTAACTGTAGGTACAACATTATACAGATGATTTCTAGAACTTACTCATCTTGCTTAACTGAAACTTTATGACTATTGATTAGTAATTCCCAATTCCCCCTTCTCTGCAGGCCCTTCCAAACGCCACTGCACTGTGGTTTTATAAAAGTGGCTCTCTCTATCCAAGAAAAACTTGTGATAGGAAGGTCAGTGGATGAACTGCAGACTCTTTTGCTGCAGTTGGTTATGGGACCAGAAGTGGCAGTTGTCGTCTCTCTCTGCTACTATCCATTCTAAATCACTCTCACCCTCATAATCCCCTCTGCTGGTCTTGGTGGCTTACTTATATGTATGACCAAAACCCTCAGTCTTCAGTGGTCCTTCTCTTCCTGAACCAGGATTGCTGCACTTCTCCAATCACAGCCACCATATTGTCAAAGGAGTAGCAACAGGTGCCCAAGTGGGTCAGCCAAAGTCAACAAGAGATCCTTCTGCTTGTGTCATGAAACAGTAATTATCCTCTTCCTGCTGATCAGGGCTGATTATCTGTGGCAAGATGGAGACTCATTTTTTGCCAGGTGAGCCCTGGACACAAGGAGCCCAAAGTACACAACAGCCAGGAGTAGCTTGGAGTTCATTGTAATCTTTGCACCCCTGGAGAAAAGGACTTCTAATACTGCACATCCAAGAGGTATGGGTCAAGCACCACTTGTCTCAGTGAGTCATTGGGGATAGTGATATGGGAAACCACTCCTGATTCCACCTCCTTTTTTCTAGATCCAGGTGTTGTACCTAATGGGGACACAAGCCGTATTAAAGGTCTCTGATTCAATGTGTGTACTGAAAACAGGAGGTTGGCATCCTGACCTTGTGGTGGGCTGTCTCTAAACTGGTGCATGAGTTATGCCTTTAGCACACTATTTCAGCACTATCAGGCCACCAGTTTACAAGGTCTGTCTGGAAAAAGTCCAACCATTGTTAATATAATGAGAACAGTTTGCATGATATCTATGTAACCTGGCAGCCAAGGGGAGTGGACTGGAATGGGCATCTGTGAACAATGATGACTTCACTGTGCTAGTCAGTGGGGGTGGTAGATGCCATTGAGTGAGTGAGTATGTGTACTGTGAGGCCATTGCATTCAAAATGTCCAAATAGAGCAACAAATCTGCATCAGAGTTTCCATTAACCTTGAACATCCCCCTGTGGAAACTATTTGGATGATTCAGAATGCCAGAGCTGTGGGCAACTGGTGATGGGCAGCTTCACCATGGCAAAGTGCCTGCTCATGCATTATGTCTCATGCAGAGTTTTTTTTGTGAAACATCAGGTTATCCAGGTGACTCAGCCCTAGTTCAGCCCAGATCAGGCACCCTGCAATGTCTGGCTTTTCCAAAAACTAAAATACCTTTGAAAGGGAAGATATTTCAGACCATAGGTGAGATTCAGGAAAATATGACAGGGCAGCTGATGGAGGTTGGGAGAACTGTGTGAGGTCTCAAGGTGCCTACTTTGAAGGGGGTAGAGGCATCATTGTCCTATGTACAGTTTCTTGTATCATGCATCTTCTTTGATAAATGTCTCCATTTTTTCCTATTACATGGCTGGATACCTTTGGACAGACCTGGGGAGAGTGGCACAACCAGCAGATCCCATGATCCCGGGCCCTCTTCTGTATCTCTTTCACTGCAGAAAGGTGAAATAGCCTGCGTAGATGCCATCTTGTATGAGATTTTATGTCCATGAATCAGATATTTTATGATTTAAATAGTGCTGAAAAATATAATGACCATATGTTCTCATTTTTATAATTTTAATACTAGATAACAGTGTATTGTATGTATGCTATAAAACATGTCTTGAGCAGAGAACATTGTTATTCATCCTCACAATGGAAGTATTATAATGAAAATATTAAGAATGAGAATATTAACATAAGAAAAACTTAATCTCCAGGCATAAATCTTCTTCATAGTCACAGTTTGACTCCAGGCAAGTTACTTAACACTCTGAGCCCCAGTTTTCTTATTTTTTTTTGTGGGGCTTTACCTCTCATATACCCAGGACTAGGCCCACACTTCAGCCTGAGCTGAGAAGTTAAGGACTTGGGCCCCTACTCCCAGGTTTGACTCTCACTAGCTTTGTGATCTTGGGAAAAACAACCTTTATCTAACCGCAGCAACCTTGAGCTCATTAATTTCTAAGGTCCCTTCTAGCTTCAGGATTTTACGACTTTCTTTGATAGGCAATTTCTTAAAATTTTCCCTTAGGGTGAGAGGTTTCATTATCACAATTGTGCGTTTGGTTTGTCAGACTCACCTTTCTGATTTCCACGTTGCATTCAAAATGTGTCCGAAGCACATGTTTGGTCCAAATGGATTCTGAAACACCAGTTTTCTAGCTGGATATCAGGAAGCTTGCTTTTTTATATCAGTTATAAATTTCTCCTACATGCAGGAAACAGGCTGTTTAGGACTCTGATTTCAGTAGAACAAAGTTGAATATATACACTCCAGCACCTGAGGTTGGAGTTGTCAGCCAGGAGATGGACTTTACCTTAAAATTAAGGCTACTCTAATTCAGAGTAATGGTGTGCCTAACTTATCCATCTTGGTAGACTTGTTCGATTCCCTGCAGATGTTTCTTGTTCCAGTTTCCAGAAACGTTGCTGATGATTTATTTGTTGAAATGCATGACCACTCACTTGTTTTTCTGCTGATAAATGATTTATTACAATCCATTATGCACGGGAGCCATCATTATTTTACTCTTACATTATTTTTGCCTTTATATGTTATTAGCAGGTACACAGTAGACAAGTTAGAAAACAGATCTCCATGATGATGGATGTCTGGTTGTATGTCTGGATTTGTGCAAAGTCAAAGGACCCATGTTTTCTACCCATAATGTTGTGGTTTGTGTCTCTTCCTGGACCTTCTTGCAGGCACTGGGACACAGAGATGAAATATGGGGATCGCCTACTTCCTGGGTTTCCAGTTGAAGCCTTCAATTTTTAGCTGTGGATTCACAACAACCAATGTTTACATAGGGTTCACTTTGTGCCAGGCATGCTTCCAAGCACTTAACCTGTATTATTTAATGCACTTGTCAACTCAATGTGCTCTTTTGATGTGTGCTCATTTAACTATTATCATTCTCAGTTTATGAATGAGAAAACAGAGTCATAAAGTTTAAATAGTTATCCTAAAGTCACACAGAAAAAAATAATTGAAATCAGGTCTTTTGACACCCAGATCCAGGCTCTTAACCATTGTTCCAAGATGCATACAATATAAGGATGGAAGGCATCTTAGATTTATGAATTCTAAGACTCTCTTCTGTTTACCTTATTCTTTTTTTACACACCTTTCCCCATCTTATGGGATTTTCTAAGTAAAAGCTTTTATTTAGTTTGTGTTTTTGTGCAAAACATGTCCATATCCGTGTACATACATACATACACACACACATATTCTACACTTGCCAGTTTCTGTTCTGAGTATACAGAGAGCATATCCTTCCAAACACTTAGCAGCTTAACACAACATATATTTATTATTTTACAGTTTCTGTCAGTTAGGAGTCTTGGAATGGCCAAGAGTCCCCTGCCCCAGGGTATCATCAGCTTGCAATCAAGATGTCAGGCCAGCTTGTGTTTTCATCTGGAAACTTTCCTGGGGAAGAATATGTTTCAGATTAATTTCCTTGAGGCTGTCTTACTTAAAGCCCAATTCTCACTGGCTATTGGGTGGAGGCCACTCCCAGGTCTTAAAGGCTGCCTCCGATCCCTGCCATAGAGCCCCTTCGGAGTTTGCAACTTGGATATTTGCTTCTCCAAGACCAGCAGGTGAATCTTCTTTCTTACCTCCAGTTTCCGAAGGCAGAGTCTTAGGTAACAAAACTTAATCACAAGAATAACATTCACCATCTTTGCCATCATCCATTGATTATAAGCAAGCCACAGGTATTGATAAAAATTACAGACCATATTCAAGGGTATGACTTTGAGGGTCTTTGAGAGTATGTCTGCTAGACTTGTTTTCACTAAGTAGTCAAACTGTTATTTGCTGAGTAGTCATGGAATCTAAGAAATGAGAATGAGATGATAATAATGACCAAAATCTTTAAGCTATGAAGTTTGAAACATTCTTATTCCTGTTATTGTCAAATGTACTCATCCAGATGACTTTTTCTCTGAAGGAGACATGACATATCCAGCTCTTATTTGGTGTTATTTGTGCTAAAACTCCCAATTATACTATTAGATGTGTGATCTTAGATTAGTGCCTTAAACTTGCTAAGTTTTTACTTTCTATTCAAAGGGAATTATATTACTCTGTTCACTGAATTCTTCAGTGGGTATGCTAAATGCCCGGCATGTCAGATACTTTATCAGTCTTATTTCTACTTCTCTTCCTGTTTTGCCTTTGTAATGAATATTCCTCCTCTGTTGGATCATTTCACAAACAGAATTTTTCACTTGGTGAAGTTTAAATTTTCCCAGAGACAATCAAGTTTCAGTCATTCAGTTTCTCCAAGTTTCCATCTGAGACTCCCTAAATCTCCCAGGGAAGCAGGCTGTTGAGAGAGACTGTTACTTGTAGAGATGGCCTCATCTTCTGCAATTTCCCAACTTTAATATCAAAAGATGACCTAAACATTTGGAAGGTGACATAACTGTTGCCCCTCTCTACAGTGTAAACTAGTTCTAACTATCTGTGTGTCTATGTGCCTAATGCACTTTGCAAATATTTGCTGTGTTACTCCTCACACATTCATGAAAAGGCAGACTTAAACAAAGGTACTTGTTCTAAGCTTCTTCCTTCTAGAGAAATAGAATGATTTTTTAAATTTGGTTCTTTGACACTAAACACCTTCCCTTACTTAATACTTAGGGTCATAAAACCTGAATTATTCTTAATCTAGTTTATATTTGGAGTGTACAGAGATTAGGGAAATTTTCTTGTACTATTTTTCTTAATCAGTGGTAGAATAGATGATGGATTTAACCCTGAGGATCTGAGGTTAAATAAAAACATCATTATGTGTGAAGCACTTTTTACCGATCTCTGATTAAAGCAAGCAAGAGGCTTGTGAAGGCTCTGGAAGCAAGCTTGAGACCATTTGGGAATGGAATTCCAGATTCCTAGAAATTGGAATGTGGTCTACAGAAGGACCCACACAATCAGGATCAGGACACTGATTTCCTTAAGGTCATTTACTTGTGATGTTCATATTCCTGATATTTTCTCCATGTGAGAGTTTTATATCTGGCACAAGGCAACTTCCCAGCCTTGCTCTGCTGAATCATATGCTAGTAATCTTACCCACTCACCTGACCCAATGCTTTCAAGTACAGAGATGGATGGCTATCTGCTGCCCTTCCCTTTCTTGGGTTGAAGAATGTGCTTTTCCAGAGCTCAATTCTCTCCTGCTTGTAGAAGACATTCATCTCCTTTGCGGGGGCATCATATTTCTTGAACTAGGCACTTATTGCATCCTCCTGACCCCTGATTTTGTTAATGCTCCACTGACCTATTCTCCATCCCTGTATTAAATGGGTACAACCCACAAGCTAATCTAATTTACACAGAGCTTGAAAGAACAAATAATGCTCATTCTCACTGACAATTGTTTCAGGGAGTTACACTTTCTAACTTAAACAGATTCTTCTGAGCACAATTTGAGTTGTACTTTTTCTGTTTAAAACAAAACAAAAAAGTTTACGTTTCTTCATTGTTTACTATATTTTTCCACTGCTTCCCTGAATACTTCTTTGAATTGTAAACTATTTTCTCTCAAGAATGCTTAAAATAACCCCTTTTCATGGCACATTCATCAAATCATGTCCTCCCTAAAGGTTAAAAATGACTACACAATTCATTTCTGAGGAGTTCATTTTAAGTTCTCTTAGAGTGGCCAGATCTTTCCAGAGTGAACTTAAAACAATATACACATCACACACCTACTCCCAATCTAGCTGGTTATTTCTTATTTATGGTCCCATGTTCCCTCTCAGCTCTGAATTCTAAATATATGCTGCTCCCTTCTCTTAAATACCCTCTCTCTGCCCTATCCTACCTTCTTCAGTTGATTAACCTCTGCAATGTTGGTTCCAGTTTAGATTCTAGTTCATCTGCCCCTACCAACCCTAGGAGTGAACCCAACACTCTCCCCATTCCTTCCATGTATTCCAGAGTTTGCTGTATTTAGTGCAATAGAACGGAGAGATTTGCCCTGTGGCCTTCTTTGTCTAACAGACTCCCTTAATGTAGAGACTGTGGATCATTCATTCAGTCTCCTCCATTCTTTCAATAGAGTTTTATTGAATGAATGAATGCATTCCCATCATATAGACAAAACAATAAAAATTAGAAAATTGAGTGATCTTCCCATTATCACATGGCTGTAAAAAATCAGGGCAAGATATAAACCTATATTTGATGGTTCCAGAATTAGATGTTCTACTGCAACATGCTATCCATGTTTTGCTTATGTATTTGCTATGGATTGAATATCCCCATCCCCGTCAAATTTGTGTATTGAGGTCTAATTACCAATGTGCTAGTATTAGAAGCTGGGGTCTTTGGGAGGTTAGGTCATGAAGCTTTTGCCCACCCCTACCCTATACTATTGTGAGTGCGCAGTGAGAAGATGCCCATCTATGAGCTAGAATGTGGCCATCTATGAACTGAATCTGCCTATGCCTTGATCTTGGGCTTTCAGGCTCTAGAAATGTGAGAAACACATCTTTGTTGTTTGTAAGTCACCCAGTCTATGATATTCTCTTACATAGAGCAGGCTGAATAGACTAAAACATTATTGTTGCAAAATAAACAACCACAAAATTTAGTGGCTAAAAACACCCATGTATTTGTCTTACAATTTTGTGGGTCAAGTGGCTGGGAAAGACTTGGCTAGGCAGCTCATCTCTGACCCACATGGCACCAGATGGGAAAGTTAACACTGGAGGATTCACTTCCAGCATAATGTCTTACTCTCATGCTTGATGCCTTGAAGCTCCTTGATTGTCTTTCTCTCCCTCATTCTCCAGGTCTTCTCCACATGACTTGTGTTTATCAGAACAGGGTAGTGTCTCTTTTTCAACTGTAATGACTCTCAAGAGGTAGCACTGGCCGGTTAAATGCTATGCTCAGACTTTTCATGGTGTCATTTGTGCTGTATTCTCTTGGTCAAAGCAGTCATAGGACTCATTCAAATTCAAGGCATTGAAAGAATAGATTCTACCTTTTGATGAGGGTGTGGCAAAGGTTGTTGCAGAAGAACATGTAGAAGAGAGAATACTGTTGTATGCAATTTGGGAATTATAATCTACCAGAAACTGTGTAGGAATAGCTGAAGGTATGAAAAGAAAGAGCCTTTCTTTGCTCACTTGATACATTTTCTTCATATACTTACTGTCATGCATGCATTAGACCAGTGACCAAAACACACTTCCTGCTTTCCAGGTGCTAACATTCTAGAAGGAAAGGCCAAAAAGTGGTTTTATCAGTCCCTTTGTGTTGTGTAGCAAACCACTTCAAAATTTGGTAGCTTAAGAACAGCTGTTCCTTTGGTTCAGGGTTCTGTGAATTGGTCATTTAGATAGGGCTTTGCTGGGCTTTGCTCCTAGTTTTGGTTGTGCTCACTCATAAGTCAAAAGTTTGATTTGGTCAAGTAGGTGGCTTTGTCAATCTTGTCTGTGCTTTCTCAATTTTGAGGGTGGGGATTGGCTACCTGAGGGCTAGGTCTAGTATAACATTAGAGCAAAGGAACATTGCTCTAATATATAACATTATAACAGAGGAAAGGCTGTGTGAATACACAGCATGAAGGTAGCCATCCACAGGCCAAGTAGAGAGGCCTCATAAGAAACAAGACCTACTGAGACTTTGATCTTGAGCTTTCCTCAGAGGGCTGGAGAATCTGGGATCTACTCCATGTGGTCCCTCATTTACCAGAAAGATGGTTTAACTTCTTTTCATAGGAGAAATAGAAGTCCAAGATAGCAAGAGGACCTGTGTGAGCCTGTTGAGGCATAGACTCGGACCTGACATAGACTCACTTCTGTTGTATTCTATCAGACAAAGAAAGTCACAAGGCCAGCTGAGATTCAAAATGGTAAGAGATAGATGTTTAAGTATTGGTGGTTGAAGGTGCAGAGTTGCAATGTGAAAAACAGGGATACAGAACGACCATTATTTCTGGCCACTATGTAAACCACCTGTTAAAGGGGCCAAATAATGTCAATACAGTGTGCCAAGTGTGGTGGTATATGAGATGCAAAGAAAAGATGCCTTAAAAACCTTGGCATCCAGAAGAGATGGAGTGTGGGAAATATCACAAGAAGGGGTCAGGGAAAGTTTGACTTAGATGTGGATCCTGAGGATGGGTGGGTTTCTGAGCCTGTATAGAGAACAGAGGTAAATGTTCCTTCACAAAAGTGGTCCTGCCTTGAAGATTACAGCGTGTTCAAAACCTTTATCTCTTATTTCTGATCAGGTGTCAGAGGATATCCAGACAAGCTACATGGCCACTCTGCAGTACCAGCTAAGAAAACCAAAGAAACAGTGATCCTGGAGACCAATGATCTCAGTCTTTCTATTTCATGGATTTGATGAATGAAAATGAGAGAGATTTACCCTTGCGAATTTGTCTGTGAGGGCCACCATAACAAAATATTGTATACCCAGTAGCTTAAAAACAGGCGCATTTTCTCACAGTTGTGGGGGCTAGAAGCCCAAGATCAAAGTCTCAGTAGGTCTTATTTCTTACAAGGCCTCTATCCTTGGCTTGTGGATGGCTGCCTTCATGCTGTGTCTTCACACAGCCTCTCCTCTGTGCTTCCTTTTGTCCTAATGTTCTCTTTACAATGATACCTGTTGGATTGGATTAAGGCTCACCTATATGACTTCATTTTAAGTTAATTATCTCTCTAAAGACCTCATCTCCAAATGTAGTCACATTTGGAGGCATCAACATAGAAGTATTTTTTTTTGCGGGGGGATGTTAGAATTTACCATCATTTTTATGGTTATATGATCAGAGTTGAATCTGGAAGCTCAAGTGTTTCTCCATAAAACATGTAGCCTGTTGATTTTTAGCTGAAAATTGTTTCCCTCCTGTTTCCCAGATAACTGTTGTTCCTAAAAAGGATGCTTGTATCTAGTTGAATCTCTTACCATGTGTTCTGCACATCTCATTCCTTGGGGATGCCTCCAAAGTCAATAAAAAGACAGAGAAAATTCAGACAGAGCCCAGAGGTAACAGACGACCTGGTGCACAAACAAACTTGTTAGCCGTTGGCACATGTGTGGGATATTATCTTTAAATTAGTTCGGGAAAATTAATATTGCTCACTTGCTATGCTCACCGGTATTGTCTGCTTTGAGAATCAGCAGGGCCAGAGCCACTGTAGATAATATTTTTTAATTAAAAGGGAAATAACTTCTTGTGATTAATCTGCTGCTTTGGGGACTTGATGCAGTCTCATAAAATAGAGGCATTTGCTGGTTCACAGAAAGACATCCTCCCCCTCAGGCAGCTCAAGAAGAGAGTAGGAGGGGAAGCTGCCAGAACAAGACAAGCCAAAAGGTGAGAGGCCAGACTCTAAAGAGAAGACACTGGGGTCCCATCTGGAACAGGTTTATTAGCATGAAATTCTTCTCCCAATATTCAAGAGAGCAGGTGTAGGTAGCAGAAAGTCTTGGTTGAAAGTCCAGGATCTGCCATTCATTTGACAGTCTGGCAGAATGTCTGAGACTCAGTTTTCTCACCTGTAAAATGGGGCTAGATAAACATTTATCTCAAAAGTAGCATTTAAGCAAGAAGAGCTCTGAGCTTTGGAGCCAGATTTCCTGGTTTTGAACTTGGAAGACTTCACTGTCTTCTGATTTTAAGCCTGTTATTTCCTTCTGTGGAATAGGGGTAAAAGGGCCTGTCTCCCAGAACTTCTGTTAGGACTAAATATGTTTAAACACATTACGTGTTGGGACCGAACCAGCTACAGATATCCAATCTAAATGTCTATTTGAGAGGCAAGAGAAGGCATTGGTTATTAGGGGAAGTGGCACTGCCAGCCACTCAGTTGTGACTTTCTCAAGCAGACTTAAGCTAGCTCTGACTTCCTCCAGGTGTACCCAGCTCTGACCTACAAGGAACCATTTCATATGGTACATTCTTATCACCGAGAAAGTTCCTAAATCCCTAATAGTTTTACTTATATTTCAAGCTCCAAATCAAGCTGCCTGTCTTTTTGAAGAGAAGCCAGAAACATCCTTAAATAATGACAAATCATGATATATCCCCTGTGAAAATACTCCAAAAACATTTGGAAGAAAGGGTAAAATAACACTTTTGTTTGGATATTCTCAAAGCAGATGCTGAGACAAGGACTTAAATTCAAATAGGGCATTGGGATGAAAGGAAAGGGGGAAAGTCAAGAGCATGCCCCAGTGCATAAATTCATAGATGATCTTTGTGGACATTTAGGTTTAATGACTCTCACTCTGAGAAACCTTATAGAATATGACTCAAAATTGTCCCACTTAAGGATGGTAAATCTGTGCATTTCCTGACACATGTCCATCCCTCATTGAATGAGGTTAGTCCCTGAGTACATTAAACCTCAGCAGACAAAAGCTTTCCTGAGTGTGTATCAAGCATGTCCCTTGGTATGAGACAAAGCCATCAAGCAGCTGAGTGGAGAGAAGCAGGCCCTTAGGGTTAGATGCTGTCAACATGAATGGTTGGTCTAGCTGTGGCTGGATGTGAACACAGAATTGGGGAAAGCCACCCACAGTGTCCTCATGGCTGCAAGTAGCTCCACTCAGCCCTCATGTCCTTCTTCCCTCCCCCTTGCTCACTCCACTTTAGCAACATACTCTTGACCAAAAATGCCAAATAACCCCTTGTAACAGGCCTGTCTTTGTTTCCTAGGGCTGCATTGCAAAGTACCCCAGACTGGGGAACTAAACAACATAAATGCAGGTTCTCGAACCTGGAAATCTTAGACCAAACAGTCAGTGGGGTTGGCTCCTTCAGAGGCCTCCCTCCTTGGTTCATTTATGGCTTTTTCCCCTCTCTATGTCTTCACCTGGCCTTCCTTCGGGGAATGTCTGTCTCCTAATATCCTCTTATAAGGACACCAGTCACAATGGGTTAGGGTGCACCCTACTGACTTAATTTTAACTCAATTACCTCTTTCAATACCCAGTTTCCAAATAAGTCACAGTCTGAGGTACTGCAGTTACCAAAGGTACCAAAGACCCCCTTTTTCTAATACCATTGCCTTGGGTGTTAGGACTTTGTCATATAAATTTGGGGGGACACAGTAAGTCAGTAGTAAGAAGCTCCTTTGGAAATATGCTTGCTACAGGTGTTTGGGGGCTTTTTTTCCTTCCAGAAGAACAAATCTCATCTGTACAGGGTGTTTGAGAAGCAAATGTTTTTTTTTTCCTTTTTTACTTTCAAATCCCATTTTTCTTGTGTGAGAAAGTAGACTTCCCAAGTGGCACAGGAAAGCTAGAATATCAGCCCACAAAGTATCTGAGTTGCACTGGCTAAACAGAAGATACCTACTCATTCTTTTATGATTATATTGTGGGTATGTTCAACAAAAACTATTTTTTACGGTGACTTTCTTGCTGAAACAGAGGTTCCTCATCTTATAGTTCAGAGTTTCAGAAGGAGGGAGAGAACAAGATCTTTGTCCATGCTGCATTTGGGTGACCAATTCCATTGTTTCTCAGGTGAGGCCAAGCCAAAGGATCAGGAAATAGGTGATATCCAGGTGAAAGGTAGGCTGAGGTGTGGTGCTTCTCTAGAATCCATGACAGCTGTCAATGGAGGCATACTACAGGCAGAGAGGATTACATATCCTCCTCTATTTTTTCAACATTACTTCATAGTTGGCAGAGTTTAGAGATATTTTTTCAGTTTAATTTATATGCTTAGATTGGGAAATGAGTTTTTCTTAAGATCTAATTTTCATTTGTGCTCTTAAGTCAATAGATATGATGATTGAAGAGAGATTTGGGACTCTAGCCAAATTCCTGTGAATCGTGTTTCGAACACAGCTGATATGGTGGGATGGTTTGCAACCTAATGTCCTGTTTGTTGAGTGGACATGAAGGCTTGGGAGTCATGAGCTCAGCTCAGTGTTGGCTAAAGCTATATTTTGTTGAAGGGACTCTCCTGAGCCCTAGGGCTTTACAAATGGCTCACACATCTTCTGTTTCTAAGAAGTTCATGGTCTTGAGAAGAAGATGAAAATGTCAGGGAGACACAATGTTGAATTATGGCCAGAGACAGGATCTAACCAGCATGAGAGAGACCAGGAAGGCTTCCCTGAGAAGTGATGCTAAACTGAGTCTAAAGGATCATGAGGAGGTAGGCAAAAGCATCACTGGCAGAGATGACAAGTAAGCACAGCCAGGAAGGGGCTCCACGTTGGTGGGGAAGAGAGGAGCTAATGCAGAGGAGCTGTGGCCATGGTGAAGAGGTAATAATCCTCACCTCTTTCAATACCATTATAAACCTTGGGAATTACATGGAGAAATTCAAGTTGTAAAATGATTAATCTGACGTCTTGAGTGGAGGATGGGTTGGAAGGGAAGAGACCATAGACAGTGAGTTCAGCTGAATGTTACTAAGAGCTGAAGATCTTAATGAGGTCAGAGGTAAAAGGGATGGAGAAGAAAGGAACAAATTGACTTATATTCCTAGAGTACCAACAGCTCATTCTTAGCTCAGGAAGAATTGGAGGATCTTTCCTGCTCCAAGATTTAGGAAGAGGAAACTAAGGTCAGAAGCAGACACACAACTCTGATGTAACTAAGGAAGAAGATGCAAACCCTGGTTCTCTAAGGCAACTCTGAGACCTTTAGTGTGAGTTAATCAAAGGCTCCAAAGAGCTGGTCTCTAGAGATTGTCTTGCTAAGAAACTGCATGTCTGGTCATTAGAGGAGCTGATTTCCCCCCTACCTCAAAAGTGAGAATAATGACAGAAAAGTCACACTCTATAAGACCCTCTAATGCAGAAATTTCTGGGAGATTAAGACAGATTAGCATCTGCAGAGAGGCTTCTTGAAAGCAAGAGGGGAGTTGCAACTGGGACCTGTAGCTCCTTCTCAGAAAAACAAAAAATTCCTAAATGTGGTACAGATGCCAAAGACAGAGGGATGAAGTCCACCAGCTGGACCAGTGTGTTGTCATGTTGAAGAGCATGGGATGTTAACCACAGTCCTGGGATCAAAGCTAGATTGTGACACACAGTGTGTCCAGAATCTCAGTTGCTTTCTTTGTTATATTCAGCTCTGTCATGGGCTCAGTTTTGTCCCCTCTCAAAATTCATGTGTTGAAACCTCACCTGCAGTACCACTAAATGTGAAGATAGAGTCCTTTCAATGATTGCTGAAAGGTAAATTTATCAGCAATGGCATCCTCTAATAGGCGTAGGCAGCAGTTATAACTTGATCCCTCTAGACACCTAACAGAATCTTTGGATCAAAATGTTCTACTGGGTAGATATTTATTATATTGCTTATTTACTCTTTTGTTTCTTCAACAAGCATTTATTGAACATCTATGTATTAAGGATTGTAGGCACACAGGTGATTAAAACAAGGTCTATGTCTTGGGGAAACTTAGAGTTCAGTGAAGGATTTGGCGATTCATGTTGCCTATGGTCCCCTTTGCACAAAACAGAGTTGAGAAGTTGTGACAGAGACTTCATGGCCACATGATCTTGTCCTTTACAGAAAAATGTTTGCCATCCACTGGAAACTGGAAAGTAAATCATTGGGGAACAGTTAGGAACAGTCTCTCAAATCTTTCCTTTTTTTTCTGTAAACTCTTACTCACCTTGATTCGTCACTTCCAATATCACCACTTTTAATTAGGCTTCTTTGGATTAATGCAAGTCTCATAGATGCATGTGCCTTTCTTTCATAATTCAGTTTACAGTTTACATAATTATTCATTTTTGGTGATTGTATGATTAGTGTTTGTTTTCTCCACTAATGAAACCCTGATGTTACCATCACTATTTTAAGCACTTCACATGCATTACTCATTTAATTCTCCCAAAAATCCCACAAGGTAAGTACTATTATTATTTCTGTTTCACTGATGAGAAACTAAAACATATAGAAGTTCAATAACCTGCCCAAGGTCACTTACTCCACTGCTTATTACCAAGGGAAATAAGCAATGGAGTAAATATTTGAGCCTTAAACCGTCTGGTTCTAGAGCCAGCATGTAGAAGGCTGAATGCACCATGTGGTTATTCAACAGAAGTTTGCCCAGTGGGGGATGAATGATACAGCACTCTAAGTTAATTCCCAAGTTATTCGAGGGAAATCAAGTAAGTACGGTGCAGGCAGAAAAGAATGTGCACAGCTACAACTATATGTTGACTTGGTCAAAGGAAACTATGCACATAACCTTCATATTTTTAATTCGACTCAAGGCCTTATAATAAGAAACAGGAGAGCTGATGCCTTTTCTTTTCCACTGTTATTTTCTGTAGCTGAGGATGTGTCCTTCTGCCACCCTGTGTGCCATTCCTGAGCTAAGGTCATGATTCTCCAGTTGTCCTTCCTATTTTTCTGATCTGCGCATTTGCAATTTTATGCTCAAAGCAATTCCCTTCTCCCAACTCCATTTTTTTCTTCCCCAGAATCTATCAAGCTTCTGGAAGCATAAAAGCAGTGAAGTCATTACCTGATGAACTTGAACTCGAGACCTCAGGAGATTCACCCATCATTGAGCTGAAAAGCTCCCTGGGCCTCCAGCTGCAGAAATTTTGTGAAGTCAGCACAGTGTGCCCACGGGGGCACCATATTTTATTTTTCAATCAAGCATGGTGCTGTCAAGTATTGCTTAAGTGGCTCAGTATCAGCACTTTTTTCCAAATAACGTATGAGCTTGATTGCATCAAGTTTCCCTGTGTGAAAATGTGTCAGTTATCAAGATTTTCCAAGGTCCCCGTTTTCTTATTCTGAATGACTTCAGGAGTTTTCTCCAATGGTGATCTCTTGGGGCCTGTTCTGCTGGCGGTCAGCCTGTGTGTTTTACCTGTAAATACACTCTTGTGACTCAGTTTTGAAGCATCTGGAATCAACCTCCAGGATGAGGCTGGGGGTCAGGGTGATCTCAGGTGCTCAACGAGTAGTGTTCAGGGCTCCTCACATGCAGGTTGTCAGTGAATTCTGTGCTGCTCCCAGACTTACCGGTGTGTGGTGCTGGCTGCTGGGGGTCAGGTCACATTTTCATTCAGGTTGCTACTCTGGCTGGCTTTTCAAAAGGGTGCAGCTTTACCAGAAAGTTCCTTAGTCTTACCATGAGTACTTAACCTATAAAGGAATCTGATTTTGACACTGAGAATTTCTTTTCTTTGAGGAGCCCAGTGCTTTGCATTGAGACAGCAGTGACCTGAACATCTGCATAAACCGATTCCATTCATCATCCGTCACATGGACAGACCCTGAACTTGGAGGCTTAGGACTCAGTTCTTGGCAAGTGAAATGTGATGTGTAAATGTCCCAAGACCATAGTCTGTGAGGGAGAAAGGGGACTTTATGAGGCTCTAGGCTTTATCTGTCACTCGTTCAGAGGCATATAAACTTACAGTGACAGCACACCTTGATTACTTTTATTTGAAGTCGAAAGCAATGAGAGTTTTAGCTCTAACCATCTCTTGGCTCTTCTGCTCAGATAAAGGTTTTAGGGGAGGGCCAGATAAAAGTGTTGTATTTGATAAACTAATATTTCACAGGCATAGTTGTTATTACATGTGAGTGGGTCATCAACTGTAAAGCACTGTACACACCTGAGGCATTATTATTTAGATTATATCTGTAGTTATTACTTAGATGACTATTATATTATTTAGATTATTTAGATATTATATTATTATATCCTAGTCCTGTAAATAATAGGAACATATAGAATAGATTGAAAAATTTGGCTATTTAAGTATAATAATGAATTTTAATGACTTTTTTCTGTCTCCCCTAGGGCCAGGCCAGAAAACAAGTTTCCAGTCATCATTTACAATATTTCTTTAGTGCCCTCAGTACATGTCCCCAGCGGAGCTTTATCCTTGTTCTAGTCTAACCTCATGAGATGAAGTTCCATCGGGGCAGGGATGATATCTAACGTGTTCACTGCTCTAGCAGAGAATAGGTGTTTACTATACACCTATGGAATGAGTGCCTAGATGAAACATGATTGTGTACAGTTGGCAAAGAATATGCTTCTCTAGAGGTTTGTAAAGAAAGACAGAGTCAACCACATGGTGAGCTTTAGTCTCCCCCAAAGTGTCCTCAAGACTTCACAATCAATAAATGACTCTTTTCTCATCTCAATGAGTAGCTAAATGCTTAGCACAACACCTCACCCAACCTTGGGAGGTGGTGTTTTAAAATATAGGTAGGCTTGATTATTATTCAGGTATGATAGGGCCAACAGATCAGGACATGGCTGCCAATGAAAAGATAGTTTGCTACTCGCAGTTCTTAAGAGGAGGGGGCCCTGGGAGCCACCCCCAGGGGTCAGGAAGCAGAGGGACTGAGAGGAAAGTGGGCCAGAGCCTTTATTATGGTTTCTGTGGAACAGACAAGGCAGAGCAAATGTGTTTTGAGTTAGCTAATTTGAATAAATTTAGGGAACTCTGGGGGAACCAAGGCTGTCTGTGGCTGCCTGTGGCTGCCTGTGGCTGCCTGATATTTGGCCCTGGTGTGATGAGGGCAGGAAGATAGTGGCCTAGAGTGTGAGCTTCTGATGGATAGAAGAAGTGGTTGGGGTATGAACATTGGACTACTCAGTTTGCATATGAAAGGAATACTCTCCCTCAAGCCTTTTACTCTCTCTAGGAACTTTCCAGGGTCATCAAGGCCCCAAGATGTAAAAGCATAAACAAAAACTCAAAAAATAAAAAGGCATGATTAATACAGGGAGATACTTATTCATATTTTTCTGTAGAGGAGAATGTGGTTACTGAAAGTTAAGTGGCTAGATGAAGCTAGACAGAAGAAAAATAGCTAGAAAGAAGAAAACTAGTAAAAATCAGATTGGTGGTCATTCCAATCCACCATGGGCTGCCTCTGTCAGCAAGTCATCAAAAACTTTGCTTTGTATCAAGGACATTTTTTGCCCGAGAACTGTTCAATAAAGGACTCTCTTTAGTTGCAATACCGAAAACCCAAACTTGGGTTAATTGAAACAAATAGCCATCTACTGACCTCTATATAGGGAAAGGCAGGGGAGGGGATGTAGGTGGCTTTGGTGGGAATTCTCTCTCCTTGGCTTCTCTCTGCATCTGCTTCAATCATTCCTGTTGCAGGCTCTCTTTTCCATAAAGCTGGACTCACCTAGAAGTTTCAAGAAGTTTCTCTCATTTTCACCACCTGAAAGCAAAGAAATTTTTTTCTTACTATAGGAGGACTATGATTGGTCTAACCTGGAACCATCCCATGGACTGATTCTTCTTATCTGGAAAGTGAAGCACTATTATTTTCTCATCTTGGGTCCTGTGACCATTTGGGGGCAGAAGGCAGGAATGGATGGTATATCTGTCAACAGAATAAGTAACTAAGGGGGTGGTGGTCAGAATGAAATATTAGATGTTCATCATAGGAATATTTGGCAAAATTCAAAGTGTCATTATCAGTTGCTCATTGTCATCAAGATCTCAGATGATTTATTGGTCAGTCTGGGGCATATTTACCAGAAGCTATCACCAGGACATTCCAGTAGTCATAAAATAAGTATGAAGAAAAATTATTCTATTTTATTACACAATGAAAAGTAAAGTTAAAAAATTTAGCACAATGCTGAGCGGAGGCTGAATTCTGTTTCAATTAACACAGAAAGCACAGGGGAGTGTAAGAAGTCTGCAGCTCATGGGAAGCAGGTTTCCTTGGGCGAGGCAGCCATGGCAGTCTGGATCTGGGGACACCAAACTGAGCCTCACAGAGCCACAAAGTCCTTAAAGAAGGAGAATTAGGCCTCTGATATTGTCTCTGGAGGTTGGTCAGTGCTGAACAAGAGAAGATCAGTTCCTTCTACCAACTGCAGGATCCTCAACCTTGGTGTTTTCTAACAGTTAAGTAAACTTTCTGCAATGGTGGGCAATCAGGATAAATGAAATCTTTGCCTGATTTGGCATCATGGAGTTACCACTTGAGAGGGCAAAAATGACGCTGAGTGTTTTTTGTCTTTTTGTCTCTACCAAAAACAAGTCATTGTCTCAGATAGTAACCCCTCCACACTGTCTCCCAAATCCACCTGTGATTTGCTTTTGTAGTTTAAGCCCAAGGTTTTAATAAGGTTGTTTTAAGTTTGTAACTCAAGGTGGGCCATGGTGGGCTTTGACTAGAACCTCCCCATCTGACACCTTTATTCCTATTCCCTTAAATATCAGTAAAAGAATCTGTAAAGGTTTGCTAACCACTAAATGCATGACAAAGTCATCCAGGAATCAGATGTTATCCAACACTAAAGTTGAAATGGTCAATGCATGTAGTGGTTGCCTCAGCTTATGATTGGAATTACATCTATTTCTAGGTAGAGATAAGCTTCCAGGAGATCAGAATTATGAAAGGTAAGGACACTCGCCATTGACTGATAGAATTAGCAATCAAGAAATTATTACCTAAATATGCATTTTGTGTGATAAGAAAAACCTTTCAAAATATGAATCTCACTGCAAGGTTTATAGTTGAAAAAGAATATTTGAAACTACTTGAAAGGAAAATATTTGAAATTATTAGACAAAGTTGCAGACTCAGGCTGTAGTGGTGATAATGATAATGATATAGGTGCTGTGTATTTAGGGTTCAGTGCAGCTGGAATTGCTGTGTCTCTGTGGGAATAAAGGAAACCATGTTCATGGTTCTCTTGGGTCCTTGAGATCATAAAGTGAGAGTAGGATAGAAATGGGTTTATGGAAAATATCCTTGGGTTTTATGGGGAAAGGAGTAAGACTGAACTACATACCCAGTGAAATCTGGGAAACCAGTGGGAGAAGCACATGAGGGAACTGGCTGCATTTTTTCCCCCAAAGGATCAGAGAGTCACTTAGAATTCAATGTGGTGAAGCTTCAGAAATTCATCATGTCCAGCTCACTCAGCTTTCAGAGGAGAAATCTAAAGTCTGGGGTGGAGGGGTTGGGGAAGTAAAACAACCTACCTGCAATAAGGGCTCATAACATGTGAGAAGCGAATCAAGTGCAAACTTGTAACTTCTGAGTGAGTTGACATCTTCGCCATCTTTACCATCATACACTTAGGGAGGTTTATCTTTTCTGAAATACAGGAGTCCCCCCTTATCTGTGGGGGATATATTTCAAGACCCCCAGTGGGTACCTAAAGCTGCAGTTGTATTACCAAAGCCTATATAAACTTTTTTTTTACTTTTATGTACATATACCTATGATAAAGTTTAGTTTATAAATCAGGCACAGTAATAAATGAACAATATTAACTAATAGCAAAATAGAACAATCATAAAAACATACTATAATAAATGTTACGTATACGTGGTCTCTTTCAAGAAATATCTTATACTGTCCTCACTCTTCTTCTGGCAATGATGACATGAGGTTGTAAAACGCCTACGTGATGAGGTGAGGGGAGGTGATATGACATAGGCATTGTGACGTAGAGTTAGGCTACTACTGACCTTGGACAATATGTCAGAAAGAGGATCATCTGTTTAGGGTAATGATCTGATGATCATGGGTTAGTTAGTACATGAAGACTTGGGAGGGGTGGGTTCCTGAAGACTGCACAAAGTTCAAGTTCAATATCATCCAAGATTATTCTTGACTAAAGAAGGCAGATATGAAGAAATTGGTAAATATTCACCATTGGATATTGCTGGCATCAGCTGGCCTTTCTCTGGCTACCAGGCACTAAAACATAACTGCTTTCTGAAGATGCACTGTGATGCAATGAAGCACTTAGGCTTTGGAATCTATCAAAATGCATTTCAAGTATTGGCTCAAATACGTAATAGCTCAATAGCCCAAAGAGAAAGGCTCAACTTTCTTGAATCTCCATTTTTTATCTGTGTGATGAAGTAATAAGGTAAGTCTCAGAAGGGTGCTGTGGGGATTTAGTAGATGGTATGTAATGCATCCAGACCAGCACCTGTCCATTGAGGTTAGCACCCTTTTTCTAGGCTCCATTATTAAATAATGGAGTTGTTTTAAAACACTGAAGTTGTTTTAAAACACTTTTTTTCATCCTGTTAAATAGTATCTCCTTACTTAACTTCCATTTCTACCAGTGGAGCCTGGATATGACATTTATTTTCTCTGCTACCCAGTAGAACTGTTATTTCTGCCTCAAACTCTCATATAGACTCTTTATGTCAGTGGGTGTAACGACTGATATTTGACCATGTCTGAGAATTAACAGTGAAGCCCTTTTACTTTGCATTTGTAGTGGTGACAGGTACTTAATAAATACAAAAGAGTGTTACTTTCTATTACCAAGATGAATACTTGTTGGTGGTACAAATGCATTTCTCCAGGTTGAGAATAGCAATGCAATGCATTTTAAAAAGATCAATCATCTTGTCATTATGGTCTTCTTTGGCTTCAAACTAGTTTATTGGATTCCTTTAGTCTCAAGTAACAATAAAATAAATTGCCTTTTATATTGAAAGGGAAAATATCATGTTGAGACAGGATTGAGATTTTATGGCCAAGATAAAAATGAGGCCACTGAAAATATAGGTTTCTTATTAATGGACCAGTGAATCATATGTGGATAAGTTCTATTCCCCCTTCACAAGTTGAAACCTGATACAGTGTCATTCTCTGTTTGATATTTCAGGGTGAAGGTTCAGCATTTTAATTCAAATAGTTCTTGCATTTTAGAGTTAAATAGATTAAACCATTTCATCTAGTCCACTGTCCTTGATATATATAATCTATCTGAGTTTATCCCTTGAAACATCCTCCATGTACAAGTCATCAAGCCAAAGAGATCCTCCTCTAACTTGATCCACCAGTCCCCATTGTGGTCTCATGAAGTTTTATAACTAGACTGCAGTTTGTTGTGATCTGGTCATACCTCTTATGCAGCTGAAGAAACAGAGAGGTCAGTGACTGTTCAAGGTTACATGCAAATTTACCTGTTAATCTGGGAGCAAGAGTTTGCTATTCAACAACTTTTCTAGATTATCTCATTTCCTCCCACAATGTGCTAAGAAGCCCCGAGCTATGAAATATGAACACATGAGGCAGAGAAGTAAAATATTGTCCTTCCTCTGGAGGAAGCTATGATCTTAGAAGACAAGATGTCTTAAGAGACAAGATTGTCTCCAAGTACAAAAAACCTGAGACTAATATCCTGTGTTCCCTCCCTAGTTCCCTATTTAGACATCCATCTTCCATGCACTCAGAAATCCCTCATCTCAGCTCTAGCCTTTATCTCCCAGAATTATAGTTGTTGAGCTAACTTTTCTGTTTATCATTTGTTTTTATATTTTTTCCATTTGGCAAGTCAGTGCCTCACGCTTTTCAATCTGTAAGCCTCAGGATCTGAAGCTGCTAAAAATACAAAAATGTCAGAAATTCAGAATGCTCGGAGGAGAAAGAAATGAAGAAGTGGCTTATACAACTTGGTATGTTCTAATACGCCTTTCTCACCCTGGCCTCTGCCTGCCCTTTCCTTCTCTCTTAAATTTGCGATGACATTTTAATTAAAAAGTTGATAAAAATCAAATATACATAATAAGTCCAAGAACATTTAACATTCGTAGACAAAGGCTGAATTTTTACTCAGATGGAACCTCCCAGCTTGCATGATTCATTTGTGGGAGTCATATGCGGGAGTTGCTGGGGAAGAGAATCTTATAAGAAAATGATGAGTGAAGTCACCCTTCTCAAAGAATAAGACAAGTTGCAACTGAGGTAAGGGAGAGCCTGCCCCTCACCTCAGCAAGTGCCCTAGGAGTGCCACAAAAGACTGGAATCAGTGACATTGGTAGAAATCATAATTCTCTGGGAATAACAGGAGCTATTAGGTCCAGTCCCAGTGCTGGCTTGATTTCGTTGGGATAAACCAACAGTATCGGTCTTGAGCACGTGCTAGAAAGACTGACCTATGTAACAATAGCCATGTCAGAGGGAGCAGAAACTGGAAAGGAGAGGGCTGCTAATGGGACCAATCAGGAAGGGATAGATCTTGGTACCCAGAGCTGTGGCAGGAAATCAGTATGCCCCTCAGGAAAAAATTTTCAATAAGCATGAAGGATTTAATAGAGAAAAGTAGGCAACATGCCTGGAAGGTGTCTGCAACAGTGTGACAGATTTTGCTGCCGGGAGTGAGGGAGGACTCAGAGTGGAATGCATGTTTGTTATCCTTGTGATTGGCACCCACTCCCTTGAGCATCTCTTGAGCTTATGTGTCTACAGACTCAAGAGTTATATAGGAGAGGGTGGGAGAGAGAAAAGAGGATGAGACAGAAAGAAGGAAAGGTGGAGCTCTTCTTTCCAGAAAGGTGAGAAAGAGCTTAACTCTTTCTCACAAATGTAGATAATAATGACATTCTACATACCCATGGCATTGTTTGCAAAACCGATATTGATAGTAAACAAGAGGGTATTAATGTTTCCATCTCTGCTCATGACCTTCAACATTATGCAGTGGAGGTTCCATTTTTATTGAATTTATTGGGGTTACATTGGTTAGTAAAATTACATGGGTACAAGTTGTACAATCCTATAGTATATCACCTGTATATTGTGTTATGTGTTCACCACCCCATGTCATGTCTCTCTCCATCACCATTTGTCCCCACCATTTACTCTCTCTTCTGGAGGCACAGTTTTTCTCTGAGGGAAACATGAGGCTGGTGAAATGAATGAGCTGAGCCTGCATCCCCCACTAGCGTGATGTGTCCTACGTTCTAGCACAGGAGGCTCCGGCTGATTGCAGGGCTGCTCTCAAATCTGAAATGTCAGAATGTCAATGTGAGAAGTCAGATATCATGGGCCAGGCTCCTCTTTTGTCAGGGAAGGGCATGCAGGTTGGCAGCGGCGAAATGCAACGTGCCCAAGGTCACACAGATGGTTAATGGAAAAGCCATTTCTAATAAACCATCTGTGTTTTTCTTTTTGAGACCTTTAGCCTGTCTTTAGGACTTTTCTGTACATATCACTGTATTCAAACAAAGAAAAAATGGATACTCTCACTCCTGTTTTAAAGTCTTAAGTTTTTGTCTTGTGATTCAGGTTCAGATACAGGCAGGGGTGCAGGGGGTGGCAGGCAGAGAACGTTGATTAATCATATCATCTCTTGGGAGAGTAGAAGGATGTTTTTTGTTTTGTTAGTATCAGCACTTTTTAAATGTAACAGGCTTCTCGCTGCTTCTATGAAAGGAGAAAACTAGGGAGAGTTAAAAGAGAAAAGAAGTGAGAGCCAGGAAGCTGCTGGCAAAAAGGAATAAGTCAACATAACAACAATAATAAATAAAATCTGTTGAACACTCAGTGTGTGTCTTAGTGTGTGCTTAACATCACCTTAGCTAATCCCTGTGAAACCCCTATAAGGCAAGTCTTATTATTATCTTTACAGAAAGAGGTTTAGCCTGAGTAAGTTTGACCTTGGGTAGCATGACAAAGCTATAAAAGGAAAAGGGGAGATTTGAACTTGCCAGTGACAAAGCTTTGATGCCTGTGTAGTACACTATATTGAGGTCAAGAAAGAGGGAAGCATTGCTGTTGGGATGTCAGAATTTTTAGATAATCAAGACATTCATGATGTTGATACCTGCTAGGGGCAGAGGTAGCCATGTCGAAGGTGATCCAGAGGCCCCCATGATTCACCATCTTTCATTTGATAAACACTCGCCTATGGGTTCGATTTTAAGCAAGAGAGATACAGGAACCACCTGTGTTTGACTTTTCTTGATCTTTGGCCTTTTGTTACCTATGGCAGGAATTCTAATATGACCCCAATGACCGTCGTCCTTGTTTAGTCTCCTCTCCTTTGAATGTGGGTAGAACCTGCAAATATGATGAATGTGAGGTGAGAAAGTGGGGAGAGTCGATACTGACTCCTCTTAATATTCTTGGCTGTGGAGAAAGGGGAAGGAAAAGAGTGGTGGTTGTGATGGAGGACTCAAGATTTGGAAAATTTTTAGTTTAAGGTAGATAGTTAATAAGCCTAGTAGGAAATGCATATGTTAAAGCTATTGTTTCAGGAACTGCAGGTATGGCCCACCAGTCCCAGGAGAGACAGCAACCTACTGGGGCACAGCTGGATACATCCCAGCTGTTGTGTTCCAGGGAGAAGCAGATGCCCTCCTGCCTGCTCTGGTAGAACTAACTGCCCAGGGCAATAATGCTACAATTTCTTAATCTAATTTCTCTGAATTTCAAAACTCTTCACTGCATTTTGTTCTTTGTTATAAAAAGGCTTGTTTGGAAGGAAATGTAAGACAGTCCGTTAGGGTAGAAACCCACCACTCAGATCACTGACCGTCTAAATAAAGCACCCATAAAGATTCAAGCTATTTCTGCTTATTGGGTTTGGTATGTGATAGGCAGCACAAACACTGGCTCTTCTGGTTTCAGATGAAACGGTGTATCTAGGGATGTATCTAGGGATACAGAAGGCAAAAGAACCTCGATGAAACAAAATCCTTGATGCAGACGAGTGGCTGAGAACATGGGCTGAGAGTAAAGAAGAGACTGTTCATGAACCGAAGCTTGACTTCTTTACCTGCCTTCTTACCACTAAGTCTGATTGAAACTAGGGAGACTCTCATCCAACCAAAAGAATGAGACTTTGCAAGCCACTTAGCCTTGTTATAAAATCTGCAGGATGAACGTTGATGTGTATATTCCTATCTTTATTTTCATTAGCCTCTAGTATAACCTTAACTCAGGGATAACTGCCTGGTGGACATTCAGCCTCCCAGTACTGTTTTCTTTCTCTTGGGCATGTGTTGGCTTGCTCCCCCTTCTTCTCGTCCACTGAGGCAGGTGTGTGACTTGCTTGGGCCAATTAAATGTCAGTGTTTCACTTCTGGGAGAAACTTTAGAGCCAGTTCTCACAATTGCTATGTCACCTCACCCCTACTACCATCACTTGCAATGGTTTAGAGAGGGCTGCTCTGATGGTTTGGGCTTTTGGGTGGGACCAGTGCAGAGCAGTCTTCAACTAATCTATGGTGGGCATTTGCTGTGAAGAAAAAATAGGTTCCTGTCATTTTACCCTGTTGAAATTTGGGGATTATTTGTTACTGCAGTATAATCTCAATCATACTGACATATTATACACAGGTGAATAGTATTGGGCTCCCCATTAATAAGACATCTCTAGACTGGTTGAAGGACACCATGCCAAGGGCAAAGGGCCTTTAAAAGAACAGCAATAAAACAGAAATGTGATGAGAAAAGCAGTAACAGTGATAACAACTAAAACACACTCTCCCTCTGGTAATCCACGGCAATTACAGTCACAAAGAGGGTTGCACCGACTTTTCCAAGAAGTCACTGTTCTCTAACAACAGGGACTATCTTTCCCCATTTCCTGTATCATTTCTCTGCAGTGTGACCTTGGGATGGAAGAACACTCCATTGGCTGCTGCTTGCCATCACTCCCTCTGCCCTGAAGGGAAGTTGAATTATAAAATAGGGCTGGCCTTCTCTTGGGCAGTCATGCAACAATGGCATCTGGAATATGTCTTGGGGCTTTGGGAAATGTTTTCAATTCAACATTCTGTGATCATTGTCCAAAGATTCTTGATAGTTCTTTAGGAGTCACTGAAGGCAACAGGAAAAAAAGAAAAAGAAAGCAAAGAAACAACCTTGCATTTGGATGCCTCAGACTAACTACTAAATGAGCAAATGTTGAGAAAATAATTGGGGGACTCAGTAAGGATAATGACTGTAATTATAATTATATATCATGTGTAATATTAGTAATTAGTGTAGTCATATATATTCACAGATATTAGGGCTCAAAGTCATTTATTACAGGAACAAGTATAAAGGACACATGGACAACAACTAAGGGGAGTGGAAATGGGAGGGAGGTGTGGAGCACTGGGGTGGGGCTGGGATGGGAGTAAAAAACAGAAAACTACTTGAACACCAATTAAATAAAAAATGACATTATGGATGAAAAAAGAAATTTAAAAAAAGACTACCTAGGTGTCTGATGAACTGGATTTAACTTCAGTGCATCAGAAGTCAGCCAGGGTATCTTGGGCAAGTAGCTTATCTTTATTTACATTTCTCCAACTCATAGAAATTTGCATTCTAGAGAGCTGATATCTGAGAGTTTACTCTTACAATGCAATGCCCCTCTTCCCACTTCCAGTCCATTAAAGTGAATCTTCTTAAGAGGGTTTCATAGACATTTCCAAGAAATCCTGCTAAAGGAAGAGGCAAGAGAGAGGCTACTTCAGTGGATATCTCTGGCCCCAGCCCAAAGTGATCTTTTATGTATTAGTTACCCATTGCTTTATTTAAAAATGCACCCCCCCTTTATTATCTCATAGTTTTTGTGGGGCAAAATCCATGTAGAGCTTAGCTGGGGTCTCCTGAGCTGTCATAATCAATGGGTCAGCCAGGATTTCAAACACCTCAAGGCTCAAATGTGGAAAACGCACTTCCCAATTTATTCATATGGTTATCACAGGGTTCTGTTCCTTGGGGGAGGTATGTCTGAGGACTTCAGTTCCCTGCTGGTCTTTTCCTTGGCATGTGGACATCTCAGTAAGGTAACTGACAACATGACAACTGGCTTCATCAGAGTTATTAGGTGAGGAGAGATGGAGAGGCTGGGAGACAGTCACAGTTGTTGTATAATCTAATCTCATAAATTTCACCCCATCTCTGTTGCTGTATTCTATTCTTTAGAGAAGTCACCAGTTACAGCCTACCTTCAAGGGGAGAAGATTAATAAGAAGGTAAATACCAGGAAGTACAGATCCCTGAGAATCATCTTAGAAGTCTGCCTATCACGCATCACAAGTCAGATACATCCTTGAAGCATGTTTTATCTTTAAAATTTATGCATATTTGCACTTTATGCTAAATTACACCTATGTTTAATTTAATAGAAGGGTAATCCCTTGAATTATTTATTATCAGAAAAGATAGCTTTTCCAGAAATGTGTACCTTGTTCATCCCTCAAATATCAGTGTGCCAGCTTGCAGGCATAAATTCTGATTGGAGGAGCATGGCCTTGGGTCATTTTCTTCTATTTTATATTCTAATTTTATCATTTATATAGCAAAGGAAACTTAGGCCTTTCAGAAAGGGGCAGTAACGTGCTCAAGGTCACTACACCTTAAGGAAATTACAGAGTGGGAGCTAGATCCTGGGGGTCTGGGTTTAGGGTCCAGAGTAATTTATTTCAGACCTTTCTTTACTTGGGTCTCTACTGTATATACCAGCATTTAACACCTGCTGGCCTCAGCATGCTCAATTATTTTCTGGAGCATGGTTTGTTCTCCCTGGTGCTGTGAGGCCTTAAACTCAGGAGCCAAGTCCCATTATTTTGGACACATTGCTAGTCACCTAAGATGTGCACAGAGTCTATTGCATGTATTCTTTTTTCTTATCATGGCAAGTCTTGATCGTGAGTGAGGCTCCTGTTATCCAGCAGAAAACATTCTTTTTTTATTACAGTCCCTTATATAGATCTTGCACTCTCCTCCATGGCCTCACCTAGGACCTCAGCTTTGCTGTCTTTATTTATGTGAACAAGCTCCAGATAAATCCCTCAACATCAAGTTTTTTCCATTTCAGAACCCTCTCCTCCTGTAGCCTGGGAAGGGTTTGTAAAGTAGATCTCATTCCCATTTTTCCCAAATGGGTCTAATTCCTTAGTTCAACCAGGGAGGGTCTTCACTCAGTGTGCAGCTTCATCTTCTTCCATTTGGCATGAATGGCACACCTTGAACACCTCTAAAAAAGCAGAGCGATGTCCAGCTTTCATGACTGTATGAGTGCTGTGTCCTCAGGTCTGAGTCACCTTTCCTTGGGCCTCTTCTCTCCCTTATTCATCCACCAAGATTTGCTGCAAGCATCATGATTTTGGAAGCATTTTCTGTGACCCTTCTCTCTCAGACTGAGTTTCTGAGCATGTCTCTGAGTTTCTGAGCATGTCTCCTCAACCTATTATTACACCTTGTAGCCCCACTCTCACACCACAGTGTGCACCGTCAACCACATGAGTGTCAACAAAAAACACTGCAATGAGTTTTTAAAATATCATGTATTGAGTTATTATGATGCCTCAAACACTGTTGAGCATAGTATGTCTTACAAAACCTTTAGGACTTGACTGCGTGTGAGCTTTGTGAGGAGAGCGACCTGTAGCACTGATTAGCTACACTAGGTTTCAGCCAGTGCAAGGGAAGAGCTTCAGTGCAGTCTAGGTCTGTCTTGTGTTCTCTTACTTAATGAATAAGTTTGAGCTTTAGTTCAGGCAAATTATCAAGTAAAACTGAAGCAGCATGAGCTTTAGGATGTTGTCTCCACAATAATCTTGTGTATTCCCTTGTGATGGATCAAATTTGTGCTACATTTCTAAAACCCAGAAACTTTTTCTTTCCCTATCTAAGTTTGGGGATTAATTTGAACTGACTCCAGAAGGATAGGCACTAGCACCATAGTATAATTATCATACAGAGCTATTCTCCTGCTTGTCTCTATAAAGTCTTTATAATTGCCATTGAACTCCTTAGCAACCTGGTATCTACATCTGAATTTGGGGTTCTGGTTGTTTATAATAGTGGTTCTCAAACATTAGCATGGACCTGTAGTGCTTGTTAGAATACAGATTACTGAACCCAGGGTATGAAATTCTGTAGTCTGAGATGGGGTCTGAAAATTTGCCTGTCTAACATGTTCCTATGTGATCCCGATGCTGCTATTGGTCCACAGACCATGGATCATCTATTGTAAACAAAAGGGAGCTTAATCCCATGGTCCACCCCACAGGGTTTAGCTTAGATACTGCTTGGTCCTCCATCTTAGAGAAGGTAGCAACCACTCGCCATTCCCTCATCCAGGCTGCCTTGTTTTCTTAGAAATTGAGAGTAAATTTTAAATCATTTGCAGATAATTCTATTAACTGCTTCCTACTTTTATTATCTAAATCTGGGTATTTTTACTTCTTAAATGAGAAAATAAATATTCTTATTACTAACTCCAATTTACTTGTGGCATCTATTAAAATACCGTAAGTGAAAAAGCCCTATCTGTACATGAACTTCTGAAAAGTTCCATTTTATTCTCTATTCTTCATTCTCTGTTCACCCTTCTTTATTCACTTACCCTCTATTAAATTAAAGGGAGTTTCTCTCTAAGATGAATGTTTTGGTTTGCTTCTTTCCAGCCTTGTTGAAGTTCTAATACTATCAAGTGGACACTTTAATTCCCAACTTATCAGCCTCTCCTTTACCTTGCCCTCTTCAGCATGTAGACATGCTCAAGTTTCTCCAGTCTTTAAAATAAAATCCTGAAGATGCTCTTCTTTGCCACTTCAACTGCAAGACTGAAGACAAATTTTGACAATGAGATTCTCCACAGCCCATGAATTGTTGACATTTTTGAGGGGATGCACAGTTACTGAGGGGGATGCCAATGCTTTCAGACATAGCAACACTGACCTCTTTCTTTTGGGAAGAAAGAGAAAAAGGGCCAGTTTAGCAAATGGTAGGGAAATAGAAAAAAGCATGTTACTGTTCACATAATCTATGGTTATCCACAGAACATGCTTAAAGATATTGACGGGGTTTCAAGAAAAGATTAAGGGCTATGTTCACTTTCCTTTTGCAGGACTTATTCAACAAAAAGTCTCTCTTGTATAAATTTACAATTGGTTTCAAAAACAAACAAAAATGCATTTGTGAGGTGTGCTCGAATCCCCGTATTGCTTGTACCTTTTATAGGCACAGATACATGAGATACTTACTGAAGGAAATGTAAAGGCAAGTGAGCTAACACTCAGGTGCTTCCATCCAGTGAGCCACATCAATGGTTCTTCCTCATCTCTCTCTCCTCTTACTTAGGAAGAGTTGGTGACACACTGTCTCCAATTCTTGATGTCCAGTGCTGAATGGGCTATAATGTATTTTCTCCCCACAAAAGCAGCACTGACAGTCTTGGGACAGTTCAGAAAGAATTCCTTAAATTTCAGACTTAGTAGGTTTATGTCAATCCTTCATTTTACCTAATTGACCTATCCCATTCGACACATTGACTATTCTCACTTTCAGAAAACAGGACTTCCGGCCACGATGGAGGCATAGGTGAAAACGCTGTACCTCTTTACACAACCAAATTGAAGGACAACAAAGATTTAGAAACAAAAATGCAACCAAACAGATAGAAAAGTGAACCGTATGGAAGTCCAACAATGAACCATTCATCCAGACCGGTAAGAGGGGTGGAGTGGGCGGCTGGCGAAGAGGGGTCCTGGCAGGAGGAGGCAGTGATTGGTGACCTGGGTGAGTACAAAGGAAAACCCAGTAAGGCCACAAGGCGGCTGGCTGACTGTGGATACACATTTGTGTGCAGAGAAACCAGGCAGGTTTAAAAATGGTCAGTGAGACAGACCATGCAACCCAGGGCCCCAGTGATGTGAAATAAAGCCTAAAAGCACTGATTGGAAAAAATTTCGGGGGCTGAGGTGCCAGGAGAGGCTCCTAGCCTCACAGGAGAGTTAGTTGGGGAGACCCACAGGGTCCTAGAACAAACACAAGCCCACCCACCCAGGAACCAACACCGGAAGGGTCCAGTTTGCTTGTGGGAAGCAGAAGAGGGGACTGAAATCCAAGAGAGAGTGGAAAAAACTCCATAGCTCCCTCTCTGACCCTGCCACCACATACAGTGTCACAACCCAGTGACTGGGCTGACCTGCCCTGGTGAACACTTAAGCTTTTGCCCCTCACTACGTAATGTAACAGGTGTGAACAGACCAAAACATTATGGCTCAAGCAGAAGAACGGCTCAAAGCCCCAGAGCCAAAACTTCTAAGTGACAGAGAGATAGCCAACCTATCAGATGCACAGTTAAAAACACTGGTGATCAGGATGCTCACTGAACTGGTTGATTTTAGTCACAAATTAGATGAAAAAGTGAAGGCTACACTAAGTGAAATGAAGCAAATTACACAGGGAACCAATAGTGATGGAAACAAATCTGGGACTAAAATCAATGGAGTAGAACAGAAGGAAGAAAGAAACAACCAAACAGAAAAGAATGAAGAAACAAGAATTCAAAAAAATGAGGAAAGGCTTGGGAACCTTCAGGACATCTTTAAACATTCCAACACCTGAATTATAAGGGTACCAGAGGGGAAGAGGAAGAGCAACAAGTGGAAAATTTATTTGAACAAATAATAAAGGAGAACTTCCCCAATCTGGCAAAGCAAATAGACTTTCAGGAAGTCCAGGAAGCTCAAAGAGTCCCAAAGAAGTTGGACCCAAGAAGGAACACACCAAGGCACATCATAATTATATTAGCCAAGATTAAAATGAAGGAGAGAATCCTAGAAGCAGCAAGAGATAAGGGGACAGTCACCTACAAAGGAGTTCCCATCAGACTGTCAGCAGATTTCTCAAAAGAGACCTTGCAGGCAAGAAGGGGCTGGAAAGAATTATTCCAAGTCATGAAATCCAAAGACCTACATTCAAGATTGCTCTATCCAGCAAAGCTTTCATTTAGAATGGAAGGGCAGATAAAGTGCTTCTCAGATAAGGTCAAGTTCAAGTTCATCATCACCAAGCCCTTATTATGTGAAATGTTAAAGGGACTTATCTAAGAAAAAGAAGATAAAAAAGATGAACAGGGAAAGGACAGCAAACTCACAGTTATTAAGAACCACACCTAAAACAAAAGCAAACTAAGTGGACAGCTAGGTCAGGAGCAGAACCATAAAAATGGAGATCACATGAAGGGTTAGTAACAGGGGAGTGGGAGGAGAAGAAGGGGGGAGAAGGTACAGAGAATAAGTAGCATAGACAGTAGGTAAAAAATAGACAGTGGGGAGGGCAAGAATAATATGGGAAATGTAGAAGCCAAATAACTTGTGACACATGGACGTGAACTAAAGGGGGGAATCGGGGGGAGGGGTGTGCAGGGTGGAGGGGAATGACGGGGGGGGGGGAAATGGGACAACTGTAATGGCATGATCAATAAAATATATTTAAAAATATTTTCTGGTTTCTTTGCCTTTTCTCTTTTGACCTTGATCCTGGTTCTTCTGTCTGGCCCCAGACTTTGTGGTCTGCTTCTCTTCCATGCCTGTCATTCAAATGTTTGTATTTCACTGAATTTTTTCCCTGGTCACTTATTGCTCTGAATGAACTGCTTGGACAAACTTCTGTGGCTTCCACCTCATCTCTAAGCTTCCTCCCACTCCTGATCACTCTCTAGGTCAATGGTTTACTCTAAGATACATTTTGAAATGTTGTGAAATATTTCTGACATCATGATAAGGGGGGAAGGGAGGTCCTGGTATTCCAAAGCCAGGGATGCAGTGGGGGGGCTAGACATCCTACAATGCATTGGGTGCCTCCTCCCACACAATAAAGAATTGTTCTATAATTTGCATGATTTTCAATGTCCATTCTGACATTTATGTAAGTAAAAAGCCTGACTCTAAGTGTGTGGACCCAGAATGTATGTCATTTTGCATTAGATTCCAAAGCATTTTTGTTATTTTTATTATATTTTGAATATCCAGTAATGCAATAAATGTGCAAATTAATAAACAATTGTACTTTTGATGTTTCAGGACTTTACTATGAATAGTTGATGAGATCATGATTTTGAAAAATTACATTTATGATAGCAATATTATTTATAGGATTTGAGTCTCCAATGTAACACACCCACATTAGTTTGCATTCAAAGGGATTTTACTTATTTATATCAGTGGGTCTCTTTATCCCTCATTTCACAATGCCAATAGGAAAAAAAAATCAATATTCAGCTAGAAATTATATTAACATTTTCCTCCCCACCAGCCTATTATCCTTGCCTTTTCCCCACATGACTAGCTCTGGGCAAGAGAGGAGGGGAGATACATAATAAAAATTAATAAGTATTAGAGACACCTAAATAGTATTCATTAATTACCAGGCAATGTATACTAGCTTGTTTTAACAAGCTGGTATAATTTAACTCAATCTTCATACTAATGCTAAAAATAGTCATTGTAATTCTCCCCACTTTATAGTTGTACACAATGCAGAGATTAAGTAAGTCTCAAGGGAAAATGGTTGGTAGATGTAGATCTGTCCATGTCTGTAAGTCATCATGCTTCCCTGATTCTTAGAAAGGCAGCACCACTGGGAAGGAGCTGAGAGTAAGGAGGATTAGTGAGCATGGTGGGGTGTGGGGAGGCACGGAGGGCAAATGTCAGCATTCAAGAAAGTCCTGGGGAGATAACACATCACATAAAGGAGGGTCTATAAGGTCAACTTATTTTAATTGCAGGTGGACATGTAAATGGGGGCCAGGGTGTTACCAGTAATTACCATGCAAAGCTAAAGTGCAGATGGGCGGAGCTTCTTGCGGCATAACTAAGAACTTGGTCTAATTAAAAACACACCTAGCATTTTGTTTCATATCCTCAAGGATTCTCTGTAGCACCTTCTTACCCAATCTTCGTGTTGAGTCTTTTGTGTTGCAATATCCCCAATTCTGCCCACCACTTAGCTTCTCTTTCCTAGCTCCTAATGATCGATAACTTGGTTATGGATTCATCAAAGTTGGTTTTCCTTTTAGGCTCTGCCCTCTATAGTCCAAAAGTCTGTCCTTCTCATCCCAGATTTCCAGGACTTCAGTCAAGGTGCAGATCTCTTGACTTCCCTTTATCTGGGATAGGCAAAGAACACCACCAGAATTTATTCTACATCCAACAGAATGAGAAATGCTGGAGTGAGTGTCTCTCAAGACTTTTTTCTTGCTTTAATAATGAACACTTTATTTTTTTTTCAGTTTGCAAATGGGCCCATAACTTAATTTAATAGTGTTTGTGACAATATGTAATAAATACCATCAAAAGTGTAAGTCATTCTGGGTGTGTTTGCTCATTAAAATGAATGCTTGCTAGATTCTCCAGCAAGCTTTGGGAACGTGGTGCTAACTCATGTAAATTGCCATGACAAATGTGCTTCAGGACCAATAAAGTGCGTCCTGATTCATTAATAGTCAGATCCAACATCTCCCTGTTGGTTCCTAAGAAAAGTCGAGTGGAGATCGATGAGAGAGAAATCGCTGCCGGAATTCTGCCAGCCTTCAGGCATTCCGATTAGCGTTTGTGGTTTGGCGGCTGTCTTTTGCGACGCTGTGCACCTGCGATATTGCCCTCGTGTATTTGATCCTGCAAGCCTGGGAAGGCCTCTGAGCTCAGCACGTTCTTCTTGCCAACACCTGATGTGGAGTCTTTGGTTTAGGCAGACTCCCCAGCTTCCTCCTGGCTCAAAACAAGCGTTACTGGGCTCAGAAGGGGGCTGCCAGATTAAGCTCAGAGCAGGTGAGTGGCAGTGGAGTCAGTCCAAACAGTAAACAAGCGTATCTCCTGTCTCAGAAGTGCACTGCAGCTACAGGCATAAATATGCAATAAAACTGCACTGAGGGGAGGCAAGCTCATGTTTTATAATGCATTTACGTCCCACGCAGCCTCTGAGATTCCGGGCACGGTACAGGTTGTGGCTGACGGGGTTTTTCCAGGAAAAAAGCCACCTCTCTGATTACTTAGTAAAAATGCAATTTGGAACTGTAGGAATGACTTTGTAAGAGATTAGAAACATTAAACTACATCTTTGTTATTATTTTTGCTCCAAAATTTTGTTGTTTGATTTTACTTTGCACAAACTGCTTCAGGAACAAAAGATTGAATGTCCTGGGAAATCATATTGTCCTGGGAAAATCACATCTCCAAAACCTCAGTTGTCTGTGGATGGTCTTTTACCTTTAAACACTTTTACAGTTTACCAAATTAACTTTCTTTATTGTACGTAATATGGATGTTGACTGACAGTGGGGTGCAGCAGTTTAAAGTTTAAGACACAAGCTTATGAGCATTCTCAGATTAAATTCTTATGAAACAAACAAACAAACAAACAATGAGAAGGCGTATTGCCCAGTTTACAAAGAAGAAATATTCTGCTCAGGGTAGCTAAGGAAAGTGCCCTCTATCACCAAGGGAGCAGGTAGCGGACATGGACACTAACTCACAGCTTCTTATTTTCAGTCTTGTGCTCATATCATTCTGTTAAAGTGCCTTTTGACAAGCAAAGGAGAATTTCCTCTTTTCTTTGGTGCTTCTACCTCCTGCATTTCCACCTATTCTTGGGAGTAGACCTTGATGTGCAGAATCTGTTAACCTTGATGCCAGCTTATCTCATTCTGTCTTTGGAGACATCAGTCAGGTATGTACCAGATGACAGTCAGTGGGTGGCCAACATTGCTGCCCATTTGGTTCAGAATTTGCTATACAGCCAGGGGGAATAAAGAGAGCTTAATACCAAGGTATTTAAGATATTTTATGGGGTGCTCACTATGTTTCAGGTATTAGAATTTGGGGAGTAAACAGCCTTTATGAATATATATATCCACCCATCCTTCATTCATTTCCCTATTGTATTATTTTCTATTGTTCATCCCACTATCCATTCTACTATTCATCCATCCATTTATCCAATCATTAATTAGTTTATTAACTGCTAAATCATAGGTGGTAGGGCTCCCTCCAAAGAAAAAAAATAAAAGATGATAAAAGTAAACCTCAAAAAAAAAAGCAAGACAAATAACCCCCCAGGCTAAATATATTCAAATTAAGACTAAGAGTTATCTTCTCTTAAATTATTTTTATTGATTTAGAGAGAAAGAGGAAGGGGGGAAGAGAGAGATAGAGATAGAGAAAAGGAGAAAAAGAGAGAGAGGGAGAGAGAGAAACATGAATTTGTTGTTCCATTTATTTATGTATTCTTTGTTTGATTCTTGTATGTGCCCTGATTGGGAATCAAACCAACAACCTTGGCATATAGAGATGACCCTCCAACCAGATGAACTACCCAGCCAGAGCCAAGAGCATGACTTTTCTTCTTAAAAGTATATTGTCCCCACTCATGTTTTCTCCATTGAGTAGGGGCCAACTACTCATATACTGTATCCATAGTATATGTTGATTTTGACAAGTGAACACAGGTAGAATTTTTGGCATATTAGACTTCCTTCCTTACATTATTATATTTTATATTTCATGCCACTGAATACAACTTCTCAAAGTTTTTTTTTCCTTTTCTCCTGAAGATGCGGCATCTTGGACAAAAAGGAAGTACTTCAACAGTCTTTTTGAAAACTTTCTTAGATGCAGATCTATTGCTATTTCTAGTTATGACACAGCACTTAGCCTGTACTAGTATACCTATTCAGCATTATTGAAGGCTTAACAAAAATAAAATATGCCTCATAAGATGCAGGTGTAAAATCAATCAGAGCAAGCCAAGTATAAAGAAAAAAGCACTCCACCAAAATTTGTTGGCAATGATTTTATTTTATTTATTTTATTTTTGTTAGACTTATACTTTATTCTCACCACTTCAATTTCTTATTAAAAGATTGCATTAAAAATAAGTCTTTATGCAAATGTCCTGGTTAAGCAAGGGATAGGCATAACTCTGTGAATTCATTGTTGTAAAAATGAAATATTCACAAAGAATCTATGAGACGACTAGGAGGATCTAATGTTATTGGGTTCTGATGAAGCGTCAGGCAAGAAGTATATATGCATGATTAATTTATTATCTTTATAACAGTTATTTAAGTTAAGCATCACTGTTATCCACCTTACAGTTCAGCAGTTGGGGCAAGTGTAAATTACGTCGCCCATCCAAAAGAACTGAGCTAGTCAGTGGAAGAAGAAAACTAAAAAGCTTCCCTGACTCTCACAGTTGTTATTCTCATTAAGGAATCTTAGAAGCATCAAAGCTCACTCTTTACCTAATATGAAAAAAGGAAAGCGTCCATTTTTCCTTTCTGTTAGTTTCTTTCTTCAGCCAAGAAAGAAACATTTAGGGTTTGGTTAAAACAGAGTAGATATCAAGTAAGCCACCTGCTTTCTTATATCTAGAAAAGTCTTAAAAGAGTCATTTAGAGGAATAAGTTAAATAGGAGATTTGGTGTGAGCCTCAACATGCCATCTGGAGGGACAAATCGAAAAGAACAAAAATGATTTCTTGGATACAATAATAGCCCGTTCACACTTAGATTAAGATGACAAGGGATTATAGAAGGCAGGCAAAGTCTGGTTGAGAATACAGGTTGATGCGTCCAAGGATGGGGACCAGGCCTGGTGTAGGTTTGCCTCAGACCAACCAGTAGGGTGTGGGATCTTGAATTTGTGCAGAAAAGATTTCACAGCATGAATCTGGGTAATTTTGAGAGTACATTTATTGAAGCTGGGGACAGTGAAACAAAGGAAGGGTTAAGGGCAGAAGAAGCAACAGGAGAAAGCTTAGGTGAATGGCTTTGGCTCCCTAGAAATGTCAGAAAAAAAGTGGCTTTGGAGACAAGTTCAGAGGGTAAGTCTGAAACGAGCTGTTACTGCCCACTGCTCCTTTGGTTGCAAGTCTTGTGGGGAACCTTGGAGTTTAGAAGAAAGAAAATAAAAATTCATGCTTGAGAAAAGGCATGGGCATGCTCCAGAGAGAGCCCATACTAATGTCCTTTGTTTTGAGGATTTTTACCTCTCTTCTACAGGCTGAGAATCCTAGGGGAGGTCCTAGGAGAGTGTCTTAACAGAATATCCATTAGTTTTCCAGGTGTGACCTTCAATTATGTTGATTTATCAAAATGAGCATATTGGGGAGTTTAGGGTCATTCTCTAGTCAGCTTCACTGCTTTACTTTTATATAGGGTCCATATGGCTTTAATCGGGTTTTGGGTATTTTCCTCCTTGACTTCATCTCTCCTTGGGTTTGGCTGGCACAGGTGGTACTGATTGGGTCTCTGTTACCTGTCTTCCCAACCAGGGTGATTGAAGCTGTGTATTCTCTGGTCAGGGAGGAGAGGTAGAAACCATTTTCTCTCAAGTGTCCCTGGTTTAAAAAGATAAGATCTTGCTATCCATAAGCTGGCTGTAAGTTGTTCAAACTGGCCCTATATAATGATCTTGTCTCAGTTTTTCAATTCTACTTGCCCAGGAATTTTCCTATCTTGTTACTATCCTGCCTAAGACTAAAAAAAGTTGTGGAAAAGCTGGGGAAATGAATGTAACTTCAGAGTGTTTGTTTTAACATAATCCTTAAGACAGTAGCAAAATAAATGGTCATAAATAAGCAAACAAATAAACAAACCTTGTTTTTCTCAGTAGGCTGTGGGCAGAGCCCTATCTCGTTGATGCTTGACTCCCACTTCAGGTCATGTTCTTCACCATTACATGATCGTCACTATCAGCTTCTCCTGTGCCAAGGGGCAGGCTATGAAAGGCTACCACACACCCAGAAATAGCCAAGTTCCTAACAAACCCCATCCAGTTTTAGTCACAAGGAGATTTTAAGCAATTCATCAAACACAGTGTACATACAGTGACCAAAAAAGTGGAGAAATTAGGGTGAGGAATCAAATGATAAGTGACTTACCAAATATGAAAACAGGGATAGATAGCAGGTATTCAAACTCAAAAGTAGGTACACAATCCAGACTCACTGAGGGTAAGTGAAGATAAGAGGCTGTAAGAAACAAGAAGGGGCTTCTTGAGGAAGCCATTTGTGAATGACCTCTGGCTTGGCTCCCCTGAGGGTCCTTCTTCAGCTCACAAAGAAGCAGGTCACAAAGTCTCATATCATACTATGGGCCAAAGTCTTTCCCAGCAATCCCAATTCCAATAGCCAGTTCTTCCCTACTCACTCATCTGACCAACCTGGAGGGATGGTCAACAGGAGGCCAAGTCCACTCACCTCAAAGGTGCTACAAAACATACAGAGTGTCCTCTGATCAAGAACAGGTGAACTTACCTTTGTATAAGGAATCAGAGCTTTTGGTCTGAACAATACAAGCTGAGTTCAATTATTAGGGGAGAACGTACAGTGAAAGAGAATATTTATGAAATGGTTGTGAGTCCCAGAGATGTACTAATGAACTCAGTTTCTCTTATTCCCAAATACAGGAGAGGTTAGGGCTCTGAATTTTGTAAGTTCAGTTCATTGCAGGTTTTAGTGGAGGAAATGATTAAGACTGAATTTTCTGAATGTTTGGACCTATTTATTTGGGAAAAAACTTAAAATAATTTTGTTTACTGAATTTAGAGGGATGACTAAATTAGGAAAAGAATTGGAGGAGGTTTATTAACCTGCTTTATTTTTGGATTAGGGAGTTTAGGGAATCCGATGACTTTGCACAATCCAAGTCTTTAAATCTTCAATCTCATTTTTACATCGCTATGACACAGATACAAATTTGCTAACTTGATGCTGTGAAATGAGAATATATATTTCAACTCTGATTTGTTTGAGGAGCTACAGGCACTCAGAAGCAAACTGGACATGTGGATGAAGCAGATGGGGACTTGAGAAAGCACCTAAATCCCATTGCTAAACTGCCCTGAAGTCATTGGAATCCCAGCTGTCAGAAAATTGTAAAGCTACTCAGGGGAAATGAAAACTCAGTTTCAGAAACAATTCCTAGGTTTGATGGACATGAATCATGTCTTATGCTTTTGGGTCAGCTTTAGACTCCAACTACCAGCCTTTAGACTCTAACCCTTTGGATGTCTCTCTTCATTTAGCGTCTGCTTCATTTTTGAGGTTGAAGTTCCAGAAAATTGCATTGGACCAAAAACAAAATATGGCTGCCAAGAAGTTGGCATAGCACAGGAATTTGGGAGATGTGTACAGAATTCCAGAAATACCCAACAATTTGTTGTTGTCTGAACACATTCTGGAATGTGGGGTGTATTGGGCTTTGTGAGAATGTATTCCCTTTGATGAAATGACCGGAACTAGGACTTGGAGCCACCTTCAATAATACAGGCTTAGAATGAACATGGAGATAATGTCTCACAAAATTTGTCACTTTCAACAATTGTATCATGATTGACTATTAAAATTAGTCAATTATTACTACTCAGCCTTCAGCAGCACACTTCTTTTAAAGAATAAAATTGATTAGGTTCATTTAGAATTTGTATGACGGTGACAAAATTTATTGGTTTAAAAAGCTAAGAGCTTAATACTTTCCATTGTTATTTATCAAAATTTCATGAAAATTTTTTATCAAAGGAGCGATCAGTGAAAAAAAAAGTTCATTTGTGGTAGATTGCTATGATTTGGTTGAACAGCCAATTGTATCTGACCATCACTACTGAAGAAGTTATAATGGTGACTGGTCCTATCTAAATTTGCACATATTACCACCTGTTGAGAGCCTTCGGGCTACCCAAATGTTGCAGTACTTCCTCTGAGCTCTGAAATTGCTTTATTTTTTCTTCCATTTGTCTTTATTTGCTTTTATCTTGGAAAGATCTTTGTTTTTTATCTAATTTAGTTTCAGTTTCCCTTGTCAGAGACTTGACAAAATTTATTTGGTTTTCTAATATCACTTTCTAGTTAAAAACACAGGCCATTCTGAGGCCACCCCAGAATCTCAGCCACTGTGTTGCCATGGAAATGTGTCATGCTAGTGTGGAAGAACAACCTGGATGTTATAGATGGCTTTATTGTTTTACCTACAATGGTGCCAACAGAGTGAGCTATAGCATCTTATATAATCCAAACATCATTCTTCTTCTCTTTGCAAGTTGGAGAAGCCATTGCTCACATTTCGTCTCTGGCCCCTGGTGAGATTTAAATTACACAAGTAGGAAAAATTTATTACTCCAAATGATGAAGATTGTTGGAGGTAAGAAGTGATCATTCAGATTCAGCATTAATGACAGCCAGAACTTAGACACAGGGAGATGAAATTCTAAGCCCCTGACGTGTTCTGAAAAGTTAAATAACTTCCTTTCACCCACTGGTGCCTTTTTGTGAGTGTCCAGGTGTATAAATGAGGAATAAAGAAATGGAAATTGCTTTTAAAATTAGCACATGCCTTGACTGGAAAAGAAAAAAAAAAACAATGAAGCAAGAGATACATTCTAATGAACATTGAAAACAAACCAGAAGGCGAATTATTATTTTCTGTTGAGGTTTGCTGACCACTTTGTCAAAGCTATCACAGATTCGAGTACAGATATATAATTTTCTAAGTGTGAGAGGTTCATGAGACAGGTAGATACTTCGAAAATGTCATGTGAAACTCAAGAGCTCAGACCTTGAAATTAATAACTATGTTCTACCTCAACCACTGCAATTAACCTGTTTTGAAATCCGGTGTCTTACTGGAATAATGCACACACTTCTTGGAGTTGTTCAACACTCAACCCATGCACACAGTATGGGCGTAGGTGCAACAAGGCAGAAACCTTGTTTCTGGCTGACTTTTCTCACGTTGCTGATGATCCAGCTCTTGAGTTCATCCATTTTTAGGAGATCACCTGGATTCCTTGCATCAGACAGGTTAAAATATTGGGCCAGGGCTCTGATTTACTTAGATCCATGTTAGATTTCTACTACATTAGGTATCCTGACGAAGATGTTCACTGCAATGTTACATTTCAGTGGTAACCTGGGGGTGAAAAGTGTTCTCTCTAGAAACCTGACATGAGAGGCAACACTTTGGGGAGCATACACTCCTGTACATCACATAATTGAAGGTGACTTCGCATCTTTTTTGGTTGTTATTAAGATCAGTGCACACTTGCTTCCTACCTCTAGAAAACTGTGCTGAACCCCGTGGTGTGACATTGGTGCACTCTGTAAAATTCCTGAAGCAGGAGTCCTGCCTCTCTTATTCACCATTCAATATCCCCACCTAGACTAGAGGCTGGCACTGAGAAGCCTCAGTGAACATATTTTGAATGAGTAAAGAGATAAACTGCTGGCTGTATTATATTTTTCTACTATATTCTTCTTATTTATTCTTCTCATTTTATCTTGTTGTGTATAATTTTGAAAACCACCTCCATTCAAAAGGACAAGGAAGGGAATTGTTGGAATTTCAGGTGACAATAAATAACATGCCTCCTTGCATCCTGAGTTTAAGGTCATGGAGAGTGAGATGCTGGAGAAAGCCTGGCATGGACCATGACTTTAGGTTTATAGACAAATTACCTTGTTCATGTTTTACCTCTGAAAATTGCAGACTTGTCAGCTTAGCCATTGCTAAGCTGATGGGCAACCGCAGGCATGCCCTGGAAAGGGCAGAGCAGAGCCTTCTCTATTTCTTCTCATGCGTTCACCATTATGATAACTCACTCCTGTTCTCCTGGAAGCAGTGGGAGTCATGGCAAAGATGAACACTGTTGTGTAGTACGAGTTCCTTTTTACGGAAACCGAGTCTTACCGGAATGGACATGTCTCTCCAAAAGGTCTATAGAAAGAAATGGAGGAGATAGAAATTCTGCTGTAAAAATATAATAAGACAAAACCAAGTTTTGATCTTGCTATTCTTTTGAGGTAGCTGTAAAAATGATAAACCTGTTCTTCCTTCGCTTCCCCACTCCCACCAATTTCACTCCATTTCAGTAGCTACTTTCTTCACTATTTTGGCTCTGTGTTCTCAGGTTCTTAATATCCTTGCTCTTTCCCTGGGATAAGTGACATTTAAAAATTATAATGAATTTGGCAAAGATATTAAATCTATCATTTCTAGTTCAAATATCCGTTATCCTAATGTATCCATAATTCTAAAAAGTTCCAAGACCATGAGAAAAAAATCTGTGGTTGTCACTGGAAATCCATCCTGTGGATGTGAGAAGCGCTAAGCCCTGTTCCTCTCTTCTGACATTCACAGTGGGGAGAGTGGCTAGGAAATAAGGGTTATGTCAACTCAGTCAACAGATATCCATTGACTTTCTACCATGTTAGGACATTTTATCTCAAACAGAGTAAAATTAAGGTTGACTCATATGGATGTTTTCAAATAGATACTTCAGAGAACAAGGTAAGACCATCAGAAGATGGTCCAGGACCTACTGCCTGATGACCGACCCACATAGGAGGGTGGAGAAGGGAACTAAAAATGCTTACCATCTTGTACAAAAATTTCCCCTGTTGCAAAATAACTGTGAACAGGAGCATGGACTAAAACTTATGAGATATTGACAAGACCCATAAAAGACTTCAGATCCTGTAAGCTCTAAATAGTTAATTAAAGATTCTTCCTGAAAGGTGGAAGGAAATTTATATATGAGTCAACCATGAACATGAACGAACATCCAATGAATACTATTCTCACAGACTTTTAAAGTTCATAAAAACATACCTGTCCTAAGTCCAGGGGGGAGTTAAAATGAAGCATTAATTGGGCAAGAAATGAAAACACCTGCAAGTTATATAGAAAAGGACCAGATGATAGATACACGTTCTCCTGTAAATTTTGCTTGGAATTTTTTTCAAAATATAAATAAAAATTTCATAAGTTAAAATTTTTATAATTTTAATAAAAATAATGTTTATCTTTAAAAGCTGATATTGAGTGGTGAATTCTCCAAGGTTCAGTAGTCCACACCTGGAAATCAGGTATTAAAGCAAGGCTTAAGGGCTCTTAGAAAATGTAGGCAATAACGTCGACTGACCTCTAGAGGGCTCCCTATAAACCATATCTACCCCTGATAGCAGACATCACAGAGGGAACAACTTTTTTTTTTTTAAGTTGTTTACACAGATTAAAAGACTTTTACTTGGAGAGACTCATGCATAACTTGCTTTAGTAAATGACACAAGAATTTTCACCCACCTTCAGGCATCGTTCGTTATGTTCCAAATTTTAATGCAGGTTTTTCAGCGTCTCTGCAGTGTGCTCCAGACTGCCTTTGACCTTGGACCCAGAACCAAACACTGCACAGGGTACAGAAGCAGGTGACCAAGAAAATGAGTGTTGATTTGAATTATTCCTATCTTTTAGTTCAAATGGTGTTTAGAAAATGGTATCCACACAGGATGAAGCTGACCGTAATGTTAATATTTGACTTTTTTTTGTAGCTTCTAGTAAACACACACTTTCTTGCACAATAACTTACTGAAGCCTTAAAATCTTAGCAAATCAGGTTTCATTATCATTTACATAGTTGAGATGATGAAATCTAAGGGACTTGATGTAAGAAAGGTGAAGATTCAAATTTAGCTCTTTCAGTTTCTATCTCTGTGACCTTGTCATTGACTCATTGATGCTTCTGATTATCCAGATAAGGAAGTGACAAATTGGTCACCTTTCTAAAGTCCCTTGATAGATAGAATCACAGAAGCTTAGAGAGGGAGAGAAGGCATCAGATAGGATCTCAGCTAATTGCTCATAACATTGGAAAGCTGGTTGACTTATGAGGGGAGCCAGGTAGGGAGGCCTCCAGATATCAGCTACTGGAAAGACCAAGAGCCACATGTCAAATTCTTCAACTAAACCGGTGCCAGGAGCAGATATCATGGCCAGAAAGGAGAGCCATTTTATGAGTCAACAAACCAAGAGACTTAACCATACTGCTAGGATGTTTCCCAAGTCAGGAGGCACCAGGACAGAAATGAGTATCAAGTTTAAATGAGAAACCATCATGGATGAACACAAAAGGGAGTGGTCAAGGTGGGATCTGGTGGACATGGACTTGGCCCCAGGTGACTGAGTTAAACTGCAATGTCCTAGTCAGTTTCCCCCATGCTGTTTTAATCTTAATGATGCAGTGTTTGGGACAGGAAGAGGAAAAACAGAGAAGAAGCATTAATCTAATAAAAACATCAATTTTCTTCCTACTCATCAGCTGAGATCTGGCAGTAAACTTGGGGAATCATGATCCAGATAAATGTATACCTTCAAAAGTGGCGTATCTCTCTATTTGGTAATTAGCACAGACTGGTGGAGCTGTTTCTAGACAAAGCCCTGAGAGGGGTAGGGGGCATTAGGGTTGAAATGGACAAAAGATGGCAGAGAAGAGAGGATGAATCCCTGCTAGTAAGCGATGCCTACTGGGCAATTTCCCCATGGTTCGTCCTCCATAGCTTTCATTGGAAGGACAACAGAACACTGCAGTGAAGAGCCTGGATTGCCTGGGTATGAACCTTCTCTCTATCACTCACCAGCTCTGTGCTTTGAAAAGACATCGTGATATTATCCCCATTGAGTTAATGCATAGTACCTACTTCATGGGTCGTTATAAAAAAAAGTTCACACTTAAACTAGGATTTTTTAAACTTTACAAAGTCTTAGTTTAAAATTTAAAATATTTATATAATAGATATGATTCATTTGGACTAGCAATCCCCAATAAGTTTAGTTATTTTTATGGCAGAGGGATGGGGTGAATGAAAGCTATCTTTTTTTTCAGTTTTATTGAGGTATAACTGACAAAATCGTAAGATATTTAAAGTGTACAATGTGATGATTTGATATATGTATACATTTTGAAAGGATTCCCTCTACATCCCGCTCCAGAGATCTTAGCTAAATAATTGCTTCTCTATTATTGCTTCTACTGATACAGTTGAGGAACATTGTTCTCATGTTTCATAGAGGCCTCCTAGCTTCATTGAGGGGATCTTTGAGTCATCCTCTTAATCTCTCAGAGTCATTTTATATGACCAAATACTCCTGATTGATTCTAGGGGAGCATTTTAGAGTCGCATTCAGAATTTTCTCTAGAGTACTTTCTTGATAGTGAATATTTTAAAATTGTTGTTCAAGTGCAGTTTTCTGTCTTTTACCCCTGTCCCAGCCCACACTCCCAACCCGCCCCACCTCCCTCCCATTTCCACCCCTACCCTAGTTTTTGTCCATGTGTCCTTTACACTTGTTCCTGTAAACCCTTCCCCTTTCCCCCTGAAATTTCCTTCCCTTTCCTCTCTGGTCACTGTTAGCCTGTTCTCTATTTTAGTGTCTTTGGTTATATTTTGCTTGTTCGTTTGTTTTGTTGTTTAGGTTCCTGTTAAAGGTGAGATCATATGGTATTTGTCTTTTACCACCTGGCTTATTTCACTCAGCATAATGCTTTCCAGTTCCATCCATGCTCTTGTAAAGGGTAGAAGCTCCTTCTTTCTTTCTGCTGCATAGAATTCCATTGTGTAAATGTACCATAGTTTTTTGATCCATTCATTTACTGACAGGCACCTAGGTTGCTTCCAACACTTGGCTATTGTAAATTGTGCTGCTATGAACAATCTTGGAAAATGTGGTTACTTGTACCAGCAGAAAACCACATTGGACACCACACTCTTAGGATTTGGATATCTTTCTCTTTGGGGTCTATAAGAAAAACCTGGGCATTTTAGCATGACTTTAAGACTTTACAATATCTTAGTGAATTTTCTACCCATATCTCTTATTTACCTCTCCAGATTACTGTCCCAAAGAAAGGCTTGCACATGCTCTAATTTATCTATTATTTCAACAAATAGTTATTGAGCATCTCCTGGACCACGGATCATTCCGAGCATTGAGATCCAGTAGACAGAATCCCCTGCCCTCTGGGAGCCTCTATTTTAATGGGGTTCACTTGCACAGTCACTCATGTTCACTTCTGCGTTTCCTGCCTGTTGTGGAATCATTGGAGGGTGTAGAAGGGGTTTCAGTTTTCTTCTGTCTGAGTGGAGACTCTAAGCCTTTTCAAACACTTGTTTCCTTTGGATGTTTTGGGGGAAGCTGAGATCCATCCTGGTCCCTGCTACCCATGCAGCTGCCCGAAAGGGACACTTAGGAGGGAGTCCAGATCTCTACGTATGTCTGTGAGCTGAGCACAGGACTGCACTGCCTTCCAGCTGGGGGCTGAGTCCTGCTCTGCATTTCCCATGCCCTGTCCTGAAAGCCCCCGCACAGCCTTTCATAACACAAATGGGGACTGCACTTCCACAGACCCCCTCAAACCTGTCTGCACCTTGACCCCAAGTTGCTCTCTCAAAATGACTGTCTCCGTGAGCTCCTTGTGGAATGCCAGTGGAATCTTCTGTTCTTAGCCATGTCTTCTCCAGTTCCACTGCCTTCGTAATTTCTCTGTGACGAGCCACATCTGGCACACTAGCAAATCCTAATGAATATTTGTCAAATGAATCAGACTCTGTGCAAGATGATCTGAGGGGGGCTGTGGATAAAGACTTTATATTTTAATAAATTAATATTTAATGTTTTAAACAAATGTAATTTGAATAAACAGATGACTGATTTTTTTAAAACTTTAAAGACCAACCAGTTTAACAGTGGTACAACACTGACCAAAGTCAGGGAAGACCAAAGGCTGATAACACAAGTCTGTGGTTTCACTGGCTATGCCTCGGTCCTGGTTCAGACACAAACCAGCTGAGTGCCCTTGGGGCCCTGGGAAAGGGGCTGTCTGGACGTTAGTTTACATATTTAAAAACTGGGCCAATTATAGTACCTATCTTCTGGGGTTGTTGTGGTATGTGAATGAGATGGAAAATGGGTAATCCACGAAATGCCAAACCTTGAAGCAGACACCTGTGAAGGTTCAGTGAACTGTGGTTATTATTAATCAATATTATAATAACATAACTATCACCGTGTCAACTCCTACTTCATATTCTAAGCACCCTTGAATGGAAGGCGCAGGCTGCTGCTTTGTTCTTGAGGAAGTGCATAAGAGTTGGGGCAGGCCCAGGGCTGTACAGGTGGGCCCCACCTGTAGACATGCGGAGAGGAACCTGGGACATGGAGGTGGAGCACTGCACAAGACCAAGGAGAAACTGAGGCCTGCTCAGACATCCTGTGGCTTGGCCAATGAGCTGTCTCCTAGGCAGTGGAATGAGAAGACTGAAACCGCTTCTGATACCTACAATATTTTAATTGATAAACATCCTTTAAATAAATGACCTGGCTTTCCTTAATCTTAATGAGACAAGTGCTTAATCCATATTCAATGATAAGAAGCAGAAATTCTGCAGAACAATAAGAATGCACATAAATAAGATGAAGTTTTGTTTAATCATAAAACCTGAAGTTGGTTAGTCATTCCATTGCAATCTAGCCTGATCTAAACAAGGCAATGCATATATACCATATCAGCTTTTCTCTTCTAAAAATACCTCATTGCCATTCACGGGAACAGTTAGATATAGATATTTTGTTTTTATGGCCTTTATTTCTGAAACATAAAAGGTTTTATGTTTCTAATCCCTGGACAATTTTTCATGGTATTTCTGTTTATTCCGCATTCTGCTTTCAAGCCATGTTTTGGGGAAAAAAACTGCAATGATTTCAGGAAAGCCTAAAGTGTTTTTCAATTACCCTGAGTGAGTTCTGGGAGACTCAGGCAGGCATCATTCAGCTCCTCTGAACTTAGACAATTGCTCAGCGTGACAGCAGTTACTCTGGTTGGGATTTTACCCTCTCGGTAGCTTTTGAATTCTCTGTGGTTGCTCTCATTTCCTTTCGCATTTCTATTGTTTATTGCAGCGAGTTTCAATGGAGTTTACCTAGACTGATTTTGTAGCAATAAAGAGTCGTTTGTTTGAAGTTTTTCCAATATCAGAGTTTCATTATGCAGAAAAGGAACGACCTAGTAGTCACTTTTAATGATTTTAGGGTGGATTTGGACGAGGGGCCCCGAGGAGATGAAACTGGGGGGTACGTTTCATGCACGTTACTCCACAGGCAGGGTGACTTCGTGGGTGTGTGGCCTGTATGGTCACAGAGGTCTCCACACTTAGAAGAACTCTGTCCTTTGTTTAATGCTCTGTTGTCACCATGGAATGCTCAATAATTTTCTAACAATCCTTTGTGGCTTTTAAAGTTGTGGACTGCCCCAACACCAAGCTTGATGCTGCATGATACGCCATCTGGCTTGGAATGTCACCACCCCTTCTTCCCTTCCCGATGAGCCCTTCAGAGCTCCTGGGCCATTCTCCGAACAACTTTCCCTCCCTTCTCCAGGCAGATGTAGTCACTCAGTGTCTTTGTGTTTCCATGGCAACTCGTTCACACTTCTGGAATTGTACTTTTGATTCTGCCCTACATGTGCACATGTGACTTGCTTTCTGTTTCAACCTTGAACTCCAGGGCAGGGATCGGGTCTGAGCTGATCCTTTTGACCCTCTGGAAAAGTTCCTGATAGTCGGTAGTGCTCCCTCAATGTGTGATAATGTGGACAGTTTCAACAAACATTCATTCATGCGTGACACTTTTCATTGCCTCTGCACATGGCTCTCCTTGCACAAGGCGCCACTCCACCTCCCTTCCTAGTACATGCACAACCCTATGCATCCTGTAATGCCCAACTAAAGGGCCCTTCTTCTGGGGAGCCTTCCTTGAATGTAAAAGAGAGAGGGAATCACTTCCTTCTCTGAGCTCCCTCAGCACTTACCACATTGAATTGTGAGTGTTCAAAACTGTTTCCCTCACTTGACTGGGTGCTCCTTGAAGCTCATGTGTTACTTAACTCTGTGTCTCGAACTCTCATGTGATCATCAGAACAAAACAACAACAATGAAGAAAGAAACAAATAAATATAAAGGAAGCAAATAAGAAAAGATAAAGAAATAAGTCATATAGCTGCGTGATACCCAAAAGATGAGATGATGATGAAAATTCCAAGTGGGCAATTCAGTTTCATTATCTGACATGGCATGGGTTGCTTAAGTGTCTTTCTCTTTATCCTGCAGGGAACAGAAGAGGAATAGGAGAACCCTAAGCTAACTGACTTTTTAGCATGAACTTGAATTGTCTGGTTGTATAGGTTTTATGCATCCAGCTAGAACCCACAATTTCTTTTCCAGGTAGAGAACAGAAGTTTTAAGCATTAAGGTAAAAAAGTAGCTCCCTTAAAGTCTCACACATATACTGATTGTGTATGCTTGATGCCTGTTGAAGATCAGTTGACCTGGTATGTGTGGGTTTATTTCTAGGCTCTGCTGTGTTCCGTTGGTTTGTGTGTCTGTCTTTATGCCAGTATTGAATTCTCTGGATTGCTGTGATTTTTAATACATTTTAAAATCAGGAATTTTGCTGCCCCTCTCTTTGTTCTTGCTCAAAATCCCTTTGGCTATTCAGTATCTTTTGAGGTTTTCTAAGAACTAGAGGGGTGTTTTTTCTGTTTCTTTAAAAATGCCATGAAAGTATATTTTTAAAGCAACACCTCACATACTTCCTCCAATAACCCTGTTTAGTAGACACCGCTATTGTCATTTTTTCTGGTAGGAAATTGAACTTGGAACAGCAGTGTAATGTGGCTGATAAGCAGGATTAGAATGAAACAGATGCTGTTCTGTCTCCAACACACATTTTTGTGTTTTTGGCTTGGAGGTGGGATAGGGTGTTACTCTTACTAATAGGTTGAACTCATTTCATTTTAAAAATTCAGAAGGCAAAAACCCACTCTCAGGTAATGGGTGCCAACTAATTCCAAAAATGATCTTTTACAAGTCTCTGCTTGCTAGAGAGTGTTAACTGTTTAGTAGCAGTCATTTTTAACAAGCCCATAACATTGCCATTACATGAATTATACATGGCTTATAAAATGATTATTTAGTCAGTGGAAAATTAAATCTGTCAGTGTTTTCCAAATCTGAGCTAGGACATTCATCAGAGGAACTGTTAAATTTTTAATCAACTGTACCGCGGTTGATGTAGCTATAAGCCTAAATTGCTCTTTCTCTGTCATTCCCCTTGCTGCAGAATATAGTGCAAAATTACCAGCGCTACAATGCTAATTGATTTTTTTTCTTGCAGAGATTTAAGACAGAGCAACATGCCATTCGGCATTGAAATAAAATAGTTGCATAAGCGTCCAAGACGCACTTCACGTAGACGGATGGTGACTTAATATTTTAAACGTTTTAGATTTTCCTCCATCTGATTCAACCCCTTGGGCTGCAGTGAACCTCAGACGGAGATCACACTCCATACATTCAGACCCAAAATTTAAAACTGAGCCATTATGTAGTACGTTAAAGGACATTAAGTGTTGTGAAAGCAATACTGTAACAAAAGAGGACTTCCACCTGTATTTCAGTATTACAGCCTAATGAAAGAGTGCAGTCTCCAAATGCACAGGAAGAGCTAAAGCTTCATATGAATCGATAACTCTTGTGGCCATAAAGTGATGTAGACAGTTTCTCGCTTTCTTTATAAACCCTCCTTTTTAAATGCACTTAATGTTCTTCTGATTGACAATCAAGGGAAATCCCTTTATTTATTAGCAGCACCTTTCAAGCTTTTCTCTGCATCCATTTAAAAAACTATCTTCACAGGTAAATAGAGGTAAGCAAAGGGAGGCAGGGCAGGGAGAACACTTACTTCTCAACCCACAGCCCTGTGTCAGGAGCACAGCTGGGAGCTGTGATCCGAGGTCCAGCACCTGCCCCAGGCCTGAGCTGGCATCATGGTGTGGGTTTCTGCCCAGTTGCAGCCCTTCCTGGCTTTCTCAGGCATGACTTCCCATTGGCAGTAACAGGGTTTTCTAAACCAGTGTTATTAGACTTCAACGTGTGTGCATCTCACCTGGGGATATTGTTAAAATGCAGATTCTGATTCAGTTGGTCTCCAGGGCAACTTGAAATTCTGCCCTTTTAACATACTCTTAGGCGATGTTCCCAGAACCACACACTGAGAAGCAAGGGTCTCTGGTAAACATCTGGAATGGGTTCAACTAAGATGAAAATTTTGGTGGCAGTCCCAGGTCTGGACACCATTGCACAGTGGGGAACCTGTGACTTCCAGCAGGCATGCTTCAGCAGGAGCCTGTGTGGACAGAGGATGTGCCCAGAATGGATGCGGTAGAGTGTGGCAGAGGTGGCGTGGGGGGCAAGCAAGGAGATTAGATGTGTCTGCATTTTGCTCTAGGGGAAGCTTTCATTTACATCAGGAAGGCAATCATTTCCACGTCCCCTTCCAATGTGCTCTGGTGTGGGGCTCTGTCCACTGGGAGGAAAAGGTACCTTTTATCATCCTCATGATGGGGTCATCATATGAGACAAGGATATACTTGATCAAGGCTCCTCATAGTCTGTTCCCAACATTTTTGTTCTGATCATAGACTGGAGATAAACCTTCACTGTTTCCCTAACATACTCTGTACTTAGAAACCCCTGTACATTGCAATCGCTCTTCCCTCTAACTGGAATGTTCTTCTTCTGTTACCTGCCTGGTGAGACCTGGTTCATCTTTCCAGATAGAGCTCAAGTAAGAAGCATGCTTTGTCCTCTGGGTGGCTACTCCCCACTCAGGCAGACGCGATATTCCCTGCAGGAGCCTGGTTGCTGTGGTAGCATCTTCATGGTTCTTCCTGGTTCTGTTCTCCCCGATTCCATCCACCCATCCACCCCTGAAGTCTGAAAAATGTAAATCAGAGTATAAATCCCCCCAGCACCCATTGGCCCACAAGTGGCCACTTGAACAGATGAACAAATGTCAGCTTCCCTGTCTTGGTCTAGAAGAGCCCACATGACATGTCTGCACCTGTCCCAGGACCTCTTTCCACATTCAGATCCACTCCTGCACAGAGGCCGGGGTTCCACTTCTCCCAGCCCAGACACAAGCTGCTATTCTTCCTCAAGAGCATCACTGGCCTGGCCTTGGTTTGTCCTTGCTACAGTCTCAGCTCATTCCACCAGACCTAAAGCCAAGTGGCCACAGGCTCTCTCTGTCTTGTCCTGTATTGCTGTTGCCACAGCCTTCATAGGGACCTGCTGTTTCTTCACGTGTTTATTGTCTATCTTCTATCAGCATTACTAGTCCCATGAGAGGGGACTCTGCCCAATGTCCAAACAACGTTTGGGGCTTAGATAACTTTCAGTAACTATTGGTTGAATCAATAAACATCGAAATATTTTTTAAATGGCATCCCCTTTAGACAGACAGATCTGGGTTTGAGAGCCAGCTCTGTCCTGTGCAGACTAGCTCCATACAGCCTCGAAGCCTCAGCTTTCTATTTTGTGCGATGGGAATAATAACAGTCTTACCCTTCAGAGCTGCTGTGAGAAGCAAAATGTGATAAGGCACAGAACAGGCAGCAGCACAAAATGGCCTAAGGCACGAGCTCAGGCAACACAGCTGCGGTTTGCACAGCCCTGACACAAGAAGAGCAGTCGGGGTTGGTGGGAGCCAGGAGGGGTGTGAACTCAGGTGAGAACCACGGCCTTCTCTCCTAGCCTCAGGAGACCTCACAAGAGGGGAGTGTTTACGCGGTGAATCAGCTCGAAAGTTAGTAATTATCTGATTAATGACCATCCCACAAAGGGCTTCTGTTCCAGGATGACAGGTTTAAGTGTATCTGGACTCAAGGGGAAGATTCCAACCTGCTGCTATGTGAATAGGGAAATATTTAAATTTGGATGTATGGAGTGGGGAGGTAATTATGTGTGTGGCAAACATATGGCAGAGGCTATATTTCTCCCGCTGAAAGAAACAAGTCCAAATATGTAGCATACACACATTCTCCCTCCTATCAATACGCAGATTGCGTGATGCTGCACAACATTTTGTTAAGTACCAGAATCTTGGAGAAATCGCTCGAAGCACATTATCAGAGGAACAGATGGCAGTGTCCCTCCTGGTCTGGAGGTATTTCTGGCTGTCATGTGATTATTCTATAAATAAACCCCATGGAGAGGCAGTGGAAGGTAAGCAATCAGTATTCTCTGGCTTTACGAAAGAAAGTTCTGGGAGAAAAAAATGAAAGAATGGCTCTTTTGAAAATGACTATCACAGTAACTAAGGGCAAGAAGGGGCCTTGAAAAACCGTTAGGGTCAACCATGTCTTTCTAGGTGAGACCTCGTTCCATTAGATTCAGCTTGGCTTTTGAAGCCCTTCTGAGCATGACTTCAAGATTCAATCATAACATCTGTGGCATTGTTCAAAAATCCTGACCTCCAGGACTCTCCCTGGGCTGCTTCCTCCCATCGAACATTCCCCTGAGACTTGGTTCAGGTCAGGCAGCATCTGGTCAAGTGTTTCTGCTGGTTCTGCTCTGGCCTGTGGTGGGGACCCACAAAAAGAGGTATCATTTACCAGGTACCAACTATTTCCCAGGCAATTTGCATTTAATATGTTTGTTTTTTTCTCATGACTGTTCTATGGGGCATGTTTATTATTTTTACTTTACATTGAAACTTTGAAGTCCAAGATATGAACTATTCAGTCAAAGTCACAAAGGTACAGATTGGGAATAGTAAGGGGCATGCCCCAGGTTCTCTGCTTCTTTAATATTTCATCAGAGCTGTGCAGCGATCTTATCTTTTTCTTATCTAATCTAATTCTTTGTGCTTGTGCCCAGAACCAAAGGGACAATGACTTATTCTCCAAAGCAGAGCAAAAAACTCAGCCATGAATGGGCAAGGAATAGCTGTAGAATATTCTTCCTTTCATTCATTCATTCATTCATTCATTCACTCACTCAATCACTGACTCACTCACTTGCTCACTCATTCATTATTCTTCAACATGATGACAGAGTAAAGGACCTATAGCATGCTTACTGAAGCCAGAAACCTCCCATCATTCTTTAAATGTCTCTGTCTTCACTTAGTCTTGTTGAGTTACTTGAGCTCTTCTGAAGTGGAGTCGCTGTCCTGTAAAACAGAGAAATGACCTCCCATAGAGCTGGGGTCTTTTGTCATTGCTAGTACTTCCTCTTTGTGCAAAGAGTAAGGTTGGGGAAGGGCTCTTTTTGTATTATAACCCTCCCACTTCCAGTGGGAAAACAACATATGTCTATTTTCCAAATTCCCAGGGCTGGATCTGTAAGAATTTCTTAGTTTAAGCTCTCTTAGTTTAATTCTCTTAGTTTAAGAGAATGTTTGGTCTCATTCATCGGTGTGTGCTCAGAACCAGAATGGGAGTGGGGCTTGTCCAGAGCCAGTGTTTAGTGGGCTTTGGTTGAATTCACATATTGATAAATGGAAAACGAAAGCAATATAACTTTTTTTTCAGAAAATTATCTACTCATTTTGATTTTTATAAAATGAATCTTTTCCATTCTGAAATATTAACTCTATCCTTAGTATTCACTATGTGAATGTTTGCTGGCTCTGTCATTCCCATTTGCTCTGGACACATGGGCTCTGGGAGGAGAAGGGCATGAGGAAGCCACCTGAGAGGAGTCCTGGGTGCCAGGGATGAAGCCCTCTGGGTGTGGGGTTCCCTTATCTGTAAATAGTGCAAGTCAAATCACTAATTCCTCATTTTTCCTAACATTCTTAAGAAATGCCCCTTTTTTCCTATTAAAATAATCTATATTCATGGTAGAAAAATAAAAAAACTGCAGGAAAAATAATTTTTCTGAAATGACAACCTTTCTATTTCTACGTGCTCAAGTTTTTGTCATTTGTCCTTGAATTAAAAAAAATCCTTACATATTAGAAATTTTAAAACTTTGTAAAAGTTTATGAGATAAGAAACACCCATTTATTAAAAACATTTAAATTAAAAAATTAGTGCTTCTGCATGTATGTTTCCACAATAACTCAGTTATCTGTGGCTGTTTCTACTGTGGAGTATGTATTACAACAGGACATTTCACTTCTGTTAGCTCACTTAATTTTTATTAGAACCCCATGGAGTAGATATTATTAACCTGCTTAACAGCAGGTGAGGGAAAGGGAAATTCAGAGAGTTTCAATGATTTATGAAAGATGAGTCAACTACCAAATTAAGCCAGGTCTCTTAGCTTCAAATCCACTCATCTTTAGCAACAATGTGTTGGGAAGTGTCAGGATTTTGTTTTCCCATAAATGCAGAACCTAGAAGAGGTAATGATGGTCATCATGATTCATAACCACCCCTTGCACTGGCTGATGTATGATAATTTGCTGGTATTTACAAACTATTTCTTAATAAGGTGTCAGAAATTTGCCATGCCTCACATTATTATTAACATCCCCTGATCTATATCCAGTAATAAATAATTCAGACTGAATTTGGCAAGAGCAAATGTTTGTCCTTTCCCACTTTCTGTTGCCCTGGGAGGAAATTATTCTCCCTCTTTGATTGTTTACTGAACAAAAATGCATTTACATTGTTTTTGAAGCCAGCTGTGTGGTCTGGCCTATTTTTCCCCATTGATTCTATGAATAAATTGTGCAAAACCTACTTGTCCCAGTAGCAGGATATCCTGCTAAGAAAATGTTCAGTTAGACTGGTATGATGAAGCACAGTAATCTGGCGTCTGGGTCAGATTTAAGAAATCAATTTTCCCCTGGTTCAAAGAATTTTTTTTTTATCTGAAAGAGAAACTACCATGTACAGCTTAGAAAATGAAAATCTTCATTCAGAAGCACTCTGGGTTTTCTGTTGGGTCCAGTTGTGTTTAATACATGTAAAGGTAGATCAAAGGCAGTTTCAAATAAATGAAGATAACATTTTCTCAGTCAGGGCTTACTGAGCCCATTCTCATAACAAGATGGAAAAAATACTGTGCATTTGTGTAAGGCATTTCATTGTTGACACAATGTGGTCCTGCATTTGGAGGCAGCTGTGGTGCCGGGAAAGGAAGACTGAAAGTTGGGTTTGTAGACAGATCTCTTAGGTTCAGTTCGAGACCAAATGACTTAGTCACTTGACTGAACCAAGTATCTTACCTTCTGAGTCTGTAAAATACTGATATTTCAATGAGACTTGATCACAAAAGCTTTGTATATGCTCTAAAAACTATGCAAATGTAATACTTTTTATTCCTATCATTTCTCTCGTATTTTTTCTTTCTATGGACTTTGTAAGGTAGGTAAACATAGTAACACCTACAGAGCCTTACTTGAGACGTGAACTGAGTGAGCTCTCCGGCCCTGTCAAGTTTGTCAGGAAGGAGCAGCCATTGCACAGTGAGAGAGCTCAGATCTCCCTGGCCAGCCCTTCAACAATTTTTAATGCATATGTTCCTGTGTCGAGTCCACTTCTGGGCACTGGGAGAGCATTCAGAGGGACCACCTTTAGCCAGCTCACCACAACCGTGGTGCTGTATACAGTTAAGGAACTATCAGAAAAGTAAATCCCGATCCCCACTGCAAGGTACTCACAGCGTACTGGGAAGGAAAGTTTCATACACAGCAAAATGATTACTGCTGATTTGACCCATTTAACAGGCTTCTGGAACAACAGACTTTGTATTTGTTTTGTTTTTCAGATTCTTGGCTGAAGCTTCTTTTGATTCAGTTTGCTATAAGATCAAATTCTCTCCTGAGTTCTTCCCCTATACCAACTGGCCAAGAATTATGGGATAACCTTTATTTTCTTATAAGAGAGAGACAGAGAGAGAGAGAGAGAGAGTGCAAAGCTGAATTATCAGTTCACTTGTGGCCCGCTGTTGGAGTTGTAGGTCTTCTCCTGTCACTGTTCTCATCCTCACTCCCTTCTGTGTCCCCGAGGTATAGCCAGTGGCATTTATTTCATGGTTGCAGCTCTCTGGGTTACACTGATGTGCCAACTATGGTTCTAAAGCACCAGAGTCTTGTGAGAGTAGCTGCTAAGAGGGCGTTGCTTGTCTTTTGCCCATGAACAGACCTCTAGACCTCTCCAATATGGCAGCCACTCAGGCTAGAGTGCTGGCAGGGAGGCTGGTCCAAAGTGAGACACCTTGTAAGTGGAAAACACACCCCAGATTTTAAAAATGTAACACATAAAGGGAAATAGAAAATATTTCATCAATAATCTGTATATTAATTATTTCTTGAGATGATAATATTTTGTATATATTAGGTTAAACATAGCATTAAAATTATGTATTTTTTACTTTTTAAACTATGACACTTAAATATTACAATTACATATGTGAATCACATTATATTTCTATTGGATTTTGCAAGTTTAGTCTTTGATGTTTTCCAATGATTTGCCAAACTACTTCTTTCTACATGGTAATTTCCCTTTGTGGTCTTTGTTCAGACTATCCTAATTCATCAGAGACACTCTCAAGTATGGGCCGCTGAAAGAGGAAGGGGTTGGGCTCTAGATCCCTTTCTTCCCTGAGGTTTCTTCTGTAATATGTAAATTTACTGACCTTGCCTCAGTGTTAGCCGGCTGTGCATGTCAAAGGGAGTTTGAAGCATTTACCTGTCTTTGGTTTAAGAAATTTAGAGTTATTCTAGTGATTCAGAGAGGAGACCAGGAGACAAGTTGGTGCCTCCACCCAGACTGGAGTGAAGCTGGTAGAGCTTAAAGGGTATAATTTATAATGCAACGTGACAAGCCACTTAATTTGTTTAATTCTTATCATCTGTAAAGTGGGTGTAGCATTCCTTGACTATTTGGGTGGTTGGGAGAGCATATAATATTGGGAACCCCCCAAAAAACCAGGAGATGAAACAATCAAGTGTGTTTTAATGGTGTCCTCTGCACATCAGCTCATCTCAGAGAGAAAAACAAAAAGAATCAGCTGATGGGGTAAAATCAGTAGAGATGAGGCCCCCAGAAGGCTGAGACATGCGTGAGAGCTTCAGGCATAACTCTTGCATGGTGTGTCCAAGCGCTGACACATGCTTACTACCCTAAGGGCCAAAACAAACGCTCTGGTGACCCCACAACCAGACCACCGTCCTCCAAGAAAGCATTTTCCCTGTAACAGAATCCCTAAGTCTTCAGGAAAACTTTAGTGTGGACTATGGCAAACATCTCAGTAAATCTTTCTCAGCAAGGATTTTGAAGCACCACTGGGGGGAATTTTAAATATGATCTTATTAACATATCCCTTCGCACAGCTCAGGAAAATGCAAGCAAGTACTCAGAATCCAACTTGAATGTGAAAGGTTGAAACTTGGATTCTTTTTCACTTTGAGTGCAAAATATAGGCTAAGTGGTAACCCATGGGACTCAAAGCCACTGCCCAGGAGGACTTCTGGGATGGTCCAGTGATTTTCTGAAGAAAATGCTAGGCTATTTTTCAGTGTAGAAAGAGACATTGGTACTGTATACCTCCTCCCTAACTACAAAGTATTGAGACATTAAAAAGAGGTCCTAATTATGAACAGGAATGAGAATAAGGAAGGGGGCTTGATTTTATTGCAGTTTGGCTGTGTATACCTGGAGACATGGAATGTGAGGTCTACCTTCAATGGGTACCGAACATTGAAATGGGTGATGGTGGGTGTGGTTCAAAACCTAGGGCTGAGGTGATTACAGTGGTCAAGGTGAATAAAAGGCCCTTCTGCTCCAAACAATCTGCTCTCCCACTGAAGCCTCTTTTAAACAGAGTCATCAGGTGAAATCTGTGGTTAGCAGTCCTAAAATTAAATTGAAAATATGTCCAGAAACAGAGGTGTTAAAAAACTCTATTCGTAATAGCTTTATTCATAGTAGAAAAAACAAATAAATATTTATTAACAGGTTAATGGACACAAAAGTGTGACATAGTCATTCAGTGGAATACAATAAGCTATAAAAATAATAAACTACTGATAAATGTACTAACATGGGTGAATGTAAAAAACCTTACATTTGTGCAAAAGAAGCCAAAAAATTAGGTATTATATTATTCTATTTATACAAGGTTTTAGAGTAGCAGAAACTAAAATGTGGTGACAAGTGTCAGAACAGTAGTTGGCTCTACGGGGTCAAGTTTGACCAGAATGTGCCACTCGTAGGGAGTTTCTAGGATGATGAAAATGTTCTGTTTCTTCGTTGGGCCATTGTTCTCATACATGTGCATGTTTGTCAAAACTCATCAAAATGTACATGCCATATACATTTCATTGTATAAAATTATACTCCTATGCTTTAAAAGGTAGAAGGAAAACATTTTCCAATTTTAAATGTACTCTCTTTATATCACAGTCATTGTGAGTCTATTGGTTGAATCTGACTTTAAAATTTATCTTCTCATCGCCATGGCTTTGAATGAAATTTCTCTTTTTTCACTGTTTTCCCAAGAAATGGGAAAAGTAGCCTAAACATGAGTGGGTTTTTATAAACAGACAAAGAATTTGCCTTTAAAGAAGAGAGAACAATTCTTCCATTAGCTATTTAGCTTCAGAGAGTGTTTTAGTATGATTGATCTATAATGGTTCCCTTAGCAACTGGCAGCTAATATCTGTAATAGAATGTGCAGTTTGAGAAAAAAATCTTGGATTATTCTGGTCATTTTTTCCAAAGAGGAAATGCATTTTTTATTTCAAACAGAATAAAGGTAAAGCTAACATAGTTTTAAAACAGGGAGATAGCCCTGGCCAGTGTGGCTCAGTTGGTTGGAATGTTGTCTCATAACCAAAAGGTTGTAGGTTCAATTCTCAGTCAGGGCACATGGTAGGTTATGGGTTTGGTCCCCGGTCTTAGCATGTATGATTCCCCAGTCTGGGAGTGTAGGGAAGGCAACCAATCAATGCTTCTCCCTCATGTCAATGTTTCTCTCTCTCCCTTCCTCTCCCTCTTCCTCTCTCCCTAAAAACAATGAAAAAATGTGCACAAATGAGGATTAAAGAAAGATAGAGATAAACTGGTTTCAACACATACATTCCTACTTCCTTGAGAGCCGGTCAGCACTGGCTCATGTGTGTAGATTAATCACATTTGAGTAAGGTGCATGATGACTAAGTCAATCTGGATGTGGACTGTCAAAAGTAAATTATGTGCCACATACTTTATGATTTTTCAGATTCTGAGAAACATAAGCCATCTTGTCTCATTTGGTATAAAAGTGTTCTCAAACACCAAAGGAACATGGGGATTCTAATAATATTAATTAATGATAATACTTATGCTTCAGTTTCCTAATCCTGACAGGTCTTCTTCTTTTTGACTTGTAGCCATAAGATAATCATAATGATGATGATGGCGGTGGTAAGAATGGTGGGAGTGGTGGTGATGCAAGGGCTTATGGGGGTGTTAGCTGTCAAGGAGAACATGGATAGCAAATTTATGACCTGCAATAATTTCACATTGGAAATTTCACCTTGTGCTTGGACTTTTCTCCATTCTTCTCCATTCATGTAATACTATAACATCAAGACCATGTTCTCTGCCTGATTTACAAGCCCAATCAATCTTGTCTTATATAGGTCCTATAAAGGCAGTGTCCCCACTATCACATGACCCATATACGCTTATTCTTATAATAGGAAGTTTCTATGTGGCATGAAAAAGCAAGCTCCTGATTATAAAAGAACTATATATTATCTTTATATGTATTTTCTTTCTCTTTTCCAATGTTAATTGAGTTAATCAAAGTATGAGACACCATATTTGACAAATACCAACAAGAATATTCATTAAATAATTCTGGTGCACTTATATATATATAAAATGATAGATATGAATAGATAGATATGACAAAGGTATAGAAAAACTATGAAATCCTGAGCAACAAAATTTGCTAAAGTAGCTATACTATTGGACATTCATTTTCCAAAGTTCAAAAGACTGCTGTAAAGGTTTTTATTTTAAGAGCAATCATTGAAAGAACCAACTGACCTTGCTACTCTCTGTCTCAAGTCAGAAAATAAACAGTAAAAGTGTATCTTAGTGGTTTGCAAGTGATTCAGAACAGGATGCTCAGCTATCAGAAAGCCATCGATTGGGCTGGAGGAAATGAGTTGGCTGCAGCATGAGATACAAGCCAATGCCCAGGATGGGGAGGTCAGGGAAGGATGCCAAGTGCACTGTATTTTTTGACAGAAATCCGAGCTCAGCTCTAAAGGTCTGCTTTTATTCGGAATCTAGGTTTTCCAGTTTTTGCTGAAGTGTTACCTCGATATTCAATATTTTTCATTCAATCTTTGAATCTTTCAAGGTTCTTAATATTGGTATAAAATATTCCTTGAATATAGTCTTTTCTTATTGTTGTTCAAGTACAGTTGTCTCCATTTCCCCCTACTGCTCCCCCCTGCCCCACCCATCTCCACCTCCCATCTTCTTGAAACTCATGTTTTTAGGTTAAAATTCATTCATTGCTCTTATACTGAATATCCTTCAGACTAGTAATCAACACTATTCAGAGACTATTTTCAGAAATAATTCTTACTCTGAAAAATAAGCAAGGTTTCCAAGAGTATTACTCAGAAAAATAATTGATGGTTTAAGACTAACAAATCCATTAGCCACTCTCACCAGACTGCTTCAAATAAAGTATATTGGGAAGGGTCGTGGTTGAACGGGAAGCCAGCGGACATCAGTTCTATTTTTGACTTGACTTCTGTGTGACCTTGTGCAATTCACTCAATTTTTCTGCAGTTCAGTTTGCTCAGGTTTCAAAAAATTGCAATGATAATACCAGGATGTTGTGGAGAGTCATCAGATTAGCAAGATGCTTTGGACTCCTGAGACATACTAATGTAGAAATAGAGGATATCTAAGACCCGCCTCACAGTAATACCTCTCATACTGCATGACTGTATTCTCCCTTTTTCCTTTTGTTACTGCTTTAAAGCCCCGTGAATTATTCTGTTCAAACACTGTATTGTTCTATTTGAATTGTTGCTTGGTTACAAATGATGGGATAAATGTATATTCTGCTGAAATCATTTCAATGCAACACAAGAAAGATTGATGGGGTACTTATAGAGAGTAAGTTATTAGTTTGATGATAATCTATAATTTCCTTAATATTAGAGGGGTCTCCTGGCTTCTGTTTCCTTTTTCTAACCCTATCGAGTCTAAAGTTGTTTTAGTAACACCGCCTCACATTCGCCAGGTGATTACTAGCTGCCAGGCATTCTGCTGAACGCTTTGTTTGCATTATCTCACTTAGTTCTCACAAGTCCATGAGGCATGTTTTATCTGTGTCCTCATTTTACAAACCAGAAAACTGAGTGATGATTAGCAAAAAATCAAAGTCACTCAAGCTGTCAAGAATATCACTGTCATTCAACCTTGGGTCTCTTCGCTTCTTGCCACTAACTTATACCTTCCCCAAATGTGTGACTGCCAAACATGAGTAAACTTTTGAATAGCTGCCATGCTTGTTAAAGATGCAGCGTCCTGAGACCCACAACAGATAACCCTGATGCTATGGCTTGTTTATTGCACATTAGAGACACATCTAGGAATTGAAAGTGCCGTGGACTCAGGACCGAGGGTCAGAGCAAACACTTAACAGGAAACCCATAGCAATGCCTCCCATTTCCAGGTCGAGATAAGTAGCTGGGTGCAGCAAATCTTATGACAAGAAGTTATTGGGTGATTAAGCAAGTGTGACTAGAGATGGACAAGTTGTAACTGTGCTTATATATATCAAGAGCAAACATTTCTTTAGGGGCTAGTTAACCACAACCCAGCTCCTAGCTTCCATTAGCCAGTGACTGCTATGGCCGACTGCAGTAAGAGCCACTATAAGTCATGGTTCCTTAACCTCAGCACTGTTGAAATTTTGGGATAGATAATTTGCATGTGTGGAGGGGGAGATGGTTCTGTACATTATAAAATGTTCAGCAGTATCCATGAGCTCTAACTACTAATGTTGAGCACCCTGCCCTCCTTCGTTGTGAACATAAAAAATGTCAAATGTCCCTTGAGAAGAAAATCATCATTGCTGGAGAACCACTGTTCTAGATTATATTGGATGACTCGAGACATTGAGGAGGTCCTGTTGTAGAAGTCTATTTTCCCCATAATATTGCCTATTTAAAAAAGTATCTGTAAAGAATCCAGAGTTCTTACAAGGCCTGCTCTTTGTTTTTAAGACATCTATCTTCTGTTAAAGAAAATACCATATTTACATACATAACAACAATATAAAGTATTGATGGCTATAAAAAAAAAGGTTCTCAGGGCTCTGTGAACCCAATGTCAGGTGACCACTGCAGACACTCGGAGAAGCCCTGCATTTAGGGGCTGGGGTAGAAACAATCCAACTAAGAAGAGAGAGACCAGTCAGAAATGAAAGCTGAGAACCAGTTTGGAAAAGTTGTGGAGGCCAAGTGATGAGTTTTATGGACAGGAGTCTGCCAACAGGGCCACAGGCTGCACAGAGGGGGAGAGAGGGGATGTGGAACAGACATTCCCCAAGGGGCAGGGGTACAAGCCTCCCTGACCATAACTGGAGCACTCTGTTTGAGCTGAGGGGCAGTTAGGCAGATGGCAGCAAGTAAGAAATGATGGAAGACGAGAAAGTGAAGACAGGAGGGAAACTACTTTGGAAAAGCATTGTTTAAAAAAAATGAAAGTGAGTGCCCAAGGATAAAGCAGAAGAAAGAAAAATTTAGGCTGATGTATTCACAGAAGTTTTCCAGAATGATACAGGATGGGTTAGAACAGAATAAAGGTATAAAAAGCTCTGTGACTTCAGTAATTGAAGGTCCTTTGAAGATTCCGCACCACACAATGGGACGCGGGAAGAGGCAATCAGCCAGGACTCTGGTTTTGATTGTTTTAAAAGCACTGGGGGAAAAAAAAGGCGCGAAGATGGATTTCTTCTTTTTGGCTGTCACTTCCTTGAGAAATCTTAGAAATAAGAGGCCTTTCTCTTAAATTTTGTAAGAGCCTGATGGCTCGTTAAAACATTGACCTTTCTTAGGCCTGTGGTTGATGCCATACTCAAAAAAGTTTATCAGCTGCCTCTCTGGAATGAAACAAAGCAAAGTAAACCAAAACACTCAGACGTGCGGTGTGTGCCGATTTCAGTGGTTCACATATTCCCCATCACTATCATTAAAAAAAATTAAATGCATTAGGGTGACATTTGTTGATAACGTTGTATAGGTTTCAAGTGTACAACTCTATGACACATGATCTGTGTATAATACTGTGTGCCTGTCACCTGAGGTCAAGTCTTCTGTCACCATACACTCAACCCTCTCTACCTTTTGCTACCCACAACCTCCTATTTCACGAGCAACCACCGTACTGTTGTCTGTGTGTATGTTTTTTTTTTTATCGTTTGCTCTTATTCCTTCAGCTGTTACTTTCAGTTTTCAATCCCACATTTGAGTGAAATCCTGTGGTTCCTAACTTTTTCTCTCTGACTCACTTCATTTAGCATGGTATTCTCAAGGCCCATTCATGTTGTCACAGATAAAAGTGCTTCCTCTTTCCTTACGGCTGAGCAGTATTCCACAGTATATGTGGACCACATCTTTTTTATCCAATTACTTATCAAAGGACACTTTGGTTTCTATGTCCTGGCTGCTGTGAATAATTGCTCATTTTTAGATGCTGTCAAAAGCCACTGAACAGAGACTGGGACGAAGCGTACTCCATGGCGCTTGCTCGCTGGTGTGAGCCCACGTGGACTGGCTGCAGCACACAGGTGTGGCCTCAGTCCCTTCTAAGTCATGCTTCCTGGAATGCCATCTTCTGGCATGCATATATTGACTAAAATATTTGGGCTGAACTACAGCTTTCAAGTGAAGGTCTCTTCAAGTGCCCACTTGTCTCAAGGTAATAGTTTCCATTGCTGGGACTTTCTGTCTGCAGCTCCACTTAGCAGGTACAGGAATGGTATACTCAGCAAGCACAGTGACAACTTGAAACTTGTAGGAAAATTGTGATTCACCGAAGATCTTTGGAACAACAAAAAATAAACTAGTAGGAGAAAGGTGGTGGAAATAATGGCTCATACAAGTAGAATTTAAATTGGTAGCTTTTGCGGGTTGGTTATTCAGAGACCTTCATTTGTCAAAATATGTAAAAAAAAATAACAGCAAATGATGGAGGAAAAAACACCTAAAACCAAGAGGCACCTAGGTAATTTTGTCTTTTTCTTCCCTAGCCTTTTTATTCTATTAGTTTTCTGCTGTATCATCTATCCCCAAGGTGTTTTGAACAATGAGGTATGCTCGTAGTTTGCATCCGACTTGTGAAAAGAAGTGTTAGTGGGTAGATGCTGGTGAGAGAAATAAACTCATTAGCATATCTCACTTTTTACCTTTTCTGGCCCCATTACAGATGTGAATAGAGGCTGATGTAAAAAGCCAGAATATTTCATTCTTTCATTGAACTCTTGGAAGGTGTGTGGGTTGGAGAGCTCTCTGGGAAATAGAGCAGACCTTTGTGTTTGCTAATAAGTGGATGATGTTGAATTACCTCATTAGGCCCATGCAGGTTTAATGATGCTTTACTGAGGGAAGGTCCCTGCAGAGGACAAAAAATTGTTTTCCTTGACAATTTCTAAGGCATTTGTAACCTCTTCTCTATAAGTGCCTCATTTGTTTTTGAGCTTCTTTTAATAGCACAGGCCTTTTCTTACACGTTCGCATGTTTAGTCTATGATTCTTTGTGGATCTTTCTTGCTGGGGAGCTGATGTCCAGCTCTCATGGCATTTTCGTCTGTTTATCCCTTACAGCCCCTGTGCCAGTGACCAACAATGGTGACAATCTCTGCCATTTTCATGACTTGGTAATTTACCTGGCCTTTTCACAAACGTTTGCTCAGTCCATCCCCACATCGCTGGGAAGGAAGCAGGAGAGGGTTTTGTTGGGGAGGGTAATACAAGGGAAAAGAAAGCATTTGGAGCAATGTTCCATAGCATTTTGGAGATAAAGGGGAGTCAGCTCTTACCACGAACTTTTCTCAACATTGTGCACTGATTCTTCTCCTTTTTTTTAATCAGAGAAGAATCCACTATCTATTTAGATAATATCCTTTTTCATAGAAGGTTTTAGGGTTGGCTGTTGTAGCTGTGCTTTAACAGGACAAAGCTGGGGTTATTTTATGTGTCATCTATGAGGTTATTTTCTATGTGTCTTAGTACTTCTCTTACTGTTGATGCTAGGTGATGGGTCAAGTATTTATGGCTCAAATAACATCTCTGGTGCCATGATGATCCATGTGGACAAATGCTTCTGAGGACTGGACCATCCAAAAGCTCAAACAAGAGGCCAGCAGATCCACCCTTTGGGGAAAATATGGCTCTGAATCTGAGTTAGAAGTCACATCCTGCATTTTCTGCTGTTAGCAGTAAGCAAGTGTACTGTTAGGGTATTAGGACTGGAGTGGGCTGAAATAGAATTGGATTAGGAAAGAAATTTTAATGGACAATGGGATTTAGACATTTTTATGAAATAAAATAAATTACTTTCTCCCTTGGGTGGAGTCAGAGACGTTTCAGCTTTTATTCCCATGATCTATCCAGGCATCAGGATGCCAATATTTTTTCCTATTATTATACAAGACATTCACTGTCTTGCCATAGACAGATCTAGGAAGACTTTGCTGAAAGTTGTGTGTGTCGGGGGCCTGGGAGGGTGCTGAGGGATTCAGGTAACAGTAATGATGTTATTATCCCACCTCAAATGAGCCTCACAGTGGTTCAGAGGTAAGATAGAATTTCAATCCAATTCTTCTGATATCAAGCTTTCTAACTCTAAATCTAATTTTCAGTCCTCTCTGTTGCTGTTGCTACCTGAATACAGAGTGTTCAATAAAGGTTTGTTGAACTGGATTGAACGGAACTGGAGGCCAAAGGGGGTTTTAGGTCTCCCTCCCAATAAAGACAATTTTCTCTGGCCCAGGTCCCCGGCTTTCTCTTCTGCCTCTGAGTTCATTTGATAAGAGACTTGATTTGGGCTTGTTTTAGTAGATAAGTTCAGTTAATATTTGTTTTAGGAAAGTGGGATTAGTGAAGATAGGCAGGGAATGAATTATACATCCTCTGAGCAACTGAAGGTCGTTAGGAAAACATGCAGCTGCCAGAGATTTCTAAGTGAGGCGAGCTCAGAGAGGGCTGGAGGCAATTTTCAAATGTTCTGGTTTACATTTATTGGGGTCACTTTGGAAGCAGTGAACTGGGACAATTAAGTTCTTAATTCAAATGGAAGAGAACTTTTTAAGAGAGAAAATGACACATCTCTACATAAGTATGGAGAAGGCAATTCTGCAGGCTGGGAGGATCACAGGAGGGAAGTTGCCTTATTTTGTTGAGTCACTGTGCGTAGGAAGTCAAGAAGGAAGCAGGAAGAACCAACTCAACTGGCAAAACAGACCCTGTCAAGAGCAGCCATTCTAATGCAGAGTCCACAAAGTGTTCCCATCTCAGGTAACATTTGGGAAAATGTGGGCAATGAAAATTTTAGAGGAACAGACAGTCTCCAGTAGAATGAGACTTGAGGTTGAAATTGGGCTGTAATAATAGCTAATAGGACATTTTTCATCCTGTGGCCCCATGTGCTAGGCACTTTGTGTGAATCAGCACATTAAATCCTCCCAATGACCCTATGTTTTAGGGATGATCATACAAAATGTACAGATGGGGGAAAAACTAAAAACCTTTGATTTCTTTGCCCAGTTCAGAAGCTCAAAGTGGAGGATCCAAGTGCAAACTCAGTTAGTGTTGAACTGTTTTGTATCAGAGTACCTCACAGTGTATCCTAAGCTTCTTTGGAAAGGAAACCAAGAAAGTCAGCATGCATGTTGTTTGAAAGGTCCTATAGTGAGATGAATTTGAAGCATTACAATTTGGGAGTTTTATGGGTTTCTGGAGTCCTTTTCTATCTCAGGAAAAACAATGTGTCGGAACTATCCATCCCACATCAGTTGATGGGGCTGAGATTAAGGATTATCTTCTTTCTCTATTTAGGTTTGACCTATACAAAAACAGGGCACACATGGACAGGTGGGTAGGGTCTACCAGGTGTTCCAGTGAGAGAATGCTGGTGAAAAAAAAAAGCAGCAGAAAGAAGATGGTCTGGGTGTCACTTATTATGTATCCTGTTGGTTCTGGTTATCTGGAGGAGCCTGACAATACAGTTCAGGATACTGAAGTACAGAAATCGGATCTTTCTAGGTACCCAGGGAAGAGGATGGAGTAATTTCCAACTGGTCCAGGGCTCCTTCTGTGTAGCTGTTCACTTCCTGCTGCCTCTCAAAAATCAGTGCTATTCTATAACTAAAGAAGAGGGCTTCACAAAGTCAGCTGAGATCTACATTTGGCAGCTAAACTCTACTCAGGGAGAAAGATGGGCCCTGCCAATGTCCAAGGGAAGATTCAACACTTACTGAGCATCAAGCAGGCTCACATGTGTTACCTTTTTTAATCCTCACAAAATATGCCTTTGTTTCCATTTTTGGATGAGGACACTGAGGTTCAGGGACATAATACAAGCAAGGTCACAGAGCTGGTACATGAATGAGGTCACGTCTGCCTAAATCCAGAGCTTGAAGTTTCACTATGAGCTCACTCCCTGAAACTGAGCCCACGAATGGATGGAATGCACTCCCAGACCCCTTTACAAAACTTCTAGTAGGCGAGAGCCCGAGGGGCCTGAGGATGTGTGAGATGGTAGGGTTCTGCTTAGGACCCTGAATCTAGTCTCACATCCATCCTGTCTGTCCCTCTTTATCACTGGCTCCATATGCCTATGTGGTACACACGAGGCTGGGAAGATGCCAGGTCCTGGCGGGCAATGTTTGCTTTACAGCCAAGCACACCTGCTCCCTGCAGCTTGCCAGACCCTTTAGCTACTGGCTGCTGGATGATTATCTGTCTCCCTTCAGACCTCAAGCCTCCTGCATTTCTTCTGCATGAAATAAATAGCATCTCTCTCCCTCTCTCTCTCTCTCCCCACCCCACCCTATCTCTCTCCATCTATCTCCTCTATTTCTCTCTCCCTGTACCCTTTCCTTTCCTCTTTCTTTTTGGTTGGACTTTGTTCTCATTTTACAAAGATAAAAAAATCAAAACCTCTTCTGAATGCTTCCGCTGACACTTGAAATCAGGGCCCATTTCATTTAAGAGCCCGATGCCTCTGGCCTCCCTTTCTTCATCCTTTATTTGGTACCCCTACCAATCCCTACCCACCCATTTTCCTTTGTTGCTCTTCCTTTCTGCGGGATTTTTACCAAGCTGTAAACACAGGTGTTTGTTCTGACTGATACTCTGCTGTTTGTTATGCAAATAGGATTTCACTTTCGACATGATTTTAATTTGATGGATGTTCTGGTTGTTTGTCATGCTAGCAAGATCTTGCTGGTAGAACATTTTTATCCACCTCTGGTAACTCCCACATTCCCACAGTCACTTGGGTCATTTAGTCTTGTTACATGGACCCAGGATTAAGGTGAATTAAAACCACTTTGGTTATTTTCACTAAATCCATCATCTATAAGATTTTCTCATAGCCATATGGATTCATCTCTATCACGGATTTTTTCAATGGTTAAAAATAGCAATGATTTTTCAAATTTTTAAAATATATATGTACACATACATATGTACACATATATACACATGTACATCTGTATGCACAAATGTATATACATACAGGAGAGGCACTCAATTGATTTTCCTCTCTCCCATCAATGTTTCTCTCCTCCTCTTTCTTCAAAAATAAATAAATAAATACATATTAAATACAAACAAACAAAAAAACAAAACAAGAGCTGTAGATCCTGGTGCTGAGTTTCACATGCTGAGTGGAGCATCCACAGTAAAGATCCGGGGATGTGAGAATGCCATGTACCTGTACATAAAGGTGCAAGGAGTCCACAAACAGATGTAGTACAGGGGGTAGTTGGCCCAGGTGTGCAGGGGGCATTAGTGTTTGGCCCCAGGGGGCAAAAGAGGGGTGCCTCATTATTCTCAGGTAAGTCCACTTAAAGTGAATCTACAAAAATGAAAATACATATTTTGGGGGAAATAATAAAAGTGAGTTTGGGATAATGTATGATAAATGAAACTGACAAGTATGATAAGTTCATCCTGTGTTATACTGCAAAGTCTAAGCTACAAATGCAATCAGGATCTAATTCTTCAATTGAACAAAGAATGGATAACGTTGGTTTGATTGTTTTGAAGGTAGGTGCTTTTCATTATAAATGTATGTGATCAGGATAAAATATTCTTTACTTTCCAACAGTTTTCATACCATAACCTTGAAGAAAGTGCTGTTTTAGAAAGTATTTAGTACTTTCATCATGCTTCTAAAAGCCCTTCTTAATCTTTTGATAATCAAATTAGTTGCTCTTAAAATACTTTAAGGTTATCTTTATAGTTTGTCCTTTTTCCCATTGTTAACTGATTCAGCTCTGCCATCTTCTGACCCATCTCTGGTTTAACGGAAGAATTGGGATCTCCTCTCAGATTACTCTTTTTTCCATGATGTTCATGATGACAAATTTTCTAAAATGTTGAAAAGGAGAGATGACCATGATCATCCTCCTTTTGTTTAATTTTATTGAGAAAGGTTATAATGGTTCACCATCTGTTCTGTTGCTTAGGTTTCTGAAATTCACCCCTTATCAATGTCAAGAGTTTATTCTAGTCCTAGTTGGCAAAGTTGTTCATAATTAAAGGATGTTTGGTTACATCAAATAGTTTTTATTCTTTTTTGTTAAAATTTTGGGGTGACACTGGTGAAATGATACAGGTTTCACATGCCCAATTCTATAACTTGTCACCCGTACACTGTATTGTGTTCATCACTCCAAGTCAAGTCTCTGTCCATCACCATTTATCTACCCTTCACCTTCCTCCATTTCCCTGTAACCCTATCCCCCCAGCAATCACCACACTGTTGTCCATGCTCATGAGTTCTTTATCTTTTTTTCTTCTTTGCTCAATCCTACACTACCCCCACCCAGCCTGTTCTCTATCTGTGAGTCTATGTCTATTTTGCTTGTTAGTTAATTTTGTTCATTAGATTCAATATATGAGTGAAATCATATGGTACTTCTCTTTCTCTGACTGGCTTATATACTCTTAATATTTGTATTAATATTTGTATTGTATTTCTGAAGATGGAAGCCATATCAAAACAACAGATGCATTTATAGCCCCTGACAATTACTAAGAGTCTAAGCAACCAAGACATTGATACAGTATATCAAGGTGAATGCCAGTGTTAAAAGGAAGATAAGTGAGAGTAGTGACTCATTTTATATGTAGTTATTTTATTAGTTAACATTTTTACTATTGTTTTGACTTTTGCTTTCCTTGAAACTATGTAACTGGGAACAAAAACAGGAAGAAGTGAATAAATTGTGAGATCTTTGGTAAAGAATCACATCTAAGGGCTGTTTGATGGTTTGGCAGCAAGAGGAGAGGGCGTGTTCAAAATCCAAAGACTCGGGAAATACACCAGGAAGCAGAAAGGCAGGGTAAATGTCTTATTGCATAGACCCTGGGTGAGGCTGACATTTTCTGAACTTGGTTTTTGTTGGGGGCTTATGCAGAAATGCTGGACATTCTGGGATTGCACTGATAGAGATTAGCATGCAGGAGGTGTTAGTTGGGGGAGCTCTTGGGGTCTACACTGGTGTCAGGGAAAGGAAGGAAGCAGGACTGGGCAGAGGGAAGTGACAGTGGCAACACAGTCTTATCAGAAGCCTCAGCTGAACTTTGGAGGCTCAAATGACCACTTAAGAGTTGTCTTGCATTGAGGGTGAAGGATCCAGTTATACCTTCATAGTGAGCAGTCAGGGCCAGGAAGGTGATGTGAGTTTGGGTAGGTGCCCTCTTTGGTAGGGGCAATCTCTATAGAGTGCCAGTGAGTGAGGCTCTCTGCCAGGACAGTCCTGTAAACCTGGGATGATAATAACTTATGTGTATTAAGAGTTTACTATTTACTGTGTGTATAGCCACTATTTAAGGTACTTCATTTGAATTATTATTGTCTAATCATTTATTTTTTATTGTATTTTTCCATTACCATTTATACCCCTTATACCTTCTTCCACCTCCACCCACTGTCCTCCCCCACAATCACCATACTGTTGTCCATGTCCACAAGTTCCTTTTCTTTTTTCCTTCAATCCCTCCAGGCCCTGCCCAACCCTCTCCATCCCAGGAGCTGTCATCCTGCTTTCCATCTATGAGTCTGTCTCTGTTTTGATTGTTAGTTGAGTTTGTTCATTAGATCCCACATAGGAGTGAGATCATATGGCATTTGTCTTTCTCTGATTGGCTTATTTCACTTAGCATAATGTTTTCCACGTCCATGCATGTTGTCATAAAGAGTAATTTTTCCTTCTTTTTTATGTCCAAGTAGTATTCTCTTGGCCGTACTGTAGCTTTTTTATCCACTAATCTACTGATCGACCTTTTGGATATTTCCAGATCTTGGCTATTGTAAATAATGCTGCAGTGAACATAAGGGTGCACATATTCTTTCAAATTAGTGTTCCAGGTTTCTTTGGATAAATTCTCAGAATAACTTATAACAAACTTATATAAAAGATGCTATTCTATCTTCACTTGAAAGATGATGAAATTGAAGTTTAATTAATAAATGAAATAACTCTAAGCCTACTGTTTATAGTCCAATGCTCTTCCCAAACCACTCCCATTTATCAAACAGCTCCCGTGGAGAATCTTGCTAGTAACCGAGAACACCACAGGAGCTATTCTTCCAATTATACGTTCTTCATCCAGCACATTGTGGTACCATTTTTCCTGTTCCTTAAGTGTGCCTTACAAAGCACATTTCTCCTCTATTGTTTCCTATAAGAAAGGGATACTTGTTGCTCCATATTACAGAGAAAAACATGTGATTCACTTTTCATTCATTTGCTGTGCCAAAAAAGTAGATCATCAGCATTATTGTCAAACAGTAAAAGTGTGAAGTTTGGGGAGTATCAGCAATGAACAAGTCAGACAAAATAACTTTTTTTCCAAGTTTATCATCCAACTACTTACAGAGTTTAGTTGACTGCCAAAGTCATAGTTGTGGCAATGGGCAAAACTGGGGTTGGCACTTTGGCCCTTGGACTCTAGAATCCCCGTGCTTGCCCCTAGGCTTCTTGAATCTTGGGTCTTTATTACTACCTCCTCTCACCTGTCCACAAAAGGAGGGCTACTCCTGGGAAAGCTGCTTTTGTCCCTCCAGTCCCCACACAGAGGGCCTTCCAAGGAAAGGTCACCCGCCCCTCAGGTCTTCTGACTAGATGCTTGTGTCTCACACCTTCATGCTTGATGCATATCTGCTTAGTGTGTTTCATTGTCAGCCACCAAAATTGACAAAGGAAGAAATAACTTTGGTGAGAAATAAATAGCCTCATCTGTAGTAAGCCTGGAAACATATGGTTTGGATTTTGAGAAGGTGATTTCAATGCAATGAGTGCCCCCAGGCAGCAGCATGAACCAAAATACCTTCAGCACGTCTATTCTCCCCTGGGTGCTGTTTCTCCTTCTGAAGGCAGAGCATCCACTGAAGGGGAGAACAGCCCAAGGATGAACGCAGGTGATACAGATGTTTAGAAAGATTTGAAGTAAGTTAACACAGAATTGCTGTCTACAGAAAGGATTTCCACAGTGTTACTGTGCTCGGTGCATTCCCCATAATGAAGTCTCTTCTCCTTTCCTGTTTGAGGTTCTCTTGGCTGATGGAAGTTAAGTGGCTCTATAAATAGTTTTCTGAATCTCTATGAATACAATTCAGTTATGACAATTGTATAAATCTTTCCTTTTCAACTTCCTGAGCTAAATATGTAAAAACTATCAATACTTACACAGCAAATGCAAGAATATAGATATCCTGGGCCAGGAAGATGGGAAGCAACCACTAAATCTAATATGTTGTATAACCATGGCTCTGCCATTGTTTATGAATACCTTGTTTTAATGCTTTATATAAATAATTTTCACAGATACTAAGCATTTTTAGAACAACAGTATAAGGGTGAGTGATGCAATTCCTGAGTTTACCATTGCGTGCAAGGGGTCCTGTAAAGCATTTTATTTTATTTAATCTCCTACCCCTGAAATCAGATTCAAGTTACTCAGAAACATGTAAATTTTAGGGGCAAAATCAGAATTTGAGCACAAGTTGAATGTGACTAAAGATTGCTCTATTCCCTGATTCCACTGGCTCACCATAATCCCTATCAGTGTGCAGATAGTTAAAGCATTGTTTATGCATCTTTCTCACCTCAGTCTTCTGGAGCATGGGATGGGTATCTCTATTCTGAAGTAGTAACAACCATTGCTTGAGCTCCTACCATTGTCAGGCATTGGACTTGACGCTGGGAAGGGAAAGATTAGACAGATACAGATTCTACCTGCAAGGGGTTTATAATTTTTAAGGAAATAGTACTTTACTCATTACGAGGGCTATGGGAAAAATATATACATATTCTTTTATATGGCTTATGAGTATGCTATTGTATTTTATCATCCCAACCACATTGTGAGGAAGATAAGAGCAGGTATTATCCAATTTTTTGGAGTCCAGTTTCCTCATTTGTCAAGTGGATTTCCAGTTGACACAGTATCTGATACAGGATTGCCAAGTGCTGGTCTAAGTAGCAGACCTTACTTCTGGTCCTAGGTAATCTCATGTATACCCTATGCAAAAATTGCTATCATGAAGTTAAATATACGAGGTAAAGAGTAGCTAAAGTGGTGATGGGAATTGGAGGAAAGTTAAGGAAGGAAGGTAATAAAGAAAAACTATAAAATTTTGTAGCAGGTCTTTTATGCATGAAGCATTTTGCTTATTTCAGTTTTTCAGAGAGAAAGAGATTACATGGAGAAGTAAACTGTTTTGTTTGAGATTTCATAGCTAGAAAATGATACAGCCAGGAATGAAATTCAAGCCCTTTTTAACCCCCAATCCTGGGTTCATTTTACTACACAACAAACCCAGGCCCAGAGAAGGGCATGCAGCAGAAGAGGAGACCTTTTTTGTGGCTAGGGGAGTCCTGTAGTTTCAGCTCTTAGGACAAAGACTAAATTCCTCTTTTCTTCCTAAGTGCACGTCATTGTACAGATTGATGGCAGGCAGCAGTGAAAATCAAGGGATTAGCTTTATGTAATTATGAAAGCTTTGGTCTTTTTCTTTTTGGTTCTGCTAATATCATGGATAATTGGATCTGACTCTGGATAGATAAACAATAAAGACAACTGTTCTAGCAGAGATGACTAATATTCTGTTGCTAAATATAAATGTTAACAAAGAAACCCACTTCCTTTCATTTGGAGGATCAGTGCTTGCTACATGAAAGCTTTAGTACAATTTAAAGTAGAGATTTATTTATAGGTAAAAATGGAGTGTTCACAAAAGGAAAGCACACAAGTTGTGATAGTCTCTAGTTTTATTCTGAATATCTCTGTCTCTGTTCTTTCTGGGTACATTGAGGAACAGAACTTCTGATGCCTTTGAAGTGAAGTAGAGATGCTCTATGAGTATTTCTGACCAATGGATTGTGAGCGAAGGTGATAAGGAGCAAGATTTGAGCACTAAAATGAGAGCTTCCAGTTCTCTCACTCTCTGTGTTGACTGGTAATGTTTGAGTGCTTGCTAGTCTAACAGCCCTGGTTTCTGAACAATTCCAATGAGAAAAGCCTCCACCTACACCCTCTGTCCTTGCTAACCTTCAGTGATATGTAGTATAAACAAGAAATACATGTTTTTTTAAATATTGAGATTTTGGGGTGATTTTTTCCTTGCAACTGATGTTACACTAGCCTGACTCATACAAAAATATTCATGGGACACACTTAGTAAAAGTGTTGGTATTCTTTCCCGAAATCCTTTTTAATATCAGCCTTTCTTAGGAATTATAAAGAGTGCTTCTCAAACTCAGAAAGAACAATTCCCGAAGAAGGGGAGTATTTCCCCTTTTATTTTTTTTAAATAACCTCTGTATTTCTGACAAAGCACAGTTAAAAATAGAGTAATAAACTTAAAGGCATTATTTGAGCATATTTGGTTTTGGACCTTGTATTCTGGATGGGGACAAACTTGGGATAGAAATCTGTGCTGCTACTGTTTGTAGAAAACATGCTAGTCAAAGGTACCACATAACCCATGCTCAGTTTAAGATTTTTATTTTGAATCACCTGGACCAAAAGGCACATAAGTCAATGGAATTACCATCTACTCCTGAGTTTCAAATATCATTGAGTAACTTTCTTTATTCTGGATTTTGCCATCTTTGGAAACACTGGTGTTAGCTTCACCATTTTTATAAAAATGGACTACAAAGTGATGGTTTTATATGACTGAAAACCAATAGTTCAAAATTTTTAAAAAGTTACATAAAACAAGAACTCCAAACAGTTCAACACAAAAATTAAAAATACTGCAAGAAAACATTGTATTCTCATTATTGACATCATATATATATATATATATATAAACTTGATATATATTTCAACAACTTATCTGTTAATAAACATAGGTAATAGCTACCAGGTATTGAAAAACTAGACTGAGGGGCCTCTGAGAAATGAAATGCTCAGGTAATGACTCACAGTAGAAACAATTCTTTAAAAAGAAACCTTGGCAAATTTCAAGATTTGGAAATAACTTTCCTTAGATCGAGGACAGCAATATTCAAGACTGATGGAAAACTCAAAAAATCTGTTAAGGTTATCTCTTCAGCACCATTTATTTGCAGACAGTTTCAGATGGATAATTCCTTGGAATGCACAACCACATACATAAATAGCTATATAAACTCTCTGTCTCTCTGCTTCTCCCCCTCTCTCTTTTTCACTCTCTCTGTCTCCCTGTCTCTCTCTTTCTCTAAACTTTTCCAGCTCTTGACTTTTTGTTTTATATGGATTATCCCTTGCTTTACATTTCTATTTATTACTTAAAGACATCTATTATATTTATTATTATAAACTTCTTTATTCTCACTTTTTATTAAATAATATTTGTTTCCCTATTATATTTTTATATGTGAACTTAACATCTTCTTGCATACAAAATGCATACAAGTATACTTCTAAATACTTTACATAATTTTCTTTATTTCTTTAATGCTCTTAATATCTTTGCACTTACTTTTTTTATTTTTTTTAATATTAAATTTTATTTAGTTACTTTTCAAGTATATATTTTTTTAATCTATTTCTCCCATCCCACACCCCCCCCCCGCCCGGTCTCCCCCCTCCCTCCAATTCCCCCCCCCCAGTCCTCATCTCTGTGTCTTTCATACTTGTTCCTCAAAATCCCTCCCCCTTTTTCCCCTTAAGTTCCCTTCCCTCTCCCCTCTAGTCGCTGCCCACTTGTTCTCTATTTCAGCGTCTTTGTTTTTATTCTGTTTGCTTGTTTGTTTTATTCTTTAGCTTCCTGTCAAAGGTGAGATCATATGGTATTTGTCCTTCAATGCCTGGCCTATTTCACTCAGCATAATGCTTTCCAGTTCCATCCATGTTGTTGCAAAAGGTAGTAGCTCCTTCTTTCTCTCTGCTGCATAGAATTCCATGGTGTATATGTACCACAATTTTTGGATCCATTCATTTACTGATGGGCACCTAGGTTGCTTCCAACTCTTGGCTATTGTAAATTGTGCTGCTATGAACATTGTGGTGCATAGGTTCTTTGAAATTGATGTTTTAGGATTCTTGGGGTATAATCCTAGCAGTGGAATTGCTGGGTCAAGAGGCAGGTCAATTTTTATTTTTCTGAGAAAATTCCATACTGTTTTCCATAATGGTTGTACCAGTCTGCAATCCCACCAACAGTGAACTAAGGTCCCCTTTTCCCCACACCCTCTCCAACATTTGTTGTTTGTTGCTTTGTCTATTATAGCCATCCTGACTGGTGTAAAGCGGTATCTCATTGTGGTTTTAATTTGCATCTCTCTGATAGCTAACGATATTGAGCATCTCTTCATGTGTCTCTGGATATTCTGTATGTCCTCTTTAAAGAAGTGTCTGTTCAAGTCCTTTTCCCATTTTTTAATTGGGTTCGATGTCTTCCTAGAGTGGAGTCGTGTAAGTTCTTTGTATATTTTGGAGATTAAACCTTTGTCTGAGGTATCATTGGCAAATATGTTTTCCCATACAGTTGGTTGTCTTTTTAATTTAATACTGTTTTCTTTAGCCATGCAGAAGCTTTTTATTTTGATGAGATCCCATTTGTTTATTCTTTCCTTTATATTCCTTGCTCTAGGGGACATATCCGTAAAAATGTTGCTGCGTGGAATATCTGAGATTTTCTTGCCAATGTTCTCCTCTAGGACTTTAATGGTGTCATGGCTTATATTTAAGTCTTTTATCCACCTTGAATTTATTTTGGTGTATGGTGTAAGTTGGTGCTCAAGTTTCATTTTTTTGCACTTACTTTTGAATCTCTACCTTTTTGCTAATATTATCTGTAGGTAATCATTTATAAGATTTTGGTTGCAAATGAGAAACATTAGACCTGAAACATCAATTTTATTTTCTAGCTACTATGGACATTTTGAGCCATCCTATTGTGCTTTTTGACTCATGAATTTTCAATCATTGGAAAGTTATTTTCTCTCTCATTTGAAAAATAAAGATAGTACCCAATTCATAAAGTTATTTAATTTAAACATGTGGGTTTAGAAAACATATGGATTCAATAAGTGTTGCTTATAATAACCATTATTCTCCTTCCCTCATTCTTATCATCTGTAATCTTTACATTATTGGTTTTTCATATTATTTAGGTTGAGAGAGAGAGATTCTTCCCAAAGTAATCCTCCCTAATCACCCTCTGTTGTCTACCATTTATGATCTTCCCTGTTATCTCTCCAGGAAATTCTGGGAGAATGTGGACCCAAGTTGTTTCCGAAGGTTAATAAATTGTCAGCACCACGGAGAGCACCACGGACCACATCACTGCAGCAACATTTAGTTGTGTTGCATCAATTCACTTGACTCATCCCATTTGTCTTCTCTCTTTACTCAATCCTTTATATCCTCTCATATAAATTCCCTCAAGTGTGCCTTATTGAGACCACAAAATAAAGTTTAATGTCATCTCTAATTAATTTAATTACATTTGTTTGATTTTACTGTTTACATTCTATAATTTTAAAATTTTGTTGGATTATGACTGTCAGATAAAAATATTATAAACAATTTTTGGGCAAAACACCAAATAGATGGGTATTGATACAGGTTATTTAATTCAAATAATAGATGTTACAGAGCCCTTAACTTGTGTTGAGTTCTAAGTAGGCACAGAGAGAGGGGGAGAGGAGTGGGGAGAGAGAGTGGGGAGAAGAGAGAGAGAGAAAAAAGAAGTGGCCAAAAGAGGAAGAGGAAGAGAAAAGGGATGGGGAGGAGGAGAAGAGGATGAAGGGGGAAAGGAGCAGTAGAGAAAGGGAGGAATCCAAGGAGAGATGGAAGAAAAGAAAGAGAGGGAGAAAAATAGAAGATGCAGTCTTCACTAATGGCAAGAACCTGTATTATAAAGAAAAGATTGATATATGTGTAATTATCTATTATATTTATAGTATGTGATTAGTGCTATGAGAAAAGCAATGAAATTGCTAAATAAGAATTCTTTGTAACTGTATAAAATTTAAAAACTTGCAGATTATTTTCACATATGATTAAAACTTAATTTTATAATGCTTATAACATTTCTGTAAGATCAGTATCCCATATAAAATATCCTATTCTATGAATAAGATATGGTCCTCAAATTAAGTCTTACTATCCATATTTCCCAGTAAATTTCTTATTTTTATTATGCCTCAATTCTACGATATTTTATTGATATTTTAGCATCAATTTTTGGCTTTTTAGTTTAAGATCAACAGTGTCACCTGCCCCAAACAGGAAAATAGTTTTGACCTTGGTTTGTATACATTTGTTTAATAAAATTTGTGTTAAAAAACAACCAACCATCCCTGGCTGGTGTAGCTCAGTGGATTGAGCACAGGCCTGCAAACCAAAGGATCAAGGTTCGATTTCCAGTCAGGGCACATGCCTAGGTTGCAAGCCAGTTCCCAGCAGAGGCCAGTTACCAGCAGGGGATACACGAGAAGCAACCATACATTGATATTTCTCTCCATCTCTCTTTCTCTTCCCTTCTAAATAGAAATAAAATATAAAAAATAAATAAATAAAATTATAATAAAACAACCAAACAAACAAAAAAAACTTTACTTTCCAAGACCACATAATTTAATAAACACACTTTTAGTTTGTATTTACAATGTGCCAGTAACTCTAATAAGCACAAAAATACTGAATGGGATAAGATAGAGCTCCCCATCTTTAACAGCTGAAATAAATATGAGAAGACAAATAATATTATCTATCTTCTATTATAGGAGGAAGCCCAGAGCATGCATCAGGACAGACATAGGAGAAATCATAATTCAATACAGATGGCATTGTGCACTTGTATAACCCTGAGACTGACTAGCTTTTTGATTTTTTGTCACAGGGACCTCACTTATCTCAACCCTGTTCTGACTTTGGTTACAGTGATGCCAATTCTGTTATATTGCCACCTGGAATGTAAGTGTCTATGAATCATCAAAAAAGGAAGGTAATGGGGGTACTATCTTAGATGGGGGAAAGGCAGAGAAAGCCTCCTTGTAGAAATTTTATGAGGAAGCAGCCAACTGAGGACAGAGATAGAAAACATTCTGGGTAGAGGGACCAGCATGTGGTCAGGCTAGAGACTATAAGAAAGTGCTCATGCTATGAAAAGAGAAAAAATGGGGAGTAGAAAGGAAGGTGGAAATGGGGTGAAGGGGCTTCCTCTCACGTTATCTTCCTTTCTTCTGGAATGACCCACCCTGAGCACTATCTCTGCCTCCATACTCATTCACGTTCCTGACACAAACATAGAAACACAGATCAGGAATCACCCTAGAATCAGTCATCTGATTCTTCCGCCCTAAGTGAGTTCGAAAGTTACTTCTGCATGGCTTTCCATATCTTGGGTTTCAAACATACCCCATCGTAGCAGTTTTCACTTTTGTCTATAGTTCCTGATTGATGAACCTCCCTCTTGGCCAGAGAGTAGACTTTCAGAGCCCTATTAAATCATCAGTGCCCACTGAGCCTGGGCATATGAACATTTAATGAGAGTCAGGACAGCTGCTTGGAGAACACATAAACACAGACACCTGGGAGGCACTGACTCCTATTTTTTGTCTCTGATCCTGTATTTGGGTGGTTGAAAAGCCCAGTTTATCTCTTTAGGTTTCTTCATTAAGTGGAATAAGAAGTGAACTATGTGCCCTGTGCTTTTTCTTCCTAATCAAGCATTATCCAATTTTGTGAAAATCCACAAATGTCATTAAAATGCAAAATGTGAGCTCTCAGTTATGCACCCAGAGAGCTCTCATTCTCCAGCTCACACTGCAAGCTGAGTTGAAGGCAGAGCTGGTGATGGCGTTTCAGCCCTCCCCCTCCTAGGCCGAGCCCCTTCCAACTCTGGCACTGGGCCTCTCACTAGCTTGCTTGATTCAGCAACATTTTTAAAAGCCAGATTAAATTCTGGAAGTGTTTGTAAATTTTCTTCTAAATATTAACAAGACAGTTGAAGTTTCAGAGCACTAGGATCACATATTAAATTAACTTTAGTTTCCTCCTTTATTAATATGTTTTTATATTTGTTTGTTAAGTGCCCTCAAACTACTGGGCATGAGCTAGTTGCAGGGACTGCAGTGAAGGGTAGGTTAGGACAGGGTCTTCATCTCCCTACTTCTAAAGAGCTTTGAGTCTGAGAGTTGTGAATCCTACAAAACACAAGTCACATTTATCATATGACACTTGCTGGGATGAGTATTATTCTGGAGAGCATTGAAAGCAAAGGTCATAGGATAAAGGAAAGCCTGTGCTAATATAGAAATGAAGAAATAAAGGAAAGATTCTCCGAGAAGAGGGTCAAATAAGGTAAGGGGTGGGGATCTATCATAATCAAATTTTAAGGCTAAAACTCTAAGGCTTTACCAAAATAATCATATGTGCTTAGAAGAGGGTTCTAGAGAAATAGACTTCGCTCAACCTCTTCCTTCCTGGAAGTTCAAAGTCAATTGAGACACATACATATGAGTCAAATAGGGATGAAAGCAGCTTTATTGTTGGTTAAGGGTGGTAAGAGAATGTGGCTTTGACTTGCAGTCTAAATCAGGCTTTCTGTTCTTTCCCCCTAAGTTCCAGCTTTAGGAAGAATGGGTTCATGGATCAGATCTTTGTCCAGCCTGCTGTATGGAGGTCATGATTTGCTCATTTCCATAGACCCAGAGAGGCTGAAAGTGGACACAGAGGTGAGCCACCCGATATGCCTTTGGAAGGCATCCCTGGACCCTTGGTCATGTGAACTTTCAATGTGGATGAAGGGCTGGAGAGAAGAAAGCCCTATTCTGTAGGCTCACTAGGGGGAAAAAAGCCCCAAAGAAGCTGCCCAGGGCAGTCAGACAAATCACTCCTCATCCTATAGAGAGGACTGACTATGAGGCAGAAAAAGAGAAGATGTTTCTACCTGATACTTTTGAGAGGGCCAGAGCTTCTAACGATGGCATGCCAGGACCAGACATAGAGGGAGGTCACAAGTCTCCCAAAAAGGTATCATGTACTCTGGAAATTGTTAGAAATATTTATTCACAGGAGATAAAGGTCACTCCTTGCACTCTCTTCAGTTATTTTTATTCATTCATTTAACGAATACTTGCACACCTCCTAGAATACATGAGACCAGTGGTAAGCATAGAGATACAAAGGTAAGGAAGGTCCAGACCATGCTGTAAGGGGCTCACATAACATGAAGAGAGAATATACAGGGATGATGTTTATTGCAGTGAAAGAAGATCTTCAAGGAAGAGTCAACATGGCCTTTTGTTTAAAAAATAATGATACAGAAGGAATAGAGGATAGACACTAGTTAGCCCCATTCTGAAGCTAGTTTAATTTAATAGGGGTGGGGTGGGCAGCATGGGTTATTTGTGGGGTCTTGTTCCAAACAACCTGGGTGCAAATTCCAGCATTATCCAGCAAATTCTACACTTACTAAATAGACACCCTGGGTAAGACACTAACTTATCCATTTTTCTCAATCTGAATATCAAAAACAGCAATATTAAGTTTTTTTTTCCATAAGACTGTTCAAGAATCAAATATGGTAGAACACATAAGGCATTTGGCAAAGATCTTGTATATAACATGCACTCAACGCTGCAGGATTTCTTAAAGCAAGTGAATAAAATGGAAGAGAAGCTCAAAGTGAGTTTCATTCACTCTCTTACAATGAGAACAGACCATTGCATGCAGGCACTTGGCCTGAATGCTCTGCTCCTCTGTATATCTCATTCTTACATTGTGCTGTCTTCTTCCCTGTAATGATTACTATGAAAAGGCAGGTTTGATGGATTTGGGTTTAGGGACAGTGAGGCAAGGGAAAGCTCAGGCTGAGGCACCTTGTTCCTTAGTGAGTTTTGGGGAAAGTTGACTCCTAAGGCCCAGAGCAAGGGAAGAAATAGAGACCCATGCAGTCACTCTTTTTGATCAGCAATTATGTCTTAATTTAGCAAAGATTACAATGTTGCATTGATTTCATGTGACTTTTCATGAAAGTTTTCAAGTTTCCAAGGTTGGAAACTTGATGTGAGTAATTTTTTTCTCATTTTCATTGTTTTGATTAATAATTAAACTTTCTTTACATTAAGAATTTGTAATGTAGTAGTCACTGATTTTATGTAATTTATATCGAATGAAGTTTACTCATTTTTATTATTTCTAGTCCTTTTTTTCATTTTTATTGTAGTTTTTCATTACCATTTAGTCCCCATATACTCCCCTCTGCCCAGGAATCACCACACTGTTGTCCATGTCTGTAAGTCTTTTTTCCTTTTTGTGTAATCCTTCCACCCTTCATCCTACTCCCCTTAGCTGTCACCCTGCTCTCCGTGAGTCTGTCTCTGTTTTGCTTGTTAGTTCAGTTTGTTCATTAGATTCCACATATGAGTGAAATCGTGTAGTGTTTGTCTTTCTCTGACAGGCTTATTTCACTTAGCATAATGTTCTCCAGGTCCATCCATACTGTCCCAAAGGGTAAAACTTTCTTCTTTTTCACAGTTGAACAGTATTCCCATGTGTAAATATCCCACAGTTGTTTTATCCACTCATCTACTGATGGATACTTGGGCTGTTTCCATATCTTGGTCATTGCAAATAACACACTATTTTTGAATTTTTTTTCTTTATTTTCAACTTCTTCTCTGTGCTAAATTTTCATCTTTTTGGATTGTATCACAATCTCAAGTTGTACACATTCTAAATGATTTAAAAGGTTGAAAAGTAAAATATAATAAATTCAAAGTCTACAAAATTTATATTAATATTCATCAAAATGTAAGTTAAATGTAAAAAATTTTTTTGTTTATTTTTCATTTTTTCTAAAATACTCAAAAAACTTAAAATTGAAATAAAATTTTAAATTATATTACTATATGTTAAAATAGAAAATACATTTGTTATTTACATAAAGCTGAAATATTTATCTATTTGCAAATTTATTTAAATCTTACTCTTTTTTTAAGCAATACTATATATTATTCTAGCATGTAAGGTTCATTTCAGTTACCAATGTAAAGAATCAGTATCATGCCCCATGACTATTATATCTATAAACAAACATATAAAATGGTCAGAACATGATGAATTATTTAATGTGGGAGAACATTCCTATATCCCTTAGCTGTCCTGGGGAACTGATATGAAAAACTCACCAGCTTGAGTCTACCTCTGGAACAAGGAGATAAAACATGAACACAAAGCAAAAGAATTGATGCCTTGTGTTACGTGGTTACGCACAGATCTATTGTATGTGTACTGTCTGCAAAGAAGGATCACGAGTTAATTAATTTCTCCTCTTGCCTAAAGCTCCTACAGCAGAAGTCCTGCAGCCTCTGCGTCTGACATGGGCCATAGCACCCCTGTAAATCGTCTGGTGTTCACAGGCCTTTGCCTTCTGTGTTGGGGGCTCAGGGCAAACGATGTGCAGAGGCATTTTCCTGGGGCCTGAGCACTTACAGCAGTGGAGGTTCAGGGATCACGCTGTATCAGAACTGATACAGTGCTGGAGGCCAAGAAGCAGAGGTGGTGGTATACTCTTTAATAATTGCATGTTCTAGTCTGTATACAATTCGCAGCTGCTTCCAAAACAAGGGGCTCAGATGGAGGCCCTTGTTGGCTAGCTTTAAGGGTAGTGCCACACAGGAACAGGTTGGGGTGTGGCCACACTCAAGATGAAATTAAAAATGAGCACTTAGAGACAGGAAGTAAGGAAGAAACGCTGTTGGTAGCCAAAGTGGCCCTAGAGATTTGACATGAATATCAAAAACCCATGTCTTTGTGACTGCACCTGACTGAAGTTTCTGATTAAAATAACACTACAGAAGTTATCCTCCCCCATACACACACACACACACACATGCACACACACACACACTCTGCAAGAGTTGCAGACTTTGCATTGCCTGTGAATGGATTACATATATTCTGCTGTATGAAAGGCAGGAAAATGATATCTTACGTCATTGCCCTCTGACTTAAGTGAAACATACAAATACCTGCAAAAAGCCCATCCCATACCAATCACTAACATCCCCCTGGAGACTGTTTGAGCCTGCAGTTTCTCAGAATCACCATATTTCAGAGACCTTCGGTTTTCAGATTTGGAGGCTGATTTGCCAAGCCATTAAGGTAAAGCTTGGAATTGCTGAACAATGTACAGTACTTGCCTTCTGCCACCAACAAGTCCCCAGTCAGATTTTTCTGGCTGCTTCAAAGGAAGTAACTAGCTCTGCTCTGGTCCTGGAGGTCCTTTACTGAGGACTATAGTTTGTGTGCCTTCCAGCCGGAGGGGCCACTCCTCCCCCTTTATGGCCGTTGGTCAATCAGAGAAGACATCCAGACCAGGACTCTTCTAATAATTTATCATCAAAAGATTATTTATTTATTAAGCTCTTTCTATGCATCCGGCACATTTCTTATGGCCAAGTGAACAAACCAAACCCTTGTCCTCCCAGAGCTACTTTCTGTCGCAACAGTAGATAGTGGGAAATTCTCAGTATTAGTTCATAACGTGCCACCTAATCAGAAGAATAGAGAAGGGAGGAGGATAAGAAGTGCTGAGTGACCCTTGCTATTTGGGTCAATTGTGCAATTAGCAGGGGAGGTCTTCCTGCTAAGATGGTACTTCTGCAGAGACCTGAGTGAAGTTGACTGTAGAGGTCATGCGTGCACCTGGAGCAAGGACATGTGGGCAGAGAGCACTGTGAGTAAAAAGACAGGGATGTGCTTGGGTGTGTCACGTGTCAGAGGGACAGCACAGGAATCTGGGGTGGCAGAGGAAGGGCTAGCAAAGGGAGGCCCGTGGGGAATAATGTCTGAGAGGTCAGGGCCCAGGTCAGTGTGAAGACTTTGTTTTCCTTGGGAGTAAGGTGGTAATTGCTGGGGTATAGAATTGTTTATTTATTGAATGACTTTCTCTGGCTGCTGTGTGAAGAAGCCCTGAGGTCCAGCAGTGGAAGCAGAAGGAACTGGAGAGATGCCGCTACCACAGCCATGTAGACAAAAGATGGTGAAAATAGGCACCACTTAGCTTTTACTACAGGTTAGGGTCTAAGCATCCTTCAAAGACCTTTGCATGTGTGTTAATTTACAGGTACTCACAATAGCTTTATGAGGTAGGCAGCAATACTCTATCTATTTTGTGGGTGAGAACACTGAGGCACACAGAGTTTAAATAATTGACCCAAGGAGACACAGGTCATTGATGAGTTGGACAAAGTCATGGCCTTAGAGATGGATGGATATAGATGTACCCTGAAGGTAGAGGCAACAGGATGTGCTGATGGAATAGTTTCAATATTTCAAAAGACTAGAGTTCCCATTTACCAAACATAAAATTTTGCTGGCTTCAGGGCTAAGCTGTTTATGTAAATTACCTCATGCAACTTTCACAAGTACTTCATAAATTAGCTACTACTATTTTCTGCAGTTTCTAATCATGGAAATGAAGACCTAGAGAATTTGAAGTATTCATTCATGGTTATTGCTGGCAGGTACCTGAAGGCTGCAAGCCTCTGTAGGTCATGAGCTCCTCAACTGGACCTCCTTGCTTTTTTCCTTGCTTGCTTATTCATCCTTATGTTTATGCAGCACCTTTTGCGTCAGTCCCTAATCTTTGGCTCTACATTTGTTCTTTGAACTTGAGAGCACGTCTAAGCACTTGGCTTTAGATGTTACTTTCTGCAAGGACCTTTCTCTGGCCCTTTCCTGCCTCTTTTAGTCCTTAGTTTGTATTTTCTACATAATATTAAATCATATCACAACTCACATGACACATACCATATCATACCCAGTTGTATGCATTATGACCTGGATTGTGTTTTCTCAAAATTCATACTTGGAATTCAAATTCATATCTTACTCCAGATATGATGACAAGATAATTAGGTTTAGTTAAAACCTTCAGAGCGGGCCCTGTAATGGGATTAGCAGCCTTATAAAAAGAGACACCAGAGAACTCTCCCTCTACAGTATGATAACACATGAGAAGGCAGCCATCTGCAAGTTGACCCTGTTGACGTCCTGACCTTGAACTTTCAACCCTCATAATTCTGATCAAATAAACTTCTGTTGTTTAAAACACACAGTCTATGCTATTTTGTTGTGGCAGGCTATGGTGTCTAAGACAATATGTATCATATATAACATATAGTGTATACATGTCATATACAATACATACATGTTATATATATTTATATAATGAATTATATTATCTCTTTTTCTCCTACTCCATTTTTTGTTTTGTCAGCCTGCTTCACCCTTTATCTCCAGAAAGTTTGATATCACCTAGCACAGAGTGTTAGTTAGGCATACAGTGATATTTGGTAGATGCATAAATAAATAAATGAATCTAATTACAGCCACACCAAATACCTACCACCATCAATTAAAGGGTTCCCCAGCTTGGCTTCACTCTGCCTGACCAATATCTCCAGGGAGACTTCCTTTGGGTCCAGTGGAAGATTCGACCCATTAGCTCCTCAGCCCCTCCATTCAACCCACCAACATTTCCTGAGCGAATCCCAAGTCTGCAGCTCCCTTCTCCAGGGACCCTGACCAAGCCATTTCCTAGCCTCCTGCTTTAGCTGTCTCATCAACACTGGGCACAACCCAGCGTCGTGATGAAAGCAGGGGCTAAAGATCACCATCTGAAACAAAATGACAACCACTAAGAGTAGCATAAATCAGAAAAACACCTCCAAGTCAGTAATTCTTCCTGGTACCAAAGCTGTCATTCTTTGTGTCCAGAGCTGCTGGAGGTGAGGACAGAGAGGACTGGGACTGCCCACCCACCGTGGCTGAGTTCCAAGTCTGGGAAATGGGTCAAACCCAAACCTGTGTTTTATCCTCTCTTTCAACAGGCTGCTGGTACAGAGGCGCTGCTGGTCGATTTGCAGTGCCCAAGTGCTTGCCCCTTTCTGAGGGGCAGTGCCCCTGAATATTTAACAAGGCATCTGTTGGTCTCAAATGGGGGGCAGAATTGAGCTGGATGGTTTGGGTGAGCCACAGCCTGGATTGTAAAACTGAAAAGAGAAAACCAACAATTTTTATTGATTTGGGGCCAAGGTTTTTTCTTACTTTATTTGCCACTTTAAATCTATGTACTTTGCTCCCAGCAGCTTCCTGTCTGGATAATAGAAAACACTTTCCTTAAGTGGTTAACTTGACAGGCTTTCATTTGTACCTGGGCTGCCAGGAGCCACTCGTAACTCCTCTGTGTTTACATGTCTGGGTACCTGGCCAAGATTCACTTGTTCATTAACCCACTCATTCATCCATTCAACCAGCTTTGATTCAGTTCCTACTATGTGCATGGAAAAAAAGATAAGTAAAAACGTTTCTATTCTGAACAAGCTCCCCGTCTAATAGACCAGGCATGGAAGGCAGGACATATCGTAATATAACGTGTGATGTGTTTTGATGAGTGACATGCAGAGCCCTCTGGAAATAATGGCCACAGCTTGAGCCCAGCTTAGACTGGCCGTCAGAGAGGACATTTCAGCATATGTGTCTCTGTTTGATGGCCACTGTTTTTATCTCAACATTCAATATTTAAGTAAACAAATCACTGAATATCTTGAATATCTTGGGGATTTTGTTTCCTCAAATCAGCCAGTGAGATCAGGTTTTAACAAGTTTCCTGGCATTTGTACAAAAGTATCTATCTTCTAGGTGTTGTCTAGCCTTTTTTTCCCCTAGTAAATAATGCTTCAGAGCAGCTAAGAGACTAGCTTTGGAGTCAGACAGCTAGAATTCAAATTCTGTATTCACTTTTCACAGTCTCTATCCCATAAGAAAACTGTTTAAAATTCATAAGCCTAAAATTCCTGGCTGTAAGACAGTGTTTGAATAGGAACACCTTCATAAGGTACCTGGAAAAAACAATTTAATTAATAGTATCTATGACTGCAGAAAAATATTAAAAGCTCCATGAAAAGCTATTGCATTTGTAAGAGAAGACCACCGGAATATGTAAAATATAGTAGCCAAAATACGGAGGTAGCTCAGTGGTTCTCGAGCACAGATTTCCTCCAGCAGGGACACTGAGCATCAGCAGAAGACACATGGGGTTCCCACAGTTCAGGGAGTGGGGTGCTAGTGATCTGGGAGGTGGCAGCCAGTGATGTGACAACCCCCTACAATGCACAGGACAGCCTCCACAAGACACTGTCACTTGGCACAAAATGATAATAGAGTTTAGGTCAAGAACTCTGGATTAGCTAAAGGCATCTGTTTACGATGACTGAAGACATGTTAGAATCAAGAGCTAATTTGCATAATTGACAAATATTCATTCCTTAATTCAGTAATTTTTTTATTTAATAAAGATTGAGCTCATCCTCCTGACCCTTCCCCAGGTCCTCAGGAAAACGAGGCTGCAGCCTGTGAAGGAATTACTTGTGGACACTGAGAGGAGAGGAAAGATTGAAACAATCAGAATTATTTCAGGGACAAAATGAAGACCTAGCCTGGAGTCAAAGGAGTTCCATGAAAGTGGATCCGACAAAAGAACAGTTAGGAACAGGAATTCTGTGCTCATTGTGATCTGGGGGAGCTGGGATGAAGCTTCTACAGCTTGACCTCACTCTTGTTTGACCAGCTCAGGACTCAGCTGTCCCTTTACACCTGACCTTCAGCCATGAAGAAATATCCCCACCCCCAACTTTCTAATGTGCTGTGGGTGTGGCTCTCACTGGTCTCCGCACCCTGGTCCACCGCACTGGGGTGAAGTGCTCTGTAAGGCCCCAACTCTGGACCACACTCTCTGACTCTTCACCAGAGGAAACCCGTAACAGCGTCTTTACTCTATCACATCCTGGCTGGTGTGAATGGACATCCAGCCTGTCCCTGAGCCCTGGGCTATGCCATCTGACCTGCTTACTGCTGTTCATCATGCTTGGAGCCACCTAGGAACAGGACCCTTGTCACCTCTCATCTTTGTTTCTCAGCAGCCAAACACAGTTCTGGCATGAACTGGATGCTCTGTAAATATTGGTTGAATAAATGAAAGTTATTGAAACCATTTCTGCTTCTAAAATCATGTCTTTTGCAAGCTACAAAGAACCCGGCTGGCCAGGAAGACCAGATGAAAAACAAGGAACTAAACAAATGTATCTTCGTATTTACATGTGCGTTCACACATTGATGGGTGTCTGAATGTCGCTGCTCATGCAGCGTCCTGCCATTGCCCAAAGAGAAGGGGACATTTTCTTGTGAAAATTGGGACAACTGTAGTTTAACAACAATAAAAATATATCTAAACAAATAAATAATTAAGTAAAATACAATAAAACAAAAAAAGGAAAGGAGTATCAGTTGTGTTCAAGATCATTCAAAGATGCCTGTTTAAAATGTTTGAGGCTGGAATTAAACACCAAACAATATCAACAAAAAAATTAGATATGTAACTGTAACTGGAAAAGCTGGTATTTATGCTGCCTTTCACCTACCAGACCAGATACACAGAGACAGGGATTGTGAACCTTTATTGGCGCTTTATTCAGATGGTTGGTGATCTGAGATGTCAGATTTGTACCCTAACAGACCATCTTACACTCCATTTTAAAATGAGCTTTTTTATAAGGAGAACAAAGTGTAGGTAAGGGGTTTGGAATTCAGGGAAAAGTTAATTGGGTTTAAAAAGCTGCATCATTCTCACCCTGGGTCTTTAGCTGTGCCCTGGGCAGTGGTCATCTCACTCTGGAGCATAATTGCTCACCTCCCATCTTGAACTGCTTGCAGTCGTCCTGAGGCACAAAGGTAGAACCACTTATGGTCTCCTGGAGTCAGGGTGGGTCATACCTTCAGTTCCAGGGCAATAGCTTTTACATGCATTGATTACTAAGCTTATTAGGTATTACTTAAACTAAGATTTCCAACTTCTAAGTCCCCCATCAGAACTACTGACACAGGTTCCAGAAGTCTCTGTATTTTTGGCACTGCTAGAAGCATTACAATCGTACAGTGGCCACCAAATGTCAAGTCTTGGTTCCCATGACTATGAACCACGTGTTTTCATACAAGGTGGGTGGTAAAAGCTCTTGTGAACTGTAAGCAAACAGGTTGACCATAATAGTAGAAAATGAGAAACAAAATTATACTGCGAGTTGAAAAAGGGAGGTAACTTGCCTATGATTTTGCCTCTTATAAGCCTTACATTTGTAGAATGGGAATAGGAAAACCTATCTTGAAAGGTCGCCATAAGATTTAAAGCAAACAATGCAGGTGAACAGAATTCCTATGTAAGGAGTAGAGGTAGCTCAGGGCCTGACTGCTTGTGTTAACCATTTCCTTTATTTTCTGGATTCTGGCACATTGACCTCAGGGGCTCTGTTGTCTGTGGAAGGACTGGCTTCCCCAGGGCTAGCCATTTCCTAGCAAAAGCAAACCACTTGCCTAGGGAACATTCTTTTCAGATGCAAACCAACTATTTAGAGTCAAAACCCAACTACCTCCTTTTTGAGGCTCTTCTCCTTTGGGCCACTGCCTGCCCGCTCCAGTCACTCCATGGACCAGGCAAGTAGCCAGGCATCAGGCAACCAGAGACCACCCGTATGCACCAAAGCTGCTGAAAGGATTCACACAAATTATTCAGGCCTAAATCTGCTTGCCCTGACTTACCTGCTATTTCCTGCAGAAAACCCAATGAAGACTCTTGTCCACAGTTTTCCCTTCTCCACTGCCTTCTGACCAAAGTTAGTGCTTCCCCAGTGGCACCCCCTCCCGTGGCATGGTGTGCCCCCTTCTCTTGGGATCTGTGAGTATGAAAATATATTTTAATGGTAGTTGTCTCATAATCTGTTGATGTTACCATGCCTGAATACTGGTCAGTGCCTCTGCCTCTCAGCACCCACTGTTACAGAACCATTGAGAGCTCAGTCTGAAACCACAAAGAGCGCATGAAGTGCCAGGCAGAAGCCAGGACCCACCTCAGGCCCAGCAAATGGGGGAGATTTTTGTCTTCCTTGCTTTTTTTCTCCTGACTGGCCTGAATCAGTCTGGCTAATGGAATCTATTTCTTGTCACCTTTCTCCTCATTCATGCTATTATTCCCAATGGACTTCTCATAGACAGGGCGAGATATCTTGCTATAAAATCATTTTGTCTATAACTCCGTATGTACCAATGTGAAACATAAAGCACCTGCTCCAGAGGCACACCACTCACTTCAGCCATGTCCTGCTCACCCAAGTGGTCCTGGTGGGTGCCCCTTCTGAAAACAGCTCATTCCATGCAAGTTGCCAGTCAAATGGTACAGCCCAGAGGGACACTACAATAGGAGGCTGGCAGGACTGAGGGAACAAACAGCTTCGTTGACCTTTCTTACCAGCTATTTCCCTTCTGTCCCTGGTACATAGTATTTTGGAAAAGTCATTCATTCACTGTAATAAGTCATGCTTCTGTGTCAGGTGCTGGGCCTAGTTCGAAAGACACAGATACAAATGAATTGCCATTGCCATTCAGACTGGCCAAATGAATAGCTGTGCTAATTCAAATACCCCTCTATTCAGTTCTCAAGTTTAAGACCAGGATTTGGTATTGGAGAGTGAGACTACCATAAGGTCATCCCCTGTCCAGTGAGGGGAGCACACAGTGTATGGTAGGAGGTCGGAGATAAGCATCAGGAAAAAAAATAAAAATGAAATAATATGGATATTTGAGGAAAAGGTGCATTTAGTTAGGAGGCCTGGTTACCAAGAGAAATGAGACTTCATGAAGAAGATTGTATTGAACAACTGATTTAAAGTAAAAAAAAAACTGGAGAGAAGAGGTTTCTGGAACAACAAAGAGTAAACGAGTAAAAAGATAGTGAAATGGTGTGAATGGTGTCCCTCTCTCCCCAGGTCTATGTGCCACACAGTCCCTTTCTTCAGCAGGAGCGCATTTGAAGGCAGGATTTAGGGACAGGATGTTACAGAGGGAAACAAGGTCAGGTGAGGTCCCTGGCATGAACCCTCACCTGAGATGACTGCATCTTCATGTAAAAAGGAAAATTGGACAGCTATTTGAATCCTGACTTTAAAAAGTCAGCTGTAAAAAACAAATAAAAATATTCTCTATTATTTCCCTGGTCAAACCAGTTTCACTTGTTTATTTTATGCTCCTGTTCACATTTGATATGTGACCTCTATTCTAATCTAAACCACCTATTTTTTTGGCAAGTTAATATGTACGGGACTTGAGCATGCAGAACACTCTAAGGAGCAAAAAGTAGGAAATTTTATCTGTTTTGTTCATTGATTTGTCCTCACTGACTAGATTATCTGGAACTCAGTAGGTACTCAATGAATATTTGTTGAATGAGTGAACAAATGACTCATATTTAGCTAACTACAGGGTTGGGATTTGTCCCATGTTTTCTGATTTACCACTTAGCATAACTGTCACCTCCCCAGTATAATATGTTATCGATATTCTGTCCCATACACCCTTGACCCAGTTAAGTTCGCACATCAAACACAGTTTCCAGCATGCTCTCAACTTCCTACCTAAGCACCCATCTTTTTCTCTCCCTTGCCTAATGGTTTTCTTCTGTGGGAAAGTAGGCACAACCCAGAGGTGCATAGGAATGCCCATAGCAATGCCCCAGGAACGGCCCTCACCTAATAGGGGAGCGGGAGCCAGTGGAGACATTTCTTCAGGCTTTCCATCTTTTGGTGGTGGCTCAGAGGATCCCAGGGGAGCAGGAACCCAGTTATCCACACCCGTTTCCTGTGTAGGAAAGTGTCAGGGAAGCTTAAAATACTACACTTCTGCCTTAACCCTGCAACTTGTGTGCTCACAAATTTCTACAGTGGAAAGTCATGGCTGTTTCAAAATCTTTATATACCTCTAAGCCTCACAGTCCTTGTGAAGTAGGGTGATTATTCTTGCTTTCAATATGAGGTAACTGAAGCTCGGAGAGGTTGGCTAATTGATTCAGTAAAAGACTGGCACATGGTGCAATGGCCAGGATGTCCATTCAGCTTTGTCAAAACACAGAGGCCATCTGCTCTCAGCTATGAAAGGGTACATTCCTGCATTTGCAGACTGAGGGAGTAAGAGAGCTAAAGACATTCTTGGTTCAATAGTTGATTTTGGAACCTCAGTTTCATCCACTTCATTATTAGCAAGCATCTTAGTTTTCAGCATTCTGGTGCTTGCACTGAAGAAAAGATTTATATCCTAGAAATCGCTGTTTCTGTCTTTTCACCATTTCTATTACATTTTCAAAGGGCAAGATGATGGAAAACAAAAAAAAATTGAGGAAAAGAAATAGAGAAAGGTAAAATCAAGCATTTTCAATTTCAAACCTCAAAGCTATTTTGAAGATAAATGGCATACCAAAGAGATAGAGTTAATCTTGGGCTTCAGACGAGCCCCGCGTAGGGTTTTCTACCTGCTTGTTTACTTATTTGATTTTGGCCTGGCAGACACACCATCAGACACATTCTTAAATCTGTGATGATCCACTTGCCATAACCATGGGTGCCCTCTTGTTGTTCTAGAGTAATAGTAAACAAGTGAAGAAAACATTAACATGATGACCAGGCACCCCGTTGTAGAAGATGGGAAGTGATGAAGAGGGAGAAGGCAAGAGTGAGTCTGGAGGAGGATTCCCTTCAGGGGCAGACACATGACTTCCTGGGGTCTGAATAAATGACACGGAGGTCATGGAGGCTGGATTCCGGCCACATGAACGTTTCCAACCATTTGTTAGCCATATCAAGACTCTTTTGGACCAGGAAGCATGTTTCATCTGCATTTTACACATAAAAATGTGAGGTGCAGAGAGGATAAGTAACTTCCCAAAATTCACTCAGTCTGTAAATTGCAGAGCTGGGCTCCCAACCAATGCAGTATTTTTCTTGAGCCTGGTCTTAACTGCTATTCAATGCTGCTTAGCACCCTGTGTGAGCTCAAACACATTAGCCCATATTAGCGATATTTAACTGCAATCAACTAGGGAGCCTCAGTTGCTAATGTAAAAGAGACATTCTCAACTTGCGTTTTTTTTCTCTTTAATGACGTGAAACAGATGGTTGCCAGTTACCCACACTGTGCATTCTCTGTCATTCCTCCCTTGTACTTCCACTCCCTTTCTCAAGACCTTCTTTTTATTATTTCAGTAAAAGAACTACTCTCCTAGTGATTCCACAGAATAGAGGCATGTTTGGAGTGTATTATTTCTGACCCCTCTGTCAGAGTCTATTGTTAGTCTGATTATTTGTCAAAAAAATTGGTGCATTTATTGTGTGTTTAGGGCAGAGTACTGAGATGTCAATGACAACTCTCAAGACTTATTGTGCCTTGTGGTACTTAGAATTTTCCAAAGTTCACAAAATCTGGTGATTGGATTCTCAGTGGTGGCAGTTTTTCTTAATTATTGGAGGATTTGCATTAATGATACGATCTTCCAGCTGTTGAGGAAATGTACACTTTCCAGTGTTCCCTTTCAGTGCCCTTGTACCAGCTCTAGAACTAAGCTCTCACTCCCAGAGAGCCACGGTCCACCCGCACCATCATTGAATTGTTGCTTGGCAACAGCAGTTCTCATTCCACTTGCAAGATGGGAAAGAGACAAATGGATAACCAAGAAAACCCCAGCCTTGTAATTTCTCACACCATTGTGGAAAGGCACAAAGTGAGCACTCAGCCTTAATGCTATCTCAGAATTGCAGCCTGAAGATATTTTTGTTACAAGAAAGGGACTATTAGTATCCACCCCACTTAAAATTAAGGGCCCTTTTTTAGCTCTTAAAGCTGTAATGGTTTAGGTAGTGATCTTTATTTATAAACCTGATTACATTGCTAATTACTAGGGAGATACTAGTTGTAAATGATCTGATAGTTAACCTGCAGGTAAATTGATGTAAAGAAATTAATCAGTCAATCACTCATGCAAACTTTAGGGAAGACTTATTAGGAACACCAATAGCTATCATTTAATGAGTACTTTTGACATGTGCAGCTTCATGCTAAATGCTCTATACATCACCTGGTGGAACTCTTATGATGCTCTTGTGAGATAGAATTTATTATTCTTGCCTTAGACTTAAGGAAATTACTGCTCAAGCAGGTGAAATAAATTGTTCAGTGTCATGCAGAGTGTCAGATTGGAACCTGGGGCTGTCTGACTCCACAGTCCCTTAACCTCTAAGATCATTTGTCTACTCACTTGCTACTCGGCCACCCCTGTGCCAGTCTCTGAGATGTTTTACAATGCTAGCCATTCCAAAAGTTCTTACCATGTATCTACTATACAAAAGCACAGAGCTATTGGACCGAGGCTGTGTGAGTGAATGAATGAGTTCAGATAATCCACTGATAGAGGAATACAAATGAATGGGATTGAGAAACAGCAAAATAGAAAATCATGTACTTGAGAATAAAAAATACCTCGATTTTATAGTTGGTTCCATAGTTGGTTCCAAAGTTCTTTTCTGTGGAAGCTTGGATATGTTACATCACTTCTATGAGTCTCATGTTTTTTATATGTAAAGTGGAAATCATAATAAAAGCAATTCAGAGTTATGGTAAAAATTACATGAAACACTGTATCTACAGATACAGATACAGTAGATATATAAATATTATCTGCAACACAAAAAGCAAAAAATATATTTTATGAACTCTTAATATATGCTGTTAATGTATTATAAACAATACATTATTATGAAAATGATGTAAGGCTCCCTGTGTGTAGATATGTACATATTACCTGTCACATTGAAACCAAGCACTATATTATTATGTAGTGTATTAAAATATATTCATATTATTTTTATTAAAAACAAGTTCAAGCAAAGTTAGACAAAAGCGGGGAGGCACATGAGGTCTCATGAAACCCAAGTGCAAAATGGCTTCTAGCTCCCAGGAAGGATAAGAAAGGACTAGATGAATAAGGGAATCCTTTTTGCTTCTCATTACTGCTTTATTTTCATTTGTTTCTTTGTTTTGTTAGTGCAACTGTTTGTTTCTTTTCTCATTTCTTTAGGTTGTCTTTCCCTGCTCCTGGCACACATGGCAGAAGATGCAGCCACTCCACCACAGCAGAGACCTTACGTCGGACCCAGCCCACTTTGCTTCTAATTCTAATATCTCAGGGAAGAGATCCTACATGGTTCGTGTGGTTAGATGCTCACCTCGAATCAACTTGCTATGGCCTGGGGGCAGTTGGAGGATGTCGTATATGGAAAACCCAGCTCGGTGCACCCATTCCTGTGGAAGAGGGGTATGGGCAGAAAACTTTTAAAGAAGAGGGGTAGCAGACAACTCTAACACAGTGGTAGTAATTTTATTATCATACCATGATTTGGGTTTCTAACACTTGAAACCAAAGAGTCTTGACTAATGTATAGAATCAATAATGAAGAGCCAGATCATGCAGCCATCTGGGGAACCTGTTCACCTTGACCTAAGAGCAATCAGAAGCCACAGAATAGCCTTTACTCAGCCATGATCACAGCAAACCTCAGAAATGACATCTTGGCTGCGAGACAGAGGCTGAAAGGGAGAAGGCAGGAGACAAGAAAGAGAGTTAGGAGTTATTGTGGGAGAGAGGTTATGATAACCTGGACCAACATGGTGACAGCAATAAGAAGACAAGTGGTTGGACTTCAACATTGATTGGAAGGTAGCTGGAGCATGGCTTGCCGATTGGTTGACGTGAGATGAAAGGAGAGAAAAGGGAGGTGAGGATGATGCCAAGTTTCATTCTGGAGTGACAGACACATGCAGAAAACACATTCCCTGTGATGAGACATCCAAAGGAGGAGGTTTGGGTTGGGCCCTGATGGCATTGACTCACAGGGGAGTGGATGGTAACATAAAAATAGAGACGACCAGTGGCAAGGTTAAATCTCAGACCTGCTATTAATACTCAAAAAGTGAAGCTCAACATATGCAAGGTACACAGAGTATTAGAAAGTTGAGGAGAAAAAAGCCAAAAGAATGACGTAGGAATTGGGGTTTTATAAAGCATTTTTAACACAGCAACAAAATTTAGGGGGCTGATTTGCCTCTTACTTCTATTGCTCTGTAACTATAAAAACACCTCTGAAAATTCAAACTGAAGAATAAAGTTAGAGTTAAGGCAATCAGCCTAAGTAAACAACTGGTAAGCATTAACTCCAGGGAGTCTCCTTGGCTAGGAAGTGTTGGTTTTACCTACCAGGGCCTCTGGCATGGAGACCTGCACTAGTGACAGTAGGCTTTTCCATGTGGCCATTTATTATTTCCAGCATGCATTACCTTTTATACCTTCAGTGAACAGGACAGAATATTCTGAGAGGGCCCTGCCTTGTCCTGCTTGTTTGGGACAATGCTTCTACCTTCCCCGTGCTGGTCTGAGTTTGCTATTGTGCCAATAGAATGCAGTAGGTACAATGAGGTTACAGGCTAATGCCTGCCTCACTGATCACACAGACTTTATTTTCTAAAGTGGATAGTCACAACAGATTGCATTGTACAGGAAGCTGCAAGAGTGTTGCTCAGAAAAGCATGTGAAGAGCTCAGGGAGAGGGCTGAGGATGGTCCTGTGGGGACAGCTACGTTATGGGTATGACAGGGATCATGGCTGCAGCCCCACTACCCAAAAAAGTGCTGCAGAATTTAAAGCCCATGTGATGCTTTCTAGAACATACTTATTTCTGGGCAAAGTTGCGTGGAGCTCAGTTAATATTCCAATAGTTTAAAAGAACAAATAAATAAACAAAATAATCTTTTTCTCTCGATGCTACCTAATTCTTATGAAAATACATTGGGGAAAAGAGGCTGAAACTATATGCCTAGCCAGGTCATGAAATAGGCTTGCCATTTCATCTTTTTTGGAATCCAGCATTTACTCATTTAAAAGAAATGACACAAGTTTAGCTGGACTAAAACTTCATAGAGTTTATGCAGGTAAAAGAAAATGTTTTAGAAAGTGATTGCTATGTTATTCTTCAGTTATGTACTCCTAATGAAGTTATTCAAATAATTTATTTTTCTTTTTATTTTTTTTGACTTCTATAACTTTATTTGGCAGTAGATTGCCTTTTCAAAGGTTTTCATCAAAGTATTTTATTTTCCTTGTCTCAATGAGAAGTCATCTCTCTTTCTTTCTGCAGTTAATTCTTCTATCTGGGTGTTGGCTAATATTTCTTTTTTTTAAATTTTATTTAGTTATTTTTGAAGTACAGTTTTTTTGTCTATTTTTCCCATCCCAGCCTCCCCCGCCCCTTTTCTTTCTCTTTATAATCAAGATGTTAACATATGCCTTGATTGATTTCTAGTAACTACACAGAGACATGTCAGACATAAAGTAGTAAAAGCTCAATATATGTTAGTTATGGATAGTATTATTTTTCTTTTATAAATGAAAGAATGAAGCTCTGGATAGTGTGGCTTAGTGGATTGAGTGCCAGCCTGCGAGCCAAAGGGTCACTGGTTCAATCCTCAGTCAGGGCACATGCCTGGGTTGCAGGCCAGGTCCCCAGTAGGCAGTACATGACAGGCAACCACACACTGATGTTTCTCTCCCTCTCTTTCTCCCTTCCTTCCCCTCTCTCTAAAAATAAATAAATAAAATCTTAAAAAATTAAATAAAAGAATGGAAATTTAGAGCACTTAAGAAATGTTTTAAGCTCTTATATGTAGTAAATGTTAAGACTTAATGTCAGATCGAGCAGAGGCTTTTCCAACACAATGCAGTGTCCTTCTAGATTCCAAGCAAGGCCGCACTGCCAAGGCCCTCGCCTGCTTGCCTCTAGGAGATAAGGGGTATTCAGAGCTCCATGGTTAGTCCCCGCCCATCTCAGTTTCCTTGGAACTTCTATTCATCTTTTGTTCATCAAGTATAGAAACAGATGCCTGATATTCATTAACAGCAGTTACAAATTCAGTTCATAAGCATCAGGGAGGGAATAGTTTGTTCATCAGCTACAGGAAAAGAGGAAAAGCAGTTTGAACACTGGCATGGGCTTTGATGCATGGGTGCTAGCATGGAAATTAGTGACTACCTACTGCATAGTTCATAGTTCATAGTTCATGTCTGAACCAAACCAGACAGTCATTTGGTTCAAGTATGGAGAAAATGTTCAGTTGGCCTGTAACCTGAGGGCAATGACTATTCATGACACATATGAAAAGGGTAATTTTTGAAGTAAATTTTGATCTATGCTGGGCAATGGGGAAAATGTCACCCAGTAGAATCCAAGGGAGATCATTCCTCATGGGGAGAAATGCAAATTCTCTCCCTTAATTGGCTGAACTTGTGCAGGGACTCTCATTGCATGTTTACGCAGGTCGATTTGGTGGGAAGAGCATAGGTATATAGACATCTGAGTCTTAAACTTGGTTCTCTAAATTGTGTAACTGTGGGCAAACCATATTTACTATTTACTCCATGTGCTTCAGTTTCATTTTGCATGAAATGAAGTACTTGGACTTGATTGGAGGATTTCAAACTTCTTCCTCACAGATTTTATACTTTTTGTTTATTAAGTGACACTAACTAATATACAATTAATTGCGTCTACACTGTTAATCATTAGGTATACAGAAAAAAGTCAGTTTGGACTTCTGGTCATAATAAAATAATCCATGTTATTGAATTGATTTTTCTGCAATCATTTTGTTCAAGTTCAAAGCAATTCTATGTTCAGATGGCCCAAGAGTCCTTAGGGTATGTAAACAGAATTCTTGTGCAGCGATCACCTCTTACTCACTGGACAGGGCCTGGCCAAGTACCTGACATTGAGATTTTGAGTGTCAGGCATCCAATTCAAAAGATATCCATCTTGAATAACATCGCCCACAGGAGGTTATGCCCACTTGCAAACAATCAATAAGAAAGCAGTTTACACCCATGTATAAAGACCACTTTTTAGAAAGCCCTGGATAACCTAGATAACAGACCACTTGAGTGACCCCACTTCTCCCTTTCCCTCACCCTAATTCCCACTCTCATGATTTAAATTAGCCAATAAAGAGTGAACCTGTTTAAACCTGAGATGTCCCAACCTCAGTCTCTAATAAGGGCAGGGACCTGGATCCCAGCTCTCCTTCTCTCTCTACCCCTGACCTCACCATGTGCCCGTCAGGATGCCGTGTACCTTACAGGATCTGTGAATCATACATCTTGGTTCTCAAAGACCCCTGATACTTGTTGCTGAAGTGTGCCTTGAAATTATAATAAGAACTATAAGGACTGGTCTAGACACAATATGGGCCCTGGGGAGAATGTCTGCTGGGGCCACTATGAGGAATACAGGCCCAGGTGAGCGCCTCGAGTACCCCTAGCCAAAGCCTCACTATCAATGGACTGGGAGACACACAAGCTTGTTTCTATACTTCTCAGCTTACCCACTGTCACTGTCCCTTCACCCACTGTTCCACAATGACACTGGCTTCCTTTTGCTTCTTTCGTCATCGAGCCCTTTCTTGTCATAAGACTCCATTTGCATTGTGTTCTCTGTGTAACTGCTCTTCCTGAAGCTTTGGTTCAAATGCCACATTCTCAGAGAAGCCTCTGTGACCTCGTTTTCCAAGTTGATTCTCCTCTGTTCATTTCTATCACTTAACTCAGTTTTTCCATCTCTTTATTATCTTTATGACAATTCATATCTACAAATTTCTTTGTTGACTTTTATGTTGTCTATTTTTCCAATTTGTGTGAAAAATCCTGAAAGACAGCACCATGTTTGCTCGTTTTTAACCTATTTCCTATAACCATCATGGTACCTGGCATAGCACTAACAATAACTATTTGTTGGATAGATAAAGACTTTAACATTAAGGTCATAGTAAGACATGGAAAGTGGTCTGGGTGTCTTGTCTATTAATTTTATGCACTTCTAAGAATTTAAGGAAGCCAGGGAACTAGTTGGCCCAAAGATCCATTGAACCTCAAATAATAAAAGACAGAATTCTTCAATCTACTTTTTATTGGCACTTTGAACCAGGTGATTCATTGTCATGGAGTCTGTCCTGTGTATTGTAGGATGTTCAGCAGCATCTCTGACTTCTACCCATTGAATGAAAATAACAAACTTAATCAAATGTCCCTGGAGCACAAAATTGCCTCTTGGTTGAGAACTACTGAGCTAAGATGACAAATTAAAACACACATGTTAAAAGTTGCATTGATTTTGAATGCTGAGACCCTTTCCCTTTGCCTATTTTTATAAACAGATCTTATTAACAACAAAATGTATAATAATGTTTTAAGAATGCCCCTTAACTTGTCATGCAGGTAAGGGAGTTTTTCAGAAGAGATGTAATAAAAACAATAAAAGCTTTCTTTGATGTAAGAAGAAGAGGACTTTATTATACGGCTGTTAGAAAATTATAGAATTGACAAGAGTTTGATTTGAGTTTGAGTTCAATTATAGAATTGAACAAGGGATATTACATAGCTCAGAACAAGGAAGGTAAGGCCCCAGAAACCCACCAAATCTGTCCCCAGTGTGAGTTGGCCAGGCACTGCTGCTGTTGCCCAGGAAAGCCTGATGTCTCAGCTTTAGTCCCTCCTGTGGTCATCTTGGGTACTGTTACCCTTGCATGGGGACCGCTTCCACCACTGCCACTGCCACTGAATGCATTCTCTGAGGCTCCTGCTTCTCTGTGTTCCATCTTCCCAATTCAGAATTGTCTTGTATGCCTTTGATTAGTCGAGACACATGCCAAGATGCAAGAGTGACTAGAAAAGTACGATCTGGACTTTTGACTTCTCAGGTGACAGGCGGGTTCAATTTTTGACCAGAACCATGTGATGGCAAATGCACTAAGTACAGGAAAGGGGTTTAGATGCCAAAAGTTCCAAAGCAATTAATATCCACTCATTAATCAAGGGATACACTGTGGCAATTATCAAACATGTCCACGGTGGAATGGAGCCAGGTGCAGATCGGTCTCATCTGTTGGAGGACTAAACCTTTTACATGTTGTGGTATATTTAACCCTCTCCTCAAGAGGCACTTCATGGTCTTTCCATCTGGGGAGCGAATGCCACACACTGAGCCTCAGTTTCTCATTTCCTTTCCCTCTCTTGGAAATCAGGTCAGACACGGTGTGATACCACTTGTGTGAATGTCCAGAAAGTCTTGAATGTGCATAGCAGGGCCCATTTCCTTGACTATTCCCCAAAGGGACATGGAAATGGCTCCTGAATGTGGACAGGCACACAATGTTCTAGCTACCAAAGTGTAGCTGTGTTTGCCGGGTTTCGAATTTGACCTCATTGAATTTCAATGTGCCGACTTGTCCTCTGTGCGCCAGGCTGCATGATGAACAGGCAGAACCTTCGTGTATAATTCATGCTCCAGTAGCTTCTCAGTTCAGATGGAACAGCACCCACTTTGCTAGAGTGGAAAACAGATTAGAAACTGCAAACACATTTGTTCTACAAATGTTTGCTGTACTTAGAGAAGCAGTTATCCATAATTTTCTTCATTCCCTTCTAGAGTCAACTTGGCTCTCTTTGAACATTTCTCAGTAAAATAAGTCCAGTGGATGTTAGAGTTGGAGATGACAAGAGGACTGGGCTTTGTATGAGTGGAATGGGGACCTTACTTTTTTGTGCTTCATTCTTCACTTGTAATACATTAACCACAGTTATTCAGAATTAGCTAGGTAATGCTGGAGTAAACTGTTAACCCATAATAGCTACCTTCTGACTCACATAGCATGTCCAACACGCTTTTCCAAGAATTCTGCTCCACATAACTCAAAGTCACAGATATGTCTACATGGTTTTACATAACCACAGGGGGCTGATGCCCAACCAGATTGGAAAGGAATGTAAAGACTTTCTAAAGAAAATGAGGCCTGAGATAAGACGGCAATAATGAGGAGGGATTAGCTAGACTTTGCTTAACTTTTCTTAAGCAGAGTACAAGAGCAAGAAAAAATGGGGTGTGTGCAAAACACTAATATTGCTAATCCTGATGATAGAGATACAAAAAGACAAAGAGATTAAACAAGGAAGGGGCCAAGTTATAGATAACTCAAATCACCTTAAATTGTGTAGATTTATATACAATGGGGTGTCTTTGAAGGGGTTTCAAAGAGCTATGAAATGATCAGACTTATTTCTGAGAAATCAGTTTGGCTGCAGTGCAGAGAATGGATCTAGCCGAAAGGGATCTGGTGTAAAGCAAGTTTACAAGAAGATTTTCCTAATCCAGGGTGGAGAAGCAAGTAAGAGATGGAAAAGTGAGGAAGGATACAAGTATTGTGAAGTACAAAGGCAGGCCATACATAGTGATTGATAAGGCAGGGGGTGCTCAGGCAAAAGGAACTGGGTTCAGGCAAAAAGGAACCAATTCTTGATTTTTAGTCAGATAGCTGTTTGGATAATTGCCCTGAGATATGGAGTAAGGGAGGGTTAACAGTCTTGGGGAGTCACAAATTCAGAGTTGGACTAGTTGAGTTTGTGAAGATATTTGATGATGATATTGAGCAGGCAGTTTTGCCCAAAGTTTTGTAACTCAAGGAAGAAATTTAGGATTAATATATATTTCAGAAGGCATGACATATGCATGGCATGGGAAATCTTAAATGTGAATAAATAAGTTTTTAGCAATCTGAATACTGGGGGGATCAGCAGCTCAAGTATAAAAGTCCAGGGAGAATCTCCACTTTAATGGGTGGATAGTGGAATATGAAGTAGACAATTAGCAAGTAGACTGAAAGAGACACTCACAGAGGTAGGAAGACAGCTAAGAGTTTAATGGGTCCTGGACGTCAAGAAGGGAGATTGTTTAAAGGACACAAGGCATCCAATGGTGTGAAACACAGCAGAATAATCCAAGAAAGTAAAGACAGAAGTATCACCTTTAGATTTTATAGTCATCATATAGTTGATCAATCACTGGCAGTGGACTGAATCACCAAATATTTATGAAGCAGCTACCACATATCAGACTCACAGTCAATCAAAAAGCTCTAGTCATGTCCTTGCAGAGCTGGAAGAAAAGACATAAATAGTCCCACACAAAAGTATATAACTCAATTTTAATAAATTTCTGAAGACAAATATGCAAAAAAAGAGATGTTAGTGTGTATTATTATTCCAAGACTGCGTCATAGTAAAAAGAGAGACTGAATTCTACTTATAGGTAGAGTACAACCCGAGTGTCAAGAAAGGGTTTTGGACTGAAAAATATTTCAACAAGGTTACTAAAGAAACAAAATACACAGAAGTAAAGAGAGAGGAAAGAGAGGTGATGATTAATAGATCAAAGTCTGGAAGAAGCAATGGAATGCAGTACTTCCTGTATAGGATGTGGTATATGTAAGGGTGGGTGGGGGGCATGGTCCTCTAAAAGAGAGAACAACGCACTGAAAAGAAGGGTGAAAATGTGTCTGGTGAGGTTGGTGTTCTTCATGAAGTAGGAATCAAGTCCATTTCATAGGAGTAGGGAAGGTGGCAATTAAGCAAAATGAGTTTTTAGAAAAATATAAGAATTAGTAGCTATTTAAAAGCAAAGAGGCTATTTTTTAAGTAAGCAGATATGTTGCAGATGCATGTAGGCTAAACATGTTTTATGATCTCTGATTTAGAGACAAGGCCGTGTGTTCAGCACATTGGGGCTTACAGTAAGGCAACATACGCCAGCATCATTTATTGCTGAGTTGGGGACTCTGTGTTCAGGTGAATGAAAGGTGGATAGAAGCAATGTAAGATACTTCCAGCCTTGGCCTCTAAATATCCTACGTGACTCTTTAGCCCTTGGAAAACACAGGTTCTAGATATTGGGTCCCAGAGTCATCAAGTAAAAGAGAGCCACCAAAGAAAGCTATAATTACTCAGGTTACCTGTGGTGTGAATGAGAAATCAATCCTTTTTTGGCTTAAATCACTGAGATTTCTTGGTATGTTAGTTATTGTCACATAATCTAGTTTACCCTGACAATTATAACCACTATTGAAAGATTATATTAATTTATTCATAATATATTTATCAAACTATTATTATTATTATCAATTACTTTATAGTTTTTTATTCTGTTTTTTTTAAATCAGGAATGTGTTTAACCAGACACTGTTATGCTTATTACTTGAATGTCCTTTTTTAAAAAATACTTTTAAATTTTACTGTTGTTCAAGTACAGTTTTCTGCCTTTCCCCCCCACCACTTCTGTGACCCTAGCCATCCTCACCTCCCTCCCCCTATTCCATACACCCTTGGTTTTATCCACGTGTCCTTTATAGTTGTTCCTGCAAACTCTTCACCCTTTTTGAATGTCTTCACTTATTTTTGAAGCATAGAATTTAGGCCAAGATAGCACATCTTAAAAGCGTAATTTGTCCTATTGACAAGATTCTACACTCAACTACATGGACCCATTTCCCAACCTATTTCTTTGCTTTCGAGATCAAATTTCTGCTCTCTACATGTTCCTCAGAGCATAGGGCTCCTCAAAGAAGCAGGTATTGATTGGCGAAGACAAAAAGAAAAACACCTCTATTTCTTACAATAAATAACTATATCTTCCAATCATTTCTGACAGAATAGAACATGTAATATCAGGCCTTTCAGAATCCTAGAGTCCAAGATTATAGAGCTTAGAGGCCACTCACTTTAGCTTTTATTTTCTTTACATACAAGGGTCTCCCTTACCTTGTTCTTCCCTCTTCTACATAAAGCCTTCAAAATTCTTTACCCTCCCTTCCCCACAGTTGGAGTTTCTCTGCTATTTTTAGTGCATATAAAAGCACATTGCCAGGCATACAACAGCACAGCTTGTGGTCAGACAAATGGGTTTTTGGTATCTGTTTCTGATAAATGTTTCCTCTGTGATTTTGACGACATTCCTAAAAATAAGGGCCTCTAATCTCTATAAACATGGGGTAATTATGTAATATTTTCATACCTTCATTTTCTTACCTATGGAATAGGAGTGAAAATTACACTAAATAATACATGTAACACACTTTAAACGTGTTTTGATATATAGCATTAAAGATGAATTATGATTAACAAAAGCTAACTATCATCTAGGAGCACCTAATATATGCTGGTCATTTTTTTCAATTCTCTCTCTCACTCTTAAAAGAGTGCTGTCAAACACAACCTTTTTTGATGTTGGAAATGTATATCTGTACACCACCAGCACAGGTTGCTGTTGAGAACTTCAAATGCAGGTAGCCCAACTGAAATATTGATTGTTAATATTTAATTTGAACTAATTTAAAGTTCAAGAGCCACATGCTGTTAGTAACTACTATATTGGCCAATACAACCTTACAAAAACCATCAAACCAGTTATATACCATCTTACTTTTATAAAATAGAAAATGGTGTCTGGAATGTTAGGTGAGTTGTTTAGGGTAATTCAGCTAACAAATAAATGAACTAGGATATTAATCTACCCATTTCTTGGTCATTTTTTAGCCTGTTGCTTCTGAGAATATTAACATGCATGGATCCTCAGTTTCCTCATGTACATCACTTTTGATTTCATATCAAGTAGTTTTCCTTCCCTGAAACTATAACCATGCAATATAGAAAAAACTTATGCAGTAGCTTAGTTCAACTTCTGATCTCTCTAACTCAGGGATATTCTTTGTATTTTCCTATAGGTGACTTCCCAACCCTTTTCCAAATACTACCAGTGTCTGGTGGATTGTGACCTCACAGCATCACCTGTGCTGTTATTATAACATGCTTTCTTATCCTGCATTAAACTCCAACCCAATTCCATGTGTTTTGAGAGGGGTGGTTGAAATCAGATGAAGCCACTAAAACAGTGTCTTCTCTGCTCATTAAAGTCATTGTCCTGCTATCAAATGCATGCAAATGTCCACTTTACATTGCAGACTTTGGGGACATACAATGGAAAGAGGCGATGAGTGAAGTGAGGTCAGATCCTGGCCAGACAACCCAGGATATTTATCATAATGGTCTGTGTTAATATTAGGACATTTCATCAGGGCAGAATTCACTCACTCATATGAGTGTTCCTGTTGTAGCTAACACATTTACAAGAAAACAAAGTCACAAACTAATATGAATAGAGAGTACGTAAGTAAGCAGAGAAGGAGGGTAAGGCTGGAAGATGATTGTATAGTTGATCAAATATGAGAACCAGCACATTCTGCTTTACAGACAAAAAGACTATTTTCTCTTAGTTTGGAGGGTGCAGCTTCCATCATGGCTGTGCAGGAGACCATTTACGAGGCACAGTTTCTCAAGGGGAAGAGTTCAGGCACTGGAGTCAGAAAATTCAGCTCTGCCTGGCACTTCTAGGTTTTTTGTGCTTAGCAGCTATTTCAAACCTTCCTGGTTCTTCTTAAGTTCTGGAACTTTGCCATTTTAACTCATCACACTTACCAGGTGCTATTTTTCTCTTTATTAAAAAGAGATTAGAATCTCTTGAAGCTACTCCAAGTTCTTCAAATGTCTGTATATAAACTTACAAATTCACTCTCTCAGGCTTTCTTTTTGTTAAAATGATCATGCTTAGCTCTTTCTTCATAAGAATAATCCCTCCTGCCTCCTCAGGGTCCTCACATCTTTTTCCCTGGATCTTCAATATCTCCCTTCTTATATACACATTTCCCAAGATTTCGAACCTGCTCAGGGCTCTCATTTAAAACACACACATATACACACACATCTGGAAACTTTCAACCACTCATCTTCCTCCAGGTCTCATTCTACTCCTCACTTTCACATTAATCTCACACGTACTGCCCAAACTGCCTACCTCTAAGTCTGAGTTTCACACTGTTTCTTCAACCCGATGCACTTTACATTTAACACCACCATTCTATTAGAACTGTTATCACTAAAGCCATCAAATGCCAGCATTAGTTGAAAAAAATTCTTTTATTATTTAATCATTTTTATTGTTATTCTATTACAGTTGTCCCAATTTTCCCCCTTTGCCCTACTCTGACCATTCCACCCCCAACTCCCACAATCAGTTCCCACACTGTTGTCCATGTCTGTGGATCATTCATACATGTTTTTTTGTCTATTTCTTTCCCCATCTTTGCACCATTATCTTTCTTCCCCCAGCCCTCTGGTCACTCTCAGTCTGTTCCATGTTTCCATGTCTGTGGTTCTATTTTGTTTATTACTTTATTTTGTTCACCAGATTTCTCTTATAGGTGAGATTATATGGTATTCATCTTTCACTGACTTAGGTTATTTCACTTAGCAGAGTATTCTCCCTCATATTCTGCAAACTGTAAATGTACCACAGTTTTTTGATCCACTCATTTAATGATGGGCAATTAGGCTGTTTCCAGCACTTGGCTATTGCAAATAACACTGCTATGAACATTGGGGTGCATAAGTTCTTTTGAATTGGTGATTTAGGATTCTTAGGGTATATTCTCAGCAGTGCAATTACTGGGTCAAAGTGCAATTCTATGCATAATTTTTTGAGGAAATTCCATACCCTTTTCCACAGTGGTTGCACCAGTCTGCTTTCCCACCAACAGTGCACTAGGGTTCATTTTCTCTGCATCTTTGCTAGCACTTGTTGTTTGTTGATTTATTAATGATGGCCATTCTGACAGGTGCTAAAACTAAAAAGATTATGCATGGCTAAAGGAACCATGATCCAAATGAAAAAGGGACAGACCATATGGAAGAACAAATTTGCCAATGATTTATTGGACAAGAGTTTGATCTCTAAAATATAGAAAGAACTCATATGACTCAAAACCAGAAAAACAATTCAATTTAAAAATGGCCAAAAGACCTAAATAGACACTTCTACAAGGAGGACCTACAGATGGCTCATAGACATATGAAAAGATGCTTAACATCACTATCCATCAGAGAGGTGGCTAGTGTTGCAAAGTAACACCTCAACAAGGTATCATCTCATGCCTGTTAAAAAATTCTTTAAATTTTTTAAAATTTAATTATTGTTCAAGTACAGTCTTCTGTCTTTTACTCCCATCCCCCCCCCAGTGCTCCCCACCTCCCTCCCACTTCCACCCCCTTAGTTGTTGTCCATGTGTCCTTTATACTAGTTCCTGTAAATCCTTCCCCTTTTCCCCTTGAAATTTCCTCCCTCTCCCCTCTGGTCAGAGGACTGAAATAGACAACTGCCCCCCCATTCTCTATTTCAGTGTCTTTGTTTTTATTTTGCTTGCTTGTTTGTTTTATTGTTTAGCTTCCTGTTAAAGGTGAGATCATATTGTATTTGTCTTTTAACACCTGGCTTATTTGACTCAGCATAATGCTTTCCAGTTCTATCCATTCTGTTGCAAAGCGTAGGAGCTCCTTCTTTCTTTCTGCTGCACAGAATTCAATTGTGTATATGTACCATGATTTTTTGATCCATTCATTTACTGATGGTCATAATTATAAATAAAAAAGAAATTCTTAAAGTCTTTTTTCTGAACAAACTGTCAGAGGAGTATATCCTATTTACTGACATTTTCTCCAGGAAATGCTGGCCTTTGTGATCCCACACACTTCTACTTTGGCTTTTGTGTGTGTCCCATTTTGGTCTTCTTTGTGAAGTCCTATGTATACCTAATATCACAACAAGCAGAGGTCTTGGTTCAATATGCCCTGTAAATGCTATTGTTGCATGGGACTCTAGTCTGCATGTGTTTTTTTCCTTTTACCTCATCCCTCCTATTCTTAAGGCTTCAATGATCATTCCAAGTTTTCTATGTCAACACCTTTAACATGTCTAGATCCAGTCCCATCCCTACTGAATTCCAGGACAGAAAATAAAATTGTTAGTAGACATTTTCTCTTACACTTCATATGCCTGAAAACTAAACTCATTATCCTTTGAGCCATAATAAAATGGTCTCAATTTTCACCCTGTTGCCCAAGCTTTAAATTTGGGAATCACCTTGGTCTTCACCCTCTTTCTTATATCTACATTTAATCAGTCACTATATTTTCTTTATTTTATCGCTTAAGCAGTCTATAATCTTCTTTCCATTTCCAGTTTCAACTATAGTCTTAACTACTCTCCTCTTTTCTCATCTGTATCTCTGCAACCATCTACCATGTTTTTTCAGTTTTCTTCATCTTGTTTTCTTCCAATTCATTCTCCACATTGTTCTTAGAATGATATTTTAAGCAAAACTGAGTATGTCATTCTTCATTAAATGTTTAAATGGTTTGCACTGCCTGTCCTCCAACTGAAACTTGTTGACCAGTCTTAAGTGACACTCCGAAATCTATCCCCTCTCCTTCACAACATATTCACCCCTACCTTTTGCTATAGGTACTATTATTTCAAGGGATCCAAATATCTTGAAGTCTTTCTATCAGAGGTTAATTCCAATTTCATGAGCTTCAGTCATCTCTAAAGGACCGCTTTTAATGCAAGAGATACTTTCTTAAACTGATATATCATAGGACTCAGTAATGCGAGGTCTTTACTTGTGAAGAAAACATCTCAATTCACATCATCTGTTCCACTGATGCACATTTGATAAAGTCAGGTATCCCTGATATCAAACACAGAAAGGGACCCACAGCCTGGTGCTCTGTCTGTGAGGTGACATGGAAATATCCTTGACCCTGCAACAACTATCCATTTTTCAGCACAATTTTACAGCTTTGGCAGAATAGGAAGGTTTCATTCAAAATGGCACCTGGCCCCTTACTCACTGGACAAGCTATACATGAAGCCATCAAATGTTACCTAGAGAAGGGAGAGTGATGATGTTACTGGCTGGGTTTTGGACAGGAGGTTAAAATCTGGCTTTGGCTGCTGCTACTACCATTGGTGAGAGCAGTTGGCATAGGCAAAGGAAATTTAGATGACCAAAGGAAAGAAAAAGGACTAGGACACATTTCTGACTATTATCTCTAGCTGAGCTATTTCTTCATCTCATGCATTGTTTTCCCAATAATCATGGCAGTGTGAGTGTGGAGCAGAGTTCAGGTCTAAGTGAATTGTTTCTTTCTCTGGTATCTAGAAGAATCAATTCTGGCAGGGAAATGGAAAGGCTCAGAAAATAGAGTAGGTGCAATAAATATAAAGCCAGTTAAAGTATACTAATATTATAAAAAAGAAGGTCCTTATATTCCGCAATCTGTGCCTTCTGGAAGACTGTAACTAATTTGAGTAAATATAACTAATGAGCTGGGTGTAGCAAAAGAATGATATGTAAAAAAATTCCTCTCACGAGCCTAAATAAAGCTGGACACAAGCATATTTGGGTATGTCATGGTAATTGGGGTATTTGTATTTGAAGGAAGGGACTATATAGAAACCCTGAATACAGAAAGGATGACAAGCCTGGTCCATAACTTGCCTTTTGAACTCATCCATGGGGTCTCTGGAAGGGCAGTAAGTCTCAGTGGTTATAAATGGGAGCTATGCAGTCACCCTACCTAAGTACCCAAGGCAGCCCAGTCATTTGCTGGTTGTGAGACCTAGGGCAAATGGCTACTCCTTCTGAGTTTTGTTTCTCATTCATTAAATTGGGTAAAAGATCAAAGGGGCATTGTGAGCCTAAAATAAGATCTTGCATGTTTAGCATGTAGCACAGAGCTTGGGAGAGAGTATGTACATAATGCATTTTAGCTTTTAAAGTTAGAGGTTATGAAGAGAGAAGCCCAAGCACAAACTGAGGGATTGGTCTCTAAGAAAGTCCTGAGAGACTGAGGCACAGGTGGCTACTGCTCTAGTACTAAGTATGACATTAGGTAGAATGACAGTTTTCAACACCTCTTTCTAGAAATGTATCTAGATTCTGGCATCACAGGGGGAGGCATCATTAGAAACACAAGAGAAGCCCCCAGCTTGGGGTAGACTTCAGTGCTCTCTCCTTGAACTCCATACACATGGATGGTCCCAAGCACTCCAAACTATTTGTGAGCAAATAACCCTGAAGCAAAGGAGAGGAGGAGGAAGATGAGTGTGGGCATTCTGTTTCCACTTTCTGGTGAATATGGGGGTCGTTCTTTAACGATCCTGGGTAAGTCTCTGTGGGAAGAAACCAATGACATTTGAGTTATTATTAAAGTGGCTCTGTTTGTCCCCATAAATGAGTTTTCCCCAAATACAGGGGTGCATGTTTTACCATATTCCATTGTCCTGTCTGCCAGATGCTTATTAGTCTCCAAATTTGTAAATCAGAAGTCTGCTTATTTCATAACATGCAAAGCTCCACAGACAGATGTTCACCAGAATTAGTGGGGCAATCACCCTGTAAGGTATAAAAATGTTGAATTACTATATTGTACACCTGAAATGAATATAACCAGCATAACACTGTATATCAAATATACTTGAATAAAAATTAAATTAAAAACAAAACCCCACCACAGTTTAGCACACAAATTCTTCTCAATCTAACCCTAACTCCACTTTTATAGCTTAATATTCTGACACTCTCCTCTCCCCCCATAATTTATGATCTAGCCACATACAGAAAAAAACACAACTCTCAGTGAGTGTCTGACTTTTTGCTTCTCTCTCTAAGGTCTCTGTATATGCTGTGTTCTCTTTTTAGAAGACAATTTCTCTCCACACGGTGGGATTCAACACAGAAAAGACTGCAGAAAAAAATTCTCTCTGCCAACTCCCTCAACATTCACCTCTAAAATAGGTGGACCAGGTGCTCTCTCCTTTGTCCCCATCCATGACGAGTACAAAGTGCATCATACTTGGAACTTGCCTCTTCAATAACAAAATATTTGCATGTTTGTACTCTGTCTCGAGAGCTTTGCCTTAGCTGTTTCTTCGACTCAAATGATATTACTCCAGATACTCCTTATGGCTGTCTCCTCACCATTCAGGTCAATTGTTAATATTACAGTATTTTACAATTTCAAACAAGGCAGATCTGCCTGATCTGCAGATACTCCTGATCACCCTCTCACATTACCTTATTTTACCTGTATCTGACATTGTCTAATTGATTCGGCTACCAATTGATTTTCTCCCTACCACCAGAAATAAAGGGACTTGAGAGCCAGGATTGGCAGTTTTATTTATTTCTGCACCTCCAGCACCTTGACCATGACAAACGTATAGTAACTGCTCAATAAACATATGTTGACTGCCTGTCATCCTCACTAGACAGTGAACCTTTAGAATGAAAGCTGTGCCTTTGCATGCTCAGCACCTACCACAACGTCTGGCACATGTTATGTGCTAAAATATATGTTAATCAAAGGCATGACATTTTTAATTAGCCAATCAAGAACTGGTTATTCATTGGGAGGTCAAGAAGACAAACAATTCTGTGGAGTATAATCACTGGGGAGAGTGTCCTCCAGAGACTGGCTGGAAGACAGCAAGGAATTGATTAAGGTACCAATAAAAAGAAACCCGTGCTTTGCACATAGAACAAGTTCAACATATGTTTGTAACATTGACTTAACAAAAAGTGTTTTACACTTCAACACTAATTCACTATTTAAAAAATACCTTTTGAAACCTGCCATAGAATCACCTGCTGCTTCATTCAAATAGGGGATGAGTTGCTCTGTGACAGGTGTCTGACAACATGCTAATAGCCAAATCTATTGAATGCACAATGTTGACTTTCAGGAACGCTTTCCTTTTCTTCCTCACCCTACCCCCACTTCACAAAAAGAATGCCACTCTCCTGAGAGTATAACAATAGCAGCCCACAAATGAATCCTCTTCCTTTGAGAGAAACTAACTGTAGGGGAAAAGATAATTACTTAGTGCCTTTATCTCCAAATTATTTGTAATAGAATCTGAAATCACACCACAAGGTCTTTCATGAGGATGTCATAAATTAAGATGCATTGGTGTATCTGGTGCATCTGTTCCATTCTCTGGCCCTTTGTCTTCTGCAAAGAGCACACCAACCTCAGTACCCAGCAGACAGCACTTACGCAAATGATGTCGTGGTCTATAGCATTAATATTCAGTGATTGTCTGTCATAGACACCTTACTGTACATCTGTTATGCAAATGTATGTTAATTCCGACTCCCTGACAGCTGCCTAGCTTCCCTCCCTAAAATGATCTTTTCCATTTTGAAGTTTGCAATCTGTTCCCAAAAATGTTATTCCAACAATTAGCTGAAATTGCTCAACAAAAATTGTGCACGTTCAGTCCAAAATAGAAGGAAGCATTTAAAAATAGATGGTGAACCTTGTTCCCACGTTGTTTATTTTCTATGTGCTTCTACACAGGGTAAGATAAACATTAATCTCTGAGCAGTTTGGCTTGGGGCAAGTGACAGGTTTGCCTACCCTGATCCTAGTAGTTTGACAAGATTGAATGGTATCACCAGTCCTGTCATTAAGGGACTTTATCCTTAAAGATGTTTTTAGTGATGCACAGAGTTTCTCTCTATGTCTGAAACAGCTTTGTTTTCCTCACCAAAATAATTAGTATCAAGCACTTGGATATTAACAAATGGCAACACAGAAGCATAAAGTGAGTGATGAATGATTGTGGAAGGAGACCTAAGAGAACATCCCATGAGACATAGAATGCTGTAGACAATCTTTGTACATGTTGATGATGTTAAATGGAGGATGCTTCCATATTTCCTATCTCTGTTCATTTTGAGGAATAGGTGAAGGACTTTGGAACAATAATAGAACTATCCATTAAGACCTATAAGTGTATTATGGTGCTTGATAAGTTACAATAAACATTTAGTGAACAAATGAGTGCTTGTATCAGACCTGCAGTGTACTGGTCACCATGCTGGCTGTATGAATTAAATCTTAGCAGCATTCTTGTGGGATGAGTATTATAGACAGCCCATTTTAACAGTGAGGATCAAAGTGAGGAGGGACTTCTGCAAACTGACAGAGCTGTTGTGACCCTCACCCAGTGTTTATTTCCAGGTTTTTCTACTGAGGAAGAACACTGCAAACTGGAGTACCACAGACTGTGTGCAGCAGAAGTCACAAGTTTCTGCTTTAATGGGGTTTCTGACTCTGACCTCCATTTCTGACTCTGGATATCTGATGCTTGGCCTTCTGGGAAATCTAAAGCCCAACTAAGAGAAATGGACTTTAATCTGCTCTGGTCCAGCTATCCTGAGGACTCAGTTTCTTGAGGATGCTAACAGGTGGAATTCCTCTCTCACCATGGAAGAGTCCATTTCTAATATGGTGGTGCTAAACCAGGTGACTCTCAAGGTTCTACTCCAGTCTAACATTGTTTCTTCATAATTTATGTCTGCATTAGTAATAGGACAATGAATGAGTTAAATATATTAAAGTATTTTGGATACATGATATATTCACTAATTTTCAATGACTCTTATTAAGATGGATATGGTAACACAAACATTCATTAGTTTTCACAGGCGTCTTTATTATTATTATTTTAAGAGATTCCAAGGTTTTCAAATGTTATAGTTTTATTTTATTTGCACTTGAGTCCAATAAACTTAATTTTAGATTCCATAACAAGTTATAGTTTCTCTTTTGCTATAATTTAAATGCTATAATTTGAATAGGTTAGGGTAGCAGAATTTTATAAATTATTCTGAGAGATCAAATACAGCTTTATGTCATTTTATTTACATGCTAACATATTTTTAAGGTAACATGTATAGACAAGTCATTATAAGGCACTAATTATGTTCTAGTGATATATATATATATATATATATATATACATAAAGTAGATAAATATTTTGTTCAACTTCACATAGTTAGTATGCAGGATAGCTGAGACCTGACCTTATACTGAATCTCTTTTTATATTACAAATCCATATACTATCCTAATTATTTTTTAAAATAGAAAATTATAATAAATTGTCAGATATGTTCTCTGAATATTAGGTGGCATAATATATATTTGCATGTGTGTGTTTGTTGTCTTAACCCAGAGTAGGAGTTCTGGTTAGAAGCTGGTCTGTTCTCCTAACTGAGCAGGCAGTTAAGGCCCTCATCCTCTCCTTTTATAGGATCTCACACTTCAGACCACAACACATCTGCCTCAGTTTTCCCCGGGCCAGCTACTGGGCAGCCAAGGACAGCCCATGATCCAAACCTGCAGAAATTGTTTACACTGGTCAAGTCTAAGACCTCCTGCCTTGTCTTGTCCATTCCTTCCTGCAGAAACCACAGTAAAAATGCTGACTCACTGTTCTTCTTCCTCTGCTTTGATAGTGCCCCTGGCACATCCCCACATGGCCCTGCATGTCTTGCTGTGTTCTCTCTCAGGAATGCTGAGCATAATAAAACTGTAAAACTTTAATTCTTTTCTCTTGATCTACATCCAGCCTCATGATACCTTACTCAAGGTAATCAGGTTAAAACAGTGTGAAAGTTCTAAGGATAAGAATCGCCTGACTTTACTCAGTCAAAAGCTCTGAAAGATGCTGCATCTGGTTAATGAACAGTGAAGAGCATTACTCTGAGGCTGATGTTGCTTCTTGTGCTTCTCTGTAAAAAGTTGGCAATAATTTCCAACTCATAAAAGTTGGGTTGAAGTTCCAGTAAAAGGACATATGCTACAAAAGCTTATGTCTTAAAAAGCATGCCTAAAGCAAGAAGAGTGACAGAGGGGAATACAATTTATCTCAAAATTTAGAAATAAGTATATTTTTAAAAGTAACTCATTCCACAAAAATTTTAAGATTTAACTCACGTGACCAGCATAGTGACTAGTACTTCACAGGTCAGATACAGTGCTTATTTGTTCTTTGTAGGTTTTCACTAAATGTTTAATGTAACTTATCAATGTATACAAAACATATATATTTTGATAAGTTATACATAAATATGTTGATACGTTGTCTTAACATTTACATACATACTGGGTGGGGCAAAAGTAGGTTTGCAGTTGTTGGTATGGAAAATGATATCAATACAGTGATTAATAAATAATAATACAAGAATAAACTCTGTGTTTTGCATAATCACAGCTGTAAAATTACTTTTGAGCTACATTATACAGACATATGTACATATAAATAAAAGTACGTGTATGTGTACATATTCGTGTGTATATTTCTGTTTGCTACTTTACAACAAACTTTTCTATTTATTATCTCCTTTGTTCCTCCAAACTCCCTGCTAATGTAAGAACTCCAATGAACTTCATTTTAAAGGCAGGAAAACTGAGGTATAAGATAATTAATTGCATTTTATGAGATATCTTGCTTGAACTTAAAAAAATATTGCTCAACAGAAAGTTTTGTGCCATGGATCTAAGCCAAGGTGCATTTTTGGTGCAAGTAAGCAGCACCGGTTAGTAGGTACAGCTCTGCAGCACTTAAGAAAACAAGGCAAAGATCACATTTCTGCATTTCTATGAGAAATTGATGTTTCCTCCTTTCCCCTTTGCAACAATTCATGACTCTGAAGTGATTATATTTATCATTTGTACCTTTTATTCTGTTTTATATTGAATATATTATTTTACAGGACATTTCTTCTCTGATCTTTCCTACTAAGGATTTGGAGTGGTATTTTGTTGTCTTAGCATTTAATCCCTATTCTCTAGGGTTCTGACCAAAGCTGTTGTACAAACCATGAACTGTCAGATAAGAAACAAAGTGTATAGTACTCACAGCTGGGCTTTTATTTCATGATTGACGGACCCATATTTAATGAAGTGTAAGAATAAGGTTTGGAGTTGGAGTCTATTCCTTTACACCAAGTCCTCAATGGATAGAGAAGGCTGAGCCTCAACAGGGGCCACAGAGATTTGCCCTCACCAGAAGGAAAAACCTAGCCCAGTCAACTTACAATGAGCAAGGATGATGACAACATTGATGCAGACATTGCTGCAGACATTGATGTTTAAGGCCCACTAGTAAAACATGCTCCATTAATATTCTACATTTACCAATTAGCACTTCACCTCACTTAGAAGAAGCTGCTAATGGAAGGGTGCAGAGGCCTCAGCACGAGGCAAGGGTCAGAAGGTTCCTTATAGGAGAGATAGAGGGAACTCTCTGTTCCCTCTATTTACAAGAAACTTCAGAGACAGGCATGGTAGAAATTATTATCTACATTTTTATAGGTAAAGGAAATTGAATCCTAGAGTGCTTTTATGACTTGATTAGAATATTCCTGTTGTTAAGAGCCACAGCCAAGCCTCAAAGCCAATTTTTCTGACTTCTGCTTTACAGGTTCTTTCTACTTCCCAGATGGTATCTGTGGGTTTGGCTCTCACCTTCAAGCTTCACCAACCCTGTGTGATGGATGGAATTTGCTCTGGGCATCTGAGCCCAAGCTGAGGTGCAGGTGCCAAACTCACTGTGTGCTTTCCATCTACTCTTGCTACAGTTCAATAAAGCACCCCCAACACCTGCCCAATGAGCTGCCTACATTGAGATTATGATTCATCCCAGAGACCAAGGACAATACGTGAAGTTGCTCTCAGAGGACAAGATCCCTGTGCACACAGCTGACATGGCCTCCTGGCTGACTTTAATGTCATGATGGAGTCCTCGGAATGAAAGAGCAGCTGGGAAAAGGATAGCAAATGGAAGTGCAGCCACACCCAAACTCAGCAATATGTCTATCTCCATTGTGGATTTGACCTCCATACCTCTTCTTTACTGCCATCTTTGGAGCCTTTTGTGGTTTGTAATTTTACATGGCAGTAGACAGCCTCTTATATGATTCCATTGAAGCCAGTCATTGGCTGGCTAGTCAGAAAGGTAAGTTAAATTGGAGAATCAAAAGCAATGATGCATGACTGCCTTAAATATTTTATTTGAACTGATAACAGAATAATGTCTACTCATTTAGCAATGTTTCTATGTAAAGGCAAGATCTGTGATTTCGATACAGGTTTTCTGATTGGATTGCTACATTAAATTTCCTGTGTAAACCTCATTCCTAATGAATTTGTTATGACTTGCAGCTTCCTTTTCTTTAAAGCGAACTAAAATTTAAAGATGTTTTTAAGGTAATGGGAATGCAGACTCTTTCTAGATTGAAACTATTTCTTTTCTGCTAGTTTATTGAGTCTTGCCACAATTTAATCTGATATGACTTAGCACTATCCATTCTATGCAAAGCATTAAATTAAATTGGTTTTTATAGGAAAGACAGAATAAATGGGTTCCAGTGAGAAGAAGGTGGAGTGGGTTTTATGTCTTTGGTACGGTTGGCTTCATCACTTTCCAGCAGAATGTATTTTATCGAAATGCCTTATCTCACTGAATCTTTGTTTCTGGTGACAAGGACAACGATGAGAAACTACTTTGCAAACTATTGTGCAGTTTCGGTGAGTTGATGCCTGTGAAAGATTAAAAAAATTATTACAGAATGTGGGAGAAAAGAAGGATGTTACAGGAAGCTATGGGTGGAACATAAAAATGACTATTCCTTTCTGCAGAATTTCCTCTTGCCACCAGAGACCAGAGCTACAGGCATGGAGACACTAAATAGCCACCTCATTAGAGTGCATGCTGACTACCAATGAGTGCTGCAGAGGGTCAGTGTCTGAGGCTTCACTAACCGTAAACCTGGGATCACTGGATAGAGTGAGGTCAGGGTATCCTGTTAGGAGCCGGTTTTTTCATGTAGCATATACTAGAAGAAAAGCTAGTATCATAAATTGAGAAAAGTCAGTAGTGACTTCCTGAAAGAGAGGGTTCTTGACTCTGGTCATAAAACATAGGTAGATATGGCTGAGTTTTAGGGACTGATGGATGGTACTTCAGGCAATAATAAAAAAGCCAAACAAGGAAACCATAGTATATATCTTCTCCTAGAGAGTGATTAAACACAGCTCAGCTAAGATAATGCTCCTGAGAAGTTTTTCTTTCCCTTCATTCTTTCTGAGCAAAGTCAACCTTGATTTAATCTATGTATCCCCAGCTCTCCATGGGGTATAAACAGACATAAGTTTGACTCAAAGGGCTGTTTGTTTTTCTAGCACAAGAGATTTCTGTGGAGACTAAAATGAATTCATGAACACATATAGAATGGGGGAGAGGTGTCATTGATATTTTAGTGTTTTCATACAACTTAGCAAGGGCCTAGTTAATTCCAGTTTGTTCTCAAAAGCACAGCTTGGTATAAAGGAGGCAAAATAAATGTGTAAGAAAAAAATCCAGTTTTCCATCTTGTTGTATAGTTGGAGGGATCTATAAACAAGAAGGTGAACATCCCCAGATCTACCCACCAACCATGCATCTTGCCCTCTGACCCAGAATGTGCAAATTCTTGATTTCTAAGATCACTATTCAAAGAAGTTTTCAGAAAGGTATGTTCAGAGATTGTTCCCAGATATCCCAGGTCTGGGGAGCTGAGTCATTTTATGTACCAAATTTATCAATCATTTTAAGTAAGGCACAGCAGAAACCCACCCACAAGTCTACAGAAAATTTTGAAATTAATAGAACTCATCTTTGGAACCTTCAGCCTCCATGTTTCATTTTTTCCCTGCCACTCTCATGCCACCTTCTATGTCCCTGGAAGCCCTATCAACCTTTTCCCTCCTAAAAAACTGGACTTTCATAAAAAGAAATATTTCAACGACCTTGCTAATTTTTTTCTTTCTTTAAAGGGTATTTTTGACTGTGACAGCAAAGGTATTTTGGAAAAGGTATTTTTTCAGAGAAGGCAGAATGTCATCCCAGATCTCCTAATATCATAGTGTTTCCTACTAGCTTTTCTTAAATGGTATTTGTGGTTTGCTTTGGCACAATGCATGTATTTAAAATTACACAATTAATGGGCAATATGTACAGCTAGGTGTATGCTCAAAGGTTATTACCAGGGAGTTGAGAACAGATAACAAGCCAGTATTCACAAGAATAGCTGTATGACTAATTACTTTCTCTGTCACACATACATGCATCATTTCTGCCAAACCTTTCCTAAAATATGCTCTGCAGACAGTCAATAGATATTAGTATCTATTACTAGATAGTCTTTAACCTTGGAGAATAGGTCTTTGTTATGATAAAAGTTGACCCATGTTTCACAATGATTACTCTTCCCTTCCTCTTGACAAGGCAACTTGGGAATTTTTTCTCAGGTCTTCATTGTTCAAATATCTTGGGATTCATGGAGGTTAAATCCAGGAAATTCTTAAGTCTGTGGTCCCAAAGAGATAATCTCTCATATTAATCTGCATTCAGCCTTCAACAATTAGTTAAAAAACACTATTTAAGTTTCTTTACCAGTAATGGCTCCAGAGATTTCTGCTCTAGGTAAGTAGATCTCAGCTGTGAGTTTCTGGACTGATTATCTCTCTAGATCTTAGGATAGTAGTATGCCATGTTACTTCAGTTCAATGACAGGTTCAACAAAAGTCATTGATAGTTTGTTTTGCTATGTCTTGCTGTAAAGATGGAAGTCACAATGTCCAAAGTTTGTTACATGTTGGAGTTGAAACCAAAAGTTATCTCCATAATTTTTTGATAATATTTTTAATAAATATAGAATCCAGAGTTGATTTTTTCTCTTCCAGCATGCTAAATAGTTTTTCCATTGCTTTTCTGCTTACATGATTTCTGATGAAAGTCTGCTGTAATTCTTACAAATGTTTCTCTCTGTAATGTCTTTTTTTTTTTCTGTCTACTTTCAAGATTTTCTCTTTGTGGATTTCAGCAATATAATTATGATAGAACTAGGTGTAGTTGTATTAGTATTTATTCTGTTTAATGTTCTCAGACCTTGTGTCTGTGGTTGGTGTCTGCTAATAATTTCGGGAATTTCATGGTTATTATTTCTTTAATTTTTTCTTTTACTCTCTGTTATTTCAGTTCCATTTGTTAGACTATTTTATATTGTACCTCATTTCTCTGATGTTCTCCTCTACTTTTTCATTTTGTATTTCAATTTGGTTAATTTCTGTTTATTTCTTTTAAGCTCATGTCTTCTTTACTTGACTGTATTGAGTCTACTGGCAAGTCCATTAGAAGCATTCTCCATACTTGTTATTGTGATTTTGGTATTTTATTTTAAATATTATAATTTTATTTTTATTCATATGACTTTCATTTCTGATGACATTACATATCTGACCTTGTATTTTTGTCCTCTATTTTTTTTGTAGTACAGGCTTTAACATGCAAATCATAGTTATTTAATTTTTTATCTAATAATTTCAATGTCTGTGAATATATGAGTCTGGTTTCAATGTTTTCTTTGTCTATTCAGACTATGTTTAGTCAGCTACTGTCTATGCCCCAAAGTGTTTTGTTAAAAGCATAGCATATTGTGTAAGGGAATAGATACTGACATAAAAATTTTAATGCTTGGAGATAAATTTTTTTCTTCTATTTTTAAGAGGGTGTGTTGTGCTAACATACTCAGGAGTTGAACTGGGTTTGAAGTTTTCTTTTACCTTGTTTTTGACTCTCTTCATATGCCCCTGGGCCTTTCTTTTTCTCTGCTCCCAGAGAATTTCTGTCTCCTGAAGCTCCCTCTCCTGTGTTCTAATATTTGTTTTGTTCATTGCTTGCTAGAGTGTGGGAGAAGGTCCTGGGGAATATTCTGCTGTTTTAATTACACATTAATTTTCAGCACTGTGAACCTGAACCTTGAAAGTGTGAGCTTTTCCAGTATCCCTGCCCTTCTCCCAATGTAATACTGTCTTGCATTTATTCTTCCTGATTTCCCAGGGATGGGTTTTGTTTTCTGTTTCTTTTCCCCAGTTGAGTTTCCATCAATGCCTTCAGGCTAAAGTTTGGTTACTTTGCTTTTGCAGGTCAAGTATTTTGTTTCATAGGGGAGATAGTGACTTCAGAACTGGGCAGAGTGTCAGCAGTAACTCCTGTGCTTCTCCCCTAGCCAGGGCATGGTAAAAGCTTTCTTGGACTCTCTCCACACCTTCATTTGTGAGAAGCTGGTGAAAAGGCTAGGGAGAGTATATAAACAGCTTTATGTTTGTGGCCCAGAGCAACTTCACACTCTCACAAATATATACCTAGTCTTTAGAATTCATTAAACATTTTTAGTTGATTCTTAACAGTGCATGTGGCATTCAATAACAATGTCCCAAGCAAATAAAGGGCTAAGTTATGTTTTTCATTACTAATGTTTGTCTCTCTCCATATTTTAGGTTATTTTTTGTGACTGCACCTCCCTGGTAAAACAAATGCACAAGCAAACAAACTTGTTTGCTGAGCAGTTTCCTTGTTTTAAGGGTGGAAAAGATGCTCGTTCTAGTCATCACTGACCAATTGCTGGCCATACACTTTTGACTTTACATTTTGACTTTTCTTTATTCAATATACCAAGTTTTGTTCCTTTTTCCATATGATAATTAGCAGGTTCCCTAATTCAGACCTTTGATTGCCTGTGTACCTCAGTTTATCCCCAAAGCAGAGTACAGACATCCATATTTTCTAAAAATTCTCTTTTTGGCATTCTGTTCTTTATGTGATATGCCATTGCTCATACTGCTGTCTGGGTTACAAATTTATACTTCCATAATATTTTAAAAATATTCTATTTATTTTTTTATAGACAGGGGAAGGGAGGGAGAAAGAAAGGGAGAGAAACATCAATGTGTGGTTGCCTTTCACATGGCCCACACTGGGGACCTGGCCTGCAACCCAGACCTGTGCCCTGACTAGGAATCGAACTGGTGACCCTTTGGTTCACAGCCTGAGCTCAATCCACTGAGCTACACCAGCCAGGGCATATATTTTGTATACCTATTATCTTCCAGGAATCAATGAAAAACACAGTACAGAAATAATAAATTTAGTTGACACAATTCTTGCCCCTGAGGAGGCCACATTCTAATCAGTAATATAATGTATACATACACCCGAGACATAACTTACCATGTAAAGTTTGAATGAAAGAAATGGAATGTTACAGGAACCCAATTTTATATGTGGATAACAAAATGTGTGCTTTAAAAATATGCATGCCATTTGTATTTTAAGTAAATACATAAAAATATATTAAAGCAAAATATAATATAGAATACTATGCATTTATTTTATATTTTTGTAATTTTACATATGAGATCATGTAGCTATAATTTTTTTCTGCAATTTGCTTCATGTAAGGTTTTAATGAGAATATTTGAGACACCATTAGTAAACAAATCTGAGCCAGAAACAAATCAAATTGTGTATGCTTATAGCAGTCATTTTGAAACATACCTGTGATCTGAGGAACTCAAAAAACATTGGACTTTGGAAGACTGATTTGAAAGTATACTCTGGAATTTTAATATTTTTGAGAATGCAAGTAAGATGGGAGGAAGGAGGATAGGCAGTATACTGGTCATTTTTAATATCTAAGCAAAGTCTTAATTTTCTAAAAAAAACTTTTCTTTCAAACAGGGAAGGACATTTCTGTTAATCTAGTTTGTACTAGAGAGACTATCCCCAGGAAGGCACTCTTGAGACACGTTAGAAATCTTGTTGGAAATAAGAATAATGCAGCAATAACTGCTAAGGTGTAGAGATGCACAGAGACATATATTCCCAACAGGATGCCCTACACACAACTACGAGACATTCACAGAATAAGGCTTCTTCCTGGGAACACATCTTACCTTCAGAGTATTGGTTATATTTGGGAAAAGGGAGAAAATGGGCTCAGGGAGAAACAAAAAAAGCTACAACTACACCTATTGACTTTAACAAAAAGGCCCAAAATAAGCTGATCAGAATTATCACATGTTAAATTCCCTTGTTGGGTACATTATCATATTATCCTGTACAGTCGTCTGTATGCTTGAAATATTTTAAATACGACTATGAAGAATCCAAAGCTATTTCAAGTTTATGATTCCACTTGTATGTGGGCTGTGAATTAGCATGAAGAAAATACAGGCTCACACAAGCACTCAGGTGTTCAAACACACAGGAACATGGTTATATTAAATACCCATTCAAATTGGCCAAAACTACAAATCCTATCAGCAATGAGGTGGCCACACGGGGCAGGAGCAGATGTAGCACTAATTCAGCATGGCTTTCTTCAGTCCTAGGAATTCCTGGAGGCTTCTCAAGGCTGCCTGTGTCACTCTTTTTGCAAAGGTGGGTAATACAGGTTGTGTAAAGTTCAATTTTTACTAAAACATTGTCCTTTTTACCCATGACCTTTTAGCATGATTCTAGAAATTATTCCAATAACACTGAATGTGCTTTTTTTAAAAAAAGAAATGTTTTCTGATGATGAGTCTTCATTTATCTAGAATGAAGCTCTGGGTCTGCAAGGTTATATTCTTATTCAGAAGAGAGCACTGTGCAGATGTCCCAGAATAACTGTATCATCAGGTTTTTAGTAGCTTGTAAAGTCCTTTCACAACCTTTTAAACTGAAGGTTAACAGGGGAAGTGGTAGGCTTTTTCAGAGGAATCTTGAATCTCTACGTTGTTTTGTAGAAACATATAAACAACATAGATCTTTAAACATAATGTATATATGTATGGCATGATTCTAGATTGTCAAAAACTTTGTGTGTTTTTGGTAGAAGACTAGGAAGATATCTGAACAGACATATTAACAACTATTATCTCTTTGTGGTGACTTTATCAACATATTTTCATTGTTCATTTTGTATTTTTAAAATTTGTGTTTTATTATAAAAACTATATTATTTTATAGAAACATATAAATAATATAGATATTTAACATAATATAAACATTTTATTAAAAATAGAAAATCTCTGTACTAACTTATATGGCCTATAATCATATAGAATTTAATAAAATAAGAACTAAATGTCTTGTCATAATTTGATTTTAAGATTAAGGAAAGGGTTAGCATTAGAAATACTTATTGTGCATATTTCATCATGATAAACAATGGCAAGTTTTACATTTGAGCCTTGTCTTTTCCATTTCTTTTTGTTTTTTTCAGAATGGCAATATTTTTTAAAATCAGCACTCATTATCTCCTTTGTCTTCAAGACATATTCTATAAAACCAACTTTTTTTTTGAAGTCCTAGGAGGGTGCAGTGAGGTAGATGTTACTGAGAGGTGGGAGGAAGATGGTGACCATTGCCACCACGCATGAGCACCATCTGGAAGGGACTGAGCTCCTCTGTAGACCACTGATCACAGATCCAGACCTGACAGATGTCTAACACAAACAGCCACCTGGAAGCATAACTCTGCCCAAACCCAGCTGAGCTTTCATTCTGTGCTTTCATTCTCTTGTATTCTGATATCCAGGGGCTCTTCTCCTGGTGTCAACTTCTGAATTCCCTGACTTACGATTATTCTTAAGGGATGTCAGCCAAGGCTCCAATGACTTCCAAAAACCTGTATCATTGGATGCATTCAAGTCTTTCCTGAGCTCACCCTTCACTGTTCATTGCTTTTCTAATTCTTTCTCCAAACCACATTTATTTCCAGGCATTCTCCTCCATTCATTCTTAAATCTCAGTATTTAAGCTCCCGAGTATATTTACATTTAAATGGAGTGCCGAGGCCTTTTGGTATTTCAAAAAGCATTTGAGATTTTTAATGAACTTTTAAAAGGTTCTTGAATTGATGCTTTGCCAAGAATAGGACTATTCAAAACAACAGGAGGTTTAGGTTCAATTTCAAACTACCCAGGCACCAATCCAGGGCAAACTGGAGCCTTCAAAACTCTGCAGGTGTTCCCTTGCCCCTTAGCCTCACACTCAAGGGCTTTGTTGATGGGCCTCTGCCTCTTTTGTCAAGCTCATCCCTAATTCTACAGAAGACCCTTGGGCCTGCCTGCTCTTCCCCAGATGACATTTCCATTATCTGTGTCTTGCCTTTTCTTTTCCCCTTTGCCTAGGACTTCTTTCCCATTTTTGTTAACTGCTATTCCAAAATTCATGGGCTAAGTTTAAAATCAACCTCATCATGAAACTTTATTTTGCCTGTGGAAGATTTGGAAAAAGTACATACATTAGTTCTCCAAATGCTTGATTTGATTTTTTACATGATCCCTCAGCAGCCACAGAACTAAGGAAACTGTAATACAATTCTATCTTCATAAGATAAAGCTTGCTGACTTCTTTCACACATGTGTTCTGTGTAAACAAAGTCATGGGTATGAAGCTCTTGATGTGTAATCAGTGTATCTGTAACTCTGTAAGTTAGAAAAGTTCTCTACTCTCTCTACCCCAGAAGTCATATCTGACTCACAGGTGTAGTAATAGGCATTCCTGAAAATACTGTGAGGGGGATTAATTGAGAAAATCTATGTAGAATCTTAGAACATTGTTTAGCAAAACTTCACTATTTTTATTAACAAATATTCTCTTCTCCATGCTTATTTGAATAAGCTCTGTATAGAAGTTCAGGCACCTGTGCAGTTTCTTTGCCTTCGCAAAACATTATCTATTATTTGATAACAAGGACCACATTCTCACAAGACCAAAGACCATGCTACATATCAACTTTCAATACACTATATACATAATACAATCAAATTAAACCCAGAAAAAAATATGTGTTGGTCTATTTGCTATGGCTCCATACTTGCTATTATCTCAAAATTTCAACAAATAAAACCACTAAAGAATGTGAACAACAAAGTTTGACATTGAAATGAAAATTTATGCAGTGGAATACTACCGGCCATAAAAAAGAAGGAAATCTTATCTTTTTGACAGCATTGATGGACCTGGAGAGTGTTATGCTGAGCCAGTCAGAGAAAGACAAGTATGATTTTATTCATATGTAGAATATAATGAACAAAGTGGAGACAGTCTTGGATACAGTGTACAGACTGACAGTGTCAGAAGGGAAGGGTGGGGCTGAGTGAAGGGATTAAAGAAAGAAAAAAAAAACCCTCTAAAGCACAGACAACAATATGGTGATTACCATATTGGTAAGGAGGGTGTAGGGGAAGGAGGAAGGAGGCAAAGGAGGACAAATGGTAATGGAAAGAAACTTGACTTGAGGTTGTAAACACAATACAATATACAAATGATGTGTTGTAGAATTATATACCTGAAATTTATATAATTTTATTAACTAACACCACCCTAATACATTTTTAAAAATCACAGTCACTTATCTCCTACTCTACTACTTCTTTTTGAAAAAGAAAAAAGTCCCCCAAATACCACACTTGTCTCTTTAACTCTTGGCTGCTTTATTTTTGTTTGGAAAACAGACCACAACTGTGTGTGTGTTATTGACAGATGACTTTTCCCCCCTAATTTAGAAGAAAGAACTGAAATATTGGTATTTGGTTGAGCGTACTGAGCTGTTCCCAGCAAATACTTTTGATCTTGAATAGACCTGCCAGGACTCTGTATTCCAGATTGATAGATGATATTGTCAGCATCATATTTTCATTATTTTTTTGTTCTCCTGTGCTATATGCCAAATCACCATTAAACACAGATACTAAATGTTGAATAAATTGAAACATCTATGAGTTAGAAATGAGTTTTTTCTTTTTTATTCACTTTCTCATCCAATGCTACATTTTCATCATTCATCTGGTTTTCTCAATCTCTCATTAAATATTTATTTTGATTTTTCTTTAGGTTTCTCACATTTTAAAGAAGACAGCAACAAAATGACTTTGAGCATTGAGCCAGAAAATCTGGTCCTGGTCTTATTTGCTGTCTACTTTCTTTATGACCTTGAGGACCTGTTTTCTCACCTTTCAAAAACACAATGTGCTACATTGTCTCTAAAATTCTTGCTAAATCTATTATTTCTGATTTTTTTAATCCAAAGATTTGCTCCTTTGGGACTGTATTTTGAAAAAATGAATCTTTTTCCTGATTTAAAAAAAATTGGCAAGTAATTTAACTAAGTCTCTGTCTTAATTTTATGCCCAGGATTATTTTAAAGATGATATAATAATAAGCATTATATATCTTAGCATAATTTTCCTTCTTTTCAAATCCTTCTTTTATTTTACCTCCTCTTATTTCTTTTCACCACCCTTGTTTTTATTTTTTTATTTCAAAACCCTCTTTGATTTTTCCATTATTTCATATCCTCAAATTTAATTCACGAGTAAGGTTTTTCATAGATTTATTCAACAGGTTATATAGCCACAATGGGCTGAGCACTGTGTTATTTTGTTGTTTTGGAAGGCCCAATAAATAAAGTTGTCATTCTCTGCTTGAGCTTGAAACTAATTGAGAAGTAGGTTAAAGAAACCGAGAGTTGAAGATCAAAACATCTTGATAGATCTGTTAGATCTTACTTTCAGCCTGTTAGCCGAGTGACCAAAAGGGAAAGCAATATTTCCACAAATCCTTTCAAATTTATGCATCAGCTGAGTTCCTTCTCTGTTGCTGGGGAGAGAGTAAGTGTGAGAGAAGAGTTGGGGTGGGGACAAGAAAGAGGCCAGAGTGTTACTGATGCAGGTCCTGCCCCAGAGCAAAATGGGCAGTGGGGGTGGAGGGGTGTGTCTAGCGTTCATTACCACTAGGGACTGGAGACATGCCAGTAAATAAAAGAGCCAGAACATTACTCTATAGAGTTAATAGGTTTTTGGAGATAGAGGTTGAAATATAGTTAGAATGGGCTAGTATGTAATACAGGAATAAGGCATGCCATAGGAATGTAAAAAAGGGAAGCTTACTTCCTCTGGGGAGTCAAGGAAAGCTTCTCTAGGAAGTATCACATAATCAGAGGTCTGATGATGAGAATAAACAGGACAAAGAGCTAGCTGATGAGATGAGAAGAGTGCTTCAAGCCATAGGAAAAGCACAAGAAATCTGTGGCCCATTTGGAGAGTTGAAGTATGACCAGAGACTGGATGATGAAGGTGAATGGCACTAGAAGAGGTGAAGGAGCAGAGCAGAGCCCAGATTTTCTAAGTTAGAACTTAGATTATACCATAACGACACAGTGAGGGCAATGAAGGATTTTAAGCACCTGTTAAACACCCATATGAAGATGTCCATTTAACAACTGGGTCTGGACATCTGAAGAGAAGACTGCGTAGCATATATAAACCTAGAAATCATTGGCAAACACATTATTACTGAATTTCAGGAAAGGAATATAATTGCCTACTGAGTAAACATTGTGAGACCAGAGCAGAGTCTATAAATGACCTCCTAGAATCTCCAACATTTAATGACTGGGTAGGGAAAGCTGGAGAGCTAGGAACACATCAGGAGCCAGAGAACAGAGTGCCTGGAGATGAGAGAGATCTTCACTGTCCGATGCTGCCAAAATGTCAGGTAGGAGGAGGACTAAAAACACTACACAAAGCCACCTTACCCTGCATCCATTTTTCTTCCATTCTACAACAGGAAAGAAAGAGATACAGTTTTCCTGCTTTTCCTACATTTCATTTCTTTATCGTTCATCCTAGAATATTTTGGGTAAAATTTTGTATCACAAACATTCCTAAATCCCATCCAAGTCTGGCTTCCCCACATCCACAGCTCTTTGAAATTATGTGGTTGATGTCACCAGTGATAGATATTAGGTGCGTTAGTAAATTAATGATAGATATTTCCAATATTTTCAGTTTAAAGTACAAGAAAGTGATATCTATTAAGAATGAGAAGACACCAGAGGGATCTGACTTCACAAAGATTGGAAGAGCAGGGTAACTAGAAATACACATTAAGATATTTCTAGGCAGGGTTTAAATTCTAACTGAGATTAAGTTCAATTATTTCAGTGTCAAGACTCATCTGGTTGGAGGCTCCATGGATTGCACAAAGGTGAGAACCGGAGGAGCTCAATTGTATGTCGATGAATGGAACTAGATTTTTAGTGGTGATCATGATGTAGCAAATACAGATGTTGTTTTATAAAGTTGTGCACCTGAAACTTGTATAAATTTATAAACCAATGTTACCTCAATAAAAATAAATTTAAAAAAGATAAAGCATTGGAATTTACTCATCTTCTAAATTTTTCAAGTAGATATATAATAAATAAATGAAATGCCAGAAGCATACATGTGAAGTCTAGTGAGGACATGGATTAAAAAGAGGGGTTTTAAAACACAGTCTGAATGCAGCCGTAGTAAGTGTAGTCCTGTAGGTTTGAAGGCATTGATACTCTGATGAGGTAAAAAGTTGCATGTAGATTAGCAGGTGCACTGTAAGGTTAAGGGGTGTTTTTATTTTTTATTTTATTTTAATTGTTGTTCAAGTACAGTTTTCTGCCTTTTACCCCCATCCCAGCCCACCCCCCAGCCCTCCCCACCTCCCTCCTGTTTCCACCAGGTTAGTGGATTTTGAAGAGGACGTGTGGGACCCATATCTGTAGGCTCAGAGGCGGAGCAGTTTCCGAGGGCACCATGTTGTTGGATGACCCTGGGAGATGATATTTAAGAAGGAATGGGAGGATGAGATAAAGGTGTATGAAGGAACATTCATGTTATATTCTTCTATGCCCTTTAGTTGTATAGCAGCATGTGAGTTAGGTGAATTATTGCAACAACTTCAATGAATAGAAACATATATGCTTCCCCACAGCCCTCTCTCCATCATGTGTTAGTAAATCCTCTGTTTTTCTCCCTGGAGATGGCTCCAACTGGAGGGCAAGGGGGCCCCTGTTTCATCAAATATATGTCAGAAGGGGGAAACAGCTTTGGTCATTGTCATAAAGATGGTGGTACTTCTCTCATCACCACTGCTGCAGACAAATTTGATATCCTTGTCCCTGATATCTAGTCTCTCACTCTAGCAATGGGAACTTCAAGGGATGTTTTCCAAAGGGTGAATTAGGGTGAATGTAGCTGATGGCAACAAGTTTGAGGTGGGTAGGTGAGACCACAGGGGCAAGGCAGAGTACCATGGATTCTGTCAGACAGTCTTGCAGAGCACGCTTGCGGGGCGGTAGGTAAGATTTATCTTCATTATTCCTTAGGATAGAGAATGCTAGTAGCTGAGAACATGACTAAGAAAACCCAGTGAAGTTCCCAGTGCATCTCTTTACTGATAGGTATATCCAGCTAATATCTTAGTTTTAGGCTTGTGTGGTAAAGATTGTGAATGTAATCATCATAATTAATTAATTAATTAGTTAATTGGTTAAACAAGTAAAATGTAGTTAAAGAGAACCATGCAAGATTTAATGACAATAAGTGCCCGATGAACCAAAAATATGATAAGTCAATCATGTAAACCTGATGTCTAAAAATATAAATAATTAAAAAGAGGCTGTTCTTCACCTGCAACACTGGCAAAGAGCCAACACATGGGGGATGTTTATGCAGTGATAATGAACTTGCAGGTGTATTTTAAGCACAATGCAGAAGAGTGTGCATAGTATGCATGCATAATACATAACATTTACATAAAATGGTGGAGAAAAGAAATAAGGACATGGTTGAATATTTATAAAATATTTCAGAAAGAATAAAGATACTTAAAGACTTTGGCAACACTGATTACCTCCATCTGGCCATCTCTTTTGAATATTGAAATATTTGGATATTATTGGATTAATTATAGAAGACATAAAACCTGGTCAGTCAAGGGGAGAAATCTCTGTCAGCTCTACGTATTGTCGAAGTTTTCTTCTCTTCATCTCTAGTACTTTTTTATTCTTTCCTTTTCCTTTCCTTTTTCTTTCTTTCTCCTGTTTTCTTTTGTACTGTCTTCCCTTCTCCCACTCTCCTTCTTCCTCCATTTCTCTTCATTACTTTCCAACTTCATAGTTGGCAGATTATGAGGCATTGCAGAAACTTGGGCTATAGCCCAAATGCCCTGATTTTAAGGAGTTATTTTTTGGAAGCTTTGCTGAGGTATACCTGCTGGGGCCTCTGCAGTCACCATTTTTTCCAGGTCATTGCCATCTCCCTGGCACTCCTTTGACACCCATCATTTGGAGGGATGGCCTCAGTCCCCTTATTGCATAATCTCTCTTTTGATTCTCTTTCCCCTTTTCTAAGAAGTTTTTTTCCCTATATATCCCCTTTAGTTCTCTACAATACTTTCTCCCCTTACAATCTTCTCTATTTTTAATACCCAGAATTATTCTTGGTACTAGGCAGTCCAACTTCTTGCAGATTTCTAATCTGAAACTAAAATGTTCTATGTATACGTAATGTTTTCACCCTCAGATTAGACAGGGAAGAAGTTAGAAAACCAGTTTTTTATTGGAAGCTTCCTCTGCTCCAGATCCTGTGTTATGCTTTGGAGTGACAGAGACCAAGAGGACACGAGCTTTGACTTCACTGAGAGTGTGACATGAGAGTGTGCAGAGGAAGGGGCAGTAAGCAGATGTGAGCATGCCGGATCCTATAAATGCAGCAGTGGGAAACCCAATGTACAGTGGGAGTGGGACAGAGGAAGCTGCTATTAGCACTGCATGGGAGCATCAGAAGAGGCTTCACAGAAGAGAAGACCTGTTATTTGGATGTTTAAGCAAGACTAGATGTAGGGATGAAGGAAAGAATTCTAGTCAGAGGGCCACACATGTGCAAAAGCACAGAGATACATTTGAGGTGTGTGGGGAATTCCAGGTTTTAAATATGGATGCTCCTTAAAATATCTGTCACTCACATCTGCCACTGGTTCTCAATGCCATTTTTAATTTAATGTCCTTGTTTTAACTTTTTGTCTTCTTTTCTGTCTCCACCACAGCACTGTTTTTTTTTCTCTTCAGGCACCTCCTAAAATCCAAAATTCCTCTGTAGCTCTGGTGAAGGCAACTCAATGATGTCTTTATTTTACAATGGCACATTTTGCCTATGTCCCCAAATATGTCTATTAAGGTGAGCTTTTTATATAAAAGGATTTTTCCCACTGAGAAAATCCTGATATTTGCTTGAAAGCTGTTTATCTCTCTTACATTTCTTTTCACTGGCATGACCTCCTTTAGTCCTCATGTACCATCCCCTTCTACTATAGGTACAGATGTGTAGATAAATGTATTACTTGGGAAAATATTGAATACTTTCATTGGATAACCACCTTGAAATTACACCTTAGTGCTACAGTTCCATCCACAAACTTGAGCTTTGGTGCCTGTGGGTGAACCTAAGACCTTACTCTTCATCAAGTCAGTGTAAAAATAAGCTTACAAGGGCCACACATTGCCTTGTGAACCACAACACTGTCAAGCCAATGTGACTCACCTGCCATGTTTAATACATCAGACTGAGACATTTATGTCCTTTGGTCTCTTGCCGTTGTAAGTAAGGATTGCAGTAACATCACAATTGTAAAGTTGTGTTTATATCTTATGGAAAGGTCAGCCTTCACCCTATTCACTTGTGTCCTTGGTCTTCCTGACTCTGAGTCCTCTCTGCCCTTGGACATAAGTCCTCCTCAAGTACAAATATAATTTTCCAATTTCTGAATTCAAGAACTTACCATAACTTTCCCATGAACATGAAGCCTGAAGACTTGACATCATCCCTTGTCTCCATCACCCAAGATGTGATGTTGGGCAAGTCACTTAGGGTTCTACAAAATGAAGATATTCCCTGAGCAATTGACAGGCTTATTATAAAGATTTACTTTCAAACTAGGTTAAATAACTTGTAAACTCTAACATGATACTCAGTGTAAGTTGTAATTTTTTGCATAGGCCACCACTCAACTCTCTAGTCTGTTGTTCAAAGCCTCAATTAGGTTTCTACTTATATCTTTAACTTTTCATCTTCTTACATCCAAAGGAAACATTTTTGTGCAGAGGGCACAGCACTGGAAATTGTCATTTATAGTAATCTATTACAATATATCCTGTCATTCAGAAGCTACATGAATCAAACATCCATCTCAGTATCAATAACTTGCTTACTCTTATAAACATACCTAAATTCCAGTGTTATTTCTCAAATTGTACAAAATAGTTATAAATAATAAAATGTAACAAGAGACTATAATATGCTTTGCATTTAAATTTTAGAGGGTCCCATTGTGCCTAGCAAAGTCTTGGATATAAAACTGCTCCAGCTCAGGAGCAGTTTCTACCTAAGGGAAGAATTCACTTTTTTCTTTCCAAGTCACTATTATATTCTCAGTTTCAGCAAATAATCTCAATCCTAACACTAGAAACATTTACGTCATTTTCCACTCTTCCCACTCTTCCCTGTCCTTCCTCACATTCTGTCAATCACCAGATCCTATTGATTCTGCTGACAAAATTTTAAAATGCCCTCCTTTCCTTCTGTTACTCTTTTTATTTAGATCTTCAAATTTTCTTTTCTGGATCATTGCCTCACCCTCCTGTCTGGTCTTTTCCATTTAGATTTCTCTTCATTGTGCTATTCCACCTGTTGCCTAGTTACCAGAGTGAGTATAGTCAAATGGAATTCTAAAATGACTTTTTCTTGTTTTAAGGCATACTATGCTTCAAGCATGAGTCTGGTACCAAACTGTCTGAAGCAGATTTAAAATTTTTATCTCTGTGACCTCAGTGGAATTATCTCCCAGTTGCTCAGTTTCTTCATGTGGTGACCATGAGGATGCACCTCTCAGACCTTCAACTGCAGGGAACATAAATGGACTACTGGTCCTAAATGTTTCACTCTGAACTGTACCCCCACATTCATGCAGTGGCTGGGCATCCCACAGGTTCTGCCAAGAAATGACAAAAAACAGCAGAGCTACTACTGCAGACCCCTTCCTGGGACACAGGACTCTTCTGACAGCTTGTCTGTCTTTGGCCTGAGGACTTCCCAGTGACTAACTACGTCAACATCCTTGGACTCGTTTTAGTTTTAAACTCCTTCACTCAATATTCCTTCCTTTCTTCTGTCTTACCTTCTCACTTTATTGGTAAAATAGATGTAATAATAACACTACTTTATAGAATTACTATGAGGATCAAACATTATATAGATATGAAACAAATCTGCTTGTAACATCTATCTGGTGCATAAAATAATTTGCTATTATAATCATTATTAATTTGCTACTCATTCAACATAACACTATTTCATGGAAATGTTCATATGTATATCCTCTTCCATAAAAATCCCTTTCATTCCAAACCATGTAAAGTAATACTTATCCTTGAGGGTCCAACTCTGCAATTATTATCTATGCAATGTTTTTTTAAAAAAACTGATGTGCTTTTTTTCTGTTAGAACTCTATATACTTCACTGTTCTACCACTTAAATTAGTACTCATTTAAGCCACTAATGATATACTTACCTGTTGTTACAGTTGAAGCCTACATTCCATAATGAATTATACTTTGTCACACCTGTTTTTGGTATCTGTAGTGCTTTGCAGAATATCTGGCACATTTTAGAGGTTAACATAGTAAGTTTTTGTTTTGAGTAAAAAAAATGCCTGTCCATATGTATTATGTTGATTTGATAGCAATACAGGAATATAAGAAGCCACAATATTACTCACACCAGGACATCTGAACTTCCTTTGCTTGACTAGAATCTGTACACCTGGAACTTCTTAAATTTTTCAGTATCAACTAAATTAAATAGCTTGTCCTTGGTTCTAGTGTGAAGGCATTCCTAATGAAAAATACATGCTATTTTTTCATAAATCTTTTTGTCCTTCTACAGGCTGTAACAGGCTGTAATTCGAAGCCAAAATCAAGAAGACACTACCGAAAATTTAATGTTACTCTTAGTTTCATATTTTTATCTTGATTTTTTCAACAAGGAATTTAATGAACAAAGACTTGAGAAGCTAAGGCTGAGGCAGCATAGTTTCCTCACATTTGTCCAAATCTTTGCCCCATATTCCTGTCCAGCTGATCCTATTTTTAGTCTGCATATTCACAGACCTAATTATACCTTCTTATATCAGCATTAGTGGATGAGTAATGATACTTAAAATAAAACTTTCCATTTTTGTTTACTCATTAAACAAATATTTACTGAGCACCTACCAGGCACAGTTCTAAGCATTCAGTAAACAGTAATAGCAAAACAGACTAAAACAAACCAAACACCCAAACTAATACCACTTTCCTACAAGGAACTCACACACTGGTGGGGAGAGACAGACAATGAATAAAATAAGGGAGTAGTATGTGATGATAACTAGTACTATGGAGAAAAGTAAAAAAGAAAAAGGAAAGGAATACATATCTTGAGGGTCCCAGATAGGTAATAATCTCAAAATACAGTGATGAAGGAAAGCCTCATTGAAAAGAGGACATTTAGCAAATACCTGAAATAGTGAAATAAGTGAACCAGTAGGTGTCTTGGGGATAACATACCAGACAGAATGAAGATCAGATGCTGAGTCTCTGAAATGGAAACATACCTGGGATATTCCAGTAACATCAGGAAGCCATGGCTGTTAGAACAAGAATATCTAACAGGAGAAAGTGGTAGGAGTTGAGGTCAGAGAGACAACAAAGGGTTAAACTGAAGACATGCTAAGGAATCTAGATTGTGCCTCAAATAAGATGAGGAGACACCGGAGATTTCTTAATATATTTTTTGCAGGTTTTTCTCTTCATTTATTTATTTATTTTTAATATATTTTATTGATTATGCCATTACAGGTGTTCAATTTCCCCCTTCATTCCCCTCCACCCTGCACACTCCCTCCCCCGTCCCCCCTTTAGTTTATGACCACATGTCTCAGTTCTTTAGATTCTATATTTTCCATATTATTCTTGCCCTCCCCCTGTCTATTTTCTACCTACTGTCTATACTACTTATTCTCTGTACCTTCTCCCCTCTTCTTCTCCTCCCACTCCCCTGTTGCTAACCCTCCATGTGATCTCCATTTCTATGGTTCTGCTCCTGATCTAGGTGTCCTCTTAGTTTGCTTTTGTTTTAGGTGTGGTTGTTAATAACTGTGAGTTGGATTTCCTTTCACTGTTCCACTTTTTTTATCTTCTTTCTTTTAGGTAAGTCCCTTTAACATTTCATATAATAATGGCTTGGTGGTGATGAACTCCTTGAATTTGATCTTATCTGAGAAGCACTTTATCTGCCCTTCCATTCTAAATGAAAGCTTTGCTAAATAGATCACTCTTGGATGTAGGTCTTTGGATTTCATGAGTTGGAATACTTCTTTTCAGCCCCTTCTTGCCTGTAAGGTCTCTTTTGAGAAATCTGCTGACAGTCTGATGGGAACTCCTTTGTAGATAACTGTCCCCTTATCTCTTGCTGCTTCTTAGAATTCTCTCCTTCATTTTAATCTTGGCTAATGTAATTATGATGTGCCTTGGTGTGTGCCTCCTTGGGTCCAACTTCTTTGGGACTGACTGAGCTTCCTGGATTCCCTGGAAGTCTATTGCCTTTGCCAGATTGGGAAAATTCTCCTTGATTATTTGTTCAAATAAGTTTTCCACTTGTGGCTGTTCCTCTTCCCCTTCTGGTACCCCTATAATTCGGATGTTGGAGCATTTAAAGATGTCTTGGAGGTTCCTAAGCCTCTCCTCATTTTTCTGAATTCTTGTTTCTTCATATTTTCCGGTTTGGTCATGTTTTTCTTCCCTCTGGTCTGCTCCTTTGATTTGAGTCCCAATTTCCTTTACACCACTATTGGTTTCCCGTGCATTTCCCTTAATTTCAATTAGTTTAGCCTTCATTTGTTCCTCTAATTTGGGACTAAAATCAACCAGTTCTGTGAGCATCCTGACCACCAGTGTTTTGAACTGTGCATCTGAAAGTTTGGCTATTTCTCGGTTGCTTAGAGGTATTGGCTCTGGGGCTTTGAGTTCTTCTTGAGTCATGTTTTCGTCGGCTCATGCCCGTTATGTCCGAGAAGCGGAGCCTTAGATGTTCACCAGGACGGGGCTGCCCAGGTTTGTGACACTGTATGTGGGGCTGGGGCCAAAGGGGGGGCAATAGCGGTCCCCTCTGCTGCTTCCCGCCACTGGGGCCTGTGTGGTCTGTCTCACTGCTCGTTCCTTCGCTGGTTTATCTGCATGCGAATGTGTGACTGAGGTCAGCCTGCCGCCTTGCGCCTTCACTGGGTCCACCAGTTTCTACCCCACACCTGGGATCCGCTCATGGCTGCCTGTGCATACCTGGGTGGGTGTGGTGTATCTTTCCTGCCCGACCCTGCTCCGCTACTGGCTCTGCCCCTCTTACCGGTCTGGCTGAAGAGTTTATTGTTGTCGGACTTCCGTGTAGTTCAATTTTCTGTGTTTTGGCTGCATTTTTTGTTACTAAAACTTTGTTGTCTTTAAAGTTGGTTGTGGGAGAAGGCACAGTGTTTCCACCTATGCCTCCATCTTGGTGGGAATCTGATTTTTTCATATATTTTCAAAGGTTTCTGGGTACACAGCTACAATCAAAGATCTTTATGTGGTACTGTGTTCTCAGTAGGCACTTCGGTTTAGAAATCAAAGGGTGAAAACAGGTGTGGCACACTCTAAGCATCACCCCTCAGTGATCCACTTGGAGAATGTGAGCTTCTTATTCCTGCATCTGTATGCTGTGCGTTGTTACCACTCCTAAGCCCCAAAGGGGGAACACTTTCAGAAAGGAACTAAACAGAGTTGCACTTATATATTGAGCTATGGCTGGGCCTGGGCACTTTAGGTTTCTTGTATCTAAGGACTAGCAGGCAAGAATCACTGTCTTTATAGAGATCAATGGCCTTGGTAATGAGGATGAGGTAGGGCTTCTTTTACACAATGGAGCTAAGTAAGAATATATTTGGTATCCAGGTGATTCATTACTCAATGGTGATGGTAAATGAATAAGAGCAGAAACGCTGGCCAGGCGAGAGCCTAGTAACCAGGGGCCCATACCCTCCTGAGGATGGTCTGTGTCTCACCATAAGGTAAACCTCTAAGACCAGCAGAGGTGTTAGCTGTAGGTAAAGATGATACAGGTTGGTTAATAGAGAACAGGGATGATTAGTATTGGGCATGGCTCTGAGACTAACTGCTGTGGTAAGAGTTGTACCTTATCTCTCTAACCTTCTTCTTTCAAGTTACCTCTCAGGAGTCCTAGGCAGGGTATTCCTCAAATAAATATGAAAATATGGATATGAGTGACATAAGGGATGGACTTTGGAAAACACAGTGATGCACCATCCAGATATCTCTTCAGTGAAGGACCTATCACCTTAGCTTCTGGATATGCTGTGAGTAGACCAACTTCGGTGTCAGAATTTGGCCCAAAGAGATCCATCTTGCTCAAGTCATGCTCTTCCCAGTAAACCTATATTAAATGGTTGGTTGAGGTGTGAGTGCAAAGGTGCAGCTATTTCAGTTCGGTATGAGACAGCTCTAACAGGCAATTTTTCCCTAGAGCTCCCTGTGGGCTGAGTCGGGTTTACCCAGCCAGTGTCTCAGTTATATTTCTCCCTCTCCCTGATCCTGCTTGCTTCCCCTTCATTCTTCAGGTGGTGACCACAAGGACGCTCTGTAATAAATGTTCTGCTTGATAAACTCTAAGTCTGTTTCTCAAGGAACCCTAGCTGTGACAGATAGTGTGGGACTTCTGTGCTATAAGTGGTTCTTTTATTTTGCTGAATACTCAGATTGTTTTCAGTATTTAAATGTTTTCAGTATTCCTAGAAGTGAATGGGCAAATTGGGGCTACGGATAGCCCAACTGGTCCAGTCTAAAATAGCTAGAAATGTGGGACACTCTGGGACTAATTTTTGAGGGAAAGATCAGAAAAAAATAGGAGACCAAAGAAGGAGAGGTAAAGTAGGCAATGGTATGAGGCCGGGACCGCAAGGTATGGGCAAGTCACTGGTAAAATTGTGGTGGGCCAGCCCAAGGAAAGTTATCCGACAGGCAATTTTGCACTGTTTGTTTAATCTTATGTAAATTGTCTCTTTGTCTTTCATATCTAGTAAAGTCTGTCCTATACAGAACCTTTTCATGGTAAACTTTTTTGAAAAGTGTTATATTTGGATTAATAAAGAGTAAGACAGTTAGCAAGCTGAAGCATTAATGTATCACATTTATTGAAATCAGGAGCTCAGAGTTCTTGGTGATTATGGTGACAGGGGCCCCAGTGAAGGTGCTGGAATTTAATCTTATCTAAATCTTAAACAGTATTGGGGTTGTATCTGTTTATTTGTTTGTCGTATCCTCTAGATTGTACTTCATTATAGTCAGGGACAGTGTTTGTCATGCAACACAATGTCATGTTCCTAATGTTTGTGGAACAAATGCATCTGAGCACAAATGAATATATAGAAAGTTAGTTGTACAGACATCTGCTTCCTCACTCTAACCTTTCCTTATTGACACTTTTTGTTTCTTGGGCATGCCATGGGAAAATAGAAAATTGATTTGAAAAAGAAAAGATAGTAATTTTTTTGGTATTAAAAAGAACAAGAAAGCTATACAAGTAGAGAACAGCATGTTGAATATGGTAAGCACTCTATCCCTGAGGTGCTCAAACACAGGGGAAATCGCCATTTGGAGGAATATGGTATTTAGATTCAAACACTGAATAAAATTTGGACCAGAATAGATAGTCTTTAAGGGCTATTCATTTGTGAGAATTTGCAGTTTCATGATTCCATAGTATGATGTTTGTTATGCTATCAAATAATCCAGAGTTTTCCTGTGGCACGTGTTTTGAATAGAGACAAATTCCTACTGAGCTCCACCTCCTCCTCCTTCATCTCTCCACACAAAGTTATACTTGGCCAGATGCTTCTCCTTTTCATTTTATATTTAGGTGGTATTTTCAAATATGGAAAACAATTTTGTAAACTCCCTGCTGTTTCTGTTCTGCTCGGGCTCTGCAGAGGCCCAAATAATTTATGGAAAAACAGCACCTGTGTTTTTACCAGGAATGTTTTTCACAACATTGATGAATTTCAAATGAAGGGCATCTACCTCATTAAAGTTAAATGAAAAGAAAATTCTCTCTCCGTTTCCAGAAATTGATTGCAGAATCCACTCAAAAAAGTGTTTTCTTGTCCCATAAAAACACTAAACCAGATGTAAACATTTTATACCAGGCTGTCCCTTTTGAGCAAAAGGTAGATTCAATTTTATCAGAGGAAAAAATTCTAGGGTTTAAGTTTTCTGAGGATTTATCCAACAAGGTTGATTTATTACTGCAACAACATTTCGTGAGGTACTCATGCACTCATTAAACAACTATTCATTCATTTAGTACCTGTTACATCAAAAATCATCATAGTAAATAGATATATTTTATTGGGGGTGCATGGTAGACTTTTAGTTCAACATGGAAGTTTAAACACATTAGTTTATCTCTGCTTTTATCTAAATTGGGGGTCAACTAACTATGGTCTGTGGACTGATCACCAGCTTTTTTAAAGAAAATGTTATTGGAATATAGCCACAAACACCCATTTACATACTGTTTTGTGGTGCTGTTCATTATTACGTTTGATTCCATTTTTTTCTTTGTGTTTAATTTGGACAGTTTTTAATGTTATGGCTTCACGTTTACTAATTTTTCCTTCTGCCATATTTAATCTGCTATGGGTGCTATTCATTTATTTTTTTCCATTTCACACATAATTTTTTTCATCTCTTGAACTTAAATTTGGATGCTTGTATATCTCCCATGTCTCCACAAAACTGATTTAGTGTCCTTCTCTCTAGGGTCCTTCTGCTTGTTTTAACACCTCATTGTTTGGGGGTCATTTTAGATTGGTCTTGTATCTTCATTTTGGGTCTTATTTTCTTGCTTTTCTGCATTCCTAGTAAAATTTAACTGGGCACCCAAAATTGCAAATTTAATTTTATTGGGTAATGCATATTTTTGTATTCCTATAAAGAAAAGAGAATGATCCTTGTAAAATACAAACAAGGTGAAGCAGAGCAGAAGTGATGGACTTCATTATTTGAAAAGTACTTGGATGCCATGCAAGGACCTGGAGCATTCTTTAGTCCAAGGTTTCCTGTGTCATGTACCAGAATGTTGACAGTCACCTCTGGCCACAGGAAAATGTATCTGGTTATTTCTCAGTGTCATACTAATGCTATCATTTTTAAGAGAAAAATGGAATGAAAAATTTATGGAAGAACTTTCTTAGACCTTACAATTCCAAAGAGTTTTTAAGGTAAGCATCAGAAATATGCCTGGTTATATAAAGAGTGTACTTTATACATATATTTGAAAGTTGCTAAGATAGTAGATCTTAGCATCCTCATTATAAGAAAGCAAATTTGTAACTATGTGTGGTGATAGATGTTAATAACTTATTTTTTATCGTCATTTTGCAATACATACACATATGGAACCATCATATTGTATACCTGACACTAATACTATGTTACATGCCAATTATATCAATCAAAGAACAAATCATACTTGTAGTGGGGTAGAAGAGAGATTTAAGGGGAAAGAAAGATGAAGGTAGGGAGAAAAGTTAAAAAGATTACAAAATGCCTAAAATATCATTTTCAGACTTCTGGGTAGATGATCAGAGAAGTCAAACCCTTAGAAATGTCTTATTTAACAAACATTTTTCATAAAGAATTGAATGCACATTACGTTATTTTTGAGGTGTGTAGACAATGCACCCAAAGGAATAGCACATGAAGGTAAATAGCCAAGAAGGGTACATCGAGCTTCTTAAAACCCTGTGAATGATTATTCTTAAGACAGCCAGCCCTTGGAGAGCTAGCTTTGCTTCATTTTAAAATTCTCAGCAGTTGTGCAGAGATATGCAAGTTCATTATCACCTCTAATAGCTTCTAATTAAACTGCTTTAGTAAAACTGTGGAATTTTAAAAAACACCAATGCACAGCAACACCTGTTATGTATTTTCATATATTATACACAGAGAATACAGAAGCTGTACACACTTGCTGTATGGCATACTGTCCCACCTCAAGTGCAGGCACTAGACCAGCCCTTCCAGAAGGGACCTCTGAGACTAGAGATTGTTTGGTGTATAGTGAGTGCCTTGTTTCTGGCAAGATGCAAACAGGGTACCAAGAGGTTCTGGATGACTGTCCAAGTGTCTGGATAACAGAACCTCCACACCAATGAAAAAAATGTATATAAAAGAAAAAAACAAACCAAAAAACCCTCCAAAACTTCTACAACCCATGTTTTGGTGTTTCTGATAATCTGGGCAGATATTTAAAGGCATAATAAAAAAAAAGCATAATACCATGTTATGTTTGCTCATGGTCTTACAACTTAAAATGCAAGTCCATGTGATTTATTGAGTCAATTACCAATAAATTCTTGAGTCCCTATTAGACACTGTTTCCCAGCCTGGGATATACAGATGAGGTTGATCTCACAAAGCTCAGATTCCAGTGGAGAAGAAAGAGACCTGAGTAAAATGGACTAAACAGAGTCATTGGACCATTGCGTTGGGTGTCCCCAGCAGTCTTCAGGTAGCATGGAGAGGGTTCAGCCCAGTGTGAAGTGCAGGGACACCTGCAGTGTCAAGGCTTGGCCAATGTCCTAAAGTCTGTAAGTTGATAAACCTGGGCCAAAACCCAGTTATTTGGGATCCTCCTCTGGTTCCCTTTCCTCTGCAACCCCATATTCATCAGGACATTGTCCTGTCTCTCTGCAGAAGTTTTAAGAACACAATCCCCATGTTCAGATTCATGAGGAAGAGAGCAACTGGCATTTCCCATTGAAAGAATTTGAAAGAAAGGCTAATAATCCCTATGGTTTGCTTCCTGCTTTAAAACTATCGTAACCCAGACCAAAGAGCAGCTACAATTCTGCGTCCTTAATGAAACCAGTAACTGGTGATCAGGAGATAAAATTGCAAATCATTGCTACCACCAAAGACACACAAGAAGTGGAAATAGGTCTGGTGAAGATTCTGGGGCGTCTTTAAAAGCCTCTCAGGGCATAAGTGAAGAGCACCAGTCTGGTGTCTTTAGGAAAATGCTCTGCTTCTAAAGAAAAGGAAGAAAAACAAGTTCTAATGCACAGTATTTTTCTGAAATGAATTAGCCCCAGGGCATGAGTAAGGTTTACTGCTTTTCCTGGCTGTGCTCTCTTCATTTTTGTTTCTGGATGAAATTCAGAAAATTAAGAAGCAGATATTCTTGGCCCTTAGTGGACTGGACTCACCATGAATCCTGTGCAACCCTGAGCTGGTTCAAAAATAATATTTATTGAGCACTTCCATTATTCCATGTCTGGTGCCCATTGCTTATATGTGTTAATACCTATATCTATATTTATACATACCCTGTGCATATATACATTCATACACAGAAATCATAGAGGATGAGTTAAGGTTATATATACACAACACGTTTACCATTTTTCATATGACACAGCAATATAAGAGAAAATATTACTCATAATTTATCCAGAAGTTTGCAACTTGTTCTGCTTTGTAGTAGAGAAAAATGAAATAGTTACACAATTGTGATAAAAAGAGCTATTACATAGAGGGAGCTGTATAACAGGCATTGTTCTAAACATTTGTTTTTTTGTATACAAATTCATTTCTTTTTTAAAAAGTCACAGGAACACAAAGGACATGATGAAGTAGATAGTACTAAAATCACACCGAATTTTAAAACAAAGAAATGCGGGCACAAAGATGTTGACCTGCTTGAGCTCTCTTGATTAATACACCTCTGGGGAGAGGCTTCAAAATCAGAAAGCCCAGCTCCTGAACACAGATGTCACCTGCGCTGAGAGTAGGATTCCTTGCTCAGCATATTCGGTTCCTACTGCTGCTGTAACAAGTTATCACAAGCTTAGTGGCCTAAACCAATGAAAAATATTCTCTGGAGGTCAAAAGTCTGAATGGTCTCAGGCTAAAATCGAGGTGTCTGCAAGGCTGGATTTCTTTCCGGAGGCTCCAGGGAGAATCCATTTTCTTATGTTTCCACCTTCTAGAGACTGCTCTCATTTTTGAATGGTGACTTTCCATTTATTTTCCAAAGCCAACAGTGGCCAGTGGAGTCCTCTCAGGCACTAAATTTCCTTCCTTTTTCTTTTACCTGGTCATTATATCAGGCCTATCTGGATAACCCAGGACAATTCTTCCATCTCAAGATTTTTAACTTAATCACATCTAAAAAGTCCCTTTTGCTATGTAAGCTATTATATTGATGGATTCTGGGGATTAAGACACCTATACCTTTGGGTCACCATCATTCTGCCTGTTACCCCAACTACCTGATTTCAGTAGTATTAAGACAGTATTTGTCAATATATTTCAAAATTTAAAATGTGTGTATTTTAATTCATCAATTTCGTTTCTGGCGATTTAGCCTGCAGAAATATTTAACACATGTTGATAATGATATTTACTAAGAAGTTAATTGCAGCATTAACTGTGTATTTACACATTTACTATTTATCTATCTTTGCTGATATGTAAATTCTTAAGGGAATGAATTTTGCTAGTTCATTGTTTTATCTGAAGCTCTTTGGATGGTGCTTGAATTTACTAGGAACATAACAAATATTTGCAGAATGAGTAAATGAGTGAATACAGTCTTTAAAAAGAATGAAGAATAACTATGCACACTGAGATAAAAAATGTCTAAGAGGGACTATTATATGAATAAAAGGGTAAGATGAATGTGCAAATAACATATTTCTTGAATAACAATTTATAATATAATATATTTTATCTTTCTATGTATATGTATGCATATATACATGTCTATGCACAAATACATTCAGAGAACATCATGAAGGATATATACTACAGTAATATTAGCTGTGGTTTATTTTTCACTTTTGCTGTGCTGTGGTTAGTTAAATATTTGTATTATAACTAAAACTTTTCTTAATTTTATCATTTAAAAAAACAACACCATGATATATAATCCAGCAAGTCCATTCCTAACTATATAACCAAAAGAAATGAGTAAAAATACCCACAAAAAAATTTTGCAAAATTGTCTTAGGTCTGCTAGTCATAACTAAAAGTTGGAAAGAACCCAAATGTCCATAAATAGGGAAATGGGTAAACACACTGTAGAACAGTTAGCTAATGGAATACCAATAAAAAATAAATCACTAATACATATAACCATATGGACAATTCTCAAAAATATGTTATGTAAAAGAAGACAGACGCAAAAGGTTACCTATTTTATAATGCAATTTATATAAACTTTAAGAACAAACAGAACTAATCAATGATGAAAATCAGAATAATGATTGCTTTTGGGGAGAAGTGAATGAAAAGGCAGACAGGAACTTTTGGACTACCGTGTTCTATATCCTAACCAGGTGAGGCTACCCGGGTGTACACATTTGCAAAAAATGCATTAAGCTGCACAATTATGTTTCAGTGCAGGTAAATTATGCCTCAATAAATTACTGTGAGCATTTAAAAAATTGCTATGGCATACAAATTCAGCCTTACTGATTTCCTCATTTCAGTACTTATGAGTAGAATAGTCAACAATCTGCACTTCCCTTTTTGCCTTGCATTTATCTTACTGGGTTCCACTTGTGGTCCCTTTATACTCCTCCTCACAAAGAAAGAGAGCAGCTAGTGATGATCCATAAGCAAATTCCTTCACATACATAAAATGTGCAGGAAGTCTCTGGAATTATACGAGTTTGAGAAAGAGAGCATTTTGGTCTAATGTAAGCAGTTCAATGTAACACAATGCCTTATGTCTAGGGAATATATTAGCAAAAATTACTTTTTACTACAAAGCACTAGGACTTCAAGAAATTCTTTATAATTCACCAAAATGGTAACAGAGAGTGTTACATTTTGTTGTTGCTGCTGCATTTTCCAGAAACCACACACCTTACATTGAATGAATCTATAATTGTTGGACAATTTCTTTTTTCCAGTTGAACAGCACTTTCGAGACTGTGTTTTCCTGAGAGGTCATGAAAAGAAAATTGGAAATACCACATATCCGCTGACATGGCACAGAAGAGTCCTTTCTTTTGCATTTTCCTTTTACCTCTGAATAAAGGGAAAAGGCTCTTTACAGACCAAAATGCTTCCTTTGGGTTCTCTCCTCTGAATGGAAACCATTTATTCCATAATTGGAGACAACGTGTCTTAGAAATAAAGGCTAAGGTCAGAGGTAGTTGTTTTGTTATTTTGTGGATGTGAGAAGTCTATTGATTCCTCAATATAAATAAAATATTAATACACATCTTAAAAACACTAAATATTCTAGTTTTATATTCTCTTAATATATTATCCCCTCTTAAGAGAAATATTTGAAGGAAATTGCTCCCTCCTTTTTCCTGTTTCATCTCAAATAGGAGAATTTACTCCAAATATTTCCATTTACTTGAATTTTTGCCTTACAGGCCATTGATACATGAAGTTTCTCTCAACCTAAAGGAGAACTGTATTGTGTTGTCAACTGTACAACTGTATTGTGTATCGTGTTTTGTGGGTTTGGTACTACACTTATTGTCCAAATGGCAAGCCTCACTTATGACCTTGTGCCTAGCAGGCATTTCTTCCTTCTCTCATTGTTTGGGAGCCTAGTTTTATTAGGCCCACTAAAGTCAATGAAAGTTTAACAAAAGCCAGGATCTGGGCACAGGAACAATCCTTCAATTTTAATTAGTTCCTAAGATGTCTTTCTTTATTTCAGGAAGAGCTCAATGCCCTTTAATGCAAATGGAAATCTCATAATGAACTTATTGGGAAATCTCCTTGTGGAAGTATCTGTTAGTTCATATAATTTGGGAATCTTACTCCTTTCTTTTCTTCTTTCAACTACTAAGTCACATTGCTCACAACCAACTTCCTCATGAATTCTTGTTCTCATTGACTCTTTTCTTCTTGAGATAGCTTATGTACAATTTTATGTTTATTTGTAATAGTTTCTGATTCTGTATTTTATTATATTTATAACTTTATGTAATACATTGTTATAAAATGTGGAGAGGGAAGTAATCATTTTGTTTAAGAAATCAAGGGAAATCACAAAATACCTCAGAAAAAGGTCAGAGAAAAATGATGAATCATAAATTGCATATAAATAAGTAAAATTGGAAACAATTTTTAAATGATTTTGAGAAATGAGAGTATATAGGAACACAGATACATAACTTTATGGATTTGAATTTGTAGAGTAAGTTAATATTTTTTAGCAAACTATAAACTACCAATATTCAAAAAGAAGAAATGTGAATAATCTAAAAAGATAGATGAAAATATTCCAATTAAAAGAAAATCATACTCTAACTCTTCACTAAATTTTTTTACCTTAAAATAAAAGATACTTCCAAGGTTTGTTTGAGGTTCTAAATGGCATATGGGAGTTCCCCAACTTGTTTTAGAAATAAAGCATAAGCTTGATATCAAAACCCCAGAAACATAACACTAAGATTGAAACACATATTAATTTTAACTGTAAATATAAATGTTAAAACTTGAAAAAATAGCCAATGGAATCCCCCCAAATATCTAAAGAATAATATACTTTTACCAAGGTTACAGAAACACCCAGTACCAGAAAAATCTGTGCTATAATTCATTATGGCAAATAATATCAAAGAAGAAAAAAGATAGGACGCTATTAATAAAACAAACATTATTGGCACAAAAACACTATACACAAGTTAGAAATAGAGTAATACCATTTACCACAAGAATAACTATTTTCCAATAGTGAACATCAAATTAAATGAGGACATGCTCAAAGGTTCTCTCATTAGGTAATCATAGGACGGAGATGTCAGATATTACATGATTTTGGAGGTGTTAGCTAACGCAACAAAAGTAGATAAAGACTATCAGTATAAATGTCAGGAAGTAAAACAATTTCCAGTTGAATATTGTCTGATTGAAGACTTTAGAAAGGAAATAAAGGGGGAAGGAAGGGAGGGAAGAAGAAAGGAAGGGAGAGGAGAAAAGCCCTTGGAAAATGAAATCAAGTACTAGAATTAATAAAGTAAGTTGGTAAGTATACATAATTATTTCCCCCTATACTAGTAATATCCAGTTAGAAAAATAAAATGAAAAAACCCCATTTACAATAAATATAACCTACAAGCAGCAAAGAATTAATTTAACAAGAAAATTGTGCAGTCTATGAAAACAACCAAAAGATTTTTGTTGGATATAAAATAAGAGCTGAACTAGTGGAGAGAAACTATTTGTTCCTCTATACAAATAACTAGTACCATATAAATGTGAATCATTCCAAAAAATGACGAACATATACAATTTTAATTAGAATGTTATTTCATGTTGATTACAACAACTTTTAAATCGTATATAGCAATAAATATCTTAAAATGAGAAAAAGACAAAGTAGGCTACTAAAGACAGCACGATTCCGTCCTTCCCAGATATTAGAACTGTGTATAAAGCACATAACTAAAACCATATGGATATGAGAATAACCAGATCAGTCAAAGAAAAAGAATATATAAAGTTCAGAAATGTGTGGGAACTGGTATTTAATATATGTGAAGATAGCATTTCAGTTCTATGGAAAGATAATATTTTCTTAACAAATAGTGCAAGTATAACCGATAAGTCATATGGAATGAAACACAATTAGGAGTATATAAAACATCCCCAATAGGTTAATATTTAAGTATTTTTAAAATCTCAAGTATTAGAAGAGAAATTTGGAGGATATTTATAAACCTTTCAGGGAAAGAAATGTTCTAAGAAATTAAAGAAATTCAGAATATGTCGAAAACAAATTTTAATATAGTGAATTTATGTATTTTAAAAGTCTGAAGCCTGAAAACAATATTTTAAATATATGAGAGTTGTTCTTAATCTGCAAATAGCACCTTGAAGCCAAAAAGAATTATACTAATAATTTAATAAAAATCTGAGTAAGATATTTAAAAAGGTAGTTCTCAGAAGATGAAACTGCCAAGCATCAACATACATAAAAAGCTGGTCAACCTCTCTTGTGAAATTACTTGAGAAACTGCAGATTAAATCAAATAACCCAGAATAGGTGAGGATGTGAAGACACAGGCCGTCCTGTCTCCATTAGCTAGAGAGTGAATTGTTTACATTAGAAGAATAAAAGCTTTTCGTAAACTGAAAAGAAGTCCCATTTTAAGTGAATCCTGCCACACTGGATGAATTTCCTATTCTACTAAATAATCTATAAATTCTAGAAAGTTATGCAAGCATTTGACAACTTCTTATTTCCTTAAACAAACAATCAAATAAATGTTTCAAATAAGACAGGAAAATGGACTTTCAAACGCATCCAAAGCCTTGCAAGAATCATGTAAATAGACATTGTCAGTAGTTATAATTCAGCCAAAAGCTGAGGCAAGACATCCTCAGGGGACTGGAGAGCCAAGCCAGGCTTCTCACTTTGGCCTTCAGCCTTGGCCTGTGACTTGTACAGGCATCTACAAGGAGTGGAGTTCTGGGAGTCAGAACGAGCTGGATGGGAGACTCACGTCTGCCCTCTCAATGGGGAAATAATAATGGCTTCTATTTCACACCAGCGTTTCAAATTTAAAAGAAGATGATGTACACATATAAAAATACATATATCATATACATTTAGATATACATAATCTCACAAATGATAATATTCAACACACATCCTATGGAGACACAGTTCTAAGGGCTTTATGAATATTAATTTTTAATACTTTCTGGAAATACCCTATGAGGTACTTTTGTCATCTCTATCTACAAATGAGGAAACTGAGGCACAGCAATACAAAAAAATTTCCCCAAGGTCCATGGTCGCCAAAACCCGAAGCTGGAATTTGGTGCCGGATTATACACTTACACAGTACACTGTGTTGCTTTACTTGCTGGGCTTATAGTTGCTTTCCTTACAACCAGGTCAGCAAATGGCTTTCAATTAATTATAACTAGCAAAACAGCAGCTTCCTAACTGACACAAAACAACATTCACTGCATTTTGCAGAAACCACAATCTGAAAAGACTTATGTTTTCTACTTAGGAAAATATCTTTTTTTTTATCATCAGCTCTCTGTTTACTAATTGAGATTTTATTCTCTCTGTAAGCTATCCCAGCTTTCATAGTCAGAGTAGTTTTTCCCTTCTGAGGGAAAATCTGCTAAATTTTAAATCTATCTTTCCCCCACATATAAATTCCAAACCATGCCATCCAGGTTGAAGGTATTGCTGTTGAGCCATTCTGAGGGCCTCTGTGAGCTTACATTTATTACTGATTTCCGCTGGCAGAAGGGCACCTTGGGTGTTGCATGCATTCTGTGGAAAAGGAGAATGATGCTCATATGGCTTTGTAAAACACAAAGCTTTCAGGAGAGCAGGCCGACCCTCAGCCCCGGGTTTTGTCTGTTTGTTTCTTTTAATTCAATTCATTAACTCACCACTGCATGGAGCATGTGATTTGTCTGCAGAAATCTGGTTGGCAAAGTCCTTCAGGAGCACCCCTTTCCAGAGGCATGAGGCAGAACTGTGGAGACACTTTCAGCAACTCAAGGAGCAAATAGCCAGCTTAGAGCTCATTGCTGCCCTTCCTCCCCTGTTTGGCGAATTTTCTACTCATTAGTCACTTTCTCCTGAGGATAAATAAGATCAGAGGGAAGATCAAGCTGAAATCAGTCAATTACATCTACTTGTCAGCGACTGAAAGGGAGGGGTGAAGTCCTGGTGGGCGAGGATTCAGAGACAACTGGAAGGATTATCTGTGAATTTCAATTACCCTCGTACTTCCTCAGTCTATTAGCATGAATAATTGAGATCTAGGAAACATAAGTGCTGGAACTTGATGGTACCTTAAGAATAATCTTGCCCAATCTCTTTTGTTTATAGATGAAGGACTACAGGCATAGGACTAGACAATCCTTTGCTCACTGACAGACAGCTTGCTAGGGGCACACCTGGTGACCCCAGATATTTGCCTTCTTCTACCTTGTAGTTCCACAAAAACCAAAAATATCAACAGCCCCAAACCCCAGCAAATCTCGGTTAGTAGCAGTACCATTTCATTTAAAATGACCCATGGGTTACTTTATTATATTATAGGTAAAGTCTCAAAAAGAGCAGGGTCTGATGGGAAAATTCCCAGGTATCAGAAGGTCTAGGTCTAATCATGGCTTACTGTTCTAGTAGCTCTGTGATCTTGGGCAAATGCCCTTCTTTGGGCTTTTGTTTTCTCACTGACAAGACAGGGAGCATTAGCTCTGTCTTGACTATCTCTCTAGGTTTTGGAGAGAGTCAGAGAATATAAACAGTAACAAATTAGTGGTGAGAGTGGGGAGCTGTCTATACCCCAGATGGAAGGCTAAATATTCAACATCCATCATCTCTTAATCCTCATGACAGCTTTATGACTCAGGTGATGTTGACGATTTAGAAGCTAAAGTTCAGACAGGTTAAATAATATGTTCAAGATCACATGGATAATCACATGGGAAGTAATTTATTAACTCTAAAGTAGATCACAATTTCTGCTGTGTGGTGGGGGGAGAGACAGAGAGAGAGAGAGAGAGAGAGAGGTCTCCCTCCTTCCGTGCAAAGACAAGTTATGTTCACTACTGGGGACCCTACGCTCACCTTGCAGTCTACATTCTGGTTGACCAAAGTGAAGGCAGCACTTTGAGAAGCTGTTGAGGATGTGCCTTCTCAAGATAAATGAGTCAGATAGAGCGTGGACAATCTGGGAGGCTAAGCCCATACTTTTGGACTGTAGTCCAAGGAAACAGCTAACTGTGGAAGATCTGGGGAAGAGGGGTCTTAGCCAAGGTACCATTTATGAAATATCAGTTAGCTATCAGAACCTAAGACGAATGGACCTGTGGGAGTACTATAAATACATAAATATTGTTTTTGAAAGCCTTGCAGTGTTAGAACCCTTGCAGGATTCTTTGTCTGCCTTTGACCCATTTTCATGTGAGACTTCAGAGAACAGAGGAGAGGCAGCTGGGGTGGAATTTTCTTGTCTAAATAACTATTTGTCAATAGCATTTTTTCTAGGAAATGATTCACATGCCGTAGAATGTTAGAAATGGGAAAGACATCAAAAATAAAGCCCCACAATCAACTGTAACTGTGAGAAGGGGTTTTTAAATGACTCCTCCCGGGTAACCCAGCCTGACCCTTAAACTCACAGCCAGAAGAACTTCTGATAAGAACCCAGCTTTGTAACAGGATTTAAGATTGCTCACTCTTGTCCCTAGATTCATGTATTCAGGTATTCCCCCACCAAGTTCATTGCCTTCTAATTGGGAGTGGAAACTTCTAAGGGTGAGGATGATACAGTCTCTGCCTCCAATGGGGGTAATATGTAGCGTGGCAGTGGTCATGCATACTGCATCTAGCTGGCTAGACAACCGCATCTAGCTGGCAACCTTCTGGCTGAAAGGTAAATGGAAAATGCTCTCCAGTTTTGTAAACAGAATTTCCTTGAAACACAATCATGACCATTTGTCTACATAATGTCTACATCTACTTTCAAGTTACCGTGTGAAAGATGAGTGTTGTGACAGGTATAACCTGTGTAGCCCTTCACAGCAAGTTTGCAGAGCCCTGCTCTAGAAGTCCATCTATACTAGGAGCTCTTACACCCAGGCTACCCAGTAGAATCATCTAAGGAGCTTTTAAAACATATGGATGCTTAATCTATCCAGAAAGATCCAAATTCAATGGGAGGTTGAGATGTGGTATTTCTTTGGTGATGTACCTTTAGGACGCCAATGTACAATCTGGGTAGAGAAAGACTCTTCTAGATCTAGAAAGTGATAGCTTGGAAGTGACTTGAGGTAAGAAGAGTATGTACCCATCACAGAGAAAGGGGGTGAGTGTTTTCTGAGAGACAGAGAGAGAGAGAGAGGGAGAGAGAGAGAGAAGAATACAAGCGAAGACCTGGAGCAGAGCTACAGATCCTGGAGACCTACAGCCTGTCTGGAGAACTTCTGGTAGCTCCAGAGAAGGAAGCTGGCTAGTAGGTGGTGGGGCGGAGGATAAAAACAGGGGCCAGACCATGAAAGTTCTTGTAAATCTTGTTAAAAACTGTTGGAGTTTATCTTAAAGAGAAAAGCACGCACTGTGTGTGAGTAAAGGGTTTTAAGCAGGCAGAGTAACATGGTTGAATTTACGTTATAATAATGTTAGTGGCTATATGTATGGGATCCAGACTGCAGGTAAATGGGGAGGGCAGGGGCAGCTGGGCAGCAGTAGTAGAATGTTATAAGGAAGTGGGGGGTGGGGAATGAAGAAACCAGTGAAGGACTCCGTTATAACTCTGTTATAACCTTTCATTGTTCATGCAAGTCCAAGTACAGAAGTCAGTACCCTGACTTTTTTGTATCGGTGCGTGGACTTGCCAGGGTTCACCAGCTTCCTCCGCTCCCTGATCCTATCTGAGCAAGTCTCACTCCCACACTCCATGCTGAGCTGCTCCAGGGGCTGTCCAAGTTCCTGGCCACCTTGTCCCTTTCCTTCCATCTCTGTATACCTAGCAGAGCACTTTTGCATATAGAAGGTGCTGAGGAGAAATCCATTAAACAACAAACCTCTCTTTTCAAGTGAGGAAAGTGAGAGGCACACAAACACCTGGCCACCAGCTGCAGAGCTCGGAGCGACACCAGTGTGGTGTGACTCAGGCAACAGAGACATCTTCCGGGGGCGGCGGGAAGCTGTCTACCTTCGCTAACGCACAGGTCAGAAGGCCAGGGCTCTGCTCCAGCCTCTGCCACCTTCCCAGCTACCACCCCTTCTACCCTTATGTCTTGAGAAGAACTCCTGGGTGGCTGTGCATTTCAGCTGGACAGGGCCCGTGTCAGCAGGGTGTCAAGGCACCTGGCACCCACTGATGCTCACCTCTCACTGGGAACAACTTAGCAATAATTCTCAGCAAGTGTCTTCTATCCCATTTTTCTTTTTTCTCTGCTACCTCATGTTTTCTGACATTGCCATTTACATTTGTGCCTTAGGAACAAGATCCAAGATGGAGAACTCCTTTTTGTCTTATTGAGTATTTCACATCCTGCTTTCTATTGACAATGAATCAAACAGGGTTGTGTTTGAACAAATAATTGTGCTTGTCCCTTATGAGCTCTAATTTCCTGGTACTAAAGCCTGCATGAAGAAAACAGTATCATTTGGGCTATTTTTAGAGAAAGGAGCTAGATCGCCTCTCTCTCTCTCCCTTTATTATTTTTTTCCTTGGGAAGATCTTAAAACACAGTGAACTTTGGTTAGTTCAACTGAGGCCTTGTAATTTTTTTCTCTGGTGGTGCACATAGCCAGTGCTTAATTTAGAGTGATTCACAAAGCAGGGGGACAATAATGCGAAGTTCATGCTGTTAGGAACGATCACTCTGCTTGAAGACATATGTAGCCACAGAAGGCTGAACAGATCACAGCAGCTTAAGGCGCTGGGAGATAAAAGGGACGGCTTTGCTGATCAGAACCCCAGAGACTGCTGGCCGCCTGCGCACGCCCACCTGACTGCTTTCACGAACTGTTCTTTCTCCCCGCTTCTTTTTCTTCCTTCCTTCCTTCCTTCCTTCCTTCCTTCCTTCCTTCCTTCCTTCCTTCCTTCCTTCCTTCCTTCCTTCCTTCCTTCCTCCCTCCCTCCCTTCCTTCCTTCCTTCTTTCCTTCCTTTTTTTATTCTCCTTCCCTTCCTTTAAAAATAATTTATTAGTAAAACACGTGAATTTATGGCAGGAGAAGGAAATGGGAGAGGGCAAGATGTGTTGATTCAAACCTCACAGACATGGCTACCATTTCGCCCCCTTGATGCATGAAGCTAACAGATCCTGTTCTTCTGCTTGATTCTGACACTGACCATCATTAAAACAAAAAGTTCGCGTGAACTCAGGATGCTATGTGGTGTTGTGGAAAGAATCAACACCCTGAATCTGTGGCCAGACACAGGTGCATACATTCACTCTGACCCTTCAGCATCTGTGGACATTGAACTTCGTTTTCTGTGGATAATAATCCTACAGATTCCAGTGGGAAATAATCCCTAACTTGGGGGTTTTGGAAAGATTAAATAGCATCATAAGGATTAAGTGCCAAATGCAGTTATTGTATCAATGGGTACCGAACAACCTAGTTCCCTTATAGTTTTCATTCATTGCTGCAGAATCTCAGGAAACTCATTTAAACACTTGGAGTCTCAACTTTAAAAAGGGCTGAGTTGACAGTGTCCAGAGGGGAGAGGGGAGAAAATTTCAGGGGAAAAGGGGAGGGTTTACAGGAACAAGTATAAAGGACACATGGTCAAAAACTAGGGGGGCTAGTAATGGGAGGGAATTGGGGGGTGCTGGGTAGGTGGGCTGGGATGGGAGTAAAAAACAGAAAACTGTACTTAAAGAACAATTAAAATTTTAATTAAAATAATGAAATAAAACTAAAAATAAAGTGTACAATAATTAAAAAGGGCTAAGAATGTGCACATGATAAGACATTTAAAAGGATTAAATTAAGTAACATTAAATTGCTCATAATTTGTGAGGGGCTACATACATGTGATATGTGGAGTTGTTACAGACTTTGTCACTCTATGTAATTTATGTCAGTCAGCAACACAAAAGCACCTTCATGGACAGACTATGCATTATATGTCAAACACTGTACTAGGAAATTTAAAAAATATATATGTTCTTTAATTATTACAACCACCATGTTCAGGATTTAAGATCATTTTTACTGTGTGGAAAGTGGAACTGGGTCGTTAGTTCTGGGTTAGATGGCAGCCAACATTTATTCTGCACTTATGACATGCTGGCCCCTGCTGTAAAGGCTTTAGTGTATTAGTTTATGTATTGTTCTCACCAACCTTGTGGTGTGGGTACAGTTATCCCTACAGATTAGGAGACCAAAGCACAGAGGTTCTCAGTCACTAGTCCAAGGTTATCCAACCAGTAAGTGATAAAATAAGAACGCAGGTATTCTGACTGTACAGCCTGGAGTCTCTTTCATAATGTTATATGACAAAGTGCTAAACTGGTTACAAGAGTTTATTCCTTGGGCTCCTAACCACACTTTTCACTTGAAATTAACTCATGAGACTATTTCATAAGATACAATATTATTTCTATTCATTGCATTGTTTCCAAAGACAATGAATACATTGTTCAAATAAAGCCTGTTGAGAAAAATGGTCCTGTTACTATGGAGATCACCAATTTGTCACCTTTAGTAAATATTGATCTTTTTATTGAATTTATTGGGGTGACATTGTTTAATGAAATTATATAGGTTTCGGCTGTACGATTCTATGGTGCATCATCTGTATGTGGTATTGTGTGCTTCCCACCCCAAATCAAGTCTCCTTCCATCACCGCTGATCCGCTTTGTCCTCTTCTATCTCCCCTTGGCCACCTTCCCCTCTTCTAATCACCATACTATTGTCTGCGCTTATGAGGGTTTTTTTTTCTTTGCTTAATCCCTTCACCTTTAACACCCGGCCACCAAACCCATTCCCCTCTGACAGTTGTTGGTTTGCTCTCTGTATCTATGAATCTGTTTCTGTTTTGTGTATTAGTTTATTTTGTTCATTAGGTTCCACATATGAGTAAGATAACAGGATACTTGTCTTTCTCTGACTAGCTTATTTCACTCAGCACAGTGTTCTCCCGGTCCATCCATGCTGTTGCAAAAAGTAAAATCTCCTTCTGGTTTGTGGCTGAGTTGGATTCCATTGTGTAAATGCACCAGAGATTTCTTATTTGCTCATCTAATGATAGACATTTCAGGGGGTTGCAGATCTTGGCTATATTGTAAACAGTGCTGCAATAAACATAGCAGTGCATTTTTCTTTCAGATAAGTGTTTTGGCTTTCTTAGGGCATATTCCCAGTAGTGGAATTGCTGGGTCATAAGGCAGTTCTGTTTTTAATTTTTTGAGGTGCCTCCACGCTGCTTCCCGCAGTGGCTGCAGCACTCACTCTGCTTTCCCACCAACAGTGCTCAAGGCTCCCTTTTCGCTACATTCTTGCCAATGTTTGATACACCACATTAACAAAATGAATAGTGAAAACCACATGATAGAAACCGTATCGACAGATGCAGAGAAAGTGTTTGATAAAATCCAGCACCCATTTATGATAAAAAGAAAAACACCTTTCAGGAAAGTGGAAACAGAGGACACATACCTCAATGTAATAAAGGCCATACATGACAAACCCAGAGCCAATATTGTACTCAAAGGGCAAAATCTAAAAGCATTGCCTTTAAGATCAGAAACAAGACGGGAATGTCTGCTTTCGTCACTCTCACTCTGGCATAGTACTGGAAGTCCTAGCCACATGAACCAGACAAGAAGAACTGAAACGCATTCAAACTGGAAAAGAAGAAGTAACACTGTCACTATTTGCAGATGAGATGATATTGTATGTGAAGAGCCCTAAAGATTCCACCAAGAAACTATTAGAACTGATAAATTCAGCAAGATACAAGAAAAAAATACCCAGAGATCTGTTGTATTTTTAGATCCATGTTTGGTGTGAGTAGCAGAGATCTTTGAAGAAAGAAAGAAAACAATCTCATTCACAATTGCTTCAAAAAGAATAAGACATCACTCTTAAGTTGCATCTGTAATCTGGGTGTGTACACTTAATATATTTAGTTATTAATATATCTGTACTCCCATAAAGCTCATCTACTGCTTAATGATTTCTCTCCTCAGAATGCAGCCACCAAAAGACCTTCTAGTCCAAAATCTAGAAATAATTAAAAAGTGGAGTTAAATCATCACTGCCATGGGCTTGTACTCACAGTCTCTGAGAGCCTCCAAAGCGCTAAGAGCCCAGAGGGCTAGAGCATCCCCCTCTTTCTACACTTGCGCTTCCCAATACATACTATGCTTCTTCAGCAAGTATCTCCTAGCCCTTCCTTAATAGTGTGAATTCATCTCATCTCTGTTGTCTCTACCCAGCATGTCATCAACACCATAGCTGCCGAAGAATCAGCACAACATAAATAAAGCAAGAGCAAGAGATGACGAAAAGTTGTGAAAACACAAGGAAATGTTTACCTCTGGTGTGTGTATGTGTGTGCATGTGTTGTACATATACATATACTTTATCCATATATGCAGTTTATGTGCATACATAAGCAAATTCATATACATATACAATGAAGAATTAGTGTCACTTGTAAGAAGATAAAATATATATATATTTGTCATAAACATTTAATAGATTAAAAACCAAGGTTTTATGATATCAAGAATTCATACCATGTAACTAGAGTGTACTCTCCATTTCCTGAAACTACACTCAGCTTACCAATTTTCTCTATCACGTCTGGGTTGTTCATGGGTTGGACATGTCTGAGGATCATGTCTGTATGATACTGTATGTGTGTGCTTTCTGGTGGGAGGAGCTCACAGGAGCAACAGGCCTGCTCCTCAGCCGGGTGGAAATCTCAGTCCTTCACCGGCAGCAAATAGGGAGGCCAGGGCTGTCTGCCTGGGAAATCCTGTGTCAGCAAAGGATTACAGAAAGCCGGTGGGACACAGTTCATTCTGCTTTTCCCTTTTAGCTACCTCCTCCCCTTTGCCTAGAACAGATTTTCCTCTGGCTTTGAAGGATGCTAATGGAGCATTATTAGTCCAGGAAGCAAATTGCCCTGGAGAATCGTAATGACTTCTCTGCAGGGTGACATCAAACCAGACCATTTAAGAATAATGGGGTTTTAGTTCCTGTAGAGAGTCGGATTTGGGAGATAAATAGCAAGTGAAAGTCCCATGACATGTAAGAGAGAAAAGAAAGACAAGCTTTTGGATTTCTTTGGTTGCTGAAATCGTGTGTGGGGCCACTCCAAACATCTCCCTCACATGTGAGATTTGAAGAAGGAAATGAAATATTTAAGAGTGGCTTAAGCTTTTCCTCAGGCTACTCACTCTCCCACTGGCTGTAGGATATAAAAGACTCCACAGAAAACAAACAAACAAAATACTTTTCTATAAACTGAATGCCTTTATTCTCATAGCCATTTTTTTCTAGAAATCTTTAAACTGGCTGTGTTTTCTACTCAATAAAACAAATGCCAAAAAAATCAAGTTAGAGAAAGATTGTCGGGTGTCCAAAATGTGATTATTTTTAAACCATTAGGAAAACACATTTGAAATTCTTGAGACTTTCTTAATATGACCTGTCAAACAAGGGACAAACCAGTGTGTGTGGCCTTTAGGATACAATGACAGCGTGAGGACTGCTGCACATTTAAGGATCATGTCCCCATAGGAAGTCTAAGATGGAAATGTGCTGAGTTCATGTCTTTGTTCATATAGCCAAGAACTGGATAAAGATGTCAGATTGATGGTCCAGGTCCTAGAGGAAAAGAGAGAGCCCCAGAGAGTGTGGGGGAAGGGGAAGGGAGTGGAGAGAGAAGGAGAGAGAAGAGAGAAGAGAAGGAGGAAGGAAGAGGGAGAGGAAGAAGAGGAGAAGAAAAAGGAAGAGGAGGAGGAAGAGGGGAGGAGAAAGAGAGAGTTAGAGAGAATGAACAAAAGGCTTGAACTAAGGCAGACCTGGGGATAGCTAAGACACCACATCTTCTCCATGTTCGGTGTGAGCAGCAGAGATCTTTGAAGTCCCACAGACCACCACACCTGCAATTCCTCGTAATGTACTAACTGCATGAACTTGTCAAGTCACAGAACATCTCTGATGTACCATTTTTTAATCTGTCAATCTTGAGAATCTATCAGAGGATTTAAAAAGATGATGTTTAATATAGCATTTGGCATATGTTAATAAATAATGAGATCTGGCATAGACACTCAGCTTTTTTAATGGAATGAATATTATTAAACCTTTTGATATCCATAAATAACTTCCATCCCCCCACACATAAAAGTATGTGATGTTAGGATTTAACTTTATGTCTGTTTGACTTCAAAGTTCAAGTTCTTCTCAGAAGATGCTTCTACAGGTGCTGAGTTTGAGTCCCAGACACATAATCTTTACTTTCTGACCTTTGCAAGTATTTCAATTTTGTGGAATCATTTGTTTATCTGTAAATAGAAATAGCAAAAGTAAAGTGTCTATCTTTGTTGAGAAGTACTTGATAAATCTGTCAGATTTGATCTAATAGCCCTCCATTTTGCCAAGCCTCCATGTTGACCATCACTTTTAATAATCAATTTCATTCTAAAACAACAAAATACAATGTTAACATACAGAAAGGAAAATACAGTAGATCCCTAACCAGCAACATCTAGATTTCATATTCTAATGAAGTCAGCATTATTGATAAAGCTGGGGACTGGGGATGTGGCCAGGAACCAAATAGACAAATAACTCTATTTGTCAAGCCCTTTTGGGCTTGGTATTTGACTGGCACATATTAATGTGCTGTATTTGCTTCAGACATTTTTAAAGAAATGATATCTTACAGATATAGCTGGATTCACTTTTCCATACCACGTTCTCTCCTTCCACCTCTGAGAGCCTCTTGAGATAGAGGTGCACCCCTGATTTTGAGTCATAGTATGGGGGGTTCAATCCTCCTTCATTAAACTTGGTAGTCTGTCTTTCTTTTACATTGACTTTCTAAGACAAGCAAACAACCAGGGATGCTGCAAACAAACCTCCAGGAATTCAGGAACTGCCCCTCTAGAGTTCTAAAAATCAAAGGCATGGATCCATGTGAGAGATATTATGAACTGTAAAATATTCCCCAAATGCTATTGGTCACTCCTTAGGTGCTACCACACGTTACTGGGACCATACTTCACAGGAGAGCCTCAGTATTTTCTCTACTATCAGGTACGCCTTGACCAACTCTCAGAAAGCTCTACAGTTCCCCACCAGAGGCCACGGCCAGAGGGCCACGGCCAGAGGTTCTCGGCTCGCTCCTCGTGTGGCATCTGGCCTCAAGTACAGCATATGTCTCAGGGCAGATCAGGGAAGCTGGCTTTCCAAGAGCTGTCAAATGTGTCAGGTGATGCAAGCCAGGGTGCTAATGGGAGTCGGGGCTAAATTCTCTGAGAGGCAGACTTTACCAGTGTGGGACAGGAAACAGAAGGGGACTGGAGGATGGATTCTTGTTTGGCTCATGGCTTCTGTGCGTGTCTGAGGCACAGACCTTCTGCATGCTGCCTGGAGGTGTAGCGTTCCTTGTGCTGAGTGCTGGCTGTGTTGCTTCTTGGAGTGGGGCCAGCTGGTATTTGTTTCCCATCCTTCCCTGCTTCTCTCTGCCTGCCCTGCGGTTACACCTCCTAAAGGAAATATCAGCGTGCTTGCTTCACCTTAGGCCTTTCCTAGGAAATCTGGGCTAATCATTCTCTTCCCCCACATCCTTTTCTTCATTTCCCTAATTTAAAATGCCTGCAAAGTGACAGAGAGTTGAGGAAGGTCTCAAAACCACTCAGATGGGAGCACCGAATATTCCCAAACACCCTCACATGCCTGATGATGGTGTTTCGAATAGGCTGGTGTGCCAGAAAATGCAATTAGGGTATCCATATCTGAAAAAAAGTAAACTGAGGAAGGAATGATACAGAAGAATAACAAAAATAGCTTCACCCTTTCTTGCTCATATTCTACTCAAAAGGAAGAATGTGTGGCAAGTGGGGTGTGCTAAAGTGAAAGTGAACATTTCTTGCTTTTTCTTTCATTAACGTGCTGGTTTCTGTCTATAATTGTCCTTGGTGAACACTATTAAAGATTGTCTCTTGCTTTATTTTCTTCTCCAGCTGCCCTGGCCCTGGTTCTGGTAGTCAATGGTTTTTTCCTGCACTGTTACAGCAGCTTCCAAAAGGATTTCCTTCTCCTCTCTCCTGGCCAGGACCTCTTCCACACTGCAGCCAGGGTCTACTGGTCAGCTCAGACCGAAATAACAGAACAGCACGTATTGGGGACTTAAACAACAGATATCTATTTCCCATAGTTCTGGAGGCTGAGAATTTCAAGATCAATATGATGGCTGATTAGATTCCTGGTGAGGACGATCTTTCTGGCTTGTAGACAACCAGCTTCTATCTGTTTGCTTACATGGGCTTTTGGGGGGCACATTTTGGAGAGAGGCAAGTCACTAGTGTATCTTCTTCTAGAGACACTGATCATATTGAATCAGAGCTCTACCCTTATGAATGCATTTAACCATCATGCCTTCCATAGATGCCCTTTCTCCAAATATAGCCACACAGAGAGTTAGAACTTCAACGTAAGAATTTCAGGGGGACATTTAGTTAATTACATTTTATCCATGGGAACCTTCCCAAGTTCATGTCCTTTTTACATGCCAGATACATCTATTTCATCCCAGTAGCCCCCAAAGTCTTAATTCATTTCCTTATCAGTTCTAAATTCTGAAATGCAAAGTCCCATCTAAATATCACTAAATCAGGTATGAGTGAGACTCAAAGTAAGATTCTACCTGAAGCAAATTTCCCTTCAGTTATGACCCTGTGAAACCAGACAAGTTATGTGTTTTCAAAATACAATACTAGGCCTGAGATAAAACATTCTAAAAGGCAGAAACTAAAAGAAAGAAAGGAATAAAGTGTCCTAGGCAAATTCAAAACCTATTGGCAAATTCTAGTAGTTCTTAAGGACTCAAAATAATTCTCTTTGCTTTGATGTTTAGCCCTCCAAGACCATTGAGTTGGCAGCATCACCTCTATGGTTTCTGGGGATGCCCTCACCGATGTCATGAAGGGTTGGCCAAGCCCCTATGACAATGAGTGGCTTTTTCCCTTAGGCACTGGGCAGTAGCATTCTGACCCTCAAAACCAAAGAGGCCTTTCCCTTTGAAACCAAAGAGGAACTGTTAGTGTAGGTTGTTAGATATTAATAAGGGAAGAAAGCAAGGGAATCGGGCCTTATTAAGCATAATCACCTGGGGAGCATGAGCCTGCTTGCTTCACCAAAAAGTTATTTATACACACTCCCCAGAGAACCACAAGTCCATTCCCTGCAGATCACTGAGGGAAGAGACAGAAGAATAAAGAGGGAAGTGCACATACGCACAGTGAAAGTTAAAATGGTGCAAACAGTGGTGTCAAAATAGCAACGAAATGGATTCATTGGTCAGGAGGCAGACCCATCAGATGCCCGTGAGACCTTGGGAAGTTGGCTGGTTATTTTGGAAAAGCACCTGGGCATTCCCAAGCCCAAGATAATCTGAGGGAACTAACCCTCTCTCTCCCTCGCCCAGGAACACATGCAACCACGCAGGTCTACTAGCAGTATGGGCCTGTGGCAGGCTTCATGGTTTTCAAAGGACTAAGCTTTAATACGAACCAGAAACTCTGGACTCCGGCCTTTGTTTTGGCCTTAATAAAGACAAAATTGGACTTTTTTCCATGGTGGAACAGAGAGAAATGAGAAACTGATAACCCAGGGGCATCCTTCTATTTCCACCCCAATAAATCCTACCACACTGCAGCCTCCCATGCGTGGGCCTGTGAAACGCTTCTCTCGTGATCCTGCGGAAGAGGCTCACTTCCACCCACAACACTCTCTCAATATTTAGTGAAAATGTTTTTAGTTCATCATCTTTAATGAGTTTCAGATGACTTTTCAAAGAAACGACTTTTTTACAATTACATACACTAGTGTAGATAACATTTGACTAAATAGCATGTGATTGAACATATGAAATTCGCATGAAGTACAATTGTCATAAACAATATGGGGAACAAATACATACAACACTTCAAGGATTAGAAATACAAATTGGTAGCTACAATATAGTTATGGGGGTGTGAAAAAGAACAGAAAATATCGTCAGTGATATTGTAATAACAATGCAAGGTGCCAGGCAGGTATCTGAAATATCACAGGAAATGCTTTGTAGTGTAAACGATTGTCTAACTGCTATACTGTGCACAAGAAACTAATAGTTTATATTAAGTACAAACTATAATTTAAAAATAAAATAAAAAAGAAGTATACAACTCAAGCAACTAAAGCAAAGTAATATGATATATTATGCAGTTGTCTAACTGAGCCAAGAAATTCATGTTGTAGATGGGCATATAAAATCAGGAGGAGGCAAACACATTTAATTCAGATAAATGTATAACTCATTCTCCCGCCCAGATCCAATCAGGCAGTTTCAGAACTGGGCCAGGATTTCCTCCCACATTTGTACATAAAACACAATTCTGCCACCAGCTGCTCACCAACATTTTGTTTTCTCCTCCACAGACAACAAAACGACAAAACAGATCAGCAGAGGGTGATCTGCCAGCATAACCAATGAGATGCAACCCCCTCCAACCGGCCTGTCATCACGAAGCCGTTCTCTGTTTCTAAAATAAGCCCTGAAATCACTGCCTTCCTGCATCTGCACTTCTTCCTCAGAAAGAGAGATGTTCTCCCAACTCACAGGTGCCTGGGAGTGTGGAAGGAAGGGGACTGAGGGGGCGGGCATGTGTCAGGGTGAAGGACAAGAAGGCAGTTATCCAAGCTTAGAGAGGAGAGGTTTCTAGACTTTCCATACTCCCAGTATAAGAGTGTTTAGTTCTTAGGTATCAGGAGTGTTTAGGAATACAGTCACCCTGCCTGGGAATCCACCTTTTGTTACATCAGTTGCTGTACTTTATTCTTCAATTGTATTCATGTTCCTTCTGACCTGACATCATCCTGCCTGTCTTGCCCCTCACCTCCAATACTCGATAAGAGCTTACCAAGCATAAGATGCTTTACATGCAGGCAAGGGGAAGGAGATGGTATTTCAAAGCCAAACTGGCGGTAGCTGCTTCTGTCCTTCAGAGAGGAGGCACAATAGTGACAACACAGATGTTACTACCCCCTCCCTTGACAGAGATGGGGTGGAGAGGTAGGTGAGGCAGAAGGAAAGGAAAGGAAATGTGGAGTCTCTGCCAGATCTACATGCTTCCGAAGGGCGAGCCCAGGGCAAGATGGTCCATCACATCCCAGAGCACATTAATGAGAGAAAGAATTAAGCTCTTTTAAAAATTTATTTTAATGTTTTCAATTAAATTTATTGGGGGTAATTTATATGGTTAATAAGATTATATAGGTCTCAAGTGTATAATTCTGTGATATATCATCTGTATGCTGCCGAGTGTGCCCACCAGGCAGAGTGAAATCTCCTTCTTTCACTGTATATTCGACCCCTTTTACTCTTCACTAACACTTCACCCCCCCTTTGGTAACACCATACTCTTATCTGTGCCTGCGAGATATATACAATGGAACACTACTCAGCCACAGGAAAAGATGAAATACTGCCATTTGTGATATACGGATGGATCTTAAGAAAATCATATGAAGCAAAATAGGTGATGGAGAGTCAGATATCTCCACTGGGCTGTCGAGAAGAAGGCGGCCCTAGCACTCAATGCCCACTGTGATGCTGGCTGATGAATCCCTCTCTGTTGCCAAATTTCCAGTAGGGAAGGCCTTATAAAAGTCCTTTGAGTTGCTTTCGAAATACTAAAATGTAGACCTGCATTTTCTACCTAGGAAATTTAAATATAGAACAAGGTGAGCACATAGAAGATGGTGAAAAGATACACAAGTGGAAGGTTTCTGGAAGAGTATGTGAACTTGAGAACTTCAGCATCCTAAGAATTTGCAGACATTGGCGAGGAGGAAGAGTCTTGGACTACCTACACGTCATGAAATGGTGTGTTTGAAGCCAATTGTCCTGTTGAGATCGTACAAGAGGAGGTCACTGTAGCTGACACCAGGATTACATAAATTTGAGACACCTCATTCACTTTACAGATAATTTTCTAATGTAAAATGCATACGTCTTTTAAAAAGACAAATGAATCAAAAATGGTATTATTAAAATAAATTATGACATGCATATAAGATGGAGTGTCATTAAAATATAGGAAGGACATTATTGTCATCTTCCCGAAGTTGTCATAGGGCATGGCCGAGCAGGAGTGACTATGGGCCCTGTCAGGGCGTCAGCCCAGGTGTCACTGACCGGTGTGGAGTCCTTGCCTCATGGCAGCAGAACAGCTGTCAGCTCAGCCCGAGTTGCCTGGAGGTGGTGAGCAAGGTCCCAGGGTCCTGTCTGAGTATTTGGGCCAGGTAGGGAGGGCCTTGAACTGAGCAAACTCCTAGATACCGGGCTGGGACAGTTTGTGCAGCCCTTACTATATAAATGCACATATTGTATAACAATACATTTATCAATGTATTAAAAATACTTCTTATTAATAGTGGGCTTTGAAATAATTTTATTTTTTGTTTTGGTTACTCTATGCTACTAGTCTTCCTATGTGATCATTTATTTCTATGTTTTTTTTAAAGATTTTATTTACTTAGTTTTACAAGGAGGGGAAGGGAGGGATAAAGAGAGGGAGAGAAACATCAATGTGTGGTTGCCTCTTGTGCGCCCCCTACTGGGAGCCTGGCCTACAACCCAGACAGGTACCCTGACTGGGAATCAAACCAGGAACCCTTTGGTTGGCAGGCCGGCACTCAATCCACTGAACCACAATAGCCAGGTCTACTTACTTCTATGTTTTGAAAAGTATAAATGTATGTTAAAAATAACATACCTTTGGGTGCAGTTTGGGGGGTCCGATGTGTAACAAGTGACCATTGGACTCTGGGAGATCTAGACATATGGTGGGGTGGTGGAGGGACATCAGTGTACATGTCCCCATTGCCTGCTTATCATTTTTGGCATTTGTCAAATAGAGACAAGTATCCAAACACTTCTTAAAACACTGTTATTCCGAGACAGATCTGCTGCCAGAAAATCACAGTTGCATTTCCATTTCTGCAAAGAGAAGAGAAATTATGCGATGAAGTGTTCAGGTTGGGCATACCAAAGGAAGCCCAGCAAATGAATTATGGGCCATTCTCCATGATACAATACCACATGAATCTCCTGGAACACACAGACTTCAGCACTACTTGTGAGTTATATGGTCACTTGCAACTCAAGAAATAAATAGTTTCATTCCAATGTCTTTATTATTGCACTCTCTTCTTTATATAGCCGGCCAGTTTAGCTATAAAATTTGACAGTCAATACATTTCTAAAGATTATATGGCTTCCAAGATTTGATTTGAATACATATTTAGCATTCCCCACCCGGCTTTTCAGGTAGAGTCAAAGAAGGTATCCCTCATATTTAAAAAATGGACACCCAAATTAAAGTAAATAGCTGAAAACTCATCAGCCTATTCACCCATCCATTCATTTATTTACCCATCCATCTATCCACCTACCCATTTATTTCTCTATCTGTCCATCCATCCACCCACTGAGGAATGAATTCCACCTCTTCCACTTACTTACAATATAACCTAAGGCGCTTTAGGTAACCCATTTGAAATGGTGGGAATGATAACTTCTATGTCACATAATGTTAGAATATATGGAGTGCTTCCTATCAGTCTTCTTTCCTAACTAGTTGAAGGAGAAACTATAGAAGCTAAAATTTAGAAGCCAAAAAAAAATTCTGAAGGTTTCAGTGGAATGAATGTTTCAATCCTTTTCAGGACACCTAAAGAGAACTGATTGTCTAGGTAAGTCCTGAGTGGAATGTCCCCAGAGCTTCAGGAGAGCATGTTCCCAGAGCTTACTTGGGGGTCCTAAGAATACCCTTTACCTAGGTACAGCCCTACCCTTCAGAAGCTGCACTAAATCACTTCAACTCTCTGCTGTGTTTCCCATCTCAGAGAGATGAGCCAGATTTTTTTCTAGCAATAAATGTATCCAACACCACACTTCAATTTTACTGGCAATTTGGCTGCAAATAGCAACACTACAAAGTATAGTTACACCTGGGATTACTTGATACTACATATATCCCAACATGCATCAGATTGTAGGAGATCTTTTTAAATTGTTTTATTTTTAAAGTGCTCTTAGGAGTAGTCCTGTCTCCTGTTATCCAAAGTAATTTGAACCCCTACAGCTAATAGGTTCCTAGTGACCCCCTTTGCTACCACCTGGATTCTGCTGTTCATGGTGTTGATTGAGCAATTTCCAGTCAATCTGCCAAAGTAAATGACCACCAATTTTATGCATGAATATTTGAACCCAAGGATTCATTCTGGGGGGTTGGTGACCAGTATTGGATTTTCATAGAAACCATAAGGAAACCTGTGACTCTTGTTATGCTGCAAAGTTCAATTCCTGGACTTCTCAATAGTGACTCCTTGCCCTGGCTGCAAACCCTGGAGCCTGCATTGTGCATGGCTGGATCTCCCCACGGTGTCAACTGAATGGAGGCCTCGCCCTCCCCTCTACCCCTGTTCTGAGCCTGCTGGGTCGAGACACTGCCCTGCAGTATCCTGGCCGCTCTGATTTCACAGCTATAGGGTAGAGTAGACTCCCTGCAGCTACTCATATACACCTGCCACTAGCGTTTTGTTAACAAAAGCCACCGTGTCCGATAAGGTTTTATATTTGTACCAAAGAATGCTTTTCTTTGCTGTTATTCTTTTTTGTTGAGCTCATTATTTTACTTTTTTTCCAGTGTTTAATGCAGTGTCAAAAAAAGTAACTAGGGCATACATTCACCATCTGTTTACAATCATTTCTGTTTTTTCTCTAAAATGACCTTTTTTCTATTTATAATTTATGATCCAAATTTGTTACTAGCTTCTATCTTGATGGTGAGTTTGATGTTTAATTTTATATGTGACCTTGGCTGGGCCATGGGATCCAGATGTGTGGTCAGACATCACTGTGGATGTTTTCCTGAGGGTGCCTTTGAATACAATTATGCTTTAAATCAGCCGACTTTGAATAAGCAGATTATCCTCTATGATGTCGGTGGGCCTCATCCAATCAGTTGAAGGTCTGAATAGGAAAAAATAAAGGCTGACCTCCCCTGCTCGCCCCCCCTCACACACACACACATACACAGAATAAGAAGATATTCTGCCAGTAAATGACCTTCAGACTTAAGCTATAACAATGGCTTTTCCTGGATCTCTGCCTGCCTATAGACTTTGGACTTGTCAGTCTCCATAATCATGTGAGCCAATTCTTAAAATAAATCTCTCTGTCTCTCTCTGTCTCTGTCTCTTTCTACACACACACACACACACACACACACACACCACATCCTGATTCTTTGGAGAACACCTGCTAATACAGTTTATTCTAATACAGTTAATTCTAATACCGTTGTTCAGTCCACCCAAAGGCAGATATTATGCAGACTTGTGGAAGCAACATGCTGGAACTGCGGTGCATCTGAGCCAGTGCCCTCTCTCCGAAGTGTTGAATACAACAGAATGCACTTTGGAACCAGAGAGACATGGTTTGAACATCGGCATTCAGCCATTTATGCAGGCCATAGAGTTGTGACCTTGAGCAGGCTGGTCTCTCTGAGGCTCACTTCCCGCATTTGTAAGATGGGGATGATAACAGTTATCACCACATAGGTTGTGGTAAAGATTAAATGAGTTAGTAGGCGTCATACCCTTGGTGCCTAGCACCCATCAAGCACCCAGTAAACGTGAACTATACAAAGTGAGATTATTGTGAGGAATAGAAAACTCTCCCATCTACTGGATGCCTGTTGAATGGATGGCACAGTGCTGAGAGCTATACGGACATTTTATTCATTTTCATTACAACTCTGTGAGATAGCTGCCATCACTATCTTCATTCTCCAGTAGAGGCCATCAGAAAAGTTATGCGACTGGACCAAGTTACCCTGTCAGTAGGTTCTCAGTCTGTGTCTTAGTCAGCTCAGGCTACCCTAACAAAATACCATAGCCCAGGTGGCTTCACAACAGACATTGATTTCCCAAACTTCCGGAGGCCAGGAAGTTTAAGATCAAAGTGCCAGACAGTTCAGTTCCTGGAGAGAGGCTGATTCCTGGCGTGTGGACTGTTCTTTTCTCACTATGTTTTCAAAGGGCAAAAAGAGAGGAATAGATCTGGTCTTTTTCTCTTTATAGAAATGCTGAACCCATCGTGGGAGCCCTACGGTCTGGATCTCACCCAAATCTCATCATTTCTCAAAGGCCCCAATTTCAAATTCCATCCCATTGGGGGTTAGGGCTTCAACATAGGAATTTTGGGTAGGCAAAATCATTCAGTCCATAAAAGTCTGCCTGCAGAATATACACTCTTAACAACAATCTTACAGTCATTGAAAATACATCACAGCACACATGGAAAATGCTTTTCAAAGAAATGTTTAAAAGTCAGCATCATCTATGTATTGCAGTTAAAAAATTGGTTAAAAGCATGCACAAGAAAAAAATAAAATGCAGACATTAAAAAGAAACAGAAGAGATTATTTTAGTTTATTCAGGTATTCAAGTTTCTTTTTTTCCCCTTTTTGGTCCATAATTAAGATTTGCGGTCATATTATATTACCTCTACAATATAAAAACACATTTCACTGTAATAACTTTATTGGCCCTAGCACACAAATTTTTTCACAGAAGACAGTGTTTATTAAGTGAGAAAATGAATGAGGATGTGCTGTATGTGGGATTTTTCACTATCATGTGCTTCCTGAGGTGTTGTCTCTGAAAGGTAAGGAGGGCCCACACACCTGCATCTGGTAAACCAGATGACTGAGCAGCAGTAAGGATGGTTTTTTTTGACAGAGGCAAGCTCATATTCTGGGCAGTTATGAAAATACAACATGAGCCCTAGGTTTCTGATGGATGAACGGGGCAATGCTTTTCTCAAATTCTTTCCACTCTCAGGGGCCAGGGAAAGAGAGAAAAGTGAAAGAGGAGGGAATTGTATGTGCTCTGAGAGGCCTACCCAGATTATAATGGCAGGATTTGGCACTCGGACATTTGTACAGTTGAAAACCTCACAGGCCAGCAAGGTTGGACAGTGGGAATGGGCACTCGGAAGGGCTATCCACAGAAGCCAGCTACATCACTGTTTTGAGCGTCTGTGCTTTTTAAGACATGAGAGCTGGGGATGGGGACTTGGACTCGGTGCTTCCAGGCCGTTTAGGAGGGGTGGAGAGCCCAGGTCTATGTGACCCCAACTTTCTGCTCTGTCCTTCACTGTAGGGGAGTGTTGTTCGGAATAGGAATCATGGCATCTGAATTCTAGGCCTAAACCTAGAACAAATTAGAGATAAAAATGTTGGGCCAGGAACTTGACCGTCTGATGTCAAAACAACATCAGCTAGTCACTAGGAAGAACCACTTTTCCACCAGAGGATGTTTTGGAGGATTAAAAAGATGCCTTGGGGTGAAAATAATTCTGTAATTTTCCTAACTCATTTAATGGCTCCTCTGACCTGCCCTGACCCTACGGAGAGTTGGTTAGTTTATGTAGCTGCTGGGTTTGACATATTGTGTGAGTTTTCATGGGTTTTATTGAAGAAGTATTCTTGTGTTTATGTGCTGCTTCCCCAGGTCCTGCTGAGAGAGCTGTACAATGTGGGGGATCATAAACCCTGCCAAACCCTGCCAAACCCTGCTGCACATTTAGTTCAGGTTTCAGATAAGGGGGTGTGGACAACCACTGAGATGCCATTTTTCTCTCTGTGTCTGGACATGGGCACATGTGGTCAGGTTTTTCCCTTTATTTATTGAAACTATCTTTGACAATGACATTTAACAGAGGTTTATTCAGCAAATGCTGTGTGTCAATACTCAAAGTGTATAGTGCTCTGCCAAGGACAGAGATGGGAGCAAAGGAGGCTCGACTCTCCATTTAGATCAGTGATTTGAAGGGTGGTTTTCAGTAACCTTAGGCGGGGTTAAGCTATCTTCAGGGAAACTGGGCATGAGATGATATAAAGTAAAAAATTCTAGAGCTAAAAAAACACACCCCCAAACTGGGGGTCAAAAAAAGACATGCAAGAATAAATGAACGTCCCAGACTTGGGTTCAAAACCTAGCACCACTCTTTGTTTGGGGGCAAAAGTGTACATACTTCTCTGAATTTGTTTCCTTGGCTGTTAAATGAGGGCAGCAATATATCCCTCACAAGGATTAAATGGAATAAATGAGTCTTAAAATCGTGCCTGGCATTTTAACCACCTGCAAAAACAGACATCGTTTTTGTGAAGTGCACATGTTGGTACTGTGTTTACTGCGCTGTCTTGTTGCCACAAGCTGTTGGTAGCAGTGACAACCCTCGCCAGTGAAGGCAGTTCCCACCTCGTGGTCCCAGTGGCTGATGACGTGAGAGCTGTGGTTTTCGAACTTCTCAGATGGTAGGTTCAGGGCTGCTGGTTTATTTTGCAATATTTTGTCAAACATTAAGTATCAGTGAAGAATCTTCCCCAAAGATCTATCTGTGAGTGATCTGTTCCTGGCATAATGATTCGTAGCTGCAGGTTTGAGCCTGATGACTTAGGGGGATGAGATTATGGCTGCTCTGGAAGGAAATATTATCTGTAATGTGACTCCTGAGCCAGGAAACCATTTAATACTCCAGAGCTCACAGTCTCTGAGCCTGAGCACGAGGCTGTGTTTAGGAGGTATTCCCTCCTCCTTTTCTAATGGGCTTTAGTACAGAGGCAGAAGGCCTATTAACCCAGGACCCAGAGCCTGCTACTGTAAATTCACCATAAAACCCTGTTGACATTAGTTGAGTGTCAGGGACATAAAACTGTCAGTGGTCACATTTTAAATTAAAAGGACATTTACTCTGTGCATGTCAGTCCATGCACAGTATAGCTCATGTGTGGGAATCATCGCAATCTCAGACATAGTGGTGACCTGTCTTCCTTCCCATGGTGAGCTGTGGATTTGAGGTCCAAGGAATGGTCCCAATCCTCCTGAGTTGTGGAATACTGGGGAAGGAGAAGATATGCTCTGGTTTGTTCCAGTAATGGTCTGGCTCTGCTGTAGTTTTTCAGAGTACATTGGAATAATCACTTAATTAATCTATTTATTTCTCCCACTAGCCATTTGGTGGCCTCAGCTGTGTCTATTACTTGTTGCAATCTTCAGAATCTAGGGTAGAGCCTTTTATACAGGTGTTGTTCTGAAAATATCTCTGCCCATGACCTCAATACTTAACAGTTGAGTATGCTTCTATGCCTACATCACTTTCTGTCCTCGAGGAACTTAGCTAACAGATATTTGGGAATGGGTACACTGAGCATCATTCTCCTGGTGCCTGACACCAAACAATCCAACTCTGGCTGAAGGAGACACCACATGGAAGACGAGACCTTATCAATGTGCTTCCGCCCCTTAGCAAAAACTGTTCTCTGCCAGATTGAAATCTTTCCCCTGCAGTCTGTCCCACATATTCCCATCAGGTGACTTTCTTGACACGCACAGATGTGCCCTGCTAAGAACCCTCTTCCAAAGGTTAATTTCCCAAACATCAGGGGAAACTTCTTTACCCCCACATTTGAGACTCTTTATTTCATCCCCCCCATCCAGTTCTGATATGTTTTTGGATATGGATGCACACAACGAGACAGGCCAGAAGCTTCACTGAGGCAGTGCCAGTGGTACTGGTACTGAAACAGGAGCCCTGTGTTTTAGGGAGTTACCTAGCCATTGGTTTGACTCTGTGCTGTGCCACATTCTAACCATGTAACCTTGGAGAGATTAGGGATCTCAGTGAGCCTCAGTCTCTTTATCTGTAAAATAGGCATAAATGCTACCCGCAGAGTTGTGGTAAGGGTTAAATGAGGTACTGAACACACAGTGGGTTAGGGATCATGGTAGAAAATAAATGCTAATTCTCTCATAACTGTCCTCCTCTACTAGCTCTTCGATTCCACCTGAAATAATTTTCCCATGATCTCTTACTGTCCAAGTCCCACTTTCCTTCAATGAACGTTTAGACACACAAAAGTGTTTGTAGTTTGTAAAGTGGTTTGGGGGTACATGGTGCTATTTGATCTGTACCCCCTCTGCGAGGCAAGTGACAGAGGCATTGCCAGCACAGAGGAGACACAGGAGGACATCGAGCCTCCAAAAGATAAGAGCCTTTGTGGTGTGATAACACCTTAAGCTTCAGCACTACACGCAAAGTCCTGTATGTGTTTATGAATCAAAATCCTTCACTTTTTAAGGCTTGAAGTTTCAGAGCAAGGCCCACATTCAGACATAATTGGTTGACCTTTTTGCTGTCTTTCCACATCCCTGTGAAAGTACCCCTCTTTTTTTATTGGACCCAACTCTTCACCTGTAAACAAGCTCCCTCAATCCTGTTCAAAATCCTCTATGGCTAGGTTTAATGGTATTAACTGTCAACCCTCAATGACTTTTATTTTTAAGGGAGACAGTAGAAGACTTATAATCTCAAACTCCAAATGTCATCATCATCTTTCATGGTGTTATGGAAACAGAGAAATTTGAAAGTAGAGTGAGAACGTCAGATGCCGGGCCACTGAAGGACTTTGCTGGCTTCTCAGAGAAACATGCCCACTTTACCCTCTTGTAAGGTTTTCTCCTTTTTACAGCTAAATGAACAGCATTGATAAAATCCTGCAGCATTTGGAGAATTGCATATCCTCAGTAGTTAAGTATTTTGAGCATGCATTTCTAATATATGTATGCTTATTTATATATAAATTGTGTATATACTAACATATCTATGTGTTATGAAAGTAGATGTTAAACAGAGGGGATAAAGATAACACAAAGTTAAAAGTTTTTGTAGTTGTGATGACATTATAGCAATCATAGAAAACTTGGGCTTCCTACATATCTTTTCTGTTTCTTGTCACTAAATGGGATTATAATATATGGTAACTTTGTATATTCATTTTTTAAGATATCCATATAATTTATAGAATGTCTATAAACATAGAATTTTAAAAGTATAATACAATGTATAGAAGGATATATTTATACGATAATGTGCTCACCCCACTATTAACTTTGCATTTTACCTTAAATGAGTTTTATCCTGCAGGATATTAGCTGATGCTAATGACGGTGGGTATGAAACTGTATTAAATGCTCTCCCAAATAATTTCAAGGTTTGTTTGTCTTTGTCTTGCTGCATAGTGTTTATTTAGGTTGAATTCTTTTAATTCATTAATGTGACTGCCTAAGACCTTGGAGCAGGACTGCCAGGTGTGCCATTTCCTTGTTCGCAGGTGCTGGTATCACTGGCATTATTTCAATCAGTCATTTCTTCGTAGAAACCCTGCTAAACTATTTGTTTATGCTCTGTGTGTTGGCAAAGTTGACATGAGATCATGCCACCTGTAGATATAATTGCCCAGGAACACATGCATCACCGTGCATTATAACACAAACTGTGGAAACTGCTGATTGCCCCTCCATGCCTGTGCTTGCCCATTAAGAAAAATACAAGTTTTGGCTGGGTGGGAAGATTCCATGCAGATAATGTGATCATTTTACTAGGCTCTGGCTAAAGGAATACAAGCAAATTGATTAGTGTAACTTACATAGAAAAGGTATGTGCCCTCCTATCCCTTTTTCTCCACTTTCTGCAAAAGTTGCAACAGCCATCCTGGCTCATCATAGGTGACCTTCATGCTCAGCAAGGTGGGGTAACACTATTGTAAGCTCAGGTGTGTTCCACATCACAGGGCTCCTGTTTCAGTGTTGCAAATCTCATGCAACTTGTGATAACCAAATAATTATGTTTGTTTCCTTTTACTTTTTCTTATTATATGTATTGGTCTTAACCTAGGGTAGATGCAACCCTCTTTAAGGTAAGGCTATTCTGTACATCCAACTGTTTGTATGAGACAATGGTTCTTAAAACATGGCTTCTGAAATTAGAATCACCTGGAAATTTGTTGGAAATCCGAATTCTCAGCCTCCACCTCAGACTTGCTGAATCAGAGACTTGAAGGTGGGCCCCAGAAATTGGTGTTTTAACAGACCCCCCCATGGGGTTCAAAGGCCAGTTTAGGTATGAAAATCACAACTGTGCCAATGACCCTTGAACCTCAAGAGCTGAAGGAGCAGCAGCTTTCTGAGCTAGGCTTAGAGGTGGGAAGTAGATTAATGAAGGAACTTGACATTGTGTTAGACAGGAAGTGCTGTGGGCCTCATTCAAAAAAGGTTATTAAGATGCTGGATGAAGGACAGAACGTGTCCAACAAAGGATGTAACAGCACTTTAACTCCTAATCGCAGAGCGATGTCGATCATGGTAGGGACAGGGCTGAGTCCTTCCCGAAGGGACTGTGAGTGTGTCATGGGGATGGAGAGGCAGACTGCTTGCTGGGTTGTGATTGCTGGGCTTCACAAGGAAGCAGCCTGAACACAAACATACGTCATGAACAGAACTGGCTAAGCCAGTGGCCCTTCAAAGATAAAATGTTGGCAGGGAGGATGCCAACAGCTTTGTGGGGGAGGGGGAGATACTATGAGCAAATCAATTTGACAATTGTTGAGCTCAAGAGAGTCAAACATTTTCTCTACTGCAGTACTTTTCGGATTCTTTAATATGCTAATGAGCATTTTAAATCTTCCAGAAGGGGTTACAGTAGGCAGCATCACCTAGTTATTTAACCAATTCACCTCAGGGCAATTCACCCAGCAAATAGTTTTGAAGCACACTTTGGGAAGAGTGTTTTAGGGAAAACATGTGCACACTCCAACTCACGAGTTTTGAGCAGAAAGAAGAAATTGGGTGGAGTGAAGACTGAGCTCAAGGAAGGGTGTTTCTCGGTAATTTCTGTAAGTATTGGCATTCAGAGCTCACCTTTGTGATGCAATAAGGGTGTAGTGCATTTCAGTCTCAAATCCTACAGGGTGATGGTGAGTTACTGGATTTTCATGATGGGTGCGTTCTCAGCTGGATTCTCTTGACTATTTCCTCTTCTGGTGTAGTTCATGTTTATCCTGTGCAGAAAGGGCCAGGAACTAGACTGGTTGTGGTGAGTAAAATATGGCATTGAGCATTTCTTTGAAATAGATAAGGCTTAAAAGAGGTAATTGTTGAGATAAGAATTCCAGGTAGTTTGTTGAGTCTGGTTCAGGATACAATCCATTACTAAGGGTGTTGAGACAGTTTTGGCCAAAATTAGCCATCAGATCAGAGGAATGGCAAAAACGAATGTGGCCAAAATAAAATGCAGGCCCACAAAGAAACTTGGGTATAGATGGGAAGCCAAAACAGAAGCCTAGGGGAGAAATGGCAGAGGTCTCCTGGGAAAATGGCCGTGGTTTGAGGGTTCTTATGTGCAACCAAGGCACCCAGAGACATGGGGGTACAAAACTAGCTGCACTGGACCATGTCGTTGGATGCCTCAGCCATCTCTTTTCTGGGGACAATAAAATTTTAGGGCTGGAGAACAAGAACAAAATTCAAAGTCCTTAGTTTGATTTTGTTCAAATATTACCATCATTGTCCATGTAAAGGTGTCTTGCATAAAAATGTGACAAATAAATACCAGCTGTTGTTAACATTATTTTAAATCCCATACACAGGGGAACCAATCAAAGTTTCCACCCAGGTTTAATGAAGATTAGCAGAGAGACACTGGTGGAGGCTGCCTCTGCAGGTGACAAGTCTTTAGGAACTCTGCTGAGAGGGAAGTTCGGGTAACTCAGGAGTTTTCTAATTTCCCTAAGCCCCCCTGTTTACAGTAGGTGCATCTGGGGCCTTTGCTGTCTTTTACATTCTCTTTCCACTCTACGGAGCAGGGGCTAGGCTAGGATGTGGCTAAGAAGCCAATCATCTCAGACACAGAATTTAAGTAATGCCAAAATAACTTAGTAGTCAAAATGAAATAATATGCGATATTCTTAAAAGTTAAAAGTAATGCAGAAGTTCTGTGATAAGCAGAATCTCAATAATTTAATTAAAGACTTAATATACTAACCAGTACTGAAGTCTGAAGCAAAAAGAAAAAGTTGGAAATGCTAATCCTGTCTTGATTTCAAATGTTGACATTTTGCTCATTATGGTTGCTTGGGCCTAATTTCTGATTTTTCAACTATCACATTAAAACATGATTTGTCTTGATTACTAATCTTCAGCGTCTCCTTATATTTTTTGCCCAAGATGTGTGCCTTATTTCACCTATGTTCAGTCTTTTCGCTAAATCCCCTTTCCACTATAATTATATGAACTCCTGCCCCTAAATAATCATGCTGGGTTTAAACCAAGTCTCATAAAAAAAAAAAAGTCATTTCAGTCTTCAAGCCACGAAGAGCAAAGTAGAAGGAAAGAAAAGAATGAAACTTCCCATGCACTGTTTGTTTCTTTTTTTTTTAAAAGAACATTCCAAGTAAGATTTTGAGACAGTGAATTATATCATTTCTTGAGCTTTCAAGGAGCTAGATAGCAGAGTGCCGTTCTTCATCAAAAGAAAAGAAGAAAATGCAGCTCTTCTTAGTATCTCACATTTGGAGAAGTGTAGTAAAAACATAATGGTCATGATTATCTCTTCCTACATTCACTGCTATGAACTGAATTATGCAGCCTCCTAAACTGTACCAGAGTTATAAATTAACTGCTGGAGCCACAAGGTGATTCATTTAAAGTCTATAATCTTTGAGCTGTGCTGTAGGAGGACTCTGAGGCTGGAGGACAGGGTTCTGCTTTTCGGCTCTAATGTGGGGGACCTGGAAAGAGGGGAAAAAGTATAGGACCCAGGAAGTAATTCCAGGCCCCCTTGTAATTGAAATTACTTACAATGATTGTTAGCTCCACACTTAACCACTGCCTAAGGCTGAAGTTCCTACTCACTGGCCATGCTAATGACCTCTGCTCAGCGGCAACTCTGAGCGTGAATATGGCGCCCCTGCAAGCTGGTTTACTTGTGAGCATGACTCAGAAGCAGAGATTAGAGTCGGTCGCCCTCCTTGGCCCAGGCAGCAACACAGAGAATAAAGGGAACTTGAAAGAGGCCACAGAGGACTGAATTCTCAGTTACTTTTTGGAACACTCTTTTATAGTTTCACACATGTATATGTGTTTGTTTATTCAACACACATTTGCTGAAAGCTTGCTCTCATCAAGACACTGTGCTGCATGCTAAGTACATGATGCTCAGCAAAGATCCACAAAAGCCTTGCCTTCACTAAGCCTATATGATCTATTAGGAAAGGCAGATGATAATACCATAATCACCAACAGCAGAAGAAAAATGGTAAAACACAGGTGCAATAAGGAAAGGCATACAATGTCATGAGGTGTTGTGCACTCCTGATGGAGGCCAAAGCATTTGGCAATGTTTCTCAGAAGTGCTATTTGGGTGACATACATGACGGGAAGATGGGAGAAAGTGGTGTCCTTTCTGGGCGATAACACTAGCAAGTACCTACCATGGCGCCTGAGATCAGGCACCCTTAAGGTAAGCTACTTGGGTAATGTTATGTCATTTCAGAAGGAGGGAAAGTAAACTCAGTGAGATTAGATACTTCTCTGTTGTTTGGTTAGTAAGCAGTGCAGATTTCTTTCAATCCTCAGTTTGCTTCATTCAAAAGCCAGTGCTTTATCATTATTCTCCCTGTGAATGGGTCATGAGGAAATGTTCTGGGTAAGGGAGCTGGAATTGTTGTTGGCGACTAAGAATGAGGAATTCTACCTCTAGGCCTTATTATTTATAACTGAACTTCTGTGAAAATCCACAGGGAAATCCTGCTTCCCCAGATGATTCCCCAATACCCGATAAGGTTGGCATTCTGAACCTCCCGCTCCTACCTTACAGGGCAATGGTGAAATAAGAAAATGTTCTTCTAACGCCTCATGCTGACACCAACAGTGCTGGGTATCAAATTAGAAATGTGCTTTGTGGCTCAGAATAATCTCCACTTGCATTACACTCTGGCTTCAAACCCATTACTGGGTCTGCATCTCCGCTCTGTCTACTGCTCTGAGGTTTTTCTGGGCTCGTCTCCTGGGATTTACTTGTGAATAGAATGCATATTCCTGTGCCCAGATCACACATATAACCTTGAATCTATTTTTTAGATGATTTTTGAGAACTGTTGAGCTCCCCACATAATGAGTAGTGAACACTTTCATACTGAAATACTTTGTTAATGGGGTTCTCACTACACATTTAAAGCAAGTGGTGAGGAAAATGGCTCCGTGTAAATAGAAAAGAGGTAGGTTACATAGTGCGGTAGGGTAGAAATGTGTTAGCTTTAAAGCCAAATGTACATGGCCTGAAATTCTGGACTTGTCTTTCCTCCCTTTTTTCTCCCTCCCTCCCTCCCTTCCTTCTTTCTTTCCTCTTTATTTATTCAATAAATATTTATCAGAACTCTATTTCACCCCAGGTGCTATCATAGGCACTGGAGATACAATAGGAAACTAAAGAGATAAAAATCCCTGTTTTCATGAAGCTTATATTCTGATGCACAGATAGAAAACAAACAAATGTGTTTTGTGTGCATAACATGTATCAATTAGATGGTGAGGCAGAGATGCTTTGTTACCATAATATAATCTTGTAAGTCCACAACACTGGTACTATTACTCTCCTCAATGTACAGATAAGGGAGAAATAAAGCCCCCAAAGGTCACATGGATGAAGCAATAATTCCCTTAGAATGCCAAGAGAGCCAGAGAGCACCTCACCATGAAGGCGACATTTCAGCAAGGTCCTGAAGGATGTGGAGGGACATCCACGTAGCTTTTGAGGGGAGGAAAGAAGAATAATTTTTGGAAAGAGAGACAGGCAGAAGGAAATCAAGTGACAGGATTCCAGAAAGAGTGAAAAGGTCACTTTTTATTGTCCTTTCATAATTCAGTCTCCTTACTAATGAGTTCTCATTAATGGCATAAAAATATCTCTTTTGGATGATGTCTTTTATTAACTGTAGAAATTAAATTAAATGTACTCATTAATGTCATTGCAAGTATGAAGATATTTCTTGTACTAAATTTGGGTGGATCTGGGACACAAGGTGCGTGAGTTTAGGACAAATGAAGGTAAGGGGCAATGTCAATCCCCAGACCCCCAAACTAAGTGATAATTTATCTTGTGAATGATGTAGTATATAATTAATAAGACAAATTAATTTAGTTCGGGTCTGGCATCCAGCCATCAGCTGTACAGGTTTATGTAGGACACAGGAGACATGCTAGAGCCTACTCAGAGAAGGGATTTTAAAAGCATTGCATCCACCGTCTGTCTCTTTCAGTGTTATGTCTCTAATGTCTAGCACATTGTCCAACACATAGTGGGTACACAATAGATAAAATCCATTGAATGAAAGGCAATTGAAGTCTGTTCATGTGGGAGGAATCAAATGTGTGGAGAAAACTGTCTTTGGTAAGATTCAGAGAAATATAGTAATGACCTTCAAATGTCCTAAGTGCTATCCTTTGGGAAATGGCTTACTTGTGTCAGTCAAATTTACTCAAGAAATGTTTTAAAACATGTGATAAACACTATGTGATAAACACTATAGATGGTAACTATATATATATATGTATGTATATATATACACACATATACACACATATATATTTTTGTTCTAATATATAATATGCATTTATCTTTTATTCAAGTATGTAAAACATTATATATATAACATTATATATATTTCACCAACCACAGTGTTTTTAATATAGAATTCAAATGACATTTGAATCTTAAAATTTCATTCATATATATTTAAACAAAAAATATTTCTTAATAAAAAATGTTCTTTGCTCTCTAGAGATAGTGAAGAGTGTGTTAGACCTTGCCTGGTTTCAACTAGTAGAACCAAGACTAATGAGTAGATGTTACAGAAAATGAGGTATTGACTATATGAAAAAATAAATGTTGTCATTGTTTTGTTGACCTCAGGGTTTTCTGCAGCTTTGTAGCTAATCCCATGAAGGTGGTGTTGCCTTTCAAAATAGACAGCCAATGGCTGGCAGTGCCCACCCAGAAATGTTGCCATTTTTCATGACCTTCAGTTTACCTAGAAAGTTCATCATGGCCATCTTCTTTCTTCAAATTAATCACCTCTCATCAGATTGCTACTTCTCCTTCAAGACTCAGTTTAATGGTCCCCTATTCTACAAAGCCTTCCCTAACTTTCCAGGAAAAGTGCCAAGGAAGATTCCATAGTATTTTACATGCTTTCTTCAGAATACACGCTTTTGTGTCATAATTTGTTTGTATGTGTGTATCTCTTACCAGCCACAGCTCCTGGGATCTGGCTACTTCCTGAGCAGGTTAAGGTGCTGTTTAAAATGGGGCTCAGTAACACATCTACTGCCTAAATCAATAACTGAAGGAATGGCTGCTTGAAACAGACACTGATGGAAAGTTGAAAGGAGGGTGTGTGTAGGATGGGGAGGAGGATGGGTTATGGCTGCATGGCTTCTTAGTCATGCATGGCCACGTTGGTCTCCGTCCTGTGTTCTTTTTCTCACAAACTAATCACAGGACTAGTCGGATTCTACAGGAGAGGACCGCAGAATGATGTGACTACTCTGAGGCACGAATCACTGGCAGGCCCTCTTTGGAGACAAGTTAATAGAATTTTGTCATCTGTAATTGAGATAGTTATATCAGGCTCTTTGATTGTACCTTTTCTTACTCCAAAGTTTATTTTGGTTAAATTATTCATAGGATTATGATACTTTTTACTTTTTTCATATCTTTACTTTGATTTTGTATAGATGACCTGCTCTTTCTCCATCTTAGTTATTGTAATATTTAGTCTTTGAGTCAGCAAGTTTATTTTGTAAAGGGTCAGATAGATGGTAATAAATATATGAGAGTTTATAGACTATAGATCTACGTTGCAATTTTTCAGCGTTGCACCTATAATACAAAGGCAGCTATAAACAATATATAAATGAATGAATATTCTGTATTCCAATAAAACTTTATGTTCAAAACATGTGGAGGGCTGGATTTGGCCCCCAGGCTGTAGTTTCCAATCTCTGAGTCTAATACAATATGTAGTAGCTTCTACTCAAATCCCAAGAGATGTGTTTTTGTACCTGTCACCAGAACAACAACAACAAAATCTTATGAGAAGGAAAACTTCCCCAGTGCCAAATGATGATAGTTCACTCTCTGTAAATATGACTTTCATATAAAAAAAATCTAACCAGTTATAAGCATTAAAAATAATGGATATTTTGATCTGAACAACGCTATAAATAACAGGATAATGGGAGCCTCGTTTCACATCCACCATTCCTTCAGCATTTCTATATCTAATTTATCTTCCACAAGATATGAGGATAGAACTAAAGTGTTATCTGAAAGCAACATGATTGTGGACGTGTTGCACATGACCATGGAGAGCTGACAGTGCCTTCTGAGCAACTAGGAGCCCCATATTTTGAGGGGATACAGAAGGGTTATTTTTATGGACTAGGAGCTCTACCTATTATAAGTCAATTTTAATAAAAATGTACATTTGTTTTCTTCAGGTTTTAATCTTGAAGTAGGTTCAGATTCTGGGCCAGGAGGGAGGTAGATTGAATCCACCAACAGCACAAGGTCTGTGTGAAACCTTTCCCAGATGCGTACCTCCTGGTAATTGATGCCCTGAAAAATTTTGGTATTTCTTCTCCCTTTTGTGTCTCCTGAGTAGGCCCTGTGGACTCGGTTGTGAACAACCTGCAGTGTAAGCCTGTGATTTCCTGAGAACCTTTGCAAGGCCATGAGTATTTTGTGACATAGAGTGTCTATAGGGACATAAAGAAATTCATACTCTTTCCTAAAAAATGGTCCTGTAATCTGATGTATTGAATACTTAGGGTGACATGTTGATTGTTCTAAATTTTTTTAATATGGAGTTAAAGGAATAGATTATTAAATTTGGGAGAAACTGAATTAGCAATCTTCATTTATTTATTGTTAAACATAATGTCTAATGCTATTTCTCTATTCACATTTTTCATCATTCTAAGTGATCATGTCTGTCCGATCCTCCCGATCCTGTCTGTAGGAAGTCTCAGGCTTTGAAGCCTACAAATGGCACACAGGAAAATAACAAAACAAAGTCAAACAAAGCATAAAAGAATGAAATGATTCTACAAAATTAGAAAACATATAGATAAACAACACTAGTCTTCACCTTCTCAGAGAACACAGGCTATGGAAGGGAACTGTCAATGTGAAAAGCTCAGGCTTCATCGTGGGAGGGGGAGGGTGGTCACTATTTTGTTCAGCCAGTTGCACCTACCTCATGGAAGGGCTGACCCAGTGACTCCATTGCTTCTGAGTGTGAAAAAGAAGCTGTGCCTTTCTGTGTTAACATAGAAGCTTCAAGTTTTTAAATTGATATTTTAAAAAGCAACTCATGGGTCAAATATTGCATGTATGTACTGACATACATGTATGTATGTCAATTTCAGGTCTCTGTTGCAGCTCCATGAGGAATCTCATCTGTGTTCTGTTTTTTCATTTGTTCTCCTGCTGCATCACTGCAATTGTTATAGTGAGTGGAACGTGGAAATGCTTAGTAACAACTTGTTGAATAAATAAACAAACAAGTGAATTGTGGTTGGGAAAAGACACCTGCCTAAAGCTTGATCTTAAGTCGAGTGAAATATTAATTTCTGTATCTGTTAGCAGATGCTGTACAATAATACATGGGCATTTATAATGTCAACCAATTATTTGTTCACAATTCTGCAAACTAAGTATGGGTCAGTTTATTTTAGCTCCATGTGGTATTTGATGGGATCATTAATGAAATTGTCATTGGGGGCAGCTTGCCCTCACTCATATGTCTGGGGTTATCAGTTGCATCTGTGTGGCCTCCCCAGCATAAGAGAACTTTATATGGTGACTGGGTTCTAAAATGGCACATCCCAAATGCACAGGTGCTGAGTCAATGTGGGAGGGGATTGCACAGTATATAGATACCCAGAAATGTGGTTAATTGGAGATAATTAACACAGCAATTCACTATAGTATATAGGGCTATTTAAAAATATATATATATATGGCCTTGGCTGGCATAGCTCATTGGATTGAGCACAGGCTGCAAACCAAAGGGTCGCTGGTTCAATTCCCAGTCAGGGCACATGCCTGGGTTGCAGGCCAGGTCCCTAGTGGGGGCCACGTGAGTGGCAACCACGCATTGACACTGCTCTCCCTCTCTTTAAAAAATATATATATACATATACATATATATATTGGTATGTACACAATAAATGGAGTTTTTTAAAGGAATTAGGATCTCAATCTCTCCCTATGCCAGATAGAAACAGAGCTTTGATGTTAGCTCCCTTTCTTCCTGAGATGATCCAACTCCAATGGCCAGAAAACAATATTTGGTCTACGAGCTTCTTTCCTCCAAACAGAATGTCAACACTTATCCTCCTATTCAGGTTGTCATATGACACCAAGCTCTGTCATGATGCTGGTGTCAGTGTTGTTTTTCATTCAATCTAAGACACTGTCCTCTATGCAAGGAAATAAGACCTCCAATTCATCTAACAGGGGTCACTGAACAGACGTCAGATGGTAATGACTCATTACTGACCTCATTGCGAAGGATTTGAACCAATGAACTACAGGTGAAGGGTTCTCTATTCCATTAGTGTGGGGACATCTCACTCCTCTTGGAGAAGACTCAAGGTCTAAAGAGCATTTGTCACTTCATATCAGCCACATTAAATACATGTACTTCTTTTTTTTATATAGAATAGCAAAAGGTATCCTGTAAGTGCTACTTTTTCCCAAAATATTGAAGAATATGCCAGAGCATGGGGGTCCTGAAAGGCAATGATACCAATCTTTACATTTTTAAGTCTTGTCAATTATGCAACACAGGCTGATTGATTGCACTGAACACTAATAACACATTAATATGAATTCATGGTTCACATCCTCCGTTGTATGGAATCCATAGTTACATAAAGAGGCATCTGTAGAGAGGAAGGAAACTGTTCTGGATTTGGATTCTATTAGAGGTTTCTTCAGTAAGTCACTGTTTGACCTTGATTAATTAATTTAGCTTTTTGAGAACACTGGTTTCTTTACCTGCAAAAGGACAGGTATTGAATGCCTATCATATTTTAATGCATTCTACATAATTTTCACAATATTCCTACAATAATAGCAGTTCTATTTCTATTTTTGCCTGAAAGATAAATAAATTGGTGCTTAGAAATATTCAAAATTCAATGGGATAACATTCAGCTAATAAGTAGCAATGCTAGTATTTAAAACAAGGCTTGATCTGGCTCTGCTACCTGTCTGTGGTTCATTATACCACCATGTCACTTTCCTGTTGGTTGAAGATCTTTCTAAGGTATTACTATGTCTGACTTAGTCTTATCAGCTCTGAAACTTATTCTATGGTCAGCACAAATAGCTATACCTGCTCTAGCTCTGTCTTGGAATTATTGTACACAAAAGGTAATAGGATGAGAGATTTCTCATTTCATTTTAGTACCCCAGTGTTAGCCAGTTTAGGCTAGATAATGCTTCAGTGACATTACTCCCTTCCCCATAATCTGTGTCTTAACACTGCACAAGTTAATTGTTTTGCTGACATTACATGATTCACATGGATTGATGATAGCTTCTGATTCAAAAATTGCAAATGCTCCTTCATCTTGTAATTGTCCCATGGAGAATCCACAGCTTTCTCAGTTGGAGCAAGATACTAGAGAACAATGAGAGTACTTTCCTAGGCCCCTTCCCAGAAGAGACCCGTGCCATTTATCATCATATGTTATTGGCTAAAACAGTCCTTATGTTCTAACCAGCTGCAGGATAGGCTGCAAGTATAATCTTGGGTATGCCTAGAAGGGGAAAAGTAATAAATGCTGGTCAGTATTAGTTATGCTTACCCTCCAAAGGCCCAAAGCATAACAAAGCAAAAACTGCATGTTCTTGTTACTTTCCTGTAAAGCTAGCATCATGGTTGGGGTTATATCTTGGTCTTCTCTGGGTTAAGGTAGTGTTTCCCAATCCTGATGAAATGCTAGAGTGCTCTGTGTGGAGACATTATGCTGCCCACTGGCTTCCTGTCTAATTTGAGTTCTATCTCTTCCCAGGTGAGGTGTCCTGGAAAGAAAACCCTGCTCTGTGTACCCATGTCACTACCTACCTCTCTTAGAAACTGGAGTCACTTCTATAAACCATGTATCTTTACTCTATATTATAATTGGAGATCTGAGGAACAGAGGTCTCTGTCCCTTTTAACATCATGAGAGGCTATACCAATTAAGACTCTTTGGTTGAAGGTAACAGGTTAGAAGGCTGATTTTTTTTAAATGGTATGTGTTAGCTAATAATAGCTAAAGGATAGGTGGCCTCAAGCGTGGTTGGTTAAATGCACTTGAATAGTGTCATTCGGGATGTGTTACTTTCTCTCCATTTCTTAGCTTTATTTCCTTTTGAGGTTGCATGGTGATGGCCAGCAGCCCTTAAGGGTATGTGCTTCTAAGTTCTCTCCCAGTGGGAAATAGTGAAACTTGTCAGGTCGCTCCTCTGAAGATCCTAAAATTAATTCTTGTTGGATGACACACGTCATGTTCTAAGAACGCATCTTCTTGGCATATGAGCCTACCTGCTCATCCTTTGATCCCCGTCTTTCTCTACAATAGTGGCTGGAAGACAAAATTGCTCTCTGCATGCATTGGATATAGAAAACCGACACTCAGCATCTATTTTCACCTCCTTCTATTGTGTCTTTTTTTAATTCCACAGACTGGAAAAGTAAAAACTACATTTCCAAAACACCCTCAGAGCTGGGATTCTAAATGCAAACCAGAGTTTTACTGGTTTTATGTACATACCTAACATTTGTAAGGCAGAAATTAGAGACTAATCTTCTGCTGCTCCAGGCTGTTTTGTGAAGATATTTTTCCTTATTGCTGCAACATCTTTGTTTTCCTGCTTTGGAGCTACAGACACAAATTTGCAGGAGGCAGGAAGTAGCCAGACTTCACAACCTGATGTCCCATGACCAGATTTTTGGGGATGTAAGAAGGCAATAGTAATGATGTAATGGTCACCGATGCTGTTTTTCTGACCCCTGGCTTTGTAACTAGGGTGATCTTCGCTTTAACTTACAATTGTGATGGACACATGCACATTCTATGTGGGCCATATATAATGTCTGTATGGACACAAGTAACAACAGACAAACTCAAAAAAGACCCTATGACAAGAAAGGACAGTGTTTCCTCATGTGGCATAGAGCTTAAAACATAAGGTTAGAACATTTATGCACAACCCATGAACAGGGACAACAATATGGCAATTGGCTTGGGGAAGGGAGAGAGAGGGGCTGGGTGTAAAAGCATAAAAAATAAAAATAAAATAAAATAATTACGTAAACTTATTAAAATATTCAAATCCTAGCTTGACATTAAGTTGTATAAATATGATCAAGTGATTAAAGTATTATTAATTGTAGTGCCCTTTTCTGTATAGTGGGTATAGCACTATACATGTTTGAAAATTGTAGAAAAGATTAAATAAAACAATTCATGCAACATATTGACTTCTCAAACAAATGAAAAAAAATTGACTTGCACCCTGGTGTCCAGCTGCTTCTGTGCTTTCTACCTGCTCATCTGAGGTCAGGTAACACCAAGTACAGATCTCAACTGAAAGGCAGAGGGCTCTTCCTTTCTGCTCTGGGTCCCTGCCCCACTGTGCAGTTGTCCACTTTCGTCTTTAGTCCCATCCTAATACTTTCCCAAGTCTAGAGTCTCATTTGGACAGTGTTTTGTTTTGTTTTATCCTACAAACACACAGGAAATCAGAATGCCTTTCTTTTATGTGACCTTTTCAGGAACACAATCACTGAGCAGTGTTTGATTCATAAATTTGGACACTCCCATAATGTGGAGCTATTGCCTGCCCTTCAGGGAATGGTGTACTACTCTCAGTACATTGTTTCAGAAGGAAAAACCCGCTTACCCCCATGATTTGAGAGCACATTGCCTTGCTCTTTCTGAGAATAATTCTTTCCTGTTCAGTTCATCTCTAGCTCTTAGCTTCGGGTGAGGCAATCATGTTTTGTTGCCTTTAGGTATTTGGAAGTTTCTTGCTATTTCAATTTATTCGAACTTATTTAAACCACAGTAAAAAGTAAGTCTCTTTCATATAAATTTAATTCCAATTACTCTGACTCCTTTGCTGTCTTACAGTTATAATTTAAAGCTTTTTTCGAACTGGCATCTTTAAAAGGTGATAATTCACTTGACAGATGGAGAAACTAGGCTCATTAAAGGGAGAAATAATTAACGTTATTTTTTAATGCAACCTAGCTATTCTCCACGTATTCAGGACACTAGCAGTGCTCTTTGGTGCTTTGCAGCATCCTTTTCTTACTACATGGCTAAGGATTCAATTGATTTGTTCATTTATTCAATAAATAGTCACTGTGCATCTACTACCTTCCAGCCCCCATGCTAAGTCTTGGGGACAAAAATGTAGGTAAGACATGATCTTGCCTCTCTCCTCTCTTCTTGTAACCAGGTTAGATGTAAGAAAACAGAAGAAAGGATGACAGAAGAAGAAAGAGAAGATACACAGCTATAAGAAATGGAAATGATAGAAGAATAAGAAGAGGATTAAAGAGGATTTAAGAGGCAGAGAAAAAAAGATTAAAAGATGTGATAGTAAAAAATGTGGTAGTATTGAAATTTATATACTGCTACTTTAGTTTTCTATAACTCAAGTAACTTGGTAATAAGTTCTCCAATTTATATCAGCAAAAAATTTTAATCTTGGCATTTTAAGGTTATCTGTGTCTTCCAGTTTTAATCATAGATTCTCTTTGGGTTAGTGCAGTCTGTTCTTGACTTCTTCTACTTCTTTTCTTTTCCCTTCCCTTCTCCCAGTAGGAAGGTTATATGATGTCATGGATAAAGATCACTAGTCTGAATCACTGTATCTGGGCCCCTGCTGCTTCTGCAGGTGATGTAAGTGGTCTCCTGTGTCCTAGAAATGGCCTCCAGCCTTCATGTCCACCGTGGTAGAAAGGATAACAGCCTCTGAAAGATGTCCACATCCTAACCCTTAAAACTTTTGTGCATTTGTTACTCTATGCAAAAGGCAGTTTAGGTTGCAGATGGAATTAAGGAAGCTGATCAGTTGACCCTAAGATGGGAGATTGTCCTGAGTTATTTGAGCATCCCTGCATTTGTCATGGGTTCTACAATAGCCTGCTAACAGTGAACGTACCCACCTTCCTTGTAACTCAGGTTGTCCACCCACAAGTGGGGGACAACCACGCTATGGTTGAATGCTATATCTTCTAAGGCAGTGTGAAACCTGCCATTACATAGGGAATGCTTTATCTTCTATGTTGAAGATAGCATTCCCTCTTTATAAATGAGCCTGCTGTAGTCTCAAACTGTGTAAGCATTCCCTATGTAATAGCAGGTTTCACCCTGCCTTCCATCCTGGCTAAAAAACTCGGACTCTACACACTCAGCGAGGCTCCTGCTCTCTCATAACAATCACTCTGAGTAAAAAGGTAAAAAAACAAAAACAAAAACAAAACCTGAATTGAAAAACAGTCACCAAGCAATCCCCAGGTAACAGCACTGCAGAGTTAATAGGACAAAGGGATTAACTAGGCCCTTCAGTTTCTTCTGCCAAAGAGAACCGCACAGTCTCATTCTCCTTTTTCTCCTTCTGCAGTTAAACTAATTTCACACAACTTTTCACCAAGCACACACTTCACACATACACATTCTCACACATGTATGGTAACTCTCCAACACTCTTCAACCTACCACTCCTTTTATTTTTCTCTTTGTTTTCTCTTATTTTTCTCTTTGGAGAGTGAAATAGATAAGGAAATTTGCACATCTATCTTCTTTCTCTGTGGCTAAAGCCTCACCTTTATCGCCCCTCCCCTTTTCCATTTCCTCTTTCTGCATCTCCTCCTCCAACCCTGCTTCATGCCTGGGACTCACGTGACCCAGTGAAGCACATGTGGTCACACTGTGTTTCCTATCTAAGTGATTGGAGGCTGACATTTTGAGACCAGCAGCTGTGTAGTTAAAGTTTTACCCTGGGGATGGAGGGAGTTCTATAAATATTCTATAAATAGAGGAGGATATTGGCCAAATTTGAATTTTATAAAATTTTGTCTGCTAGAAGGGTCTTGAAATAGAGTAGGGATGTTATGAGAATCAAGGAGACCAAGTTTGAGATAAGAATAATGATGACCAGCCCTGGTGAGTGTGAGTCAATGGATTGAGTGTCAGCCTGTGAACCATAGGGCTGTAGGTTTGATTCCTAGTCAGGGCACATGCCTGGGTTGTAGGCCAGGTCCCCAGGAGAAGATGCAGGAGATGCAACCACACATTGATGTTTCTCTCCCTTTCTTTGTCCCTCTCTTCCCTTCTCTCTAAAAATAAATAAATAAAATCTTTAAAAACTGATAATGACCTGTCTCCATTATGGAGAGTGGCTTCAGGGAGATGATGCTAGTTTAGGGATGGGGTTAGGGGTTACAGTACAGATGCTTATCTCTGTTCCCCCCAGTGACAAGGTCAGATAAAGTTGGTGTGCTGGCATGGGCAGTGCGTAATGGTAAGTATGAAAACTCGCTCTAAGTGTTAAGTGCTCCTAGGACTTAAGTAGGCTGGCTTTCTAGGGTAATGGCTATGAGGCTGAAAATTAGGGGTGTGTATTTGATAAATTTGTGCAGGGGAGAGGACTACAATGGATTGTGAATTCAGATTTTCAATCTGGCTATGAAGAGTTTTCTTTTTTCTTACATTTGACTCAAACTGATGGGGGGGCTCAAATATTGAAAAAAATCTTACTTTCAGGTAATAGCTATTCACAATCAATCTATGTAAAAAGCTATTTTTTCAGGAACTGAGGGTATGATGGACCTTGACTCCAAGAGACCATAAGCAGTTCCATCTTTGTGCCTCAGGAGGATGGCAAGCAATCAAGACGGTATCTGAGTCATTCTGCTCCAGGACCAGATGACCACTGCCCAGAGCACTGATAAAGAACACCACCCAAGACACAGATGGAAGAATGTTGCAGCTTTTTATCTGATTAACTTTTTCTCTGAATTCCAATCCCCCTACAGACACTTTTCTTCTCCTTATACAAAGGGTTGGTTGAAACTGGAATTTAAGACAGTCTGTTAGAGTACAAACCCACTGTCTTCCCAGATCACCAGCCATCTGAATAAAGTGCCCATCAAGATTCAAGCCCTGTCTCTGCGTATTGGGCCTGGTAGGTGACAGGCAACAGGAGCACCAGCTTTTCTGGTTTCAGAACTATTTATTACTCCAATGCTGAAAGCATGCCATCAGTGTGTGGACAATTAGCTCCCTGAGAGTTATGGGACATTCTTAGACAAAATTTCTCAAGATTGACTAAATGTGCACAGTAGCTTTATGAGACAGAGGACATGGATACAAGAAAAGTAAAGGTCTTACTATTTAAGGGTCATGGAAACAATGGTTGACATAAAAATTCTCATCAAGCTAACAGGTGGACGGCCACCTTTTAACTTCAGATGCTGGGCTGCTGAGATGTTTTAGCAGGGAAACAGAGAACAGGTATTTTACCTCCTATGTAATAAGGTAGGTACTTCCCAGTAACATTCTGCCTCAATGATTACTTCGGTCTGCATCCAACAAGAAAGAACTTCACTCACTATCTAGAATAGGAAATGTTTAGAGAAGATAGAGAACAGGAGTTCTTTATCTCTCAAAACTCTCTGTTTTGTGCAGCTTTACACAACAACCATGAGGGACACAAGTGGAACAATAGATACTGAGGTTAGGTTTGTGCAATAAAATTAGTAAAACTCTGGACTTCACAGAGAGCAATCTGTGAAATGGCAAACAAGATATCAAGAACTCTGACTGCAGCATGACTTAGAACCTGTCTGAGGAAAGAATAGAAGTTCTCAGACAAGGTGTTACTCCTGAGACCCCTGGCTAATGTCCCCAGTGCCTGGGTGAGGAGGGGCCTGAAATTGACCAGAGCTCCCCAGTTGTAGTTACACAGTTAGAAGAAAAGGGGTCACACATTAACCTGACAAGCTCAGGGGAGGCCTGTGAGGCAGCCTTACAAACTAAACTCAGAGACCTAAAGTAACCACTTAGGATGGTCTAAAGTAAAACTTATTAATTAAAAGCAGTTCATGGCAGGTAAGTCTTGTCCTAGACCAGTATTTTTCCCTAACAAAAGTCAATCTTTACCTTAACTAAGCCTGTCTGTTGTCTTTTTGCAGCTATGTTAACAGAACTTTGGAATGTCAAGGTAACTTCCCTTTTCCCCAAACACCTTAAGAATAAGCTGAGACCATAAATCCCCTCATTGTTATTGGTATTGATACAGGGTGCAGCCAGGGGGGCCCCAAAAAAGATTTGGAATGGTGTCCAGAATTCAAAGTGTATAGAAATATTAGAGAGACATATTAAGATGTCCTCACCGCCCCCCCCAGGGGGAAGGGATGAATAGAGCCAGGGCCATTAAGAGCTATTTTGCATAGCAACAGTTTTGGAGCTAACCTCTGGAGGAATGGTTATTTAACATATCTATAACCTTTAACTGGTTTCATAGATATGTTAAATAGCAGTGGTCAAGTTTGGAGAAGGGGGAAGGTAGTGAACTGGGGGGACTCAGGATGGAACTGGGAGGACTCAAGATGGAACTAGCAGGGACTGAGGATGGAACTAGGGGACTCAAGATGGGAACTAAGGGCTGCTCTCCGGAGTGAGAAGGGCTTGGACTCAGAATGTAACAAGGGGCTGCGCTCCTGAGCGAGATGGCCTGGGTGAGAGCTTGGAGAAGACTGGCTCCAAGACATGAAGGGCCCCCACTTGGCCAGATGGAGAGAGAGCCACGCGGTTTCAGCAGAGTGAGGACCCCCCTGTTGGTGAGGTGAAAGAGGGAGCCACGTGGTTTTGGCAGGGTGTGGACCCCCTCTTTCCCAGGTGAAAGGGAAAAACCACGCAGCTTTGCCAGAATGGAGATCCCTGCAGCCAGGTGAAGAAGAAAGCCACATGCTTTTGGTGGAGTGCGGACTCCTGCAGCTTTGGTAGAAGAGGCCCACGCGGCTTTGGGGTGCCCCCCTTTGGCTGCGGGGCCTGAAAAGCAAGAGAGACTTTGACTAGAACTGGGTACAAAGGACTCTTGCCAGTGGACCGTGAGAGGGTACCACAGTACTTTGGATTAACTCGAGATCCTGCACAGTGACACAGCTGACGGTGCCAGCGGCCTGCAACACAGACGTGTGCTCTTTTCCTGATTTACGGTACCCAGAGTTGGGACAGTGGGACAAGGGAATGCTGTGTGGGTGTAGGTGTATACCCTAAAGGACTTTGATATTTTGGTGGAGGCATTAGGCCTGAATAGCATTAAATAAACATTTTGTTTTCTTTTCACAAATCTCTGGCATTGAGAGATGTCTTTCCAATTGGCGGCGGACAGAAGGGCCCAGTAGATTTTAGTATTTTGTTTTTGGGAGGGGCCCCTGCTGTATAGCAGTTTTGGGCATCCCTAGGTGGGCCAAATATTGTATTGCCCCTCCCTCGGACCTCTTGTTGTTCGGTAACAGTATCATGTTAATTGTTGACTGTTAACTACCCTTTACCCACCAATACAAAAGAAGTATGTGTCTATCATTTTACCTTTGATCTAATCCAAGAGGTTTCCCCGCTTTGCTTTCTCCTGACTCCCCTAATCTATCACCAATGGACTTCATATAACCCTCTTATGCCTCCTCCTTTGATTCCAGTGTATAAAATAAGGTCCTAAACTGCCATTCTCCAGAGCATTTCTCAGTCCTTTGAGATATTGCTTACCAGCAACTGTCATTAGTTTGGCTCAAATAAACTTACCAAAAATTGTCTACAGGCTTGAATGCTTCTTATTCTGACTTACACGTGCAGTATTTACATATTATCTGAGACATGTGAACTTAAAAAATGTGACTTTCATATCTTTACATTATTAATATTGCTCAAATATACGTGAGCTTCAGCACCATGTCAGAACAAGTGTGTTAGCAGTAGTGGGCTAGCCACTGCTCTGGCAAGAGCCCATCATGCATATTTCTTTCCAACTTTATGTAAAGAGAAGTCACATGAGTAGCTTGAAATTGGTCATGGGAGAAGCATTGCCCCACTGAAATCTGCAAGTTGCGGGAATCGGGTCTTTTTTTTCAGTGCCAGTTGTTAAACATTTACCAGCATATTGATGTTTCTCAACACAGCAACCTTTCAGAATCCCCTACACATAGAGCAAAGCCCAGTCTAATGCATGTCTATTGGATAAATGGACAGGAAAGAGGAGGTCATGAGATTCAGAAGAACAAAGAGAGACGTTTAAGAAAATGTTTTAAGGAGAAAAACATTAGTTTTGAGTCACGCCTAGGAGAAGGTATATTTGGGAATGAAAGGTGAGAAAGAAGGCTTGGCTCACACTAACGAATAACTCATGGAATTAGAAGTGTAACAGGACACAGCCAGCACCCACCCACCCACAAGAGGGATTTGTAATGGGGTTCAGAACTCGGGGTGTCCAGGAAATACTAAAAATATGTACATGTTCTCACCCCCACAAGTCTGAACTGGGGAATGGGACACAAGGAGCAGGGCCATTGAGAGTTATTTTGCATATCAACAGTTTTGCAAATAACTGCAAGAATGGTCATTTAACTTATCTATAACTTTTGACTGGTTTCATAGATATGTTAAGTAGCTGTGACCAAGCTTTGAGCCAGGGAGATAGGAGTGACTTTGACCCAGGACATAAGTGGGAGGCAACTCCTGCTGGTTACAGCACCCGGGTTAGAGCTTGGAGATGGCTAGCTGCACGCCTTGGGGCCATGCCTACCCAGACTTATTGTGGCAGCCCAGGAAAACTGGAAAAATACTGGAATGCTGGCAGGCGTAGCCATTGTGGGAGGAGTCGGTAATGGGGATACAGAGGAAGATTCACACAGGGATTTAAACCCAGGTGCAGCAGCCATGCAAGGGGAATCCTTCACCATATGCTTTAGGAAGCTGGAAAGCAAGATCTAGCAGCAATGCAGAGCTCTCTCTTAGCAGTTTGGAAGAATGCAGGAGAGACACTGCCAGAAGGAAAGGGGTGAAAGGACTCTTGCTGGTGGGTCAGGAGAAGGTGCCACATGGGTTTGGATTAAGAACTAGAGATGCGGGCAACACAGCTGATGGTGCTGGGAACTGCAGGTGACCTGCCAGCTGAGCACGGATTACTGGGGAGAACACAGGGGCTACCTGAGCCACAGAGTTCTATTTCTTTTCCTGAGGTCCAGTACTCCTGACTGGGAAAAGGAGGGGAGGAAGGACTGTGTTTGTGGGTGTTTTAAAGCATTTGGGGATTTTAGGGATGACATTAAGTCATTACTCTTAAGTCTGTATAACTTCTGAATAAATAGTTCCTTTCCTTTTTTACCAAACTCTGGCATTGAGAGCCATAATTCCCTGGCAGCGGGCAAGGTGAACACAATACAGGGAGACAAGAACACTATTTGGTAATAGTATCTTGTCTCCCTTCCCATGGGTCCCTTCTGTAATAGAAGGATCATAAAAGAGTGAAAAATCACTTGAGAACAGAATGCATGCAGACATCAGTAAATGAAGACCAAAATTTCAATGATGGAAAAATCCTCAGCACTAGTCAATGTCTTAGACCAGCAAAGATGAGCAGACAGGAAGTTACGTGGGAAGTCCCCACTTCTCATGTTTCTGTACAATCATTTCTCACACAGAGGTGGGCAAGTCTGGATACATTTTGCTGAGTTTGGACATATACATATTCCCATGAAACTACCCCCACAATTAAGGTTCTAGACCTGTCCATCACCTGCAAAACTTCTCTTGTATTCTTTTATGTGTGTGTGTTAAGAAATCTTACAATAAAATTTATCTTTTTAATGTATTTTATGGTACGCAATATTGTATTACTAACTATAAGTGTTACAGAACAGAGGTCCAAAGGGGGGCAATATTTGGCCCACCCAGGGACGCCAAAAACTGTTACAGAACTACAGGGTTCCTCACTCAAGGATGGTATACTAATACTGTCTTGACCACCTACTGGGCTTTTCTGTCCGCTGCCAGAGGAAAGATATCTCTCAATGCCAGAGAGTTGTGAAAAGGAAAGGAAAGGTTTATTTAAAGCTATACAGACTTAGAGTAGGGACCCAATGTCCCCATTAAAATATTAAAATCCTTTAAGATAACCACAGGCGCTCACAGAGCTTCTTTCCCCCCTGGGGAAAGATGGTACCTAATTGAGGGTACCATAACTCAGGAAAAGGAGCACATGTCTGTGTTTCTGGCTGCTGGCACCGTCAGCTGTGTCGCTGTCCAGGCAAGATCTCCAATGAATCCAAAGCCATGTGGCACCTTCTCATTGCCTACTGGCAAAGAGTTCTTTCACCCTTCTTCCAGGCAAAGTTTCTCCTGCTTCCCAGGCCATGTGGCCAAAGGGAGCACCCCAAAGCCACGTGGTCCTCTTTTACCAAAGCTGTAGGGTCCTGCACTCTGGTCAAAACCACATGGTTCTTTCCTCCACCAGAGCTGTGGAGAGTAGGGGCGTCACCACTCTGCCAGAAGTGAGTGGCAATTCTCTGCTAAAGCCCCATGGTGATTCTCTCTACCCCCAGCTGCAGAGGTCCCCACTCTGTCCAAAAGCATGAGGCACTCTCTCTCTGCACTCTCACAGTTGTGTGGTTTCCTCTCCTTCTCACATGGCTGCAGGGGTCCCCACTCTGGCAAAGTCGGGTGGTACTCCCTCACATGGCTGCCGCGTCTGGGTTTTAAATCCCTCTGCCAGTCTTCCTTTGCAGCCCCATTTCCAACTCCTCCTACAATCGACTATACCTGCCAGCATTCCTGTATTATTCCAAGTTTACTGGGCTGCCAATGTGAGTCTGGGCAGGTGTGGCCCCTTGGCATGAAGCCAATTATCTCCAAGCTCTCACTCAGGCACTGTAATGGGGGCTGGGATTTGCCTCCCAGTTACATCTTGGGTGGAATTCACTCCCTTCTCCCTGGCTCAAAGCATAGTCACAGATATTTAACATATCTATGAAACCAGTTAAAGGTTATAGATATGCTAAATCACCATTCTAGAGGTTATCTGCTAAACTGCTGCTACGCAAAACAATTCTCAATGGTCCTGCTCCATTTGTCCCTTCCCCCAACTGACACCCATGGGGGGCGTAAGGGGTGAGGACATCTTACCTGTCTTTCTAATATTTCTTGGACACCCTGAGTTCTGGGCCCCATTCCAAATCCCTCTTGGGCCCCCCCTCTTGGCTGCACCCTGTTACATAAGTACTATGCTGTGCAGCATATCTCTAGAACTTACTCACCTTGCACATCTGAAACTTCATACACATTAAGCAAAAACTTCCCCCTTCCTCCTTCCCTCAGCCACTGGCAACCATCACTGTACTCTGCTTCTGTGAGTGATTGTTTTAGATACCTCACATAATGGGAATCGTACAGTGTTCATACTTCTGTGGTTGGCTTATTTCACTTAGCCTAATGTCCCCTGGGTTCATCCATGTCAATTCTGCTGCAATGAACATAGGGTGCAGATATCTCTGCTAGATCCTGATTTCAATTCTTTTGAAAATTTTTTTCTGAGAAAATAAACATAAAGACCAACTTTAGAAGATTTTTGGTCCAGATTTAGGAGTCACAGAGTAACTTGGTACTATTGTGAGTCTTATATGAGTTATTAAGACCCAGTGAGCAATTTTTCCTATTTTCTGGGTTTCCAGGTGAGCTACTGTGAAGACCCTTTGCAGAGACTAACAGCTGAGCTGCAGCCATGCTGAGACATGTGACTGGGTGGAAGCAGGCTCTTGCTAGTCTGGTGTTTCAGTCAAGGACTGTGGACACCATGCCGGCTTCTGCTAACCTGTTAAAGAAAACGGTGCACCAAGCACATTTCTCCAAGTGTGCACATGGTGAAATCTCTAGGGTTGAGGATGAAAAGAACTATTTCAGTGGCACTATAGCGTTAGAACGCTAGAGATTTTATTGCACTCCTCAGTGTAGACAATGGAGAAAAGTAGAGATCAAAAGGTAATTTCACTGGAGTTATTTACTTAAACTGGGGTCTACTGAACCCTCCCAACCCCCAGTTTTGATTCTGTCCTTTATACCTGGAACAAGGTACAGTGAAATAAACTGAATAGTGTTTAATGATGCTAAGATTTATAACTATCTGAATCTTAACATCCACTCCACATCCTAGCTGGTGATGCTGTAGACATTTTATTACCTTGCTCAACCTTATTGCCCTGTCTTATAGCATAAAATGGGGGAATAGCAGGGTTTATTCAACAATATTGCATGAGAATTAAATAATATCAATAGGCAGAGTGTTTATATAGTCTATAGCATGTGATGAAAACTTAGCGTGTGTTAATTATTACTTTTGTTGCTGTAAGATAAGGTGATAGAGATGATGAGGATGATGATTTTATTTTATTTTAATTTTTGGATAATGATGTTTTAACAGTTTTAATGTTTTAGCAATTGGAAAGTGTTTTAAACATGTGTATCTGCAATTCATATAAGATCACTGGAGATAATGTGTTTTTGATTTGTTTCAACTGATGTACAACAGTCTTGACACGAAGCCATTAGCTTTGCTCTGAAGAAGTACTACAGTTTGATGAATAGTTCATGATTTTTAAGCAGGTCCTCTCTGTCATTGGACCCAGGTGAAGTTTTATGGGAGGAGTTGATACACAGAGTTGCAATAAAAATCCAACAAGTGCCACCTGATAATTAAACCGATCAATCACTCTGACCACCATTGAAGTTGACCACTATGACTACAGAGCATTAAGACCTAGCAGTTCAAGATTAAAAGTCAGCAAGGTCATAGAAATCAGCATCTGTGAATGCCTCAAAAAAGGTTCACTTAACTGGGCATTATGACCCTCCCCAAGTGTTCTGGAGTGTAGTTGGCTGGTACCTGCTTTTCACAATCTGCTGGAAGTAGCCACTGGAAAGCAGATGCAAATCTCCAAAGGAACCAAAGAAACCATATAAGTGATAAATGTCTTGTGATGGCAACTTTCTTGGGGTTGGTGTCCATGCCGTATACCTGGCCTCCTTCTTTCCACATTCAGCCATCTCCAATCCGTTCTGCACACAGAGTCCTGAGCAGTCTTTGAAAAATGTGGCTGGTTTTTGTTATTAACTTGCTTGAAGCCATCTGATGAACTTCCATCCTGCTTTAAAGTAAACCCAAATCTTTTACTCTGGCCTTCAAAGCCCAGCCGGATCTGTCTCTGCTCACCTCTCCAGACTCATCTCAGACCTCCCTACCCTTATCTCTGGCCCCCAGACACAGATCACTCTTTCAGAGCCTCAGACACAATTCTCTCTTTTCTACCGTCAAACCCAGTAGCCTTTGTCGTAGATGTTCTGCCTCTTTGTGTGACTGGCTCCTGCTTATCCTTCAGATCCCAGCTGAAATGTCATTCTCTCAGTGAGCCTCAGTCCACTGTCCACTGGTATTTTTTTCTTTTTATTTCTGTGGTTCACAGCAACATCTTAAAAAGACTTTTTAAATCATCTGTTTGTTTATTTTCTGATTATGACAGCTCAACAAAAAAGGAACTTGATCTGTTCTGCTTGTCACCATAGTAGATAACCTAAAAATTAGCAGTCATTAATGTGAATGCTATAGTTGAAATGCACTGACCATTTACAGTCGCACAGGTTCTAAGCTCAGCACCATTAATAGATGCCCTCATTTATTCCTCACACCAAACCTATGAAGACATTAATATCATGCCTACTTATTAATGAGGAGACTGAGCAAAAGAGTGTTTATGTTTTTAATCTGAGATCACAGAGCCGGTGATAACAGAGTTTAGAATCTTAATTTATACTTTGGGAATAAATGAGTGAATGCAAGGTTTTCAACCGTATCTGACCATCTGACTCTGCCTCTCTGTGTCTTTGAGATTTTGCTCAAGCATCAGTCATTCAGTGTTACTTCTTGACTTGGTCTGAAATGGTGCCTCTGTTTGATCTTGCCGCTTTGAATTCATTTCAGATTGAGCATTTGTCACACTGTTTTGATACTGAATATTTGCCTGTATTCCCAGAACATCTAGAATTCCTCAGTGGTGGGGACTCTTTTATTCTCATTTTTTAAATTCATCCTCCATACAATAAATGAACACTAAGCATGTATTTTACCTAAATTTTGTTTTGGAGACTGAGAATATGAGTTGAACACAACAGATAAATTCCCTACCTTATAGAGCTTATAATTTTTGAGGAAGAGAGGCAGATATTAGTGAAATAAAACATTTAATGCATAAAATTATTTTAGATAGTGATGCATTTTATAAAAATAATAATTAAAAAACAGTAAAATGGCATAAAGAGAGGCCAGGATAGAAGTGCTACTGAAGAAGTGACATTTGAGCTAAGACTCACAGATGCATGGAACTGAGGGAAAAGTGTTCCTATAACAGGACACAAGGTAGAATTCCAAAGTTGAGAATGAGCTAGGCCTGTTCCAAAAGCAAAAAGCAGATACCCTGAACCCAGCTTGTGATTCATCCTATATCTATTCAGCCTCACTGATCCCTGGGTATGTTGATTAATTTATGTGTCAACTTGACTAAGCCTTGGATACTCAGTTATCTGATTAAACATTAGTTCTGAGCATATCTATAAGGGTATTTCCAGAAGAGATTAGCACTTAAATTAGGGTACTGAGGAGAATAGATGTGGGCAGGCGTCACCCAATCCATTGAGGGTCTGAATAGTCCAAAAACTTTGAGGAAGTTTGAACTTGTTTCCTGCTGGTCTGCTTGAGCTGAGATATTGATCTTCTCTTGTCCTTAGGGCTCCTGCTTTCCAGACTTTTGATCTGGACTGGGATCTACACCATCATCACTCTGGCCTTTAGGCCTCCAAAACATACCACTTTCCTTCCTGAGGACAGATGACAGATTCTGGAACTTCTTATCACCCATAATAGTGTGAGCCAGCACCTTATATTAAACCTCCTGTACCTATTGGTTCTGCTTCTCTGGAGAACCTCAATGGAAACATCCAGCTTGATATAGATCTGTGGCCAGCTCAATCATTCACCATCTTGAGTTGCTCTCCCTCCTTCCGTACTTCATCTCCCATGTGTTTCTCACTCTTGCTTCCCTGAATGGCACACTCAGGTGAAGCCTTTCTGCGTAGGATTTTGCCTTACTCTGTTTTCTAAGGGGCTGGAACTAGGACAGAAAGCCAATGGGGCAGGAACATAGTGAAAGAGGGTATGAGAGGCAGGAGATGCAGCTAAATATGTGGTTAAATTAGACGCTATAGTGTCTTCAGGATGTGGTCAATGGATTTAGACTTTATTTCAATGGCAATCCATGGGAAGAGGGATTGCATGATCTTATTTACATATTTTTTAAAATTTCACTTTGGCCACTCTGAATAATAGTCATTCATTAGCAGAGTTCATGCTGTGCATTAGGCACTCCAAACATGCATGTCCTCAATAATAGGTTTTAGTTTCTCAGTTTGGGTCAAACTGTCTCATACATGGACTACCCATTAATAAGTGTTTGTGGTGATGGCTCAAATAGCATATATAGAATTTTATTTCACTTAATAGATTTTTTCTTGCATTTTACAAATTTTCTTCTCTCTTATATTGCTCCCCCCATTCCCCCTCTCTCTCTCTCTCTCTCTCTTTTATAAGTTGAGCACCATTTTTATTGAGTTTGGGTTAAGATTCTGCACTATTAACAAAAGTTAAATCTAAGTTATTTAAGAGACGATTTAGTATGAGTTAGCATTACTGAAATTGTTCTACAGCTGAATTGAAAAAAGGGATGCTCTTCTTGTCAAGTGATTAAACTTTGACTATTTTGTGGGGTAGTCTCTTTCATTTTCTCTGCTCATATGCATAGTGAAACAGAATTGTGGCCACTTATGAGAAAGCTGAGAAATTAAGCCTTTCCACATAAGCCTCCTAGCCTTTTCTTTCCACTGAAGGTAATTGTAATGCAGGAAATTGTCAATGTCACATGAGGGTATTGTTAATCTTCTGTGAGAGCCAGTGATCTGCCTTGGGCTGGTGGGAGTGGGAAGGGTAACCAGCAAATATTTAGAAGACAGAACACAAATTGCCCCTCCCCCACAAAGGCTGTAAGCTTTCCCATATTCTTGGTGAAGTCTTTTATAAATATCCAGAGCCAAAGCAGAAAGAATGAACAATTTTGTAAACTTTATACCATTATGTTCCTTAGCTGAAGATTCATAAGATCCTGAATAGTTCTGATACATTCTACCCTATATTTCCTTCCTTCTGACTAAACCCTCTCCATTCCTCTTTCAGTATTGAGAAATGAGGCCAGAAAGAAATGGGCTCTCCATCAGAAACTGCGGTGCTTGGAAACAGCATAGGCCTTAAACCAGAGTTAATCCAAGCCAGTTCTGAGTGGGAGCCAAAAGTCAGTCACCAAAGAGACCAGAAGCAAATCCCAAGACTAAAGCTTAAAAAGAGGAATGTAAATATAAGAAGGAGATGAGAGATAAGAGCCAGGGATGAAATGAATCCAAATAAGCTTAAGCAGAGACTCCGAGTGTGGAGCTGGCATTATTGCTTTGATTATTTTTGAGGCATTCGGGTCTTGCCTGTATGAGTCTGGGCTCATGGTGGGTGCATTGTTGGGCTGAATCGAATTGAAGGTTTCCGTTTATTCATTTTTACAGGGCTAGATCCAATACTCTCTCATTCTTCATTTTTTAATCCTCTAACCATGTATGGCTATAGCTCTCCACCAGTAATCCATGTATCACAACACAGAGGTGCAAGTAATACCACCCATCACTGTAACGGTAAATGAACTTGATGTGACTCTAGTTCAGATGGTATTCTTATTTTATTGGGTATATTTACACTAAATTAAATATAATGAAAGGGTCATTATCAATATTCCCATCTAACATCTTTCCCTTTTTAGAATATGTACACAATATGTTGGCCTTCATGCCAGACTAGTAAAAAATGCTAAATATAGACATCTGAATATGTATGTGAATATAGGAGAAATACAAGCATTATTTACATCTTAATTCTTTTAACAAGGATGATATAGTGATCAAATTTATTCTTACACTTTAAGTAGGTGTCAAGAGATTTAATCCATTGATAAGTGGGCAGACTTGTCAAAAAGAGTTAGACAAAGTAAGAAAGTTAGCTTATTGGACAAAAAATGAGCAATTATAAAAACAGCAATCATTAGTGTGTTCTCTGAATAAGGCAATGATGTACTAATTGCACAGATATTTTCTCTAATCTCTCATTCATTCTGCAAGATAAATATAAGACTCATTTAAGATACAAGAAAATCAAATCTCAGAAAGGCCAGCTCACCTGCCCAAGGTCATAGTACTCTAGTGAAACCAAGATGGTACAAAGTCTTCCTGATTTCAAAGTCAACGTTCTGTCAACAGATTGGTGTCTCTATAATAACAGATAGGTTTGCTGCCCAGTTGACAACATCAGAAAAAAAGAAAAACAGAAACAAACAACAATAAACAAAGTACTGCTTATCTAATGAGACTTTCTCATTTACTGGAGGGATAAGATGAAGTATATAGAAAGGGAGAGAAGTTTTCATGGCTGGTTAGTTTTGGAGCTAATATGAGAATGCATCTGTCTAGACTCCCAGTCCTGGGCTTTCCTTTGCCCATCTGCCTCTTACCTATGACATGTACAAATCCTAGCTGATCCCCTATAAATCCAACCTGGGCCAACATTAATTATATGTTTTGTCCAGTGGTTCATTTTCTTTATTCTAAAAATCCTAAGGCTGAGGAAAGGAGACAGAAAGCCTCCGATGCTAATAAAAAAGGAAAACTGGACAGACAGCCTAATTACAGTTCTGGCCCACCTCTTCAGCCCACTGACTGGCCCTGGGCAAGCGCACAGGCCCTCGAGTTTCCACACCTTTTCTGTGAGTCAGCAGTACGCACCACCCTTACCTAGTTTGCAGGGGTGTTGAGGAGCTGAAGTGAGGAAATGAATGCAAAAGCAAGCTTTTCCAATCCTGAAGCTCTGTACAAAAAGTAACAGTCTGCTGGTCCAGATCATTGTAAAATGAGATGTGAAGTTCAGCACACAAAATCTGTGTCCTCCCAAACTGTTCTCTTGACCTACACAATTTATAAAAAGCTCTATGGACATCTCAGTGCTGAACCAATCTCTCTGCCACTGTTTTTTTTTTTTTTTTTTTTTTTTTAGCTAGAATTTCCTCTAAGGCCTAGAGGGTTTATTTCAGGAGTAACTTTAGCCTGAGAATACAGAGGTAGTTGTTGCCTACAGCTGTGGACAGCAATGGGAGAACAAATGCTACAACTTCCCAGGCTTCAGTGGGACAATTCTGAGGCCTTCTGTAAGATTCCTGGATAGCTCGTGTGGGGTTGATACAGGGTGGAGCCAAGGGGGGTGGGGGGCAAAAGGAATTTGTAGTGGGATCCAGAGCTCAATGTGTCTAGGAAATATTGGAGAGACATATAGGATGTCCTCACCCCTTCCCCAACAAGTGTGAGTTGGGGGAAGGGACACATGGAGCAGGAACATGCAGGGCTGTTTTGTACAGCCACAGCCTTGCAGCTAACCATGGCCTGGTCATTTAACATATTTATAGCTTTTGGCGGGTCACTTGGATATGTTAAATATCTGTGGCCGTGCTTGGAGCCAGGGGGATGGAAGTCACTTCCCCCTAAGATGTAACTGGGGGGCAGGTCCCCCAAGTTACAGCACCTGTGTGGGAGCTTGGAGAAGATTGGCTCTATGACACGGGGCCATACCTGCCCAGACTTATGATGGCAGCCCAGTAAACTTGGAATAATACAGGAATGCTGGCAGGTGTAACAAATTGTAGGAGGAGTCGGAAATGGGGGCACAGAGGAAGATTGGCATGAGGATTTAAACCTAGACTTGGCAGCCATGTGAGAGAGAGAGTGAACCACACAGCTGTGGCAGTGCAGAGAGAAAGACACGGGCTTCTGCCAGAGTGGGGACCCCCACAGCTTTAGTAGGGGGAACCACCATGTGGCTTTAGCAGAGAATCTCCGCTTGGCTTTGGCAGAGTGGCGACTCCCCCACTCTCTACAGCTCTGGTGGAAGAAAGAACTGTGCGGTTTTGGCCAAAGTGCAGACCCCTGCAGCTCTGGTAGAAGAGGACCACGTGGCTTTGGGGTGCTCCCTTTGGCCATGTGGCCTGGGAAGCAGGAGAGACTTTGCCTGGAAGAAGGATAAAATAACTCTTTGCCAGTGGGCAATGAGAAGGTGCCACATAGCTTTGGATTCATTGGAGATCTTGCCTGGACAGCAACACAGCTGATGGTGCCAGGGGCCTGAAACACGGACGTGTGCTTCTTTTCCTGAGATACGGTACCCTCAATTAAGGCAGGGGGAGAAGGAAGCACTGTGGGCATCTGTGGGTGTCCAAAAGGACTTTGATATTTAATGGGGACATTGGGGCACTACTTTGAGTCTTTATAGCTTTAAATAAACCTTTCCTTTTTACAAATCTCTGGCATTGAGAGATGTCTTTCCTCTGGTGGTGGACATAATGAACCTGTGTGCATGTGTTCAGTAACAGGGTCGTGTTCAGCCCAACACCCCAGCCTTTACTGATTGCTCATCTCCTGTCTTGCTTGCTCTCTCCCTGTCAGTTTCACAGGATGCTCCCTTATCATGGTTAATTTTATGTGTCAAATTGCCTGGGCCACTGGGTATCCAGATAGTTGGTTAAACATTTCTGGGTGTGTCTGTGAGGGATTCTGCATGAGGTTAATGTTTGAATTGATAACATTGAGTAAATTGGGTTGTCTTCCCCAACATGGGTGAGTCTCATCAAGTCTCTTGAAGGCCTGAGTAAAACAGAAGGCTGAACAAAAACAAATTGTCTCTCTGTCTGACTGTCTTCAAGCTGGGACATCAGTTTCTTGACTTTGGACTTGGACTCAGACTGAAACTTACACCATCAGCTCTGCTGGTTCTCAGGTCTGTGTACTCAGATTAGAATCACTCCATCCACTTTCCTGTGTCTCCAGCTTACTGACTACAGACCTGGGGCTTCTCAGTTCACATGATCACTTGAGACAGGCCAGTTTCTTATAGTAAATCTCTATCTATCTATCTATCTATCTATCTATCTATCTATCTATCTATCTATCATCTATCTATCTATATCTATCTACCTACCTACCTATCTATTTAATCTGCAATTGGCTCTATTTCTTTGGGCAACCGAGAGTAATATGCCTCCACAATTAAAAACCTATACTCAAAACATTGTGTCTGCTTTCGAGAACCTGGAAACCAACACAGATGAGTTGATTTTTAAGCCATTTCCATCAGATTAATTTTTATTCTTTTCACCTCTATAAAAGTTTATAGAACTTCTCCCATGGGCCAGGCACCGTGCTGGGGGAACAGAGATATCACATGGTCCTGCCCTTGAACATACAGACTAATAGGAAGTACAGACATGGAAATGGATGATTCAAGTGCAAAGTGGTAAGGGCCAGATGGAGGGGAAGCATCCCTGTATCCTGGCCTCATACCTCACTCTATGGATCAACAGCTATGTTTGGTTGCAGCTCCATTTATTGACTTTCTGGTCATGCTCCCTCGGTGCAGCACCCCTCCCTGGGCTTGGCACAGACTTCCAGACAAGACCTCTCCTTTAATGATATTTCTGGGCCTGTGTGCTGATGCAATGACAGCTGTGAAGAATTCTCCATCCTAGAAAGGTCAAGGAACAACGTAATCCACAGACTCGCTGCTGAAACACAGGTTTTAACCTTTCAGTTGCACTGAGAAAATCTTCAGCTCCTGCACCCTGCCCGGGACTGGGGGTGGTGGGTGACTGGGGTAAAATTCCTTTCAGGAGGCCCCCATGTCAGAGTCCCTACCTGCCCAGCCAGCCTCTGCATAAGCTGCATTAGCTGTTCTGTGCCTGGGTTTATTGGGCAGCCAAAGCCTGGTTAAAAGTGGCAACCCTGGAGCCCTCACTACAGTAAACACAAAAAAGTGGAGCCCAGGCATGCCAGCTGAGGTCTTCCTGAATTCTGTGGGCCCAGAGAAAAGGATTTACCCGCTGTGGCCCCAATCTCAGTTGGGCAGCAAACCCCTTTTCTTCTGGCTTTTTCATAAGTTAAGTACCTGCTCTGAGCCAGACACTGCACTGGCACAGATGGTCTCTGGCGGGAATGAGACTCATCCACTGTCCTTAGGCACCCTCAGTCCAGCAGGAAGTCGGATAAACACAGGGTCACGGTGCATCACAGCCTTCCCATGTGAACAGTTTCTTGGGAAGGGAGTGGGTGAAATGGTTCAGAGTGAGGGTCAGGCATACCCATGTTTAGATCCCAGCTGCCCCCACTCACCAGCTTCTGGATGCGGATAAGTGACTCAACCTCTGTGAGCTTCCCATTCCTCTTCTGAAAGGGGGATGAAAACTTAAACAACATCTCTTATCCCCATGTGCCCCACTCCCAAGAAATTGTGGTTATGGGACATGATAGGGTGCTGCCTACCCTCACTATGGCAATGACATGGCAGTATACAAATGCACCACATCAGTGTGTTGGACACCTTAAACTTACACAAGGTTGTAGGTCAGATATACTCAATACATTTTTAATAGGAAAACAAGAACAGAACCACAGCATATCTATACTTTGCAGTAGTGGGAACAACCTGCGTGAGGGGCTGGCACAGGGGTGTTGCTGTTGCCACTTCCGGCCCTCGCCACCTGCAGTGTCCAGAGCCCCTCTCTCAGCCCTTTCCTGGGTGCTCTTGCTAGGTTTCTGACACTCCATTCTGCCTTCTCTACGCCAGATCATGGCTTTCAACAGAAATTAACTCATTCATTCAAACCACGCCAAGTCTCAGTTTCCCAGTTGTACAATGAGAATAAAGCAGTACTAGCAGGTCTACTAATATCATTGAATTGTTGAGTGCCAAGAGAGACCATGGCTGTGACATGACTTTGGAAACTGAGTCCTTCTAAGTGGCTGTTTGTGCTCCACATGAAAAGACACTCAAGAGAAAAGAAGCGCTGAGGGCATTTTCCTGGGTCATAGGTACAGTGGTGTCCTTTTATCTGAGTGATGCTTATTTTTGGTGTATCTTATGTATTTTGTTTTAAAACATTATTTTCTATATTTTAAAAGCAATGTATCCTTGTAGTATTTCATTTAAAACACAACAAAAAGGATGGGTAAAAAAACAAAAGCCACTTTTTATCCCACTTTACACATCTCATCTTGTCAACTGCTTTGTATGTTTCCGCCCATAATCTCTGCATGTTTTGATTCGATCTGGCTTGGTTTTCAAGGTGAATAACCCTCTCCTTGTCCACCCAGAAAAACTAAAAGCAAGGCTAGGGGAGAGTGAATTCAGAGAAGTGGGTGAACACATAGCTCCTGATTTTTAGTGAAGCATGACTGATACTTCTATTTGAGTCCTTGACCTAAATCTGAAAGAAGAAACTCCAAAGGGGAGAAATGAATGTTTTCCCTACTCGAAGTGTTTGCAAACAAATAGGATCAGGGCTCCCAGGCTTCCAGCTCAATTGTCTAACTAATCCCTTCACCAGGTACACACTCAGTGACCCAGAACAGAAGAGTGGGACAAAAAGAGAGGCTGACAATGCTGGAGAAGGGTGTGTGTGTACATGTGTGTTGTGTGATTTTTTTTCCTGGGACTTCAGGAGGACAGAGTGAAGAATTCACAGTGGACCTCAGGAATAAGAGAAGAAAAGAATATTCGTCTGCAAGAAGATTCAGGGAAAAAAATAAAAGACAAAGGGAGAAAGACCCCTTGGGCTGCTTAGAAAAGGATTCAAAGCAAAGAACTTCTGGAGGACAGTTTGGCTCCTGGAACCTTGTAAGTCCATGAACTTGAATGTCCCTGCCTTCTCCTTAATTCAGGGGCCTTAACCTGAGTTTGTAGAAATTCCACGGGCCTAAAACCAAGACAAAATAGGAGAAGCTGTGGTTTGGTCACCAATAGAAACCACAGATCTTTTCAGTTGTTTAAAAGTTAAAATTGTAAAATGTCACTATAGTTATAGGACAGGACTTATTAAATCCACCACTCGATCATAATATATAATATATTAATGAAGACACACACATACACTTACTATGTTACCAGTTTGTTATTTTTAGTGCTTTGATGACTGGCATTCTAATTATTTTATTATACTTAATGCAATAAAGTTATTATTCTTGGGAAGAGTCCAAAAAATAAATTAGAGTTCAAAAAGGGCCCATGGTATAAAAGGTGAAGAACCCTTATTTCAGTGAGTACAGGAGAACTAGAGAGATGTTCATAGGGGCTTCCAGAGGCAAAGGAGAATAGATGCTTTTGGCTATAGGAAATGGACCACCAGGCTCTCATTTAGCAACAGGAGTGCATATGACCTCAAATGACTTGATGTCCAGTGGTAGGTAAGGCTGGCTTCAGGGTGGGTGAGTTCAGTAGATCGCAAATGACCTCAGTGGCCCAGGTTGTATTGGTGTCCCCAATCTGCCACCACAGTGTCAACCTGGTGACAAGCTGGCTCCATCACAGTTAGGACTTGGCTGCAGGAGCAAATGGCTACTTACATCATCTTTGTTTATATCTGATGTGCAACAGAGAAACCTCTATTCTGTTTTCTTTTTCAAGTGAGAAAAAAAATGTTCAAATCTCCAGCAAGTTCTCTGATGACTCACTGGCCAGAATTTGGTTACATGACTATCCATCAATCAGTAACAAACAAGAATGATGTGATTAGCAGAGATGTCTTGGGCTAATTAGAAGTACTCTGCTGCTCCAGCACTCCCTCGGTCTAGAGTCAATTCCTAAAATTGCACATAGTGGCTACACAATGGGGGGAGAAGAACGAGTCTTGGGTGGTCCACCATGGTGTCCACGGGCTTTGTGATCATTGCAATCACAGCCTACTGATGAACATGTTCTAACAAGAAGTGTGGGTTTAAACTGCTACAGCATTCTGCTAAAAATCTTTGCATGCAGAAGCACCAGCAGGGGCAATGAACGAATGAGCAGGGAGCTAGGTGTGGACTCAGGGGAAGCAATACGTGGTACTCTTCTCAGAGAAGTAGTCAAAGTTCATGTAGTTTTCTGATGGGTTAGAGATAAGCAGAGCAATTGAACACCCAAACAGCAAGGCCACTGAGCAGGGTCTGCAACAGCTCAAGTCCCAGGACAGCTGCCTCTGACCCAGAGCAAGCTCCTCTGTTTTTCCCCAGTGTGCCTTACAAATAGTCATCACATTTTATGTGCATGCCAAGCCAAAGGCAAGGAAGCACTGGCTAATTATACTCTGTCTCACCAAAAGGCCAAGAAGCAATTGCACTGGCTTATTAACTGGGAACAAGGATTTAGAGCAGGATGGCTTGGTTCAAATTTGAGCTCCACCAGCTGCATGGCTTCCTTGTTCTTCTGGTTCCTCATTTGTAAGATGGGAATTACAATAACAATGATCTTCTCACAGGGTCATGATGGGTTTAAGTGAATCATTACATGGCAACTATGTTCTTAAAGTATCTGGCATGTATAATGCACTAAGTAAATCTTGCTTTTTTAACAAAAATATCTGCTAGCACCCTCTTCTTCTAACTAGGAGACTAAAGCAAAACTGGACCTGTTCTTTCAGAAATGCCTCTAATACTAGTGCACATTTTATGTGTTCAACAGGTATTTTCACAACACACGCAAAACCTATGAAATAGCTCAACCCGGCCTCTCAGTGGTGGGGATAGGCAGTTGTGGTGTCAGGCATATAATTACTGTGAGTTTAAGGCTGGACTTAAGGCCATGATCTCTACTCTTGCACATATATGCAAATATACACACCAAAAATAAAACAAATAGAACCAAACCCACTGCCCAAAACTGAAGCGGCACAAATAATTATGACCAAGCTGATTCTCAGGGCCTTATAGCCAGTGGGGTTTGAAAGAGGTCTCACGCTGATATCACAAGCTGACTACAGAACATTATCCTCCTCCCTGCCCCAGCCTCTACACCACAAAGTACACCAGGTGATTCCTCCACCAGCTGGGGGACTCTCACACACTGTCAAGGGCAAACACACCCATGTCCCTCCTCTCTGGCTCCCAGGCCAGTTTCTCCCCCGGCTAGTGGAGAGTTAGCTGTGTTTCCTTCTTAGTATCCCCACTGCTACTCTCTCCCCTAGAAAACCCTCCAAGGGTACTTGGCCTCAAAGCTGCAAAGCCATGGAGGGTACAATAGCACCCCATTCCCTTGTGATCCCTGTGTGACAGAAGGCCCTTCCTCCACATTTTGTGTCACCTTTTGTTGTCTGGGCTCTGGAGTGACACAGATTATCTCTGAGTATCTTCAGGTCTGAATGGCCCCTTTAGATTCTTTCTGCACACCCAGTATCTCTAAGGGAACAGACGGCACTCACTCTGCATTTCTGTGTCATTCTCCAGGTTATACTCACATCACGCACACCCACAGATCCCACACTTATTCCTGAAAGTAAAATTAATAATCGACGGCTGAGTGAGTAGCCTGGCCCCTCACACCAATATCCACATTGTCCCAGACTACACTGTTCTTCCTGTTCATGGCTGAGATATAGGTAACTGACTACTCAGGCAGAGAGGGAGGAAGGTAAGAGGGTGGTTGGAGGAAAAACTCAGAATGCAATTGCATCAAGAATTGATGCAAGAAAAGCAGTCACAGGAGAAACCATATTGTTTTCCTGCTAGGTGGGCTGGGGGCATGGAGAATAAATTGGCACATGTTGACTGATTAATGATGGCGGCATCTGCTGGGAACAGGTGTTGCCTCACAGCGGCCATAGCCATGAAGATGCTCCTGGAATGAGAAAACCCACCCTCCCACCACCTCCCCAACACACTTGGGATTCTACTTCCTATCTCCTCTTTACAGCCTGTGAGATTAGGATGCTGCATATAATCCAAAAAAAAAAAAAAAAAAAAAAAAGGAATGGGTTGTCTGTGGCATGCATTGTCTCTTTAATTCAGTCTTTCTCATTTTCCTATATTATGAGTATCTTCATATGAGACTGGAGAGAAGGGCTAGCCTGTTCTGTGTAGCACATATTTCTCAGATCATAAAAGAAATGTCAGGTAACATGATATTTTCTAAAGCTAATAGCCTGGGATGCTTGGGGCAGGTGAAGGAAGTAGTGCCCCTGGATGCAAGTATGGAAGCCCGTGGACTTCAGCAGATGGCTGGGATATTGACTGATAGATGCTGAAAAATGACAATGGCAGTTGGGAATCCTTCTCCTCCCTTCTCCCTGGAAGGTATGCTTCCAAAAGGGTGAGGAAAAAATCCCTGAGGACTATTACTCGATATGGATTCTGGGTTAACTCTGATATTTAATTAAATGTGGAAACAAGACACATTTAATTAAATGTGTTTATTGAGACTTTAAGGAAAGTAATGAGGTTACTCAAAACTTTGGGCTCAACTGAGAAGTGCTTTAATGCTCAACATGTCTGTATCCTCCCAAATCCTTCCCTAACACAGGGACAACACTCCCCATTTTCTGTGTATGTCCCAGCATCACCTATAACCCTGCAGCACCCACCACAGATGTCCATCACAGGGTCTCTGTCCTCATGGACATGCTGTCTGTCCTGGTGGTTCTGCCTTATCCTCACCTGACTTTGGGCAGTGGGTGAGAGGACTAACATCTGCACTCATGAAAATGTGCGGAAGCTATGTCACTTCATCTCCTCACCTCTGAAATACATAGAAAACATTAATAGCACACATTTACTGAACATACATTCTATGCAGCTGCTTTTCCAAACGTTTTGCAAGTGTTCCCTCATGCCATCTTTCTCCTGGAAATGTAGTGAAGACAAAGCACACTGACAGATTCAAGTACTTAGGATGCGGTTTGGCATGTCGTCTACGCTCTGGAAATGCTCCTACCAGGACTGTGCCAGCTTCCCATGTGGTTGTCTTATTAGTTTGCTAGAGCTGCCACAGCAAAGTACAGGACTCCCTCATTAACAACTGCGGCTTTACTTTTCAGGGTCTCAGTTATCTGTGATCAATAGCAGCCTGAAAATACTCAATGGACAATTTCTGAAAAAACAGAAAAAACAGCTCATAGGTTTTAAATTGTGCAACATTCTGAGCAGTGTGATGAAACCTTGCACTGTCCTGCTCTGTCTGCCCAGGGCGTGAATCACCTTTGTCCACTGTACCTATGCTGCAGACATTAGTCACCTACTAGCCTTAATGCTAGAAGGTCCATAGTGGCCTCACTCTGTTACACAGCACCTACCTCACTCATCTGTCTTCATCACATCATCCAGGCAATGTGATCATCCTTAGATCTTCATCGCAAGAAGAAGGGTGGCTGCAGTACAATATGATATCTTGAGAGAGACCACATTCACTTAACTCTTACTAGAATATATTATTATAATCATTCTAGTTTATTATTAGTTATTTTTGTTAACCTTTCACTGTGCCTAATTTTATCATAGGTATGTATGTATAGGACAAAACTATATATATATATATATATATATATATATATATATATATATATTTCTCTGGTTTCATGAATCCAGTGGGGGTATGTAGGGGACCGGTTTGTCTTGGCCTGGCAAATGTGACTCAGCTCTGTATGGAAAACCTACAGATGCCAAGTGGTGGGCAGGAGCCAGACCTTCGAACCAGGCTTTTCCATGGGAATCAGGCCTAGAAAATGCAGACAGATTGTTAGAGCTTGCTCTTGCTAAAACTCCCTCACCCTGGTCTAAAACAACAAGTGTGTATTGTCTATCTTCAAGGTAATTTCCAAAGGATGTGTGAGCTCTCCCAAGGACAGAGCTAATCAGCACATTGCCATCCCCCTCTGCATGTTATTTTTATTTCCTTGATTGTACCTAGAATGTAGACAATAATATTCTATGTAACAGATAATAAATATTTCTATGATGTAAGACCCCAGGAGAACAATAAAAGCCTGTCTAGGCAAGGGTTGAGGTGCTCTCCTCTTGAGGGAGTGGCCGAGGCACCACAGGCACTCTCCCCTTGAGAGAGCAGCTGTGCCTGTTCCCTTTTTCCACACAGGGTTGTTGTCACCTGTGCATTGATTCGCACCATCAACCACAACAGGCAGATTCTGCTGGACAGGGTCTGCTACAGGGGTATTCAAATATATCCTTCACGGATAAGCCGGGGGCTACTGTGCCATAGGCTGTGTGGCTTAAACAAGAGAAATTTACTTTCTCACAGTTCTGGAGGCTGGGACTTTGGGGTTGAAGTAGCAGCGGGGTTGGTTTCTTCTGGTGCCTCTCTCCTTGGCTTGTGGATGGCTTTATCCTTTACATTGTGCCCTCCCATCGCCATCCCTCTGTGTGTGTCTGTGTCCATATTTCCTCTTCTTGTAGGGACAGCAGTCATTATGGAATTAAGGCCCACCCAGATGACCTCATTTTAACTTTAAAGGCCTTGTCTCCAAATACAGTCACATTCAGAGGTCCTGGGGTCAGGATTGCAGCATGTACGAATTTAGAGGCACACAGTTCAGCCTCCATAACAGTTATAGTACTTGCCTTGTCTTTACAATTCCATTGTGAAACTCTGGACATGATTTTACAATAAAACTTCAGTGAAAGTTGAGAATGAAACTAATAGAAGGATAAAGAAGAGGACTATAGAAAATAACTTACAACTGCAGCTGGATGGTGATTGGCTTAGCATTGCCAGGTCACCTTCCAGAGGTCTGCAAAGGCTGACTGCCTAGGACCTGGGCAACTATTACCTTCTTTTCTTCAGGTGAAAGCATTCTCAGGAATCCTTGGTTCCAGTGACAGTCCTATTTAGATCCAAATCCCTAAAGCCACAGAGAAGAAATGAAGTGATACTTCCTCATGTTATTCTAAGCCATCTTCTCTGGCTTAGAATACAATGATTTGTTGGTCAGGATATGGAATTTCAGAGAATGGTGGGGAGGATGAGTGTCCATTTTATTCCTAAAAAAAACCCTGTCCTCATGGGTTGTGTTATTTGGCACTACAAATGCAATTGTAGTGAAAAATTTTGAATACTCTGATTAAAAGGCATTGTCCATGTGAAACATGCTTCAAAATTTCCTTTATATTCCATTATATTTTGTCAACTTGTTTTAGATTATTTTTTCTATTTTCTATGTGTGATTTCTTCAAGCCAATTTTTCTGTCCCTGGCCATGTTTTCAGTTTAGTTTATTTAATTTTGTGGGTGTTGCTACTGTTATTTCAACTATGACTCTTAACACGTCCGTTTATCTGGACTACTATTTTTTCTTTTTTTCTGATCTATTCTCACTCTTTACCCTCCTTCTGTTACATTGTCAGTTTTTTTCTTTTGATCTCTAAGATTTACCATTTGAGATTTTTATTCAGAGAAACCCTATTTTTACATGATTCTAGTGTCCGATAAAAGTTAGCTGTTTTTTCTAATATTCCTTTCATCAACATTATTATTACTTTAATTTTAAAATGCATGCATAACTCCTGAACTAGGTCTTTTTTTATTACACATATTTAAAAGATGGCTCCTCTGAGTCAGTTATTTGTTTCCAGTAAGTGGAGGAAGCTGGCCGAGGGCAGAAGGCTGAGCAAGTCAACACCTTACATTTTGATTAATGGTCTCGGCCTCGGTTGTTCTCGAATCAATGTCCTCTGGCCTGAGGGCAAGCGTTACCACAGTTGGAGTATTCAAGGAGTTTCAGGACTTACATTCAAGTTCCGGAAGTTTCAGGTTCTCTGTGTTGTTATCTGCTTCTCTTCCCTCTTCCAGGTTGCCCTTAGGTGGCTGCTTCAGCAACATAATTGCTAATAAAGGTGGTGTGTATTCCTGCTTTTTCCATCTGCTCCATTTCCAAGGGGCTCTGTGGCCGCCATAAGGATATTTTCCCATCTATCCAGGCGGCCTTCTTACATCCCACCATCGAGTACGTTCATGAAAGGATCACTGGCTGGGTCTCCCACTACAAGGATTAGTCCGGAGAACTCTATGTCTATCTTTTCCTTGTCTCCATTTTAAAATACTTTATTTCTGACTTTTTTTCCCTTTTGTGATTTGTTGTGGCTAACTATTCCCCCTAACCATCCCCCCTTGTGTTATTAAAGATGGAATTTTATTCTTGTTTTTATTACTTCTTAAATTATTTTTGATGGATTTCCAGAGAGTGGAGTGGATACAACCTTTTAATTATCCTAATTGTTATTCATTTGAATAATAAACATATCAAACCAATGTAGTGTTTTGTACATCTTAAACCTATACAATGTCTTATGTCAAATATCTCAAAAAATGAAAGAATTTACTAGATTTAAGAGGTACTGTGGTATTTTGAACAATGGTGAATTTATAGTCTAAATAACTTCAAAGGTTATACTTAGAGAAATGTATAAAAAGAAAAACAACTAACAACACTCATTTCAAATTCTTCCCTTATTTTTCCAGTATTGTTATACATTGAAATGAGCTCTATAAATGTCTGTATTGTTCTAAAGAGGTTTATCATAGCAGAGTGTATGTGTGATTGCTTCTCATGCATTCCCTAATGAGGACCTGGCCTGCAACTGAGGCAAGTGCCCTGACTGGAAATTGAACCAGCAACCCTTTATTTCACAGGCCATCACTTAATCCACTGAGCTACACACCAGGGCTGCCGTACTAGAGTGTATGGAATAAACTCGTAAACTGTGTGGTGAGAGATACAAGCATGAAGGTCACTGTTAGTATCTTATGGGAGTAGGTATTAGGGAGTCTCAGCTTTATGTCTCAAAATACTAGGGCAAGATGGTAGGCTTGAGTGAGGCAAGAGTAAGGAAAGGTATCCAGACAAGAATACTTAGACACCTGGACACAGAAAATAAAGTAGAAGGTGAAGAAGGGCTTACTATAGAAGCCAGTTAATAGGTTTGTGATTCAATAATATCCATCCACTCAAAGGCAGTGAGAAAATATTTTTAAATTGAATTCATTGGGGTGACACTGGTTAATAAAATTATGCAGGTTTCAAGTATATAATTCTAGATTCATAATTTATATGTTGCATTGTGTGGCCACCACCCAAGGTCATTTTTATTTTATTTTTATTTTTTTCTTAAAATGCTAGTATGTTTATTATAAAACATTTAGAAAGTAAATTCGAGAAGAAAAAGTTTGTTCATAATCCAAAGACCCACCATTATCATTTAAAAGTGTTTCTTTCTAGTCTTTTCCCAGATGATAATGTTATTTTGTAACATTGGTGTATATACTTGAAGTAGGAGTGCTCCCAGTTCCCACAAGGTTAGAATCCTATTGTTTTCTTCAATACTAACTGTTGCGTCATGCATCAAGGTGCCACATGAATGAGTCCTGGTTTGCTTGGTTACATTAGTGCACTAGTTTTTCTCATTTAACATCATAATTTAAGCATTTTGTGAAATTACTCTCTACTCTGCATAAACATCCATTTTAGTGATTGAATAATATTATATTGAAATGCATTAACCCAATTTTATATAACTATTTCCATCTTAGGATTTCTATTTTTTCTGTTCATAAGTAATGACTATTATCTCTACTTAAGGCTATATTTATTCTATATCCTATAATATTTTCCTAGGAGAGATTCTCAGGCATGAAATGACTAAGAACAAGGGTAATGAGCATTTTAGGCATTTTGACGCATCTAGTGAAGTTGATTTGGAGAGACGGTATACCACCAAATGCCATCACCAGGTCAAGATGCAAGTCCCAACACATGTCTAGAGCAGTTACTGGGTAAGACCAGAGGCTGCTAGACTTCGTTCATAAAAATCACATAAAGAGCTTATTGTACCAGGGTGTCAGGGATCATTTATAAATATTCTAATTCTGTAGGTCTGACATCTACATGTATTTTAAAAAATAGACCTTGAAAATACCATTTTGAGATATCACTGGGGATGCCTTTTTTTATAGAATTTATGTGGCTAAATGAGATGTCATAAATTTAGAAATTTCAAGTCTTCAATAAAATATGACAACTATATAATTCTGACAACTTTATCTTGTGTAGCACACGTAACTTTTCTGAATAAGCTTAATTTTACAACAATCAAATAGGAATACTTCTCTCATTTTTACATTATTAGCCAAGCAAAAAAGCTAGTGAATTCAGATTGTCAAAAGCCAAACATTTTTGGTAAAACAATTTTTATATGGAAAAAAAGTGAATCATGTGAGATTTTTGACCTGCTCTGCATCTGAAAATCATCTATTTGAGATTATTCCTCCTGTTCTCCTCCCTGGCCCAGTGCAATCCCGGTGTACTGGGGTACTGGGAGGGGGAGGGACCATGTTTCTACTTAACTGTGGGAGTCTTCCTCATGCTACACTATGAGATGGTTTCTTGTGCTTTATTGCCTTGGCCTTGGTTTGCTGGTGCAGGGGAAACATGAACCTCAACAGCCCAATTACGGTTCGTCCTGGCAATTTTCAATCTAAGACTCAGGGTCACATGTTATTCCATTGGATAATGAAGCTCTTAAAGCTTGGGAGCTGTCTATGGTCCTGTCTGCAGTGAAGGAGAATGAAGCTGCCAAGGAAAGAATAGGAAGCAGGTTTAGGAGCCAAAGAAGCAATGCTAACAGCATAAGTTTCTGTATTCTAGATGTTTCTTTGGTCTACTTGCTCCATGCCCCTTCCACAGCTTAACTATTCTGTAAGGTACTCAAAAAGGCATGAATAATTTTTCTTTTTTTATAAGCTAATTTGAATTGAGCTTTCATCACTTGCAGGTATAATAACCTTAATTTATGCACCCACACAGCAGTGTGTGCTTCCTGAATCTGTTCACAACACCTTTGGGCTTTGTAGGAGAAGAGAGTGGTGTGGGCAGGAGGTGGTTTTTGTTAGTAAGGCATATGAGAGTGTATAAAGAGCTAAACTTTAAAAATATGTTTTTAAATATTTTAAACTGTTAATATTTTATTTTTTTAATTTTATTAAATGTATTGGGGTGACATTGGTCAATAAAATGATATAGATTTCAAGTTTACAATTCTATAATACATCATCTATATATTGCATAAACTACCTCTTAAATGTGTGGCTTTGGGTGAGTCACTAACCTCTCCAAGCCTCTATCTCCTCCATGCACAAAATTGGAATATTTGCCTCACATACTTATGGGGCTTCAGTGAAATTTTACATGGAGGTGCTTAATATGAAGACTGTGCATAGTCAGAGCTCTGTATTTCTTGCTCTGGGTCACAGCAGGAGCATCTTCCTACAAAATGATAGTTTTGACAGCAGTACTTCTTCAGGTTCTATAAACTGCCTCATCTGGCATTTCTGAAACCAAAAGTCTTGTTTTTCTTCTCCCCTTTCATAACCAGGACAAGGAGTCATTGGAGTGAAGGGTAGAGTGATCCAAGTTTTCAAATGATTTTGGAAAATTTTCCCAGTAACTGTTTCCCTTGGTTGTGACTCCCTCAGTCAAGTCAAGTTCCTCTACAGATGAGTATGATTACAGGCAAGCCTAGGAAAAAGGCCCTCTAGTCATGTACCATATTTAAATTTCCTATGCATTGTGTCACTAGGCAGGATAAAGACACCCAAGGCATACTGTGGGTGAACAGGAAAAAACGGTCTGAATTAAGTAACCTTGCTTTAGGACCAGAACTGAAGCTAAAGATGAAAAGTGATGGCTCTTTCTGATATTCAATAATTGTGGTGTTGTGGAAGACAGATTCAATACTGTATATTCTGGTTAATCTAATATTTCACATAATTGTGAATTCTGCCTATACTGATAATAGGTTAAACTTTTTGAAAAAAGAAAACCTAAACAAATGTAATAAGAAACCCTTGGTTCTGGTGTTCAGAGCTGCTTTTCCAAACATCAGTGCATATCATGATATAAATTAGAAAGTCAGCAGGGTGTGCTGATTAAATGTGAAAGCTGTGAAGTCATCCTATGTTAAAGTCCTAGCTCTGGAGCACACCATGAAAAATTGCTTAACTGCTGTGTGTCTCAGTTTCCTCATTTCTAATGGAAGTAGCAGTAATGCCTGCCTTACAGGATGCTTACGAGCACAGAGAACATGATCAACCCGTAGCCTTTATAAGATGGCCTGGCACACAGCAGGAACTCAATCATTTTTCAATGCTAGAAGATGTGGCAATTCGGGATAAAAAGGAGGCTCTCCCTCAGGGTCAGAAGTGAGTGGCCCTGGGTTGCTGATTACTCTTCCTTGGAACCTTCCTCAGTTCTGTTATTTCAAGGGTGAGGAAGAGTCACAGGTCTAGACATTGTACTGGCAACAAAGGAGGAAAAAGCAAGATGAGAAAGATAAAAGAATTCCTTCTATTTTTACCATCTTTTTTCCAAAAAGGCTCTCTGGCCCTAGATGGAGCATTTAGCCTCTCTAGTTCTACAAGTGGGAGCTCTATAGCCAAGCACTGTAGCTTAGATGTGATTTCAGAGGAATTCATTAAGTCCCTATCTCCTTAAGAATGAATAACCAAGTAGTCCTCCAAAAAGTCTAGAAAATCTTCTTGGCTTATCTCTTGCTCATTTTGATGTGTAACTTAATTTAAGTCAACTCATTCACATTAATTGCTCTCAGATATTAGTTAGTGGGACTGATTAGTAGGCAGATTTAGTGACCTAAAATGAGACAGTTAAAATTCAGGTTGTTGAGCTAGATATAACTTAAATGACTCATGTACATCTTGGAAAAATCTCATTACTCCATACTAATCAACTGTATTAATATAAATATCCATTTTAATGTTGTCTACATGACCTCACTTCATAAGGAGCTAGGAGTGCTAAGTCTGCCGTCGAAATCTTTTCCACACACCAGGATACCTGTCTCTGAGGACTCAAGACCACAAAAATTTGTGCAAACATGGTTTATCAAGCTAATAGCAATTGGACATACTTGAGAATGTTCACCTTCAATTCATCTTTTAGAGAAAAAATTACATGTTACATTTATTTTCTAATTTAGCTTTTTATAAAAAATCCATTTGCAATTACTTTGTTCATTTTTTTTGGAAAATCATTTTGTTTATAGATATCTAGCACTCTGTACTGGAAAACATATTATGGAACATGAAGTTTCAATAAAATTATTTCCCTTGAAAAACAAGTTAGAAGATCACTTTTCCTTATACCATGGCTTTATCAGGAGGATAAGCTTGCATGTTTTCAGTTCCTGATAAAATATTTATGAAGGGAAGAGATGCCCTTATCTATTAAATTATATACTCTAATTCAGCACATGCTTTATCTTCTGGAACACAAGTTTAATTGGCAAATATGAGAGCCTGGGCAATTCTTGCAAGATTACTTCAGATTAAGATCTCTGAAGTTTTGCTTTTATGCCAAACTCTGCAAGAAGAAAAAAAAATCTGTTCTAACTTGCCCAAAGTGTTTTGATTTTTTTGCAAATTGTATAACAAAGCTTTTATTTAAATTAATGCAAATTTTAAAACCCTTGACATTTTCCCTTAACCAGGCATTAAACAAAAAAAATCCAAGAAGCAGGTGTTGACTTTTACACAACCACCATCAAATTAGCTTTTTATTTTTCCTTTCTTAAGTTTCTAGCACACTCTGAACCCACTTTACAGTCTAGAGAAATAGGTTATTGATCCAGCAGCACATAAAACCAACTGTGTTTTTGCCCTGAAGTAGAATGTTTGGCAGATGTTTCTGTGGCTGATGAGGAGCATCCTAAAAGACATCGTCAAGGACACTGGGAACAAGGACAGCGGTAAATCAAATCCTTCCCTCTCTATCTCTCTCCTGACCACCTGCATCTATGAGCTGTGAAATAATGACAACTGAAACTTTGCTGAGAACACTAGGAGTGCCAAGAGGGCTCACATTTACCACAGAGCCTGTAAAACTCCAACCTTGAATTTAATAAGGTGGGAGGAGCAGAGGGAAGAGAAGTCTCACCAAGTTAAGAGTTTATGGAATTCATTACTGGAACGCTCCCCCCGTGTGAAGTTTATAGACTTGCGATTTGATGCCTGATGCCTTTCAGCACCTGAGTTTTCTTTTAATTTCTCTTTGTTTTTATGGTACAGCCATTTTTGTTTTTATGTTTAATATTTCAAATCAAAGACTTTAATTTATTCAACTTTCTGCCTTGCTTCATAATTGAAGATCAAGGTGTGAATGCTTTCTCATTCAGGAAAATATCCTTGAAAACTTCCAACTATTCTCTTTCATCCTGGTCCTTGAAGATTTGGGAAGACCAGCAATCTGTTCTGAGGAGGGGATATTTGCTTTGGACTGATTTTTGTACCACATCATTCTTTTTTCAGCCTCAGAAACTCACTCTACCTTCTCTCAAACATTAGAGTCCCTCCAGAATTGAATCTCTAAGATCCTGACCATGTTTTTCTACTCCTTTTTGATTAAACTCCCAATGTACTTTATCTATGCAGCTTTGTAATACTTCCATCGTCTGGTGCCATAATTATTTGAGAGGCAGTCTTAGGTGGTGGGTGAGATTTGGAATTTGTATCAAAGCAGACTCACTCATGTCACAAGAATCACAATGCCCTCCCCATTAAGTTGGTGCTTCTTATCCACCTTTTAATAGTGCAGAGGCATGACAGTTGTGGAGTAATAATACCACCAGCTTCATGGGTTTTTGAGAACTAATGAAGAGTCATCATAAAGCACCATACAATACACATTAGTTGAATGCTCACTGTTAGCTGGGCTCCTGTTTATCTTTTCAGTAGCCAAAAGTTCCTCCAGACTAAAGAGAGCATCTCCAGTCTTCTATACTATTCAGCCCAGAAGAGCTCTTTGCATATAATTCACACTAAAAAAATAGTTAAGTGAGTAAATGACTGTCGGCAAATCCCACTCTCCAGTGCTTTCCTGACTGCCTGACTAAGGAACTCAACACCTGTGCTTACTCTGCACACACAGCATCTTCTCCATCTGGTGTTCTACCCATCCTTCCAGACCCATCGCTCCTACCTCACCTGCCCTGACACTTCCATCTCCATGACTGCTCTTATCTCTGGACTTCACAGTCCTGTGTCCACTGTCCATGCTATTGTAGACCTGTTTGTTTTAAAAGGAGAGGCATAGCATTCCCCAACTCAGAAGACTTCACTGCATCATCCTTGTCTACAATTTTCATTCTGGAGAAAGGTTTGCTCCAATTTCTGGCCACTACAGCCCTCTTCCATTGCTGTGTTGCCTGTTGTGGTGTTCCAACACTTACCTATTTTGAAAAACTCAAATGCTTTTCTCCCTTTTTAATGCTTTTCTCCCTTTTTCCGTAGCACTTACACAGAATTTTAATTGCTGACTTATCTCCCTCACACTGCCATCACAGCAAGAACTGATTTTTGTTTCTGGTTGCAAACCCAGAGCCTGGCACACAGAAAGGGAGTTTTTCAAGAGATGACTGCATAAACAATTGGCGTGTCTTTGGAATGCCATTTCCTTTACACAACATACTTGTCTACCCTGTATTCCTACTATAAATATTGATGTTTAAAAATCTCTTCAGTCTTCATCTTCATCGCCAAGGTTTCTTGACAACACCTAGAGGAAATGACTCATGTTCTCACTCTGTACAATTTAATTGCATGCTTTGCCCTGAATTATGTGTGTTTACCTGGGTGTCTTGCTCCTACTAGGAAATGAACTCCTGGTGGGTAGTAACAATATCAAATACCCATTGTGGTCTTGCCACCTCAAGAGGTGTGGCACTTAAGAGATGCTCAACCAGCGTGTTGATTCACTGCTTTGGTTTCCAAAGAGTGGCAGGTTTCTCATTCATACAACCAACAAATCTCCAGCAATTTCAGGGCACTGTAGAGGTTAATTTGATCATCTTTTAGATTCAAGCTATTGTGGAGCAATTCATGAAAATGTGTTGACTAACAAGCCACCACACTGGAAGAGATTGCTATTGGTGAAAGTGTTGTTAAGGAGTGGATTTTACAGCCTGGAGGCCTAGAAGGAATGTGTATGGAATATCTGAGAAAGACAGAAAGTCTTTGAAAATGAGGGTGGTGAAATGACAAGTGTGAGAAATGCTCTCGGCTTTGCACTGCAAGATTAAAGTACAAAAGAGAATGGCCACTGAGCAGAACCCATCGACTTTAAGAAGCTAGCAGCATGGTGTTGGGCTGCAAAGTATTCCACGGGGAAAATCATGAATGGGAAATGCCCTGTCACATCCAGGTGTGACGCTGAAACACCGTGTGATCTTCAGCGAGTTTTCTGACCCCTCTGGGCTCCAAATGCTTTATTTGTGACATAGGGCATTAAGGCTATAGATGGTTTTCAAATTTGGACTAACGCCATGTATGAACCTCAGTGTAGAAAATGATCGACACAGTATTGCTGTGATAGGTGCTGAAATGGGGTCTAGAAACCCTGCCAGATCTGCTGCCCCCATGAAGTGCCTCTAAGAAACCTAATGACACCTGAGAATATAGTTTGCAAACCAGTTCTCTACATTAAGTCAAGGTCCCATGTACACCTAATATGTAAAAATTTTGTGATTCCATAATTCAGTGCCATATTTCCATAGTAATTATTATAACAACAAGAATAACTATACACACCTGCATCCCTATATACCTACAAATTTCCCACAGTTTACAGAATTACTTATATTCATTAATGCCTTTAGTTTTAATTTTTCCAGGGCAGATGGCATGACAGGGACTTGCATTCATTTCACAAAGGAAGATGCAGCAATGGCTTGGAGGTCAACAAGAAGGCCATTCTGGGGCTTCTGATAGGCAGTAAGTGGATGGCAACTCTTGAGAGTCACATAATAAATATTAAGCACCTAAGGTATACAAGGACACTGTTAAACAGTAGGCTACTATAAGAGTACCTAATGTTAAAATATTTATGATATAATGGGAGATACAGACATGTAGTCAAATTTCAACCTAACAGATGCTTTACGACACAGTTCTGCCCAAGATGCCACAAACAGAAAGACGGGAGACACGTAGCGGAGTGTGGGTTTAAGGTGTTGCCTTCTGGAGGAGGCACTGCCTGGCTTGACTGCAAGAGAATAAGGAAAATGATTTCACCAGGAGCAAAAACACTGAGTCTGAAACAGTGTGATAACACGAGAGTGTAAGACACTAGAAGAGGGACAGAAGTGGAGACTGGAGCAGGAGGTAGAGACCACCTGTTGGGGTCCAAGACTACACATTACAGACAAGGGTCAGGGTTTTAACTGCAAAGTGGAAAGGTCAGATTTTTACTTTGGAAAGGTTACCTTGTCTTCAATGTGCAGAAGGGATTGGAGTTGGAAAAATGCTAGAGGTGAGCAAACAAAACTGGGAAATGATCCCAATAATGCAAGAGGGAAATGATGAAGAACTATTTTAAAGCAATAATTGTTATTTAAGTCAAACAAAACAGACACAAACCCCATGTGGTGACTCAAAGGGGTGAAACAGTCTTAGTGTCTGTACTTTTCTCCCATCTCCTGGGATGTAGGCTCCTGCCCGCCTCTCAGCCTTTCCCATTTTACATAGCTCTTCATCTTGCCACCGTAGGCCCAGGCACAGCATGGAAGTATCTGTATGTATGGGTAGGAAATTAAGTGATCTGCGGAGGAGAGAATCTTAAGAACCCTTGGGAAAATTGAAAGAAGATTTACATATTTGAATAAATGCTTACTCCAATTGTCAAAGATACCACATGCAAAATTAAAATGAAACAACCTCATAAAGTGTTTACCATAAAAGTGAAAAATGAAGATATCCTTAGTGTCCAAATAGCTCATACAAATCAATTAGAAAAGCACCTGACTTCAAGAAGATCAATGGCTGAACAACTTAAACAGAACATTACAGAAAAAGAAAGAAATAGCTTATAAATATAAAGGCAATGTTGAATCTTACCAGTGTAACACAAATGAAAAGTGAAGAAACAATGGGAAAATGCATCCATGTCAAATTTCATAGTTGTGTTAAAAGTCTATTGTTCCACCCTGACTGACATGGCTCGGCGGATTGGGTGTCATCCCACAAAATGGAAGGTCACAGGTTTCATTCCCTGTCAGGCCACATGCATGAGTTACAGGCCAGGTCCCCCATTACTGGGGGCAAGCGAGGGGCTTGAGAAGACAGGGAGGGGTATTAGTGCAATAGGTATGGAAAGTAATTATCTATCATCTATCTATCTATCTATCTATCTATCTATCTATCTATCTATCTAGAGAGAGAAAGACTTTTAAGTAGTTACATGTTTCAAGCCATTCATTTCATTACTAGGCACCTATCCTAAGGAAATTCTACAGATGCAACAAATATTATTCACAATACACTCTACTACCATTTACAGTGTCTCAACTCTGAAGCATTTAAAATATCCAACAAATACAGGTTGTCTGAATGACCATTATGCAGTTTTAAAAACTTTAGTGTTTGTATAATTTACCAAGAAAATTGTCCTGTTGTTGTGGTAAAAGGGGAAAATGATGTAAAATTGCATATATATTCCCAATGCTAATTATACATGCATATCTGCTTGTGTGTGTTTACAAATGAGTACAAATGAGAGGAGATATTTGTTGATAGGTGAACCTCAAGATCACACGGTGTATTAATCTACAATGTTTCTGAAGAATAACTTAGAGTCATGAGTTTTGCAAAGCTTATTGAACCTAGCTCATCTTTCTGATTTCACATCACAAGGGTTTGCTTTTGCTTTGAACAGTGTAAGTTGAACAAAAAGTAATGACTTTAGTTTTTGAAATGAAGAGCCACCCTCCAGTGAGAGACAGAAGTTCAGTAAAACTTAAACAGGTGGCTAAACTTTTTATGAGGAGAATTCTGCAAATGTATCACTTTTGGCAGAAACCGGCTTGTGGAAAACCCCAGGAACCTTCATTTCACAAATCTGGTGTCTACTGATTATGCATATTAAATAAACTGAAATAAAACCCCCAATATGTTAACAGTGGTGATATATGGGTTGGCAGAGATCATTTGTTTTTGGTTTTTTTTTTACTTTTACAAACCCAAATTCTCTTTGAGTGTGCACTGCCTTGAAAACAGGAAAGGAATATAGAGCCAAAATTACATGAATTAAAGTCACATCCCACTGACTTGTTCACACCTCGGAGCTTCTCAAAGGAGACCAGGGAAAAAAGGAGGCACAGGCAATTTGGCTCGCACCGGGGCTTGGTTTTACTGTTTGTGCTGCACCATTGAAAAACTTGGAAGAGATTTCATTTTCAAACCGAGAGCACAGCAAGTGATTTTTCCTTCCATTAAAAATTTCTCGTTCCCTGCTACTACTTTCCCCAGTGCCTCCCAACCCTAAATTACTTTCTATACAAACCCTCAGTTGTGACCCCAGCCACCCCAAACATGACCTTCCCGAAACCGATCACCTGTCTCTCAGCAGAGCTCTTTAACTGAACCTGCTCACCTTGCACACACGGTATCTCTGTCTACATGCCCTGATTAGGCAGCACCTCGTGAGTAATCTGTGTCAGGATGTCCTCCCTGCAGACTCCCAGCCAGCCTGTGCTATTATGTGATCTTGCCTCACCGAAAGTCTGCAAAAGTTTCCAATTGGCAAGCAGCGACCCGCCAGCCAAGTTGAACTGAGGACACCCAGACGCCAGGATGACTGTCGAGAGCAGAAAAACATCCTCTCTGCACTGATCAGACAATACCGCCCATCAATTCCTATGGATGATAAGCCTACTGTGTGGCAGTTACTAAGTATCATGACATTGTTGAATAGAAAGGACACTATTTACGTATCATAGCAACAGAATGGACTAGATACAGTTGAGTCCCTGGCCTCCTGACTGCAAAGGCATGCTTTGCTCCGGGTGGCAAAGTTCTACAGCCAGCAAGCGAGGGACTGATTTAATAGAAGATAGAGTTGAACTTGGTGAAAAGGAATAAGACACAAATAACCCCCCTGTCTCAGATGCTAAAAGAGATGTGGGGGCAGAGGAGAGGTCAGGGAAGCATGTTGATCCTGTGGGCCCGCTAGGCTGGACATCACAGTACTGCCCCTCCTTTGCTCCCAAGGGTCCCAAGTGAGCTTGGGTGAAGTGGTTCCCCTGGGTCCCAGTATTTGTCCTTGCATCCAGCTCAACTGATTACAGATGTGTTCCTATTTTCTTCTTGCTTTTGTAACGTGCTACTGAGTGGAGACTTTAGAAGCTAAAGAACCTGTAGGCTTGTTGAACTTTCCAAATAGGTTCAAATTTGCTCTCCTTTTCACTATCTCACTTCTTCTACTTGGATTCAAATAACCATCATTTGCAAGGCAGCCCTGATTGTTCTTAACTGCTCTCTCTTCTTCTGCTGTTACATCCCTAGAGCCCATTCTTACCAAAAACCAGACAGTCTTTTAGGAAAGTCTGAGTTATACCATGTAACCTCTCTGCAACAGCGCCCCACTTCCATCAGAGTAGAAAGCTCTTACGTGGCTTAGAAGGCTCTATATCAGGGACTGGCAAACCTTTTCTGTAAAGAGCCAGGAAGTAGATAATTTAGATCTTGGGGGCCAGATGGTCTCCATTATAACTACTCAACTTTTACATTGCAGTGTGAAATCAGCCATAAACAAAATGTAAACAAATGGGTTTAATGGGGTTCCCATTAAACTTTATTTACAAAGGCAGGTAGTGGTACAGATTTGGCCCAAGGGACCATAGTTGGCTAATCCCTCCTTGATGGGATCTAGCCTGTGTTTCCTCATTCCTATTCTTGACCTTATTTCCTGTGGCTCTCTCTTCTTCACTGCTCTCCAACCAAACATGCCATTCAATCTCCTGGCCCCAGCCTCCTTTCTTGGTGGAATATTCCAGATGCCCCTGTATCTCCATGACTAATTTTCTCACCTCCTCCAATCTGAAACAAGTCTTAACCTTTAGAGCGAACCCACCTCTAGCCATTTTTGTGTGTATGGTACCACCTCTTACTCTGCTCTAGTTTACTTTTTCTCATAACATTTATTACCCCTCAACAAATGACAATTTTCTTATTTATCATAAAAATCCCTCACTGTCTTTCTCCCCCACTAGCACGTCATCTCCATATGGACAGAGAGTTAATATGTTTTGTTAACTCACACAATCCAAGTGTCTAGAACATCTGGCCCATGGTAGATCCTCAGTGCACATCTGCGGGGTCCAAATATAAAGCTGGAGAAGTGGCAAAAAGGTGCGGGACCACCTTGCTGAGAATACCTAACCACCCCCTCTGCTTTTCTAAATAGAACACAGGCAAGGCAAGAAGATGGCATTAGACCAAGAAGTGGTTCTTAGGGGAAAATAATGACATTCTTTTCTCTTCTTAATCTGTTTACCTCATAAAAAACTAAGTAAGTATTGTTCAAAGAAACTACTAGTAGAAACCAGTGGATGTGGTACAATTACTGCAGAGATGGCCCAGTTTATCTTTCCTGCTCTCTTTTTCCATATGCCTTTTCCCTTGCAAAGGCACCTCCCATCAAGAGGTGAAACCTCTTCCCCAGTCCTTGAATCTGGGCTGGCTGTGTGATTAGTTTTGGCCAATAGAATCTGATGGAATGGCATGATGCCACGTCTCAAAGGCTTCTCAGTCTGCTATGCTCTCATTAGATGCCTTCTCAGAACTACATCAGGCTATTCCATGGAGAATGAGGCACACAGAGCCGAGCTGAGTCAGCCCAGTTGTGTCTGTGAAATGTGTGGGAAATCCTAGACAAATGAACAAAACCTTTCATCCCACCCATAGATCTCAGATGCATAAAGGGACTCAGCCAATACCAGAGGATCTGCCTAAGTGAGTCCATTCAAACTTGCCACGTGAAGAATTATGAGTTAAATAAATATTTAAATAAGCCACAAAATGATGGGGTTGTTTGTTTGAAAGCAGAGGCCACTGATAGTATGTGTCAGGAAGAAAGAGTTACTGACTGGCATCTTACTTTCTAGTTGGGTGAACACAAGCAAAGGTGTAGAGACCAATTAGCCAAGTAAGGTTTTACTGGTGGAAAAGTTACAACGAGCAAGCTCTTGGGGATGCCTGATACATGACCCAGTGGTTTGGGAGTGAGATTTGGAAAGTGGATAAGGAATACTGTGTTGAGGGCAGTAAAAGCATCCACCTGGGAGTAGTAGAAAGCTTGTTGAAAAGGAGCTGGAGATGAAGACTCTGACTAGGGGGATTCTTCAGATCACCTCAGAGGTATTCAATAGATGACACAGAAGGCACTAGCTGTTGGCACCAGTATTGATGAAGGGAAGCCCTAGGGGATAAACGAGTGACTGGGAAAGGAAGTCCATATCGAGTTGGTGCAGAGCAGAAGGGACATCCATCCATGAGCCAGAGGAAAGGGAGTAAAGATGCATAGATGGGGAGGTGATTGTCAACCCCAAGTGTGTGGGGCTAAGGGAGAATGAGAATGAGGTCACTTTATGTTTGAAGGCTTGATAATCTCAACAGAATATGGGAAGGTCCATTTTGCAAGGTGTTGGTGGTTAGCAACTGAGTTGCAAAGGCTGCTGAGAGTAGAAGTTGACCATGAACAAGAGAAACCATTATAGGTGAGACTGAGGACCTGAATGCATTGGACATTTTGTTGTTTTCTCCATTATGCTCCCTGATGTTCTTAGTGTTTCTTTCCATTTCCAAAATTTAAGGAGAAGGAGACACATCATGGTGGAAATGGAGACTTAGGATGCACCTTGACAGGTGTGGCAGAGGCGAGGATATCAAGGAGTTGAGGTAGTTAAAAAAGGAGAAATTTAGAAGACCAAATATAAGGTGCAGCTGGGTCAGGGAATTACCTAAGATTATAAGGTCATACATACTGAATAAAGTGGGGAGATAAAAAAAGAAGGGATGGAATAAGAAAGGGAGGAAGTCAGAAGGTAAGGAGACTGAGAGAAGAGTTAATGCCAAATTCAAATTCAGAAGGGGAGCAATGCTGGCTCTTAACCTAGCTTGATGTGTAATCATAGGAGTGGCTCTCTGACAGGAAATTGGAGCTAAAGTTCACCTGAGTCAAGAAGGTCAAGATACTCAAATTCTGGAGTGTTCAGATAGAAATATCATAGAATGACAAGCAAGTACGAGAAATAAGAAATGAAAGGTTATAATGTGCTGTTCTTGTGATTCTGATAAAACACCCAGCTGCTGGATTGCAGCTGATACAACCTAACAGCACTGGCACATGGGAACTGTCCCATAAATATGTGTCAAATGGCTGCTGGGGACTTATTTTCCTCTTCCCAGCTGCTGCGTGGCAACAGAGCTTAATAAAATAGAAGTCTGGTTAACATGGTGAGGAGGAAAGTGGGGAGGCATAAGAGATGAGGCACCTCAAAAAATCCACAGGATGGCAAATGGAGGTACGGATACTCCTGGGCAGGAATTTCCCCATTTCTGGATAATCCCTAGGCAAGGTCCTTTTCTGTCCCTTTCAGTCCCTGACTGCCCCCAGATTCTAGGGGGTTGCTTAATCCGCTTCCTCAGACTTTATAAGGGGGTTTCCAGTACAAATAAACATCCCACAGAGTGATCTGTGTAAGGACGAGGCAGAACAATAGTCTCTTTTATTGTACATTTAAAGAACTTAAATGCCAAACAAAAATTATCTAACCTATTTTCATTTTGAAGATGAGAAAACTGAAGGACTAAACTCTGTAGTCAGGTAGGGGTGAGCCCTAGCTCTGACATGTAGTGGCCACAAGACCACGGACAAGTCACGTTCTTTCTCTAGCTTTAGTGTCCTCATCTGCACACTGAAAGTAACAGTACTAAGCTCATAGACATGTTTAGGATTAAATGAGGTAAAGCCCAGCACATAGGATTCAATGTTATAGTTATATGAGGTCTTTCCAGAGGTATGCAGCCATATAATATGACAAATAGAGACATTTCTTGAAGAAGACACATGATACAAGAAATATTGCATATAGGACAGTGACATCTCAGTCCCCTTCAAAGTAGGCACCTTGGGACCTCAGACAGTTCTCCCAATCACCATCAGCTGCCCCGTCATATTTTTTTTGGAATCTCATTGACTATCTGAAATCTCTTCCTTTTCAAAAGTGATTTTAGTTTTGGGAAAAACCAGAAGTCACAGGCTGCCAAATCTAGGCTATAGAGGGGCTGAATCGTCTGGGCGATTAGCTGTTTTACCAAAAATTCTGCCTGGGATGTGATGAATGAGGAGGCGTGTTGTTGTGATGAAGCTGCCAATCACGAGTTGCCTATAGGTTCAGCCTTCTGAATCACCTGAATAGTTTTCACAGAGGAGTGTTAAAGCTTAATGAAAAATGTGATGTAGATTCATTGCTCTAGTCATCGAGTCATTTTGAATGTGACGGCCACAGAGTACACATACTCACTTAACAGCTTCTACTGCCCCCACTGCCTAGTACAGTGAAGTCATCATTGTTCATGTGTGCACATTTCTGTCCACTATCCTTGGTTGCCAGATTACACTGATGTCACACAAACCGTTCTTGTTATAACAATGATGGATGGACTTTTTCAAGACAGACCTTATATATTAATACCAATATATCATGAATGCTATGAATACTTCCTGAGACTTTACAGATTGCCAACTGTACATCAAGGAAAAGGATAGGAGATAGACCATTTACATTCAGAATGGCCACCCCTCTAGTCCCTAAGAAGTTGGGAAATAGTATCTATTGACTTCCAATGATTGTGCAACATCATATACTTTACCTGTGATAAAATATAGAGGCAAAAGAAACTCAATGTGATGTTAAATCTTAAACACATTTAATTATTCTCCTTTTCAAGTAGAGGAACAATGAATTGCTAAAGGGATTTGATAATATGCTATGAGTTTCTGATTTTATGTGGCCAGCGGGCATATCAGACATATTTTCATCTTTCTACGTACATGTTCAGAGTACCAGTTATTTAAATATTGGTGCCTCATTTAAGGGGAACCATGTCCTTGTCCTGAAGTAGTGGAATAGCTATGTCTCCATCGGAATCAATCTCAGACCACTGGGTTCTACTAACATCCCAATATGTATGTCTTCATCATAATAAAGCATCATTCTGCTCATGCTCCTTTGCCACAATATCACAGCTTTCAGAACCGGCAAAACACATGATGCCAGTTGAGATTTCTGTGTATCCCATGGACTAGGGTAACCTCAGAAATGCATTAAATTAGCATAGCCAATGCCCAGGGATTGAGTTATTTTACTTTTTTTTTCTTTTCTTTTGAAGGAATGGGGGAGAAAGCAAAGGGAAAGAGGAGGGACTTTCTGTTGAATTAGAAATGTCCTAACCAATGTCAAGCAAGACTGTCACTTTGGCTTTAGGGAAACACATTCTGACTTAGCTGTGAGGGCTGAGGTCAGTGGAGGCGCAATAGATGATACCAGGGTAAGCTGACAAATGGCATGTCCTGGAAGAAACATGAGCCTATTGTAGCCTGTGTACCTGAGAGCTTAAACATCAAAAGCTACAGTTAAGGGAAAACAATGTTACCATTCCTAGAGACAATTGTGTGACCAAAGGGTCATTTCCTTAAAGTTTCTGAGTTTTAATTTTCTTATCTTTAATTTTTCTTAAAAATGTCCTTCAATGGGATTTATAACATTTATTTGGAAAGATTATAAAGGCATTTAAGTTTAGGACATATATAAAAGTGTCTAGTAATGTGCCTGAGAACTGATAATCATTTTTTAAAATGTTAATTTCTTAGTGTGAAGTACAGAAAAAATACCCAGTGTGTTTCACACACCTAAGCTGGATTCCTTGGCTTTCCCTAGACCGGAATGTGGCCAGATGGCTGAGGTCTAGCCCAGGCCAGGAGCCACACTGAATCGAGCACCTGAGATGCATTAGCTCAATTAATTTCCATAACCTACCTATGAAATCCATGTCAACCACATTTTGAAAATGATCAATATCAGTCTCCCCAGAATTAAATAATTAATGAAGATAACAAATCCGTGCACAGGGGAGTGAAGACTTGATGAAAATATTAACAAATGATAGTTCTTGATGATGGACATAGAAAATCCAAAAGAATTTAGACACCATCCAAGAAATTCAACTGGAGAGTTTAGCAACATTGCTGCAATGTCCCCAAAACAGAAATTAGAGAAACAATACCATTTTCAATAGCAGCGCAAATTGCAGTGTCTGGAAATTAAGCTAATGCACTATGTGCATTTTTTTTGTAGAAAAATGCAAAAACATTGATACAAAATAAACAATTTTTTTCTTGAGCAGTCCAAGCTGAGTACACATTGAAGTTTAAGAGAGAACAAGAGACAGAAAGAGAAACCGACAGAGGGAAGAAGAGGGAAGCTGAGAGGAAGAAAGAAATACGATCTCTGTAAGATCCTGCAATATATCAGGTCAGTTACTGAAAGGTTCTCAGGCAGGAAGAGGGGTGAGAACAGAGTTCAGACACAGAAAGGGAAGATTTGTATGTTGCTGATACTTAGACTTCCAGGGCTCTTTTCAGAATCCAAGAAAAGCAGTAAGCAGTTCGTGAAAATGAGACTTAGTAGCTTTGTGCCAGGAGTGAGCACTGAGCCCATGATTCCCCTATAACCAGGGGCTCTTGCAACATAATTGGCACATGGGATAGACTGAAGGAACCAACATCCCCCAGGCCAATTGTGATTTTAAAAATATTTTATTTTTTATTTTTTTAAATATGTTTTATTGATTATGCTATTACAGTTGTCCTATTTTCTCTCCCCTTTATTCCCTTCTGCCCTGTACCTTCCCTCCCACCAGCATTCTCCCACCTTAGTTCATGTCCAAGGGTCATATATATAAGTATTTTGGCGTCTCCATTTCCCCAGGCCTATTGTCAGAGAGACCTCGACTCTCCAGCCACCGACCACCCTCACTGCAGGCACTTTTTCTGGGAAAGTCGGTTCATTTTTTAAATAAACCATGGAGACCCGGCCAGACAAAGACAAAGGCGGTAAACTTAGGCTGTGGTGAGAGCATCTAACTAAGGGACAGGTCCTGTGATAGTGTCTCCTCTGCAACAAACAAGATGGCCCTCTGCACCTTTGTGGCTTCTGTGTTCCCACGAGGCTAAGTTCATACACTTTCCTACATGGAAAGGCTCTTCATTTTGCAGAGAGGACATGCACACAGGACATCCCAGGGGTGACATTCACGAGCTCTTCTGAGGCCTGTAGAATTGACACATGAACTCTCTAAGTTCAAAAGCATTTGGGTCACAGGCATTCATAACAGGCTTCCCCAGGGAGTCTGGCTGCCACTACCCAGGCCTCCCTCACCAGGGGCCCTCTTAAAGCCCCGGGCTCTGAGGACCTGGCTCTGATATCCTGCTGTGGCCACAGTGACACACTCTCATCCAGAAAGATAAACTCTACTCGTGAACCCTTTGGACTTCACCCTGATTTCCAAGAAGGACATGCACGTGGCCCCATCAGCTTTGTACAGCTCTGGAGGCAGAAAGCCCTGGATTCAGCCCCTGGCTTTGTCCTCTACTGGCTGGAGACAAAAGGGAAGTAAGTGCCTAATTCTTACAGCTTCAGCATCTTCACTTTTCAAAAGGGTGTTATTGGTCTTGCCTCAAACTCTTGTGAAAGGAAGAGAGAGACTATATGTGAAAGCATTGCATCATACAAATACACTCTCTAATACTTAGAATATTTGCTTGAATTTTGAGGTATTTCACTCTGCAGGCCATTCCACTCTCTGAGCCTCAGTTTATCCATGCGAATAAATGAAAATGTAAAAGATTGAGAAATGAACACCATTGCTATCAGTATTCGATTATAGATTTATTCTTTATTTTCCTTCTGATAATGTAGCCATATTCTGGACACAAATAAAATAGTCAAGAAGAGTAAAGTTGTCCCATCTCTAATCTTGAACTTTGTAAAAGATTAAAAATTATAAAAACAGAGACAGAGAAAGATTGAGGGCTGGCGGTTTCTTTAAAACTTTTAAAATGAAAGTCTGCTGTATTTCAACTTAGATGAAATATGGCACAGACAGCCTTTAAAAAATTAAAACTTTTCCTCTGGCTTCTTCACAATAGAGTGGTTATAATGAAACCTGACTAAATTACTTTTTAATTGACAAAACAATAAATCAGTGAAAATGTATTCTTTCTGTATTAGAGAATCACTGTGTTGGATCTGGAAATGAATCACATTGCTTGGCATTGTTTTGTCTGTTCTTTATTGGCATTCTTCTTTCCTGCAAATTTATAGAGGTATAAACAACAAAGGTGAAGAAAAGTACAAAGTCATGTGAGTCCTAGAGTAACAATTTGACCTGTAGGTCAGGTGAGAACATCCCTGAGCTTTAATTCAACCCAGGATTGAAGCATTTCAGAAATGATTTTCGATATCCTAAGAAGATTATTATAAGACCAGATAGTAGTTTGGTAATAACTGAATGCCTCAAAGGGCCAATGAAAGATTACAAACAATTTTGGATTGAGAGGCCCAAGAATGACAATGACAAGATGATGTCATAATTATTCTGAATATCTATATAGCACTTAATATCTTACAAGTCATGTTCACCTTCCTAATCAATATCTAATCTGACCTTTCCAACAACCCTGGGGGTGCAAAGGGAAATATCACCATTCTATTTTTATAGGTAAGGAAACTTAGACACCAATAATTTTCGTGACTTGCTCAAGTATATATAGCCTACAAATGGCCCAGTGGAGATTAAAACTAAGCTCTGGCTGAACTAATACTAAGTTATTCCATTTTTCAGAAAGAACATGTGCACAGAACCTCTCAGGGGTGAGTTGTATGAGATATTTCATAAGGCAACTCAATATTCCTAAATGGAGTATGATAATATCAAACTAAAGACTCAACAGGATGCAAAGCATATCCAAATAGTCACAATACAAGGATAAAAAAATCAGCACAGAACCAGGTTAACTTTGTTCCAGGTTAAAACATTTCAAGACCAAGTTGGCTGGGGACCAGAAGAGAATATGTTGTTGTTACAGCACAGACTTTGCAAGATGGTGACAAAGATGGGCTCAAGAATTTACTGCCTGTGATTTAGGCACATCACTTAAATGCGGATGATAAAATGAGCATAATAGTTCCTGCCTCATCTGTAAAATAAAATTTAAAAAAATGTCTCTATTTCATGGAGTTGTTGTGAGGATCGTATGAAATAGTATGTGCATACACCCGTAATGGGGACCATTGTCATGTCTCTTCAAGGATCACTCACATGAAGTGAGTCCCATGAGCAATCTTGTCTCTACAGTATATGGCTTGTGAAGCCATTGTCTTGAGCTTCTGGCCCTGCTTCTCAATGTATCCAAGTGCCAGAGAGCAGGTCCATCTCTGGAACTGGAGCAGCTCCATCTCCCTACACACAAGGGAAAGGAGTATAGACTCTAGAGCTGAGGGCACCTTACCTGAATCATGGAGAGTCCATTTGGAAAGGTCAGTCGATGCTACATGATGGAGATCTTGGTGCCAGGAGAAGAACCTGGTCTCTGCTCTGCAGGAGGTATCAAACCATTGAAATTTTGGAGTATATAGGCTTTCTCCAAGTTGCGTGTCAAGAAGATCCAGTAGGCAGCCACCTTTGGAGGCAGAGGGACCCATCCCAAATTCGCTGGAAGGACTCCACCTAATGGAGACTGGAGAAGTCAACCATAAAGACAGAGTTACCACTCACAGGGGAATCCAGGGGCCAGGAGTCACTTTATATTTGGACACACCTCACAGCTGGACCCATTTAAAAAATTTATTTATTTTTAAGAATTGGTTTGTTTGTGTTATAGCACATCATACCAGGTGCTATACTCAAGTCACTGGCTTCACATGGGTTTATGCTTGTTTTAACTATTGATTTTCAATATTTTTTCTTATCTCTTGTGTCCATCTGCAGGTGATTAAAGTCCTATCTGGTTCCCCCTGGGCTCGAATATCAATTCCTTATCAATTCCTTATCAACGACACTCTCTGCTGGCATCACAGGCTCTTTCACAGACTTTGTTTCTCTTTTGTGCCTGAAAAACTTTCCTAGTGGACTCCCGCTTCCCTCACCCTGTCACACTCTGCCTTTCATCCTCCAATCCATGACCTTATCCATTTTATCCACTCTCTTAGCTCAAGACCTGTCTTTTTGTACCCTGTTTGGCTTTCTTGCAATTCTTTGTTTTTTTTTACTCCTGTGTATTCATGTTGATCTTTTTTTTTCCTTGCATATTTCTTGCTTGATGGCATTCATCACCTCTGGGTATAGAATCATTTATCCACTTTGCCTCCTTTCCTCCCTGTTGAAGTTCACTCAATGTTACCTGTATTTCTCCCTGATTCTGCTCTGTGGCAATCTCACTTTCCATTATTATTCTTATCAGCAGTCTGTTATTTACAGGGTGGTGAAATAAGATAAGCTCCTTCTAATGTAGATGGGACACAGGCCATGCAGCTGGGAATTAAAAAAAAATGTAAAAAGGAAGGCAGAGCTCAAGAATTCTGCTGATTTGGGGATGAAAAGTGAATCGCAGAAAGGATTTGGGGTGGAAAAGTAGGACTGAAAAAGAGGTAGTTATCCTTGAGGACGGGGAGAGAGGAAACAATAATTGCTGATCATCTTCTCTGTGCTGAGCACTGTGTGAAGTCCTGTGACTGTATCCTCTCACTTAGTCTTTGCGGTAGATGATGAGGTAGCTCAGTCCTGCATTATCAGTACAGAAACTGAGGTTTAGAGAGGTGGTTGTTTTTTTGTCTGGAGAAGAGACTCACAAACACCCCAAAGATTATACAGATATACAACATTCACACACAGTTAACTTGCTATATCTCAAGAGGGTTAATCATTTAGATCATTTAATCCAGTATTCCTAGGTCTGGGAATCCATCATTAAGGCAGATTCTGAGATCCAGACAAGAATTGGGGCACAAATTGCTCTTAGAGTTAAATTGCTATTTGTAATGGTGAACATGCTATCGCAGCCATATGTCTAGGGAAATGGTAAAGTAGGTAAGGAAATATCCTTGGAGACACTGTATGAAAACATTTTAAGTGCCATTTAGTGTTTTTAATTGAAGTTAGAAAATCCTTATGTAAAAGTATTAAAAATATAAAATTTAAACATACCTATGAATGAGGTCTGTCCAGAAGCTATAAGTCATGTAACATAAAAAATAGAGACATTTATTGAAGAAGATACAAGATACGAGAAACATTGCACATAGGACAATGACTCCTCAGTCCCCTTCAAAGTAGTACCTTTGAAGTTCTTCCAATAGCCATCAGCTGTCTCGTCAGATTTTCCTGAATTTCATCGATGGTTTGAAATGCCTTCCCTTTCAAAGGTGATTTTAGTTTTGGGTAAAGCAGAAGTCACAGGACACTAAATCTGGGCTGCAGGGGGCCTGAATCACCTGGGTGATTTGCTGTTTTGCCAAAAAACTCTGTGTGAGACATGATGCACGAACAAGAGTGTTGTCCTGATGAAACTGCCAGTCACCAGTTGCTTGCAGCTGTGGCCTTCTGAACCATCTGAATAGATTTTGTGAAGGAATTTTCAAACTTAACACAAAATATGACGCAGAGTCATTGCCCTACTCATTCAATCATTTTGAATGCAATAGCCACACAGTACAAATCCTCACTCAATTGCATCAGCCATCCCTACTGACTAGTACAGCGAAGTTGTCATTGTTCATGTGTGCACTTTGCAGCCCCCTCTCCTTGGCAGTCAGGTTACATCAATGTCACGCAAACTGTTCTTGTTATATTAACAATAGCTGGACTTTTCCCAGACAGACCTCTTGGTACATACAGTTAATAAAAGATAAAGCCCTGGATGGTGTGGTTCAGTGGGCTGAGCACCAGCCTGCCAGCTGAAAGGTCCCGCACTTAATCTCTAGTTAGGGCACATGCCTGCGTTGTGGGCCAGTCATCTGTCAGAGGCATGTGAGAGCCAACCAATCAATGCTTCTCTTGCACACCAATGTGCCTCTCCCTCTCTTATTTCCGTCCTTCCTCTCTCTCTAGAAAATAAATATACTCTTTCAAAAATAATAGAAAAGGTAAATAATATACAAATAAAATATTAACATTCATATCATATTTTCTTCTTTAAGCTATAATAAATAAAATATTTTCTTCATATTTTAAAGTAATAATTCAAATCTCAGGAGCTTGGAAAAGACATCAAAGTGGGTGGAAAATGAAAGTGTAACCTTTAATTTTCATCTCAGGAGATAAACAAATGTTTATCTGTATACTTTTCTAGTTGTGTGGTTCTCAGTTTGAACATTTTAGGAAATACATTCAAAAGAAGGCACATGAATAAAATTTTTGTATAATTTTACTATCCAGAGATGACCTCCATTAACCTTTTAGAATGTTTCTTATCACTTTTCATTGCATTATTTTCCTTGGTAGTGAGCTGACTCCCTATACTGATATTTCAACAAAAGAAAATAAAGTCAACCCTGGATTAGTTACAGGAGGCTGGTGCTCTAAACACATTTATGCTTAACATTGTACTGATTACACTGGCCAATGTGTGTTTACCCATGCAGCCTGCTAGACTGTAGTCCTTCCCATAAACATTTATCACTCCTCTAGACATATAGCTGTGATAGCATTTTCTCTAGTTTGCTCACAGACATAGTCCCAAAGTGTAAAATAATACCTGGCATTTCTTCAGTAGGCACTTCAAACATACAGTGAAGGAATGAATGATTTGGGAGAATTCGCCCAGGATAGCTTACTTGTCTTCCAATTATTAAAAATCACTTCATTAATTCAAATGTGTTTCATAGTTGCAGAAAAGTATTTGTTTCATTTCCTTGATTATGACAATGGCCATATGTAGCTCAATGCCACCTATTTTAGTGAGAGAGAAAAGCAAAAATAAACAGTGATTTGCTTGACAATTTTTCTGGCACTGTGTCCCAAACATGTGGCCATAGGTAAATGATATAAAATAACAGTTTCAATAGTTATTTTAAACAGTATAAAACATGCTGAGAGTAAAACTTTATTATTAAGAAACGAAGTTGCTGGTACTACTGCTGGTACTACCAGCAGACAAAAGCAAAAAAAAAAAAAAAAGCCAACTATTTCTCCCAGGTAAGAGAATTACAGATTTTAGGATATATGTAAAGCAAGAGAAGACCTACAGTTTTTATGACCACAAGTTTCCATTATGCTAATTTTGAGTTTTATTAAGGTATGATTAATAAATAAAAATATAAAGTATTTAAACCTTATATTTTTGAGATGTGTATGCATTGTGAAAGAATCCCCCCAGTGGAGTTAATGGCCATATCCACCACCTTCTGTGGTTGCCTGTTTTTTGTGTATGAGAATGTTTGAGTTCTACTCTCTTAGCAGATTTTCAATTATACAGTACAGTGTTATCAACTATAGTCACCTGGGTATACATTAAATCCTCAGACCTTATTGATTTTAAAATATACAGAAACTAAATAGCATACAGTCCACTGTATACTCTTCTGTATGTATTTGTCTTAGTCTGTCATATCAGAATGCCACAGGCTTAGTGGCTTTAACAACAGACATGAAGTTCTGGAAGTTATCAGTCCCTGGTTCAGGTGCCAGCAAATTAGGCTTCTGGTGATAATGCCATCCCTTGACTGTGGATGGCCGACCCACTGTATCCTCCTCACAGGGCCTCCCCTCCGTGTTCCTGCGGGAAGATCTCTCTCTCTTTTGTGATAAGAACATTAATCCTCAGATGTAATAGGGCCTCAGTTTTATGATCTCTGTTTACCTAAATTACCTCCCTATAGACCATCTCTCCACAGAGGTTAGAGTTTCATCATATAAATATTGGAGGATACAGCTTGGTCTGTAACACTGCAAATACTAATTTACTTGGAAATCACTGTGCAGAACAAGTTTTATCAGGCAAGCATTCTGTCTAGTCTTGTGAAAGTGAACATAAATTTCTCAAACATAATCTGAATTAGTGTTTTTCTCAACTCCATAAATACCAAAGAACAATTTCTTAAAAGAGTCAGATACATAATAGAAGACATCCTTTGTCCTTTGCCAACTCTTATCTACAAAGTAAAAGTATCAGGTAGTTTATCCCAGGCATTAATGATGACTATGATTATGAAATATTTTAGTAACTTTCAATAAAGTTTGACAAGCAATTTTATTAACTATTGGCAACCAGTTATTCTAAGGGATATAAATATAGATAAGGTATACTTCTACCCTAAAAACAAAATATTAAAAGAAGTAACACATTTATATACATAATTTTAACACAGCAGCAGTTAAATGTAATACGATAAGGGAGTACCTAAAAAGTTTTGGAGTCTAAGAAATTGTAATTTTTTGAGCATCTAATACAATAATATAAAAACTAGACACTCAATATTTGAGTTAAATGGGTGGTTCAAACCCAGTAGAGTATCATTTTTATGGACATGGACCCCAGAGTTTGACATCTGTGAACATCATACCTTCTCATACATTGGGGTACTTGCAATCCCCTCAGACAAGCGGTCCTTTGTAGAAATAAAGAAAAGACCCCATCTTCAAATTCTCATTTAAATGGATTTAACAAAAATTCTGAGAATGTCTTAAAGGGCTATTATAGAATGCTCCTTGGCAATAAAAGGGTCAGGAAAAAATGAGGAAGTTCTAGTCAGTTACTGCTGAGTGATCCAGCTGAAGAAAGTGAGAGCTCAGGTGGGAATGAAGATCTACAGCAAAGGAGGAAGTTTAAAAGTTGTAGGTTCTGGTTTTATCTATGCAAAAGCAACATTGTGAGTAGATGTCATGACCAAAGGAGAGGGGAGAAGCAGAGGAAGACAGAGACATTGAGATGCTAGAGGATAAACAAATGAATACGGTAGCATGCCATGAGAAAGAACAAAAACAAAGAAGCAAATTTGGCAAAGATTAGGAAGAAATAATTTAAAAAGTATAAAGAGAATCAGAAAAGAACAGAAATCATGAATGCCACAGAAAGGGAGAGTTTCAGGAGCTTGTCCTGCTGGGGAAGGACTGGTAAAGCATGAGAAACTAAGTTTTCCTACAAGAGGTGGCAAGAAGCCTCACACAAAGGTTCAGAAATGTAATGTGTGAGGAAGCTGAGGAGATCGATTTAAATTGCTCGTCTAAAAGGTTTGTTAATGAAGGAAAGGGGGACGTGGGGGATAGCACCCTATTTACCAAATGATGAGAAGAAGCCCTCCTGGATACATGGAAGCCTGGATTTCTCATCACGTAGCCACTTGCATTTTCCAAATTTGTATTTTCTAATAAAATGTGTTGGTATCTTATCTTAGAAAATTATTCTCCAGTGTGTAATGAAGGGCAAGCCATGTACCTAGTGGAGAAAATGAAAAATTGATGCTCTATTTGAGGACTCTGCAATTCAGTGCAGTTGGAGCTCATCAACACAATTAGATGCCAGGAGTCTGACAAATCAACAGAAGACTTTCCCCTTACAGAGATAAGCTCTTTCTTATTTTTTTATAAACCATTTTCAATTTTATTCCCAGTGTTCTTTGTTATGGTCCAGTAAGGAAAGTTGGTCTCATGTACAACCCAGCATGACTTGTTTTGATCTCTTTCTTTAACCAAGTTCTTCCAGACCACGGGGATGGGGATTGTTGATCTGCATTGTCTGTTAGAGGTGAGCAAAGAACTGAGCTGGGTTTGACAGAGAGTAGGAAGATAAGACACTAACAGAGTGCCACACTGAGGAGGGATGTTAACCATTTTATTGATCTCTTTTTAAATGAGTCTTAGTAAATGCAGTAGCACAGTGATAGAAATGCAGAGTGGCCACTAGATTCTGAAACTCAGATCAGTAGTAAAAACAGCTACTATTTAACAAGCATAAACACTGACAGGTGTTTTCCATATGTTTATTGTCACGTACAGTATTCCCAACACCTTCTTTTCCCCATCTAACGATCAATAGTTAAATAAAGTATCTGAAGACTCAGGGAGTCAATAAAAATTTGATTTGAAACTAGATCTGTTCAAAACCAGAGCCTGCTCATCACATCTTATTTTTCCTCCAAAGAGGAAATGCTTTTTAAATGGTTCATGAATCACTTAAGTGTTTTTCAAAACAATGGTTTGGGAAACAAAATGACTTTGTAGTGTTGATAAACCTTCCAGAATGTATTTTACGAGGAGCCATGGGGAGTTTTATTAAAATGAGAAATTTTATTATGATTTAACACATACCTTAGAGCCATTGGGAATACCTTGTCAGCCCTTTAGGAACTGAAGAGCAAAATGAAGGAACACACAAAATAGATCCAGACTCAGGAATATAGAGAACAGGCTGATGGTTGCTGGAGGAGGTAGGGGTTGGGAGGCTGGATGAGAAAGGTGAAGGGATTAAGAAATACAAATGGTTAGTTACAGAATAGTCACGGGTACGTGAATTACAGCATAGAAAATATAGCAATGATGTTGTAATGACTGTGTATGGTGCCAGGTAGGTACTTGAAGTGCTGGGGGGATCACTTTGTAAAGCATGTGAGTGTTTAACCACTATGCTACACGCCTGAAACTTATACAAAATACTATTAAATGTAAAATGTAACTGAAAAATATTTTTTAAAAAACTGTTCAGGTAATGATTTTTGAAATGGATATAACAGCATATTTTCTTTATACTTGTTTAATTTTGTGATTGCCATAATCTACAGTATTTTGAATACAGAAATTGAAAATTCTGAGCAACTTCGAGTTAAAGAATATGTTTTTGCCAATCTATTGATAAGTGGACCTCTGACAGTGGCTTCCACATGTTGGTAATCCTGTGGAGATTGTATGTGTGGTTAAGAAGGTAAAAATAATCCCCCATTTATTCCATATAACTCTTTTTTCTGAGCCTGCAGTCTACTCACAATGGTGGATCAGGTATCATTCTTTGATTACCCTGGAGGGAATCTTGGAGCTGCAATTCCTGGGTCTCCCTGTAATAGCATCTGCCTCAAATTCCAACCCCAGCCGTCAGCATCTCCTGCCTGGCAATGCCTGATGGAGCGCTTGCCATATGGACAGCAGGAACCGGATATTGAAATAAACTGAAGAAATGCAATGTTAAGAAGCCAACAACATACATAAACAATACAAGAATACATCAACAGGTAAGTGGCATTTAAGTTTGTCTCTGGTCCACTTCCCAGGACACTGTTTTACGTTTAGGTTTATGATTTCCTATTCTCTTATCATCCGTGTCCTTTGTTCTCTTAATTTTCTTCCTATTTTCCCATTTCATTTTCCTTCTTCCCTTCTCTTACCTCTTTTCCTTTCATCCTTCAATAACACAAAAATTTCTGAGTTTTATTGAACACTCCTGTTAATCATTTTATCTAATTTCTATTGCACCATTAAAATATGGAAATTTCCCATCTTTGATGAGGAGAAAAACTTGCTCAAAGTTTTAAGTAGCTCACCCAAGATCACACAGCTTGTAAGTGGCAGATTCATTCAAATCCTGAATCAGAATTATGTTTTATTAATATGAAAGAACATATAAGTGGTTTTCTTTCCTATGAGGTCTGGGTGGGCTACCTAGTGATCTCTTCCAGCGAGGGTTCTCAGAGCTTCTGTATGTCTTCAGGCAATTCTTCATTTTCCTGTTGAGTGGAATAACACTGCTAGGCCACAAAGACTAGAAAATTCCCTGTGGCTCAGTAGGCATAAAGAAGTTTAAGATTAGATTATGGATGTTTTATCATCCTTGGCAAAAATACCTGAATGCAGACGTGTTTCTATAGAAATACTAAGGATCTTCAGTAAGATAATCAAAGGAAATATTTCATTGTTTTTACTTCTTCATCATCTTTTTTTATACCATGTATCCCTTGGATGGAACTTTGTAGGCCAATTGGCAGCCATCCTGAGCTCTAAGTTCATATCTAAGACTCTGGATGGAAAGGTGGCTCTCTAAGTAATTAATTCGATAAATATTTATTATGTGCCAGGCAGTTCTGTTTCCTCCATTCAGTGCCACTAATGCTTTCTGGAAGAAGATTAAATCTTGCTAAGTAACATACAAGGTTTGTCTGGGAAAATTCCAGCCGTTATAATATAATGAGAATGGTTTGCTTAACATCGATGTAACCTGTCAGCCAAGGAGTGCGGACTAAAATATGCACGCATGAACAATGATGACTTCACTCTACTAGCCAGTGGGGTGGTAGATGTGGAAGATGGAGCGTGTACACAGTGCGGCGTTCACATTCAAAATGACCGAGTGTGTAGAGCAATAAATCTACCTCAAATTTTACACTAAGCTTGAACATTCCTCCACGAAAACTGTTCAGATGATTCAGAAGCTGCAGCTATGGGCAATGGGTGATTGGCAGCTTCATCAAGACAATATGCCCACTCATGCATCACATCTCACGCAGAGTTTTTTGGCAAAACATCAAATCACCCAGGTGACTCATCCCCCCCAACCCCTACAGTTCAGATTTGGTGCCCTGGGACTCCTGGCTTTTCCCCAAACTAAAATCACCTAGAAAGGAAAGAGATTTCAGGCCACCAGTGAGATTCAGAAAAATGCAATGTTACCAGAAATGATGTGCGCCACTTCTGGGTGGAGGCTTTTTGCCCTACATGCCTCACACATGGTCTCTTCCTGCTGGGTCGTATGTACCAAAATACTGGGGTTACAAGAAGGAAGGATCCTGGATCCTTAGACACTGCATGAGAAGTCTTCCTTCAGCCTCTTTGTTATTGATCCGTCCATTTGGACCATAAAGTAAGGAAACAATAAACTTGCATTTCTTTTATCCCACTGACCCTTGGGATTTTTCATTAAACATGTCTTCCTATTTTAATTAACACTGTAACAGCAAACTATTTTTACTGTTGTGGTTTTTTTGTAAAGACAATTTCTAGAATTAATTTTATAATATTTAAATAACAGACTTTATTACATATACCAGTGCATTTCATCTCTGAACATAAAACAAACAAACAAAAACTAGCACTTGTCAGCTTATAAATACATTAATGGGGTGAATGAATAAATCAAGCAACGTCATGTTGTACTAATTTCTGGACCTGCATAGGCATTGTCCAAGGTGAAAGTAATATACTCATTAGCTAATCGTATCATGCAATTGAAACTCAGAAAGACCATGGACTTTGGAAATTAACAGAATTTAACTTAAAGCATGCTTCCAAAATAATACTATTTACTTATTGTGGTTATTGACCACAGGGTCATCTGACCTTGGCAAAGTTATTTCACCTGATTCTTATTTTTGTCACCTTATAAATGTACATAATATTTAAAATACAGAACTGTTGTGGGGAGGTAAGGACAAGGAAAAGACCAAGACACATACTTAGTTCTTTTCACTTAGCGGGTGGTCAACAGCTGCTAGATCTTTTCCTCCCCACCCATCTTTACATATCATAAAATGTCACACAGAAAATGAGTGGCATCAGTTAGGTATGACTTCTTTAGGACATCACTAATAGAATCATACATCAAAACATAGGCCTTTGAGATTTGTAACTATTTGGTGAATATGTCCCTACTTTATTTTTTACGACATGACTTTAGAGCTTTCTACCATAACAAAGATTGTGTTTACTTTGACATTCAGGCCATGCTTTGATTATAAAAGCAAACCATAATAAAATTATGCATCTGGACTGATTACATCTTTACAAAATACAACACAGCCCTTTGTGTGCCTGTTTTTCTAACTAGAAAGTGATGTTCTGTGAACCTTTAGTAACAGCTGTCTGTGCATGTGTGCCCATGTATGTGCTTACACATCATTCAAGAGCTGAAGAAAAAACTGAAGGTAATTTTGCAGTGTGGTAATTTTTGAATTTAATGAACAAAGATCTGCTTCTCATTCTCTTTCCCCATATAGACCATGCTGATTCGACCTTTATTTCTTCTGCATGATTGTCTCTTTAGTCCCCTTTTCTTATTTCACTTAATCTTACCCACTTTTCAAAACCCAGCTTGAGTTCTTCCTCTTCCACAAGTCACCCCTTAGGATCTTTACCTGGACCTGCTTTTGGTCCCATGTGTTGCTGGAATGGGATTCACAATTAGCTTGCACATGAGGGGTTTAAATTCTGAGGTTCTGTTTTCACAGCAGAAAATTCTGAGCCCACAGGGAACGTTGGTCTAGAGAGATATGAACCAAACTGAATGCAGTGGAAGAAAGATGAATGAAAATGTGGTGGGAAGAGTATCCACACAGCAATCCTGAAGGGGCCAAGGTGTGAACTTGAAGTTGGAGTCACAAGAGATCAAACTAATCAGTGGGGAAGGATGCGTAACATCTTTTTCTGAGGCTAGGGGGTGAAAAGTTCCTGAGTGGGCAAATTGCCCTAGACTGCCCTACAAAGAGTCTTTTCTTTACATTTAAAAAACTTCACTATTTCTGTTCATAGATTAATTAGAATGTCAGACAACAGGGACTGATGAATTATGTCTTGGAAGCTGAAGAACAATGTTCTAGGTCTGGCTTCATGATTTGTTAGCTGTGTTATCTTGCTCATTCTGCTGACTTGCTTCTGAGCCTCTGTTTAATAAGAATACAGATCAAATAATTTCAATCTCACAAAGGTATGGAAAACTCGGTGAGAAAATGCATTAAAAGATGTTTACAAACTTACCAGTACTGAAGAAATACTAGAGAATATAATTGCTCTGGTTAAAAAATTATGTACCAATTAAATGTTTTCTCATTTATTAACTCTACTATAGACATAAAATCTAGTTTTCAACCTATAATAAAAACCTTTTGGTGAGATGAATTCCTATGTCATATTATAAGCCATGCTTTAAAGCATAGATCCAGGGATATATTACATATTTAATACATGTTAAATTTGAATAAATGTCTATTTCTTTCTACAGATTTACTAAGATTCCTATTTTCTGATATATCTTATAAGAAGAAAAACCTTCACAAAAAATCATTTCTCTGAATGATATTAAGTTGAAAAGGTAAATAATATAATTTATTACAGCAAGAAATATCTGAATTCAAACCTGGCCTTGTCACTCACAAAAATATTGACTAAGTTACCTAGCTTTTCCATATATCAGTATCTTCGCTTGTAGAATGGTGATAAGAATAGTTTTCTCACAGGGCTTTCAAAAGTAAAAAACCCTTAAGGTACATAAAGTAAGAAACACGTGCTCTTCCTAGCACATAATAAGTGATCGATAAAATTGCTTCCTTTTAAGGCCGTTTGTCATGACTGTTGTTTCCCTGGAGAACGTAATGGGCTGTGTCTGTCTTTGACCACCTCTTGTTTTAAGGATGATAGACATAGAGGACGTATTCCACAGTGAGTAGCTAGAAGGGAAGGTTTTCTTTTTATTTAAGTCGCTATATTTTACAAGAACAATAGCTTTGGTTGTCCCTGCTTGATAATCCTCACGCCATCAGCTACCTACGGATGAAAGAGCTTCCTGTATTTCATAGCAAGAGGGAGGCTGTTTGATGTCATTTTGAAAAGTTTTAAAGTAGAAAGTGAAAGAAAATCTAGAAATAAAATAATAGAGGCTGGCTCTTAGGAACTTCAGAGTGGAACAACACTGTATTTCTCTTCACAGGAAACTGCACCATTCGAATGCATTCGCTTTTCACAAAGCACCTCCTTGGTTTGAGTCCAAACACTGAAAACTGAGCCTATTAAATCAGAACAAAACCAGTTTTAAAGACATCTTTGAAAAAATACAATTTGGGCACAAAGAGATGAGAATGAAGAAATCAAACTGGAATTCAGCATGAGGGAGGTAAGCTCTCGGGAGGCTTGATATTTGTGAAACTTGCAGAATAGCAACCAAAGGGGCAGACTGCCCCGTTCACACACATTATTATCCTGTCATGCCCCTAGTTCACTCTTTCAGACACTGAAAGAGTCCAGCAATAATGGGGGCCAGTTTGCATAGAAAGGGGAGGACATGGACTTAACCATAGTTAAGGTATTTGTGGAAGTCTTTCTCCATTCCTCTCTATGTTTGCAAGTCCTTCCTCTTCTTTATGACCTCTTTGCAGGTCCCAGAGCCTGATTAAAGTGTTCCCTGACAACTGTAACTGCCCACACTTTCTCCCTTTTTCAAAGTCTGGATAGAGGTCTACTCTGCGTTGTTACAGGCAGTTCAGTGTAACGGTTAGAACATTGGTATGCCTGGACTGAATCCTGACTCTGGCACTTGCTAGTTGTAAAATATGGGACAAGGTTATTTAAGTGCTTTGTGCATATTTTTTATCATCTACATAATTGGGTTATTGCTAGTGTAATATTATCTAACTTCCAAGGGTGAAATGTCTGAAAGGTTGGAAAATACTTCAAACAGTGCCAAGAATATGGTTAATATTTCACACTGTTAGTTATTTTTAGTTAATATAACCATTTCCCTATCATTAGTTTGAAACCTAGAACCAAGGAATATTTCTAAAGAACAAATTTATTCTAGTCATTTTTTGCCACAACCCCTTTAGTGATTTTACTCACTTTCGGAATAAAGCCCAAACTGTTTAACATGATGTGATACAAAGAATACTGCACACTCTCCATCTGCCCCCTCAGCAATGTTCACCCTGTAACACTGGAACATATGAATACATTACTTCGCATGACAAAAGGGGCTTTGAATGTGCGATCACAGAGATAGACCTGAGATTATGGTGGATTGTCTGGCCTAAGGAAGCGTGTCTTTAAAAATGGAGATCTTACCTGGCTGTGGTTAGAGAGTGACCCATGGTGGAGGAAGGGCCATACAGAAGGACATTTTAACTGTTAAGGTGGAGGAAATGGGGCCATGAACCTAGGACAATGGATAGCATCTAGATGCTGGAAAACACAAGAAACAGATTCTTCCATAAGTTTTCCATAAGGAAATGTAGCCCTGCAGACCCCTTGCATTCAGTCCAGTGAAACGCATGCCAAATTTCTGATCTAAAGACAAATACCATATGATCTCACCTTTAACTGGAATCTAATCAATAAAACAAACAAGCAAGCAAAATGTAACTGGAGACATTGAAATTAAGAACAATCTGATAGTAACCAGAGGGGAGGTGGGAGGGGATCATGGGGGGCAGGGGGGAGGGTTTTCAGAAAGTATAAAGGACTCATGGACAAAACCAAGGTGGGGTAGAAGCAAGTCAGGGAGTGAGGATGACTCGGGTGGGAGGGAGTGGTGGGGGGCAAATGCAGACAACTGCAATTGAACAACAATAAAATAATTTAAAAAAAAGAAATGCAGGATAAAATATTTGTGTTGTAAGCCACTAAGTTTGTGTTAATTTGCTTTGTTAATCATAGGAAACCAATATGTATGGCATGCAAATCTTCTGGTTTGGCTCTTACTTTCCCCTCTGTCTTCCTCCAGAGCCCTGAAAAATTATATTAAATGGAGGTTTTAAGGACGATGGCAGATTTTCTTTGGGTATAGGCAAGATTCACAAGGGTCTACTGACTGGTATTTTTCCAACAAAGGAACAAAGTAATATTATGGAAATGGATAGATGTTTGATGCAGAAGGAAAGGATAAAAAGGCAGAGGGAGGCTGTGATAGACAGAATTATTCTAAGATGTGCTTCAATATTCCTACTTCCTGGTATACACGCCCTGTACAATCCCCAGGTCTATGAATATGAGGGAATATTATTCCCACGGCTATGGTTTGTTATATGGTAAAATGGATATTGCAGATATAATTAAGCTCCAAAGTCAGTTGATCTTGAAATTGGAAGCTTATATGAGTTGACCTGATTTTATTCCACAATGTCTGAATATTGATCTAGAGGTCATAAGAAAAAAAGTCAGAGATTCAGATCATGAGAACGATTTTTAGTATTGTTGCTAGTTTTAAAGATGGAGGAGGCCATGAGACAAGGACTGCAGGCAGCCTGTAGACACTAAAAATGTCTCTGGCTGACAACCAACAAGAAAATGGACACTTCGGTTCAACAAGCACAATAATACTTTCAACAACTTGAATAAAATCAGAATGATTTTTCCCCAGAACCTCCAAGAACATATGCAGCCAGCCAACACCTTGATCTTAGCCCCTTGATAACCTGGACAGAGGACAAAGCTATGTTATGTCCAACTTCTTCACACAAGTCTGTGATTTAATAGAAGGTTGTTGTTTCAAGCTGTTATGTGTGGCAACATTTGTTACACACCAATATAAAACTAACACAGAGGACAACCTAACGTTGCCATATTATCTTCACCCCAATTAGTGTTGTGTGTTTCCAGAAATAGTACACTTGCACCATGCACATATTAATTCCAAATCAATCTAACACATGGCTGAGGAAGGTCATGGATCTTGCAGTAAGAGGACCCCAGATCAAATTACAGGCTTGGTCCTTGCCTACCTGTGTGCAACTGGAAAAATTCTTTCTCTAAGCCCCAGTCTTCTCACGCAGTTGTAGTGAAGGTCAAAAAGGATGGTACATGTAACAGATTTGCATGAAACCAATCTGGTACAGATTAAGAGCTCAAAGGTCATCACACTAGGTCTTTTGCCTCTTCTGTTTTCATTTTTTTTCTTTTGGTGGGAACTTCCCTGTAAAATTGGAAAAGGAAGAACATGCTAATTTTCTGAGAGAATGATCAAGGGTGAGATTACAGAGACTCTTAAATTCAAAGGTAGAAAAACTGTACTTTATCAAGGATGCAGTGGAAAAATTAGTCAGTGATTTTGAACACAAAAGTTTAAAAATCCATTATATATCCTGCAACAGCTATGGAATCTTATTTGTGTTTCAATTTACTCAACTGAAACATGAGAGATCTATTAAGACTTAACTCATAAGATTAAATGAAGTAATATATGTAAGTGCCTAGGGAAGGCTCTTATCTGGTAAAGATTCAATAAATGGTCTTTTTTACTCATTCATTTACTTATTTTTTGTCCAGTATTTGTCTAATGCTTACTGGCACCTGGCACTCAATGTTGGAGTTGAGGATACTTTAGGAAGACTACAAAACAAAATCCATAAAGCTGAATAGTAGTGGGGCATTTAAATAATAAATAAAATAATATATTTTAAATATGTGCCAGTATCTCTGTAGCATATTAGAAGTGCCAGGGTGGGAGGAGGAAAGACAAATTTCGATTAGAAATGAATTTTCTGGGGAAGATCACCGGGAGAATGGGCATTGGACCCAGGCTGGATGGAAGGAAATGTGCCTACTATGAGATTTTTGAGGGGAAGACCATTGCAAGCACAGAGAAGAGCCAAAACTCAGGCCCCAAAGGAGAGCCCACTCTGTCTAAGGAGAAGTAAGGAGGCCAGTATGGCTGGAGTAGATTCAGTCAAAGGGTGAGGGATGGTTAAAGGAGATGAAATCAGAGGACTAGGAGGAAGGTTCAGATTTTATATGGCCTTGTAGCCATTGTTAGAATGTGGGCTCTTACTCTGCTGAAATAAGGAGCTATTTATTGTTATCTGGGAAAGGAGAGACACAGACTGACCTTTATTGTCCCAGCATCAGTCTGGGTGCTATACTATGAACTGATGGGAGGAGCATGAAATCGGAAGCATTGTGACAAGTTAGAAACCAGGACAATAATTTTATTTTATTTTTATTTTTAAAAGGTTTTATTTATTTATTTTTAGAGAGAGGGGAGGGGAGGGAGAAAGAGAGGGAGAGAATCATCAATGTGTGCTTGCCTCTTGTAGGCCCCCAGCTGGGGACCTGGCCTACAACCCAGGCAAGTTCCCTGACTGGTAATTGAAACAATGACCTTTTTTTTTGGTTCACAGGCTGGCGCTCAATTCACTGAGCCACATCAGCCAGGGCTAATTTTAAACACACTATAGATGTAGTGTGCAATTAAAGTTTCTACCAGAGGTATTAAACAAAACAAACAAAAATATTTGTTTTGAGAATCAAAAGCTCTTTTCTCCACTGAAGTTGTTTCTCTCTCTCTCTCTGTCTCTCTTAATAGTACAGGTACATAACTCTTCTTCAATGCTCTTGGCAAACCAGCTGAAATGTGGCCAGCATTTAAAGCCGGTTTAAAATGCTGGTTGCCTCATCCTCTGTTAATATTTTCTTTGTCCTAAATGTGACACTGGATCAGTGAAGCATTTGGGATAGTTGGGAAAAGAAAAGTGTAGTTTTTGCAAAGACTTGAGTGGTAAAATACATCACTTCTCAGGTCTTCTTGCTTTGACTGAGGCAGCTGCTGGGGTTAATCATTTCACCTTGCATGTCTTCGTGGTTAAGTCTCAAATTCAGAAATGTCCAGACATCTCTGACTCTTGACAATGCCCTTCAGCTGTGAAGTGAAGGGAAAAAAAAATTCTTGCTGATCCCACCCTCTCCGTCTGTTGGCAACACCAAAGGAAAAATGCTCCTTTGGCAAAAATACATTTCCATGGTGAGAGTTAGACATTTGCGTATTCATCATTCATTGAGTATCTTTTATCTGTCAGACACAATGCTAGGCACGGGGATAGTGTGGAGTTGAGTCCTGATGCAGCTGCTTAGCAGCCACATGTTCTTAAAAAGTTTTACTAGCCTGACTTCAATGTTCTTACCTATAAAGCCAGTAGAAGCAATTTGTGCAAGTACGGCGGAATAAACTTTAATAGAAACCCCTTCTTCAATTCTGCAGTAAATGTGTAGAAATTCTGTTAAAACATTTTAAGTGTTTACATGCATTGAAAATATTAGATAAAATTTATTTTAAGTATAAAATTATATATATATAATCATATGTTTATACACAGGTTAAAAAGAAAGAAATAACAATATACATGTGGAAGAAACACAGCAAGAACTCAAAGTTCAAATAATCAAGACCATGTAACCCAATGGGACACCATGGCAGCAGCAGTTCCAGTAAAAAGCAATGGGGACTGGGGTCCTAAATCCTTTGTGGAAACAAAAGACGAGACTCTGGTCTATGAGATATGAGAACTGGAACCTAAATCACAAGTGTTCAAGTACCACTCCGTCCCTAATTATAGATATTAAAAAAGTGCTCTACCACATTATATATAGGTGGAGTGAAGAATCTTGCAGATGTTCAGAATCTTGGGTAGATAAAATTTAAAGATCAAGCAGTCACTCGTGAGAAATCTAAATCCCAGGCCTGTGATACTCAAGATTATGGGATCTGAACTACCATAGTAAGTACCAATAACCTGAACTATGAGAATAGGAACCCTCCAGAGCCAACAGAGAGCTACTCTATAGATTCATTTATGGGATTCTCATGGAAGATAAAATATGCTCGTTAGACATGAACGCACAGTTTGAAAGTACAAGAGAAAGAGCAACCACAAGAAAGGGAAAGTCAGCCAATACCATAAATAGAATCAGTGCTCTAAGAATTAAAAACAACCAGTAAATAAGAAATTTCAATAATTAAGAAGGAGACACAAACATGTCAAATAAATTAGAAAAGTAAAAATAACCAGAAGTTGCAGAATATAATTTAAATTATAACATTTTTCTCAATTATATGAAAATATGCTTGAAGTATGTATAAGTTGACAATACTAAGGAAGAGAAATTTTTTCTGCAAAGTATTTGGGAAATATTGCTAGATGAATTGTGACAGATGGAATAAGCAAGTTTCCAAAGAGCTATTTTACATTTTCCAAAAACACTGAATTTAGTCAGTTTTATAGGGAAATCCTGCAAATTCTTACAGAATAGAATATTTCAATAATATTTACAACATGAACTGAAACTTTAAAATAATTTTTATAAAGTTGATAAAGCAGTTATACAAAAACTTAACAAAGTTTTCCTTGACTGACTTAATATCAGGATTTAAGATAGATATGCGTGTTACAATTTAAAGAAACAAAATTTTTAAAAATTGCATAACGTTCAAACAAACAAAAGAACAAAAACTTGTTTAAGAATATCTACTAAAAGAAAGATTCTGACATTCAATCCACAAACTGCAAAATCCAGCTTCATGCTGTTTACAAGAGATTTCTACAAGTTAACAAAACAGGTTAAAGTAAATAGAGGAAAAATAATGTTAGGCAAATATTAAGACAGAGAAAATATGGTAATACTAATTCTGACAAGATATACTTTAAGATAAAAATTTCTATAACCCTATTTTTAACTATCTACAGTATCATCATTTTATAATTAAAATTCTATCACTAGATAGAAAGAATATTTTATTTTATTTTAATTGTTCAAGTACAGTTTTCTGCCTTTTCCCCCACCCCAGCCCACCCCCCAGCCCTCTCTACCTCCCTCCCATTTCCACTCCCCCTGTTTTTGTCCATGTGTCCTTTATACTTTCCTGCAAACCTGAGAAAGAAAATTTCTTAAAAATTGAAAACAATAGTGATTTCTAAAAACATATTTGCCCCAGAACCTGAGGAAACATTTAAAAATGACAATGTAGAATATTTGAAAGGAGTAGTTAAAAACAGTGAACTAATTGAACTTAAGTAAAGTACTATATTAATCTTCTTTTCACTAACAACATATTCTTAAACAATGTGAGAGTTTATAACATATATTCCACATCTTATTAATATATTTCAACAAAGTTAGAAATATATACCTCTGAACTCTACTCATCAAAAATATATTTAAACTAAAACCAGTAATAGTAAAACCAAAATATTTAAAAATTAACTTGAGAAAAAAGAATAATGAACACCACAAAATATTTAGAAATAGTGGAAATGAAACACGACACACAGAAACCTGAGCATCACACTCACAATTATAGTTATTGATCCTTGCTGAGGGGGTGGGGTGGGAGTGGGGCGGCATTTGCAGCCACAATAGTCATACAGGAAAATAAAAAAGAATAAAATTATAAAAGGAATTCTTTGACTCCAGAAATCAGAAGGAAAAAAGTTTAAACTCAAAGATAAAAAAGGAAATAATAAAGATAGCAGGAAAAATAAAATTAAAGAGTAAGCAAAGACACCATTAAAAAGATCAATGAAATTCCAAGAAGATCTGAGGTTCAATAAATGGTAGCTTCTGTCAACACTGTGACAACCCCTCTGCCTTTGGCTCAGCTATACCAATTGGGACTAGCCCTTTGTCTTATCCTACCAAGACATATTGAGGTGTTAGTTGGGTGTTGTCTACAAGAGTGCAAAGCTACAAGGAACAGTCATTTTCAAACAAAGTATCTGGAAGGTCGTGTTAGGAATAGGCTGTGCTTCAGATGTTTGACATCCTAATCTCATTTAAACTCCCCTGCACTTTGTATCTTTTACTGTGGCCACAACAATGCTCATAAAAAAATAGCCACAATAATCTCAGAAACATACAATCAGTGTTTATTCAGCTTCTAAGTCTGTAGGTCTAATGGAGGTTGGTTGATTTAGCCAGGTTCATCTATAGAAGCCTCTGACACATCATCTCTCTTGTTCCTCATGGAATCAGGGGACATTCTGGGCATACTCTTGTCATGGTAGTGGCAATACTGCAAAGGAGAAAGTCCAATTACAATAGTGCTTTCCAGACTTCTGCTTATGACATCAGCTAATGTTCTAGCAGCCAAAGCAATACTTAATTCTGAACCCAAAATCAAGGGTGGGAACATTTACTCTGACTCTCCAATGGAAGGAATAACACAATCCCATGGAATAATAAGTAGGTGCAGGCAGACAAATCTGGCTCATTTAAGCAATCCCCCCAAACCCCACAGGGAAAGGAAAGAAAACCTAGACAGAGAGCTAGAGCACCGGGCAACTATAAATAGCATTTTCCCCCCAGAGAATACTGGGAGAAAAGCCTTTCATTAAAATGAGTTGAAGATTTAGCAGTTCAGTATTTTGGTACTTATCACATGTTTGGAATCATGTTAGACACTAGGGACACATCGGTGAGTAAAAGTCAACATAGATCTTGTCCTCAGGTGTTTAAGTACATCTCTAGAAAACAGAAAAATCACACCAAGTGATGTATAATCGCTAATCATGATGAATGGCACAAAGGAAAGGTGCATGCTGCCACTGAGATGCATGAAGGACACACTGTGGCCACACTGGATGAGAAGAGGGTGATGGTCTGGGAGTGAAAATGAGGGACTCAGTGAAGCGTCCTCTCTGTACTCCCACTGAGAAATGACAGCAGCTTCAAGAGAATGATCCCGCAAGTTGGAGGATGGAAAGGCTAGAGTGTTCGAAGGAAAAATGGAAAATATGGTGTCATCACAGCAGGGGAAATTTTTTTTTAAGAAAAAGGGTTGATGAAGAGTGTCTTCTGCAAGTTCAGGTAATGCTGGAGGTCATTGCTTAAGCATGAATTGTTTCAAGGAGTGAAGCTAGACTGGAGCTGAAGAATGAGTGCAAGGAGAGGAAGGAAATGCAGAGGCTGCCCGTCAGAAGTTCATTGTTGAACAAATATGAGAGAGCAGGAATGAGAGGCAGATGTGGGTTTGGAGGCTTTTAAAATTTTGTCCATGAGAAATCCAGAGGAGAAAGAGAGTGTTTAAACATTTAGGAAAGAGAAGTAATGAAAGTGTTAATATTGAAGGAAATGCTTAAACAAAGATAGCAATAAAGGCAGTAAAACAAAGTTCAGCCATTTTAATACACCACATTGTCAGACACATTATAAGCTGTAAAGAAGAAAATATAGAGCTCTCCAGGACAGAGGCTATTTTCTTAGCCACACTTGCATATGATATCAATAATTACTTAATGAAAATGAAGGAATGGATGTGAGCTCTATAAAGAATTTATATAAGCCTGTGTTTTATGGTAGTGTTTAGAGCGAGAAATGAAGTTTTCTCATTACAAAATGTGGACTTAGTTATTTCTACAAATAACAATCCTGAGTTAAATAAATAATATTTTAGGCTTATTGTAAATATCTACTTTGGGTGGATTGTATCTGGTAATTAGAGTAAAAGTTCAAATGTCTGGCATAAGTAAGACCAGGGAAAATTCCCTTGAAGTCTCCTGAAATAACAAAATACATTTCAATCTGAGAATGCTACTCATTTCAGATGAGTGATGGATGAAAAATCTACAGTTAGAATATTACAGCTCCTAAATCCCTAATGGAGAGAAAGCTTGTACATTTGATTTCAGTCTTAATGTCATGATTTTATAATGTAGCTCATACAGGGACATCTTTGTGCCTCCAACTTAGCCTGGCTCCCTCACTGATCTTAGCAAACCTCCCCTGACAGTCTTTCATTCTTCCTCAACTTGACAATGAATTAGTCTCAGATGTCAGTGTATTCAGCATGTATTGACTTTTAAAATTTTCATTTTGACATTCTAATGATCTCTCTATAGATTTACACTGCAATGATCTTGCCATGTACTTGGCACTTTAGAGTAGATATTTTAGAATTTGTATTGTTAAATTGTTATTAGAAATTATAGTATTGACCCCCCAAATTGGTATATACATAAAAATAAATAAAACCAGTTTCTAGTGGTCTCCTATTGACCAGAAGAGTACAAATTAGAGATAAGAGAAATACTTTACATCCTCAGATTGCCTAAAATTAAAAAAAATCCACACACACAAATGTCGCAGGCAACTGATAATTTGGGGAGTTATGGGTACAGAAACAATGCTGATAGTAGTGTTAATGAATTTAAACTTTCTGGAAAGTGATTAAGTAATATGTATTACAATAAAAATATACAGATCCTTTGACTCAGTAGTCCTACTGTAAGTTTTTTTCTATAGATACATGTATGTAAATGGGTAGTACAGCATTTATGACACAAACATGAACATAAGCTGATTGTCTTCCATGGGAAAGCAGTTGAAAAATGTAAGATATGTCTGCACTATGTAATGTCACTCAGTTCTTGAAAACAATGAACTAGACCTTTGTGCAATGGCCTGGAAGTCTGTAATCTATACATGATGCATGTCTAATCAAGAAAAGGAATTTTAGGTGTACACTATCATCCTTATAGAAGCCAACTTTTGTAAAAATAAACAACTCCAAAACTCTTCATATTCATGGGTGGTGTGCATGGGAACACGTGTGTTTTTACATGTGTATGAATATGAAGAAATGTTGGGATGTTATAGACAAAGCTATTAATATTGTTTATTTCAGAGAAATTGGGAGGTAAAGATTTGGAGGAGGTTCATGAACTCTTTCCCTTCGTTGTGTTTATTATTTTCTTATTGTCATTGTCATTGAATGCTTTTGAGAAAACAAAGGATAAAGAAAAACCAAAATTAAAGCTGTGAACTAGAACTGATCACCTATGAGAGAAGTGTAGGGAAGAAGCAGAAAAACAAAGATGTGCACTGAAGTCCAAGGGCATTCCAGTGTTGTGAAGAGAGATGTTTAAAGAGGAAAATGTCTACCTAGGTTGCTCTGAAGCAAGCAACCTGCTGAGAATAACTAGAAAGTGTAACACATCTAGCTGAACATAGATCTTCAGTAAGAACATGCATTTTGAGGCTCTAAAAATTGTAGAAGAAGTCTAATTTTACACATGCTGTAGTTTTAAATTTCCAAAATAAATTTATTTTGGTCCAGTCATTTTTTAAATGTCTTAAATAAAGCCTTTAAAATATTTGAAATGAAATATTTTCAGCTCTATTAACAATTTTAGTTTTAATAATGACCCTAAAAGTCACTTCATTACTTCAGTTTCTATAATGCTAAAATAAAATGTTAACTTTATATTATATAGGCAGGTAATTATTCTTGGAAAGGATAAATTATTTAGTGTCTAATCTATTTTACAAGACATTATTTTATTTAGTAACTTGATGAGGTAGGAGTCACTAATGACATTTGTAAATGAGAAAAATGAAAAAGGAATATTCAACACTTCGCCTTTCAAAATTCAAACCCCACATCTGCCCTGGTCATTTCTCTCCTTCCAAATAATTCATCAGGTAGCACTTGGCAAATCAGTGAATTTCAAACATACAGCTATCACTACTCCCAGAGTTTTGTTTTGTGGGTTTTTTTCCCTCTTTTTGCTAAGGTAACAAAATTTACTTGGTTATTATGGATTACTACTACTTTTTTAATGATAATGAGCATGTATTGCCTTCCAATTGCAAAAAATAAACAAAATAGGTATGAACTTGGTCTTAAACTGTATAAATTACATAAAAATAAGTTGGTTTCTAAACTCAATTATTTTGTAACGAGCTCAGCCTATCAGAATATCCTGGTTTCTCAAACATATCATTCTCAAATGCATCAAGATGGCCATTGAGGTTGCAGTTTATCTGTTTTATCTTATACTAATATGCAATTTGTTATTTTGCCCCTTTAACAAATATTTATTGAGTGTCAACCATGTGCCAGGCTTATCCTAGAACTGAGTTTTGAAGGTGAGCAAACCTAGTTTGGACCCAGAGCTCTGACAGTTTTGAAAAATGTGGCTCCAAACTGCTGGGTCCTCCTGGTGTTTGTGTTTAGAAGCAGAGTTTGAACACTGACCACACATGCAGCCCTGGCCAACTAGAGATGAAGATTCATTGTGGGGAGAACCTGCCACTTGGAGACACAAGATTTAACTAGGTCCATGTCTATGCAAAACAGCTACAACAATCAAAGAAAGAGATGTCGATGGTGATAATTGCCTGGGGCACTTTATGTGTCATTTTGTGATCACCAACCCAGGAGAGACCTGTTGTCATCACTGAGGTTACAAGAGATGGAGGATACAAGAGAGGGGAGGTCACACAGATGCTAAATGGTGGAAATCGGATTAAAATTGCAAACATTGACAATAGATCATGGGATAAAGTTTGAAACAGAGTTATGCAGGCATTGTTGTGGGAGCAAAGAATGAAGTAAATATGATTAATCCAGCAAAAGGCCTATTTCTAGAAGCCTTATACTGCCTAGGATAGAGGCTAAATTTTGCCTGGGTAGGAAGTCAAACGTGGAAATTGCACAGATGGGCATGGCCATCATTAAATGACAACATTGCTGATGCATTAAACCCTCTGTTATAATACAAAATTATCTGAGGTTTTTGTGCAGGAGATCTACTGCAGTCTAATTTAGAAATATTCCCTACCTGGGTTTTCATCCGAAGAGCCAAAGAGAACACATTGCAATAATTGTGCAGAGTCCCTACACCTATAAAACTGTGCCTTAATGACTCTGGCTGCTAACAGATTTTTGTTGTTGTTAAAATCACATCAGTGCTAAGAGTTTGACAAGTTTTGAATAATTCTGAAGGATACATTGAGTCTAGGAAGCCTAATTTGAACCATCCTAGACATTATACAAACTCACTGGAAGCTGGACAGTACAAACTAAAGTCTAAATTGAGAAATGAATGTGATTTATTGGAGACAGTGTTGTGTTAACAAAATGCTGTTCCATTGTGGGTCCCCAATATTGGGCAAATAAATGAAAACTGCTGCTATAAATAATTGCAACTCTACTGTAATATTCTGAGACTCTGTGCACCACTCATGACTTGTCAAGGACGTTCCAGCTCAAGGGCGTATTGCATCAGTGAGGACAGGGGCATGTGTGTGTGGTTACCCCTCGCATCACCCACAGCTGAGAGGCAGAAAGCAGAGGGTTAACATTTGTTGTGTGAATGAATGAGTGGCCCTTTCACACACATCTCTCTTGGAATTCTCCATCATTTTGTGAAGGTGGCCTGAAAATTGTATTTTTTACCTTTTCTTACAAATGTAAAAAACTGAAGTCAAGAGAGCACACATTTCCTCAAAATCATGTAGAAAGTTAATGCAAAATGCAGGCTTTTTCCAGAGCATGACAGTCACCCTTGGGTGAGGGACAACTTATCGCCTTGTTTCATCTTCCACTACGTATAACTGCGCAAGGCACATGATAGATGCCCCATAAGTGTTTGCTAAATGAGTTGCCATATGTTCTTGGCATGCAGTTTCTTCAACCTAACAAATCTCAGCCAGCTGGAATTTTTTTTCTTCTTTTTAAAAAACATAGTGCCCTTTTTACTAACTCTTGCATGCACACAGGCATAAAACTGTGGTAGTTCATTTTACAAATTCAGCTTAAAGCCTGCAACATGTTTTTGGATGATTTTAATGAGCACTATGTTTATTCTTTAAAATAACAACTTTGTTTTCACAATTTAAATGAAATTTCTTTCCACAGTGAGTATAATGCGTGGACGAAATGTCCTAGAAAGGGTAGGAATGAAGGATTTTCTGGAACTCAGGTTTATCATTTCACATTTATTATTTTAATGGGTTTTTCGTGTTAGCCATGACATTTAGGCTTTGTTAGCACCATTTTACAGAAGAAAAATGTAAGATTAAATGTCTTGCTCAGAGTGGTTGGTGAAATTGGTGGAAAAGCTATTTGGGCTCGATTTGGCTTAAAGGTCCTTTGCGCTCAGCCTAGAAATGGCATTGCATTTTAAAAGAAAAAAAAGAAAGGGAGAGTAAATAAGATTTGCTTTGCTCTTGAGGATTTGCTGTGTTTTGGGCACTATGCTAGGTGCTGGTAGGACATCAGTAAAGAAAACAAAGACTGTGCTCTTTAAATCAAGTCAGGGAGGAGACAAGCTTAAAATCTACTGCCAGAGATAGGAGATGCTAAAGCAAACACATAAATAACACATTGTTGCCCTTGGGCTAATCACTATGAAAGAAATGACTAGAATGCAAGGACAGAAAACCACAGTAGAGACTCACTTAGACTAAGAATCCATTTTCAAAGACCTATGCATAACTGAACAAGCAAAATGTTAGGTTTATAGGTTGCATTCTCTCTCTGCTTGATAGGCGACTTTCAAAATATGATCTAGATTTTTTCAGAACCATTTTCCTCACCTGAAAGATAATAGTCATCTTTTACAGATATTTTGAGATTTAGATAGTTTTGGTTGTGAAAATGCTACACACTTGGACACATACTATGCTTTCAATAAAATGTTTATATATAAATGCATTTAAAAGACATTTATTGAACACTTACTAGATTCAGAAACAAGGCAAAGTACTCTAAATACAAAGATTAGCAAATCAAAATCCATGCTCTTAGAAACTCACTCACTAGAAGATTTTTTAAAAAGCCCTAATTAGAAAAATATATTAGATTGTGACAAGCAAGACATAGATAAGAGCAGAAGAGGAACATCTAACCCAGCAAGATGTCCTGGATGAAAGGACATTTCTTCTTGATGGCAAAAGCACTTCTGGTAGAGAAAACAGCACAGACAAAAAGACGGGTGTAGGAAACATGCGGTGTTTCTGGAAGGTGAAGGTGGACGATAGCTGGAGCCAGGCTGAATGAAAAGGGATGGATATAGGAGTCTGAGTGCTTCGCTAGTATCACACAGGTCACCTCCTCCTAGAGAATGACATAAGTTTGATATATTGGGTTGGCCAAAAAGCTGTTTAGTTTTTTTCCCATAAAATAAAAGACACATTTTTCATTTTCACCAATAACTATATTGATTTGGGTATTTTGAGGATGTCGGCTATCTCCCACCTGGTATGACATTCATTGTTCTCAATTAATGTCTCCATTTGGTCGCTATCAATGTCAATTGGTCTACCCGACTGTGGAGAATCATCCAGCGAGAAATATCCAGCACAAAACTTCACAAACCACTTTTGACAGGATCAATCAGTCACAGCACCTTCTCCATACACAACACAAACCTTTTTTTGAACTTCAGTTGTGTTTTTACTTTTCTTGAAACAATAAAGCATAATATGCTGAAAATGTCGCTTATTTTTTTCCATCTTCAACATTAAAGTAGCTATACAAAAATTTACCAATTTTGATGTTTTTCTAAATGCACACTGATATGACAACTGTCACAATACAATCTAACAATGTTGTTTTGACTAAAGTTAAAGACACCTAAGTGCTACTGCAGCCATCATATGAAAAAAACCAAATGAACTTTTTGGTCAACTCAATATTAACATGTCTGTTTCACAAATTAGAAAATTTTTGAACAATGGAACCAACAAATAGAACACTGGATTCCGAGAAGATAAGACTAAACACCTTGGATTAAAGGATAAATAATATGAGGTGAGGTTAGAAGTGGGGAGAAAACAAAAGCACAAAAACCCTAGAATGAAGATCTCATTGTTCAGAAAGGAGAGAGCTTGGGGTAATAGCCAGAGAGGCACGTGGTCAAGGGACAGATTTTTTGCTTTATTTCATCAAGACATATAATGATTTACGGGGAAAAAAAACAAGAAAGAAAAGTGAAAATAGCACACTTGGTGAAGGGATTAGCCTTAATCCTAACAACAGTTAACACGGTGTAGCACTTACTCTGGATGAGAATCAGAGGCAAGTGCAGTATGCTAAATTGTTCATTTCATCTTCACTTGTCTGCGAGGTAAATATCATTCTTACTATAATTTCACAGGAGAGATTATTAAGATATTAAAGGGTAGATTTAAGGGACTCAAACCCACCACTAAGCTTTATAAAACTACATTGAAAATATTACTCAGTTGGAAGTGAGGGTTGTTGTTCTGACACCACATTAGATAGTGTTTCTTGTAAGCCCTAGGTGTCCGAGGGACATAGTTTGGATCTAATAAATACAAGTGTATTGAAATCAAAATTTCAATTCCTGAAATATAGCAACTGCTATTATTTTTTTCTGGTTAAATAAGACTAAATGATAGCTAAGGTAATTTTATAAGCACCTAAAATTTTTTCTAGCTAATCTATGCCACATTACCTCTATATTTTATACAATATAGTCACAGAGGCTATATGAAAAAAATTTCAAAAACATTTTCATTAGGAGCACCTCTTTAACAAGAAGTTATATTTTATCTTCAAGGAATAAGTGGGTTTTTTTTCTTTTTTGAAAAAATATACCCAAAGTAATTGTTCCTGATACTGCTCTTATGGAACACCATCTCTTTATTAATTAAAGTATCTTTTTAGACTCACAAATGTATTAAATTATTATTCAGTTTTCATCTAAGGCTGATGATTCTTGCTAATTTGAGTCTATCAGAAAATTTCAAGTTTTCTATTCATGTACTGAATTAGTTTCAGAGCACTGCTGAATAGAATTATTGAATTATTTAATAAATCTGATATCATTGTATTAACTAACTATACCAGTGTATAATTTAAACAATTCTTATAATTTTATTGGTGGGATTCAGTCATTCATTTACAGCCAAAAATATTATCATCAAACTGTTTTAACTACAAATAGGGTAAATTAAGAACTATAGAGCATGTTTTCTTTTTCGGCCATTATAAAATAGCAGAGTCCAAATTCATTCTTTCAATACATACTACTAAAAACCTGGACAAAATATAAACAGAAAAACAAGCTCCAGAAAGATATTGTGATGTTGGCTTGCCAAACATCAAAACACACAAGTACGGGGTGAAAGTCTATGAAGAAAGGCAAATAATATAGAGGAGCTGTGAGCAAAGTGGTCCCCACAGCTAACTAAGGGCTAGGATGCTTTGAGATCTGACCTGCCCAAGTAGTAAAGCTCATAGACCTCTCAGGGCATTCAAGGGAGACGCGAGAAGACCATACCTTATTAGTGAGAGTAACAAAGCCCTAAAGTAAAGACTAGTCTAAATCTTCTCTAACAATGTCAAAGGTAAGCCTCAAAAGAAAATAACAGTATGCTAGAACAAAACCCAATACTCACCGAATAAAAACAAGCAATTGTGGACAATTCAGAATTGAACATGACAATATCCGGAATCCAATCAAAATTACTAAATACACAAAATAGCAGGAAACAATAAATCAAAAACAGGAGAAAAATCAGTCAATAGAAGCAAATGAATGAGAGAGAAGATGTCATTATTAGATAAAAATGATAAAGTAAGTCTGATAACTGTATAAGATTATTTAAATGAAGAGGAGGGAAAACATGTAAGATAGAAAAATAGCCAGGAAGACTTGCAAGAGATAACAATATGTAATATTTCAAATCAGGTAGAGGGTGGTGGAGGTTAGGTGGTAGATGGATTGAACAAAAATTTAAAAAGACTCATGGACACGGACAACAGTGTGGAGATTTTACAAGTCAGAGCACTGCAAGTAACTCTTAACTTACAATTCTTCTGGCTCTAATGTTCTTCCGTGGTAAAGATGACATAAAAAGTTTGTCAGAGAAACAAATGCTGAGACATCTCATCCCTGGCAGATCCACACTATAAAAACTATTAACAAGTTTTTGTCTGGCATTTGGAAAATGATACCAAATGAAACTTTGAATCTACACAAAGAAATGAGCACTGAAGTAGTAAATATTGGGTACATATGAAAAACCTATTCTCATGTTTTAATTACTTTTAAAGGTTATTATATATTTGGTATAAAAATAATTACAATGTATTATGGGGTCTAAAAAATGTATGAAGTAAAATTTTGAAATAATTTTTAAATGACAAAAGGAGAAAATAGACATATCTTAGTAAGGTCCTTAATGTATTTCAAGTTAAACTTTGGAAGGTTAAGTGGTAAAAAAAAAAAGTCACCAGATAATACAAATAAAGTCAGTAATAGAGATAAAATTAAGCACTAAAATATTCAACTCATTCAAGAAAATGCTAGAAAAGAGAAAGTAAGAAAAATGTAGTATATGAGACAAATTTTAAAAATAGTAAATGGTAGATTTAAATCATATCAATAATTATTGTATATTAAAATTAAATTGTCTAAACCCTTCAATTAAATGACAGAGCCAGAAGAGCCACACAGATATAAAGTCCAGCACAGGAACCATAGTCAATGTTTTTGTAATAACTCTGCATGGTGCCAGGTGGGTGCTGGAAATACCAGAGGAATATTTTGTAAGGTACATGGTTTCCTAACCACAATGCTGTGCACCTGAAACCAATACAAAATAATATTGAAAGTAAACTGTTATTCAAAAAAATTTTTTTAAAAACACCAAGATTGCTAGATGAAACAAAAGTACAACCCCAAAATATGTGTTGCTTTCAAGGATCCTTTTTTTTTTAACTATAAAGTTATAAGTAGCTTTTAAAAGTAAAAGTTAGAGTTTCAAGATGGGGATGAAGCAGATTCCAGTTCTTTGTACACAGGGGAGAGAAACCTGTCTGATTGGCGGAGGAGAACCCAGGAAGGCAACAGTTGCCCAGCATATATGAAAATAAGAGACCAGAAATCTCGATGGTCATGGAGGAACCAGATGAGACACAAACAACTTGAAAATATGAAAATACCAGAGCTGGACCCATAGAAGAGGCCTCCCAACAGTAGAGTCAGAGAGACAAATTTCACTTTGCTGTAGGAGAGAAGCCACAAGTTCCTGCATATTTGATTAGGTGGAAGCAGAGAACGACAGGATAACCGAAAGAGACTGCATCACTGAACTTCACAGGCATTCCACCACAGAAGTTCACACCATAAACCCAGGGAATCAAAACAGATCAATCTAAGAAGCTGAGGCAAACAAGAAGAGTCTCACAAACAATGGGAAGACAAAGAAACAATCCTCAAATGAAAGGAAAGGAGGAACCCTCAGAAAGAATGTTAGATGAAATAGAGGCAAGTCAACTATCAGATATTGAATTCAAAGCACTGGTTATCAGGAAGTTCAAAGAGCTCACAATGAGCTATCAGAAACTACAGGGGAGCTATAATAATCTCACCGCAAACTATATCAACATGAAAAAGGAAATGGAAAGTATTAGCAAGGGACAAGAGGAAATGAAGAATACAATTTCCGAATTGAAGAACACAGTAGAAAGTATTATAAGTAGAGTTGATGAGGCAGAAGATCAGATTAGTGAGTTGGAGGACAAAGTAGAAAGCATCTCGCAGAAAGAACAGGAAAGGGAAAAGAGGCTCAGAAAGAATGAAGAGGGATTAAGAGAAATGCAAGACAATATGAAAAGTAATAATATCTGAATAATAGGAATACCAGAAGGAGAAGAAGAAGAACAAAGGATAGAAAACATATTGGAAAGAGTAATGAGAGAAAATTTCCCTAATTTGATGAGAGAAAAAGTCACACAAATCCAGGCATCACAGAGAGTCCCAATCAAGAGGAACCCAAGGAGGCCCACTTCAAGACACATCATCATTAAAATGGCAAAATTCCAAGACAAAGAGAGAATCTTAAAGGCAGAAAGGGAGAAAAAAGAAGTAACATACAAGGGAGCCCCAATAAGGTTAACTACTGACTTCTCAATGCAAACACTCCAAGCAAGAAGAGAATGGCAAGAAATTCAAGAGAAATTAAAGAATACTTTGAAATGATTAAAATATACATAACAAGCCCTGGGTGATGTAGCTCAGTGGATTGAGCATGGGCCTGTGAAGCAAAGGGTCACCAGTTCAATTCCCCGTCAGGACACATGCCTGGGTTTCAGGCCAGTTCCCAGCAGGGGATGCATGAGAGGCAGCTACACACTGATGTTTCTCTTTCATTCTTTCTCCTTCCCTTCCTCTGTCTCTCTAAAAATAAATAAATAAACAAACAAATGAACAAACATAACAAAAATATAGGATATAAATACATTAATATATAATACATGACCAGGTTTTGTTTATCCTGTGAATGCAAGTTTCATTTAATATTTCAAAAAGTCCATTAAATTTACATTTTGAAGAGAGAAAAAAAGTAAGATGACATAAGCATCAAAATTGATGCGGAGAAATATCTTTGGTAAAATTCCACCACTGACATGACTTACAAAGAAAAAGATTCGGAGAAAAAATGAACATTCTCAGTCTAATAATAAGTTTCTACTAGGAAATCTTTATATAGCACACTATGTAACACCGAGAGATTGAATGCTTTCCCATTAAGATTGTAAAAATTAATCAACAGAAACTCCATTTAAAATGGAGTCAGGGGGTCAGAAGCATGAACTCTCACCCACGTGGCATAAATACACACTGCTGACCCGAAAAGGTAGCAATGCACCTTGCATCTCCGACAGGAGGTGATGCTATCTTCCTGACTCAGAGGAGGAAGAAAAGAGTCTGCTCAGTAAGGGGACAGCCAATAGAAAACCGGGGTGACTCAGCCAAAGAAAAGCCACTCTACTTCAGAGTTTCAGTTTCCTCCAATGGGAATTGCTCCTCCCAATTCCATACACACACACAAAAAGAGCATTCCTCTCCTTTGTTTCTCTGGACTTGTATGTAGTTTAGCATTAGACCACGTCTCTTGAATTGCAATTGCTTGTTGTTCCCAAATAAACCCATGTTTCTTGAGAAATATCTACTGTCCATTTGTTTAAGGTCAGCAACATTGATAACAAGGCAGTATGTTTACTCTGATCATTTTTTTGTCAACATTGTACTGAGGAAAAGAAAAAGCACATAAATTGGAAGAGAAAAGGCTTAAATAGTCGTTATTTGCAGAAGACATAGCATATGTAGAAAATCTAAACGTATCTACAAGAGCTACTAGAAGTGATGTTATTTTAACAATGGCACACCATATCATTAATAATGTTTTGATTAATAGTAATTAACTTTGTTTTTATAAAATGGCAATGAAGATTTAGAACTTAAAAACAGAGTTTTATTTTAGATAGTATACAAAAATAGAAAACTAATAAAATATGTTTATCTATGTACTGAAAGTTTTTAAAATGCTGAGAATAGCCTTGACTATTCTACTTAATCTTTGGCTCAGTAGATTAAGCACCGGCCTGTGAACCAAAGGGTTATTGGTTCGATTCCCAGTCAGGGCACATGCCTGGGTTGCAGGGCATGTCAACTCCCCAAGGGTGGGTGAGTGAGAGGCAACCGCCCATTGATGCTTCTCTCTTCTTTCTCCCTCCTTTACCCTCTGTCCAAAATAAGTAAATAAAATCTTTTTTAAAATGTTGACAATAATTGAAGTGCTAAAAATAGACAAAAATTGAGTTTCCAGAAATAACACATATATTCTAGAGAAGTAAGAGTTGAGGAAATTTATATATATATATATATATATATATATATATATATATATATATATATATATATATCCCGAATAGAAATACCAAGAAGCAATGGAATCTTTTCAACGCATGGAGTTGGAACAACTACGTCACAGGAGAAAATACATCTGACATATAAAGGAATCTCAAGAAATACTATCTCTCTTCCTTATTTTCTGTGCCATGTGCAATTGGAATGATGATGTCAGTTCATCTAATCCATCTAACTTACTTGGAGCAAGCAAATGTGCTTAAGCAAAAACATCTTGAATTATTATTGTTATGGATCAGTGAGGAAATGGAGATAGTTGTTTATGGTGTGAATACTGTAAATGTCATTGTAATGCCATTTTTTTAATTTAGGGAGAAAAAATACTGATTCACTTTTAGCTCAGAATGTGAGCAATAAACAAGACTTTCTATCAAATGGTTTCCAAGTGCCCATCTCCCCACTGGAGTGAACAGAGAGTGCCGAGGGCACTTGGGGAGATCACGCGTGGAAGAGAGCACAGTTTCTGGCCCTGGGAGAAGGCTGGGCCACACACCATCCTGGGACTTGGCAGTTAAGCAAACAAACAACATACTCCAGCATGTGATGAAACAAGACAAAAACCAGAAAAAATATTCTGGTCTTGAGGATTTGTTTTGTGCAAATGCATAAGAGAGAGTAAAACTTTCATTTGCTGAGTATTGTGCGTAGGTGTATGTGTGTACAGGGTGTACCAGGCCAATGTGGGGAGGGGAGATAGTATGAAATACTCTCAGGTTCAATAAAATTTTTTCAAAGTGACTTTGTTATCTCCATTATGTCTTATGAAACATCACTTTTCCAATCTCTTTTTCAATATGAAAAATGTATACATACTATAGTGTCTATGAGCCTCAGATTCATCATTAGTCAAAGAAATCCATTGGCTCAAAGGGGCTCTTATTAGTCTGTTGCAGTTTTAACAGTCACTATGTGTCCCCCCTCCACTCTGAAAGCATAGGGAGTCTTCTTCATCCTCTTTGGAAAATCAACCCAATCTATACAGTGCCTGCGACAGAGAAAGACTATATATACTCCTTTCTAATAAACAAAATGTTTGCTAGTATGGAAAAATGTTTACAGTCCATGGGGTGATGATCAGGAGAGAAAAATTTTATAACCTCTTTTACAAAGATTTTAATGGTCACCGTGATCACCTATTTAAAATACCCTTTTAAATAGGACCTCTGCCAGATGTGTTCCAGGACTCTGGCTTTCCTGAGGAAAGAGTGACGCAATGAGACCCAGATGCCAAACCCATCTAATTTGTTGAGGCATAAATCAACTCCAATAAGAATATTAGATGAAGGGGGGAAAGAGTGCTTTTATGGACTAGAGAGAAGTAATAGTTGAGGAAATAACGTGCAATGGGCTGAAGATTATTGGTGGTCCTTGGAGACTTAGAAGTGAAATATGACTTCCTTGAGACCTTTTTTCGGTCTTTAGTCTTTTAAAAAGTGCTATGTATATTCCACTGAAAATCTTATTTCTTTTTTATCTTAACTTTTTGCAACACTTTGGTTGATTTTAGAGCTTTTTGACACAGAGATAAATGTCCAGTATGTAAAAGTGCTAGAGATCTCAGATACAATTGAAATTGGTTCATCACTGACTAATAATGATACCTGCTTATCAGAAAAGGACATTCATTGTTATATGGGTCTGTATGTACCAGTGAGTCAAGCTTGGGAGGAAAATGCCCTGGTTACTATAGATAACTTGGTAGGTCTAGTGTCGTTTACCACTGACCACATCCTCGAGTTCTCCCACATTCTTTGTAGATTTTCCTACACTGGCTTGGTTTCTTCTGCCTTTAAACATAATCAGATCTCTCCCCTTTTGGAAGGTGTGGGGATAATATATTTCATTAATGAAATTACCCTTCAGGATCTTATTTTGTAATACATGAACTATCACACTGCTCCTCCACTTTTATTTGCATGTCTGTTATAATATCAGGGTAGCAGAGTATTTGTTATTAATGGTGAAGGACAAAAAAGCCACAGAAGACATCTTGAAAAGAATGGAAGGGTGAGAGAAATAGTCTCCTTGCCTCTGTTTTAACAGTGGCTTTGGGGCTAAATGTGGGTACACAAGCCGTGAACATCCAGAAGGAGAGTTGAGAGGCTAAAGAGCAGTCCAAGACACCATTCCAACTGAGCTACTACCAATCACAGTGTAGGAATTAATGTCAAGAGGGAGAAATGAAGCCAAGTCAACCTCTAGGTGTCGGAGAATAAAGCACAAAGAATCCAGTGCCAATTATATTAAAGTTGGAGCCATGGATGAGAATCAAGTTTCAAATTTTTCAACAACAAGAAGTAAGAAGAATGAGGCCTGCAACAGCCAGTCAGCCTGTCTAGGCACAGATGAGATGATGAGGTATGGTTAGACTTAGTGCAAAAGACCTGATTCCTCTTGGCATGGGCTTCTCTGAAAGGGCCAGACATCCAGATTCTTGGATAAACAGCCGTCTATCTCCCAGGGGTGCTGTATGGTGGCCAACACTAGGTCTTTTATGGGGCTTGCTTTTGGAGTCACCACCCTCCCCTCAAAAGTGTGTATTCCTGACTCATAAGTCACTTGCCAACAGCTCAGTTGCCAATGGCTGTTAATCAGCCATTTTATAAAGTGAGCAAACACCATTACATAATAACTACCTTATTGACAGATATAGTTGCACTCTTGTCTGGTCGAATAGTTCACATATCAGTATGCTTTGGGAATGTCTCTAATGCAGAGATATATTTTTTTAATTTTATTTATTTTGAAAAAGGGGAAGGGAAGGAGAGAGGTTGAGAAACATCAGTTTTCAATTGCCTCTTGTGCTCCCCATGCTGAAGACCTGGCCCACAATCCAGGTATGTGCCCTGAATGGGAATTGAACCCATGACCCTTTGGTTCACAGGCCAGCACTCAATCCACTGAGCCACACCAGCCAGGGCCCAGAGATATTTTTAATGGCTATACAAACAAAAAAATTGTACATACAAATGGTTATAGAAACACACAATTTCTTTATATAGAAAGCAAACATTGGCCATCATCATTCTTACCTGCAGAATTGCTGGCGATACAGATCTCTTCACATTTCCCACAACTTCAACATGTCTTAAAGGACACTCGAGGTCCTCCTCTATCTCAGGTCTGCTTGTCATCATTAGAGAAGACATTCAAAAACATTTCTCCTTAGACAAGGCTCCTGGGAGCCTCATCTTTCAGACTGAAATAACAGGATGTCTTTCCTTTCTAGGAATTACAGAGATTTCAGCAGTGAGATTGATTGTTGTTTTTACCACCTCTCCTTCCCAGATCTAAAGTCTCTAGAGTATGGGCATGATGAGCAGCATAGGTGGATGGGCCTGGGTAAGACTCCTGGGACTCCCTTGTTCTTCTTCATTCACTCACCTCATTGCCTTAGGCCTCACATTTCCATTTCAGCTCTTAGATGAAGTTTTTTGTGGAACTCTCAGACCCCTCCTGCTTACAGACCCATATCACTGGCCCTAGGTCTGCCTGAATCCTAGAATGAATGGACTTTTACAGCAAGGCACCATTGAACACTCTGGCAAACAGAAGTGCTGGTGTCTTCGGGTATTGGGATAAACACCTGAATCTAAACACACCTTAAGCTTTGAAAGGCTGAAACACCAAGGCATTTGCTTTCAAAATCCACTTAGTCTTTGAACTGCAGCCTCTTTATGCATAAACAGCAGTGGACTCCCTTAGGCCGTCTGGAACACAGGTGCTTTTTTCTAAGCCCTGTTTCCCCCGGCATAAACCACAGAAGACTTTAAAACTCCTTCAACCCTGTCATGACATTTTCTCTGAACACCAACGAAAAACATCAAACATCACCTTATATATTCCATGAAGATCTAGTCCTTGTCTTTCTTTTATTGAATTTTTGTTATCATGTATCTCTTTTTCCTAGATATCTGTCTACCTACCTATCTATCTTCTATCCATCATCCATGTGGGTTGGTAGCTCTAAAATGAATTCCAGAACCAGCAGTACATGCTGAGACACACAGAGCAATAATGTACTGAGCCCCTGCTATGCACATGTGGTTTTGATTCTTATAATTCTCTGAGATGAATATTGCTATTCTTATTTTGCCATGAGAAAACAAAAACTCTGAAGAGTTAAACAACATGTCAAATGTCACAGAGCTATCAAGAGGCGGAAGCTGGTTTTGAACCCAGGTTTATCTCCCTAATTATCGCTCTTTCCATCATTCCTCATACTGCCATTTATCTCTGTGTACCTCCCTTTTTTCCTTTCCTCAGTTCCAATAATCTCATGGGACAGTTGTGTAGATTAATTCCCAAGTGTGAATGTGCCTGGCCCAATGCCATGGGTATATTTGGGGCTTAAAATACTATTTTTACTTGAATTCATCACTTTGGCTGGAGAGCTTCTCATTCCTTTTCAGTAAAAACTACTCCATCATGGCCTGCAGGAACCTGGTCTTTTAGAAGCTATCAGCATACTGTGGGGAAGGAGAAAGGAATTCTTTCTCCCTGAAGCATGCAGGGTGATGCTTAAGGCTGAGCAGATGAGAAGGCAGATTTCCAAGGAAGGACTAAGGAGAAGTTTGTGTATGAGACTGAAAAATGTGGGCAAAACTAGGAGGAAAACCAACAGAATAAAGCATTTCAAAACCCAAGGAAGACTCTCAAGGAGATGTTAACTCATGTCAAAGCAATACGCCATGGGTGATTATAACCACTAAGCATATATAACTGTCTATGTACAGTGTCATTCTGTGTTGCATATGTGATCATCCCATTGTTCACAACAATGTTCCAGGATGATAGTATTGTTATGCCCATTTTATAGAACAGGAGGCTCCGGCCTGGAAATTTTGGCTCCCAAGTCTCTGTGTTAGCTTTCTATGCTGCATAACAACATTACTACAAACTTAGCAGCCAAACAAAGCACACATTTATTACACCACAGTTTTTTGGGTAGGGAGTTCAGACACAGCTTAATTAGGACCTTTGTTTAGATTACCATGAGGCTACAGTATATTAAGGTTTTGGCTGGGCTGTGTTCTCATCTAGAGGTTAGCATGTGGAAAACCCTGCTTGAATCTCATTAAGTTCTTTGATGGTTGTTGACTGGAAGCAACAGTTACTAGAGGCCACCCATAGTTCTCTGACATGTGGGATTCCTCATCATGGCTCTTGATTCCAGGAAGAATCTCTAGGGTGAGTCTTCTAGCAAGTAAGAGTCTTATACAATGTGATTTAATCATGAGAGTGACAATCTAACTTTACCATATTCTACTGGTTAAAAGCAAGTTCACATATTCCACTCAAACCCAAGGGGAGAAAGTAATACAAAGATGTGAATGCCAGAAAGCAAGGATTATTAGGGGAGGGTTTTTTTATGGTCTGTCCATCACAGTCACCCAGCTATTTTGTGACAAGCAGAAAGTTTGACTCCAGAAACACCTCACAATCCCTTTGCCATTTAGTGTGACAGCATTTATGTGAATGGAGAAATAAGAGAAAAGCACTTTTACTGAACCAATAACTGGAAACTCAATTGCTAGGGCAACAGGCATGTTTCAGTCATTCCTAAATCATTGCTTATTTTATTTCTTCCTTTGTTTTGTTTTCTTCTTTCCATTTTTACTGCTGATCGTCCTCTCTCTTCTTTTTCCCTTCCTTTTTCTTCCCATCTTCTTCTTCCCTTTCTTCTCTCTGAATTCATTGCTGATATTATATTCAACTACAAATCTTATTGACTTAAAGGTTTATTTGCACCAGGTACTAAGCCAGGTGCTGAGGATACAATTTTGAATTAGAAATATTTTGGCCCTGGCTGGTGTAGCTCAGTGGATTGAGCTCAGGCCTGTGAACCAGACAATCGCGGTTCGATTCCCAGTCAGGGCACATACCGGGGTTGCAGGCTGGTTCCCTGCAGGCCAGTTCCCAGCAGGAGACACACGAAAGGCAACCATACATTGATGTTTCTCTCCCTCTCTCCTTCCCTTCCCCTCTAAAGATAAATAAATAAAATCTTAAAAAAAAAAAAAAGGATGGAACTGGAAAGCATTATGCTGAGTGAAATAGGCCAGGCATTGAAGGACAAATACCATATGATCTCACCTTTGACAGGAAGCTAAAGAATAAAACAAACAAGTAAACAGAATAAAAACAAAGATGCTGAAATAGAGGGAAAAAAAGAAATATTTTGTTCCTCCCAAAGCTTACTTTTTACCTGATACTTAAAAACTACTTTCTACTTTGAAAGTTACTCAGACTGACCCTCAGAAAAGTTGTAAAGTGAGCACAGGTCATGTCTCTTGTCACTATAGCTTTCTATTCTGGATCTTTCCTGGGAGGAAATTGAGCATAACAAAAAGTCCATGGGGATGGTGAGGTCAAGTTGACCTAGGTTTGAAACTAGCTGGTAACCAGGACACATTTGTAAAACTTGCCCATGAAAATCTGAACTGTCCAGCAAGTATGAAGAATCCAAACAGACAATGTGTATAGTGCATTGACTATTAGTCCTGTTAGTTTCTAATATTATGTTATAATTTATGAAATGATTTCTGCTCTACAACACATGCTTAGAGAATGGTCTCTAAAAGTTAAATATTTCATTCCTTCATTCATGTCATGCACTTTAATAAAAAATGACCAAACAAACAAAAGAAAAAGAACCTGATAAACCAGATGAATTGAATTTTTTATATCTCTGTTTAATCCTTGGTGTCATCTTACAAACAGAATTATGAAGATCAGTAAAGATTTTGGTTACATTCACTAAATTACTCAATAAAGAAGTGAGTGAGTGAGTGAATGAATGAAGAAAACAAAAGATGAGTGAATGCTAAATAAGCAATGAGTGAATGAATTACCTATGTGCTAGGAAGAAGCTAGTGTTGGCTAAAGAGTAAACTCAGTTTTGAACAGCCATACTTTTTTGTGTTTTCCCTCTCAGCTCTCTTTCACTATGCATGGCAAAAGAGAGCAGATGTAGAAGTCTTGCTGAAACAACAATGTTGAGAGTCCTGGTGATGTTAAGGCTCAGAAACATCTTGGGCCTGGCAGAAGCAATTAGAGCTGAAGAAGAAACTCCCTGGGTTTCAGACCATCTCTAGCTAAAACAGCATTATACTAACAGAGAACGGGGTCTTGATCTGAAGCCAAGTGTTAATACCAACTAGACAGCCAAGAAAGGAACAGGGTTTCTAGCATTTATTGAGTGAGAATCAAAAGGTTATCTTGTAAATAAGGACTATGATGTGTTGAGTTCTTAATATGAGCCAGAGGTCCCACTTTCTCTAAATCCCAGAAGCATATCATGTGGGAACATGCCCACAGTTCCCCACGTGAAGCTCTTGGGCCTGCTGGTGTTTGAGACACAGAAGTTTATGGCTCAATAAAGGTATCCCAGGGCACATGACATGTATATATAACATCCCAGCAGAATCTCAATAATGTTCTTGCATCTAGTGTTGTGAATATTGAGACTAAGTGTGATAAAATGATGATTCACATAGCTGCCTGTCAATTCAGCAAGGGTTTTGCTTTCAAAAGAGCTTTTGTCCCAAATTTATTTTTTAAAAGTCTTTTAGATTCCAGGGCTTTTAGATTTTAGGATTGTGGCAAAGGAATCATGAACTTAAAATTATATTGCCATTTTATAAATGAGGAAACTGAGACTCAGAGATGCAAAATGATTCACCAAAAGTCAAGCTCCCAGAGAGTTTGAAGCCAGAGGAAGGAGAAAGCTGAGCCTTTCTGATTCCAGTGCCTGGATATCATCTGAGACCTAAAAAGTGGGAGGCAAGCAGTGGACTGTGGTGAGGATAACCTCAGACAGAGATAACCCTAAAACTCTAAAACATAGAAGACCTTGGAATATTCCAGGAACTGACCAAAGGCCAGTGCGGTGGGAGCATGCACAGTGAGTGAACGAGAGAGTATTGTGCAATGAGGCTGTGCAGAGAAGCAAGGGCTGGATCCCATGGGACCTCCCAGGCCATATTATGATGCACCAGCACTGCCCACGGAGACTGCGTGAGGTTCGGTTCTTTGGGAATGGCCATCCTCCCTTGGAGTCACTGGTTGTTCCAAGCTGTGTCATAAAGATACACTCTGTGTCTAGCACAGTGCTTGGAGCTACGCATTGAGCTCAGTGAAGAGCATGCCCCTGCTTCCAAGGAGCTTCCAGTGTACAGGAAAAGCAGATGAATAAAGAAATTAATCATTCGGTAAAAAACTGATGAACAAAACAGAAACAGAAGTATGGATACTTGGAACAGACTGACAGCTCTCAGAGTGAAGGGAAGTGTGGGGACTGGATGAAAGAAGGTGAAAGGATTAGCCAAAAACACAACACTGTGGTGATGGCCAGATGGAAACATGGGTGGGGGCTCGCTGGGTAAAGGGGGGAGATGGGGACAGCAGTGATGGGCACACAGTGCACTGCGCAGATGATGTGTTTTGAGTTGTACACTTAAAACCTATATGGTGTGTAAAACAATGTCACCAAGATAGACTCAATTAATATGAAATAATGATAATCAATTGTAACAATAAAAATGAAATAGAATTAAAATTTTTAAAACTATCATTTCCATGTGAACAGTGTATCTCGGGTGCTTTCTGGCATTCTTTCCACCTCCCAGGACACCTGGTGCTTCCCTTAGGTTTCCAAATCTCTCTGGTTTCCGGTGTCCACCTGTGGAAGCTACTCTTCAGTTCCATTGGCGTTTGTGCTGCCAAAAAATTGCTTTTATTATCTCTACCCCAACATCCACTACAGTAAGCCAACAAACCATTTAAACTAATTCTTAACAAGGTGTAGACTGTGAAATAGTGTTTAGATGTAACTTTTTCACATTCTCTGGAGAACTCTGTGAAAGCTGAGCATTCACATATATTACCTTTCACGGGAATGCTAGGCTTTTGTGGGGGTGACCCAGGGACGGAGGGCAGGATTCACTTAAAGAGGGAGTGTTAGAATGCTTCTCATGAGGAAGAACTGGTGCTTCTGTTTCCCTGGAGATGTGTACCTATTAGAATTTAACTCCCAAGCCTGCATATGCATGCTGGTTGATTTTAGCAAAGTTACTTAACATATTTTGAACATCAGTTTCTAATCTGTAAAATTAAATTATTGTACCACTCTCACATATTATTGCAAGAACTGAAATTAGACAATGTAGCAAAAATGCTCAATCTAGTCCCAGCTGTGGCCATTAATCTTTTCTAGGATGATTGGTGAGCCTTATGGCTGGTGTGGGATACAGAAAAAATAATTAAAGTTATCCTATGATGGAGTATATTATATGCACTTCTCTTATAACTTTTCTTATATTGTATTATAGTTATTTGCCGAAAGTCTTCTTCCCATCCTAGGTTTAAAATTCATTGTGGACAGAGAATGGATAATCTCGTGTCCACATGCACCAGATCTTTGCAGAAGGTATAACACCATATAACATGAAAAGCAGAGACATTTATTGCTGAAGATACAAGACACAAGAAACGCTGTACAAGGGACAATGATGCCCCTTCAAAGCACCTTGGGACCTCACACAGTTCTCTCAATTGTCAAAAATTGCCCCACCATATTTTTCTGAATCTCATCAATGGTCTGAAATCTCTTCCCTTTCAAAGGTGATTTTAGTTTTGGGAAAAGCCAGGAGTTGCAGGACACCAAATCTGGGTGGCAGAGGGGTTGAGTCACTTGGACAACTTAATGTTTTGCTAAAATACTCCACACCAGAGATGATGCGTGAACAAGTGCATTGTCATGATGAAGCTGCCCATCACTAGTGGCCATAGCTGCAGCCTTTTGAGTTATCTGAATAGTTTCTTCAGAGGAATGTTCAAGCTTAACACAAAATTTGTTGCAGATTCATTGCTCTACTCACCCAGTCATTGTGAATGTGATGGTCACACAGTGCACATGCTCAGTATAAGGCATCTACTGCCTCCTCTGACTAGTACAGTGAAGTCGTCATTGTTCACACATGTGCATTCCAGTCCACTTTCCTTGGCTGCCAGGTTATATCAATGTCGCCCCCACCTTTCTCATTGTATTAACAATGGCTGGACTTTCCCTGGACAGACTTCATATATCCTGTTTAAAAGATGAAAAAAATTAGGCCCAGCATTGAAAGAATGTTAAAATGTGTAGTCCAGGGAGCCCAAAGGTTTGGAGGTGGGAAAGCAAGCTTTTATTTATCTTTTAATATATATTTTAGCAGAAGATCTCATTTGTTGAGATTTTATAAGTAATGTAATGAGGTGAAGGCATCCTTCTTCCCCCAAATATTGCTGTCTTCTCTGTCCTCAGGATTAGCCAAGGAACCCTCAGCCTTCAGGTCCCCCAGAGAGCAGCATTCCAGGGTGAGGGTTGGGGGGAAGGGAGATAGTCCATGCCAGGTGAGTGGGATGGAACAGGATGTGAGAGGGGAACATGCACTTTCACCTTTTGGCTGAATCCTCCTCCCCTGCAACCTGGCATTGTTCTAGACCCTGGAGTGGGCTGCTCACAGGACTCATGCAACAGTGAGTGGGTCAGTACCCCTTGAAAAAAAGCCTTGTGAACAAGACTGAGGATTGAGAGCTACATACCTTGTGAAGTTGATGAGACATTACGGACTTAAGAGATGGCATGATCCAATTTAATTTTGACAAGATGACTCTGAACACATTATAGAAAAATGGATCTGGTGTCAGGGAGTCCAGTTAGGTGGCTATGGCAACAATTCAGAGGAGAGATGACTGGACCTAAACCAAGGCAGTGACAGGATGGATGCTGTTGAGGGGGCAGCTTGGAGAAGTGACCAGAATGACTTTGCAACTTCAATTGCTCAACTAATTTATACCAGTTATTTACTATGTACTAGGTGCCCCAGGCAGACAAGGTAGGAAAATATCTCTAGCCTTGCCCTGGAGAAGCTCAATTGTTTTAGAGAGAGTGAGAAAGGTGGTCAGAAATTTTCTCATCTTTGAAATGAGAAAAAGTGCACAGTGCCCTAGTCTATGAAACTGGTCTCTAGTGTGGGAGAAATCAGACTGGATGGGTAGAAACTTGGATGGATGGACATATGTGCAGTTAGCCCTTATTAATTACAGTACTAATGATGACTGTTGGAGCCAGAAAGGTATCCCATGTCCCTCAACACTGCTTTATTTTTGTTTCCACTTTCTATAGCTTGTCTTGGCAGAGTGACTTTTTTTTAACAGATTAACTCTAATTGACTGTCTTGTTTATTTTAAGGCATTGACACATCCATGCCCAGAGCACAAATTTTATAATGTTTCACTATGTTAACTGAGAGTTTAATAATGAATAACACAAGCATTGAGTCCTGAGGTTTTCCATTCTCTATAGAGTTTCCTGTTTGTATAATTTTGAACTTTGAAGCATTTTGTGAAATACCAGATTCCATACTTCAGTATGTCCCTGCCCTAATGATGAACTAGTATGCCTTTCTCTCTGCCATAGCAGATTCTGTTCTATTTTACTTGGATTTAGAATATCTTTTCATTAAGGATTTGTTTTAATTTCATACACCCATCATCTGGGCCATTGGGTTCTTTTTCTACTTTTTTAAAAGTACTTTCCATATCATTTCCTGCTTGCTTCATCTTGGAGCCAACTGCTGAAGAGTGGGAATCAGACCATGGGTCAAGGAGAGGCCACCAATTCTTGGAAGACTGAAGCACCAGGCATAATTCTGTGAGACCCTCGAGTGCAATTCAGTTGAATTTATCTGCTTTATATGTATTATAGCTCTGAATAAGATTTAGTCTACCAGAGAGATGGAATGGTGTAATACAGCAATTTTCAAACTTTTTCACCTCATGGCACACATAAACTAATTACTAAAATTCTGCAGCATGCCAAAAATTACATTTTTGCCCATCTGCCAAAAATAGGTATATTTTTTGATTCATTCACATCAGACAGCTATCATGCTGGCTGTAGTCATTTTTTAATTTGACAATCTAACAGAAAAGAGGTCAGTGACCCTGACTAAATAGTCATGTATTGCATGTTTTAAAAATTCTTGCAGCAATTTGGTTGAAGATCAGTGATGTAAGAAAGTCTGTCACCTATTATGACAAAAGTAGAAAGCTATGAGATAACCCTCAATTTACTCATTTTAATATCTTTTGAAGTTTCTTCCTCTACTTGTTCTTTCCCTTCCTCCCTCCCGCCCTCCCTCCATTCCTTTGTTTTTTTCTTACTTTCTTTTTTTTTTATTTCCTTAAACGCACACTTACTGTGTTCCTGCTATGTGGTATGCCCTGTGTTTTGCATGAGGAGGGACACCATCTATTCTCCATCATGGATTCTATAAACTTAGAATATGAGATGATAATACCCTGTACTTGGGCTTAAACCTTTCCAGAAATAGCAGGTAAGTTTCCCTGAGCAAAAAGGAGGTTGGAGAAAGGTACAAGTGGATGTGAGTGGACCAGTTAGGAAGCTAAGGCACCAGGCTAAAGGTAAGACAATGATAGCTTCTACTTGAATGGAAGTAATGGAGAGATGGAGAGAAATAGACCTATACAATACACAATTAGAAAAAAAATCCCTTCTTTGAACCTCTCCTTCAGGTCAACTTCCATTCTTCTGGGAGTTGTCCCTCTTTTTTGAGATAGAACAAGTGTATTTTTACACTCATATTATTTGCTAAATGTTATGACTAGGTTGGGCTTTATAAAGTTTTCCATTTTATGTGTTTATTCTTAATAAGGTAACAAGTGAACCATAGTAGATAAAAGCCATTGCAATTGGCCTTTAGGTGTCAAAATATGTAGTATGAATTTATTATGTTAAATTGAAAAAAATTATTTTTGAGGAGCACTTAATGTTAGGGACTGGGGAGTTCAAAAGTAAATAAGCCACTATGCTCACTTGTTATCAAAGATTTTCCGGATCAGTAGAAAAAGACATGTAAATAGTTCATTACGATTTAAATCAATACATTGTGACAATGTGATATAAACAATAATGTGATGTAAACAATGATCAAAACTATGTACTGGGGGCCAAAAAGTTCTCAGAGAGAAAATGGAAAATTCTGAATGATAAAGAATAAAAGGAATAGGGTCACAGGTCACATAATATTTGAGATAGAGCAATGGTTTCCTGCAAAATCTAAGCACATCATTACTGGGAAGACATGAATGGGCTGAATATCACAAGGGAAATTAAAGCAATTCTGATATACCCTGGAGACACATGGCTTTGAGCATACCATCATCTTCCTCCTTTCATGGAGTAAACTACCTCTCAATTACCCTAATGTCATGCTTCTGAAAATACAAAATCATTTAAGATCATATTTTTAAATGATATGGCTTGGAGTTCTCTGCTGTTTGAACTAAGAGTGAGAAAAGAAACATATTCAGATGTGATAGAGGGACAACAAATGCTTTTGCCAACCCCATAAGTAGGGGAGAAAGTGGCTCTGGAGCTGGAATAGCCCAACCCAAGTGTTCTGAATTTTGATAAGGGGGGTATGACTTTTATAACATAGCATTGGACAAACAATGTCCCTGGGAAGTGATTATGATCTTCTGTAAGGTGGATTTCTTCCTCCAAGAGCCATCTCTTGAGGGAGACTTCAATGCAAGCTATGAGCTGTCAACACTTCTTCATCTTGAATGAATGAGTGTTTCAGCCTTGAGTGAGAAGGTGGCTGGTGGCTTAGCATATTCCCCCATCACAGTTCTTTGCCAATTGTAGCAGAGTCTGAGAGTAATCTAGATGCACACTTGCTCTCATAATTCTGCATCAGGTGACCTGGTTCAAGTTCTCCTGAAGGGCAATGCCACAGTGCTTGCTAGGGGAGCCCTGGAGCTATGGTCATGGCCACCTTCTCTCAATGTTTGATTGCAGGAAATAAAGGAGGCTGTCCCCAAACACCTCCTGGCTCCCTTTCCTTGCTGTCACAACCAGAAACAATGACTGGGGTTAATCATCTGAAGCAGAGCTCAGCGAGGAGCAGAATGAGCTGTGGCTTGGGAGAGAGGCTTAGCTCTTTGCAGATGTTCAAAGACATATGCTCTTTATAGCTTCTCATTTCATCCCCTTAAAGATCATTTGAGCTTTCTTTTTTCCACCAGTGGAAGGAAACAGGTGTTCTTAAGGACCAAGGCTGGACATGGTCTCCAATCTCTTCTGCTCACATTGGCCAGAAGTCAGTTTCCTAGGCTTAATGGAGCTGAGTAAGAGAGTCTAAAAAATGTAGTCCAGCTGTTTGCCTGGAAAGAAAAAAAGAATACAAATATTTGTACTAAATAGTGGTCTCTGCCACACAACAGAAACACTGTAGATAGACCAGAATTCAAATCCAATTGTGATATAATTAGATGTGTATAATGGGACCTATTGTCTAACTTTCTGAGCTTCATTTTTCTAATCTTAAATAATAATTCTGTTTTTCTCAATGGCTTGTTGAAAAAATTAAATGAGGTGAATTTACTTTAAAGAAAGTCTGTTCTTTTCCCTCTTTTCATTGGTCACATCAGTATAGGTATGGTCTTGCTAGTATTCAGAGCTGTGCAACAAGCTGTGAAATTTGGTGCCTGAACTGAAGGTTAGTTACATGAACCGAGGATCTCTGCATGAAGCAGTAGCGGGGCCTCATTGACCTCTAATGTCCTTCAACTCTGAAGAAATCTCTGAAGTGCTCGTGAAACACACACCAGGTTGAGCCAGAGTCAGGCTGGGCATTTATACTGAAACCAAATTCTGGTATGTGTTCAGTAACCACAGCTTCTCTTTCCTTCTGGAACTAAGTCTTCTCAGCAGAATATCGACATCTGTAAAGCTTTCTGACTTGACTTTTCATTTCTCCTCTTCCCAGAACTGGGCTTGTCTTGGCCTTTTCATCGTGACATTTAACTGAGAAGAATTTCAATTGTTTGCAGTCAATCCCACAGCGCTCTTTCAATTTCCCTTTGTTTTCTTTGGGATTTTCAGGGAACCTCACGTGCCCTACATAATTCAGTTAGGATTCCAGGAGATCCTGGTGTCTGAAAAGTCACAGATGACTTTTTGAAAATATTTCAATACCTACGTACTAGAAACAGCATTGGATTAAGAATCAAGAGGCCAGAGGTACATACCTGGCCCTGCTGTTAATTAGCTGTGTGACCTTAAACAAGTAATTTGTGCCTTTCTCAACTGAATAAAAAGGGTGAGCTGGATCACTTGTCATGTTCCATGGGATTCTGGGGTCTCTTGGACATATTTCCAACACAGTGGCAGTGGCAAGGAAAGTCTTTGTCCTCTTCCGCTCTGTTTTTCATTTATTTTATGTATTTGGAGTTCTAAAAATATTTCACTGACAAGAAGTTTTCACCAATAATTTTTTTAAACCCAGTAAATTCTGACAATCCCTAAGGGCTCATTTGTTTCTACTTCCTTTAGCACTGTGATTTGGCCAATGAATATGTAGTTTCTAAAGTGTATTTAGAAATGAGGAAGTGAAAAACTGCTCAATATTAGAGGAATTTAAGTCAGTTGTGCCATAAAAAGGCACTGATGTCAGCTCAAATAGAAGCTCTGCCTTTACCTACCTGCTGGTAAGATATTTAAATTCTCCACATTTGCACCAGTCGTTGTGAAATGGCAGGTAAAATGCTTGCCTTGCAGGTTGGGAGTACTGAGATTATGATAAAGCTGGGTAGTGTAAGTGCACAGAAGTGCACGTGCCTCTGGTTCCTGCTTCAAACTCACGCGGAGTGAACAGACTTGCGGCTCCAGAATTCCTCCCTCTCCATGCTCCAGGCAGCTGCTACCAACCAGAGGGAGCTGGCATCTGGGACAAAGCCCAACTGACATCCTTGCCCAGTCCAAACTTCTAACTATGAAATGGGAATTGTCGTGGACTGAATGTTTGCACTGCCCCCAAATCTGTGTGTTGAAGCCTTCCCGATGTGAATGTATCCAGATATAGAGCTTTTACCAAAGTAAAGAAGGATGAATGAGGTTATCAGTGCAGGGCCCTGACCCAATAGGAGTAGCGCCCTTATAAGAAGAGGCATGAGAGAGCTTGCTCTCTCTATTTCCAGGCCACATGAAAACACAGGGAAAAGCTGGCCATCTACAAGGCAGGACTAGGGCCTGCATCAGAACACAACCATGCTGGCAACCTGACCTTGGACTTCCAGCCTCCAGCTATGAGAAAAAATAAATTTCTGTAGTTGAAGCCACATAGTCTATGACATTTTCTTCCTGCAGGTTGACCTGACTAATGCAGGAACATCAACACCTTCCTCAGTTACTTATCATGACAATTACAGGGGTTTCATTCATTCAGCCACCATCAGGGAGTGTCTGTTATGCATGGGACCCTGTGAAAGGCGAAGAAAATATAAAGACTCATGTGACCTATTTCCCATACCCAAGGAAGGGATGCTCTTAATGAAGGCACTAAAGACTATTGTGTGAAATGAACTAGAACATGAATCTAGCTAGAATGTATGCACACATAACTTGCCTTAAAATATAGACGCCAGTTAGGTGCAGGGTTGGATATAAATACACTTTACTAAACCCTATGCATAACAGTGCAACTGGGGAAACAACTCCAATTTATATTAGACTCTGAGCTCTCTGAGGTCAGATTCCAGGTCCCTTTTGTTTACTTTTAACCACTTACTCTCTACCACTAGCCACAGTGACCAGCTGAAAAGAGCAATTTGTAAATGTTTGTGGAATAAATAAATGAATCAATGTTACAGTATAATATAGTATGCATACTATGTGTAAAATGGCCCATATGCATGAGGTGAAAAAAAGAGAAATATACACTAAATTGGTATCAGATTATCACCACTGTGCACAAACACATTTTTAGATATAATAAAATACAAATTTTACTGACCACAAAAGAAATACACTCTAGAGAACCTGTTATGGACTGAACTGTGATCGTTCAAAGATTATATGTGAAAACCCTAAGCTTCAATATCATGGTATTGGGATGTGGGACCTTTGGGAGGTCATGTAAGTTAGATGAGGGAATGAAGATGAGGCCATCATGCTGGAACTAGAATTCTTGTAATACAAGATTCCAGAGAGGAGTGCATGCTGTCTCTCTCTTTCTCCTTGCTCTCCCACTCTCCCTCCCTCTACACACCTGAGCACAATGAGAAGGTAGCTTACTGAAAGCCAGGAAGACAATTCTCACCAGGGACCAAATTAACTGGAACCTTGATCTTGGACTTTCCAGTTTCCAGAACTGTGAGAAATAAATCTCTGTTGTTTAAGCTGCCCCATCTTTGGTAATTTGTTACCACAACCAATACATAAAACCCAAGTAGTTCAGCTTTCAGCACAAGGACTTAGAGGCCCACATACCCCTTTTGCATGGGCAGGGAAGTGGAGCTCTGTGAAAGTGAGTAGCTCCTGAGTTAGAGAGGGTTCTGCAAATGGTCTCAGTTGCTATGTTCACAGGAGCCTCCTTGGAAGCTGGTCCCACTTCTCCTTTGCTCTCTGTCCACACAACACCCACCGCTGCTGTTTGATTTATCTTGAATGCAAAAATTCTATTTTATTCACCTCTGACATACCACTCTTTGTATGATGTATGACACATAAGCAATGTCATAATTTTTTCTTGAGTAAATAATCCTTCCTTTTATTTTCACAACTGATAAGAAAGTGGGTGTTAAGAATCTCAAGGCTAAAAATTAAGAAGAATATGGAAGCCAACAATACTGCCACAAGATAGAATATTATGCAATCACTTTCAAAATGTTAATGACATGAGAGAATGTTTATGTTACAGCATTGCTTATGCACACACAAACACATGTGTGCACACACATGCACACCTCAGTACTATGAGTGATAATTTCTGAGTAGTGGGATTATAGATTTTTCTTTCACTTTTTGTTTTTTTAGATTTTTAATTTCTTAAAAATATTTTTGTTTTTTACATTAAGCTTGTGCTATTTTATGGGAAAAGAGTCTTACTAAAAAGTGGTCTTTATACACATGTGCTACCAGGTTAGTCATTAACATTTCAGCATGGATGAAGACATTTAATTAATCTAAGCAATAATTGGTAACCACAGGAAGCAGGACAACAGCAAGTGTCCCAATGTGAAGGCAGCAGCAGCCATTCTTTTATGCTGTCTTTGAACAGTGTTTCTTCCCTTCCTTAATGCCCTTGAACATTTAATTTCCCACTTGCGGGACACCTGCACCTTGGGCTCAGCTCGGAGTTAGGGCCTTCCTTTCCGGAGACAGCTTGGTGCTCTGTGTTGGAGTGAAGCCCAGTTAATGAATCTCTGGGCTAGCCAACTGCTGTATCCCCATGGCAGTCCAGTGAGAGCCCAGGAACTCTTAAATACTGTGACTGGAAAGCTTTAACTCATTGCTCTGCTCAGCCCAGAGCCTGGGGTCATGCCTCAGCACTGCCGACATCATGAGCTGGATAATTCTTTGTTTTGGGGTGATATTAGAATATTAGGAGAGACTCTGGCCACTTCCCATCAGAGGCCAGTAGTATCCCAGCCCAACAAATTATGACAACAAAAATATCTCTAGACACTGACAAATATCCCCTGAAAAAATCATAAGATCTTTATTCTAAGTGTCATGAAAGCCATCAGAGGATTTTAAGCAGGGGAGAGAAATGAGCTGATGAGACAGTCTTGTGGACCATGGGGATTGGGGCAGAGGTCAGAAGCAAAGAGAATGGGGAGGAGCTATCTCAATAGTCCAGAGGAGACATGATGGTAGCTTAGAATAGGGTGGGATATGTTTAAAGGTAGATCTATTAGGATATTCTGAAGGACTGAATTTGGGTATAAGGGAAAAACACAAGGATGACTCTACTTTTTATGGGGCAAGATATAGTATTGTGGTTAAAAGCAGACTACCTTACTGTGTAACCTGGACTGAGTTATCTGGAAACTGGAGGTGGTGAAAATATCTACCTACTTCATGGGCTCATTGTGAGGATTATATGAATTAATACATGGAAAGTGCTTAAAACAATGTCTGGTACACAGTAAGATCTCAATAAATGTTGGCTATGGGAAAACTGGGGAAGAGCATGTTTAGAGACAAAAATATTGAGGTCCTTAAAAATATTCTAACTTTTCTCCAGTAATGCAAAGAATGTTATTTAAGGATCCTGTGTTTATCATATCAATTTCTTATACTTCACCAGCTGTGGAAGCAGAAGCCACTTACTCTGGATTCAGTAAATAAACCTGGTTTCTTATCTGTGATTTTCATTAAAAATCAATGCATTCTCATCAACAACAGTCTAGTTTCCATCCTTTACCATACATGTAAAGGATGGAAACTAGACTGTTGTTGATGAGAATGCTATATATAGTGTGTACAGATATTAAATTATAATGTTAAACAACTGAAACTTATGTTATAAATCAGTATTACCCAACTTCCTTGGGATAGACAGAAAGGGAGAAAGAATATGTACATACTGTTAAATTCCTAAATTGTCATCATAAGTGTGTTAGTTTTCTGCTGTTAAATAACTAAAAACTTGATGTTTTAAAACCACTAATGTATTATCTTACAGTTAGTCAGGAGTCTGGGTGGGGTCAACTCGCTCCTCTGTTTAGGGTCTCGAGATGTCAGAATCAAAATATCAGCCAGTCTGGACTCTTATTTGGAGGCTCTGGGGAAGAATTCGCTTCCAGCTTACGTAGGTTGGTGGCAGAATGCAGTCTGTGCAGTTGTAGGTCTGAGCTCCTGATGTCCTCACTGGCTATTAGCCAGGGTTGCTCTCAAATACGAGAGTCCCCCAGTCATGTGACCATCTTCACCTTCATTCAATCCAGCAAAGGTGGCTTGAATCCTCTTGTTTTGAAGCTCTCTGATTTCTCATTCAATACACAAATGGAGAAAACTCTCCTATTAAAGGATCAGTGTGATTGTATTAGGCCCATTGAAATAATCTTTTCTTTGTTGTATAAAAAAAATCTTTAGAGTAACACCAGGACCACAAGTTAGAAAACTACCTTGAAATTTCGTCTACCATGCTGTGTGAAGTCTGTTGAATTTTGTCCACTTTTACAGCCATATCACACTGCCCAAATCATTTCCGTCAGTAACTTTCCCAGTGCCTACTCTAGTCAATTCCCAATTCCATAGGCAATCCCTGTTCTAATTATTATTGTCATAGATTAATTTTGCCTCGTAAAAATTGAATTATATAGCTTATATTCTTTTGTGTCTGGCTTCTTTCTCTGAGATAATATTTTTGAGACTCATCCATGCTTTTATATATATCACTTCTTTCCTTTTTTATTAACGAGTACTATTCCTTTCTATGACCACAGGAGAGTTTGTTTATCTCTCAAAGGGTTGACAAACATTTTAATCATGGCAATGATGAATAAAGCTGCTGTAAACATCTTGAAAAAATCTTTTTGTACTGTTAACTTTTTAGTTCTTTTATGTAGCTAGGTGTACAAATTTCTGGGAGTTTAGGTAAAAGTGTTTTAGTGACCCATAGTGTTCCTAATGAGATGTAAGATTTGACACACCCATTCCCAACTTCTTGTAGTGTGCAAGAATCCCACCTGTTGCTCCTCCTCACCAACATTTTATGTCAGCCTTTCAAACTTGAACTGTTCTAGAGGGTGTGTGCTGGTATCTTTTTGTGTTTAAATTTGTGTTTCCTAGGTGGGGAATGATCCTGAGCACCCGTTTATACTTTTTTTGGTTGTTTCTGTATCTTCCTTTGTGAACTGTGTGTACATGTCATTTGCCTAATTTTTAATTGAGAAATTAGTATTATTGTTGCTTTATAAAAGTTTTTTATGTATTCAGAAGAAAATTCTTCATTTGATGAAATCTATATTAATATTTATTATAACTCATAATGTAGATGTAATGGAATATATATAACTGAACATTCAAAAAAGAAAAGGTAAAAAGGGAAGCAGATTAAGGGGAAGAGAGCTCTGAGAAATGGTTCAAATTCTGACCCACTGACTTACACACATGTCTTTTTTCATTCCTACAGGTTTAGAAAAATACCTCCATTGATTCAGCAAAGGACCACAGTGTGTGCTGCAGGGCACTGGATCTTATCCATATGAGTGAAAGTTTTTTTAAGGATGGATATCATACATTTATCCACCTTTCTATCACTCAGTTTGTCATAGTATCTGGCATGTAGATGATAGTAACAAATATTCATTGAAAGAATGAGACAAGTGAATTCCCTGATTATCTCAGTTAATTATTGCAAAGGAAAGAATCAATCAATAAACTTGGGAACAAAATAGATAAAACCACTGTAAATAGATGCAGCATATATATTATATAGTGACTCTGTTTGGCTTTATTCAGGTGAAGGATGGGCACAATACAGAAGCAAGACAAACAGGTTGGAACACACACTCCCAGTCCTAAATGTCCATAAATCCCTTTTAGCCAAAGGCTAAGAATCAAATCATGCACTAATGTCTCTGGACATAATCAATCTCTCTCTCGTATCATGGCTCGTCCTCTCTCTCCTGGATCGATCTTATCAGCATTCACACATTTGTTTGTTTTTTCTACTTTTACAAACCTTCCCTTAACTTCGTATTTTCCCCTAGCATTCTCAGCAAAGAAAAAACACTTTTTGAGAAAGTTGTTGACACTTGCTGTCTATTCTTCTCAGTCTCCCCTTTACTCTTTCCACCTCTCCTATCTGGTTTCTGCCAACCACCACCCCATGGATATTACTCTTGTTAAGGTCCCCGGAATGCAAAATCAATGGGCCATTCTGCGTCTTCATCTTACTTAGGAGTGTGTGCCATGCTTTCGACAGGATTGAGAGAGTCAGTAGAGCAGAGTGGTTTATGTGGGGGCTCAGAACTGCACTGCATGGGCTGAAAGCTCTGCCTCTTACTCAGACATCCTCCCGGGGCCATCATAACATCTTTGCTCATCCTTGAAAGTGTTCGTTATGTTCATCTGGAGGCTTTGCACTTGTTTTTCTGCTCCCAAAAAGTGGCTCTGTGTCTACTTTTCTACATAAATGCCATTCACCCTGTAGTTTCTGCATCTAACAGTGAAGATCACAGATATTCTGGCTGTTCCCAGACTGGCACCTTGACCTTGTTCAAGTGTATACCATCCTGCACTGCAGTTTTCTTCTCTGAAAACCATGGCTGATCATGATGCCTATTTCAACAGATCACTGTGAGCCTCCTGTAAGATAATGCCAGAGGACTACTTAGTACAGTGGGTGGCACATAATGAACTGTTGTATTAAGAAACATACATATTTACTTTTTCTTCCCAGGTATGACTAAAAATTTGCTGAAATACAGATTGATCACTTTTCTCAATGAAAAAAAAATATCCCAAGTAATTTGAACAGACTTATCATCCTTTTTGAGAAAGTGAAATTACTCCTTTTTAAGCTGGTCATGCTAGAAGTAGGATAGCAGTGAATAGGTCTCCAACAAAAGCATGAATGCGCCTTCACTGTGTCTTTGAATAGCAGTGTTATTTAACTTTCAGCAGAGTGCCACGGAGAAGACACCAATTTCTGCTCCGTGAGTTTACCAACAAGATAGAACACACAGACAAGGGGGGCGGTGGGCCGTGCAATAGCACACCTGGGAGGATGCGACAACTGGGGAATCAAAATGAACTGGCTGTCTTTATTCACGTTTAACTTCTGATTGAGCGTTCATTCCTGCCCAAGCACATGTTCTCCTTCACTGTTTATTATTGATTTTTCCCTAAAGAAACACCAGGCCCAAACTCCCCTTGTTCTTCCTCTCTCTTTGCTCTCTACTTGAACTTATAATCAGACTGTATGAAGGAATACATGGAAATCAGCACAGCAGCGTGGCTAAGAAAAAAAGCTGTAATTGTATAATTGTTGCTTTATTACTTGACCAGTATCTGACCCACAGGAGCTTTAATATTTTAAGCCACAGTTTTTAAACTAAAGAAAGGTCACCTATTCATAGAATGTGCAAAGTGTTCAGTAAGATGGTACACGTAAGACCCTTGGAAGAGGCCTGGTCCAGAATACACAACAATTCAGCATTAGATCGTTCCCCACCCCCAGATCATTGTTAGTACTTCCACTATCACCATAACCTGTACTATTGCTAACAGTGTCATGCATATGAGCTCTCCCCTTGGCCCAGCCTTGCCACTTAGCTTTTCAGTGTTTGAATCTTTCTGATACTTGGATGGCCAAACTTCATGAAAGACATTTGAGGACAGATTGGACTGCCCTTCTCAGGAGTATTAGAGAACAGGGGTGTGACCACATAGATTTTTAAGGCCCCCTTCACCTCTTCAGCTCAAGGATAATATGAATTAAGCTGTACATATGCTGTATGTTCTGGCTTCTTCCTCTATGAAAGTTCTGAACTCCCCCTAACTAGCCAATTGACTGACTCTAGGCTAGTGGGAAAAGCCTGATATTTTCCCAGCAGGTTAGTTTATTTTTGAAGTTTACTGGAGCAACAAACAAACATAATCTTCATTCCCTTGTCAAAAACAAGCAAAAAAACAAAATAACAATAAGACACTGGATTGGTATACTTTTCTTACTGCTTTTATAGACTAAGTTCCCAAGCTGTGATAAACTTTCTTTTATTTTCTTGCATTCATCATTCTCTGATTACTCCCTTCATGATGAAAATCCCTGCATCTCCTCAGAATGAATGGGCCTGAGCCTCTTTGCAGTTCCTCTATTCTGACCTAAATGCCCATGAAGGTCCGGGGTCCTTGGGCATAACTGTTGCTCAGACAGAGTTGGGACGAGACTCTAACCTCATATCAGAAGTAAGAACATCATTACTGGATGAGTTTGCTAGGCAGGTTTTGTTTGAAAAATCCTTCTCTAAGTGATTGAACTCTTTTCTGATTAACTCTGGATAAACATGGGGACTATTACTTAGATACCACATGCTGGGAAGCAAATGTGATAATTATATCTGTCAATCTGCAGAACCCCCAACTCAACCACAGCAAAATGCTACCATTTCAGTCTAATCTGCAAAAGAAGTGCATGCAGAGGGGACGGTAACCACAGAGAATGCTGAAAGCACCCCAGCTGTCAATATCCAAGTGGGAGGCAGCTGATGGTTTGGATGTCATTACATTAGCAATCCCTTCAATGGAGAGGAAGTTTGGCAGCTTTGTGCCTTGAAAAAGAGCAGCAGTTGAAAGCATTAAAATTAGTGCCACTTTACTAAAGATCATGATTATTAAAATGTCACTTGTTTTCCCTAAATCTCTCACTTATTACAGAGCATAAGCAAGAATATCCGGACATCAAGGGACTGAGTCTACACTGAATGAAGATGCACCACTTCAGACAGCACTGTGGGGTCACAGTGGTAGAGGGTGTGCTTGGATGTGTGAATGTGAGTTCATGTGAACGCTTAGGCATCCCCCAACACCACTATAATATTTCTTCTTCTGATAGGAGAAGGTAGCTATTGACCCCAAACTGAAGCTGGGGAAGTCGACGGGAGACTTTCCGTGAATGCAAAGGAAGGAGAGGCTCAGTAAGACACTGTGAAACACCCAGAAGGTAATAGCAGGAGCTTATGCAGTGATGATGATGATGATGTTGATAATAATAATATGTAGCTCTTGTTTACATACTGTCAAGTATTGCACTATTTTATTTATGCCAATCTATTGACTGCTACAACAGTCTTATGAGTTAGAAAATATTTTTAATCCTCATTTCACACATGAGTAGTCTCAAGTACAGGGAAGTGAAACAGCTGGCCCAGGGTCAAATGATGGCAGAGACTTTGAAAATCAGAACCAGAGTTCACACTCTTATTGTCTCACTTGGATACTTCTGAGGGTTATGTATTGGATAAGTACAGGAACAAACATGGAGTAACAGTTGGATCATAAACAGGGAATGGCAGTGGCAACTACTACAGGAATACCTGGGTATAATATGGGGTTAAGGTGGGACCAAGGCATGTGAAAGTCTGGTGGATTCTAACAATATCAGATCCCAGCGGGGAGTCGGGCAAAAGACACAAGTGGCACTCAGAAGCCAGCCTAGAGTGTCTAGACTGTGTGTGAGCATAGAGTTTTAAGAGGCATCTACTCGTCAAGAACAACTTCCTTTTTTTTACAACACCCTAAGTCCTTTCCTGGTATGTTCTGTGCAAGGAAGAGCATGCTCTGGTCTCATCTTGAATTGCTCTTCCCCAAAGAGGGTGTTCTGACCTTTCAAATTAATTAACACCATACTAGCTGTTCATCCCCTTCCCCTTTGTAGCACATAATACTATGCAAAAATATTTAATTTCTACTTACTTGCTTTCCCGTCTCTTCCACTAACATTTAAGTTCCTTGAGGTCATATGCTATGTCTCTTGTATTAACTATTGCACTCCAAATCTTACCACAGGTTATGGCCTATAGAATTAAAATACTATGTACCAGATTTTGTTCTATATGTTTACACATATTATGTTATCAATCTTCACAGTAATTTTATAGGATATCTGTTTTATTACTTTTTCATAGATGAGTCACAGAGAATTTAAGTCCTATTAACACAGGTGGTAGGCCTGTGATCTGAACACAAGGCTCCAAAGTCTATTGTAGTTAAAGAATTATCTCTTCTATATGCACTCAGGCAGAATCTGTTAAATGCAAGGATGGATAGATGGGTGGGTGGATGGACATATAGACGAATAAATAGATTGACAATAAAAGAAGACATCTCCTGAGTTCTCGTGGCTGAGATAGAAAGAAGCCTGGGAGGAAAAAGTCTGAGTAATTTTAAGGGTATCAACTGTCCACAGAGAAAAGATTCAGAATCTGATTAGATGGAATTAGGTCTGAAAGGGTCTGTGAGAAATCTGAAGGTGAGCAGGACACAGGTCTCAAGGCTCACAGCTCAGACAGAAGACAGATGATGTCAGTGTAGCTGCTCTTTCACCACTTTGCAGTTTCCAGATGTTTTTCAACCTCAGTTGTTAAGGAATGAAGGGAGATCCTACACGTGGCTAATACGTGAGTGTGAATATTTGTGTAGAATTAAGCAGGGCTGTGATTATATTGATTAATCCATCCATTAATCAAATCATTCACTCAAAAACCCTGTGTGTATCAAATTCTTTATAAAGCATATGCTGAAACAGCATTAGATGTATAACAAATTTGTGGGGGAGGAGTAAATCTCTTCACAGGAACACCAGTGAAAGACAAAGAGAAGCATGGGCAGGAGTAAAGGAAGAACCTGCAGACTATGATGTAGCTCTTGCACATGTGAAAGGAAAGAAGGAAGCCAGAGTATGAAAAGCCTCATCTACAGTGCGATTCTGAGATGTCTCAACCAGGTCAACGGTAGTCCACCGTTGCTCAAAGATTGCTCATTAGAGGAGCTCACACAGGGGAGAAATAGCCGTTCTCTAGTAAACCTATTATGTTTGGTCATTGGTGGGGAATCATGGCCTGGGGAATGATATGGTGAATATAGTGATATAGTGAATTCAGTGTTAAGATATGGTAGCTAGAGTTTGTCAGTCCACTGTATTCTTTGTAGCAGGCTCTTTCTCTTTTTAAAATTTTTACATTTTTTCTTTCAGTTTATTTTGTATTGGTTTCAGATGTATGGCTTGGTGGTTTGACACTCATATACTTTATATAGTGTTTCCCTCAGTATTTTCAGTACCCCAATTGGCAGGATATACAGTTATCACAAGATTACTGACTATATTCCCTATTCTCTTGAGAAGTCTGAGTGCAACTCCGTGGTCTCCACACCACCAATTCTTGAATGCTTCATTCATATGCAACCTCCACTTTGAAGTTTCCCTCTCCACCCCACCTGGCAGTAACCTCTTTCTCCTCTAAAACCCTTGGAAATGGGCTTTTCCCTTATATTATATCACTTTGAATTTTAGTTTAATCATCTAGAGTTGATCAGCTCTCCTGTTATGCAATATATTCTCAAATCACCAATGTTCTCCTTGTGTTGCACTCATCACAATTTCAATTATTGTTTTAATTATAAGGTAATATTTCCACCAACCAGAGGAGCACTTGCATTTTGTAGGTGTTTGGTGACTGTGGCACCACAGACCCAAGCACGTGTGGCTTGGACCCACACAGTCCACAGCAGGAAGCAATAGAAACCACAGCTGCATTTTCTTTTCTTATTCTTTTGTTGTTGTTTGTTTTATTTTACCTGGAAAATCTACTAATGACAAAGTCTAAAATGAAATACAAGACTGCTGAAAGATGAAAATCCTATGTCAGAAAACACTCAAATTGTGAGTGGGGGAGAGCGGAGAACAAGTGTAAATAGCACTGTTGCTAATGACACAACTAGACCAAACCTTAAGGATGTCTAGAGGCTGATGTGCACAAAGATAAGAGGAAAGGGCAATGCTGAACAACACGTGCAACCGAGACAGGGACTGTTAGAAGCATGAACCAAGGTGGACTGGAAGACAAAAGGGGAAAAAGTAAAGAGACGCTGTAAACAGTAGGTTGGATATCTATACAGAAGACAAAAGAATGTCAGATACCCATGAAAAAGGTGTGCAGAAGAACCGGTAATTCTAGGAAGTGAAGTAAAAGCTGCCCCAAAAGTATTGGAAAGAAATCAATCATCAAGGGTGGGTGGGATAGTGATAAGAATGTTTTCAAGCCATAAAGACCGAATTTGTCAAAATGAAGTGTCTATCAACAGACAAGTGAATTAAAAAGTTGCATATATGGAATATCACTTGATCATAAAAAATTAAATCTTGCCATTTGTAACAACATGAATGAATCTAAAGGGTATTAGGCTAAGTGAAATAAAAGAGACCAAGAAAGACAAATACCATATTATTTTAGTTATATGTGGAGTCTAAAGGACAAAATAAATGAACTAAATAGAAACAGACTCATAGATACAGAGAACAAACCAATACAGAGGGAGTAGGGGTGTCAGGTGGAAAAGGGAAAGGGATTAGGAAGTACCAATTGGGCCCTGGCTAGTATGGTTCACTAGATTGAGGGCCAACCTGCAAACCAAAGGTTCACAGGTTCAATTCCCAGTCAGGGCAGGTGCCGGGGTTGCAAGTCAGGCCCCCAGTGGGGGGCATGTGAGAGGCAACCACACAGTGATGTTTCTCTCCCTCTTTCCTACCCCCTCTCTAAAAATTAATAAATAAAATATTTAGTAAAAAAAAGTACTAATTGGCCATTACAGTTATGGAGATGTGGAGTGCAGCATGGAGAGTATGCTGAATAATATTGTAATAACTCTGTATGGAACCAGATGGGTATTTGAAATATTGGGGGTACCACTGTGTAAAGTATATGATTGTCTGGCCATTGTTCTGTACACTTAAAACTAATGCAAAATAATGTTGGATATAAACTGTGATTGAAAAATAAATTTTTTAAAAAGAATGTAAAAGGAAAAAATATGTCAACAAATATAGAAAACAAGACAATAACCTGCATACGGGGACCATTCAATGTATGTCTCAATTTTCAAGAAAGGAGATGTCGAAGACTGCAATAGATATAGGACCATTGTTCTGACTTTCCCACGCAAGCAACCAGATCTACTTCATGTAGAGAAGAAATGCTGGATGCTCAAGTTGGATTCAGAAAAGGAAGAGGCACTGGAGATCTAATGGCCAACATTTGTTGGATACTGATGTGCTCCAGAGAATTTCCATTTAGTCTGTTTTATAGACTAGCAGAGCCTTGGACTCTGTGGATCTTGAAAAGCTATGGGTTGCTTAGAAAGAAGTGGGCATGTCTCAGCACTTGATTGTCCTGCATTGTGGACAGGAGCCACTGTCAGGACAGAATATGCAAAGGTGTCGGATAAGAGGGCATTTGATCTACCTATCTGCCTAATCTGTACTCAAACCTAGCATTAAAAAAACTGGTCTAGACTAAGGAAAAGGAGGAGTGAAAATTGGTGGAAGAAATATCAATAATGTAAGATAGTCAGATAGCATATCTTACTGGTAGAAAGTAGCAATGATTTGAAATAACTTCTAATAAAAGTGAAAGAAAAAATTGCTAAAGCAGGACTGCATTTGAACATCAAGAAGACAAAAATCATGACTGCACAGGAAGTATATCATGTTAGCATAGACAATAAAGACAGAGAAATTATTAAAGACTGCATACCTTGGCTCAGTCCTCAGTTCAAATGGAGACTTCAGCCAACAAATCAAAAGAAAGCTGAGACTCAGAAGAGAAGCAATGGAAGAATTAGAAAAGATCACCAAGGAAAAAAATATGTCATTAGAGACCAAGGTAGAGGTCATCCATATCCTCGTATTCCCTGTTACTATTCATGGATGTGACTGTTGGACAGTGAAGAAAGCCGGGAGTGAAAAATGATTTATTTGAAATGCAGTATTAGAGTGGAGAGCTTCATGAACACCCTGCACCACCACAAAGATGAATAAGTGGGTCTTAGAACAAATTTAGCCTGAAATATCACTGGAGGCAAAAATGACAAAACTAAAGCTGCCCTACTCTGAACATACCACAAGAACACAGTGTTCTTTATAAAAGAGAATAATGCTAGGAAAAGTAGAAGGCAGTGGGAGAAATGGAGTAAATCCAAATATGAGATGGATTGACCCCATAAAAGAAGCCATAAGAATGCATGTGCAGGAGCTGAGAAGGGCAGCTGCAGACAGGACATTGTGGACATCGCTCATTCACAGGGTCACCAGAAGTCTAAGCCAACTCAATGGCAAGTAACACACATGATATTTCAGCACTATGAGGGCTTCATGAGTTTTTGCTGCCTCATTCATTGTCATGTCCCCAGCCACTGGCATAGCTTATGATGCATAATAAAGAAGCAACTAATATAGTTTCAATAAATGAATGAATAAGTTAATGAACTAGTACAAAAGGATGTACTGAGTGAGGTTAGCTTATCCTGTTTTTATGTAGGGTATAGTACCAAGATAAGTTCTACAAATTCCAGAGGAATGCGTGTCCTGGCAGCCTCTGATTTCTCCTTTGTAAAAGGGTTTTAAAAATGATCTGTCTACAACATGTATCACCCAAATAGAGGCTAGGATTTATTTAGCCTGTTGGACCGGCTTGCTTCGTATCAGAGTATGAATGTGATTTTTATTTTCCTCTCTAACATTTTGAGAGTTTGAAAACAGTTTCTAGACTAGGACCTCTAAATCAGCTTGCAAATTACCTTTGTGATAGAATGTAGGCTTGACACATTTCTGGCTTTGCTCGGCCTGGTTTTATTTCAGATCTCATGTTGAAGCCCCATACCATTTGTGTGGAAAAAACTACTTCTTGATTTAGAAAACTCTTAAGCTACATTTAAGCATTTGCTCAAAAAATAGACTTTAAAGACTTAGTATCTATCACTTGATTTCTAAAAAAAAAAAGCTTTGCTTCCTTTTAATACCTTGACTGCTGCTCTATCTATTAATGAAAATGAAGATCACATGACAGGCAACTGCTGGGGTCGTCAGAATTCTCTGTCTGCATAATTTGTTATTGTAGTCTTTGTTATGGCATTGAAAGCATCCTAAGTACCTCTCTCACATTTAAAAAACCTTTTAAAATTCTGAAATAATTTTAGGCTAACATAGAAGTTGCAAAATAGTACAGGAAGTCTCTGTGTCCTCTTGATGGAGTTTCCTCCAATGATAACATCTTACGTAATCATGGTAACAATCGACAGCTAAACTAAATAACAACTAAGCTACAGAGCACATTCAAAATTTGCCAGTGTTGATGTGCACTCATTCGTATGTGTGCATGGTTCTGCATTTTATACCTTGTATAGGTTTGTATAACCCCCAGCACGGTTAAGATACAGGACTGTTCCATGACAACCCAGGAATCCCTAATGCTCCCTCTTTAAAGTTATGCTCTCTCTTCCCCATTCCCTGCTGATAACCACTCATATATTCTCCATTCTGTAATTTCGTCACATTAAGAATGTTAAATAAACAGGATCATACAGTATTCAGTATCTTAAGGTTGACTTTTTAAAGTAAGTTTACTGTGTTTAAGAGCCATCTAAGCTGTTGTGTAAATCAATAATGTGTGTCTCCCTTTTTTTTCTCACTAATATCCTATTGCTTGGATCTGTGAGCATTTGCTTAATCATTCACCAACTGAAGGACATTTAGGTCATTTCCAGATTTGAGCTATTACAAACAAAGCTGCTGTGTTTAATTTTTAATAAGTGAAGCTGAACATTTGTGACCCGGTTTGTGTGTGAAACTTTTCATTACAGTTACTCTAAAATGTGGAATTGCTAGGCCATATAAAAATGTATTCTTAACTTTATAAAACATTGTCAAATTGTTTTCTAAGATATTCATACCATCTTGTATTCTCATCAGCAACGTATGAGAGGTCAGGTACTTCCTTATCAATAGCCCTTGGTATTGTCAAGTTTTGTTTTTTTTTAATTTTAGCCATTTTAACAGGCATGTACCCTATTTAAAAATAGTCACTATTTTATGAATATAAGATAAAAGGCATTTCCCCATTGGGCAGAGTCATAACATTTCCAGTGTAACACAAACACACCTCAAATGGCTGTGGCAGAGGAAGTTTGTGTTTCCATACCAATGTCATACAGGTATCATGGGTACTTCATAAATTGTGAAACATTACATCCATGAAAGCTTTTCTTATTTTAGCATTCATAAGAAATATTTAGGGAGAAGTTAGGAGGTAACTGGATGAAGGAGTCCTTGAGGGGCAGGGGTGAGATATATTCTCAATTTTGTATACAATAAGAATTCTTCAGGAAAGTAGTATAACCACAGCTAATGTTTTGGAAAGATCCACATAGTTTCATTGTGGAGGACAAAATAAATGGAAAGAATGGGGGAGTGAAGACTTGATAAAAATCATTAGAAAAATATTTAGATGACTGTGTACAAAGCCAACTGTAGATTGAATGAAAGAAAATGTTAGGTAGAGTGTTTTGCAAAAGAAGGACCCATGTAACAGTGAAATGATGAGATTTAGGATGATTCTAAGATCTTATACCAGAAATAAGAAAGTCTGCATTAAAAGCAAGCCTACTGTAAATACAGTAGTTTGGATAACAATAACAACGAGCATTACTAACATGTGGCTGTGCTGTGTTTTATTTGGATACCACAATGCTCACACTAGCCCCATGACACAAGAACAATAAGCTTCAGCCACAGACAAGGAAACCAGCACTGAGAGAGTGGTTAGGAGCATGTCTAGTATCAAAAAGTGAGGGGAATTCTACTTTCATTTGTGAAATAGAACAGTAATACTATCAACATAGTTATTAAAATCTTTAAATAAGTCGTATCCTTATTAATAGTCATATCCTTAAAATCTTAAGGACTACATAAAACTTATCTAGTATTGTTTTGTCAATAATTCTTCTCTAAAGATTAAATTCACAGAAGAACCCCAGGATTTTAAAGATGGGCACATCTTCTCTATAGAAAATAGATACTATCACTCTTTAAATGATTTTTGCATCTACAATTAAAGCTCTTTGGGCTTAATTCCATGATCTCCCATCAGACTACTTAATTTAAAAAATAAATATGATGGAAGACTCAGAAATCTTATAATTTTGCTACAATTATGCATGCATATAAATGTGCATGCAAGTAAATATTATAAAACCAAAATAATATTTTATTCCCATTTTTCTAAAGGACATCAGAATGATAAATTTGAATATTTGTGGTAAACACTCAGGGAAATGTCAGAATCATTACTTCCATGAGACATTGTCTCATTGTCAGCTCTTTGTAATCAGTTTAATTTTTATTGAAGAAAAGCAACAATCACAAATCAGCTTTCTTGTGTCCTTTGAATTCTTATGGCTGCAAATGAGGCTTCCAGCTGCTTCCATTTCATTTTGCAAAGGCACCATGTTGAATCATTAATTACCTATGAAGGTGCTGCATTCTCTTCTCTTTCTGGTAGAACAAAATATAAATCAGATTGGAACCTGGGGCTGTGGAGTCATTTTTTCTTAAAATGCCATCTGCCAGTTTCCACTTCAGAACATCCAGAAATCATTAAAGATGAGGAAAGAAAGGAGGGAGGGAGGGTAGTGAAGCATCCCAGTGTCAGGGTGTCTTGTCACAGCAGTCTGTGTTATCACACCTGCGCCAGCCTCCACCAGCCCCCATCCCACCCTGAGATTACTGACACAGCCTCCCAACTCCTCTTGCTGTCATCGGTCCTATCCAGTCATTAATCTGGGCAGTTAGAGCAGTCAGTCTGCAATACCCACCTGACCATGCTTCCCTTCACATGCCTTTATAGCCTCCTCTCTCAACCCTCCATCTGATAAACCACACTCCCAGCATGTCTGACTTCTAAAGTCAACTTAACCCTTGTCTTACTGTTTGCATAACCTCTACCTGAGGCAAAGTCCAGGACTCAGTTGATGTTTTACCTCTTCTGAGTCCTCCATAATTGTGGAGGTCAAAGTCCTTCTCTTTGACCACCAATTCCCATTATTCAACCACCTCAGCCAGCATATGAACACGGTGCTCTGAGGATGGGCTTCCATAGCCTTCAATAGTTATCACACGTTGTTATCATTGTTTTCTGCCTTTTCCCATCTTCTAATATTAATACATTGTGAGATACTTAAGAGCAAAGATCATGTTATATTTGCCTTCATAAGGGTGTCCCAAGAATATAGGTGTGTTTGGCAAGGGAAGACAAGTCATCCGTAAAGGTGATTCAAATGAGAGAAAGGAGGGAGAAAAGGAAAAAATGAGAAATAGGAAGGGCCAATAAAAGACTTTATGGGGTAGAAAGAAGTGCAGTGGACTGGCTGACCACTTGAGTAATGATTCTCCTCTCATGAACAAGTCAAATAAGTAAAGTGTCCCAAGTAATTTTTTATTATATGAGCATAAGTTTCTGGGTTTGTAAAGTGAGATCTACAGAATCCCTAGGTTTTATTTGAAAATGGCTGACCTCTGACATGGTGTCAGCAGCTCCATAGTGATTCCAGCAGCAGGAACAGGCAGGACTTCTGGGGACGCGAGGCATTCCGGTCCTACCCGGGGAGCACAGGACCTGCCCCATCACACAGAGTTCACTCAGGTCAGCCCAGGCACACAGATCTTCCTAAACATCTGTAAGCTAATGCTGGCATTCTGCATGTTCCACGTTTGTCACCACTGTGAAACAACCCAGTCATTTTGGGGCCTTTTTAATACTCCATACAGTCTAATTAAGTGAGACCACATCTGGAGAAGACTGAAGTTCCCTTGGAGCTTGACAGTGCACTGTATTTGTCCAGTCAACAAATATCTACTGACCTATTCTATAACAAGTACTATGCTGAGCACTGGTAATATAATTAAGAATGAGCCTTAATTTATTCCCTTCTACAGCTTTAGTTCAGTATGAAATACAGACACTCAACAAGTACATCTGCCTTGCAGATTTTCACGACATGACAGAAAACCCAACTGAAACTGCATAAGTAAAGTAAATATATAATGGCTATGATAAATATATAATAACTGTCAGTGGGTTCAGTTATGGCATACATTGTTCCAAACACTCAAATGATGGTCATAGGACACACACACAATTACACACACATGCACACACACACATGTGCACCTACAATCCCCTTTCTATTTATTTACTACAAATAAGCTACTTTAACTGCAACCCAACATCTTTTCTGATTCATATCTACAGAAAAGAGGAAGATACTCCCCCCAACAATTTTTAAGTCTCAGAATTGAGTTTCATAGGCCTACACAGTCCTGATTTGAGTCCCAGAGAGATCCTGGAATCAACCACCAAGAGCAGAGGGGTAGGGTCAATGATTACTTTAGTCTAGGGCATGCTCCCATCCTGGTGCCCTGGAGCTTCACCTAGAGTTTGGGGGCTTTCACAAACTAAATTGCAATTCTTCTGAACATCAAAACTGATGGGCAGCAAAACCCCAAATTATGCTCTATTATAACTTATTTATTTAAAAAATATTTTAATTGTTGCTTACATACAGTTTTCTGTCTTTTACTCCCATCCCAGCCTACTTCCCCAGTGCTCCCCACCTCCCTCCCATTTCCACCCCCCACCCTAGTTTTTGTTCATGTGTCCTTTATACTTGTTCCTGTAAGCCCCTCCCCTTTTCCCTTCAAATTCCCTCCCCTTTCCCCACTGGTCACTGTCAGCCTGTTCTGTATTTCAATGTCTTTGGTTATATTTTGCTTGCTTGTTTGTTTTGTTGTTTAGGCTCCTGTTAGTGGTGAGATCATATGGTATTTGTCTTTCACCACCTGGCTTATTTCACTCAGCATAATGCTTTCCAGTTCCATCCATGCTGTTGCAAAGGGTAGGAGCTCCTTCTTTCTTTCTGCTGCATAGAATTCCATTGTGTAAATGTATCATAGTTTTTTGATCCATTCATTCACTGATGGGCACCTAGGTTGCTTCCAACACTTGGCTATTGTAAATTGTGCTGCTATGAACATTGGGGTGCATAGGTTCTTTTGGATTGGTGTTTCAGAGCTCTTAGGATATAATCCTAGCAGTGGAATTGCTGGATCAAAAGGCAGATCCAAAGGCATTTTTGTATACCAACAATGAAACAGCAGAAGCAGAAGTTAAGAAAAAAATCCCATTCAATATAGCAAAAAGAAAAATAAAATACCTGAGAATAAACCTAACCAAGGAGGTAAAAAACCTGTATGCAGAAAACTACACAACACTGTTCTATTATAATTTAAATGTTAAGTGACATGAAAGAAACAAATTAACAAAGAAAATAAAACTGGAGAAAATGCCTAACATCACAGAGCCTGAGAAAACCCCCCTGAAGATGTCATCATTCAGCAAGATGGGGTCTTTCAAAGAGTAAGAAAGAAATGACCACATGGATCTCATGGGAACAACATTTCAGAAAGAGGAAATAGGACAAGGGTCCTGATTTTGAGACGATGCTGGTCGCTTCAGGACACCATGAGTCCAGTGTAGCTGTAGTGGTGAGACAGGCAAGAAAGAGCAAAGTCAAAGGTAAAAGAGTTGGGCACTGGCTCAGGCAGGGAGGGCCTTGGGCCACTCAGGACATTTTAATTATATTCTGGATATGATAGGGAAGCCACTCATTAGATTTATTCCTCTTACTCCCCAATATTGCTGAGCTAATTACTTGCATATTTTTATGTTTCATTTACTCAGTGCATGAGCATATTGAATATGCCAAGCAGTAGGCCTGCTACTAGCCTTCAAAGAGTTTGCAGTCTAAGGAGCTAAGGAGAGAGAGGAATAAGGCAACCACACCATCGAGAAATTAAAAGAGACATGGTCGTATTTGGGCATCTTCCAGATACCAGAAAGTGTGCTAGGTATGTTATCTGCATTTTCACTGCTCATTATAGCCAACCTACAAGCTTTATTTTTTCAAAGAAAAGATACACAAATATCCAAAGGCTAAGAAATTGGCCTGAGGTCTTACCCAGAGATTAAGTATCAGAGGCAGGGTTTGAATTTAGGCCTAGTACTATAAGCCCATCTTTGTGTAATCATTAAGCAGGCATTTATATATAGCCTCTGCTAGTCCTCTCAACAGTCTCACAGTGGATGGAACCTTCTCTTTAGTGATAAAAGCAATATGGGCTAAAATAAATACATGTATTCCCAAGGTCACAGGGCAAGCACACAGCACAGGAAGATGTCAAAACCAGGATCATCTTGGTTCAAATCCAATGTTCTCTCTGTCCCATCATGCTGTCTTTAAGAACCTTAAACACTAAGTGCTTTTCTGATTCAGAAAAAAAAAGGGTGCAGGTCCCACAGAGGAATTAAGAACTTCAGGGAGGCTTCTTAGACAGCAACTTGCTGGTGAGGCTTTGAAAGGTGCAATATGGGAGGAGAGAGGGCCTTTCAGTATGAGGAGCTCAAAAGATTTTTACCACCCTTTTCTACCCAGTGGGTCCCTGAGGACAGAAAGTAAACACACTCAGATGACCTTCTGGAAAGTTCTCATGTTGGCTGAGACCCTGCCTCTTCACAAGCCTCCTCTCCTTTTCTGCTAGCCATCAGAGAAAATTAGCTTCTCTGGACAGAGGACAGTAGAAACCAAATGATTTTGGCCCACAGTTAACTGCTTGGTTGGCCCAGTTCCTGGCAACTCCTATTCCAGGGTGGCCATGGGTACCAAACGGGGAGGAGGCTGGTATAAGGATTCAGGGTGGCCTGAGAACTCGGGGTCCTTAAGACTTTGATTAAATTTAGCTTTAAATCCCAGCTCTAGAAATCATCTCTCTCTCTCTCTCTCTCTCTCTCTCTCTCTCTCTCTATATATATATATATATATATATATATATATATATATATATATATACATATATACACATACATACTCCTCAGAGCCTGAGAATTTCTCCCAGATAATCAGCAACTCTTGAGACAGTAGAAGACAGTAGCTTGAACCAGACTATGGTCATACTGTCCAGGCCTCTGGCAGACAAAAGACAACATCTTGACCTAAGTTATGTTTTAGTTCCTGAGTCATAAGAAGAAATGATCCCCTCACTACTTTTCCATGAGACCAGACAGAGCAACCCGGGAATAGACCAAAGAGCTCAGAAAGAAATCTTCCCTTATTTTCACTGAGTAACATAACACTTCATAGCATTTTGCTTTTGCATCAAATGACTGTATTATTTAGTAACTACAAATTAGCACTGTAGCAGGTCACACTTGTTTGACTCCCCATGGAGAGGTGAGCCTGATTCCTATGTCCTCTGTGTGCACTTGAATCTAGGTGGAGCCAGCAACTGCCTGTCGAATGAAATGTGGTGAATTGATGTTACATCAGTTCTGGATGCCACTGATAAGCCTAGGAGCTTTCATTCCTTGGTCATGGGGAGCTAGTGGCCATGGAAGAAGTGTGACAACCTGTCAGTCGCTGTGCTCTGAGAAGTTCAAGCCTTGTGAAGAGCCCAAGAAGTATCAGAAGCCCAGACATATGCTAAAGAAGCCACTGGGTGATTGAGCTAGACAAGAAACCTAGAGTTTGAAGAAGGACAGTGATAAACATAGGGTGAGTCCAGGTCACAGAGCCAGACTTCCAGACTCAGTCAGTGTGCCTCCCCCATTCCATGGAAGGCTGAAGACATAGGCTGGGACCACAAGATAAAAGCCCAACCATCCCATCTGTAATTCAAAATAATATGAGCAATCAATGACAATAATGATAATATTAATAAACTATGCCACTTTAGTCCTTGCAAAGCATTTTCACATCTATAATATCATTGAACCCTTAAGACTATCCAGTAAGGTAAGAAAGGAAGACAAGACCTCTCAACTTTACAGAAGAAAAACTGAGTCTCAGAGATAGAGTGGGAATTGTTAAAGATTATGTCACAATTAAAGGGTGACAAAGGCCACTGAACTCTTCCACTTCAGAGAGTCAAAGCCAGCCTTCTGCCTTACAAAGAAGAACGACAAGGAAGGACTGTTTGATAACAGAAATATCAGGAAGGAAACAGGGAGAGATAAGGAGAGAATTTAAAGGAAACTGGGAAGCAAAGACTTGAAGAATAAAAAAATGCCAAACAAAGGACTTATGCCAGAAAGGAATTAGGAACTGAAAAATCAAGAGGCAAACAAATGTCCCGGATGAGTAAAAAGAGCCTAAGCAGTGGAAAAGAGGGCAGCCCCTCTCACTGAAGTAGGTGAAACCTCCACCTTTTGTCAGTAACATATGCACATGGGAGGCAAAGACCAGTTAGATCTAAGTGTCTGACAGTGAGTCCAGTACAGAAACCATTTATGAGACTCTCATTCCTGGGATTGGATTCTGTTATCCTAAGGGTGTTTAGGGAGGAAAAAGATTGAGGACATTTTTCTAAACCAGTGTTGGGCGAGGTCTGCCTCCAGGGCAAATGTCTGGAGACATTTTTGATGCTCAAGATTTGTGCCACTGGCATTCAACAGGTAGAGGCTAGGGATGTTGCTAGACACCCTGCAATGCACAGGACAGCCCTTAACGACAATAAATTATCCTGCCCAAAACATCAATAGTGCCAAGTTTGAGAAACCCTGTCCTAATTGACAAAACCGAAGGAGGGCTGAGGATTCCACGGAAGCTCCAATTTGGTTGAGTCCATGCCCAGAGAAGAGAACAGGGGGCCACACTGAGACAAGGTCCCTTCCAAGCAATCTGGCTGCCACAGTTTTCCAGGGAACATGAGAGACAGTAATCCAACTATAGTTCACAATACTAATCATGGTGGCTTGTATTCCTGTGCCCTTTTCATCCTCCCCCTTCACTGAGTCTCAGGATCCTTAATAATAAAATCAAATTGTTGAGCTAATTCCCTCCCCTGCCAAATTCTTTCCAGTCTAAAAATCTACAATGTGATGAAGGTCCCCTGGGATGTTCAGGCTTCTGGGTGGCTGATTTTGGCAGTGTTATTCAAAGAACCGGTGCTATCTGTCTCCTTGGGTAATAGATGTTTCTATCGGCCTTGAAATATCGCCCTACTTCAGTTTGCAGGCTTTAATGCCAGCCATCCCACCTAATTCAGGCGTGGTCTGTTTCTGGCTGCTGTTTACATCATCTCTAGCCTATCTCGGGTCTGGTGGGAGCATATGCCACTTGTTCTGTTACAACCACATCATAGACTGCCAGCTAAGTTTCTGGCATATTTCTAAAAGGAAGATATTGTTACAGGAATAAGTGGGTGATTAAATGAGAGTAATTTTAGTGGAATTCGTTTTTACTTTGATTTTTAACACATGTAATTATTTTTATTATACCAAATGCACATAAGCAAAAAGAAGAAAATGAAACTGTTCATAATCTCACTGCCTAGAGGTCACTAAAATACTATCTGGGCATAATTCATTTTAAGTGGTAGACCATACTGTAGTTCTATAGTATGCATTTTCCTTTAGTAATATACCACGAGCATTTTGTATGTCAACTCATACAGCTCCATTTTTTACTTTTAAATGCCCGCATAGTCTGCTTTTCTGGAAGTTGCAATAATTAATTTATCTAATCCATAATGATGGCATTTGTGTTCCTAGTATATGGAAAAAAACCCTTGTACCTGTATATTTATACATTTGCCCAATCCTCTACTTAGGATAATGGAAATTCCATGTGAAAAGGAAGGGAACTTAAAGTTCTTGTCCAGTATCTATCTATAGTATCTAGTACATAATACAGTCTCAATATGTGTTTGTTAATTAAATTTTTTAAATGGAATTATGAGAAAGAGGGCATGCATATACCATATTTTACCATGCATTAGTAAGATGATACAGAGGAAATTATACAACTATGGTATCTAATCCTATCAAAAGAGGTGCCTGTTTTTTATCTTGTTCTTGCCAGTACTGGGTATCATTTGTATTTCAACTTTGCCAAAATTACAGTCAAATAATCATTTCACTTTATTCATCTTTTAGATTACTTGTGATAACAACTTGTTTGCTTACCTTTTTTGCCTTGTATATAGCTTATGTTCTTTTTTCCCCAAAGTTGTATTGAGATTTTTGCCTTCTTCAAGTTGATTTGTGAATACTATTTATATATGAAGGCTATTAACTGGCAGTTGTCATTCACAGTAAAGATTTTACTGTGTGCTATTCATCTTTAACTTTATCATTTTATTTCTTATACACATACACACATTGTTTGGACTAAAATACTTAAATCTATTTCTTGATAATTGGAGGGAGAGACACACAAACTTGAAAGCCTTCAGAAGCCAAGCAAGTAACAGAAATGTGTAAGGCACTGTATGTAAGACAACATAATACTGTGTTACTGAAACAAGCCAAATATAGTGAACAGCTCTCATTTATTTCCTTCCTTACTTTCTTCTTCCCTTTTTTGTTTTCTTCCTGTTTCTTTCTTTCCTCCCTCCCTCCTTCTCCCTTCTTTCCTTCCTCTTTCTCTCTCTCTCTCTCTTTCTCTTTCTCTCTGTCTCTCCCTCTCTCTCTCTCCTGGTCAAGCTCAGTGCATCTGTGGCCAGTACGTCAGCCAAGCACCATCAGTTTGTGGTGTCAGCTTTCATGACTCCTTAAATTTGGGTCTTTTAAAAAAGTCTTCTCCATTCTAGGGCTATAGAGATATGTATCTATGTCTCTGTTAATATCCATCTCTGTTTATTATCATCCATATCTATATCATGTCCATACTCCCGTGAATTAATTTTAATGTCTGTCTTATTTTAGATTCATATTTTAAACCCATCTGGAATTTATTTTAAAGGAGGCTATGATCAATAGAGTAGACTATATATTTTAATAGCCATTTGCCTCAACAGCATTTTCAAATTTCCTTTCCCCACAAATTTCAAATGCCTGTTGTCATAATGTGCCAATTTTTATATACATACAAAAGTCTGTTTCTCTATATTCTGCTCTGTCCTGTCAATTTACTTTCTCCATTTTTATCCATACCACTACCTGTCTATTCTATTTGGTACTTCTCTAAAGCAGATCTTTGGTAAAGCAGTCCCTCAAGTCACCCTACACAAATCTCCATGCCATTCAGAATTTATTGGATATTTTTTATGCACTTATTTCTTCATGTAAACAATTTGTCAACTAGGAATTTTGACTGGAATGGAATGAAACTTAAATTTAGGAACAATTAACAAAGCAGATATTGAACTCTTAATATCTATCTGCTGTTATTAGTAAATTAATTCATTAAGTTATCTTTCATTTCTTGGATACAATTTTACAATTTTCTTCACCAAAGTCAAGGTCTTGTACCTTCCTTGTTAACTGGTAACCTGATAATTTAAAATTTAATGGCTATTTTGAATTTACTATTTCATTTTAATACTAATATATGTTAACCAATGGGCCAAGCCCTGTTTGTTGCCTACCCAACAGGAATATCTGATTTTGTTTCAATCTTTTGTCAGATGGCTCAGAGACAAATCCTGATTTGTTTTATCCAAACATGACAGTTCTTTTCCCATTAACAATAATCGGTTTGAGGAAGGGTTTTTAACCAGTTTTAGTAAATGAGTTGTTGAGGGCAGGTTCACTAGAGGGCTTTCCATGAAAATCCTATAACTCTTAGAAATACACAGTAAAAATAAATTAGTTCTTTATTCACTGAAAGTGACCATTCATGGTACTGGTTAAGGACAAAGTCAGATTCATAAAGTTGGTAAAACTGAAAGATGAAAAGAACCTCACCTCGCTTCTTGATGAAATTACTGAGACACTCAATGACCTACACTGGAGCCACTCTGCTCATAGACATAAACTAATAGACACATCCTTATTGGTTAAGTCAGTTAAGTTTTCACTCAGTTGCAGCCAAAAGCATCATTGCTGATATAAACAACTACCATGAACTATGGATAAGAAACCAAATAAAGTTGTCTTAAATCCTTAACTCCAGAAGCTTTCAGTTTTTGAGGAGTTCATTGTCTGCTAAGTGGAAAAACTAATTCCATCCTTCTAGAGTATGGTAACTCCTCTACAGATAACAAGGTCTAATGAAATCAATTTCATTTACTCATGGATGTTTTAATACCTCTTTTATAGCACTGATTCTAGTCTGTCTTTTCTAATAAATAAACAAACCCCCGCCCCCATCAGAAGGGAGAAACAAAACTATCTGGGATAATATATTGCTTTTATTTTATTTTATTTTATTTTATTTTATTTTATTTTATTTTACTTGGTTGTGAGCTGGAGAATACAAACAACACAGTCATGTATAACGTATATATAATCACAGCCCTAACTATAACTCTGGTCAGGTGATTTAATCTTCTGGCTCTGACCACAGGTCCACAAACATCTCAAGCAAATATTTAAAAGAGGAAAGGCTAACTACTTTGCAAACAATTCATATTTCAGCTCTTGTTTTATTCCTTCTGAGGTCAATGCCACAAGGTCATTTTCAAACCAGCCACTTTATCCTTCTTTGGTGAATGGAAATGCACATTATGAAAACTGTTATCAAAAATACTTATTTCATTCTGTTGATTTCCTAAAGAAAGGGCACACAATCACTATTCTATCCCTGAGCTTACTCTATCACACTCTAGTTGGCAAGTCTGACTTTAAGAAAAAATCTATAGGAGTATAATTCATTTACTGAGTATAATCACACCATCTGTCAACATGTAAATCTCTTGGGTTTGGTTCTGATAATAAACTTTAAAGCCCCCAACTACCAAATTAAAATGAAGAATTTCTTTGCTTCTCGGGTATAGGAGCACTTGCTGAATCTTAGATTGGGAGACCATCTAAGTAAAATAAAGCAGTAAGGCAAAAACAATTATGCAAACACTGTACACAGCAAGTGGTGGTTGGAACTTAACTTGCCTTTTAAGCAGAGATTAAATTGGAGATTTTGAATTCTACAGGTAAGGTTCTCATTGTAAAGAGGGAGGTTTTAGGTTTGGATAAGATGGCTGTTTGTCAGGACGTGATCAACATTCCCGGAAAATCACCGCATTAGTTTCAAAGCTGTATCCTGATCAGTAACTATAGTTTGAGCCATTCTGTAAAGGGTGTTAAATCTGTTTGCTCTCCTTAATTTCAGACTCTCTATGACATCTCCTGCAGCTGAGCCAGCAGTCAGACTACAGGAGAGCAATGACCAAAGGCCCTTAATCTGAAGGTTTCAGGGTTTCCTCTGCATGAAGCCCAATGCCCAGGCCCTCCAAGATAATTGGATTTTCCCAGCATCTATTTCTCAGTATCTAGAAGGGAAAATTGATTGTATAACAGTGGAAACTGAAGAGAGTGTGGAAGTGCAATCATCTCCTAGTCTTTTTTCTTCTAGTTTAACTTTGGTCCTCTCCCTTGAACTTGATATATGATCTGGCTTTCTTCAGCTCCCACCCTGGTGCTCTGTAAAGACTCTGCCCATATTTGTCACCAGTGCTCCACTCCTGGCTGCCTCAGGTATAGCAAACTATATTCATTTCTGCTTGGAGACAAAAAAAAATAGCCTGATGTCCCCAAGGGTGATATTTATATGGAAAGAGAATTGGTAAGAAGCAAACAAGAAAGGTGATGGAAAATTGCCGAGGAAGAATGTTAAAGAGAAATCATGTTCATGTCTGCACTAGAGGTCATCTTTGTAGGAGGACATTGGTCAGTTGAATTATATCAACAGGCTTTAGTAGACATCAGGATAGCAAAGGTCAGAAGTAGCAATGACTCATTTTGCAAAATTCTTCTGTATCTCACTTCTCTGGTACTGAAGCCTGTCCTCTTCAAGAGTTCTCTCATTGCCACCTCTCTGTCAAAGCCCAATTATATCATTAAGTGACTCTAAGGGTACTTGGTTTGTGGCCAGGTAACCAAACTCTGCCTTTTGCACTGAAGGGATATGAGGAACAGGTTGTATAGTATAGCTCTACACAGAGCTGGGGTTTGGTTTCTGGGGGCGAAAACTGGATTACGAAGCCTACGTAACACAGCCAGTAATAAACACAACAAGAGGATGGCCATGCACCCACCAGAGAGAGGTCTGGAACAGATGCATACCCCTTATCTTAATAAGGAACCAACCCTGAGTTTCTGTTGGTCTTAGGGTAAAACCAATGCCTGGATCTCAAAATTCTGACCTCCAGAACTATCAGATAATAAATTTCTATTGTTTAAGTGACTGTGTTTGTGGTGATTTTTAACAAGTCCTAATACAGCTATTAGTTTCTCTGCGTATGGACTTCTCCCTCGGATTATTTGCTCTTCCCCAGAGCTTTAGCTGTGTTTCAAGAATGATCATTGCAGGAACAAGACAGCAGAAAGTGCCAGTTTCTTTCAGCTTGGATCCAGAAACTGGCATGATGTCATTTCCTCCCTGTTTTATTGGTCAAAAATCAGGAGACCAGATTCACCATTCTGGGGAATAAGCATGAAATAATTTTGAGGCTATGTGTAAAAATCATATCAAGCATTGACACTGGAAAAGAGCATCAAAGGTGGAAAGTTTTTGATATGCCTTGTAAAAGATAACAGGTAACACTTGTTGAGTACACACTATGCTTAACCTTGTATTTAATGCTTGTTATCTTTCCACTGTCCCCATAATCCTTTAATGTAGATGTATTGTTATCACTTCGCAACTTGAAATTGAAAAGATCAAGCAACCTCTCTAGGGTCACATAGCTAATGACTAAACCATCATTTGGTACCAACATATCTGACTCCTGGGCCTGCAATTGTAGCCACTATGATACTGCTACATGGGTCTTTCAGGATGTATAGAAAGGAGTAACTACCTTGGAGATAATTCTAACTTGAAGCCTTGAAGCACATACCTGCTGGTTTCCAAGATTCTCTTACAAAACATCTTACCCACATCCTCTGGTTTTAAAAAAGAACAACTCAGTTCCCCTTCTTTCATTTTCCCATGAAGGATAAGGATGGAATCTTGCAAGTTCCATAGAACTTTCACAGATTTAAAGAGGACAGATATAGGCCAGATGAAAATGTTTGTTCCTCCAAGAATAAACTCAAGGGTATTGAGTTAATAGGCACTGGTAGGAGAATAAATCAGTTTAACTCTGCATCCCATCGTTCTTTACAGGTTTCTAACAAGGTGTACTTTGTTAGATTTTAATCTGTCTACATTTGAGACAGCAAAGCTCTCCACAATCATCTTTTAATGGCATCGCAATTTATAGACAGTAACTAATTTCAAACTTCATAGCACTTGGCTTTTATGATTATTTCAAATCATTTAAATGCAAATGAATTTCCAGAGAGAGAAAACATCAAATGCCCTTGAGTGGCAATGTGTAATAGAACTGTGCAGAGAAGCCACTGTAAGAATCAGGAGTGGTTGGATAGGGTTGGATGGTACACTATATAAAAGTGTTTGCCTAAATTCTACATTCTATTCCACATTATATTCTATTGACACATTTTTTCATTTTAATATGACTTATTTACTTAATCCTTCCTCTGAAATCCTACCCACTTCTTATTGTAAACCTAAAATTTGAGTCAGAAAAAGGAGAGATGATAATGCAACAGCCCAAAACAATAATCAAAGACTCCCAGATACCTCTTGCTTCTCCACACCTCTTTGCAATTAATGATGTTACTGCATGATGCAGCCCAAAACTTCTATGCATGCATAAACTACTGCTCTTCTTTCAAGTTAAGCTAGTGTTTGCCTGCTGACCAAGTAATATTTCCTGCACAAATTGTAAGAAAAAAATATGCATATGGTATTGGAGCACAGAAGTTTCGCTCCTATATGAATGCATCTTCAACAGTTCACAAAAGCATTGGAATTTTTAGGGCAGAGTTTATTTAGAGAAAAGCTGTGGATGATGATACATTCTTCATGGAAGATGGAAGATGAATGATACTTCATTTCTTCACTCTACCTAGTGTATAACAAGTTCTGGGTTAAGAATTGAGGGCATAAGTATCATCCCTGGTCTCTATGAGTTCATAATATAAGAGAGAAAAATGTAATTAAATAGGTATATATCAAGAACTGTGTAGGACTACAGACCAATGATCTTCTCAAGCCTTGGAGAATATGAAGGTAAGGATGAGGAAGATAACGTGGCAGATAATGCAAAAAACAACTTAATTGAGCCCCTGTTTCCACTCCCCATCCTTAGGGCTTCCTCTTTACAATGCATTTCAAGTCTAATTTTTAATTATTTCTGATTGTTGGTCTTCTTGTAAAGTGGAGGATTCATACAAAGACTATGTCTGCCCTGCTCACTTCCATATCTTGTGGCTGAACCCAACACCAAGAACGTAGTAAGCGCTCCATAAATATTGCTAAATGCAAGCACCATATTGAAAATTCCTTTCCAAAAATTTGAGTCACCATTCTCACAGTTGGCTTTCATACAAATTACGTGATCTCATGTCTATCCCTTCTCTAGTTGTGCTCAACCCCACTTCTCCACATTATCCTCTTCTGGTCTTTCTGTTTGGACCACAATCCTCTCTCTTCTTTATGAGATTTTTCAAGGGCTACTTCAGTGATTTGCTGTTATTATACTAATTGGCTTGACAACGTTATCTCTAATGTTCTCTATGTCTCTGAATTTATGCAACATGAGTTATCATTTCCCTGACTGTTTGCTTAAAATTAGTGTGTTGTTCTTGGATTCATGAACTGTATGTTTGTGTGTCCTTGAATGCAAAGACCATTAAATCTTCTATGTCATGTTTTCCACTTAATAGAACAGAATATCTAGGCCTGATAGGTCCCTGTGACCACCTGGACACTAAACATTGCTGTCCATTTTTTAGAGAAACTAAATGAATGGTTAAAGGCATGAAGTGCCTCATCCAGCAACAAATAGTGTGCGCAGAGAGCATGACCCAGTACTGATTTTCCCCAATCCCATTCTACTCTCGTTTTCACCTTTCCATGTTTCCATTCTCAGATGTGCAATAATAAATTACATGAAAGTTGAGAATTTGAAGTCAAAGCCCATAGTTCTTCAGGATCATTAACTTCCCTTCTCTGCATGTCCATTTCCTCACCTCCAAACTAAAAAGTCTGGAGTAGGGCACATTCTCAATCCCCTCACAACCCAAAATGTCCAATGTCCATTTTCTGAGTCAACAGCTTTTACCACCAAAAAAGCATTAAAAAATCTGAGTTTTAAAAAAGAACATTGTGATATATGACATAACAAGCTTCTAACCCTCATATTGCAATGTAATTACCTTTTACATTAACTTATGCTCACAAAGAACTAGGAGGGGAATACCAGGTGTACATATCACTCCTAATTTTATCTAAGGAGCTTAGAATCCAATTAGATGGACTGACAAGTAAAACAGCAATTGCAGGAAGAAAATGGATCATCTACTCAATGAATAACACACAGCCAGCCCATGCACAGGTTCACTGAGTGCTATGTATTTATACACACAAACCCCATTTTGTAACTGGACAAGGACTTCAGGAAAACTTCCATAATAACATTTGGAAAAGATTGTAAAAGCAGATTAGTAGGATTCTGAAAGCAGCCTACTTGAGGTCACAGGACACGATGTCTGGTATACAATAACCATGTGTGCAGACGCTTTGGAGTCATTGAGATCTGGATTAAATCACCTCCACAAGGTCAATGTATAACCTGGATCAAGTGATTTAACACCCATATGTCTCAAACAGTCATCTTTGGGCAAAGGTAAATAAACTATTTTCTTTGTGTGTGTTTTTGGGTGTGTATGGTTTTAGTAGAATGATTTGTTAAGTTCCCAGGGCATAGCAAGTGCTCAATAAAGTTAATATAACAGAAGATCAATATTTATTAAATTGAATTCACACAGTTTTATAAAGGTATATGGCTGAGACAATTGCCTCAAATTTTTTCTGGAAGTCAGAGATTGTAAATAAACCACAGAGCCTGGAGATGGAATGGAACAAGGAAAGGAAGTTGAATAATAATTGCCACCCATATTTGTCAAGTGTTTTTAAAACACTCTTCCGTTTTTATCTCAGCAGTTCTTGAATAGTCTTGGCAGTTCTTGAAGTGGGGGCAAAAGGGATGGTAAGACTCACTTTAGCGATGAGGACAGTACATGATTTTTTTTCAGTCACTTATAGAAATGTGGACCTGGTTCTCATACCCATGACTTCTAAATCCCCAACTTTTCCAAAGTAAATATTTTCAAAGTTTGTGTCAGAAGACTTTCAAGTAAAAAACAAGGATTGAAATTTAATAGTTGTTAATAAGGGTTATATATTATGCATATGATAATATATTATACGTAGGGGAAAGTTGATGAATTATAAGAAGGTGATTTTGACACAAATGTGGAATGGATCATTCAGATCTTAACCTATAAACAACCATAGATTCCTTTGGCTAAATGTCTTACCAAACATTTTTTAAAAAATCATTATGAAAGTTACACTCTGAAAGCTGGCCTTCTTGGAAGACTGTAGACTCTTTAAAGAAAAATTACTTCCTTCTATGACCCCAGGCTTGGCCTTGGGTCCTGCATTCAGAAGGTGTTTAATAAATTAATTGATGAGGGAGTGACTATAGGCATGAATGTCCCATGTTTGAGTCAGAAATTAAATCATGTGATACAGGCTCTAAATGCCATGTTATAAGAGACTTAAACATTATTGTGAAATAAATAAAAGTAGAGAGAACAGTTATAGTAAATTATGAAAAGAAAAAAAGGGTCACAAAATGAAAAAGGTCAAGGGCAAGAAGAACCAGGACAAGGCTGTTGAGGAGGAGTAAAAAACACCCACCTATATTATCCGAATTGATTTTTCTAGTTCTGTGAAACCTGGATTATAACACATATTGAATATAAAGAGACTAATAGTCAAGGGTCTAAGTAAGATAAAATCAGTGGGTGAAGTTAAAAATATGAGCAATAGATTGTTAACATTTGTCCAAGGAGGCACTGAATTTTATTGCTGGTATAGCCAGCTCAAGACCACGTGGCTCATCTAACCATTTCACAGACAAGGGGACAAGGACCAAAGAGATCTTATTGGCTACCCAATTTCGCCCAAATGTCTGCTTAGTGTTTCAAATATCTCTTCATATGATTGAAACAAAAGATGTGTCATGGGTCCTTTGGGAGGTTGCAGGACTCATAGCAGAGGCTGATCAGAAGGGGAGTGGAGAGAGCATGGAAGGTGCTATTTTACTTAATGCACATTCTTTTCTGACTAACCATGCCAATCCTGGGAAGCTTGCTGAAGTCCAGGGTTTAGTGGGTATGATTAGCCTCTCCCACTGCTGATTAACCGGCCTTGAAAAAACCTCAGGGAAAGCCAAAGTTCAGATCATCCAAAGACCAAAACAATAACATTGAACTTTCCAAGGGCAATCAGACTGTATGGAGGTTCGTAAGGGGGAAGAAGGTGTCTTGTGAAGGTCGGCTACTGTTCTCAGCAGACACGGCACTCTGGGAATCAGAGAGCTTCGTAAAGGCTCCAGAATCAGTGGGTATTGATGAGCCTGGTGACTGCCCCATGCTGACACTCCACTGAAGCCACAAATGGGCATCTGAGAGCATGGACCTTCCCTGCCTGAGAAAATTCAAAAACTTCTCCCAGCTGAATACAGTGGCATTCAAGATAATAAACACTAAAGTACTATGCCTAGTACTTTACACCCCATGAAAAATACAATTATTTCAGCACATAGCACATTATCCATTCTCATAAATGTAGAGTTCAGAAATCTTTGGCATTTGTATGCAATAATTTCTTTTCGAGCAAAGGTTTGTTACAAACGATGACATACCAAGAGCAATCTGAGTGCTGTTCACTGAAGCAGAGGCAGAGGCTGGAACTGTCCTTTAAGCCTCCTTATTCCCACAACTGCTTCAGAAGCACCTTCAATGGACTTAATTTTAAAATGCTTGGTGTGAATAAGAAGAATTTCAACAGGATGTTTGCTTGTGTGATTATTTGCTTAACGTTTGTCTGTCCCACTGTACCGTTGATTCCCCGAAGGCACAAATCGTATCTGATTTTGTTCAATGTGGCATCACCAGCACCTGGCACAGCGCTTGAAACACTGTGTGAGAATATATTTCGTAAATTCTCTTTTAAAAATTCTGAAAGGCAACAGCTAGCAGGGAGTGGCCTCGATTCACTCATTGGAATCTATTTTCAGGAAGCAATTATGTTCAGTCGAGTTGAAAGTGTTTTCTCGGCGAGTTCACTGGCTCCCAACAAACAAACAGAGAATGATTGTTTGACTGATGCCTGACAGACATTCAAAATGACTCCCAAGCCTATTGTTGCCTGTCATCATTTTTAAAACGCCCGTCCCTCTCCCCAACTCCATGTCCCACAGCTCATTGTTGGTGAGGCATCCATCCATTGTCTCCGAGTTTTCCATGTCAGACGCCTGCGTCAACTCCTTTCAAACTGCAGCACAGCAGCTGAGCGTAAGTGCACTTTCGTCTTCCTTAGGTACCACGTCTAGAGAAAAACCTGTGGGGGGCCTATTCTTCTGATTAGATGGACACGCCAACAGGAAAATAAATTGAACCTCTGTCTTTCTGTGAAATCCAATATTTCACAATATACTATTTGACACAGCTCCAGTTGCATCGATCCAAATCAGACCATTGTAGCTCACCAAGAGAACATTCCCTGTTATTATGTTGCATGGATAAAGAGAGATTTAAAGGCCCAAGGCATAAACAATGTCTTGAGTCCTCACTGCTGGATCATTGACATGCTGGGTATTAATTAAATTTTCAGAAAATGTTTCGCTGGATGCATAAACTGCAGTTACGTAATGACAATGCTCCGGAATACACACGGAGCACTTTATGGCCTAAGAGGTGGATTGAGGATTCTTTCTAGCTGGAATCTCTTCCCGGGTGGGGGGGGGGGGATGGACAGACAGCTCCACAAATTTGGCCAGTGGTCATTCTTCTCATGGAGGTGCCTTCTGCCTGAAGATAACCAGGAAGACCCCAGAGGGGTGGAGACCTTTGAGGAGTCTCCTTGAAGAGCCAGCTGACTTTATTTGCTGGTACCAGGGTTGGGGAGGAGAGACGCACCCCAAGCAGGGCGACCAGAATGTGCAAATGAGAGAGAGCACAAAATATCTCGAATCTGTGGCTCATCTGTATTCCTCTGAAAGTACAAGATTGGAGTATTCTACCTGGGATCAGCCAAGATACTGAAACAAGGAGGCTGTAACAGAACTCTGCTCATTCAGTAGTCACTCATCTGCTGGGTACCCAAGGCACAACTGCCATCAACTAAACCTTCTGGAATTTCTCAGTGAACAGATTCCTGGTCAGGCCTCTTTCTTCCTGTAGTTATGAAAAGAGTTTTTAACCTTATTTTTCACTGCATTCATGCCTCTGGAGAATATTTTAATCTTATCTCTTTTGTTAATGATCTATTTCAATATCATCTTTTTTGTTAATGATATAAACCATCACTCTCTCTGCCTTTTGTACCATCAGCAAGTTTTAGAAGCACCTTCTCTCCGTCTCTGTGCACACCTTTTCTGAAACTGTTGTCCAGGATCGCGTCAGGAGAGCCTCATGGTACCCAGGAGAGGGCTGACTTGGAAATCCCACAGAACTGTCGGTCAGCAGTCTCTGTGTGTGATGGACCTACTTACTACCTTTGACTATGACTTCCGTTATTAGTTTTTAATCACATAATTTCTGCCCACATAAGGCAATGCAGGGGAGAAATACAGAGAATGAGACAATTTAAATGTGAATTCTGACTCTACCGCTATCTGAGCCTCAGTGTTTTGATCTCTAAAATGGACTTAATGATACCTTCTTCTGATGAATAGTTTGAAAATGTAACTCATTGACTCTCAGTGATGGAGCTTAATAGGCCCACAAATATACAAATACCTGCTGGTGCTCACACTCAGGCTGGTAGTGGACCACTGCTTCTCAGTGTGAGGTGTTGAATAACAAACTAGTCTCCTTCACCATCTGCTTAATCCCCCTGGGGCATTTTCTCAGTAACACCTTAAAACATCTTTCATCTTCCAAACAATGGCTTGCTTCATTGTGAAATTATGAGGGCTACCAAAAGCAATTATACTTTTCTTTAATCAGAAATACACTGATGCTACTAATCTATTTATTTGTTTGCTTCAGAGCTCAATGAATGAGTGTGTGCAGATCACATAAGGAACTATCCCTTCCACTTTCTCCCAGCTCAAGTGACTGGGAAATGCAGCTGTGCGTGGACAGAAGCAGTTTCTTGTGAGGGACCTTGTGAGCCATATCAAAAGCAGAACATTAAGTTTAATAATCAGAACTGGGATCTCAGTCCAGTCCACTTTTGAATCACTGTGAAACCCAGGAAAAATTATTTCACTTCTCTAAAATTTATTTTCCTTGTCTAGAGACTGGGCACAATATTACCTACCTATAACACAGTTAAGAGATTAACATGAGATAGCAGAAAGGTAGCTGTTACTAATGAAGTAGGTTCTGAACAAACACCACCCTCAGTGACTTTTGCCTGGTTGAGAAAGCTATTCTCTAACATGTAAGTTAATGAACCAAACTACTTTTATTGAGCATTTGCTGTGTGCAAGTACCATATAAGGCATAAAGCAAAAATTATGCCATCGATGAGTCGTATGTTCTCATGTGGGTGATTTTCCTTAGATGCAAGTATGCTTCATACAAGGTATGAGTGGTGATTGACATGAATGCAGTTAAGGCAAAGGACTGTGAGATTTCAGAGGGTTAAGAAGGCTTCTACTTATGTGATACCATGATGTTTTCCTTTAGACAAAGACCTTGAACTTGGCTTTAAATAACAGGAAATGATGGATCTGAGGAGATTGATGAACTTTCAGGTAAGTCAAAGCTCCTTGGTGGCATGCAGCAGAAAGAAAAAATCAAAATAATAGTTATCTTAAGGATAAGGAAGAATTTGTTGGAAAGAGCATAAACAAAAAAAATGAAATACCAAGCGTCAGGAAAGCTAAGAACTGGGACCTGTCTGGAGATGTAATTAACAGAAGCCTAGAACCCTTCTTTTTAGGATGCGAATTGTATTAATGAATACCATTCTCTATATTGTGCTTTAATATCTGATGGAACAACCACTCCTTTGTCTTGTTTTAAGTTACCATTTGGAGATTAACTTTAGAATCTACTTATTCTTGAAACTATTTCATCAGCCATATGTCACAGGATACAAATCAATGCAAAACTTAATCATAGTTCTTTATACTATCAAAAATCTATCAAAAAACAAAATTCAAAACACAAACCATTTAGAATCACTCAAAAATGAAATACTTAGGTATAAATCTGACAAAACACAAATAGGAGCTATATGTAGAAAAACCACAAATCCCTAATAAAAGAAAGCAAAGGATATCTAAATAGAAGGACATGCCATACAGATTTATTGGAAGACAGTGTACTAAAGACATTAATTCTAAGCAAGTTGGTCTACAGATTTAACACAATTCCTACCACAACACCACCAAAAGGTACATAACTATAAACAAACTTATCTTATACATTATATTGAAAGGCAAAGAAGAGCTAAAATTACTTTGAAGAGAAGAGCAAGTGGAAGGAATCATATTACAAGACTTTAAGACGTAGAGGGTAACTATGAATAATTAAGACGATACACTATTGGTTGAAGGCCTGGTACAGACAATGAAAACAGAATACAGAATTCAGAAATAGATGCACAAAAATACAGTCCATTGGTCTTTGACAAAAGTGCAAAAGCAATTCAGTTTGTCTCTTTAACAAATGGTACTGGAACAACTGGACACCAATAGGCAAAAACAAAACCTCAGCTGAGCCTATTTGTTTACAAAAATTAACTCAGAATAAATTATAGCTCTATAACTAAAATGTGAAAACCTAAATTTTTATAAGAGAATTGAAGAGAATCTTTGTTACCTGGGATCAGGAAAAGAATTCTTAGACATAGTGATCTATGAGAGAACTGAAAATAAAAGTGGATCAATCAGACTTAATAAAAATTAAGTGTTTTTCTTTGTGAAAGACTCTGTACAGAGGATTAAAAGGCAAGTAACTGAGAGAGTAAAACTATTTTCAGATCACATGCTTGACAAAAAACTTCTATCCAGAATGCATTTTCAAAAACACTCTCTAAACTCAATAGTAGACAACACACAATCCAATTAGAAGGGAAAGCAAACTCGAACAGATGCTGTGCCAGAGAAGATATATGAGTGATGAATAAGCATGGGGATACACGCTCACCATCACCAGTCATTAGAGAAATGCAAATTAAAACCTCCATGAGATACCACTGAAAGTCTATTGAAATGACTTAAATAACACAGTACCAAATGTTGAGGACAATGTGGATACACTAGAACTTTCAAACACTTTCTTTTGAAGTTGCACATACTTTACAACATGACCCATCAACGCCACACCTAGGTATTAACCCAAGAGAATTTTTAAAATATGTCCACACTAAAGCCTCTATAAAAATATTCATAGCAGCTTTATTTGTAATAGCCCCAAACTGAAAATGATCCAATGTCCTTCAAGGGGTGTATGGTTAAACAACTCTGCTCCATTATATAAAGGGCTACTACTCAACAATAAAAAGAAACAGATTATTGGATGAATAGATCACTAGATCATTATGCCAAATTTTAAAAGACCCAGTCTCAAAAGTTTGCATGGTCTGTGATTCCAGCTACATAACATCTTCCAAGTGACAAGATTATAGAGGATGAGAATAGATTAGTGCTTCTCTGAATGTGGCTATGAAGGGATGGCAACAGGAATTGTCTACGTAGTGAAGGCGTGCAGTCTGATATTTTAACTGTGGTGGTGGTTATCCAGATCTACGTGGGTGATATAATGTTATAAAACCACAGACATACAAAAAATGAGTGCATGCAAAAACTGGTGAAGCTGAGTGAAATTTGCATACTTGATATATTATGCCAATGTTAGTTTCCTAATATGAAAAGCGTACTTTAATTACAATATATAAAATTTTATTGTTGACGGAAGTCAAGTAATGGTACACTACACTTCACTCTTTGGAAACTTTTTGTGGGTCTATAATTATTTCAAAATAAAAAGTTTAATGTAGGTGTAAGTGGAACTTCACTCTGTATATTCTTCTGTCATTCTTTTGTCCTATTAGCATTGTTTGTGAGCTTCATCCAGGGAACTAGGTATAGCTGTTACTTATTTCCATTTCTATGTAGCATTGCACCAGAGACACTTACTTGCTTTGGTTGTTTCCAGTGTATTTTATTGTTGGTGTTTTGCTGTTGACAACAATGCTATGAACAATCAGGGTACACATGAGACGATTTCTGTAGGTCCTACACCCAGGAGAGCAAATACTAAATCCTACAGGATGAGCATCCTACAGGATGAGCATTCTTCAAAGCAGTTCTACCAATTTGTACCACAGCAAGTAGTTGTAAGCAATTCTTTTGTAATCTTTTAAAATCTCTTTCAATCTGGTGATGGCAGTCACTAGCTCATTGTTGTTTACTTTTGCATTGGCCTTACTAGAAGACAGGAAAAGAAAATAAATACATTTATAAGAAAAGAGGAAAGAGAAAAAATGGTCCAGTTATTTGTTTCAGTACATTAGGGGAACAAGTGAAAAAGTAACAAGTGAAATATAAGATAAAAGCAGAAACTATAAGCCAAGCAGTATTTGTGAGACCACAAATACCATATGATCTCATCTATAAGTGGAACCTAATCAACAAAACAAACAAGCAAGCAAAACAGAACCAGAGACATGGAAATAAAGAACAAACTGACAGTGACCAGAGGGGAGAAGGGAGGGAGATAACAAGGGAAAGAAGGAGAAGGGTCAACTCATAAGACATGTATAAAGACCTGTGGACAAAAACAACAGGGAGGAGGATTGAATGTGGGAAGTGGGGGTGGGTAAGGCAGAGGAGAGTAATGGGGGGGAAATGGGCACAACTGTAATTGAACAATAATAAAAACACACAAAAAATTTAAAAAACTATTAAAATAGGAAAAGCAAATAAATAAGAAAACAAAAAAGAAAATAAGGCATATTGATACCATGTGTTGAATGTGTTCTGACTTTCTGAAAAGTCAGAAAAAGAGAGAGATCAAATAAGAAAGAGAGAAAACACAAAATAAGCAATACTGGTAGCTTTCTAACTACCAAGACAAATGTTTTAAAATTACTTCAATGAAACAAAAAATTAAATTTATTTTTAAAAAACTGTATAAATTTTAATATCCAGATCTCAAATAATTTACAGACCATATTCTCTCATGACAATGCTGTAAACCTGGTAATAAATAAATAGATGATAGGTAGTAAGTGGCTGGAGAGACAGACAGGTAAAACACACATGATGGGAAAGCCCACAGAAATGATGACTGGTAAAGAAACTTAGTGCCTATGAGACCAAATTAAGAAAAGTTAATACTGGGCGGCGGGGGGGGGGGGGGGGGGGGTAATATGAATGTAGAGACTCAGTTGTGTCTGAATTAGCTAACCAGGTAATTAACATAAGAATGTGTTTTACATATTAGCCATCAGTATATTAATAATAGAACTGTTCATATGATACATATCTATGTATAATATATCTCCACATAGAAATTTTAAAATAATCTAAATAGCTAACCTAAAACCTATACAACTTTATATCAGTTAATTAAAATGTAAGTGACATGTACAATCTTGTTGCCAGTGTCCAAGATTTGCATAATTTGACATCCTTCTGAGATTATAGGAAATAAATTTCTATAATTTGTATACTTCAAATTTGTATACTTCAAATTAGCTCTTTTACTTTCAGGGATTCATTTTATAAGCTTGTAATCCTTTTTAATCTATCCCAGCCACACAGATGAATCCTTCTCATCTCCTTTATTTCTCTGTATTGAGGGGCAAACTCTTCTTCCCCACTTTTTATATTTTCTCATTTTTGCATAATTGAGTACATAACTGTATAATATTTTAGTTCCGTGTAGTAAACACCAGGTGTTCACAGGTATCAGCCACCGTCTCCAATATCTCCTTAATCAGCAGTAGAAGTGCTATTTTGATTGCTCATACCTCTTCCTTTTTTGTTTTACTTTAATTAAGTTCAGAACTTGAATAATGGAGAGAATGTTGTTTATTGGATCTTTGTGAATCTTCAACACTGCTCCAACCCTGAAAACAAATATATATATAAAATAAAATAAAATAGTTGTTTGTGCCGTTCTGTATTCAGGAAGCCCCTGCATCCAGTAGCACAGGGAAAGGCTTTCTGACCTTTCATGGTCAGGTTTCTGACCGTGCACAATGCACACAAAAAGTAAAAGACAGAAAACTGTACTTGAAAAACAATTAAATAAATAAATTTTAAAAAAACTAAGGGGGGGGGTTGGAAGCAGGGGAGGGAGATGGGGATGACTGGGTTGGGGGGAGTAGTGGGGAGTAAATGCAGACAACTGTACTTGAACAAAAATAAAATAATTTCTAAAAAAGAAAAAAGAAGAGAGAGCAGAAAAGAAACTGGATGAACTGTTACATAAAAGAGAATAACTTTATTTAGTTAAACTACTGGAATTTGGAGACTCTATATATCAAAAAGCTACATCTTGTTCCTAACAAATGTTCTTTATAAAATAAGTTATGTTCCATCAAGAATTACAGCCACAATGTTCATAGCAGCACAATTTACAATAGCCAAGAGTTGGAAACAACCTAGGTGACCGACAGTAAATGAATGGATCAAAAAATTGTGGTACATATACACAATGGAATTCTATGCAGCAGAGAGAAAGAAGGAGCTACTACCCTTTGCAACAACATGGATGGAACTGGAAAGCATTATGCTGAGTGAAATAGGCCAGGTGTTGAAAGACAAATACCATATGATCTCACCTCTAACAGGAAGCTAAACAACAAAACAAACAAGCAAGCAGAATAAAAACAAAGACACTGAAATAGAAAACAAGGGGACAGTGACCAGAGGGGAGAGAGAAGGGAATTTAAGGGGAAAGGGGGGAGGGATTTTGGGGAACAAATGTGAGGGACGCAGGGACGAGGGCTGGTGGGGGGAAGGGGGGGAGGTGGGAAGTGCGGGGCGGGGGGTGGGCTTGGATGGGAGAAATAGACAAAAAACTGTACTTGAAAAATAACTAAATAAAAAAATTACAGCTTAATAGAGGTGAAAACAATTACCATAATTCCTTGTAGAAAACCAAAGCAGCATTTGTGTACATGATTTTATGACAGGTGTGTGAAAGTACACTTGATTTTATTTACATTTGTTTTTAGAAGAATGTGAAAACTAAAAATATATATATTAAAAGGAAAATGAAATTTGCAAGGAGAAATGTGGTCCAGTAAATGGTGTTCTATGACACTTCTCTGAAAAAAAAAGGAGAAATACTTTAGCAATTGAAAATTTCATTTCTTAAATTAATTAGTGCTTCCCACTGTCTGGTTTTCTCAGCTTATAAAGAGTTCTATTATTAATATACAGAGAGCTAATATAAAAACCACATTCCTTTGTTAATTACCTAATTAACTAATCCAGGCACAATTAAGCCACTAAATTCACACTATTAATTTTTTGTAATTTGGACTCATAGATACTAAATTTCTTTACAAGTTAACATTTCTGTGGGTTTTCCCACCATTTTGATGTCTTATATAGACCACTGGACTTCTTAAAATGCTTGAACTCAGAAATCATAAGTTAGAGGTCTCTTACATTGTTCTGTAGGTCTAACTTCTAGAGAATTTTGTCCAACTTCACCCTAAGAGCTCATTAAATAATATCACCCAGCAAGTAGCATTTGGTAACTCAAACAAAATAATCACTCCTTTCTTTCTTGAAAACTAACCACATGACAGGAAAAGAAGGAGGAGTGTAGAATATGTTGAGTACTTGCCAGTATGAGAAAATCCTCCTTTGGTGATTGACAATTTAAATGCTAAGCACTCATATTTCCCTTCTTTTTTTCTGGGGCCATTGGAAGTGGCAGAACCACTGAATGGTTTGATTCCACATATCAAGGTTAGGATGATGGGTGTGGTGTTGCAGCTTGGCTGGACATAGACCTTGTTGTGTAGTTTCCATGAGCCATGTTCCAGGGCTGAAGATGGCTCAGAGTGAGAGCTTGTAAGTCTGCCAGAGGATGACCCCAGGAAGGGAAGAGACCTAGAGACTGTCCAAGCCAGGCATGAGATGGTGAAGGCAGTTAAATCTCAGAGCAGCAGCAGCTTCAGCCGTGTAAGAATAGTGATGGAAGGAGACTTGACTTGGAATGGTGAACCCACCAAACAATACACAGATGATTTGTTATAAAATTATACACCTGAAAGCTATAGGAAAGCTTTTGTTAACCAAGGCCACTTCAATAAATTCAATATTTTTTTTAATAAGTGAGCATTGAGTCGACAAAAGAAAATGGACCAATTACTCATGAGACACTATGTAGCATCATGATGTCAAAGGACAAAATTATGCTCCTCGATGGACATTTCCCATTAGTCACCTCTAGCACTATAACAGGTGATCTTTAATCATATCAGGGGCAATGCACTATGATGCCTCCTGGGAATCTGACTCAAAACTGAGTTTTAAACTGTGATTGAATTATAATAGGCTTACACACAAACTTGAAAAATAACTAGATTGATCTGACAGATTTTTAGAATCTGTGAGATTGAATTGGTTAGTAATAGAGCAACAACCACAGTTTATACCAATTTTGATGTTACCTGTATCTCTTCAGCTGAGATAATAAAATATATCCCACATCTCAGAAGAAGTATCGTCAAAACATTCTAGACTTTGCAGATGAGAAGACATGAGTGTAAATTAATCCTCTACCACTAAGCTGCCTGGGTACCCTTGGGCAAGTTTTCTCCCCTTTTCAAGGCTCACTGGCCTTCCCGTATGTCAGAATTAGGACAATAAAATATCAGACAGTGTTGGTGTGACTCAGATGTCAGTGCCTACTAAAGTCCTTTGAGTAATTGAACTTCATCATAATTGATCTCACATCCTGTAGGAAATCCTTCACAGTGGTTCTGAGAATTCCTAAGATTTTGCATGTCTCCCAGTCACCTTCAGCTTTAATTTCTACCTCTTGCTAAAATTTCAATCTTTCTTCTGTGTCTTGTGGCTTGCTACTTACCTTTGCTCCACTGTAAATCCAAATTTGGAAACGTGTTCTTCTCTTTGATTCCTCAGTTGACTCTAGTAGATTGCTGTATCTTTTTTTAAATATAGTTTATTGATTATGCTATTACTGTTGTCCCACTTTCCCCCTTTCACTCCCCTCCACCATGAACACCCTCTCCCACCCACATTCCCCCTTTTTAGTTCATGTCCATGTGTCATACTAGTAGCCAGGGGGAAGGTAAGAATAGCATGGGAAATGTAGAAGCTAAAGAACTTATAAGTAGACTGCTGAATCTTTAGGGGATTGACAGTGCAATAGCAGAGAGAACATGCATTTATATTAAGTGTTATATTTTTCTGATATCTTAGGGCTCTTTTCTATTTCTTGCAAGTCAAGATTACCCCTGGCTATGTTTTTCAGTTCTGTCTCTCATCTCCTACAACATATTTTTCTCCTTGGAGCTCTCTCCTCACATATTTCCTTTCTTCCCCCTTTGCATGTGAATAATTATATATGTGTATATTCACACACACACACATATATATACACACATATACTTAGAATTATATACGTATATAATATATACTTAAAATATATGTACTTATATACTCAAAGAAAGGAACTACAAAAATGCTGAAAACAAATGATCATAAAATATCACTACCTAGAAACTTTAATGTTAGTGATTAAAATTGTTTGCCTTGGGTTTGAGTAGTTCACCAGACCCCACTACTCTCTACAATGGCAATGGTAATGAGGGTGCTTGCTTCCTAATGTAGTTGTGACATTAAATGAAATATCATGTGCACACACCTCAGGAAAACTGATCCTTACCTGGCTCTCTGGCCTCATCTCCTTAGCTACCCATCCCCAATTTTTCACTGCCTACAGAAAGGACTCTAGTCCACTTTGCCAGTCCCTTGTTCCCACTCCTCTCCCATGAGTAAGTCCCATTTGTCTTACAGATCTCAACTGGGATTTCCCTGACCCTATACAGATGTCATTTTATATAGTGCCACAACTCTAAAGAGTCAGCAAACATATTTCATCAGAATTCCTTACTTAACATGTGCATTTGTTCATTCAGTTTTCTCAGCACCTAAAATTGGGTCTGGAAATGGTAGGCTTAAAGTAAAATGTTGGTTGCTGTTGAGTAAATAAACACCCCTGGAGAGTAAAATGTATGCAGAATGGCACAAAAGAAGTATAAACTAGAGTAAAAGAGAAAAATGTGATTAATAATTTTTATGATATTAAGTATTATTTACTTTGTGATCATTTCACTAGATTGTGGCCTCCCTGGGAAGAGAGACCATGTATTACTCATACCATGTACTCAGTGACCAGATACATACTTGACTCTGGAGCCCCACATAATAAATTTGTGTTTCCTTAATTATCCCACTGCCCCCTGAAAATTATCAAGGTAATCACACAGTCAATTGGATTCTATTACTGTCTTTTCAAAAGGAGGATTCACACTGATTGTCTTGGGAAGCCATCCGTCACATGAAGTGAGGCCAACCTGTGCACCCTGTGTAAGGCCGACTGAGTCATTTTCTCTTTCCACGTTCCAACCACATTTAAAGGGCAACACTCTCTCTGGTCTGGAGCTTTGTTGGCTAATGCAGTTCTTCCTAAAGAAGACAATGACCAGGTTTCATCCCATTGCAAGTAGCACATAGTTCATAAAACCCATGGAAGCAGAACCATGTGAAAGTGTCACATCTCCGGGAGGAAACTCTGTATCCACTGGAAATGCAACTAGTCCATGTGTACACAGTAGCCTCTTGGAGGGAAATAAAAGATCTGCAAGCTGAAGCCTCAAAAGCCAGCCACCCAAACTACCCACAGAGATGATGAATGAGCTGTCAAGGGGATGAATAAACAGCAACTCTGCCGTCATATTCAATACTTTATTTTTGATCAAATAAATGTCATTGTAAGATACCTCATTTGAGAATAATTCACTTGGAGAGGATTGTAGAGATATTAATAAGAGTAAGCAACATTTATTTAATATTTTCTAGGGGCTTGACAATGTATACGAGTTACCAGATATAGTTCTCACAATAACCCAGTGAGATGGTTAAATTGGTCCCATTGTTACAGATGGGGTCACTGATGCAAAGAGAAGTAACTTGTTCGAAGTCTCATAACCATAACACAGCAGAGCAAGAATTCACACCTAAATGGTATAGCTCTAGAACTTGGTCTCTATGCCTTAATTCATCTCCTTACCATGTAGACAAAGACAATAATGAAATCATAGCTACAGTTTATGAAACTTTTGATGTGAATATCTGTATAAATTGCATACATTCATTGTGTTGTTTACCTCTGAAAATAACACTATACATCTTAATGTAAACACCTGGAGAAGAAATAATTATGAGAAGCAAGCAAGTGGGTTAAACCCAAGGAATCTCAGAAATGTTCAAAATTGGTGTTACTATGTACTATGAAAAATGTAGATGAGATCTGGAGTTGAAATCCTCTTTACCACCCCCTAAATAGGAGGCTAGCTACATCGTCCCTTTTCATGCAGGAGACTAGAGTTTATTCTTCAGGGATATGAACATCAGAGAGGCCCTAAGACAGAATCCACATGTACGGCAATTAAAAATAATACACTGAAAATATGTTATATGAAAGCCTGAACAGTGAATGAGAAAAAAAAAACAGTGCCATTCTTTATTTTCAAATACCAGCAGAATGAATGGTAAGAGGTAGTTTTACTTACATGCCTGGGTCTTCCCCAGGTTGACTTGAGGCTGAATTCAGGTGGACCCTTCTCTCTCACCAAGTAGTCCCAGGCACTCTTCATGTTGGACTCCCTAATAACGTGTATTCAAGGATCCAAGAGACTAAGGCAGAAGCTGGCTGTCCTCTCAAATGGTAGGCATAGACTGGAAAGCATCAGATCCACAGTGCTCAATTTGCCAAAGCACTCATCCCTGGTTCAGGAGGAGAACAACAGACCTCAGTGCTCAAAGACAGGGGTAGCACGACACCTGGGTCCAGCTTTAACCCTTTATTGTCCATCCTCTGATCACAAATTATTTGCATTTCTTCGAAATTCAAAATATCCTCTCTGCCTTCCCAGACTTTGTAAGTAACATCCCAGCACAACATTAGCTCAAAGTCCAAGATACTGCATATAAATCATACCCAGAAATGGAGAAGCTTCTCAGATATGGTTCTTTAAGTATTATTTCTCTCAATCTAAAGACCTAGAAATTAAATACACCCTTTATAAGGCCTCTGTACACTCAATACACAATGCTGCAACAGACACAGGGTAACTACCACTGAAACTCCTGCTTAAAATGAGAGGGACAAGGGGCATGTTGTAGTCACTAGCATGGAGAAATTTTGAAATTTAGGCAGATGCATATCTCTAGGTCTTATGTTTAATTCTAGTCCTGCTGTCTGAGAAGTTTTGCCATGACTGTTTTTTAAAAAAATATTTTATTTATTTATTATGAAAAATAGGGGAAAGGAGGGAAAAAGAAAAAGAGAGAAACATTGATTGGTTGCCTCTCACACACCTCCAAAGGGGGACTTGGCCTGCAACTCAGGCATGTAGCCTGACTGAGAATTGAACCTGCGATCTTCCAGTTCATAGGCTGACACCCAATCCACTGAGCCACAGGGTCAGGCCAGGGCTCCATGACCCTTGACTTCCCTCTAGGCTTTTGGTTCCATCAAAAATTATCTTTTCTTTGTCATATTAAATAGAATGTATTCCAGCCTGATTCCTGCTGAGAGGCTGGAGGTCCTGAGAGCTCTTCTTATGCTGAACTCTGTCTCTTTTTACTCACAGCTGGTGTTATATATGCCATTTAAATTATTTTTTAAATGTCATGATTTTCCTTTGAATCTTACTGGGGTTCTCTACATTCAACAGTACTGACATCCATTTATCTTTATGATAAAGCTTCTCACTTTTTATTTGGCTATAAGGTTGCTGTGGGGCAACATCTCTAAAATTCTTCAGGGTCCTGTTGCCTACAGGGAGAGTCAAGAAGATATCCAAGAGGAACAAGACAGAAATAGCAGTTCCCCTAAAAGCTAGATCCAGACTTGGCATAGCATCACTTCTGCTCCACTCCAAAGATCAAAGCAGTCACAGGCTAGCCCACATCCAGTGGATGGGAAACAGATTCTCCCTCTCATAGAAGGGCTGTCGTAGAATTAGCAGCCACCTCTAATCCGCCACAACTATTTAAGAGAATGTAGGAAGGGAACAGAGACCTGAATGTGGGAGGGCTAAATGCTTGACTAATATAACACAGAGTCAACAGACAACATTTACAACTAGCAAGTGAAGAAAGAGAAGTATAAGCAAGAAGCATGTACACTTTTGGATATAAATGCCAGAAATAATGGCTCTGAGAGCTGAATGTAGGAACCTCCAGGGAGAGGATTTGTGGATCAGGAGAGATGGCTTTCTGTAGTGGAGGCCACCGTTGGCATCCGCACAGTTGCAGGAACACTTCGGCAGCACCAGGGCCTACTTTATAAGTGTATGATCTTTGCAGATGCTCAGGGCCTCGTGCTTAGAAGTACCCATGCTTGGTTCAATGTTCTGCTATTACAGTCCTGAAATTCTTATTGAAAATAAATTCTTGCATTCTCATTTTGTATTGGGTCCTGGATGGCACCGCTCTGTGTTGTCCACAGTTTCTACTCTGTGAGAGTCTGATGTGACCTAATGGGTGTCCCAGCCATTAAGGGTGCCCCTCCAAAGTGAAAACAACCTAGTGGATGCTCCCCCATAGCTATGCGGATACAGAGTAAAAATCCAAGCTATCATTGGCAAATATGTTGTCCCATATAGTTGGTTCTTTTTTCATTTTAATGCTGTTTTCTTTAGCCATGAAGACCCCTGAAGCATCAATCCAAAAGAACCTATGCACCCCAATGTTTATAGCAGCACAATGTACAATAGCCAAGGGTTGGAAGCAACCTAAGTCCCCATCAGTAAATGAATGGATCAAAAAACTATGGTACATTTACACAATGGAATTCTATGCAGCAGAAAGAAGGAGCTCCTACCCTTTGCAACAGCATGGATGGAACTGGAAAGCATTATGCTAAGTGAAATAAGCCAGGCAGTGAGGGACAAATACCATATGATCTCACCTTTAACTGGAACCTAATCAACAAAAGAAAAAATCAAGCAAAATATAACCAGAGACATTGAAATTAAGAATAATCTGACAGTAACCAGAAGGAAGGTGGGAGGTGGGAAGGGGGAAGGGTTTTCAGGAACAACTAAAAAGGATACATGGACAAAACCAAGCGGGGGTGGAAGCAAGGGAGGGAGGGGATGGCTGGGGTTGGGGGAATGGTAGGGGCTAAATGCAGACAATTGCAATTGAACAACAATAAAATAATTTTTAAAAAAGTAATGTTACTAGGTATCCTTATTTAGCATTTAACAGTTTCAATAATTTTATTAAATTATTCTAGTTAGATACATGTTCAATATAAAATTACAGTTCAATGAAAAAAATCCAGAGAGTCTCTGAAATAGAATTAAGCTTCCACATAATTTAGCTGGTTATGTCTAAGTAAATGTAATTAGAAATTACTTGGTGAAATTAAGTAACTGAGTCAATATAAAGTTTTTTTCTCCTTTTTGTTGCAAATATTTTAAATGTTCTATTTTTGTGGTGAGTGTTGAGTCAATTCGGAGCCAATGTGTTTGCATCATCCCCTTCTATTCCCTTTTCCCTTAGCTTTTTGGTAACAGAAACAGAATCAGAATAGATTACTAGGATTGGAGGCTTTCCAACTTCAGTCCTTTATTTTATAACTGAAGAAAGTGAGAGCATACAAGGACATTGCCCAAGGTCACACAGCTTCTCAGAGCTAAACCATGAACTAGAACTCAGTTCTCCTGGTTTTAAACAAGACTTTTCACTATATTTGAGATGGAATTTCTTCATCACCAGTGATTCTGACTTTAATTCTCTAATGAGAGGCATTTCAGTCCATGCTTAATTTCTCAGTAGCTTGGAAAATTTCTAATAAATCGAGTCTAAATGAGAATCTGTGTTCAAAACTGGGAGAGGAGATTTATGAAGTGACTCTCAAAGTTGCAAATGTTGGCATTTTCTCTATTGAGTTACAGTGTCAGTTGCTGCACCTGGAAGATTTCATTCCAAGTGGTTGCCATTGTTTCACATCACGATGCTACCTGCTCCTCTTTGTATGAACGAAGAGTTGTCAAAACAGGAAGTCTGACTATAATGGGCCCACAGAATCAGCCTGAGGCTGTATCTGCACATCTGGTAACTTTGAATATAACATGCCCAGAGATGAGAACCTTCATAACAATTGAGAGGGCAGAAGCTATCATTCTGCCTTCATGGAAAAAACGTGTTGATGAGGGGCTGATTGTTTGAAACAAAGCCAATATAAGAAATTATGCCAAGTATCATTGCTATTGGGGTTAGTTGGAAAATTAACTTTTCATGACAATGATTCTTTCCTGGAAGCTAAAATAAATCTGGAGCAATGAACTATGATCTTGGGTACAGGCCAGAAGTGGTCACAGAGCTTTGAGTAGCCAATAAGAAGTCAAAATAAACTGTTTCTAGCAGTTCGAATCACCTGTAATGTCAGTGATGTTGCTGTCTTGTTCTCCTGGTGACTTAAGTGTGTGTCACTTATGAATTTTGCTTGGTCTCTTCTTCCAGCTATACTTCTTTGCCTCCATCTCAAATTAGAAAAAAAGTAATAAACTAAGTTCTGCCTATGCGTAGCATCCTTGCAAAATAGGGATCACATTGATGAATTAGAGAGTGGATATTTCTTGATCACATCACCTGTGAACTTTACTTCCTTTTACTTTTTGGAACTCATGCCCACCCAATTTCAGCCAGTGTATTTAATTTTATTTATTTATCTTTAGAGGGGAAGAGAAGGAGAGAGGGAGAGAAATATTAATGTATGGTTGCTTCTTGTGTGTCCCCTGCTGGCAACTGGCCTGCAACCCAGGCCACGTGCTCTGACTGGGAATCGAACCGCGGTTGTTTGGTTTGCAGGCCCTCGCTCAATCCACTGAGCTATACCAGCCAGGGCTCAGCCAGTGTATTTAAGGCAGGTTAAAGCTATTTGCAGAAGTGAGGACTCACTGCCTTGAACCAATCAACATATCATCTGCTCATGCCTCCAGCCACAGTGATTGGCTCAGATATGGGGTTCACAGCCAGGTTAGAGCCTCTGAGATGCTGTGGCTTCTGCGAGGGAACAGTTCTTTTCTCTTTGGGTTTGGGTGGCGAAAGGACATGAGGCTTAGAGCCATTTTGCCACCATTATAAGATCCAATCTAATAATGAAGCTAATATAAAAGAGGGCAGATATGATCACATAAGAATGGTGACCTAGCTTGAGCTATCTAGATGAAGCCATGCATCTGCATTTCTCAGTTATTTGATACCCAAAACTCTCTTTGTGGTTTAGCCAATCTGAGTATCTGTTTGTCCTTCACGGCATAAAAAGTAAGACTATCAAACTATCTGTCACACAATGGGCCCTTTCAGTGAACCCAACCTAACCACCACAGCATCCCACTGGGGATTCAAAATATCTTAACCTTGAGAATTGATCCTTACTCTGGATACTCATCATTAGAGTTCAGAATGTTTATTCCACCTTCCTGTATAAGTCCCCTCCAATTCAATCCTCCCGAATCTTGACCACATAGCTCACTTGAGCTGTTTACTTGGGCTTGCCTCTTCAGATGACACTGAGAAAAGCCCTGGGGTTACAGAGCCAGAGTGGGGACTTTGACGTCACACTACATGGCTGCAGGTGGGAGGCCCTCAAATTCCTACCTCTGCCCATTGACACCTGAAAAAGGTAAATAGGCTTGTCCATCAAACTCTGTAGAAAAAAGGAAGTAGATCACACTGTGTCAGGAGTCTGTACTGGAAAGGAATCCATGTATTTCTCCCCAATGAAAAGAAGTGATGAGCAAGGCAAAAAGTACAGCTTACCTGGAAGCAAAATACTTACTTAGAGACACTCTTGTGGTTTATTCTATTGCATTATTCATTTCCTTCAAAAAGAAAGGTTCTCAGCTTAAAATATTAATTAACATAATGTTAATAAATTCAAAACTTTGAGGTAGGAGGTAGGAGCTTCAATTTCCTCTGCCCACACTCACTGGGGAAAAGATCCTAGTGGGTCAGTATAGCAAACAAATGCAAAATCATTAGGCTACTTATTGCATTGACTGACATAGACCCCTCTCATTAGAGAGCAAAGAGGGACCTCACAGCCACACTCCCATCTTAATAAATGAGGTAGTTGAGGCACAAGAGCCTCCTTGCACTTGTGTAAGATCACCATGAGACCTAGCCTAGTGCTAGAATGGAGCCCAGCACCCAGGCCTCCACTCATCATTCCTGCTCTGTAAAACTATGCTCTGTAGCCATATGATAGTAACTGTCCATTTGCCAAGATGTAATTGATTGAGCACCTGCTATGTGCAGGATGCTATACTAGTCTCTCTAGATGTAGATCAATGGGTTAGCTCCATATTTTGTGATCATCAACTTCCTCCACTGTCTCCATCAACATGAAGAAAGCTCATTACATTCCAGGTCAAAGGGATTGCAATTATATAAGGCAGAGATACAATATGAAGGGTTCCAAGGATTCAAATACATAGTTTGAGGATGCCCAGGACTATATTTTAATTCTTACATCCTGAAAAAAAAACTATTTCTTACCTATGATCATAATTTATTTTCATGGATAAAAATTTGACGCCAAAACTGCCCTTTTCCTCTTTTCAGACAAGCACTAAAACTTTTTTAGAAGCAACAATGAGCATAAAATTTATGGCCCAAACATCTCAAGATCTTTAATAGATTCCACACTAAATATTCTTATCTTATCGAGCTACATTCTTACCATTTCTTATTATTTCAACTGTCTTCTATATGACAGTGATTCCCAAATGCATATCTCCATTACGGCACTCTTCCTAGCTCCATACCCTATGTCTACATGCTGATCAATTTCATCCAGCTGGATGTCACACTGAAGCATCTCAACAGTTCTAAACCCAACAGTTCCGAGACATAACACTTCATCTTTCTTCCAAGTTTATCCCCCACTCTTCTATGTAATTTGTGCTCTCTAGTTACCTAAGCTAAAAACCACATATTTATCTCCAGCTTCCCCCAAACCTTTGTCTTTGTGCCTAATTGGTTACTAAGGTTATCAGTTCTTTTCTTAATTGTGTCACTAACTGACTTTCTCATTTCAATTCTCACGGAGCTACTTGAGACTTTTATTGCTTTCTATTTAAACTTCAGTTTAACTGTTTTCTAAATTCATCCACAACGTTACCATCAGAATTCTATTTTTTGCCAAAAATAATTAATCATATTACTTCTTTACCTGAAATTATTTCGACACCCACAGATGTTCAGCCTGTAATGTCTTGTTATTCTTTTCCATCACTGAATTCAGAAGGTTGGGAATGTTGAATATAATCTAGCAATTTGACTTTTTGGTATATATTCAAAGGACAATCACTGTCTAAAAGAGATATCTGCACTGTCATGTTCATTGCAGTAATATTCACAACAGCCAAGACCATGTATGGACACAATCTGAATGGTCTATCAACAGATAAATGAACAAAGAAAATTATACACACACACACATACTTACATATGAGTATTATTCAGCCATAAAAAAGGAAATCTTCCCATTTGCAACATGAATAGACTTTGAGGACATTATGTTAAGTACAACAAGTCAGACAGAAAAAGACAAGCACTGTATGATCTCACTTCCATGTGAAATATAAAAACATAGAACTCACAGAAACAGAAGGTGGTATGACAGTAGCCAGAGACCAAGGAGTAGGAGGAATGGGGAGATATTGGCCAAAGGGTACAAACTCTCAGTTATAAGATGAATAAAGTCCATAAGGTACAGCATGATGACTACAGTTGATAAAACTGTATTGCATACTCAAAAGTTGCTATGAGATTATAGCTTAAGTGTTCTTGCCATAACAACAACAAAATGGTAATTATATGAGGTGAAAGATATGTTTAACTCACCTTATTGTGGAAAACATTTCCCAATATATAAATGTATCAAATCATCACATTGTACACCTTAAACTTACACTATATTTTATATGTCAATTGTATTTCAATAAAGCTTGGGGGGAAACAGACACATATAAAGGCACAAAGAAGCTCATAAACTCATAATAAACAGAAATACTCAATTGCTATTAGGTACACACCTCTCACAACTCAGAGACAACCACAACGCACAAACAAGCACCTACCAGAAATGACAGCAAGGCAGACCAGAGCACATTTAGACTCAAAGGAGTAGGGGAGAGGGAGAAACCATAAGTGAGACAGAGAGAAAACAAAAGTAAGAGAGGGAGAGAGAGAAGGATTGGAAAAGTTTAAAGTCAAGATCAAAAAGAAACAAAAGAATTAAAACAATTACATAGATATATACACACATAAACATATTTAGGAAAAAAAGAAACACATTCACCCATTACAGATTAAAAGACACATTTGGGTTAGAAACTTAAAATTGCACTCTGCATTACTTCGTTTGCTCATAAAATTGTCATAATTGGCAAATTTAGTATTTTTTAGGATGAGAAAAAAGATGGAACCCTGGCTGGTGTGGCTCAGTGGATTGACTGCGGGCCTGTGAATGGAAGGGTTGCCGGTTCAATTCCCAGTCAGGGCACGTGCCTGGGTTGTGGGCTAGGTCCTCAGTTGGGAACATGTGAGGAGCAACCACACATTGATATTTCTCTTCCTCTCTTCCTCCCTACTTTTCCTTCTCTATAAATAAATAAATTAAATATATTTTTTTAATTATGGAAAATTCTAGGGAAAATGTTAAGGGATTTTTAAAGAATTTCTTCATATCCTCCCCCCCCCAGAACTAATCTAAAAGTCCTTAAGAAGAAATACCTTCAAAATAATCCAAAATTTATTCTTTTTCCTTCTTGGCTTTCACATCTCTATGACGAGATTACCACCAAAGTCTAATCAAGCAGTAAAAATGTTATGGTTATAATAAAGTAAAGAATGAAATATTAAGACCTGAAAATGTATGCTCCAGAGATCAAGTCTGAAGCAAAGTAAGGAAGGAAGAAATAGTTATTGCCTGAAGTCATGGATGAAGGCCTCATGGAGGCATGGGATCTGAGCCATGTCGTTACGGTGGATATCTGGGTGGGTTTCTTGTTCTCTTTTCTTTTTGTTTGTCTAGTGTCCATTTCTCAATTCTGGGAACCTTCCTCACTCCCACTTTATCCATTTGGTTTGGTTTGGAGCTAACTTCATCTAGCACCCTGCAAACCAAGGAGTGGGCTCTGGCTTGGAGCTTGGCCAATACATATTATATAAGTTTGTTCAGGGTGTATAATAAATTTAGGCCAATAGAGTGAAACATGAGACTTTTGCTATAGCATTTTGGAAGGAGAAATTATCTTTTACAGGAGTTGCTAGGCTGGTTGGATGAAGTCTGGAGCTATGGATGATTGAGCATCTTGACAACTCATGGGTAAAACTTAGAAATAGAGGCCCAACACAAATTTTTGACATGGTTTGATGAGTTCTTGGATCCATTCATGCCTGAAGAATCCTGACGTCCCCTGGACTTTCCACTTACCTGTATGTCATTCACAAATTATTTTTGCTGTTCAAGCCAATTTGAGATGTTTCTGGCTTTTGTACGCAAAAGAGTTCTAATGTAAATACAAATGTAATTAATTGGGATAAGTGGAGCAAAACAAGAAAGGCATTCCAAATGGCAGCTGTTCATCACGAGCAAAGGCCAGGTTGTGGGAGCAGGAGGTATAATGGGGAGAAGACTGGAGATTATATGATGAGGTAGAACATGAGATTAATGTTTGCATTGGTCAGGAGGGACCAGCAGATAAGACTAAAACTTGCTGATGGAAGATCTTATGCCTTTGATGTCAGGAACTCATGAAAGGTTTTTGAACAGTAGACATAGAGATAAGATTAACTTATATTTCTATAGCATTTCACAAGTTCCAAAGTGATTATTACCTTGTTTGAATGATCTTTTGAAGATATTAATATTATCATACCTATTCTAAAGATGGGAAAATGGTATGTAGAGAGGTGGTATAAAACATGTTATATCACATCATTGCTGTCTAAAACCTTCAACAATTTTTCATTGTCTTTAGAATAAATTCCAAGTCCTTACCAGTCCATACAGTTCCTGCGTGGCCCAACCCCTACATCCCTCCTCATTTTATCTCACTCCCTGCCTTATATCCCAGGTACATCACTCATCTTCCAGGTCCTCAGAAGTTTCAAGTCTTTCAGCATGTGCAGCAGAGGCTGAACACATGCTGTTGCTTTGGCTGGAGGAACACACACATGGTGGACACAGACATAGTTTTAAGCTTTGTGGGAACCACATTAAAGCGAAAAGCAGCAGTGAAATAAATTTGAATAATATATTTAACCCAAATATTAAAATACTCCAAATGCAATAAATATAAACCTATTAGATTGATTTTTTCATACAAAGTAATTGAAATCTGATATGTATTTTATACTTATAGCCCATGTTAACATTCACACATCTAAACATTCATGCCATCTTTGAATCTAGTGTTCAAACATGTGAGTCGTGGCTACCATATTGGATAGTGCCATATTGGATAGGTTAAAAGTATTGATTTGGCTAAATTTATGTGGAAGTAAATGTTTATTTTTATTTTTTTTCCTAAACACCAGCATACGAGACTTCACAGGAAGACTAGAGCAAACATGGAACAAATACAAGAATTACTTTATGTCAGTCTATCTGTGTTATCGTGTTAGTTAATTTTACAACTGTTTCGACCTCTCCATATTTATCAATCACTTAAAATAATGCACTCTGACAGGGACCAGAGGGGAGAGAATTGCAGGGGAAAAGGAGAAGGATTCACAGGAACGAGTATAAAGGACACATGGACAAAAACTAAGGGGGGTGGAAATAGGAGGGAGGTGGGGAGCACTGGGGGGCATGGGCTGAGATGGTAGTAAAAGGCGGAAAACTGTACTTGAACAATAATTAAATAAATAAATAAAATTGGAGATAAAAATAATAATGCCTGGTACAAAGTTAGAGCTAAAAGAGTGTGAACTACTTTTATTCTCATTACTTTTAATAGCAGGGACAGAATGTGGTCCCAGGACTCCTGACTTCTAGCCAAATTCCCTTTCCAGGACTCCAGGAGCCTCCCATGTTGGCCATGCATTTATGACAAAAACACAACGTCAAGGGCAGCCACCAGGAGCACGGGAACTTGCACGCTGGATCCCTGGTGCTGGCAGATCTGAGCCTCTTCACATCACCTGATTGCAGAACAAAGTGCTGAAAAACAAAACCATTTCATTTTCCTGGATTGACCTTTAAATCCCTGTGGGCAGCCTCCGCTACGCATTCCGGGCTGCTAAGCCCCCTGATGCTCGTGTTAAAGATGCAGGATCCCACTTGTGAACAGGGAACACTGGCTGCCTGTCACCAGTGCAAGTCAGTGTCGGGAGGCCGTGTTTTTATGTGAATGTGGTCCCACCGATGAAGAGAGTTAATGAGGCCACACTTGAGCTACATTCCCACTAATGAATCAACTGAAAATATGAAGGCTAAAAATACTTCTAATTCTCTTTGAGTAACATTCTTAGACCTGACAATTGGAAAAAAATTATTTTCTTGAAGCCATGACCTCTCAAAGACAGCCAGAGTAACCAAATCAAAGCCCGATGATTCCACAGAGCGGGGAGGATAATAGTGAGTGGTAAAGTACCTAATTAAGTCTATTTTGTCTGTATAAATCTCCAAGGTGCATTTGTTGCTCCTGCTCACTAAATATTTTTTAAAGGTGACTTAGTCTCTCAGAAACCTGTCCTCACATTAAAAATTCACTGAAAGAGAGGAATAGGTACAAATTCTATGACCACTGATGTGACAGAATCACAGGTAGCCAAAGCGGAACCCTCACTCACACCCTCCCCACAGGTGATGTGCAAAAGCCACAGTTTTTCACTCTGAGCAGAAAGTGTGTAGGGGATTGGGTATGTGGCGGATCAGAGAACTATCAGTAGCTGAAAATGGTGATTTTATTTATTTCTTTATCACACTGTAATTGCTCATCAACCTTGAACAAGGTATTATGATAGATTCTGAGGATAAGACACAAATGTTGTCCTGCCTTCATGTGATTTACAGTTTTCGGGGGGGATAACACTTATGAAATACAGCATATCCTCAAATAACATTATTTTGTTCAATGTTAGTTTGTTGCAATGAGATGCCTGAAATGCCATAGGAATTTATCTCATGTTTATATCAGTTTGCCTATGGTAAAATTGGTTTTGTTTTGCTTAAAGTCGCAGAACTTATCAATGACATTCAGTGAGGCCTTACTGCAAGTACATACTAACAAGCAAACTGAGTAACTTAGATAAACACTTTCTTCCAAGACCTGTGCTCAGTACTTGAAATACACTACCTCAGTTAATGTTTCCACTGGGAATAAACATCAAATTAGAACAAAGGTGAGTGCTACAGAGGAGAGGAGCCCGGTCAGGCCAGCACATGATAGGAGGCTTTAACTGGCTGGAGAAAACAGGAAGGGAGCAGGGAGCAGGGGCATTTTGGTAAAGGTTGAACAAGCAGCGTTCCAGCGGGAAAGTGTGATGTGTAGTGTGTGCCCATGTCCATGCTATAAATATTCCCCCCGTGCCTTATTGAAGCTTCCATTGTGATGTCACCAAAGGGGAATTGGGAACGGAAGGGCACCATCAGCCCTGCGCAGGAGCGGATGCAATCTAGCTTTAGTGTATCACTGCAGTGAGTTGTGTTTAGAGAAGATAGGCACTGAGTTAAATGGATCCTTTTGCCTGTGGTATTTGTATCAGCTGTCTGACACAGGGACACAGGTGGAGAGAGGGCAGTCCTCACAAATATTATAAGGGATCCAGCCAGGCATAAACACACACCTAAAATCTACCTGTAGAATGAATAGATGCCTTGCCTATACAAATAAACTATACATTTTCATATGCAATATCAGAATTAATAACACAATACATCAAATGCTCTGTGATAAGCTCATCGTAGCCTTTGTTCACAGAGTGCTTTATTAATAAAAATATAATCTGTCTAATCCCAGAGAGATATTGATGCTAGGTCTTAAAAATGAATGTTTTCTCAGTTGTGAAAGAGAGATAAGGACATTCCAAACAAAACCCAATCCTATGGATAACTGACTCAGCTTGGCCGATGGTGCGGGGATGTAGAACACAGTCTCCTAGGGAAGACAGCGAGGTGAGGGCAGTGGACTGAGGCCCGCTGTGGTGGTTTGGTGCATTGTGTTGTTAGTATGGCCAACCCCATGGTTGTAGCTGGTTCTCCCTGCAGGGCTTTAACCTGGAGGGCAACATGAGAAGACGCCTTTCACAGGAATCTTTTTTGTGTTAATATGGAAGATGGTTGCAGAAGTAAGCATCTGAGAACAGGAAGATCAGTTTATGGTCTGTGGGAACAGTTCAGAAGCAGGCAATTAGGACACAGTCAATGGAGACCTGAGAGGAGGCCAGGATTTCAGCAGTTCCCACCACGCCATTATTCCACACGGATGATGGGCAGGTGCTCATGCTGAATTCTCACCAGACCATGTGAGGACACAAAGATGATGAAGACTGAAAGGGTATATCAATTTTCTACCAACAAAAACTGTGAAACAAATAACAAATCTATCCATTGTTTTTTGCCTTTGGGTCACTGTCTATGAACGTATATTATAACTAAGGTTATATTTACAATTTTCACCAAAACGCATTTGGGGGAATCTATATTTTGTTTCACTTTCTTTTGCTACAGAGCATCTACTTAAAGTGTTTGCTTTTAAAAATGGTGGGGAGGGGAGGAATTCTGTTTACAAATGAAAGATTTGGAACAGATAGTTATTATTGTGACTTTAAGCTAAATAATGCTTCATTTTCTCATTTTTTAAGTTCAGAATTATTTTTTCTTTGCATTTGGTATTTATATCTGTGTGTGACAGCAAGAAATAAATAAAGTCAAAGAGTGGAGTAAATTTAAACAGCTGAGTTCCCAACTGATTTCTGTATTTGAGTTTTCCATAATGTTTAGCATCCCCAGACAAAAGCAAGTCTTAGTGAGATAGAACTCTTAAAGGAATATGCTTGCATGAGCTTCTCTTCTCCAGGCACATTGGTTCGCATTTCTCTTTATGTTCATATCTTTTAGGCCTGTTGATCCAATACGTTGTAATGTGACCTATGGAGTTCCAAAGAATATGTAATGGAAACTTATTCATTTAACAAGCATCTAATAAGCACCTACTACGTGTGTCAGACACTGATCTAGGATCTCAGTGAAGGATGCAGACAATTCCTTTCCTGCCCTAGGGCACAAAGGGGAGGGTTCCCAGGGCTCCAACTGTTAATTGTCTGCTGTCAAATTTGCTTTGTGAGTTAGTGATCTGTTACAACAGTTCCTTTTAAAAAATGAGCCAACACTATTTAAAAATAACTGCCTTATGCTAAACCTCTGCCTTAAGCTTGAAAATTTATGGTCCAAACAAAGCAGCCAGATTGCCTGAGGTTGCATCCAGCTAGTGGCCAGGCGGGGACAAGAATTCAAAGCCGTGGGTTCCCAGGCGAGTCCTCTTCACTCTCCCACATTATTTTCCTGCTTCTCTTCCCTCGGCAAACTGGCTAGTGGAAGCTCACAGATGTGGAGAAGATTGGAGCTTGAATTTTAGATAAATGAAATACATTTTCCTGGCCCTTGGGTTCTTCATTCATAACATGAGGACACATGTGGTTTGGGAAATCAGATCAGCCCAGGTTTTTAAAACATAATCTGCAAACTGTAAAATACTCTACAGATGTTACCAATTATATTCTGAGACCATAAGTCTGTACTGATACTTCTCAAAGCAAAAGAGTTATAGCATGCAATGATAAAGTGATAAAGGCGAAGTAAAATAAGACTAATATGTGCCAATAAATCAGATTATTTTATATATATATATATATATATAAAATAATAAAATATATATATATGCATTGCATCCTGATCTTTCTGCTTCCTGCATGATGTCAACTGAGAGGGTCCCCACCTACAGTGTTTGAGGCTTGAGATCTAGAGAGTTAGTCAGACTCTAGAGTTAAGTTCTCTACGTCTCCATGGCTTCAACTGTAAGACTGAGATGAAACTACAGAGCCTATTTCCCTGGCTGCTCACTGAAATGGTGCTTTTAGAGCACTTAGTACAATGCCTAGGACATAGTACGTGCTCAGTAATAACCGCCTATTTTTTTGAATTCTAAAATATTGACATTAATTCTTACTTCATAAATTTTCACTACAATTAGCCCTGGCTGGTGTAGCTCAGTGGATTGAGCGCGGGCCTACGAATCAGACAATCGCGGTTCGATTCCCAGTCAGGGCACATGCCAGGGTTGCAGGCAGGTTCCCTGCAGGCCAGTTCCCAGCAGGGGACACACGAAAGGCAACCATACATTGATGTTTCTCTCCCCCTCTCCTTCCCTTCCCCTCTAAAGATAAATAAATAAAATCTTAAAAAAAAAATTTTCACTACAATTAAATAAATGAAGATGAATTGCATATCCAATAAGTGACTGATATTTGTAAGACATTGGAAATGTTTTTTCTCTTTTTTTTTGATGGGTAAAAAAAGCTGCAACAACTATATTTACCATAAGGGGGATGCCATAAGTCCATTCTCCTGTCAGTGCCTCCAAATTCTTAATGTATGTCATAATCTTATCGAGATTTATTAAAGGTAAAAAAGCATCATCCTTGGTCTCATCTCCTGGGAAGAGGGAACCCAGAGAACTTACTTTTCACAGATAATCTGAATAGAAACAATACTAATGATAAGTTAAGATTGCCTGAGAGGTCTGAGCCCTTGCAACTCAAAGTGTGGTCTTTGTTCCAACAGAAACAGCACTGCCTGGGGATTTGCTGGAAACACAGAATCTCAGCAGATCCCCAGGGGATTTCTGGGTATGCCACTCTCTGAGGAGTTAGGTAAAACTCATGTTCACCTGGCGTCTTCTTTTCTCTAAGATAATATTTTTGTTATATTTCACCACAAATGTCAGGTTTATAAAAGACAAACACAAATTTTATAAAATTGTACAGATTTTTTTTAATTACAAGCAAATGTCTTACACATGTAGCATCTTTACATTAATTAAATGCTTTTAAATATGTAATCAGTGTGCAGTTTTAATATCTGCTAAATTAAGAGTGACCTCAATATAGTTGTGATTTGCCACAATGTCCTTAACTCTAATGCCTGGACTGGCCATACTCTGGTTTGTTATGCTGTTCCAATCTGCACTGGTGTTAGTCCAAGACTTCCTAGCTTGCATAGCCCAAAAGAGTGCCAGAGAGGGTGGGTTACCAGTATTAGCCAATAATCCCTGGTTTAAAGACTGTATAAAGGCATTTTATCTCAAATAAAAGCAAAATATTTTATTTTAAAAAAAGGCTGGTAGGAAAAATGGGCATTTTATAATCTCTCAACATAGTTACTGAGTTACTCTCACAGATTTTGTCCATTATATTGTTCAATGTCTTTTATTTAAAAAATTATTTCAGTTAATTTCACAAGTAAAATATTGCTTTTAAAATCATTCTCTCCTAATGATTTTAACTTTTATCTTCCAAACAATGGGAGCAGAAACATAATTGGAATTTTTTCCCACTAGTTGATATCTCAAAAATTAAATTTGATATTCAATGAGAGGAATTCTATTAGCCTAGGTTTTGAGTGAGTTAATCATACTTTCCAATAGCATAGTTTCAGTGTTTCTATGGCTCTTTTAAAGGTTTTTTTTACAAAACACAGGTATAATTTATATGTTGTGGAGTGAACAGGCCTGTTTTGCATGTGCACACACCGTACAACCACCATCCAGAACACACAGGCTGTTTCTGTCTTCATGGTCCTTCAAGTTCACTTTGTGCCACTTCCCAGTTAATGGCTCCCAAGTCCAAATTTATTATGCTGACTTCTCCATACAGATCAGTCTTGACTATTCTTGAATTTCATATAAATTGAATCAAAGTATAAGATCCTCTGTGCAGTGTCTCTCATTTACTATAATGTCTTTAAATTCTACCTGCTTTGTGATGTTTATCAGAGTTTGTCTTTTGTATCACTGTGTAGTGTTACACTGTATACATATCCCAATTTTTTTTTCATGCTTCTGTTGATGGGCATGTGAGTGGTTTCTAGTTTGAGAGTATTATAAATAGAGCCAACACGAATATTTGTGTATAATTATTTCGGTACAGATGGGCACTTATTTCCATTGGGTATGTACTTAGCAATGAATTTTCCTTTTAGTAGTCTTCCAATGTGTGCATAAATTCTTTCTGGTTATAGGCACAGTACACATTAAAATTGGAAGGAAAGAGAAAAGACAGAAAGGATGCCTAAGAGAGAAGAGGAATGATGAAGACACTATAACAGCAGGTCGGGACTAGAGGTGTGCTGTGGTGCACGGGGAAACGTTGGTTCAGCAGTCTGGAGCCCTGGCTTTTTTTCCTTCAGGCATCCCTTCTTTCTGAAGCTTAATTGATATGTTCATTTATCCAAAATTATGGTTGGCTGATCAGATATCCTCAGGTTGATATCCTCAGATATCCTATGGTTGATCCCTTCTACCTTGATAATTTAGGAATTTAACAAGAATTTTTAAACCAAAGAGGGGTAGGATCAAGGGTGAGGAGTGGGGATGGTTGGCGGGAGGGGAGTGGTGGGAGGAAAATGCAGACAACTGTATTTGAAAAACAAAAAAAATGTTTAAAAATAATTTTTAAAGTGAATTATATCCCTGTTTGAAAAGGAAATATGTTAGAGAGTCCTTTGTGATTAATAAGTTGTGGGGGAGGAGACTTCCAGAACTTTTCCTTTAAATGTTGACAATTTTGATGCCAGAACTTCTTCTACTCTTTCCTGAATCCCTCTCTCGGTATGAGGCATTGTTGAGCTGACTGACCAGTCCATGCATTCACTGGGCCACATTTGTTGGACAGCAAGGCCACTGTGACTTATAGGACAGGAACCCAGGTTGCTCCATCTCCCTCTCATCCTGTCACCTGGTGCAATAAACTCTCTTGGGCAAGGCATGAGACTTGGGGTGGCTGGTCCTTCTTGCTAGTTTCTCTGTTCCCACCCCATGTGTTTGGTTGGATGCATAAATTCAGGGAACTTGGTGCCTATTTACATGTCCTTTCCTGTATAAGTATGCTTTAGTCCAGGAGTCCCAAAATTTAATTTTGGGGAGGCAAGACACCTCATTTCATCCCTCACTGATTAAACTCTAACTCAAAATTATCAGAGGACTATATGTTAGTAGAACTTAATTCTTGGCTACTAACAAGGCATTTTTTATCCAGTTGAGAGTTGTTTTCCTGTTATGTGTAGTACTCTCTTAGTAGAGAACCCAGGAAGTAAAATGGAAGCTAGGGTGGTAAGATAACCCAGATTGTCTCAGGGCTTTCAAAGAGAGGGTATTGAGACATCGCAGAAGTTCTGTAGACAGGGCAGCCTCAGGCTGTGCCAGGAGAAGAGAGCTGTTAAAAGCAGGACTTGCAGGGACAACCCTGGCATTGATCCTGGCTGCCAGGGAACCAAGCTCTGCATATCGTCCAATCCCCAATCCCACAGCTGCTGATCAGGGCAGTTGCTTGGATTAGGATACCAATGGAAACAAGGTGCTAAGGAGGGTCAGGAGCCCTGGAAACCACATCCTGCGTTCCCCGACTCACCTGTAGGAGGACCTGAACGTGTCATGGAGTGTCCATCTGGGCATTCGATACGAGCCCTGCCTGAGTTCTTCTCTTTATAGAACACATTTATCTTCCCCCCAGCAGCTTTTTATTATTATAGGGTTTATAGGCCCACTCTGGATGTGATTAAAAAACATTTAGAATGATTATGTCACCTGCCTCAGCACACACAGCTAGCATGTGGTGAATGTTAGACTGCCTGGCTTCAGGGCCCATCACATCTGTGTCGTGATCAGCCAGCTCTGTCTGTCGTTCTGCAAATGGAGACACTAGAGTCCAGGCAGCCTATTAAGATGTCAGAGTAAGGGGCATGGACTCCTGACTCACTACTGGGTCAGCGCCAGTCCTTCTGCCTTGTCTTGTTAACGTCAAAACAAAGCCCCATGTGTCTTTCAAGGCATGTTCTGAAACATCATGAAGGGATTGTGTTGTCATCTCCCTTTTAGAAGGAAATTTCATCCTTTCTGACAACACGGGTGGACCCAGAGAATATTATGCTAAGTAAAATAAGTGTCACTAAGAAAGACAAGTGTCATATGATTTTGCTTATATGTGGGATCTAAAGAACACAATAAACTACCAAGCAAAACTGAAACAGACTCATGGATAGAAAACAGACTGACAGCTGTCAGAGGGGAGGAAGGTTTTGGAGCTGGGTGAGAAAGGTAAAGGGATTAAACAATAAAACAAACAAACAAAAAGAAGAAAACCTCATAGGCACAGGCAATAGCATGGTGACTACCAGGGGGAAAGGGCAGTGCAGGAGGCAGAAGAGGGGAAAGGCAGACACAAATGGTGATAGAAGGAGGCTTTGCTGGGCGTGGTGAACACAGTACAATATGCAGATGACATATTACAGAATCACATCCCTAAGACCTATGTAATTTTATTCATCCCAATAAATGCAATAAAACAACAAATAAAGACTCAGATATTGGAGTCACATTGCCTTGATCTGAAGCATAGCTCTGCCATTTATACTGTGACATCAGTTTTTCTGTTCTTCAGAGTCCTCACCTGTAAAATGGGAAAAACAGCAGCGCCTTTTCATTCAGTGTTCGGAATACTAAATGAGATGGTGCATGTCATTAGTTTACCACCATGTTAGGCATGTAATCACAACACCGTAAGGGGTGGCCATTATTATTTCCATTCTACTTCTGACTCCTAAACAAGCAAGGTGGTTCCAACAGAAGGCCAGAGGTTTGGGAATGAGGATGGCGATGATTTGTCCCAAAACACTCACAGGTTGATGAGGGTACACTTCCCTGGGGACTGGAATCAGATCTACATCTTAAACCAGAGCAAATGCTAGTCCATCTCTTATTCTCCTAATTGTCTAACAGGTTAATTCATTGCAGGGTACCTGACTCTGACTGGGTCCCCAGGCTCCAGAAGTGGAGAACAGAGTCCCTCTCTCGGAGCTCAGCCAGAGAAACTAAGCAGGAAAAGACGCACATCTGGCTGTCGGAGTGGTTTAAGGAAGAAGGGAAGGAGCAAATATGTGGCACTAAAAATAGCAGAAACTCGAAATAAAGAAGGGAGAGAGAAAAAAATGCAATGAAACAACATACACACCATAATCTCATTTTGTAAAAATATCAATTTATGCAAATTAGAACAAAAAGTATACATTATATACAACTTATATATAATATTATGGACTATGTTTGATACAAAATTGTATAGTATATATTTAAACCAAAATAAATGCAATACATCTTACATATAATCTTGTATTTAAGATAAACATATCTTTTATATACAATATATAATTTTATTTTTATATAAAATATGTTATAATTCTGTTCAAACTAAAACAGAGATGAAGCAAGAGGTAAGAAGAGGTTGAATTCTAAATATAATCTGAAAGAGAGCCAGAAGGATTTGCTGAAGGATTCGGAATGGCATGGGACACAAAGAGGACTCCCAGGCAGCTGCAAGATTTTTGGGAGCTGAGCCAACAGAACGAAGGAATCTTCATAAATGAAGAAATGAAGAGGCAGCAGAGCACACGCAGTCAGCTTGGAGGAGAGCCGTGGGAGTTCCATGTTGGACATATTAAATTTTAAGTATCTACGACACAAAGAGTGATGGTGAGTAGGCAGTACAATATTCAAGTCTGAGATTCTGGCAAAGGTCCACTCGGAAGGTGTACATTTGCGAGTCAGCCACCTAGAGATTGGTAATGGCTCAAGACTCAGTGACATCACTAAGAGACTAGTGGGCCAGAGAAGATGCCCAAGGACTAAACTCTGGGCTAGAACAGTCACAATTTATGTCATATATTCATGACATATTTTTTACAAAGTAAGTTTTCAAGTAAGATGCATTGTACGATTCTGCTTGGTTTAAAATAAATCTAACCCTTTACCTCATTGTATATAATTCATGTGTAAGGGCGAGGGGGAAAGAGAGCTTATGAGCCCTGGCTACTTCAGAGACCTAGAAACCAAGGTGTGCTCGGGGGGGGGGGGTGGTCATTAGCTGCACCTTGATACAATCTTGGTTTATTTATTTCTTTTAATGTTTATTTGTTAAAACCTATCATTTTTATCATTTAACAAACTTTAAATAAAGAACAAAAATTAAGTTTGCTTCCCACCCAGATAGTGATTTTCAATTCCCTCTAGGTGGGAGGAATAATAACACAGGCTCCCCACAAAGCCCTGTGCAAACTTTCACTCCGAAATGGAAGGAAAGCAAGGGCTCTGCACACTCTGCAGTTATGCGTTGTTTCAGCCAGAGATGCTGAGCAAAGAAGCTGGCATTCTGAAAGTTTGCCTTGAGCGAGAGCTCAGCTCCAGCAAAAGGTTCAGCTAATCATCCTTGGCTTTGGTTAAAGGAGCTGGAGAAGAACAGCCTCCTTCTGAGCACTCCCAGGTGAAAATTGGGGGAAGTGTATCCAGACTGACAGAAAGATTTGAATGGAAAGTTTAAGAGGGAGAAGCAGCAGGAGAAAGCCCCACAGCTGGGCCAGAACTGTAGGAAGAGGACTTGTTTCCATGGGTTCCAGGAACATTACTGGGTTAGAAAAAGATGTCAACTGTACAAAATATTGGATGAGACCATCGGCTCTGAACTCACACTGACTTTGTACCAACACCTGAGCTAGGTCATTGTCTCACCTAGGGCAAGGTACCATGCCTCTCTGGGTCTTACTCTGTCTCTTCACATAAAAATTATGTGATAGTGATGATGATGATGATAGTAGCAGGAGTAATAATAATAACAATGAGACTTGCTTCATAGGGGTGTTTTGATTAAATAAGACAATAGTATAAAATACTTAATGCCCAGTATATAGCAAGCATATGACATTTGCCATTTTACTGTTATTATTAATAACCTCAGTAAAATTGATTTAGCTAATGGTGGGGGTTGAATTGTGTCTGCCAAAAAAGCTATTTTTATATCTTAATGCCTGGCATCTGAGAATATGACTTTATTTAGAAATAGGATTTTTGCATATGGGATCAAGTGAGATGCAGTCATACTGGGTTAGGGTGGGTTCTAATCTCATGACTCATGTCCTCATAAGAAAGACAGTAAATTGGACACAGACACACAGGATGGATGTCATGGGAAGATGAAGAAAGAGTCTGAGGTGATGCACCTATAAACCAAAAACACCAAGGATTGCTGGTGACCAGCAGGAGCCTGGAGAGGGTCATGGAATAGACTCTCCCTCAGAGCCTCCACAGGGAAGCAACCATGCAATACTTTTACTCAGACTTCCAGCCTCCAAAACTTCCAGACAGTAAGTTTCTGTTTCCAAAGCCCCGATTCATGTGGTAATGTGTAAAGGTAGCTGTAGGAAATTAATACTACTAAATATATGTCAGCAATTAGTGAACTTGACTAGCGATAGGCCCAAAACTGTAGAAAAAACACTTTGGTCTGAGGATTTACAGTCTCGTGAATTCGTACATGTTGGTTACCAAATATACAACATCCGGTTGTTCCCTCTCTTCAGTGGAACATGACGGCTTATGGATTTCGTAACAGACCGAAGAAGACTGAGACAGCCACAGTCCTACTTGGGAGACAAACTCTTCAGACACAGGAAACATTAAATAAATGTCTGTGCAACCAAACAGACTTCATTTGAATATCGAATTAGAGCACAGCCTTTTTGGAGTCCCTGGATGATCATTTAAACATTTTAATGCTAATGGTCCATTTTCTCAGAAAATATAACCAATATATAGATAGCAAGTGGTATACTTACTATGTGCCATTTGTTATGTGAATAGTTTCACATTTACTATATATTAATCTATAATTATTAATCTCTGTAATTAATATTATAGCCCTATGCAAAAGGAAGAAAGAATCACTGATACCATAGTTTTTTCACCTATAGTAGATAGGTATCATGTTAATGACCTTGAAACACATAAAATGCATATGACAAGTTCAGACTAGTAAAGATAAATGTTCTGTATGGTATAAAATTGTTATTGGGAAATAGCTGTCAAACCATGAATTATATTTCCCAGTGCCCTTGCAGTTACTCTGTGTAGAGCCCTGTTACTTGTTTTTAGCAAACTAAATATGAATGAAAGTGATATGTGTAAATCCCAGGCCAAGGGATTTAAACATCTGGTCAACCTTCACCATGTTCTCTCTTCCCCTTCTGCACCAACCCTAGGAGCCCTGTGATGAAGATGGGGGCCTTATGAGATGGAAGGGGCCTGCACCTCTGGATATTGATCATCAGGAAGGCTCTAAAGAGGGCTGCCTCAGTAAGAATGCCAACATTGCTTTTTCTGTTATAGGAACAACTTAACAGCAGGTAGCATTTAGCTTATCGTTATTATTGACATCATTAGAATTGCCATATATGTTTCACTTTTTAGAGGAAAGAGAAGACACTTCAAAACTCCGGTTACATGGGAGCCATCCCAACCAGAGAAACTTGGCAGCCTAAAATCTCAGCGCAATGTTTCATATCTAACATTTATACCAAGAGAAAAATCTTTCTTGATGCATTTGTTCATTTTTTTCCAGTCTCTTTCCAAATAACAAAGTTAGAACCCTGTTTTCCCTGAGGTTCTTGAAAAAGACACTTTTGTTAAAGATTGCTGGCTTTCAGAGTGTGACTCCCAGCTGTAGACAAAGGTGTCAGCTAGACCTGGTTGATCAAGGTCACTGAGATTTCATATCTGGGCAACTAATCTGTCAAAAACAATTTGGGTCAGGTCCACATCACTGAGTGGCTAAGCAGATAAAAAAATCATTCCTCTCAGATCACAGTGTAAGTTTCTAACTTTGCAATGTTCTTTGGAAAGAGAGAAACAAGGTTACTCATATTAGGAGACTAGGAGAATGAGGAAAATAAAACTCAAAAAATGCTAGTTTGGACAGCACATGATTTACAAACCATTTTCCCTGAAATAAAGAAGTTGGCATGGTAATCAGCAATCTGTTAGTTTAGGTTTAATCTATGGTTCTCATAATTCTGAGTATAAAACAGTTTGGTTCCCTGCAAGGAGGGTGAACTGTGGTGCAGATGGAACCAGGTAGAAATGCCAATTCTTAATACGGTCTAGCTGTATGAATCAGGGAAGCCACCCTCTCTGAGCCCTTTTGTTTTCTCATCTGGAAAATAAATGTATTGAAAAAAGACTTCTTAATGAAGGATCTGGCATAAAGTAGACTCTCAGTAAAATTGTTTTGCCTTCTTTCTCATTTATTTATTCATGCAACAAATAGTTGTTGTGTTTTCTGCCAAGTATGTCAGGCATTGTTCCAAGCACTGGGAGAGAGACATGAGCAAGAGTAATAAACCCCAGCCTTCCTGACCTGCCTTCTTGTTTGATATATACGATGTGGATATTTGTGCATGGAAACACAGACCAGTAATTCTCAACCAGGGGTAATTTTGTCCCTAATAAGACATTTGAAAATGTCTGGAGATATTGTTGGTCGTCATACTAGGAGAAGATGTTGGGGGCCTCTAGTGTGTAAGACTAAGGGTGCTGCTAAACCTGCTAGGACAGCCTCATCCACAACAAAGTGTTATTTAGCTCAAAATGCCAATAATATGTTGAGAAAACCTGACATAGGGACACATGTGTTTGTGTGTGTGTGTTTAAAAAAAAAACTAGTCCTGGCTGGTGTAGCTCAGTGGATTGAGCATGGGCTACAAACCAAAGGGTTACCGATTTGATTCCCAGTCAGAACACATGCCTGGGTTGCAGGCCAGGTCCCCAGTGGGGGCAAGTAACAGGCAACCACACATTGATGTTTCTCTCCCTCTCTTTCTCCCTGCCTTCCTCTCTCTCTAAAAAGAAATAAATAAAATATTAAAAAAACAACAAAAATTATTTTTAAAAAATTTTTTAAATAAAACTAGAAAAAAATCAATGTGAACATTAAACATTAAAAAAAAAACTATCAGGAAGGGTACAGAATGAGAAGTACTAGAGTGTTCTAGATTTCTAATTGAAGAGACTAACTCCAAATAAAATAAAAGCCCTCTCTTTGTAACTTCTGTGAGAAAAAAAATTTCCAAAAACAAAGACTATGACTTATAATTGACCACCAGCACAAACCTTAAAAAACCTTCACTCCACCTTTAAATGTCAATTCAAAGTCATATATTAATTATGCTCTAATCTTCAAGGCTTTATGAACTTTCTTATTTGCTCATATTGTAAATTGTGATGAGAAAGACAAAGTTTTTAAAGTTTAATGAACTTAGTACTTTATTCTGGACTTAAAATTCATCACACATCCTCAAGAAATCTCACTTAATATCTTGTAGCCCTGGTTTCTTTTCCTGTAAAATAGAGTGATAATAGAAAATGCATAAAACGGAATTGTTTTTTGAAAACTAAATGACATAGCCCATTCAAACACCTATATCAGCTTCTGACACACAGTAGGGATTCAATAAACAACCATCCTCCTCCTACCCAATTATCTTGGGCAGGAAGTAAAGAGAGAAACTGTCCAAAAAATGCCTCTTCTTTTTTTCTATCTCTGTTTATTACCACTAATAAGTCAGTGGCTAAAAATCTCAGAATCATTGTTGATTTTTCTCTTTCTTTCCCTCTCTGCTAGCATTCTCTTTGAATCAGCCCCAAACTCATACAGATTCAGCCTTTTTGTAGAAGTGGGTATTAAAGAGTTCAGGAGCTGACCAAGGGAGCTGTCCAGCAGACTGGAAATTCAGACCAGAACATGCAGGAGAAGCTAATTCCTGTGTTGTCATTAGGGCAGTCATACTGCCTCCGAAGAAGAAATGCACCCTAAAGAGAAAGCACGGAGGCCTGAAGCTTAGCGAAGACTTTCATATGTAGGAAAACACCCATCAGGTTGATGGGAGGACCCAGAAAAAGAAGGCACAGAAGTCTGAAGAAAAATAGAGGTATTTAGCAAAACCAGACGTGTTGGAGGGGACTGAGGACAGAATGAATTTGTCATTGAAAGGCCACTGTCAATATACCAGTTCCAGATTGCAAGGGGATCCATTGGGACACAAAGGCATTGAGGCTGTATATGTACAGGACATTTTCAAGATGCCCAGAGCAATGGTAAGTAGAGAGATAGGGTGGACTCTTGAATAGAATGTGTGAATGGCGACCTAGTGGCAAAGGTAAAGTACTATTTTGCAGAAACAATGAAGGAAGAACAGTAGAGTGGAAGCCATGTGAAGACAGAGAATATCTATGAAGCGCTGCAAAGGTAAATCTTATCATATATCACCAATTTTTCCAATATGGAAAGATAAAACATGATTGACTCAGCCCTGCCAAAATATTGATTCTTTCTGGGCTAGGTGTCCATACTTCAGTCAGCCAGCTATAACCAAGGGTTGCAGAGTTACATTGTTTCAAACATAAGGGAATATGAATGGGGTAGAGACTCAAAGGGAAGAAAAAATATCCAGAAGGTCAGTCTCAGAGGGAAATACTGGTGAATCTTTTACCTGTTCCAACTGCGAAGTTACCTGAATATGTGAAGTAAATGATGACATGTACTATTTATTTTAATATGTGGCAATTGTTGCAATGTGTTTTATTGGGTGGATGAGCTGAACTTGAATTTCCTGAAAGTCGAGACAGGTAGTTTATTTAGGAATATGATCCCAAAGAAGAGGATCAAAGATTGGAAAATGAAACAAATGAGAGAAAGCCAGCTGGTCATCAATCCTGAGACATTTTCTAAAGCGTCTTATGAAATATTTCTCAAAACTGTCTGCCAAGGGAAGAGGGGGTAGAACATTAATTAATGAAGTCAAGGATGGCTCCACAGTCATGACTTCCCCTCACAGTTCTAGGTATGTGCGCAGTGCATTCCAGCCTTCAACGCAGAAAATCTCCAGGGCAGGAAGTGAGAAGTGTTCAATGTAGGTTTAGGGGGAACACTGTCAGGTTGCACCTGGTAAAACTGGAGCAACTTACATGAAACTGTCACTGTAGCAGCGATGGCATAAAAGATATAGCCAAGAGAATGTGAAGCAGTGCACAAGGGGATCCTAGGGCAAGAGACATCAAAAGGTGAACATTAAGCCCTGGCTGGTATAGCACAGTGGATTGAGCGTGGGCCTACGAACCAGGCAATAGCGGTTCGATTCCCAGTCAGGACACATACTGGGGTTGCAAGCTGGTTCCCTGCAGGCCAGTTCCCAGCAGGGAATGCACAAAAGGCAACCATACATTGATGTTTCTCTCCCTCTCTCCTTCCCTTCCCCTCTAAAGATAAATAAATAAAATCTTAAAAAATTAAAATAAAAAAAGGTGAACATTAGTAACAGATGAGGCTGCAGGAACTGACCTCATCTTTATATTTACTGGCCCCTCATTAATTCAGATCTCCCATATTCATCAAGATCTTTTTGTTTTCATATAAAATTTAATGTTTATAACAATCTTTGCATATTAATTAAATAGCTTTCTACAGTGTTGTTTTTGAGGATACACAAATGAAGACTATTGGCTTTATACAACTATTGCTGATTTTCCAGGTGGGGACATGCCAAAGCAACACAAAGTATGATAGGGAATGATGATGCTAAGTTGGCAACAGAGCTCACAATTTAGTTTAGAGAGTATAGTCCTGTCATGGCTTTCTCCATGTGGCTTTCTCCAGCAACAGTGGCTGGTAAAAGAAAAGCAGAAGGCAGTAGACTTGTTAGTGCATGATGCTGGGCAGGATGTTGGGAAAGTGGGTTTAAAAAGCCAATCTGAGCCTCTGGCTATACACAGTTCCATAGCTAGATAGTGAGATCCTTTGGTCAAATATTTTATACCTCTCCATTCTCCCTAAGTCATAGCCATAGACACACATAGGCATGCATGCACACATTTAAATAAGAATTTTTAGAAATATAGAATACACGAACAATTTGGAATTAAGGATTCTCTGTTTGTTTTCATTTCTTGTTTCCTGAGGCCAGTACTTGAGGTTAAAAATTATAGCACCCGTTCACTTAATATTAATGATGAATCAGGCTCTGCCCCAGTTAATGTTCAAAATAACTCTTTGAGGTGAGTATTTACTATGTTTATTTCACAGATTAGGAACCTTCAACTCAGGGACATTGAATAACTTATCCAAAGTCCTCAGCTGGTAAACAATGAAGCTAAGATTCAATTTCACACTTCTCCCTTATTGAGAGCTCAGATCTTCTTAGTGTACTCAAACCAAAATCCTCATTCATACCCTGCCTTAAGATTCTTTTATTGAGGACATTTAAAATTGATCTGTCTATCTTCTCTGTTCTGTTTCTCAAGACTCTGCTAAAAATCACTACTTTCAACCCTAACACTGGGTCAAGACTAAAAAATGAAAAATCTTTGTATATTTGCCACCTAGCCTTAACTTCTTGTATTTTTCTGTATGTATTGATTACCTTTAAGGGACCGTACACTGATTTTTTTTAATTGTAGACCATAATTTGTCTACCCTAAAATTTTCATTTATTTATTTCACAAACATTTATTATATTGAATATTGTGCCAGATACTTAGGACATATGATGTCCCTAACTTCAAGAAGTTGAAAGTACAACTAAACAGGAAAGAAAAAAGATACAAAGAAAGACATAAACTAGATGTAGTGTAATATATGTCACACTGACAGTCTATACAGTGTACTGCGAGGGCACAAAAATCTGTTCCAAAACCATGTAGGATGCCCTGGAGGACTGTGCAGAAAAGATTTTGGACCTAGCACATGGAAGGGAGGATATGTCAACATCTGAGATGGGAAGGTGTCAGAGTGGAGCAGGTTGTGGTGCTGGATGGTGTGGGGAGATTATTAGCAAGTTGGGTTTGAATTGTTTATCAGACTCTCAAACAGAGAGGTAAAACAAACAATTGAATATAGCATCTGGAGGTTGGGGAAGAGGTCTTGACCCTTCAGCATACAGATTTTGTTTAAAGTCTGATGCTGGGTGTGATCAGCAGAGAAATAACTTTTTATGGAAAGAAAAGAACAGCATGGAGCCAGGTGTAGCCCCAGAGGAAGTGGTTACAAAGACAAGGAATAAACAAAGCAAACTGAGAAAGAACCACTGATGAAGCAGAAAAAAAAAAATCAGGAGGATTTAGAGCCCAGGGAATCCTTTTAAGAAGTGTATCAAAGAGAAGTGATTCCCTGGCTGGTGTAGCTCAGTGGATTGAACATAGGCTGTGAACCAAAGGGTCGCCAGTTCACTTCCAAGTCAGAGCACATGCCTGGGTTGCAGGCCAGGTCCCCAGTGTGGGCCACATGAGAGGCAACCACACACTGATGTTTCTCTAACTCTCTTTCTCCTTCCTTTTCCCTCTCTCTAAAAATAAATAAATAAATAAATAAATAAATAAATAAATAAATAAATAAATAAAATCTTTTTAAAAGAGAGAAGTGTGTTGTCTGTGTCAAGTGCAGCTGAAAAATCAAGTAAGATGAAGACTGAAAACTGACCACTGGATTTAGCAACATGGAGGTCAGTGGTGACCTTAAAGTGAACAATTTTCATAGGGTAGTGTGAAGAAAGCTGTTTAGAGTGGCTTTAAAGAATAGAAATTGGATATTGAGAACAACTCTTTCAAGATTTTCAGCAACAGGGAACAGAAATGTGGTGAAGACTCACAGAAGTAGAGTCAAGTAATTAATTTGAAATAGAAAAAAATAGCACACTGTGTGGTGACTGGAATAACTCAATTGAGAAGAATCCTTATTGAGGGTGGAGCATATGGAGGGAAGAATCAGCAAAGCCAGGTCCTTCACAAGGGATGTGTATAGGGGCATAATGTAAGGAGCTTTTGTTTTATTCAACAAGAAGAAGGGAATTACAAGTTCGTTTGGCACCTGCCATACACTAAGCATCATACAAATGCTTTTCACTCACTACTCTACATGTTTTTTTGTAACGGATTTTTAGACTGTCTCTGAGGCTCAGAAATATTAAATATTTTGAATTAGTAAATAGCAGAGTAAGAGCTTGGATCATCACCATTCTCAGTCTAAAGGTCATGCTCTTATCTCAACATGGGCTACCTCCTCTGAATGGGAAAACAAACAAGCAAACAAACAAAATGAACTTCCAGAAGGTGTAAAGAATGGGGTAAATTAGAAGGCAGAAATCAAAGGGCTATTTTAACCATTAGCCTGGGCAGTGGTGATGATTAAAGTCTTAACGAAGAGCTTGGCAGTGGGACTGAACAGCAAAGGCCCAACCAAGAGATCTTTCTGAGATAGATCCTCGTGGGTCTGAGCTGATAAGAAGTGAGGAGTGGTGTTGGAAATAAGAGAGACCTAAGAGAGGGGAGTGGTATGGGGGAATGCCCCCTATCCATGGGGGCATGTAGTGATGCTGTGGGCTATAAATGAGGTCAGAAGAGGAAGGATTTTGCTAGGAAAGAAAATGTCCACATGTGTGAATCATGGTCTTCCCTTTATCCCTCCTTCTTTGCTCATAGCTCTGTCCCCTCTTCCATGTTCCACTTTCACCCCTCCTCACTGAGGAAAATAAGGTCAATTCCTGGCAGGGAGATCATCTTGGGGAAAAAAGTGATAACAGAAAAATAACCATGTTATCAGAGTGCTGCTTACAGTGTGAAGAAGAGAAATAATTTGGAAAATGCAATAGTAGAAGTGGGAAAATGCAATAGTAGAAGTGGGAAAAGGCAATAGTAGAGAGGAGAAAGGGAGAAGCCCATAGGACTTTGGTAGAGAAGAGTAAAGACATGGCTGTTTGATGAAATAACTGTCATTGTTAACATGCATTGATTGTTTACCATGTGGCAGATACTGGTGTGTGTGTGTGTGTGTGTGTGTGTGTGTGTGTGTGTGTGTGTGTGTGTGAGCGAGAGAGAGAGAGAGAGAGAGAGAGAGAGAGAGAGAGGTTGATCAGGGAAAGAAGACACTACCACTAATGTTCACATGTACCCAGTGAGGTTCCTTCATTAGGTCCATGTTACTTTTGAGAAGACTGTAGTAGACTGAAAAATAACCATCCAAAAGATATATTCAAATCCCTGGAACCTGTGAAGTTTGCTTTATCTGACAAAAACAGGCATTCACAGATGTTACTAAATTAAAGGTCTTGAGAAGAAGAAATTATTCTGGATTATCCAGGTAGGCCCTTAATATAATCACTTGTACTTTTATCAGAGGTAGGCAGAAGAAGATTTATTGCATATACAGGAGAAGCCAATGTGAAATGAGAGCAGAGAGAAGATTGAAGACACAGGCTTTGGAGATTAGAGGGATGCAGCCACAAGCCAAGGAATGTGGGTGGCCACCAGAAGCTGGAAGAAGAAAAGATTGAACTCTTTTGTAGAACATCTGGAGGGAACATGACCCTGTGGACACCTGGATTTGAGCCAAGGAATACTGATTTCAGATTTCTGGCCTCCAGAACTATGAAAAAAATATATTTCAGTCATTTTAGTCCACCAACTTTGTGGTAATTTTGATAGCCATCATAGAAAACTAAGACAGACAGCAAGGGTCTGAGAGTTAAAGTTATTGGCCCAGTAAACAGTGAAGCCCTCTCACACCCAGGTGATGTGATTTGAGTGGTCTTGAACAACTCCACTATTGTCCCTCCCAGTAACTGGGCTCCTTTAAATGTTTGAGAGAAAGAGAGTGAGAATCAGAATTCCCGCCAGGCTTCTCTAGCAGCAATACTACTCTGCCACTGATCTTAGGGGTCCCAATTGATAAACATTTCAGTAGGGAGGCAATAAAGCCAGTGAATTATTAAACCAAGACTCTAAAAATCATTTTGGAATAACTTTGAACAGAGTCTCTGGGAAACTGAGTGTATTAATAATGGAGCCTTCTCACTGCACCAGCCTCAGACCTCCAACCAGCCTCCAGAACAGGCAAGTCTGTCTTGTTTCATGTTCCACTAAAGGACAGATGAAGCCTTGTCTTCCTAGGGGGGAGAGGCATCAACCCTCCACCATCCTGCCCTTCACAGCCTCTGTGCATTTTCTCTGAGCATAACCCAGCTGCTAAAGAAACCATCCTTCTGGAATGGGTGGTAGTGCAGGGGAAACATTTGATAAAATATACATATTTTATATTTTGTATATAAAATACACATTATATTTTTTCTCATCCCTTACCCTTTCCTGAACTGGAGTCCTCCTTCGGCTAAGCTTAAAAATAATAGTCCTTCTAAAAAGCATTTTTTATATTCCCGTGGAAAACCTCTTCTGTCTCTGAAGGTTTGCAGTCTCTCGGTGCTGAGAGCCTGTGCTGCTCAGCACCGCGGACAGCGCCTCATGGCTGCCTGGTGCTGGGGGGAGGTGGGGCGGTGTTGGAACCTGCCTGCTCAGTTTTAGCCTTGCCTGCTTTCCTCCACCTACACTTACTTTGTTCCCGCCACAGGATCTCTGCTCCTTCTCAACACAGAATCCCCCTTCTGTCTTCTCTGTGCCCTCTAGGAAACACACAACCACCTGGCCGACTTGGCTTGACATGGTCTTACTCTCGGGTGCTTCTGCTGCCGGTTCCTCTGGGAAACACTCCTCTGCCAGCCTCCCACTAGATTTCCGGCTCTCAGGCCCCTGTGTCTATATTTGTCATGGTCTGTAACACTGGACTGTATGATCCTCTGCAATAGTTCGCTGTCTGGGCGCTCCACAGACAAGGAGGTTACTGCACTTACTCATTTTGTACAGAATCCTAGCACATCGTGAGGGTTCCCTTGGATTTGTAAATGAAGAGATGAAAGTACAAACACATGATTGGCTGGCTTTGGGATGCTAGTGTGTGCAGCCTCTCTGTTCCACAGCAAATAGTCTGATGTGTAGTTAAAATGATCTCGACTTATCTCTGTCCTTCACAGGGCATTGCCAGAGCAAATGCTTGGTACTGTATTTATTATTGATTGATTCCCATCAAAATTAATTCTAATTGAAGAAATTTTAAATGGTTCTTGTGGTATTTACCCGAGGGCTCTGAGTTCCAATAACCTGAAATACATTTTTAAAACCTAACACTCACAGTTTTCCCCCTAAGTCATTGGACATATGAGACTCCCACAGTTTTCCCACAGAATATAGAATGAAAAATCTCTGTGTCTGTCTACACTGTGGTATCTACCCCGAAATCTTTTTTTTCCAGCTATAAAATGCTCCTCATGCCTCAATGTTCAGCTTAAATGCCCCCTCCCCGTGCAGACTTCTACTGGGCTTTGCACCCACTTCTATTATAATATTTTCTACATTTAAATCAACATAGTTGTTTTAAGTGTTGGTCCTAGTGTGCTGTGAGATCCTTAAAAACTGAACAGTATCTTATTTTATTGTGTATCCTAGTTCCTGGAGCTAATCCTGGGGTCCTGGAAAGACAAAGTGGTCAGTAAGAGTCTGAGAAATGAATGATATGTACGACAGCTAGCTTAACCAAACCAGAGCCCAGCTGCAATGTCCACAGCTTAGATTCTTTACTTTCAGAGCCATTTTTTAAGAAAAATTAGCTAAAACACACAACAAGCAAGTGGCCAAGTCCATACGTACAGTAAGTTAGTGTACGTACCCAGAACAGTGGCCCAAGCTCCCTGATCCTAGCCTAGTGCCTTTTCTACTTGTCAGCTTTGAGAGGGGACACCTTGGTCCTCTAACTACCTTCCTTTACATTTTGGGCTCACCAGGGGCTAAGCGAAGGACCCAGTGGCCAGAGAGGCCCCTTGTTCCAGCCCAATGTGCCCTCCCTGGGAAGACCTCATACGACCATGATTATTAGCTCACTGGCAATCTTCTAAGAAATGCAAATGTCTTCACTCACACACCCGTGCCATCCATTGTCAGCCTCTTTGCAGGGGCCGGCAGACAGTGCCAATTAAATGCCAAGGCTCATGAACAGGTGTGCTGATTGCCTCTGCAAAATGATTTACTAGAGCAGCACTCCAAGTGTCAAGTAGACAAGAAAGAACAGAAAGAACATTCCGTTCTCCCGCCCCTCTTCCCCCACCCACACCTCCTTCCCATCTCTTTTAGCTTTTACATTTGGTCCTTGCTGCCAAGAATTAATTTTTCCCCTTAAAAATAAAATCAAAATCATGCTTCATATGTAACTTTTGATATTTAGCCTCTTTCACTACTGCCCCCCCCCCACAGGCCTGACCCTAAGGTCTTTCTGAAGCCGCCTGCCTAAAATACATCCACCCCTCTTACAGCTTCCTAAATAATCTTTCTGAGAAACAAAAGCTCCCAGCCTGCCATTTTCTTACTCAAAAGACTTCAATGACTTCATTGTCTGTTTAATCAAGCACATATTCTTCAGATGGGAACTGGAAATCTTCTGTCTTTTGGCCCCATACTATTTTTACAAAATAGTATTTTTACAAAATAGTATCCCCCACTGCACATTAGCCCACCATGAACTTCATACTTTGCTTTGCATGTCTGCTGCTGCCAGCCACTTCTGTCTGAAATGCCTTTTCCTGCAAACTCAGTCCAATGAAAATACCCTCCCTCCAGAGCCACCTCTGCAGAAAACCTTTCCAGAGCCCCTGAATCATGTCTTTCTCTTTTCCCAAAATCCCAAAGTTATCAGTGCAGAATGACCAGTTTTTCTACATTTACTGCACATGTCAGACACATACCAATTACCTCATTTGCATATCTTCATTTCACCTTCACAGAATGAGAGACTGTCATTCTCCTTTCACAAATGGGGAAATTGAGCCTCTGAGGGATAAAGTAACTGACCCAAAGTCACAGAGTTAATAAGAGACAGAACTTTGTATTAAACTCAGATTGGGGGCAAGTCTAACTCACAAGCTCTTTTTCTGCATGGTGTGTGTTGACACTCTGAGTAGGATATTATAATAACCATGTATATGACAGCTATTCATTTCTGTGATTCCTCTATTATCAAGTTATAAATCCTGAGAGAACATGCCATTTTTCATGTGTATATGCCTAATACTCAATGTAGAAGCTCAAAATAGATGTTAAAAATTTTGAAGCAATTCAACCTGTGCTGGGAGGAACATGTCTGCTCCTTTATCCACTTTTCTTTAAGGATGTTGTAGATATGTTATATGAAATTGCGGGTTTAAATTCTCCAGGTGGAAAGCCTAGGATCTGTGTCATATTTATATCCAAAGTCTAGGAGCCACAGGAGTGATTTATTTAATGCTTACAGCCTATAAAATCAAATAGCATCACCCCAAACTCATCATGACTGTATTTCCATTGCCTTTGGGTTCTGTCTTCCATTAGCTCAGGACCCTGCCCAGAGAAAACCTTTGGCATCTCTGCTGCCTTCCAAAGTCCAGTTTCATTCCTCCAAGTCAGTAATCACCATGACAGCCCTGATGCTCTCAGAAGGGGCTGTGGAGAAGCCTTCCCAAAGACAATGTTCATGTCAGAGCTCAGACATGAGAAGCACTCCCTGGCTAAGTAAATGAACCCACCATTTTCTTGTTAAATCAAACTCTGTTGAAGGGAAGCTGGAGAATAAAACTGGAATAAAATTGGGAGAAAGGCCATGGAAAACAAAACTTTGATAACTGTTTTTTTCTTTTCTTTTTTTTTAAATTTTGCAGCTAAACTTAACTTTGCTGAGTCAATGAACTGTGCTTTCCGAAGATGCATTGAGAAAGGTGAATAGAGAGGAGGGCTTGTTTAATGATGAAGCCTGATGTCTATGACCCTTCAGTTTAAATGGAAAATCAAAGTGCTTAATCCAACACCCACACAACTTCAGTAATTTGGACTTTAATTCCAGGAGAAGGTCATAAGCATTCATTTTCTCGATACTCATGAAGTAGCAGTCTTTCACTAGCTCTGGAAAACTGAAAAAGGAGAATGTTCTGGAAGTTTTTCATAGTGGGCAGAAGGCAGATTCTACTTTTCTGTGTCTGAGTCTCATCTCTAATCCTAACGGTTGAATGGTTAGTAGAACATAGCTGCTCAGTTCCCCAGCAAAGAATAGTCTTTTTCTCTTCCTTTAAGAATATCTGTATCTTTGTATTGTTTTAAGAGAGCCCTATATATATTTAGGAGAGAGGAAAGAGAACAGGTGAGAAGAAGGAGACAATGGCCAGACAGACCATGCCAATAGTAATCCTGATGCCCAGAAAAGAGGTAGAGATCATCTTAACATTCACAGATGACCTCTGAGACTACCCAGGCCTAATTAAGCCCTGTGATTTTGAGAACATGCATTTATTACTCTTTATATAAACAACAAAAAACCCTTCCATTACCATGTGACTCTTTTCTCTGGAGTTACTAATAGGAGACTTCTACTCTGTTAGGGCATCCGGACTCTAGAGAATATCATTACTTCAAATGTTCTTGTACCCACTTTTGGCTGTTTACCCCTTTCTTCTTGCTGACCAAATCCATTCTCCTGAGGGTTGTTTGGGAGACATAAGGGTGCACACACACACACAAAGGCTGTTGAGGGTGGCACTGTGGTGATGCTGAAATGGAGCTAGAACTAAACTTCTAACACCTTAGCCCCAGATGTTAAAACATTCTGGATAATTTCAAAGAAGAGCCAAAGAGCAATGGTAACAAACCCTGTTCTCTTAACTTCAATTACATGGAAGACAAAATAAAAAAAGGGAAGACTCACTTTTTTAATTTTGATTGATACAAAGATTGTTTTATTTTTATTACAATTGATAAAGAGACTGTTTTATTCTATTTTTATCATTATTGATACAGAGACTATTATGGGAGTAGGAGTGGGTCCATGGATCCACTCCTACTCCCATAATAGTCTCTGTATCAGTCATCATTGAAGCCAAATGTATTGAAAAGGAAAAGGAAGAGAGAGGTGGAGGGACCTCCTCCCTCCTAGATCAGACTCTGTGTTTTGCTCTGGCAGTGCCAAAGACAATGCCTCATCCATAGCCCTTCTTCTGATACACTATGATCCCATCTTCTAGTGAACTAGGCCAATCAGTAATTTGAATATGGCTAGTAACAGTAATGTTCTTGTTTTTAGGGACAGGATAGGGGGAGGAATGAAAGGACCGCATAAAATAGAGAACCTATTCTGGATGTAACTTTGACATGGTCTTATGTAAGGAATAAGGACAATAAAAGGAATCTATCTCAATGTTCAGGATCCAATTTAAGAATAGGCAGGACACATACTGTTTCAAATATCACAGCCCCAAAATAGTGTGAAATACTAGAAAAATCATGGGATTTAGAGCTAAAAAGGATTTCTGCTGGTTCTGACTGTGTGAGAAACATACTTTATTTTACTTTGTCTGCTAAACAATTTTTAAAAACTAGACAAAATGTGTAAGTCATCTAGTTGAAGAACTTTGAGAGGTGGGGACAAAATATGAGTGGCTAGAGGCCTTGGGGCTTGTGTAAGGTCAGAGCACCACTATTGGGTGAGGCCTCTAAGCCAAGTGCTAATTTTTACCTCATCTCTGCAGTAACTAGATGGTACCCTTCCCCTTGACCCATCAGAACCATGGGATCTATGATGTAGAATTCTGCTATCTGGGTAAAACAAACATTGAGCAGACTACAATGATTCTTCGTAGACTCTAAGCATTAAATTGGATATTTAAACCAAAAAAAGGGGGGAGGGATCCAGGAAAGGATTCTGAACCTTAAACAGGTTAGCTACCCACTTTCTATGGAATGAATATTTTTGTCTGACCCAAATTCCTATGTTGAAGCTCTATCCCCAATGTAGTGGTTTTGGGAAGTGAGGCCATTGAGAGGTAATTAGAGTTAGATGAAGTCATGACAGTGGAGTCATGAATGGGATTAGAGGCCTTATAAAAGTGAAGGGAGAGCTTGCTTCTTCTCTGCACTCTGCCATGTTGAACTGGGCAGTCTGCAACTCGGAACGAGCTGCTGCCAGCACCCAGCCATGCTGGCATCCTCATCTCCAATTTCTGACCTCTGGAATTTTCAGGAATAAATGCCTGTTGTTTGTAAGAAACACTGTTTATGGTATTTTGTTGGAGCAGCCCAAGCTGACTAAGTTACTGCTAAAATACAAGATATGGACAGAAACTAGAGTCTCATAATGCCCAAAATGTCCACGAAACAGTCCAAAACATTTCTTCTACCAAGAAATAGAAAAATGTCAGCCTGAAGGAGAAAAGACAATCAACAGACACAATACCAAGATGACACAGATGTTGGAATTGCTGTTCAAGGATTTAAAGATGATTATAATAAAAATGCTCCAATGAGCAATTACAAACACTATTGGAACAACAGCAACAAATGTCTGCAAGGAAATAAAAGATATAAAGAAGAAGAAAATAAAATTTTAGTTCGGAAGAATAAAATAATTGAAATAAAGTAAAATGTACCAGGAATTGATATAGCTACTTGAATAATCTTGTGGTTCAGTCAAAATGATAACCTCTTAGAATTCTAGCCTTATGAATTCCCCCTCCCTGCACTTGGGTTTAAAACCTGTGTAAAAAGAGGGTTATGCATAATGTCTCTTAGAGCTATATAAAAATTTAAATGATATCAGGCAATAATTATTATACATATATTAACTATCACATGTTATGTAACAAACTGTCCCATAATTTAGTAGCTTTAATCTCTCTCTCTTTCTCTCTCTCTCTATATATATATACACACACACGTGTGTGTGTGTGTGTGTGTGTGTGTGTGTGTGTGTGTGTGTGTGTAATCAGAAATCTCTCAAAGACTACACATGGACAGACCATCTCAGCTCCATCTGGATTCTGCTGGAGTGCCTAGAAGATTTCAAACTGGAGCCCTATGAAAGGCATTCATTCAGAGCTGGCTCTGAGCTGGGAAATCTCAAATGGGTGAGAGCTGAATCTCTGTGTAGTTTCTCCATGTGATCTCCTCAGTATGGTGGTTTCAGAGTGGATGGTCATTTTATGGACTCTCAGGACACTCAAGTTGTGTGTCCCAAGCAAGTGAAAGGTGCCGCATCTTTTATGATTTACTCTCAGAAGCCACACAGCACACACCTGCTATAGTCAAAGGAACACTCAAATTCAAGGGAAGGGAGTTTGTACTCCATTTCTGGGTAAAGGAATGTCAACAAAACATACTCATAGGAAGATCTGGGATGGGGATGGGATATAGTGATGTGACCAAATGGAAAACACAATGTGAAACAGGAGGTAAACAGGTTGGTAGGTAAACTACAGCCAGCAGGTTAGTCTGGGCTTCTGCTTATTGTTATAAATAAAGTTTTATTGGAACACACTCAAGTCTACTTATTTACATATTGTTTATCAGCATTTTTATGTTATAATAGCAAAGCTGAGTAATCGTGACAGATTATCTGGCCACAAAAGCTGAAACATACACTATCTAGCCATTTACAGAATAAGTTCACTGACCCCTGTTGTAGACAACAGCTATATCCTCCTAGAATCAGCTGCCTGCTCCTTCATGCTTCCATGACACTTTCTACATATTCTATTTTATTTGGAATTATTTTTATAAATGTTCAGGCTGGCTCTTACAAAATTTCCTGTTGATGTTTTTTTCTGGTGAAAGCATTTTTCTATAACTCTTCTAACACATGTCTTTTTCTCAGGATGAGTCACAGGTCCTTTATCACCTCCTCAGAAAGGCCTTCTTTTGTTCACCCAATCTAAGGTTCTCTCCACCCTCATTCCCAGTTTGCCTTTCCAAATAATGTGTTTTCTGTTCTTTGTTACATGTGGCACTATTGGAAATCATCTACCACCCTGATGCTCACTAGAGTCCAAGTTTTGTCATGGACTCTCAGTACTCCTGAGACATCAGGCTCTCAATATTAGTGGAACTGAGAAAACCTGTCAGGTTTGTCCCAGCAGGCTCTGAATAGTTTTACAGGAAAGTGTTTTATTAATTTATACATTTTGAGTGCTCAGCAAAGTACAAGGTATATAATATGTGCACTACAAATAGCTTACAAGCACACAGCCAGATGATAGACATTTTAGCATCTGCCTCACTGTGGATTCTAAAGAACATGCCAACAGTCTCTGGCTATTTTCTGAGCTGAACCTGCCTCATCACTTATGTCATAAACTGTTTGAGAACAGAGATTGTGTGTCTACTCCTGGGTGTTACAAGTGACATCTAGAAGTTAGTGAGCATTTATCTACCCACCTGTCATCACACACAGATGATGACCACAGCAGGACAGTGAACAGAACCCAATCACCATAGAGGAAGGAACTCACATGAGGAGTGAGCTGGGATAAGATCATGGAGGAGACAAGATATTAGCAGGGTTTGGGAAATTGCGATGGTCTCCAGTACAAAAGAGGGAATTCAGAAATAAAGGTAACATTAAGATGAATAGTATTTTATATCTCACACATTATTAGGTGCCAAATACTATGTTGAGTGTTTATATATATTATCCCATTTATTTTTCACACCAATTAAATGAGAGAAGTAAAAACTATATCCTGACTTAAAGTAGAGGAAAAAAATCTGAGAGAGAATTATAACCCATGTCAGCCTGAAAATAATAATATAAATAACAATAATGATAGTAACTGATATTTACATAATAATTGCTATGTGTCTAACATTATTTTTTCACTTTACCACATAAGAGCTGTATGAAGACAGTACTGTTATTATTTTCAGTTCTGATTACCCAGGTTTACTCATTACAGACCCAAGGTTTAGACCCAAGCATCTGGTTTTACAGTTTATGTTTATAGCCACCACTCACCTACTTTCTAGGGCTTTAAAATTTCTTCTCAATTTTCACTTCATTCTTGCTAATATCTCCATGGTCACTGTCATCACTGTCATCCACATTTTCACATAAGCCTAATTTAGTTCAACCATAAAATACAGGGTCAGGTGATGCTGAGTGAGGACAGGTGAGTCTGGACATATAAGGTGGGTTTATAACACAAGTTCAAGTGTCATAGCTGGATTTCTTTTGAGATTTAGCCCCCCCCCAAAAAGTATAGAGCTATAGGAAACAATTTTCAGTAGAGACCAGGGGATCCAGAAAATACACATCTAATTTTCCTTTTATTGTAATTCTTTATGAAAATGGTTTTGAAATGTTTGCATAATATCAACCTAGATGTATAGCTGGACTTCAAAGCAGATTCAGACTTTATCAACATGGGAAAGGACAGGATGGTATATGAGACACACAAGCTTGGCTTTCAATCTTGGCTTCCATTCATTGACTAGTCATGTGGCTTTAGAAAATGTATTTAAACATCCTAACCCCATTTAAATATCTATAAAGTGGAGTTAATGTTAATTTCCAGCTTCTAGGACAGGTGTGAGAAGTAGATGACCTAAGCCGGACAACGTTTACCCTTGATTGCAAGCATCAGCGCAACTAAAGTATCCCGAGAAAGGTCCTGCACATACTAGACAGTATAAATGAACAAACTGAGTATGGAGTCTGCATCCTATATTCCACCTGGTATAAATCACATAGCCAGTAGGAATGCACCAGTAGGCATTTTTATATTCAGATGACAAGAATGCAAATGGTTATTTGATAAGAACGAGAAAGTAATCTGGAAGGGAGCAGCTCTTTTAAATAAGATAAAAATGAAAAATAATAATCAGAAAAAGACAAAGGGGAGCTTTTTAATGATCTTTCTTAAGTGAAAATTAGTAGCAAGACTCCAAGTTACCAGAACCACATGTTTTTCTCATCCCCTGTGTTACAGGAAAGAAACTCAACTGGCATGGTAGTGATTCAGATTACATAATTAAATGGTGAATGATAATTCATCTTGGACCCTGAATCAGCTCTCTGCCAGTATGCTTCTTTTCTCCTCCAGCTCTCCACAGCCCAGACTCCCTCAGAATCTCAAACCCGAACCCACTAATTTTAGTTTAGCTTAATTAATTTCCCCTCCAAATCTCACCTATTGCCTTTGATCTTTGTTAAGCTTTTATTGAATTTCCCCATGGATTATATTTGTTTTCTCAGACACCAGAGGAAGGACAATCAATGTGCAATTCCTCACTCTTTGCAACAGTCTTCAAGGACATGGTGAAAAGTCGCATCCCCTTTCCAGTTTTCTTTAAAAATCTGCATGAAATTGACACGATATGAATGTGCACAGTTTGTAAAAGGCTGCCAAAAACAAAACCCAAAGGAATGAATGTAGTTTTATTTTAAGCTCTGTTTTGGGTAAACAAGGTTGAATATACTTTGGCGGGTTGCTGTCACCTAGATTATTCTTGGTCAAGCTCTTGACAATCCCCATGCCTGTAATGTAGAGAAAATAAAAATAAGATTTGCAGACTGACTGGACGAGAGTTGTAGATAACCCAAGTTTCTGCTTTCAGTCCAGGATGAATACATGTAGGCATTCCCTGAGAAGGGCAACATTGGAAAGGAAGCTCATATAAGGAGAAAATGGTAATGGGTTCAGCTTTGGAAATGTTGAGTTTGAGTTGCCTTTGGGACTTTAATAATCCTGACCTCAATTTCCTTTCTCTATGGAAACACTCCTTGAAAGACATATTTATACCCACTGTTTTAAGTTAGGGTTCACAGAAGAAGGCTGGGAAAGAAGGATTTGCATGGGAGTGACTAATTAGAAAGCATTCACCAGGCACATTCCCACAGAGGGTAGCTTTGGCTCAGGCCCCCAAGGAGCCATGGAGATGGTGCAAGCCACAACTCAGTGTCCAAAGTAGGGAGCGGGGGAGTAAGCAAGGAAACCTCAGGACCTCCTGCACTTTTATTTTCCCTGCTGTGCATGTTCTCCTCTGAGATTTGTGCAGATCTAGCTCCTTAAAATTCAGGTCTACTCCAATATCATTTTCTCAGGGAAGCCTTCGCTGACTAGACAATCTGAACTAGCCTTTGACCACAGAAACCGCCATCACCACCATCCCCATCCCACCCCTACTCTCACTGCCACCTCTCCTGACCACCATGATCTTTGTCACTGCCACTGTCCCACTGCCATCAACAGCACCCCAAATGCTGCTACCACTGACCCTGCCACCCTCACCACTACCCCCATCATTGCCAAGAAAACACCTATCATGTCCACCACTACTACCAAACATTTGCCTTCCCCTTGACCTTGTTTTAATTTTTTCCTAGCACCTTGTACTACTTAACATTACATTATATAGGATCAGCCTGTTTAGAGCTGTCTGTTTCTTCCCTATTAACTGTAGACTCCTTGAAAACAAGGACTAATTTGCAATTGAATCACCAGTGTCTTGAGCCAGCCCACCCCAGGGTAGGCAGAAAAATCTATAAACCATTTAATTGTTAAAAGAATTCTTAGCAAGGACTTGAAGAGAGACGTAATCACTATGGAGGAACAATCTGAAAGAAAAGAGAAGGCCATTGAAGTGAGAGCACAGGAAAGAAGTGCAGTTGCCCAGAGAAATGGAAAGCTCTCAATCTGAGGCTGAAAATAAGGAGCTGTGGGTGGGATCTGAGGCCTGACAGGCTCCAATTTCTCCTGAAATGTGAGGCGCTATAAACATTTTGCCTACCTCAGCCTTAAGTAAGCTCGTTAAACACAGTCCATGGGAATATCTACATTCTTAATGGTTTCATTTAAGAATCTTATTTTATGAGCTTATCAAATAACCCAATGTGCTTTATTCATTCTTGATATTAAGTGCTTTTTATGCCATTTTACATTCTTGAAACTATAGACTGGAATGAGATCTCAGACGGAGTCCTGGGATTGCCATCATCCTGACCTTGGCTGCAGAAGCACCTTCTGGAAGGCAGAAGAAGGGAAGCTGTCCATGGAAACTCCTCTCAACGCTTCACATCTTGACATTGACATTTTCACAGCCATGTACTGCTTATCGTGTTTGATCCCACAGAAGCAACAATGTTTTAGAGGAAAGAATTTTAGGCACTGACCCCGCCACCCTCCTCCTGGGTGCTTAGTGGTCTCAGGCCAATGATTGCTTCTGAGCCTCAGTTCTTTTGGGTTTGAATGCCAGGTGAAGTAATCTGGTCTCCATGTCCCCATTCCACTGTGGCATCCTCAGAAATCTATGACATGATCAAGCTTGTATCGCCATATACTTTTATAAGAGAGGAAACTGAGGCTCAGGAATGTGAGTCAACTTACCCAAAGCCGCACAGCTCCTGAGCGTCAGAGTCGTGCGTACAGTCCAGATCTGTCCAGTTCTGAAGCCGGTCTCTTGCCTTCCCCACCACACTGCCTTCCATCCACCTAACTATCACTGGGAATTCAAGCGAAAAAAGTCCACACATCTCCAGCTGCTAGTCCAACAGTCCAGGGTGCTGAGTTCCAGGCTGGGCCTTTGGAAGAAGAGGAAGATTGTCTCCCAGGCTGGGCTTCTGCCATAACTTGCTTAATCCACCCTCCTCAGCTCTGCAGATTCTTCAATCCACTAAGATATGTCACAACCCTATGCCAGTTTCTGCTGCCAGTGCTTATGCAAAAACTGTCAAATGATCTGGTGACTCCAGAAGGAATAGGCAGGGAAATGAGTAAGAGGGGAACATAACTGATTAAATAAACACAGTTCTGGATTAGACTCAAGGCCTGTGGGGATTCATCATGGCCATTTTTTCTTGGCATGGGGAGCAGTACGGTCCTCTTAAGGGAGTGGGTACCTTGATCTCCAGGCCCCTCTGGCTTCACTCCAGCCTGCTGCTACAGGTGTGAGTGGGCCAGACCATTCTCCTCTCTGAGCTTCATTTTCCTCCCTATAAATAGGAAAAACAATACTCACCTCACAGAATCATAATATGAATCATAGAAGAAAAGCATGCACAATGCCTGTCATCCAGTAGATGTTTGATAAATGGTGGTCATCCTTATTTTGCCCCAAACTGAGCAATTTGAAATAAGAGGGTGTGATGAGCTATTTGCTGTCCTGAGCAGAGGAACGTCTTCAGACAGATGGCAGTGCAATCCTAGGACAGAGCATCTCTCCCCAACATCTGCACTCCACCAACAGGGTACCATGCCGCAATCCAGGCAGGTGATGTTGCCATGGTGATGGAGTTTCATGCCCAGTCCATCTTTGGTCATCCAGAACGTACAGGATGTATGCCAGCAGTTCTTTGTTGGGAATGAGAGTAAAGCTGCAACTGATGAGGGTGGCACAATTAGTTAACAGCTTCACGACTTTCACGACTCTCGGGGTATCTGAAAGCAACTCACTTGACCAATACACTTGGTTTCTTCATTTATAAAAGGGAAATACTGAAACCTGACTCAAGGGTTGTTGGAAGACTAAATTGAGTTATGCATGTTAATTCACCAAGGATGGTCCTGGACGCATAGGGAGGTCTTATTGAATGCTGGTTCTTTCCTTTCTTTCTTGTTATTTTTAATGAGATAAAAAGAAAGAAGAGGAGCCCTGGCTGGTGTAGCTCAGTGGATTGAGTGAGGGCCTCTGAAGCAAAGGGTTGCTGGTTCGATTCCCAGTCAAAGCACATGCCTGGGTTGCAGACCAGGTCCCCAGTGGGGGACACATGAGAGGCAACCACACACTGATGTTTCTCTCCCACTCTTTCTCCTTCCCGTCCCCTCTCTCTAAAAATAAATGAATAAAATATTTTTTTAAAAAAAGAAAAAAGAGGAGGAATAAAATGGGAAACAAGGATGAGGGAGAGGAATAAAAGAGAAATGATGAAGGAAAACAGAAACAATAACCATAATGGCAGTAAAAACCATAGTACTCAGTGCGCCTGCCCAGTGAGCCATTGTCCCAGGTCATTTGTATACATGGTTAACAGTCTTCACTGTATTTGTTGCCCATGCTGCAGCAATGAGTTATAACAAAGATGGTGGCTTAAAACAATGCAGATTTATATTTTTGTGGTTCCACAAGTCCAGAGTCTAAAATGTGTCTGCAGAGCAGGGTTCCTTCCAAAGACTCCAGGGAAGCGGCCATTCCCTTGCCTCTTCAGCTTTTGGAGGCTGCTCTCGTTCCTCCGCAGGTCCCCTATATCACTCCTCAGTGTCATTCTAACTGCTATTTTCTTTGTCAGATCTTTTTGACTTATTCTCTCCCTGCACTTTATCGCTTATAAATGTCCTTGCAAATGCATTGGGTCCACCTGGATAACCAAGGATAATTTACCACCTCGAAATCCTTAACTTAATCCCATCTGCAAAGTCTCTTTGGCCACATAAAGTAATATGTTCATAGGTTCTGGAGACTAGGATATAAATATATATAAAGGGGGATCATTATTTTAACCAACACACACATTTATATACACATATACATATATATTAAAATATGACTCAGAAAAATTTAGAAATTCTCCCAAGGTCACATAATTATAAGTAAAAGAATACAGATTAAACCACACTCAGACATTGCCACGTATGTTATTTCTATGGAATATACTTTAAGATACTCAGTGAAGGTTTCTTCTAAATCCAAGAGGGCTGCACTGAATAATCTTTGTGGTTTACCTGCTGATATTCTGTGATTCTTCGAGGAAAAAAAAAAACACAGGCTCCATTCAAGCCAGTGTCAGCCATTGTCTGTTCCTTTTCTCTGGCTCTAAACTGAGGGAGAGCATGAAAGAGTCCTGGGGCATCTGCAGAATAGAAAGTATGATGGGGAGCAAGTATTCTCTAAGGAGGAGCTTCGACAATGCAGGAGCAGCTTTGCTTCCACATATGTGACTTGGAATAATAAATAAAATATCTTCTCAAGATCCCCCATCGGGCTCCTCTCCTGGCAGCCCAACCATCAAAATCAATGACAATCATGTTAGCGTATTGCTAATTGAACCAAACAGGAGGTAACTGGTCTTGAGAAATCCTATAATGAAGTAATTAGTTACTCCATCAGGAAACAGAAATAATAATCACAGATTGTTAAAGCTGAAAATAAACTTTCTGATTATAGATGGGGGACCTGCAGCCCAGAAGTGTCGACCATCTGACACAGCTGTTAGGGGCAGACCTGGAACTGAAGACACACAGGTCTCCTCTCTCCTGGTCTAGGATTCTTTCCACAGGATCATCAACCTCTGGAAGTTTCAACACGACTAGGTGGTTTTCTATAAACCGGAGCATCAGTCATGAAATCACATATTGCCTACACATGACAGCCTTTGCTCTAGGCAAAGGATGGATTGTTTAAAAATCCAGTCTGCATGCAGCTGGTTCGGAGGCAGGGCCACAGAGTCCTTGGGTCTCACGTACCCACCCATACACCATCTGATGAGCTCACCAGCCCACTCAATACTCACAGACCATTTAGTCCTTTTTCTACTCAGTTATGATAATAATGGATCATGACTACAGAGCATTTGATTCGTTCTTTAAAAAGCAAAATAAAAACAAGTCATCCGTCATGAATTCCACATGTTAATCACCACGAGTGTTATAAAGAATTTCCTCCAACTTTTTTCTCTGTGTTTACTGAACAATTATTTGGAGATATTTCAAAAGATTTCCCCCTGCTTCCCAGCCTCTAAGTGAACAGAGCACACCCAGGTGATGGCAGCGGCTCGTACTGGAATGCCAAGGCATATATGTACTGAGAACTGGTCAGGCCTGGGTGAGTTGAACATAGAAAAGAAAGGATTTGCTAATAGGTCACATGTATTGTGAGGGATCTAGGGTGACAAGGATGTACCCTGAGATACAAACAACCCCTGAAAAGCGTCTTTGTTTGCACCTGGATAGTAGGAAAGTTAAAATGGGCCATGGCCATGACCTCCTGCTTCCCTGGCAAAAGGAGTTAGGCTGCTGCAGATGGTCCATGCCACTCTCCTGCTACAGTCATTTGATGGAAAGTAAGGCAATTTTAAAATATCCCCACTAATTGGATTTTTCAATACATAATTGGTAATATTGGAGCACTGTAGGGTTATTGGTCTTTGAAAAAAAGGTGCCTTTCTCAGAATGCTCCAGTGTGTTCTGCTTTTCCACCCATCCATTTCTGAATCATGTGTCGCCAATGATTTCTGTCCTGTGTAGTTTGTGGGGGTGAACAGTGAAAATAACCTAAATGTCAAAGAATTATTTATAGGGTTGACATAAATTATGAAAGATAATAAATGAGTATTAATATTAAAGCTTATTTTTATAGTGAAATTATAGAGAGAGAGATCTGGGAAGATCTTAGATGCATATGATGTTTTTAATAGTAGATGTTGAAGTGGAGAAGATTATGAATAATCTTTTTGATTTTTCTTTAATGAGTTTCTATTATTTTTAATAAGAAAAAAGAAACATAATAAAATATTCAATAATAAAAGTATTAAAAGAATTCTTTTGCAGCTTATTTGGGACATTACAATAGTCTCTTGCTATTAGACACTAGGGTTCATTCATTGTATTATTCTTAATAAATAGAGAATCAATTGTTAGCTAAAAATCCTTTAGAACTGAGAAAATTAGAGTAGAAAAATACAAGAAATCATTTAAAAAAGACAAAATTATTAAGAATGCATTAATATTTTAACATATTCCACAGGGCATAAAATTACCAATGCTGCATTTTCATTTGAAAAAATGAAAGGCTGGGATTTTAGGGGTTGTTTTTTTTTTTTTTTTGACCAAGTAGCCAATCAAAACTTATACAAAAAGCAAACAGAAGGATATTTGTGGCCTCATAGAGAAGACAACACGTGCTAAGGTTGTAACCCCAATACAACTTGTCATTACCCTTTTGACCTTGGGAAGTGTTTGCTAGATATGTACATACCTAAGTTTCTTCACCTGAACAGAGATAATGAAACAAGCTTCTCCCTCATCAGACTGTTGTTCCCAGAGAAGAAGTAAAGCACCTAAAGCACCTAATCATGATATGTGTCATAGGCTTCATTCTCAATAAATGGATATGGTTATTATCCATTCAGATTGCTCTTGAAAATCTTGAAATTCCCATTTATCAATCTCCCAACCTGGGTGCTTGCTGCTGCCTGCTGAGACATTGGGTCCCTGCAGGGCCCTCCTTATACCGGGGGCTTCTCATGTGCTCCATGTGCTCTAAGGGAATGAAACAGAGCTGGAGCCAGGAAATGCCTGTTCACTCATCACTGTATGATTTGGGTTGCTATGTACACTGTATGTAGCACATTGTATTATAGTTGGTTTTAATGTTTCCCCATTTAGTCTGTTTCCCCAACTAGACTGCGAGTTCTCAAAACAAAGTTTATGGCTTATGTCTGTTGTCTTCTTAGTGCCCAGGACAGTCCCACTTACACAGACATGCTTATTAAATGACAGGTGAATGGGTGAATGGTTGTGTAAAAATGTGTAAGATCAGTTTTTCTCAGATGTTATGATCACACACATACTCTGTCTTGTTTTTTTTAATGTAAAACAAAAAGCAACTCATAGCAATAGAGTAAAAATGGTCTACATGAATGCCTTTCCAGTACCATAAATGAGGCAGACTTAGCTTTCTCTGAGCAGTAGCCAATAGTAATAAAAAGGCATAAAATTATTTTCCAAATTCTCTGACAGAAAACTTCAGGTAATATTTGTGTTCAGTGCAGGAGAATAAAGTCTATTTAAAACTCTAAAAATGTATTTGACTATTTTCAAAGTGATGAGAACTTAAATATTATTAACTGGCTAATAAGAAGGAAGGAATGAAGACAGAGGACAAAAGAAGAAGGAAAGCTTAATAAATTTTAAGAAGGAACAGTTGACAGTCTCAGAAGTGTTTCTTTATGGAGACTTACTTTAGAATCTTTAACTTTTATGCATATACGTGTAAATTTTATAAAGTTCAAGTTATTTGCAATCCACCATTTTCAACTGATTTGCTTTCCAACTTCTCTCCTTTTCTAGGCAGAAAAATTCACCTTCTATTGCATAAAGACAATACAAGCAACAGAAACAAACCAACGATCAAAAACTTAGAAACCAACCCTCTTCACCTGCATACTCTGTTTCCTTTCTGTTACAGTGGGACTATCGTCTCCTCTCCATCCAAAGTTTAATTCCATTACCTTCAAGTTTCTTAGGGACTTAGCTCATCATTTATCCTTCCCCTTCTCTAATGTGTTTTCCAATCTCCTCTTCTACTTATTTCCCTTCATCATGAAGTAAACATCTTCAAATTTGCTCAACTGAAACAAAAGGTGGGGAAGGGGGTAAGTGGAGGTGGAAGAAGGTATAATGGAAACAAATGGTAATGGGAAAAATAGGCTGTAATAAATGGCAAAAAAGAAACAAAAGGTGCCCATTTCTCCTTGTTCCCTTCCAGCTACCACTCTTTCTACTCCTCCCTATCTCTCCATATCCAAAGTCTTAAAATAATTGTCTTCACTGTTTCCTATTCATTATGTTGTCTGTCCTATCATGCCATACATGGCATGACATACGAATGCATTTTGAAATTAATAGACATTTTCTGCCTTATTTTACTGACCATTTAACAATCTGTGTAGAGAAATCTATGTACTTACTTATTATGCACATCCGTATATCTCCATCCCAAGATCTCCCCAGTGAAGTGGCCTCGGTCTGGGTCACTACCACAGCCCCTCAGATGCCCACCTGCTTTCACGGTTCTCCCTCTAACTGTCTGTAACACAACCAGATTACAAATTTGTAGTTTGTCCACCACTTGCATCATCCAAGGACTTCCAATTACTCATGAATGTACTAGAGTAAACACTCAAAGAGTCTAAGCCTCATTTGGCCAAAAAAAGGCCCTATAAATTTTGTTCCCTGCATGCTGGTTAAGCCTTCTCTGGGCATCTATAGTCCAGTCATAATAGGCATATGTCAAGTTCTCAAAACACTAGCTCTCACCAAACTCCAATCTCATACATGCTGCTCCTTTTGCCAGAAATACTATCTCCCATCACCTATTACAAAATCTTTAAGTATGAGTTAATATTACTATGTTTCTTAATCTTCCCTGAACTTTTAGGCTATTTTAAGTGCTATTTATCATATGCTCCAAAAGCATACCATTCTTAGTATAAAATAGTACTTGCCACACTCTTGTGAAATTATGTGTTTAATCACTTGTTTCTGTAGCTAGACTGTAAGCTCAGAGAGAAAGGGTCTTTGTTTATTGGTACAACTCTGAAATCTGTTAGAGGGACCCAAAGGTTGTAGACAAGAGAAAAATGTTTATAAAATTAATGATTGAATGTTGGATACTTATCAGTTGATTAAGCCCCCCACTATTTTAGATGATTAGATGGAAAGAGTAGAGGTTGGAGACTATTGACCAGGATGATGGCAATTTTACTTAGATTTGCATTTAGTATGGATATGTCATACTGTCTAACATCTTTGCTAGGTAGTAGCTATTGTCTAATGTTAATAATTTACATTTTCATGATGGAGTTTGCAATAGGCATTAAAAGTAACACATGCACACACACACAAAAATATTGATAGATTCCTCTCTTTTCTTCAAAAGGGCCCACCAAAATCTGTCTGCTGTACCTTAGCATTCTTATTTCCCAGGACTACTCAGCTTTGAACAAACTACTTAGTTTCCTGACCATTGCATATCGTTTCATCTATCAGCAACTTTGCATCTTTCTGTCAGCTTCTCTCTCTTCCTGGAAAACCTTCTTTCTACTAAATTTTATCAGATTTCTTCTTCTCAGCTTCTAGACTTAATTCAACTAAAGCTTCCCCACTTCATAGAAACAAAAGTCCATTTTTTTTCTCATTTTATATCTTCCAGTGTAGCACTATTTTCAGGACAGGTAAGAATATCAGAAAATAAATAAATGAAGTAAATAAAATTAAGAAAATAATAAAATAATAGGCATATGGATGCATGGAGAGATAGATGGGCAGGTGAAAAAGTGGATGAATAAAGTGAATGGAAGGAAGGAAGGGAGGGAGGGAGGGAGGGAGGGAGGAAGGAAGAAAAGGAAGGAAGAAAATATGGAATTACTGCTTGGAAATCCCTCTGAATTTTGCCAGGGATAGGAATATGTATGCCTGGCCTCATCTCATTGGTTAGTACACTAAATCTCAAAAATTTCACTGAATGTACAAGTGATGCAGCAAGAATTACAATGGAAGGAAGGAATTATTCTCCCAAGCTCACATAAGGAATCTGTGTTCCAGGCTGAGAAGTGCAGCTTCTTCTTGACAACATCAACAGTGAATACCACTGAGTAAACACAAACTTCTCTCCCATTAAATCCCATATAACCTCAGATTTCTACAAATCACAGTGCTCTGGAAACTTTCTCTAAGGAAGTTATCCATGAGTAGGCATCTAGTCCTCCTAGGTTGCCTCTGTACCATGTCAGAATTTGGACTTGACAATCTGTAAGTTCATTCCAAGTTGAAAATATTGTCCGTTATTACAGACCTTGAAAAAGGATGATGGGAGAAATGAGTCTCAGAGAGGAATCAGGCAGAGCCCAATCCGGAAAACTGAAATCATCCCGAGCATTTTAACAGAGTAAATCTAGTACTAGGAATTAGTTAAATAGGTATGTGTTAGCAGTTTTAAAAAAGGAAGACCAAAAAAGAGAAAGCAAGCTGGTGTCATGGAGCTTAGACAATGACTGCAGGCAAGCTGCCGTCACCAGGGCTGTCAGGCTTAGATGACATTGGCTGCTAGGGCAGTGGAGATCCATTGCTGGGGCCACCTGTAAAGAATGACAAGCAAATAGAAAAAGCCAGTCCCCTGCCTCTGTTCTGCCTTTAAGCCTTGCTCTAGAACCATTCATTGTTAGAGCCTAACTACTGGCCAAACAGAAACATAGTACGCAGGTGCCCAGCTTTGGCAGTAAAAGGTAGAGTACAGAAGGATGGATTTGGTGTTGAGATGTTGCAAAATGACAGTTTAATATGAGGCAAATGTAGTAATACTGTTTCCTAAAAACTTAGACACTTGTGTTGTTCAGGGCAAACAAAATATTCTTTAATAACCCTGAGATCCTGCAGAAGAGCAGCTGAGTAAGAAAAATGCAAATGGGAGATACAGAAAGAAAAATTAACTTTATATCCTTGGAATAGCTTTGGTGGCCAGGGAAAGAGATCCAAATGGACTCTACCAGACTGGAAAATTAAAATGTTCATATGACATAAACGATGCATCTACATAAAAAAGCAGTCTCCACAGAAGAAGGTAGGGCAGAATCAGGTTGTTTTCCCAGTGAGGCAGAGCAGGCCAACACACTAGGACGACAGAGACAATACCCATTATGAGCCAGGACTCTGAAGCCAGAAAGGCCAAGTGTTCAACACCATAGCTTACTACCTCTGTGGTTTACACACTTACCTCCCTGGTCTGTGTTTTTAATCATTAAAATGGAGACACAAGGCTGCCTGCCTTCTTCCCAGTGCAAGTCAGATAAGATCATTTTGAGGAGTAAGTGAAATATTCTCTTAAAGTGGCTTCCAAACACACTAGGCATATAGTATGTATCCAGTGAGTGGTAGCCATTATCAGTGAATCATCCTCATCCCCTCTGGCCTTGTGCTGGTCTGTGCCATATTTTCTTCAAACATTAAAAAGTTGACAAATTAGGACTCCTTTTGTAGAAGACAGTGTGTCAAAAAACTAGAACTAAGGGCAGTACTAAGTTCATTGTTACTCTTTGCCTACATATGAAAGAGCCCCAACTGTCCCCCAACCTCTGCCATTAGACAGAATTATTCCAAACGCCTCTGACTCTGAACTGTCTTTTACTACCAAGGCCCAAGGAACCTCCACCTCTGTCCCTGGGGTGTCCAAAATTCTTTGTCACACTGCTCTCCTTGGGTGACTTCTTCTTCCTGACCCCAAATCAAGCTCATATTAAACCATGTTAATTTATCAAATAACACATGAGTTAAAGTACATTAGAACAAAACAGTTTTCTTTCCTTTATCCCACACTGATCCTCAGTTTAGAGGAAAGTTCCCATGAGCATTTCTATGTTTTTTCCACTGATTAACATCAGGAATCTTCATTTACTCTATCTGAATTACAAATTTGAATTATTCTATTTTATTCATAAGGGAGTTGAATGTGGAGAAAATTAAAAATTTGGACTTCATTGGCATTTATGTCAAAGATAGAAGAAAAATCATACTATTTTGATAAAATAAGAAATGTATAATAAGCTCTGTGAAACAACTACAAAATTCAATCAAAATAAAATTATATATATTTTATATACATACAAATATATATATTTTTTGGAACAAGACTGAAGCAAAACAAAACATGTGTTTGGCCCATCTGTCATTGGTCTCTAAACCGTACTGAGGGGTTTACTCAAATTCAATTGGTTGACACAACGACAAAAAGAGCAAAACTAATTTAACTTCGTCTCCAAAGTCAAGCAAGGGTTTGCCACATTGGATATTCAACAAATTGCATTACTATTTTCCCTTATTTTAAGTAATTACCCACAAGGGTCCTCCTTCCGAGGGTAAACATTCTATCATGGGCTGCTGCAATTGGTTTAATGGGAAGTGCTTAGAATGTTTTCTGTTTTCTCCGAATCATAATGAATCTTAACACAGACTCAGATCTGAACAACCACAGCTGAGGCTGTAAATGGGAAGTGTAAATTATGTCTCCAGATGTGAGGAGTGTTTCCTATCACATGACAACATTATCCTGCCTCTTAACCTAAAAAATAATAATAATAAGATGGTTTGTGGCTCTAAAGCAAGTTTGTTTTTTCTGAGCTTGGAAATCATTTGCATATGGTATCATAATTTTTTAAAGATTCACATTGTAAAAGAAAACTTGATGAAGTGCTAATTTCTTTGGGATAAGATGTAAATGCCATGGATTTTTCCAAGGTTTAGAGTTTCTCAATCGTTTGTTTTGTTTGCAACATATCCCAGTCCTCTGTCTTAAATCCCATTTGCGGGCAGTTTTTCAGCTCATGATTCACTCTTACAATGTGATTCTATTTTTGGGGCATCACAACAATTTTTGAGGAAGAAATTACTGTTATTCCTCTCTGATGGGTTAGGAAACTGAGGCCCAGAGATGCAGCAATTTTTTTTTATCAAGGTCATACAGCTACCAAGAAGCAGAGCTGGGATTGAAGCTCAGGCTGGCCTGCTAACAGTACTAATGCCTTTTCTAGAAATCCTCGCTGTCAGCAGTCCCTGCTCTCCACCCCCTTACTAACCTTAGGAAACCTCCTGGAGAACATGTCACACATGAACAAGGTTTCTCAGTTCCATCCCTTGAAGATCTAAAAGACAGAGGCTACTCCTCATTGCTCTCTATATTCGCCAGAGCCTAGTAAACAGCTGACCACAGAGCATCCTCCCTTAGACCTCAGACTGAGAGTCCGAGTTCTACACTTAACCTGTACTCACTCAGTTCTATTGGAAAGGGAAGCAGGACACAAGAGATGAAGACTGTATTCTAGTCCTTGGGACCCAGTGGGAAAGGCAAAGGGGCAAAGAAGAGTGGGAATGTATGGCTGATGAGAATGGGGGCAGAGAGCCCCAAGATTCTCTGCAGGAGCACACATGGCACATGATCTAAGACCCACTCTGATTTGGGGTGACCTCAGAGAGGCCTCTATGGCCCCAGGATGAGAAAAGCAGGCCTGATTTAAAAGTCAGGAGCAGAGTGCCTGGTATCAAATTTTCTTGGAACTGGAAGGAGAACTGACTAGGGGTAAAAGAAACATAGGTTCCTAAAAATAACTGTTCTATTCTCACACTGGTAAATTTTACATGTTTAAAACAACTTATTGGATTTATTGAGGTAACATTGGTTAATAAAATTATATAGGTTTCAGGTGTACAATTCCATGATACATCAACTATGTACTATACTGTGTGTTCACCACCCAAGGTCATCTCCTTCGGTACCCTTCACCCTCTTCTGCCTCCTCCCACTCATCTTTTCCTGTGGTACATTTACACAATAGAATACTACTCAGCTGCAAAAAAAGAGAGAGAAGGAAACCTTACCTTTTGCCATAGTAGGGATGGACCTGGAGATTATTATGCTAAGTGAAATAAGTCAGTCAGAGAAAGACAAACACCATATGATCTCACTTATATGTGAAATCTCATGAATAAATTTGACAGCTTCAGGGACAGATAAAGCAAAGTTACCAGTCTTAAAAACATGACTAACTAGTATTTATTGAATTCATATTCTGGGTCCGACCCTCAGCTGAATGGTCTGCCTCCTTTAAGCTTCACAACACTCCTACGAAACAGTTTCTTTCATTTCCCCTTTACAGATGAGTAGAGTAATACTCAGAGACATTAGTAACTTGCCCGGAGTCACAAAGTAATAATGCCCTGTGTGCTTTTCTCTTCCGTCTAACAGGAATTGCAAGAGCTCGCACTTGGGGGTTGCTTTGGGATGCAAAGAGAAAATGTATGTATTGAAATAGAGTCCAGCATACAGGTCTTGATTTTAAAAGTAGAGAAACCTGTGGTTTGAATGCAGGTGGTTAAAGTCCCAGGTTTCACAGCCAAATACAAGAGTTAACGCCAAAAGGATGAAGGGTCAAATGCCTGCTCTGACCTTTTTATCTGTGTGGGTTGTCTTCACTCTAAACATTGCCCAGCTTCCTTGTGTCTAGATGCTAATGGCGGTAGCAGATAATGCCTTGTGGGGCTGTTGTGAGAATTAAATTAGGTAATGCATGTTGGTAGATCCCACTGTCCCTAAAATATGAAGGGCCTCCTAATAAAAGGGACTCAGTGAAGTGAGTGGGTGGGAACAGACTGTATATAATAAGACATGTTATTACTCTTTTTAGATTTTCATCATATTATTAAATTGAGTGATAATTTTTGGCAGATGGAAGAACAGTAAAAAACATTCCACTTAACAGCCATGATACAATATGCACATCCTTTTAAAAGTCTCTCTAACAGCCAGTTGGAATTCAGCCTGAGACAAATTCGTAAACATGTATTTTATAACCTGCTTAGTGGGATATTGAAGAATTAGGCTGGATTTATCTAGCAATTACTCAATGAATGAAAACAGAAGATCTTTAGAACAAAGACTATTCCTTTTCCAAGGCAGTCGATGTGGAGGGGCTTCTCCCTCAGACCCCAAACATCCTCAGAGGAGCTGATGACATGACCATGACACACTGACGGAAGCCCCAAATGACAAACCAAAAGGAAGTCTGTGTCTTGCCATGAACAGAACCCTCCTCAGCTACAACACTGAATGAGAATTCTATTTACACAGCCTTTCCATACCCAGTCTTGCATTTAAAAAAAACCCTAAGTGGACAGAGCTATGTTGTTGAACCCATCTTTTCTTTTAATAAATAAGTCACTGCATACCTCCAAAAAGCCAGAAAAAAATAACACAGAGAAATCTAAAGACGTTTAGTGACCTGACTGATGTTACGCCCTTGGAAAGCTGGAGTTAGTTCTCAAACTCGTGGCTCAGCTCTGCTGGGCTGCTCCAGGCATGTCCTCCGGCCACAGCAGCACTTACTTGTTTCTGTCATTATGATGGAAGATGTAACTCCAGTGCAGGGCGAGATTCGATAAGAATCAGGTCCAAAGGACAAACGACGCCTGTTGTCCAGAAGGACTTTGCCTGGGACTGTAATCATTATTGGGGGTGTACAGAGATATGCTCCAATCCCAATGCTCAACAATGGACCCCCAGACAGTGTCACCAGAAGGCATCTCCACATTTGCCGTCCAGCAATATTCAGTTTGACCAGTCGTTCTGGTTGAGAGTGTCGTTTGTCATTGTGTCAGTCTGCTGCAGGCCCCTGCTCTGAAGTGTGCTCTCCAAATACACTTTCTTAGAAGACCAAACAACAACGATACAAATCCCATACCACTGTCTCAATCCCTTCTCCTGCTGTATGCAATTCCCACCTATGTCCTCAGCCTTTGCTAAGTGGCTTCCAGTTTTTGTTACAGTTTCCTAGCAAAAGCATTGTGCTGTTTCTAGATCTTGGCTAGAGATGGACATTTATGGCTACCCTGACCAACTAAACAGGCATGGAGAAGAATAAGCTAAAAAGGAGAGATTTGAACCCATGGCATGTAAAGGTGGCGTGGTGAGTGGCTAAAAGGTTGGGTTATGCAGCCAGACTTCATAGATATGAACTCAGGCTCTGCCCCTCAGCAGTTGTGCATGAATTGTAGGCAAATTCCTTCACCTTTCAGTTACCCAACCTTACCTGTATGAGGAGTGTAACAGTAACAGTAGTAATTATAGAGCCATTGGGAAGATCATAAGAACTAACATTTGTAAACAGTGTGTCAACTATTGTTATTATAAAAAATGTTAAATATTTCTACCTCAACTCCAGATATTCTGTATAGCACATGGATTATCTTTCGTAGTCCATGTGGAAAAAACTGTGTTTCCATATCTCTCATACCCGCTGACTTTTGGGAAATTAATGCCAGAGTCAGTATTGTAAACATGGATTACTATTTTATTGTCAGAGTAAGAAGAAATAAATGTTATGCTTAAAACTAAGATTTAAAACATGCATCAGCTTTCTTATTCTGACTCCTCTTCACCATCCTAGTTAAAATTTTGTCCATTCTTTTGCACGTCCCACCCCTCTTCTAAGAGCTCTATTTATTCTGGTTACTTTTTTCTGGCTCTTGCACCACACTGCCTGGGTTTTTGTTTTGGTTCTTCCACACCCTGTCTATGAGAACTTGGAGAATGTACTGAACTATCTGGCCTTAGTATTTTCAGCTGTAAAATGGCAAAAGATGTCGGGCCCACCCCATACTACTGTTGGGCCAGCATATTATTGGGTTGGCCAAAAAAATTCATATGTTTTTCTTCATAAAATAAAAGACACATTTTTCATTTTCACCAATAACTGTATTTATTTCGATATTCTATGTTGGCTATCTCCTACATGGTATAATGTTGATTGTTCTCAATTAATGTCTCAATTGTATCACTATCAACTTCAGCTGGTCTCCAGTGAGAAATCTCTAGCTCAAAACCACAAAACACTTTTAACACATTCGATCAGTCATCATACCTTCTCCAAACACTGCACACATCTTTGTTTGCGTTTCAGTTGAGCTTTTACCGTTCTTGAAATTAAAAGACTTATTTTAAAAAAAGAAGATCAAAACTATGAAAATGGCAAAAAATACATGAATCTAAACAGCTGAATCTAAAAAATAAACTAAGTGAACAAGCAGAACAGAAATAGAATCACAGATAGGGAGAATGTTGGGATGGTGGCCAGTGGGGAGGGGTGTCTATGGGAAGAGAAGAAAAGGTGAAGGGACTAAGAAGTACAAATTGGTGGGTACAGAATAGGTAGGGGGCGTGTTAAGAGTAAGTACAGGAAATGGAGTAGCCAAATAACGTACATGCATGACCCATGGACATGAACAAAGGAGTGAGGATCACTGGAGGGAGTGGGAGTTGCTGGGTGGAAAGAGGCAAAGGGGAAAAAATTGGGACAACTGTAATAGCATTGTCAATAAAAAATAATAATAAAGCACAATATGCTGAAAATGTTGGGTGTTTTCTGACATCTTCAATATTAAAAGGGCTACACAAAAATTCACCAATCTTGGTAAGTTTTTTTTAGTGCAGGCTGATATGATAACTGTCGCAATACAATCTAAGAAAAACTTTTTAAATAAAGTTAAAGACAACCAAGTGCGACTAGAACCATCACACGAAAAAAAAACCAAATGAACTTTTTGGCCCACCCGATACTTTGCACATGTAAGCTCCCAATTAAATTCCAATTACTGTCATCAGCCTGAGACCTAAAGACAGTGTCTGACACCGTAGCTGTTTCTGTTAAAACCTGTTGAATTCGTGGTCTATGAGCAGCAAGAGCAAAGACTCAGACCAAGGAACTTGCAGGGCAGATTGTGAAAATGCAAAGAGTTCCGTGCGCCTGAGCGTGCACTGCTCCAACTGTGAAGGCCACACTGTCTTCCAAATGTCAGAGCACGCCCGCTCCTAGGTGCTACCCCAAAGGCAGGCCTCCCCTTTTGCTCAGCAACTAATGCCAATAAACTATCTTAATTTGGAAAATTCCACTCACGATGTGGGCCTCTAGTTCCCCACATGCCCCCAGAGGCCCTTTTTGCCAGCCTTGAATCCCAAATGTGGAAGAGGAAGGAAAGAGGGAATGGAAAAAAAAAAGGTAGAGGAAAGGTCGGAAATTTAAACTGAATTGTTTGGTAATGGAAAGTCCCTTTCAAGTCTCTTTAATTCTTTATTTGGATTCCGTTGAGTGCATGCCAAGAGGGAAAAAGGAAAGGTTAAATCCTTCTATCAGATCTGGCAAAGGAGCTCAGTGGAGCAGCTTGAGAGATGGATTAGGTCTCTTGCAAGGCAGAAGTGTTAAGACATGGGATGCCAGCGGGCCCCAGGCCCCCTCCTTGCAGCCCTGGCATCCACTGGCCCTGGGAGGGGGTCTGCAGGAGGAAATTGGTCCACAAGGTGATAGTTAGATCCCCAAGGAAGTGCAAAGTGGTCCCTCTGCCCTGTGAGAATGTGATAAAAGTTCACCTCCTCCTCCCAGGAAAAGTACTCACATATATAAGATTTCACTAAAAACCTGTGCGGTTTCAAGGACCTCATGAATCCCACCCACAGACCTTGAACTCCTGCCTTAAAACCTCCAGGACTTTTTTGCTAAAAGTCTTGCATTTTTCACAAGCTTCTTCCTGGCAGGCTTGCCTGGAGTCAAAACACTTCTTTAAAATGAAGATCAGATCCAAAATTCAAAATGTGCTTATCTGCAGCCTGATGTGTCTGTGTTTAAATTCAACAAAGCAGGCAAGTTTAATGGGGGGAAAAATCTGTGATTGGAGTAAATACTGGGTTCTTCTTCCAGTCCCAGCAGCCCCCAGCTGGGTGAGGCCGGGGGAGTCAGCTTCACAGAGCTTTGCCATCTTAATGGGGACTTAGTAGCCCAAGAAGTCCCCAGTCTTAGTAGACTGGGGACTTAGTAGCCATCTTACAACCTCTTCAGGTTTTTGGTAGGTCACATTCTCATATGCCCCCGTGATTTCCCACAGATACATAGGGTTCTATGGACTTGTAACATTAGTGAGCAGCCACGACACGCAGAACCTGGAGATGTGGAGGTAAGGGGACATGGGTCCCTCCTTTCCGGAAAGAGGTTACATGGGGTGAAGAGAAGGACCAAGAAATCAATGACCATAGCTCATTGCAATCAAGTCTTCTGATGAAGGCTGTACAAGACCTCAGGGGGAAGAACTCACCCTTTCTGGGAAGATCCAGGAAAGTTTCTGAGGGAGATAAATAGCTGAGCTACATTTTCAAGGGTGGTAAGAGTAGCCAGCTGGAAAAAAAGAGCGGCAGGGTATTTCAGGCCAATGTATCATCACCAAGTTCAAAATCAACAAGGAAAGGTATAATGATACCATATTTTGTCATGTACAATGTGCACCCATGTTTTTGTGAGCATTGTACATGGGATTATTATACCCATGATATATAATCATTATACCCATGTATAATGAGAATCCTTATTTTTACCTCAAAAATTTGGGCAAAAAATTGTTCATTATACACAGAAAAATACAGGTACTTGCTGAGAATCTCATGTCATTTGGGCACAGGTACTTACTGTGTTACCAGGAGTTTTGAATGAAAACATAAATCCTTGAAGGAAAAATTAGGGCCAGAGGAATGGGACTGAGTATGAAGAGTGTTTGAGCAAGTGGCTGCTTAGTGAGCCTCCTGCCCGCCCTGCAGAGACAGAAGTGGCTGCTGAGAAGGCTCCTTTTCTCTGGGTCCGGGTCTGCCTGGACCTGTGCCTCCAGCTTCCATGGCTTTGTGGAGGGGAGGAGCTACAAACAACCATACTTCCCAAACTTGTGTTTCAGATTCTTTCACCTTCATTTGAGATCTGTTCCCAAATTTCAGATTAAGAGAAGTGCCTACTCTATTAGGATCTTTGAGATCTTGTCCCTAAGTAAGCGACCAGGGGAGGACATTGGGAGAGATGGCCTAGCTCTCTGGGCAGAGGCAGCTGGGTTGGTTTTCCACTTCAAGAACGTCCTCTAAAGCATGTGTGTGAGTGTGGGGGGGGGGGTGTAGAAAAATGTGTAGGGTTTGGAAATCTAAGGCAGCCCCCTGCCAAGTCCTTTTTCCATGAAGTTTTAAGCTTGTGTGTGTTTTGAAGGAAACACAATCCGTGTATCTCTGATACACTTAGGTTGAATACATCCAAGTTCTTCATAACGACTTCTGCCATCCAAATTCTCAGAGCCTGGATTTCTAGTTTTAAGTTCTTTGCTTCAAAACTGGAAGCTAAAGGCTTTTTCCAAGAGTAAAAACAGCATGAACCAGACAGAATAGAACTTCAGTTGTCTGTTTCATGAAAGAAAAAAAAATCCCTGAAAATAAACCTTTCTTTTGACATCCTTATCTGCCCTTTCTCTGTGGCTTTCACACTCCCTTTATTCCTTGGCAAGGTGACCTCTCACCTTCAGTTGCCTAGGACAGCCCAATTCATGCCCTTGACCTGGCATTGTTACCTGCACTGCCCACTTCCACTCTACAAATATTCTGGGATGAATAAGAGGTGACAGGGTCGCCCTACATCAGGCGGAGTTCTGATGTGCCCATTCTAGCCTTCCTTTCCCTTTGTTATGGTCCAAAAAGAATTATAAAACAAGTCATATGTGTGATTTAAAATTTTCTAGTAATTTCATTTAAAAAGGTAAAAAAAAACAGACAAAATCAATTTAAATAGTACCTATCTTAAGCTAATATAATCAAAGTATAATTTCAAAATATGATTACTGGAAAATATTAATAAGATATTTTAGATTCTGCTTCTAACACTGAGTCTTCACAGTTTACTTACGGCATGTCTCAAGTAGGGCCACCGTATTTCAAGTGCCCAGGAGCCACATGTGACAATGCCTACTGAACTGAAGCATGCAGTTTCCTACTGGGAGCAGTCTGTCACAGAGTCCCTTCCAAGGGGTAGCTGACAACTTTGTAAAAACTTCATGTAAGAGGGAACATGCTACAGTTCCCGCTACTGAAGCTCCAGGGAAATAATTGAAATTCATCGTCTCCTTCATCCAGAACCCATTCTAAATTTCCCAGGAAATTGTAATTTTATTCAATTAATAGACTCTCACTCTTTGAATTAATTCACATTTTTAAACTGAGTGAGAAACCACATTTTTAAATTGCAGATGGAAGGAGGGAAGGGAGGGAGGGAAGGAGGACATTAATTATCCATCTCTCTGGCCCCCCTGTAACAACACAATCTATTAGCTATTGAATCTATTGCACACTGTCCTGTGGGTCAAGACATTCTGATTGCCACTCTGATGCTGCTGTACATATGGTAATTTTGGCCACCTGTTTCAAAAGTTAAGTGTTACAACCTGGCTCTTTCTACTCCAGAAACGTATCATTTTATCTGATACTAAAGACCCCAGAGACATGGCAGTGTCTTCCATGGTCAACAGGGGCCTACGGAGGACAGACACTATTAAGCTTCTCAAAGACCTCCTTCCTAAAGCTATCTAATTTTTTAGGTAAAAGACATGTTCTTAATTATGTATTTTAAAATGTAGTCACATTAAATTTTTTAAAACATGGCATGTATTTAAAATACCAAGTATGTATAACCTTCTCAACACAAAAGATATTAGTTTAGAATACTAACTTAAAAACAATTCTCCCAAACATGTAACCATAAACTGAGACATTCTCGGTCTTGTACATGCTGTACAATGGGTGCTTAGTCAAACCAGGACCAGTCTCAAGGCCCCTGTCCCTGATACAATGCCACTTTACGATCTACTCACTTAAGTCATCAGGCTAATCTTGTAATTACATTTTGCATTTGGACGCTCTTAAGATAAATAAAATGAATTATCCTGCTAACTGTGGAACTTTGAACTTGATGGGCTTCTGCATTCTTTTCATGTATAGCCTATATATTATTAAAATTGTAGCTGAGTGAAGTGTGGGTGTCCCTTGTGGCTTTCCCTAACAATTTGATTACATCAGAGGTCCTTCACTGACATCTGCCACTGGCGATGATGGACTTTCTCCACAATTGCCACACTGGGTGAGTGGTAAATCCAATTTCCACTTCTTTTCTCTTCCTTGTCAAAGCAGATTCTTATGTGGCCACATCCATCTATGCATGTATTTGTACACAAACATTTTATTATTAATTCTTATATTCTTCCATGAATTCTCGCATTACTAAAGTATGACTTTTACATAAATTCTTTTCTCCTTTCTCTCTTCCTCTATTTTTCTCTTCTTTCTTCCTTGTCACTGAGATTGATACAAAATAAATACCCTCAAATATTTTTTGGCTAATTAATAACTAGACAAATTCCAATAAGGAGCAAAGTTATTTTTAAGTCTCTTAAGAAAAACTCACAGCTGAATATTTAAACACACAAGTGCAGCTTTTTAATGCTAGTTGCCATTACAATACCCTCTCGACAGCCTCACATCATTTATAATCTGGAAAACTCTGTAACACAAAGTTGATTCTGTTAGATGGATAATGGGACAAAAATTACAGTCATCATGAAAACTTTAACTTAAAATTCCCTGATTTGAAGATAATTAAAACCACAGCTTTCGTACTGCAGGCGTAACTATTTGAACTTAATTTACTGTTGTGTGCAATGTAAGGCTGATCACTACCCCCTTCCCCATCCCAGCATTTTGGACTTTGATATAATTTCCTTTTTGTGAGTTAAATGGACTTAAGTGTCAATATTTTTCAACTCAAAGTACAAATTAACTCTATGTGCTTTTTCCCCAATAAAAGCAACAGTCTACAAAATTATAAGTGTTCTCCTGTTCCGCTTTTGCCAAATACTTTAGACTTGAGTTTTATTTTAGCAATGTGTGTGTTCAGCATCAGCAAACCCAGAGTGTTTCTAGACCAACAGCCTTAATTATCAAGTGGACCCATCATAAAACTGGTTTTCCTTTGGGATTCCTTCTTTATGCCGTGGGAAGGCAGTGCGGCTTGATTAAAAGAACGTGAGCTCTAGAGAACATTTTATTTGAAACCTAGCTCTCTGTGGGACACTGGATAACATATTTTAACATCTTTTAGTCTCTCCAAGATAATGACGATGGTGGTGGTGATGATGATGAGGAGGAGAAGGAGGAGGAGGTAAGTTTCCTCCTCCTCCTTATATTCCAGGCTCTGTTCTAAGTATGTTTTAAACATAATCTCATTCAATAATTATTTTTTTAAAGTCATCTTACCACATTGAAGATAAGGAAAACATAGCTTATAGAGGTCACATAACATGCTCATAATCACTCAGCTAGTAGAGAGTAAAATCTTAATCTCAGTTCGTTCAACAGAGTTTGGTTCCGTGGCCTCCAGTCCCACACCCATTGGCTGCTGTAAACTGGAAGTGGCACCACTGTCAGGACCTGGACTGGGAGAGCCGATGCAGGGACCACACACCTGACCTAAGCCCAGTGCCATCAATGAGCCAATAAAGTCCAGACCCCTACACTCGTCCTCTTTCTGACTTGAGTGACAATCACCCAAAATCAACTTGTCAGCACCTTTCCAGTGGTTCAAATTCAGGCAATCCTGCAAAATAAAGGCAGCATCAGCCACTAGGGGCAACCTACTTGCTAATCTCACCCTTGGAAGAGTTCCAGGCGAGGTGTCCCAGGACAGTGCTATAGGCAGTAGTTCTACAGAAACTCGTGGCATCTGGCCCACCCCACGTGAGGGCCAAAGAGTCCAGGAGTGCCCAAATGGACATCACCACCAAACAGCATGACCAGACATAGAAGCAAAGGCTCTTAAGTTTCAGCAAACCTTGATGCTCAGGAAAGAGCAGGGACCACTCTTGCCCAGGCCTAAGCACAATACCATTATCAGTCCGGTGTCCAGCCTTGTGGAGGAGGACGAGGAGAGAGTAAAGTGATGGAAAGATCATCTGGGTGGCATTCATATTCCCAGAGGCTGAACCAATCTCCCCTTCTACATGACTTGAAATGCCTTACTCACCTTCCACTAAGCTCACCTGTTTTTACTTAAGCTAATTTGAGGCAACTAAACCTGCCTCTTGAAACCAAAACAATCCTAAAGAATGCACCAGTGAACAATTTCATGCTGCTGATTTGATCCAGGTTTGTCTTTGATAAAAGAAATTCAGAGGGCTGTGCCAATCAAATCGTGAGTGTAAGGTCATGAGTTAGGACAGTGAGGACAGGTTCCTCACTGTCTGCCATTTATTAAATGTATGATGATTAGCAAGTTATTCCACTTCTCTTGCTCAGACTACTCACCCTGTTTAAAATTGCAAACACGCACACACACCAGCACTTCCTGTCTTTCTTTCTCACTTTATTTTCTGCACAGTACTTTTCACTTCTAATATACTAAATAATTTACTTATTCATTTTGTTAATTGTCCTCCCTAGTAAAATACAAGCTCTAGTCAGAGGCAGCTGGATCCCCCTGGTCCAGAATGGAATGGAATTTATAAGAATTCAATACATATTTGTAGCAATTGTTGTTGAATGCATTATGTGAGTTGATTAGACCATATCAGTGGTTACCCTCTTGAGATCTTATGAACCCTATGAGTTCATGATGACAGTGGTATAAAGGCCTTAGGCTAATTTAAATATTGCTAAAATCATAACAGAGATAACACATTTTAACCATTACCACACTCCTCTGGCTAAAACATCTACCATCTCATTGAACAGGAGAATTTAATGCTGCTTAAAATTGCTACTTATTATTGTTTTTTTATTATTTTCATGAATTATGTATTTTTCTTACTTAGTAGAAACAAAATGCTATTAGTATGTCAAAAAAGTACAGTTTTTTGAACTAGAAAAACAAGTGAGAAAATAGAAGAAAAAAGCTCTAAAGGAATTCTTTGGTGTGTGACATTTCTCAAATTAATTAACCTTCTCAACCTATATTCCATCACCTTAAAAATGGGCATGGCATAAAACAGCACACATAATTAAACTAATGTGCGTTCAGTAAATGTTGCCTCCTTCTTTCCTTCACATAGAGAAAATAAGTTATTTTCTAGCCCTACAAGCAAGGTGTCTATACTGCTAGAACTGCATGAGAAGTGTCAGGAGATGTGTACGTGTGATGTAAGTCCAGCATCTGCAGAATGGCTTATTTAGGTTAAGAGTTCTTTCTGTAAAAAGAAGCTTGGCAGACATGCAATAATCAGTGAATCCCTATTAAACTAAGATACCCCCACCACAGCACTGCAAAATAGGCTGGGGCTCAGAAAAGTCAAGTAAATGGCAAGTGGCAAAAATGAGGATAAAGTTTATCTCTGATTCTCAGGGAAGACAAACAATATTTGGTAGTTCATTTGATAATTTACTTGTGATTACAAAAGAAGAGAACAGGCACAGGGGGAGGAATGGGACCTACTTGTAGAGGAAACAGAAAGAGGTCATTGGAAGAGAGAATGGCAGGTCAGATGGGTGACCGAGCTAATTTCTGCCTAGAGCTGAAGTCCAGCTTATCTGCAATTAGTGTCTGAAGAGCTCAGGAGCCAAAGATAGTGCTTTTTCCCCCACTGGTTATTAAGCAATAAGGATGGAGGTCAGAAGAGCAAAATTTGAAGTGGAACTATTAATTTCCCAACATTCCCATGCTCTTTGAAGGCAAGAAACTTTTCATAGGTTATCTCTGTCTAGAATTCCTGAGGCTCCTCACTGGGTCTTAAACATAATAATAACTATCACTTAGGAGCCATTACTTTATGCAGATGTAAACTTGGGTGTTTTGCAAATGTTACCTTATTTAATTTTATCTTTAAAAAACATAGTTATGTAGATATTATTACTCCTACTTTAAGGATAAGAAAACTAAGGCTCATCCTTAGTTTATTAATCAAAATTATTTATTAATTAATAAAATAAAGAATTTTATTAATCAAGATAAACCAAGGCTGAATTAAAGACAGCAAAAAAAAATTTCAGTAGTTGAATGTAGCAAAAGTATATTTTGCACACAAAGTCCTTTCTATTCTGAGTCCAGGGGCCTCTCTAAGAATGCCATTCCCCCAAATGTTGAATTGGCAGTCCAAACTGAACACCCATCTTTTTGAGTCTGTCATCTTAATGTGAGGGCACCTTGATAACCTTTGTGGAAGGAGAATAGAAGACAAGAAGTGGAGTGTCTCACAATGCCACATGCATCAGGCCAGGAGTGGCACATGTCACTATAATTGTGCAGCATGGGGTTAGGCTGCTTGTTACCCTAGTACTTGACCCAAAGGTTTATGTTGAAGGAGACGGGTTTCTATTAGCAGGATTCCAGTTTGGGGGTGCTGAGAGCACTCTTGCTCTGAGTCCCTCTCCCATAAGACCCAGAATTTGTTTTGCTCCCCAAAAGATTACAAGCCAAAACCACACCCAGAAGTTCCCCATTTCCTTATCTGTCCTTTTTTGGTTTAAGCCAGTCACACAAACAGACCCCCTCCCTCTCTGGAATGTGCATTTGTGGGTTTCAGCATTGCCATCTTCTGGCAGCAGCTCTCTCTTTCAGGATCTGGGGTACACTGCTCTCAGTCCCCGGGTAGGATGTGTATGCCACTGCTGCACTGAATTATAGTGTCCCAGAGTCCACTAGGGACATTATGTGTCATGGATGCCAGTGAGGCACACTACCCAGCGTGGGACCCTGCCTCCAGGATCAGGCTCCCAATCATTCAGGGCCTAAGCTCCTGGTGGGCCTGGCATCAGCCAGTTTCATGAGAGCTCCAGAACATGCAGGGAGCAAGGGTCAGAGACCCAGAGCATCCAAGCACACCTGCGACCAGAAGTCTCAAGCTAAAACTCCACAAGCAAAAAGCCAAGAGAGAGGCAAGAGCCTGCACCCAGAGCCAAAAGCCAGAGTGAGCTACTCCCTCCCTCCTGTAAAAAAAAAAAAAAGTCTTTTCTCCCACAATCCTAGGCACTCCAGAAACCAGTGGGAGTGTCCAGCTTTTTTTTTTTACCAGTGGCCATGTTTGTCTTTGCCCCTTTTTCTGGGCATGGGGAAAAAAGTGTCCAGTCACCCTGGGCAGGGTGTCCATTCCCCACAGCTCATGAAAGTGTGCAAGTGCTGTGTAGCCTGCGTCATGAGCTAGCAGTCCTAAGGATGTAGGCTATTAATCTCTAGCTCTGGTTTGAATTCCAGGAGCTCTCTTCCCCTCTTTCCACCAACTGTATTTGTTTATACTAGCCTCTTGCCTTAGGCAATCCCCATTTTTCAGGCAGCCCCTCCCTTTGCAAAAGGCAGGCTGCTTTAATCTGCCCCTTCTGCACCCTTCCCACCCCCTGCCTTTCCAGGCAAGAAGGGGAGAAGTCTCTGTGCTGGATTTTTGGAGGTCCCCTGCTTGAATTGGGGTCCCTTGCTCTCAAGCAATTTCTGTTTTGATCTACCCCATTACATCACTTCCATTCACAGCCCCTGGGCAAGAATAACTGAAGTTACCCACAAAGAAAGAAGAACTAAGTATTGTTGAACATTAAGACACAGTTACCTAAGGCCATACAGGAAAGTGACAGAGTAGCAAAAACACCACCCTAAATTGTTTGATTTTGAATTCCTATATTATTGCTTTGTCAACTGCCTCAAAAAGTATCTGTATTTAAATGGGAAACTACTGTATAAAAGAAGAATTGTCAAGTATTGTTAACATTTTGGGGACTGTGAGTGCTTATAAGTGATTTAGGACAAGTGAAAAGCTTCTTCCACCTTAAATTATACCCTAGTGTCAGCCAAATATATGGAAAAACCTCAGATGCCTCTGGAAATCTAGCCTTCCTCCTCAGTAAATGTCATGATCAGCTCAACACATCACCCCCAAGAAACAATCTAACAGTAAATGTTACTATTGTTAATATTAGCATAGCCTGCATTTATTGAGCAAATGTTTCGAAGCAAATGCTCTTCCAATTTTTTACTCATATTCATTCATTTCATCCTTACAAGAGGTCAATAAATTCTATTAATGGTCTCATTTCCATGTGACAAAAGTGATACAAAGAAGGATCAAATCATCTACGTTTAAACTGTGGACTCACTGTGCAAATTCAATTAAAAAGCTTTCCCTATGTTTTCCTTCTTGCCAGATTGCTCTTATGTAGGATCTTTGTGTATATAAGTTTTAAAGCTGCCTCCCCATATAGCCATCTTTGCAAAGAAATTACAGTAAGTATGAACAAGTCAACATACCGAGTTCTCAATCAATCAAAGAAGGCAGCTGGCCAGGTCCAGAGAGACAGGTGCCAAAGTTCAAAGCTTTGGTTTAAGACCAGACACTTAAGTTACACAAACCAGTTCCTAAGATAAGTTGGCAAAGGAGAACAAGAGGAAAGAAAAAAACAAGCATTGGTGGAGCCCTGGTGAACCAGTACCAGCAGTGCTCAGCACCCTGCAAGGAGATTCGGAGCTCCAGAAGGCAATCCCAGCAGCTTCTCCTCCTCACTTAGAATCAGCAGGGATTCTTGACACAATGAATATGAAAATGAATGAACAGAACACATATTTTTAAAAAGAAACACTTTATAATAGCATCAATGTCAAATACCTAGACATGACTCTAACATAGATGGGAAGGGGCTTTATGGAAAATCTTTCAATAAAGATTTCAAAGTTTCAGTAAAACTTTATTGAAAAACATTACAGAAGAACAAAATTTAAAAGTGTTACATCATGTTCATGGATTGTACAACATAATATTTATGTCATTTCTTTCCAAACTGATTTATACATCTACAAAGTCAGTGTAATTCTGTTAAAACAGATTATTTTAAAGCAACTTGACAAGTTGACTCAGCCATTTTATATGGAAGAGCAAAAAGCCAACGAGAGCCAAAACACTTCTGAGGAAAAAAAGTGGTGGGTTTGGCTTTCAGAACACTACGCATTATTACGAGGTGGTGGTCATCACAGCAGGCTGCTGCTGGTGTCCATGTGGTCAAATAAGTACAGGAAAAGATAAAAGGGTCTAGACACAGGCCCACACGTGCATGGAAATTAGATTTACTTCCAACATTGCACATCAGTGGGAAAAAAAGTGAACTATTCAGTAACAGATCCCGAAGCAATTGGTTATTCATGTAGACAAAAGTGAAACTTGACCCCTATTCATACCATATACAAAATCAATTCCAGGTGGATTAAACATTTAAGCGTGAAAAGTAAAACAATAAAACTTTTAGAAAATAACATGAGAGAATAGCAGAATATCCATATGAGTTGTGGAGAGGGAAGAGTTTCTAAACAAGAACTAAAATGTATAATTAATGAGGAAATGGATGATGCACAGAGCAGTATTAAGAACATCTGTACATCTGAAGACTTACTACAAAACATTAAATGACAAACCAGACAGTCAGAGACGGTGTCTGGGAGTAAGTAATGAAAAAGTTAGTATCCAGAGAGTAAACAGAATTTATATTAATCAATGAATTAAAGAAAAATATGTGCAAAGACTTTAATGAGCACTTCACAAAAGCAGCAACTCTAGTGACCAATTAGCATTTTTAAATATTACACAATTCACTAGTAATCAAAGAAAACTAAAACCAGAAGGAGGTACCACTTTCCACTCAACAGATTGTAAAAAATAGGGATTGAGAATATCAAGTATTGGCAAGGGTGGCAAGCAACCATACCTCTTACATACTGGTGGTAGGATTGTAAAAGGTGACAGTTACTTTACAAACAAGGCAATGGTATTATTTAGTAATACTGAACATGTTCAGACCCTGTGAACCATTAGTTTGACTCCCAAATATCTATCCTACAGAGAATTCTGTCCATTCACATATGAATTTATATAATAACGTTGCTAGAAGTACTGATAATAATAGGGGAAAAGGAAGTGATAAAATGTCCAGTTAAAGTAAAGTTGGTAAGTGAATTCTACCTTATCTATACACCAGTCTATCCTACAATACCAAAAAGAGTAAATTATTGCTACATAAACAACATGGATTCAAGTCAGAACACAATGTTTAAGAAAAGCAAATAGCAGGGAATTAATAGCAATGTGATGTCATTTATATAGATGTCAAAGTCACACAAAACTAAAACATTCTGTTGTTAAGAAGTACAAGCATAAATGATATGACTGTAAAGAAAAGCTGGGGAAGTTTTAACACAATCTGCAGGGTTGCTGTTGGCTCTGGGAGAAGAACAGGCATGTGATGAAGGTGATGGAGGTTGCTTATGAGGTCTATCCAGAAAAACTCCAGCCATTGTTAATATAACGAGAACGGTTTGTATGACATTGGTGAAACTTGGCATCCAAGGAGAGTGGACTGGAATGTGCATGTGTGAACAATGATGACTTCACTGTATGAGTCAGTGGGGGCGGTAGCCTCAATTGAGTGAGCATGAGTGCTGTGTGGCCATTGCATTCAAAATGATTGAGTGAGTAGAGCAAGAAGTCTGCATCGAATTTTGCATTAAGCTTGAACATACCTCTGTGGAAACTATTGGGTGACTCAGAAGGCTGCAGCTATGGGAAATTGGTGATTGGCAGCATCATCACAACAACACACCCAGTTACACATCAGATCTCATACAGAGTTTTTTGGCAAAACATCACATCACCCAGGTGACTCAGCCCCACTAACAGTCCAAACTTGGTGCCCTGAGACTTCTGATTTTCCCCAAACTAAAATCACCTTCGAAAGGAAAGAGATTTCAGATTGTTGATGAGATTCATGAAAATACAACAGGGTAGCTAATGGCAATTGGGAGAACTGTGTGAGGTCCCATGGTACCTACTTGAAAGAGACTATGGGGTCATTGTCCTATGCACAGTTTCTTGTATCTTGTATCTTCTTCAATATATGCCTCTATTTTTAATATTATATGGCTGGATACCTTCTGGACAGACCTCATACACAGTGGGTTTCAAAATAAAGAGTAATGGTATATAGGTATTCATTTTATTGATATTTTATATAATGCACGCATTTTTTAAAATAATATTTTACTTAATATTTAATATAAAAATTTAAAGACATGTTGAATGTATACATGACCATTACATACAATACCATATTGCATTGAAAACATTAACTTACAAGTTTCCTATAACTGAATATTTATAAACTTAGTGAGTGACACCAACAACTAATTACTCACACTAGCCCCTTAATAAAAGCCAGGTGCTGAGTAGTCCTCTAGGACATCATCTCAATCTTCTAAAACCTTTTCACCCATATGCCCATCATGGAGATGAGAAAATTAAAGCACAAAGAAGGTAAGAATATTCCCCAATTTCCATAAGTGTAAAAGTGGCCCCTGCTGGCTCCCTTGGGCTCACAAAGCCTTAGCTTTCAGGATCCCACCAATATCTACCTGCTCAGTATATATTCAGTGGTCCATGGGCTAGCGACAATGTCTCTACAGCCAAGAAGCTTGAATAATCTGACTTGATGGTCTTCAAAGATGAGGCTTAAGACTATGACCAGTGGAGGCTGATAACAAGTGAGAAGCAAAGGAAAAATAATGCTAACTTGTTGGACACTATAGATAAGTCCATTCTAGGGAGTAAATTCAAAACAATACAGAAAGGGTTTTTTTTTCTCTCACAAGATTATTGGAAAGAAAAAAACAATACCCAAACTGCTGTTATGGGAAGGAGCAGAAAAAATCCCCAAGTGTGGAGCAGTCCTTCTGGGAGATGGCCTCTTTCTGCACTACTATGTCATTGTTGCATTTTTCCTCCCATGGGTATATTTTATTATTTCTTTCGTGGATGAGAAAAGTGAGTCTAGGAATGCTTTCTACCTCACCCGAGGGTACCCATCTATCAAGAAAGATATCTGCATTTGAATCGCTGTCTATCTGAATTCCATTTGCCATCTACCCAAGACCATGCTTCCTCTTTGCAAGACCACATCAATGTAGTAACACTACTTAGCTTCTGCTCTGTGTCAGTCAGTCCAACGGATACAAAGTGAAGGGTATGGTGACATCTCATATAATAACAGCTTTGGTGTCAAATAGTACATTCAGGTTTGAGTGCAGAATTTGCATCTACTTTGATCTTTGTAATTCTCATCTGGGCAACTGTAATAATTAATAATAATAATAATGAAATAATTAAAACCGACCTTAGGAGGTTGTCATAGTGATTAGAAAAATGATCACATATAAAATGCTTGAGGCATGTGCCCTTACTCACCCCACCTCCCTCTGAGTAGGAAGCTACTGAGCTTGCACGGTTTTACCACTGAGTCGCAGAGAGGCCTTGCTGCACCGATGACCTGTCCGCCCTCTATTCTCCATTTCCTCATCAGCACCAGGGTGATAGACAAGATGACATTAGGAAGGGCCAAGCTACAAGAGCCACAATGGACTAATAAAGCTTCAGACATGAGCTAGCAAATACGCTCTATCCTGTGAGTAAAGCGGGTGGGCAGTGACTGTTGATCTGTTTTTCTCTGCTGCAACAGGAAACCTGACCCTCACCACCCACCTTGCTGGGATCTGGGAAGGATTAATGAGACATAATGCTCAGGCTCTGCTGAGAGCTATTACACCTTACAGAGGGAAAAATCCCGTTGTTGCCAGCAAACAAGACTGACAATTTGATGAGGTGTGAATATTTTTAGTGTAACAGTATGTAAACACTGCTTTTTTCATCCAAGCCATCCCTCCCTGTGCAAACTCTTATGCATTTTTATGAAGCCATTTCTCTGTGGTTGTGAATTTTCTCAGCTTGCCCTTTTCCATGAGCCCAAAGAATGTACTGGCCAGGGGCCCCAGCTGAGCCTCTGAGCTGATTCCTAAGGCTCACTGCACTCTCTGGGAGAAAGGTTAATAGGCCGACTCTCATTTCGTGCCAGTGTGTATGTATGCCTTCCTTCTGGCCGATACCAAATGCATCATGCAGGGCCAAGGGCAGAAAGAGGCCTCTGCTGGCAACTCTTTTCTGCATTTAATATCTGCTCCCCAGCTCTCACTGCAGCTGGTCACATCTAACATTCTAGGTTGGTGGCTATCAGGGAGCTGCCGATGGGCCTGGGCAGCAGGCGAACAAGTGGCAGGTGAGGCTTGCTTGTGCCGCCCCAACACACCAGCATCTCTACATTGCCACTGCACAAGGTATACGTGCATAGCTAATGCCTCTGAAGGGTGGCACGTGTGGGAGATGAGGATACAAAACCTTACTCTAAAAGTAGCAAATCCTGTGATGTCTACCTCCAAAAATCCCCAAATCAACACTTCTCCTCACTACCAATAAAAAAATCCTAATCCCAGCCAGGCCTAATTCTGTGTAATTTGATTAATGCAATAGGCTCCTAACTGATTTTTTCAGATTCTGCTCTTTGTCCTACCCACAAAATCTATTCTCCCTCGACAACCAGAACAACTTTTAAAAATATAAGCTATACTTTGCATGATTTCTGCAATAACACTTTAAAACCCGGAATCTTTCCAACAGTCTTCAGATCTGGCTCCTGCTGACCTCTTCACATGTTCTCTGGCCGCTCTCCCCCCCCTTACTTTCTAGAGCCAAACCTCAGGCCCTCCCTTTGCCTCCAGGAGGCTCAGCTTGTTTCCGCCTTTGGGTCTATTCGTTTGCTCCTTGATCTGCCCAGAGTCCACTGCCTCCAGGTCTGCACTTGGCTGGGGACTCCATGTCTAATGTCTCAGCTAAAATATCCCCTCCTCACTCACTGTCCAATTCATGCCCTGTCCCCTGAGGCACTCCAGACCACACCACTTTTATTTCTTACACAGCTAGTATCATGACTTGAACATACTGTGTACATTTCTTTGCTTTTGTGTTGATTATGTCTTGCTCCACTAGCTTTGTAAGCCCCATTAAGAAAAGCATCCTGCCGCCTATATCCTCCGCATATCCATCTCCACCACCTAGTGCCTGCCAAGTGGCAGTGACCCAGTAAATGAAAGAGAGTCCTCATAATACAAAGGAAAACTACAAGAAAAGTTGAACTGGACACATGTCTCAGACCGTTCACCAATGTACAGTTCAGAATACCGCCTCCCTCTAGCCTTCCTTGCCAGTCCCCAACCCTTACCGATGAGGCTGGGTCCGCATGTAGAGTCGTTGCCTGACAGTGCCTGACCCTTTGGCTCCACTCTGGGCACTCCAGGACACACAGCCATCTTGAGGCAGTATATTTTTCAAAGTCTACATACTTCAGCCCAAAGTTTCAGCAAGTTTTTCCAAGATCAGCTCTGGCCCTCAACATTCATCATGACAGTTCAGGCTCTTTGAATTCTCTTCTCCTGTGTAAGGGGCAGCAATGTCCTCTCACTCTTCTTCATCATCAAATGAAAGATATTAGGTCCAGAAAAGAAGCAAACACACACATTCTCCAGGGATAAGCATCAAGCCTCAAACACAATGCCATCTAAATCCACCTTAAGTAAGGAGAGCATCTTCCTAACAGCAATAACATCTGCACAGTTGTAATTGGTCATTGGTTGTAGCTTCTTCCACTCTGATGAACAGCAAAGTCCACATGCTTTCAGACTAGGTCCTGGGTCCTTAGTGATATATGAGAAGCAAGGCTCAGCACAGACCAATCCGCTCCCAGTGATTGCCCCTTAAGCTACTGATAAACCAGTAAAAACACATTCAAAACTGTTTCAATGTTTTTTTTTCCCTTTTACTCTTTAATTGAAGTAACTTCTTCAGGAGATTGTCTTCCTGTTATTTCTAGACATAGAAGGACTGGGTATGCATCCAAGATGGGGAGGAGGTGGCTTTCTCAGGGGGAGTGTTTCTTCCAGGTACAGGTGACTGTGCTAACCTCCAAGTGCCTTGACTGCTTGGAGGAGAGCCCAACACAGCCCCAAAGTGACAAGTATGGCAGAAATGGGGGGACGAGGTGAGAAGTTTTCCCAAGCAGGTGACCCCCTGGAGTCAGCCCCGAAGAGTGAGTGAAGTCTCTAAGCAAGGAAGGAAGACAATAGTTTCAGTTAGCATCAGCTGGGAAAATCCTGAAGGCAGGCGAGACCATGAAATATCCCGAGAATCCAGAGAACTGCATGAAGTAAAAGCATGGGAGGCAGAAGAAGGCAATGACAGCAGATGTGTTTGAAAAGGTAAGAAAAGTCCCTGTCATGGACAACCTAGTGACTACTAATGATATCTGAACACTCCTGCAAAAGCAAAAGCACAAGAGTGCAAGGTTGTTAAGCAGAGGAGAAAGGAGTTTGGATTCCAGGATTTCACTGCAGCGCCAGAGCTTGCTGAGGCTATGCCCTCCCCTTTTCTCTTGGTGGGCATCCTGCCAGCCCTCCCCTCCCTTGCTGCCTACACCTGAGCACTGAGTCATCGCCCGCACTAGGATTTCTAAGAACGTCAACCCCAAACCATTACCTGAGAAACAGGTTTGTATTCTTTACGAGGGAAGAGATCTAATTAAAGTTCCCAGTAGTTAAAATGAGCAAATGTTACTTATATAATGGGATTATTAATTACACCGCCTGTGTTTCAAAATGCCTTGTTTAAATAGATCCTGATATTTAGAGGGGATTTGTGGTGTCAGAGGTATCTTTCCCTTGACTTCTATGTGACTGCTGATCCTTATCCAAAACAAATGGAGGTCTGCTGGCTAATGTTTATGCCATAGGCCTGACATTTTCATTCTCAAGGTTATTAATCAGTTGCTATATACCAATTCACTCTCAAGGTTATTAATCAGTTGCTTGTAAAAAAGTTTATAAAACACCCTGTATATACTATCCACCTCAGCTCCTCAAGGTCTCCAAAAATGTTGTGTTGAATCGGCACCCTTTCAGATAATGTTCCCAGAAAGCCAAGTGAAGAATGAATCAAAGTTTGGTTGCATGAATGTCTACACTCAACACGTGATTATAATTCAGTTGTGTTGAATAAATGGGAAAAATAGTGATAAGTGTAATTAGAATATCAACTACTGAACTTTAGAAGCCATGTCACTTGGAGGAATGAACATGAAACCAGGGGTCAAAGACCTCCATTTGCATCCAGCTCTACTCCTGCCTGGTTTGGTATCTTGGAAAACTGCTTAACATCAGAGTTTAGCATCCTCTGTAAAACAGGCTGCAAGAAAGGGGTTTATGTAAGGTTCCCCATCAAGATTGAAAGCAGTTATCCCAATTAGGGGGTAATGCTATTACTCTCATCACCACCATTCCATTATTGTGTTTAAGAAAAGGATCATTGGAGACTAATTTTTATAGTAACTATGTTACCACAAGCAGGAATTTGTGCGTTGGTTGTTTCGTTTTGCCTCTAGCTGGGACCCACGCTCACCCTACTGTGTGGGAGTACACAGCAGAGTTAGCTGATCTTTTCTAGCCTCTATTTTTTTCCCACCTAAAATGAACACAATAATATCCTCTTCCTCAAAGAGCTGTTATGTTGATGAAGAAAGTATCCCTCCAACCTGCACAGGGCTTAGAATGTGCTAATCCTTATTCTCTGCATCCTATAAAAATCTTTGCTGGTAGTTCCCGCTGGAACAAAGGAGTTATCTTCCAGAAGGGTCAATAGGATCAGGAAAGATGGCAGCATCTTCACCTGTCTGGGAAGCCTCCCATGACCCCTTTGTCTGTCCTCTGAAGTGTTGGCTCAGGATGCTGAGTGTGTCTTGGGTAGGAGTGTCCATGTGGTGCTATAGGTCATCATCTCAACTGGTAGAAAGTTCTTTAAAGAAAATGACTGCCTTTTCTTCACTGTTGTCCCTTCAGGAACATCCACAATGTCAAGCACACATTCCCACATGTTGCTGATAGAAGATAAAAGAAATGTGCTAAAATTCATGTAGCTCCATGTGGATCATAAGAGATAGTCAAGATGTGTGATTGCAGCCACCTCTGTTCAATTCCTACTATGTATCAGACATCTCAGTAGATTCTATTTTCAGGATAGCTCCAAAAACAATGAAAAAGAATCTTATAGTTATAACATATGAAAATCAGAATATGTGGTCCAAAAAGAGTTGTTGAATCTCAAGAATTGGGCCTTGAGCTTATATAGTAAAAAGTGGAACAAGGACCTCTTTGGAAAGAGGGAAGGAGAATATTGTAAGCAAAAGCAGGAAAAAATGCATGTGGGCTACACCAGAAAAGGCTTTAAATGCCAGTCTAAGGAGTTTGGGCTGTTTTCTGTGCCTAAAGAGGGGCAACTTCAAATTCCTGAGAAGGAGGATAAGTTGAAACAGCAGACTTCACACTCTTCTTGGGCACCATTCTCAAGCACAACCCCTGCTTAAGACAGCTCACCCACAGAACTGGGACGCTGCTGGACCACCTGGAATTCAGGCTATGCCTGATACTTAAACATAAAATCAGAATTTAACAAACAAAGTAAAATAAACTATCCCCCTCCAAAAAAAGAAACCTTTCCCTACCTGGTAACACCAACCTGCTACCTTCTTCCTTTTTTACTTCCTTCTTCCTGTCAAGAAATGTTAGTGAATTAAGTGAACCCAGGCTTTGAGAAGCTTAGACAACCCAAATAATCATGCAACTGTATCACTTCAAATTTTAGTGAGTGTTGTGAAGGAAAGGTATTGTGTACTTTGAAAGCACATAATAAGATTATCTGATGTCTTCTCAGAAGTCAGGGACATTTTTTACTGTGAGAGGGTTGCTTAAACCTCAACAATAAGTACAAATGTCATTTGAAGGTGTGTGCATGGGTGTGCTTGTGTATGAGAGAGGTGGGTAACATTCCTAGAAAGGGGTGACTGCACATATAAGTAGCCCCAGGAATGAGGAAGATGGGTCTTGAACACTTAAAGGATTAGGTCACAGAGTAGGTCCTCAAATAACGTCACTTTTTCCAATGTCATTTTGTTATAACATTGACAAGATACCTAGAAACTTAACTCTTCTTCATATCAATTATATAATATCAATTAGTAGCATTGACTTTGTTATACAGTATATGTCGCTTCACTTAAAGTTATAAGACCTGTCACCAAGGTTATGTGAGGACTTCCTTATTCAGCATTCAGTGAAGACTTACTTTGTGCCAGGACTTTTAGGCAATAATAACAATGCAAAGTCTCTGATCTTAAAAAATGTATAATAATAATAACAATTAACAATCAATAAGAGAGAATTAAGATGAAACAAAGTCATATAAAATAATGACAAAAAGTTTGACTTACTGTGTACTCACCACATGCCAGACAGTGTGTAGTTCAATCTTCATAATAACTCTATGAAAGAAATTCTATTTTAATCCCAACATCATAGATAAGAACACCAAGGCTTAAAGATATAAAATATATTGTCCATATTGGCATGGATAGTAAATGGTGAGTGACTATTAGATTCCATCATAGAAATATTTCAGTTCAAAGCTGTTATCAAAAGCATGACATATATTCCTTCAATAAATACTTATAGTCTATTATGTGCCAAGCATACTGGTTTTAAACATTGACCTCAAGAAGCTTATATTCTAGATTCTAGTGGAGGAGACACACAATAAGCCATAACATACTATGTTTATTTTAATCAGCTTTAGGTACAATTTAAATACAATAAACTACAGCAATATTAAGTTTAACATTAGATGAATTTTGTCAAATTAACCTAGTCATGTAACCACAACTCTGCTTAAAATTTAGAACATTTCCATTGCTCTAGAAAGCAAACTCTAAGATACAAAAAAAATAAATCTTCATGTCCCTTTGCAGTCAGTCCCCTGCTCAACCCACAGCCACTAATACTTGGTGGCCTGTTTTATGTCACCATAGCTTTGCCTTTTTTGTAATTAATGTCATATAAACAACATTATACAATATGCAGTCATTTGTTTCTAGCTTCTTTAAAACATTTGCATAACATTTTGAGATTTATGCATGCCGTTTCCTGTATCACTAATACCTTCCTTTTTTCAGAGTATTAACTGATTGGATAAACATAGCACAATCTGTCTCTCTGTTCCCCAGGTAGTGAACATTGGGTTGTGTCCAGTTTTCAGTTAAGATGAATAGAGTTCATGCCCCAGAGAATAAACTGGAGAATGAATGGGAGAAGGGCTCCCCGTGGTGCACGTGCACGACACCAATTCCAGCCTTGCTCACTCACAGTGAGTGAGATACCCGCCGTTTTCCCAGAACTATGGAAAATAATTATTTAGATAGCTAATAGTTATTGAATAGTTCCATCCTGCAAAGCATTGTTTTAAGTGTTTTTCAAATATGAAAGCATTTATTACTCACACCATGCCCCTGAGCAGAGAAGTCCTGCTATTATTCCCACTTTACAGGTGAGGGCACCGAGGCAGAGAGCAGGGTGATGACCTGCCTAAAGACCCAAAGCTGGATTGATAAAGCCAGGATTTGAATCCAAGGAGGTTAGTGTCAGAGCTCCTACTCTTATATAACGCCACATTCAACATCTAAGATTTAAAAAAATAAAACTATACTCTTTAAAATCAAATAATGGCAAAATGTTAACCATCAATAGTTAACAATGAAATCTAAGGCACGGGCTAATGGGTGATCAATGCACATTTTAAACATTTATATAAACTTAAAAATGTTTATGATAGAACAGTAGGTAAAAGGATTGTTTTTGGTGGCGTTTCGACAATGTGATTAAAGAGCCAACCCATACACACAAACCTACAGTGAGTGACAAACAGTAAATCCTAAGAACGAAAGTCAGATGAGGATATGTCTGCTGGCAGGCCACGCCTACCCCGCTCCCCTTTTCTGAACTCCCTAAATGTGGGAACTGGGTCCTGTGGCCACTGTGTCCCCCGGGCCCAGTGCTGGGTCTAGAACAGAACTGGGGCCTAGTGAATGCTCAATTACCAAATGAATGAAACAATGGGGGTGGGGGGGTGGGCAGTGAGTCTAACATGGGGAGATGGTTAGAACTGCAGTGTGCACATTTCCTAAGGCTGCTGTAACAAAGCCCTGCAAACTGGGCAACTTAAAAGAGTAAAAAGTGATTGTCACAATTCTGCAGACGAAAAGTCCAAAATCATGGTGTCAGTAGGGCTACGCTTTCTCTGAAACCTGCAGAAGAATGAATCTTTCTTGCCCCTTTCTAGTGTCTGGTGGTGGCCGTCACTGTTCGGCAGGCCATGGCTTGCAATCACATCCCTCCAGTCTCTGCTTTTGTCATCACAAACCATGGCACTCGTCCTGTGTGTCTCCCTCTCCTCTTCTTAAAAGGACAGCAGTTGTATTGGATGAGAGCCCATTCTCCAGTACGACCTTAACTAATTCTATCTGCAATGACTCAGCTTCAACTAAGGTGACATTTGGAGGTGCTGGGGGTGAGTATTTCAACGTGTCTTTAGAGGACACACCAATGGGTTGAATTGTGATTCAACCCATAACACAAGTATTGGGAGAGAAGCAGGGAAAGTGAACATTGATCTTCGTGTCTCCAAAATGTGCAGTAGGCACAAATCCAACCAGAATGCTCCAGCGTGGAAGATGGAGAACAAACTTAATATATATTTATTGACAATACTGACATTGCAAGGAATTTTACGACCTCCGCCAATCAAATGCCAGCAACAGCTGGCTTCGCCCCAGGTGCCAAGTCAGCTTTCCTTAAGCTGCTTAGGGCTGGCTTCGAGGCGGCTGTTTATGTTTTCAGAATATTAAGCAGTGTTTAGTCACTTTCTCAGGGAGGGCTTCTCATTGCGGTTTCTAAAAATGTGCTGAATGTGTTTCCAAAGAGGAAAGGCGCCAGAGGGCCCTTGGTGGGGCATGCTGGGCCTTGTAATCACAAACAGATGACAGAGCTGCCTATCTCTGCCTTCAGGAAAGGAGCGCGGGTCCTGAGTGCCAGCTCACAGCCAGCCTGGGCAAAATCACCACGGTTTATCTTACAAAAGGTGTCCAACGTTGGCACGGGCTCTTGGGTTCTACCAATTCCCTGACACTTCAGGGGACTCAACTTTCTGATACAATAAGGAGACCCTACCTTCCTAGCCATGTGACAGATCAAGAATCCCTAAGTTAGCCTCAAGTTAGCAGGAAAGACACTGTGCGGAGACTTTTGCCCAGAGAGAAGCTGGGGCGTGGGCCCACACCTCTGTACAACCAGCAGACACCCGAGAGCTCGTCTTTCTGCCAGTTTTTGGAGTGCAACTGACAGAATCTGACTAATTTCAACAAAGGGAGAAAAGCGATTATTGGATAAACCCTAGGGAAGCCTCTGGGGCTGTGGGAAGCCTGAACAATCTCAGGCTCCAGTAGCGCAGGAAGGAGCAGGGAATGTGTTCGGGCACCGAGCAATGGGGGAGCTCTGGTAACATCTTCACAGCGGATGGATCCGAGAGCTCTGGGTGCCTGTCGTTCCCGTCAAGATCTCAGTCCCTAAACTATATGGAATCATCCGCCCTCCTGGGTGAAGAATCGTACAAGAGGATGGAGAGCTGTTATCAAAAGAAGAGAAGGAAAAGAGTGGTGGACAGATAGTGGCAACAGCTCCCGCGGGAAGACCAGCGCGAGTGCGTGCAGAGGACTCCCTGCATCCATGGGAAGGCAGGTCTACCGCAGCTGCCTTTTCGGGGCTGGTTTTCCTGGGAGGTCAGCAGGGAATGGGTCTGTCTTAGGTGCCCAAACCATGGACAGCGGGCACCACGTGGCGAAACTCCCCAAAGAGAAAGCTGTCTAAATAGGAATATATGAGACACCCCACTGAGCAAGAGCAAGACATTCACTACCCCTGCTCATCCATCGAACTCCCGCACGTGCAGAAAGTGCCGAGGCCGGTGAGGCCTGCTCTATCGCCTGCAGGAGAAAGGTCTGTGTTCCTGGTCTGGCAGCTAAGACCCTCTGTATCTGCAACTTTCTGCTCCCAGGGTACTTTCCAGAATGTTCCTCAGCTTATTCACTGGGCTCTCATAATACCTTGTACACAAAATCATCTCTGCCCTCCATGCATTATGGTGATGGGCACCGATACCTAGGAGTACTCAGCGAAGGAAGGGTTTCCTTGAGCAACTAGAAATTCCCTGCGCCTCTAAACACTGGTCACTCTAGGAGCAGAGGATGGGAAGGAAGACCGGCAGGCAAGGGGACCACAGTGCAATGTGGCGATCACCCAAGAAATACTTAGCAGCAGAAAAGGGGGCCTATTACGAGCACTGTGTTTGTTCAAAGGAATAAGAGAAAACCTCTCACAAGATTTAAAACACTATAAAGTCTTTAAAAAATAATAGTAAATGTGACTACAATGAAAATGTAGAAAACAAATTGCCAAGTGCCTCCCTCCCAAAAATCCACAAATTAAAAGACAATGAGCAAATGGGGAAATAAGTATTTGCAACAATTATATTAAAGGGTGTTAATTTTTAACTTTATAACAAGTTCACTCAGATTAAGATTAAAAGGAACAATTACATGTTCAGTATATTTAATTGTTGAACAAATAGTTATGATGCATATAATGTAATGGGTTCAGAGACAGAAACACAAATTGCTTTGGATGATATAAGCAGAAGCCTAACCTCATTCAGTTATTTAATAAATTTAAACTAAAACAGAAAGCTATTGTTTTTATTTTTACCTGTCAAATTGACAACGATTAAAAGGAATTACAAAACACAGTTTGGGCAAGGATTTGGAAAAATGGATATTCACACGGTGGTAATGGGAGTATAAATTGGCATAACTGCTTGGAAGGCCAATTTAGCAAAAGGTCAATATCTATTAAAATATCCTTTAACTCAGAAATCCCGCTGCAAAGAATTGTTTTCCACAGGCATAACCACACGTGCTCTCAATCATGTATCGCTCAAGATATTCACTGCAAAATTGCTTGAAAAAGAAGCTACAAATAAAATGCTTCAAACTGGAAACGGTCTACATGTTCATCAATAGCTGATTGAGGACATAAATTACAGTACATTTCCATAATAAAAAACCATTCAAAAGAGTGTTCTAAAATGACAGAAAAGGAGTGGTATATATCAATATAAAAATTTCCACGATATATATTCAGTTAAAAAATGGAAGGCGCAGGGCAGTGTTAGGGAACAATGGTGGCCGAATCCCTTCGTTGGAGTGGCTGTATCAGATGGAAAGACAGGGGTGTGAGAGTGGACGCATTCTAATTTATTCGAGTAGGTTGTGTGTGTGATCATCTCTACTTCGTTTTGTCTATTCTCTATCCATTGTGTGAAATTCGTGTCCTGCAGCCGACAGATTGGTTTGTTTTTGCATCATCGCCTCCCTGTAGACTATTTTGGTTTCTCAAGCTTCTGATTAATTTTTTATTCTTATTCCATATTTTACCATTTCCTTACACTGTAATCAGCTCTCAAACATACTACACATCCAATGGAGATCTTTTTTTAATCTCCCCATATCCAGAAAGTTTTGCATGATTTGTGGGCTTTTTATTTTTTAGCATTTAAATAGAGATGTTTTGTTTGGAATTATTAATTCCGAGAGCTGTCAGTCCTGACAGAGGGAAACATAAAGGTGTGTGAGGGTCTTTCCCCAAGGCCAGTTGCTTCCTTCGAGAAGGAGAATTCTAATCCGTGTGCCGTAATTACCACACGACCCCATGCACCGTAGTAGGTGAGCAGCATCCGCAAGTTGGACTGGTTCTGTCTATTGGGTCTTATGCCTCTTTCTGGTAAGCGTGTCCCAGGAGAGAAAGGCAATACAGTTGGTTGTCCCAGTGAGAGCTGCTCGTCGTGATCCTAGAAATATAGTCAAAAGAATTTATAAGTGGATGAAGCATCCTGAAATGCCCCCAAAACATGTCTCATCTGATTCATTCTTTCCCTGCTTCAGCTCAGCCCTTCAGGTTTGAGTAACAGATTCCCAGTTTACAGCCTTTACACAGGACACCCCAGACCACTTATCTCAGAGTTTAAGGAGACCCCCAGAGACAGGCAGTCCTGCTGGGAAGATGCACCATGGGCCATGGTCCTGTGCTTCTGCTCTGGATGTAGCATCCCAACACCCTTCAGACAACCAGCAGACAGGGACTGAGAAGCCAGGGACCAGAGAGTCATTGTTTAAACTAGTGCTGGAAGTCATGACTGCAAATTACGTGTTAGCACTTTCCTTCTAGGTTGTGTTCTTATTAATGGCTATGAAACATGGCCTTGTGAAAGGCACTCTTAGCTAACATGGCAGACAGTTGTCTAATTAGAAACATAATATTCCAGCTCAGCCCAGATTGTAGAAGTCACAGTGGAAGAGAGGTGATCAGCAACACATCCCAGGGGCAACGCATAGGAGATGGCCATTAGGCCTTTTTTGTGGGGAGACTAGTCCCCATCCCAGGTCACGTTTTGAATAATAAAAAAATAACAGCAGCAACAGCACTTATGTCCTGCTCACTATGTGACAGACTGTTCTAAGTGCTTTTATGTGATGTTCATTTAATCCGCACAAGAGCTCTGTAATTCCTGTCCCTATTCCTGCCACATGTCAAGCCAGGAGACCAAGGCCCAGGGAGATGGAACCACATTGCAAGGTAACCAGCCAGTCGGTGTGGAGGTGGGGTGACACTGGACTCAGGGAGAGGGGCTCCCCAGCAGTCACCCCACCCCACCTTGCCCCACTGCTGTGCTACATCTCTGTAACTTACCTGGGTGCCCCCATCAGGACTCCATTCCCTCTTCCTTTCCGAGCAAGCTCAATGGCCACAGATAATGGTCATCTGTCTTTGAAATGCTACCTATGGCCTCAATTTCTTTGCATAAAGTAAAAAAGCCAGAGGAAGTTATTGGAATTAGACAGACCTCTGTTAGGAATTTACTCAGTCACTTGCTCACTGTGCGTCCTTGAGCTGGGTGGTTATGACCTCTGACTAAACTATAGTCACCTGGAAAATCAGAGCAAGAGTGCTCACCTTCCAGGGTGTGAGGAGCAGAGGAGACTTTGCTCCTCACGGGGAGCATCCCACCGGTGGAAGGATGCAGGCATAGGCGCTCAGTGTTTATGGGGTCCTTCCTCTGCTCTAGCTGTTGCTTTTCATCGTTCCCATTCTACTCCTAGTCACTTCAGAATAGAAAAATGGTAGAAAACCGCCTTCGTCAACAGTCCCAGGCATTTGTTGGCTTGCAGGTTTACCACATGGCACCCTCTTCTGACTGCCTGTTTTCACATGGTGTTTTTCTCTTGTAAGAACACCAGTCTTACTGAATTGGAGCCCCGCCCCCCACCCCATTACCTCATCTTAACTTGATTGCCTCTGAAAAAACTCCATTTCCAAATTAGGTATTCTTCACAAGGACCAGGGGTGGAAATTCAACCAACTATTTGGAGGGAACACAATTTGATCCATAAGATGGGTACAAAGGTGGCAAACACTCAATAGTATAGCACTGATCCAGTGGAAACAGAGAACTGAGGCCCAGGCTTGGACCTTCTGGTGGGTTTGCTTCTCTCAGTCAGGAAATGTGAATCCCACCCACACACTCCACGGGGAAGATAGTGGATCAGGAGGCCAGAAACACTGAAGAAAACTTCTTTCTCATAAGACACAGAGTAAATTTTCACCTCTAATGTCAACCATATACTGGGCTCACTTCACATCATCTCCTTTGGTACTTCCAACACTGCTGTAAAAAAATATAAGTAAGAGAAATAAATTCACACTCACGAATGATTAAGCAACTTGCTTAAGATGAGACCATGGTAAATTTCAGGGCTGGAATGTGAAGCCAGCTCTGTCTGGCTCAAGAGCCGGAGAACTGATGAGAACCACTTAGAGGAAATTCATTACAGCTGTTCGGTGTTGTATACACATAATGAATTAAGGTTGTTTATTATAATATCGCTGTAGGCCTATTGTTATTATGACCACATGGAAATAACCACTGGATGTGGATAAGTTCACCAATGGGATCCGGAACTTCTTGTTCCATTGACCTGGTTTCTCTAGCCATCCTCCATCTTCCTCCCCTATTCTGAAATCGCAACTTATCTCTGGGTCAAGATGGGACAATCCCTTAGGTGTTTGTGCATCTGTAACCCACTGAGACTCCTATGAATTGGCCACAGGGTGGAGTGCTAAGATGTCGTGCAGAGTCTGAGTCTACCACACCTGAGCTGTCAACCCTTTAAGTTCTTAACTAGCTCTGGGACCTCAGGCCAGTTTCTTAACATCACTGAGCTTGTTCCCCACCATGTAAAATGAGGGTTATCACACCTAGTCATGAGGTTGTTGTGAGGATCAAATTAAATGTGGCAACAGGTGAAAAACACCTGGTATAGCACCTGAACCTAGTATGCGTTCAACTAATCCTAACTGATATGATAACTTCCTACCCCCTGTAGGGCAAAGGGCTCTCCTCTATTTTAGCTCACTGCACTGGATTTCTGTAATCTGATTCGAATGTGTAAGAAGTGGAATTAAAGAGCACTGGCACCCTAAAACACAAACACATTGAAACTGTACCCAAAAGCAGTCATATTTCAAACCAGGTGGTGTGAGGCACAAGAAAACCCAGGGACCGTTAGTTTCCTAGGGCAGAGGTAACCCAGGCCTGTAAACTGGGTAAGTTAAGAGCAACAGAAACATATGGTCTCCCAGGGCTGGGAGCTACAAGTCTAAAACCAAGGTGTTGGCAGGGCCACGCACTCACTAAAGCCCCGAGGGCACAATCCATCCTTGCTCCTTTCAGCTCCTAGAGGCCTCAGGACTTCCTCGGGCTATAAACACAGCACTTCAATCTCTGCCTCCATCTGTGCAGAACCTTCTTCCTGCATCTCTGTGTCTTCCCACGGCTGCCTTCTTTTAAGGACATCACTCATATTGAATTAAAAACCCATCCTATTTCCGTGTGACCTCATCTTAACTAATGACATCTACAGTGACCCCATTTCCAAATAAGGTGGTATTCTGAGGTATGGGGGGGGAGCTAGAGTTCAATGTGTCTTTTGTGGGGGACACAATTCAATCCATAATATAACACACACACCATAGTCCGTGAGAATGGTTTCACTCTCCTCTCCAGGGCGCAGGCGTGATCTCACTGACGAGACCCTGGAGCCCCAGACTCAGGAAACCTTACATGCATGACTCTTTCCTCCTCTGTGCTCAGTGACATCACACTGACAGTTTGAAATCAGCCCTGGTCAAAGTATTCGCACCATGACAACCAGCAAGCACTGCTCAGAGTCTGTTGTTTAACATTTACCGCCCACAGCTGCCTAAGGCAGTCCCTCGGTTCCTACGGGATGGAAAAAAGCCAAGACGTGTGGGTTTCAGGAGATGAGGGCAGGCAGAATGGAGGAGAACTCTCCCCTTAGGGGCAGATGGTGGTCAGGGGGACCTGGATGCTCCTATGCAGGCCCATGGCAAAGACCAAAGGAGGTAAGGGCCAGAAATACAATGTGTTCTTTATAAGCATGGGACTCTAATGCTGCTTTTTTTTTCTGGCAGAGACTTGTTTTATTCATCATTAAATGTACAAAAAGCCTCGGAAGTTGCACATGATGGGTGCTCTGTATTTGCCAAATGACATATAACCATCCCCATCAGAAAGGCAGGTTTTTCTGCACCTTGCTGCAATTTAGCTTCAGTAAAAGCATAAGTAAGTCTAGGATACTGGCCAGCTGCTAAGTCAGAATGACTTCTTGAAAGACCTTAACAATTCACCTTGGCAACAATTTGCACACAGCAGTGGTCAGAGCTTTCTCCTCTGTCTCCAACTGGAACCTGGACGGCAACCTCAACCAACCTTCTCTGTACTCTCCGTCTTCCACCCACACTCCCAGCAAGCTGTGCACGTCCTTGTTACAGGGACTGTGACAATAGCGTTGAAAAAGCTCTTCCAGCTTCCTGTTCACCCCACGTACCTGACCTTCTCTCCACCCTGTCCCTGGGGCACTCCTTCTAAACACACATCTGACCACTTCATCTCCCTACTTAAAACCTGAAGATGATTTCTTCCCCCCTCAGATACAACCCAAACTCCTTAGCACAGCACTTGAAGTTTTGGGACTACTATTTGGTTTGGGTCTAGACATGATCCTTTCAAATCCTTCTTTTGCAAAAGTATCCTGACCCCACCACAGAGAAATGACAAGTAACTGCGTTGAGCCAATCAGATTTCCACATCAAATGTGAATGGTGATCCAACAAGATCACATGACCCAAACAAGACTGGTCCTGTTCCCTAGAATTTCTTTTTCACTTATTTCAATCATCCTTTCATGTCAAGTTATTAGATTAGAAATAAATAATCCCAGACTTATACACTGTGTTCCTTACCACACAGGGAAATTCTGTATTTGCAATAAGATGTCTTTAATCTTGGCTCTGATTTTTCTAAGGCCAAGTCATTTTCTGCCAATACCCAGGCTCTGCCGCACAAGCCCACTTCCACTTCACCTCTCTGGGTGGGTTTCTGTGATGAAGAAGAGCCCTGACTAGCAGGACAGCCCTGGCTCTCTGTCCCTCCAGCCTCGCCTGTTCCCCTCCCATGCTCTGTGCTGAGATGTCACTTGTGAACAGGCCAGATTGTGCCAACCTCTCCCCAACTCCACACCTTTGCACAGTCTGACACCTCTTCCCGGAATCCTCCTGCCCACTGGTTGAACATTGACTTTTTTTTCTTGGCTATTTGTTTCTTTGTCAGTTCTTTGTCTGTCTTTCCCAGTGTGAATAAACTTCAGAAGACCAAATTATAAATTCACTGCTGTGTCCTGCCATTCGGATGAGCCTACACACGTGGTAGTCCACAGTGAATACTTTGTTGAAGAAGCGAATGCACCCATCCTCAGAATGGGAGAGAATGTGGTAGGGATGAAGATCACAGACTCCATGTCATTACCCTGCCAGACTTTGAACTCACTGAGGACAGGCACGGAGTCATATCATTTCTAAAACATACAGTGTCTAGCACACGGTGGTGCCCAGTAAAAGTGTATGGGCTGACTTAGCCTGTCAACTTTTGGAACCTGGGGAGGGCCCCAGCAGCCCCTAAAACTTGAAGGCACTTAGTATATCTGTGCATGGACCTAAATGAGCATTACTAGCTTTTTCCCCCCTAATTACTTTCCTACCTTTTTGGAGGGAATAATAAATTACCTTATTGTCGATAATAGTAGCTTACATTTATTTATGTCTCACCAAATTCAATATTTGTTTATGTGCTTTAATTCTCACAAGAGCCCTACAAATGGCTACTGTGTTTCTTTTTTCTTTTTTACAGATTAGGAAACCGAGGCTCAGAGCTGTTAGGTGACATGCTCAGAAGTCTGTGACTGTACGTGAAAGCAGGAGTGGGTGGAGCCCAGGGCCATCTGGCAACACCTTTTGTGTCCATGGCCACTCGCCACCACCCAGGCTTAGCTGTGACTCGGTGGCAGGCCCCAAGCTCACGTTAAGAACAGAGATGTAAATGGAACGTGACCCCAGCCTCCAAAGGACTGGGAACTCAGGGAGAGCAGATGATGACATATAAGCAGGAACATCAGAGTAAGGTACACAAATCAGAGGCCTGGTCCAGGCTGAGGGCAGTGGGGACAGGGCAATCAGAAAGGGCCATGGGGCTGAATTCTAACAGCCGAGTCAGAGGTGGCCAGGAAGGGAAGCCAGAGAAATAGAGAAGAGAGGACAGCATTCTCCAGACAGAAAACATGTGCAAAGGACTAGGAATGGAGCACGATTAGTAAACTCAGAGAAGATCAGCCTCTGAGGCAGGGAGTCAGGAGAGGAAATGCCTAGATCATCGAAATGTCAAAGGCCATGGGCATCTCACCGGGGAGTCAGCCTGAAGATTCAGACATAAAGTACTAGAACTCAGCTCCTGGTCATGAGCTTTGGAATGAGGCAGATCCGAGCTGTCACAGACTGAATTCCTTGGAATGAGGAGTCAAAAGGAGGGGACTCTGTGACATTTCTTTATTAGGAACCCAGAGATCAGGTATGAGTGAAGAGGAAGAAAACAGGAGGCTAGACGGATAAAAGATGCTTTATCAACATGGTAGCCCCAAGGTCTGACTGGTTGCCTCACGCTGTAGGACTGTCTTCCAGGAAAATATATAAACTACGTCTCTGCATAGCATCTTCCAGGGCACTAAGTGAAGAAGAATCTGGCCATCTGATTTCATCTCCCACTATCAAAGCTGTGCCCCATGGGTCATTCATTTCTGGGTCTTCTGGGCTGAGTATGCACAGCTGACTGGGGTACCTTCAGGATCACAGAGAAGCCCCAGAGCAGGAGGCAGCGGGCATGACGCAGAGGTGCCCAGGATGGGGTACCGGCAGGTCTCACCTGCCAGAAGCTGCCTGTTGCTATAGCAGTCCCTGGACCAGCAACCAGGTGAAGCTGGGAAGATCTAAAGAGGCACATAAATAAAATACAGACTCCAGCATCACTTACTGGCTGATGTATCTTGTGTGCTGGTTGAAGACCACTCTGCATCTTAGTTTCCTCTGATGAAAATAAGAATTGTAATTATGTATCTCATGAGAAAATCCGGGGGCTTAGGATTGTGCCTGGTACCCAGAAAATGCCCACGAGATGACAGCTGTTTTATTATTCCTGTCGTGGTTGTCAAGAGCAAGGGTGTTGTTGAACAAACTCTCCCTGAGACTTCTACTTTGAATTATAACTGGATTTTAACCTACTATAGGTTAAAAATAGGCACACTGTAGGTACACTGTAGTTTACCATGAAAAAAAATCCAGAATAACCTTGAGTATTAAAAATAAAAAGACACAACGCTTTATTTTAGATCTTTTTTAAAATCTCTGTCGCTGGAACCAAAGCAATTCCTCTCTCTAGAAACCCGATCTTGAAAACACCAGGAATAAGGACCCAGAAGACAGTGGCTTCCATTTCACCCAGTGTCCCTGGGCAACTCGGTTCCCTACTTCCCTCTAACTGCCCCGACTCTGGGCAGGCCCTGGGCCTTGCCCTGTGGGTCAGAGATCAGTCTGGCTCAGCCTCCTGAGAGCTCACAGTCTAACCAGCAAATACAGACCCTGAAACTGCTGATGGTGGCATCAGGCAATAAATTCTTCACAAGTGTGACAAGGAGCAAACAGAGAATCCCCAGGGCCTATGGGGAAGGGCTTTCCTCACTGGTCAAAGGAACACTCCAGTGTGTCCCAAAGTATAGAATAAAACCCACTGGTGAGAAAATCGAGGTGGCACAAAAACAGGACATCACGTTAAGTGATGAAGTCTCTTCACTACCCTTCTTGTCCATCTGAAGGAGAACAAGAATCTGAGGCTTGCAAACCTTCACTGTGATCCAGGACAGAAATGGCAGGTCAGTGGATTGGATGCTATAACTTCATTTTATTTTATTTTACTCTCTAAAACTTTTATGGAGAACATTATTCTCTAAGTAAAGACTTTATTTTTAAATATATTTATTTAAGTTTTCACAAGTAAGTTGATTTAGAAACACATTATGTGAAAATAGTACAGATGGTATATAAATGTAAGGAAATAACTTTTACTACATAATTCAATGTAAAGTAATCACTTAGATGGATGGCATGCAAATATAGCAGAAATGATGATGATGGAGCGAAAGCTTCTAAAGTTTGGAAAACATTGGGGTGCATGCCTTGCAAGGTCTTCCATTTTTAAACACCCCTTCGTCCATTTCACAAATTCATATGGCAAACACATCTAGGATGAGTCCTTAAAGGTAGCTGACTCAGCTAAGGTGACTTAGTTGTTTCATCTTCCTGTGGCTTGGAATGAGGATATGATGGCAGGAGCTAAAGCAGCCATTCTGGGCCATAAGATGGTCTTGAGGATGGATACCGGTCTCTAAGAACAGAAATAAAAGGCAACTGGGACACTGATAAATTCAAAACCACTAAAGCACCTCCAGTCCACCTACTGCTAGACATTTTTTATATGATACTGAAACAAACTTTTTTCCCATGTGTTTCACTGTAATCTTGCTATTTCTGTTGGATGTAGCTGAACCGAATCTAGGTGCAGAATTGAGTTATTGCAAGAGATGCACTTTAAGAGATAGAATAAAATTATGGCATTTCCTTATTGGAGAATTCATTAGAGGTAAATATTAAAGCCAATGATATTGCAGTAAAGAAATCTGGTGCTTTGTGCTATATGGAGGCAAAACATTAAAGAAATATATTACCTACTGAGTGTGGGAACACAGACCACACGCCCTTTGAGGCTGTAACATTCAGACAAAAGGAAAATTCCATAATGTTGATATATTAGTTCTCTATTTCTGCACAACAATGGTCTTCAAAACGGCAGCAAACTTATTATCTCAGGGTGGGGATATTATTTGTTTGGGTGGGGGTGGGGATTAGGACTCCAATCACAGCTTAGCTGGGTTCCTCTTGATCAAGTTGCTTTTCGTTTACAATCCAGGTGTCATGTGGAGCTTCGGCCTCATCGAAAGGCCAAGTAAAATCCATTTACGAGCTCATGGGTGTAGTTTTTGGCAGGATCTCATTCCAAAAACCTGTTGGACTGAAACCCTCAGTTTTTCACTGGATGCTGGTTAAAGGTCTCCCTCCAGTTTGTACCATGTGGGCCCTTCCAGAAGGCAGCCCACAGCATGGCAGCTGCTTTCACTCAAAGGGAGAAGGGGAGAGAGCCAGCATCCAAACTCTGATCTCCCGAGCAGCACCCATAACCTTTGCCATATCCTATAAACCAGCAGTGAGTCACTAAACCATTCCACACCCGAGGGGAGGAGATCATATAATACCAGGAGGTGGGGGTCACTGGGGACCCTCTAGAGGCTGTCTACCACACTTGGTATGTGACAACATCATCAGACACTTGTGGCAAAGTTTTACAAAAAATGAAGTCAGACAAACTCTATACATTTAAAAAAAGAAATCAGAAAATACAGCTTGCCTTGCTGCAGACTTTGGTCTGGACTAACTATGAATCCATAGTTGAAGGCCATGGAAGGTCATTAGCTTGCCTGAATTCACTGGGTTCTACACTGTAAGACACACAGGTGTATTCTTTTGAACAGTGAGGGAAGCCCTTTCCCAGAGGCCCTGTGTGATTCTCCGTTTGCTCCTTGGCTCCTTGTCACACTTGTGAAGAATTTGTTGCCTGATGCCGCCGTCAGCAGTTTCAGGGTCTGTATTCCCCAGTTAGACCGTGAGCTCTCAGAAGGCTGAGCCAGACTGAGCTTTGACCCACAGGGCTGTGATCGCTAAACTTTTGGCATTAGATAGACTTGCTCATAAGAGGGGAATAAGTGCATTGCTTTCTGAAGAAAGCTTATTGTTTCAGGTGGTCATCACATTGGGGGTGAAGAAAGGACACAACACAGACACCTGTAAGTAAAACCCAAGAGCCTTCAGGTTCAAAACTTCTAGCCGGACATGATTTTTTCCTGTGGTTCCTGGAGTTTTCCAGAAGCATCCAGGACAGAAATCCTCTAAGTTGTTAAACAAGAGCCTGCCACGCAGGAGATGTCATTTTCCGTGTCACAGTGGCTACTGTGTTGCTGGCAGGCTCTTCCCGCAGGTGTGCTGCTGCAGCTTCAGCACCAATTGTCAGGCACGTGGGGAATGAGAAGTAGGGGCTTGTCTTAGTTTATAGGCCACTGAGGATCAAGGAGACACAGCCACATCTGATGGAGGAACTGCACATCATCTGAGATCCTAAACTCTCAATAACACACAATACCCGGATGAAATACTGGGGTCTTCTCCCTTGCAGAAAGGGTATGTTCTATCTTTAGATAAAGATAGTTTAGACTTGGTGAAAGACCGGCAAAAAATATTGGACACCTACCCATTACCTAGTGTCCCCTTTTGCCTTAGTAGCAGAGCACTCCCCTCTGTTCATGCTGCACCCAGATACAAGGTTGCATTTCCCAGCTTTGCTTGCAGGTAGGACAAGGTCACCAAGTTCTGCTCAATGAGATGTAACAGGAAGTGGTGTGTGGGGCTTCTGGGAAGTCTCCTTAAGGAGAGCCGACTTCCTTGGAAGGCGCATGCCTTTTGCCCCAACACTTCATCCTCTTCCTGCTGCCTGAAGTAAGGATGTGACACAGGACAACTAGAGCCCCGCGGATGGTGAGGTACCTTGGAGGCTAGAAGCAAGCGCTTGAGTGATGACCCCCGAGCAGTCACACCAGCCCTGGACCTGCCACCTCCACCCGACTCTAATGTAAGAGAAGAAAAAAAACTTCTACCTTATCTAAGCTGCTGTTATTTTAGGTTTGTGCTATTACTGCTGCCTTGGTCGATACCAGCACCTAGTTCAGGCCCAGTTCAATGAACAGAGTTCTTAGAACTGTGCCCGGTACACAGCAAGTGCTTAATAGCTAGAGGCATCATTACCACTCTAATGCCATACATGGGTGGGTCAACTTGATCATCCCACCCACCCAAGGGTGTATGTTCTTTATTACCATCTTCATTTTACATATGTAAATCCTGAGGCGCATGAATTTGCCTAACTTCAGTCAACCAATAAGTAACAAGAGTAGAGATTTGACCCAGACATTTTGGCACCGAAATCCATGCCCTTAAGCATTACCCTCAAATGCTTCTCAATAAAATCAGGCCATCACTATCTTCACAACCTGTGCTACATGCCCACAGGTGACCCTATACTTTCTGTGAACCACAGTAATGTTCATTCACAGCTCGTAGCTCTTTTGATCTGCTGACTGGGCTGTGAAGGGTTAATAAAATATGAATTGTAGGAATGTGATTCCTGCTGTGGTGGACAACACCCTTCTACACATGTTCTGTATCCCATTTCCAGGAAGCCAGGGTCCCATCTCTTCCTTCGACCAGAGCTGGCTGACCTCTCTTCGTTCCGCCCTGCCCCTGAGCCTCGGCTATTCCCAAACCAGAGTGAGGAGAGGACAGGGGAGTGGCTGTTAAACTGAGACAATCTAATGAGGTGTCATGGCCAAGTTAGAGTTACTATAGGAGGAGCAGGGCAGAAAAGCACAGTCTAAAAGGCAGAGCCCCCAAGAAAAACTCCTTAGAAGCTGCTGCCTCATTCACACCTTTGTGGCAACTGTTTTTCTTCATTATTCCCCTAGCACCCAGCAGAAAGGGCTGAGTTTTACTGGAGGAGAAGATGAGAAGCAGGGACTCCTGGAAATCAGGAGAGATGAGGGAGCCCTGAGGCAGCTAACATGCAGGTCCAAGGCTCTGGGCAAGCAGCTCCCCAAGCTGGATGAGAAGGTAAAAGGGCCACCTCGGGCCATGGTGAAGTGCTTAGTGTTTCCTACGCTTAGTCAGGAGAGAGCTGTATGGGGTTAAAACTTCAGGACTAATATAGGAAGGTAGGAAACGAAGTGCCCCCAACGTGAGGTAGCCTTTCTGTTGTGAAGAGGAAAACTAGAAATAGGAAAAAAGAAAGCGAAACAGAAAGTGTAGGAAAGAACATTACCCAGCACTTGGTGAAAGTTCAAAATGCAAGATAATGGTGGTCGCTGCTCTGCCACTGGTTCTGCGCTGCCATTGTTCCAAGCACTCACGTCCACCCCTAATCATTTAAGGTTCTCGGCAAAAGGATGCAGCTGCTTCCCATTTCGCACATAAAGGGACTGAAGCACAGATAGCTTAAGCAACTTGCCCAAAGTCACACAGCCAGTATGTCAACCCAACCCAAGCACTAGGTCTCTAGGGACCATGGGCTTAATTACCATTTCCTCTGGACAAAATCCTTTGAGATGGCAAGGGAGGGAGGTAATGAATCAATTAATTGATGAACAAATTAATGAATAAGTAAACTATTGAGTGAACAAATGCAGAAACTAAAAAATTAAATGAATAAATTAACAAATGCCACCACTTTTGTGAGGACTATCGAGGATTTGTCGGATCCCCTTAGTCTTTATCATACAATGCATTCTCCAGGAAGCTGTTGAATCTGATCAAACTGTCAGCAATGGAAGGCAACCTGCCATCTCTCGTTTCCATTAGGAGACAACGGTCCAGTACAGGGAGGCAGAAGGGCAGCCATCAACGTGGTTTCATTTTTTCTTCCAAACCCCACCATGGTGTCTCCCATTCCCCAGAAGCTAAATCACCTGTCACTATCATTTCCTCCTCCAAAATGCTATTATTTAGAGATTCACTTGGGCTGAATAAAAAAGAAAACACAGGGTGGAAGCACGCTGTCAGTCATTCTTCATCATCCACTTACTTATTCATTCATTCATTTGTTCAACACACATCAAGCGCCATTACATGCCAGCCTGTATGCTGGACCCAGCCCTGAACTGAGCAGAGTCACTGTCTGACCTTGGTGACCCTAGAAACACTCTGAGACAAAGATGGTGTGCAGGAGCTTTATTTGGGGGGCAATCCTGGACAACTGGTACAGGAGTGGGGGCAGTGAGACCGGGCAGAGAAGGCAGGTTATCCTGCTGGTGACTGCTGGGGCTCGGCCCTGCCTGTGAACTCAGCGGCTGCTGTAGGACTTGCTTCCAAGTGGTCCAGCCCAAGGCGTGACAATGCTGGGCCACTTACCACCTAACTCCCTTCCATCACTTGTTGGGGTGAAAGCCGCTCTCAGGGACCCTCTTGCACTTCTGGTCTTCCCTGCCTGTGGGTGCAGAGGAAACCCCTCGGGCAGAAAGCTGCTGTGGTAGGACAGAGGCGTGCACTAGAACAGGGGTGCCGAAAGGATGTACGTGGGGCCCCACAGTGTCTGCCAAAAAAATGCACGCACATTACTAAGACAGGAGCTAGCACAGAGGCACAATCTAGGGGCCACCTATGACAGTGAACAGGAGGGACAGACCACATTTTCCCCACTGGGCTTCCCTGCCCACCCTCCAACACACACACACAATGCGTGCACACGCACAGACACACACACTTCAAAGCCAATTAAACACCTCTTCTGCTTTCTTTCATAGCTCACAAGCATCCCTTATCAGAGTACCTAGTATAACTGTTTAAGTTCTACTCTTTACCAGGATGAAGGACTTTTTGAGAACTCAAACCTTGGAAAGACTCTAGTTCCTTTTCTTCTGATATGCAACTCAACATAAAAATACCCCTAAAGCATAAATATGTGTAAGGAATTTCAAACCAGTTGTGATTTTTCTTCGTGTTGTATACTTGTCGTATGCAAAAAAAATCTCATTATTTTGAAACAGTTTCTTAGTGTCCAGGATTTATTGGTGTCCCAGGCACATACTTGGTCTGCCCACTACGTGGTCTCTACCTTACCCCCGAGACTTAAGTATTGTGAGAATCAGGGGAACCTCGTCTACTTTAAGATAAATAGTATCTCCAAGGCCTAGTAACATCAGGCATAAAGTAGAAAGTCATCAACTGTTGCAAGGAAGGAAGGAAGGAAGGAAGGAAGGAAGGAAGGAAGGAAGGAAGGAAGGAAGGAAGGAAGGAAGGAAGGAAGGAAAGACAATGGGCAAATGGACGTTCAATCAAATGGGTAAGTTCTGTTTGGATGGAGAGAAGTCCCAGCACGTGCCAGAAGTTTCAAAGAGGTGAACTCTGAACCCACGCTTGGAGGATGGTCAGTGGAGGTCTTCAGATGGAGGTCCAGAATGGAAGGCAGGAATTTCTTGACACTTATTTCTCAGATGTTCTGAACGACCATTTAATTTTACTTAGTTCTAGTCTCAGATTGGAATCCATTGGGCCCCTGGGGTCAGTGCCTCTCAGGGCCTTCTACTCAGCTTGACATGGAAAGACCTCACGGGTGGTCTCTGAAGTTGTCAGCAGCCTTGGCTACTGTCACAAATAATTTATTCCCTCTGCTTGGGCATTTGCTACTGAGAGGGACAGGCTAATTGGGTCTTCCTGGCAATCCATGTCAGCTAGAAGCTTCCTGCTAAGATCCATCTACCTCCTTTCCAACCTTTCCAAGTGCCAAGAAATAATGAGGGAGAACGTTTATAAAGCACGTGCCTGCAGAGAATACCCCCTAGTGATTGTTTTCCCCAATGCAGGCATGCCCTGCCAGCTACTTCAAAGGCTTTTGAAGTCACTGCTAATTTAAAAGCAATAATAAGATTGACATTGAAATGCTTCCCAGCTGGTTTTTCTGGGCAATAACTCTCACCAGTTCCTTTACAACCTGCTTTCTGTTACAATTTGGGATTTGCAAAACATAACTTTTAAAGCACATTCAAACAGAACAGGACATGTTTCTAAAACAAAGAAATAGCATGGTCCTAACACAGAGATAAACACATTCTTCTCTATTTAGGACATATTTCTTAATAATGGACCTCAGTAAATTTAGGTTTGGAGTCAGTGAGTCCTAGGTTCAAAACCCCTCTCTTCTATTTATTAGCTGGGTGCTCTTAGGCAAGTTATTTAAGGTCCCTGAAAGTCTTCTCTAAAAACAAGGCATAAAAGTGCTCTCTTGAAAAGCTGGTCAGGGAAGCGGAAGCCCCAGTAGTAGAGAACACAGGTATTAGATTCAGGTCAGGCCTGAGGTCACCTCTTAACTCTTCTATTTTTCAGCTGTGACCTTAGCTTAGTTAATTCACCTGACCTCCATGAGAACTATTTTCATTATGTATAAAATGGAAATAATAAGATGTATCTCATATGATAGGCATAAGGACTGAATTGTTATTATACATAAAGCATACAATATCTGGTAGCAAATCAATATTAAATAAAATGGTGGCTTCTATGGCTGTGAAGATAAAATGAGAGAAAGTGTACAAGTCCCTGATGTAGTACTGGGCCCTGGACAGTGTGCTTGGAGAGCATTATCTATTATAAAAATGTTTTCCTCAACACATCTGTATCAGCTGTACCCTCATAATCTATCACTCCAAAGCTCAGCGATGGATTTGATCACTGTAAATATTGTATCAATGTTTAAGCTCAGGCTTAAAACAGTGACTACAAATATGGCTCCTGCTTCGACAGCTCAGAGTGGCCTTGGTTGCAATGGTTTGTCTCTGTTCTGCACAGTTGCCCAGCCTGGGACGGGCTAGCCTCAGCTTGCTTACTCAGGTCTGGGCAAGGTCCCAAAAGACAGTGAACAAAAACTGGCACACTTCCTAACTTCTGCCACATTCACTGCCCAAGACACGTCACCAGGTCTTCCCAGATCCAAAGACCAGAGGAACAGAATGCACACCTTGCTGGAAGGGGCTTCAGAGATCATGCCAAAGAGCAGGACCATGGTGGGGGGTAGATAGCGAGCCCTTTCTTTCCCTCTGCTACATGGCCCCAAGATAAACTGTAGTAGACATTTGATGAGTTCAGCGTGAGAACTCAGATGTTCCATCTTCAGGCCTAGGCTCAGAAACAGACCTTCAGCCTTTTCCAAAGTAATCAGTTGGTGCAAGATTTCCCTTCTGGGAAACTTGTTAAGCAGGTAGTTTGCATCCCAGGTGCTTGGTAGGTCTAACGTCACATGCCCTCAGTAAGACATTTCACTATCTGATTGTACCTTCCCACACTGGAAGTAGGAGGGTGGTGAACAGCAGCACTGTGGATCCCCATCATGTGGCAACGGCAATGCTTTTGCTAAAGCTAGAGTAGGATAAAGGGCAGGATGCGGCCCCTGAATGCCAACCCTATCACAGGCCCATCGGACCATCCAGTTCAGGGTGGGTGGCTTTGCTAAAGATCTGGAACTTGTTGGGGCTAGAAGAAAGGGTAGAGCCAGAGCCTTCAGGGAGGGGTGGGGATCAGAAACCAATCCCTTCCTATCTACTCACAGGAATGATAGAAATTCCAGCTTACTCAAGGGGGAGAGAATGTGGTTCTTACTAACTGATCTTATTTTCAAGGCTTTACAGAGACTGGAATTTTGAACGGCATGGGATTTAAAATTAGAATTTGGTGTGATTGCTAGTTCTGCAGTTTACTCACTGCTTAGATGATCTGCTTACCTCTCCTAGCTTCCATTTTTCCAGTCTCTTATCTGGGGACAATAGTACTTGGTTTACAATGACACTAAGGACTACATTAAGGAAATACCATATATAGGGGGCTGAATGAAAGGTGGGTTTTCAATAAATATTCAGTCCACATTTCACCATTTTAGCAGGTTCCCAAAACTGAGCATGAATAGGACAAATCAGAGAGAGATCTTTGAATAATGAATTTTGCAGCTTCTCTCTGAGGAAGTAGGTCTGAGCGCTAACAAGGAATGGTAGTGAGTGAGCCTGCTTGAGGATTCGGAGAACTGGACCCTGGTTAATACTACCTCCATTCATTCCCACCTAGGCTAGGGGCCTGCTTTTCTCTTTTAGGATGAGCTGGGTGTCAACTTAGCTGAAATTATCCATAGGACCATAAAGCAAAAGCATGGTGGAACACTGGACACTATGCTTGGCAAGCATTATCTATTATATATCTCTATTTTATTTCTGGGTGGTACCTCTTACTTTTAGCCAAAGTAAGCTGGGTTCTGAACCCCAGCTTTCTGCCCCCCCAATCTAGCCAATCAGGATAGGAAAAGCAGTCAAAACCTCCTCAAATACAGACCAGCCCTATAAAATGATCTATCATAGGCATGGCCTAGGTCATCCAGGCTGAAACCCACACTGCCTAAGGCTGCTAGACTCTGTTTTGTTCTCTCCATGAAGAACACCATGAAAGAATTTTTCAGCCAAGGTTTGCTGAATTTCCAAGGTTCGTCCTGCAACATGAATTTTATCTAATAAAATTCTCACTAATTTACTAAATAATATGTGCCAAACTAAGCGATATTATCATACTAACAAGGAGTACTTACTTGCTACTCACCACATGTCATGAACACTGGATGACATATATCCAGCACTTAAAATGACCCTAAATGAAAAGTACTGTACAATTTAAGGTGAGAGTTGGCTAAAAGTAAGAGGTACCACCCAGAAATAATAGTGGCTTAAAGCAAAAGTTTATTCCTCTCTCATTATAATTCTTAAGACAGAGAGTGGGCTCACATGTTGATTTCACTCTAAAAATGTTTCAAGAATGCAGACTTCCCTGGGTGTGACCTCCATTCTCAACGTTTCCTTATTATCTAAAATGATCTCTTTAGCTCCAGCCCTTACACTTGGGTTACACCCAGTGAGGAGATGAAAGGACAAAGTATAAGGGCAAAGGGTGTGCACCTAGTTGTCATTTTAAAAAATTCCAAAATGGGATGTATGGAAAGTTAGCACGTATATTACTGGCCCATACTTTGTCAAGGCTACAAGAATGGCTAGAAACCATCTGTGTTCGGAGTGACAATTCTCTACTCCCAAGGAGGAAGAGGAAAATTAATATTGAGGAAAACTTTTAGTCTATCATATTAATATTAAAACCCTCTGATACAGAGAAAGAAATAGCCTCAGAGGTAGTTTTCCTTGATAGCTGATAAGTGGCTAACCCAGATTTGAGCCCAAGATTGTACACATGTCTAGAGCTCTTCTTTCCACTAAACTGTATTGTCAAATTTCCATTATTTCTAAGGAAATCAAGGCCATAGATCGTGTCATTAATGAGTGAGTCAGTTTAGTGGAGTTCCAGAAATGTCCAGTCCCAAATTTTGAACCTCCTCCTTCTACTGTCCTACAGCAAGGTTTACAATGAAAACTTAATGTTCTACTGTCAGTGACACCACTTACTAGCTGAATGATCTTGGAGAAAATCACAAAAAACATGTCCTTCTATATTCTACCCACCTATAAAATGGGTATAACAATACACATCCACTAAAGTCAAATTTCAGGACTTTAACATATGTAAAAGTAACATATAAAGAGAACACTACTAGCAACAAATGCAAGCACATTTTGTTTATGTTAAGCATCAGGTACATTATCTTACGTAAGTGGGTTCTTGGAAGTAGGAAAGATTTATTTCTGCTTGGGTCAGTCTTTAAAGGCATCATGGAAGCTGTGGGGTTTTTTTTTTTAATGTATGTGGCAGTCAGAGAATGAATTGGAAGATGCTCTAGGGAGAGAGCACCCTTTATAGGGAAACACACAGTAGGGCAGAACATGGCACTTCGGGTAGAGTCAATGATGCAATGATGTTGATTTGGACTCATGTGACTGGGTTCCAGATCAGTGCAATCACTAACCAGCTCTGTGACAGTGGAAGCCTGACTTCCTTCTCTGAGATTCAGCCCTCCTTCTGGGACATGGAGGTGCCTTCTACCACCATTCCATAAGTTAAGGTCATGGCAGGGAACACACAGCTCATTCAAAACAGGTCATAGCAGAAGCATGTAGTAGGTGAGGGCTGGGAGAGGGTAGAGAGCATAAGGGATGCTGCTGGAGTACCAGGGGCTTATGCAGTAAAGAGCTGCCGGCAATGGTAGGTTGAAAAGGACATGTTTGAGAGAAGGTGCTGGGCCACAGAGAGAATAATTATATGAACAGAGTTGCCCAACAGTGGCCTCAAGGATGCAGCTAACATTGAGCAATGCGAGAAAGGGTTTGAGGAAACATATACCTTGTCACTTCCCACCACCACCATCTGCTAAAGCTCCCTGTCACAGAAATCCACCCAGAGCTCAGGGTGAGAGAACCCCTGGATGTGACCCATGCAGGTCAGGCTTCCAAGGAACAGAAGAGGAGAAAGAGATGGAGATGGGTCTGGAGTTCCAAAGACACCAGGAAGGGTTTCTGGGTCACTTCAGGTGTCACAAGCTAATGGACTATCTACTGAGAATGTGTCCAGAAGTCTGTTGACTTAAAACATGAGTTTGGCAGATTTGTCTCCTTTTCCTCCCCACTGTAAAGGTGGCTCTGTCCAAAAGTAATAAAGAGAACTATGTAACTGATTCCCTTTGAAAATGGAACATTTGTGCTTGACTTTGAAGCCTAGTTCTGGGCCTATCACACCATGTCTCAGATCCTCAGATTCCTCATCTGCTTCACAAGATTGTTGTGATGACCAACTACAGTGATGGATTTTTGCTTTGTAACCTGTAAGGTGGCAAGCAAACATTGGGCCTTCTCATCAGAACTAAGTAACAATAAAGATAAGCAATTTTTGAGGTTTGCTCCTGTGCTCTTGAACTAAACAATCAATAAGTATTCTTTCAGATAACCCTATAAGAAAGATACTATTATTCCCCATTTTATAGATGAAGAAACAGAGATTGAAAGGGTAACATAGTTTACTCAAAGTCATGCAGAAAGAACAGCTCCTTCCAAACATATGCCTCTGGGAATCAACTTGTGTAGGTCAGAATCAGCCAGTAAATTGCAGATTCTGATTAAGCAAGTCTGGGGTGGTGCCTGAAATTCTGAATCCCTAACAAGTAGATAATACTGGTCTACCAGTCGTGTCCTGCATAGCTGGGAACTTCAAAGGGAGAAGCAGAAATACAAATTCAGCAATCTGCTTCCAGGGTCTGGATGTCAAACCACTCTGTAAACTGAGTCATAGACACCCGCCTCCAATTTAAGGAGCTCAGGCCTGGGGGCATTTGTTGCACAGCACTTGCTTAGGTGACAGAGTCTGGGGAAGACAGATGTGAGCAAAGAGCACGTCAGACAGTCAAGTCTGAAACCTGGGTGGGATTGAGCCCCCATTTCCTCCCTCAGCCCTTCTCACCAGTAGAGCTCTAAGTCCTAGAACTTACACCTCTTCTTTTCCACTCTCTGTCTTGGACCTACTTTGGATCTTAATTTCAGGAGCCAGCCCTTCAGGTGCAAATCCCAGCTCTGCCACATATTAGCTGGGTGACCTTGGACAACTTGTTCATTCTCCCTTTGCCAAATGAAGGAATACATTCTTTCTAAGTTTGCTGTGAAGGCTAAACTAGTAGATATGTATTTAAGATGCTTAGAATAATGTCTGGTATAGGGTAAACACAAGAAATAATCAAGAGCATCGTCATTGGTCTCCTTGACTCTAGGCCAATTCCCTTGAAATGTATCCTCTCCATGGAACCAGACAGACATTTCTAAAACCTGTATCTGTCCCTACCCATTGGTGGCTTCAGACTCTTTGGTGATAGCCTTTGACCTCAGTGTCACATACTTGGTCTTTCCTCCAGGTTCTGGTGCCTCTGATGGTCCTGCACGCAACACACCACAAGACCCAACACTCTCTAAACATGGCATTTACCCTTTTGTCTTTGAACCTTTGAGGATTTGTACAGTTACCTCCACCTTATTTGTACCTCTCGCTTCTTCAAGACCAAACTCAAATGCCACATTCTATGTGAGCCAGTGCCGATTCTCCCCCTCTCCCATGTTACAAAGGCTACATTGCCCCAGAACCCTCTACATTTTTCATTTTGTAACATCAGAGGGTGACCCATTTGTCTCTGTTCCTCTCTCTCCTCTAGAACATGAGTTCATATTGTGTACCCCTGGGATGAATCCAGGTCCTGGCATATGAGGGAGTGTTGATAGGGGTTTGATGAATGATAAAGAAAACAGGAGACAAAGGGAGAAAGAAAAGAGAGGTGCAAAAGAGGGGGCAGAAGAGGTTGGAGCAATTTGTAGCTGCTATGAACCCGGTTACATGAGCTACAGAAGTGACTCACAGTGGACACACCAGGATACTGATTCACCCTGTTAGGAAAAGGTTTTGCTGTCAAAAGTTTGTAAAACAAAGTGTTCCTGGTCGTTGAACCCTCATACTTGCCTACACAAGTGAGGCTGTACTGTGGGTTTGCAGGTGGTGATGTGGGTCAGGAGCATTTATCTGTGGATCAGCCACAGACAAGTTCAGAAAAAAGCCTTTATCATCTTCGAGTCTGTAGGCAGAAGACTGTTTCTGCAGGAAGATACCTCCTGAATAGTGACTGAGCTTGCAGGATGGCTCCCTGATCTTGTCCAGTGGAAGGGGCAGAGAAGAATCCAAGACAGGAGAGCATTCCAAGTCAAAGTCTGGGAGCTGATTTTTATTTGTAAAGTGTTCACTCATGTCATTTGCATAATAAAAGACACCTTTCACCTGCCTGTGAGCCTGTGTTGCTGTAAAAGCCTGTTATTGTGACTTGGATGTGATATGCCATTAGGATCCTGTGCACTGAGTAGACTTGGTGCTGAAACCACCCAAAGGATTGATCCTACTATTTACTTGTCACTGCAATGCTGTGGGCCAGGAACTGTTTACAGTATCATTCTCCAGAAACAGACACTGAGGCAGTTGATGGCTTTAGTTTCCAAAGTCATCAACTATTGAGTGGTCTCCACAAAAAGATATGTCCAGAGCTAATCTCCAGAATCTGTGATGTGACCAAATTTGGAAAAAGGGTCTTTGCAGATGTGGTCAATTTGGGACAATCAAGATGAGGAGATCTCTGAGACTATCTGGGGGGGGGGGGGAGGTCTTAAATCAAAGAGCAGGTGCCCTAGTTAGAACACACAGAGGAGAAGAAGGTACATAGAGGAGAAGGCAATGGGAAAACAGACCAGTGAGAGAAGGGCCCCAAGCCGGAAAAGTCCAACAGCAGCCAAAGGCAGGGAGAGGCAAGGACGGACTTTCCGCTGAGGGCTCCGGAGGGCGTGCAGCCTTGCTGACCCCTGGATTTCAGTCTTCAGGTTTCCAGAACTCTGTGAGAATAGGTTCCTGTTGTTTTAAGGCACCAAGCTCAGGGTCATTTATTACAGCTGCCTGGAGAAACTGATAGAGTAGCAAAGGTAGGATTCGAACCTAAGTCAGCCTGGCTCTGGCTCTGTCACTTGGAGCAGGTTGTTTACCTTTCAGAGACATCATTTCCTAAACCTATACATGAGGGGTATGGCAGGGATAAAGTGAAGTAACGTGCTCATGTCCAGTACCTGTTCACTGCCTGGGAGGGCGCTCTCAGCCACACCTGAGTGAGAGTTCACGGAGCAAGGAAGGCACAGAAAGGACAGAACCCCAGAGGCCCTGAAGCATGAGTTCAGAAGACCTGAAAACCTTCTCTCTGTCATTCCCTCAAGTGTGAATTCACTCAAATTATTTAACTCTCTGAGCCTGAGTTTCCTCATTAGGAAAATGGAGATAACATCTACCTCCCTGGACTGTTACAGATATTAAATAGATCAGATTAAAATAAGATATAATAAAGACTAGTATAATTGGTTTTCCTTTCTTCCTTCTCAGTTGCTCAGAATTAAAAACATAAGACTAGCTTCTCTGCATAGAGCAAGTCAGATATGAATAAGGCAAGATGTGCTTACATTGTTTTTAAATATTCACTAAAAAGTCCAGTTACTCAGACCTCCAGTGCTGTCCACAGTAAGTCTGCCCACGCTGGGTTAATCACTGGAGTTGAATACGGATGAGTAGAACTCATTTTTCCAACTTAAAATTCTCTCAGAATTCTTATTTCAGCACTCTGAACTGAACTTGAACCCTTTGGCATTTGAATTGGCTTCTACAGTTTTGATTACAAAAAAAAGAGAATTTTAAAAAGTCATTAAACAAGGTGGAAAGCCTTATTGGACACGAATTGGCTCTTAAAGAATATTACAGTGATATAAAGCTCAAATGGGTCAGAAATTTATGAAAGTCATTTCCCTTAAATAAAACATAATTTTAAACATTCAGGGGAAAATGCTTTGCAAAATGTACTTGGTGTTTTAAAACATCTGACGAGGTTTTGCTCATCCCAAAGACATTATGCTGATGTCAGAACAGCCTCATTAGAACTGAGGGCTCCTCTGGGCCCCAGGCTTATGCACTAAGCAACCTGCACAGCCCTGCTGGTCTCAAGTCTACTTCTTGTCTGCCCAACTAAGAAGGCCCCTTAAGACCTGGGCACTGGTTACACAGGTTGGGAGCCCCAGTTAATACTGGATATGCCGTATGGGAATCTTCTAGTCTTCAAACAGAATGTGGACTTCTTGGAGGCTAATAGGCCCTTCTCACTGTTATATTCTCTAACACTTAACACAAAGAGATTGGCAATAAGTCGGGCTCAGTGTATGAGTAACAAAAAGGAAGAAAAGGAAGGACAGAAAGAGGGAGGGAAGAAATAAGGCAAAATTGGTAAAGTAGAGAGAAGGAAGGTAGATATGTAGAAGGGTGTATAGATAAAAGGATGGAAGAATATATGATGCATGAATGAAGTGAAGAAAGGGATCTGGGTGGATGGATGGATGGATGGATGGATGGATGGATGGATGGATGGATGGTTGGACAGATGAACTGATGGATGGGTAGGCAGATGGATAGAGGAAAATACTACCTAACAATTGCTGTTTGAATGAATTACCTCATGATTCCAGACTTGAAGATTCTACCTGAATTTTCTACTTCTCTTCCATTACATCATATTTACATTTTACAACAAAGGCCTATAATGCCTGAATTCCAAAATAATACACTATATCTTCATAGGTCTTTCTAGTCAACAATAAAATAATAAGTGATAGTGAACAAAGCAACGTGGGCTCAGAGAATCTATGTTCCAGTCCAGAATCTGACACTTCCAGGACCTGTGGTCTTGGCTAACCCACTTACTCTCTGAATTCTGTATAATTATTTTTAAGATAAAGGTGTATTCAGTGCTGTTAGTTGACTATCAAACAAGCATTTCCCCTTTCCTTGTTAATAGTATTTTCATTTGGTTCCAGAAGTAGTTTGACCAATTCTGAAAGGTAAATCATAATTTGTTTATGTTGTATAATCCTATTCACATTAGCCAGTGACCCAATTCTGGCCAAGGAGAGATCAAAGGTAAGATTTCTGGGGATAAAAAAACATGTTGCTGAAGGGAGAGCCCACAGGCTCTCAACTTTTGCCTTCCTGTTTCAGGTTGTGCTGTACGAAGCACTGATACTTGGAGCTATAACAGCAGCTATTTTATAACCATGAAAAGAGTGACAAGAAATTACAAGGCTGATCCATACTCTTGACATTGTTGGGACTGATAATTCAAATTCAAAGTCTACCCACTTTCACCTCTTACTCTATGACACCTATAAAAAAACTGGTATCATATTCAGTACTTTTCATATGTCAGCTACTGATTCTATGTAAATTAGCTCATTTAATCCTCAAAACTACGAGTATTATTATATCTATTTTACAGATGAAAATAACAAGGCACAGAGAGGTTGTGAGACTTGTCCAAGATGACAGCTAGTAAATGGTAGAAACCAGATTTTCACAAGGCCGTGCACATAACCATCGTATACAGTGCTTTCTAAGTATTTAATTTTTTAATTTTTTTATTGATTGATTTTATAGAAAGAGAAAGAGAGGGAAAGAGAAGCGCTGATTTGTTGCTCCACTAACATAGGCATTCATCAGTTTATTCTTATATGTTCCTGACTGGGGATTGAACCCACAACCTTGGCATTCAGGGATGATGCTCAAACCAACTTGGCTACTGGCTAGGGATACTAACTAATTTTTGATGCAGTCAGAATCATTACCAATTTATACAAAACCTATCTTTCTATCTTGTGTGATTGTTGTGAACACATATTGGTACCAGTGTATCATGTAACCTTTAAAGCACCCCAAATAAATACCTAATATTATTCTCAGATGTATAAATTAGGGAAATGGTGAATACAGAGGTTGAGTCATCTTTTCAACTCTGCAACTTACCACACAGCAGGTAAGTTGCAGGGTCGAGATGGACAGAGCCCTGGGTCCCCTGGCACTGAAGCTCATTCACTCTCTATCACTGTGCCCTGCCTTCCTGGGAGATGCTCATTTCTTTGCACAGTGAAAAGGAGGCCCAGAGGAGTCTTCAGTGATGCTAATGAAACCTGCATCCTAGGCTGAAAATAGTCCAACAGGCCACTGGAGGAATTTGGGAGCAAATCCCAAAGGGGTGCTCAATACTCTCAAATGTTTTTACAGTCTACTGTCCTCTGGTCCAACTCCTGAAAGGTCACTTCTTTCCCAGCTTTATTATTCAGGAAGGCATGTTCTCTCTTGGGACTTAGCATTTACAGTTTCAGAATCCATGCTTTTTCCTTGCCATGGGTCATTTCTGTCTTGCTGTTGAAAAGCACTGCTAGCACCTATCAAGTGTCTTAACAGGTTGGTCCTCACAATGCCCTGAGCTCAGTCTGTTGCATTTGGATGACAGAAGGATGGAGTTAGAGGGAGACTAAGCTAACAGAGAGTCCACGATCTTGGGTAGGTTGGTGGCCAAGAATCAGAAAACCTGTGACCTGGAAAGCACTAGCAATCATCTCGTCTAACATCCTCAGTCTATGGACAGTGGATGTGAGACTCAGAGGCAGTCATTAGTAATTGCAACTCTCATCCACATATCAGAAACTGTGGTGCTTGAACTCATTAATCCTTACAAAAAGATATGAGCAATAGGTAGGATCCCAAAGATGAAACTGATGCTCAGGAAGAACAGAAAATGCACCCAAGATCACAGAGCCACTAAGTGGCCCAGGCAAGCTCTGCACGCAAGATTTCTACCCTCGGACCGCTGCTCTCTGCACAGTCACTGGTCATGGTGAAGTCCCTAAAGAAGCACTGATATTCATCATAGAAGTCAAGAATTACGGTGGAGGGAGCCTAGAGGAACACTGAGAATGGAGAAGGGATCCAGGGGCAGACTTGCAGGGATGTACAGCCTCGCAGAAACGTATGTAAAGATGTGCGCCTCTCCTGGAGGAGAGGAGGGAAGGGCCACAGCTGGGTCAGATTCTCACAGCCATCTGTTAAGGTCCCTGAAGTACCACTGGCCTGGTGGGGTTGGGAGGGCAGCAATTAGAGACTCTCTCTCCAAGTCACAAAGCAAAGTACTGACAGGTGATGAAGGACTCCTGTGTAATGTGTATTGGCTTTTTCAACACACAGTTTATTTTTTCTAGCAGGTGGAGTTGTCTTCACATTTCTTGAAAAAAATCTAACAAGTTAAAAAGTTATCTGAGAAAAAATGGAAAAAGAAATTGCAAACATAAATGTAAGTGTCATGCTTCAGAAGGCTCCGTTGGGCTTTGCTTGTGTGAGGGCGGGAGGTGGGTGGGGTAGCGGGCTTTGGCTCCTGCTCCGCACTTTGGATGCCTTGTTGATATTATGAGCCAGTCCGCCCATGTGCTTCCTCCCCACTGAAACCACACACTAGCCCACAGCACCCCAACAGCTTCTTTTTCTCCCTGCAGCAAGTTTAGCATGGACAGAGGAGGTCAGTGTGAGAGCATTTGGGAGTTGATCATACCCTGGAGGTACCGCTCCTCCCTCCCTCCCACGTGGCGATACCGGTAAGCCACGCCTCCTCTGAGGTTATGGTGTCACCTGTACAAGGGGGACCGTGAGCACATCTGCTGCCTTTCTTTCCTCTGCACTGGAGCTATGCTGGCTCTTCTCCAGCTCGCCCTTTGACTTCAGCCACAGGACTTTGGCTCGCACGCACCGTTCCCTCAGCCTAGAACACTCTCCCCTCCCCTCCCTCATCACTCTGTCTCCTGGATTGTCTCTCGATCCTCACAGACTCAGCCATGCTGCCCTTTTACATTCTTCAAGGTGACTACTTGATTTTCTGTCGCCCATCATGAATAGTGACTGAGGAAGGAACAGTATCATCTAACACTCACTCAGTGCTTACCATGTGCTAGGCACTGTTCTAAGTTCGATGTATACTTTGTCTTGCTCTGTTTTTTTGTTGTTGTTAATCCTAATAATCACCCCTTGAGGCTGATTTTAGTAATACTATCACACTCTGTACAATTACAGAATAGTAAAGGGAGGGATGGAGACTTTCTGTCACTTGTCCAAAGCCACACCGCTGGTCGGTGGCAGAGGTGAGATGTGACTCTCATCAGCTTGGCTCTCCTGAGCACCTGTTTAGTCAGCTCCCTAAAGCTGGTTAAAGAAGACATCCCTGGTGTTATTTCCCTTCAGTTCCAGGGCAAAGAATCAGTCCACGGGCTCAAGAAACACAAACTTGTTTCTGTGACTCAGGACTTGGGGTGAAAATGGGACCTCCAGTTATTTAGTGTCGATGCCTAACATTATGAAAAATGGGTTAGTTGGAAGGATAATCCTTGTTTTATATTCATTCACTGAGAGCTCATGGGTAGAAATAATGGGTGGTACCGGGGCAGGTGTTAAGTACCCTCACATTTCAAAATAACTAAGACCACCAGGGGGCTTGCCTGAGAAAGGGCCCTTTGGGTCTGTCTCTCTTGGAGACTGCACCCAGCCCTTGTCCTGTGTTCAGACACACCCATGCTGCAGGCCCTACCACGGGCCTGCTCACTTCCAGATTAAGTCACCCCATGTCTGTCTCTGAGATGATCGGGCCCCCTGGTGGTCCGTGGCACCCCTCACCCCCCCCCAAGTGTTTCCTCTCCTCCAGGCTCACTTATTTTTTCCAAAGCATGTTCTACTCGGTCTTTCCAACAGATCCGATGTAGTAAGTTGTCCATTTTATTGCAAGACTTAAAATATTAACAGGCATCTAAAAGCTCCATGGCTTAGGATTCCAAAACTAAAACCAGCCATTTAATGAGAACCTACTACCCACGCAGTATCTTATAGCCACTCTTCTTACTTAGCCTAATAATAATAATCGCAGTAATGCAATGTGGGCATTATTACTCTAAACAAACAGGTGAGAGAACCAAATCTCTGAACAGTCTAGTGACTTGCCTAAACTCACACACACAGCTATGAAGCAGCAGAGCCAGGATTTAAACCCAGATTCTTTCCTGACAATATGTTCCTTCCACGGTAAGTAAGCTTGGTTGCCTAGACAGCCATGAAATTGTGATCTGATTCAATAATCCCAGTTCACCAAAGATACTCTTGTAGTTGCTAAAACGATAAATGGCACAATCATTTCATCTCAGATAAATCGTGGTAACCAGCAATGTTATCACCCCCTAGTATTTGGCACATTGGTTGAAAGATCAGTCACGTAATTGTATCTTTAAACCTCGTCTGGTGAGCCCGGGTTGCCTGTCTTCTGAGAACGAGGCCGCAGCCACAGCCACTTGACATTCAAACAAGGCTCAGCACCATTTGCTCCTCTCTTATCATTAAACCCTTGTGGTTTTCATTGTCAGCAAGCGTCATCAAATCAGGAACAGGCAGCCCTGGCTGATGAAGAGTTCCAGCCAATGAAGCACCGAATGGCTGGGAGTGGAAGGTACTCTGCAGGCAGGGAAAGCAGACAGACAGAGAAAATGGATGCTCTTAAACAATGCTGGCGGGAGCATACGAGGAGTTTGGTAAAAACTAAGCAAATGTATAAAAATCCAAACACCTACATGCATGGAATTCCTCTTTGAAGAACTTGCCTTAGAGATAATCCACACAGGTGTAGAATCATGGGTGTGTCAGCATTGTTTACAAGAACAAATGTTGCAAGCGATTAAAATGTCCATCAATGGAGGGCAGGTGAGATAAAGCACAATCAAGTTCCACAGTCTGTTACCCACAACACGGGTCCAGTTTTTATTTAGAAAGTAGATTTTTCTATTTTATTTTAGTAAAATAGTATGGTCATGTATGATATATTCTCCGCTTCCAGCAGACCCTGGTTAACACCCTGTGATCAACTTACATTCACACTTCTGAAGCAAATGTTGCGAAAACTAAGCGGCATAGCCCTGGCTGCTGTAGCTCAGTGGATTGAGCACAGGCCTGCAAACCTGAGTATGGCGGTTCAATTTCCAGTCAGGGCACATGCCTGGGTTGCAGGCCAGTTCCCAGCAGGGGACACATGACAGGCAACCACACATTGATATTTCTCTCCCTCTTCTCTTCCCTTCCCCTCTAAAGATAAATAAATAAATAAATAAATCTTTAAAAAAAACTAAGCGGCATAACCAAAAACTATAGCAAATTGATATACAGCATATATCGATTCAAGTCCGTGTCACAGCCAGATAAGTTTGGGTGTCAACATTTGGGGTAAAGCTAAGTTTTTGAGGCTTAGGTGATTTGGGAATTAGACAATAAGTATTGGGACCTGTATATTGATACCATGGAATATTGTGAAACCAGCTAAAAATATCAGCTCTGTGACTGATATTAAAGTTCTCCAAGGTATATTGGAAAATGAAAATCACAGGCCAGGCAGTGTGTCCAGGATGATGTGTTATTGGTGTTTTACACACACACACACACACACACACACGCACACACTTGCCCGTGCATTTAGAAGAGCCCTGCAAAAATACACAGGAACTGATTTCAGTTTCTGTTTCTGGGAAGGAAAATGTGAGGCTGGAAAACTGGAGTAAAAGGAAGGCTCCCTCTGGCCCTCTCCACTCTGGAAATTTGGAAGTTGACGTGGAGTGCCCGCATTAGGAAATGAAATGAAGTATATGCGCTGATACAGTCGCCTTCTCCTGACCACCTGTCCGGCAAGCTTTCCTTGAAGAGCCCACCCCTCTTCCTTCTCTGGCACATCCTCATGTTTCATTTTCTTCCTAGCACTTCCTTCCTACCAACCACAGTGTCTTCTTTGTGTGCGTATCTTTTATTTGGTCAGAACGCCTCTGCAAAACACAAGCGAGTTGTCTGCCCCGTTCCTGAGTGGATCCCAGGCCCCGGACAGGGGCTGGCACTGAGGAGTTAGGAGGAACCAGGGATCCCACACGAGGGACAGACTGGTCAGAAGCTCAGAGCACATGAGGCTGGTCCTGTGGCAAAGCCAGACCCTGATGTGCACACAGCCCTGAGGTGCACACAGCGGCAGCTCTTCTGGTTGTCCACAAAAGACACTTTTTAATTATTTCCCATCAGAGAGACAGAGTCCAGAAGGCTGGCCACACTCTCACCTTTGACCCTGATGTAACCCGCAGCTCAGAATGCTTTGCATAGGTGTGTGGTGAGGCTGACCGGGTCTGAGCACATTTCTCCCTCCCCTCCTGCCCTCAAGGCAGAAGTCCACCTGCGGGTACCTCCCTGCAGCCCCTCTTCTGTGAGGTCTATTTAAAACCCTCGCTCATGAAAAGCTCCCAGTCCTCCTGTGGGTAACACCTTGAGGCCTCCTGGCCCTGCTCCTCCTGAGCCCTCTTCCCAGAAGGTCCTTCCCAACTCATTTCTGCCTAGCAGAAAATGAGTCTTTCCTTGAAGGTACAAATAAAAATGACACTTCAACCACGAAGGCCTAAATCCCTCATTCAAACCTGTCACTCCCTCCTGCGGTTTCCCCCAACCCTCAGGCAGGCGGATTGTTCCCTGTTGACCCCCCAGGGGTGCCAGATCCTGGAACTCGAAGAGCCTGCCCGGAGGCACAGTTCTCTCTGCAGTCTGAGCACCTAAAGTGAAACCTGACCAATTCTTAGGACATAACCTGTTTTAACTTTGCGCCAGGGAACAGAGGCGAAACAACACAAATATTCAAAAGCAATACTCCAAGCTACAAAGAAGGAGAAAGACTTAGGAATGAAATAAATGTGGTTTTGAAGCGCAACTCTGCTACTCACAATCATGTAACCTCGGGCTGTTCCTTGACCTTCTCCGAGCTTCAGTTTCCTCAGTTCTAAAATGGGCCAATAAGACCTGAGGCCAAATTAAAGGATAGAAAATGTAACAGGATCTGCCTAGCAAAGGAGGCAAACATAGTAAGTGCTCCACAGAAACTATTTTTTTAGTTTATTATGTGAAAGAAAGGATGAATAAGTAAATAAGTACATATGAAAAATAGTAATATTGATATTTACTGTTAAATCAGGTTCATAATTGGGCCGTGTAAGAATTAAACTTTCAGCCTCATTCCCTGATGCCCCGGCCCAGTTTCAGCTGGTAAAGATAACCCACATTTAAAAAGGGCTTGGTGGTGATGAACTCCTTGAATCTGATCTTATCTGAGAAGCACTTTATCTGCCCTTCCATTCTAAATAAAAGCTTTGCTGGATAGAGCAATCTTGGTTGTAGGTCTTTGGATTTCACGACTTGGAATACTTCTTTCCAGCCCCTTCTTGCCTGCAAGGTCTCTTTTGAGAAATCAGCTGACAGTCTGATGGGAGCTCCTTTGTAGGTGACTGTCCCCTTATCTCTTGCTGCTTCTAGGATTCTCTCCTTCATTTTAATCTTGGCTAATATAATTATGATGTGCCTTGGTGTATTCCTTCTTGGGTCCAACTTCTCTGGGCTTCCTGGATTTCCTGGAAGTCTATTTCCTTTGCCAGATTGGGGAAGTTCTCCTTTATTATTTGTTCAAATAAGTTTTCCACTGGTGGCTGTTCCTCTTCCCCTTCTGGTGGACAGCTAGATCAGGAGCAGAACCATAGAAATGAAGATCTCATGGAGGGTTAGCAACAGGGGAGTGGGAGAAGGAGAAGGGGGGAGAAGGTACAGAAAATAAGTAGCATAGATGGTAGGTAGAAAATAGATAGAAGAGGGCAAGAATAGTATGGGAAATGTAGAATTTAAAGAACTTGAGACACGTGGTCATAAACTAAAGGGGGAAAATGGTGGGGGAAAAAGGGGGAAAATGCAGGGTGGAGGGGAATGAAGGGAAGAAATAGAACAACTATAATGGCATAATCAATAAAATTTAAAGATTAAAAAAAAGATAACCCACATTTAGAGGCATCGACTCAAACCAGCAGAAGAGATGGCGTCTGCCACCCTGCACAGAGCTACTGTCCCCAGAGGTGACGCTGCGATTCCTCTGAACTTTCAGATCAAAAACAAATCGTCTGAACTCCTACCCAAACTTGACATGTCAAGATCACCCTGACTCTCAAGAAAAGCAAAAAATGGGACTGTGACACCCTGTGCCAACTCCAATCTGTTTCCTGCCAGAGCCAGGTGCAAGGTCAAGGAACAATAAAGAAAAGCATCTCCCAAAAGCAGCCTCCCTCAATATCTCTGGAGACCCAACCAGACCATCTGCTCCAGGGAGTGAGCATTTTGGTTCATTTTGTGCCACCTGCTTTCTCCCTCCTGTGTTCTCCTGAACTCGGGTGAGTCCCAGGGAATTAGCTCCTCTGCAAAGGAGAATCACAGAAAAGTGAGAAGCCAATGAAAGGGCCCTACATTTGCCCAGATCTTCTTACTACCAACCCAAGAGTTGGCCTGATTGACCCGGGGTGTGAAGCACTGGGCTGCTTTCTGTAAAGTCAAAGCGCCCGACCCACACAGATAAACTTGATGCTGTGGTTTCAGAACCCTCCTCGGTTGTGAAATTTGGAACATGTCACCATGTTTACTTTGTACTCATCATGCAATGCTGACCTGATCTTTTCTGGAGCCTTTCCCTGGGGAGGGAGGCATCATCCTGGGGCTCCTACAGCAAAGGCCAACTGTAAATTTTTGGAGGGCCCAGCCACTGTTGTTTTCAGAGGCCCCCTGTGTGCTTGGTTAAAGTCTAGCCTCATCCTATGGTAGCAGTCTTGTTTTACTTAACAAAATGCTAACGACTATAAAACTAATTCTGAATTGGTTTGGGTATAAATTAATGACTTTTTTCCTTTGTGGTTTAAACTATATATATATTATGTTTAAAAATATAAAAATATAGTGTATATATACATATTACACACACATATTGCATATGTGTATGTTGAGTTGCAGCAGGCCAGCTGAGATGTGAAATTTCACCAACACTGAACTTTGCATTTATTCATTTTTGACTTTGCAGTTTTCTTTTTGCCCTTTGGAGTTGCCTTTATTTTTCCCCCCAGCTCTCTGACATTTGCTTTTTAGCCCACAAAAAACCCACAAGCCTCGGACTCTCCATTTTGAGTGACTACTGGATACATTAGGTCAGACAACAGCTCCTGCTACCTAGAATGCTGGAGAAAAGTAGACCTTCCTGGAGGCCTCCCGTTGGGCACACATCTCTTGGGACAGAGCTCCCTGGTATTTGTGCAACATCTCTTTATGCAGGGACCGCCATACAGTGGGGACCTCAGGAATGTCTCCACTATGTTCTCTACCAGACATTTCTGGTTTTCACCAGATGAGAAGCTGCTAAAACAATACAGCTACCTGTATTGCTACCTGCCTATTTTCTCCTTCGGCAAAAACTTCATCCAACTCATAAATGCCACTTCATGGTAGACTTAAAATGTTCCTTTAAATAGGGCTGAAATGTGAAGGTCACAGTGGAACTTCAAACTTAGAATGTTATTTTCTAGGACTGTAGCTCAGCCATGAAATTTTGCTCCAGGCAGACTTCAACATGCTAGGTCTGAGCTGAAAGATGAAGGTTTCCTGCACTGACTTCACTTTAAAACCAGAAGCCTTTTTATATTCTTGTTTTGCACATAAACACTGGAAAGAAACTGTTCCCTCACAAGATTCTCTTTCCAACAGAAAAGTCTCGGATGTTCAATCTATTCTCCTTTTTCTTGAGAAGAAAACTGACTTTGTTGAAGAACTATTATGTCTAAGGTCTGTGCTCTGTGCTGTCCATGTGTGTTTTCTGCTTCTTAACCTTGTAAGAACTTTGAAAATAGCAGATAGCATCATTCCCATCTTGCAGATAAGAAAGCTGGGGACCACAAAGATTAAAAACCTTGATGAGAATCAAACATCAAAGACTTATAGCACCAAAATTTGAAATACATTCTCTCCACTACTCCACAATTATGAAAAGTTGCCTCAAGAACTGATTAGAGAAAAAAATGTGATTCAGTGGAAACATATTCTGTGTATTGTACCTGCCAGTGGTAAGGGTTCTGGGAGAATTTTCCCATCAAGAAAATTAGACTCAAGTGCACTAAGTCTACTGGAGATACAAGCAGAAACACTGGTGTTCTGTTCTCACTGACCATCCCGAAGGACACTGATGCTTTGTTTAGGTTCTCACGGGCCCCTGCCATTCATTCTCTGGTGCTTTTCTACTCAATTTAAATGTAGTCCTGTTGGGGGTCTTTAATGATAACAATCCACTGTCCTGCTTAAGCTCCAAATCAATAGAGAAATAAAACAGAGAAGGCAGGGAGATGGGTTAGTTTGACAGCACTTCAACTGATATTAGAGAATCTAGTTATAACCAGTGGCATTTGGATGTCCTAACACTGAATCCTAGAACTGACCAGCCCTGCAGCTCTCAGCCAGAGCGAATCTGATTCCAGGAGAGCTGTATTGAACACGTGTCTACCAGACAGCCCCCAAGAGGAAGAGAAGCTTCTATTCATGGCCAGTTTCTCCCTCTAACCTCTCAAACGAGGTGAGTTACTCTTCTCTGGGAAGGAGGTCAGCAGCAATACAGTAATAGGTGTTTCCCTAGATGGATTAAAAACACCAAGAGTGGCTCACAGTAATATCTAATAACTTTTCCTGGATACAACCTGTGTACCAGATACTGTTTTAAGCCCATTATATTTTCTAACCCAATCAGTTCTCATCACAGTTCTATCAGGTCAGGACTCTTCCTAACTTCCATTTCAAAAGGTGAAAAAACTGAGGCCCAGAAGGGCTGATGAGTTTGCCTGGAGTCACTCTGCCAATGAGAGCTGAAGCCAGGATTTGAACCAAGGAGTCAGGTTCCAGAAGCACAAATCTTAACCACCAAACTATGATGAATTCAAAATCTGCTAGGAAGCAAGACTGCTCTTCCCTAACACCTCCCTTTCTAAAGTCCGACTCTGCCCTCCCCTCCAGGCAAGGCACGAGCCCTAGCTCCCAAAGGTCTTCCTGATAGCAGAGTTCCTATGGGCTTCTCCTCCATTAGTCCCGAGGGCTTTGGATCAGTCTTCACCTTTAAACCTGCTTCTTGGCAGCCCGAACACTGTAGCCTTTGTTCAAGCATGGACAGAAACCAAGGGAAGCAAGGGTGAAGCCTCTGAGACATAAAGTCTGATTTGTTCTGACCATTATTAGATAACTTCATGTGAATGAAATGACGTGGAAGAAAAAATGGCAAAAAGTAGAGTCTGATTTGTATCTTGCAACTTACTCAGCACTCTGTTATCCACCGTCTTGTAGTCTGATTAGGAACACCTGCTCTGCTCTCTGTTGGGCGCTGTTCTGCATCCTGGGGAGACATGTCTAAAAACAAAAAACAAAAAACATACGAGCAAGCGAACAAAATCTCCCTGCTCTCAGGGACCTTATTGCCTAGTCAGTGGGCCCAACTGCTGTTCTGTAATCACACAAATATGCCATAGCACACAGGATTAAGTGCTCAAAAGAAAACAGAAATGTGCTGTGTGAACAAAGGTCAGAGGAAGCAATCCTTTCCCAGAAGACAAGATGTCAAGAAAGCCTTTCCTAAGGAGCCTTGTAGCTACTAGTTGAAGTACGGGTAGTTACTCTGGTTTAAGACTGGTTAGAGCAGGGTCGCATTCCAGGCAGAGGGGAATGAACACATGAAGTCTTCAGGACAGGAGGCAGCATGGAATGACAAGCAGCGCCCGTGGCTGGTGCCCAGGAGAGACGGCACTGGAAGAGGCTGGGAAGGTTGAGTAGGCCATGGGAGGGAACTCGGGGCTGATTCTAAGAGCAGCGGGAGGCCTTGCTTCATTTGTAATTCATTCACTGATTAATCCATTCAATACACATTTTTGCAAAATCTACAAGGTGCCAGGATCCATGCTGAGTTCCATGGACACTACAAAGATAATGAGACAGTCAACTGAGGGACGGAGAGAGTATAAGGAATAACTGTAATATATCGTATTGTGGTGACACAGGCTTGTCTCAGGCACCACAAGAACACAAAATGGGATTTTAGCTGCGGTACTAAAGAAAACAATGATGGATTAAAGGAGCACAACCAGCTATTCCCAGCAGAGGGAAGGACATGTGTCCCAAAAAGCAGGCTGGGCCAGGAAACCCCATTATGAGTGGGTAAAGCAAAGGACTATGGGTGACCTGCCAGGTAGATGGGAATTAGAAGGGAAAAGGCCTCACAAGCCATTCTGATGTGTTCCAAGTTTATCCCATTGAATTAGTTTGTTTACACGACTCTAATAGAGTACCGTAGACTGAATGGCTTAATCAACAGAAATTGCTGGTATCTCTGTATCTGTTCTCTACGCCTGCTGGCAGTTCACCCAGCCAGGTCATTTTATTGGAGACACCCTTTGCGGGCAAAGCTTTCAGGGTCTACCCTCTGGGTGTTAAAGTGCAGGAAAGAGCAGCATTAGGCAAACAAATGGGGGAGAGAACCCCTCCAGGGTCCTGCCTAAATTCAGCTCTGACAGACATAAGAGCACCTTTAACCTGGAAAGAAAATGCATAACTGACTAGAGCCCATGGTCAGCAGAGCAGGTGGGCCCAGTGACATCGAGGGCCCATAGTATTTGGCCTGGCTATGTACTAGAATAATCTAGGAAGGTTTTTATAAAAATACTGATGCTTGGGCTCCAATCCTGAGCAACAAAATCAAAATCCCTGAGGGTGGCCCCAGCTGTCAGCAGTAGTTTTTGAAGCCTTCCTGAGTCAGTAGTGTGTCACCGAAGTTAAGAACCAATAATGTGCCTAACTGACTCTTTCACATGAGGGAGCAGAGGCCCAGAGGAGCCATCCTCCCAGAGAAGTGGCAATTGCCATCATTCTTGAATCATAACTTCAGCTCACTATAGTTCAACCAACCTCAAAAATCAATAAATGATGAAAGAAAAATTTAAAAACTTGACTGTGAAAATTAGGGAAACCAAACAGACGGTTGGAAGACAATGTATTTTGCAAATGTGACCACTCGGTGCTGATTGCGTTGTGTTCTCTTTATCTGCTGGTTTTCTGATTCACCCTGTCAGCTTCTCAGACCAGGACTGGTTCAAAAGCAGAGCCAGGGCTCTGCTCCCGCCCCTGCATCCTTGCTCCCGGAAAGGCCTGGCCCAGTGTTATAAGGTTGCATTTTGTGTCCCCCAAAAACATATGCCCAAGTCCTATCCCATGGTACATGAGAATGGGACCTTATTTGGAAATCGGCTCTTTACAGATGTAATCCAGTCTGCAGTGAAGGGGCCCACAAAGTGGTCAACAGTCCTGAGGGCCCGCCGTGCACCGGGAATGGGGACTTTACATTTGTGACCGCATCTCATCCTTATGATGACCCTAGGAAGTGGACATCTTTATCCCCACTTACAGTAAGGAAATAATAACTTAAATCTTAAACCCAAACAAATGTCCTCTACGGGGAATGTTCTCTTCCAATGTGTGTCTGTGTGTGTACTAATGTGCTCCTTTGATGCTCATAACAACAATTTAAGGAGTCACAGTATTGTTCCTGTTTTACACATAAGGAAACTGAGGCATAAAACGTCAAGTGACATGCCCAGATCACCGAGCTGGGAAATAACAGAGTTGAAAGGTGAACCCAGAAAGTTGGTCCCCGGAGACCATCTCTCAAATGAAAGAGGATGAAGTTCATTACCCCGCCTATGTGGGGCCAGGATTCAACCCAAGTCTGGGTCTTCTATCCCCCTACAGTCGTCCCTGGCCCCTTCTGATGTCTGGCCATACCTGAGGCCCTAGGGCAGCTAGTGGCATTTCTAGAGGCTTTCTTGGCTCTGTTGAGCCAAGCAAAGTAACACTGACAAATCCCGCAGGGCTGGGAACTGGCCGAGTCCAGTTGGAACTACACTGGGGATTAAGAGAAGAGAACATGATTTTGTTTCTGCCTGGCCCCTGGCCAGGATACTGAGATTAGCAGAATCACTGCCAGATGGGTTATTACTGAATCTCGGTGCATTCCAATTACCAGCCTCTAAAAGCCCAGTTCCCATTCCCAGCTCAGAACAACTCACAGCAAATGTCATCCTTGCTCTGAGAATGCTTGCCTGGCAGGTCACTTCGATTTCCGAGCTGGCACATTAGCATGGTGGGCACTTTCTTCCCTCTCTCCTGGCCCTTTATCTTTCTGTTTCCATTGAGCTGAGCTCTGGGAAATGAGTGGCTGCTCCCAGCCCTGCCCGTAGCCCCACACACCCTGAGCTCCACACAATGAATAAGGAACAACGGCCTCCCTATCAGCAGCCCTGCTGTGTGGCTGGCAGGACGAGGGCACCTCTGCAGTGGACCCGCACACCAGCTCCCGCCACCGCCGCTGGCCACCTCCCCAGTGTGCCAGCTGGGGCTTTTCACTGGTGTCAAAGCACAGCATCTCTTTATGAGGCAGAGCCCTGCCCAGTCTGCAGGCTGCCTGGGTCCTGAGAAAGGCTTTCTTCTCCTCTGGCACCAAGCCCACACCGCTGCATTTGGGGGCCTTCAGACACTGGGCCCTGGGCTTGCAAAGAGGGACGACTCCTTTTTCTTTCATTTCAGCAAACACTTAGGACATAGCTAATAGTGCTGCTGCTTGGAGCTCTGGGTGAAGGGATGTCAGTGAAACATCTGCATTCCTGCCCTCAAGGTACCCATGACATGGGAAAGGAAAGGTGAGGCAGGGAGGCAAAGGGAGGCCATGGAAAGACAGACAATACAAAACAGACTTAAGAGTGCTTAAATTAAAAAATAATAATAATAACGAGAACCATATCTATGGCATGGGACAGTAAAGCCCCGTGCTGCAGATGGCGTGGGGGCGGTAAAACCCAATCTGCCACCTATCTTTATAAATAAAGTTTTATTGGTGCACAACCATGCCTATTTGCTTGCATACTGTCCATGGCCATTTTCACCCCACAATGGCAATGCTGAAAGACCAGAAGTCCTGCAAGCCTAGATTTTTTTTTACTGTTTGTTCTTTATAGAAGAACGTTGTCAACTTCCATCTATGTGAGTACTTAACGTGCTTAATTCCATTCAATTATCACAACTCTTATCCTATAAGTATTATTAACTCCATTTTGGAGGCAAGGTTACATAAAAATAAAAGGAAGTATCTGAATTTGACCCCAAGGCACTGCTTTTCCTTTATCCCTGTGAGCTGAGGATGGTGAGCAACCTCTAAATTAGCAGAAGATTTTGATTAATGACCAGGAGTTGGAGAAAACTTACAAGTGAGGAGGAATGGCTGGGACAGCAAAGTGACAGGAATGAATGCTGCCAATACGGAGGCAACCTTGAGAGAGAATGTTAGAATTGCAGAGCCACAAGGAGCCTTCAAGATCAAGCTTATAAAGCCCTGTGTCTTAATCAGCTCAGGCTGTTTTAACAAAATGCCATAGATTTGTGGCTTGAACAAGAGACATTTACTCTCACATTTCTAATGGAGGGAAACTCAAGATCAAGGTGGTAAAAATTTGGTTCCTGGTAAAAGCCCTCTTCCTGGTTTATACATGGCTACCTTCTCGCTGTGTCCTCACTCACATGCTGGAGAGAGAGAGAGAGAGAGCTCTACTCTCTTTTCCTTTCCTTCCTTATAAGAATACCAATTCTGTTTTGAGGGCTCCACCTCATCTAAGCCTAATTACCTACAAAAAGTCCACCTCCAAATAACATCACGTTGGGGGGGTTAGAGCTTCAACACATGAATTTTGAGGGAACATAAACATTCAGTCTGTATAATAGAGGAGAAGACTGGAGACCAGAGAATCAAACCAATGCACCCCAAGTCACACCGTAATAAAGGAAAAGCTGTAAGCAGAACATTCCTGGGGCCTTTGTGAAGTCTGGCCCTTCCTGGAACAAGCATGCCCCCCTGACAGATCCCTGTGTTCACTGCGGGCTGATCACACTGAAGCCAGAGCCCCTTCATGCTATTTGAAGTTCTAATCAGACCAGTGACAAACTTGGTGTTTGTTTTAACTGCATGCCCTCATGTGACTGCAGTTTGTGTTTGACCAGGTGTAAAGAAAGGACACAGGGTTGGCAATCAGCCGACCTGGCATCCTGTTTCTCACCGGCTCCATGTGTGACCTTGGATGAGTCACTTAAACGTTCTGGCCCCAACCTCCAACTGTACAAAATGTGCGGACCTGGACACAACACTTTCAGCTCAAATTGTTCGTGTTGAATAAGACTGATTAACACAGAAACCGTCTGGGAACCTGAAGACAACACACCAGTTCACTGGCTGTCCTCCCTTCTCAGTGGAACTTGCTCTCGCCAAATCAAAAATGGATTATGTGAATCTGTGAGACGTAAAATATAATTCAGGCATTTATTCCATGAAAAGTATTAATTGAGCTTAACTTTTGCCAGGAGCAGCACGTAACGCCAGGACACAGTTGTGAACAAACAGAGGAAGAAGCAGACAGTGCAAACAGCGTGAGAAATGCCACCCACCAGATGCAGCCGAAAGCCCGTGGCTGCAGACACCTCTGGTTCAGCACCGGACCACACCTAATTACCCGTGTAGCCCTAGACAGGCCACTTATCTTCCCTGAGGCAGATATCATCGTCTGCAAAATAGAGATTAAAATGGTACCTGTCTCAAGGTTGCTGTGGAAGCACAGTTGAGTTTATTCTTGTCAAGTTCTTCAAACTCAGCCTGCACGGATGAACCACTCCTTTGTCAGCTATGATGATGATGACAGAGATGTACTGGGTGACAACAGAGAAAAAAGAAAAGGCACTTCTGTGATCCAGGGCAGGGATGGGGGCTGTGAGCAGTGAGAACTTCTCAGTGAAAGTGACATCAAAATCAAGGCCCACGGGATGAGCGGGGCATGAGAAGTCTCCTGGGCAGTAGGAATTAATGGGGTGTGCAAAAGCCCTAAGACAAGGGTGAATGGGAGTTTTGGGGAAGACACACGAGGTGTGCTGACAGTGAGGCTGGGGAAATAAGCCCAAGATTGGTATGAAAAGCCTACGGTCACCCTGGCCACGCCCACTGTGGAGCTAGTGCTGTGCAACCCAGCACACCATTGATCTGTTTCGCTGTGCGGAAAGCTCTGGGGAATTCCGTCCCTGTCGTCAGGGCCAGGTCAGCACTGGGGGCTGGGACTAGAACTGGAGTTCCGTCAGGCAGGATTTTGGCCAGAAGCTGCGCGGGCTAGAAGAGTCCATGGTGAGTGCTGACTGTGTGCGGTCAGGCTCAGCCAGGGAAGCCAAGGACAGCTGTAATATCAAAAGAGCTGGAGGAGCTAGAGCTGAACACAAAACCAAGACGGCCAGAGGGTAGTCAAGGAGACATAGAAATGAAGAGAGAGATCAGAACACAGAAGAAACAACAGGGTTCAGGACAAATACCTAAAGAAGGCCCCAAGGCCAGCAGCCTTTGCTATGGGCCTGATCCCATGGTGTGAGGGTGGGCCAGCCTGGACTGGGCGCCAAAGGTCTAGATAAATGCCAGACACCCACACAACTAACAGGCTGAGAAATGGGGGGCAGAGGTAGGGGCTCTACTAGACTCATATCTGTGCTCCAGCGCTGCCCTCTCTCACCCCGGTTGCAATATAAGGCGTTCATGGAAACCTTACACCATCATCGCCCCAGTGAGTCCGGGAGGAACGTGTGAGGAGACACACTGTTCACAACAGCCTCTGCTCGGAAGCCAGAAAGCCTGCCATCCCCACCGTGCCTCCATCTCAAGTGAGCACAAGGATAGTGGTGCCTGGTTGTTTTCTATGAAGATCACAGGAATTAATACGGGCAAAGTGCTCAAAATGGAGTAAGTACTCTATATTATTACTTAATTTGGTTTCACTTAACTTATTTATTCAAACAAATTATTCAAGTCTCCATTCTAGGCTCCAGGTTGGCTGCTCAGAATTTAAAGAGGAAGAAGGCACGATCCCCGCACTCAGAGAGTTTGACCAGCTGCTGGTCCACCGGGGAAGCCAGGTGAGCATGTGGGTGAGGACAGCGCAGGGTGACAGGGGCTGTGGCAGAGAGAGGCCAAGGGTGCTGTGGGGGCCCCTCTGACACAGAGGAAGGGAAAATAGGTTGGGGACAGAAATTTAGATAGCAAACTCAGAATGATATGCTCTGATCACTCACACGTCTCAGGATAGCCCAGGGAGGAAAGAGGAACAAATAACATCAAAAACAAGAACTGTGAAAGCCGGGTGGTGACAATGACCTGAGAAACTGCGGACCTGCCTGTCACCGACATTTTGCCTGCCTGTCACCGACATTTTGGCTGCCTGTTAGAGAAGACCTGTTCTCCTTTTTAAAAGAGACAAAGATGCTGATACTCAGCACTTTTGTGGCTCTGAATAAATATGTATTTCAGAGAGTTCCCAACAAGTCGTGACCAAGTCTCTTTTCCTTCCTGATATTCAGGCTTCTGGGTTTTTATTGTCCCCAATCGATTTATAGAGGCAATAAAAATAAATATGAGAGGCAATGGATTTGTTCTATGTGAAAAAGAAGGCATCAGCGAGTTCCAAATACGTCCAGGGCTTTTATTTCTACTTAGACTTTTATGTTTTGAAAATTAAATATATTAAGTGTTAGGACAACTATAATTCTTAGAATGGAAGTAGTTACCAGAATAATTCAAGGCTCTCTAATATCCATTTTTCTTGATTTTCTGCCAGTTTCGGGTAACTGTGACAATTTGACCCAAATTACACGTTTAGAAATTTGCTTTTCATCTGCTCCCAAAAAGACATCTGAGTGCCAATGAATAAGTGTTTCTCCTGACTACATATACCGAAGTAGTGTAAGGTCAAACAATGTCTTTTGTCTGCTTTTTAAAACTGCACATGCTTTTAGTAAGAAAATTTGAAAGTATAGATAAACTTAAAGAGGAATGGTATAACCCAGACTTCCCAGTGACAACCAGCTACTTAAGGGTATTTCCTTTCGGATGCCTTGTTTTGATGCAAATTTACTGTCTATTCACTTTTTAAGTAGTTAAGAATATGCTGGTTATATGTATTTGTATTCAAATTTTTCACTTAACGTAATGCATTTTTGAGGATGCCATTATACATTGTCCCCACTTGTCTGATGATTGTTCTACATCATCTTCCCACAGGGAAACTCAGAGTGTATGGTGAAAAGGTAAGGAAAGCTGATCTTAAAGCTTTACTCAGAAGGACTGGGCTCTGAGGGGAGGACACCTTGAAGCCATGGCACAGACTGAACTGGAAAAAGCAGCAGGACCAGCCTGGGCAGCAGTCACCTGAGAGGAGGCACAGTGGTGTAGAAACACAGCAGAGCACTCAGGCCCACGGGCCCTGGCAGCCAGCGCATCAGATCCTCTGAGAGGACCTCCAAGTGCTTGTCATCCGCGTCCAGCCTGGCAGGTGGGACTGGTATTTCCTCTTCTGTGGAGGATGTGGTGGAGACAGCAGGAGCTCCCCCACTGCACTGAGATGAGGAGAGCCCTACATCTACAACCTGGCAAACCCTCTCCATTAATTGACTAAGACAGGATTTGGCAAACATCTTCTCTTAAGGACCAGAGAGTAAGTATTTAAGGCTTTGACAGCCATTTACGGTCAATGTCACAAATTTGTCTTTGTCTAAAGACCATTTAAAAATGACAAAAAGAAAAAAAAACCTTCTTAACAGAATATATAAAACTAGGCCATAGCCCAGAGAGAGTGTGGACCTTTGGATGGGGGTTTCTTTCCTACTTATTAAAAAGTAAAATAAAATAAATAGAGATCTTGAGAATTGTTCTAAAATTGCTGAGAAATGTTACAAAACTAGTCCAATCTTAACTCACATCCTGAGAAATAACCGGGATAGAGTTAAGTGTTCTGTGATGGCACCTCTAGTTCCCACAGGCGCAGAAGTGGGTGCCCAGAGTTCTGAAACCTTGGGCATCAAAATGTCCTTTATGTTTTGGGGAATTCACAGCTCTCATAAGGTTAAAAAGGCCACTTTCCCATAATCAGAAATAGCTACTCTTGCATTTGACAAGTGGTTTCTCACACTGATGAGCTCCAAGAAAAGAATTCTAGAAAGAACCAGTGCTTGATCAATAGTCATCCTTACCAAAAGCACAAACCATGATGCTGGACACATTCTTTTGACTTGGAGAATTCTGAGTTGAGTTGAACTGAGAGTTTTACCCAATGGTTACTGGCAGTGAGAGACTGAATATACAAATAGACGATGGCCAGACCATACATAAAGATAGAACTCTGACCCACAATCAGCAGTCAGCAGCCCAGGAAGTCAACTCCTTATCAGCAGGAATCGGTCCTGGAAGCCAGTTGCTATCTCTAAGTCATACTTGTTGGAAGTTAGACTGCTATCTCTAGTAACATTCCAGAACAGCCAAAGAGTAGCCCCTAGAATAATCAGCCCAAAATGGCCAGGGTTTGATTAATTACCAACAGCTTCCCTAATATTTTGTCCCTGCTTCCAATTTAGCACCAACCAGAATAACTCAGGGACTCTTTAACTTGAGACACTAAAGTTACAAATGAGGGAAGTAAGGTACAGAGATTTTTAATCCAACATTCCTTCCATGACATTACATTGCCTTCCTGAAGGTGAGGCCATTTCACACGAGACAGGGTTGAAGTGTCCTGCCTCTGTGAAAGGGAGCACAGAGCCTCGTGAGTCAGTTGGGTGCCGTTTGTTTTATCAACTACCTACTATGTGTCTAGAGACTTGTGCAATACACTCAGATAAAGTCATTGAAGAGGCCCATATACAGAGAATTTGGAAATCATATAAAATGCACAAAGAATATAAGATAGCCTTTCCAAAGTACATCCCAAAGAATGTTAATAACTGCTAAGTGAAAAAAGAGACTTCTACATCAAAAGCATTCAGAAATCGAAATCCCAGCGAGTCATTTTGTGGATATCAACACACCGATTCTAAAGTTCAGGTGGAATGGCAAAAGACTCAGAATAACCAGCACAATATTGAAACAGAATAACAAAGTTGGAGGGCAGGCATGAGCCAGCTTCATGAACATTTCTTCTGTTTTGTTGTCTAGCACACAACTGCCATCCATAAATATTTATGTCATTAATGAAAACCCTTATCAAGCAAATAGAATGGGTGAAGAAATGTTAGCAATCAAATGATAAAAGTTATTTTATTAACATTTTGGCCTTCTATAAACACACTGCCACCACAGAACTGAACTTGGTTTCATGAAATGAGATATTACTGTACCTTGGAATTCTCTCAACAGGACAAACAGCTAGAATCCCAGGGCCTCCATTCTAAATTGAAAAATTTTTTTTTTGACATCTGTTAGACATCTCTTCAAACTGGCCACTGGATTCACTCTCAAGATGTGACTATGGTGAAACATCATTCTTGGCCCACTTTTCCTTTTATTGTGAGATAAAGGAAGTAAAAACGGACCTTGGAACGTGCCACAAAGACACAAGTGCCCCAGGGGGACCTTCTGCACTTGCTCTCTTACATCTACCAGGTAATAGGTTAAACTCAGCATTTCAGAGAGATAAAGTGCAGTGGTTTATTATGTGATACAGTTACATTTTGAAAAATTCTTCTGATAGTTCTCTAAGGACCTGTCTTCATGAATAAAACAGATTCTTTATTAGGTTAAAGAGGAAACCAACCATCTCCCCACATTGTACCAAGTGCACCTATTTCTTCTCTTCTTGTGATAAGCATAGAAACACCTTGACCCGTGGGCTACATGGTCAAGGTTCAACACACCCTGACTCTAGGCAACACTTTGACATTCCCAATGTCCACCACCTGGGCTGGGTGGATCCTTAATCAAAACTAAGAAAAGAGTGAGTGGTTCACATGGACATGGGGTTTGCTCTTGTCTTTCATTCTTGGCCTGCTCTTGAGACATCCTAGTAGCTGTGAGGTCACTTTCAAGTGGTGGGTGTTAAAAACAGACTCTGGCACTTGGGGGTGGATGAATGCTAATAGTAATAATGTCTCATGATGACTGAATACTCACCATACGCCAGGCACTCGAGTCAATGAGTGATCTCATCAACTTTTATAGCCACCCATCATGGGCGACCTCAAGCTACTAAAGGCTTAGCAACGAGCTCAAAAAATTCCTGGAAATATTACAGTCAGTTCCCTTTGCCCCCTTGCCCCCTAAGCCCCCTTGCTAGCCAGCTCCAGCATGCCCCTGGCAGAACTGGACCCTCTACATCGCCCCCGGCAATGCCCTTCTTCAGTGTCTGCGTCCCAGGTTCTCAGGAACATGTTTAAGCTTCTAATTTATAATTACCCCAGTTCCCTCCATATGCTCCCCAGCCCTGGGGGTGGTTGCTGCTTCATGCACTTAACATTTCTGTTACCTCACTGATTCCATTTTTGCATTCTTCCATTCCTGTAACTAATCCTCCTGAGTGGATGCTTGTGGTTAAAATAATTAATATAATTTTTTTTCCTGACTTGAATCTGCTGGATACTGTCAATTTCAGAACTTTAAAAAAAAATTCCTCCGACCAGATTGTGCCCTTTTGCCTCACTGCCTTCAAACTCGTGGGTCCTTCTGTCTAAAATCCTATCCCCTGGCTCTTCTCTCTCATCAGTTGCTTCTCAAACCTCCGCAGCAGTACATTCATTGGCCTGTTTACTTTCTTCCCTGCATTGAGGGAAAACAAAGGCTCTACCTTCCTGTCTCTGCTGTGTCACTATATTCCCAAAGTGCTGAGCACAATTCTTACCGTATCATTGTATTAGACAAACGAAGAGATAGAACCACTAGGATGTATGATGAGTATGTAAAATAAGGAATGGGCTTATATAGTCATGGAGGCCGGAAAGTCCCATGATGTGTGGAGCAAGTACGCAAGCTGGGGTACCCGGGGAAGCTGGTGGTACAGCTCCAGTCTGAGAGCCCCCAGGCTCAGGACCCAGGAGAAGCCAATGTTTCTGTTCAGATCCAAAGACGGGGGGCGGGGGAAGCATTTTATTTGGGAGAGGGTCAGCCATTTTGTTCCATGCAATTTATCGGGTTAGGCCCACTCACATTAGGGTGGGCAACATGTTTTACTCAGGCAACGAAATTAAACATTACTCTCACCCCAAAACATCTCCACATTAACACTGGAAATAACGTTTGATCAAATGTGTGGTCATCCCATGGCCTAGTCAAGCTGACACATAAAATTAAGCATCCCAATTGTGAAAGCTCATTATCCAGTGTGGTTAAAAGTTTCGGTATATTATGGTATGGATAGCATGTTATGGTATGGTCTATCCAGACAGACCTGGATTCAAACCTGACTCCACCCCTTCCTGGCTGTGAGACTCAAGCAGGCATATGACTGTACTCTCTGACCTTTGTTTCCTCACCTGTAAGGTAAAACTGGCCACGCCCACCCCTCAGGGCTATCGGGAGAATGAAGAACTCACACGTAAAGTGCCTAACACATTTTCTAGACCAGAGAAGAACACCACAGTGTGTTTTCACCCTCACCACGTGGAAGAGGGCTGTGCTAGACACTTGTATGCTTTCTCATCACACGTCACCTCCTCTGGGGCTCCTGGTCGGACATGCAATCATTCTGAACCAGGTAGATCAGCCAGGTTCTGTGACCCAAGCTGAAACGTGTTTTTCAGATTGTTCTTCACTCTTTGGAGGCTAGAAAGCATTGCAGACCAAAGGAAAGAGCCCTGGCTGGTGTGGCTCAGTGGACTGAATGCAGGCCTGTGAGCCAAAGAGTCACTGGGTCAGTTCCCAGTCTAGGGCACATGCCTGGGTTTCAGGCAAGGTCCCCAGTAGGGGGTGCTCCAGAGGCAACCACACATTGATGCTTCTATCTATCTCTTTCTCCATCCTTTCCCCTCTGTCTAAAAATAAATAAGTAAAATCTTTAAAAAGAAAGAAAGAAAGAAAGAAAGAAAGAAAGAAAGAAAGAAAGAAAGAAAGAAAGAAAGAAAGAAAGAAAGAAAGAAAGAAAGAAAGAAAGAAAGAAAGAAAGAAAGATTCCTGCTAGGTGGGTGGTATTAGGGAAGGAACCTGGTTCTCGATTTTGAAATGAAGTCATTCAAGGTCTTACCAAACCACAGGCCTAAGAAGTGATGTTCAATGTCAAGTCTCTGATCAGAACAAGCTAAAAGTTTTGCTGGGATCTCCCAAACATCCCAACCTGAGCCAAAGGATCTTAGTCCTGCTTTTGACTGTGTCAGTGTCCACCGGTGCCACAGAAATAGGATCTGCAACTCTCTCTTCATTGTCCCCTTGACAACTAGACAGTGGGTAGATTCCTGGGCCCTGGCTCTATGCACCTCCACTTGGGCAGGGACAAGCTTGTTCCTTCTCACCTGGACTCTCTGTCAAGGATCTCTGCTCATTCACTTTGAAAAACAACCCAAGTCACATCATAGCTCAGCACTCAGCTGTCTGTCCTTGTTGAATAAGTTGTTTTGCTTCTCAGACTGAGTTCTTTCATCTGTAAGATTGGATACATAATATGTACTACTCAAAGCTTTCTTAAGAACTGAAATTTACTGAATGTCCTAGACACAGCAATTATCTTAACAACTGTAGGAGGGACTGTTTCATGTTGCACAGGGCCCTGAGCTCAGAAAGGCAATCGTCAAATTCCCAATAACTTTTGATCAAGGGCCCCAACTATTTCCATTAGAACTAGGCCCTGCAAATTTTCCAGCCAATGCTGGCTCTGAGAAATAGGAATTACCCTTGTCTTTCTTTTACAGATGTGTAAATTGTGACACCAAAAGGTTCAGTAACTTGTCCAAGGTTATACAGCAAGTAAGTGGCAGAAAAGGAAGTCCCCTGACCCATGCTTTTAACTGCTTCTGGATAGTGCCCTGGTGAGAGAACTCAGAGAAAAGCTGTTATTAGTCGGAGCTTCATAACTGTGAGTGGCTTCCATCCCTGAGCAGCCTTTACCCTTATGCCACTGACCCTGAGCCCAGAAGCTATTAGGAAATGACCCCATGTCGCAAATGCATATGATTCTTGAATATGCTGTCTGTGCCACACCATGATTAGACAGAGGGACCTGCCACATGAAGTCCCTGCCCTGGGTTGAGGCCGTCTCTTTAAAGAGAAGCAGTGGGGGGTGGGGACAGAATTGCTGATATAAATACTTTAAAAAGGAAACGAAAAATTATAAAGTGCACAGAGCCTGGGGGTGTCTCCTGTCCTGGGGGACTCAGCTCTCTCGTTCTTGGTCACAAAATAATCAGTGTCTCGGGCCTAGCTCTCTATCCCAGGAAAGGGGGTGGGGGGATGAGAGTGAACTGGGAGAAAGTTCCCTCCAGGAAGCAACAGGACTAGAGGTGGCCTGGGCACACGGGGTCCTGGGCTGCCGCACCAGCCCTGTGGGACAGACTAAAGGATGAGTCTCCCAGGCCGCACTTGGATGGATCGAGGCCTAGGAGTCTGGAACCCAAGAGAAGGCCAGAGGTCGTGGCAGCGGCAGGATTTGTGCCATGCCTCCCAGACACGGCTTAATCCTCTCTGTTTGTGTATTTTTTCCCTTTTTTGCGTGTCTTTGCTTCACTTCTGTATTTGATATGTCTTGTTTGTTTTAATGCTAGTAAGTTCAACCATGCTTACAGACACTAGGAGGAATGGGCATGCATCCATACATGGGCCAGAGTGTAAAAGCAGTGAGAACAATATATGCTCACTAACTGTGGTGCACGGTGGTGGTGGTAGAATTAGAAAGTAATGGTTGGGGGGAAGGTACGTCCTTTAGATCAGGTGGGGGTCCCTGAATCAGTGTTTCGATATCTGTGATGCGCACAAGAACCACCAAGACATCTCCGATTCAGGAGGTCGGGGGGGGGGGGGGGCGGGCTGCACCCCTGCATTGTTACCAAGCTCCCAGGTGAGGCAGATGCAGCTGGTCTGCAGACCACACCTGGAGCACCATGTCCTCCAAAGGGCCCACCCCTTAGGCTCCGGGCCACCAGTCCGATGTATTTGAGCATGGAAATGGGAAAAGGAGAGAAATGCCAACAAGCTACTTCCAAGGAAGAAGGTATCCCTTAAAACAAAATCTGAAGGCTCTTGGGGTGATCCCTAACTATCCCTGAGAATAATTAGGAAGAAAGAAAAGCTGAATATTTTCATTGACAAATTTTATTGCTTTTTCGTGAAACTTCTTATGATTTCAAGAATGACCCAAAGCGCCAGCTGTGTTAGTACCAGCCCTGCCTTTCCATGGTGTTTGAAATTCCCACTGTGAGCAAAAACTACTGTATTTTATTAAGGCAACATTTTCTCAAGCATGTCCCACTTGAAACAATTACTCTCTCTATGATGGTGTCACTCAATGTAATGCTACACAGTCTAAATCTATATTTTAAATGTCTATGAAATAACACAGAAGTGCACTTATGTCATCTCACAAGACTGATGGCAAACTCGAGGTACAATTCCTCACCCCTCCCCACATCTCTGACTGTTGCATGGGACCAGGGAACCCCTTCCTGTGATGCCAGCAGTTAAATCCAGGCTGGCTTTGTGACTGGCACTGGCAGTGACGGCGGTGGCAATAAAGCAGGGCCAGCTCCGCACCCAGGGCTCTCACGCATCTGCTCCCTCTCTTGGGATCCTGCGAACCCCATACATACAAGCCCAGGCCAGCCTCCTGGAGGCTGAGAGACAAAGTGTAGGAGAGCTGTGAACCCACAAAACATGTGAGGTTGCCCAGCCCGGAACACTGGTGGCAGACCCATGAGCAAACCCAGATGAAGAACCTTCCAGCTAAGTCCAGAAGCCATTCACAGTTGTAAATAGTTCTTATTTTAATCCTGAATCATGGGGTAGTGATAGATAAGTGTTAGACTTAGAATGTAATATAAAGAGAAAAGGATCAAAAAACTATGGTACATTTACACAGTGGAATTCTATGCAGCAGAAAGAAAGAAGGAGCTCCTACCCTTTGCAAGAGCATGGATGGAACTGGAAAGCATTATGCTGAGTGAAATAGGCCAGGTGTTGAAAGACAAATACCATATGATCTCACCTTTAACAGGAAGCTAAACAACAAAACAAACAAGCAAGCAAAATATAATCAAAGACACTGAAATACAGAACAGGCAGACAGTGACCAGAGGGGAGAGAGGACGGAATTTCAGGGGAAAAGGGGAAGGATTCACAGGAACAAGTATAAAGGACACATGGACAACAACTAACAGGGGTGGAAATGGGAGGGAGGTGGGCTGGGATGGGAGTAAAAGACAGAAAACTGTATTTGAACAATAATTAAATTAAAAATTAAAATAAAATAGAGAAAAGGAAAACTACAGGATATGACATTGTATCCACCAATATGAAGTAATTGTAAAATAATTATGACAAGAAGAAAAATGGCATACATGAGGATGAAATGAATGATTGTTTGAGGGCAGTGGACCGATCGAAATATTGATATATTTTTCTTTATCTTTCCACCCTTCTGCATTTCCCAAATTTTCCCTGATGAGTAAGCATTACTGTCATCATGTTTGCCTGTCATAAAAGTGGTTCCATTAAAACTAATAACGCTGGACCCCCATGTACGCTTGGCATTTGCCAGACACTCTATAATATATACTAGTCCAGGGAAGAATACAGTGTTTGGAACATTGTAAAATATCTTAGCACCTGTAAGCTGTTATCGGATTTTATTATGGTGCATACTTATATAACTGTCAAGTCTTCTGATAGGTTGCTGCTCTTCTCTACACAACTGGTGATGTTTTTACATTTCGATCTGATTTGAGGTTGAGAATGTGAGTAAGAATAGGAAAAAAACTAACAAGTAACAATCTGAGTATTTCAGCCAACTTCCCTATCGCTAAATAATACATATGAACGATAACAAGCACATTCCCTGCCTGCATGGTAGACAGAGCAACTTCTCACGCTAAATACAGCCGAGTTTTGGTCTCAAATGGCAACTTTGGCAACGCAGCAAGAATGGAGCAATCCTTGATGTGTTTACAGGACAGTAAGATGAGGAGCACGTCCTTGTAGGATAAAAGCTGTTTTATGGTGTATAAAGAAAGTCCTTCTTTGAAGGGACAGCTACATCTGAGAAGAAGACTTTGTGGTTCTATAGCAACTTTCATCCAAGCATCTGAAAGCATTTTATTAACATACATCTTTAGCCTGTACAATCTCCTGAGAGTAAGTGGCAGGTTTTACTATCCCCATTTTACAGGTTGAAAAACCAATGCAGGAAGATACCAGAAAAGGATATGTATTAGTTAAATTTATTTAGTTGCAAGCAACAGAGAACAATTGGCCAATATAAGCAAAATAGGTATTCATGGATGACTATGAAAAAAAGAAGCCAGCAGCTCCAGGGCCCTGGGCACCAGGAACCAGAAGAAAACCTCTCTTCAGGGTGTTGGTGTCTAGATGAAGCAGCTACAACCATTTCTCAATATTAGGTCATTCTATTCAAAAGAAAATTCTAGAGAGAGAATGCCTGACTGCTCCAGTGTGGGTCACAGGCCAACCTTATGAATATCGTACGATGCAATGGAGAGGTGATTTCCCCAAAAAAAGAAATCAAAAGAAAGAAAATGGATGTGGAATAGAGGGAAAAAACTACATGTGTACATTACAGGATGGATGGAAACTAACAGAGAGCTCCTTTAGATTTCAGCCTGTCCATCAGTCTGGCTTTCCTGGAAACAACAAGAAGCTTCTGGAAGCTGGGGAGAGGGGGCTTCACTGAACCTGTCCCACAGCCTGCCCAAGAGTTGTGTTCAATAAAAGAACATTATTGGCGGAATGAATGCATAAACCATTTGGTATATGCATAGCCCTTGACAAAATATTGAGGGGTGGCCTTTGCCTACCATTTCTCTGCCACCACTTTCCACACACTTAGACACCCCAGGCCATCTTCTGTGCTTCCAGGACTCTTCCCAGTGGGCAGTGAGAGTTTCCCTACCCACCAAACCCCCTGACCCCCTTAGAGTTGCTCATCCTTGGGGGGGGGGGTTCATAACTGATTCCATTGTCGCCCTGCCCCAGAGTTAGTTACATCCTCAAACCTGGGTCCTCTTCTGCCTCCATGTTCTTACTTGTCAAAGGGGAATAGATAATAATAGTTCTACTTTGTAGGGTTGTTGTGACGATTAGTAGAAATATTACTGTAAAGCACTTACACCGATCCTGGCCCATAGTAGGCCTGTTTGTTAGCTGCTGTCAACATCATCATCATCATCACCATCTTACCGCCATTCTTGTTATGGAACATTCCATAGTTAATATCAAGAACTTCCCTTTGTTGTGGGTTACTCTCAGTGCACCCGGTGTTACCATCATTATTCTCAGTTAATGAAAAGAAAATGAAGTCAGAGAGTATAAGTTATCAGCCCAGGACCTATCACTGTTACGTGGCGTAGTCCATTACTTGCCTCTAAAACCATCTTCTTTCCACTAAGTCATGTCATATGATCTCACCTATAAGTGAAACCTAATTAGCAAAACAAATAAATGAGCAAAATAGAACCAGAGACTTGGAAATAAAGAACAAACTGACAGTGACCAGAATGGTAGGGGGGATAGCAGGGGCAAGAAGGGGAAGGGGCACACAAAAGAACACAAATAGAGGACACATGGGTATGGACAATGGGGGATGGACTGTGGGAGCGGGGAGGACGGTGGGGGGAGCAATGGGGAAAAGGTGGAACAACTGTAACTGAACAACAATTAAAAAATGACAGATTTAGTATCAGCGTGGGACTCTGAGCTATGTCACCCATCATTTATAACTTTAACACCTACTCTGTGGCTTGCGATAAAACGTCTTGTCGCTTGAGAAGTTTATCATGTGGTTGCGAAGGTTGATGATTAAACAGAAAACCAGAGTACAGTGAGGGCTAGGCTAGGAGGAAGTCCACCTCGTGGAACAGTCGCACAGACTGGGCACCTTGCTCAGCCTGGCTGATGAGAGGGAACACCACTGGGCTTCAGACAGCAGAGGTTGGCCAGGTGAAGCAGGAAGACAGAGGGGAGGAAGGATGTGTTTTTCTGTTTCCATTTTAGCTATAAAAATATTCCTCCTCTTGTTAACTAGAGGTTAAAGGAAGTCATTAAAGATCTGAAGCCTGAGAGTGACATGATGATGGGCAGGCTGGAGGGAAGCCAACCCGGGAGCAGGAGGACCAGTTCCAAGGCCCATTCTCTGCTTTCCTCCAGGATGAGCTGTCTGCTAATTATAACCTGCCTGTGAAGCCACAAGCCCAGTGGCCTGTGATGACACAGTACTAAGAAGTCCCTGCTTTTGCTGGGATTCCCTTGACAGAGGGCTTGGCTTTCCCAGTTTCTAATTCTTCTGCAAAACCTCTGGATTCACCTGCAGTCTCAGTCCTGAAGCTTCTGTGACCTCACCTCTGACCCATGAGTGCCCCTTGACTGACAGTCCTCTCAGGGTGGGCAAGGAGGGAGCAATTAGCAGAAAGGGGGAAACCCACAGAAGCATGGAGTTCCCCTTGGCCGAAGGAGAAGGCGTGTGCCAACCACAATAGTTCAGCTTAAAGAACTAGGATGCTCCCTGACCTTGAAATATTGGGCTTAAATGTATGGTTCTTTTGAGCCTGTCAGAAGCCAGAATGAGTCATAACCTTGCTTGGTCTGGGAGGAGGGGCAGGCGATGGGGTGTGAGTCACAATGGGGAGAAGGACTTGTTAGTCTGGGGCTTAAGAAAGACCTGCAGCAGATGGCAATGGCGATGGCATTTTCTGGTTTCTCACATCTCCTTTAAGATTTTGAGCTGAGCCAGGGACTACAAAAAAGAGCTATATGGTGGCCTCTTATTAATGAGACTAAATAGAGAAAAAGAAATAAAAAGGCCAGGAACAGGGCTAGCTCAGGGGAATCAGAATGCCAGGGGATTTTAGAAAAATTAATAAATAAAGAGTCCTATTTTGTCTTTCTAACAAAATAATGCCATTCCGGAACCCCGTGCACGGCAGGAAGTATGTCAGTGATCTTCGGGGCTGGCTCAGTCTGCCTTAGTCTCCTGTTCTGTTCCTCAGCTGTGCCATTATACAGGCAGATTGATGACTCTCTCTGAGGCTTAGCCATCTTATTTATCAAATGGATTTAAGCAACAGTACTAATGGCCACCACTGCCGAACAATTGATATGTGCCAGACAGTGGACTTGGTGTCTTAACAACATCATCTCAAGCAATTCCCATCCCTATTGTATAATACTATGTTTATGTTAGGGTGGCTGGAAACATTAAATGAGATAATGTAGTGAAAGGGTCTAACTCACTGCCTAGCACATCTTAGGGACTATGTAGCTCTGTTTTCTTTTTAACTTCTAAGGAAGCGTAAGTGTCTTGAGCCTGAGGTTTTCTCTGGACATACTTATTGAATTTCATTAAATCTGTACATGTCTACCTTGGGAAAACAAATTCACACCTTTTATTTTTATCATTCTTGTACTATACTGCTTTATTTGCATTTTTCCACCAACCTTAACTTCATACACATTATTGTAACTGATTCTGATTTGTAACACATGATATCTTAGAAGTAGCTCTGGACATAATAGTGAAAAGCCAATCTGTTTAAGCAACAAAGAGATTGGGAATAACACTGCTTTTAATGTCCCTATTCCTGAGAGACCTTGAAGTCAGTAAGAGATAGCTGGCTTTGCTAGACTGACCTTCAATACCATTGAAGGTTATACGAATCAAGTCCATTTGGCACTGGACACAGCCCTGAAATCCAGATTCAAACAAATGGGAGTAGAAGAGGGAAGGAAAGGAAAGAAACCTGTTTTTTGGCCACCAGACTCTACCTCCACATCTAAAGTGGGGGTTCCTTGGGTAAGTCTAATAAAAGATAAAATGAAAGCTAAAATCATGTAATAGTTTAGAACTACAACTCCCTAAACTCAAGAATTGTGAAATTGTCTTTCTGAGTCCTCCGTGATAAATAATACACAGAAGTTGGCCCACACATGGCTGGTAAGTGAAGGAGGGAACAAGAGAGAAGGCTGAACTTGAACTGTACTTGACAATCGCTGACTCCCGTCTGCCCAGAAGCTTAAGGAGAAATGAGACGAGCCCTGGCTTCAGAATCAGGCAGCTTTTGAGCAAAATCCAAGCACTGCCCCTACCTTGGATGAGGCACCGCACCTTTCTGAGCCTCCATTTCCTCATTTTGCAACTGGGATAGCCATACCTCTGTGCTAGGAAAGATTATGTCAGTCCATCTATAATTCCCCTCTCTCTGTCTTCCATCCATCCATTAATCAACCAGTAACTTAAGACACCATGAGAAAGTTCGCCCTTTACCGAAGAAGCGATTGTTGTTTGCATCTTCACCATCTTCTTCACCCTGCGTTCATCTGAACAGCACTTCACAGAATGCCAGGTCTATTCACACACCCCCTTGGGTAAGCTGGGGTGACGAATGGCTCAGGGAGGCAGGATGTGACTGCGATTAAGAGCCTGGGCTCTAAAGCCAGAGATCCTGGGCTGGACTCTTGGTTCTGCAAATAAGTACTTTTGTGGCCTAGTAAGATAATGAATTTGTCAGTACCTCAGTTGCCTAATCTGTAAAATGAAGACATGAATAATATTTACTTCCTAAAGTTGCTAATAGTTGACATAAATAAAGCACTTAGAATAGTGTCTGGCTTGTAGTAAATATTTGATGAATCTCACTTTGTATCTCTACTTTTTATCTCATTTTATGATGAATAAAGAGACTCCCAGATGCTGTGACCTGCCCAAGGCCCCACCACCAGAAATGACTCAGCTGTAATCACTTCCTAGTCACTAAATTGCAAGGGGGGTGGGAAAGAGGGCAGAAGGTTCACTGTGAAGCCTGTAAGTGAAAACAGCCTTGGGGACCAACATGGATCTATGGGCAAGCCTTAGATTGGATTGCTTATAAGTTTCCAGAACACAGGGACACTTATAAATCCATTGTCAATTTCCAGGGCCCAGCACAGCTTCCAGGCCACAGTAAGCACTGAGGGAATATCTGTGGGGTGATAAAGAAATCAATGAGAAAAGAACTGGGTGTGGGAATATTAATGGCATCAAGACTTTTGGCCCCTGATGAATGAGCTGGGTCCAGAGGGTGGGAAGAGTCTGTATTTCTCCTGCCTCCCCCAAGAAAATACAGCTCAGGGGCAACCTGTTGGAAAAACAGGGAGGGACTCATTGTTGATTTTGGAGGTTGGGTTAATTATGGAGTACATCAGCAAGAGAGAGAGTACATGGCTGAACTTGTAGCTCTCTGGAGGGCGTCCCCCTGACTCATCTTCCTTGCACCCCCTTCCACTCAAGCCCGGCAACATCTTGGCAGACACTGAGCAGCAATCAAACTGCTTGTCAGGAGGGGCAGTTGCTAATGTGGCTCCGGTGAGAAGTTGTTGTTTTTTTTTTTATTCATGAAAACACCTAAGTTCTCTTCTCATGCCAGGACATAATAATCATAATAATTGAGCTTCACAAGGTATATTCCTGTCTGTGATCTCATAGGAGCCCTTACAAGGTAGGAAATGGAGTCTATTCGCCCTGTTTCACGGGTGTGAACACTGAGGGCCAGAGAGTATGAAAGACCTGCCCAGGGTCACTCAGGTAGGCGGGCCCTGACGCTTGAACCAGACTCACACTCTGGCTCCCTACCCAATTCATCCACCTCCTGGATGCGCAGATGGCAAATCCCATAGCTCAGGAGCCTAATGGGACCCCACGATTCCCTCTCCCAACCCTATACTCCACCATCCAGGTGTGAGGGTCAAAGAGGGACTCTGCTGGGTCCCTGTTTCCTAGGGTTGGAAGGAGTCTTGATTTGGTCCTTTGGAAACTATTGGGTCATCTCCTGACCATTTGAGTGGTCAGGAGAATGGGCTTAGGCAACTGTCTATATTCAAGTCCATTTCTGGCTCCATGCTGACTGTATGGTTCTTGGCAAGTCACTCAACCTCCTGGGTGTCGGTTTCTCAATTTTTACAATAGAGGAAACTTTAGGTCCATTTAAGGATTCTTCTGAACAGTAAGAATTTTCCATGATGGATCAGTCTGCCCTATCAGGTTATGAGCTCCCCATCACCAGAAGTCGAAAAGCAGACTGGTACATATGAGCATCTGCTCTTAGGGGGCCGTGCTATAAGGTTGAAGTGAGCCTGGATGGTAAGTGGATGGGACCACTGTTCCCCAAACATTAGAATTACCCAAAGGACATCTAGAAAGTGCAGGTCTGTTGGCCTCTCCCTGGGTACTCTGACTGCCAACAGATCGGATGGAGCTAAAAAACATGGGATTTTCTTAGGGGTATCCAGGTCTATCAATTTTCTAGGGCTGCTGTAAGAAAGTACCACACACTGGGTAGCTTAAACATCAGAATTTTTTGTCCCTCAGTTCTGGAGACCAGGCCAAGATCAGGGTTGTGGCAGGACTGGTTTCTTCTGAGGGTGGGACAGAGGACCTGTTCCGTGCCTCTCTCCCAGCTTTCAGTGCTTTGCTGGCCATATTCGGCATTCCTCTGCTCATAGACACAGCACCCCAATCTCTGTCTTCATCTTTTCGTGGCGTTCTCCCTGTGTGCATGTCTGTCCCTGAGTCCAAATCTCCCCTTTTTATAAGTTATACTGGACTGGGCCCATCTGAATGATGCTAAGAGCCAGCAAAACGCCTATTTCCAAACAAGGTCTCATTCACAGGTGCTGGAGGTTAGGACTTTCGCATTTTGTTTGGAGAGCATTAAGTCAACCCACAACTTCAGGTCATTTTCATGTGCAGCCAGAATTAAGAACCAGTGTTGCAGTCCAGAGCTTTTCAAACACAGTGCACACGCAGCCCCCTGGGAATCCTGTGTAACTGTGGATTCTGACTCTGGAGGGCCAGAGACCGCTCTTCAAACAGGAGAAGCTGATGTTGAAATAGCACTTTGAGCACGGAGGCTTCCAAGACAAGATTCACAAGAAATCCCAAGATGACTTTACCAAGCAGATTGAAGCTTTTTGCCCAGTTTCTCTAGTGGAAAGGGCTGCTTTTGTCTTTTGGGTTTTTTTTTTAATCTCTAAGTGAGTGTGGGGAAACACTGCTAGTAGAACTATGGGTCCTTCGTGCCCATCCCAGAGGGAGCAGCCTGGGGTGGGAAAAAAGGTTCAGGCTCCCAAACTCTGGGAAAAGCTTCCTTTATTCCTACTCCACCCACCCCTGCCCTGCCTGCTCTCTGTTTAATCTTACATATTCAGAGTTATTTTGTTGTTCTTGCTCTGTCTGTCCCTGCCACCCTCCTCCCTTCCCCACTCCCCCACCCCAAAACCACCATTGGTCAGCCCCGCCCATCCTGAGCTTGGGCTAGGTGCAAGTCCTAGCCCAAGAAGTAACCGCAGCCTGGTCATCTGCACTGGCTAAATCAAGGGCTAAAGGCTCCTGGACCAGCAAGGTCAGCCCTCAGCCATGGAGAAGCCGCCCTTGGCCAGGGTGTCAGTCCCCCCACGCACCTCCCCTGCCTGCCCTGCCAAGGTAACATGGTCCACAGTGGAGCAGGCCTGGCCAGGCACGGGGTCAACAGCTGCCTGGCAGGGCCCATGGGGCCTCAGCAGAGGGGCAACCTCCACACTGTGAGCAGCCTCCCTAATTTATTTATAGAGGCACTGACTCTTTACATGGCCTAGTTAAGACGCCTTTCCACAAGTCCATGGAAACGGATGTTATTCTAGAACCCACCAATAATAGACGCAGCTGTAGAGATTACTGCTGGATTACCAGCCCCACCTCCTCTCATCCCCGTGGCCCCCCAAAATAGAAAATAAAGTTTACAATGCATGTGGGATTTTTTCTTAAGTGTTGTGTTCAAGACAGAAATTCTACTTACTATCAGATATTTCAAGAAGCAAGACAAGATTTCTTATGGAAGAGAAAATCAGAAAATTATGAACTAAGGCTCTATTGTTATCAAACAAAAACAAACAAACAAACAAATAAAAACAAGCTTTCACCTTCCCCTCCAGTAGCAGTGACCACTGGACCCTCCGCTTTCATCCTGAACTGAGAACATCTGTTTAACCCAGTCATAATCCTCTTGTTGCAGAGGCCACACATGGTTCATTTCTCTGCAAAACTAGAATCTGCCAAATACAATTCCGGCCCTTTCCAATGGAGCGCTGCTGGCCCAGTAACCGCTCCTTGGAGTCAAGGGGCCGAGGCAGAGTCGTCACTGCAGAGCTGTGACCAAGTCCCCAGCCCTGCCTCTTTGTCATTTCTCCTCTTCCCTCTACAGACCCTTAAGTCTATTATCCAGTGGTAATTTGGCTCCGTGTCTCTCCAGCATTCTTTCTTTTCTTCTACCTCCTTTCTTTTTAATCGATTGATTCATCTGTAATTGGATTTTCTCTAGCTCTTACCAGCTATTAAAAGTAACTCTGTGTGTGTGTGTGTGTGTGTGTGTGTGTGTGTGTGTGTGTGTGTGAATGAGTGTGCTTTCTAACTAGGCCACACTTTGCAACTCCTTGCAATCCTGAATCTTGCTCAGGTTTCTTAGTAGGAATTCAATTGCCTGATTCCTTTTGAGGCTGCAGGGAACAGCAGAGAGAATACGAGCTTTGGATGCCGACAAAAACCATATCCTATTTTGCTTTGTTTGTTTTGTGTCAGGCTGACATTTACTGAGCTCCTACTACATTCCTCCAAGCACTTTACAAGCATTAAATACCCTTGCCGGGTCCTTTTAAGGCCAGCTCTATTGTTACCAGAGGCAGAAAGAGATAAGCAACTTGCCCAGGGCCACACAGCAGGTGGAAGAGCTCTTGATCACCATGCAATTTTCCTAAATCCTACCCTTTCATGTCCGTACAACTTAGGGCAGGGCTTATTTTTCTTTGCCTCAGTCTCCTTATCTGCAAAATGGGTCTGAGTAGGTTTTCCTCCCAGGATGATTGTTAGACTATACTGTCAGTACAGTGCCTGACTCACACTGGAGGTTTACACTCGTGTCAGATCCCAGCACCTGCCACAAGATACTACCAGGGAGTCCAGTGACCCCTGCACTGTGGATGAGACTAAGGAATAAATAAGGGAACCCCACAAGCTTGGAGAACAGAAGCAGAGCTCTGTCTTCTGATGAGCACTTACTAAGCCACTGCAGCCTTTGCTTTGGACAAAAACAAAACAGAACAAAACAAAAACCTGAAACCAAGCAGATCACTATTTAGAATCACTACGAAGATCCACCTGGAAAGCAGGGTGACTTTAGACTAGCCTTCGTTTTCCCAAACATAAAATGATGGGCTAGAGCTTACTGACCACCTGGACCTCTTCTGGAATGACCTCAGGGAACAGGCTTGGAGCCAGCATGTCACCACAAGGCCAGGCCCTCTCTGCCATGGCAATCGAGAAGCATGTGGGCACGTATGCGTCTCATTTCAAACAATTATTTAACTGTCACCACAAATCCATCTAGTGGGCACTCGTACCCCATTACACAGATGGGGAAGCCGAGCCACAGAGTGGTTAGGTAACAGGGCCATGGTAAGTGGCAGAGCCAAGACACGACCCACATTTTCTCTACTAAAGCATGGCCCTCTACTTTTTTCTGGGTGTAGGACGTCAGAGATGGTCTAAAGAACTTGGCTTTGTGATTGAGACAGGGTGGGGCAGGGCAAGGGGGGTGAGTCAGGTACTGGGAAGGCGTAACTTATGGAGGGACCACGGAGGTGTCAAAATGGACTCCAGCACAGCTGGTTGCTTGACCACCATTTATTCAAGTCGTGAAATACTTCCAACCTCCTCCTCTTACCAGTCCTACAGAGGACGACAGACAGTTGTTGAAGAAAGTAGCTCATGTGAAATGCTTCGCACAGCAGCTGGTCTGTAGGTAGTCTTATGACTTTCCAGTTCTTGGGAATTATTATATTAATTATTGTTACTGGAAGGAATGCTTAAATATGGTCCATATTTGTAAATGTATGCAAGATTATTAAAATACATTACCAGATTCCTTTTATATCACATTAAGGTCTATTTTTTCAAGTCAAATTTTAAAAAATCACTTCCAGAAACTGAACAGAACTGGTTGCACCCCACACCATGCACCTGCCCCTCTTTCTACCAGATTCAAATGCAGCTCAGGGAGACAAAACAAATGACTGTCACTCATAAAGGGGGGGGTCAGGGATTTACCTCCACTGTGACAATGAACAGTAATATAATTTCACAAGTCTCAAACCTGGCAAACTCCACAGGCAGCGTTTGCAAAAGCAGTTCTGTAGTGACCGCACTGAGGAAATCCCCAGAGACTGTGTATAATTCTGCAGATTTAGAAATTTTTTTAAATTCTAAATTGTCCACATCGTTCAGAAATGTTACACTCCTTTTCAAATCAAAACAGCTCGAAAATACAATTAGACAAAATTTCACAAGATGATCATTGTAGTGTTATTTCAAATCTTACATAGTTGTAAGCAGTAAGCATCCAGTGGTGAGGAATTGGGTCAGTCAATCCCTGCATCTCAGTGGTATTGAGATGAGCATTAGCCAGGGGCCAGAGCCAGGAGGGAAGGAGAGTGACCGCAGACAGACGTGAGATGTCTTCTGGGGCTGATGGAAATGTCCTTGAATTAGAAAGCAGTTACGTTGCCCCACCTTGTGACTATAGTAAAAACCAGTGAACTGTATACTAGAAAAGGGTGAATTTCATAGTATGTGAATTGTCTCAATTGAAAAAACAACGGGCATTGGGAAAAGATTGGCAGAATTCTTGACAAATTGAGCCAATAAACTGTGATAGAAAATATGGAATAGAAGGATATTTAGAAATGTACCTATTGACATAAAATAAGATTTAACATATTAAATAAGAAGGAAAAAACCATGCTTCAAGTGAAGGAACATGACCAATTTCGTGAAAAAAATAATAGCTGTTTCCACGTAAATCTAGAAGAATATATATTAAATCATTACCTGGTTATTTCTGGGATTATAGGTGGTTTTTACTTTTTATCTCTCCTGGGGTGTATTTATTTTTAATAAAGGGAGGGAAAAGAAGAAAATAGTTCTGGGGGTGGGAAATGGGTAAAAGATGGAGAGGTTTTACTTTAGACCTTCAAACTCGCCCAAATTGAACAAGCTTCAGGCACGTTTCTTGCCAAGCCCGCAACCTGTGCTGTGTTAGAAAGCAGCCCCCGACTGCCCAGCACACAGGGCCGAGCACACGGGGACGAACAGCACGTGTTCATCAGCTGACTGCCCTCCCCCATCTCTGTCACTCTGATGCAGAAAGCGAAGGGACCTCTCTCCTCATGACAGAAGTTAGGAGCCAGGCCCTTTATGTTTCTCAACTGCTTTGTGATAAATGTAACAGCATTTCCAGAGAACTTATGCCATTTGTTAGGAACAATTTTTAGGTGTGTTGGTTCTATTTCACTCCTACTATATTTCATATGTCAGGTGTGTTTCAGAAGGTATTGACAGCAATATTTACTTAACCTCGACAATGGCCCAGGAGGGCCATTGTGTAATGGCTACTGTTAGAGATGGAAGAGGTCCCTTGACCAGCCCGAAGCTGCCGGGCTGGTGGGTGGCAGAGTTAGGGTCTGAATGCCTGGGGTCTGAGCCACAAGAATCGTGTTCCAATTCTCTACAGCCCTCCCCCACCCTTGGTCACACAAGGTCCTTGTAGCCAACTAATTACCAAATGAAACCATAGCTTTCTGCTTCTATGAAATGAAATTGAGCAGCTGCCAAACAACTCAGTTACTAAATTGCTGGAGCTGAGCCCTGACCTTCGTCCAGGAGGCGAGGGTCCTGCCTTCCTCTCACGCACACACACTCCCTGTGCTAGAAACATCACACAAGCAGGGGAAGGGGAGGGGGAGAGGGAGCCCAGCCCTGCAGTTGGTCCCATTATTGCTTCCACCCCAGCTAATTATAGTCACTGATTACCTAACAGCAAGCCCCACTGTCACCTGCTTTGGCCTGACAGATGATGCCATCTGGGCCACGTGGCCAGGGTCCGAGCCACCAGAGGTCACAGAGAGGGGCAAATGGCTCTGCATGGGAAGGAGCGTGTTTATGGCCCAGACAGCTGACAAGGCCATTAAAGGGGCTTTAGCTGCATGCTCCCAGCTGAAGCCCCTCTCCAGGGGCCTCGCTATTAGCTAATGGGATGTGGCTGCATGTCGTTCCAGTTCCAAATGTGGACATGCTGAGGGACCGCCTGCTCGCCTAAAAAAAGGAAAAGGAAAAGGCCTCAGGAACAACTTGGGGCTCACAGTCGTGGGGGATCGTTGTTGAGTGGAGCTCGCCGGCAGAGGCCACGCTCCACCGCGGGCGGCGCTCTCACGTGTGTTCCCCTGCCTCTGCCCGTCTATGGTAAATCGCGCATGTGCATGAAACACGCTTTACAACATCAAATAAACCCTGTAGGATGACTTTCCTTTCATTAAAAGCCTTCGTGTCCTTACGAACACCAGTGCATTTGACCCGAACTTGAATGTGTCTGGGGAGGACCTGGGGTTCTCAGTGACTGCGCAGATTTCTGGAATCTGTGGTTGGGGGAGGGGAGAGCGGGGGGAGCCCAGATTCTGTACTGCGAAGGAGCTCCTAGAAGATTCCTCATGCCATGGGCCTAAGGACCGTGCTTTGAGTATCAAAAAATTAATTAGCGGTTGAAAGAAACTAAATTACAGGATTAACTTTATACAGAAAACCTATAAAACAGTATTTCTCAAACTGGGTGTTACAGAACAGCAGCCGGCTAAGAAAAGCCACCTCCCTTCCCACTAGGTTCTCTGTCAAGTACATTCGAGAATCCCTGCGCACGCTGGGTCCCCCGGGAATCCCCAGCACACGTCATTAGCACAGTGGAACTGAGGAGGCTTGCAGTGATCTGCTCCACTTCAAATGTGAGCAGTTTGTATCCATTGACAAGTTGGGCGCTCTGTGCCCTAGTTTTTGTTGCAGCCCTTGCTGGAGTTTTTCTATTACCCCATCCATACATTTCTGGATGTGAAAAATGCCTGCTCAGCTGCTCCGGGTTCTGCATAGGAAACACAAGCAACATGCACCCAGATGAGAAAGGCTTGCAGACTGGCTGCAAAGCCGTTCTCCTACGAGGTCCAGGCGTGAAATGTAGGCATTTTGGCCGTGTGCTTCCTCTGACAGATGCTGAGTCACTGCCGTGATCACAGTCCCCAACTCCCGGCTTGAGGAGGAAGCAGAGATGGTGGGGAAAAGCCAGGGAGAAGAGCCAGGAGGCGGGACTGGGTGGGCTGGTTACGTGGTAGGTATAGAGGCCTGAGGACCAAGGCCAGTCATCTATGGAGAATAGAGCTTCAAGACTGATTCACTTAAAATTTAACTTAAAAAAAATCCAAGTTTGTCAAACCACTTTCTAAAAATGTGTTTACATGACATCAGAAAATGCTCACCATATAATACTAGGTCAAAAGTAAAGCAGAAGGCAACATAGAAGAGACAGTGTCATCACAGCTCACGAGTGTCAGCGTGTGCCTGCGTGTGTGTGCCTGTGTGTGGCACCTGTGTGTAGGCAGGGTGCCTGTCTGTGACTCCACACTTGACTTGGAAGGAGTATAGAGAGTCATTAAAAAGGTTTTGCAGTCGGTCAACATTAGGTTCTCACCGTGATGGATCCAAGTTTCTCCACCTTCGGTTTGTCTCTCCAGTGAGATGCAACTGAGATCATGTGTGACAAGCATTTAGCTTGTCATTTAGCACATTGCCTGGCCCAAGACAAGCACTCACCATATGGGAGCTACGATGGTAATTAATATAGCAAAATGCAGGGAGAAAAAGTACGAAAGGTCAACAGTGGGCCGCCTCTGGGTGGCACGTTAGGAGTGACTTCGATTTTCTGTCATGTACATTTCTGTATTACTCAAAGGTATTCAAAGAACAAATGTCGTTTTTAGATTAAAAATTATAAAACAAACTTTGTGAGGTAAAAATGTTAATGGTAGTTTTTTCTTACGGGTAAAATACGGGTCATTTTTCTTTTCTCTTTTAGATTTTCAATACTTCTTAAATTGTCCACAATTTATTAGTTTTAACAATTTTTGAATATCAAAGACATAGCTGTCCACTTTGGACATTTTGGAAAAACAAAGGAAAACCCTGAAAAGAAACTAAAGATCACTTACGATGCCATAATTTCTCTGTGTTTGTTACTGTCCATTTAAATCTAGGAAGCACAGATTCACATTCCTATTCAAGGGTCCTGAAATAATGCCCCCCCTTTCCACCCCACTCCCCATAAGTAGTCACTGATGAGCCTAACATGAATTCTTCCAGCGCACTTATAACAGCCATATACATATACATGTATATAATACTCATATGATTAGGCAAAAAGGTCTACAGAAGTAAGTTCAAGAAAGATTTAAGAGGCTCCCTGGTGACACATGGATAAAGGAGATACATTTCTTTCACATAGTAGCTGAAAATCAACTTCAAGAATCAAGTAAACCCACACAGGGAGTGAATGCTTATAAGAGGCTAAGGAAATGAGTAAGTGAGTGAATGAACGTGTAAAGAAATGAGGTTTCTCAGAGTGATTGTGATTGGATTCACGTAAGTCCTACTATGTGTTGGCTTGGTGCTCCTACTCAAGTCAGATTTGACTGAATCCTCACCCAGGAGGTTGCCACTGCCTTTCTTCCTAGCTAAAGGCTCCGGAGATCCCCGGCTTGTTCTGAAAAGGTTGACTATCCCAGCGCACAGAACCTGGAGAGCAGGGGCAGCATGAATCAGCACACAGACCTCTTTCTGTGCAGACAGACTAACCTGTACTTTGGCCACATGCCCTTGTCTCTCCCTCCCGCTTTCTTTCAAAACAGATCTTTAATACATACGCGAACTGTTTCACTCAGCAGAAGCAGTGATCGGTGGCGTCTTTCTTGGTGTTTTCCACAGGAGGGTGGGGATGACCTCGTGATACCCACAGCACTTTTGCATCGCGTAGTCCTGGATATCCTCCGAACGTCCTGGAAGGACATTCTATGCTGTCTATGCTGACACTTCCGTTTGACCGGGCAAGTGAGCCCGTCACTGTGACAGCCAATCCTGGAAAACAAGCCCAAGAAGCGGCCAGAGTGGCCCTGGGCTGTCCCACCAGGGAGACAGGACCTGGCCTGACCCTAAGGAGGGCTCTTTCTGGGCCACACACAGGCCTCTGGCCACCCAGGGGGTGATTCTAAAGTGCCTCTGAGGTCCCCAGACGTCAATAACAACAGGATCAGCAGTGTCATCATAAAAGCAAATTATAGCCCAAGGTGGCTTTCGGGGCCTGCAGGATCAGCCCCTTCTCTGCAATTGCTCCTTCTCCCTGCCTGTCAGGACTTCTGCAAAAGGGTTCTTACTGGGCGGCCCAGACTGGCTCTCTCCCCCTGTTTGACCCAGCAACACAGGAATCAGACCACCTATTTGCTGGAAGGCGATCCGCATCTCCCAGACCATTCCCCAGGTTCGTTCCCAGCTTCTCAGCCCAACGCTGCAACCGGCCGCCCTGCACATTCCAGGCCTTCCCCCCATTTCCCCAGCACCCCTCTCCCCAGATCCTCTGCTTCAGCCAAAGGGACGCCCTTCCTCACTGATTGACCTGGGTCTCCCCTCTGCCAGCCAGATCTGGTTTCACCCTGTTCGGAATAGCATTTCTCTCTCTACCTGTTCAAGTCCTTTTTATCCTCTGAAACTTAGTCCAAGCTCCACCTGTCCGGGGAAGCCTTCTTCGGTCCTTACAATTAGAATCTCAGGCCCTGGAGTCTCAGACCTGGTTATAACCTTTGAACTGCCTTTAACTAACTCTCTGGCCTGGAGCATCTTACCTTTTCTTTCAAAACCTCAGTTTTCTCACCTGTAAAAGGGGGAGAATAGAAACCATCACAGGGGGTCGTTAGGAGGTTTACTAAGAATGCAGACTGAGTGATCAGAAAGTGCCTGGCAAAGGAAGTGCTCAGTAAATGTCAGCGGGATGTGTCCGGGGAGTTGCCACGGTTCACTCGCTGGTGGCTGGAGCTTTGACTGTGAGGGGAGACTGGAGACGTGATTAGAGAACTGAGCCAGGTCCAGATGACGAAAGGCCACTGAGCCCTGTGAAGGAGTTTGGACGCACCCAGAGGACTAGAGTAGTCATCGAAGGCTTTTAACCAGGGGAAGGACTGACCTGATTTATAGCTTAAAAACTCCCCGAGCTCTGATGGAAAGGATGGTGTAGAGATTGGGTAAATAAAAATAAAAATAAAAATGAAAATGATTTGGGAGGCTGTTGCCCTCATGCAGGCGAGGGCTGATGAGTGTCTGAGGTGGTGCCCCTCCCCCCCATGACAGTAACACTGGGCTTTCTACGGAATAAAGAGAATGAGACCCAGACCCGGGCTACAGGGGCTCATGGCCTACGAAGGGAGATAGATAGGAAAGCTTAAAAAGCATCATTAAATGGAAAATGATGGGAGAAGAAATGGATACCGCTTGTAAGCAGAGAGAAAGAAGCCCCTTCTGCACGTGGCGGGGGGCGTTGCTGAGGCAAGGTGTTAGGAAGTGCATGACCCATGAGGGCTTCATCTTTTCTGAAGGACCCCTTTAGCTGTCTGTAGGTTGACCCAGATTTGAGTATCTAGGTGTTCCAACACGGGCCCTTGTGTACACGAGGGGAATTCCACCCCCCGCCACACTCCGTTTAATGGACCTAGAAGGAGAAGGGAAGGCTCCATTTCAAAGAGAAGATGGCATGAGTTTCTGAAAACCTCGGAATTCCACTTTCAACACTATGCTTTGAACTTTTATCTTCCTTTTGTACTGTGATGTCAGTGTTTGAATTTGGGAGACAATTATTTGAAGAGGCAAAATCACTGGCTCTTTTGTTTTATCTGCCTACCTATCCATCTATTTTTTAAAAATTCCCAAGAAGAAAGTTAGAAGAAAACAGGAGTTCTAAAATGAACTTGAAATTAATTTTGTTCCATTAACGTCTCAAAAACTGGCAGGAAGTAGCTTGAGGAGATAATTACACACCAGGGGGACAAATTGGGTGTGTATGCCATAGGTCCACCACAAAGGAAATGTTTCAAAGTGGGTTGTGTCACCAAAAATTATTTGGTCTTGACCATTACGACCTAAAACAATGTTTACATTTGGACGAATGGTTTCTAATTGGGTCATCCATTAAGTGATGGAGTGCAGGAGTCACGGTAAAATAGAACCTAATTTGAAAGCCTCAGATGGGAAGGCAGTGATTAGTTGTGCAAGGTGAGAAATGCACAACCCCTGGGTCCTAGCTCCTTTCGGCTGTGCTAGCAATATCTGGAGTGCCAAAGAAATCCCACTCTCCCATAGAAGTTTACAAGTACATCCCAGGGTCTTGTTTGGTCTCAGGACCTCGCTGAGAATAGACAGGGCAAGTGTTTTTGTTAGTCTCTATTTATAGCCATGGAAATCAAGGTTCCAGTGACCCATCCAAGGTCGCAGAATAAAGGTTGAAAGGGCACACAAGTCAGGCCATCTCTTCCACCCTTAGTCCTCTGTTCTGGCTGCCCTGCCTCCTGCAAACCTTCTGATACCAACAGCTCACAGTGAGAACCTTGGCAATGAAGGCATGTGGAAATGGGCTGGCGCACTAATGGGTGTATGGTGACTAGACAGAAATGACTTGACTTCCTGCTGCCAGGACAGTGGGCATGGTAATCGCGCTGCTGAGACCCAGCAAGGCAACTGTTTTCAGTTCAGGCTCACAGCTGCCGGTGCCCTATTTGATGCTCCAGGCAGGGCAAAGCCAGGAAAAGAGACCACAGAGAGAAGAGACCTCACATTAGACACACAGAAAGCGGAGTGCCTGGAGAGTTCAACCGATGAAGTCTTGGTCCAGAAATACTATTTTGTGGCCTAGCGCATGCAAAAGGCAACGCTGAGGACCCTCCTGTGGCGAGCATGAGAGGATGCAAAATAAGAAGCAGGCACCAGGCTGAGACGAGGAGTCACGGGAGGGCAGGGTGAGGCACGCAGACCAGACAAATCCCTTCCAATTGCCACAGTGATGGAGGAGCCAGTGGTCCGTTAGGGGAGAACTGGAATTTGTACCAGACCCACTTTCAAAGATTTCCTAGATTGACCTGGGGGTAAAATGGAAATTTCTTAAAAGGATTCACAGTATCCTCTGACGTCCCACCCTTGCTTACCTCTCCAGCCTCATCTCTCATTACACTCCACACCCCCCAGATAGACACACAAGCAGCCCACACACAGCCACTCTGGCCGTCCAACACATTTCCTGCTTTACTTCCATTGCGAGAGCAAACTCTCTCCTGCTTCTGGGCCTTGATGCCTGCTGTGCTTTGTACCAGCTTCATTTCCTCCTTCCTCTCCCAATGGCTTAACTCATCCTTTCGGTGTCTGCCTAAAGGTCACTTCCTGTGGGAACTGCGTCTCCACCCCTTCCACCCGTACTAAGTTTGCTGCTGCCACAGTCTCCCCTCTCGGTCTGTACTTCCTCAAACTTCACTGTAATTGCCTGATTAATATTCCATCCTCACAACCTGGCAATTACTTGCTAGAAGCAGGGACTGCTAGTGCGCTCACTATGGTAACCCCAAGGCAAGCACTGTAGTAGTAGTTGAACGAGGGGACAGATTAACTCTTTAATTAACTTAGCTGATGGTGAAATCTAGTAAACAAAAGCCATTTCTCCTTTAGAGATGTCAAGTTCAGTTGGTCTCAGCTCAACAAAGATCCAGCTGGACAAGCCCTCCACGGCACGTTACATAAACACCTGAACAGACTATTAGAGGCATGAATCTGCTGCAAACGTGAGCAGGAGTCCCATTTACAGAATTCCATCTTAAGCAGTCTGATTTCTGTCTGGGTGGGATCCAAGTTACTGAGGGCTTTAAATAATTGGGAAACACATTATCTTTGGAAACTAGAATTCAACCCCTGTCCCTTGGTTCTTGCCAAATATCTCCCGCAACCCACATTAAGTGGATTACTCTGTCCTTAATCACACACTAAATGCCTGCATCTGTGGCTGGCACCAGCTGGCTGGGAGGCAGCTGTGATCAGCACGTACACATCCTGCTATTACAGCAGGAGAAATATTGGGTAAACTGCTCCAAGTAGTGGGTGACAGTGAGGTCATTCATTCATTCATTTATTCATTCAACACTAGGTAAGGGCCAGATATATTCTAGGTACTGAACAGAGATGTCTAATCACATTTCCTTTCTCTGGAAGAGCTCTCTAGAAAAAAAAGAAGTGTTTGGAGAGCTAAAAATTCCTTATAATTGTTTAATCTTTGCTTCTCAAACTTGAATGTGCATTTGAGATCACCTAGGGGTCCTGTGAAAATAAGACTCAGTAAGTGTGGGTGGGGCCTGAGGTTCTGCATTTCTAACAAGTTGTAGGAGGAGCCAACGCTGCTGGTCTGGGGACCACACTTGGAGCAGAACACATCACAGTGTGGTCTGTATAGAGAGACAATCGTTATATCACTACCTCATTTGATTCTCACTAGAATGCTAAGAGTAGATAGGGGAGCTACTTTATGACCCTTTCACAGATTTTTATGAGTCTAGGAGAAATCAGCTTTTTTTCCCAAATGGTATCACATGTTTAGATCAGGATTCTGTTATTCATGCTCAGGACCCCAAATCCCCAACTTAACCATCTACGTCCCCTACATTTAGCTACTGATCACAGGCACAATGCTCTACCTTTGGACACAGCCCTGCCATCCCTGGGTGGCCTCCCAAGCCCTAGGGTGGCACACTGGCACCCAGAGCCCTGTCCTCTGTGATTGGTCTTTGCTGACATTCATGGGGACAGCAGCTCCCAGGACAAGAACAGACAACCACAGGGAGCAGAATAAAAAGGAAATCGTGAATTTTCCCAAAACCACCTGTCGCCTCTGGGTCTCAGCACAGCCTCCGAACACCTGTGCTTACTCGGGCCACCCACAGATGACAAGTGGGTGCACTTCATGGGCACCTATCATGTGTAGGACACTGCACAGGTGTTTTCCCTGAGCTGTCTCCTTCAACACCTGCACTGTTGGTGAAGCTTTTCACCCATGAACGCATTCATGCACCCAGTACTAGCTAAAGGCTGCCTGTATTCTCGGTGCTGAGTAGAGATAAATATAAACAAGACTCATTTCCTCTTCTCAAGAGACGATGTGTCCAAATTACCCAGCTCACAGAAGTGTTTCAGCAGGGACGGAAACCGCTGTGCCCCAGCCTAATTCACCCCTTTTTCCAACCCCAGGGAACTCCTGAGACCAGCAGCCCTCACCGTCTGGGGAGCCTGTCACTACTGCAGAGACCATGATTCAGCAGATCTGCGAGAGCCCCGGCCGTCTGCATTTTCACAGTCACATCAAGGAATTCTTATTGGAGCAAACTTCAGATCACACTCTGAGGACAATGCCATCAGGCCAACTGCAGAGGTTGGACAGGAGCACAGCCCAGCTAAGGCCTTCCTGGGAGCCTACCTGGGACAGAGCGAGAAGACATGCTCCCATCTCAGAGAGACCGAATTGCTTGGAAAGAAGAATGCAGTGATTGCATCCAACCAAATTTGGAAGCAAGAGGTATTACATCTGAGGCCAGGTATGCAGCCAAGCTTGAACGCTGCAGGGTGAGCAGGGTGTGAGTAGGTAGGACAGCTTTCAAGTATCACCTCCACACCACAAACATCACAGTGTGTTATTATGTGTGGTGTTCCTCTGTGCCCATGCCCTGCCATGTGATTATTGTGCCACGGTTCTCAGCCCCACCATCTTAAGATATGGGCCTCTTGGATCCTTAGGTAGGCAGATGCCCTGTTAGCTTGAGTCATGACATCACCTTCCGGGCTTTGTGTTTTCTACTTTAATTATTAAATTCTAGGAAACAGAGAATCCCATTGGTCCCGGTGGGTTTGCATGCCTATTCCTGGCTCAATCAGGTACAGCCAGGTGGGCAGGGTCACTAAATGGAAACAAGGCCAGTTAGACTGCACTGCCTGTGAGAGGCAGTCCCCAGGCCAGGGGGCAGCGGTGCCAAAGTTGAACAGAGTGGTAATTCCTGAAGAAGTGAATTTTCTGTCCTTCTCATTAATTTCCAACTTCAGCTGGTGCTTTTTCCTTTCCCAGGCCCAGATGTCAGACACTGGAGCTGAGCTGCTGCGGGATGCAAACCTCACAGCTCTGCTGTGCTCACAGAACCACAGCAACACTACCGACCCGAGTGCCCCACTGTGCAACCCCTGGCACAGTTTATTCTTGAGGGTACACCATTCACTCTGTGCTCAGAGGTCGGCCCTGACCCAGAGGTCATGAATTCTGGAGTTGGGTAGAGAACTGGCTGCAATCCCCCACGGTGTCACCCCACTGCCCTCTTCCAGAAGAAATCCTGTAAGTAAACCTTCCTGCAGTATTTATTACAATGCAAAGATCTATGCTGAGTGTTAGGATAAAGATAGCCCATAGCTACATAATCCCTGCTTCCAAGGGGGCCGCTGGGAGAGAACTAGGGAAGGAAAAAAACAAACCAACAGGTAGCAACATAATAAAACAGTTCCCAAGTGCTTTCAGAATCCCAGTTCAGAAAGCAGTGGATGGACCTCAGGTAAGGAGAGAGTCAGAACAGCATTTCCAGGTAAGGCGACACTTCCCTCATCGTGCCTTAGAGAGGGAGTGGAGGTTACCCAGAAGGGGTGGAAGAGCATACCTGACAAGAGGAATGGTGTGGGGAAAGGCTCAGAGACATTCCACGGTACAGGAAAGCAGGGCAGCAATGGGCACAAGGCAAAGAACCCAGTAAGGATGAGGCTGGAGGGCTGGGCATGGGCTACGCTGTGTGTGGCTGAGTCAACCAGGCGGAAGTCTGCTGAGTGTGGAGGAGGGATGGGGGTGGGAGACGAGGAGGCAGAGAGGCCAGCGGGTAGGTGATTATGGGGATCCAGACAAGCGATGAAAAAGATATGCTGCAAGGTACAATTTAAGCCGAGACCTAAATGAGAAGGAATCAACCACGGAAAGATCAGAGAGAATATTCTAGAAAGAGAAACAAACAATGTGAAGTCCCCAAGGAGGGAATACACGTGACTTCTGGAGGAATAGAAAGTAGGCCAGTGAATGACTAAAGAAAGTGCTAGCAGAGAGGACTAAGAGGGGAGCAAAGACAGAAGTGAACCCGGTAAACCTGGGAAAGGTGTTTGGATTTTTCTCAGCGGGAAGCCTTTGGAGAATTTTAAACGATGAACTTACATGATCTTATTAACATTTATTTCTAAGACTTCTCCTTCTCCTGGTGCTGAAGGGGATCAGCATGGAAGCAGGCAGAGCACAGGGTCTATTGACATGTCCCTGGTGAGAGAGGGGACGGCCGGGGATCAGGATAGTGAGCAAGGGGGAGAGTGACGTGGGAAGATTGGAGAGAAGCTTTGGAAGTAGAATTGACAGGAATACTTGATGTTTTAGACGAGGGTTGATAAGGGAAGGAGAAAAGCCCTGTCTCCTCAGATACCCTTGGCAAGGGTATCTGACTGTACAGCAATACCATTTACTGAGATGGGAAGTCTGCCAAATGTATGAGAGGAATGGAGGCGGCATAGGAATCAAGAGTTCTCTTTTGAATGTGTTGCGTGTAAGGTGCAGTTTAGTGTGGAAGTGAAGCTGCCCAACAGGAGATGGTTATATAGTTTTCCTTTTGTGGCTGGAGACATGAACCTGAGTGTCCCTGGTATAGACGTGGCATTTGAAAACGTGAGACAGGACGTGATTATCTAGACTGAGACAGAAGAAAAGGCAATTCAGGACCAAATCTTGGGGCCCTCCAACCTTTTAAGATAAGAAGAGAAAATTGAGGAGCAATAGAATAGGAAATGAGAATAAGAAGAGAAAGTAGTTTCAGGGACCCAAAGCAGGGGTGGAGGTGGGGGTTGCAAGAAGGAAAAAGTGGGCACCTCTCTAATTTTGCAAGAAAGGCAGGTAAAATGAGGACTGAGAAATAACCATCCCTAGCCCCTAGGACCACAACTGGCACATTGAAGATGCTAAATAAGTATGAGTTGAATTAATTAACTGAAAAGTCTAGCCCAGGGGAAACAAATGCACGACATTTTTGGCTTTCAGGATACCACTTCTCACCTTTCTTTCCCTGTGACAGACACTGATAATCAATTACTGTTCCCCCCACACTCCACCAGACTCAGTCTTGGAATCCTTCTGCTCTAGGCAGGCACCATCAAGTAATTGAAATTGTTGTGCAAATTCAAGCGTATTTGCCATTCCAGGAATAGAGTGAGGAGTTGGTGCAGGACTTCATCTCAGAGCTACTCAACAATGAGCTTCCGCGGGTCTGCTTCAGAAGGAACCACAGACAATCTGCAAAGGGTGCTGCAGAAGAAGTTCCTGCTAGGTGGGGACTGAACCAGGTGAAACTGAGGCCATGGCAGAGTCCACGGCTCACATAGCACTGCTCATATCCCCAGCATCCAGCTGCTCAAAGCCAAAAGAGGAAAATCCCACCCAGCCTAGGTTAAATACTCATGAACTAATCTTTCCCTTCTATGCATTCCTTTTCCCTGGTACCTTTATTGGTCTCCTGAAATGCCTTATCTGCAAACGCATGATTTTGTTCTAAATCTCTGCCCATGAACACAATTACCATTTCTGCTTCTTGCACAAGGTAAAAATGAATCATGAGATTCAAGACATTAATTTAACTTATCCGCCCAGCCACAGGCAGTCTGACTCCATCTCCAAATGATGCACTCCCCCACATAAAATAAAAGCAGACAGTTTTATTCTTCAGTCCAACACACTTAGCATTACAGACAGACATCTGCTGCAGACAAATCTTGGGCCTTTGGAGCCTTAATACTTTAAAATTATTCCCCGCCACCACCTGGAAGCTCATGCATCCATTTGTGGACTTTTCCACCTAATGCTGCCTTGCAAGCTAATGAGCAGTTGGTTCATAGACAAGAGCGTTGAAGCTGTTCTTTGAGAACTCCTACATCAGCAGCAGAAAGCGCAGAACGCTAACCACCAGGAGCCTCTCAGCACCCTCCACCTCCTCTCACCTTCATTAACCACTTTAACAAACACGGACTGTCAGCCCAATTCGATGCTGTTTTTTGCAGTAGAAGCTAGAGGTATAGCGAGTAATAAGGTATAGTCTCCTTTCCCATCTGGGGCTTGCCAATGGGCTTCAGAAGGTCTGTGTGCCCTCTGCAGTGACAGGTACCTGCTGTGTGTATGTGGCTATATGTGTATATGTCTCCAGAGAGTGGTCTATATTCTTCCCTGGATTAGGATTCAAAAAGGTCAGGGATCTATGGGAATGGGAAGGTCGCTTTGGCATCTCCCTCTCCTGCCTCCCCAGTCACACACAAAGCCAGGACCAAGGTTTGTCAGTTTCTTCTCCTAAGTTGCTGTGTGTTCAACCCCGTTTCTCAACGCTCCACCTTTCTCCAAACTGCCCTTCTTTCAATGGTTAGTTACAAATAGCCTCCTCAGCATCCCCCCCGGGTGTCCTCTCTCTTCTCAGAACAAAGGCCTGCCCAGATTTTCCGATCTCAGATCTGGTCATTTCAATCCCTTGTTGAAATCTTTTTAATGACTTCACTGAGCATGGATGGCCAGCCGTGAACTTTCACAGGATTGTTGGCAATTACAACAACATCCCCCTTTACTACTAGTCTCTCTACTTTATGAACTCAACCTCATCAAAGTTCTTTCATATCTTCACATTCTCTACCTGCCTTTCTGACCCTGGGCTTGTGTGCATTGTGGAATATCCTCTCCCAAAAGGCTTCTCTCTCCCTTCTCCAAGTTGTATTGAAATCACCGCTTCTCCTGTTTCCCATGACCCCCCCGACCAGGTGGAACACCATGTTGTAAAATATCATAGCTGCATGAACTTCTCCATAGACATTGTCCGAGCTGGAACCACACTGATTTTGTATGACCCATTGATTAATATCTATTCCTCAGCAAACTGTTAGTCATTGTATCCCCCATGCTTCCTGGAATGCTGTGCACAGAGAAGGCGAGGACTTGACTAACACCCAGTGAATGAAGAAATGAATGACCAGGCAGGTAAATAAATAAGCAACATCGTAGATGCCATAAAAAAAGGACACCACTGAGTACTGCTGCAGCACAAAGGAGGGGAACATCTGCTCTGTTCGTCCGGGGCAGGGCAGGGGCAGGGACTCTGTCTCATTTGCCTGCAGTGTCTAATCCAGGCTCATCGCACAGTGCATGTGAGCCACACGCGTGGACTGAGCACATGAAAAAGCACCTGACTCTGCCTGGAAGTGTGAGCGGGGGCTTCCAGAGGAGTCAGCAGCTGACATCGGGCATAAAGGGAAACTGAAAGTATCAGATCAAAGGGACAAGGCAGCAGGCAAAGGGCATTTCCAACAGAAGAAACAAATACAAAGGCCTGAAACCACAAAAAGGGAGCAAAAATTCTGAGAAGGAAAAAGAGGGTAAGTCCCAGTGTCCCTTCTGGGAGGGAGGGACTCGGTGCCCCAGCTGCTAAATGTGTGGGGGAGCAACACCTCCAGCTGTCAGCTCCCCAGGGGTGGCCTCGGCTGCTGAGAGTGTCCTGGCCCAAGGTCACCCGTTCCAGGAGCAGCCCACTCCCCAGGTGTGGCTGAGACAGGAGGACAAGGGCTAGACACTGTGGGCCATCAGGGGACAATTCTGGCAGCATTTTATGCCCAGTACTCCCAGCAGGAGCAGCACTGGCCGCCAGGACTCCCAGTGGGTTTGGGGGATCCACCCTTGGCCCTGCATCGTCACAGCTTAACTGCCCCCTCTGGCCTCCTTCCCACAGGCATGGGTCTCACCTGAGCAATGAACCGTATGCAAGTCTGCCTAGGGGAGGCCACAAGAGTGGATTTATACTGGTGAACCCACAAGAAAGTGAGTTTGGATCAAGAGCATAAGGGCCTCCTGTGGTGTGCTAAGAGCTGTCCACTCATCCTGCGGGCAAGGAGACCCCGGGGAGGCCTTGTAAGCAGAGGGTGCTGAGGTTGGAGACCTGTGTGGGAAAGACCTCCCCAGCAGCTGTGTGGCAACTACACTGGAAGGAGTCAGAGAGACCTGCTGGGAGTGTGTTGGACCAGCCTATAAAGGAGAAAAGTGAGGTCCAAGCTGGAGGAGGGGTGGGTAATGGGGAGGAAGAATGATGTCGAGAAACGTAGATGGGAAAGTCGATAGCCCCTCACCACACATGGTCTATGGGCCACAGTACAAATAAGTGAACAGTGACACTGGGAGAACAGGTTAAGTCCCAGGTGTGCTGTGGAAACCCTGCTGACTTGGGTTAAAAATAACATCAATAGTCAACACTTAAAAAAACTTGCTAAGAGGATAGATCGTTTGTTCAGGACAGATGTTCACTGAATCAACTGTGGTTGTGGTTTCACTGGCATGTACTTATCCCCAGTCTCATTTCTCATTCAGTTGTACACAGTAAGTATGTACACCTTTGTGTATGTCAAATACACCTCAGTAAAGTGATTTAAATATACATATACATGGCAACCTGGAAGAGAAGTTCTTTCTTCTAAAGGCTTTTTAAAAGCACTCCCAGGTAGCAAAGAATGAAACTGGTAACTGAAATGTTCTGACAGCATTAAAATTGATAACAAACCAGCAAAGTTTCATACGAAGATTCATCATCAAAGTTTTTATTTGTTTGTTATGATCTTGAGGCTTTTTGCTTGATATAATCAGACACTGAGTTGCTGAAGACCATTCTCATGTCAAACAGACAGGTCTTCAAAGAAAAGAAGGAGCAGGGCTATGAATGTACAAGAAAGGCCAAATGAATACAAGTAAAGAACTTGGCAGGAATATTACTCAACAAATATGCATTGAGCATCTTCTACATGCCAAGGACTATGCTAGGGGCTGGCAACACAGTGGCGTTAAGGTCTTGCATAACCCAACCCCATGTCCCTCCCTGTGATCTCCCTCCGTAACACCTTCACTCAATATCCAAATTCTACTTGTCACTTCAGAAAGAGCTTTACCTAGACATGATACATGCCCTGATCTCTACATCAGAAATGCAGGCCACAAAAGAACCTGGCCTGTTTGCAGAACAATGAGAAGTTCGACGTGTTCCAGAACGTTAGTCCAGAACACCCCTTTCCCACCTCACCACCCAGCTTGCATGTCCTCTCCACATCGAGTTAACCCCTCCCTTCTCTGGGCACCATCAGCACTTAGTTCGTACATCCATTAGAGTGTTCGAAGTGGCACATTGCATTATATATCTTTCTACCCCACTCAAAAGCTCAGAAATACTGATACATGATTGAATAGATACATGGGAGTATCTTCCCCCAAACCATGGTGTATGTGAGAACAGTGTTGTTATACTGCTCATCTTTGTACTTTTCACCGTATTTGGCATATTGTTTGGAACAAAGTAGGTGCTCAGTAAGTATTAAACAGATGTGGTTGCATTCATCAAGATTGCTATTAATGATCACAAATTTGTCACATGCTACATGACATTTGGTACCTCTTGAAAACAGAGGCAAAATGATTATTTAATAACAAAGATCTTACCAGACTGCAGGATGGTGAAGAAATATATGTTACGGACCAACACAGATAACGTTGTGTTTAATTATTTAAAAATTAAACCTCTTGTAGAATGTGTACCTGATAGAGCATCAGACATGAAAGGACAACTCAATTCCTTTTGGAAAAGGATCATTCATCTGGACCGTTTTGGTGAAGTAGAGTCACTAGTCTTGACCCTACGAAATCAATGCTGATAATAAAAGCTACCACCTCTTAGTAATTGGTCTTGTGTCAGATGCTTGCTCCACCCTTTAGAATATTATCACATTAAATCCTCTTGATAGCCAAATGTGAAAAGCATTATTTTATTGTTCCTATTCCATATCTCCTTCTGAATATTAAGCTTCAGAGGGGTGTAATAATTTGCTCAGAGTTGTGGAGCTAGTAGGCTAAAGAGCTGGATTCAAGCTCGCCATTGTTCCCAAAGCCCAAGCTCTGAACTAGTCTGCTCTGTAAGGTCAAACAGGGATATCAGGTAATGCTTTTGGTTGAATCATAAAAGGGATCATCTATCGGATAGACTCCAGTCTCCTCATTTTACAAAGATACAACTGAGATCCAGAGAAATGAAGGAATACAGGGTCTTAGAATCTCATGACTGAAACAGACTCTAAAATTTACCCAGGCAACTTCTGACTTAATATGTTTTTAATAGCTTTATTGAGCAAAGATTCACAAAGCACAAAATCCACCAGTTTAAATATATAACTTCAATATACAAAGCACAAAATCCACTGATTTAAATACACAGTTTTTAGAATATTCACAAGTTGTGTGTCAATCACCATAACCAAATTTTAGAACATTTCTATTATCTCCCAAAGAAACCCCATACCCAATACCAGCAAGTCCACATTCCACCCCCAACCCCAGTCCTAAGCAACTACTACTTTGTCTCTGTGATTTGCCATTGGGGACATTTAATACAAATGGAGCCACACAACATGTGGCCATAAGTGACTGGCTTGTTTCACTCAGCATAGCACCTGTTTCCGAATATCTAAAAGACAGAAAATCAGTGGCAGCCACAAGGAATAGTGGGGTGGCCATGTTTCCTCATGCAATCTCCATTAGCCCCACCCTATAAGCTACCCCAAGATAAACACAAAATCTAAGTGATGGGTTGAATGGTGCTTCTCCCCCCCAAATTCATGCTGTACTCCTAAAACCCAGCACCTCAGAAAAGGAGTTTATTTAGACATAGGGTCATGAAAGAACTGATCAAATTAAAGCAAGATTATTAGAACAGGCTCTAATTCCATATAATTGGGGTCCTCCTAAGACAAGGAGAGCTGCAAACAGACATGCACATGGGGAGGGTGACACAGGAAGTTTCGAGTAATAACACCTTAAGCAGAGGAACTACCAGAAGCAAGGAGAAGGACCTGGAACTCTCCTAAGGCACCCACCCCACCATCTGGGCTCTGGACCGTGAGATAGTAACTTTCTGTTGTTTACACACCCAGTTTGTGCATTTTGGTACAGCAGCCCTAGTAAACTAACACAGTACCACAACACAGGTTCTATACTTTTCCTCTCCCTGGCAAGGGCATTGCTACCCTTAAGTCTCCTGTCTAGCCAAGCTCTACAAATCAACATTTCTCTTAAATCAGATCCATGAGATTTTCACCTAATCTCATCATCTCCCAGGGACCCCCATTGTAAGCAGTGGTACCATCATCCTAACAAATGGACACGCCAGAATACTAGGCAAGTCGTCTTTGACTCCTCTTCTCTGTGCGCTGCCCAATCATATACATGCATACAAGCACATGCATACAGACACATGCATGAACGAACACAGCGCTAGGCTAAGAGTTTTACAAGGGGATTCTGGTATGCTTTTAAAGACAAATAATGCCAATACTGTTTAGAAATATTCCAGATCATTCAAATTCAAGCTGGTAAATTCTTTCACGAGGTCAGCAAATTATTATCAGAACCTGAAAAATAAATTTAAAAAATATATAAAATCTCAGTAAAGAATATCTATATAAACCATAATCAAGACATTAGTCTACATAATCAATGGGTGTTTAAAAGAATAATATTCCATGACCAAGTGCAAAATCAGTTCAGCAATGCAAGTTGGCTTCTTCTCACTCACTGGCCCAGAATGTTAACAAACAAGGGACTAAGAATGGGTCAGCATGATTTGCCTGTGAAAGCCCTGCATTCCATGTTACTCAGTAGCCTAATCTACTTTCAATATATATGGATATTTTTTCACTTTTTTCAAGAATCGTTTTAAATTTCTTGGCTCTGGACACCACGCTTTTCTCATTTTTAAATACACTAACAGTTTTGGCAGACTTTATTCTATTGAAAGGTCTGTCTACATGAACCTCTTGCCAGTATTAATGCAGAAAAAAACCCTCACTGCCAGTGTTTAATGGATGTGACCAGTTATGTAATAGTCAAAAACAACCTTTCCCACTCATGAATTTGAAATTAAAAGTTCCAAACCCACTTACCAGTGAAAAATTTCCTGGGAAAATTCTTTTAGCTCTGAAATTTAACCCAACTCTATGTCACTGCTATGATCATCTATCTATTCCTGTGTAACAAAATATTGGGCAAATAAAATTTTTTATCATTAGCCATCATGGTCCCATGGGTTGACTGGGTCTAGCTGGTCGGTTCTCCTGTTGGGTTTTTCACATGGTTGCAGCTGGTTGACAGTTGACCTACACAGATCTAAATAAAGTCTCACCTCAGTTGCAGGTGCAAGATGGCTTGTTCACATGGCTAGTATTTGATGCAGGTTGTTGGCAGGGAGATCACTGGGGCTGTTGACCAGGATACGACTTGCAACTCAGATAGCAACACGGTCAGAGAGGTAAGCCCAGGCACAGCAGCCAAGGACTGACTGGAGCAGCCCACAGTCAGTTCTGTTACCTCCTCCACAGCAGAAAGACGCATCACTGGAAGCCCTTTAAATTCATGAAAAGATTGTATGCCATTTAGAGATCAGGGTCGGTCCTGTGTGGAGACCCCTCTGGAACACCACTCGGACGTCCTTGGAGGCTCTGGGAGCACTTGGCTTTGAGTTGGACAAGTCTGGATTCCAAGCTGGCAGATTTTACCACCTTTCTTAACCTCCTCTTTATAATGAAGGCAGCATTATACAACTTGCTAAGTTGTGGTGAGGCTTTTAAAAGGTTAATATATGTGAAGTACTTTGTATACTGCCTGATATGAGGTAGGAGAATTAATGATTATCATCATTGCCATTAATATCATCATTGTTTTGCTGGGGGAAAAAAAGGACAATATTCAGAAAAAACTAATGATTTTCACATTTTAAACATGTATAACCCTACATTCCATATTATTCCTCTTTTTTTATCTACTGTGGGTTCCGTTTTCATACAAAAAGTCAAATGAAACTATTTGACTTACATTCCATCAATTAACTTACTGTCTGAACATTTTTCTACTCTACGTATGGTTATAAAGAAACTGTTAGACTCTGTAGACTGTGTGTGTGTGTAAGCACAGGGAAAGGATTGAAAAAACATATACCAATATGTTAAGACTGATCATCTTTAGATGGTCATATTAATCATAGCTTTATCATTTCTCCCACATTCCAATGAACTTATAACAAGCCTTACTCTTAAACTCAAAAGAAAAAAGAAGGCAGTGTACTTCCATGTATGTCAGACATCTTGACCAGAAAATAGAAAATAAATAAAATATAAAATTCTTCTTCCTGCTGCTCTGATGAGCCTATAAATAATGGAATCTAGCATTTCTGTGACTACAATGAGCATTCCCTTACTTGCCCTCATTTCTATATTTACAGTTGTAGAGACCTGCCATGTCCTTGGTATGCTGGCAGACTCTGAAGAAACTTAGATAAAATGAAACCCTTAGCCTTCTTTAAAATCCCCAGTCATTACTGAAGCCACCCCATCTGTCGACATCCCAGTGCGCCCTTCCCCATCAGCCCTCCCTAACGGGCTTTTCCTTGTGTTGCGCCCACCATGGGGCTACCCTCTGCCACAGCTCTCACTACAGTTTGAGTCGTATCTGAGGAACATGGGAAAGTGTTCTTGTCCCCAGAAAAGCACCCATGTGCTCCTTGGAGAAGGGGGTTGACCCCTCTCCACCCCTTTCTTCACTCAGATTCATTCACTAGCACTAGTAGGTGCCACATCATTACTTGTTATATTAAACGTTGCTCAATTATTTTATTTCACAAAGTAACTCAAACCAAGACAGGCTTGTGGGTTGGCTAAAGTCACACAGCAGAGCCAACACCTCTGCTTCTTCCTCCCCAGCAAGTACCACTGCGTTCCTCCAGTCAATGCCATGGCCAGCCAGGAGAGGCAGCACATGTAGGCAGTGGGACAGAGGAACCAGGTTCACATGTCTGCCCATGGGATCAAAGACCAGTTCTCTGAGGTCCCTGCTGCACAACTGCCTCCTCCACCAGAAGCCCTCCCTGGTAGTGAGGCCCCACTGGGCAGGGCCTGGCCTAGCCAGGCCTGCCCAGGGGAGGTAGTTTTACAGCTGGAAATCCCAATGGTACAAATATAGCTTGGAAGCATCACAGCAGAAAAATGCTGAGCTCAGGGTTAAGCAGACCTGGGACTCAGTTGTATTTCTTCTGCTTACCAGCTGTTTAATATGGGGTAAGTCATTTTCCTTTCCTGCATCTGTTTTCTCCTCTGCTACCTGGGAATTATAGCACCTACCCGGTAGGCACAGTGTGGGCGACCAGTAAAGGAGGCTGGTCTGTGTCATTAATGCTTTTGACAATGACACAGTATCCTGGTTGCCCACAAACTTAACTTCCCTGTCACACCAAATATCTACCCACATCGTCTGCCCTGTGGATGAGGCTCTGCAAGCTGAATGCCATGATGCCTGGAGTATGAAATAAGCAAGAGTAATAAGACATTTCCCTGGAATTCTTAAGGAACCACCTTTGGGGAGGCCATAGGTATCTGTGGTGGGTAACTGCACCCCGGGGATCCATGACCACTTGGGCTCCTACACACTCTCCCTGCCTCTTCCCTAGACTCCCTGTTTGCTATATATTTGCTTATGCATTCACATAAGATAGCACATCAAAAGGTAGTATATTAATCAGAGTCCCCATTTTTGTTTATGCTAGGTGCCCAGAGAAGAGAACCATTAGTGGGATTTGGAAGTGTTCAGCATCTCCTGAAAGAGATGATGTTTTAGCTGCCTTAAAGGAGGGGTACAAGTAGGACCCAGGGGCTGGACCACTCACACATTTAGCCCTAGGTGACATCAAAGGGATTCAGCACAGACGCCGCAGAGAAACTGCCTGCGTGCTGCGTGAAGAGTGGGCGTGAGAATTAGATGAGTGCCCTTCAATTTCAATGAGGTCCCAGTTCTCGTCCCGCCCCATACCGGCTCTCTGTGCCACGCCACTTTGCCATGCTGTCTCACTCTCAGCTAGCCTGGACATGCTCTCCTGGCAATGACAGGGCCACGAGAGAGCAAAGCCCGGAATGCAAGGCTGTTTCAAGACACTACTTGTGTCAGGTTTGCTAACCACCCTTTGGCCAAAACAAGTCACGTGGGTAAGTCTACCCTCAAAGGGCCAGGCAGAAGAGCGGCAGGACTGACATAGCTCCCAGACTGGCATGTGATGGCCCAGAGAAGGGGATGAGAGCTAGGGCAGCCCCTGTGGCCTGCCGGCTCCTGTATTCCCGCCTAGCCAACTTCCACCCCATCTGTACAACAGAAATTAAGGGAAGGGCACAGGGAGGGTTCCTGTGACCTGGTCAGGAGTCCCAGCTCTGCTTTCTCTCTCGCTGTGACTTGAACAGGCCACTGCACTTTTCTTGTCCTTCTGTAGTTTCCTCCAATGGGGAAGGGTAGTGATGCAAATCCTTGCTCTTAGCTCTTCCCATGTTGAGTTAAGTTTAGTGTTGTTTGTTTTAAGGAGAGCTTGTTGAATATGGGACACTCCACCAAGTCTTTCAGTGGCCCCCCATGGCCTACTAATAAAGTCCAAACTCCTTAACTAGACATTCAAAAGCCCTTTGTGATCCTAGAACTTTCTAACCCCTGGGCTACCTACATTCTGCTTTGCACTAGGGCTATCTCTGCAGCAATCTTATCTTGAATAGTCTACTGAACTTCCGAAGGACTCGACCGGAGTTATGCGGCATTTATCAGAAGGCCCAGCCCATCATCACAGTTTCCTCAGATGTTTCTGACCTGGTGATGAGATAAAGCATCGAACGCTGCCAAGACCTGGCTAAAGACAATCATCTCCGCACTGCAGAGAGCACTGGGTGGGAGTCAGAAGAGCTAGTTCTAGGTATGAACTCTGCTTCCTGCTGCTGAGTGAACTTGGGACAATTGTTTGTTCCCCCCAAGTGCCCATATTTGTGGCTGGTACATAAAAATGATAATGTCAACTTCCCTGGTTATTGGTGGGGAGAGGTGGAATGAAATTGCAAATAGAAAGGAAAAAGATGCAATACAATCTAGAAAGAAATGTTACAAGAATTACTCTTCAGACCAGAGCCTTTGAATAACCCAAGGCTGTCACCAGCAGCCCTACGACAATGCAGAATTTAACAGGGCTTTCTCCCCACGAAAGCCAGTTAGGTCAGTTTTATTTTGCAAAACTAAATGAAAGTCACATTTTATTCTAACAAATTGTGATTCTTAAAACTAGAGGCAACATCTTTGAGTTGAAGACTTTTTTTAAAACTAAAATAGAGTCAAAGACATTAGGTGAGATAACTAAATGGCTTTTTAAGAAGTAAAATATAAGAGGTAATAAGGCATCCATATACCAATTTTACAGCAAGACCACTGTGAACCATGGAGGCGAAGTGATTTGCACAAGCTAACGAGTTATGGATCAAATATTATACAAAATACCTCAGAGGGAAGAGAAATGCATCTATACCATCTACCCACACAGAGCTGTGTTTAGTTACAGATCACGGGGACACTTTCAGTGACTGTTCCAGGCTGCCCAGATGTGGTTTTCTCAAAGAATAGTCTTGAAGCAAAGGGAGCTTTCACCAAGGGCAAACCCAGCCAATGACATCCCGTATGAAAACTCAGTAACCAACACAACTTGGCACCATTGCAGAAATGAACGTTTTTGTGCCTTTTTCTATCACAGAATCAAGCTCACCAGCAGTCCGGACTTGTTCCTTCATTGGAGGCCCTGAGTTCAGTTGGCTCCAAAATTGAGATCATCCGTCTCACCCAGTGAGGCTTTCACTGCTCCAGGGAGAGACTGCAAGTGCTGAGAAAAGAGGGGGAGGTGCTGGGTGCAGTGGGAAGCTCCAGTTTCTGCCCTACAGCATTTTCCTGTTCAGGTTTTTCAGGTATCTTGTTGGAATCTGCCCTATTTCCTCATGCCGTCTCCTCCTAACTGTCCCTGAAATCCTTGTCAGCAAAGGAGGGGTAGTCCTAAAGAGTCCAGTCATCCTGCTTAATGGCCATTTATCTTAAAACTTAAACTAGAGCCACATTCCCAGACATGACGGCCTTTCTGCTTCAGGTTGCACTCAGCCTTGCAAGGAAGCAGAAGAAATGGCCACCTCTATGGGGATAAGAGACCTGAGCAGACTCTCTGGTCAGGAAACATTGCCCTTTGCTGTCTGAACTTATTCCATTCAATACTCACAACTTCAGTCTGGTTTCTTTTGAGAATCCCACCAAAGAATATCCTGGGGAGAAGATTCCCTTGAAACACTGTTAAGGCATCCTTAGTAGTCATCTGACCAACAGCCTCACTTTTCAGATAGAAATGCAGAGGACCAGAAGGATGAAGGAACTTGCCCCAGGTCACACAACAAGTTAGCAGCCAAGAAAACACAAATCATACACCAGGTTCTTACCACCCCTAGTCCAGCCCACTTTCCACTGGGTCATACTCAACTCCTCAGCTGCTTAGGAACATCCTAGCAAGGGTTGTTGGGATTCATAAGCCCCTTCTCCTGGGCTTGACACCAGAGGGAAAGAAGTGAGTAGAAAGTGATTTCTACTCTGAATGTTCTCTCTGTCTGTATTAGAGAGGCACAGTCTTAAAAAAAAAAAAAGACAAAATAATCCAATGGAATGCGTGTTTCAGTGGAGGCTTGCAAAGGTGCTAGGGAAGAACAGAAGAGGGAAGTCCCTCTGGGAAGACAGGATTAGGGAGGCCTCTCCAAAGAGATGATAATTAAGCTGATTCTCAAAGAAAGTGTGATGGGACAAGACAATGAAGGAAAATGTGGAACGTTCAAAGTCACATTCTGAGAAGCCTGAGAAGGGCTGAGACCCTCTGTTGGCTGTCTCTAGAGAACAGACTGGTGGGAGATACTAGAAAACAGCCAGAACAGATCCCAGATGACCTTGTACATCAATGATAGAGGGCAGGGACTTCACCTAGTCGGCTATGGGATGTACACTAATTTGATAGGGCTGCTGTAACAACATAGCACAAACTAGGGGTGGCAAGAAGCTTAAATGACAGAAACGTATTATCTCTCAGCTCTGGAGGCTGCAAGGCCAAGATCCATGTTTCTGTGGGGTTAGTTTCTTCTGAGGGCTGTGCCGTGCCTGCCTCCTTGCTTCGGATGGTTTGGTGGCAGTCCAAGTGGAGATGTTCATAGGCGGTTGGAAGTACAAGAAAGAATGGGGTTTTCTTGCCTCTGCTATTTCAAAGACCTACTAAGTGGATGACAGTCTGCTGGAGTCTGAGAATCAAGCACGAATTACAGCAGATGCTGGATTGCATAACTAACCTCCAACTCTGTTTCCTCCCTCCCTAACAAAAACCCCTGATTTCATTCATGTTAAGCCTCCCATGTGCTCAAGGAAGATGGTTCGAGGCCAGGCCCAAGGAATGAAGATTGACCAGTCCAAGCCAACAGAAGCAATTCTATTCCTCTTGGCAGGGCTCAGTTTAGGCATGGCCATGTGATGTGCCCTGGGCAGTGAGCCCCAAAGAAGAAGTCTACAGGGGGCACATATAAAAGATTTTCCTCCCCGATAAAAAAAGATAAGTAAAGAAAAACAGCCTCACAGATAAATCTAGTTTTGGATTGGGTATGTTTTACCTGGGCATCCCTTGACCCAGTCAAATTGACACATAAAATTAGTCACATGGCTCCTTTGAAATACATTCTCCATCTCCTGAGCATTTAGTCATATCTCCATGTCTGATACAGCAATACCAGCCACAGCTGCATCAGCCACAAGGCCGTCACCTTTCCAAGATCATACTGACTTAACTCTTATTCTTTGTATTAGTTGCTCACCTGAATAGTCACTAGGTGAGGAATTTCATTCTGACAGTTGTCCTCCAGGAAGACCAACCCACCGAAGTAACAAGCCCCCATCTTCTTTATTGCTGCACGTCCAACAACCTCTCAGGGACTGAATGTAGCCAAGTGTCAGAGTCACACTTCAAGGAAAAGTTTCCAATCATTCTAGGCTCTGCTGCAGAAACAACAAAAGGAGATGCTATTGGTGTTTTTGTCTCTTTGTCTTGGTTTGCCCACTGTGTAAGTATTCTATTGTCTCGTGGTCCCTGATGCCCTGTCTCAAGCTATGGATGGTGGAGCATGTGTCAGGCTGCAGGTTCCCAACAAGTGTTATCTGGTAATGTTCCATAAGACATCAAGAAATGCTCTACAGCAAAATAAGGAAAGTAGCAATGAGGGGCTTCTACTGTTCTATACACTTGGAAAACCTTATACAGGCATTTTTACTTCCACGTTTATTTACCTCTACACATGCCCGAGCCTTCAACAATAAACTAATGTCTTAACACACGTTAAGTACTGTGAATGGTATCTAACTTATATTAAATGTTAATTAAATGTGAACTATTTTATCAGTCAGATGGGCCAGGTTGTGCTTCTGTAACAAACAACTCCAAAATCTCAGTGGCTGACAGTAACAAAAAATTACTTCTTATTCATCCTACATGTCTCTCATATGTTGGTTTTGGAGTAGGGAGTCATCTACATTTCCATAATGCCAGCAGTCACAGAGAAAATCAAACTGAAGAGGTGAGCACTAGCAATGACACATGTCACTTCTATGCATGTTTCAGTGGCTCAAGCAAGTCATGTGTCTGCACCGAACTCCAACAGCGGGTGAAATTCATTCTTTCGGCATGCCCAGAAATGGAGGAAAATGGGGTGTTGGTGAATGCTATGTCAACAGTTGTCTACATATCTGTTTTCTATTACTGTCATTATTTTTGTTGTTACCCAAATCAATACAGCTTTCCAAGAATCAAGCCACATATTTTCAAAATTGCTCAACAAAGGACCAGCTTCTCTTAGAACACCAAACTGATAAGGGACGCAGGTTGGGTGACACTCTCTCGGAGTGACTCCAGTGCTACCCCACCGCTCTCTGCTTCTGCTTGGATCACATAGTGGGTGCTGAATTCTCTGCCCTGTGTCCTGGCTCTAGGCCTGAGATTTAGGAGCCATCTAACCTCTCCTCTTACGACTTTGGGTCTTTGCCCACCAACCAGTTTTCAACCTTGCCCCTCTTGGTTCTACCTCAGCACTCACCCTGCTCTCTGGTTCCGCTGCCATCCCCTCACAGCGCCTCCCATGCCCCCTCACACCCCACACATGCATCCCCACCTCAACAAGCCCTGTCTCCAACATCAGTGAAAAAACAGACACACATTTGGAAAAGCAGCCAGCAGCCAAGCTTTTGTTGCTATATGTACTGACTGAGGATCACCCAAAGAGAATTTAATGTATCTTCAAAAATTTTTCATATTCCAGTAATTTCCTGGAATAATAATTAGGTCCCCACGGTGTGGGGGAAGACAGAGTTTGTACTCTTCACTTCTTCCTTTGCAGTTGGCCATTTCGGGTGGAAAAGTTGCAGGAAATGACCATGATGGTATGATGCTGGCCCACCTAAAATCTGTGTTATGAAACCGAGTTACATAAGCTGTTAGAGAAAATAAGTTATATTCTCAGGAACAGATTCCAGTGAATCAGCTCATTTTAGCCTCACATCTTCATCTGTCTCTAAAGTGGCTTATTTAAATTTTAATAGAAAATGTTCGATGTGGGGCTCCAATGGAGGGAATGAAAATAACACTGTTTATGCCCAAGATAAAACTGTGTCAGGATCAAAAGGGAAAAAAAGAGAAAAATGTGATGCTAATTTCTTGAAAACAAACCTCCTATGTCCCATTTTGTAGGGACTGGACAAAGCAATATAAAGTCTATTGTATTGAACAAAAGCAAAGATGGTACATTGAGAGACTAACTGTCCCTTTTTATTTGGCTCTTTAAAAATTATTCAAAGAAGAAAAGTGCCCTTGGGGGAAAGTGAGAAAAGCTTGCAAAAGAAAGTTTTGCCACCTCCATGGAGTCCTTGAGGGGCAAAAACAGGAGAAAGCATTGGGTAGGAGGAAGGTGTTTCCTGGGCTTGGAAGTAAAAAACTCGGGTCCAAATACTGCCTTTCCCACTCACCAGCTGTGTAATATTGGACAAGTAAATCAGCAGTGGCAGACTATACATTATTATTACCTCCAATGAGGAGAATAACAATTGCTATCTCATGATGCTGCCACGGGAGGAAGATGAGATGCCTTACCCAGCCCATCCTCCCCCAGGGTACCGTGTGTCAATGACCTTCACACTCGCTTGACCAAGAGCTGGCAAACCACAGCTCAGGGCCTAAATCCTGCTTGCTTCCTGCGTTTTGGTACCAGTTCATCCGCACAGAGCCACGCCCCTTTGTTTACTGTTCTCCACGTCTACTTTCACAGGACCGCACACCGAGACCACACGCACCGCAAAGCCTGCAATCTTTATCTGGTTTTTGCTAAAAATGTGTGCCGCTGCTTCCTCTAGATAGCTGTGAAATGTGGGAGTCATCTCAAGCAAACCCATTGACTTCAGTCTGTGCGTCCAATTAGTCACCATCTCCTGTAGATCCTGCCTCCAAATACTTCTTGAATGGTTGCGCTGCTCCATCTCCAGAGCCACCACCACAACTGCATGAGTGTCCCAGGAGGACTCCCAGCACCCACTCGCACTCTCCTTTCCTGCTTATGCTATCAACACACAGACGCACATACACAACTCCTCAAACAGCAGCCTGAGCGGGCTTTTTAAAATGCTTTTCCTGCCAACCCTCTGCACAGAACCACTATGCTCCTAGGTTCTGTGGAACCCCACTGCTCTTAGGATAAAGATCAAAATCCTGACAGAGGCCCTGAGCATCAGTGACCCGCCTTCTCGCTGCCTGTGATTTTAGGACATTCCTCTACCACTGTCCTGGCGACACACCAGCCTTCTTTCTGCTTTTCTATTGAAAGGAAGCCTGCTTCTTTTTCACCTACAGGATTACACATAGAATGATTCCAGGTCTAGGAAGACTTCCCCTCCCATCCTTCACCCTCTGTACCTGCATATCTCCCACTCACCCTATAGGCCACAGCATAACTGTCACCTGCTCAGGTACAACTACCCTGACTTTCAGCCCTGTCCTCACACCAGGCAATATCAGAATGCCTTAATTTACACTTAATTTTTTCCTATCAATGCTTATTTAATAGCCCTCCCCCAAGAATGTAAGCTCTTGGGGGTGGGATAAACCAAGCACATGGCCACGTCTGTATCTCCAGCACACGGCACAGCCCTTTGTACAGAGCAGAGTGGGGTCATGGTTAAGAGCGGACGTCACCACCAGACTGCTTGAACTGAAATCCCTCACTGCTTTCCTGTTCCGTGACCAAGCCACCGAACCTCACTGTGTCTTAGTCTCTGCCTCTTTTAAACGGGGATGATGGAGCATATTGTAGCAGTATGTGGTAGCATGTTGTGAGGGCGAGATTATTTAATATATAGAAAACAGAAAAGTACTGGTTATATGTTAAACTACATGATTGTTTGCTACTATGACTTGAGTGGGTGCTCAATAAAAATGGCAGAATGATTATTTTTTCCCAGGGAGCATGTTTTTGGAGCTTGCTATTTCAGCTGAAGTTCATATCCATGCTCCAATAACTCTCGATCCTTGACTCTCCAAAGTTCCATCTGCATTGTGCTTTCTATTTGCTTTTGCACATCCTCCCCAGTCTTTCTAGTGAATTGTATTCATTGATTACAATTCTTTGCAAATACTACTTTCACCCTCAAGCAAATTGCTTCATCTCCTCCCAGTCAACCAACAAAAAATTAACCTCCTTTTCCTCTGTGCTATAATGAGATAGATAAATAAAATGATAGATAGATAGATATACTATACACACACACACACTTTTGGTCATTTTTTCTGCACAGGGACCATGATGATCAAGATTGTCACCACCTCAACATTTCCCCAAAACATAGTGTTTATACCTTCGGTACATTGCCCCTGCCATTCGATTTCAATGTTTTTAGTAATGTACTTGTATGTTCTCTAGGAAGTTTTGACCTTTGAAAGGGCAGGGACCACAGCTTATTCAACTTAGAATGGCCCAAAGTGCTTTGGCCTCTTCTGTGAAGGCAGTAGGTGCTCAGAAAATGGGTAGTAATCTGTTACCGGTGGTTGAATCCATTTTTGTGTCAGCAGCACCTACTGCAACACAGTGGGCTTTGGAGCGAGTGTTTGTGGGATTGTGCCACAGTGAAGATGTATCTTTGGCACTGGCCTCCTGCTTTCTCAGGTTACACTTCGAGGACCAGCAGCAATGCAACCCAGTGCAAGATGGACAGGGGTTGTCCATTTATTCAGCCTGAGGGATAGGCAGGGGGAATGTTCCTGAAGGCCAAAGCAGCAATGAGTCAGGGAGAGCCACTGCAGAAACGCACAAAGCCTGCTAACTAGAGAGGACAGTGAGATTTTCAGAGTCCCTCTAAGGTCAAATTGAAACCCTGCTTTGGGGGCATCTTAGGGCTTGCCTTCAGTGAGATATTACTGTACACTGTAATGCTCACCATTGGTATCTTTTGTTTCTTAGGAAACCATATGGTCTTCCTACATACAAACACTGGGACCCATCGTGTGTAGGACATGCAGCTAGGGGTGAATGACGCAGTGATGAAGGATGGTCCTGCCTTCGAAGGAGTTCACAGCCTAAAAGGGGAATGAGAGAGAAAGACAGAGGGGGGCTGGTCTGGAAAAGTCAGAAAGCCACAGAATCACCAAAAAAGAAGAGAAGTCACTGTGCATAGAAAATTGCTTGTATAGACTGTTGGGTGAAAACAGCATGTTGCAAAATAGGTTTTGAAGTGCTTTTTGTTTATCTATGCTTTTTGTATAAGAAATCACATTATGGCCATGCGTGTGTGTGTGTGTACATACACCAAGATGCTAGTTCCACTGCAGGCGAGTTGGCTTTGGGGCTCTCTGATGTTTGATCTTTATTTTTGAATAGTAAGCATGACTTTTTAAAAAAATAAACTTTTTATTTTGAAATAAGTGTAGATTCGCATGCAGTTGTAAGAAATGATGTAGAGAGATCCTGTCTGTACCCTTTACCCAGTTTACCACACTGGTCACATTCTGCAAACTATGGCACCACATCCCAAGCACAATATTGGCATTGACACCGTTGGGACAGAAGACACTTCTCTCCATACAGGGATGCCCCCTGTTGTAAATGCCTTATTTTTGAAAATTAATAAAATAGAACCCTCAGGAACAAGTTCAAGAGCTCGCCGGTGCCAGAAAATGAAGAATTCATTAAGATTAGGTACTTTTTAAATTTTCCCAATAAATCCCAATACTCTCACTGGTTATTGATTTGAGGGAGTGAGGACTTGGGGAGTTCTGGTGCTGTCTTTCCCTCTGTGGCCACCCAGCATGTGGAGACTCTTCCTTTTCTGGAAATAAGAAAAGTGGGAGCAAGGTAGAGTCTCCAGGGATAGAAATGAAAGGATGACAGGTGCTTGCTCCACTCCCTAATATCGAGGTACCAGCAAAAGACCTACAGGTGACCAGGTGATGCTCACAGCCCTCCACCCCCGGGACTTTGAACCTTGAAAGGGTGACTTAAAGGCACAGGAGTGATTGTTTGTGAGAAAAGGCTGATTCAGTAATCCGTGAGGGTAGTGGTAAGTGTCCACTTCAGAGACACTAGAGTGGGCATCCCAGGCAACAGGGTCCACAGTGGACTGGTGGCCGGGCCTTGCCTCCTTCAGTTTCTGCCCATTTTCAAGGCTTCCCATCAATTCTGTGAGCCTTCCCACCTAGCCTGCCACTTAATTTATTTTTTGCTTAAATGAGCCAGAGCTTCTTTTTGCGGTTTGCAAACCAGAACACTGAGAGGGATAGATCACCACCATGTACAATTAACTCTTTTTCTGTTATCTCTGCAACTGTCAGAACAATCCTTTTAAGTGGGCAGTATTCCAGGGTGGAACTACTTTTTTCTAGGATTCTAAATGTTAAAAGCGCATAAACGACAAAGGTCTTCTAACTAATGGGATTTTTAATGATCATCCACTTATTCAATCACCTTCTAATAATGCACGAGTTTGCCGTGGCTCACTGTGTATGGGAACGGCGTGGTCTGATGGATGGCAAACACCTGCTGCGGGACATCTCAGTGTCTCTCTGCACAAGCCGTGAGAGTTCTCAGCCATTTACCTAATTCGCTATGAAAACTATTTTGAAGCAATGAATTACAATTGTGTAAATAGACATCCAATTTCTAAATCTCCATAATAATAGCATTTAAAAAAAGCCAAGACAATATCCCAAAAGAATGTACCCAGCAAATATTAAGGCTGAGATGAGTGACTCTCTCTTCATGATTAGTTGAGTCTTCTAGTGTTGAGAAACCTAAACTCCAGAAGAAGTCCTACAACGGAATACACCAAATCCCAGGCATTCTGAACGAATGCCTCCTCTGTTTCTATCTGTGACTCATGTCTAAAATACCACACGAGCGAATGAGACACAGTGTTTGCATTCATATTTTCTACCTCTTTGCCTCTCTAAAGGTAATTTAGTTTGTGTCTATCTAACCTTTAATTCTCTGCCTCTTTCTTTGGGTGTGTTTGCAAAGAGCTTGGACAAACAAAGAGCCCAAAGCAATGGACACCTGTCACCTGTCAGATCGCCATTATGATTCATCCTTTCTTTAACCCAATCATTAGATTTTAATGTCAATAATTATATCTTTATCCTTAGAAGTTTCCTTTCATTTTTTAATCAAATCTGTTAATTAATGATTGATAGTCTCTTTCTCCTTGCTATGTTATCCTACCTTTTCCTTCTCCAAGTATGATATTCTTAGGCGGTATATCTTCTCTATCAAATAACCCCAACACCGGAAGACCTCTGGGGTCAAAACCTGTCGGTTTTGTTTCTGCTGACCATCCCTCACAATGGCCTGCTTGCGTGTATGTTTGGCTACTTTCCATGAGTTTATACTTGGCTGAGGTTAACCCATGGGCATCCTGAAGGTTCTGAGTTGAACATGCTGACCCCCTTAGAGAATCTGCATGTGGTATCTCTGGACCCCAGGGACTAGTCTCAAGATAGGGCCACTTCAACTTGTTGGCTTTGTTTTCCCTGAAGGTACCAGGGACACCAAATAATAGTAGGTCCGCAGGAGAAAAGGCCTGGACTGGAGCTAATAAACTCCAGGGAAGACTAGTGTTGCTACCAGTTAAATTCTATCCATAGTCAGTTGCAGGCAGTGGTCTGCTGGTGTCTTCCTGCAGTTTTTTTACATTGTGTAGAGGCTTCGACAGTCGAGGTTTATGAGGGGATCACAAGTGCAGTTGCACAAGCCCCAGATCAATTTTCTCATAGTCTGTGAGATCAAAAATCCTCCAAGCTTCAGGCACCTGGTTGTGTCGTTTTACCCCAGATTGCTCTGCTTTCATGATTACTCACCTCTCTGGTTCCAGCTTATGGCTTGCAAATTTGCAGCTTTGTTATTTTCAGAAATTCCTCAGTTGTGGGCTCAGCAATGCACTGGCAAGTGTGTATGTGTGAGGGTGTGTGGGTGTTGTTTTTGTTTTTGTGTTGACTTAACAAGTAGGTATTCCGTGGCAGAAAAGCTCTCCAGGCCATCTTATCTACCACGTGGCTGGAAAAGGAAGTGCCCAGAAACTTCAGAGATGACTATAATTATAATGACTGGCTCCAGGCCAAACAGGCCTGAGTGGAAGACAGCAGCACGCACTCGTTCATCCCTTGTGCTCCCAGCTTTCTCAAATGCCCCCGAAACAGTCCTGACAATCCCAGAGGATGTCTCACAGGTGCTCTGGGAATTACCTGACTCTCACCTTTTGTTCTTGTCCTCTCTGGATCACGGTGCTGATCATCAAAGACACAAAAGTGACCACTCTGTTCCTCTCGTCCACCAAAGAACACTCTGCCCCTGCTTCCCACTGCTGCCCACTGCTGCCCAAGGCCCAGACACTGACTTCATGACTGAGAAAGCCAATGCCAAGGGTCACAGCCCCATCTCACTTATCTGGCCACTTCACTCTTGCGACTCAGGCCACCATTCCAATGCTATTGGCATCTTGGTCCTCAGTCTCTTCAGTAATCATAGAAAAATCATCTCTTTATTTTAGCAGTGAGGGCCAAGGTCAAAGACATTCATTATTCTTGTGAGTAACTTTTGCTGAGAGCACCAGGCACTGTGTGCTCTCTATATACACATTATCTCATTTGTCCCCTGAAAGTCCTTTTGTCTCCATCCGGGATCTGCCAACCCAATGAAGGCGTCTCCTACCTACTTTTTTCAAATGTGCGTTCAAACTATGGTTAAGAATGCTGACTCTAGAGTTTCACCAGGTTTAAATTTTTGTTCTGTTGCTTACTGGATGTGTGCTTTTAAACAAACTACTTCACCTGGCTCATAGGCTCAGTTCTCCTACCTGTAAAATGGAGCCGATCAGAGAACATGCCCCATAGGGTTGTCATGAGCATGTTTGGCTCCACGCCAGCACATTGCAAAGGCCACACACATGTTAGACATTTTTCATGTTTTGACATGATTGTGTAAAAGGATGGATTTTGCTCATTGTGACTTTTTCATTGAATGGTTACTAAAAGGACAGTTAGTGTGGCAATATGAACACTAAAAGGTGGGGGCACAGATTCACAAAGGTCATATACTACATGCCTACCTCACAAGGCTGCTGGGAGAATTAGACAACAATGGCACTGGGGCACCACAGTCTGGGGAGGTCCCACTCCCCTTCCATGGAGGCCAAAGCCAGCAGAACCAGAGTGGGTGGGCTCTGGAGCTTGCGTGACAGTGATAGGAGAGGGGCTCTGATGAATCTGTTCCCAGACCCTGGGTAAAGAGTTTGATAGGCCAGACCTTCCTACATGTTAAGAGTTCTAAAAGTGTGGCGAAAAATTAAAACACACAAAGCCAACAATTCCTAAGCCCAGGATCCCACAGTGAGTGAGAGGGGAATGGCTCTCAGGAATCTCTCAGGGTTTCTGAGTTTTAAAAAAAAGATATATATTAAAATAAGATACAAGAGAAGAACAAAGTAAGGCCAAATGAATGGCACAGACTGGAAGATGCACCAGGGAGATTATATTTTTATTCTACATTAATATCCACATCTCTACCACATCTATATTTAATTCTGTGCTTTTATCAATAATCCCATCTTTTCCATGTAATTAGGAGTCATCTTGATCAGACTTGGAAAGCAACAAGAAATTCAGGCATGGCCCTAAAACATAAAACCCACAGTGATAATTGCTTATTTTCCATCTCTCTGGCTCCCTGTTCATAGTGCTTGGCTTTTCTCTTTCTCGGGATATGGAGTCCTCATTTATACTCATCAAAATGTGTTAATGAGAACTTCACAGAAAAAAAAATGAGGAAGGGAAAAAGAGAAAAGACACATCAAAGGAGTTTAGGTTCTATGCAAAGTCGGACAAACAGAAAGTTGTAGTGTTTGGACATGAACACATTGTTCGTTTACTAAAGATGCTTATTAAACATTCCCCAGTTCCTGTGAGTCTAAAGAAAATTCTTTAGTGGCATGAATTTGTTTTTAATTAAGTAAATTTATTTTGAATATTTACTGGACCGAAGATACATAGCCAGATGTGTTGAAAAACATGAAGCTCAAAAATATGTCTTCTTCCTGCCCAGGTCCACTTGGGCCAACCATAGTCACCCTCCAAGGTTCCTATGTATACAGTGCTTGGCATATAGTAGGTACTCAACAAATACTTGTTTAGTGAATAAATAGGTCTTCCTAGATACCCAAACATAATCAGGTCACCCCATCATACCAGTGGGCAGGGCCATGTCTCTTTCTTTAAAAACACTCAAACCAGCCAAATCATGACCACTATTTTGTGATTCCTTCCTTTGAAACACCCTTAAATAGAGATTCCTCTTACCTCCTTCATCTTGTGGTTGCTGTCATCCCCCAGTTCTTCACTCCAGTTCTGGCACCTTCCACCTGTTGCACGTTATCAGCACAGCTATTGCAACATCTGTCCACCGATTCTAACATCGCTGCAACATTGCCCATCAGGCCTGTTAGACTGGGTGTGCGGTGAGCTTTCATCTTCTCAGAAAGGGGCCTGCAGCTCAGTGAGACGTCTGTCCCCTTCAGCCCTGCTTGTCCTCTGTACTCTGTCAGTTTTTAAAGGGCACACTGACATGGTCAGAGCCTGGTGTTCTGGGAGGGTTACCATGAAGAAAGTGAGAAATTAAAAGGAAATGAGACCGGAAGGCTGGAAGTTGAGAACATATTCAGTCATTCAAGTGAGAAGAAGTGAATGTCCAAACTAAGGTTGTAGTGGGAAGGAGGGGGAGGGTGAAATGAAATAAGACAGAGTAGGGAGACATACTGCCGGGGAGAGTGACCGGATGAGATCCAGGCTCAACACATGGTGGTGGCAAACTGGTGATCTGTAAAGCACGTGCTGTATCAGAGAGCAGAGCTGTCTGACGAGGTGCCATACAGGCAATCAGATGGGAGCTGGGTCCTGAATGACAAAGAATTTACACACAAGCATGGTGGTGAGTGGGTAGGATTCCAGGTGGGAGACAGTGAATGGGAAAGCACCAGCTGGAAACCCCAGAAATGATCTTGAATACCGTAGTGTCCTTCACACCTGGACAGGCAAGTTCTTGTCTGTCCAGCACTTCTTTCCTCTTCTTCTGGAAATCAAGCCCATCTTTCCTGTGGAGACTGAAACATTATGAATCATTTTTCACTCCGGGAGCCTGGCTGTCCCTCTTCAGCCAGGCTCCCAGAGTGAACAAGTCACCCAGCCAAGTGAATGTGAAGATTCCATCACCCTGACCTCAGTGAATGGCTCACTTTCGAACAACTGGCCCCCAAAAGGTCCAATTAGAATTGCTGAAGAGCTTGAGATTACTTATTCCAAGGCATTAAGATGAAATTTTTTATTCTAGCTAGATTGTGAATGGTTTCTAATTCATTTTTCCCACTCCTCTATCCACCCACCCACTATTGCAGGCACAGGGATCTTGGTTACACATAATAAAAACCCAGTGCCAACTAGAATAAGAGTTTAAGACTTAAAAAAAGCCTTATTCTGGTTCCTGGAATAATTTTCCTTCCACTATCCCCTACTACCTTTTTCACCCTTGTAGAGACATCAGCAAAGTTGTGTAATGGAGACAATTTATCCCTTCTCAGGAAAGAAATTTATTCTGATAATTACACAACTATCCTCTTGATATTGCTGGCCTGTTACTTCTTTACACAATTTTTTAAAAAATACAATAGAGGATGTTTCTTACTATTATACCTCAGTACACCCATGCCTTTGGCAAGTGCCACTAACTTTTCCCTGTCTCTCTTTGACTGTTTTTACAATTCTCTTTCTGTTTCTATGCTGGGCTTTTTGAAGCGAAAAATTAGCCTTAGAATCAGACAGAGGTTCGTTCTGACCAAGACCCCCCACGTGTTGCACAGCTGAGGAAGCTGCATCAGGTAAACACCCACGTTGTCTGCATTGCAGACACAGGTGTGTGCCAGATCCCAGAGTTTGCTGAACGACTGAGAATCAGTCCATCAGTCCACACCTACTAACCTCTTGTATTCCAAAAAGAACCAAATCTGTCTTGCTCAATAGACGTACAGGATGTTTCTTTTAATATTACCCTTCAAGTTCAGTACCATGTACATCTGTTGTCGGACACCTTGCAGGAGGCAAACAGATAGGTTTGGTGTCCACACAACCAACAAAACTCCATCATCAATAGAGTGAGTTTTTCTAGGGCTTTAGAGCCGCACATCTGGAAACTGCTTGAAGTGATTTAGGTAGATATATTTAAATAAACCCCAATTTTAAAAACTGTTCACTAGATGACTTAAACAATAATAGAGTCTTAGGAGAAATCAGAAATTCACAAGAAAATTTGCTGCAGTCAGGGATTATCTAAAAATAAAATTCTAAACATTTGATCTAATCACATAAAGAATTCCTTGTGTTTTTCTAGGCTTTTATCATTTGCAGGGATTTTATTCATAGGCTGTTATTTCCACTAAGGACAGTGAGCACTTTTATTTTTACCCGCTTCGGACAGATGTTGAAGTGGAGTTGTTTAGCAAATTGCCAAGGTTCAGACCACAAATAAACGGGAAGGTGTGACTCAAAGTGTACTTTGCCTTTCTGTCCAAAAGTCAAAACGAAGGAAGATGGGCTCTAAAACCAGGGCTCCCCAGACTCTGGCTAACCCTGTGACATTCACCCAGTGCCTAAATCTCGTTAACATTTTCATTAGTTCTCTCATTATTCATAATGAATAATGAATAATGCCATACGGCTAAGATTTACTTGAAAGTCTCATTTTGAGATTTGAATAAGATAAAGTAAGATGCCCCATCGACACTGGGTAGTCAATATTAGTTCCCTTCTTCCTTCTTTTAGAATAAAATGCACTATGTGCATTCAATATGAACTACAATTGTAATTCTAAAGCCATAATCAATATGTAGATGTTCACGTGTTCAGAATCAAACCGATTTGAGGTCCTTAGCCAACAGTGAAATAGTCATTTATGCTCACCATCACCAAGCCCACCCCTGTCACTACTCAACTGTGCACTTCTTACATCAGCAGATGGCACCACCATCAACCCAGGTCCCCAAAACTGAAACCTGCAAGGCAGCTCATGCTCCTCTTTCTTCTTGCCCTTGACATCCCATTAGTCATTGAGTCCTACTCATGTCACCTCCTAAACACAATGTGCTGCCTCCCCTCCATTACCCTGTCCTGTGCTCTGATGCACACCGCAGTCATTGCTGTGGCATAGTCTGCTTCTGGTCTCAGCTCCGGCCATTCTTCCTCCCTGATGCTTTTCCCTGCCAGTCTGTGGGAAACCAATCTGATCTCACAGTCCCTGCTCCAAGTTCTCCCACCTTTCCAACTGCCTGAGGAGTCCACACTCTCTAGCCTGGCACACAAGACCCACCATCAGCTGGTCTCTACCATGATCCTCTGCCTCCTCTCCCATCCTTCTTCCAGAGCCTCCCTGGGCCAAATCTAACTATCATAATTCCCTAAAGGTGCTTTGTTCTTTCTCATCCTCACTGGTGATCTCTCTGCCTGGAAAACTTTCTCCATTTAATTCCTAGAATAGTATATTCATCACTAAAACTCAGCCCAATATCATCATTTGCTCCAGGATGCCCTCCCTGATCTCAGCCCCAAAAGCTGGGCTCTATGCCCCATCATGTGCTCCTATAGCACCTTATGTTTGCCCCATGTTTTCAAAGCATTCATCACAGTTACTGTAACTGGTAGTTTATACATCTCTATGCAGATAAAGAGAGTTGCAAAGAGAGGTGCAATATTCTATTAAGGTTGAAAGTAAGCTCTAAAACTGCTTGGGTTAATCTCCTGCAATCTCACTTACCAACTTTGGGATCTTAGGTGAGTTTAATGGAACTTCCCATGCCTCCTTTACATACAGCAGCAGCAACTTGGTGACTTGAAACAACACAAATTTACTCTCTCCGAGTTCTGAGGTTCCAAGGACTGACATCAAGGTGTCAGCAGGGTTGTGCCCCCTCTGAAGGGGGTGGATGATCTGCCCCTTGCCTTCTCCACCTTCCAGTGGCTCAGGGTGTTCTTCACTCGCGGCCACATCCTGCTGTCTCTGCCCCCTTCGTTACATGGCCTTTGCCTCTTTCCTACGCTTCTCTCCTCTGTGTGTTTCTTATAAAAATCTTTGCCTTTGGATCTATGGCTCATCTTGATCATTCAGATGTTGTCCTCATCTAAAGATCCTTAACTTAATTAGATCTTTAAAGACCTTTTCTCAAGTGAGGCCACATTCATAGTTTCCAAGGATTAGTACATAAACATGTTTTTTGGGGGGAACACCGTTCAACACACTACAAGGTGCTACAATGGTTTGTCTAGCTCTTATATTTCTTGGCAATATGGGACGAGGTGATGTATGGAAGGCTCTCAGAACAGTATCCAGCAGAGTCTAAATGTTCAGTAGATCATAGCTCTGGTTCATATTAGTATTAGCATTTTTTCCGCAATGGTCTTAGACGTCGGCACATATATAGTCCTTTAATACCTGGTCACTTATCTTAAAAACTGTTCTTTAGATAAAAAAAAAAAAGTCATGAGAACACGTGAGACATATTGCTAACAGAAAGGGTTTAAGTAGCTTTCACTAGCTAATCTTTGCTTTAACAAGAACATTCATTTAGCCAGGGTTCTCACCGCCCCCCGCCCCCAGCCTGTCCCAGCTGTCTGTAGCAGTTTTTCCCCAAAGGGAGATTACCCGGGCCAAGGGCAAGAGGCCTTTGCTCTTTGCCAGCACCAGAATAATGAATGACTTTATTTGAAGTCACGTTGGAGAGGTCATGTGTGTGTGATTATAGACTTGGAAGGGCTAGGAAAGCAACCATCAAATAACCACTCTTCAAGATTACAAATGTGAGCGTTTATCAAGGCTGGCAAACCAATTACTTTCCCCAGATCACTTGTCGAGTTGGTGACAAAGCAAAGCCTAGGACCCTGGTCTCCAGATTCACCCGACTCTGAGTCTCACTAATGATCTATCTCATCCTGTTGACGCTATTCAGTGCAAGAAATTAATACAAATAGTAACATCAGCTGCTGAAAAGGATGGAGAAGGTCAAGAACCAATTTATGTGACTTAGCGCAATCTTTGTCATTTTAATATTCTATTCCAATGGATCCCTGTGATGATACAGATAATAGCTATATGAACTTATATTTCACTTTTATTTGGTAATGGCAACAGAGAGAAGTAGTGAAGTATATTCGAGTCACCTTGTTTTGACACCCAAATTCCTCTTCAACTTTTCTTGATAATAGGATCACCTTCTCTTCCCCTTCACATACCTTCTGCTTCAATTAAGGGAAGTGTTCACTCATTGCATACCTATTCCATTCTTTCAACCAGCCAACGTTTTGTTCCAGCTCTTGTTCTTTGTATCTTAAAGATCTTTTTTATCTGTGCATCTCTAAGCCCTGATACCCTTGAAGGCTCAGTTCAAATGGCATATAATCCAAAAGCCTTCCTTGCTTGATGCTATATGGAAGTGACTTTTTTTTTTACCTCCAAAGGCCATTTCATAATTTTTACATCTCTCTTGTACCATTAATCATGTCTTAATTTATATTTTAGATCTTTTGTCTTTATTTAGCTCTCATAGACTTCAATAAAATGAAGTTAAATAATATTTCTGTTAGGTTATTAGAAACCGGAAACCCCCATGTCCACAGGACCTTCTGAGAGAGTTTCGACACGTGATCTTGATGTTGTGACCACGGCTGAATGGTCCAGGATGGGAGCCCAGTCCAAGACCAGCCAGTCCCTATATTGACCAGAAATTAGGCAGTGATGGGCATAATTGAACATAATATCCAAGTGGGCTCATGCTAATTTTTAGGATCTAATTGTTAAATTATCAGGATTTGCAGAGCCAGGTGATAGCTTGAAATCAGCTGTAGTGGAAGTGTCTGCGCCATGAAAATTGGCAAATGTTACAGATCAGGGCTTCCCTTCCACCCCAACCCTTCACACATAGCCTTTTATTAAACATTTATCAGCACCCCACTGATGCTAACAAACTAAATCTTCTCTCTTAGCAACCAGAGTGTGAGGCCTACAGAATGAGCCAGTGGTCCTGAACAGAAACAAAAGCATGGGAACTCAGAAGAAAAGACTCTGAGCAGAAGACAGGAGATGGCTAAAATGAAGAGGGAGCAAAAGCCACAAGGTGGAGAGACAGGAATAGAAATTAAGTTAATCAGTAATGGCAGGTTCAGTGTAAGCAGAGGCGGAGGGTGGTGATGTTGTTATGATGACAAATTCTCTTAGTAAGAAAACACAGATGCCTCCTTCCTGGATGGTGACTAATCCCACTCCTGGCATCTTGCTGGGTCCCGTGTGACCTTTCCTAAACCCTGCTCTTCCACGAAGCTGGCTCTGCAGTGACTCCTGTCCTCCTTACTTTCCTGTCTCTCTTGGAAGATGAATGCTCATCACAGAGGACCGGCCGCCAAGAAACATGACAGAGTGACTGCGACACTGTGTAGTTCATACAGGGCTCTCATGTCCATCCTCGAATTTAATCCACACAGCAACTCTAGGAGACACATAGGCCACCAACTGGCAAATGAGACTGGACGAGGAAGCTGAGGCTCAGAGAATCTGAGGGACTTGCCGAGACATGCAGCTAGGGAAGAGCAGGGTGAGACACAGACCAGGGTCCTCCAGCATCAGGATCAGCGTCCTTGTTCACTTGGGGCCCAGGGGACCTGTCAGGGTCACACCTCAGTTGTGCAACACTCTGACACTCTCACTGCCCAATCCCATTCCGTGAACGACAAAAAGAATTAGTTAACAATCAAAAGGAGTAAAGAGGATGAGAGGCAGAAAAAGTGATAAAATAGAGAAAGAGAAACAAAGGAAAATATAATTTTAAAGTTTAGATATCATAGATAGATAATATGGTATTTAGGCATACACACATATGAATATGGAATATCACGTAGGTTGTATTTCGTGTATATTATGTGGCATCGAACATACCTGGATTGAAATCTAAGCTGCCAACTCATTGCCTGTAAGAATTTGAGCAAATCGCTGACTCTGACTTCATCCATAAAATGCACATTAATTTCTCTGTCTACTTTGTAAGCTTCTGGTGAGGCTTAAAAAGAAAATGTGTGTAAACCATTTGGCACGAAGCTTGACACAAAATAAATATTTGATATATTTGGTGAATAATTGTTATCACTTCAAGTAAAATAACAAAAATAATGAATAACTATGATAATTTTAGTTAATCTGACTTTATCCTGAAAAACACTGACTGCAAATGGAAACACCGCTGTCCATAAATCAGTGGTATTTTATACAGGCACACAGTCTGCTGTACAAAAAAAAATGGAAACACGCAGGCTCAAAATTAAATGTCTTTAAATAAAACATAAAGCAGAAACAGCTGCTGCTGAAACTTAGTCCCTAGACAGATTTGATTTTTGAACATGATGAAGAGGCCAAACTGTGCTTCGATTTCTGGGCTGTGCGTGAGTTAGGAAACGCGATTGCTTCCCCACACGGACAGCCTGCTGGAGGGGACGCCGGAGGGAGCGCCGGAGAGGCTCAAACAAAGGATGTCACGCGTTCTGGACACACCGCTCCCCGGGACCCTGGGCCGTCAGGGGATTCTGCAGCCACGTCATCCACAGCGTTGCTGAATTTCCTTCCGTTTTCTGAAACAACAACCGCCACAAATGAGACACCCTAATGGGCACCGTAAATGCGAAAAGAGCAAATTCATTAGGCCTATACAGGATAAAACTCCTGCCCAGAGAAATCACCTATATTTCCAGGGACCTCAGTACACGACCTTATCATTTCCTGACAGAGCCTCAGCTAATACGTCATAGGCCGAGACCAATTCCTCCTGGGAGATGAGTCTCTTGCGCTGTGTCCTCGAAATTAGATTCAGGATGTGCGTCAGAGATCTTTTTGAATACCATTCAAGTATAATTCTTTCTAATAGAATTTTAAAGTCAGTAAAACAAAACTGAAGAAAACGCACAATGTGGAGGCTTGGATGCACCACACCACCAAACACATCACCCTGATACCATTGCTGACTTTGGCATCTGCGCTTCCCAGCCTTTTATTTCTCACACGGTGGCTTTTGCAGAATGGAAGTCAGAGTATCCACACGATTCTGCAATTCGCATTTCCAGGAACCAGGCTGGTGGGCTGGGAAGTGCCGGGCAACAGTGGGAAGTGATGTGAAGTATGTCTGTTCTGCCCCACCCACCTGCCAGGCTCCCAGAAAATAACCCACGGAGGGGACCCATTTCCTTCAGGAAAGGATTTTAAATTCCGGTGCTTCCCTTCCACACGAGTAGCACTATTTCATGAATAAAAGTGAGAATAGCTCCTTTGTCGTACGTCCAGATCACCTTTCTTGTGTCCTCATATCGCTTTCCCCCCGGCACCCAGTGTTCCTGGCCCAGTGAATGGAGTGCAGGTTTTGACCACCTCTCAGGGTATTTATTAACTCTCTCTGAAGCTCTGCCCGGTTTGCACTGAACTCCTGTGGTCCACCCAGGCCTCATCTTCTACGTTCCTCTGCTAGGAAGCCTGGCCTGACCTGGCTGATCACCCGGACTTTAGAACTGATTCAGAACACAGCAGCTGCCTCTTCGTGGCACTCTCTATTCTAACTTTGGTTCCCACATCAATCTCCTTCCCAAAGGGAAGACAAAGTCATATCCAGAAGGGAAGTTAAGGACCAGGCACCTGCCCTGTGCCACCACCGTGGTGTGCGGTGGCCTTAAAGATATGGGAGCAGAAAGAGCTTAGGCTCGAGGCTGAAGAGGGAGAAGTGAGGTCCAGCAGCAAGGCCACGATGGAGACTGTGGGGGTCTCCATTTGGATGCTCCTTTCCCGGATCTCTGTGGGTCTTCAGGCTGGGTCAGTCCTTAAAAAGACCACACCAGGAGAAGCAGAATCTTCAGCAACTTGGAGGAATACGGTCATGATCAAATGGCCCGAGGCTCGGAGAGGAGGTGGGCCAACATCAGTTCTCACAGTGAGGTATGATTCTGGGGAGGAGTGGGAGCAGGAGGCGGCTGAAGTCCAGCATGGGTGCTCTTTGAGATACTCCAAGATTCTGAACTGTCGGGAATGAAGAAGAAGAGTCGAAGCCATGGACAAGAAGAATGGTCAGCCACCGCCATGTTCAGAGAAAGAAGACAGAATGAACTTGGATCTATGGTCTGTGGCTGTCTGGGGAGAAAGACATTAGAACTTCCCATAGCTGTCCTCAAGGGTAGAACTTCTTGAGACCACAGACCTCTGGAATAGTTTATCTGTATACTTGTGTGACCCCCCCACCCCTACAATAGCACCCAAAACAAGAGCTGGTCAACATAACATGCTAGATGAGTATTTGTTGGATGGATGGATGAATTGCTACAACAGAATTACTTAGAGACAATTGTACATTGGAAAGTAATACAAAAACAGCATTACCCAGGCAGTCAGGTGTCAACCAGGTGCCTGAAAGGACAGACCCACAAGCAAAGACAGAAACAGCTCACAAGAGCACAAAGGGAAGCCCTTCTGGCCATGGTTCTGTTCGTCAGCTACACCCTGATTCTTCTCTAGGTGCCACATTAGGGAATACTCAGGGCCAGGTTCCAGCATCCTGAGGCACAAATAAAGAATGATGTGGAATTTTAGAATCCCAAAGGACTCCCAAATGCCTAGGACCCCCAAAGGGCTAAGCATGCTGGTAATAACAAAACTGCTCATGGGAAGTAATGGGGGAATAATGGGGACAAATGTCATTGAACAACAATAAAAAAAATTTTAATACACATGGGTTGAATTCCTCTATTAGAGAACAGAGCCCGATATTTTAATTTTTTAATAAAAATTAATGTATTATAATACACACTCCTAAAATAAAAGCATTGAGAAAAAAATGAAAGATTAGAAAATTAGATGGCAAGCAATAGTTGAGAAAAAGAAAAGCAGATATAGCAATATTAGTATCGTCCAGTCTCACTAACTATAAAGTTGCCTCTTTGCCAGTGATTGGGATTCATTAATACATTGAGGTGTTAAAATAGGTCATCTCCTGCCGACCAGCTATTCTCATTAGCATTTCAGTATTGGCTTTACCTAAACAAAAGTTAAGTAAATTAATACATATAACCCTATCACTTGATAAAATAAGTTAATAAAATAAATATAAAATTTATAAAATTTATAATAAAAAGCTAATTTGCTCTATGTTTGGTGAATAACAGCTTTCAAAACGTGGCTTCCTTGTGGCAACAGTAAACCCAAGGGGAGGTGCCCTACAGAGACAAGTATGGGATCCCTGGTGTGGTCCGAAGTTCTCAAGGCACGGCACTGAGGCCGGCAGAACCTCTGGAAGCTGCCCACGAACACACCACCAGGCTCTTTGGCTCCAACGCTCATGCTCTTGTGTAGTCAGTCATTTCTGTCCTACTGAATGAAAAGGCTGGGTGGCTAAAGACCCTGCGGTCTGGCTGCCTAGCCCCCCTACCCACTCCCTGTTGCCAGCTCAGCAGCCCGCAGGCAGTGGTACGGAGTCTCCCTTCCCCAGTCTACAGTGAAACAGCAGATGCCCCTCAAATGCAGCTTGAGCCCAAAGGCTGGAAACTCAAGCAGGATTTCCATGTTGCAGCTGGGGCATAGAATTCCTTCTTCGAGAAAACTCGGACTTTGTTCCATAGTCTAGCCAAGTTGCTTCACAGCATTAACCCTCACAGCCACACTTCTCAGCGTCCAGAAAGCTCCTGCCACAGGAGGGGAAAAGGCCCTTGGTTTTGAAGATGCAAACTTCTTTGACCTCCTTTCCAGATTCTGGAAATGGGGAAATGATACATGCGAGGTGAGAGAATTATGAGTTTTCAAAATGCTGACAAGGTGCAAACCAGCCACAAAGAGCCTTCTAACTAGGTGACTAACCCACGCAGGCCAGAGCTACCCGGGCACCACCTTCTCAGCACATTCTTGCACCCAAGGCCCAGTGCATTTGCCCGTGTGCCTTCCTCTTGTGGGGAGAGAAGAGGATCTAACCTCGCAGGGTGGAAAGGAGTTCTTTTATCATGAGATGTGACTCTTGCCCCAGCTTGCTCCACCTTGTTGGACTGCATTGCCAGGTTGTCATAAAGGTCTTTCCAGCCCCAAGCCACATGCCCTTTCTGCTTAGCTGCATTTTGGTGTCATGGGAAAGCATTCACACACCCCTTCCTTCTGTGAGCCAAGGGGAAGCACCCGAACCGGCTGTGGGAACCTCTGGCTCGGGTGTCCGCATCTCGGCTGCCTGGCGCTGACTGAGGCACTGGAGACTTTGTCGGTTTGACTCACTGACTCAGTCGTGCCCAAGTCCAAGAAATCACAGTTTTCCTTTTGATATTTTCTTTATTTATTTTTAACAAGGCATCTGTTGTCTCCTCCAGATATGAGCTATCTTTCTGCCGTGGAGGTTGCCCACACCCCCATAATAGACTTGGCAGCAGACTCAGGGCAGGCTGCTACATTCTTGGGGCCCCTGTCTGGAGAGCAGGGAACACAGCACCTACCTTCAGGGTCTTTTGAGAATTCTGTAAGATACTGGTCCCAAGTTCTTGACACCAGTGTGCACTGAACAAAGTCCTTTTCCTCTTTCTTATTATTTGCATAAAGCTCTTGTTGCAACCAAATCCTCATGTGTTGTCCCATTGAACTACATGACATCCCCTTGAGAGAGGCGTTGACTGTCCCCAAATGGCAGAAGTGGAAACTGAGAGACAGTTTGCCATCTTTCCTGCTTTGGAGTGAATGGGAAGAGGACCCACATGTTCCCAAATTTATCCATTAGCATACTCAGGTCTTTTGTTTGACAGTACATGACACATCAGGACAGACAGATGCCTGAGAAAATAATGACAACCAACCAGGACAGGCTGGCCAAACAAGCCCTGGGGCCACTACCACAAGACGGGGCACAAAGAGGCTACAGAAGAGGAAGGTAGGATGTTCAGGCTTGGAGAGCATGTTTGGGAAGCTGGGGAGAGGAGGACTGGGCATCTGAGCCATAAGGAGGAGCAGGAGAAAGAAAGACACTGTTCTCGTGATGAGCCAACTTTCTGGGGTTCTGTGAACACTCACGAGAGGCAGGCTTTCATCAGGTGAGAGGAGGTGTGTTGGGAGAAAGGCAGCTCTTCCATCCCCGCTGCTACATGGAAGCCACTATCATCTCCAGCCTGGAATATGGCAACAGCCTTTCAGCTGGTTTCCCTGCTCCCAACCTTGACCACCTCAGCCCAGGCTCTGCACAGTGGCCAGGGGGAGCCCACAACAGCCTGAGTCAGCATCTGTCACTTCTGCGCTCAAAACCCTGCAGTGGCACCCATCTCTAAGCAAAGCTAAAGTCCTCACAACGTCCTCGCCATGACCTTGGCGGTTTTCTATGCTCTGCCCTCCATCCCTGACCTCTCCTATCCTCCCACGTGAGTACTCTGCTCCAGCCAAACCAGCCATCTTGCCTTCCCACACACACAGGTCTGAGAGCCTTTGCACTGGGTGCTCCTCCCCCTGGAATGTTCTTTACCTGAAGATCTACTTGGTTAAAACCACTGCTCACATCTCATATTCAACCCCGCTTAAAGCTCCTATTTCAATGGGGCCCAACCTGCATGTCTTATCTCCTACTGCAAATTACCGTATTTTTTGGAGCATAAGATGCATCTAGGTTTTAAGAGGAGCAAAAAAAATGTGGTAAAATATTTAATAACATAAATAACAGTATTTCACCAATGTAAATGTAAACAGAGCTCAAGAGCAGCACTACCAACCATTATTCCTCTCAGATTTGGGGAGGGGGTGGGAGGAGAGCGCATCTTATGGTCAGAAAAATATGGTACTCCCAGTCTCCACAGTCTCAGTTCCCTTTCTCTGCTTTTCTTTCTTGTTTGTGTCACCATGTTCTTTTTAAATTGTTTACTCTTGATCACCTGTGTTACGTCACTAGAATATCAACCTCACAAAGGCAGTGTTCTTTGTCTGCTTTGTTTATGCTATATTCTAAAGTCTAAGACTAGTCCCTGAGAAATAGTGGGTGCTCCACAAATAGTTTTTGAATGAATGAATGAATGAATGAATGAATGAATGAAAGACAATGGACCTGGAGCCAAACAGACTCGGGGCATGACTCTACCTCCACATTGCCCTTTTTGGCAGCCATATTAAGCTTTCTGATGCTCAGTTTCCTCATCTATAAGAGCAAAATCATCACATGTACCTAATAAGATTGCTATGGGGATTAGCTATGAGAACTTCATATAAATCTCCTGGCATAAAACAGGCTTTCAATAAGTACTCATTTTCTTTAAATATTTTCAGAGATAGCACTTAGAGTATCGAAAAAGAGAGGCTGCATGCTTCGATGTTCTCAGCTGAAAGAATCAATACATGTTTTTGAACACCAACCCAGTGCCAGGACCTATGCTAGGCCAGTAAGAACAGACAAGAAAGTAACTGTGCCCTCAGGAAGCACTGAGTTCTAAGTGTGACATGTCCTACTAGAAGCATCCAGAAAGTGTTATGGGAAAGAAAAAGCAGCAGAAATTAACTCATAAAAAATTTTGTGAAAAATAACTTTAGAGTTACAAGCACTTGCCAAATTATAGCGAGTTCCTGTGTACCCTTCCCAATGGTAACATCTTACACAACCACAATATATCATCAAAGCCAAGAAATTGACATTGGTGAGTTTCAAGGACAGATCCTACTCATAGTCACCAGTTTCTACATGCATTCCCTGTGTGTCTGCTACTATGACACTGATAGAGAGATCAACTGTTAAAGAAAGCAAGAAAGGAGTCGCAAAGGTAGCATCTTCTCCTGTTTATTTCTCGGATGTACTGGATTTAATATTTGCATTTAACAGATAGTATAACGAAGCTCAGAAAAGCTAAATGATGTGCCTAAGATGACATAGCTCCCAAGTGCCAGAGTTGGTACCTGCATGTGTTGATGGTAGAAAACCTTAAGGTAAGAAATTGGGTGCAATAGTATTAAGAAGACTGAAATCAGGGCTTTGTCTTCAGACTAAACTTGCCATAGACAAGCCTGTGGCTTCAAAACTGCTGTTTTCTAAGCTCCGTCAAATTGCTATTTTCTTCACTTTCACCCCAGCATTTGTGTTTCAGGATGTCTTTTACAAAATGCAAGGAAAAGAGCTGTGGTATTCCAGTCTTTACTGGGGAAATGGTTCCCCAAGAACCCCTATTCCCCTTATACGCACCAGGCAGACTCACCTCTGAGCTGTCAGCTGGAATCCCACAGAGCAAAGAAAGCAAAAACATTTCAAATCGGAGGACATGAAGAGAGGTTTGAACAGCCTGGGAGGAATCCTGCGTAAAGAAAGTGACTGTTGTTCTTCTCTCTGAAGCTCCTTTTTGTTGCCCGGTCTGGCTGAAAGCAGCAGGGTCTGAACCTCAGCCAAGGGACAAAGGGCTTTTCTGGCTAAGGGAAGCAATTGTGGTAGGGATGGGCCAAAACAGGAGGGAAGTGTTTTACGCGGTAACAGGGCCTACAAAATGTCACCAACGGTGCCTGCAGGATGTAATTGAATTCTGCAAGCATGCACTGAGCACCTGCTTTGTTCCAGGCACACTCACACGATGAGGACAAAACTCCATCCCTCAGCAAACTTGCGAACTAGAACAGGAGTCATTCCTTCTGCCCACTGATGATTCATCCCATCTCTCACTCCTTTGGCCACGTAATACAGTCGTTGAGAACACAGCCTGGAAATAAGAGAAGCACATTTACTGACTCATTCAATAAATATGTTTGGTGTGTACTAAGTGCCCAGCAAAACCCTAAGGGAACAACAAATGTAAACAAAATATAGATTCTTCCCCTGAAGGATATCGATTGGTTGGAGGCTGGGAGAGGAACAGACAATGAATAATAAACACAACAAATTAATTCTATAGTATATTAGAAGCTGGTAAGTGCTATGAGGTAAGGGCCTGGGGCACATGGGCCAGGGGCATTCAAAATGCAGAATTAAATAGGGTTGCCGAGGTAGACCTTACAGGTGAGCAGAGACAGGAAGCAGGTGAGGGAGTGGCAGTCACAGGGTTATTGACTTGGGGAGGCAAGAACACAGGTAGGGGGACAACTAGAGCCAGGGCCCTCGTGCGGGGCCATGCCTGCTCTACTCGGGAACAAGAACGGCTGTGCCCTTTTCAGAAAAAGTTCACAAGCCCTTGACCTAGATCGAGAGCTGTGCTTTTCACACGGTTTTTTACATAGATACAGACATGGAACCATTCAATCCTTTCCTCAAAGGAAGCCTCAGCCAGAGGCCAAGTATAATAGAATCGGTGTGGATTTGGTTCCTCAGAGAGCGGGGGTGGGAGTAACATGGGAGGTGTCTCTTCTCACTCAGACTCCGGCCTCTCTCACATCCAAGGGGAACCACAAGGCACTGGCCGCTTCGCCTTCAGGGTTCCTACCAGCACCATTTGAAAAACAGGAACAAGTATAAAGGACTTGACAAAAACAAGGTGGGGGTGGGGAGGGCTGGGGGGATGGGCTGGGCTGGGAGTAAAAAAAAACAGAAAACTGTACTTGGACAACAATGAAAAGAAAGAAAGAAAAACAGGACTTTAAAATCATCTCTAGCAGCTCTTCCAGGTCTGTAATTCCAACAGCCTGTAAATGATGTTGAAACGAAGTTTAAATAAACTCAGATCAAAAGTGAACAGGATAATAAAAACAACTATCTTCTGCAGGGAAACTATGCCAAATAAACGTTACAAATTGGATAAACTAACACTTGGGCTGAGAGCCTCAACATTGTTTTTTCTCGTTCATGGGAAGTTCATGTAAATCCAAAACTCAGTATTTATTGTGGCAGATACTTTCAACCTCAAAAGTCAGAGAGATGGCATTTCTACTTTCCTAGCTTTCCCTAATGATCAATTAGATTAAAAGTTTTTCTTTCTCATAATATTGTGAGAACCCCTGGAAAAGTTTCAACGTCAATCACTTTTGCCTCTTCTAAAAAAAACTTCTATAAAAAAATTTTCTGTATCCCGCCTTCCTCTACTTTTTCATGGTTTGAATTCCTGTGTGTTATGGACTATTTGTAATCACTTCCCCAAAATCATATGTTGAAGTCCTACTCCCCAATGCGGAGTTTGTTAATGGGGCTTTGGGGGGATAATCAGATCATGAGGGTGGAGGCCTCGTGCATGAGATTAGTGCCCTTATAAGAAAAGACACGACACAGCTTGCTCTCTCTTTCCCCGTGTGAGGCACAGCGGAAAGGCCAGCCCTCTGCAGCCTAGGAAGAGAGCTCTCACCAGAAACCAAATCAAGTCTGGCACCTTGCTCATGAACTTCTGACCTCCAGAATTAGGAGAAAACAAAAGTCTGTGGTTTAAGGCATCCAATCTATAGAAACAGGAAGCAGCTGCGGGTCAACCTCAACAGTCTATCCCACACAAGCATCCTATCACCAATTTCCAAAATAAAATGAAGCATTCCCCCATCCTCCTCCACACTCATCCTCCATGCTCCCTTCTATTAAACCACCATCACCCTCCCAGTCATCCTGGTTAACAAACCTAAGGCATATTTTGTTGCTTTGCACCACAAATCCAATCAGTTATCAGTATCTCTTATCCTGGCTCCAGAATGTACCATATATTTGCATTCTTCTCATCTATTCCATTCCCACCACCATTTTCTAGATCAAGTACCGGTGAGCTTCTTTGAGACTATATTTGTCTTCTAATTCACTTTCCTGGCTTTAGTTACTCTCCCTTCACAACCAATGGTCTTTCACAGGACTCCCAGTAAATGTCCTTTAAGTGCAAATCCAGTCGTATTATTCCTCTGTTCAGAAACCATCGGCAATTCTCCATAGCTGGTAAAATTAAGTCAGACCTTTGTTTCTCATCCCAGGTCCTCTTCATCTACCCTCCTGTCTTTAATTCTCACTATTCCCCTATATACACTCTGCATGCGAGACTAATGGTGTTCACTCTCCCCTGAACACACTGGCTTCTCACGCTCTTCTGGCTTCTTCTACCTGCATCACCTCCCCAGCTTTGCTACAGGTCCAAATCCTTTCCAGCCCAAACAAAACCCTTCTCTTTGTTGCTGTCTCTTCTGGTGCCTTACTCCTTCTCTTTTAAATATGCTCAACATTTTAACTGAACCTTTATAATGACCTAATTTTGATTGTGTTTTAAATTGTACCTGCCTATGGTTGATCCCTGGTACCGTCAGCATTTAGCAACATTCTGCTTGTCAGGCTACTACTAGCTGCTTTAACAAATAACACCCACATTTTATGGCTTAACACAAGAACAAATTTTCCCCTCAGGTAAGAATTTAATGCCTATTCAATAGATAACTTTCCTGGACATGGTGATTCAAGGACCTGGGTTCCTTTCATCCTGTGGTCCTGTGATTTTCTAAGACCTCAGAGTCCTCTGCTTCCAGATAGTAAAAGGGAAAAGACTGGGGGCGTCATACTTCCTATACCTGGACAAACATCATGTATATTTCTATTCTACTGTGAGAACCAGGCACTGGGCCCAAAGGGGAGGGAGCTGCCTTGGCCCAGCAGCGCTTCCCCAGAGGCAGTTCTACGAGTCAGAAGGAAGAGTGGAAACCTTGGGTGGAGACTCAGTCTTCTCTGCTACACAGTGGAACACAGGGGATGTTTTACAACAAAAACACACAGGTGAAGAGGATACTGTTGAAAATGCTCACCATTTATTGATTACCCATAGTGGGCTCTTTTGTGCTAGAAGTCATATATTTCATGTCTTTAACACGAAGAGCAACATAGCAATATGAAAACAATAATCATAATTTTTGACATGGAAACATTTCAGAGCTCGTAAAGAATAATAAAAATAACAGCAGAACTTTTTGAACACTGACTTTGAAATGGACTAAGGACTTCACATACAAGATTATCCAAGGTTATTAGCTGAGAAAGGTTTTGAACCAGGGTGTGTTTAATATAAAAGTCCATGTTCCCATTCATGACAACTTCAACCTGTCCTTCATGTTCCATAGCTAAAATGCACATAATAATAGATGTTGGTATTTATGGAGTGCTTCCTATTTTTCAGGCTCAATTATGTACATTTCATATGTATGGATGGATTATATTAACCTACATGTAATATCCACACATATATACAGAATGTGCAATATATATATATACACACATATATACTGTTGTACATTCATTATGCATGCAAATATATAGATATGTTTATATGCACACATAGTCTACAACATATACACATATGTATGCATGCATACACATATATACATATACACATACATCTAGATACCATAATATATATTGTATAAGGTATGTGCGCATGCATGTATACACAAAATACACTATATGATGCCATTATCATGTCCATTATACAAATAAGCAAACAGAAGCACAAAGAGGCTAAGTAACTTGTTCAGGGTCTCACGGGGAACAGTGACCAGTGTAGATGTGAATCAGGAAAGCTGGATGCCCCAGCCAGAGCTAGAAGCACAAAGGTAAGCAACCTGCACTAATTCTCTCTGCTCCCGGGCCTGCTTGTCTGCCCTGACATCAGACTCTAAGGCCACTGAGGGCAGGAACTCAGCTGTGTTCATCATAACCCTCCCAGCACCTAACATTGCCTGGCACACTTCAGTCAACATTTGTTGGATTGAATTGAGTAAGTTCAGGGAAAAGTGCTACAAGAATAGGACTAGAGTTTAGAATCTGTGAGATTAGAGGAGAAGCAATGAAATCTGCAGGAAAAAGTAAATAGCCTGGCATTTCAAGAAGCAAATGAAAGTCCAAGTGTTTGGTGAACTTCTCACTGTTTGTCTTTCTGGTGAACTGCGTTCTTGACAGTGAGCCAGGGTGGCAGAGCCTGGGCAGGAAGGAGGCCATTCGAGCTCACCCAGCCGGTCGCAGATGCCCTCGTAACCGTCTTCTTGTGTGTGTCTGGGCCAAACATTGCTCACGGACTCAAGACACAGGGAAATGCGTTTATTTTGCACTGCGAGTTTGGGGAATATGACGGAGACAGAGAGAAATCCCAGGACTTTAACGTTTATCTTTTATGTTTGCAACACAGATAAAAAATGGGGCCTGTGTGAGGAAGGTTTTAGGATTTTTTAATGATATGACACAGGCACATAAACATAAAATGAATAATTAAGATTGGCAAGGAGTTTTAGATATCACAAGGCATAGTCATGTACAATATCCTGGTGAGTCCACCCAAATAGCGTCTTACTGCTTTTACCAAGTGACAGGGAATGGGCTGGTTGCTGGCTTCTGTTGTTGCTCCTCTTTGGTTAATTTTTGATGAGCCAATATTTAGACTTTCTGTGAAAATGGAGTATTGCGTTCATACTTTGTTTCTCTGACCCAAATAAATATAAGCAGCAGAAAAAATATACAAATACATATATACAAAAAGACATCGCATAAATGCAAATAGATATATTCATACATATATACATATGAACATATGTATACATACATATATACATATATATTCATACAGAAATAAAGAAGGAAGTAAAAATCATCTCTCTTGGATGAGGAATGAAACAAAGGTGCAAATGAGCAAGATGGGCTCTAGCCAAAAGCCCCTAGGCTCTGGCTGGCAGTGGAACTGAGGATTCAGCTTCTGTAGTGACTAAAATAAAACTTAAGCCACCTCGCAAGACAGGGAGCCAGGACCAGGCTCACCACTCATCGCCAGCACATGGATATATGGGGTTTTCTCACGTAAGACAGTGAAGAAAATGCCTATGACCCACCCCACCCACTCCCCTGGAGCTACAGATGAGAGCTGGGGGGAAGAGGCACCACCTCTCTGCCAGAAATGGAACCAAGCAACATGCTGACTTGGAGACAGGGATCTACAACATCCCCTTTGCTGTTGTGTGTGGGACAGGGTCCCTGAGATGCCAGGGTGATACCTGGAGAGCTACACGTGAGCCTGAGAGCAAGGAGGAGGCAACTGTCAAGCCATTAGAAAAGGTGGCATTAATACAGATGGAGGGAAAGAATAAATGAAATTCTCTGACTTAACTCCAAGCCTAAGCCTAGCTCTAATTCCTACTGTAATCCTAATGGAATATAAACCAGAAATTAGAAATACTAGGTGCCTCTGAATTTGGGGATATAGTGGATCAAAGACTAAGAGGACTCATTAAAAGTGAATAGTTATGCACCACTTAACAATGGGTGTACATTCTGAGAAATGTGTTGTTAGGTGACTTTGTGGACTCAGTGTGTGCACTCACAGAAGCCTACATGTTATAGCCTACACCTAGGCCATAGGGCACAGCCTACAGCTCATAGACTAGAAGGCTGAGCAGCATGTTACTGTACAAAACAAACTGAGATTAAATCAAGCACAACAGAAAATGATGCCATCAAGATAGGTGGTAAACAGGAGATACATATGGCTACTAATGGTGTAATGTGACCTACTGTTTTACAGCAAACTTCTTCTTTATAAGTAGAAAGAGCACAGTCTAAAATAACTATAAAAAGTATATTGCAGTAAATACATAAACTAATAACACAGTTATTTATTATCATTACCAAGTATTATGTACTGTACATAATTATATGTGCTATACTTTTATATAACTGGCAACACATAGGTTTGTTACACCAGCATCACCACAGGCATCAGAGTAATGCATTGTCCTATAATGTTATGATGGTTACAATGCTGTCAGGCAACAGGAATTTCTTAGCTCCATTACAATTTTATGAGACGATCAGTGTATGCATGGGCTGTCATTGACCAAAACATCTTTAGGTGGCACATGACTATGTATGTGTAAGGGGCAGTTTTCTAGGACACCTCCTGTACTCAAAACGGTATGATTATTCTTCCCAGTCCACTCACCCACACAGCCACAAGAAGACTGGAAGTCAATTATTGGAGCCATCAGACCACAAACCTCTGGACTCAGGAACACCAGGTGCAGCTGAGGGAAAGGTGCAGCGCTGAAAAGGAGAGCCAGCCCTTTTCTTCCACTGAACTCCCAGAAGGCCACCTGTCAGGCTTATACCAACAGGTGAGATACTGGAAGATTCTAGAATTCCTTAGAAAGCTAATAAATCCAAGTAAAAAGGCTCCCAGTCACTGGACAATTACAGATTCTACAAGGATATAATTGATTATTTGTTCAGTTGCCCCAAACTGAAACCCACCACTCAACAAGTCCTGACGTCATGTCTTGGGCTTTCAGTTAGATTTTCAGTGCCTAACTTTATTATATAAATAAACAATGAGGAATCACCAGTTTTCAGGGAACACTTCCAATATAATAAACAGATCAACACTATCATTAAAAACACAAAATAGATAAAGTGCAGGAACAAAAAAAATTTATGTATATAGATTTATATGGAGATTACATATGAATAATCAAGTTAAATTAAAAAGGGAGAATTCAAAAATCCATTAATGTAATACACCATATTTAAAATATAAAGGAAAAAATCTCAATAAATACCAGAAAAGCATCCAACATATCTCAAAATTTATTCAAGGCAAAATGCTTAGTAAACCAGTAGTATTAAAATGGAATTTCATTAACCTAAAATAATTGCAAATAGCATATATAATAATGTTGATTTAGAAATATTAAAATGAAGGAACAAGAAAATAATTCCCTCTTTCTCTGATTCCATTTGACATTGTACTGATGGTCCAGACAATGCAATAAGATAAGGGAAAGAAATAAGAGGTACAAGAATTGGAAAATAATAAGAAGTCTTATTTCACACAGTAAAATTTTCTCATGGAAACACCAAAATAATTTATAGAAAAACTATTTAGAATTAAGAAAGTTTAGCAAAGTTTCAGGATATAAGATCCACATATCAAAGTCAACACAAAATTCTAGCATTAAGTGGAGGAGACCTCCCCCCAAAATGCTCATTGTGTCTATGTTCTTTGTAACAAAATGTTACAAACCACTTAAGTGTTCAATAGGAAATCATTAAATAAATGCTATAATAAATTGTAAACAATAAAAATAGAAAAGTACTAAATCTAGTAAAATAAATAAATTTCAAAAATGTAACTTCAAACAAAAAATAAGTTGAAAAATAGGTAAGTGACTATTAGCCTTTTTCTCTGCTATTGTCTTAAACACTGGTGTCACTGTTTGGTTAGAACAGCATAAAGACATCCATGGTCTAAAGCCTTCCCTTATTATGCTTAATTTACACAGCTATAAAACACTGCAAAATGCATATCTGCCATAAACTAATCCCTAAAAGATCATTATACAAAAAGGGCTTTTGCAATTTGCCTCCACTTGAGGTATCAGCATTTAAAGGTTGCAATTAATGGGAAAACAATTCCTACCCCCAACAGAAGAGTTAAAAAAAAATTCTACCAAGTCGGCACACTGAAGGATTTAGTGTGAATAATGGGTTGTCAGAATTTCTACATCATCAAGAAAATTGGCAAAGAAGAGCAAAATCTCTGTCCAACGTCCAGGCACCTCATTCATTTTGCATTTATTCCGGTAAATTTGCAATAGACACAACCCTTAACCTTTTCAGATCTCAGTTCTAGTGGAGATATAGGAGTCTTCCCAAAGCCTTAGAAAATCAGAGCTGAAAGCATCTTAGGATACACTGTTCCCCACCCCTTCTGGCATGCTTCTCAATACCATATGATCTCACCTTTAACAGGGAGCTAAACAACAAAACAAACAAGCAAGCAGAAAAAAAACAAACAAAGACACTGAAATAGAGAACAAGGGGATAGTGACCAGAGGGGAGAAGGAAGGGAAGTTAAGGGGAAAAAGGGGGAGGGATTTGGAGGAACAAATAGGAAGGACACAGGGACGAGAACTAAGGGGGGTAGAAATGGGAGGGAGGTGGGGAGCAAGGGGCGGGGGAGGCTGGGATGGGAAAAATAGACAAAAAACTGTACTTGAAAAATAACTAAATAAAATTTTTTTAAAAAATGTAAAAAAAAAAATCACACCGTGACAAAATCTGGGTTCTAGCCACCTTTTACAGGACAATGAACAGCATACATGTGAGAAAACTATTATTCTATTTATAATCTATATTAAGTTTTGTGACTTAAAAACCACAAAAGTAATATTACTGATGATATTATTATTACTATTTGTAGTAGATTGAATAGTGTCCACCATAAATTCATGTCCAGCCAGAACCTCAGAATGTGACCTTATTTGGAAATGAGACCTTTGACAATGTGATTAGTTAAGGACTTTAAGATGAAAGCATCCTGGATATAGGGCGAGCCCTAAATCCAGTAGGTGATGTCCTTATGAAAGGAGCAGTGGACATGGAGGGACACTCCAGGAAAAGGCCTGGAATAAGAAAACATGGAGGCAGAGATCAGAGTCAGACCGCCACAGCCAAAGTGAACTCGGTGCTGCCAGGAGCCACCAGAACCCAGAAGCAGAAAAGAAATACCCTCCCCTGGGGACTTGGCAGGGGGTGTGGCCCTGCTGGTACCTTGAGTTCAGATTCTAGCGTTTCATGGTTCTAAGCCACTGCGTCTGTGATACTTTGTTATGGCAGCCCTGGGAAACGAAAATACTGCAAGTTTTCAAACATCGAACTAACAATTGCATCATTGGTTGAAAAATGATACAAATATGAAACTGCTGGAAAACAGGACAATAACAAATGACTCTGTCACTGGGAAGACTATGAGGAAGCAGGAATTCTTGGGAAGCATTAGGAAAACTGGGTCCCCCCCTGGCCAGGCCAGGTGTCCTCATCTGTGGTGCTGAACATAAAAGTCCTAATTAGGGGAGTCATCAGTGTTTTCTCTCAGATGACCTCATCAAACGCATTCTTTCACAAAGAGGATTTTTTTTAAACTGAAAGAGCAGTTGGGAATGGCAGAACTTTGCAAAGGCAGTGATGATACTAGGTAGTAGGAGCACTTCTTGAGAGCTTCTGTGTTTCAGACACTCGTCCAGTGTTGGCTCCTCACCACCCATATGTCAGGCCCTTTCCACGTTGGATTGGAGGCTCTGTAAGCACAGGGACGTGCACCTCTTTGTGGGATGGTGCCTGGCACAGTCCAGATACTCAGTGACCACTTGGTGAATTAAATGGAGCTGAGACTTGCCCAAGGTAATACAGCCAGTAAGCAGTGAAACCAGGACTACAGGATTCGGACCGAGGTAATATGGCTTTAGGAACCACACTCTTAACCAGGATCCCATTCTGCCACTAATTGAAGGCAAATTTGTCAAATCGAGAGAAGGAAATAATTACCCAGTAATCTAGCACTCAGTTGGTCAGTATTGGTATTGTTGTTTCCTACTGGGGCTGTTCTTCTCTTTGTGTTAGATTATTTGCCCCCAAAGTTTTCGTCACAATTTAGAAACATGTTCTGCTTTTTAAATTTACCATTGTAGCAAATCATATTTCTATGTCATTATAAACTCTTCATAGATAAAACATATACTTCATTGAGAGGTTGTTACATAATTTGCTTTAAATATTACCTATTATTGGACACAGGTCATTTCCACTGTTTTTTCCTACTACCAATAGTTCCCCAGTAACTATGGTGGCTCATAAGCTTTTAACAGTATTTACAACTATTTTCTTAGAATAAGTTACAAAACAGAAAAAAATAGTCTCCTGGGTCAATTGGTATAAAAAGGTTAAAGGCTATTATTACCGTACGCTGACAAAATGCTTTCCAGAGGAGCGTAGCAACTTATACTCCCACCACCAACATGTACAAGTGAGACAGGAATATGTGGATATTCTATATGCTAAAATATTTACTAATTGCATAAGCAGTAAATGGTATCTCATTACTTCAAATGTGTTTCTTAGGTGCTGGAATAAAAGGAAAAGCACATGCCTACATTGTGACCCAGTAATTCGGTCTTCAATGCCTACATACGCCCACCAATTTAGTCCTACAGAGATACTTAAGGGAACTAAGTACATGTCTATCATAGTCATTTTGTTCAAACACCCAAATACTGGAAACAACTCAAATGTCCATCATCAGTAGTAGAATGGATACATCAGTTGAGGCACCTTCATTAAATGCAACATTACAGAGAAATTTAAGGAAGGAGGAACTCTGTGCAACAACATGAATGCCTCTCACAGACATTATGTTACATAAACATCAAGCACCAAGAAGAAAATACTGTAAAATTCCATTCATATTGTATTCAAGGACAGGCAAAATTAGCTGATGATAACAGAAATCAGAATGGTGATGGCGGATGTGAGGGTGTAGGACTTGACCGGGAAAAAGGGCACAGAGGAGGCTCCTGAGCGTGGGAAAGTTTCCCAAGTCTCGATCTGGCTGGTGGGCACACGGGAGTGCACAAGTGGAGAAAGTCACTGAGCTTAAAATTAGTTCAATTTATTATACAAAGGTTATGCCTTATGGAAAGTTAAAAATGTGAAAATAAAAATAAATAACAAAGCATGAATTTTGAAGAATTATCTAAGCACGCAAACCCTCCTGTGAAGGTCTTTTGAGGTAAATGGTTCATTACTCTATTTTATGGGAGTGAGAATTGCCTTTTGATGATATCATGCTTTGCTGTTCAGGGAGTTAGATAATGAACTCACTGAACTATTTACACATATGTTTGAAGGTTACAGGAAGCTGGAATAGTGCCCAAAAGACTTGAAGAGTAAAGAAAGTCATTTTAGCAATTACCGTCTGGCAAATCTACCATTTCGATGATTATTTAAGGAACTCTTTTAGGGACAAGAAATGATAAGCCTAAAAAAAAAAGGCACCATCAAAATCTTCCATGACAGAAGAGGAATGACTGAGAAGACGCTGACACCAGGAGAATGACTGAGTTCTACTGAGTTATCGGGAGGCTCGTCAATGTATTTCTATACACCGAGCTTTCTTTGGTGTCCTGGGCTTTCTTCTACCTTCCTCTTCTCTTTGGTTTCCTTTAAGTGCCGCCCAATCTGCCTCTCTTCCTCTAAATGTCAGTGTGCTCCAGGACACCATCTCCCCGGGTAATTGAGTGCAATTCCATGATTTTACCATCTATCAGCCAGTGCCTCCCAAGTGTAGACCTCCAGGTCTGACATCTCACCTGGTCTTCAGACTCACGTTACCCCTGTTTGACATCGCCATTGGGTGCCTCGTAGGAATCCCAAATTTAAAAATTGATTTTCCAAAATGACTTTTCTCCCACCTTCTCCAGTTCAGGCCAAAGAATCACACGCTGCTCAAAGCTGCAAACCCAGAAATAGAGAAGGGTCGTAAAGTGATGAAAGACATTTTCCACATTTGCTTTTATTTATAGCACTTACCACCATTTCCCATGCCATATACTAGTATGTTTATTACCTGTCCCTTTAAACAAGAATTAAAGCTCCAGGAAAGCAGGGGCTTTGTTTTGTTCACGGCTGTGTCATCAGGGCCTAAAGCAGGGCTCAGGGGGTTAGAGGCGCCTGGGATGTGTTGGTTCAAGCTGATAGAGTGAACATCAGCTATTCCTGACTGCAGTCATTTCCACAGTAATATAGTAAATCACCTTCAGTAGTACTATCATTTATTCATTGGGTTACTGGGAGGGTTAAATCAGATACACTACAAAAAATGTGGGAGGCTTTTTTTTTGCAATAAAAATGGCAGATTGCTCTGCTGGTCTCTGCAGGACAATGGCCTCATGGCAACTCTGGCATTGACATTTGTAGGTGGAAGTTAGAAAAGTTGTGTTTAAATCCAGATTCTGTCCTCAATCATTAATTGGGAGAACTTAGGTTACTTACAGAATCTCTCTGAACCTAGATACAAGTATTAGAAATAATTAAACCAGTCTCATAAGGTTATAATGCAAATTGCTTTAAATGATACAATGTTTATAAGACTGTCAATCAAGTACAAGTTCCTTAAACAAAAAAAGACAAAAAAACAGGCCTTTGCATTTGTGTAAATGATGCCATTAATTATTGTGCTTTCATGGGAGGTCAAATATAATTTTTAAACAATATTTATTATCCTACAAATAATATTTATTTATCCTCATTATAATACATACAGACTTATTAAATAGAAACTATGACATGTCCATAGAAATATTTAAAAAATAATTTTGTATTTTTAATTATATAGTTGATATCCAAAATTACATTACTTTCAGGCATACAACCTAGTGATTAAACATTTGTATAACTTATAAAATGAATATCTTTTAAATAAAATTTACTTAAAATTCTGGATCCCAGAGATAACCATTGCTAACAGTTTGGTTATATATTTTTCAAGTCTGTTTAACATACATACCAGCATGTATGGTATTTCAACCTGTCCTTATGTTAATAATGTTATCTGAATTCTTAAAGAACATGACGTATGAGAGGTATTCTTCTGAGCTCTTATTGATAGTCTACAGGGCTGACTTGATTTACATGCTTACAACTATAATAATATTTTAAATAGTTTTTGCCATTATTTCCATGGGTGAAGTATCCAAATGGAATTATTGGATGAAAGGGAATTAAAATTATTGAAGCCTTTGATGCATTTTGCCAAATTCTCTTTCAAAAAAGATTTCTCTAATTTACACTAAAACCAGTAGTATATAATTGCCTATTTCCACACATGTTCATTCTATACTGAATTGCAATAAGGGAGGAAAAAAAGCACAAATACTATTGCAGTACACACACACACAAAGTCTTATTATCTTATCTTTATAAATATATAATAATATAGTTTAGTATCAATTTGATATAATAATGACTTTATAATATTTGGAAAAGGGTGTACCATATTTCTGTTTTCCAGTAAAAATTTAAAATTCCACTCTCGAATGGAAAATTCTTGCTGAAGTGAACGTTCCTTGTGCAGTCTATTTAGTGCCACGTTTTTGCACTGTTGAGCTTTCCATGGTGATTTCACCATGTGAATTGTCCCTTAAGTATCAAAGTGCTGTCCAGTGTTTTAACGAACAAGAAGGCTACAACGCACCTGGAGAACAAGATACATGTTTGATAAGCATGTCCTGGTGTGAGTTATGGTGCTGTTGGCCACGAGTTCACTGTCAATGTTCAGCAACATGCTGCTGCAATAAGGTGCCTTCAGATAGACACACACACAAAATAAGGTTACGTGCTGCTCAGCTGATGGAAATGCTGAGCTCAGAGGCCCACAGGAACCTGACCCTCTTACCTCCCCTGGGAGCAATGTCTCTGTGTTCACTAACTCAGTTTTCCCAGTGACTTTCTAGAACGCAACTACCATGGGTATCAAGGAGTGACTGTACTTTAGAAAACTTAGAAATAAGATTTTTAATGGGTCATGCGCTAAGTGCTACAATTAATAAAAATATTAAATTACCTTTACTTAACAGTGAAAGTGTAAGTTATATAGAATTAAAGTATTTGCTGAAAATTACTCAATTCTCTTCTCAGCAAAAAATATCAATTCTTAAGTGATGCCTCTAGATTATTAAATCTGAAGGGATGAAAATGATTTTGAACTTGCTGAGAGGCTGGACTCATCATGTTTTTAAACTATGCTTCAACTTCACCATTCATGGACTCTCTGATACAGGGAAATCGGGACACGATTGCTTCCTGTCACCCACATCTTCCTCCACCTTTCTCTCTGAATGTGTTCAATTATTGTTTTGGCATTACCAAAGTCTGTGTCATTTGTATTGGAACTGTGACCATGAATTAGACAGGTTTTCAGACTTGATCTGTTTTTATTCTGATTCTGCATCCGTCACCAGTGCTTTGACTGCAGTTTCTCGACTCCTGAACTCGGACTTTGCAATGACGTGGTTTGGTACTATTGTGTCTGTCATTCTTATTACCAGTGCTTACTCGACTAGAACTGTAGTGTTATATTTAGAGCAGAGGGGCATACCTTTGGTACGAACACACACGTACCACACAGACACACATCATACCAAACCACATCACACACACCTAGAACACTTCTCAGTGGCCCGTTCACTTGGGTACAAACTGTGATCAGTCTGGACAGTAACAGCTGTCCCTAGCAGGGTAAGCCAGCTGCCTGGGAAATGCTATCTACATCCAGGCCCAGGGGCCACACAGCTTGGCGCATATTGACAATCAGAAGCTGACCTAGAAAGAAACAATCGCCTTGTTATATTTCACTGATCCTAAGATACATACTTTTTGTCATATTTTAACATTTCATAAAATGAAGTATGCCTTATAACTGATGTCATGTCAGAGTGTAATCAGCAGTGGTTTTTGTTTGTTGCTTATGATACGCAAAAGTAACAGTACATCTAAGAATGAGTGGCATCTTTGCTTTAACAGAATGTGGAGGCTCAGACCTGGAAAGGCAGCCATGAAGGAAGAGGGTGGGAGAACTGTCAGTGATTGGCAGGCAGAGAAGAGGTTTGGGTAATTGGGGCAGAAAATGGCAAAGGTGAATGAGTGGGAAGTTTCACGGTCATGGACAGAGAACATTTTAGTTGAAATACTGTGTGTGCAAAGGTTACTTGTCCATGATCATCATTCTCAAATAAGTGATGGGCTGCCTTGGGGAAAGAGAGAACTCGGCAGTTGGGGGCAGCTCCTAGGGGCAGAATAATGACAACCAAGAAGAGTAAATGGTGCCACTGTGGGCTCCCAAAAGTAAAGATTTAAAAAAATTTTTTAAACAAACCAGATGAACTTGCATGTGAAAAAGAGGTTTATTGAAAGGAGTCAGGAAGAGACATGTTACTTTAGAGGTATCTCTGCCTTGAATTTGAGATTTGACATAGCAACTTCTCTTCCAGTTTGAAGTTTTAAAACTCTAAGAATTGATGCCCATTTTAGCCTCTTTTAGGAAGTTATTTATGTAAATAAACAAAAAGAATAATGGGCAGATGTGTAGCATGTGATGTTCATTGTAGAGTAAGAAAAATTAAATCAGCATTTACCTGTTGGGATATGGTCAAGTAAATACAATGTGAGGAAATACACAGCTGCTTAAAATGGCCATTATGGAAACCATGTATCAGCCAGGGAAACTGCAAGTGATAAAACATTGAACAAATAGATTGCAACACCACAGAGTGCACCTTCACTGAGAGGAGGCAAAAATACGCCAGTACGTGGACAAAGACTAGTTACAAAGAAGTTTCAATGTGACTTTTTGACTGGCAGAATTCCGAGTTAGTCTTTTTCTTTTTTAAATTTCAATTTCTGTTATCATCGTGTTAGCTGATTAAGGAAGCCCTGCGTGAGGAAGTTAGCTCCAGTCTTCCTCCCGAGATCCAACTTCTGTCAATCGTTTAACCTGTTTCTCCTGGTGATTATCCCCCTGTCTCCAAATAAGACGCCTATACTGTTATATCTTGTTTTAGAAATTGAAGTTTTATATATTGACTTATTATTACGGAAGTAGGTTTTCTACAGCATTCTAAACATCTTAATTTAATTATATATCAAACAATGGGTTAATAAGAAGCAGTGTTTGCCTCATTATATATATATGTATGTATAATTATATAAATATCATTACATATATATAATGTATCACTAAAGCAATTAATACAGATTGCACATCCTTTCTCATAGAATTACTGTTTTTTTCTATACTCGGTAATCAACTCTGTTTTGTTTGTTCATTTTTTAAGTGAACAAATTACTCCTTTAGCATTATACTTTTTTCCCAACAACCTTAACAGACAATTCAAAATCCATCAGTAATGGTACATACGCTCAAGCACAGTTTCCAACACTCTGTCCATTCCTGCCTCTCGCTCTCCCCACCACCCCTACGCACACTCACCCTGCAGCCTCGCTCCCCTGGCCCTCAGTCCTGGGCTCCTATCCCGACCCAGTCACGCCCAGGACGACTGTGCAGCTTTCACACCGAGCCTCTTGTTCTCTACCCCCCTCCACACCAGGCATTAAATGCCCTGGGTTTTTAATCCCATCCCTTCCTCTTTCTTGACCAACTTGGTTTATAAATTACATCCTTTAGCAGCTTGCTCAGAAAAGATGTATAGTAGTAATGAATTTGAGCCTTTCATGTTAGAAAATGTCTATATACTACCTCATACCTGCAACTGATAATTGGGCTGAATATAGAATATTAGCTTGAATATCATTATCCCTCTGAATTTTGAAAATGTGGCTCTTCTGTCTCAGCATCCGGCGTTGCGTTACTATTGTTAAATTTGAAGCCGCTGTGGATTCTGAATCTTCTCTCACTCTCTCTGTCTCTCTGTCTCTCTCATTTTATTTTAAGTGTTCTAAAATTCCATAATCATGTGCCGTGGTGTAGGGTCCTTTTGCACAGCAATCTCCAACCTTTTTGGCACCAGGGACCAGATTCGTGGAAGACAATTTTTCCACAGGTGGAGGTGGGAGGTTGTTTGGGGATGATCCAAGTGCATTCCATTCAAGCTCACCTCCTGCTGTGCACCCTGTTGCTAACAGGCCGGGACCAGTACCAGTCTGCACACAGGTCCACAGACCAGAGGTCGGGGACCCCTGCTTTGGCATACAAAGTGCTAATCCATCAGGGACCCTGTGAATGTGAAAGTTTACATATGTCAGTTACGGGAGCCATTCCTCCATTACTCCTTTGATAGTTCCACCCTTTTCATTCTATCTTCTTTTTCTGAATCTCTTAACATACACACGTGGGAGTCCCTGGATTGAGCTTCTACTCTTTTTTATCTTTTCTTCTTTTCTACCTTTCATTTTCCCTTTTGTTAGGTAACAAAGTTATTTCGCAAAACTTGTATGTGCTTTTTAAAATTTCTTTGGGGTGGGGAGTGAAATGAAATCATTATCCCCCCACACACACAGGAGTTCTTTATCCTTCTGATGTTTTCTTTTCCCAAGCATCCCATTGGTATTCCATAGATGTAACAAATGTTCTGGCTGTTCAGAAAATGTTAGTTGCAAGGTTTTTGAGAAGCTCTTCTCTGCTGCCAGCATCGTGTCTCTTTCACTGAGTTCCTTCTCATCCTCCTCTTCTATTGGTTTGTTTACTTCACTGGTTGGTTGGGTTTTTGGCTTTCTGTCTCTTTCATGTGGAGCGCCTCTTTAAATGACTAGTTACCCTGGATCGTCCACTTGTTTTTCAAAGAGTAAAGCACTAACTGTTCTACCTGACACACTGTGAATGCTGGGTTTTACATGGGATAAGAAAAGGGCATGCCGTCCTTGTTGAAAGGAAGCTCCGCATGTCAGTCTCTGGAACTCTCTTCTCTGGACCTACTTCATTTGTCTACAAAATAACCCTCCAGTCTGCTGCTACAGAGGTTTGGGGGAAAATATACAGATGTGCTTGAGTGCTGGCCTTGTAAGGCCAAAGAGAAAGGGTGCTGAGCATTTCACAGTCTCCTGTTAGTAGGTTATCCTCAATCCTCTGTTGTAACTCAGTGCCATCCTCCCTTGTTCTCCCAAGATCTTGGTGTCCCTGAAACCAGAATTTCACAAGTTTAATTCTGCAAAGATAAGGATAAAAACTCTTCTGGTTGCCAAGGATTAGGGAGGGACCTAGGGGTCTGCAGGTCACCCAGCTTTAGCCTATGCTGCTCCAACTTCTGCTGTTCCTGGTGTTCTTTCCACGGGGCCACTCAGAGGCTGCGAGGGCAAGTCATCTGCAGGCATTTAGTGGGGTCTTTCTCCACTGTGCTGTGCTGTCTGCAACGCCTGCATCTGTTTCCTATCTTCAGCAAAGTGGTTGAACCCCTCCATTCATTACTGTCTCTTCTGCTATACTTGTCCCTGCAGATTAGTCTCTTTACTCTTCTGCCACCATCTCAAGGGTTTGGGGAGGTAGAAGAGATAAATCTGTTGTCAGCAATGTATTATGATTAACCAGGAGCCTAAGGTCTATTTTAAAGAAACAACAGGTTTAGCCGAGGGAGGAAAACAGAGTGGTCTAGGCAGGGCGCTACACAGTGGTCTTCGAGCAGACATGGGAAATAATCCGCCCATGGCTGAGACTTCCTGCCTGCTCCAGAAAAGGCACTGCAGTAGCGTAGCACTTAATTTCCAAGCTCAACATTGGGAAAAATGCAGACTTCATCTCTGGTCTCCCACGTAGTAGTTATGCATCCGTTAGAAAACCTTAGTCACTTTGGACCTCAGTTTCCTTATGTGTCACGTGTGGGGAAGAACCAGACCTACCTCAGAACTTACTGAGCCATTTAAATGAGGAAACGCTTTATGAAGAGTTGAGTACTACATCCAGCAAAATAGTAAGCACCAAATAAATGTAAACTATCATCATCATCTATCCACACAAATATACAATAGTAGGAAAAATCTCACTGAAAAGATTGGCAATAATAATTTAGGTGAGCAGAAAAGAAAACTATGAAGAATCGGTTATGGAGTTATGAAAACTTTAGATTGGATTCTGTATCCTGACTGAAATGAGTTATTTGAACAATGAGACTAAATATGAGTATTTGTGCAAGGTGCTACTTCAGAACCTATCACACAGGCATGTGTTACGTGATAGTGATTTTGTCGTCCTTGCTGTTTGATGCGACAAGAGCAGGACAAGTGAGGCACTGTGAAAGCAGCAAAGCTTTCATTTAGAATGGAAGGGCAGATAAAGTGCTTCTCAGATAAGATCAAATTCAAGGAGTTCATCGTCACCAAGCCCTTATTATATGAAATGTTAAAGGGACTTACCTAAGAGAAAGAAGGTAAAAAAGATGAACAGTGAAAGGACAGCAAATTCACAGTTACTAAGAACCACACCTAAAACAAAAACAAACTAAGGGGTCAGCTAGATCAGGAGCAGAAACATAGAAATGAAGATCTCATGGAGGGTTAGCAACAGGGGAGTGGGAGAAGGAGAAGGGGGGAGAAGGTACAGAAAATAAGTAGCACAGATGGTAGGTAGAAAATAGATAGGGGGAGGGCAAGAATAGTAGGGGAAATATAGAATCTAAAGAACTTGAGACACGTGGTCATAAACTAAAGGGGGGATGGTGGGGGAGGGGGTGTGCAGGGTGGAGGGGAATGAAGGGGGGAAATAGAACTATAATGGCATAATTAATAAAATATATTTAAACAATAAATAAATAAATCACGAGGACTTAAAAACTGGCCTAGAGGTACACTCTCATATTCCATTCAATCCACTATAAAACGGAGGTACCCCATTATTTTCTCCCACAGGGGTCTGGTATTTATCTTAAACATTTGATTGTCTGTTCGTCTCTTCCTCACAAGAGACCAAGGCTGTTGGTGGGAGGGACACTGTGGGTCTCCTTCTCCTCTCTGTCCCCAGTACCTGAGTATCTAACACACAATAGTTTTTGGTAATAAATGAAAGCTGCTTAAACTCTCTAAATAAATATTTTTAAGCAAATGAGGTAGTGGGAAGAACAGAAAATAACTGGTTCAGCATGCCTTTCATTTCATGCTCAAAACCTAACAAGCCTCAAAATAGTTCCTGCTCAGCCTTTTATTTATTTTTTAACAAAGTTTCTTATTCATAAACTAGGCAGATCCAGCAGCACTGAACTAACAACCAAATTGACTCCAACTCTTTTCACAAATCTCCATGGCTGGCAAATTCCAACAGAGCCTGCCCAGCAGTGCCGACCCCTGCTCCCTCACTTTGCAGAAGGGTTGGTAGCAGAGTGTTTCGGGAAAAGCCTGCAGGAACGGCTGTGTTTCTGTTTACCACATGCATCCACCCTGCTCTTCTTATTAGCTAGACATTTGGTCACAGATTATTAAAATGAAACGATGCCTGTTAAGACAAATGGAAAAAAGATGCTCTCTGTAATGTCTTAAATTTTACTCTTTGTAGGCCCGCCAAATTGCAGGACTCCAAAATGCTTCCTGACACCAAAGGGAATGATTGACATTTTCTGCATCATCCCCAGGGTTGAGAAGCATCCTATGATGAAACCTCATATTTCAATGGTGCATTTGTAATTCTCAAAGCCCCTTCGAGTGTTTATATCATTTGATTCTACTTAATAAGCCAGTGAGAATAAGTCCATTCTTGCAATGGAAAAACAAAGACTTGGCCAGGTTTAGGTGACTAAAATCAAGGTCACAGAAGGGGCTGGGAGCCCACCGCACAGCAGAAAGCAGCTGGATGAGCAGCTGCCTGGGAAGGAGACCTGGTTTTCTTCCTGGCCCTGAGTCTAAAAAGCTACGTAGCCTTGAGCATGTCACCCCGTCATTCTGGGAATGAGCTTCCTTATTTGCAAAACGAGGTTAAACTAAGAAACTTCCTGGTTCCAAAACTCAAATTATAGGATCCTACCCAGGTTTTCTGAGTTTTTTCTTTCTTTTTACAGTTCAGCCCGAGGGATTCAATCTCTTCTATCACTAAGAACCCGATACATCTTAGCTTCTCTCTTTTCAGTTGCTTACTTTGAAAAACAACAAACTAAATACAAATAGATTGCGTGACTACTATTTGCCAGGCACTACACTAAAAAGTAATGATACCAAGGTGAAGAAACCCGGTGCCTGCCCTCAAGACGCTTCCTGCCTGAAGGAGGCACGTAAGCAGCTACAAAGCTGTGCCATGACTGCAGTAAAGGCGAGATGATGCACAAGATGCCCTGGCAGCATGGAAAACAACCAAGCTCAGGTCGGGCTTCTTTAAGAAGTGTTGAGTCCTGTTAATGTTCAGGGACAAGACATTGTGGCAAGCGCTGCACAATAGAGAAGGCCCATCCAGAGAACAGCCAGTCCTTCTGGAGCTGGGACGGGGCTGGAAGAGAAGTGCACACAAAGGAAAAAAGGTTGGAGAAGTGGGCTGGATGACTCCTCTCATCTAGCGGATGAATGACTCCTCTCGTTGACATGGGCTTTCACTTGTTAGTCTTGTTTCGTTTACTTGGGTTCTGCCCTGCCCTCAAAATAACTTGAAGTCGGTTGTTTAAATGAGAAAAACAACAATCTAGACTGGATGAAATAATAAGGGAATGTACTGGGCTCAGGTAAGATGCAGATTAGAGACCAGTTAGATTTCAGAATTTATTAACCCAGAAACTCTAGCTCAGTTTCTCTGTAGTTTTGTGATTGTCACTTCCTCTGGGTATTTACTTCCCTCCAACATCCCGTGGTTTCCTATTTGGAGACAGAAAATATCCGACTTAGAGCTCTAACAAACTTTCTCTCTCGTCTCTCAGGCCTGATCGGGCCCCGTGCCCATTCATGAGTCAGCCCTTGAGTCCAGGGACCTGCCAGACGCTGACTGTCTTAGGCCTGAATCCTGAACCACCGTACCAGTATTGAGGTGTTTATCAGAGGACATGGCTCACATCTGCCTCTGGAGCTGAGGATGGAGCCATCCTTCCTGAACTGTGATGGTAAGGGGTACATCAGTAAAGGGACACTGGGATAGTTTACAAAGAGTGGAGGGAAAAATGAATATGGGAGCTAAAAACAGTAATGTCCACTGAATTTAGAATACATTAAAAAGTGATACCAGCTATCATATATAATATTATGATATTATTATATAACATAACAATATCATAATAGTATTGTCTTATACTATATGTAATAATATATACTAGGTAACAATGTATGATATTATATTATATATAAAAATAAAGGTCAAGGGATAGTAAGGGTAAAATGGTAATATGACAATAATGGGAAAATTACTAGATAGACTCTAAACAGGAAAAGTCACAAATATTAAAGACAAAATGGTAATTTAGTTTTGAGCTTCCTAGCAGCCAAGGCAAAGAAGGAAAACTGGTCAGTTGAAAGAGTCAAAGTATACTATGGAAGAGCGAAGCTCTTTCTGGTTCAAAGTCCTCAGAGAAAATATCTTCCCCAGGGATCTCCATAAAAGGATCATTAAATAATATTATAGAACTGTCCATACATAGGATTCCTACGTATCAGCAAGTTTTAAAATAGCTGTCAACCCCAACACAGGTTTAGCTGAGACTGCCCTGAGATACTAAGTCTAAACCAAGATGACCCTCCCATGCCTTGTGTTAACCCAGGGGTAGAAGCTAGACCAATGAGAGCGCCAGGTTTCCCAACTCAGGTAAAATGGGCATCAGGAGATGCACCATTTTGACCGGCCTGCTTTCCTGGTGATAAAGGATTTAAAGCATTAATTATATGTCTAAGCCAACATGAATGTATGCAGAATAGCATGTAAAATGCATATGTGGTTTGAAAGAGAGAGCATGAAACCTCAGTGAAAGGAATGGCCCATGCTCTTCTGCCCTAGGGCTTTGTCCAGGGGAGAGGTCTGGAAACAATTTCCCCTGCCGCTCGTTGCTCCCGTGGCCAACTGGTAGTCACCCTTACTGCTCCTTGTAGTTCTCTAGTCACAACCCTCTTCACATTTTATTGTGGTTCTTTGTTTACCACCTGTCTTCCCCGATAGAGAGTAAGGGGCTGGCTGCCTGGCTGCTTTCATTCCTGGCAGTATCTGGTCTGGTATGAGGAGTCAACAAATGAATAAGTTAACTAACTAAAGATGTCTGGCTGTTGTGGAATGAATTGTGTCCCCCCAAAATTCATGTGCTAAAGTCCCGACCCCCAGGAGTAAGAGCTTCCTTCCCCACCCAAACCTCCCTTCGAGGTCCCATTTGACAGACTCACACAGATCACCTTGTTTATTTTTTTTAAATTGATCCTTTTTTTGTTTTTTAATATTTTATTACATTTTATTGGGGTAGCATTGGTTTCAAGTGCACATTTCTCTGACCCAAGGTCTTCATGCTGTACCTTGTGCCCACCTTGCTTATATATGAGCTCTGATGTTAGCTGTAGGATCTGGGCCCAGCTGGCTAACTGTTCTCTGTGCCTTTGTCTTCAGAAGTGATATATTATACCTAAGCCAGAAGTCAAAGCAATGCACACAGAACCTTCTCACATGGTCTGTCGCATAATAGGACTCCAAACACATGAGTCTCCTTGCTCCCTTGCTCTCCTTATAATGGAATACATATTTTCCCACGGAAGGAGTAAGTAGGCCTCTAAATACTTTACAATTTTAATGTGTCTTTTTTCCTTTAATATTGTAATCTGTCAACCTTCTACAATAGGCCGAAAATCAAGGAGATGTTTAAGTAACAAGAGGACAAAAAGTGGCATTTTCTTTTGGGAAGAATTAATTATTGTGAACTAAACATCCACATTAGTATCTTAAAATGTTTCATTAAAAAGCAATCCCGGTCCATTGAGTTCACTTATGAACTCTGGCTGAGGTTTACTCTTAGAACAAATGTTTTTAATTTCATTATACACTACCAAATCAAGCAAATCATGTGTGTGTAAACTCAACCCTCCATACCTTGCAAATGTGCTTTTTTTCCCAGTGCCTTACTTGATGTGATTTTCATTGTTTAATTTTTTTCTGTATTGCTTCTCAGTAGCTGAGTGCTCCTTAAACTAAGCAAAGACCAAAAAAGAACACTTTCAACAATGGGTTTGAGGTCACTTAATCTCAGTGATCTTTGGCTTTCCAGAGATTAAAGCCAAATTTAAACCAGAGTGCTTTTCCAGAACTAGCAATAAAGAGATTATTTCTTCTAAGGTTCACTTGCCATGGAAGAATATAGAAAATTCAGCACTATTATTTACTCCAAGTCCTAAAAACTTTAGTAAAAATTCCAAAACTCCAGGTTAAAATTCTGTTTCACTTAATATGACCCAGTTTTAATAATTAGTCAACAAAGACGAACCTGCTGTAAAGCTTAAATAACTTTTACTAAGCAACCTAAAAGCCCACCAGTAAATGAGTGGATAAAAAAACTATGATACATTTACACAATGGAATACTACACAGCCGAAAGAAAGAAGGAGCTCCTACCCTTCACAACAGCATAGACAGAACTGGAGAGCATTTTGCTAAGTGAAATAAGACAGGCAGTAAAAAACAAATACCATGTGATCTCACGTGTAAGTGGAACCTAATGAATAAAACAAACAAGCAAGCAAAATATAACCAGAGACACTGAAAGAAAGAACAAACTGACAGTAACCAGAGAGGAGAATGGAGAGAGATAATGGGGGAAAATAGGGCAAGGTCCATAAAGGAACATGTATAAAGGACACATGGACAAAGCCAAAGGGGGTGAGGTTCCAGGGTGGGAGATGGGGGTGGATGGGGCAGAGGGCTGAGGTGGGGTGAAAACTGAGACAACCACGCTTGAACAACAATAAAAGAAAAAAGAACTTTATTAATAAATACTTAGTATCATCTATGGAGAATTCAGGTACCTGTCACCCATTTGGAATTCAAGTATAAATTATGAAGTATTCAACAAATTTTCAAGATAAGAGAATGCAAGCCAGGCTGGCTCCAGGCAGGGGCATTTGGGGCAGGGTGAAGTGACCATTGACATCCTTACAACGAACTTCAAGGTAAGCAGGAAAACCACAAACATTGGTCACAAGCTTACAAATCCTCAGCATTCTTTTTTTTTTTTGTACAAGCAAAGAGTATTAAATATACCACAGGCTGCAGGACATTACTATGGTGTAACCCAGTAGAAAAAGCCAGGGCAGCTGCCTTTTCTGCCTCAAGGCACAGGGGTCAGGAGCCACGGGCTCTGATTAGCCAGTCATTTGGGAAGTCATTTTAATCTCTCAAAGACAATTTTTACCTCCAAAATGAAAATAATTCTGTTGCTGCCTATTGCACATGGTCATAGTGGGAACCAAAAGCAAACGAGCTATATGGAGTCACTGACTTGATTTCATACCTCGGCCAGCCCTTTCTCCTCTCTTGGCTTCTAGAACCCCACAGGGTCCTGTTCCCCTCTAATGTATGGGCTACTTCTGTTCAGCCCTCTGCCTCGGTTTCACTCTCTGATCTCTAAATTTTAGAGTACCCTAGCGTTCAGTCCTCATTATTTTTCTCTACAGTCTTTCCCTAGGTAATCTCAAAGCTTTATGTAGGATTCATTTTGCTCATTATCCCCATGTTTATATCTCTAGACCTAACCTCCTTTCTGAACTCCAGCCTTGTAAACCCGACTGAAAATTTGAATCCCCACTCGCTGTGTAATAGGCATCTCAAACTTTATATGGCCAAACTAGACCTCTTGATTCTTCTCTGTGTTCATCTAGTCTTCTCTATTTTAATCAATACCATTCACTCAATTGCTAAAGCCAAAAACCCATAGAAATTATTTTGTGTCTTCTTTTCCCTTCTTTCCTCACATCCAATCCATCAGCAAAACCTATCAACACCCCCTCTAAAACAGGCCTCAGATCTACGTGCTGGCCCCTGGCTGCCTCACAGCCATGCTGTTCTCACAGTCAGGCTGCGCCACAATTGAGCTGTTCTGCACCAGATAAAGTTTCTTCTTCACCACACTCCCCCCCACAAAATATCTGTCTACTTCCTTCTCCTATATCACCCCTTGCCTTGGCCAAGCCACCATCTTGGCTCATCTGAATGTCCACAAATCAACTCCCAACTGGTTGCCCTGGTTACCTATTGGCCTAGGCAATCTTTTTCTTTACATTTATTATAACTTTTATATAAATTTAATGACATTTAAACAATGCATATATAAAAGATACCATTTTTATTTTTTAAAGATTTACTTATTTATGTTTTGAGAGATGGGGGGAAGGAAGAGAGGAAGAGAAGCATATACCTGTCAGAGATACATCAATCGGTTGCCTCTCCCATACCCCCAACTGGGGACCTGGCCCGCAGCCCGGGCGTGTGCCCTGACTGGGAATCGATCCAGCGACCTTTCAGTTCATAGGCTGGTGTTCCATCCACTGAGTCCCACCAGCCAGGGATGGACAAGAACAACAGGGTGGGGACTGACTGTGGGAGTGGGGGGCGGGAGGCAGGGAAGAGAATGGGAGAAAATTGAGACAACTGAAACAGAACAATGAGAAAAAAGTTCCTTCTTTTTAAAGAATATAAATGAAAGCATTTTAATACAAAAATCACCAAAGAATAAAAATACATGTTTGTGTGAAAAGTCAAAATTCAGCAAAGACCTAGAAGGTTACACACAAAGTCTATGATGCACTTAACTTCATAGAAGGGAAATAGGGGAGGAATGAAGAAGAAAACAAACTTTACTTTTATACACAGTATCTCCTTATTTTATTAAAAACAAGAAGTGTAAGTGAACATGTCAATATATTATAATGTCAATTCTTGGGTTAAATATTTAGATATTATTTTCTGTGATTTTTTCTAATTTTTTCAAAATAAAAAGAAAAACAGACCCCCCCCCCTTTAGTTTATGACCATGTGTCTCAGGTAGGGTGGAGGGGAATAAAGGGGGAATAGAACAACTGTAACAGCATAATCAATAAAAATATTTTAAAAAAAAGAAAATACATAGGGCATTTTTTAATAGTTACAACCCTTACATCTTTCTTAAAATGTTCCTTTTTTCTTCTTGAGCTTGTATTTTTATTTCAATTGTATTATACTGTAGTGTAAAACATTTTCATAGTTGCAAGCCTTTTTGTGGATCATCCTGTCATACTTCTCCACAATAAAAATATGTACATGTTAAAAAAAAAAAGAAAAGCAGAGAAGATAAAGGGCAATAAAATAGGTAAAAAGGTAAAATATCCCTGAGACAAACACTGAATTAAAAATTTAAACACATCCTATGCATGCATAAACAGCTAACAAAATATTTTAATTTCATAAATAAGAGAGAAATTGTCTTACTGTATTCCTGATATTAACTGAAACGTTCATATTGCCTTCACACCATGCAGTATCTTGAAAATGTGCATCATAATAGCCTGTTTAAAATTCTCCAACGTCCCCCTAGAACATTTATAGTCACATTCAAATTCCTTACCAGGACACCCGAAGACCTACTGATCTGTCTGTCCTCTAACCGCCTCCCCGACCTCCCTGTGAGCAGGACCTCCAGCCATCCAGGTCATGGCCATGCCGCTCTTCTCTCTCTTGCTCACAAGTTCTTTCCCACAGGAGGCCCTTTGCCTTGGTCCCTCCTTTGCCTGGACAGCTTTTTCCCCAGACCGAACTTGGCTGGAACCTTCTTGACATAATAAGCCCTTTCAAATACAGCTGCCTCAGTGACACTTCCCTGGACCAAGTGATCTAAAAGAACCACTCCCCCCACCCCAACCACTCGGATTCAACCCCTTTGTAATGTGCTCTGCCGCACTGGACTGAAATCTGATCTTTCACTGTGTGCTCTTGTGTCAGCTTTTCTTCATTGCATCTCCTTTATCCCCCATCCTTCTCCCATAATACAAACTCCATGATCGTGGAGGCCATTATATTTCTAGCACCAAGACTTATGCCTGGTACATAGAGGGTGTGTTGGCTTTTATTGCTGCATAACAAATCAGCTTTTATTGCTGATTCACAAATTCCAGTGAATCACACTAACATTCATTATTTGCTCACAGTCCTGGAGGTCAGAAATGCAGGTGCAGGTTGGCTAGGTTTTACCACCTGGCCAGGGCAATTAGACACTGAAATCAAGGTGTCAGCCAGGCTGAGTTCTTGATTGGAGGCTCTGGAGAAGAATCTGCTTCCGGGCTCTTCAGCTTGTTGATAAAATCCAGCTCCACGAGGCTATAAGATTGAGATCTCTATCTCCCCACTGACTGTCAGCCAAAAGCCATTCTCAGCTCCTGGTGGCCACCCACCATCCTTACCATGCGGTCCTGTCTCTCTTCAAGCCAGCATGACAATCAAACCCCCCTTGAGCTTTGAATATCTGACTTCCTCTTCGGTGACCAGCTGGAAAACTCTCTGTGTTCAAAAGAGCCATGTGATTCCATCAGGCCTAGCTGGGTAATCTCCGTATCTTAAGGTCAACTTGCCAAGTAACATAACTCAATCCAAATCCGTCATATACACAGTCCTGGGGATTCTATAAAACATGTACACCTCGGGGGGAGGGAATCTCAGGCCCACTGTAGAATTCTGCCTACCACAGAAGTTATTCTACAAACATGTGTTGCATTAAAAAATGAATAATGTGCTCAGCTAGAATCATAACCTCACAAGTGTTAACATTAAAGTAATTATGATTCATAAAGATGTCCCTATAATGTCAGGAAAAAGTTAAAGTGGATATGAGTTGCCATATCCAAGTAAGACTATTTTTTTCTTTAAGTTTTGGGGCTCAGAAAGATAAACTCTGGTGAGCTGACAAAGTTTAAAAAGACAAAAACAAAAACAAATAAGCAAAACCATAGGCTGATCAGTAAGGCTGGGTGTTCATTTGACTCAGCTACTTCCTAGCTTGGACTTTTGGGCAATTTATTTAACACATGGAGTTCAGGTCGCTTCTGTCCAAAATGGGTAGTGATTTCACAGGTGGTTGTGAGATTTAAGTCAATAGATGCATGCACGTTACCTAGCATGTTATCCAGAGTTTAGCATTTGCTCAATAATTATCTCCCACCAGTTTGCAGAAGTCAACTGTTTAGAGGGGAAATTCACAGATTTGTTTCACCCAGGCAAGGCTTTTTAGTGAAGTTGCAGGGTAAGAGAGAGGGGCCAGGGGTGTGTCCTAAAGTCAGGAAAATAGTGTGTGTGTGATGAGCATTCTTTTCCTTTAGGAACTTGCCACACTGAAGACTTTCTTAGTGAATTCAGTGCAGCCAGTTTTTCTGCTAGCATTAGAAGAAATTGTATTTCTTTAGCTGCTTATCATGCAAGGGAATTGACTAAAGTTTAGAGGGCATATTTTATTAAAAATACTTATCTTTAAATGCTGCAATCTCTGCACAGCAGAGAACACCTGACATGGGGCACAGCACAGTGCAGTGGCAGTAAATTCCAGCCCTGCCACTTAACAGCTCTGTGACGTGGGACAAATTTACATTAATCTCTGCCTATCTCACTGCCCTCATTTGCAAAATGGAAGTAACAATTCACCACAGGGCGGATGTGAGAGCTAAATGATTCAGCATAGGCAAAATGCTTAGAACTATGCCTGGCATGGAATAAATGCTACAAAATATTTATGCAAAAAAACTGCAGACTGAGAAACAAATGGAACCTGGCTGAGGGACAGCTGATCTGCACCTCCCACTCACTCCATCTGTTTCCGTTTAGCAGCCGCTGAAAAGTGCCTACTCTAGTGGTCACTCTTCTTTCCTCCACCCCGCCCCTTCCAAGGAACAGCAGACTGGCCCCAGAAATAGATGCATGAGAGATTTAGTGGGGGAAACACTTGTAGGATAAGGGACAAGGGAGCAGGAGTCAGCAGGGAGAGCATTGGGACCACGAGACAGGTCAGACACCTGTGAAAGGAGCGAGGGAAGGAAGGAGCATTGGTGAGGAAGAGCCACAAACCACAGTGCAGTTCTTAGAAAGTCTCAGCCTGGCCAGAGCCATGAGCAGACGGTGCCTGTTAGAGGAATCCCACGTCAGGCAACACAGGGCCGCTCAGGTGTTGGCTGCTGGGAGGAGCCCAGGGGAAGCGCAGCCTTGGCACATTCGGACAGCTGTCTGGCAGCTGTCATCAGCTGAGCTCCCCATGCCAAGGCCTGTGGAGAGGAAGGAAGATCTGGGTGGCCCACCTCCATGACTGCCATGGCCCTGTAGTTTCATTCATGCAGGTGAAATGCACATAGACTGTAATGGCCACCAGACACTACACTAGGTGTTACCGCACATCTGGTTATTCTTTGGGGACCAGCCAGGAAGCGGCAGCTGAAGCCAGTGCTGGCGCTCTGGTGGGATCCATCCACAGGGAAAGCTGTTGCCTTGCTGGTTGCACATGTCTGGAAACTAATCCATTGCACCCCTCCTGATTTGTGCATTTGCTAAGCATGGACTCCAATGGTAAGCAGCTACCTTTTGTATGAAGGCAAATTCAGGAATAGTATGTATGTATGCTTGTGTATGCATGTGTGTGCGTGCCTGTGGGGGTGTATTTAGAAGCCATATTTCTTTCCTTCCAAACAAAAACAGCCTTACTTGGTTCCACATAAAGTATATCTCTTCTTGGAACTCAAATTACCTACTCAACTGAATAGAAGAATGTCATTAAAAGAGTTGGCATTGCTTCTTAGCCACCAAAATCGTAAGACAGTATTCAGACTTCTTTGAAAAACATCAATAACAAGGTAACTCTTAAGTTTTCCTTTTGAAATGAGATCGCAAATAAGAGTGTCGAGCTGGACAGCCCCGGCTGGCTCTTGCCTGGGTGCTGACAGCATCTCTGTTCTGAACCTGGCACTGTGAGGGCACAGAACGCAAAGGCTTGGTGCCAAGGCTGGGAGGAACAGACAGGACCAAAAGGGTGTTTACAGGCACTGTCAGGACTCAGAGGAGTGAGTCACCAATAACGATTATGGGAACTGCAGTGATGAGCGAGGCCTGCAGACACTCAGCTCACCTGGACAGGCTGCTGCTCTCGCCTGGCACTCAGCTTTTTCTTCATCTCCCTCCGAACCTCGGCCTCCAGCTTAACCATGGCTCTCCCAGGGCAGATGGGGTCAGTGTGATCCTTGCTATCCCATCCCTAAGTGATACTATCATTCACTCATTCATCTGCCCACACTTCATCAAGAATATATTTATTAAGTACAGAATGCACTTAGATTACAGTTTGTATTAACATCAGGTCCCTTACACAATAAACATCTATTTGGTTATATCAATGTGTAGTATTAGCCAACTCAGATCCCTTTGGGAATGAATAAAAGGATAAAGAAGGTAAATTCCAGTAATTGCAAAGAACCTTTTTTCTCAGCTACATGTCGCCCAGACAGCATGGCAAGAGCTTCTGTCATGATTCTCAGTATTGACCACACGTGTGACCTGGTTAGAACCCTCATTCTCCTACTCATGATCTGAAAAGTGAGGATAACACATCTTGCAGCGTATGTGTTAAATTATGTATGCAAAAGGCAAATATTATTGGAGCAAAATAAAATGTAGAAAATAAAAGTATACACATGCAAAATGGAAATTTAGATTCCTTAAAATAATCTGATGTAGGAAAAGTCCTCTTAAACATGTAAAATAATCCAGAAATCATACATAAAAAGGATAATAGATTTTAATATATAAAAATTGTTCCCCTCTATATAATGACATATAGCAAAAACAAAATTCTTTAAAAAGCATGTAATCGATGAGGAAAAACATAGTTGCAAATATATATTATACATACATATGTATAGATATTAAAGATTAATAGCCATAGTATTTAATGATCCCTGCAGATTAATAAGAAAAATGCAATTCTACAGAAACATGAACCTATGCATATGAGCCATTCACAGAAGAATTGCAAGTAGCCAATAAAGACTTGAAAACATTCTCAGCCTATTTCTTAAGAAACATGGATTTTAAAAATAAGGTGATATCATTGTTTTAACCCACCATGTTGACAAAAGTATGAACTATTAATAAAGTCCCTTGTAGGCATGGGGAATGGGTACTTTCACATGGGACTGCGTGAGAGAGAGCTGAGGCAAGGCACCTGCTGTGTATCAGACTTCACTGATACAACTCTTAATCCCAAACATGGGGGAAAGCTAGTTTAAAATAACTTGAGGGAAAAAAAAGAAAAGAATTACTATTATCACAATAAAGAGCTTAGGATAGTTCCCGAATCTCCTGTCCTTTTTAGAAAGATGGGAACCAGGCACTCGATTTGCATTCAGACTCATCCGTTCTGCTCTTCTCTGCTTGTTGTCTTCAGATTTCTTTCTTCCCTTCTTTTTTTTTTTGGGGGGGGGTGCTGACTGACTTTCTCCATTTGGTGGCAAACGTGGCGACCAGAACATTGTGAGTTCTATGTCTTACAGCTCCAACTTAACAGAAAATGACTGATTCAAGCTTCAAGTTCTCCGGGTTCAAAAATCCTAAGGAAGGACTCACTGGCCCTGATTAGAATCAATGAACGTGCCGGGACCAATAATCAATGCCCAGAGAGATAGAATTCCTTTAGTCGTTGCCCACTCCGATTCCAATCCACTTCGTCAGAACATGAGGACATACTTCCCTGGCATCTCCCACCAGAGGGATAAGAGAAGGCATGATTCCTAGACGAAGGGAATGCTATTACTAGAAGTAAAATATGTTACCATATATAAAAGGGTTAGAAATATGCAGGCATGAAATATTTTTTAATTAATTAGGTAATAAAAGATAACTAGGTATAGCCAACTGAAAGAGATATTTAGCAATACCTATCAAGACTAAATATATATATATATATATACTTCTGGTATTTACCCTAAAATTTAACATATATACAAAAAAAGATTAAATTTTTAAATTACTCAACAAATATTCAGTGCACACTGTGTGCCTACACTCTTTTAAGAGCTGGAATAATAATAGTAAAGATAGAAAAGTTTTATATATTTATATATGAGTGGGGAACACACAGAAAATAAGCAAGTGATGGACACATTGCAATTGTTTGCTAAGCACTCTATCCAGTTTCAATTTTTAGGCTTCATAATCTCACGATATAAATGTATTTTCCGTTTCTGCTCAGAGAGTTTTCATTATCTTCAAGCTCCATTTGTGATACCATATATACTTGCAATTGGAAATAGTATTAGATTATGTCTAATTTTTATAGAATTGTATACTTCACAAAGAGCTTTCATATCTACTATCTCACTTCTTTCATGCACCAAAACTGACTTAAATAGAGGCAGGTATCATTATTATTTTGATCATCCTTGAATCTCCAGAACCAAACAAGAACCAAGGGAGAGTTAGTTGGAGGAATCAGAATTAAGAATCAGGGCTAAGGACACGGAGCCAATTAGGTAGCTCGTGTTAGTCATCTAACTCAAGACTGCCAGTTCCAGTTCTTGGGCTTTTCCAGCTATACCATGTTTGAAATTTCTAGAATCATCTAATCATAAGATTTTAGTTGCCCCCATTTTACTTGGTAGCTGCCATTTCTTCTAAATTTAAGGATCTTGGAGATTTGCTTTTTTGTTTTTAAATAAATTATTGATGGTTGATTCACAAAACATGAACTACTGTCATAAAACCTGGAACCAGTAGCAAGTAGAGCTCAGAGTGTAGAAAGAAGTGTTGGCCACACTCATATCTGAGCCTCATGAGAAATCTAAGACTTGTGCTGTAAATTTAATGGCATATGTGTGACTTAGACCAGTCATTCTGCCTCTCTATGAAATGATTATTTTCATTGAATGCTGATTCCTTCTATTGCTAAAATATGATGGGTCAACTTTTCCAGCCACGCCTGCTGAATAATTGTGGATAGCAAGGGTTGTGTTTTAGTTGACCCTGAAGGAGAGGAATACGCATTGCAGAACAAAGTTATTTCCATCAGTTATTTGAGCAACTGAGTGTTCTGGGCTCCACAGATGCAAACTTAATTATAACAAAGAACAAGCATTAGTTCTTTTATGTGATGAAATGAGTCAACAGAGGAAAGTTTGACTGGGCCCACCCTCTTCCTTGGAGAAGTAAGACTCATCGAATGTTATGACATGCCTTTGCAGAGGCCCAGCTAAAAGCAATGGACATGAACTACAGAAACGGAAAGCCTGTTCTTTGGCAGTGGCTTTGTACTGGGGGTCAGCTGACAGAACCAGTCCTTACACAGGAAGTAAGACCATTAGTTACATCCTTCCAGGTCACAAAGAATAACAAACAAGCAGAGTCTCCTTACCTAACATCCATGACAGCCTCTATACTGGGAAGCAAATGAGCTTTGGAATATCAAAAAGCCTGGTTGCAAATTCCAGCCTCTGCCTTAAGTGACCTTGAATAAGGTATTTAATCTGGCTAAACCTCAAGTTTCTAATCTACAAAATTAGGATAATAATATTTACCTTCCAAGACGTCAGTCACAAATGTATTTAAGCACCTGGTAGGGTCCTGACACCAAACAGATGGTGAATATACAGAGGGACGTGCGGAGCTTTAACCATTCTCCCACTGAAGGATACCTAGGCTGTTCCCACTTTTGCCTATTACAACTAACACATCTTTAAACATTCATGCACAGACTGCTATGTAGCATACATTTTCATTTCCTTGAGACAAATGTCCCAGAGTGGAATTGCTGGATTATATGGTCGTTGCATGTTGAAGCTATAAATTATTTGCCAAGCTGCTTTCAAGAGTGGCTGTAGCATTTTACATTCCCACCAGCAACAAATGTACAAGATCAAGTTTCTTCACATTCTCGTCAGCATTTGGTGTTATCACTATTTCAAAAAAAATTTTAAGATTTTATTTATTTTTAGAGAGGGGGAAAAGAGGGAGAGAAACATCTGTGTGCCAGAGAAACATCGATCGGTTGCCTCTTGCGTGTGCCATGCCCAGGCACCAAACCTATAACCCAGGCATGTGCCCTGGCCAGGTATCGAAACGGTGACCTTTTGCTTTGCAGGACCAATATTGTCACTATTTTTTTATCTGAGTCATCTTGATAGCTGCATAATGATATCTCACTGTGGTTTTGATTTGCATTTCTATAATGGCAAATGATGTTGAACAGACTTTCGTAAGTTTATTTTCCATCTGTTTATCCTCCTTAGTGAAATGTCTATTCATGACTTTTGCTCATTTTTTAATGGGCTTATCTCTTTCTTTGCTGTTGTTTTTGAAGTCTTTTTTCTTAAAGATTTTATTTATTTATATGTTTAGAGACAGGGGAAGGGAGGGGAAAAGAGAGGGAGGGAAACATCAATGTGTGGTTGTCTCTCGTGCACCCCCACTGGGACCTGGCCCACAACCCAGGCATGTGCCCTGACTGGGAATTGACTGGCGACCCTCTTATTCTCAGGCTGACGCTGACGCTCTATCCACTGAGCCACACCAGCCAGGGCTGAAAAGTCTTTATGTATTCTAAATATTAGTCATTTGTCAGATAAATGGCTTCCAAATATTTTCTCCCAGTCTGTATTTTGTCTTTTCAACCCTTTAAGAATGTCATTCCTACAGCAAAGGTTTTCAATTTGGAAGTCCAGTTTATCCACTTTTTCTTCTCTGAATCATGCGTTGTTATTTCTAAGAACTCTTCACCCAACCCTAAGTACAAATGTTCTCCTTTATGTTCTCTTCTAAAAGATTAATGATTTCTGTTTTGTATTTAAATCTATGATTCATTTTGAGCTAAATTTTGTATAATGTGTGAAGTTTGGGTTGAAGTTCATTCATTTGCCTGTAGATTATAATTGTCTTAGAACCATTTGTTCAAAAGATGATCATTTCTTTATTGAATTACTTTTTCATCTCTGTCAAAAAATCAGTTGGGTGATTTTGTGTAGTTTATTTCTGGATTCACTCTCCAGTCTGACCCATTGATCTAGGTTTCCTTCCTTCCACCAGCAATATGCAGTCTTGGTGACTATGGCGACATAAGTCTTAACACTGGGCAGAGTGATTCCTCATATTCCAGTCTTCTTTTTCACATGTGTTTTAGCAATCTTAGATCCTTTGCCTTTCCATGGATTTCCCCTTTATTCCTAAAGGATATTCTAACAGATCTAGAATTTTGAGTTGCTAGTTCTCTTCTTTCATCACTTAAGAAATATACCACTTCTTCCTGGCCTCTGAGATTTTGGATGAGAAATCTGCTGTCACTTGAACGTTTTTTTTTTTTTTCCTGCAGAGAGAAGTTGTTTCTCTCTCGTTGCTTTCAGGATTTCTCTTCATCTTTAATTTTTACATGAGTGACTATAATGTGTCTTGGCATGGATTTTTACTTTTTTAGTTCATCCTGTTTGACATTCACTTAGCTTCTTCAATCTACTGGTTTGTGTCCTCTGCCAAATTTGGGAAGGTTCCAGCCATTATTTCTTCAAACACTCTGTCAGGCTCAACCTCTTTCCTCTCTTCCTCCAGTCCTCAGTGATGCAGATGTTGGGTCTTTTGTCATGGTCATACAGGTCCCTAAGTCGCTGACCATATTTACTTCAGCCTGTTTTCTCTCCTTATTCAGACAGGGTGATTTCTATTGTTCTTTCTTTCCATTTACTATGTCCTTCCTCTGGTTGCTGCATTCAGCAGTTGAGTTCATCCATTGAATTTTTTATTCCGGTTATTTTATTTTGAGGTTCTAAAATTTAAGGTGCTTTTGTTATTATCATTGATGCTATTATAGATGTTCACCATTTCCCCCTCCCTTTGTCCCCTTCTTCCCAGTCCCCCCACACCTGGGCCTTCATCACATTGTTGTCTGTGTCCGTGGGCTATGTATATATGGTTTTATGTTCTTTGGCTCATCTCTTCCAGTCTCTCAACCCCCTCCCTTCTGAGATCTGTCAGTCTGTTCCATGTGTCCATGCCCCTGGTTTTGCTTATCACTCTATTTTGTTCATTAGATTCCACATATGAGTGAGATCAAATGGTATTTGTCTTTCTCTAACTGACGTATTTCACCTAACATAATATTCTCCAGGTCCATTCATGCAGTCACAAAGGATAAGAGTTCCTCCTTTTTACAGCCAAGTGGTATTCCACTGTGTCAATGTACCACAGCTTTTTTTTTCCCACTCACCTAATGATGGGTACTTGGGCTGTTTCCAGATCTTGGCAATTATAAATAATGCTGCTGTAAACATAGTAATATTCAAGTTTCTTTATAGATTCTAATTCTTTGCTGAGGTTTTTACTTTTTAATTTGTTTCAAGCATGTTTGTAATTGTTCATTGAAGCATTTTTATGATGGTGGCTTTAAACCTTCTCCCAGCTGAACAGAAGGAGAGAGAAAATAGTTGGTGAACTGAAAGAAACAACAATAAAAATTACCCAATCTGAACAACAGAAAGAATAAACTGGAAAACAAAAAGGTAGAGAGACACTCAGAGACCTGCATAACTATAATAAAAGTTCTATAGTTGTGTTTCCAGCATACGGAGAGAAGAGAAAAAGGAGGGCATAGCTGGAAAAACAAATGGCTAAAGACGGCCACAGTTCTAACATCTGTCACATCAGTGTTAGTGTTCATCAGCTTTAGTCACTCGTGTTGGAATTTTCCTGGTTCTTGCTGTGATGAATCATTTTCAACCAAAACCTAGACATTTTCTGTGTTGTTTAGAAACTTCAGATTTTATTTCAATTCTGGCTGCCTTCCTACACTCTTGCTGTGTCAGGGGAAGAGGGCATGTTGCTTCATTACAGCCAGATGGAAAGAGAAGCCCAGGTCCCTCACGTGGATGGGACCTTTGCGGATGAACGGGGAGCTTTGTGACTACTGTGCAGGAAGGACGGTACTGGCACCCCTCTCAGCCTGCTCTGACACCACCCTTGTTTTGTCCTATCCAGAGTGAAGCGCTAGGCTACCCACCTGTCTTTGCTGATGGTCTTTGTCTAGGCTACCCACCATTCGTGGAGGTGAGGCCACACTTTCTTCATGGTGTTTGGCTGGAACAGAGCCATCAGTGTCAAAAAGTTTTCCGTGGTGCGAGATTTTGCTTTTCCTGGCCCTTTGGCTACAGGGAGCAGGCTTTTTGGGGTCTTTTTTTGTTTGTACCCAAGGGCACTTTCAGTGCTCTAACTTCTCTGGATCCAATTTTAGAATATACAAGCCAAAAGAACACCCAAGAACCCCACTACGCTATTGTTCCTCAGGTTCCAAGGTCCCTGTACAGTTCACCTTCCTCTCTCCACCTTTCAGATATTGTACATTTGTTCCATACAACTGTACTTAGTGGGAGAAATAGGGAAAAACCATCTATTTCATCTTCATGGAAGCAAAAGTTCTGAATATTCATTTTTAATAACACTTTATTGTAAAAAAATTTGACATTAAATAAACTGTTAAAACTAGAAAAAGACTTCTTATAATTTTTACATTGTAATTACTTACAAGATTAAGATTTGCAGGTGGTATTTAGTTATCCATGTCCACAGTAAAGCTATGTACATGTCTAGCCAGTGCTCCAAGCTAAAGGCCATGTTGGAAGGCAGATAGGTAACTAAGTGCCTTAGGTGTGTGGTTTGATGGTGCTAAGTAAGCCAGTCTGCCCCAAACAAATCCTCCCCCTGGATAGCACATAGCGTTACCAGGCTTAAGCTTTATCTCCTTAGCTTATGCCTACAAAATCAGTTGAACAGAAACAGCCATGGAGAATGTGCAGCACCATCCCATACCCTGAGAGTGCTGCATGCCGTGAACACTCATTAGTAAAGAGGAGCAACCAGATACTTAACAGAACCAAACAGATATGAGGATAGTTCACCATGCCCCTCAAATACGTTCTTTTAGATGTACATCCATAGTCACACACATATATCTCTGACAACCAAATGAATAAACCAAAATACCCAATTTAAAAGGCACTTTCGGTTATGACTAACATATTTATTGACAATGGCTTCATGTGTTGAAAAGGTCACAAGAAGTTGGGTGCAGCATGTTTTCCCTATTAGCTTCAGCCATTCAGGAACTAAGCTCAATAAGTATTTATTAAGCACTTACTGTGTGACAGGCACCACATTATGTACTAGGGATAAGAATTTATAAATCACTTCTCTATGCTTTCTCTTATTTGATGGCTCTTATACCAGAAAGATGTTTCTAGGAAATTGGATTTCTTTATCATAAATCTGTATTGCATTTTAGAAACTGCTTTCCTTTATCTCAACTGACTAATTCTTAAAATAAGGTAGAAACATTACTTGTTATTGTTCATATTTAATAAATGAGGGAAGTGAGGCCCCAAATTTAGGTGTCTCTCCCCCAGCCCGTCAACTAGGAGAATTGGGGGAAAGTCTTAAATGGCATCTTCTGACCACCCAGCCCAGGGCACTTTCCACATCACACCTGGGTGCTGCCCAGCTCCCAAGAGCCATTTTCCCCAAAAGATCTGTCAGTCTTTAGTTAAAATCCCACCTTTAGATTATAGCCATTTGTCTAAATCTTTCCACCAAACCAAAGACTCCACAAGGGTGAAAACTTTATCATTACAACCCATTATGATTTTATACATCTGTCTTGGTTGGTATTCCATTAGTATTTATTGACTTAATTTCAATGACTGCAAAGGACTCTAGATTCTGAAATAACCCTTGATGTTCTTCACCATAATCAATCCACCAGCCTCAGACCCTTCCTAGCTCTGTGAGCTCAGTTAAATTAATAAAATTCTCTTGTTTGCAAAATGGGCATGATAATGCTTACTTACAGGGTTGTTATGAATATGGAAGACGGTAAATGCTAATTTTTATTGTAAATTATGTAAAATTCCTAGGACACTCTTTGGCATGGAACAGACTGCCCTTCCTTCATTCTCTGGCCCCCACTGGACAGCAAATTTCATGAAGGAAAGGGCACGTCTATTTAAAACCCACAGTACAATGCTCTTTACTTATCAGCCATTGGAAACTGATCTGCTAAATGAATGGAAAAATTAATACAATACCACAAAAGGATTTTTTAAAATATCAGTGTTACAAAATATTTAACTTTACTGAGATCAAGCTGATGCAATATTTTAACAGTATAGTAAATCTATGTATATCTTCTAAAGTAAAATATATGAGCATCAATCACTCTGAATCTTTTGACTTTAACATGTTTGCTCTATTATTTATTTTCACTTTGAAGTCCTATCAGCTCCCTACTACCTGCCTTTATCCTTTCCTGCAAACTAATCATTCATTCATGCATGCAATTAACATTTGCTGAGCACTTACTGTCTACCACAAACCAGGTTGCAAAGATTCATAAGGCTCTCTCTCTGCCTCTAAAGGATTTATATGCTACAAAGAAAAGCCAACGCATAAACAATGTATAATTAATGGAGGTGTTATGATAGAAGTACGAAAAAGTGCTATAGTAATAAGAGTGATTCATTCTGCCTGGGGAGTTTGCTTATGGGAGCTTACATGTGGGAAAGTGATTTTTCTCTTTGCAAACTAAATTGACTTACTGGTAATAAAAATAGTTTCCATTTGTGTAGTATGTTGCAAAATGCTTTCACATCCATTTATTATTTTAATCCTTACAATGAAGGCTCTATAGTTTAGTGGTTTTAAAAATATATATATTCATCCAAAAAGGCAGCTCTAGGGTCAACAGATAAATATTATGAAAATTCATTCTAAAGCCCACGGCTAGATGATACGAGCCAAAACTAGAAATGGGAATAGCTAATAGCGAAGACCTGCTCCTTTCCCGTCATCCTCAGTGCCATCGCCTCACTTCAAGCCTGAGCCAACATCTTGCTCATACGTTATTATAACAACCTTCTAACTGGATTCCCTCATTCGTGTCTCATTTGCCTCCAAGCCATTTGCTACATTGGTCACAAAATGATCATTTTAAAATGCAAATTGAACCAAGTCGTTTTCCTATAGAGTTGTTCATTTCCTATAGGAAGAAGTCCAAATGCTTCTGCGTGGTACAGAAAACTTTCAACCACCATCTAAACCTATCAAACTTTTCTAATTCTTTACGGGTCACTCTCTTCCAATGAACTTACTGATGTCACTCAAGGCCACCATGCTACTTCCATTTCTACGCCTTTGAGCGTCTTTGCCCTACAGTGCCTTCAACCCTCCCCTGTGCTGTTTGGTAGGATGACAGTGGGACCCAAACAGTGTGGCTTTTTTGTTGTTGTTTGTATTAGACTTAACTCAACAATAATGGTAAAATCCTGGCGACACAATTTTTGATCTTGCTTTTTCTTCTTAATTTATTATTGCATGAAATACAGGTTGGGAACCAATAGTTTTAGCCTTTTCTTCTAAAATCTCATGAAAAGATCAGTATGTTTTTATTACATATCAAAGGTTCACGACACTTACATGCATTTAACAGAACTAAAATGTATTCTCTTGTGAGCTCAGGCTGTGCTAAATGCTAAGGAACCAGCTGAGGATAAGTCAAAACAAGGCAGATATAAGTCTGTGGTGGATCTTACATTCAATGAAATAAACAATAAGTGAATTAATTAAATCTTATCAATGTGTGACAATGCTATTAAGGAAATAAAGGCTGGTCTGAGGAAGGAGGTACTTTGGAGTGAGCAGACAGTCCATGAAGATCTCTGTGAGGAAGAAACATTTGAGATGGGACTTGAAAGATGCGAAGCCAGATATGCAGCCAGTAGAAGGGTGTGCGGAGCTAAGGGAGAGCCTTGGAGGGGGCGAAGAACTGAAAAACCTATGTCACTGTGCATAGTGAGTGACGGGAAGAGTGGGCTGGGTCAACAATAGATCATGCAGGACCTCATAGGTCAAGGTGAGGAAGCCGCTGAAAGATTTTAAGCAAGTGAATGATGAAGCTGAATGCAGGATGCAGGATAGAAAATGGATTACAAGAGAGCAGAAGAAGTAAGAAGACCAGTTAGGAGGCTGTGGCAATGGTCCTATCGAGATATTTTGATAAATGGGACTATCGTGGTGGCAATGGCAGGGCTGAGCAGTGGATGGATTTGGGATACACTTTGTAGATGAATCCAACAAGACCATCTCAGAGGAGAGCAAAAAGAATCAAGGATGAGTCCTAGATTTCTGACCTGAAGCAACAGGAAAAATGGTGGAGCCATTAACTGAAATAGGGGAGACTGGGAGAATTTGAGAAAATGGAAAAAACATGGAAGTTTCAGTTTGGACATGTCATGTTTGAGATGGCTATAAAACATTTGAGGGGAGCCACCACGTTGGCAGTTGGACACATTCATATGTCAGAAGGGAGTCCTGAGCTAGATATGTAAGTGTGGGAGTTTTTAATATAGAGATGGGTGAGATGAACTAATGCATTAAATGTGTGGTTTGAAATAATGCATGGGAAGTATAGACACTTCACTTGGAACGTAGCAAACATGTGCTTAAAAATATTCGCTACAGGACGCTGCTTATGGTCAGGACATTCTTTGCACAGTGTAGCCCAAATCTTTTCTATTAAAGACAAATGGCCCTTCTGTCATTGGTTTCTCAATAGAAATACATCTAGTAGTCTTAATAAGCTAGTCATGATTTAGAGACTGATTTAGAACATTTATGTTTTCATATGTGGAAATACAAAAGAATAAAGATAACAGTCTGCTAACATAAATACATGGCATATAATATAAAAGTGTGTATATAACAGAAAAAGTGTATCCCTCTGCATAATTTAGTTTAAAAAGTATTTTTAAAAAACGGAACATCAAGGTAGTTAAATTATTCGGATTTACAGAGTTTTAGCACCTATATATAAAATAAATACATTTTAGAATGCTGATCCATTTATGACACAGTAGACTAATTAATTTTTATGCCGTGGGAGGCACAGTGGTCATGGTTAAGAAAATGTGGTTTCACCTCACACTTCCTGTTTCTGTTATTTACTAGCTGTGCAATTTTGGGCAAATTATATAGCCTCTCAGTTCCTTAATTTCCTCATCTGTAGACCATAGATAATTATAACACCTATCTAATCAGTCTGTCACAAGAAATGGCAATGATGTGTGTAAAATATGTGGCACGGTGCCTTAGGTAATCAATAAATGATCTATCGATATCAGAGGTCCTCAATCCTGGATGAATATTATAATCACCTGGGGAGGTTTTAAAATACCGATGTCCAGGCTTCATCTAAACCAATTAAATCAATATCTGTAGGCAGGACTCAGGATAACAACAATATTTTTAAAACGTTCCCTAGGGGATTCTAATGTGTGGCAAGGGTGTAGAACTACTAGGCTATAATAAATGATCGTCTATGAAATATTTCTATTGAGTTATATCTACATGATATAACGTGATACCGACTAAACAAGTAGTCAAAAGATTTTCAAAATCTGTCCAGCAATTTCGTTTGAGGGGGAAAAAAGGAAATTGGAAGAGTAGGTAATGACAATAGGAACGAAGAAATGGCCTGGCTTCTCTAACCCGAAGCCCGCACTCCAGGCCCAGCTCCACCACTGAGCCCTTCGTGATTTCAGTCAAGTCACTCAACCACCGCTTCCTCGTGGGCGCAATGCAGGTGGTGACGGTGCCTGCCTCTCCCTGTGTTGTCCCTGGGCTACGTGATTTAATATTTGTAAAGTGCTTAGAACAACTTCTGGTACATAGTAAGTACTACATGTGTTTAAAAATATTAATGGGGAAGTATTCGGAATGAAATAATGCTGTTAATATTGAATTCCAGTCGCATGCTTTCACATGAAATTAGTACTGAAAAATAGGCACAGGACAGAAATTCTGAAGTGACTTAAAAAAAAAAAACATTCTTTATACCTTCTATCAAAGATTACACCGGTCTGCAGTTCAAACTAGCTCTCTCGCATTGAGGAAGATGGCGTGTTAATCTTGCCAGGATCTGGGTAAGATACCATGAAATATGTTAGTTCAAGTGTCCATTATCCCTGAAGCCCTGACATTAAACGATTACATGAGAATTTTAAAAACATGGTCACCATCTACAGGTGCTATACTGGGTTTAGGTCCTGGGGGTAGGTCTTCAGGGATGGGTCCGCTCTTTGTTTCACCTGGTCTGGCCCTGGTCGGCTTCTCTAGCTTTGTTCTAATGGCCCCACCTCACCCCCCACTGGACAACTTCTCCCCACTTCCTCCCACCTGTCCTACTCTTCTCTCCCCCAAGCCTTGGCTGCTCTTGCTGATGCGTCCTCCCAGAATGCTCTTCTCATTTTGCTCTGACTCTCCCATCCTTAGCCGGCACATCTTCTAAGACTCAGATCCAGTACTAACCTCTTCTGTGAAGCTTTTCCCAATGCCCCAGGTTTAAGTAACGATTCCCTCTTTTATACTTGTTTATCCTGTGAGCAGATGGCCTTTTTTAAAACTATGTTTGATTCTTCTTAAAGGCCAGAACCCTAGTCTTATTTGTTTGCATATGTACTTATTTAAGGATTAGCACCTGGTACAGAGCCTGGGTAGTTTAATTTCACTGACTCAGAAAATGGAAAGAAGGGAGAGTTGGACGAAAGAAATGGATGGCATCCATTTGTATGGGGCTTGACTGAGAGGAGAGGAGCCGTCAGTGGGCACAAAGGTGTCAGTGGGCATCTATGGCCCCTGGTTTTAGTAAGATTGACAGGAAAACCATCCCAGCGCAAAGCCGTCGGCTTCTCTAGACCTAAGACACTGTCTCCCCTCTGCTGCACGGAGAGACACCGTCCGGATTTCAGCGAGACTGGGTGGTCTGAGACGGCAGCAGAAGGGTCCCTCACACCTACACCACAGAGTCCGTTTACAAACACCGCAATTTCTCTAGCTTCCCATGTTCCTCAGTTCATTCTCATCTTTGAAAGGTTCTCTCAAGTTCCACCGCCTCTTGGAGGTCTTCCCAGGTGAGCAGAGACAAAGCCCCAAGACTCACAATAACTGGAGCACAACAGACTAAGCGTAGGAGCTCCGGGATTCTGACTCTGCTGTTGGCTCTGTGGTGAGAGCAAGCTGCTTAATTCTGTCCTTGGTTCACTTGGCTGTGATACGAGGACAGTAACGGTGCTTATCACGGAGTCGTCAAGTAGAGTAAATGTTTAAAATAGCTCCTTACATGAGAAGAGTACTAAATCCATGTTAATATTTGATATTATAAATTATTAATATTATCTGTTAGTTAATATTATAGACAAGAACTACCGAATTCCCTTCCTTCATTCCATCTTTCCTCAAGCAGGAAGAATGTAGGTGCCTCTGTTTTAATTAGCATAACATTGCTTATTTTAGGAGTTAAGGGATTATATGTGTTGGCCATATTGAGGATATACATTCACCTTCTGTATAAATCAACAGGTCTACAGTTAAATTAAATACAGAATGAGATTTTTCCATATACGAATCCTGTGGCATTTGTTGCTTCTGAGTCTATTTAGCAATGGTGATGACACTCGACAAAATGACCAAACTTGTATAATGGCAGAGAAACGGCAGATCGGCCTGGCCTATGATTCACTAAAATCCGAACAAGGCAGAATCTATCAGATGCACCAGGACACTTTTATTTTCTAAACTGGAATAAGCTGAATACAAGTATAAAGCTTATTCTGCACCTCATCTTAAGTTCCTTTGAAGTCTTTAGTGAGTCTCTCCCAACTAAGGAGACTGGCCCTCCGAGAAGAATCTAGGTGTGATAGGGGATTAGGTTAAACAAGCGCCAACAGAGACCTGGTATCCAGCGTTCTCTTTCCCAATTTCCTATCAAGAGGGCCAGTCTTACCCTCCTTAGTAAATGAACTACAGGGAGCTCTAAAGAGGAATCCCTAACATTAAGTCTGAAGACAAGTCTCAGGTTATGTCCCCAGCACTGATGAATAAATAACAAGTCATTAGGTTATCTTTCATTAATAACCGATTGTTTTTACACTTGAGTTGGGCTTAAATTTTTGAGCATTAACGATTATTAATAAAAAGAGCCTGTGTTAGCATTCACAAGCAAATTCAACCCACAGGCATCTTACACTCTTACCAGAACAGAGTTCCTAAGTCCTCCAAGAACTATGTGCTGCTAGTCAAAAAGTTGTCTTGCTTTTCCCATGGCCTCCTTCTCCGGAGCCTTCCTTCCCCAGCTGTCTACCTCAGGAGTCTATCTTCTTGAGTAGTAGAGCAGACAATTGTACTCACAGGGAGCAGGACTGAAAAAGAACACAGGGTTGTAACTCAGAAGATGGTCATTTTACTTGGTTTTGCCACGTACTAGCTGTGTTTCCTTGTGAATTCACTTAACTTTAGGTTCCATTTATTCAGTAATAATATTGCCACCTCCCTCCCTGCCAGAGTCACTTTGAGGACGTGAGAACTGTCTATGAAGGTAGTTCTGAGCTGTACGCTGCCAAACAGTCGTCACTCTAACTCTGCTCATCCCACAGCACGGCAGTCAGGTGCCAGCGGTCTGTGGTGTAGACTGAGTTTAAATCCAGCCTCCCGTTCACCAGTTTTGACCTTGAACAAGTTCGTGCTTCCATTTCCTCATTCGCAGAATATAAAATGAAAGGGCAGCTGCATGGCACTTAGGAAAATGACTAGAACCTGGTAAAACAGTCCATAAGAGTTAGGATATGATCCAATGAAGCTTTTTCCCTTTAAATGGCTACCCCTTGATTGTGTGTGAGCTGCGAGGAAGCAGGAGGATAAGATCCGATACCCACCTTTGGGGGCCTCCCAGACTCATGAAGAGTGGACACTCAGTAAACATGTGTTACTACACAGATAAAATGTGGGGACGCATGGCTTCATTCCTGACCCCCTGCTCTGTCCTCCTGCCCTCACTGTTTCCCCGCTCTCCCTAGATAAATTTCCCTGTAATCGAATTTACGTTCATGGATGGCTTCAGCTATCAACTGCGCACCGACAGAGCTAAAATTCATAACCCAGAACTCCGCCCTCACTGCAGGGTGTCTCCAGGCAGCTTCCTCCCTCCCCCCACTCCTGAACCTGTACCGCCTTCAGCTAATCCCTCCACCTAATCATTGACCAAACCATGACAGTTCTGTCAGAGAAACACTGTGTCCCAGTTCTCAACATCCGTACACACGACTGCATTCATCCTGACTGTTGCAGGAGCTCCCTCAGCATGTCTGTGAGCCGGTCTCACCTTCCCTACCCAACAGTCACCCCCATTCGGCCATAATAAAACATTTCGTTATGGATTAGGTTCATTCCCCATTCAGGCCTGCAAACTTCATGCAATGACTTGCACTGATAAATGAATTTCGGATGTCAAGGGGACATACATTCCCATGGACCTATTTAAAGCATCACGCCCAAAGTGGAGACTTAGTAAGACTGAATTGATAGCATAGAGGATGAGGCACTAACCTAGACCAAAACCAATACACTCCTTTGCTCAGAGTTCTCTTAACAAATGTAAAATATGATAAAAAAAACTTCCTGATTTTTTTACTGAACATTCATAGTTTCCAAAATAAATATTTAAAACTTCTAATCTTTCTATGATTCTGAAAATATTAAGACAAATTTGATAGATGCAATACTCTTGACCTACATAAACCCCAAATATTCAGTATTTACTCAAAATGCATCTTTACTTTTGTCTGCATAGACTAACTTATCAATGGAAGGAGTTCACTTCCTAGAATGTAAAATAAAAGAATTAAATGCAGCATATACAATCTATACCGCCAGGCCTCATTCTTCAAATAGGAGAAAATGAGTAAGTACATTTGAGTTTTTCTGAATTTTTATGGGATATGTATTTTGAAAATAAGATGGTGTCGCTCTCAGATCATGACTGCCCATTGTTATTCATTTAGTCAGGTGTAACTGAGAAGGCTTCAGGGATTATCCTTTCTGTCCCTTATCCTTTGATAGAGGTAGCAACCACTGTTTTCAGGGCCAGTCCCTGCGGTTGTGTTTTGCTCAGACGTGTTCCATGTCTCTGGCGATGGCCTGAGGGACCACGTACAGAGCAGGAGAGTGAGAATGGGAGATAGGGGTATTAAGCACAGACTATACACACTGCGTAGATAAATTACTTTGTTTCTAGGCCTTGCTTTACTAACTATAAATAGGAATATTTTCTCTCTCTACTCACAAAGCATATTATAACAAGTAAAGAAGATAATAAATGGAAATCTCATTTCAAGCTACAATTACAATGATTCGGTGTGTAATTTCTTCTGCCTTCCTGCTGAACTTGCCTTACCTCCATACTCCTAGTCATCTTGCAGCTCCAGCCACGACCGGCCCAGCGATGCTTTGTCGGAGCATGCAGGACTCCAATTCAGTAGGTCACTTTCAGCCTGGAATCTCACTATTTATGACTCTGTCTAGACAACTGGGGCTGGGATTTATCATAACTAGAATTGATAGCAAATAATTATTTCCAATCTCTCTGATCATGCACAGAATACCTAGCCCCTCACACAGTGTCTGGAACGTAGTAGTTACTTGATACATAGTTTCCAGATACAAAAATGAAGAACTAGGAAAATAAAGGAATATGTCAGACATAGCCACTGCCTTCAGAGACTTATAATCTAGTCAAGTTGCCGAGCACTAAAGAAAAAACACAAGCAGCAAGGGAACAGTTAAGTCAGTCTACACAAGCACCCAGTGCGCATCATGGAAGGAGTTACTGTAGTCACCCTCCGTCTTAGGTGGGCACATTGGAGCCTGCTAACAAACTTCCAACGCACTACAAAGGGTGACACTACCTGAAAGACACTTCATCATATTTGAGGGTTATTGTTTATTATCAGGGGAAGACTCTGGATCATGTCCTTTTTCAGTGAGTCAGCCCATCCTGGGTGGCCTGGACCAGGTGGCCTGTGGTAAGATGCTTGGACACTGGATATAATTTAAATGTAGGCCAAGCAGCACATAAGGATGGCGTGGATATGCTGTAAGAAAAAGAGAAGTCAAAGATGACCCCAAGGTATTTGACCTGGGTAACTATCGCAATGAGGTAACATTTATTGAAATGGGGGATTATGGCAGGGCTATTCAATTTGGGGGTCATCGTGAAACATTGGGGTGTCATGAAATACTGAGATGTCTGTGAAGACATGTCCTAAGCAGGTGGGGGAGGATCTGGAGCACCAGTGGAGGGGCAGGCCTTAGACCTTAGATGGGAGTGTCGGGCAAGTAGCAGGAGGGAAGATGAGGTATCCGGGGACAGAGTGACTGGAAAAGGGGGCAGTGACAAGCTGTGGAAGCCATCCTATAACTGTGGCTGGGCATGAGGACAGGAGAGAAGGCTTCAGGATGAAGTAAAAGCTCTCCAGTGAGGCCCTCGACCTCTCCAGGTGTTCTTCTAGTACACGGTTCTTACATGTCAGCTTGTTTCCTAATCACGGGTCTCAAAATCAACTTAGTGATTTGAGAGCAATTCAGGAATTTAATAAAATTAAACAGAATTTTAAAATAGACTTTATTGCATGTATTAAAAGTAAGAATTGCTTAATAAAAGTTTTATTCCAGTTGCATGTTTGTGTATGGGCATGAGTGGGTTTGTGTCTTCCCTGGGTTAGAGCAAAAATATTTTTCAAAACACTGGTGCATTGCCCTGGCCAGTGTGGTCCAGTTGCTTGGGCACTGTCCCCCAAACTACAAGGTCGCAGGTTTGATTCCTGGTTAGGTACATACCTAGGTTGTGGTTTTGGTCCCTGGTCAGGGTGCATACCAGAAGCAGCATTTTAATGTTTCTTTCTCACATCAATGTTTCTCTTCCTCCCTCTCTCTCCTTCCTCCCTCCCCCTCCCTTTAAAGTATTGCTTAATATCAATAAAGGTGTCCCCCAAGTAAAGAAACAAAAAACACTGGCCCAGGACAGTGGAAAGAAATGAACAAGGGATTGTCAAAGCCAGGGACCAAGTTAATGGTCATCTAGTTAACATGTGCAGATGAGAAAGACTATAATATAGACTCAAAGACCTTGACTTTGGATGGGTTAGAGGACCACAACCCCTCCCTCCCTACCCCCTCCTACTGCCACCCTCCCACCAACCCCTCTATAGGGAAGACTTGGTCTGAATATTGTCAGTGACGGGATGCTCACCAGATCACAAGTTCTACATTTCGGAAGGCAATTTTCCTCGTATTAAAAACTAAAGCCTTTGTTAACACTCTCTGCGAAGTGAAAGCAGTGAGTGGAGGCCTGGCATTCGAACTTTGGGATTTAGTGAGCCTGGTGTGGAGTTTGATCATGTTACGTAACAGCAAACTTGCCGGCTTCCCTCGGTTTGGAAGAGCTCCAAATCCTCTGAAACAAAACCAGTATCCGAACACCATGAAATCTTTTTCTTGTCAAACTTTAACCCACAATGGCACTGGTTAGCTTTTAAATGTATGCTGTCTGCAATTTTAATGGGTGAGTGAAGGTTTATGCCTACATTTCCTCCTTCAAGATTTTTTGTTGGATCTGCAGCTCATTCCAACCAAATATAACCTTATTTAGAAAAAAAAAATTGTTCATTTTTAAGACTTTACATGCCTTGGCTGCTGAAAGTTTTTTCCTCTAAAATACATTAATGAATAATAGTTAAGAATGTGTCAATAAGTGCTGTGAAAATGGCCATTTATAGTTTTAATTCTAATGAGCTCAGTTTATTTTCTTGGCAATATAATTTAGAATAATAAAAGTACTTCCAGTTCTATATTTTGCCTGATTGTTAAAAATGGTTTTGAGAGTATTAACTTGAATTAATTTTCTATGCACCTAAGCAATTTCTGAGTCATCTCTGAATTTTAAGTACTTTTTTCTTATTGTAAAAGACACTATCAGATATACACATTATACATAAAATATATTTCTCCCTTGCAATGTTGTTCTCTTTCTACTGTATTTATTCTGATTTATTTAAATTTGAAGCACTGGAGTAACAAAAGTGGAAGTGAAATTGAACTAAGAGAATGAGGACTCATAAAAATGTACACTCTGCCTACATCAGTGAGTGTATGCTAATTTATGACACTATTTTATCTTAGCCCAGTTTTAAGCAAAATCAAGTAGAGTGTGAATCCATTTTCTCTCTCTTTGGGAGTACTCTACATTCTAGGATTCATTCAATAGTTTCACTTAGATCTAAGTGCCCGGAAAACATTAACGTTGCAAAACAGAAACAAAAAATATCCATATCTTTTATGTTGTATGAATCATTTTGCTGTTAGAGCCTCATATAACTGTTTTTCTGTATGTCAAGTTTTTATTTATGAAAGGAAATATACAAAATCAGTTCTATTGCTTGCAACAAGAGCGCTGCCATGGAAAGCTCGCTGCCCCCTTCCATTTTGCAAGCCTCAACAAGTCTGTTGCTGAGTCAGAACCTCCTTTTTCCCCCTGATGTGCGAAATCTTTCTCCCTCGAATTCATAAAGCTTCAGAAATGTTACAGCCTCCCTAGGGGTAAGGGGAGGGGGTGGCCGCCTGAACGCAGCGGGGAGGAGTCCCCCCCCACAGCAGTCTTGATGACAGCACATTAAGCGCTTTTATGAAATAGGAAGACTTGGAGCTGGCCCAGGGTTGCCATGGGAGCTCATTATATGTATATTCGTGTGTAAAAAACCACAGGGAACCGTGTTAGGGTCCAGGAGTGAAAATGTTTGCTGTGCAGTGGAGGCTTCACATTGACTCACAGAAAACACCTTCCCGCGACTGCAGGAAGGTCGGTGACCGCACGCGAGCGCGCTGCGAGAGGCTAAAAACGGAAACGAGCCCCAGAAGGCGCTTTCTAGGGCAACCAGCAGGGCTCCAAGTTGGAGCCGCGATGGGGCCAGGGATGGAGGCGAACTGCCCGGCATTCTGCTGGGCAGGCAGGGTCCGTGCACTAGCGAGACGGCCACAGGACCCCGGTGCTGAGCCAGCGGGGCCAGAGGACTCCACCGGAACTGGGAACCGCTCCGGGTCACACTCGCTGCCTCAGTTTCCCCCGTGGGCCAGCCCCATCCGGGGAAGAGTCTGTCCCTGGAAAGCCCCTGTCCGTGTGGCCAGGCCTCACATGACCAAGGGTGGGGAGTAGGTGACATGAAGGAGGCGCGGCCGCGAGCGCAACCAGGCAAGAGCGGCAGGGGGCGCGTTCAACGAGGAGCAGGAGGGGCCGTTGCTCCGGAATCATCGGCGCCGCGGGTGCCTGCTCATCCTCTTTCGCGTGCACGTCCGGCCCTCAGAATCCCCTCGGCCGCCGGCCGCCCGCCGCCCCAACCGGCCGTTCTTTTCCCTGGGTTCGGAAAGGTCGTAAAGCTACACGCCTCCCGTTCCCGCGCTCCCCTCCCTCCCACGAACGGGAGCGCGCCCCGGCCAATCCTGCATATTAATGAGGGGCGGGGCGGGGGCGGGGCAGCGGGGGCGCGGCGGCCTCGCGCCAGCGCGTGCCGGGACGCACCACGGGGGGCGGTGCGATTGTGAGGTGGCGCTGACGCACGTTCCGGGATTCTTAAGCCGCGAGGGCGGCGGTAGCGCCGGCGCCCGAGCCGGTCTCGGGAGCGGCCGTGGCCGCCTCGAGGGGTGGCGGGGCTGAAGTTGGTGCCCCAATTTCAGTCACGGTGTCCCTTTCTCACTGACTTCCCCTCCTTCCAGCAGGCCCGCGCCGCCCAAGATCTGGAGGCTTTTTAGGGGGGCGGCGGACGGGGCGCGTCTTCTCCCGTTGCCGCCGGCCTGATAAATGAAGGACTTAGGGTTTGGGGTGCTGCAGACAGCCCCGCTCCGAAACAGCAGTCCCGGGTCCCTATTCGGCGGCGGGGCGTACCGCCCCTCCGCCGCGGCCACCACCCCGCTACCCTCCGCCACGCCCTTCGGCCCGCTAACGCCGTTGCCTGTCACCGGGTTCTCGGAGGCCGCCTCCCCCTCCCCTGTCCCCCTCGGCTGCGGCGGCGCGGGCCGCTGGGCCGCCGCCGCTTCCTCTTCCTCCCTGCTCCTGGCGCATCAGCAGACCATGCAGGATGAGCTGCTGCTGGGGCTGACACTGCGGCCGGTGGCCCCGGAGAAACTCCCTAACCACCGCCCCGGCGGCGGCACGAACGCGGGTGTGACCCACCTCCTCCCCTCCCAGGACTTCAAACCGAGTCTGCACCACCCCGCCTCCGCCTCCGCCTCCTCCTGCTGTGGCTGCCGCACCTCCTCCCCGCAGGACTTCAGTAAGCGGCAGCAGCAGCAGCTGAGCAGCCAGAAGAGGAAAGAGTTCAGCCCTCCCCGCCTTCCCCACCCTCCGGACTCGCAGTCGCCGCCGCTCCACTGCCCGGGCCGGTTCAGCACGCCGCCGCCCGGTCCGCCGCTCCAGCCGGCGCCGCTCGCCCCGTGCCATCAGCAGCGGCAGCAGTTCAGCCTCCCGCACCCGAAGCGCCTCCCGCCGCCGCAGGACCTCGCCCCGCGGCAGCGCCCGACCGACCTGCCCCCGCTCCCGCGGCTCCAGCCTTCGCCTCCCGCAGCCCCGCGGCGCCGCCACGGAGGCGCGGGCAGCCCTCACCAGACCCCGGCCGCGGGCGAGGGCAGCGCAGCCGAGTCCCCCGATGCGGGCTTGGCCCCCTCGACGCCGCCGGTGAACCCCGCGCCGGACTCCATGGAGTCGCCCAACCACCCTCTGCTCAACAGCCCCAGCAACCTCCTGCCCGGCGGGGCGCTCGGCGCGGGCGCCTTCAGCAGCCTGCAGAGCCCGGACCTGCCGCACCCGGGCGGCGGCGGCGGGGGCGGGGGACCCCCCGGAGGCGGCGGGGGAGGCGGCTCCGCCTCGCCGCCGCCGCTGCCCGGCTTCGGCACCCCTTGGTCCGTGCAGACCGCGTCGCCGCCGCCCCAGCCCCAACCCCCGCCGCCGCCGCCGCCCCAACAGCAGCAGCCGCCGCCTCCCCAGCAGCCGCCGCAGCAGCAGCCGCCGCAGCCCGGCTCGTCGGCCGCCACCGCGGGTGGCAGCGGCGGAGGCTCGCTCAGCGCCATGCCGCCGCCCAGCCCCGACTCGGAGAACGGCTTCTATCCCGGGCTGCCGTCGTCCATGAACCCGGCCTTCTTCCCGAGCTTCTCGCCCGTGTCCCCGCACGGCTGCGCGGGGCTCAGCGTGCCGGCCGGTGGCGGCGGCGGCGGCGGCGGCTTCGGCGGCCCCTTCTCGGCGCCCGCCGGGCCCCCGCCGCCGCCCGCCATGAGTTTACCTCAGCAGCAGCCCGCCCCGCCCGCGGCGCCGCCGCAGCCGCCCAGCCGGAGGTCGCCCGTCAGCCCGCAGCTCCAGCAGCAGCACCAGGCGGCCGCCGCGTTCCTGCAGCAGCGGAACTCCTACAACCACCACCAGGTGCGGCGGGCTGCGCGGGCCGGGGGCGCGTGCGGGGTGCGGACAGCGGCTCGGCCCCGGGGACGAGCGACACGGGTTACTCGCCCGAGTGACAAGGGGACTAGGAAGGCGGAAAGGGTGACCGGACTCGGGACGCCGGTCCCTGGCGGGGAGGCTCCGGAGGCGGGGTCGTGCCGGACGCCGCGGCCGGCGCTCCCTCGAACGCCGGGAGCGCCGGTGAGGCCGGCGGCGGGCGGGCGCGTGACCTCTCGCGTCCGTCACAGCGGGCCCCACCCGCGATTTCGGCTCCGCCGCCCCCCCCACCCGGCCGGGGGCCCCTGTCCCGAGGAGAGTCTCGCGTGGTCCGGCGGGGGACGCGGGGCCGGCGGGCTCGGGCGGCGGCCTCGGAGGAGCGGCCGCGGGAAGAAAACTTGCGAAGGAGGGAGATGGTTCCCGGGGACCGCGCGAGTCGTCCAGGGAGGGGACCCGCGGGAAGGCGTTTTCTCTCCAGTGGGTTTCGCCCCTAATGGGCCGGCGAGGGGCGTCGCGGGGGAGGCGGTGGCGGGCCGGGAGCGGAGCCGGGCGGGGCCGCGCCCTCCGGGCTGTCAGCCGGCAGCTCGGCCGCCCCGGCTCCGCTGGGCGCCCGGGCGGTGTCAGTTCCCGGCTCGCTCTCGGCGGGGCCGCCCTCGGTCGGGGTGAGAGCGGCCCGGAGCGGAGTCTGGGGCGGGGGGGCGGCTTGAGGACACGTGCGGGGGCCCCGCGGGACCGCGACTCGAGGGGCTCGGGCAGTGGGAGCGGGGAGCCCGGCGGGCCCCCGGGCAGCGTCTGAGCGGTCGGCGAGTGGGCGCTCACGGCGAGTTTAGTTCCGTCCGGTCCAGTCCGGCGACCGGTGCGTGTGCGGCCGTTCCGCGGGGAAGGGTGAGCGACCGGCGCTGGGCCCCACCGGGCGCTCGGCCGCTCCCGTGACTCCCGCCGCCGGCCAGCTGGCGTTTCCAGCTTTTTAAAGGGTGGTAACTACGCCAACCAGAGTGACAGTTAACAGTTTATTTCAGTCCATCAAACCGGTAACAGTTTTTGTTGAACCACCGGTTTCTCCCTGGGGAAGGAGGACGTGGCCTACAAGGATCGAAAATGGGGAATGTTGAAATGACACTCTGTTTGCTCCCGGTTTGCATCATTGTGAGCGGCTCTCCTGTGTGTGGCAGGGTCTTCGCTTTTCTGCTGGAAACTTGCCACTGAAGTGCTAGGTGGCTTTCGGTTCCCGGAGACGTGATGGAGAGCGTTAGGAGACCATGTACCATGATCGCTAGTAAGCAAGGAGCTGCTGTTTGTCAAAAGAGGGTCCGGCAGGGAAGCGCGAGGCCACGCGCTTGTCACCCGAGTTTGGGTCTCAGGAACCGGGCGCACGGGTGTCCTGAGCACCCAGGGCCCTCCGGCGGGCGGTTTCTCCTCGGTCTCTGTAGAGCTGCGCTTTTGACCTGCGTGGAGGCTGAACCCGCGATAGAGAGTCATGATTATTTTAGTATTTAAAAATTTTAAATAGGTACTATTTATTGGGGTGTTTTTATTTTTGTTTGTCTTGTAAGACGCAGGTTTATTTTAAGGGTACTGTATTCATTGACTTTTAGTAACTGCATGGTCCATACTTGTTTGGGCTACATATTAGCACAGAATTATTCAAGTATAAGTTTATTGATAATAGAATTGCTAGCAATTAAAGCATTTTAAAAACCTACAACTATGGGTGGCTTTTCGTCGGTTTTCCATTCTTTGATGACTTAACTTTTTTTTTTGCCACAGGTTCTGGTTTGGAATATTATTTACTTTTGAAAATGAATGAAATTAGTGGAGACTTAAGATCTTTACTAAAATAGTTAAATCATATAGTTATTTACCTTTATATATCTCAGTGGATCCACCTATAGGTAACATTAGATAATTGCTTAACAGTTCATGGATAATTAAGTGAAAGAAACTAAAACTCTATAAGAAACTACACTAAAACTGGAATAAAAGGGCTTACAAGTTCAGTAAATGGTGCTGAAAAGGACACAATTTCCCATATTGTCCCTATTCCCAAAAGGACTTTTAAAATTTGTACAACAGAATAATATTATCTTATTATTCACTTTTGCACTGATACAATTTGTTTTAGAAGCCTAAAGTCTAAATGTTTTACCGATATGGTCGGTATGTTTCGATTTTTTAAAAGAAGACTATTTTTAGTTGTGTGCCTACCAGAACGTGGTTGCTTTAAGATCATAATGTAGGGTATATCTTTAAGGGCCTTCAGAGTTAATTTCAATTTAAATAGATTTTTTCCTTCATGTTTATCATGTGTATGGTTCTCTCTGTAGGGAAAAGCTATAACTGCATGCTTACATTTTAGTAATTGTCATGAAATACCTTCTTGCTTCATAATAATTTATAACAAACAAGAGGATGAAAACTTGCCCCATATTAAATGAATGTTTTAATATAGCAAGATCTGAAGCCTATTAGTTTTTAAGCTAGTTAAGGATATATTTTTATATATTCTATATTTCAGCATTTAAAGATTATATAAATTCTTAGCTCAGGTCTAAAATTTGAATTTTGATCATAAACTCTTTAAATGTCTATAATTTAATTATGTTTTTCCCAGCCTCTTCTGAAACAATCTCCTTGGAGCAACCATCAAAGCAGTGGCTGGGGCACTGGAAGTATGTCCTGGGGAGCCATGCATGGCCGAGATCATCGTAGAACTGGAAACATGGGAATTCCAGGAACTATGAATCAGATATCTCCACTGAAAAAACCGTTTTCTGGTAATGTCATAGCCCCACCGAAATTTACTCGCTCTACACCGTCACTGACGCCCAAATCTTGGATCGAAGATAATGTGTTCAGAACAGACAACAATAGTAATACACTCTTACCCTTACAGGTAAGAATGGTATGTAAATGGCCTTATTTCTAATGTTAACCTTTTGAAATTGGAAACTGGGTGGTGGTGGTGGTAGTAATAGTAAAAGAAAATGAACAGATTGAAAAAGAAAAAGTTTTAGTTTTAAGCATATATAATGTTATCAAAAGATAAAATCCCTATACAAAGAAAATTAACACTACAAATTCTTTACCCACACTACAGAAAATAAGCTTCATAAAATGTAGAAAAACCCGCTATATGTATTAAATACATATTAAGCTAATTGGCAACTCCTTCAGAATGCCTTAATTTACTCATATTCAATGGGGCACCAAAATGAGTGAGTGCCTCCTGTATTATGGCTGAACTGTTCATAATCATGCATAGACTCAACTGTGACCTGATCAGCTGTATGTGGATTCGAATATACTTAGTGCAGCTGTGATTATGGCAAAATAACATCAGGGCTTTTTACATCAAATTAAAATTTGTCCTCAGTGGTTCAATGACTGTTTTGTCCCCGATAAGGCCTAATAGTTATGATGACTGACATTTTTTCAGGCCTTTTAGTATTTTGTTGATATGGCAGGTTAATCAAACTTCCTTATGGCTATTTAAAATGAGACTTTCTTTTTCTCTCTAAAACCTTTAGAAGACAGAATAAAAAGAGAACTTTGTTCTTTGTTTTCTTTCTTTCCTTTTTTTTTTTTTTGGTTTGTTTTTGTTTGGTTTGTTTGTGGATGGGTTTGGGGAAGAGAACTGCTTATTTCTGATGAAAACTTCTATGCTATTGAAGGTGAGATCTAGTTTGCAGTTGCCAGCTTGGGGCTCAGATTCACTCCAAGATAGTTGGTGCACTGCAGCCGGAACATCCAGAATAGACCAGGTAGGCTGCACAGTGTATATTTTTCAGGACTTTGGCTAGGAGTTTAGTATTTATATTATGAGGAGGATTTCTTATTTATTTTCTGATGATACCTATTTTAGCATATATCAGAAAGCATGAAAGTAATTTATTTTTATAGGGTCCATTGACATAAATTAATTACTTATACTGCTTCATTTTCATGTTTAAAAGTAATTTATAATTTTTATATTTCCAAAGCATAATAAATTTGTTTTTGGGAAAAGGAATTATATACCCAAGAGCACCTGGCTTTAAACATCAGTCAAATAGAACAGATTTTTATCTCTTTTCAGATTTATTTGCAATTAGATACAAAATCATATGTTTAATTAACCTCCAACTTTACATTTCATCAATGTCTTATGGAATTTTTTATTTCATTTTTTCATGAAATCTGCCACATTGGTCTTGAGGTATGTTTTTAAAAACTTTGGCTGTTTCAAGTGGATAAAAAACTTTATGAATCAGTATTTTTTCTAAATTTTGTTGCTGCCCAAATAATCATTTTCCTAGGGAAAACCTCTGAGTTAGAGAGCTGGAGTCAGTCTTAATCAAATTACTCTCAAGCACTTTGTGGTTACAAAATGCAAAAACCCACTCCTTACCTGTGAAAGTTCTTTTCTACAGAACACAAGTTTGAATGACCCCAGACTTGACATTACGGGGGTCTACTGAATGGAGCGATATTATATTATCCTTAGCTAAAGCTCAGCCTCAGTTAATGTATCATCATGAGATGATTTTACATAAATTGTATAAATAGATTAATAATGCCTCTGTAAATACTTTTCTAATCTTCAGGGTTAGCAGTAACTTTAATAATCAACCATTAGCTCTTGTTTTAGGTAAGTGCTACCTATTTACCCAAGTAGTCCTGTCAGGATCTCCACTTAGAAACAAGTAGTTATCTCACGTAATTTGTAGTTTATTGTCTTGTTAATGGAAGTTAGCTATCCATCTATTTCTACTCTGTTTTCACCCTGGTTCTCGTAAGCCATATTAGTGTCATTTTTGCGGTGGCATTTTTATGCCATTCAAATTGATTATCTAGATGCCTAGGAAATGGTATGTTGGAAGAGAAAAATTATAGTTATTTTGAAGGTGGTAAGGAATAATATTTTTAGAGAAAAGACAAACACGTAAGAGAGATACATATCTCCACAGAAGAAAAATACAAATTGCCTGCCATATAACGGGTCCATGGGTTGAGGGGGCCATACGTTGAGAAATTAGGTCATTGAGATGGTGTCAGTTGGTGGAATGCTAGAGAGTAGAAGTGACAAGGAAAGGGAAGCTGGCAAATTGGACTCTGCAGACGAGCCTCTGGGGCTGCCCCAGGGTGAGGGCCTCTAAGCCTCCCACTTACACTCCCATCAAGGCTACTCTCCTTTACCTATTTTATCATCTAGGGTTTTTAGTAAATTCATTTTGTCGATTGAAGGGTTTTTTTTCTTTTGTAAATTGCTGAGATATTGGCATTCCCTGTGGACTCTTTTTAGTTTTTTAAAAATTGTTCAAGTACAGTTGTCTTCATCCCCCTTGCCCCCCATCCCCACCTCCCACCCTCAATCCTACACCCCTTTTGCTTTGTTCATGTGTCCTTTATACCTGTTCCTGAGGACCCTTCCTGCCCTCCCCCTAACCCCCTCCCCCCTTTCCTCTGGATACTGTTAGTTCTTTATTTTAGTGTGTCTCTGCTTATATTTTGCTTGTTCGTTTTGTTGATCCTGGACTCTTAAGCAAGAGGTGTAATATGATCAGTTAAAGACAGTGATAAGTTAAATAAGATGGTGACAGTGAACTAAACTAGAAGGAAAAGTTGTTTGAAACCTGAATCATCTTCCACTTCCTCTCATAATTTTTATGACATTGTATCACAGTTTCTGGGCCTCCATCTGTTTGGTTCATAGTTTCATTGTACAAAAAGAGTTGATTGAACTAGGTCATGTTAGGGTCTTTTTAGCTCTTACACTTTCTCTGATCTCTTTTGGCCATTTCTTTTACTCCCTGCCCCCTACTATCCACCCCTACCCCTTAGTTTTAGAATCTAAGGGTCTTGGTTTACTAGGGGGAATAGACGGATATTGATCCCAAGGGGGGGGCGTGTATGCAAACTGGTCTTGAAAACATTTTTGTTGTCTCCTTTGAGTACCCAAAGGGTACTTACACAAAATTTGTTCTGTGTTTCTCCGTAAAAGGTTGAGGTCTTCAAAGTCGAGGTTCTTAAAAATACAGCAGCAGCTACAAATTGCAACTGGCATCTTAACCAGTTGGGTAGCTCCTCACTATTTGACAAAGTTAAAATTATAGAAAATACTTAAGCATGTGAATATCTGGAGAGATTATTGTTATCTATAATTGTTTTATGTCATATACAATACTTTCATATTAATTTTAGTTAACAAATACTTTAAAACATTTAAGTTTTCATTTCCTTTAGTCTCAAATTGATTAGGTCTAAAAATACTAAATTCTAGAACTGAAGTCTTAATTCTTATTGTCGTACTTCAGGCCTTACCTGTAACTGAATTCAATAAATGGGAAAGAAAGAATTTTATAGGTTGGTTTTATTTCAGACGTATGTAAAATTTGGAAAATTTTGGAATTGACTGTTTGGAAATAGTCAATTTTTTATGGAAAAGGTTCAACCTTAAGACTTTTAGAAAACAAATACAAATTTTATGCACATTTTAAACTTTAAAGTGAATGTTAGATATCTTTCTTAACATCTTTAAGGCTAACAATGACTTTAAAACTCTATTAGCTAGTTATCCTTGCAAGAAATCATATTCAAAAATGTTAATTCTAAATTACCTTAAAACGGAATTTCCCACCCTGAGTGGCGGCTCCGTGGGTTGGGCATTATCTCAAAAACTGAAACGTCACCGGTTGGATTGCCTCTTGGCACTGGAGTTGAGAGCCAGGCCCCGGGTCAGGGGCGTGCAAGGAGCAACCAATTGGTGTTTCTCTCCTTCTCCATTTTCCTTCCCCTAAATAACGTAGTTTTTAAATAGAGTAACATTGAATTTCTTTTTATGTTTCATGTCTTGTGTTCAGTTCTAAATTGTATTTGATATATTCTTAAACCAGTGTTTTCCACTTGTCTGTCCATTTTCTGTAACTCTTGTGGGTCTTAGAATACCATTGGCCATTTGGGTCCTTTAAAATTAAATTTAAAAAAAATCAGAATCACTGTTACAGAGCTTTGTTAAGGATCAGAATACTAAAGGAAGTTTAAGAAGTGAATGTTTATTATATATGTGGCACTGTGTTAATTACCCTTGAGATATATGAGGGGAAGTGCTGTTCTTTACCCTTGAAAAGGTGAAGGTGCAGTGGGGTGAAGAGGGGGTGTCTGCGGTGGAACAACTAGAGAATTTGCGAGAGTGCGACACTGAGCCCCGGCTGCTGTGCAGTGAGGTCAAGTGCGCAGCAGGAGCTGCTTGCCCGTTCAGAGCAGTGCAGCAGCGGCGTGTGATCAGGAGTGGCTAACCAGCACTCAGATTGAGCAAAATGCTAACATAACTTTGCTTTTTAATTTTAAAACTGGAGAACTAGACACAAAAATATGATAAAAGCTGATCTTCCTACTTAGGCAGAGAAATACATGCTCAAGCACCTGGTATATCTTTAAATATGAGGATGTAGGGTTTTTCTGTAATCTTCTTTTTCTTTGGGAGAATACTCCGTTGTCAGGGTTCTACTTGAACACTTCCCTCTTTCAAAATAGAACAGGGTTTTGAATATATCAAAGTAAGAATATGACATCCCATAAAAAAGTTCCCTTTTAGTTAAATTGGAATTTCTCTTATACTAATGGTAATATCATTGAATTCCTTAGTTATTTTTCAGTGTGTATAGTCTTTTCTTAGGCCATCCTTTTTAAGATTAGGATTTCTTTGTGTTTTTGGTGTTTTTCAGTTTTCTAGGACTTCTGTCACTTCTGTAAGTGTTTGTGGCAAATGTCTCAGTTTACAAAAACAATAAAATATTAGAATATAAGATATTATAGTTTTTCCTCTAGTGCATTCTAACTTTTGCCTGTTCATTATTGTAGGATTCTATAATTTCTGTTTCTCAAAGCCCATGTAGTTGATTCTTTGCAGGATAGTTTTAATATTACATAGATTGGAGTAAAGTTCTTCATAAAGATTCTTATGTGAAATATTAGTTTTCATATAGTCATGTAAATGTAAGTCTGATTGCTATGATTTTTCCATTTATGCTAATCAGTATTGGTGTGTTTGTGGTTACTTGAAAATGGTTTCAGGATTCCAGTTTAGTTTTTAAACCAACATCAGTGTGTGTGAACACAAATTTGGTTGGTAATTGTCTAGTAATGTCTAGTACAAAATGTCTAGTAATTGTATTTCAGAAGGATGCATGAGTGTGTTTTATAATCACATTAGTTTTTGTTTGAAAAAAATTTTAGACGTCATTATCATGATTCCCCACATTTTATTTAATGAAATTATCGGTATTTTTGAACATGTAACTATAGGTCTCATTAAATTCAAACAGCAGTTTTGGGATGTCATGAGCTCTTTGCCTGCTCAAGGCTATTTTGTGTTTGATGCTTTAAGAGTCATGTGGGCTACAGCTGATGAGTAACAAAGTAAAATTAAGTGAATAATTTTTAAATAGCTTTGCTCTTTGCTAAAGTACGACTTTGTTTCATAATGAAAAGACTTGTCTAGGAAGGAAAATAAGGGATTTTATAAGTAGGCCTCTCAGCTAAAGCTAAAATAATAATATTGTATATACAACATTTTGTAATATAACAGTTGTTGGATCTGATTGTGTAGTGGTCACAGATACAACCTATTGAATCACACTCTGTAGATGGGTCCCAGCAATCTGTGTGTTTAACAAGCCTTCCAGATGATTCTGAAACATGCTCACATTTGAGAGCCTCTGTTTTTGCTCAGTGATTCTCTGGGCCTTCCTCACCAATCAAGGTCACTGTTCTAGTGAACTTGTGTTACTAATGGGTGTGTTTTACCTGAGGAGTCCAAGTTAAAATAAGGAGTTAAACTATAGCTAATCAGTGATAAAGTTGGAATAAGAGCCTCTAGTGTCCTATCATTTGCATCATTCAGTGTTACTTTTCACAGTTAAATACCTTGACAGCAACTTGTTTAATCTACGATACTGATTCCCAGTCTCCTAGCTTTAAAAAGCTCATAACCCCAATTTAAACATCAAAGTAGAGTAAATAAATCAACATATTCTCATGAAATGTTGATTTCCCGAGAATACATGCTTATGTATGTATTGCACGTTGCTTATATTTTTCTTCAGCTTTCTAAAAGAGTAGTTCTGAATCTTCTCTGGATTTATAGACCCCTTTGGAAAACTGATGAAACCTATAAACCTTTCTTCAGAAAAAAAATGATGTATACATGCACGTACAAAATGTTGTATATAATCTCAAAGATTGCATGATCCTTCTCAAAGCTCATGGACCCTGGCTAAGAAGTACCAAATTCTGATTTCTGTGGAGGCTTTTTTCCCCACTCGTGTGATTCTTTTTTTTTCCCATGTTAATCATTTTTTGAAATTTAAAGATGGCCTGCCTCATCCACATATTCAAGCACTTGCACAAGCATGCATACACACACACACTTAAATGGGTGGGGGAGAGTGCTGACGTATTCTGATAAAAATCTCCGTGGTCATTTATTTGGAAGCCCTGGGCCAGAGCTTGCTGTGGTAGTTCCCCATATGTATTTGTTCAAATGCCTTGATTGCACGTTGAACAGAATACTGTATGAAATTCATGAACGTTAAAGAATTTACTAGGCAGGTTAAAAGATTTAACATTCAGGAGACTAAGCTTCTAATGACACAAAAGATTTTGTTTTGAGACTTGATGAAGTAGGAAATTTCATAAAATGAGATTGCTTTTGCTCCCCCTACTTTATTTGCAAAGGGGATGGATGGGAAGAAGGTTAGAAATGCAGAGACCAATATGTGAGGACTTCAGAGAGCAAGACTGGAATAAAAATATTCTAGGTGTTAGCCTTTGTTTTGTTATTGGTATGTGATTAGCCTTTTTGCTATTTGATTTTTTACTGTATAATGTGTTTATGCATTCATTATTGTAAAATTCTGAGTAAGTCAAATAATGTACGGTGTTTGATATTGGTATTTGATATTAGCCTTTGTTTTGATATTGATTTTTTACCATATGATACCTACTGTTTTTGCATTCATTATTGTGAAATTCTGACTAAGTCAAATAACATACAATATTTGATAGATGTTTAAGGTATGGTGCAATTGAATTAAGTCCTTTCCCCAAAACTATTCTTCTCAAGTGCCAGTCTTTCTAGATCTATGAGAAAAGTTTTATGTTATTTAACTTTTAAATTAATAACATCTAAAAATGCTTTCTGCATGTATCACATTTCAGAAATGTTTATAAGCTGAGAATAACAGCAATAAAAATTGTTTTACTGTATTCCATTAATACTGTCAATGAAATAAGATTGCTTTTTATATGTGATTTTGGAATTAAATTTATTAAATCTATTCTTCACAATGAGAGACTGTAGTTTATAAGGTCCTTAGTTATTGGTATTGTCTTGGGATGCAAACTTATCAGTAATATTAATCATATGTTACATTTTGTGTAAGAAGATTACCGTAGTATATTTATCATTACTTTTTGAAAAAAATTGCATAGATTATTTTGAGTCTTTTTCTTTTCTTCTCTTTTAGGATCGAAGTAGAATGTATGACAGTTTGAATATGCACTCTTTGGAAAATTCCCTTATTGATATTATGAGAGCAGAGCATGATCCTCTTAAGGGTAGGTGACTTTTAAAAATATCCTTATCATCCACCAGTTTGTCTGCTTGTCTTGCCATTTTTATATGAAAGAAACTCAGAGCTTGAGTAGCACCTGTGCCACCAGCACAATTCTATTATAACTGTTAATGAGAACCTTTGTCTTGGTGCAATGTCATACTTTGATATGCATAAATTGAAATAGATGCTGATTTATACAGAGAGAAATGTAAACTCATCTCTTTGGACTTGTTTTATAAGAGTCACTTTTCAGAGATTCTCTAGAGTTTACCAGAGGACAGAAAAATGGATGTGAAAGTGTGTAGTATAGTCACTTTTCTGAAATTCTACCAAATACTTAATTTTTAAATTTCTTAAGAGTACTTTCATTCACAATTTGCAGTGATTCCAACCTAGAATTGTCTTACGCTAACTTCCTTATTTTTCTTCTGCTTCATATCATAAGAGTTTTGAAAGATGATATTTATAGTAGCTTGTCTGAGGTAGAAAACAGTTTTACAGAAAGTTGGGGCAAATTAGGAAAAAGAATCTGCCCCACTGATCTTACAGTATCAACTCTATTTTAACTAACTGTATCTGAAGAAATTTCATTAACATTCTTTTTCTCATTTGTATTTAATAATTTTTTTAGATTTCTTTTAAAATAAATCTGATTGCCTTTTACATTAATGGTGAAAATCTAGCAAACTGTGAGATTGAGTGATGAGAAATATTAGTTATCTATTGCTGCATAATAAAGCGTCCCAAAATTTAGAAACATAAAACAACAATAAGCATTATTACCTCATGCGGTTTCTATGAGTCATGAAATTCAGCAGCAGCTTAACTGGTTGGTTTGGCTCATTGAACCAAAACCATGAGTTCCTTTGTAAACTTTCTGCATTTTTTAATTCTTTCAAGCCAAGTAAGAATGCCCTTACAAACTCGAACCTAAAAACTCTAGAACTTCAATGTTGGCACCAAGTGGGTGGCTCAGGGCTGACTTGGCAGTACTGATCAGATATGTAAACATTTTTGTTGTGTCTGGATTTTGCTTGTAAAGGAGTTTCTGGTTTTTCTAATTTCTTTATTTGTAAGGAGCTTGAGAGGCTCAAGGAATCAATAGTGATTGTTGACAACATGTGGCAATGGTAATTCTCATAAACCAATGAAGGTAGTTATTATACTTCGTTTTGTGTGGATGCTTTTTGCTTCTAACCAGAATCTAGGCTATTTTTTTAATGTTTTTATAGTACTGGGGCCTTGTTCTTTTTCACTATTATGTTGACAGTTCCACTAGCATTTGTCTTGGATCCACTTTTTAAAAAAATATATTTTATGGATTATGCTATTACAGTTGTCCCATTTCTTCCCCTTCATTCCCCTCCACTCTGCGCACCCCCTCCCACCCACATTTCTCCCCCTTTAGTTCATGTCCATGTGTCATAAGTTCTATATTTCCCATACTATTCTTGCCCTCCCCCTGTCTATTTTCTACCTACAATCTATGCTACCTATTCTCTGTACGTTCTCCCCCTCTCTCCTCCTCCCACTCCCCTGTTGCTAACCTTCCATGTGATCTCTATTCTGTCGTTCTGTTCCTTTTCTAGTTGTTTGCTTAGTTTGCTTTTGTTTTTGATATGGTTGTTAATAACTGTGAATTTGCTGTCTTTTTACTGTTCATATTTTTATCATATTTTTTTAGATAAGTCCCTTTAACATTTCATATAATAAGGGCTTGGTGATGATGAACTCCTTGAACTTCACCTTTCTGAGAAGCACTTTATCTGCCCTTCTATTCTAAATGAAAGCTTTGCTGGATAGAGCAATCTTGGATGTAGGTCTTTGGATTTCATGACTCGGGATACTTCTTTCCAGCCCCTTCTTGCCTGTAAGATCTCTTTTGAGAAATCAACTGACAGTCTGATGGGAACTCTTTTGTAGATGACTGTCCCCTTATCTCTTGCTCCTTCTAGAATTCTCTCCTTCATTTTAATCTTGGCTAATGTAATTATGATGTGCCTTGGTGTGTTTCTCCTTGTGTCCACCTTCTTTGGGACTCTCTGAGCTTCCTGGACTTCCTAGAAGTCTATTTCCTTTGCCAGATTGGAGAAGTTCTCCTTTATTATTTGTTCAAATAAGTTTTCCACTTGTTGGTCATCCTTTTCCCCTTCTGGTACCCCTATAGTTCAGATGTTGGAATGTTTAAAGATGTTCTGGAGATTCCTAAGCCTCTCCTCATTTTTTTGAATTCTTTTTTCTTCATTCTTTTAATTTCCACTTTTTAAGAATAGAATCCAGTAGCTTCTGATTATGGAGAATTTCTGTTTCTTTAACTATCCAGAAAGAAAACTCTTTGAAAATTTTAATACAAAATGAAGCCAACGTTTACTATCCATCAGCAATGGATAAGGAAAAGTTTTCCTTTGTTGTTTCTCCCAGGCTTCTTTAACAAGGTGTTTTGAAGATGTTCAGAGAAAACATCTCTGTTGTGCTATTAATTTTCTCAATCTTTCTTTTCCTCTAGCCTGTGTTATAATAAAGGGGGGGAATCTATTTTTCGAACAAAGATGTTGAAAAAGAAAATGGAAGCAGCACAAGGCTAAGAGGAATTTAATAGTAAAAAAACATCAAGCAAATTCAAAATTCTTTTATTAGAAAAATTATCTTTGACCATGAGAAGGGAAAAAAAAGCTGCTCACCACCACCCTTAACAATCGCAGTGAGAAATCTGTTTCTAACTGGAGCATTTTATGTTCCACATTTATTATGGCAGAGAATAAAAAGGAAAAAAGCATTTGAGAAACCTTCTGTACAAAAAACAAAGAAGTAAGACTAGTAGTACTTCTGCAAGTTGCTGTCATTTACCTATTTCATATTATCTTGATACCCAAGTGCTGCCATCTGAAGTTTTTTCTTGCTTTTCTCACTAGCACAGCCTCTGCTAGCTTCTGGCATCATAATTTATGTCCTCCCCACACTCTCATCACTTCAGGTTTGTTTTTTGTTTTTGTTTTTTTGTGGGGGGGGGGGACGGTGCTGGGCCTTAGTAAAATTTACTAAAGCAGGGTTGTGACAAATGGAGGAAACCAGTTTCTAACTTTGTTTTGTTTTCCCTTCTTCCCATTCCTGATCTTCAGGACAGGACTTTTCCTCTACCCAGTCTCTTCTGTTCCCTCTGTTAATCCCATTCAGAAAATTCTGCCTTCTGTCTGATACAAGGAAACTCTTTTTTCCAAAAAATGGGATGAATCTTATTTTATCCTTTTACAGTGTTTCGAAATAACCAGACGTTACTTTGTCTTCCTTATGGGATCTAGTTAAAAAAAAGAGAGAGAGAGAGAGAGAGAAGGGAGTGGTAGGGTAAAATATTTTTAATGAATTACTTGTTTCCCTTTATATTGATGGTGAAAGTTTCTTGAGAAAATGTCTGTGAACTTGAGTGATGAGAGCTATTAGTATTTATTACTCCATAACAAATTATCCCTAAATTTAGCAGCTTAAAACAAGAATAAACATTTGTCTCATACAACTTCTGTGGATTAGAATTCAGGAGCAGTTAGCTGGTTGGTTCTGGCTGAGGATCTCAAGATGCTGGCTGAGGCTGTCGTCTTCTGAAGGGTTGACCGGGGTGGAGGATCCCTTTCCGAGATGACTCACTCATGTGGCTGTTGGCAAGAAGCTCAGTTGATCACCACATGGCCTTCCCACTGGACCGCTGGAGTGTCTTCATAGTGTAGTTGGTTGATTCCCCCCCCAGAGAACAGTGAAGCTCCAGGGGAAGCCCGGGTGTCTCTGTGGCCTGGCTTTAGAAGTCTCACACTAGCCTGCTCACTGTCTCTGTCAGCCCTGCTCAACTGGCAAAGGCTCTGCTGCTCAAGAGATGAGAATGCTAGGCAGCGCAGCTCAGTGGAGGCCACTGTGGAGGCTGGCTCCCTCAGAGATGGCAGGCAGAAACCCGTAAAGTTGTATTCAGTTCTGCTTTTCTGAAGGAAAAGAGAGAAACTGCTCAAGGTGAGAGTCAGTGTCAGTAGAAAAAATAGCACTCAAGCAGATCTCTGGCATCCAAAGAACGTCAGCGGCAGATTACTGGCCTGGCTGGAACCTGACTGTACTAACAGAAGGCCCCTCCCATCCCCACCTGAGCCTAAAATATTTCACTACAGCTAGTTTCTGTCTTCCCCACTCCAGGGTTTTTTACAGGTCATAGGGGGCCTCCGTCGTTTAATGTTCAGGTGTTTATGGGTTACCACATCAGGTGGGAAGAAGGGTCGTGTGTTATTGGACCACTATAGGTGTGAAGTGACGACAGCCAAAGATAGACTCTGAGTGCACTTTATTCCACGAGTGTGCCTGTTTTGTGTCCGTCAGTGCCCAAAACTGTCTGCATACACTGTATGAAACAGATAAGAGTCTCTGTTCTCTTGGAACATACAGCTTATTGGGAAAGGAGAGAGCTTACAGTTACATGCATAATATACTAATATAATATAACATAATGTAATATATAGGTATCATATATAAACATACACAAATGTAATGTATAGATATAACTACAGAGTGCCATAAATACCATGGAGGGAGGATTATAAAGTGCTTAGGAAGGTAGGAATTGGGGAGAAGGGGGTACCCAATTTACCTGTGGAGTAAAGAAAGCTGAGACCTGAAACCTTAAGCAGCACAAGGATGAAAAAATATTAGGGAGAAAGTGTCAACTGGACAGAGTTTCTCGCTTGAGGAACTGAAAGCAGACTAGTTCTGGCGTAGCTCCCTTAGAGGAGCCTGGTGCTGATTGGGTGCAGCACTGCCCAGCCTGCCCTGTGGAGCGGGTGCCGTCCTTTGTCTGGATGGTGAACCCTGGCACACTGCTTTATGCGTTCCTTGGTCTGAGTGGCGCTGACCAGTCTGTTTTGCTTATTCTGCAGGGGTTTCTCACCATTAAATCCCATTTTCTAATGACCGTTTTGATTCTTGGCAAATACTTTCCCTTTCAAAGAAACAAATGGTTAAAATAAATCATGCTTTGTCAAGTCAGTTTTGTGATTCTGCCATATTGTTTTGCATACCTATATTAAATAATCTGAGATCCTTTTATGTATGTGTGGGTCAATTCATTCTATTTTAAACAAAAGAACAACATGGTGATTATTGTTAAGCTCTTTTTTCTCCCTGCCTCAGCAATTTGCAAAAAGATCTTACTGTGTAAGCATTTTTACCAAAAATTGCTTACCCCCTGGCCCAAAGTATAAGGGCAAACAAAAAAAATTTAATTTCAGCTCATAAATGTTGATGTGAACATTGTAGGAAGAAATGCAGTTTATATAACAGTTGTTGGGGAGGATCTGTCTCAGCAAGTCACAATGCCATTACCAGTGTTCCCTGAACAATTCAAGGGAATTCAGGAAAGGGATTTCTGAGTATGATTTTATGCCAACAAATGTTTAGAAGTGGATGCCTTCAAAAAGTTTTTAATTGATTATGCATTTTTGTATATCCAGGTTCGTTTTTATTACTTCACTGCTAAACTCCTCTATTTTCTAAGGCTTCTGAAGTCAGAAGATCTATTTGTTTTGTTTTGTTTTGTTTTTTAACAAAAATAACCTCTGAGAAAATAAGTAATTATTTTTGTAAGGTGCCAAGTTGTTGTGGTAGTGCCTCTTCTCTCCTACTTTTCTTTTTCCTCTTATTCTCTTCACCTGAACATAACATAAAATTGAAGTGCAAATCCCTAAAATAACCTGCATGAATTTCTGAAAGTCTGATGTGAGAACTTACATTTTTAGATCTACAAATTCTATAGGAGGACAGAGGTTCTCAAATTCTGAGAGCATGCTTATCATGCAGGTTTCAGGGTCCCCTTCCTAGAGCTTGTGCATTGTATGTTGTTGGAGAAACTCTGGTACAGGAGAACAAAATCAAAGAGATCCGTGAAAAAAAGGTAACAATTATAGCACATTCGTTTAAATATGGCGAAGTGCAGACTAAAACTCAAACAAGTCATGGACATTCCAAAGCAGTGACAGCAGCACTTCTCCACACCCCCTTCTCTCTGACAGCAGGGACTGTGCTGCTCAGAAGTAATTGTACTCTTTAGTCTCCTGTGTGTCCCAGAGTCAGAACTTGCACAAGTACCCCCCAAGAAGTGTGGATGAACATCACGTGTATTAGAATAGCTACAAAAAAGATTAAGGAGCAATTGTGGTGTGCGTATAACATGATTTATTTTTAAAAGGAGTAGAATTTATATGTCATTTTCCCTTCAATTCATTGGTCTTCTTTCCCCTTTTTCCTGTAGACCACTGGCCTTTGATAAGAAGAAAAAAATCGTTATTAACTTTGGAATAAATTATATGAATGTAGAAGCCATATACATGGCTTTATTAACTGTATTCTAACTTTAATAAATGATCACTGTTGTGATTGTACCTGTTACCTTAATATTTTACTGTCTGACTTGTCAGAGTTTAGTTTATCTTAAGAAAAGTACAATTTTTAAGAGTTTAACTTCTGTTACTGGTGAGAATATCTGGAGAGTGAAAAGGTTATTGTGAAAATATGGTTGGAAAAGTTCTGGTTTTAGAAAACTTATTTAAAATATGGTATCCTGGATAGTGACTTTTAAGTTTTACTTTTATTTATTTTTAAGTAATTGTCTTAATGATATTAAATTTGAGAACATAGTTAGAGTTACAACAGGCTGCAGTTTTCAAAAAAACTGAAACAGGCAGAAATCACAATAGATTTTCTTCAACTCTTACTTATTTAGAGTTCTAACTTACTTAAGTTAGAACTTAAATGTGTTTATTAAAACCCTATTATTTGCCACAAAGCATTTTTCTTAGGACCGTAAATATGGGCTTATAACTTACTCATTTTTTTTCTATAGATGTCTGCAATTTACACCTCTCCTTGGCCCACCTCCACCCCCTGGCTTATAACTTATTTTTAAATTGAAAATAAAACAATGCAAGTAATATATTTATATAGACCTTGAAGTGATAAAGACAAGTACATGGGATAATTTAGGCCTATGAATTTTAGCTGTTTATAGTATTTGAAGAGTATCTGAGAATGTCTAATGAAGATTTTGTTCCTCAAGAATATAGGACTTTATCTTTTTAATTTAAAAAAAGTTTGTTTTAAAATATTTTATTTATTTATTTTTAGAGAGAGGGTAAGGGAAGGGAAAAAGAGAGGGAGAGAAACATCCATGTGTGATTGCCTCTCGCACACCCCCTACTGGGGACCTGGCCTGCAACCCAGGCATGTGCCCTGACTGGGAATCAGACCAGCGATCCTTCGGTTCACAGGCGGATGGATGCTCAATCCATTGAACCACACCAGCCAGGGCAAAAAAAAAGATGTTTGTTTTCTTATTACAAAAAGTAGTATGTATTCATTAAGTGAAATTTGAAAAAAGTAGAAGAAAAGTGTTTAAATTTTCTACATTTTAAGTATTATTTGTTAACTGTCTATTAATTGTCCCCTAGCACTTTCCCTGATTTGTCCTCTCACAATGCTTAGGACCATTCTTTTGTTTAAATTAGGTAGTATGTTACTGTGATAATGCTGATACCTTAGTAATATTCATAAATAAACCATGTATCCTTTATCCTGTAAGACATATTTTTATCCAGCGTGCAGCAAAAATGTTTAAAACATGCAACACATGACTGTTTAGTCAGGGGCAATGACCTCTTTCCCTTAGACTGTCAAATTAAGAAATTACAACAACAGCCAATACAACAATAACCATTCTGTTGTGAATGAATCAAAATTATACCTATTTTTTGTTGGATCAGCAAAAATATATTTTTGGGTGTACCGCAGAATTTTTGTAATTTGTGTGCACCACGAAATGAGAAATGTTGAAAATCACTGCTATAACATATTTTTTTCTTATAACTGTTTTTCCTAGAATTACGGTCTCTTGTTATTTGTCACTAATTCACCCCAAAATTTATTAACAGAACTCTAAAGATTCTCTCTAAACATGTAAAACCATCAAGTAATTAATCTAGATTGATTTTTTGCTGCCATCTGAGGCATACTTTTTGTAACCCTACATAACTGTCATTTTGGGACTTCCCTATTCCTGGGAATACTTTTTTCTTGTAGAATCCATTTCCTGAATCTCTATTCTTTCTTAATGATTTAGGTCTTTGTTTTATTGGACCTGTTTTACTGTACCTTCCTTCAGATGGGACATGAATTTTGACCCTACATCAATGAAAACATCTTTATTCTACCTAAGATGATAGATTGGTGTGGAATGATACATTAGTAATTTATACTATTGAAAGCATTGCTTCATTATACCCAGGGTTACTATAATACCATCTGAACCCTGTTCACTTGGATGACTGATTGCTTGTTTTGTGTTTTTGAAATTTTTGCTTTTCTTTCTAGAAGCTTTTGGGATATTTTCATGCCTGTGGTTCTGAAATTTTATATACGAAATATATATGGGTCTTTCAGTGTGTGTGCAGTGGTGGTGGCGGGGGGGGGGGGGGTGCTCTGCCTGCCAGTCTTCCTCCTCCTTCCATTTCTGTGTTTTGTTTCCTCTGCTGCACATTCTGTGGTCCCTTTGAATTCAGACATTCATTTCCTTCAGTTCTTGGACATTTTGGTATTTCTGTGATAACTTCTTTCCTTCTGTTTTTTGTATTACCTCTTTCTGGAATTCCTGTTCTTCACCTATTAAGCTTCCTATTCTCAACATCAGCTTTCTATTTTTTATTTTCTATTGCTGTATCTTTTATTGTTTGCTTTTGGAGCAAATTCCTCATGTCTTATTTATCAACCCTCCTATCCATATTTTTTGTGTAAAAATTTTTTCTCTGAAGAACTTTCAAGATTCTCATTTAAAAAATTCTCAGGACTTTTCCTATTATTATTATTTGATCTTATTTCACTGGAGTGTCTGTTTTTAAACACTGTATTGTAGTATTGAAGATTATTTTTCTAATTCCTTGTATTGTTTATGCTTCTAAGTTTCTCTTTTGTACTTGTTTGTTTTTTGCTCATGCTGGAGGCTTTCATCAAATATCTTATGGTCTTTTGCTATCCATTATTTAAAGAAAAGACAAAAATGGTGATTGGAAGCTCACTGTATGCAGTTGGGGTTGACTAGTAACATTGCTGTAAGCGGGTCAAATGGAACTCTCACATGTCTGCATCTCTTGTTCTTTTCTTTTGATCTGGGAACTGGACCTGGATGTGTTTTCCATTCTGCCTGTGAGCTGTAGTCCTAGCTGCTAGCACTCTTAGAGGGGCCAGGAAGAGGCTGTCTGTGTCCCTGATTCATGTACAAACTAACAAGCAGTCACGGGCCTTCCTGTTTTCAGTTCCACCCCACATCTACACTCTTTGATAACCAGAGCCCCTTATTTCTGAACCTCTCCAGGTATCTGCTGCAGTAAATGACTTGTTTCTTAATAGCCTTCCCCTTGCACACACCAGTTTAGGTTTCAGTGTTTTCAGTGATTTCTGGTCTACAAAGTCAGTTACCACTCAAATGTACATGTTCATAGCCTCAAAAAAAATGTGTTGACATGTCTCTTCTGTGATTCTATTCAGTTCTTTCTGTCCTGATGGGGTTATGCCTCCTTAAAATTCCTGCATCGTCATTTTAGGAGTTTCAAAGTGCAACAGTGATGAACACATGTATTTAATCCTCTGCTTCCAATTAGATGTTTCTCTAGTCTAATCCATAGCCTGCTTATCTCCTTAGTGAAGCTTCCCTAAAACTCTTGGTCAGCAGTAGATTACTTTGTTTAAAGAATCATATAGTCCTTTTTAATCAGAGCATCTTTCTTATGTTTTTTGGACTCAGTAGTTTGGATTTGTGTTCAATGTTGTATACATCTTTCATGGTATATTATGTCATGGGGCCAGTGACAGCTTCTCCTTTGGCTTTATCTTGATCACCATCTGTCAAAGTGTCAAGCAAATAGGAGAGGCTTACTATATTACTGGTTAAATGATTAAACAGTTTCCACAATTATTCATATTTTTCAATAATTATTTAGAACCTTTAAAAATTATTTACATGCATGTAAAATAGTTTGTATAACCATTCTCCTACAGTTGGACATTTAGACATTTAAAATTTTTAAATAAAATTTAGTGAAGTTTTTTGCTTTTGTCTTCATAAAGTAGCCTTAATACAAGTGTTTTTGAATCTCTAGGCATATATTGCCAACTTATTTTTGTTTTATGCCAATTTATACTGCCACTGGCAAATTTGATTGACTATTTGTTGTTAATATGATTTTCATTTAAAACCCTTTTACAATGTAAAATTTTGCAACCATTGTTTCAACTTTATTTTACTAATAATTGAATATATGTTAATTAGTACCATTTTTGTTGTAATACATTATCTTACCAGATGATTAATGACTTCAGTTTGGCCTTTTGTTATTGACTTTATTTTGTTACTATATTTTACATGCAGCAAACTTTTGATATTCTTTGTTCCTTGATGTTTCTTAATATTTTTCTACTGTAGATTAGATAGAAGTTTTAAAAGTTGTAAATAATTATTCAGTGAAAAATTATGATGGGATCCTGATTAAGAGTGAGTTAACTAGGTTAATTTTCCTGGAAACTAAAGTAGATGTATTAGATGTATTAGGCTTTTATTAGATGTAGGTAAGGCATGATTCTGTTATTCTCTTGAGATATCTGATACTTTGGATCTAAGGGTCTTTTCTACATTTGTATGATCTTATTCTTAGGCTTTTATGAGGCATGCATTGAGATTTGGGAGTGAGGTCAGGAATGACTGTCCTGCCCCTTGGATCTGAGCAAAGATTGGAGTTTTCAAGGTTGGTAATGACCACATTCTAAGTGGATTTTACCAGACTTTCTGTAAACTGTTTTTTTTTTCTAATTGAGTTTGGAAATGAAGGTGAAGTGTAGACTATTAAAAAATATTAGAAAATTCTCCCCAACCAGTGGAAGCAATGCATTATTTAAAGCACACAAGAAGGAAATAATAGATCTTTTCATTTAAGACTGTGTATATATGTGTGTTATATATATGTAAAGCATACATAATATATATAACATATCATACATACCATCAATTGAGCACTTTGTGTGTGTGTGTGTGTGTATGTGTATCACACACACGTATATATGCCGGGCACTGTTCTGAGGACTCTCCATATATGTATTAATTTATTTAACTCTCACAACTAAAAGGTAGATATTTACTCTTAATTTACAGTTAGGTGTCTGTGCAGCTTATTAATAATAATTGCTCAGTTTCAGTGCTCATAAGCGGTGAAATTTAGTAGCTGTTGAGTTTGAAGTTTTAACCACTGTAACCATAAAGAAATATGTAACCATATTTTAGTTTTTAAGAAATATGCTATAATTCTAACTCAATCTCTTTGATTCTAAATGGCACTTTGACACAGCAGTGTGGTAGTTACCACAGAGAAGGGAGGTAGGGAGTATTAAAGGGTGAAGGAGTCAGTATGTGATGTCAGAGGATGATTTGACCGTGGGTACACAGTGAAGTATACCAGTGATAGATCATACAACTGTGCACTTGAAACTTGTATAATCTTACCCGATACATGGATTTTTAAAAGGAGTTAGAAGAATGTGTGGCATCATTCTCTAGCATTTTCTCATCACTAGTGAGGAATGGGTTGGCATCATTAACTATGAATATCATGGCTTTAGAGATAATTTTTTGTTCATATTCATTTAAGAAAAGGAAATAGTCATGGAGGAGAAAATTTATCTTGGCAAAGAATAAAGAGCAGGATCTGTTTTTAATAGGTACCTGTCTTTTGAACTTTTCACACATGATATGCCTTTTAACTCCCTTCAGGGCCAAGAAGTCAAAAGACTATTAGCAATGAAAGTATCTTGTTATCTGTGTCTTGGGATAAATAAAGTGAACAGTGAATCTGTTACAGGGCAGTTATGTGGCATATGAAAATTGAGAGGGTTTTTTTGGTTTTTGTTTGTTTTATTTTTGTTTTTGTTTTGCGGGGGTGCGGAATGGAGCAAGGCTTAAGGTTTTGTTCAGTTTACTTTTCCTTGAAAGTCTTACCTGAATCCCTGGAGTTGGTTAAATACACCTTTGTGTTTATTTATACACACACACTCATACACATATATCATACAGTACATAATTCTTTTCACACTTGGCAGATTTCATTGAAATTGTATATTTGTGTCTGTCTTCACTACCATATCATAAGCAGAGACTGTATCTTACTCATATTTGTATTCTCAGCCTCCTAACACTATCAGGATGCAAGTCCTAATGAATTGTTACACTGAGCAGCAACACAGATTGCCCCTTTCAAAGTTTTGATTTTCTTCATGGCCTTAAGTTCTTCACATTTGCTCATCTGCTACGAGATATTTAGAAAGAGTATCATTTCCAAAATAAGCTGTGTATTGCTCCGTGCTATTAAAAGCCTGTTTAGGAAAGCTCTGCTTCCTAACTCTCTGTGTCTTGTACTTTCTGTACATATGAAGGTATCACAACAGTAGATGTGTTTCTGTGTGTTAGAGTATGGCAACTTTATTGAAGAGATCATTTAGTTAACGAAAGCCATGCTACATGACATTGAGGAGTGATAGGAAGTGGTAAGTTGTCCTTTGAAGGACAGTAACATTTATTTTGTTTATGTTGGGTCTGAAAACACAATGTGCTATATAGTAAAATTAGAGCTCTGATGAAGTGTGTGTGTATGTCTAGGTATATTTTTATATCTGTATATCTATTTACTAATATGTATTTAATGTCAAAATTGGATTATCTTTGCCTCTCTTACATTGCTAGATAATCACATTTTTTAACTTCATAATTAAACCAGAAGCCAAAGGTGATCTGTCTTATGTGGAATATTTGGATAGAATAAAGGACCCTAGAAATGCAGAGTACTTGCAGAAGTGGTAAAGATATTGCAGTTAGTCTGTGCTCCTTACTAATCATGTCAAATCCATTCAGATATTTATTGGTCACCCTTCTGGTGACAATACATTATTCGCTATTATGTCTTTTTAAAGGGACTGTGCTGAAAGTTGCTAAAATGCAATCTCACAGACATTTAATTTTTAGCAGATTTCTAAATGGATTTTAATGTGCCTTTCAAATAGTCTATCAGAGATTTAGGCATTAGAGAAAAGTCCCATATTTCAGTGACTAAAAGCAGTGCTCATTCTTGCTGTTGGCATATGTAGTAACACTGCTGTCCCTGCTGCATTTAGTCAGTGCAACACTCCTAAATGCAGATGGCGCAGAGGAAATACTGTGCTACCATACTCTTAAGCTTTAATATTTTCCTTTCTTATATTTTTGTTTTTATATCATTTGTGAACTTTGAGCAAGTTATATTATTGTAATAGTATATTCAAGATGTTTTCATTAAGCTTCTTTACAACTATATAAAATAATAATTAAATGGCAAGTTGTCATGAATTTGTACTGCTTATTTGTTATTTTAATGTTTGGTTGTTTTTTTTTTATTTAGGAATAGAAATTACTTTCCTTCAAATTCTATTTTTGGAGAAAGAAAATTTCAAACATTATAACATTAAGAAAGTCACACATTCTCTATTAGGTTTGAAAGACTAGGATACCCGCATTGTTTTTTCATTTCAAAAACAAATATTCTTTATTCTATAGGGAATGTTCCCAAATCTCACTGTGCTCTTAGGGTCTAGGAACCGTTAACTGTTTTTTTTTTTTTTACTTTCAAAGATAATTTTAGTTTATATATTTTAAGTTAAACGTTACCTTTTTAGTTCTTAAGAAATATGCTATGCTCAGTAATTTCCTTCTTAAGCACCTTTTCTCTTTTCAATTTGCAAATAGATCAGTAACCTTCAAACTTTTGTTTCCTGTATTTTTAAAGGTCGATTGAGCTATCCACATCCAGGAACTGACAATCTGTTGATGTTAAATGGTAAGTTTATAAAAACATTCTTATTTTTCCAATTGGTTTACATAAAAATAATTGAATACCTTTCTCTAAACCTTCTCTTATACATTCATTCGTCATTTTCTGAGTACAAAAATAAAGCTGCAACTCTTCCTGAACAGAAAGCAAAATTGGGAATTTGAGTGTATTCTGGCTGAAAAAGTAGTCATGGAAGTGTATTTGTGATAGTATGATTTAATTCAATGACCACAGACTTTGCAGGCAGTCCTGAGTTTGAATATTGGCTTTCCAGTTTATGGCTGTGACCTTGATCAAGTAACTTTTGTGAGCTGTATTTTGTTTTCTATCTGTGAAATAGGAATAAAATCTCAAGGTTTATTAGGAGAATTAAATGAGATATTTGCAAAGTGCCTAGAATTTGTTATTATTTAATTTAGCACTTGTGTTAAGGAGGAAACTGGTGATTCTGTAAATATAATGGTCACGCTAACTTAATTTACTCTTAACTAGAAAATTTGTAATGCGAAGCTCACTAAAGTTAGAAAAAGAATGAATAAACATCCATTAAAGTTTGTTCTCTTTCTATTGGACAAACATTGTATTCAGAGAGTTCCAGGACTTGACACCTCCATGCCTGGGAGTAGACCTGGAGGATCAAAGTGTCCTTCACACAGGCGTTTTTAAATCAAAGGGTGGCTGATGAGGAGGAAGTAGGAAGAAGTGATGACAGAGATACTTTAAAATACATAATTATTAGAATAGCTTGACTCTTCTGTTTCAACTAAAGCTTTGTTGGAAAAAGAAAGCAATGAAGTTGGGGGGCAAACTGAAAAAAAAGGCCAGTGTAAAGCTGCTAGACCATGTGAACTAATATTAAGTAGAGACTATAAAGTAACAGAAAGATGGGAATAAGCTCCTGACCACCTGGGAGATTGTCAAGATGGATAGGATTTTGGAATGAGAAAATAATTGAAGCATTAGGTAAGGTGACTTACTCATTCAGTATTTGACCATTGTGTATTGATTTGTCCACCACATGCCTGCCTAGTATAAACACCAGGTTATCTATTACAGAAGATCTTTGAGTATAGTCACAGGTAGAATTGTCAAGGTCCTAGTATTGGTGCTAGACCATGCTCTCTAGGCTGAAGCCATGTCCATGCTAGACCTCACAGTCTGGTAGGCCAGGTGCATGAATTCAGTGAATCACAGTGTTTACATAGACTTTGACCAGAAAGCTACTAGAAGTTACATTCCAGGATTCTATTCAACTGTTTTCCTACCACAAAATTAAAAACAATGTATTTTTTGAGTAGCTGGTCTCTGACCTCTGAATCTATGGCTGAAAATTATATTGTTTAAAGTGAGTTTGAAAAAGTGAAAATGATTGTAATTTTTCTTATTGTCATGGCTTGAATTATAAAATAATGATAGGTTTAGGTTATAATAAATTATCTATTGATCCTTACTTTAAATACTTTTCTTTTGATAGAGATCGCTTCTGTTTTAACTTCTAAAAAGTAGCAATTCAGTTGAAAATTTTGAATTTACAAATGTTTCACATGTTGTGTTAAAATTTATCCAAAGGAAAAAATCCATCTGAGATAATCTCTTAGATCATTCACAGATATTCTTGGATTGTTAAATGTATAACAAACTAGGAAAATTTAGAAGTATATTATGATCACATTAGAATATGTCAGTTATGTGTAAGCAAAGAACTTAGTTGCCAAACTAATACTTTTTTACAGCTTACAATTCTGGTAACACTAAACATAACTAAACTAGTTGATTTCATCAGTTGCTTAAACCCATTGTAAGTAATCTAGATATTAGATTGAAAATGTTTCATAGTCTGACACTTTAGGGCCACAATACATACTCAGTCCAGTAAGCCATCCTGGAGGTTCTGAACTTGTTCTGGTAAGGGACTGGGGAGATAAAAATTCACAGAACTAGGACATTAAAATATGTTTAGGTCAGTAGACACAATTGGATCCAAAGAGAAAACATTTTTTTTTTGGTCATTTGAGATTACTGGTTAAGAGGGGAAGCAAGAATCAGAAAATTGAGTGTATTTATAGGATAATGTTAAAGTATTTGAATATTAAAGATTTGAATATCAAAGATTTGAAGTATTTGAATATTAAAGATTTAAATATTTTGTAGACATTAAAATTTATGGAAAAGAGAAGTAGGCAAAGGGCACTAAAAAGTAAGGGGGAAATTGTTTTGAACTACTTTTTCACTGCCTCTAATTCAACTATGGTCTTAATATATTATCTCCCTGAGAAATGTAGAAATTAAGTGATACTAATAACAAGCCTCTCTACTTATAGTAAGTTATTATTAAATATGATCAACTGATTAAGAAATTGTAGCATTTTCGTACATAGACCTGCTTCTTATACTTTTAGTTATCACAGATTTAACTCACTATTAGGCAATTGATTAAATAAAGTTGTATTATTTAACAAATAAGCATAGCTAATATTGCTGACTTTGAAAATTAGTATGTGATAATACACTACTAGTATTGGTTTGTGGTGATTTAACAACAGTTTAGAGGGGTTGATATCACAAACTCTGAAGTCAGATTCTGAGTTTAGACTTGGGTTTGCTCTTTATAGCTGTGTGACCTTGGGCAGCTTACCTAACTTCACTTTGACTCAGCTTTTTGCCTAAGAGGGAGCCTGCTGCCTGCCCTAGGGAGATTGTTGTAATAAGTGAATGCATTCATTCATGGCTAGTATGTATCTGGAACAGTTCCTGGAAGTAAAAGTTAGTGTGGCAGAGGGTGACGATGAACAGTGACAAAAATCACTTTGAAAGAGTAAAAATCATATCCTTTGAATAGATAAAGGAGTTGGGTCTGTTTACTTTGGATTATATAAAATTAGAGAAAACATAACTGGTATTTTCAACTTTGTGAAGGGTGTTACATACAGTGAACAAAGAAGGTTTGTTTTATATTATTGCAGAAAGCCAAACCAGAACCATGTAGAAGAAGCTACGTAGGGACAAATTTGGTGTCAGTAAAAGCAAAATGACAATCTTAGGCAGTCTCCTAAGTATGGTACGCTTACCCCTGTGTTACCCAAAATAACTTGATGGTACACAAAGACACATCAAAATAAATGCATGGCTATTACAATCCGAGGTCATTCTATAGAAAATACAGTATAGAAACCTGTGATGTCGTCACCATGGTACTAAACTTGTGTTCATTTAATTAAAAAATAATATGTAAATAGTATAATTGTTAATACAAATAGGCATATTGTAAAGGTTTTATGATCCTATCTTCCTAGTTAATTAGCATTATGGTTAAACTTTAAAATATTTCTTTAAGTAAGGGGTAAATAGGGTAAGGACTAAAGGCCAGGAAGTGGATCAAATTAGGTAAAACAATGAAGTACTTCTGGCAAATGTCTCATGAAGTTGGTATATAGATTTTTTTAATGTTATAAGAAATGCCAAAAAATATAACTGCAAGCAGCTCCTACTTCTGAATAGACCATGTCCCTGAAATCAAGTGGAAATCAATGGAGACTGCCATTATTGAGTAATTCAAATATAGATGAGTCCAACTTGAACATCCTGGGGTATCGTTTTAGGCAAGTCACATTATTTAAGAATGAGTAAATTGTCTAAAAGTCAAAAGTTAATTACTGTCTGAAGATAAAATGACAGTTTGAATGTTTATATTTCTGTAAGTGTATAAATCTTACAGTTTTTATTTTCAATAGTAAAAATATTACAAAACAAAACAGAAATACTCTTGTTTTCCAGAGTACTGTGTAAAAGTACGAAAAGCTGTATCATTTAAGTATCCATTTCTATTTGGATTATATTTCCCCCTTTACCCCTTTCTCAAGGAAAATAGTAATTTTGTTAGTACATATGGTTTTCAAAAGGAGAATAGATAGAGCAGAAGTATGGGAGGATGGTATTAGCAACCTAGTTTAAAATTTCAGTTTGCAGTTATTAACCACATACAGCCATGCTGGTAATCAAGAGCTTGGTGTGCTTTTGGAAGGAAAGAAGTTCTGTATATCTTTCAATTAAGAAAATTTATTCAGAAATGAAATTCTATTTCTGAAGGCAAAAACTCTAAATACACTATATTAAGACACGAACATAGGAAACTTGAGTATGCAGTCAGTTCTTTTTTTATGCTGATGGAAGTGAGTGGAGTAGACAGATTTATTTTGGATCTTGAAAAGGATTATGAAGGGAGTTGGGGGCGGGAGGGATGGCATATTTCTCTCCTGGGTTTTGGCTCAAGCTTTTAGAGTAAGAAATAAAAATTTCTTTAGTTTCACACCAGGATAACTAACCTTTAAGTATTTCCAGCTGATTTGGTATGTTTATCTGTCACTTCCTCCAGCTGCAATAATTCAGGTACCACAGCTGAGTTAAGAGCCAGTACATTTGGGCAAAAAGACCCTAAAGAGAATGTTAGAAAATTTTTTGTAGCTCTGTGTTAGAACCTAATATTATGGGTAGCCCAGGACCAAATTGTAAAGCCACTTATATAGAAAAGATATTTAGCCATTTCTGACAGCTTCTTATTATTATATTTATTAAAGAAAAGATAGATATACACATGAATATATATAGTGCACATTTTAACATACATATGTGGACACACAAATATATATGTATTTACATATGTATGCTGAAGAGCCAATTCCTCCCTTTTGTATGAGGTACTTTTATAATGTTTTATTAAAAAATAAAATTTTATATTTAAAATTTTTAACACAAAAATTATTTACTTTTTTTCTAAATTATATTCTGAATGAGTTTGGAGGAGCATATTGTTTAAAGAAGACTTTTTAAAAACATAATGAATAGTAATTTAATGATTACTGATAAAGTTATAGCAGAACATATCCCAGAAATTCAAGTAGAAACATTTGTAGGAAAGTGAGTACACCCATTATTGTTTAGCGTGATGGCAGCAGATTGGTTATTTCCATGACAGGGAATAGGAAATGCTTCACATGGTTTAGCTCCATCTGCAGTCAGTTCTATTTTTGGTAATGGAGAAACTTGGAATCGGTGAGTTGTCCAAAATTAAGCAGAATAGCTCTTTACAGGATTCTAAAATTCCTCAGGTATGAGATGGAAAAATTTTCTAGATAATTTTGTTCAAGCCTAGGAGTGAGATGGGTATCTAAGATGCTGGAGTATATGTACTTATTTTCACTATTTTAGTGTTGAGTAGTCTTAGCTAAGAACATGAACACTAAGAACATAAACTGATTATGGTGTCATTAATTTTCTCAGGTTAAGAATTACATGCCACTTTATGACTTCATAATTCATAATTTGACTTCAAATTTGATGAGAATAGTTTATTTGCTTTATAAATGTTTGACCCTCTATAGCCATGAATGAGATGCCCCAAAGCAAATTTATACTGGATTAATATGATTAGACCACGCTAGGCACAAGGAGGAACCCAGCTCCTAAGATTGTGCTGTGAAGTACTTGGGGGTCTATTGATTATTTCCAGGCCCAATACAGCATTAAAGACTTAGGGGAATTCACTCTTTTATAGCCTGTTTTCGATAGCTTTATTAAAACTCATATTTTATTGGTCTGATTTTCCACATTTGATGTCCCATCTCTTTGAGACCCTGTTTCTTTAAGGCCTTTGTAAGTCTCGGAAGACCCAAAATTGTAAATGACACTTCCGACTCTACCCTCACCCTAAACTAATATATTGGTAGGCAAGCTCTATGTAAATTAAATCCAAAGAGTGGGACAAAAGTAGGTTTACAGTTGTTTATATGGAAATAGAAGAATAATTAATAAATAATAAAAGAATAAATTGAGTTTCATGTACTCAACTGTAAATGTACTTTTGCCCCCACCCTGTACACATGTGTTTGTACATATACACATACGTAATTATGTATATATAACTATATATCCACATATAAGCCATATATGTGCATACATATAGGCAAGCTGTATAGGTCAGGTTAATCTGTTGAGTTTTGAGATAATTATCACTCATGAACAGGTTAAGTCTGTTGTAAATTATACAGCTAAATAAAGACAGTAGAATGGCAGATTGGCAGATATGCAAATGAAATTATTTTCTGTAAAAGACTCTGACGTGAGCCTTATATTTTTTTGACTTCTTGAACAGTAAATGACTAAGGGAGCTGACTAGTCTGTTTATCCCCTTTTTTATTATAAAGGGGACTAATGCTATATTCTCAACTTGTAGACATACTTATTTACTATTAAACCCTTAGTATAAAATTTAAAATATATTTTTGAAAACTTCAAAGTAGATTATATTTAATGAGATGAAATGTTACGTTTTAGTCTTTAAGTTTCATGCTTTTAGGGAGACATTTCTGACAACTTTTAATATACATTTTTATTTGAGACTTATTGAGTATCAGTTTTCTCAGGCTTAAAACACTATGAACATGAGAAAAGATGTGAAATTTAACAATCATTTTTGGCTTACTACCTTGGTTTTATATGTTAATTCCAGGGTACAAGTACTCATTGGGTACTCAGATTTGGGGGGAGGAGTTATTTGAAAACAAGTTGTGAATTTTAGCAAATTGGTAGTTTCTTTATGAAAAATACATTGCAGTATCTTTTCTTCATAAGGAATTATATAAACTTGCTAGTAACAGATTACAATGCCTCACTGCTTTATACTTTACAGCATTCAACATACCTAGTATTCTATGATGATGCTAATAACACTTGCATCCAAGCCTCTATTACCCCAAAGGTAGACACATAAACACTTTAGATACCTGTTATAAAATGTACTAAAAGAATAGAAAGTGTTATTAGCTATAGTATTACCACTAATAATTTCTTCAACTAAGCAAGTCTGAATATGGATTGAACTCTTTACTGTGTCTTCTGGTACTTTTTCCATGCAGGGTTTGGTATAATGTGAGCTGGATGTAAATAACTGTTAGACTACATGTGCTATATCACATTATAATACATAGAAAATAAGGATTTAATTCAGGTTGTTCCCATTCATTGGAAAAATTATTTGTGATGCTTTTTAAGTGTAAAGTGTTACATATTCCTATTGTTACCTGATAAAACAAATCTTCATGAATTTTAACATGAATGAGAATAAATTGTATATTTCCTGTTAATTTCAGTTTTTATACAGTTCAGATGAGATATGTAATAAAGTGCTCTGTAAGTGGTAAAACACCATGCACATGTCATATATTGACATTATTATAGCTCTGAAAACAAAGTAGCACTAATTTCCAGATGCCCACATAGCTTTTCATGTCACAAATATTTGTATATGTGGGCTTATTTTTAGTTCTGACATTTTATGATTTGTCCTTTGTTTACATGCAGCAAGGAGTTATGGGAGAAGACGAGGTAATTCATTTCTGTTTGCTATAGTATAATTGTTTTTAATTGGGTTTTACTGATCAATGTTGTATTAATTATCACAGATTGCTTATGATATGTCTGAAAACTCACAGAATCGTGTTTTGATTTGAACACTTGTCAATGTTTTGAATCCTAAATCTCTTAACTTTTAAAGAACATTTCATACTAATATGGCTATTTAATAAAATTATCCTTTTTAAAAAAGTGCCCAGATTTTAACTATTTTTAAAGTTACTTTATACCTTTTAAAATAGAACTGTCATTTACAGTTTGCTTAAGAAACACTAGTGAAGGTGTGTTTAAATACTATGTTTAATAAATACTAGTGAAGGTGACATACAATATGATTTTTGTAATCTCTAAATCTATAACTGATTGTCTTATCTATGGTGTATAATTTATGTATCTAGTTTATTAGTTTTATGTTTGACCCAGTTGAAAATAACAAGTTAACACTGATATATAGAAATTATGTTGCTAATATTTCTGTTTTCTCAGAATGTAGTCCTTCCCCCCTCTACTAACACACACACACACACACACACTCACTCACTCACTCACTCACTCACTCACACACACTTTCTCTTTTCCTCACAGTAGTCTTGCCTTCAGGGTTCTTATTATCCTAAGAAAGAAGCTGGGACTGTGGGATTCTGGACTATTAAACTTTCCAGGAGAGCAGCTGACATCTTCTTTGGCTTAAACTTAGTCTCTTATTTTACGTGCAAAATTTAAGAGGTAGAAAGGTCAATGGTATGAGAAGAAGCAAAAGTAACTTTATACCACTAGATTGTTCTTAAATGAGTGATAATTGTGAAATTTATATAGTTGTTATAAGTGCCAAACTAAATGGGAAGTATTTCCATTAACCCCTGAAATCTCTCTTGAGCCATGGAGGATAGACAGTGATAATAGTGACTTTTTATAAATGTTAATACATTTGTGCTAGTGCTTCATTTTCTTTTTGTCTAGTCATGAGTGCATGTACTTTGAAAACAAACAAAAGCATTCACCACCACTGAAGACAGAAATTGGTCTTTTGTATTCTTAAGTAATATTTTTAGTTTTCTAAGTAAAAAAGCTATATAGAAAACTTAAAACTTTCTAAAGAGTGTTATTAACAACTGAAAAGAGAGAGGGAAAGTTAGGAATTTTAGGATCTGTTTTCAGATCTATGGACTATCTCATTTCACTGTGATGTTTTTTTTCTTTTTTTTTTTAAATTTATTTAATTATTGTTCAAGTACAGTTTTCTGTCTTTTACTCCCAGCCCAGCCCACCCCTCAGTGCTCCCCACCTCCTTCCCATTTCCACCCCCCTTAGTTGTTGTCCATGTGTCCTTTATACTAGTTCCTGTAAATCCTTCCCCCCTTTTTTCCCCTGAAATTCCCTCCCCTCTCCCCTCTGGTCACTATCCCCTTGTTCTCTATTTCAGTGTCTTTGTTTTTATTTCGCTTGCCTGTTTGTTTTGTTGTTTAGCTTCCTGTTAAAGGTGAGATTATATGGTATTTGTCTTTCAACACCTGGCGTATTTCACTCAGCATAATACTTTCCAGTTCATCCATGCTCTTGCAAAGGGTAGGAGCACTTTCTTTCTTTCTGCTGCATAGAATTCCGTTGTGTATATGTACCATAATTTTTGGATCCATTCATTTACTGACAGGCACCTAGGTTGATTCCAGGTCTTGGCTATTGTAAATTGTGCTGCTATGAACATTGGGGTGCATAGGTTCTCTTGGATTGGTGTTTTAGGGTTCTTAGGATATAGTCCCAGCAGTGGAATTGCTGGATCAAAAGGCAGATTCATTTTCACTGTGATGTTTTAATGTGGAGCTTCAATTCTCTTGGGGGAAAAACCCCCACTTACCAAGCCATGGTACTTCTGAAACTACAGGGTAATTTAGGATTTTTCTTATACCCTTTTCATCTATTAACCTTAGCAATTTATGTTTAATATAATCTGCCATTCTCCACTGTAAATGTCATGATCTAGGAAGTTCTTAGGAGCAAGTTAACAGAGTGTCAATTACTTACCTTCTTTCATCTCAGTTCTATAATAGTAGACTATGATTATAATGCCAGATAGGAACTTGCTACTACACTCTTATGTATCTCCATCTTCTGGGAGCCATAAAGATTTTCTCTGCTTCAGAGCTGCCCCCCCCCCCCAGTATTGGAAAAAAGAAGACTCTTGCAGGGTTTTTAAGTTGACCTTCTTTGGGACAGAACTAACAGCTGTCATACTTGGCTGAATTTTCCTCTCAAATTATGTGGCATTAGTAATTGTTTTAGTTGTTATTCTGTGGATAATAGGAGTCTGCTTTTAAAATTTTGATTTTTATGTGGTCAAATGAAAAGTATAATCATTAGAAATGGTATTGAGAGATTTTATTTGAACTTGAATATATTTCAACTATAAATAATAAAACATTTTTAAGAACATACCAAACCAATAACACAGAAAGGTCTGGAAGTAAACTGGTTCTCTTATTATTTTTTACTCATTTCCCCCTTTCTATTTAGTTTGTATACCTTATTCATTCTCTGTGAGAAAAGGACAAATTATTGGAGCAAAATGTTTTACCTGACAAGTGTACCTTACAGTTTCATTCTAAGTTATTTGGAGAAACATGCTTGAGCAGTGCTCCTGTTTGAATAAACAGGTGATGTCTGAGAGAGATCAGTCCTGGACACAGCTCTTTTGCTTTGGTGGCTTTTTTATTCTTGCATGTGGAATAAAAATCACACTGGTGCATTATCTACCCTAATAGAAAGACTGCTGGGCCTTATAAAATAGGAAGCATTTTCCTATTTATGCTTAATTAATATGTTTTATGTCTTTATTTTTAGAACAACTTTAGTAAATAAAAGAACAGGATAATACATTGAGATCAAAGAACAATGCTTAGTTTCAGGCTATAAATTGACTAATTTGTGCACGTGTTTTCATTTTCTCTCCTGCTTCTCCCCATTTTTATGTTGGAAAATGCCTTTATTGGTCTTCCAGAATAAGGTTAAAATATGCAAAGTCAAGGATATTTAGGTGTATTAGCATAACCACCACAGTCAGAGTTAGAATCTCATTGTAATCTGAGTTATAACTAATCTCATTATATTAATTATTATATTCTCTATTTGTACCTTTTCTTGTTGCAAAACTTTGATTTGCCTTCACTTGTATGCATATTAACTGTGTCAACACACATGGATGTGTTGAATAGTTCTGCATTTATTAAAGATATAAAATCGGTAACTTAAAAACAAACTTTCCACAAAGAAATCTACAGGCCTAGATGGCTTTACTGGTAAAGGAAGCAGACTTTTAAAGAACAAAAAACTGCAACTTCATAGAACTATTCAGTTCTATATTTATTTATTCAGCTCTATATCTATTCTATGTATATATGTATACCCATTGTGTGTGTATATTCTTGTGCCAATTTTAAAGGTTATTTGTTTAAGCAGTTTTTTCCACTAGATGTTGAATTTATTAGCATAAAGTTGTTAATAATATTCCCATTTTTAGCCTTTTAATACTCGTAGATTCTATATTGATTGAGGTCCCCTTTTTCATACCTAGTATTTGTGATTTTAGGTGTTTTTTTTCTTCTTGATGAAGGGAGATACATCAATTTTGTAGTTTTCAAAGAGCGACCTTTTTTTTTTTTTAAGATTTTATTTATTTATCTTTAGAGGGGAAGGGAAGGAGAGAGGGAGAGAAACACATGGGTTGCCTTCTGGGTGAGGATGGGGATGGGGGCGACCTTTTGACTTTATTGATTATCTTTCTGTTGGTTTGTTTTTTTATGTTTTTATTTATTTATTTATTTATTCTTTATGTTTTTAATTTGCTATTTTTCTATCTTTTTTATGGCATAAACTAGGATTATTCAAACATTTCTGGTTGTCTACTATGCATTTAAAACTATAAATTTTCCTCTAAGTATGGAAATTTTCCTGTAAGTATATAGCTTTTGCTACATTCCACAGATTTTATATTGTGTTTTTATTATCCTTCAGTTTCACTCTTTTGGGGTGTAAGAACCTAAAAAACACCCTAGTTTCAGAGCAAAAAATAAGAAAAGTAATTTAATTTTAGTTGAAAACCATTGTAAATATTCTAGTCCAAATCAGATTTTAACCAAATTCTACTTCTCTCAGCACATATGATTTTACCTTTATTGCCAGTAATTTTCATGCACTAAGTATATGTGTGTATAATTCTTAGAATGTATGTCTGAAGTATACTGTACATGGAAAATGTAATTAGTGGTTCCCCTTCTATAATGAATTTAATTCGGGTTAAAGGAAAGGATAATTGGCAAGGTAAAAAGTAATATTTTTGTTGGTGGCATTTACTCAGTTAACTTCTCTTTTAAATAATTCTATAGCTTTTATGTATTCTAAAAAGAAAGTGGTCTTTTTTTGGCAGTGAAGATTCTAGTTAGTATGGCGAGTCTGTGATATGTTCTCAGCCTTGTATTACGTCCTTTGCTCAGCTGAACTTTGGTTAATAGATTGTAGATGTTTGTTATTTCACTAACTATAATAATACTTTATTATAGTTAGTAATTTGGAGTAATTGTAAATGTAGTTATAACATAATCATACTTACAATATTAGAGTTAACACAAATAGTTTGTCATTTTGAGTCACCTCTATTATCTGTCATTGCTCGTATAGCAATTTCCTTAGCCACTGCATTCATGGACCCTTAAATACTTATAACCTGCACTTTTTTCTCATGATAAAAATTTGTTAGACTTTATTGTGTTTATGGGGCTGCTAAATTTGTATGTTTGTTAGAACACCTTACAGTGAAAAAGTTTCTAAAGTATTTCTAAAGAACTGTAAATTTGAATCTATCACTTTTTAAATCAAAAACAAGTAGGTATGTTGTTTTTCCACCTCATATTATTTGTTTTTTAAATATAAAATTATTTATTATGAACCAGTTACTCACAGTTAATATTGTTTTTAATAGATCTTGATGAGGTTCATTTTGTTCCGTAAAAGTTTCATTTTGAAGATGTTTCTTTCCATTGACCACAAAGAAGATTGACATTTGTTTATTAGTCTTTATTTCTTTTTTTTTATTGATTATGCTGTTACAGTTGTTCTATTCCCCCCTTCATTCCCTTCCACCCTACCCCCCATCCCCACCATTACCCCCCCTTTAGTTTATGACCATGTGTCTCAATTCCTTTAGATTCTATATTTCCCATGCTATTCTTGCCCCCCCCCATCTATTTTCTATCTACTGTCTATGCTACTTATTTTCTGTACCTTCTCCCCCCTTCTCCTCCTCCCACTCCCCTGTTGCTAACCCTCCTTGAGATCTTCATTTCTATGTTTCCACTCCTGATCTAGCTGTCCTTTTAGTTTGCTTTTGTTTTAGGTGTGGTTGTTAATAACTGTGAGTTTGTTTCCTTTCACTGTTCATGTTTCTTTAACTTCTTTTTCTTCAGATAAGTCCCTTTAACATTTCATATAATAAGGGCTTGGTGATGATGAACTCCTTGAATTTGATCTTATCTGAGAAGCACTTTATCTGTCCTTCCATTCTAAATGAAAGTTTTGCTGGATAGAGCAATCTGGGTTGTAGGTTTTTGGATTTCATGACTTGGAATACCTCTTTCCAGCCCCTTCTTGCCTGTAAGGTCTCTTTTGAGAAATCCACTGACAGTCTGATGGGGACTCCTTTGTAGGTGACTGTCCCCTTAGCTCTTGCTGCTTCTAGGATTCTCTCCTTCATTTTAATTTTGGCTAATGTAATGATGATGTGCCTTGGTGTGTTCCTTCTTGGGTCCAACTTCTTTGGGACTCTCTGAGCTTCCTGGATTTCTTGGAAGTCTATTTCCTTTGTCAGATTGGGGAAATTCTCCTTTATTATTTGTTCAAATAAGTTTTCCACTGGTGGCTGTGCCTTTCCCCCTTCTGGTACCCCTATAATTCGGATGTTGGAGCGTTTCAAGATGTCCTGGAGGTTCCTAAGACTCTCCTCATTTCTTTGAATTCTTGCTTCTTGACTCTTTTCTGTTTGGCCATTATTTGCTTTCTTCTGGTCCACTCCATTGATTTGAGTCCCAGTTTCCTTTTCATTGCTATTGGTGTCCTGTGCAATTCCATTCATTTCAATTAGTTTCGCCTTCATATATTTGTCTAATTTGTCTTTATTTCTTATAGCAAAGGAATTGTGAAAATTAAATTAATATTTATAAAGCTGCTCAGTACACATGAGTATCTTTCAGAATAACTTATTAAAATTCAGTTTGAATTTATGGAATAATTCTTGTTTCCTATACTCAGTATGAATTTTGTCCTTGTTTTTATGACTTATAAACTTCAAATTATTGTTTCCAACATCTGGCTAGCTATAGTTCACAGACAAACCTGTAACCCCGTCTTTGTCACCCCAACCCCAGTACTCTGTGCAGGCTGACATGTTTCAGACTGTCCTTGTTTACATCACTTGCATCATTATGTGTCATATTTTTCAAGATGATAATGATATTTATGTTGAATATTTACTCATGTATTAAGGCACATGCCATTTATTATATACATTGTCTCCTTACTCAAAAACAAAATCTTTCACTCTATTTCTATGGAAAAACAACCTGTCTACATTGTTTTTTTCCTTGTCTAATGAATTTCTGAAGAATCATGATTTGATATCTGTACTTGACAAAGCTCTACATGTATTGTAAATCCCTCCCGTTTATTAATAATAAACCAATACTTTCAAAGATCATGCATGTTCTCAAACACAGTTATCATTTTTAAAAATCATTATCTTAACATCTCATATTGTTATTTTATTGCTCTTTTTTATGTTATTACATTATTTTTCTTTGGCACTCTGTCACAATAACATTTTGGCTTTACTCTTAATTTTCTTAGCACTACTTTATCTCCTTGAATGTTCTATTTCTTTTTTGTAAGTTTTCCAAAAATCTATCCTCATCATTTTTCTCTGGAGTTTTTTATCTGTGATATGTCCAAGTACCTTAAACAATCAACCTCTGCTGAGTTGACTCCTTTTAGGGGGTACACAAAAAATCGGAATTATCTTCCGGAGGGTGGCAGGCCCCTTGGAATACAGCCTTCCCCAGCTAGGTTAGTGTTCCAGGAACCCATCTGTATCACTTTACCAGTTGGCATTGTGAGAGGCAGTGTTCAGCTTCAGTGAATTTTTTTGTAAGACTCTTTCAGTGTGTTTGTCCCTTTCACAATGGGTGATTTATGAGCGCACCTGCCCACACCAGGTAGAGTATTCAGCAGTTTTTAATGAAAAACAGCAACACTCCTATGCCCCACCTTCCCTATTCACCTGATCTCACCCCAGTGACTTTTTGTTTTTTTTTCTCTGGATGAAAAAAGCCTTCAAAGAGAAATGTTTTTCCAATGTGCAAGAGAGGTTGAAACAAAAAATTGGAAAAACACTAGAAGGCATTGAAATTAACAAGTTCAAAAACTTGCGAACAAAGGAAATAAAACATCTTGATAGGTTCGCGCATCAACTAGGGAGTACTTTGAAGGTGACTGAAGCTTTAAACATGTAAGAGTAAATATTCAATTTTTTATAAAAAAATTCCAGGGGGGTTTTGCCCACCCCAAACATGACTGATTTCCTTCCTCCACTTCAGCCTTCATATATTTACTTTTTTCTCCCACTTTTTAAATTTTAATTGTTGTTCAAGTACAGTTTTCCACATTCTATCAGCTTGTGAAACTTCATGTATCTAAAGCTCAGCACTTCCTACACCAGTTTCTGGTCGTTACTTAAGTTTTTATATTTAGTCAGTGGTTCTTACCATTCATGTATTATAATCTCCTTTTGGTTCTTTCTTTCCATTATTTTTCTCTTCTTTTGTTTCTCGTCTACAGTATTTTTTCCTACTGTAGTCACCCCTGCCGTCCCTCCTTCCTGGATTTTTTGAAGGACTTCTGGCCTGCTCAGTTCCACCTACCTTAACCGTACTTGCTAAGTCTTCTTAAAGCACGAAAAAAAGTTGTCAGCTTATTTGAAAGCTCTGTATTGTTATTTTCTTCACCCACTTAGATAAATGCCTTTTAGCCTGGCTTTCAAAACGGAGTGCTCTGACTAACCTCAGAGTGCTTTTCTAGCTTGACTACTCTTTCTTAAATAAATTTATTTTCCTACTTTTTCTTATGCATATATCACCTTCATTTATTAAGCCATTGAATTTGTCATTACTCTGTGTATGCTTTAATTTATCATTTTCTAATATCTGAGATTCAAGTCATATTTATTATGTTTTAGGCCGTTCTTCTCTCTTTCCAATCGATGATGGCTTGCTGGATGATGGTCATAATGATCAAGTTGGTGTTTTAAACTCACCCACATGTTACTCAGCTCATCAAAACGGAGAACGAATAGAACGCTTCTCTCGAAAAGTTTTTGTTGGTGGTCTTCCTCCAGATATTGATGAAGGTAAGTTGATGATTTGAACTTTTAAAAAAAATTCTGAAATACAGGGTGAATGAGGTAAAGAATTTTGTACCTTTAGAGATTTTCACTTAGACATCCATCTCTGTTTAAATATTTTAAATATTTTGTCACCTGCTGAAATGTGGAGGCAGTTAAACAAAAAACTTTTTTAAAGTTGATTTCTTTACATTATGTTATAATGCATATTGCTACTGTGAGTGCTTTTTTTGTAAATAGGATTTTCATGCCCTAGATGATATTCTACTTACGGTGGAACCTATTTTATGTGGAAAATCTACTATTCTCCTTCACAACTAATAGATGAGTCAATGATTCAATAAACTGGGAGATTATTCTGCATAATAATAATTTTAATAAAGTTCCCATGGGATAAGGTTACCTAGAACATATATTGGATTTGACCTGTCAGATGTTTCAGTGAAACTGCCTGGCGGATGTCAGATGCAGTCAGTATTTACGAGTATTACAGATTTCCACATGTTGTTTTAACATTCTTTTTTGTCTCCAAACCTTGCTTATCAAGCAATAGTGGATCTCTATTTAACTTAGCATGCTAAGTTAAAACATGTTAGCATGTTTTTCAAGCCAGTGACTTTAAGATTTGCTGTACTATATTCATTATTATCCATACAGTTTTATATAAAAATTTTAAAATCATACTGAATTGATTATTCTGGCCAGTGTGCTACTTAAAAATGAATTTAGTTGGACAAAATAGCTATTTTTATGTATAAGTTTAATAAGAATATTAAATATGTTTTCAGTATTTATATTGTAACTTAGGCTATTTGGTACTTTTAAATATTAGATCTTTGAAGTAATAAAATATGGAATTTTTAGAATGAATCATTAAAACTAATTTCTATGCATATTATTGTACTTTCTTAAGATGAAATAACTGCTAGTTTCAGAAGATTTGGACCTTTGGTAGTAGATTGGCCTCATAAAGCAGAAAGCAAGTCCTATTTTCCACCAAAAGGTAAGGGTTTTTATTGTTAATATTTGCTGGAGAATCAATTATATGTGAGCAAAAGAGACAATATCAATTACTTCATGTTCTCTTTTTTAAAATTCGGTATGACTGTTTCTTTATCTAAAAGTTAACAGTGATTTGTAGAGGCTGGTAATATGTATCGGGTGAGGTCAAGAGACCTAGTCTAGACTTGCTATACTTTCTCTATAACGTTTTGATGATGATTTTAAAGATTCAAATGTTTCAGTACTTTCTGTGTATAAAGTGTCGTTTTTCTTTTTTTAATTATATTTTATTGACTATGCTGTTCCAGTTTTCCTGATTTTCCCCCCTTTGCCCTCCTCCACCCAGCACCCCCCACTCCCTCAGGCAGTCCCCCCACCACTGTTCATGTCCATGGGTCATGGCATAAGTTTTTTGGCTACTTCATTTCCTATACTATACATTCCCATGGCTATTCTGTAACTACCTATTGATACTTCTTAATCCCCTCACTTCTTCACCCATTACCCCACACCCCCTTCTCATCTGACAGCCATCAAAATGTTCTCCATATCCACGTTTCTCTCTGTTCTTCTTTGCTTAGTTTGTTTTTAGATTCAGTTGTTGATTTGTATTTATCACCATTTTATTGTTCAAAGTTCTGATCATCATCGTTTTCTTAAATAAGTCCCCTTAATATTTTATACAGTGATGGTTTGGTGATGATAAACTCCTTCAGTCTTGTCTGGGAAGCTTTTTATCTGCTCTTTGATCTCTTTATCTGCTCTTTTTATCTGCTCTCTTCTAAAAGAGAGCTTTGGTGGGTAGAGCAATGTTGGTGTAGGTCCCTGCTTTTCATGACTTGGAGTATTTCTTGCCAATCCCTTCTAGCCGGCAAAGTTTCTTTTGAGAAATGAGCTGACAGTCTTAGGGGATGCCCCTGTAGGTAACTTCTTTTCTGTCACTTCTTTTGAGATTCTCTCTTCATCTAACCTTTGGCATTTTAATTATGATTTGTCTCCGTTTGGTCCTCTTTAAGTCCAATTGTTTGGGACTTTCTGTGCTTCCTGGACTTACATGTCTATTTCCTTCACCAAAATAGAGAAGTTTTCTTTATTTTTTCAAACAGATTTCCAATTTTCTTCTCTCTCTCGTCTTCTGGCACCCCTATGATGAGAACGTTGGACCTCTTGAAGTTGTCCCAGAGGCTGCTTATACTACCCTTATTTGGGGGGATTCTTTTTTCTTCTTATTGTTCTGATTGGTTGTTTTTTGCTTCCTTATGTTCCAAATCATTGATTTGATACTCAGCTTCATCCACTGTACTGTTATTTCCCTGTAAATGCTTTTTTATTTCAATGAGTGTACCCTTCATTTCTGATTGGATATTTTTTATGTTGCTTAGGTCCTCACTAACTTCTTTGAGCATCCTTAAACCAGTGTTTTTAACTCTGCATCTGAAAGATTGCTCATCTTCATTTAGTTCTTTTTCTGGAGTTTTGATTTGCTCTTTCATTCAGCCTGTTTCTTTGTTTCTTCATTTTGGCAGCCTCCCTACATTTGTTTCTATGTATTATGTAGAGCTGCTTTGACTCCATGTCTTGGTAGTATTGCCTAATGTAGCAAGTGTCCCGTAGGATCCAGTGGCATAGCCTCTGCAATTACCCAAGCTAGGCACTCAAGGTTCCCCCTCTGTGTGGGCTAAGTACACCCTTCTCTTGTAGTTGAGCCTTGTTGGTAGATCAATGAGAGGGATTTACCCAGGCCAGTCAGCTGCAAGGATTGGCTGTGACCACTGACCACAAAACTCCACCTTCTGTGGAGGATCAACTGTGCAGGGACAGGGCGGTGGTGCTCTAACATGGTCTTTAGCTGTCCACTTGGTGCATTGGCCCTGGGGTTTCCTGGGTGGCACAGGCCAGGGTCACCCCACACCTGTGTTTTGGCAAGGCAGCAACCTGCCAGAGCTATAAAGCAATTGTGCTGGGCTTAGAGATTCCCAGGCAAAGCCAAGCTGTGAAATAAGGCTGGCTGCTGCTAGTGCTGGGCCAAGGGCTCACTGAGGCCCCTGTCACTTGTTTGAGAGGATTTAGGAAGTTTTCAGCAGGAGCCAAGACTAGCCATTCATATGGAAAAGCTCCTTGGGTGGACTGATAAGTTGGGTAGGGAGATGTTTCTGAGGATCTCCAAGTGGGGGTCAAACAATGCTAGCCAGTGTGATGGAGTCTCAGGTATGGCACCAGCTTGCTGGCTCTGTGGGGGAAGAAAAAGGGCAATTGCCTCTGCTTGCCTTGATGCCAGACCCTTCAGTTCCTCCCAGTCTGCCACTGGTGCCTTTCAAGCTGCTACCCCCATGCTGGAGCTCAGAGGGAGTATATGTGTGGGTTCTTTAAGAGAACTGCTTGGTCTCCAGCGGTTTCCTTATAGTGCCTCAATTCCTGCTGGTTTTTGCAGCCAGAAGTTTTGAGGACTGACCAGCATCTTCCTGGCACTGGAACCCTGGGCTTGGTGTGGAGCTAGGAGTCCTTGCTCCCAAGATATCCCTTCTGAATTTTTATCCACCGCACCTGGGCCATCTCTACTTTTTGTCACTGAGAATTATAGAACCTCCATTGCTAGTGCATTAATTTTTTAAAGAAATATAATAATACAATTACTTTTTATGCCTTTAGATCTTGTACTTAAGGGCTCAAGAACATCTTTTGAGCAGGGATTCTGGATCCCAGGCCTGTATGAAAATTTAAAGCTATAGATGTCCTTCCATATACTCTGAATTTTCACATGATTTTGGAATTTACTAGACTTGGAGGTCCCAAATCCTTGGTTTAAAGAAAAACTTAAGTCCATATAGATATTTGTTAGTTTTAACCTACTGTTATCTGCAGTTTTACTATCTTACTCTTTTATAAAGTTTATTTTATTTGTATGTGTGTGTGTGTGTTGGCTGTTGTCTTTTTTTACATTTTTATCTATTTTTAACAATTTTTAATTGCAGTTGACATACATTGTTATATTAGTTTCAGGTGCACACTCCAGTGATTAGACATCTATAACTTACTAAGTGATCAACCTGGTAAATCTCGCACTCACTTGACACAATACAGAGTTATTAGATTATTGACTCTAATCTCTTCCCTATGCTGTACTTTACATCCCCATGACTGCTGTATAACAACCAATTGGAACTCCTTAAGCCCTTTACTTTTTCGACCCACTCCCCTAACCCCCTCCCATCTGGCAACCATCAAAATGTTCTTTGTATCATGAGTCTGTTTTTGCCTTCTTATGCATTTTGTTGTTTAGGTTCAATTGTTGACAGATACATAGTTCTTGTCATTTTGTTCATACATTTGATCTTCTCTCAACCTTCTCCCCTTCCCCCTAATATGCCTACTAGTGTCTAGTGTTCCTGTGGAAGTTACTCTCATCCCTTGCCAGGACCCCTTCAGATGTGTATGTGAACTACTTGTCTGCATCTGGGGTTCTCTCCAGTTTTCCTCCCTTAGCACAGCTGGAGCAATCTCTGTAATTCATCTGACTGTGCTACTCTGCTCCTCTGCCTAAAATCCTTCAGTGGTTTATTTATTGCTAGAGTAATGGCAAAAATGCTTTTGGCTCTCCGGCCCCCTCATCTTTCCACTTTTCTTCTCCCACTACTGATTCTTTTGTTCCTTTCTGATTCCATAATCTGGCCTTTCTCTCGCCTGCCTCAGGACTTTTATGCATGGTGTTCCCTTGCCCTGAAGACTCTCGTCCATTGTCTTTTCATCTAAATCCCCCACTTATTTCACCTTAAATATCAGTTGCTCAGAGGAAACTTTCAGATGCACCTTAGAGTTCAAATCAAGGTATAGTCTGTCCTACCACTGTCCTCTTCCATTGCACTTGTCACAGTTGCAATATTACATTTTTACAATTCTAAAAATACATACTTATTTTATTTAACATCACATTCTTCCAATCTGTACGATGATTATCTTTACTCATCTTTGTATTCTCAGTAATCATGGATTGATAGTTGCCTAATACAGGTGGGGGAAAGCTTCACTGAGGTTTGAACTAAATCTGAAAGTTAATGTGCAGTTTAGATAGATAAAAAGTGTTAAAATTGAGTTCCAGGCAGGAATTGAAATACAATTTTGAAAAGGAGTTTGAATAGGTTTCTGTGGAGACATACACATTTTTTACACGAGCCTTTTGTTCATCTGGAGGGATAGTGGACTATAAGTCTAGGAAGATGTGTTGGCAGAAATATAGTGAAACCGAATACTTGCCATCTTTGTGGTTATTGTTACTGTTGTTGTCGTCGTCGTTGTGGTTTTTGAGGCAGTTGTTAGTTTATTTTCCCAGACCAAAACCAAAATATATGTGTGTGTGTATTATGGCAAATCATAGGAGTTATTTTTGGTACAGTTATACTTAATTGTAGCCATGGCCAAAGACCAGTTTTCCCAAACCATGTTCTTTCAAGCATTTTTGTCATTGCTGTAATTAATCATTTTTCGTGGTTTGGAAAACCCTGGTGTAGAAGCATCCAGTTGGTATTGCAAACTTGTAATTAAGGCAAGGACTTAAGCCCTTGGGTACTGACTGAGCCACCCAGGTATGCTTCCTTTGCAGTGAATGAGGTTCACCCTATGTGACTATTACTAGCTTGATCTAATAAGTAAGTTCTAGAGAACTATAGGTGGTTTATTTTTAGTAAGAGTATTGCAATATTCAATGGCTTTCCTTAGCAAGCTCATAGCTTACCTGTCAGGTTGCTTAACTAATTTTTATGATATAAACAATTCCTCCCTAATAGTCACAAAAAGTAATTAAGCAATATTAAAAATACTGAACTTAAAGTATTGTTTAAAAATTCATATGAAAATAATTATATCAAAAAAATCATAAAACTTAAGCAGCATTAAAATATTGGATTTAAAATACTATTTTAGTAAATTAGCCTTATATCCTTTCTATCATTACAAAGCAATTATAGCTTTCAAATGCTCAGCTTTGTATCAGAATTAAAGCCTTCACTTAAAATTAGTCTTCATTTTTAAATTTTTTCAAGCATATTTATATTGTTTCTAGCAATTAAAAAGTTTCTTTCTAAAATGTGTTTCTTAGTCTTACATAATTATACCTTTGGAAGTTTCTATTTGTGTAGGTTGGTTTGATGTCTTATTTATGCAATTGAACAATATAATTTTATTAAAATGAAGTACTTCTGTGTCACATCAGACCTTTGTGGCAATAAAAGCTGATTTGGCAACAAGCAGTGTTTTTTGAAATCTATGTAAAATATGACCCCACACTTCCCATTGTTTAATGGAACAGATGTGCATGGACTGCTTGATGGCTTCGTTTTAGGCCTAGATTACAGTGCTCCACGTCTGTGCAGAAATCTTCTCAAGGAAAGGGATATTTTTAGGTTATTTATAATTATCAACTGCTGGGAATAATCACACAATACTAAACTTGCCTTTTTATAATGAAGTCTGCTCTGCCTGCTAGACGCATGATTGATTAAAGATTGACAAGTGGCTGTTACAAGAAAAGGGCAAGATGCACATTTCCTGATGATACAGGAAGTTAAGCAAGAGCTTGGATTTTTTGTACAAGTCTAAGTAGTTGCTAGACTGAAAAAATTGTATATCCAAGTTGAGACCTGATTTACAAGTTCTCACCCACCGTGAAGGAACCTGCTCATTCCATCCTCCCTAAGATAGTTTTCTTAGTATCAGCTGGAAGTTGTCAGGTTGACTGTGGAGTTTTCTCTCTGCATGAAGAAAGTCCTGAGCCTTCCCAAGTGTGCTGTAGTCCAAAAGTGTGCTCTAGATCTTCGTGCCTTGAAGACACAGGAAACTTCAGGTCCCAATATGCTCAGTGATTAATCCTTCCAAATTGTTTGAGGCTGGGACTGACCTGAGTTTGAATTTACTCAGCCAATTCCTTGCTTATATGACTTACTTTGAGCAAATAATTATCCACTTGATACCTCAGTGCTGTATATAAAGTAGCAAATTAATTTATTGAGTATATGTTTTTGAGTATATTGAGTGTATGTTTTTGTGGGTATTGTGTTCTATTAAAAAGTACAATGATTCTAGTCTTATTTGATAGATTTTTTCATTTAAAAAAGTGTATTTTCTAAACAGTAATGAAATTTGGGGTGTAATCACTTTCCTTGACAACATTGCCTTATTTTTCTTGGCTATTACAGGCTATGCATTCCTTCTCTTTCAAGAAGAAAGCTCAGTTCAGGCACTAATTGATGCTTGTATCGAAGAAGATGGAAAACTCTATCTGTGTGTTTCCAGCCCCACCATCAAAGACAAACCAGTAAGTAAACCCTACATGAACTGTAAGCTACAAATGCAAGTTTTCCAAAAACTGTTTTAAAGTAGATGTTAGTGGAAAACAATTTAACCACCATGTTAAGAGGTCAGTTTTTTAAAATTTGGATAATTTATAATTCCTAGATAAAAAATAATGATAATTTGTTTCCAAACCCAACTATTCAAAATTTTTCACGATGAAAAAAAACCACTTTATAGCATAAACTATAAAGGGAATAAGACCCAATAAAGTAACATCTTTTTCTTCATAGGTTCAGATTCGTCCTTGGAATTTAAGTGATAGTGATTTTGTGATGGATGGTTCTCAGCCTCTGGATCCCCGAAAAACGATTTTTGTTGGAGGTGTTCCCAGGCCACTAAGGGCTGGTAAGTAGAATGCTAACATTATGTGTGCGTGGTTTTTTTAAATTATTTAAATATGAATTAATCATTTTAGTAAACATTTGGTAGCTATTAGATCCATGGCACTGTTGGACAGGTGAGGGGCAGATTCTTTATGCCCAGTAGTTACTAGAGACAGATCTGAAAACTGTTCTGAAACCATCAAGTAATTGGGAATTGGACCTCATCTATCAATAATTAATAGCTAACTCCAAGTAGACTCGATAAGAAAAATCCACTCAAATACTCTGACTTCTTAAGTATTACTTGCTAAGATACGAGAATTTGGGGTCTGTTTATTTTATGTGAGTTGATTCTGTTATCCGAGGAAGAAATTTTGGATTTAAAAAAAATAGCACTTTAGACGAGTAAATAATAAACTTATGTTGTCAGGAACCAGAGATTTACTGGAAGATGTTATAGAGGAACATAATTATAGATGTAAATGGCCACTGTGCAAGCAAGCTTTGGGATGCCATGTGTCCTGTGAAGTGTATCAGTGTCCCTTTCATTACTGAGAACATTCTCTTCTAGTATAGGAGATGTAGGTTAGAGAACTACCCAACATACAAATACTAACAGGACATAACTGCTACAAAGAAAGACTGTAGAGAACAGAAGAGCATATGGCCAGGGAAGGTGATATAATCTGTTATTTAAGTACACTTGTATTGAAGCTGACATATAAAGATCAAACAGAAGGAGTAGGGGGTGGTAGGGAGGGTTATGAGGAGTTTTCAGATAAAGGGAACCACATACTCAAAGGCCTTCAGTGGAGAGAAGCAGAATACATTAGAGGGACTGAAATAACCCAGAGTGCCTGACGGGGGTTAAGAGGAGCGAGTAGAGAGACACAAGAAGACATTGAAAACGTCAACAGGAAGTCTGGACATACAGGTCTAATATGCTAATTTAGTCTTTATCCTCAGAGCAAGGGGAGACCAATGAAGAGTTTTTAATAGAAGGAGACATCACATTTTCATTTTTGAAAGATCTCTTTAGCTAATGACTCATGGAGGATTGAGACTAGACATTGGTAGACCAATTTAGTTGCCTATTATTGCAGTTCAGGAGACAGCTAATGGTGGCTCGGATGAGTGGTAGTGGTGGAGAAAGAGCTAAGTGAACAGATGTCATTAGGTAAATGCAAAGACAGAATCCCAGCTTTCAACGTTAAGCCACTAGGTAGGTCGTGGTACCTTTTACTAAGCTAAGAAACACTAGAGAAGGAGCAAGTTGTTGGGAGGGGTTGGGTATTGGTTTTGAAAGCTCTGACACCTTTCAGAGCTCCCAAGTATAAATTTCAGTTAAGCCATCAGTATCTAATACAGGTGTCCCTGACTTTCAAAAGCTTGATTTACTTTACACTTATATAAAACACATATATTAGTACCCATTTAAGCTAAATAACCAAGAGAAATAGAGGAATTCTGCTTTTAAATTTTTCTAATTTTTACAAAAGTTTTTATAGGGAACCCTCTACTTTCAGATAGTGAGGGAAACCTGTATATTTTTTTTAAGAGTATCACATACTGCTCTTTGGCAAATACACCGGGGGTGGATCAGACTACTGTGCCATGATCCAGATGAAAGCTGGAACAGGATGTTAGTGATGAAGGTGAGGTGATTGGATTCTAGGTATTGAAAAGAATCCAGTACCAAGGCAGGTTCAATTCTAGGTATGTCTTGAAAGTCAGGTTCACAGGATTACACATGCAAGTATGGAAAAAGATAAAGCCAAGGGTCCTAACTTGGCAACTTCATCTTTTCCATTGCTTACTAACTGAATCAGCAAAACATCACTGGGGCAAGTTTAATGGGATGGCGGAGGATCAGGAGTGCCGTTTTGAATGCACCGAGTGCTGCAGTGTCTGAAATATCAGTAAGAGTTGTCCAGTAGACAGGTGCGCAGATGAGTGTGGAGTCCAGGGAAGAGGCCTAGACTGGAGGAATGTGGGAGCTGAGAATAGATGGCTGGTGATTAAAGCCATAACACAGGATCAAGTCACCAAAGCCAGGAGCGTGGAGAGAAATCCAAGGACTGAAACCTGGGGTATTCTGACATTGAAAAGTCAAGGAGTTGAAGAAGAACTAAGAAGAACAGCAGGAATTGTAATGAGGCAGGAGGAGAATTAGTAGAATAATGTATCCTGGAAGCTATATGGAGAAAATATTTCAAGGGGAAAGAAGAAAAGAACTATGTTCAATGCTGCTTTCAGGTAGATTGACCATTGAACTTGATAGGCAGGTGATCTTGACATGAGCAATTAAAGTGGAGTTATGGGGTAAAAACCTAATTATGAAGGGTTGAACAAAGAATAAGAAGAGAGGGATTAAGAAATATAAAAAATTTTTTTAGCAGTTAGGGGAATATGAAGAGAGTTACTGTGATAGCAATTAGAGAAATGAAGCAGTCACTGAGAGGAAGAAGCAGGTAAGAGTTGTTGAGATGGGACAAATTACAGTATATTGGGAGGGATCCAGTATGGAGAGAAAAACTGATGATACAGTAAGTTGAGAATAGCCAAAGTATTGGTTGGCCAAAAAGTTCATCTCTTTTTTTTCTGGAGATGGCTCTAGTAGTACTTAGTTGTCTTTAACTCCATTTGAAACAGTCTTGTTAGATAGTATTGTGACAGCTGTCATATCATCGTGCATTTTTTAAAAACTTACCAAGATTGGTGAATTTTTGCATAGCCATTTTAATATTGAAGGTAGAAGAAAATACATAACATTTTTGGCACATTATGCTTTCATATTTCAAGAAAGGTAAAAACAACTGAAATATAAAAAAGATTTGTGCATTGTATGGAGAAGGTGCTGTGATGGATGGAACATGTCAAAAATGGTTCACAAAGCTTCGTGCTGGAAAGTTCTCACTGGACAATGCTGCACAGCAGGTAGACCAGTAGAAGTTGATCAGTGTAATATCGGGGGAGATAGCCAACACACTCAAAATATCAACATCAGTAATGTTATTGGTGAAAATTAAAAATGTGTCTTTTATATTACAGAAAAAACTAGATGGACTTTTTGGCCAACTAGCTAATTCTTCTGTAATGAGAACAATTGGAATCTAGTGTATAAGTGATAAGATGGGATTTAGAAAAGAGCATGAAACTGGATATCCAAATGATTTTTACTTTTTTAAGAAGCACTTAAAAGTTGTTGATTTACTGTGTTCTCTCACATTTGATCTGAACTTCTTTTTTTTTAATCCAAGGACTTTAATGTATTTCTTTTTCTTTTGAAGTGGAACTTGCTATGATCATGGACCGGCTGTATGGTGGAGTCTGTTATGCAGGAATTGACACAGATCCTGAGCTAAAATACCCAAAAGGTGCTGGTCGAGTTGCTTTCTCCAATCAGCAGAGCTATATTGCTGCCATCAGTGCTCGGTTTGTGCAGCTTCAGCATGGTGATATTGATAAACGCGTAAGTTGCCTACTGGAAAGTCATTTTTGTCCTATAGTAAGATGCTAATAATAATAAGGGAAATAATGAGTTAATGTAATTCAAACACTGAATATTTTTATACCCCTTTAACTCTGAAAGATATATATCATATCAAAATACCTCTGAAATGTAGAAATTTTCAATGTACTTTAAGCTTCAGGTATAATATGAAATATATAAATGGCATTTTAAGGCATGTCAAAAATTTGTATTAGCCAATAAGGTCTGAATATCCTTCTAACTTTGGAGGCAGAGCTTGTTTTAAAGCTTGTATTCTAGAGCTGGACTACCTAGGGTCCCATTTCCACCATGTGCTCTGTAATCCTGGGCAAATTAACCCTCTTTGTGCCTCTCTTCCCTCACTGCAAAATGGAAAACAGCAACAGTATCTCCCTCACAGTTACTTTGAGGGTTAAATAAATGGATTCACATATATAGCAGCACTGAGAACAGAGCTTGGTACTAAGTGCTATTTACATGCTATTTCTTTTTAATTTGTTATAAAATCTAAAATAAAAATATATTGTGTATATTTTCCTAAAGACAAATAATATGCAAATAAACTCAATATGCAAAATAATTGTCCTAAACTAAGAGTGTTTACATTTATAGTACACATGAGATATATTAAGAATGTTAGGGAAATTAGCTTTCACAGACCCAGATTAGTAGCCATAACTGGAGTGGGTTCTTACTTTCCCAGTGTAACAGTGTCTTGAAGGTTCTCCTTGGAGGTTGCACAATCCATGACTGTTCGGGGACCGGAGTGCTGATTAACTAATGCTAATTGACTAGACCATGGACTCTTAAAAGTGCCATCAGTTGAATTACCAAACCATACTGTTTGGGAAAGAAGTACAGCACGTGTTCAGTTCATATGTGCAAAGTGGGGTTTTTTTTGTTTAGCATTGTTTTCTGGCATTGTTACTTAAAATACCGTGAAAAAATTAGGAGAAGGGGCTCTGCTTTTATTCTGACATGCATATGAAATTTTTTGAACCAGCTTGTGCCTTAGAGTTTCTCTAAATCAGTGGCTTCAACCTTGACTTCATGTTACAGTCACCAGGAGCTTTAGAAAAACCTCGGTGTCTGAATCCTACCCAAAGATCCTGCCGTAATTGGTCTGGGATGCAGCCAGGTATCCCCAGGTGCTCCTTCCTCATGTGCAGCCACGCTTTAGACTACTGTCGTAGTCTAACCCTGCTTTTGCAGAGAGGTGATACCGTCACAAGGAAATTATTTGCTTCACATTTCTTTGTACTTGTCTAATATGCAGAGGCAGAGGGAAAAGATTGTTGCATTGTCATACCTCATACCTCTTTGTGTCCAAAGTAAGAGTGAAGGGCCAATATTAGAGGGAGAGTATCAGTTCCTAAATAGCAACCCAGATGCAGAACAAGTGATTTGAGAAACACAAGCCATCTTTAAAAGGCATTGAAATCCCTAAGAGAAGTTTATTTTTTTTAGATATGTGCTACTAAAGTATTATGGAAAGTAAGAATAGGTAAAAAATTGATGAAACTGTTTCCCAAACAAAAGCTAATTGTTAAGAGATCATTATTAATCAGAAATAGATATTGAAATCATCCATTTTAAATCTAATTTCCCATCTTTGAAGTCTTTGATTTTGAGTTAAGTAGATTAGCTTCATAAAATAATATCTATAATTTAAAAATGCAAATAATTGACAACATTGTATTTGTAAAATTGTATTCAATACTTTGACATTAATTCTTGATACTTGCTCTGAGCGTTTTATGAGGTGTTATGGAAATAAAGTAAACAGCACTGAAATTATCTTCAGTTTGCTTAAAATCCAAGGCAAGAAATAACCATGAGAAAGAAACCCAGAAAGCATGTATAAGTGTGCCACTTTTATTCAAATATGTGCTAGATATTCTGCTAGGTACCAGGTACTGAGTATTAAGCAAATGGACATGTTCCCTGTGCCTACGGAATTTATCACGTGAAGACATGAAATCCAGTAGTTCCTATGCGACCTTCATATATTTTTTTAGTCATAGTGAAGTTCCTCCTTCATTATAGTTATGATTAAAATACCGAATCAAAAATAATAGCCTAGCAGCCAAGATAGAATCCATAAGAAAGAAGATGAAAGATAAAGATTGAACATAAAAATTTTAGAATTTGAGTCAAAGATTATTTAAAAGGCCAAATGGAAGAAAAGGTTAAAAATCCTTAACTAGCAAAGAGAACTTAAAATATTTTTTTTAAACTGGAGCAGGAAAATATCCCTAAGATACAGACAATTCAGAAAAGCAAAATGTTTAATATATGTAAAATGTTTTTATCTTAACTCCAATTGATGAAATACAAGTATAAGCAATGTAATTCTGTTACTTCCAAACTTTCTATGAAAGTTTTTTTACAGTTCTTTTTATGAACTTGTAGTTTATTTCCAGTTTGTCATAATTGTAGTTATTACAAACAGTGCTGCAGAAAATATTCTTATAGGTTCAATTTCTGCACACATGCAAGCATTAAAGTAGACCACAGAGTACACATTGTTGGGTCATTTTATACTGCAAGCAAACACTACTTTATCTAAACCCATGCTCTTAAGACACCCAATTTTCTCTGCTGTCCTATGGAAAGGGTGAAATTTTAGGCTGCCTGTCACTATTTAGTTAGACAGACGTAGTAACTTTTCATTTATAAAGTTATTACAAATGAGAAAGCAAGGCTATCTCAGCTGATAGTAGCTAACACTAATTTACAGAGAGTATTTACCATGTGCCAAGTACTGTCTTACATGCTTTTATTTGCATAATTAAATCCTCATTCCATTGTGCAGCTTCTTTTATCCTCATTTAACAGATGAGGTTAAGAGATTTAGCACTCAGACCTTTTTGAGTCTGAGCTCCTCTGCAAGTCAGGCCTTCACAGTGGGACTTGGACTTTCTGTCTGACAAGTTCACAGAAGTCTAGGCACGGCCTCAGTAGCATTATACAGCTCTGCTTCCCAAGCAGCTGTTCACCAGCAAGGCGCAGCTCTCGCCCGCAGCAGAGAAGCCCTGCCGCAGCCAGCGGCTGTGCGGGTTGTGCCATCTCACGGGTGGTGTTGGAATGAAGGGGAAAAGATGGGAAAGTCATTTGTCCTCCGTGACCACTTCAGATCCCTTTACTTTTTCACTCAGAATCACCTCTGAAAATATTAACACACAGGTGCTTCTAAGATGTTACTTCAAGAAAGGTGAGGGTGGAATGTTTTGCAAATCAATTAGACTTTTATAGGTTTTAAAAGTATTTTCTGTCGTTGGAAAATACAGTAAATACCATTCAGTTTATAGTCTTCTGAAAATTACATTACCAAAAATACAGAAAGATTACCAAACTAAGTGCTCATTCAATCACATGGTCAATTATGAACATGAAACATCATATAAAAAGATGATTAGTTCAAGAACAAAATGACTTTTTAAAACTTACTGTATGGTAAAGTATTTCCCCAGGAAACTGCCTGCTTTCTCAACATTCAATGCTGGTCTTTTTTCTCTGCAACACATTTTAAATTATCACTACAATGATTTCTGGAGCAGACTTAATGAAACGTTTTTCTCTCTTTTTCCAGGTAGAGGTAAAGCCATATGTGCTCGATGACCAGATGTGTGATGAGTGCCAGGGCGCACGCTGTGGTGGGAAATTTGCTCCCTTTTTTTGTGCCAATGTCACTTGCCTGCAGTATTACTGTGAGTTTTGTTGGGCAAATATCCACTCTCGTGCAGGACGTGAGTTCCATAAGCCATTGGTAAAGGAAGGTGCTGATCGCCCGCGTCAGATCCACTTCCGCTGGAACTAAGAATAGCAAACCTGCCTCCGTTGAACAAGGAAAGAAAGGCTGCATGTGGCTTACCGTGTCCGAAGATACTGACATGCAGAAGAAATAAGTGCATTCTTCTGCTTTCACCCCAGCTCTCAATACATGCATCTTTATCAGCAGCCAAAACACTACAAGCCTCTTGTTTTTCACCAAAACCCTACATCTCAGGCTTACTAATTTTTGTGATATTTTCATGTTAAAATAAAATGTTTTTTTGTATTTTCTCCAAGTTATTTTTATATGTAAAGTTAAAATTAGATATGAGAATGTTTTGCGTAGGGGCAAACAGTCTGCTGCTATATAGTGGGTGAAGCGTGCACTTATTTCTAAACGTGGGTTTTTAACTTCAAGATCTGCCCCAGTAATTTACCAAAGGTAGCAAAATAATAGTGAAGATGGAATATGTCTGCTACAAATGCTTATTTTTATTGTTGCTATTTTCAGTGTATACATAAACTAAAATTAGGGTTGATTTTTTTGCTCTCCATTTTGACTTGCAAGAAATAATACCTCAAGATAATCTGATTTATTAGCTATTTTTAAACATTTTTAATCACAAGCTGTATTAGCTTTGCTGCTATATAGGTGTTATGTGTAAATGCCACCTATTAATACGGGATTGAAAACGTTAGAGACACACTGCATTGCAGATGAAATGCAGGCAGCACAATATGGCCTAAACTGCCATAGTTTTAGAATGTGAAAAAAAATGCATGTTTACTTACCTGTATACACCATATGCATGCACTAGAGTTAGTAACTAACAAGAGGTGAGGTATCGCAAGTGTTCACAAAAGCTCTCTTGAATCTAGTTAGCATGAACAAATTATAAAAATTTGTTTTAAAAAAGCAAACTTGCATGCATTATTGTGACTTCAAGTTTTAAAAAAATTGTCCTACATGTGTATAATACGCAAATTAGCTTTAGATTAGAGAGTGCAGCCATTTTTGTGATCTGGTCAGTAGTGGAATTCGATTTTATGCAGACTGGATGTAATATTTGTAATCCCTGTGCAATTTTGTGATGTGCGGTTCTAATTCATGTGCAGTGATATAGTATAGATAAAAGATTGAGTAAAAGAGAAATACTAGAATTTTAAACCAAGTTGATTTTAGCCCCTTTGATAGTTCATGGTTAAGACATCCTTTATAAACCAAAGATGGCCAGCACACTGCTAACCAGTCACCAAACGTAAGACCCACAGGAAGCCCATATTTAAACAAATGACCTTTTATAAAAGAACGCAAAACTTTAGTAAATTAAAGTAAAGTCAAAATGGAGATGGGGAAATATACAGATGGCTAGTTGCATAAAATTCAATTTTACCTTAAAGACAATGGTGAAATCTGTCTTGAACTTGCTTACATGTTTGACCTATATATATTGGGGTCTTCTGTCTAAACTGGGGTCACTGTTGCATGGAACACTGTTGTTTCTTAGTGGTTAAGAATTGCTTTTTAAAAAAATTTTGATGAAGGAATTTTGGTAATGACTTTGCTTGCAGTTTTTGGGAAAATGGCATGGAGACATGCGACAGGTAATGAGTTTCTCTTGGTACTGAAACACTATTAGAATATCATTAGGGACATTTTTTCTCTTTAGAGCATTTTTAATGCAACCGGCCCCTGTATTTTAATGTAAAAGTTACTCTGCAATCTAAGCAAAGCACCAACAATGGTAGATGTTTTTTTTAATGCAGAACTAAGATTCTTGACTCTAAAGAGAGAAAATTGCAAGGGTATTGTCTTAGAGCAACCCCTTGGGACAATCCTTCATGTGAGCGAAGTGTTGATCTTAACATTGGTTGTCCGTGGTGTGCTTTTTGTACTGTAAAATATGGGGTTCATGTCTAACTCTGCTGTTTTATTGTGGTTGTGGTTCAAGTTTTTAATGTTTAAAGTTGATGCTGTTTTCAGAAGAGCTTTTTACTAATTTATTTGTCGATGTTCCCTATTTGTTACTTAACCATGATCCTCCAGATTTTTGGAGTATTCTTTTCTAACCTTAGCCCTGCCAACCTTGATCCATTTGACATTTGTTATGCACTATTTTTATATCTCTGTGAGAGATTTTTCCAACAGTCAGCTATTTTATGGCACACTTTTTTTGACTGATGACATCTCCTTTGCTATACCTCAATTTTTGGAATAGAAAAGAAATCAGTAGTTTTGCAATGTTAATTATTTAGATATTTAATTTCGCAGATTTTTAAACTTTATTTTCATAATTTCTGCTTCGTGTTTAAAACTGAAGAGCCTTTTCATGTATTAAATAATGAACAGTAAAATAAATTATATGATGCAAATAATTGGAGATGTTGAAAATCACTTTCCCTTCTTAAACAAAAATAAATATTGGGAATGAAGGGAAATGTAATGGAACAAACACCCTCTTTGCCACGGGTAAAAATGACAGAAATGGATGATTTGTTTCACCTTCATTTCTGTTCAATAAAAGCTTGTTAACCTAATATTTTGATCCTTTCCCACCTTACCCCTACCTCTTTTTTTTTTTTTGCCTTGTATGTACTACATTCTTATTTTCTAACTGTTGAACACTGTATTGGAGTTTTTTTAATTTACAAATCATATTTATTTTACTATTTTTGTAGAAATTATTAATTTTGATTGTATTTTTGTATTTTCAAAGCTTCTTCGGTTGTGTTCTCGAAATGTTCTTATTGCTGCCCAAAAGTATGACTATGGAGGAAAAAAATACTTTAAAAATCCACACTTTTTGTTAAGAAGGAAACATTTAGCATTTATATATTTGTGTATGGAAAACACTTGACGTTTTATCCCTGTTGCATCTGGCTGCACAGAGCCTCTCCTCAAAGATGCTACAAAACTTGAATAGAACCCATTCTGGAAGGCTGACTAACCTCGATTCTGTGTCGTGATGTGCAATACTGTTTCTAACGTTTGTATAAAAAAAATAACAGTGTAAACCTTTTTAATGCAAATTTATTTTTTTCATTGCATATTTTGCAGATTTTATCCACAGTGTCATTTTTTACTGTCAGAAAAGATACCCCTTTTGTCATTGCAACTATTTTTTAAATCCAGAAATCTTTGTACTGATGTAAATGATTGTAGTTATTTTGGATAGTGTTTTGCTAACAAAAGGAGAGACTTTTTTCATGCATATTTCTATTTTGTTTTTTTGGGTTTTATTTTATTTTAATAGTAGTAAAATACTTGGAATAATTTTTCATATTCTTGTCATTAATATTATTTTGTATTTTTATGTGGAAATATATAATTTTATGACACTAATTGCTAAAGTTTATTTTATGTTGAATTATTTTTGGAGCTGAAATCTTTGTAATATTAAAGCAACTAGTTTCTAATTCCCAGTTTCTGTATAGAATCGCACAAGTGGTTTATGGAGTGTTTGGACTGTAATTATAAATGGTTCTTTGATATGCAAATTAATATTTTCAGTTGATTTTATTTTATATTCCTAATGGGGTGTTAAAGCTGTTTTTTATTTTTTTCTAAATAAAAAGAGAACCCATGATTTTATGGACACTAGGTAAACGCCTTCAGCTTAAATTTTTGGGTTAAACTATTTTAGTTTATTTTATTGTTATCTTCCAAGTGTCTAATAAATCTCCAGTCTGTCTGTTGTACTGGTAATTTAACTCTGTAATGGAATAGTTTGCTGCCAACTATTTATATTAAGTAATTTTTAAATATTTGTAATATTGTTGACTGACTAATAAACTATTAAGTTATTGGCATAGTTGTGGAATCTTATTCTTTACTTCAAATCTATCAAAATATCCATCACTGCAAGTAAAACCTTCTAAGAGAGTTTAGCGACGTGAATATACTATGAACCCCAGGCTGACTCTAGAGCAAGTGCGGGGAGAGCCAGTGTAGGGAGAGAACTGTGGAGATGATCTAATCCAGCAGTTCTGCCCAGAAGACCCTTTGCATCGGCCCTCCCATGCTCACCCTCAGCCCCCACATGCCCCACCACCACCACACGCACACGGAAACTTCCCTGTTGCAGGCGTTACTGGAGGTCAGTGTGACCATATCCAAAGTGATGCTGCACTCAAAAACTGAAAAGCTGCGGACCATTTTACTAAATGCACCATTTCCATGGTGCTTTCTCAGATACCCTCTAGTTGGAAGCTGCTCATCTTGTCATTTTTCTACGTGTTTTTTGCTCAGCCTGAGTTCTTCAGTGACCACATTGTAGAAGGAAGGAAGAGGTACAGCGAAAGGAACCCAGGATCCAGGTTCCTCATGCTCATTGTAACTGGAACAGCTCTACTTTTAACTTCAGAGTTGGAGTTCTACTTAAAAATGGTGCGCAAGCCTGGGGCAGAGGAAGGAAGGGGGTCTGTTGCTCCTTTAGAAAGTGTTTACAGAGGGGAGAGGGAAGGGAATTTAAGGGGAAAAAAGGGGAGGGATTTTGAGGAACAAGTATGAAGGACACAGGGACAAGTACTGAAGGGGGTGGAAATGGGAGGGACTTGGGGAGCACAGGGCGGGGTGGGCTGGGATGGGAGAAGTAGACAGAAAACTGTACTTCAAAAATACCTAAATAAAAATTTTTTAAGTAAAAAAATGTTTAAAGAGTAAGTGATCATAACCAACTTTTCATTTTACCTGTGAGGACACACATATCCCAGAGAAGGTAAAATGGTATCTCCTCTTGTTCTGCAAAACATCACCAAAACTCCATAAAGAGGCTAGCTCGGTAGCAGCAGGTGCTGCCATTTTTCTATTGGGAATCTTACTTTCTTTTTGCCAAACAAACCCCCTTCCATAACAAAACCAAGAGCTTCCTCCCTCTGCATTCTGGCTTATTTTTAAGACTTGGCAGGAACTGCACATTGTCTTGACTCTTACCCCTGCTGCTGGCATAAAGATCATTTATCTCCCTGAACTCTGCTATCCCTTTGCTATTTAAGAGAAGAATAAATTTTGAATACTGACCAAGTGTAAGATAATAACCATATGGGATCCGTGGTTGCCTGGCCATTTCATAGCCTGGGAGGTGAAAAATCAGACTAATTCAAACTCAATGTAATACACGACAAAAGATAAAATATACCCTAGCAACTGTGTGTCAAGTGTAGTCGGAAGGACTTTCTACTGAAAGGAGTTCATTTCTTTGACATGATTTTACTTAAGAATTCACATAGGAGTTAGCATTTGAATTGAATTTTGGCATGAGGAAGGAACTAAAGAACTCAGAGTTTAGCACTCAGATGGTTTCTGAGAGAATTACTTGAAGATCTATTCCACCAAAAGAAAGATAAAGTGTCCAGGAAACAGGAAGACATGTGACATTGTGATTTATAATAAATATAGATTTAGTCTTTGTCCTCAGTTTTGGCACAGAGCTCCTATGACCCTGGGGATTTCCTATGTGATTGGAGCAATTAAGGTATCTTGATGTGTATAACAAACCCCTTTCTACTATACTTGAGTTTACATTAATGAGGGGACTTTTGGAAAGCACCTTAAGGATAGCAGCTCATTGCCAAGGAAACCAGCCTTAGGTGATTAGAGGGTTGGAACTTTCAGTACCTCACACCCCCGCACCTGGCCCCCACTGACCTCCAGGGAGGGGGGGGAAGAAGCTGGAAGCTGAGTCTATCTCCAGTGGCCAGTGGTTTCATCACGTCTATGCAGGGAAGTCTTAGTAAAAGCCCAAAGGACAGGCTTCAAAGAGCTTCCAGTTTGAACATAAGGCCTTGCGCGTGGCAGGAGAGGGCACGGGAGCTCTGTGCCCTTTTCCCACTGCCTTGCCCTGTGCATCTTTCATCTGGCTGTTCCTGAATTATATTCTTTTATACTTAACCAGTGATCTTGTAAATGAAATGTGTCTCTGAGTTCTGTAAGCCACTATAGCAAATTAGTCAAACCCAAGCTGGGGGTTGTTGGAACCTCTGATCTATATGTAGCCTGTTGGTCAGAAGCATCTGGACTTGCCAGTTACAAACTGGCATCTGAAAGGGGAAAAACAGTCTTGCAGGACTGAGCCCTACTCCTGTGGGGTCTGATAGTATCTCCTGGTAGATAATGTCAGAACTAAGTTGAATTGCAGGATACCCACCTGGTGTTGGAGCAGGGTGGTGGTGTGTTGGGAAAAAAATGCAGTGTAATTGGTGTTGCAACTCTAACATGGTATGAGCCCTTTGATAAAAATGTATTCAGAAACCCATGAAGAATTGGTAAACTAGAGAAATTCCTTGCACAGGACCTCCCCAAAGACCAAATCCTACTGGTCTTGCATATGTCTTTTTTTTGACATTTAAATGAATATATATTTATATGCAAGATAGTTTGGTTAAATGCTATCTCTTGTAATCATTATAAAACATATGTACCAAGCAAGTAACTAATTGATTAATATTAATCTTGGCGGTGTTGATATTTTTAACCCTCTCGACCAGCTGATGAACCATGGAGACTACGTAATGCCCTTCGAAACCAATCCTCCCTCCCTGCCGCTGTAAAGTCCCCGTAGCCAACAGCCTGGGAGGGAGGGCAGCCAGGGACCCCTGTTGCATTCTGTTCCATCACTGCCTACATGTTCTCCTTCCCAAATGCTGTTTCACACGTTAATATTTTATCTCTTCTCCTTAAAGGATGTTAACTTTCCCAGTAAGTATTAGCTTATATTGTTTTCTTTTTTCTCTTGCTTATAAAGGTATAAAATTCACACTTTTTAAAGGTATAGCTTAATGATTTGGGAAATTGTACCCAAACCAAATTACCATTACAATCCAGTTACAGAACAGTGCTCTGGCTCTAACAAGTTCCTTTGCACCTGTTGTTCTCCTTGAGCCTCATCTCTAGGCTACAGCAGCCACTGGTCTAGCTTCTCTGACTAGTTCTGCCTTCGCTGGCATTTCATATCTTTGGAATCCTAAGACAGACAACATTTTGCTTGACTTCTCTCAGGGTTGAGATTTTTGAGATTTCATGCTATCGCAGGTCCTGATGTCATTCTCTTAATTTCATATCAGTATCTCACGGCACACAATTTGCCCACTCGTCAGTTGATGGACATCTGAGTTTCCTTCAGTTTGGGGGTATTATGAACAAGGTTCACAGATTTTTATACGAATATCTGTTTTCATTTCTCTTGTATAAATACCTAACAGTGAAATGGCTGAGTCATATAATCAGTGTATGTAACTTTATAAGGTATTGCCACATTCTTTTCCAAAACGGCTAGACTATTTTGCATTCCACTGGCAATGTATCAGAGTGTCCAGTTGCCCTACCTTCTCTCTAACCTTTGGTATTGTTGGTCTTTTTACTGCAGTCAATTTCGTGGATATGAAGTATTACCCTTCTTCCCATACTTTTAATTTGCATTTTGTTTAATACGGTGCTATTGAGCATCCTTTCATGTGCTTATTGGCCGTTATCTGTCTTCTTCTAGGAAATGTCCGTGCCTTGTACCTTAGTTTTTATTTTTTAAACCTGGCTATCCTATTAGGAAATCATGAATGGTCTCTACATACTCTGACTATAAGCCGTTTGTTAAACATACATATACTTAGCAAAAACTTTTCTCCCAGTCTGTGACTTACTTGCCTTCTTGTTTCTTAACTGCTTCTTTCAAAGAGCAACTATCTTAAATCTCGAATAAATTAATTTTATCATTTTTTTCTTTTTTAGATATTTTGGTTTTTGATGTTTCATTCAAGAAATCTTTGCCTTGTCCAATGTCACAAAAGCTCATATTCTGTCTTCTAGAGCTGAACAGTTTTAGCTCTTACAATCAGGTATGTGGTCAATTTAAGTTAATATTATGTATGTTGGGGAGTACGGTTCCAGGTGTTCTTTTCTTCATACAGATAATCCAGTTAGTGTAGCACTATTTGGAAAGCCCCTTGCCTGTTCCAATTGAATTACCTTGGCATTGCTGTCAAAAATAAATTGATCAGACCAGTGGGGGGTCTATTTTTGGACTCTCATCCTCATCCATTGATCTGTGTGTCTGTCCTCACATCAATACCACAGTCTGGATTACTGTTAGACTTGCATTTGCAAAACAACAACCGCTAAAGCCCTCTGGTCATTTAACAACAGCTTTAGATTCTAGAACAGCCATCAATCTCCCTGAACACGTCCACCCTACAGCCTTCCAGAGGACCAGCATAGACCTTAGAGAAAACACCACAGCTGAAGAGAATGGGTCCTCCATAGATGGGGAAGGAAGGGACTCAACACGTTGAAGTCAGTGCACTTGGAAGTCAGCTCACAGCACCTGGAAGCAATCGCCATGCCAACAAAAGCTGTTAGGCCTGTATATTGCCCTCAGTTCCTGGTAAGCAAGGGCTGTGCAGAGCAGTAAGTTTGGGAGTTACTAAAGCAAGGCTTTCCAACCACTTCTGGATCAGAGTGGAGGTCCATTCGAGGCAACATTAATCAAGCCTACAGTACATTTGAGGAGAGTTTTAGCATAGTCTTGTTGCTGTTCAACTCCAAAATATTTATCAAGCATGTAATAGTGGATATAAAGATTCGAGAGATAGATTAGATCATATAGGTAGATGTGGAGATACGAATGTTAAAAGGCAAGGTCAATCCTAGTAACAGACTAATAATTTCAATAGCATGTTAAAGTGAGGGTGAGGTATATGCAATGGGGCCACAAGAGCAGAGAGCAAGGTAAGTAGCCTAACCTGATATGTTTCCTGCAAGAGATGAAAACTGAGATCTGGCGTGAAGGATGTGTAAAGCAACCACCACAACAGAGGTGAGGTGAGTATTTCAGAGAGAGGGAAGAGTGAGCACAGCTTGAAACAGCGTACTACGTGCATCCCTGGAGCAAACTGCAAGACTGGGCGTGGCAGACAGTGAGACTGGAGATCATACTGCTCCAGTTTATGGACTTTTTCAAGACACAGCTCCATCAGCACCTCCTCCAGGAAGCCTCCTTCCAATTAGCTCTCCACTCCTCACCCCCTAGAGTTGGGGTCCACCCTTTTCTCCTCGTTTCATCCCCACTGCTTTGCATTCTCCCGGTGCCCAAATCCTGGCCTGTATCTGCATCATTCACATGGCAAGCTGCAAAGGCCACGTCCCCAGCATTCAGGACAGTGCCAGATCCGGCAGAATCAGGAAATGTGCTCACCACAAGGCTAATCCAGTTAATAAGAAAAGCAACCATGTAACAAATAAATGCCTTCTTGCTATGTTCCAGAAAGTTATCAGAACAGGTTTGAGGAAGGAGTTAGGCATTAACAAAAGTTAAGAGACATGAGTTCTATGCCTAGCACCACCCTCTTATTTGATTATTTCAGGCCTCCTCTCATCTGCTCACCTGACGCTGAAGAAGAAACAAGTATGTCAGCATCAGACACCAAATGGCCAGCACAGGGTCGTAATATCGAGAGAGAGAGAGAGAGATAGTGCTATGGCTTGTTAGGGGCAGCTCTGCCTCAGAATGAGCCCTGCTAGGACTCAAAGTTCATAGTTCTTTACAACTGGGATGCCAGCTTGAGCAATAGCAAACTTAAAGTTAGACTTCTACTATATTAAAAGGTAAAACAACACAAGTTTGATTTAAAACTTGAAGTAAATTTTAATCAGAAGCAATAGGTACCTGAGATTTTAAGAAATACAGCCTTGAATACTTAATAAAAAGTATTCAAGTACATTTGAAGTACATAAGTACATAAGTACAAGTACATAAAAAGTACATTTGAAAAGTATTTTCTACCAAACAGTGAGGTCAGATCTTGCCCCCACCTGCTCACCTGATTACCTTTGAACTGAGTACTTGTCCAGGAAGGAAAGCCATCTGTTGAGTTAGATATTGTTAGTAATACAAATGTAATAGTCCATTTTCCAGACACAGGCCAATAGGAATATAGATGTATGAGGAGATTTATTATGGAAATTGGCTTACGTGATGATATCTGTCTGCAAGCTGGAGAACCAGGAAAGACAGTGTTATAATTCAGTCCAAGTATGGAGCCAGGGGCTCCAGTGTCCAAGGGTGGGAGAGGATGGCCATCTGGAAGTGGGACGGACATCTCTCCTGTGGTGTGACTTTTCCCAGTGCGACCAGACACATGGTGTGTGAATAAGGCGGCTGGTTTGCATGATGCAAGAAGCTGCTCTTGAGTAAAGTGCAGTTGGGCAGTTTAGGCGTGAAGGTAAAACAGTTTCACATGAAGCCCAGTCATTTTGTTGGATGTCCCTTAGCTTCTCAAGACCATGACAGGCTCTTTCCTCCTCTGGGCCTTCTCATTAGCTATCCCTTCCGCTTGCAATGCTGTTCCCCCAGGTCACCTCTCAGTCTTCAGATCTTAGCTTCCAGAAGGCCTCCTGTGCCCACACCATCTAAAGTGACTCCCTCCTTTTCACCTCCATCTCCGTGTCCTATCTAGCTCAGGTACACCAGCTCCCACACTCTTGCCATCACCGGTAATCCCTGCCAAAGCTTTGCTGAACAGTCCCAGGCACGTTTGCACCTGCCGCAGGTTGACAGTACCTCCAACTCAGGCGCCTGCACTCTCCTCTTGTGTTTCACCCCAGGTCGTCTCTGTTGCCCATGCCACCCTGCTCCACACCCATCCATGAGAAACACATGTACCTGGGGGCCAGTAGCAGCCCCTGGGGCCACCGCCAGATCACAGAGGCTCAAGACAGTGGTCAGGTGCTTCTTTCTGGCTCCCCTCTGGTGGAACGTGCTGAGGCACATTTTGTTTCTTCTCAGGACCACTTAGCTAGCGGGATTAAACCCCAGGTGTTGACTGGTAGCCAGCTCTGAAGTCCTTCCAGTGACTTTGCTTCCTCCCTTATTTGAATCTCCTCCATCCTTCACTTCTGCTTCCTACCATTACTTTCAAAGTAAGCTACCTGCATGTGAACACTACTCTTGGACCCTGCTTTGGGGGAATCTGGGAGCAGACATGCCCTGACCTCACTGAAACCAACCAGAAGTCCGAAGGCAGTGATGCACCTCGTAACGTTCAGATTCTGCCATCCCAGAGCCAGGCAGAGCGGAAAATAAAAACAATGCTTCCCAAAAGTTTATTACCTCCCATCTTGGGACCAGATAAATAAATGTTGTTCAACGTGACATGTTCTCATACAAATCTCTAATTCAGTGACACATAAAGGCTGCTGTCAGGACGTTCTGTGTCCACCTAGTTCATGGGCAAAGAGCTTTCTTTTGAAATGAGGTCATTTGACATTGTATCGAGGCGCTTATGGAGCAGAATGAAGGCAGAACAGAGCCACCGCTAAGCAGTGATAGTGCTGAGCACTCATCACCCTCACAAAGGGGAGCCAGAGAGGGGCTTCGATGACGCCTCCCAGTCTAAGTCAGGGCACGTTCCCACTGGTAAAATGGAAACAGCTCTCCTCCACGTGGAGACGGAGGCCGCTTATTGACAGGCATTCCAGTTCTCTGCAAGGAATGTGTTTCCCAACAGGCACCACTAGCAAAGACCTCCCCTCAGCCAACAGAACACTCTGCCATGCAGTGGTGGAGGGAGAGAACTTTCGGGATGGAGCCGCGGTGTGTGCGGCAGGGGCCAGGTGCAGAGAGCTGTGCAGTCTGAGGTCTCCACAGATACGTGCGAAAGGGAACAGAGATGCAACACGGCGAAACCTGAAACAGAACATGACCCTGGATTCAGCTCTCCGGTGGCAGGACCTAAACAGGTCCTTTGTTTGAGAGTTGGCACATGGTTCCAAGGCAGCAATGGTCCATTTCAGGGCGACACATGACACCCTCAGGGAAACGGGACTGGGGAGAAGCAGAGCCCCCGCAGGAGAAACAGAGTGGTGGTGTGTTCTTTTTCTGGGCAAGGCGGCTCCCTGCACGCCGGGACGCGGCTCCCAAACAAAGGTCCTTTGGAAAAGAAAGAGCAACTCCTAGCTGCTCTCGGCTCTGAGCAGACTCTTTTATGTGGACGGGCGTTGTGAGAAGTTGGCTCCTGCTGTCAGATGACTGTGCTGATTGGATTCTGTGTTGGGCCGTAACTGTGTAAGAAGTCAGGCAAGTACCGAGGACACAACATTTGCCTGGAGCCAGAAGGACTGCGGATAAACCCCAGTTCTGATCATGGTGACATCAGCTCCGCTCAGGATCTCACTGAATCCTCGGAGCAGCTCCGTGAGCTCAGTGTTAACCCCATTCCGCAGATGTGTAAACTGAGAGAAGCAGAGTAATGATCATGGGGTGACGATGCCGGCAGGTGTCAGGGCCGAGACCCTGTCTCACACCTGCCAGACCCTTAATCCTAATTCTCCACTAGCTGGAGGACCTTAGCGGATTCACTTCACTCCTTCCAAATATTTTAAACACACCTAATAATGCTCATAAGCTTTAGACAAGGAGCAAATGAGTTTACTCAACAAGCATTTCCAGAGAACTGGTGGTGCGCGTTCAGGACATTGCATATCAAAGAGAAATTGCTCGGAACAATGTCTGGCACGTTGGTTGTTCACTTAGTTGAATATGAAAGTGAATATATCCTTCTCTGTCACAGCACTTAACCCTCCTCTCCCCTCCACCCACAAATGCCCAACCTCCATCTTCGGGACGCCCCCGCTGGGTGCACAGAGGGGGAGGCAGGACCTACTTCCCACTCTGGAACTCAGTTGGGGTAGACCCTCTCTCTCTCTCTGCACCACAGCTCGGCTTTTCTCCACCAGCCAGTGGCAGGTGTGTGACAAGCTGGGCCAACCGGTCCCATCCTTTGCTGATACCCCTTCCTGATCACCGTGGCCAGGGCACAGAGGTCAGGCTCCCTGTCCAGCCCCTGTGACCAGTTCCCCCGGCTTTCACCCCTCAATCCCCCACTCAGTCAGGTCGCAGGGAGGCACGGCCCCTGCCCCTGTCCTCGAAGTACAGTGCCTCTCACCTGGAATCACGGAGACAGCCTCTGACCTCCTCTACCAGCTTTTACTCTTGCCCACCCCACAGTCAACTGTCCAGTTGGCATTTAAAATATAAACCAGGTCAAGTCACTCTATGGCCAAGGACTATTCGCTGGCCCCTGTGCCACAAACCCTTCCTCGTACGCAGGCTGGACTGGCCAGTGACCTGGTTCCCTGCCACACCCCGCCTGCCCTCAGCTCCAGCCACCTGGCGAGTGTGTCCTCCTCAGGACTCCCGAGTGATATCCCACCTGCCGGCCACCTTGTCACAGGGCTCATTCCTGCTCCATCCGGGTTTGTGTTCCAATATTATCTCCCCAAAGAGGTTTTTCCCGGCAGCGTTATTGAAAATAGCACCTCACTTACCACATAGTGTCCTTCATCTTTCTCCACAATGTGTTTTCTAACCAAAAGTTCTATTCTTTCTTCATTTCCAGCCTCTCTCTGTTTCACTCTCTAGAATGTAAGCTCCTTAAGGGTATGGGATTGTCTGTCTCTCTAGGGCCCAGAACTCTGCCTGGCACATAATAGATAGGAGAGACACAGAGAGACAGACAGACAGACAGACAGAGGGAGGGAGACTAAGTGAAATTAATATAATGGTACTGTGATCAAAGATTTGATACCAGTGATGGTCAATTTTATGCATAGACTTTACTGGGCCATGGCGTGCCCAGATATTTGCTTGCAGATTATCCTGGGTGTGTCTGTGACGCTCTGTGGGTCAGGTCAGCATTTAGGTCTGCAGGCTGAGTGAGGCAGACAGCCCTTCCCACCGCAGGCCAAATAGAACAGTCCCTTCCCCTGGAGGCCCAAATAGAACAACGACAGGCAGGGGGAGGGGACGATCACTCTGTTTTCAAGCTGGGACACGGGTCTCCCACTGCCGTCAGACTGGAACTTACACACACCGTCCACTGTCCCGGTCCTCGGGCCTGCAGACCGGGGCTGGAACTACCCCGAGGCTTTTCCGGGGTGTCTCGCTCACTCTCGGCAGAGCGAGGCGCTCCTCGGCCTCCACAGTTCACGAGACGGTTCTTTCTAACAAACGTCTCTCTACACACCCATGTATGTGTCTACACATATGTGTGCACATCTCTGTTTGTCTAAAGAACCCTGATACAATACTTTCTACACTACTGAAGGCAATCGCTCCAGTTTTTTAAAATTATGTGTTATAGAAATAGCACCTTATAGAAATTCAGAAAGTTAAAAAAGACTGAAAACTTGATAATCCCAGTATTCAAATTCAACAGTTGTTCACATTTCATTACACTTCCTTCCATTATTTCCCTACACACATCATTGTTGTTTTTCAAAGATGTAATTATACTGTATATAGTTTCATATTATTTTTGTATTAAATTATAGACATTTCTCATTGTTACTTTAGTCTTCATAGCCATCGTTTTTAAATACCTGTACAGAGGGAGAGTATATGAGTCATAGTTGTCTTAAATTCCCACTGCTGGTTTCCAATCTAATTTGTTTCCATTTTTCATCAGTACAATAGTAAACACCTGCCTGCATAAAGAATTTTCCATATTTAGAATTATTTCCTCAGGGTATATTGTCAAAAGTGAAATAATTACCTTGAAGTCTGCAGATTTACTTAAAGCTCTTTTGACAAACTTCCAAACACTTTCCTAGAAAGGTCCTTCTTCCGGTTTATACGCACTCCAGCAGAATAGGAGTGGTACTGTTTCTTCTAAACAGTACCACTGTTAGGAGTTTCCGTCACACACACTGTGGGTGTAGAATAATCCTTCAGTTTCAAAATTAATGAAATTGGGGGGCAGCATGTGATAACTCTGCCCGCCACGGCCATCCTTAGAGGCTTCTCTGCCTCATGGTAACTCTGACGCATCACGGCAGGCTCCCCTTTAGGAGATAATCGAATAATTGTATGTGCTACATCACTATACGTGTTCCTGCAGAAAAGCTTGTGTTTTTGCTTGGGCATTGATGAGTACCGAATTTTATGTTGGTGATTTTACGTGGCAAGATGGAAAAGGCTTTCCGAAGATTAGCTTCCGGCTCTACATTTTTCAAACTTTGTTTCTTCTTCCCTGCCTTTGTCTATCCGCCAACACAAGGCACGTTCTCTCACGATGAGTTTGGGTACATGTCATATCTCCTTACAGCATATAGGGGCCCCCAGCTCCTCACCCACAATTCCCAAATCTGGGGAGCTCTTCCACCAAGGCTTTACCTAAATGGTGGCAACACCTTCCTTGAACTGAAGTGGGGCTACCTCGGGTCCCTGTTGACCTCAGTGTGGATTTTAATACGTATCTTTGAAGAAGCGCTGGTGATTGGTCATGAGGCGCTGCCCCTAGTCTTCCAGGAGTCTTACACACACCTTTGTAAAATTCTAAATTCAGAAGCAAAACAAAACTCCTGCCCTAAGGGTTTCAGATAAGAAAGTGTGGACTGTTTTTAAAGGCTGGGAGACCCTGGCCTGTCACATTGTCTAACAGGCACATACACGTGGTTATTTTCTCAGGGAAACAGGTTTTCCGTCTAGTCTGACACCAACTGGTGTACAGCAATTTCATTCTGGCACGAACCACCCAGAGTTAGGGCGCACCCCACAGGCTGAAGGGCACAGCTCCGGCAAGACTGTCCTCACGTTAGACACCTGCCGGGAGTGACGTCCCCAAGGCACCCACACTCCTGACCAACAGGCTGCAGTGCAGGGGCTCCCATGGCCCCTGCTAACTTGGCAGTTTGCTAGAATGACTCACGACACTCAGGAAGGCACTCTCCTTAGGTACCCTGTGAGGGATACAATTGAGGATACAATTCGGGAACAGCCAGATGAAAAAAAAAAACTAGGGCAGGTGCTGGGAGAGCCCTGAATGCACAGCTTCCACACCCCTCCCCAAGGAACCAGGACACGTCCTCCCCTCCCAGCACATCCGTGTGGTGGCCAACCAGGGGCTCCGACAAGCTCAGTGTTCGGCTTCCATCGTGGGGCCCCTCGCTCTGCAGACACGATTGACGCAATTGTTGGTCATGTGATCGCACTCAGTCTCCAGCCCTGTTTCCTTCACCAGAGTCGGGCTGCCTCCTCGTCTCAGCCCTCGGATTATATGGTTGGTCTTCCTGGCGACTAGTCCTCATCCTGAAATTATCTAGGGCCCAACTGTGAGTCACCTCATTAGCGTAAACTCAGGTGTGGTCCATGAGGCTCATAAATAACAAAGACGCTTTTATCACTTGGGAAGTTACTAGGGTTTTAGAAGCTCTGTGTCAGAAACTGTGGGCAAAGACCAGACAAATGTTTTGTTACGCAACGCCATCTCCTGTCTGTTAACACCCCTAGAATCTTCTTCCTCTACCACTGTTGGGACCACTGGCTACCTAAGATTAATGACCCGGGTTCCGACCTTTACTCTTCTGTTGGTGCGACACCCAGCAGGAAGAAAACCTTCCAGAACCTTCCCACTGGGTTAGTGCTGAACTCCAATCCCTTTTCTGCTCCTGGGTGGGGAACATGGGGATTTTCATTTAAATCATACAAATATTTTGGTGAAGATACATACACACACACACTTCTTTTGGTCAAAATTATTGCTTGATATTTTATAATTTACTGCCTTTCTGCTTTTTAAAAAATGTTCCTTATGTTTTTAAACTAATAGTTGCTGGCTTACAGGAATGTTATTAATTTTGACATCTCTATCTTCTCTGAGGCCTCTTTACTCATAAACTCTTATTAATTCTGATAGCATTTGGGTTGAGTCATTTGGATTTTTATACATACTAAACCGAATCATCCTCACATAACAAGGTCCCTTTTCCCTGGCTGGTGTAGTTCAGTGGATTCAGCGCAGGCCTGCAAACCAGGGGATCTCGGTTCGATTCCCAGTCAGGGCACATGCCTGGGTTGCAGGCCAGTTCCCAGCAGGGGACACACAAGAGACAACCATACATTGATGTTTCTCTCCCTCTCTCCTTCCCTTCTCCTCTAAAGATAAATAAATAAAATCTTTTAAAAAAAGAATATCCCTTTTTACACTTACACCACCTATTTCTGTTTCAGCCTTAGGCTGTCCAAGACAGATAGGGTACCATTAAATAACAAGCGTGATGCCGGGGGCTCGTTTTTGCTCTTGATTTCAATGCAGGAACCCTGGTGTTTCACCATTAAGCGTGACCTTGGCCTGAAGTGTACTTTGTCTTGCTAGTGATGTAGACTTCGAGTCCTTGATATTAAGTGTTTTTATTATTAACAGACGTTGAATTTCATCGTCATTAATTTTTGCATATTATTTATTTTTAGGAGACTAACAACAGAATCTTTGTGGTTTTTGTATGCAAGTGTGTTGAAGTAATTACTCTGGCATATGGGATCATATGCTAATTCTATCATTCTTGTAAAGCTGCAGTTAAAGAACTCCTCTAGATACTTTGATTGATATCTTTGTAGGTTGTGTTAGAGTCAAGGAGGAAATAAGTTGTTTGTGCTAGAAACCGCACCCACCCCCAGGCAGGTGTTCCAGAGAGTTAGGAATTGGTCAAAACATATAGAGGGCTTCCATGTGTCAGGAGTTGTTGTTAAGTGCTTCACACCTGAGCTCGTTTAGCCTATCGCTAACCGCCACCTTTGCTTCTGGAAACCCGCTTGCTTGCCTGCTTCTATAAAAACCCTAGCCTGTAAGCGTTAGGCGCGACTCTCATTTGCAGCCATTTTGGCACCATGTCTCCGGACACCCCGAGAGTTCGCCCCTGCGCAGGTAAAACTTTGAAACTTTGGCCAATAAAACATCTTTGACTGCCTGACTGTCTCCAACCCTTCTTGCTTGTGAGAGCGGAATGTAACAGGTTGCACAGGCTCTACCTAACCATTGGGCTCAAGCTTCTGATGCTTAGAGTGGGAAGACCAGGTAAATGGCATGTTCTCCTGCAGCCCTTTTGAGACCCTTTCTAGAAGGTGAGATTCCTTTTTGCTCTATATTCTGTCCATTCACTGTCTAAAAGGTAGAGGGGAGCAAAGGGTGGGGAAATGAGACAACTGTAATACCATAATAAAATATACTTTAAAAAAAAGAAGAAATCGCACCTAAGCTACATTTTAGAAAACAAATGTTCTACTTTATCGGGGGTCAAGAAACCATGGCCCTGGGGCCAAATCCCAGCCATTCATCACCTGTTTTTGAAAACCTGGTTTTATCTGAATGTGATCATTTATGCCTATTCATTTGTTTATCTTCCATGGTTTTTTCATGTTATAATGGCAGAGTTAAGAAATTACAACAGAGAACTTATGGCCCATGTAGCATAAAATATTTACAATTTGGCCCTTGCAGAAAGAGTTGCCTACCTCTGCTCTAGACATAACTTAGTACTTTGAGGAAAAAATGATGGGAGGAAGGGATTCCACCACAGAAAGTACCTGTTAATTGGGTAGATGGGATATTTCTATGCTGGACTGAAGTTTTCGCTGACCTCCTGGCCAGCCTCCTACCTAGGCAGCAGCACCTTCTATGGCACAGGTGTCTGTGGTCTTTTAAATGACTTCAGTGTGAAAAGAGGCACCTTTGAGGCGTGGGAATCTGGCCAGGCAAAATCACCGGGAAAAAACCAATTTGGCAGAGGTCAAGGCAAACCAGTGAAGGCAGCTCCAGGTGGAATTTGCATCTAAATGGTTCAGACTTGCCTCACCATCATACCTGTTGGCATCAAAGCCAATCTGAGGCATTTATTGGTTCACCTGGCCCAGGCAGGCATTTCCCCCCTTAAGCAGTAATGTGATACTAATTTGTGGCAAGGAAAGAATTCCACCCAATCAGACTCAAATACAATACTTAATCATCTCAAAAAAATAAGTGAGAAAAATTGTGATGTGCAATCCTGGCCAAATCAGCGTTTTAAAAACATGTGGTTATGGCTTCAGGTGAGTTTGGTTTTGCGACGTGAATCTTTTGTTAACATTTTATTCCTAAATCCCTTTTTCGATCACTAGTAGCTGAATTATGTTGAGTTGCAGATAAGAATTGCCCCTGAGGTGAGTTCAGATGATTTCAAACCATTGCAAATTTTCTCTTTAAAACAAGAGCTTGGAGCTGAGACCATGGGAGTCGGGGATTAACTGGACCCCTGAAAGGCCTCTGAGTTCATGTCCATATAGGATGTACCATGCATTAAAGCAGAGGGAATGCAACGAGCTGATCTGTAGCCAGCACATATATTAAAATACAATGGTAACTGCAGAATCATTCACCACCTTGAGTAGCAAAAGATTTTTTTTCTGAACAGAGTGTTCGGTCAGCATCTGCTGCGCTGCCCTGCCTGTGAGTCTCCAGACAGTTGTCTGACTTTTGCTTTCTCTTTTATAAAATGGGTATACTAATGGCTTCCTCAAGAATTCTTGCAAGAGTCATATATGAAGGGAGTATGACATTTTAAATGCTTGGTAGCAGCAAATACCGTCATTAGCTTAAGGGTACAGATGGTCTTGTTTGTCTTTTTTTTTTCAGCAATAAAAAATGGCAGGAGCCGCGATGACACTTGTAAAAAGTGATCGAGTTGAATCTTTTGTCTTTTTAGCCTCACTTATTACACAGATGGTCCTGAAACCACAGACAATGTCGTCTGAAGGTACAGTGAAGGGCGAGACAGTGTCCTCACCCAGCCTTCCCAGTGTTTTCCTGCAGAACAGGCTCTGTGCTCCTGGCGTGGGCTCCCGGGCAGGATTTTCTGAGTTCTGGCATAGGAAATGGACCCCCCACCTAGCCCACAGTGTCTGCGTTCGCCTTGCTTCAGCTTTCTGCTGGGAGAGGAAAAGCAAGATAGACAGAACAGGGGTCTGAGGGCAGCTGCGCAGGAGTTCTAATCCCACGGCCTCTTCTTATGGGGTATGTGACTTTGGACATTTTACTCAGGATCTCTGAACATACCTGTTCTTGTCAATGGGAGAAATACAGCCCCTTTCATGAGATTATCATGAGATTATCATGAGAATCCAGTAAAATAGCACTGCAGGCCCAATGTGATGACTGGAACAGATCAGTGCTCATAAGTGTTAATTTGCTAATGTCTCCTTTCAAGCCTCTTTGTGTTGTGTGTGAAGAGAGTAAGATAAGAAGGAAGGGAGAAGGGAGAGGCTGGATAGAAAAACCATGTGATGTCTGCAAATCACAGCAGGTTTCCTGGAAAAGCCATTAAGAGCAGGACGCCGCACTCGACCCAGGCGGTGTCCATGGCCACGGGCTCCACCCTGCTGTTTGCAGATGGGCTATTCTGGAACAGCAAATATTAGACCCCGGCGAGCGTGGCTTTTGGGAGTTCCTTTGGGCTTCTCTCTGAGAAGTGTCTCTTTGTGTGTCATCCATCTCTCCACCGCGCCCGTTCCCTAGTGGCTGGAATGTGGCCCCGACAGTGGTGCCTGAGTTGTCACCTGGGTGATGAAGGTATTCTTGGCCCAGAGTGTGCCGATCTGGGCGTGAATGGTTGGCCAGGGACTCGTGATGTGCAAGGCCAGTTCCAGTGTTAAGACGCCACAAAACCTGGCAGCCCCACGGGGGCTGGCTCACTCCTTCCCCTCGTTCAGGATTTCAGTTCATTTTCAGATCCAAGGCACCCAGCGCAGGCAGGGGTCACAGGAATTTTTATCATAGTATTTGGTGACATGTTTTTGACCCTGGAAGATTCTCCTTTATGGACTCAACATTTGTGTCTTCCCAAAATGCCTGTATTGAAGCCCTAACCCCCAGTGTGGTGGCCTCAGGAGATGAGGTCTTTGAAACTTAGTTTTAGGCGAGGTCATGAGGATGAGGCCATGATGGGATTGGTGGCCTTATGAGAAGAGACCACAGAGCTTCCTCGCCCTTCTACCCATGTGAGAATAAAGCGGGAAGGCAGCCTTCTGCAGGAGAGCTCTCACTAAGAACCGAACGGGCCACCACCTTGATCTTGGACCTCTAGAATTGTGAGAAAGCACATATCTGTTGTTTAAGCCGCAGAGTCCATCGTATTTTGTTATGGCAGCCAGAGTTGACCAAGACACCTCCTTAGAACATTGTCACATACACCTGTGCTCTAATCCCAGCTCTCCAACTGTGACAGGTGACCTTGGATAAGTCACCAAACTTCTTTGAGCGCTTCCCTCCCTCAGGGCACAACCAGCAGCCATCACTCTGTATTTATTGTTTCATGAATGCAGAATCCAGTTTTCTTTGGAGGGTACTCAGAACATAGAGATCAATTAAATAACTTTTAAAAAAAACTGAAAATCCCATTTGAACCAATTACCTCAAAACAATCTCTGTAAACCATTTGGTGGATATCCTTTGGGTATTTTTTCTTGTGTGTTTATGTGCATAACCGAACTTAGGTTCACAATACACATTTCCTTTCCTAGGTTGCTTTTTTGACTTCTTAATATTTATATTGGAGTTATATTCCCATGTCCATCCATGTCCATCTGTATCATAAGATTTAGTGGCTGCCTGGTGATTCACAGTAATGTTTTGATAACCAATCTGTGGCCTTTAAATATGAGGTTGTTTCTAACTTTTTACTCTTATAAATAAGTTTTAGTGAGTATCCCTGTCCTCATATCTTTCCACGTCTGTATAAATATTTTTAGGATACAATACCCAGAAATAATTTTTCATTAAAGATATACATACTTTTTTTTCCAGTAATACCATTTTTATTGAAGTGAAATTCACATACTGTCATTTTTTGTATTTTTTATTTTATTAAAATTGATTGGGGTGACCTTGGTTAGTGATATCATATAGGTTTCAAGTGTACATTTCTGTGATGCATGATCTGTATGTTGCACTGTGCGCACACCACCCAAAGTCAAGTCATCTTCCATCAGCATGCACTTGAGCCTCTTTCCCCTTTACTGCCCTTGAACCCCTTCCCTCTGGTAACCTCTGTGCTGTTGTCTGTCTGTGTCTATAGCTGAGTTTCAGTTTTATAGCCCACATATAGTGAAATCGCATGGTTATTAGCTCTTAAGCATTTAGACTATACTGCCAAATCTTTTTTCGAAAGTTTAACTCTGTTGAGCAGTATCTTAAGGCGCCCATGTCTCTACCACTTCGCAAACACCAGGCATTACCATTTTTTCTTTTTCTCTCAATCTAATGGGCACATAGTAATATTTTGTTATCATTTTAGTGCAAATTGTGTTTACTTCATTTAAAAAATTGTCATTGGTGTTCGAATACAGTTATCTCCATTTCCCCCCACCACATTTCCTGCCCCCCACACCCCCACCCTCAGTCCTACCCCGCTTTGGCTTTGTCCACGGGTCCTTCATACATGTTCATTCGTGACACTTTCCTTTCTTTTTTGATGGGAGTAATTTTGATGTTTATTGATCATTTGTATTTTTTTTCCTTTTGAAAATTACAGGTTTACATTCTCTGCCTATCTTTCTATCATGGTATTTGCCTTTGTTTTTAAATGCTATAAAATATTCTTATAAAGATAAGCTTTTGTCATTTATAGTGCAAATAAAACATTCATTTCAGTTTGTCTTAGGCAATTTCACTTTGTTTATGGTATTTTAATTGTTCGGAATATGTTTCGTGTGACGCGGCCGTGTTTAGCTGCAGTTTCTTTTATGGTTCCTGTCTCCGGGGTCAGGCTTTGAGAGTCCAGCCCCACCCTGTGATTAGGTAAATGTAAGCCAGATGTCAGCTCAGTCACTCCAGCTGTGGCCCCGGCAGTCCCAGGCTTTGTGCAGAAATCTCAGCCCACTCATCAGTGTCCACCAGAAAGCTGCTCACAGCAGTTGTTCTGGGAGACTGGGTGGGGGGAGGGGGCCCGACGGGGAGGGGCGCATGATGAAGGACCCAGCACCAGGAAGTACAGCCAGCCTGCTGTCTCTTCTCTTCTTGCCAAACCTCCTCTCCATTCCTCCCTCTACTGAGCACCAAAAGGTCAACAATTCTGCAGAGCAATTAATGAACCACCTTCTGATATGTAAGCACTTCTTAAAGGTCTTCACCTGCAACCCAAGCAGGTTATCAAGCATCACTTCCATCATTTGCAGGCTACTGTCTTCCAAAAGATTTTGGTGAATACAATTCACCAAAATTATGTGAATATATTGCTATATTTTCTTATGTGAATATATTGCTATATTTTTTTTGAGTAAATAGTTTTTACTTAACATTTGAATGTATATGCTGCTCGGAAATTGTTTTTGTTCTGGAGTGAAGAACTGTAAGACAGCTATGGAAATTCTTTTCCTTCCCACCCCAACAATCGTCACTAGACTGGGAACAATAGGAGGCACCAGGTGTACTTGTCTCCCCTCGTACCCTTAGTTGCTTTCACAGTAGATGCATAGTAGGTGCTCAATAAATAAATGTGGAATGAATGGAGAACATGCAGTGAAAATTTATTGAGGCCAAATTTTGACTTTCCTCAATGAAAATGAGGCTTGCCTTCTCCAAATGAAACAAGAACTCCTTCTCCACTGAACTGACTGAATTTTCCACCTTTGTTTACGGCGCTCTGTAGGGGAAGATTTGTTTTAGTCTGCCCTAGCTCTCTCTTCCTCCTTTTGGTAACTGCACCCTAATTTCTCTATGTGGAACCGAGGGTGAGCAGGGCAAGCCCCTTTGGTCCATCAGAGCACTGATATCCCTGTGGCCACATTGTTTCAGGAATGGGCATGTGACACATCGGACCAATTAGAGGTTCCCCAGGATTTCTGGTGGAAGTTTCAGGAGAGAGAGGCCTTCTTTGCAGGGAGGTAGAGGTCAATGTGCTCACCTAACATCAGTGTGGAGAGACGGCCTATATTGGTCATCTTTGACAACCTGGAGAAACCAGCCAACATAGAGGACAGTGGAACAGGGAGGTAAAGACAGACTTGTGGAAGGATTAGAATGAGGACAAGTTTATTTATGAGAAAAAATTCTTTTTCGAGACGTAAGTCAATTTGACTTAGGTTGCTGTCCCTTGCACCACCAAATAGTGTTCACCCTCTCGACTTTGACAGATTAGCTTATTATAAGCCCATTATCAAAGACCTCCACTCATTAACACAAAAACCTCAAAGTCAGGGTCCCTCCTGGTCACTGTTGCCCCAGTCTATTCCTGTGACTTCCTGGGGTACACAAGGATTTATAAAGAAATGTTTTCTTGGAATAGAGTGTTAACGAAGATTAACTGAGCGCCTACTAGGCATCATGAATCATACATACATTTCTCATCTCTATTTCTCCTACCCATTATGCAAGGTTACTCATGAGGACCTGCAGTTTTACTAAACCAGAGGAAGCGGGGGAGTCACACAGGTGGAGGCTGGAAGGTTATGGGTGCTGTCTCTGGAGCCAGCCCGTTGAGACCTGGGTATTCAGTTCCCCCACCTAATAGCTACAAAATTCTGGAGAAGTTACTTCCATTAGCTGTGCCTCATTTTCCTCATGTGTACATGAGGATAATAATGGAGCCATATTGCAGAGTCGATCAAAGGACTCAGTAAGGTGACACACAGACACAAAGAACAGCAGCTGTCACCTGGTGAGTGCTCAGTAGGAATTAACCATTATAGTGTCTTGGTGTAGTCAGAGCTGGACTGGGCCATCAAAGCTCATATTTCTAGGAAATACACAATGTCCCTTGGATAGCCCATAAATAACTCTAAATCTCTTCAATTTAGTGTTGCCAGGGCTCTGTTTTAGGTGTTGATGCCCAGCACGTCCCATCCCTTCCTATAATCCTGACCACAGGACCAGGAAGGATGTGAAGCTCAGGGTGCTGGCACTGTCTTCTGCTCCAAGTAGGGGGAGTGTGTGTATGTGTGCGTGTGTGTGAGAGAGAGAGAGGAGACCGAGACCGTTGCTTGGGCCCTGAATCAACTCTGAGAAGGCAGCTTGCTCCCTGTGCTTCCCATTTCTAGGATCCAATAAATCTCACTTTTCCTTAAGCAAATAGAGGTAGAATCTTTGTCAAGACTGAAATGGCCCAACAGACACAGTCCCCCAGGTGTTTAAAGAACTCTGTGATGAACGCACCCTTCCCCAACTCCTAATGAATTGTATTTCTCTGTCAGAGCAGAAGGCATTTCACTGCCCTCATTTGTTCTTCTATTCAAGCACCCACCCTGTGTCCACACGACTTTAGTGTCTCTGCACTGGCCATGACATTAGCCTGGTGGTCTCTCTCAGACACTCTCTTATTCTTTGTAAATCAGTGCTAATTATCCCTAACTTTCAGGATTGCCATGGTGACTAAAAAGACTTATAGTTTAAAAACTCTGACATACTTTATAAATATGGGATGATGGTAGCTTTATGTTCTGGCAATCTGAGCAGGGAACAAGACTTCTATAGTACTTGTTCTGTACTGTAGAAAAAAATGCTGGTTTTACAGCTCCTTTGGGAAGCAGGTAGACTATAATGGTTAGTTAAAATGTCTGTGGCAAATTAGACCTACCCTAAGTGTTCCACACGTGAATTAGCATGGAGAGGCATGTGGTGATAAACATGTAAGTCTGAAGTTGTCTATGGATTGCATGAATTTTTTCATAGGCTTTCTTGAGTCTTGCAGGAATTCTTTCAAAGGCAGTAGAAAGCGATAGGAATATATTTCTTACCACTGTAAAATAAGCTAGAATGTGATAAGCATAAAATAAATTTAAAAGTAGACTGTTAGAGCATCCACTATGTGCTATGCTCTATGCTAAGAACTCTATGTGATTTTCTCAGTTAAATGTCACACCATCTTGTAGGTTTTCTTCATTTTGTAGCTGAGAAAGCCGAGGCTTGGAGAAGTTATATGTCTATCCCCAAATCATAGCACTCATTGATGAAAAGGCAAGTCTAGAGTAAATATGTTTTTCTCAATAAATGTTTGTTGGGAAGCCTTTGTAGAAGGTACAGCATCTTAGAGTAGGTACAACTTACACATGGGAAGGGAAGGGAAGGGAGGAGGCGCTAGGACCCATGCGAACAGCAGGAAGAAAGGTGGACTTGAAGAGCAGTGTGCATGAATGGAAACAGAGAGCAACACTGATCGAGAAATAAGTAGTTCTGAAAAAATGGTTGGGGGCAGATTGTGGTGCTTTGAATGTCAAGGTCAAGAGTCTACACTTATTTTATAAGCAATGGAGAGAAACAGAAAGCTAAAGCCATGAAATGACATCATCAAAACGCTACCTAAAGTGGCCCCTCTGCCTGCCCTGTGCAGAGCAGACAAGAAAACGTGGCCAGAGGAGCGGAGTGGGAGACCACCTCGGCACTGCCACAGGACAGACTTCAGTCTGCCCAGGAAGGGAAACTCGAGGAAGAAACTTGATGTCCAATGCCAAAAAGACATTTTTTTCTGATGAACTATCTAAGACATTTTGATATTGTTCGCTGGCTTTGTTTTTGCAGAAGTCTGGTTTAAAGTTTATAAAGCATGCACTTGCCTTTAAGATTTTGCAAATACATAGGCAGAGAAAAGGCTGCCCTCCCTGCAGTTCTTGAGATTTCCTCATCCAAAGACTCTCTCTTCCTGCCAAGAATGTGCATGACTGGAGCCAGCCAGTCCTGGCAGGGTTCCCTCCCTCCTCCTGAAGCCCCTCCCCCACCACGGCTCTCACCGGAGTCCAAGCTCCTTCCAAAGTTAGAAAAACTGCCAAGGCCTCCGTCCCTCCCCTCTGATCCCATTCCCTCCCAGTTCAAGGAGTTCGTCCTTCTGGACGAAAACTGAATATTTTGGACTATAAAGAAAACATGCTCTGTTTCCCCTGATGGCATCTCCAGGGTGGAGGAAAATAGACTGGCCTTTGTTACTTCATCCCCGGTAGAAGATTACCAGCCGTCCCCAAAGCTGGAGGCGGGGTGGTGGCAGGAGGTAAGGTCTGGTCAGTTGACTTAGCATAAGGCCTGTATTGTCCAGGCTGCCTCTGGGGAAACAAAACTCTTTAAGGAGCTGAGCTGCCCGCATGGGCTCAGAGGTGGTGGGTCTGGCTGCCCAGCACTTTCTCATCAATGTCCTTCATCTTCTAGGGTCTTCTTGGGCTTTGAACATGTTGGCATGCAGGGTGGCATCATCTTCAAATGACATGTTTTGTGGGACAAAAAGTAAAGCAGAAACTTGAAGATAAAAAGCTAGATATGTAGGCAGCTGATCTGTAAAGACAGGAATGTGGAAAAGCCACCACTAGCTGGGGAGCATTTATGAAATAGCTGCTATGCCACGTACTCCGTACTGGGCAGAGGCTGAGTTTGAACCCCAGACCCCTTGCCTCCTACCTCCACATTCTCTTTGCCAACTAGGTGTTTTTTATTTGGGTTTTTTTTAATTGTTTCTCAGTGAAATCTTGATTTCAGATGAAATCTTACATAGAACACAAATATGCAACTATATCTAAAACTGTAAATGGTATGCTAGCATAAACACAATCTATTTGTTTAAATCTCATAACATATTTAAAGCAATGAAACCCATGAGTCATTTCTAATTAACACAAATATTAAGGTTAAAATATTAAAATTAAAGTTACAGCTCTCTGTAAGCTTCAGAATTTAATCTCATTTTTAATTTTGTTTTTATCACACAGAATTTTCTTAAATTTTAAAAAATTTTTTAAATTGATTATGCTGTTACAGTTGTTCTATTCCCCCCTTCATTCCCCTCCACCCTACCCACCCTGCCCCCGCCATTACCCCCCCTTTAGTTTATGTCCATGTGTCTCAAGTTCTTTAGATTCTATATTTCCCATGCTATTCTTACCCCCCCCATCTATTTTCTATCTACTGTCTATGCTACTTATTTTCTGTACCTTCTCCTCCTCCCACTCCCCTGTTGCTAACCCTCCTTGAGATCTTCATTTCTATGTTTCCACTCCTGATCTAGCTGTCCTTTTAGTTTGCTTTTGTTTTAGATGTGGTTGTTAATAACTGTGAGTTTGTTGTCCTTTCACTGTTCATGTTTCTTTAACTTCTTTTTCTTCGATAAGTCCCTTTAACATTTCATATAATAAGGGCTTGGTGATGATGAACTCCTTGAATTTGATCTTATCTGAGAAGTACTTTATCTGTCCTTTCATTCTAAATGAAAGTTTTGCTGGATAGAGCAATCTTGGTTGTAGGTCTTTAGATTTCATGAGCTTGGAATACCTCTTTCCAGCCCCTTCTTGCCTGTAAGGTCTCTTTTGAGAAATCAGCTGACAGTCTGATGGGGACTCCTTTATAGGTGACTGTCCCCTTAGCTCTTGCTGCTTCTAGGATTCTCTCCTTCATTTTAATTTTGGCTAATGTAATGATGATGTGCCTTGGTGTGTTCCTTCTTGGGTCCAACTTCTTTGGTACTCTCTGAGCTTCCTGGATTTCCTGGAAGTCTATTTCCTTTGCCAGATTGGGGAAATTCTCCTTTATTATTTGTTCAAATAAGTTTTCCACTGGTGGCTGTGCCTTTCCCCCTTCTAGTACCCCTATAATTGGATGTTGGAGCGTTTAAAGATGTCCCGGAGGTTCCTTAGACTCTCCTCATTTCTCAGAATTGACTAAACTTCTTTCCTACCCAAATACACGATTGGAAAGGATTGTAAGTCCCTAAATCACTCCTCTTGGAATCTCAGCATATTTATTCATTTGTAAAATAAGTCAAAGCATTATAAAGCTGAATTGCTATTAATATTTAACTATAACTCTATGTTTTCTATCATAAACTTAAATGTCCAAGTCAGATGAGTAGTTCTTCAAACCTACAGTCATCCGAGAAACTGCCCGTGTTGATGCTGTTGCCATGGCAGCACGTCTAACATTCCAACTTGCCTTGCCTGGTGCACAGTCACACACTGCTGTTCTGCTGAAGAGTCCCTGTGTGTACGACCCTACACGAGGACACCCAAGTGAACCCGAATTTTTTTTTAAAAGCAAGCAAACAAACAAAAAAAGACTTTGCAAATTAATACTACATTCCAAAAATGTTTCTAAAAACAAAAGTGCTACATTCCAAAAAAATTGGAATGCTGGCTGTATCACTTACAGGCTATGTGATCTTGGAAAATGCTCTTAACTTCTCAGAGACTTAGCAGCAGAAAGGTAATGAAATTCTCTCGATAGGAGACCGAATGGTGGCCCTCCAAACGATATAGCCATGTTCCAGTGCCTGGAATCTGTGCGTGTGATCTTATTTAGAAAAAGGGTCTTCTTAAGTGTAACTAAATTAAGGATCTTGAGATGAGTTCATCTGGGATCATACATGTGGCCCTAAATTCAGTAACAAGTGTGCTTGTAAGAGACACACAGAGAAGAAGGCGGATGTGAAACAAGTGGAGATTGGGAGGATGCGTCTGCAAGTCCCAGGATGCTGGCAGCCTCTAGCAGCTGGAAAAGTCATGGAAGGGATGCCCACCTAGAGCCTGTGCTGGGAAGCATTTCCCTACCAGCACCTTGATTTCAGATTTCTGGCCACTGGAACCGTGACAGAATACATTCCCGTTGCTTTAAGCCAGGAAGTTTGTAGCAATTTGCTCAGGCAGCCACCAGACACTAGTACAGCCTTTCTAAGGTTTTGTGAGGATGAAATGAGATGCCGGCGCACACTAGAGTCAGTGACTTTGATCTTCCCTCTATGTAGATCTTTTCTGTGAAATGATGTGAAGACCACCCGCCTGGAAGTGCGGTTGGCTATGGGAAGAGGAAGAATGGCAATGAAGGTAAGAGACGTCTATGGCGGGCCCCTCTCTTGCATAATCCTCTTACACGGTATTCCTTATGTCATCTGTTTTGGCAAAAAATGCTAAAGAAGATATCTTTATATTCCCTTTCCTGACTAATTATTTTCAGCACTTCTGGGTATATCAAAGAAATCGTGGAGCTTGCTGATGGTCAGTAAGGGAAGGCTGCAGATCAAATACCACAGATCCTCCCGTGCACAGGGCCACGTCTCTCACACCCAGTATGTCTCCCAAGCCCAGGAAACCAGCCAACTCTCCCGGGAGTCCATTCTTGTGTGAGTTATGCTTACACAGAGCTGAAGCCGACTTCCTGACAGGTTCACCCACTGGCCTGAGTTTTTCTTCTGAATCAGGCCTGGTCTATCATCCACATTTAACCTTTCAAATCTTTGTTTGAAAATAGAAATCAAGGGATCTTGGAGATCTCGCTGAGCAAAATGTATCCTGGTCTTGCGAGGTGCACTTCTGCATTGGTTGGTGAGCTCCCACCGCTAGATGACTTCCTCAACTTGGCGCTCTCTTTTTGAAAATGAAAGGCCTAAAATTTGACACAGAATGAATTCCAGGTAACATTTAATCAATGCAGAATAAAGCAGACTTATTGCTTCCTTTGGTCTAGAACTTAAACTCCTAGTGATATTGCCTATGTTGTTAACTTTCTAAACAGCTGTTTTGTTGCAAGCTTGGCTCATTCACAGGAGAGGCAATTGGGGAGTTAAGAATGGAAAGCAGATAGAAGTCGTAGAGGTTCACATGCTGTGCTGGGGTGTTTTACCTAAAGATGATGGGAGGCAGGATCTGTTCCTACACAGGGACTCGTGTCTCCTAAGTGCTTTATTTCCAACTGAATTTTAAATCAAAATATAGAACTTTGCCTGTGCCCTGCCTGTGTTCTGGACTGGCGTGCCCCTGCTTTGGCCCCATGGACACTCCCTGCTGGGGAGAGAGGCTGGGTTGTCACACGTCATCCTCCTCCATCCAAGAAGATTTCCATTTCTTTTTTTTTTAAGATTTTATTTATTTATCTTTAGAGGGAAAGGGAAGGAGAGAGGGAGAGAAATATCAATGTATGGTTGCCTCTCGTGTGCCCCTGATGGGAACTGGCCTGCAACCCAGGCATTGCCCTGACTGGGAATCGAACTGCAATCCTTTGATTCACAGGCCCGCCCTCAATCCACTGAGCTACACCAGCTAGGGCTCATTTCTTGTTTTTAAGTATAGCTATACATACATTCATTCATTCGCGTTATCTTTTGCTTTAAAAAAAGATCTTGAAATGGAGGGCCTTGCATTCATCCCTGTGCGATCCCTCCCACCTTGGCTTTTGTCGCTCAAGGCCGGTTTGAATTTTGATTTACCCTATCATTTATCCTATTATCTCTTCCTCTCAGATTTGCTTCACCCTTGTATTTTCCCACAAGCCTTCTGTACTTTTTCCCAAGACAGAAGAAGGGACCTGGCACTTTTTAAGCACTCCAGAGATAAATGTGGGGAGAGACTTTGGAATCCCGCTGCCCATGGAATTATGGAAATTGAATCAAGTTTCCAAGGTTTCAAAGGGCAGAGGGGTCCCAGGTGAAAGAGGGTTACCTTTCGGAAATCTGACTTCACACAGCACCGCAGAGGCAGGTCCATGCGCACCCGCCTATGAACATACGGAGGCCACGGGGGAATGAGGAGAGAGGGCCACCAAAAATTTGGAGGCAGAATGGAGGGAGAATGAAACCAGTGCTGATTTTAATAGCAGGACTGAAACAACTCAAATGGCCATGACAGGAAAATAGGTAGGTAACTGGTGGTGTGTTTAGACTGAATAGTGCGGCAGCGGAAGTGGTTGGGCAAGATTCTGTAGAACAAGGATCTTAGTAACATGACACTCAGTGGAGAATGCATGTAGCGTGATACCCGTCCATACAATTCAGTAACAGCAGAAACCAAAAATATATCTCTTTTAGGCATAAATATATATGTGTGATGAAACTGTATTCAAAGGAAAACCGAGGAGATGACAAATGCAAAATTTAGAATCGTGAGTAGTAACTCAGGTGGAAACAGACAGGGGCGTGAACAGGTGGACAGCATACGGTCAGGTGTGAAAAGCTCTAGCTCCGTCAAAGCCCAAGCCCTGGAGCTGCCCTGTGGGCTCATGGGTACTCATTGTGTGGATGGACTACAACAGTGTACAATGAACCAAAGCTTCTCATTGATCTGACCCTGTGCTCTGGAGATCCATCTGGCTTTTGAATGGTAAGCTGTTGGTTATATGCATATAAATTTGAAGGCAAAGATGAAACTGGGGAGAGAAAATTGAAAGTTATTTTTACATAGATGATATTCAGAGCCCTGGGAAGAGTTGAGATGAAGAGGAGCAGCCCAAGGACAGGGCCTGTGGTCACCACCATCTACAAGCACAGACAAGGAAGAAGGACTGGCTCCTGAAGAACTAGGAAAACCGGCCCTGGCTGGTGTGGCTCAGTGGATGGAGCACTGACCTGCAAACTGAAATGGCGCTGGTTTGACTCTCAAGCAGGACACACTCCTGGCCTGTAGGCCAGGCTCCCATTTGGGAGCATGTGTATCTCTCACACACTGATATTTTTCTCCCTCTCTTTCTCCTTCCCTTCCCCTCTCTCTAAAAGTAAATAAATAAATCTTAAAATAAAAGAAAAAGAAGTATGGAAACCAGTGGAGTGTGGAGTCCTGAAGCCTAAGAAGAGAAAGTAACTGAAGCAAGTTAGTGGCTGTGTCAAGAAAGGTAGTGATCATTGCAATTGACCAGCTTCAGATCACAGGGGACCTTGACTAGAGAAGCCCCTTGCAGTGAGAGGAGATGACGCTTCCTCCTCTCCAGTACTGCCACCCTGAGTCAGCCCCTTCTCCTCTGTCTTTGAGGTGACACCCTGAGCCCTGCTCTTGTCCCTCACCAGCCTATGCTCACATCACCACCCTGGTGGGCACGAGTCCAAACATGACTGTTCCCTTGGTCCCTTACATCTCTTGGTGCTGTATCTGCTTTATGAGAAGGCCCCTCACAGGCCCTGTTTCCCATACCGAGTGCTCTCGTTACTCGAGATCAGCAATTTTCAACCAGGGCACTGCAAGGATTTTTACAATAGGCAATACCTGACTGCTTCATCAGGGACGCCGACCTCATTTCCCTTCGACTGTCAAATTAAAAAATGACAACAGCCAACACAACAATAGCCATCCAGTGTGAATGTACTTTCTTAAACCATAAATATATAGGTCATATAATAGAGTTGCATTTTATCGGTCACATTGCATAATAAGGTTGGGGTCTGATTGATTAATTCTTGGTACCAGAAGTCCTCATACACAAATATCAGTACCTGATTTTTTTAAAAAGTCACTTTGAATCAAAAAGGGTAGGTAATTTTACTTACTTATTTATTTATTTATTTTGGTAAATGAGTCAAAATTGTACCTATTCTTTTTGTCAGATTGGCAAAAGCTAAACATTTTGGTGTGCTAAAGAATTGCAGTAATTAGTTTATGTGTGCCAAGAGATTTTTAAAAAGGTTGAAAATCCCTGCTCTGGGTGATTCCTCATTTCTCATGCGCATGATCATGCTGGTCCCTCCACAGCGGGCTGTTCCTAAGACTTTGCTCCTGTGATCCACAGGGACTCTTGCAATCCTCTCTGACCGCCCCCAGCCCTGCCCACCCTCTGCTCACTGGCAGAACTGGGGAAGCACAGTGAGAGACGTGGGCACCCCACTTCTGGTTCTGTCTGTCACTGATAAGCTTGATGACTTGGAATAATGAAGTGCTTTCCTGCTTCGGGTCCTGGTGTCCTACTCTCTGAAATAAGGGGGTTCAGCTGGGGGTGTTTCAGGGTCTCTCCACCTGGAATAGTCTCCATTTCTAGGGACATTGGTATAGACTTACATTTTGGAGCCCTTGCTCTACATTCTTAGGAAGAGAGGCCATTATCCTTCGTTAACTTGAAACTCACCTGGCCTTTGGCTGTTGGACAAGAAGGAGGCAGGGGACATTGTGAGAGTCTCTGCATGGGATCCACTTTGCTGTGTGGTTTTGGATACCTAGGATAGGACTGGGACAGTGATGGGTCAGTTTTGTGTCCCTCTGACAGGTAAACTTGGCAAGCATCCAAGATTGGCTAATGGCCCCTCACTGAGTCCAACATGCCCAGCTCCTGGTTTCAGTTACTTCTTTGAATGGCCAAGGCTTTGGAAGAGAATTTTATTTTAAACAATTGTTACATGACAGTAAAAGCATTCCTCATTTTGAAATGCCTAGTGACGACTAGTTTTATTTTTTATACCCACCATTTCCTTCCAAAGAAATTAAACAAACAAACAGATGCCTCCCTCTCTCCCTGTCTCTTTTTTTGGCTTTGGTCCACAAACAATGCAGTGCTTTCTGCACCATCTGCTGGTTCTGTAAAGGTAATTAACCAATGCACACTATTCCCAGATGAGGCTGCTTTATAAAGGACAAATCACTCCAGGCAAACAGGAGAGGAACAAAATAAAACCAAGGCAGGCTTGCAAGACAACTGGCGGCCGGACGTCACTGGAGTGTGTGTTTATAGCTGCTTGTCAAATTGTAACTCCCGAACATGATTTCATATGAATTTAACGAAGGAAATTGAATTTCTTCCCTGCTAGGAGGCCCTACAGAGGGGTTAGGACAATCTCAGAATGTCTAGTATTTTTGTCTCTCAGATCTTATCTTCTCTTTTTATCTGCTGTATTTTTTTAAGAAGGGGAAAATAAGAAGAGACGTCAACAAAAATTCAAGATACAGCATCATGTAGGACACTGGCTTTTGGCTTTGAAGGCAGACAGGTTCTGTTGCTCATTATCTGGCCTTTAACATGTCACAGAGCCGGTCAGAGCCTCATACCCATACCCGTAGGTTGGGAACAAGAGTAAAGCCAAGGTCGATGTAACAGTGAATGAATTCAGGTCAGGAGTGCTATCCAATGCTCAGCTAGCACCAAGCCCACCGTAAGTGGAAGTTGTCATTAACATTATCATTATCAGGTGAGCATTCATGACAGATGGCCCGAACCACCCTCAGCAGCAGGGAATTAATAACCCTTCCAGCAAGACTCACATTCTAACAGGAGCAGAAGCACTTTAAATAAAAGGAGAGAATAGAGGGGCTGACCTTAAAAATGTAAGTCTTAAAAAAGTGTGTTTAGGGGCAAAAGATACAATTTAGATGATGCATGCTTAAAACACATAAAACACAACAATGTAAGAGTTCATTCAGACTAAGATTAAGGGGTTGGAGTAGGAGGTATGTAGTCAAATTTAAAAAGTGAAATGAAAAACATGGGTTGGATAGGAATAAAATATGAATTGTGGAAATGGAGAATTGTCTTCCTGGGAGTAAGGACGTCCCACCTGGCATGCTGACATTTAGGAGTGGGTTCTCGGTCACCTTGCAGAAGTTCTCAGAAGACACAAAAAATAAACAAAATTAGAGATGGAATGGGAGAAGTAACTATTGAATCCACAGAAATACAAAGGATTGTAAGAGACTATTATAAATAACTATACACCAATAAATTGGATAATCTGAATAAAATGGATAAATTCCTAGAAACAATATTCCAAAAACTGAACCAGGAAGAATTTAAAAAACTGAATAGATCAAATACAACAAATGAAATTGAAGCAGTAATCAAAAACTCCCAACAAACCAAAGTTCAGAACTGTACGGCTTCACAGATTAATTTTAGCAAACGTTCAAGGAAAACTAATGCCTCTCCTTATGAAACTATTTCCCAAAACATGCAAGAGGAGGGAAGAATTCCAAGGTCATTCGATGAGCCAGCATTATCCTAATTCAAAAACCTGATAAACATACTACAAAGAAAAAAATTAAACACTAATATCCTTGAGGAATACAGATGCTAAAATCCTCAACAAAATATTAACACACTGATCTAGCAATCCATTAAAAAGACCATACTTCACGATCAAGTGGGAGTTATTCTCAGGGTGTGAGGTTGCTGCAGTATCTACAAATCAATACATGTGATGCACCACAGAAACAAAATGAAGGATAAAAATCACATGATCATATTAGCAGATGCTGAAAAGTCATTTGATAAAATTCAGCAGCCATTTATCATTTTAAAAAAAACCTCTCAGCAAAGTGGGAATAGAGAGAATATACCTCAACATAATAAAAGTCATATACAATGAAGGCATAGCCAACATCATACTCAATGGGCAAGAACTGAAAGCATTTTCCTTAAGAACAGGAACAAGACAGGTCAGGGCATAGGACCTGAATAGACACTTCTCCAAAGAGGATGTGCAGAAGGCCGACTGACATTTGAAAAACTACTCAGCATCACTAGCCATCAGAGAGATGCAAATTAAAACCACAATGAGATACCACCTCACCTGTCAAAAGGGCTATCAATAAATTGACAAACAACAAATGCTGATGAGGATTCGAAGAAAAGGGAACCCTTGGGCTCTGCTGGTGGGAATGCAGATGGGTGCAGCCACTGTGGAAAGCAGTGTGGAGAATACCTCAAAAAAGTAAAAGTGGAACTGCTGTGACCCGGCAATTCCACTTCTGGGAATATATCTGAAAAGAAACCTGAAACGTAATTCAAAAGAATATATACAGTCCTATATGTTCATTGTGGCATTCCTTATAATAGCCAAGATTCGGACACGGCTCAAGCGCCCATCAGTGGAGGTGTGGATGAAAACAGCTATGGTACATTTACCCAGTGGGATACTGTAAAAGCTTACCTATTGCAACAGCATGCATGAACCTGGAGAGTATTATGCTAAGTGAAATAAGCCAGTCAGAGAAGGACAAAGAACATGATTTCACTTATATGTGAAATCTAGTGAACACAATAAACTAACAAACGAAATAGAAACAGACTCACAGATACAGAAAAAAGACTGACAGCTGTCAGAGGGGAGGTGGGGTTAGAGGACTGGGTGGAAATTGTACAGGGATTAAGAAAAAAAAACCCTCGCACACAGACAGCAGTATGACTATCGGTGATTACCAGAGGGGAAGGGAGTGAAGGAGGTAGACAGAAAAGGATAAAGGGGGATAAATGGTGATGAAAAGACTTGACTCTGGATGGTGAACACACAGTATACAGTGTACAATAGAGTATACAGATAATGGATTATAGAATTGTACACTTGAAACCAATGTAATTTTATTAACCAATGCTACCCCAATACATTTAATAAAATGTTTAGAAAAGGTACAGAATGTGGTGATGAAGATGCAAAAGACGATGATAATGTTAATGATTGCTTCTTCATTTTCTTTTCCTCTGATGGGCCAAGCCAGGGCCCAAGGAGGCTGCTTCTGGTTACCCAGCAGATATACCCCAGATAACATTGTTTTATGAGAGTCCCATCGCTGCTCAAGGCAAAGGTTGGTGTTTGTTTTCTAATGGCAACAAAAGACATCACTAGTCAGGAAAATGATAATATCCACGGTCCACAGTCCCCTCCCTGATGGCTGCAACTTGATATTTCTGGAGGGAACAAGTCTCAGTAACTACCAGATGCACCCACCCTTGTTACTTGCACGAGATCTCTTAAAACATCAAAGTTCTGAGGGATGCCTGGCTCATTACCGGACTAGGCACCAGCCAGCAGCTCAACCTGGAGAACAAAAGACACCACCACCCGTGGTTTATTTGAGGGACTTGGTCTTCTTCCTACTTGACAGGCTTCAATATTGACATTCTCCTTGGTGACAGCTGAGAATTTGGGGCAGGGGGAGCTGAATGCATCTAGTTTTTTCTTCAAAATCCAGCTTGAATACCACCTCTTCCAGGACACAGCCAGTGTACAGAGATAATGCTTGTCTGCTTGTCCCACCTCACTTTAGGGGCATCATTACTCATCAGAGTAACTTCCTCGTAATAGAAGTAAGTACAGTGGGCAGTCCACGGGGTAGATGGGTCAACTGGGCCTGTGATGGCTCAGGGAGGCTTTCTGTAAGAGGACACCCTCTCTCTAGTTTTCCTTGATAGATGAAGAGAAGAGTGGAATTCCAACAGAGAAACCCAAGGAAGGGATGGGTGGGGCCATAGCTGTGGTCCTGTTAGCTTGGCTAGCGTGTCCAAGGGGCCACTGAGAGGGGTTTGCAGAGGTGACATCAGAAAGGGCCTCCCTTGGCACGTCAAGGATGTTAGATCTTATCTTGTGGACAAAAGAAGCAATTTAGAGTTTTAAACAGACGTGACACGACTCTATTTGCATTCAAGAAGATTCACTCTGGTGGCCACGGGAAACACAGGATGGAAAATAGCAAGGGGGACCATGGTTATTTCATTCATCTCTGTAAGAAATGGTGAGGGTCTGAAATAAAGCTGCCATGTGGACGGGGGGTGGGAGGCAGGTGTGAGAGAAGGGATATTTGCTCACTGTAAGGCTAGTGAGCAGAAGAAAGGTTTCCAGGTCTTGGACCACGGTTAGAATTCTGACTGTGCCACTTAGTAAGCTGGGTGACCTTGGGCACGTTTCTCTTGATGAGCTTTGGTTTGAAAATCTCTGAGACCAGGCTTTAAAGAATCAGTAAAATAATACAGGTAAGGACAGGAGCCAGTGCCTGGCACACAGAGGCCTCACTGGTACTGGTAGGAACCTCAGATGATGTCAGGTGGCGCACATCTGGAATTCCTCTGTGAACAAGGGAAATATCTAGAGGCAGACTTTTCTTAACTCTACATGCCCGGGGCCTGCTTCGGTGCCTTACTCATGTTTCTGGAACTGAACTTAATTGTACTTTGGGGTGGGGGCAGGAGGAAGAGAGTTATCAGGAGGGCAAATTCACGGCTTGGAGAGCGATTTTGGTCTCTTCACAGTTTGCTCACTTGATAACATCAGAACAGCTAGAGCAGATGACACTTTGTTTTCCCAGTTTCACAGACTAAAATCAAAATGCTGAGAGGTAGGAGGAGGTTGCATTGCTGAGTAATCGCGACACCGGGAGAGCTGCTCCATGTCCCAGGACACGGCCTCTTGGGCCTGGAGCCCCCTCGCCCAGCAGCATCCTGCCACTCACAGGGCTCTCGGGAATCAGTAGCTTCTTCCACGGGATTCTCCTGGGTGTCATTTCCCTCCCAAGCAGCGCCGGCGGCTGTTCTCAGAGCCTCCAGATGCTGAAATTTGAGTTGGAAATCTGACAAACAGCAGCCGTGGATACAAGACAAAGATGGGCGTTTCTGGATCACACAGGGAAAGAGTGGCCAACACTGAGCTTCTCTTCATCACCCTGCTCCCGTGGACATGGCGCTGCTAAGATCTTCAACTATAAGCGACAAGGAGCTAGAATACACACTCGATCTCTTTCCACCCCTTGCATCAGCTTTCTTCCCTGTACCTACCGCTGACATGGCATTCTCATTTTCATGGGAACAAGTCCAAGTTCCTTAGCCTGACACTAGAGAAGTCCCCTACCCCCAGCCCTGCCTGCCTTTTCTCTCCCTCATCTGTCCTTCAGCCTTTACAGGAACCTTCTCTTGGAGCCAGAGTCTGGACGACCTTGGGCTTTGCCTATACCTATAATGCCTTACTCTGAAGTCGGATAAACTTGAGTTCAAGCCCACGCTCTGTGATTTATTAGCTGTGTGATCTTGGGCAGGTTTGCACAACTTCCCTGAGCTTCAGTGTGCTCATCTTCACCAAGGAGATAATAACTCCTTCCCTGAAGACTTGTGCTGAAAATGAAATAAGCAAAGATATGCCAGATGCCAGCACAGATCACACACTCAATACTATGGACCCCAACCCTCTAAGGGGAGTTCAAGACCAGTGTCCTCCTCCATTCCCTGATAATAACACAAAACATTCTCCCTTCCCTCTGCCTTCTAAACAAATAATAATAGCTGGTATTTATTAAGCATATACTATGGGCCTTGTACTATTTACATAGGTAGACTCAGCTGATATACACCACAACCTTATGAAGTAAGGATTCTTAATACCTATATTTCATAGCCTTAAAAACTAAGACTTAGCAATACCCAACAACTTGCTCATGGTTAGGCAGCTAAGTGGGAGAGGGTGGGTTCTGACCTGGGCATTCTGATACAGGGCCCACACTCTTGCTTGCTGTGCTGTGCTACAACGGAGAAATGTCTATGTCCTAAGATGACATCCTGTGTGACTTATCCCACAGTGCCTCACACCATGTGTGCTGCTCAGCAGGTGCTTAATGGAGGCTCTATTAGGTGCCCACAGTGGGCCCAGAGAACAAACCCAAATAACGTGAGTTCCAGCCACAGGAGCTCAGAGTTGATTGAAGAGGGATGTAGACACACAGAGCAGTGCATTCAGTCAGCATTGCAGGGGTGGCAGCCAAGCTGGCAGGCAGTGTCAACTCAACCTGGAAAAGTCAAGGAGAGCTTCATGGAAGAGGTGGTCACATGTCTTCCCATCCAATGCATCTCTCAAGAATGGTCATTTCTCGATTGTCTCTTACCTTTTAACTCCTTTTGTCTTCCTTTGGGGGGAAAGGCTCTCTTACATTCTTCGTCTTCTATAACAAAATTCCACAGATTGGTGACTTAAACCACAGACATTTATTCCTCAGAGTTCTGGAGGCTGGAAGTCCAAGATGTCAAGGTATTAGCAGATTCACTTCCTGGTGGGAGCTCCCTTCCTGGCTTCTGGACAGCTGCTTTCTCTGTGTCCTTACATGGCAGAGAAAGGAAGCGCTGGTCTAAGTCTTACTTTTCTTAGAAGGGCACTAAGTGTGTCATGGGACCTCCCCCACCCCCATGACTTCCTCTAATCCTAATTACTGCCAGAAGGCCCCATCTCCAAATACCATCACACTGGGGGTTAAGGCTTCAATAGATGAATTGTTTCAGCCCATAACAGAGGTCTTTAATCTAACCAAGTAATTGGATGGGATTCTGTTGGCATAGGAGCATGGCGGCGTTACAGAGTAGGAGACAGGAAATTCACAAGACAGATATCTGTTTGCACAGTGGATGCTCCTCTATGAGAACTCTGAAGGATCTAAAGCTTGAAGGTTCTTGAAGGATCCCAAACCACACTGCTCTAGGCTGGAGAAAGAGGACAGTCAGGGAACCTCAGAGTCTGAGGCAGCCCCCTTGGGATGCAAAGATAAGGATCTGTGGAGGAAGAAACAAGTGGAATTTCCCAGAAAGCGTGAGATACCTAGCAGCCCTTCTAGGTCAATTCTGCGTAGAAGGACAGGTGAAACAGGAGAGCAAAGGCACATTTTGTACCCCAACCAAACTCCTTATGTGGGCCTGACCAGCAGGGACATTCTCCCCTGGGCTTGGACTGATCATGCCCAGGTGCCCTCCTGACACAGTGAACATAATGGAAGAAGGAGGTGGCTCCTTCTTCTTGAAGTCGGGAGCCCAGGTTCACTTGGTGTGCAGTCAGTGCTCCGTATAACTCCTACACAGGCGCTCAGTGGCTACTCCCTGAGCATTTGCTGCACAATGACTGATCACTCATAACCTTGAACCAAGCTCATGCCCTTCCTCCAATGGCCCTCTTTCCTGTCTCTGGTGGTCTAGATTTTGATGCTAGACCTCCGACTCTACATCGAGTCTTTCCCTCCATTTACCCCAAGGGGCCACCCCACTCCTCTTCCTGTTTTCTGTGGTCTCCTGCTCACACTTTTTAAGTTTGAAACTTGCACAGTCCAGCCTTTATGATTTGTTCCCATAAGGCTCTTGGTTTGCTGTGCTTCTACACAATGGACATCTCGCTGAGTGGGACGGGAGAAAGAGCATGGGCTTGGTGTCAGAAAATCCTCCGTTTCAATCTGAGATCAGGCACTTAGGAGACACGGCAGATTTCAGCTCCTCTGAGCCCAGGCTCCATCCTCCGAAGGTCCTATGACGGTCACCATGGAAGCTGTGCTGGTGACCACTGCACACACCACCTCCTGACACAGGGGCCCAAGGTCTGACATCAGCACACTCTGGTGGCTGAAAGCAGGCCCTTGCAGGGCTCAGTTTGCTAGAGAAGGAGAGGGACGGTATGCAGCTTCAGGGGCTCTGAGCCCTCGGGGCAAACAAGCCCATCAGAACCTGACAGGTGCTCTCCCAGCCTCGGTTAGGGACATAAAGCTTCCTTTTAGGTGTCACTCTTCTCCCAAAGTCCCTGGACCTCCCCCAGACTTCTTGGAACCTCCTTGGAAACAGATGGCTCTTGTACTGATGATACAAAAAGATAGGATCAAAGAACTGATGACTCATTTGAGGTCATTGGAAAAAGGGTATCAGATCCCCATCTGGGTGCTGCTGTCCTGTCACTGAGTCTGCCTCCCAGCCCTGCTCCCCACCTGCTGATTAAGAGTCTACCTGGTGAAGAGCATAGGAAACTGTCTCTGGATGCCAGGGCAGTTGAAATGTGGCCACAAGGCCAGTCCTCTGTGAGGTTACCATCCTGGAGTATTTGACAAGCCAGGGACAGACAAGGTGGCAGATGGTGTTTGACGAGCCCCGAGTGGTGCTGGAGCTGCACTGACCGTGGAAGCAGGTGAGGCAGCATGAAAAAGGTGAGTCTGAGTTGCAGAGAGAAGAAATTGCATGACCCAGAGCTCATGGAGAAGGCCCAGCCTGGGAGCAGCCCATCCAGTGAGGGGTCCGGGCCTTGGCCAGTGTTGACCTGGCCACCGACTTTGTGTCTAGGGCCACTTTCCACCATTTGCTCCTGGGCCCCTGGAAACCAGGGCTCCAGGGGCAGGTGCCATTCCAGGAGTGGGCCTGCCTCTTCCCTGCCTCCCTGACTTTGCACATGGATGTCCAGCACCAGAGCTTCCCTGTGCTCTCATGTCTGCTGCAAGAGGAAAAACTCGGCTCACGTCTCTCCTCTCTTACAAAGCCTTTGAAGATTTCTGTGGGCATAGATGACTCCATCAGAATGGCCGTGACAGTAACAATGGCTCTTGGGGTGGGGGGGGCAGGGTATAATATAAACAGAGAGATCAATAGGCGGGTAGATACAAATCTCATTTCATTCTTAAAGCCCTTACTACCCCTGAGCTTCCGGAATGGAGGTTTGGAGAGTTTAAGTAACTGGCCCAAGATGATTCAGCTCCTGAGTTTGGACCAAAACTCAGACTCTTTTCTCCCCTCTCAGACACTATGAAACCCTCCCTGTACGGTGATGTCTAGAATATCAGGTTCATTTTCCCAGCCGCCTCCCTGTCAATCAGGGCCTGGCTCGGGAGTAGAAACCCGATGCACGTGTGTGGGAGGGAATCGATTTGAAGAGAGCTAGCTATTAGGAGGCTTCGGAGGTGGTGCTCATGCAATAGGACAAGGTGTCTCAGAATAAAAGATGAGCGAGTTAGGCAGGAGCCAATTAGCAGAGGGCACTCCAGCCTATGATAAGAGCTTTCATTTGATAGGAGACAATTGGGAGCCATTCATCGTGGAGCTCAGAGAAAGGCACAGACAAGCCCCTAATGACACTCGAGGGCCTTCGAAACCTTTAATTGCTGCCTGCAGTTTTACTATTTCCTTGTAGAAGTGACTGACACGGGAAGATAAACTCGTGGCTTCCATGAGCCCCGGGCTACTCTGCCCACCACAAGGTCACTTCGAGAGCACCGTTCCCACTGGATGCAAAGTGGGAACACTGCAAACGAGCCCAGGTCACTGTCCCTGTGAGTCCCTGAACCCCCAGATCAAGACCCCTCCCTGCCTCCTGCACCTCCACACCCCACACGGCTCTTGGGGTAGGAGGAGCCTGCAGGGGCCCACCCCATGGAGACCAGCAGTCACCACCACCATTAGCCCTTCTGCAATTTCCCAGTTGCGAACCCTCGCTGGTCCGTCCTCTCTTTGAGTGTTCATGGCTTCCAGGAGTTTCCACCCCACAGAGGCAAGTGCTTCCCTCCCTGCCCCGTCACCCCATGAACGCCCACTGTGCCGAACTGGTGTGAAGAGAGAGGAAGGGGGCTGCGGAATTCTGCTCTTGGAGAAGCCCTGGTAGGCTGCTCAGCGTTTCGTCTCGTATTTTTCCAAGCTTGGGATCCCTCGCTTCTTCCGTGGGGCACAAAACCACTGGGAGACCGGTGGCCGAGCCTGGCCTTCCAAAGCCAGCGAACGAGCACCAACCATGGGGCGGATTCCACACCCAGGACAATGGCCTCTTCAAGGCACAGAAAGCTGCTCAGTGCCGCATTGTTTGCATGTGACGCAGCCTCTTGAACACACACAAGCACTCCCATTTTCACTAGCCCCGTGACGGTGACTTAATTACTGCCCAAGTTGCTGGGGCTGATTCAAGCTGCAAATCTCTCTCCCCACCCCATAAAGGGAAGAAAACAAAACCAAACCCTGACTATGAAAAGGAAAGCCAGCCCTTGAGCCAGTGCAGGATGGGAACTGACAGTGAACTGGGTACCAGGTGCGTTAATTACACTTGGTTTACGACTGTGGTCACTTGTGGGCGATGATCTGGCCCAGCACCTGCGCCCACGGACATCCCTGGTATTTGGGGAAGCAAGATGAATATTGGCCAGATGGTGACTTCAGGAGGACCTAATTCACGTAGCATGCTCTTCTCCGGTGCAGATTTCTGTGAAGGAATCTTAAGCGCCAGGCTGAACAAAACAGGACAGGAAAACTCAGCCCCCGAGAAGGCACACGGCCATGAGTTGAAGATTAATGGTCCCGACAGTGACCCCGACAGGAGGCCCACATGGCAGTCAGACCCCAGGCTCCGAGCAGCTGATCCTGCCAACCCATCGCCTTGTCGCTGGCAGAGGGAACTGACACCCTCCTCCTGGGAGTCACTGATGCACTCTGCACGGGGGAGGGGCGAGCCCCGAAGTGATACACAGGATCCTACACATTGCAGAAACTGGGGCATTTACCTGTTCTGTTTTTAAGTTAACTTCGTGCAGTGACAGGCCTCATCAGCACCTACTTGCCCGGTAATTTGATTTTGACAGTGACCAAGTGAAGAGTGCGCTTCTCCTTCAGCAGCTGGGACTAGTTCTGAGGAGCAGGGAGAGAACACTGGGAAAAGAGTAAATAAGTGTGCCTTCTTAGAAACTCTTGAAAAGCAACACGAAGAAACCCTGGTATCATCAGGCCAGGAGCCAGCCAGCCAAATAGCCCCTTTCCAAGTTGGTTTAGGAAAGTTCTTGCTAGTTAAGGAGTCATATGTATCCGACCCACAAGGAGTTAAAAGAAAAGTTGGCGTCACCCACCTGTCCGTGGCGTTCTGGAGGCAGTAAAGCCTGTCTGGAATCTGTGCAATTTCTCCAACCTACACACTGGAATCCTGAACCACAGAACAAGGACATGCAGACTGAAGGTCACGCTGCTTCAAAACAAGGTCAGCCCGAAGCAGCTCCGAGCAGGCAGAACCGGGTTAAAGTATGTGGCTGGGTGTGGCCTCGCCCCCGTGGCCTCGGCCCACAGCCCCCCTCCACGTCATAACCACGTGTGTGTCGAGAAGCAAGACAAGTCCTCGCCTCATTCAGGACAAAAGCCAGCCTAGCAGAACAGTGTTGCTACGCTGTATTTTTGCTGTTGTTCACTTGTTTTAGAGGAATAAATACTTGAATCTGTGCTAAAGGGATCAACAATGTAATAACACATGCCAGGTGCATTTCCCAGTGCACTCGCCTCCACAGCCTTCTGCCAGATGGACCTGTCTAGAGAGTGGGCCCCTGAGTCGGTGGCCCTGCTTCACTACCTACTGCTGTGCAACCTCACACCAGTGACTTAACCTCTCTGAGAGTCGGTGCCCTCAGGGGTTAAAGAGGAGCAAGAAGAGAACCTCGCTCTCGAGTTGGTAAGGACTGAATGACAGGCGCCTTGAAAGCTTGATGGGAACCCTGCCTAACACTGCGTACTCCCGGAGGCCCCACATTTATTACCACGCGGCGTGGGTAGCTGCGGAAGTGAGATCAGAGTCTCTGAAGCCCCACCAAGGGCACATCTCTCTTCAGAGGTAAAAACGAGAGCAGAACCCAGGCCCTCCTCTGCTGTGGCCTCCAGCTCCGCTCAGCCGATGCAAATCCATGGCAGAAAGCCCAGTGACAACAGCCCCCTCCAGGGCTGGGACCTGGCAGGCCACGCTTTGGCAAACTGCCCTTCGTGCCCATTAAAAAAAAAAAGCCCTCTATTGTTTCTGCAGAAGGCATTTTGATTCCTTCCAAATAAAATGCTTTTCCTCCCCCCTCAGCAGAAATAGCTCCGGGGAGCTGGCTCCCCCTCTAGGAGCCGGGGGCTGACCCCAGCTGGGCAGGCCGGGCTGGCAGGGTGACTCAGCAGAAACGGGCCTGCGGCTGGAGCCACCCACCCTGCCAGCCAGAGAAGGACACTGCTCAGGTCCCCCTGGGCGCAAAGCGTCCTTGGTCTGCAGGGGCCCGCCCATGTTGACATGTGGGCTGGCAGAGCAGCCCTGGCTGGTCACCGCGGTCCCCGGCCCAACTCATTTAACCTCATAGATACGTGCTGGCTCATACTACTCCCGTCTTGAAGGTGGGGAAACTGAAGCACGGAGAGGACAAATCACCTTCCTGGGGAGCAGTGTAGTGGGAGCTGGGCTTAACCCAGGAAAGTCTGGCTTCTGGGCTGCTGGGAGCTGGTTATCACTCTTTCTCTGCTCTGCTGCTGCTCGGGCAGCTGGGAGCTGACGATGGGCACTCCGTGGTCTCTACAACCTGAACGCTCCCCTCCACCCCCACCTCACCTGCCCTGTCACCGGCCCTCTCCTCCCTGGATGCCAGCACTGCCTCCTGAGCAGTCCCCCTTCCACCCAGGCCCCCGCCTCACCACCCTGCCTCCCAGCTGCATACTCCTCTTGGAGAACCTGCCGGCCTGGTGCTGGCTCTCCCTGGCCTGGTTAGGGCTGCCTGGCTGCCAGGAACGCCTTTCCTCCCCACGGCTGATGGCTCCAGCAGAACCCCACCGGGAATCCGTCCTCTCCTCTGGGATGGGGGCCAGTGGCCCATTAAAGTTCACATCACATCCAGTGTGTTTTTCTAATGCTGCGCTCGCCGAGAGCAGAGAACTGCCCACAACTTCACGTCACCCACATCAGGGCACCGGAGAGACAGCAGGTGCTCCAAGAATGCTCGTTACACCAAATGACCAACGGGTGACCCACCCCCACACCAAGAGTCAACGTGTCACATCAGCACGGATCAACAGAGGGTCCGGGTGGGTGTCTCTGGATTTCTATGGTACAATGGCACTTCCTGGGCCCATGAGGTTGTTCCCCAACAAGTGGAGAACGGAGGAGAGACATGTCACCTGACGGACGTGTGGCCAAGTCTGCAGTTACAGGGACGAGTCCTGCAAAGCTCTGTGATGAACAGGTAACGTGAGCCAGAAACACAACTTTGTTGTTGGAAGCCCCTGAACGTTTTTAGTAAAACCCATCTTACTCGGAGGGAAGTAACTTGAATCTGTCATTAACCTCATAAATGTTATTTTCGGCACTTGCCAAGAGTGGCTTTTCAGGTAGGAGGTTGTCTGCAATACCTAACACGAATAATTGCAAACAGAGCAAGAAGCAGCAGGGTTCCGGTGATGGAGAAGCAAAGGAAGGATCGCCTGCGTTCAGTGTGTTTCTGATCGGTTCATGTAAGCATGAGCGAACTCCGCCGCCACCCTTTATTTCTTTTGCTCCTTCTTATGGGAAGGAGCTCCACCTGTTACAGAGAAGATGGTGATCAGTGTGGTGACTCACCCAAAGTCAAGACTAAGAAAGGTGTGGCTGAGACCAGAAGCTGGGCTTTTGGACTCCCAGCCTGGGGCTCTTCCTTCTAGACTGAAGCTCCAAATACTTCAGGTTCCAGAAGAAAATTTGAGTGACATAAAGAAAACTCATATGCTAAATCACTTGTAAAGGGCTTTTGGGTACTAAATCATTCTCAAATGGTCATGGTTCTTTTCTGTTATTTTTGTTGTATAACTATTGTCATGTTTATAGCAAAACAACAGGCAAATACCAAAGTGGAGAATTCCATGACAACCGTCATTTGGTTGTGGTGATGGGTGGTCAGTGGCCCCAGCTCACCCTGTGGGGTCTGAAGCAGAGGACAGGCACCAGTAGCTTGACAACAGGTCTGGGGATTGGAGTGTGGGGTCCGATGGCCTGGTCCCTACCGCTCACTCCCAAATCCTCGGCTCTGTGTCTTGGGCCGACCCAAATCCAGATTCAAGGCCATGGCCCCAGGGGCTCTGTGAAGGTGTCTGGCACTGGGCTCAGATGGGACCTCCTTCAAGTGAGGGTCAAAGATGGGAGGGCACTCGGGTCCGCGGCCCTTCTCTGGCAAATGTTTCTTTGTCCTGTTTCCCCTTCAGCTCCAGGGTCCCCTGTCCACCTTCCTGCAGGCTTGCCATCCCTCTCCACTCCCTCTTCTTGCCCAGGGGATCGATCACGTGATAGCATCATTTTCTGTATCTTCACACCTCAGGCTTCCTTTCCTCTGTGGCTCATGGCTCCCGCTGGTGACCAGACCCACCAGGGGAAGCTCACTTCTTCCAGCTTCACCACATCACCCCGCCAGGGTGGTGGTTCAAATGGCTCGTGCCAAGGACATAATTTGGCAATGTCACTGAGCACAGAAGAAATTTCGTAAGAAAATAAGAGGCCCGTTTAGAGTCTTCCCTTTATAAAATCACATGGTCTGACCCATCTCCCTTTCTCCCTCCCTCCCTCTGTTCATCCTCCCTTCTCTTCTTCTCCCCCCACCACCTAATATCAAATGGCAGTAACATGAGCATTGGTTTCTTTTGTAGGGTTGGGTGTTTGGGTAAACTCTGCCCTTGGGTTTGTCCTATCTGGCTTGTTATTACTATCTGACTGGTAAGAACTCGAGCAGAGGTTCAGGACCAGAGAACAAGATGGAAGGAAAAGGGCCGATGAGATGGCTGACCTTGCCTTGCCCTTGGACGGGCCAGACTCCTGAGTTCTCAGGCTAGTTGTCCTGGCCTCTCAGTGCTAGGATCCCCAGTGAGATTTGGAATCCAAGCACCCTAATAGTAAACTGTGTGCCTTGGTCCAGAGTGTCCTCTCTGCCCAGCGTCCTGTGTGACCTTCAGCAAGAGTAAACAGCAATTTATGGGGTTTTTTCCTCCTAGTCACCCCCTCCCCATTCTTCTTTTCAAGATATAACTAACATCTTCAATTATTACTTCTAAAATGACTTAAATATCTTTATCCTATCCCTTGCTGAATTTGAATGTGTCACTTCCTGCTTCCAAGATTAATAGAGAAATAGAGACAGATAGAAAGTGTGTCCTTACTGTCAATCATTGTACTGTGTACGTTATATGCTTTCTCTTAATTCATCCTCATGACCATCACATGAGGTAACTGACCCTTAAGAGAGTTTCAATAACTTGCCCAGAGTCACACTGCTGGAAGTGGTGGACTGACAGAACCCTGCAATCAGCCTCCAGACCCCATGGTCTGGACCCCGACTCTATTACATCCTTTGGGTCTAGCTAATGTCCCATCACCTCTACATACTCCACCAGCCAAAAATCCAACTGGGCCATCCCAGATGCTCCTCCTTATAAACGTCCGTTTCCATCACTCAGCTGCCAATCAAGCTTCACATCTTGCCCTCATTCTTCGCTCTTCTCTCTCCTCGCCCACAATACCTGCTGGGTCACTGAGTTTGTTGTTTCTCCCTCCACGTAGTTCTTCACACCCTCCCTTCTTTGTGGTCTCACTGCCACCTCAAGTCCAGTCCTTCATGATGTCATGTCTGAGCCATGGTAATTGGTCCCCAGTTTGTTTCCCTGATTCTTCCCTTCATCCTATACTTATGAATCGACCCATCTTCCCAGGACCTTACTCGGCACACATTGGCTTCTCCGTGCTTCAGATCTCCGGGAGCGTCCCTCTGGCGAGTCCACCCCCTTTCCCCAGCCCCTCCGCTTCTCCAGTAGAACCCTCACCTCCTACCAAGCTGGCTGCTTCCTCAGCTTACTTCGACTTTCCACATGTTTTGTGTTTTCCATTCTTTTCCCATAGAGTTCCTTCTACAGTGAATTAACAGTCTCTCTCTCTGTTTGCCAATGATCTGGCCTTCCTTTAAGGGCTGCCTTAGGTACTATACCTTTCATGGAACATGCCTCTTGTGCCCCAGATTCTTACCTCTTTCTGAATCTGATATACTGTCTGGACCACATGTTTGGTTCTAAGCCAAGGATGCCTTAGTCATCTTTTATGAGGATACCTGGGCTCAGCTTCTGGCACATGTAGACGCTCTGAGTCAACCATAGCTTTAGTATGACAAACATTTCTAATTTCCCTGGACAATTTTGAACCAAAATATTTTGCTAGTTGTAAGATCCCAAATCCTGATTTTAGCTTCGGAGGACAGAGTGGGTGACAACCTATACATTTCATTTTTATCTCCAGTGCCTAGCTCAAGGGTATGTAATGAAGACTAGGAGTCTGACGAGGTCTTTGTTTAGCTATGTGACCATACCCGAGTCTCCTTCCTTCTCTGGGCTTGTTATTTTAAAATGGTGAAATTGAGTTAGATAAGCAATTGTCAGAAGATAAAATCTTGGAATTCTTAGGGTGCTAGAGACCTTTTCAAGAGTGTTCAGGGAGAGAGGAAAAAGGAGGAGGGCTCCCATCTTCCAGATCTTCATACTGTCTTCAGAAATTGCTCTTGGGTCTATTTCACAGCTTTATCTTTCTACCCACAATTCCATTCCATAACACATTCTCCGTGGTTTTAAAATATTTAAAAATTACTAACATACCAAATTTTTTGGACTGTAAGATGCACTGGACCATAAGACACACCTAGGTTTTAGAGAAGGAAAATAGGAAAAAAATTGAAGCAAAAAATGTGGTAAAATATTTAATAACATAAATAACATAGGCTGCTGCCCACCCCCTTCATAGTGAGCCAGGTAAGCTACGTTCAGACTATAGGATGCACCCCCTGTTTTCTTCCCAAACTGGGGGGAGGAGTGCATCTTATAGTCCAAAAAATATGGTAGATTCTTTCTGAAATCCCAGCTTTTCCATTTTTTATCTGTTGATGAGCATGAAGAATAATAACGTCTAACATGCACTGAGTTTTTATTATGTGCCCAGCACTGTGGTAACTGCAGATACTGTGATTATTCCCATGTCATAGGTGAGGATGGGGCCTGCATGAAGGCCACATGGGAATGAATAAAGTCGAGCTGTGAGTTGCTATCAGGGTGACTTGCCTATTACACAGCCTTTTTAAGTTGTCTAGCACTAAAGGTTAGGAGCTGCAACATACCCACACTTTGCCTGCTTTGTGAGAAGGAAGCAAAAATGATAAAGCAGGGCATATGGCCTGTTCCCAGAACTGTGAGATGAAGGTGAATCGGCCAGCTGGTCAACCTTAACCTCCTCCATGCTGCCAAAGAGCTGGGAGAGGGTGTCTGCTGTACTCATGGTTAGAGGTTTCTCTTCTCTCTCCAACAGGGTTGTTTGGAGTCTGGCAGAAAACTAGGCTTGCAGGGACTTCACTGGACCTGACGTCCCAAGGGTTTAGCATTTCAGGCAACACCACCGACCTCTCCAGGAAACCACAAAATGACTCAAAACTCAGGGTATTGAATTGAGCCCGAAGAACCTTCCCTGAGCTAGTCCACAAACGAAAACACACCAGGCAGGTGTCTGTAGCCAGTGAATATCTTACACATAACCATGCAAATCCAAGACATTCCTGGCTCTAAGAGACTCCAGAGTGTCTTAAATAGAAAATATGAAAAAAAGGAAACTGGCAATTTCCATTCAGAGAAAACCGGTTATCGCCTGAGCGTGGTTCCAAGACAAGCAGGATTTAACCACAGCCTGACCGTTTGCCTGGGAACCTCCATCAGGAACTAAATTGCACAATAAAATCTATAAGTTCCTTGCACTGCCAAGACGTCTGAGAGGGCTGGGGCTGGCCCAGCCACCCCATCAGACCCGTCGAACGATTTTCTCTATGCTGACAAGGGGACTCTGTGTGCCGATTGCAAACCAGATTAGACTTCAGCAGAAGCCTCTCCGGGAAGCCGATTCTGCAGGAGCCGCCATGCAGTTCTGCTCAGGTTGCAGCCTGATTCTGACACTCTTGATATTGTCATGGAAATTATCACTGAGCGAGATTCCAATCAATAGTTGTTTTCCTTTTCTTTTTAAAACTAGGGCAGGAGGATTGAATGAAGGGAAAAATTAGGCCTTTAACAGAGGAAGAAAAACACAAGACAGCCTTTCAGAAGATGAATACAGTAAATGATAGAGCTTTAAAAAACGGCATTTCTCTCCAGTTCTTGCCTGTGTCCCTCCTCTCCCTGCTCATCCTTCAAGAAATCTCTGCTTCTCCCCTTCAAACACCCTGTTCCTCTTGTTGCAATACCTCCTGTGGTGGGCGTGGCATGATAATCAGGTCCCCAAGCTGGTCCTGGAGAACAGGTAATACCTCCCCATTGGCTGGTGTTCCCTCTTTCCTCTGAAGCTGCCAGTGGCCTGAGTAAGGCTCCAGGAAACAAGCAAAGCAGGTGTTGTTAAACTTTTATTTTTCTGAGTAGAACACTGAAAGAAGTGACACCCTAGTGGGAGGGCCAGGCCTTCCATTATATTCATTTTCAAAGCCAAACTTAGGGAGTGGTCATTCCGTATATTTTTTTAAAAGGGGGACAGACAGCATTAGTATTACTTTTCCTAAAAATAAACCAGTGACAAGAAAGCAGTGGAAGAAAGAAGACCAAGAAAAAAAGAAAAGGAAATAAAAGAAAAAGAGAAGAGAGCAAAAAATAAAGCCCAAACTAAAACCATTCTCTGCGGAGTTAAACCTACCAAGCAGATTCCCCCACACCCGCGGCGTCTGTAGTTAGCAAAAGAACAAAAAAAATTGATGCAGCCCCCTCTCCTGGCGACGAGAAGTAACAGCAACACAATCAGGTGGATTTTCCAGACGTGCCTTGGTTGTATTATAAGAAAGGCTTCAAGGTTTGTCTCTTCTCAAGGCAATTGTCATCAGAGTGTAACGTTCACCTCATCAACATTTCTACTCCCCAAAGCGAGACAGAGGACAGTTGAGCGGCTGTCAGGGAAGCTTCGGGATCCACGCCTGAACCCGCAACACCTCAGTGTGCGAGGCCAGGCCTGCCATCCATGGGTTTAGGAGGCTGTGCCTCCAGAGTCGCCTTCTACACCGAGGAGGAGACGACGCCTTTTACACCAGCTGATTGCATCATGGACCTGAATGTTCTAGAAAGGCACTTTGTCAGCTGGTGCTGGTGACCGCCTGCAACCGGCAGCTCCGACATCCCAGGGCGGCGTTTCCCGGGCTCTCCAAAGACAAGGGGCTGCGCGCACAAACACGCCGCCCACCAGCAGAGACGCAGGTGTGGTCTCGTTCTCTCACTTTTGCAGCAGTTATCCATGGATATCGTCTGCTGGTCTGGGTTCTCGTTTCTTTCATGAGCAGGACTTCTAGTTGAAGGGCTCCCGTCGTGTCCGTTTTGACCTCGGCTGTGCAGTATTTTTATGAATGACTTTGGATTATGGTGGAATAGAGAACGAAGGGTTTTTTTTCTCTCGACTTGGTTTGGATCCTTCCTACTTCTTTCCTTCATTAATTTGTCTCCAAGGGGTATCGCTCCTCTCCATACACCTGTGTCTTCCCAGAAGTCCCGCTTCTCAAAATCTGCTGGTGCGTCTCACACTCATGTGAAACCTCTTTCTCTTCGCAGTCCTGTGAACTTCTGAGTCACAGATGGAAGTCGGTCTTTCTGTTTGTGGGGTTAACTTGTTCGTGCTTTGTCTAGGTTCTCTGACACCCTCTACGCTCGCTTCAGCATCCTCTTCTCTGCTGTCTCACCCAGAGGCAGGGACTCTGTTGAAATTCCTTTCCTCTACTTGCAGGTAAACTGAAGGCCCTGCTGCCTGTCTCCTGGTGATACCAAAGGCATGATCCTGTGTAGGGTTATTTGTCCCCCTTGTTTCTCTGCATTTCCCTTTGGGGACAGTGCGGGAATGTTTTGAAATCAAGACTCTTCATTGTTTGTCAAGCCCAGAAGTCTCCTCTCCCGAACTTTATTTGAGATGATCAGCAAGGCAATGACTCCTAATTTGCTCTAACCCTCACTCATTGACAGATTTGGTGCCAAAGCTTCAGTGGGCCATTTCTTCTTATTGTTTTTATTTTCCCCACAAAACACAATGTTTTTAATGATTTTGTCTACCAAAATAAAAATCCTACTGACTAATAATTTCTTTATTGATTCATATATAGCCAACAATATCCCGAATGACAGCAGTATTAGCTGCTTGGTGATAAGTTCACCAAGAGGCATTTCACTGTAGCCAGAGCTAAACTCTTAACAGAAAAGGTTCAGAATACATTTAAATAATTTAACATCCTAAATAGCTTATGAATGCTAGGCATTGCCTTTGTAAATGTCTGCAGGATCAATAGTCTCTAGATTGGGAATTATTGCCCTGCCCATTCAAGGTCTCATTTAATCAGCAAACACTTACAGATAACAAGGGTTATAAAGAGAAAACATCCTGCTGTATACTGTGGAGAAGGCCTTTATGGGCAGGGCCAGACAGATAAGCATAAATACTAGGCCCCTTAATGAATGTTTTTTCATGGTAGAACAGGTCAAAAGGGAAAAAAGATCAAGTTGGCTTGAGCAAATCAGAAAAGGCTTCATGAAAGATATGTCTAAGCCAGGTAGGTCTTCAGAAGGTGAGTAAGGAAGGTTATAGGAGCAAATCGTTGCAGGAAGCGGAGCATCTCAGTACTGCCTCCCAGACACAGTGAGGAGCACGAGTTGGAACCCGCCTCCACTCCTTCACTCCTCAAACGCACATACACATCAAGTTCAAGATAGTCTAGATACATGCTGGTCTCTTTAAAAAGTGATGGTTTTGACTGTGGGAATGATGAGAATCACTGGGAAACTTTTGGGCTTGCAAAACACCCAAGCAAGAGGCCTCTCCATCATAATGTTGCATCACCTTCAGTGTGAGTTGGGACTGGAGCATCCACGGACTTCGAGGTTTAGACAATGTTGGTACCTAATGTGGAAAGACTTAGACTACAGAGTTCCTTGTCCACCACTCCAGATTTCCTCCAGGAACAAGAGACTTCTCTCCACAGGATTAGGAAACTCTGCCACAGGAAGTCTTGTCGGTCACAGCACCGAGGAGTGTGTTCTGGGGAAAGATGTGGGAACACTTTGGTTTTCAAAGAATAAGTTTGTGTCCTTCCCGGTGAAGGACAGGGCGATTCCTCCAGCCTCTTGTCTGGGATTCAAGTCAATAATACCATCCGAGTTTTTAAAAACTCACTTCTCCTAGTGCTTCTTTCTTCCAAGATAATATAAACCCATTGTACCAGCTGCTACTGTGTTCCATTTTGCTTAATCAAATGGCACAGGGAATCTTTTGCGAAACCTCCCTTAGGTGGAAGAGCCGGCTCACTGCGGCCCATCATCTCCCCCCACTCCCTGGCTCAGCGGCACCTAATTGCTTCCTGGTTAAAAGCCACAGGTCTTCCTGAGTCAACCTTCCAGTCTGGCAGGGCGGCCCACTGCAGTGAGGAGCAGTGTGTAAGCACGCATACCACATGATGCTTAGTGTTTTCAACTCAAGGCCTGTTCTTCAGCTTCTCGGGTCTGAACTCCCTGTATGTCATGGTGAACAGGGGAGCAGGGGGGACACAGAGGGGTCACAGACGAGCTAAGTGTTGGGGAGTGCCTCACTCTCTAAGCTGGCCCTTTTGCTGGGGACTCGCCTGCAGCTAGAGACTTCCTTTCTACAAATCTTAGGATTCTCTGGAGAAACATAAGAAGACATCTGCTGTGTCTCCCCTTTTCATGCTTCAGTTTGGCCAGATTATAGACTTTGTGAGACAGAGACCAAAACACCCCAAAACACAGGAATTGACAACGATCCATCTATTAAGCAATTGCCATGGACTAGCTACTATGGGAAAATATCAATGACGAGACACAGGCCTTGCCTTTTTCAAGCTGCCTGCTGGGACAGGGAGGCAAGGACGCAGCTGAACTGAACTGTAAACCATGCAGAGTCACTGCAGAACTCTAGGCAGACGTGTGGGTGTCCCCCTAATCAAGTAGCCCAGTGATCTGCCAGTCACTCCCCCTCCCTCCCCAACCTCACCTCAAACCACTCTTCCTCTTGCTCACTTTTCACTTTTTTTTCACATTTATCTCCTATGTGTTGCTCCCAATTGCCAAGCACGTCCCCAATGCAGGGCCTTTGCACTTGCTGCCATCTCTGCCGCCCAGCTCCAGTCACGTGACCTCACCTTCACCCCCGCCCCCTCAGCTCTCGGGTTAAAGGACGTCTCCTCGTGAGACCTTTTCCGAGGTCTCCTCTGACTCGGAAATCACACATTTCACTTTTACTAGTCTGATTCTTACCTGAAAACATTTAACACTGTTGAAGAAAAACGGGACTGGGCTCTCGTTCAAGGCACCGGGCAGATTTTAGCTGGACCCCCGCAGTAAGGGAGAGGGACCTCAGTGTAACAGACCGAGCTCAGCTCCAGCCTAGACGTGGATGAGAGCGTGAAGCACAGCCCAGGGAGTAGCGTCAGTCTCTTTGCAAATGGCACGCGTGGGGCCAGGCGGGCGCTAGACTTCTCGGGTGACCATTCGGTGAGGCATGTTAACGTCTGATCGCTACGTCGTATACCTGAAACTAATACAACATTGTATGTCAACTGAAGCACAAATGGGAATGATAAGTAATTGAAAAATAAATTTAAAAAGAGACAAAGGTGTCTGAGATTTCGGGGAGAACAGAGAGCGACCAAAGAGGACTAGGAGGCTGCAGAGAAACAGAACAGTACAGTGGGGAGTAACTCAAAAATTGCTCTGACAACGTAGGTGGGGGCAGTGGGTTTGGGGTTTGGCTACATTATTTTTTTAGCAAAGATTCAGCCAAAGAGCGGGGTTACCTTTCGGGACACACCTAGTACAAGTGGAAAACAAGCTCAAATTGGGTCCGATCTCTTAGCCACAGTGCTCAGGTGAATCCTTTGCACTGTGGGGAAGTCCTACCTCCAAACACACATTGATGCTTAGTTGCTTTTTTTTTGGTTTTAGAGTAGGTTGGTATCTCTAGCTTCTTTACAGATAGGACAAAACTTACCCAAATTTTAAGTTCTTACATTTCCTTGGTCTGTTTTCAGATACCATGTCGATATCATTTGAGATGTATTTACCAAATATTTAAATAATTAAAACATTTATTCTTTACAACACATTTTAATGCTTCTTTTCTTCTCCCCCCCCCATCTTCCTCTTAGATTCATATTGTTCTGCTTTGCCAAGTATAATTTCTAGTCATTGTTTCAGCTAGAGCTTTAAGAATGGTTAAAAACAACTATCCTTCCAGTTTGAACTGGACAGGGGTTTGGCCGGGTGCAGATGCTCCCGGCAGCTCTGGTCTCTTTCTGCAGCCAGTACAGCTAATGAGAGATTCTGGTGGTCTGACATTTCTGTACAACAGCAGTAGACGTGAGTTATTTTCTATGCTTCCTGCCCAACACCCACTAATCCCTTGTAATCTGAAAATGCATGTCTTCTTCAAATCGGATATGTTTCTTCTATTATTTATTTCAATCTATTCTGTTCTTTTCTTCCAGACCTCTCTTAGAACTTCTGGTTTCTTTTTCTAGTTTCTTATTTTTTTTTCATATTTTCATCTTCGCCGTTTTACTTTGTGTTCTGAGGAATTTTCTAAACCAGATCTCCCAGCTGTGTGTTCTCTACTCAGTTCTATACCTTCTGCCAGATGATGACCAAAGGCAGATGTACCGCTAGCTGGGATGGGCAGCAGTTAGTCTTCTGGTCCTGGAGACCTAAGGGGGCTGTGCTGCCCCTCAGGTCCAGTGCTGCTGCTTACTGCTTCTGCCCAGGGACAGACCCTCCTGCTGTCGCCCTCACAAGTGAAGTGTGCCGTGAGCGGTGGTGGAAAGAGCAGATAAGCCATCTGGTGGAAGTCACCTTGACTGCTAAGACCTCCTTAGTGGTCCTCCCTGCTCCAATGTCCAATCCTCAGCATTTACACAGAGTATCTGAAGCCACTTCCAACTCAGAGCGGACCCCTCCTGGGTGTGTTTAAGGCTACAGCCTTATCAATTATTTATATCCCATCTGCCTCAAGCCTTTCAGGAATTCTTTGTCGTCTCTGGTCTATGGAAAGTCACCCTTCCTGCTTTATAGCGACGTTATGGTTCATTTTATTCTATATATTTCGGGGTAGGAAAAAAACCTTGTAGCTATGCTCAGTTCATCACCTTAATAGCATCTCTTCTATTTAATTTGCAAATTTGTTTTTGATTCATAGCTGTAAAAAAAAACTGTAAACATAAGGATATGTATCAAATGTATCATACACATTTAAGTAATATTACAATTGAAATAAACAATACAGAGAAATCACCAGTTTTTAAAATATTTTTAGAAATAATGTCTCCATATTATCCCTGTTTAAGAGATATTGTTCTGAGCTTTTGAATAAAAACTTACTTCATCTAGACTTGATTCAAATACTACAGATAGAGAGGCTAAAAGTGTTATTTGCCTCTTGCCTTGGCCGTGAAACCAGAACAACAGAAGCCACACGAGGGCTGTTCTGCTCTAGAACGACCCCGACTGCAGCCTGTAGCTGTATATTTTGGTTTTGCTGAGATGCTGGTCAAACAGAACAAGGGGAAAAGGGAGGAAATAGCTGATACATAAAGGACAGGGCTTATGCGATGTTTTTAGCATGTCGATTAGCATTCAAATGCATGACATTGACTTGTCCTGACACTCACCTGGATGCTTTGATGTTAGTGGGTTGGGTATTATCTCCATTTTACAAATAGGAAAAAAACAGCCTCAGAGAAAGAAGTCGCCTGCCCACGTTCTCACAGCTACTCTTTGACTACGAAGCCAAAGTCCCTCTACAAGGTGTATCAGTCCTGCATCCCTACAGGACAAAGAAGGCCTGTGGAATTTAGGATAATTTAAGGGGGGTTCCATAAAGGGACTGCTTCTGGAGGTGTGGCAGGGTGTAGAGGAAGGACAATTGCAGGAGCCCTTGCTAGTGAGACAGTAGCAGTTTACCCAGCACCAGGCTGATGGACAAGGGGAGAGAGTGATTACTGAATGAGTTCCTAAACTTTTGTCAGCCTGGCGGAGCCTGAGACCCCATCTCGAGATAATGTTTTTAAATGAATCTGATAAAATATTTTTAATTATTAAAATGGTTAATTCTATTAAAATACCATAAATAATGTATTGAAATAAGTTTGCAGTGCGTTAACATAAATGCTTTACCTAGCAAAGTCTGATGGTGAGGCTGGGAAAGGCTGCAGTTTCAAAGTAGTGAGCGACTCAGAGCTCCTGGGGCGTGTCTGCACCTTCTGCAGTCTGGGGAGAAGGCGCCCACGTGAGCAGCCACAGGCACTTCTAACACCATGATGCTGGGCTGCCTCCTGGATAGTTAAAGATAATCATAGATTTTGGTCAGAGGTTGGTGAATATAAAGATGTGGTTTTACTTTTTCCATTAAAGTTTACAGACTTCCTGCTCTCTATCCGCAGATCCCAGATTAATAACAATAGAAATTTATTTTCTCGTAGTTCTGGAGGCTGCAAGTCTGAGATCAAGGTGTGAGCTAGGTTGGCTTCTTCTAAGGCTTTTCTCCTTGGCTGGTAGACTTCTGTACCTCTGTTATTCTGTTATTTTATTATTCTACCAAATAATAGAATAATTATTCTATTATTTTCCATACAGACAAACTTAAACCTACTTTTGTCAACCCCTTTATATAATTCCTGTATATTATCTAAAATGTATTGTATTAGTTTTACTTTAACATTTACATATAGATTATACGTGTAAAGATAGTCTTAATTATAGTTCCTACCTGATGAATTATTATAGTGAATAAATGAGGTAATGCATTTAAAAGCTACATAAATGATCATTGATATTTGGTAAATGTGTTGGACATGGACGTGTGCTCACAACCAAGATATAGAAATAAAGCTAAATTGCTTATCCTGAGGGAATCCATCATTTACTAGGGAAATAACCAACTCTTCGAGACAAGCGTTATGAGAGAAATAAGAACAGGACTACCAAGGGTGCACATCCCCACAAACTTGGGAGCCTCCTGCAACAAATTTTCTAAAAATCGTTTTGCTTAGCCTTAGGAAAAGAGAGAAAGAAGAGACTGAAGAACCGCATAGGCGCAGGAAACAGTGTATGCAAATCGGTGGCCGCAGAGAACCCAGGCCTTTTTCAGGGAATGCAAGCAGGCGGTGATGCCCAGAAGATAAGGTGTGACGAAAGGTGAAACCAGGGGCGGAGAGTGAAAGGGGAGCAGGTCCTGATTTCGGCAGTGGGCGGGGCCTGCCTTCAAAGAGAATGATTCACGTGGGAAACCAGGTCAGAGCTGTTTCTGGTGAGGGTGAGGATTAATGGCAAGCTATGTGTTCCTGTTCCTGTAAAAAAAAAAAAAGTTTAATAATATGACTGTCTGCTATGGGTCTGATTATTTAATTACCTATGGAAGACACGAGCACCAACATGATTTCTGCCTCCACCTCGCTGGTGACTCAGGACGGGAATTCTGAGTAACAGGTCCTTGTGGCTCTGAAACCTCCCCTGAGACTAGGCACTGGGAGAGTCAGGATGGAGACGGCGGGTGCCAACGCCCTTCACAGCCTCATTTTCTTTCCTTTCGGTCTCACCTTCTGTCTTTCTTTTCCCCGATATCCTCCTTTTTCCTTCCAGCCAGACCTCGAGCCTCCTAAAAAGCTTCTGTTTAGTCCTTTCGACGTGACTTTGAAACAAATACAAGTTTTCTACTTATGATAAGTTGAGAATTACATTCAACTTTTATTAGAATCAACTAACTTTTATTAAGCACCTCCTATGTGCTAAGTTTTACCACTGCTCTGGCATTTCGCTTTTATCAATCAGGAAACTGACTTTCACAAAATCAAGTGCTCTGCTCACTAATACCTACCTTTCTCTCTTCCTTCCCAGACCCCTTTACCCTTCCCAGCCCAGGCCCACAGGACGGGGTCACCTGACTAGTTCTCACCAATGGAATGCAGCGGAGGCCAAGTTTCACCTCCGCCCAAGGAGGTTAAAAGTGCACAGGCCTTCTCTTCCCCCTGGTTCTTCATCATTTGTTCCGGACGGTCTAGAATGAGAACCAACAAACTTTTGTTGTTTATGTTCACTATACTTTGAGGCGTGTTTGCTAAAGCAGCGAGCGTCGTCTCATCCGCGCATGACCTGGTGATGGCAGAATTAGAAATACCTACTGTGGGAGAGGGGCTGCATTGGCTTTAAAAGGTATAAGCATGAGTTAAAACAGTCCGGGCCCTTGAGAAGCTTTAAGGCCGATAGGATCCTGAGATGTGGACAGAAATGGTCGGATACAAAGCACAAACTGAAAAGGGTTTCTACCGAAAACAGAAATGAAAGGCCGTGGGGATTAAGAGAGCAAAGAAGCTGTGTCATCGTGTGATGAGGGAAGACTTTCGGGAGGAGGAGGGAGCCTTTGGGCTGCGAGGATGTGTAGCCTGCGGAGATGGTATCACCAGGAAATGGAGGAAAGACAAGAGCAAGCAGAGCGCGTTGTTAGGTGCCATGGACACGGGACAGGTGAGCAATGGGAGGGTGGTGCCTCATCGTGATGGACGCTGAAGGCCAGGTTACTGGCTTGGAGCATCATTTACATGTTTGGCTAAGGGCTGTCCCCAACACCTGATGGCTGAAAATCTTTGAAACAAATGGCACACTGCCCTTAGAGTTTGAGGCCTGTTTACGGGGCTGGTTCTTTCACTCACCGCCGGGAGCTCACACCACAGAGGGTTTCATATCTGAGAGCTGGTCTCTGAGGCCAGAAGGAGACAGAGAAGATCAGAGATCGCTGGGGGTGGGCCGGAGGGAAGAAACAGCGTCTAGAATTGGCCCACCCTGGCAAGGTTCCAGACCCCGAACAAGGTTGAAGATAAAATGACCTGAAGAGCTTTTAGATCCTGCTCCATGTAGGGCTTGCCCAGGGGAAGTAGATCAAAGGCCTTTTCTCCCTAGAAGGACATACGTACGTGAAAATGACAAGGCTGGCATTGGATGTCACGGCAGTGAAGACCGCGTGGGGGAAATGGTCCTTCAAAGTAAAAGCTCAAATGAAGCCAGCAATTTAGGTCTGTTCACAGCCTGACTTAGTGGCTCTTCTTATAACTAAAAGCTGGGAGCAGCACTCTCTGGGTGCATATGTCTTTCAAGTTAGAGTATGTCTTTCATTATTTTTATAGTGCACACGTATCTCAGGCTTTAACTGTTCTTTTTATCATTGTAACTGGGAGCAAAAATGCCATCCGGCTCAGTCGGTTTGTGCGAAATCAGGTCTCTTCTGAGGGCTGTGGCTCTCGTCCAGCAAGATGCCCCAAAAGCACAGAAGGGTCAAGCTGGAAAGAGATAGTGACAACTCTGAATTTTTATTTTTTTGAGATAAATCAGTGCAGTATCAGATCTTTCTTGGATGGAAAAAGCACATCCCCTTGTCTCCCAAGTTATGTGAAATTTGCCCGTGGTTTTAGACACAATTGCTGGCACCAAACCATGTTTATGCAGAGGGCAAGAGAAGGGAAAAGAGTAGAGCTGACGTTTATTTAGCACTTTCTACCACATGCTTTATATTTATTACTTAGTCATCAGAACAACCCTGTTTACTGTAGGAATCCCTTCTCCCAACCTCTACAGAATAGGAAACCAAAGTTCAGTTGACTTAAAGGACTCGTCCCAGGTCAGGTAGCTGTAAAGAACAGAGGTAAAGCAAGTTTGTCCTGACTTGAGAATTCATGCCATTAAGTTGTTCATAACCAAATGTGCAATCTGATCACAGAGCTCTTGTAAAATGGCCTAAGAAGGTAAAACAGGGTGTACATACATAAATGGGAAGTAACCGCGTGTCAACCTCATTGGCAAACACTGGCTGCAGCTACTGCAAAGCAGCAATCAAGTGTGTTCACAGTAAAAGCGTGTATCCAGGAAAGGTGAGATCTGAGCAGATTTGAGCTTGCTCCTCAATGGATGCTATTAACTTGTAAACATCATTACAATATGAATATAACTATTCAGCATATTATGATATTTTTCTGTAAAAGCCACTGTCATGCACTTGCCTCAATGCATTTATTTCAAGATGTATCCTTTAGGTCTGAATATATCCTAATTAAATATGACCTTTGACAGATGTATGCACAAAGCGGGTTGCTCTTGCTTTCCCTCCTATATGAATTCACCGAACACTCACCGACTGCCTCCCAGGTTTTAAGATCAAGATGCTAAAGCTTTGTAGTCTCGTAGTCAGAAGAAAACTCACTATACACTCGTAAAGTGACATTGCAAGTGCTGTGAGAGAGGTTCTACATGAGGTGTAGGACCAGGGTGTGGGCACCCACCTTACTAGGGGGCAGAGGCCTCATGGACACAGTGACACCATGCAAAGCCCTGAAGATAAGGAGGCAGTGGCTGGAAGGACAGGCTCAGTGGAGTGTCACAGGTGTTGGAGTCTCCGAGGAGGCAGAAAATGTGTGGGGTCCTTTCTAGTTTATTGGAGAGTGGCAGATGGTGACACTGGACAAGGAAAGTGGCAGAGCAGGAGGGTGGGCTCTGAATGTCCAGGGGTCCCCCAAACGAGTTAAAATTTCCCCCTCTTCCCTCTGCATTGTAGAGCGGTGCCCATGTGATTATGTATTTAGGTTTTGTTTTTGTCTTTCAAAGTACTTTCTCTCCACCACCATTTGGGCTTCCTCTCTCATAGGTCATTCTCAGAAAAATCAGACCTTACTTGTTCAGTCCTGTGGCTTATGGTTTTGCAGGGCAGGGTCTCTGTTCCCTCTCACCAAGTAGAAAGGACTACGAAGGTTGTTCATGCCTCCGTTCTCCTGAATCTCTCCTAGTAGAGGCATGTCACCACGTGCACAACAGGTGCCAGCATTTAGAAGAACTTCTGAGGATAGCAAGATGCTGTCTGTGAAACACCGGTGCATTGCTAAGGGGCATCGAAACGATACACTTCTGGAGAGAAATTAGAAAACCAGGTTGTCAGCACTTGGTGAAGTCCTGGAGGAAGACAAGAATTGGCCTTGGCTGGTGCGCTCACTGGGTCGGGTGCCTGCCTGCAAACCAATAGGTCACTGGTTCGATTCCCAGTCAAGGCACATGCCTGGGATGTGGGCCAGGTCCCTAGTAGGGAGCACATGAGAGGTAACCACACTGATGTTTCTCTCCCTCTTTTTCTCCCTCCCTTTCCCTCTAAAAATGAATAAAAAAAATTTTTTTTAAAAAGCTTGCTTAAAACAAAGAATTTTGACTGGCTACGTTGTCAAGGTTATTCTAGATCCTGCTACTCTGCTTCTCTGATGATCATGTCATTAAAAATAGCACCTTTTTTCTGAGTCATACAATTTCACTCGTTCACCAAAGATGTCCTCTGAGCAGCTGATGCCGAGGGCAGGCCTTGGGGGACCAAGAGTGCTTGCCACCAGTCCTCCAGGGTGAACGCCATTCTAAATGGGAGACGTGAGAGGCTGGAGAACCTGTGGCCCACCTTCTGTGTCTGATACGACAGCTTCATGAAAGGAAAAGCTGGCCTCCATGTTACTAATCTTAAAGCTTAAGAATATTCCAAGAATATCCCATTTTTCCTATATAATCTATCCTTTATATCTTGGATATAATCTATCCTTTATATCCTTTATATCTGTCTATATTTTTACATATGTTTATAAAAACATGTAAAGGTATTTAAGTTTTCAGCTTGTTTCTACCACGAAGAAAAGTATGTTAAAACTGGCCGTTTTCCCCACTACACTTCGACTTTTCTTTCGTGTGCACTAAACTTGCCTTTTCATGAATGCCAGGGTACTGTGTTGTTGATGGTGATGCCCCACCATCAACAAAGAGAATGTGTTTTGGAGACACGCTCACCTGAGAGAAACCTGGTAAGTAAGACAGAGACGACCTACAAGACTTGAAGGAACTGTCCAGAAAACAACGGATAGGACAAAGAACTAGAAATTTTACAAGGTGTGAGCTATCAGGGAGAGAAACAGGAGCGTACACTTAGGGAAAAGCATGCTTTCCAAAGTGGGTTCCATGGAAACCATTCTGCTACATGGCTCTCAGAAGAATATTGAGCTCTGGTGGTCAAAGAAGGTGGATGCATCGCCACTGAGGGTGTGCGTATGAGCCTCGCAAAGGCTCTGGGAAATCTTACAATAAAAATATTTTCAAAGCTTCATTTAATCCAGAGTTTTTCAACCTTCTTGGCCACAAACACTTGTTTTTTTTTTCCTGTATATCTGTACTAGCATTCCATGAAACATGCTTTGAGAAATGCTGTTTAGAATTAGGGAGAGTGAGAGAAAGGGTGACCTAGATATTTTTTTGAAAAGTGACCTACCAGCACTCCTATGAAATACAGAAGGTTATTTTACAGTGTCCTTCCCAGAAGGTCTTTAAAACTACACATGGTGAATTGTTGGGGGTGAAATGTATTGATGTCGTCAACTCAGCCTGCTGAAGTGCTCGGTGACATTTGTGACTGAGAACCGTGGGTCTGGGGGAGACAGGCCTGACCTTGGTCATCCACCAAGATCAGGCTTGGATTTGATTTTTCCCTGCTGCTGCCCTTTGGCCCCAAAAGATAGCCAAGTCTTTAGCTTCACCAATGAAAGTTGAAGATTTTAGGTCTTCTGGTTAAGCTACTAGTATAGAACTATGGGCTTAATATCATATTTCTCTAAGCTCCCCACGTCCATTAGAATTGCCCGCCCACTCATGCAGTCTAAGAATTTCTTCTTCGGGTTCAATGGCATTGCCCATGAGTACACACACTTCACCTTCACTGAGCACCTTGTTGCAGCAGACCGTGCATGAATATTGGATCCATTCTTTCTGCCACTTCCTGTCATGTTATCCGAGCCCCATCTGTCAACTGGAGCTGGATTTTCACTCTCTGTGGCCCTACCAGGCCAAATAAATAACCAGCCCTAACGTCGCTGGCTTCTCAAGAGCCTGCTGCGGCAGCCACGCCAGTTCAGTAGCAATGAATACATCGACGGGGTTCTTCACTGCAAGGGCACAATAGTGGATAAGCTAAACAGAAAACAAATGTACCAAGAGCAGACTGCTTGAGAGCAGGGGAGGCTGTGTGTATGTGGGCGGGGGTACATGGGAAATCTCTGTACCTTCTGCTCAGTTTTGCTGTGAATCCAAAACTGTTCTATGAAAGATAAAGCCTACTTTTAATGAAAGCATACTGGATAACACAGGCTTTCTAGAGAAGTCAGAGAACCAGACTTGGAGCCTCCACAAGAAAAAGGCAATGCACGGATCGGGTCCCCCAACTGCCATGGCCTGGGGGTGGGCATCGGGTGCTGCTGCTGGAAACGCTACTAGGTCCCACCTGTGAGCCAGGTGTAGCTCTTACGAATGTCGCTGCCTCTACTCATGCCCCGAAAAGAGTAAATATGGTCCCTGCTTTTGGGGGCCATCAGCCACCCCCCCTTATTCAAAGTCAGGGGATGGTTCTGATTCAAGTAGCCTACGCCTTTTGCTCTCTTAGAGGGGTTTCTCTAGCAGCAGACTCTGAACTAAAGATTGGTATGCAAGTGACTTATTAACGAAGAGTTTAATACCATATGATATAATATGGGAATATTCGATATATGCCATAGCAGTGAAATGATCTCATCCAGATTTAGTTCCTTCATTTGGGAGTCGGGATTGTATAGCAGAAAACTTTGCCATGGAAACATCCTGGGTTTGGATGTGACCCTGACTAGCTGACTGCTCTTATTTAAGTAGGATTGTCGGGGGGGATGCAGGTCACCCAGTTAAGTTTGTAGTTCAGGTTCTTTCTTAGTAAGTACATCTCATATAGTACATGAGCATATGAGCATAGCATACTAAAAATCATCCATCGATTATCTGAAATTCCGATTTAACGGGCGTTCTGTAATTTGTTTGCTAAATCTGGCAACCCTATACATACGCCACAGTTTCCTTTCTGAGAAACAGTCTTGCATCCCTCAGAACACAGAGACTCTCCATGGATCTTCCAGGGCCACCGACTCTTAGTGCAGCAGCCAATGAGACATGATGCAGAAGTTAAGGTGTTTTTCTGCTTCCCTCCCTTTGTGAAACGCAGCCCAGACAGATGTTCCTTTATCAGATGGAGGCCTGCAGGACGTGGGCTGGCGCGAGGCTGAGCGCATTATCTGTGTCACAGCTGACTGCCTCCCAGCTGGCCTGCAGACACTGCTCCCCTGTGCGCCTGGCCCCCAGCTTGCAGCAGGCAGCTAGCTGATGGCAAGATTGGGACTGCCGGGTCCTTACGAGCTTCCCAGTGGCTCCTCCTCCCCTCGTCTCTTCTGTTCATGACATTAAAAAAAAAAAAATCACAGCCTCTATTTTACTGAGCAGCTGCTTCTCTGGGACTTCTTATCTCTCAGGCCAGAGTGACCACAGGGAAACCTACAAAAAGTGGCGTTCAGACGACACGGCCCATAGGAACCCCAGAACTCTGATTTTGTAAGATGGAGAATAACGTACCAGCCTTATTTACTCTCAGACTGGTTCTGTTGTATCATTTCTAGGGGGTTGAAAGAATGGGGAGGCAGTAGCCTACACTAGCTCTGTGATCTTAAAGTGATACCCGGTTCCTTATAGCACTTGTGCAATGCTTTCTGCAGACTCTCACATTGCCTTCCTGGCACCTGGAAGCAGAGCAGGGCACACTCTGTGCCTGCCCCAGGCACCGCCTCGATTCATGGAAGCTTGGAGCTAACCTTCACAGTCACAGCGCTGGTCCTTGGCAGAGCTGGGAGCAGAGTTCGCCCTTCCCATTCCAGTGAATGGCCTCTCTCGCCTGCTCACTGGTGTCCCCAAGGATATAGGACACTAAGCCAAGTCTGTCTCTCCATCTTCTGCTACACTGTAGTCTTGGTCCTCATCTTTCCATTAAGACTCCTCATGTGATACTAGTGGGGGCCTGGGCTCTTCGTAAAAATACAGTTCCGACTCTCCGAAGGAAATTAAATTCACAGCTAGTGAAAGGAGCTCCGCATGGAAGTTCCTCGGAGTCCGTAGGTGTTCGCCCCTGAACTCTATTTTCATTCACCCATTTATCAATGAATTACTGAGCTCTGTTTTAGTTTGGAGTCTTCAGGATCAGACCCAGAAATAAGGATATATATGAAAATGACACTGACGCTCCTGTTGAGGGCAAATTGATTGGTGACTGCGGGCTCTGACCTCCGGATTTACCTGCGGGTCAGGGGCTGGGTCACACTCGTCACGGGCTGGTGATTGACCACCGTGGAGTCCTACGAGGCCTTTCTGTGCAGAGTGGGCTTTCTCGACTGCGTGGCTTTGTCTCTAGGACTGTCCCACCACCTGGCCGGGCCTGTCTTAGAGCTGCCCTGCAGCCCAAGGGTCTTCCTAGGCAGCCCCCCTTCTTCCCCCACACCCCCCGCCCCCGCCCAGAGCAGGTCTGCGTCTCTGTCTGAAGACCTTCCATGCCCACCCCCACTCCTCCTCGTTTGCCAACACGAGCGTGTCCCCCAGGAGGTTTCTTGGCATTTGCTTCCCCTCAGAGAACCCAGCCTCAGAGGTGGTCCTAGGAAGCAGGAGGAGGGACAGAGGAGGGGAGACAGGAAAGGAAGGAAAGTCGACAGGGGGTGTCGACGTGCCTGCCGCCCTCAGCCACCAGCCCTGCCCAGAACCTCCTGACAAACTGTGTGCAGCTCACCTAAGACACCACCGAGGGACAAGAAGCCCGGAACGGTTACTCACACCTCCTTCCCCCTCCCCTCCCCACAGTGAGGGCCACCCCCGGGGCATTAACTGTCTTGCAATTAGGACTCCCAGAGGCCTGCCTGGCCTCTGAGGTGACTCAGGGCTGGGACCCGGCAGGCAGATTCCAGAGCCCAAACTCAACCCCTAAGCCATGCCCCGCACCCTTAGCACAACATTTGAATGCTTGATTTTGAAACCAATATGATATGGCCACCTGTTTGTTTGTTTTGGTCATAAATTAGTGACGATTTGTAAATACACATCCTTTTAACCAAAGCATTCCATCTGGTAGAATGGAAAACCTATTCAGCTAGCTGCTGGAAGATGATGGCTGCTTTCTAGCTGTGTGACCTCGGGCAGAGGACTTAACCTCTCTGTGCCTCAATTTTCTGTAGGTCAAAAGCAGAAAAGCAGGTATTAGTCCATCTTGCCGAACTCCTGGAAACTGAACTAGCTGGCTGAGCTCAAGGGTCCTCATTCCGAGGACCTTCGGCGTGCATGCTTGCACAGGAACGTTGTGAACTGCCAAGTGCTATCCAAGTGGAATAGGTTACACTTCTTGAATACACTTGAACTTACTCGCTAGGTCCCTGCTCTGTTTCTGAAACAAATGCCTACCTTGTCTCGCCTGGCCTTCCCTGCCCCCAGGCCACTGTGTTACAGAAGCTGTCCTCTGATTACAAAACTGGTTGTGCAATCTCACCAGGACAGGATGTTTCATTCTATTCCAAACAGCTTAGATAACACAGAGTTAAGAGTTTGTAATTCATCCTTCATCGATCAATGTTCTTGACTGTTACATGCTTGCCTGAACCCCATCCCATTCACTTGTAACACCAGAGGCTTAAGAACAATGAATGGATTCATGGCTCAGGTCAGTTGCTCACCCTCTCCCTGAGAAGCTCCCTAAATCTTACTGGGTTATCCACCATTATCAGGCCGTAATGAAAGCTAAGGCCTCTTTTCCCAGGAAAAAAATAAACATTAAAACACATAAACTGTATACACACACACACACAGACAGACAAACAACTAAGTATAATGTTATGGGATTCACAGACCCTCTGAAACCAGGGACTACTGGTCCATGAAAAACCTTCCATGTCAATGCCTGCTAAATCAAGATTTTTTAAAGATTTTATTTTCATTATTTGTCTTTAGAGGGGAAGGGAAGGAGAGAAGGAGAGACATATCAATGTATAGTTGCCTCATGTGAGTCCCCTGCTGGGAACTGGCCTGCAGCCCAGGCATGTGCCCTGACTGGGAATCGAACCGCGATTGTGTGGTTTGCAAGCCCGTGCTCAATCCACTGAGCTACACCAGCCAGGGGCCAGCTAGATCAAGTTTTAAATACTGGTTGTATATATGGCATCTTAATGATGCTGCTGGCCCACAATGAGTGGTCCATAAATAAGAGCTGCCTTTATCTTTAAGATAACACCCAGTCTCCAGAAATGTTCAAAAACAAACACAAACAAAGGCTGGACGTTGTAAAAAAGAGATTCCTCTTTCTAAAGGGAAGAGGTTTGTGTTCGACCTTGCATGAGGCTAGTGTTGACTCTCCCCCTGCTGGCAGAGGTGAACACCCTTTGTTTTGATGCCAGCCAGTGATCCTGAGGAGAAGGCCACCAGAGGGATGAAGGGGGGAGGTGGAAAGTGAGGGTTAGTTCTCAGCCAGAGAACATACAGAAAAACTAAGGACAGGAAGTGTGCCTGTCCCTTTATCTCCCTCCCCTTGCTCTTTAAGCCCTAAGTATTGTTTTGACTGAGCAAATCCTTTCTGGGTGTCTGTTACGGGGAGGTATCATGATAGAAGATGAGTACGATACAGCCCAACCTGCAAATGCTGGGCCACATCCTCAGAAGATTGCCCTTTGCTTTCTGCCTTACAGTTTCAGGAAATCAAAGGGCACGGATTTACTCAGGACGGGTCATGGCAAGAGCAAGGGCTTTCAGCTGTGACTCACAGCCCTGCCCTATAACCAGTGGTAGATTCACTGAAGTTGAGTGTTCAATTAAGCCTCAGTTTCCTCATCTATAAAATGGGACTAATTATGGTCCCCCTCTCAGAGGACTGTCCTGGGAGGGAGTGCTGCATTCTCTCTCAGCAGCAGTGACCAGGCTGTGTGCCCGGTCCTCCAAGTCTCTGCCTGTCACTTAGCCTGTCCTTTCTCAAGGGCAGAGTGCTGACTCAGCAGGTACCCTGGGCCCTTACTAGCAAAGGATATGGCCTTGAAGGTGATTTCACCAGCTCTTTAATATGACATGAACTGTGGCTTTAATGTTAGGATTTCCCAACCCCTGTGGGCAATCAGGGTTTCTGCTAGAGCAGAATTAGTCATCAGAGTAAAACTGTGGTAGAGTCACACCCACCATCACTCTCTGTTGTCCTAAAAGTTTTGCCAACGTAAATAAGGCCTCACTATTTTTAGAATGGAGATGTAGCTGCACAGCCTAGCAAGGCCCTGCAATGCACACGGAGAGTTCCCTAAATGCTCTGTGGCTCTCCTCAGGGGCGGAGGTAGCCGGGTGCAGAGGGTCTGCTGTTCTCGTCTCCCAGCCTGAGGCTGGTGAAGCTCTCACTGATGCAGACACAGTCTCACAACTGTGCGGGCACTGCCCATAGACCCTCGCTTTGTACGCACCACTCCAGGTTAATGAGAGTGAACGCACCCGTGTGGAGAACACTGGGCTGGAAGACAAGCCCGGGGCCCTAGTTCCGACACTGCTGCCCACTGAGTCTGTGATTCAGAGCAAGTCTCATCCTCTCTGGCCTTAGTTCCCCAAAAGAAAAAGAGAGGGATTCGAGTTTGGTGATCTCTACGTTTCTTTCTATTGTTGTTTTTTCAAGCTTGACTCACTATGCCTATTGGAAATTCTTTCTCTTGTTCGATGAGTCTGTGAACTAGGAAGTAGCAAGGATGCGAAGATCCAGGGGAGAGTTGGAAATGATGAGAGTTTATTTTGCTCATTTAGAGCACTGTTGAGAGAATGAAGAGACAAGCCAGACTGCAATGCAGATGTCCGACGATGGGCATGTACCCAGTGTATGTAAAGAACCCCCACATACCAATGTACACAGAAGACAATCCAACAGGAAAGGGGGAACTGTTTGAACTAAAACGGATATACAAATAGAGAAGTCAATATGTTTGGGGAAAGGTACTCAACTTCATTTGTCATCAAGGAAATACAAATTAAAACCGCAAAGAGATATTATGCCCCCCTGTGCATTCCACAATAGTCAGCATTAAAGAGACTGATGAGGCCAACAGCTGAAGAGGATGTGGAGTAATTGAAATTTCATATATTGCAGGTATAAAACTGTACGACTATTTTGGAAAGTGGTTTGACATGATATAGGAAAGCTGAATGCATACATAATGTATGACCCAGTAATTTAACTCCTGAAGTATATACCCACCAGAAATGCATATATATGTCTCTCAAAAGACTTGTGCCAGGAAGGAGCACTATTTCTAAGTAAATGAACACTGGAAACCACCCAAATTTCCATCAGCGGAAGAGCAAACACACAAATGTGGTATATTTATACAATAGAATTCTAAACGGCAATGAGAATGAACAAACTACTGCTAAATATAAAAGTTTGGATTGATTTCAAAATATAATGTGCAGCCAAAGAAACCAGACCAAAAAAGTCTACATACTGCCTTATTTTATTTACGTAAAGTTCACAGATAGGCAGAACCAACCTCTGCTACTGGATGTCAAGGCTGTGGTTCCGCTTGGAGGTAGCTGGTGACCAGAAGGGGTACAAGGGAGCTTCTGAGAGGCTGGCAATGTCCTGTCTCTTCACCTGAGCACTGATCATGGAAATGAGTTTTGTGTCTAAAAAGTCGTTAAGCTGGGTACTTACTAAATGCATCATTTCCAAGGTGTGCATGCTACATCACTGCAAAGCTTACAGGAAAAATGTAAAAGGTATCTATTTCATTGGTTTTGGTGCTCTTTCCACAATACTTTCCTTGAAGGCTTTTTTTAAGAACTATCCCAGCTTCATTTGATGACCTCTCTTCCACACACACTCTGTGCCATAGAACCCAGCGTTTGATGATACATTCTCCTTTCACGGTTCTCTATTTCATTTGCCTTAATCTTGTCCTGCCAACAGTATTGTGAATTCTAGGACATGAAAGTTATGCATTTACCTCTGGACTCAGGCAGAGAGGAAAGAATATCAAGCCTGATATTCTTCCGATCCAAGAATATTTAGTAGGCCAATATTCCCATGCCATGTTGCCGTCCTCGATCCTGGCCTTTTCTGTACTCATCCATATGCTTATACATTGGTCATTTAGCCTGCCCTTGAACTTTCCATATAAAATACATGCTGATGAACCCACCCTTTTTTCTCTGGGTCACCCTGGCTTCACCTGTTTGGTTCTGCACAAGGGTGACAGCTGATCCATGCTGGGGACTGTGCTACGCCCCAGGGATGTGGACATCACCGGCCCGAGTCCTGGCCCCAGGAGCTCCCTGGATGGCCAAGGCAGATGACTCAGAAGTAGAAACGTCTCATTGAGTCATTCAGTTTATTGAAATAAAGGGAAGGACCTAAGCCATCCCTGGGTGCCTCAGAGAGGGCTTCCAGAGGAGGAAGTCACCCTAGAATAGCATCCTGAAGGATGAGTAGAATTTGGCCAGGTAAATAAGGAAGAAAATCTATGCAGGAAGAGGAAATAGCATGTATAAAATTACAGGATCAGGAAACAGCAGAGCATCCGTGTGTATGGGCATTCATGCTTTGTATGTGTGTAACGTGGGGTGGGGTTATTACAACCAGCTGGGTGTCTCTGGATCCTAAGTGGAGAGGCAGGGAGGCTGAATGGTGTATCGAGCTGAAGAGACTATATGAGCAGGTAGGGACTGAATGAGGAGCCTTGAATGCTAAGCCGAGGAGCTTGGAGCTAGTAATTAAAACAGGGCTTGGCAAAATATGACCAGGAGTCAAATCTGACCTGTTGCTTGTTTTGTCAATAAAGTTTTATTGAAGCACACTCACACCCACTCCTTTGTGCATCGTTTCTGGCTGTTGTTACACAACAATGGCAGACCTGAGTAGTTGCTACCGAGCCCATACGCTCCAGAAACCAAATGAGTAGAAAATCCTAAGAATCAAAAATGAACTGTTATCTTTATTGTTAGCGCTGTACCCTCGAATTAAACAAATTTACCGCCTTATGGACATTGGCTGGGCTGGCAGACTTTGCGTATCTTTCTGTGAAGAGTTGTTCCTGAATGTTCACATCCGATGCAGGCAGTGACAGGGAGGGACAGGCTGAGCTCCTACCGCAAGCCCACCAGTCAGACGCGTCACTGCTGCCTCTCTGGAGAGGGAGTCAGGTGAGAGGCCAGGAGCCTGACTCTAATGATGCTTTCTCCACTCAGAAGCCGGAGGCCAGAGCACAGGGGCTGTCCCAGACCCAACACAGCGTTACCTTCCCCCTGCAGAACCGATTTTCTCAGGGATGTGCTGATGTTACACTTTCATGGGCCACTGGGCCGGACTATGCTCCTGTGGATGGTCCCTCGCAGGGGACTGAGGTCCTCACTGTCAGTCATCCTGGGAAGATGCTGATGCAGAGAAGAAAAACAAGGGACAGGCTTTAAGTCTCATAAGTCTCTTAAGTGGGGATCAATTTACCCCAGAGCCTGAAGTGGGAAGATGCCTGGAGTGTTGTGGGCAGGCCGCCAGACAAAAAGGGGAGGCCATCTGAAAAGAGACCCTAGGTGGAAAACGAGCCAGCCGAGAGCCAGTGAGTGGGTGTGGGTGTGAGTGGGTGTGAGTGGGTGTGAGTGGGTGTGGCTGTGAGTGGGTGTGGGTGTGAGTGGGTGTGAGTGGGTGTGAGCTACAACCCGCCTGGCACAGCCTTTCCATTATCGCTGAAATTTCAGTGTAACTTTGTTCCACAGCCCGATCCCAGTTGTTTGTTAGGTTTTACCTGTGGTCCTGTTCCGGGCTTCAGGTGGAGCAGCGAAAAAAATAACGCCAGCGTCCTCAAAGGCCCAAATGGTACAGTGTCATGGCCACCAGCAGCCACTTTCCCCAGAAAGGAGGCCACGCCACCAACCACTGGAGGCAGAGGAAGCAACACGGCAGCACAAGAGCAACCTGGGGTGAAAAGCCCAGCGTTCGTGTCCCTGAGCACTTAAGCCACGCTGTACCTCTCAGGAAGAGCTGCGGACACCTTGATAAAGGCTACTTCCCAGGAATCACCTCGGTGGGGCACAAAATGTCAGAATTTGAGCATAAAGGTAAAGGAGGAGTTGCTTTGAAGTCAAAGGCAACCTATGCAAAACATTCAGCATATGTTGCAGCTCATAATAAGCAATAACTACTCAACCAATAGGACCTCTGGCCATTTTTACTACTGTATTGTCACAACCTGTACAGCTTGGTTCTCACTTACCTCGGGTGGCTGGTGGGTGGGTCACTGTGACTTCAGCACTATTTGGGGATCCCCAGTCAGGCACTTGACAAGGGTTTGTGAAGAGGGAGGGCTCCTGGTTTTAGGGTTTTCAGTTCCAGAGTTCCTTCCCAAGGAGCATAGGGCTTCCACCTGGCAGAGAACAAACGGGCTCACTACAAAGTGTGGGTCAAGGCCACTGGCAGCAGGGCTGTCTTGGGGGAGGTTTGGCAACAGCCATTGCGTGCGAAGGCCGGGGAAAGCCGAGGGTCAGGAGAGGAGGAGGAAAAGCAGGAAGTTTACACAAGGCAATTTTGTGGAAGATCAAACCTGACATATTTTTAGGACCTGTATAAAAAATGCAAAACAGCCATCTCTTTTAAGAACCATCTTCAAAACTGCAATAGATTGTCCTTGACAGAAACTCAGTCAAGTCCAGCATGTAATCTCCCTCTGTCAAGAAGAGTAATGCTGAATAGTATACGTTCTTTGGCCATTACAAAAAAAAAAGGAGGCTTCTGGCCTGGGAAGATGGAAGTTAATTTGCCAAAGATGCTTTGCAAGGCCCCACTCGCTCACCTATTATCAGTCTTGTGAAGAATGAATACTTTTATTTCACCATCCTTGGCCAGATTTCTCTAATAACATATCTCTCATGGAATAGAAGTGAGAGGCTCTGGACTTAGATAAATGGGGTCTTGAACTCTAGCATTCCTGCTGGGTATTACTGCCTCTGTGGCCTTGGGCACACTGGTTCCCACATCTGGGCCTTGATAATCTCACCTGCACACAGAAGTAATAGTGGTAACTGCCTCGGATGCCTTGTTTTGAGGAGCAGGTGAAATTAGACATGGTAAGCGCTTACCCTACAACTTGGAATTTAGTAGGTGCTCAGTAAATGTGAGTTACTGTTGTCCTCATCATCACCATCATCGTCCTCTTCATTGCTGTTGCTATTCTCCACCATCATTAGGTACATTCTTTTTCAGTGTGTTTCTCTAACTCAATGTCAGGGCCGTGGGGACCCATAATCATGTTTCAGGGGCCACTGTGGAAGGCGAATTTGAGATGAAGAAACCACATGGGGTTTGACGGACTTTTCCCTTCTCCTATTGTATCCCGAGCAGTTCGCACGTACATACATGTGCTTGCTTTTGGTGTAAAATTTCTCTCTTCTCATTTGCAGTTTAAAGGCGTTGGAAACATACTGCAGTGGAAGGAATTCCTGCAGGGGGTGGGAAGTTGGATATGCTAACTGCTAAGATTCCATCCAGTTCTTGGTCGGTAATTCTGGAATTCCCAGCACCGAAGAAGAAAAAAATGCCGGGTTCTCCCTGGATGGAGAAGAAGGTGTGTCCCCCAGCATTGATGAAACACGTACCTATGAAACAACGTCCCCAACTTTGTAGTTACTAAAAATGCATTGAATCAGTCATTGGAGAATCAAAATTCAGAGACTGTTTCATTGTTACAACAGGAAAGTCTGGTTTAAGTCACAAATCTATGGAATCCAAACTGCCAGACTACTTGAGTTTTTAGACAGAGGAGGCTTGTCATCAGTAAGCTTCTTGCCCTCTGTCCCTCACGGGGGCCCTCCTCTGTGTTAATAAGATTCTCACCAGTAGCCCACTGCTGAGATGTTTTCAACGATGCGTCAGTGCCAGCCCTGGGCTGCAGTGCCGCACCACAGCTGGGACATGAGAGCAATCTGACTGCGGACACTGGGGCACCTCTTAAAAATTCCAAAAGACGTCTTAGACAATGAACTGGATTTTTTTGTCTTAAAGGATGAAGTGCCGTCACTTAGCAAGAAGCTCTGGGAGCAGCAGGTAATTATGAACATAATCTGCTTTTCTGGAGTAAAGTGACTGACACCGGAACAGTCTGCTGAAATCATCTGCAATGGTTTAAGGCACTGAAGCAATGGCCCACCCTAACAATAAGTTAATATTTATTGACCACAAACTAAGCACGAGCTATCGTGGTAAGTGTTATGGGTTGGCTGAAAAATCTATCAGACACAGGTTCTGCTACAAGAGTCTGAAGGACATACAACTTCATAGTAGAAGTGGGCTCTTTCCAAATGACAAAAACTGGGGACAGGCCATGGTACATATTCGTTATTTCCGTGTCCAAAACCTCTTCAAATGTGATGAAATCCATAGATTTTCTCACCAAAAAATGCACTCAGACACACACACACTCACCGGTGCATTTACTTGGAATTTAATTCTATGTGTGGATTTGGGGTTTTGAGTACTTAATTTAAGAGAAGTTCAATAAAAGTTTTATGGAAGGATAAAGAATAAATCCACAGCAGAATCTCCATATCCAACATTCCCCTCACCAACTTGCTGGCTCACCCAGTGCTCTTCATTTCCTCTTTGAAAGATCCCAACTGATGCTGAGGTATGTTGACGGTCGCCTATGGATTTATAGGTTACTCTCTGTTTCTGCCATTCAGTGACACACTGATCAAGGGTCAGAGGTGTTTTCCCCTGTCCTTGCTTAGACTATCATGACAAAATATCATAGATGAAGTGAGTTAAACAACATATATTTATTTTTCTCATGGTTCTCGAGGTGAGTAGTCAAAGATCAAGGTTTTCAACAATTTGCTTTCTGGTGAGAGGCCTCTCCCTGTCTTGTAGCAGCCATTACCTCGCTGTGTGCTCACTGACCTCTTCTCTGTGGGCCTGTGAAGAGACCCAGCAAAGTCTTTGGTGTTTCTTCTTATAAAGACACAAATCCTGCCAGATCAGGGCCCCACCCTTATGACCTCATTTAACAATAATTACCTCCTTAGAGCCACACCGGGGGGATTAGAACATCAACACTTGAATGGTGTGTGTGGGCAGGGAGGGGGGGGCAGGATCGACAAACTTTGAGTCCATAACAGCTCCCAAATCTGATTTACACTGACAATTAATTACATAACTTGCTTAGTAACATTTAAACCCAGGAAAGACAAGTATGAGATCTGCAGTAGGCAGAGTTACGCCCCCCACCAAATATGCCCACGTCCAAATCCCCACCACTTATGAGAATGTCAGATTACATGATGAAGAAAAATAAAGGTTATAGATGGAAGTAAGTTGCTAATCAACCATTTTTAAAATTGGGAGATTATCCTGGATGGTCCAGGTGGCCCAATGTGCTCACAGTGGTCCTTAAAAGTGGGAGGGGCTGTAAGAAGTTAGAGACCCAGAGAGGTGGCGGCACAAGAAGAAATTGATCTGACTTCCCTGGCTGTAAGGATGGAGACAGGGGAGCCACGGCCAAGAAAAGCTGACCACATGGAAACATAGTCTCCCTTAGATTGTCCAGAAAGTAACACGTTCCTACCTTGATTTGAGACCTGTGTTGCACTTCTAACCCACTGAACTGCATGACGATGAACTTGCATTGCTTCCAGCCACTAACTTTGTGGTACTTTGTTATAGCAACAATAGAAAAAATGGGGAAAGAAAGAAATTAGAAGCTTCAAGATTTTTTTCTCCCTAAGATGTAGGGTAGTGCTTTCAAAAGACTTGATAACAAGTTGAATCAAAGTGTTTGCTGCATGTTGCGTGTGAGACAGACCTGTTTTAAAACTCTGGTGGGAAGAAAAACAAAGTGGAAATAATAGTGGGAGACTTAATGACTAAAAATGCAGTTGAAAACTGCGGAAAGGTACTTAGCCATGTATTCAAGACACACTATAAATCCCAATCATACTATTATAATGAAATTATGAAAACTAAATAAAAAGAGAAGAATATCCCAAAAAGGGGGATGGATTTAAAATATATGTTATTTTCAGCTGACTCTCAACACAAACAATAAAAACCAAAAAATAATAGTATAATATTTTCAAAGTGCTAGAGAAAATTACTGCCAACTCAAACTCCTATACCCAGAGAAAAGACCCTTAAAAAAAAATAGACATTTACAGACCAAAACAGAGAGAATTTTTTACCAAGAGACTAAAAGAGAATAAAAGAAATGCCTAGATAGCTCAGAAATATATAGAAAGAAAAACAATTAGCATGTATAAAATTAAATGAATATTAACATATTAAATTAAAAATTGTTAAGGTTTTAAGCTATAGAGAGAATTTAAATAACCAATAATAATAACAACAGGTCTATGAGAAGTAGGGAAATGCAGTTAAGGAGTTCTATTGTCCCTGCATGGGCTGAGGCATGGGAAAAGCGGTGATTTACACTGGCCTTTGACAAATCGTGAAAGCACGTTGTAAAGCTTAGAACAGCCAGTGGAAGACTATGTTGGTAGCTTATTGCAGTCTGTAGTAAAACTCATTATGTATGTTTGGTATACAATTATAATGTTATAGTACAGTAAGTAAATTATAACAACATGCTAATAAAAGGGAAAATTAGAAGATTTTTTTTAAAAAGAAGGCAGTAAAGAAGAGACAAAGGAATATGGTGGGGGAAGTATTTAAATGAAATTTACTCCCATGAGGCAAGAAGGAGTATTATGGAGCGATGGGAATATTCTATATCTTGATCACAGTAGTGCTTACATAGTTACAGTTACATGGTGCTTACATAGTATTGAATTTTAAAAGAAAATAGCTAGTATGACCTAGTAGATAACTAAAGCAAGTAGAGAATTTTTATGAGATAAAATTTTATTTCACCAAGAAAATGTAGTACTTATAAACAAACATGTTATTAATAACATGGCCTCAAGATATCTAAGTCGGAATTAATTAACAGAGCTAAACAGAAAAATATGCAAATCCACCATCAAAATGTTGGATATTAATACAGCTCACTCAGTCATTGATAGAACAAGTAAACAAAAAATAATTGGAAAGATTTGACAGCAGAGTAAAAACAATCAACCCAATGGACTCATACAGATCGCTGCGCCCAACACCTGCAGAAATCAAGTACACCAGTGGGTATATGCCAATATTTTTAAATAAAGCAAGTCTAAACATTTTTCAGATGGAAATAATGCAGGATATATCCTGACCCATAGTAGAATTAAGTTGGAAATTAATAACAAGAAGATAACTAAAATGTAATCTTATATTTAGAAATAAGGAGTATTCTTTTGAATAACTCATGTCAAAGAAGAAGTTACAATGAGAATTTTAAAATATCTTAATGATCATAAAAAATGAAAAATATCAACATTTCTAGAATGTAGATAACTTGGGTTTAAAGGGTAGTTTATAGCCTATTAGAAAAAGTTAACAGGTTAAAAATCAATGTTCTAAGCATCAATCTCAAGGTTTTTTAAAAAATAGTGAATTGAATCCAAAGAAAGGAATAATTGAACAAAATCAGAAATCGGTGAAATAGAAAGCAAACATACAATAGACAGAACCCAAAATGTCAAAAGTTTGTTCTCTGAAAAGACTAATACAACTGATAAACCCCTATCAAGAATGGTAAGACAAAAGAGGAGAGGATTAAATTACCAACATCAGAAATGAAAAGGAGGACAAAAGGAGGAGATTCTATAGAAGAGAGAATGTAGTAAGCTCGGTGTTTGCCTGGGGTCAGAGGTGCACAGCACTGTTGACCTGCAAGGGACCCCAGGGGAGGCTCCGAGTCTTGTTTGCTGTGATGCTCTCCTGGACGCTCGCATTTGTACAGTTCATTGAACTGCACACTTAGAAGTCATTCAATTCCATTGTATATAAATTACACCTCCAAAAAGTTTACTTTAAGGGAAATAAGGGAATAACCATTAAAAGGGAAGGGAAAACCAGCAATTATTCACAGCGAGGACTGTAAACTAGAGAAGCCAAATAAACTCCACATAAGACATTGGGATTTTAAGTTAACATGGCAAGACTGCTGGATACATGGTCACTATAACTAAAATCAAATGTTTTTTTTAATTACTAACAAGAAACAAAAAATGAAATCCAATACAAGATGCTGTTTACAACAATATTACTGTATGCTCCATAGATTGATTAACTGTCGATAGAGTTGGCACAGTCATTTTAAAATATCCATTCAATGCTGATATTAGTTTCTAGCACAATTCGGATGGAACTGTAATGGTCAAGTGGGATGTGATGATAACAGAGGCGGACCTGGGGAGAGAGGCAACACCTGCATCCAGTAACTGGATGTAAATGGAGGATGATAAAAACAGACCCCGGAGTGATGATGTAAGTAGCGTATTTAGAGACATACAGGAAGATACAAAACAGTAATTTGATTCTTAAAGTGTGTGCCTGCCTAGTTTTGAGAAAAATCAAATAGCTTTCAGATGAGAACATGGACTCTGGAATCAGGCAGCCTTGAGCGTGAAACCTGTCTCCTCCAGCTGCGTAACCTTGATGGAATCACAGAACATTCCCAGGGCTCAGCTTTTCTGTCCATAAAATGGGGGTGACAGACCTAACTCCATAGGGTGGTCCTAAAGATTGAGGTAGATGAAGGTATCGTCATGAGCAACACAATGCTTAAAATCAAAACTGATTGTAGTAAAAAAATGACAATCACTCTTCCCTCTGATCACTGTCAGCCTGTTCTCTATTTCGGGTTCTTTGCTTATATCTTGCTTGCTTGTTTGTTTTGTTGTTTAAGTTCCTGTTAAAGGTGAGATCATATGGTATTTGTCTTTCAACACCTAGCTTACTTCACTCAGCATAATGCTTTCCAGTACCATCCATGCTGTTGCAAAGGGTAGGAGCTCCTTCTTTCTTTCTGCTGCATAGAATCCCACTGTGTATAAGTATCATAATTTTTTGATCCACTCATTTAATGATGGGCATCTAGGTTGCTTCCAGCATTTGGCTATTGTGAATTGTGCTGCTATGAACATTGGGGTGCATAGGTTCTTTTGGATTGGTGTTTCAGGATTCTTAGGATATACTCCTAGCAGTGGAATTGCTGGGTCAAAAGGCAGAAAACTGTACTTGAACAACAATTAAATTAAATTAAATTAATTTTTTTTTTTAAATGACAGTCACCAATTCTTTGTCCTAAGAGGCAGACAGAGAGGAGCTGGGAGCCCAGGGTGGGGGAGGTCTCTCTCCAGGGCGGCTCCTCTTAATGAGCCATGGGTGGGAGGAGAGATGGAAAGGAGAGTCAGAGGCAAATTGCACTTCTTTATCAAAGCGTTTTACGGAGTTGTGACCATTTCATTTCATCCTCCAGGATCTTGAACCCCTTTTCATGTGTATGGGTCCCCATAGGAGGGGAGACCAGCCTACAAGGCCGTGGTGCCACAGCTGACCCATGGTGGCAGTGTGGTGCCAGCCAGGCCCCATGCCCTCCGGCCCGCGGCTCCACAGCATCCCACTGCACTCTGGCTCCCCAGTCTCCGCACTGGGGCCTGTCTGTTTCCTGGGCCTGATTCTCCAGCAGCTCTGCCCATGCCTGAGTTCATTAATTTCCCTCAATCAGCTCTTCTGCTTAATTCATCCAGAATCTGTCTTTTATTATCTGCAACTAAGAACAGTGTTGGATATATGAGCCTTTATCCTACAAAAGACAAAAAGTCTAGACAAAAGTCTAGATTTGAACTTGGGGGAGGGGAAGGGTTCTGGGAATGAGTTGGGTCACTCGGCAAAAAGAGATGGAGAAACTTTGGGCTTTTTTTCCTCCAGAGGAGGAGACGAGGAAAGGAAAGAAGCAGGAGGAAAGAATATAGCAAGCACCACGGCAGGGTGACTAACAGGACAATTAAGAAAAGGATTTTGGTTACTAGCATTCAGTCGTGAGTGGTCCACATTGCTGTTCTATATAATTCCTCTCTTCGTCAGGCCAACCAACCAGGAAAGTCGGGTTTCCTCTTGTGGGGCTTGTGTGGGTGGAGTTTTGCTGGAGACCGAGGAAGGAGGTGGCTCAATGAGGAACAGGACAAAGACAGACCGTGCCACACATTGTGATGCTACATAAACCAAATTTATGTGGGAGCAGAAGGAGATTTAGAGATGGCTGGAAAAGCCTCAGAGGGCCCCATCCCACTCCACCTTTGAATCCTTCAGATGTGGGAAAAGATAAAGAGCCCTGTATACAGATTAGGACTTGAGTCTTCATTTGAATCCCCAAAGAGGGTCTGTCTCAGCTGACCTTGGGGTTGAAAACAAGAGCTGAAGAAAAAAGAGAGAAAGCGAGAAGGGAGAGGGGGGAGGGAGGAAAGAAGGGAGACAGAGAGAGAAAGAGAAAAGGAAGGAAGGAAGGAAGGAAGGAAGGAAGGGAGGGAGGGAGGGAGGGAGGGAGGGAGAGGAGGGAGCAGCCTGGTTCCCAGTCACCTGGGCTCGAGGTGGAGCAGGAAGGGTGTGTAGAACCACAGTGCTGAGCAAACAGAAGTTTGTAACCTCCTGGATGACTCACCGTGAACAAATGGCCCAGAGTCTCCCAACTATTTGGATCTGACCCTTCCCAGTACATCTTGGAAGCAGAGTTTCCAAACGAAATTTCAGCAGGTCCTTGAAGTCCACACATAGACTCCCTAGGAAACATCCCTGGAGTGCCAGGAGTGGGGAATATCTTACATTCCTTTGAGCTCTGATCCCTTACGATCTCTCTAAGCCCATGAAGAGTGAAATGTAGGAGATGACTTGTTCCCAAGTTCCATGCAGGGGGATTTGGGACACCCCCTCCACTCTCCTCTCCCAGAAAGTAGAACGGCAGTCAAAGCGGAAGAGAGATTTTCACCCCAGTGAAAGAAGGTGCTTTATCATTGTTCGCATTTATCTGAAACAGTCCTCATTTTATATGTTATAGCCATTTTCCCACTAAGGCCATTCTGTTCATACTTTGGATTTGAAAGATGTCACCACACTGACAGTTCAGTACTCCAGTGACGATAGTGTACACCCGCTGGCATAGTTTAGGTTAGAGGAAAACAGGATTTGGAGCTGTGGCTATATTTGAAACCACCACTAGGGGGCAGAAATGTGCAAATAACGCCTCTGACTGCTCGGAGCCTCCCCTGCCCGGCCTGCTCTGGGAGAAGGCAGCTCCCATTGGCGTAGGCTGCTCAGGTTTAAAACAACGGTAATGTAATCATTTCAGCCCTACTCTGGAAACGGTTAGAGCTAACTTGTTTCAGATGAAAATATACGGACTATTTACATATGCATCCAAATCAGTCTTTCCAGGATTCAGGTTCTGCCCATTCAAGCGTTTGTTCCTCCAAGGATTCCTCGGCCAGGCCCTGCGCTGGCGCAAGCTCAGCTCCATCCTGCGGAAACAGACACCCGATACCCACGCCACCTTTCCTGGGCCTTTCCCAGCCTCCTCCCCACTCCATCATCTAAAATCACAACCCTTCCTTCTCTCCCAGCGTCTCTTAAACACTTTCTAATTCACTGTATATGTTCTGTTCGTCTACCCATCTTTTAAGACCCGAACTCACACTTGTCCTGTTCATTGGGGTACGGAACAGTGCCTGGCCCATCGCGACGCTCCAGAGCATTTGTGGAATGAATAAATGGAACGTCACTGACACACGCCACAACGGAAGTAGCCCCGGGCGTCTCCATCTGAACTGGATGCTGTCAGGTTGCTCACTGGGGGGATTTTCCATTTTCCAGTCCCACACGCCAGCGATGAGAGTGGTGCCCCGAAGGAATATTATTTAACACCAGCATGCAAGGGGGTTCGGGACACCCCCTTGACTCTCCTTTCCCAGAAAATAGATTTGTGGTCAGAGCGGAGGAGAAATTTGCTGAAGGCTGCGTGGATCTCAGATGGTTGAGTCCGGTTTGGAGCCAGGACTCCTGACCCTGCCTGCCTGCTGCCTACCTGACTGTTGCATTTTCCTCTCCTACCACCTGCTGAAACAGTGAACTCCCTGCACTGATCACCTGATCTGTGCAATCATTATGTGGCAATTGGTGGACAAGACTTGGGCATCTGCTTGACCGGGATGCCCAGATCAACACTCTCAGTGGCACCTGTGGTCAGTCTGTGTGAGGCCCACTGCTTATCTCCAGCACACACTTCGTGCTTGTTCCTTCGGAAACATCCCGTGATTTGTTCCTCACAACAATCTCTCTGTGGGCTCTTATCTCTCCATCTCACTGATAAAAATGTGTGATCACGGCACAGACCACACACCTACATGGCACCTAGCATGGACTCGGGATTTTTCTAAGGGTGCCACACATATTAGCTCATTTAATTCCCTTAGCAGTTGTGGAGGTAAGTACTGTTGTTGTGCCCTATGAAAGATGTGGGAGCTTAAGTCAAGAAAAGGTAAGATTCATGTCCACGGCCACTGCTCGGAAGGGGCAGAGCCTCGCTGTTTGATCACTGTGCTCCGCATCCTTGCTGAAGGCCGGGGCTCGGCCCTGGGCAGGGCCCTGACCCGTCTGATTCCACTTTCATGAGTGGTTCTTCCACATCAGGCTGCAGGTTTGGACCAGAAACTCCTTCTGTTAGAGAGTCATGGATGGGAAACACAGCAGAAAGGAGTAGATATTGATGTTGCAAACAAGATTTCCTTCTCAGTGTATCCTGTTTAATTTGGTGTCACCTGCCGGGATCCTTCCAGGGGGCAGAACCTGCAACACCAAGCTCTTTAAAAGGTCACGTGAACGGGCAAAGGGATGGGCTGGACTTTCTGGGTCCGCCCTCTGGGCAACCAGACACTGGCTGTGCCATGGGCGCGGGTACTTCCCAGAGCTTGGCCATTCTAGTCTAGACTGCACAGTTCAAAGGAGTTTCCTCACAGCCCCTTGGAAGGGGTATTTCTGGGGACAAAGCTGGTTCACTCTGTTATCCTGTCAACTAATCTGGGTATTGAGCCCCTTTGAAAGTCATCAGGAAAACAGTCTTAAAAAAACAGACAGAAAGTAGATCTTCTGCTGGCTAGAGGTGATCTTGCTGATTGAACTTTTATAACCAGTATAAAACGAGTAAGCAGAATAGACGTGGTTTACTAATCCTATACCCTTAGCTCATTTCTGTACGTCTGGCTGTAGTTGTGAACATACTGGTGAATCTCAAAGCCTTTGTCTGGTGGCATAAAACAACGTGATGGACAAAGGTTTAAGAATTCAATGCACCAGGTATACAAATCTAAGCAAGTAACTTTGTCCCTCTAAGCCTCAGTGTTCTCATCTGTTAAATGGGAATAACAATAAAGCCTTTCTCTCGGGGTTGCTGTAAGATTGGGCACTTTGTATGTGTGCAGTAAATGACTGCGTGGTATCAAAGGCAACAGAGAACCAGGTCTGAGTTCTGGCTGTATCTCCTGCTCGCGGGTGGCATTAGACTCCTTGCTTCCTCTCTGGCAGGCTGGGTTTTCCCCTCCGTGACATGAGAAGACTGAAGTGTCATCCACTCTAGGGTCTCTGACCCCTCTGCTGTGGCTCTCCCATCAGATGCCCCCACCCTTCCTGTACACACCTACCCTGTTCTCCTAGAGGTTTCAGCAAAGATGATACAGCGATCACTGGGATCTCTAGTGCCCACTGCTGGTAGGAAGACGGTATTTACTGAACATCTACTAAGTGCCAGCATCTACTGGTCCAGACACTGTCCCTTTGTTTTCCCACTTAAACTCTCAGTAACCCTTGGTATGGACACCGCTATCACTAGTTTCCAAATGAAGGAACAGGTTTAGAGAGCTTATGTGACCTTCCAAAAGTCACACTGAGAATGTCCAAGTCCGTACTTCTACTCAAGGATACATGTGTCTCAACCACCCTTGCCCCCAGAGGCTCTCGTGACATTGGAAACATGGAACTCTCTTTCCAGAAAGGTCAGGAAGCTTGGATCTATGAGTAACTGGCAGCAACTGTTGCTGCTAATAACAGTCCACTCCCAGCTCCATTGTGAATGCTCAAATGGGAAGCAAAGAAAAAGACTACTTCCCAGCCTTTTGTGATGGACTGATTTACAATTTAACTGAGCCACATTGGTCTTACGGAGTAATAATTCTTTTAGGAAGAAACCCCATGATAAACGATGTCAAAGGGCCTTCGGCATTGACCCCAGATGCAGTGGGTTTGGGGCTTTCCCAGTGTGCAGCAGGTTACGGCAGCTGTGGTGACATCAGCCCACTCACTGCACATGGCAGAAGAAAAGGCAGATTATTGATGGAGCACAAACACACAGAGGACAAGATGGAGTTGTCCCGCCTTGTTTTTTTCCATTATGTCCTCCATGATGGCTCTTAGAGAGATGATCAAAACAACTGGGAAACAACCCGATGTTTCTCTGGGGCAGCGTGTCCTGAGCAGCAGCCGATGGGATGAGCTGAACAAAATTACTGTAAGTGCCCATGGTCGGTAACTGATCAGTGGAGGCATTTCCTGTCTCAGGGCTTGGACATGACCTCACTGGCCCACTGTACAGGGAGGAAACCTCTCCATTCTTTTGTAATTGTTAAATCCCTCTCTAAAAACTCTTCTTCAAGGGAAAACTTTAATTTAGAAAGGTCTTAAGTTGGAGCCTCTAACAAAAACAGCCCAGGCCGGGAGACTAGACAATGATATCACCACAGAGCTCCTGGGGGCAGCTTCCTTTTCCCCATTTCTATCATGCTACTGTTCTATTTGGGTCATTTTAGTTGTCACAGCATGGACCAGATTTTTAGACATTAAAGCCAATCTCTTTTCTTCACTGAGCGATGCTTTCTAAACCTTGCACACGCGCTCGCGCGCGCACACACACACACACACATCATAGGAAAAATAGTTAAGGGAAATGTTTCTATTTAAACATGTACTTCTCGGTAGAATTTTATTGTAGAATCAATCAAATGTTTCCCGTGAGAAGCACCAGCCTGGAGGGCTGGCATGAAGCCTCAACGTTTGGGGTAAGTGGCTGTACTGCATCAATCAGGGGACACCAACTGCTGTGACAAACTGCCCCCAGATCTCAGTGACTTGTTACCCAATAAAGGCTATCTCTGGTTAAGGTCACATTCAGTGCAAGTCAGCAGGTAGGGGGCGCTGTGTTTCGTTCAAGGACCCAGGCTCTTTCATCTAGTGACCCTGCTATCGTTTAGGGGCTCAGACTCATTCATTTACTGGCTCCAACATCCCCTAGGACCTCAGAATCCATCCCTGAACAGCCTGCATTCAAACAGCAACCAAAGGAGAGAACACTGAGGTTAGTGTGGGAGGTTTTAGGGACCAGGCCTGTCCGTGGCTGGCATCTGAGGTGCCCACATTCCATTGGCTGGAACTCAGTCACATGGCCCCACCTAACTGCCAAGGGGGCTGGGAAAGGCAGTCCAGCCAGTGCCCAGCAGGGAAACAAAAGCCGACAAAAACATAGCAGTCCCTTTATTACAAATGTATAGAGCAATCGCTGGGTCAGTCCTGCTGTGTGACAGCTTCCCGGGGGAAGTTAACTGTGGCTTTGCCTCGCTGAGGAACTTAGATATGTTAGGCACTTTAATCACTCGGAAAACCATTGCCCCTTCACGTGGGGCGAAGGAAATGTGAGTGAGGGATGAGGTACACTTCAGAAATGAGAGGAGACTGGAAGGTAAAGGGGGATCCATTTTGTACGGAATTGGATGTTTTTTTTTTTAGGGTTTGCTTTCTAGGTGGCACCTCCAGGGTCATGCTGGGGAGTGTTGTTTCCAGAAGCAGGTAGAGACAGTGCGTGAAGGCGGACATCACAGGGGCCAGTAGTGGAGAAGCCAGAGCCACCGTGGGCTCCAAGGGGAACAGAAAATTTGCGCAGAAAGGGTTAAGAGCCAGGAAAATACAGAATCAAAATAGGATTGAAGGCAGGGACCAAGAGGAGCCGGGGAAATTCTGCCTCATTTATTTTCTTCATTTTCTGAGAGATCATTGAGCGCTTTCATTATGCCTGTTTGCTTCTTGGAGAATTCGATGAGGAAGGAATCTCGGTCCTCTCCTGCTAGGAGCCCAGCACTGTCGTTGGGCGGACACTGGGCACGTGGTGTGGCCACCTGGTGTGGCCGGTGCGCTCGTCTGACCCAAAGTCCAGGTCATGGAGGGAGGGACGAGATGGCAGCTGCAACAGAAGATGTCCTCTTCCTCCTTCCTAGGATTTCTGCAGTCGCCCCTACGTCATGGAAACGCTGGTCAGGGAAGTTTGAAGTTGAAAGAGGCCTTATACATCACCTGTTGGAGCCTTCTTGTTTTTCAGCAGACAAAGGAAATCTGAGGCACGGCAGATCCCATCAACCCGGGGCAGCTGAGTTCCAAAGACTCGCTTTCTCAAGTTCACACCACCTGCCCATTCCCTGGATGAGCAACCCCGTGGCGTGGAAATACGTGAACCCATTTCAACAGTATCGATCGAACCTTTAGAGCTCTCTAATGCCTTCTCCCTCAAACAGGCACTGAAGTTTCCGCCAGCCATCTTGGTTCCCCTTCCTGCAGCTCTGTGGAATGTGTGTGGCCTTTCCTCCTTAATTCTTATTATATTATGTAATTAAATTTTATCAAACAACTACTGCATCCGTTACAACCTCAGCAAGGAGGAAGCCCCCATCTAGATGGAGCCATTGAGAAAAATTTAATAGAGAACTCATGATTTTTCAAAGTCTCAGATGGGATTAAAATAAAACAACGGTGCAGTGAATTAACCAGATTTGGCCACAGAGGGGAGCCATTACCACCTCTACCACCCAGACGGGGCAGGGGGAGTGGTTAATCCAGGGGAGGGCCTAAAACAGAATCTGTGATAAAAAAAAATTCAACCAGCACACTACCTGGGAGGGAGCAGAGAAAGGAAAACAGACCTCCCTCTTCAAATGCCTGCACCTCCCATTGGCAGGACCTGGCCAGGAGTCAGAGGTCAAGACAACCTACTGATACAGTTGATGAAGGTCAGCTTCTCGGCTGCAGGCTCCAGAAGAGGATGGAGAAGAGCCGGGTGAGGGTGGGGGACAAATGGAGGATGGCTGGCCCTCCCACCGTCGCTGGGCACTACTCCATCACAGGGCAGTGAGGGAGAGAGAAAAGGAACAACTACAAGCACTAGTGGACTTCGCTAAGTGTGTGAAGGAAGGAGCGGGCACCATGAGAGGTGGGACTAAGGTCTTCCCGCGGGCGTTACAGCTCAGCGGAGACCCGAACAGTGAGAAGGAGCCAGCCAGGTGAGGGGCAGCGTTGGACACGTGGCATCTCTTCAGATCCCGGATTCTTGGAAGTTAATCTGAATTTCTGTGAAATAAGCGGGTGTTATGTCTTAGGAGCTGCCTCCAGAAGTGCCCGGATCAAATGGGAGAGGCAGGGGCCAGAGAGTCAGAGCCCTGTTTCCGCAGCCCCGCCTCTGGGTCCCCCTGTCCCAGAGATGTTGCTCAGGGCACCAGGTCCCACGTTGCTTTATTTTTTTATTTTTAATCTGTCAAAGATGTCAGCTCATTGGCCTCCAAAGTCCCTTTTAATTCTAAAATTTGGTGTTGGGCGCAGACTTTATTCATCTTTTTAAACATGCTTTTCCACACTTCTTCAAAATTCTGTTTTCTGGTAGGTGAATGCCCTAGAGCAAGTTAAATTTTCCATAGACCTTCAGATGAGCTACAGCTGAGTGAGACCAGACCTGACAGGGGCTGAGCTCCATGCGCAGTCCTACGGGGGTTAAATCATATTCCGTGGTGTCTGTCCAAAGGAAAGACGCAGAGTCATGAGAGTGAGGAAAGAGGCTCTGATTACGGCCTGTGGGTTTTAGGGTGAATGTGTACGGCAGGGTGGGGGAGGCTCTGGGTCATCTCTCTGACCTCCTTCCAAAGCTTGGTCGCCCCCGAGGCAACCCCACCTGCTCACAAGCTCCGGGACAACCATTGAGACAGGTTATGTTGTCACTGGTCAACTGTGGCCTCACTGCATGTCCCTTCACATCCGCGTGAAATCTGTCCCCAGGAATTCCTCTCGGACGCCTGTCATTCTGCTTTATGTCCTATGGCATTGGCTGCCTTTCAGAAACTCTCATTGCCACGCTTCCCCCCCCCCCAGACTGCCATACACTCCGTTCCGTCACCCCGGAACACTGTTCGTGGCCTCTCAGAGGGCTCCCGGCTCCCTCTGAGGAGCGACCCTCCAGGGCTCAGCTGACACGTCTTCTCCATGACGCAGGCGGCCTTCCCACCGTCTCTGAATTGTCAGAGTTCTTGTCCTTCCTGCTGTCCGGGCGCCCCTCGCGTGCTTTATGGCCCATCTCATCCCGAGACTCAGCACCAGGACAGAGCCCACGCCGTGTCTGCTGCCCTACCCTGGCGCCTACACTGCAAAGGGGACTTGGGAACTTCCTCTGGAATTAAGGATTTTAAGAATACCTGGGTTTTGCTAGGAATTCTAGAGTCCACAGACTGCAGTTAAAAACGAGGAACACCTTACTACAGAGATTTAGATAAATAATAAGACCACAGGCATGGGGTGTCTTTGGATGCCTATATCCAGTTGCTGAGAGCACTAAATGGTGAGAGGAAAAGAACAGGCTCTCTTCTGACTGAATTATTTTTGGGTGTCGCACATTGTAAACAACAATACGTTATTAAGTCGGAAACACGAGCATCTGTACAGCGTCCACCATGAACCTTCTGTGAGAAAAGATGTATCCACCCGTGCAACCCACAGAGGGGAAGGTCCCAGCTTCTGTGGATCTGTAGTGGCGGGCTAAGAAATGTTTAGACTGTCTTCATAAAATCAAAATAATATAAATCTATTAGAAGTTTAGAAAACGACCAGGAATCAGAGTGTGGCATCTAGAGGTCTGAGTGATGGGCGATGCACGCTTGTGTGTGTCTACACAGCCATTTCTCCAACAGTTCTTCACCCAGTTCTTATCCCTGCCTCCAGAGCAGAGCAGCTGACCAGCTTGGCCAATCAGAGACCTTCCCCTTTCTGACCACAGTGACTGGCTGAGGAATGGACACCTGAACTGGGCCAGGCCAATCAGTTACTTCCCAGGTCCCTCACTGAAATCACTGGGAACAAGACGCCCTCTTTCCTCTGGGATCACGGTCCTGGAAGCTGTTACAATCCCAGAGCTGCCCCGAGCCATCTCGGGTCCCACAGGAAGAGTGAAGCAACACCAAGGAAAAGAGGAACCGGCATCAGAGCCTTGTTTGAGTACTTGGTTCAGTTTCCAGTGGTCAAATTCAACCCCGGAACTTCTCGGTTACTGGACACAACTGATTTTCTTTTTTGATGAAAGTCATTTTAAATGGACTTTGAAAGATGAAAGGAAGGGCTTCCCAGGGAAGCCTTGGGAATATCCCTGGGAATTGACCAGAGCAGCTGCCCACTTAGAATTTCATACCCAGGAATCCCGGGTAGGAACCCTCTGTTTTAAAGCATATAGCACTCAGAACTTTAAAGTCCAATTTGCAATGGAGTCAGATGAATCAGATATGATTTCACCTTGGTTTTCCCAGATTCTAGCACCATGCCTCACACATATAGTTACTTAGGAAATGTTTCTGTAATTAGTATGTGAACAAATGAACACATGGAGTGAGCCCATGGAAATCTGTTTTCCAAATGGCTCTTTGAGATAGATACCATGGTCCCCATTTTACCGATCGCACTTGCTGTTCTCAGAGCTTGCATGAACTGGTCATGGCCAAGAGATGACTCAGTGGGAGCCCTTAGATTCAAATGCAGGTCATTTGAGTCAAAGGGTAAAGACCTTTGCACCTCACTCCTCTGCACACACTGTGTGTTCCAGGATCTCCTTTAAAATCCTTCATTCTGCCTCTGCAGCGTCTCACTGTGGAACGTCTAGGGCTCTAACATTTCCAGATTTTCATAGTTTCTCTCCACGGGCCATTGGCAACAGCTACTCTCCATCCCAGTTGTTAGCGTGCTTAAAAAACAGTCTGTGCTCTGCCTGTGTCTGCATTCCTCAGACGGCCTTCTCATGCTCTCAGGCTGCATGCTCTTGTGGTGCAGATGGACCACAGGCCTGGGGTGAGGGAACAGCCTTATCAGTTCTCCTGTCATGACATTTTTTCCGTAGTTGAGAATGCACGCCATGTCTAGAACAGAATCATCACGTTATGAGCTGCTGATGCAGACAATGCAAGACACTGCTCACTGAATAGGGCGTTTTGTTTGCTTGTTTGTTTTTGCTGTGGCTCTTTCAGGAAATAGATCTTTTTGATACTTGGAAGCTTGGGTCGTGTCTTTGATGTAAAATTTACATGAAGAAAAATCTTGGGCAATTGCGTTAGCTTGGAACACTGAAAATAACAACTACTGAAAATACAATAATAGCTACTCTCCCTAGGGACTGGATGCTATTCTAACACTGTGTGAAAATTATTGCATTTAATCCTCCAACAGCCCTAACAGCAGCTACAGAAATATTCTGGCTTTACCAATAAGGAAACTGAGTCTCAGAGGGTAACTTGGCAAAGAACACACACCTGGTGTGCAAATCCCAGTAGAGCACAACTGAAAACAAGTGCAAGTAGTAAGGGCAGGATTCTGAATTATTCACTGGTTATACTTTATATACCCTCAGGGACAGGAATGTTGCTGGTAGTATATTCTTACAATTTTCCTAGACAAATTAGATTCCAGCTCTCAATGGCAACAGGGTATTGGTCAATAGGTCATGTCACTGGATTACAGGACAGCTTTAGAAAGCTAACCTTGGAAACCTCATTGGAATCCCCAGGCCTCCTCCATTCAGAAATCTTTTTCCATATCGGAACCATCCCACTTGCCAACATGCTGAGTAATCACTCTCATGGGCCTCAATCCCCATGTTTGTTTCAGTTCTTCTACGAAATCCATAACGGTCTATGGCATCTTTGCCAGTGTTTGTGAAAAACACTGCCTCTTGGTGGAACTTAACAACTAAAACTAGATGCATCAGTGCATCCCAAAACTAGGATGCACGGATGGCAGAATCGCCCGCCTGCGGAGTGAAGCTCCTCACCCAGGCTCTCTTCCAAAGCCCTCAAGCCGCTCACCACTGCCGCTTTCTGGTGTTACTTTGAGAAGGATTGCTTGGTGTGTTTACATCAATTTGCTGTGGCGTGATTCTTCAGTAAGACTTTTTAAAATGCATATATATACATATATGCATAAATATATAAATATATATATTTCCTTTTTTAATTCCATGCAGAGAATAAAGCAAACATTCCAGTAGGGATTCCTTCAATCCAAGGTACAAGAAAGACTCCTATGGGAGACAACTCCCATTAAAGACGGAATCATAGTTTTAAAATTTCCAAAGCCCCCAAAGATTGCAACTGTTAAAGAGGCAGTAGACTCAGTAAACATGATCATTCATGTCTAAACTACTAGTGACAGTAGGCTACTAGTGATAAGGGTAAAGGCCAAATAAGTGAAGTGGGACTTTTTAAGTAAAATAGCAGGTAAATTTTAAGATGAACCAACCCCTCCCCCAGAACTGAAGAAATAGAGTAGGTTAAATAAAAACTCATTAACTGATAGACTAGACACAGTTGAAGAGAGAATGAAAAACTGCAGAGCAGATCTGAGGAAATCAATCAGAAGTAGCTCAAAGAGATATGAGGAGATGGAAAATATGAAAGTGAATTTACGACATATGAAGAGACAAAGACAGGAGTGAGGAGGGAGAAAACAAGGAGAGCGATTTTGAAAGAAGTATTCAAATTTTTTCAAAACTAAAAAAAAAGAATTGAGTTCTCAAATTCAAACAAAAAAGCACACCTGAAAGAGTATACTTCTGAGCAGAATAAATGTAAATACACTCACTAATCACATGATGTTAAAATTATAGAACATCAAAGAAAATTGAAAACGTTAGCCTCATAAAAGAAAATAGTCTAGCCCTGGCTGGTGTAGCTCAGTGGATTGAGGGCAGGCCCATGAACCAAAGGATTGAGGTTCCATTCCCAGTCAGGGCACATGCCTGGGTTGCAGGCCAGGTCCCAGCAGGGGATGCACAAGAGGCAACCATACATTGATATTTCTCTCCCTCTCTCCTTCCTTTCCCCTCTAAAGATAAATAAATAAAATCTTAAAAAAATAAAGAAAATAGTCTAGTGACCTTTAAAGAAGCACAGTCGTAAGTCAAATCCCCCCAGAAACCATAGGTAACAGAAAGTACTCGAATAACTTGTACAGAGTGCTGAAAGGGAAGAAAACCTCCCCCAATGTAGTTTTATTCAGGAGTAAGAGCAATATTAATATATACTCAAACCAAGATGTTCACCGAAAAAACGTATGAAAGAATGTAATTCAGTTAAGAATGCTTTTAACCAAAACTTTTGAAAATGAACTATACATTAAACATGTAGTTAATCATCTAACAAGAAATCTAGAGGTAAATGGCTGATGATTCACTTATTATTCATTTATTTACTCATGGAAAAAAAAGTGTACTGGGCTCCCATACATGTCGCAGTGTGCCTACCAGGCGGAACTTATGTTCTGTGCCGACCACCCTCTTTATCAGGAACCGACCACGACTGGTTCACTCCCCACAGCCCTGATGTTGTTTTCTCTTTTATTTTTTTCTTGGGGGGACATTTATTTCTTCCTGTGTAACTATGTTTTTCATTATGTCTATTGCTTAATATCTTTGTCTGCTGAACGACGAGCTTGAGGACAGAAATCCTGGTCTGCTTTGTTTAACAGTAAATCCCAACTTGCTAGGGCAGTGCTCACCTTAGCGAGTGCCACGCCCTTGTGCGCATGCGCGTGTGTTTGAAGAGCTGTCTGGGAGACACAAACTAAACCCAGTAAAACGCGATGTGATATCAGAAGCAGTCTCTCTGAGGGTCTCTCGGTCTTTCCCTTATGCCCGTCGTCTCACGGTGACAAGACAAGGGCTTTTGGCCCAGGCATCAGGCCTCTATTTATGACAGGGGAAAAAAAGAAGAAGAAGAAGAAGGGTAGATTCTGCAAATTTCAACGTACTTATAACTGCCCGGAACTGGATCAAATTATTATTCGAGCGGCAAAGATGGTTGGAAAATCAACTATTTGCCTTTTACGGCGTCTGTCATGGAGGCAGCCACAGAAAATGGGTGCAGTTTGGAGCTCGGGTGAGCCAAGCGAGGTCAGCCACACTCAACTAGAAGAGAATGGAACTCAAGAGAAAGAAAAGAAACATAAGAAAACCATTAAAAAAGAACTATATCTTTAAATGGAAATAAAAGCCAAAACTTTCTGGTTTTACGGTATGTCAAAGGCCATTGTTTATCACTGCAATTCACAGTCTGAAGAAAGATGATGATGAAAAGAAAGGGTACCACGGAGGAGAAGGGCAGAGGAGCAGAATGCCGTGGATGGTGTCATGGGCTGTCTCAGGAAACACGGGGAAAGTGGTTTTACTCAGAACTTTCTCCCCAACCTTGAATTCACTCCCGATAGCACCGAGGCTCTTAATCACCAATGGACAGAGGAATCCTTCCTCCCACTTCAGATAAAGGCCCCATAGTGTCAGCAGCAAGATAAGAAGGAACTAGCCGCTGAGATGGAAGACAGGGTACCGTTTGGCCACACGCTGGAGTTGACGCCGTTCTCTCTGGCCTGTGGGCTGGTCTTGCTCAGGAGTGAAGGGGCTGCAGCTCTGACTGGCTTTACTTTTAATGACCCTTTGAAAACATCCTGAGAAGTTTATACTCCCTACTGGCCATTCCTCTCCGCGAGGAACCAAGGACAGGATGATGTAAATGTCACAATTTATCAAGACGCCCTGAAAATGTTACTTTCTTAATGACCCTTATTAAAAGCCTGATTTTTTAATAGAAAGGAGGTTGAAATGTCTCCTGCCAGGGAAAAAAAAAGATGTTAGAGTGATGTTAGACTTGAACCAGACCCTGCTCCAACCCCTCCACTGTCTCTGCCCCAGTGTCTCCTGACATGGTGCCGCGGCTCCGGGGACCTGACTCTGGCCACACCCGGGAGGAATGGAAAGGTGGTAGGAGGGAGAAAAGAAGGCGGGCGTCTGACTTAGGACAGATCTATTTGAAGGCAATGCCCATCAAGACTTAGATAAAAATGTACTGACAAGAGAAAGAAGGAAGCGGCCGCTCCTTTCCCCAGCAGCGGCAGCTTCTCTCGCCGTCCCTTGGGGAAAGCGGGTCCAGGTGATTTCCTGATCGCCCTCTTTTTCTTATTCAACAGGAAAAGGACCGGTGGCCTCAGACACCGGATCCTCTTTATCTGAGTGGTCCTGTCCCTGCCGTGGGGACCCCCGGGTTGCTCCACTCGCCCAGAATCCGCTCGTTCTCGGAGGGGATTCCCTCTGCTGCCCCCTGCACTTCCTGCTCTGGTAGAGTCTGCTGCTGTCTCCCATTCAATCTAAAGGACAGTCACTCCCTGTCCATGCACTCCCTCTCCAGAACAGGGAAAGGATGAGACACTAGAAGAGAATGCAGTGGTGAGAGGGGCAAGGCTTGGGAACAACCTGCTTTGAAACCTAGTTTCTGAATTTCTTCATTCCCAAGGATAATTCCCATCCATCCTGCAGTATTACTATGAGACCTAAAGACAATACATGGAATGTTCTCAGCACTGTGACCTTTGTGGAGCAGGTGTTTAATGAATGACCCCTATGTAGCTTTACGTCTATTTGACTGGACTCTGCTCTTTCCTGTTACCTCACCAGCTTCACACACACACACACACACACACACACACACACATACACCACATACACACACAATTTCCTGGTCCCATTGGGTGGACAAATTAGGGAAGTATATTCGCTATGCTAACCCTGAGTTGCTTCCAGGTTTTACACCACGGAAAATGAAGTGTGGATGGAAATATAGCTCTAAATCATACTAAAGACTGCCCAACCCTGCGTAATATACTCATTTGTTTATTCATAGAATGAGGAATAATGGGCTAAGGGTCTGGGTTTACGGGCTGGTTTCTGCCAACACAACATATTCTCTTCTCATTAAGTACATCCAGGGCCAGGGGCATCAACCAAGGACTTTGCATATCACACCTCATTGAAAGCTCCCCAAAGGCTGCTGGGATCTGAACACTCAAGGCCCTTTTCCAGACCTTTGTCCCCTCCCCAAAGGCAAGGGAAAGACTTCCTCAGTGGGTGGCATCAGAGGAAAGATTTGGCAACAGCTCTGTGCCCCTCCTTCTGTAGGGGACACAGACACTCTGATCCTCATTTGCAGGGGAGCAGTTCGCCTCCCCCGGGAGGTAGGCAACCTACCAGCTGAGGAAATGGAATTCAGTGAGGGCATTTGGAGAAGCCACGTGGATACACAGTCACACATTTCTTTAATTCAGCCCTAAGGGTAGTAAAAATGAGGTTTTGAATTCCATCTATGTAATTCTTGCAGCTATTTCAAGGGGTTGCAAACACATTGGAGATGACAGCATTACTTAACGGTCCTTCTAGGCCCCAGTAACAGACATTACCACTTGCACTTTAGTATATGAAGAATTTCCCTGGCCAATATGGCCCAGCTGGTAGAGCACCACCACGTAAACCAAAAGGCGGCAGGTTCGATTCCCGATCAGGGCACATACCTAGAATGTGGTTTCTGTCCTGCCGGGGCATGTGTGAGAGACAACCAAGAGGTGTTTCTCTCTCACGTTGATGTCTCTCTCCCTTCCATTCTCTCTAAAATCAAAAAGCATGTCCTCGGGTGAGGACACATACATATATAACATACATAAATATGCATATAATATATAAATATATATATATAAATTCATACATAATATATGAAGAATCTGAAGCTCAGTGAAGTGAAGTAACTTGACCGGGGCTGTTGAGACAGCAGGTTGCAAAGGTGAAATTGAACCCAGGTCCCTTCAGTTTCAGACCCTGTGACCTACCTCCCCCTCCAGCCCCATCCTCTGCTGCCCCCCAGAAAGTGAATGTTCCAGCCTTGAGTTAACGTGCACCGCTGATTTTCTTGACATGGAGTAACTATGGGGAAGCAATTGTGGAACTAATTTCCCTCTCTTGCTCTCATCAACATCCAGAGGCAAAACTAAATACCAAGAAAGTTCCAGAAAAAAAAAGATTTTTTTCTTTCATTCACATCATTTCTCCCTTTGTACCTTCAATGCTGTCCACAGGCTTTAAAGTTTTGAAATCAGAGGAAATAGTTTCTTAAAATAGTTTTATGTGTATAAAGTATAAATGTATAGATCTATAGATTAACCCACTCAACAAGATCAAAGCCAAGCTCATCTGGTTAAAATGGCAGTGGAAAACTAAGAGCCAGATGCCCTGGGCCGTGGCAAGACACCATCTCTTGAGACGTTGAGACGTCTCAGCTCAAATCCACAGCACTCTGAAACCTAACTCAAAATTTACTCTCACATCAGAATCATCACGATCTTTGGGGCCTACAGTCCTGGGATGGAGCCTCAGTCAGTGTATTGGAGCCTCAGTAGAGCTGTGTGCTCTAAACAAGTCATTTAACACTTCTAAATCTCATTTGTCCTCTGTAAATTAGGGGTCTTAGTACCTTTATAGTACTGTGTGCAAATTGTTTTGGAAAATGTTAAAACACTGTACAAATGTTAGTCATTAGTATCCATAAAGTAGTATGTCTATCATTAATATGACTATAGTATTTTATGAAAATTACCAGGGAATACCATCTTAGAGATGGTATCTTAGAGACCCAGAGAAGCTTTGTGGAAAATCAGTACCGTATTTTTTGAACCACAAGACGCACCTAGGTTTTAGAGAAGGGAAATAGTGTAACAGGGCGCAGCCAAGAGGGGTGCCCCAAATAGGGGTTTGGAATGGAGTCCAGAACTCAAGGTGTCTAGGAAATATTAGAAAGATATATAGGAGGTCCTCACCCCTTCCCCCACAGGTGTGAGTTGGGGAAGGGACACATGGAGCAGGAACATGCAGAGCTATTTTGAAGAGCAACAGCTTTGCAGCTAACCTCTGGCATGGTCATTTAACATATTGATAGCCTTTAACTGGTTTCATAGATATGTTAAATAGCTGTGGCCATGCTTGGAGCCTGGGGGATGGAAGTGACTTCCACCCAAGATGCAGCTGGGGGCAGGTCCCCCTGGTTACAGCACCTGTGTGACAGCTTGGAGAAGATTGGTCACACCTGCCCAGACTTACAATGGCAGCCCAGTAAAGCTGGAAGGATACGGGAATGCTGGCAGGTGTAACCATTGTAGGAGGAGTTGGAAATGCAGCTACAGATGAAGATTGGCACGGGGATTTAAACACAGATGCAGCAGCCATTGGAGAGAGAACTACTGCAGCTATGGCGGAGCGGGGGCCATGTGGCTTAGGAAGCAGGAGAGACTTTGCCTGGAAGAAAAGGGGTGAAAGGACTCTTGCTAGTGGGCCATGAGAAGGTGCCACATAGCTTTGGATTAACTGGAGATGGTGATGGCGACACAGCTGATGGTGCTGGGAGCCTGAATCACGGACTTCTACTTCTTTTCCTGAGATACGGTACCCAGATCAGGGCAGGGGGAGAAGGGAGGACTGTGTGCATCTGTGGGTATCCTAAAGGACTTTAGTGTTTTAATGAAGACATTGGGTCACTACTCTAAGTCTGTATAGCTTTAAATAAACATTTCCTTTCCTTTTCACAAATCTCTGGCCTCTGGCAGTGGGCATAGTGAACCTAGTGGGGGGTCCTTTCAGTAATAGTATATTGTGCCCCCCCTTTGGCCATGTTCTGTAACAGTTTTTGGCAACTCTAGTGGGACAGTAATTGTCCGTGGCAGACCAACCCTCTCAGGTGCGGGAGAGTGAAACTTAGGAGTCCTCCCAGTCTCTGAGGATTTCTCTGCACTCCTCCTGAGGGCATCGGCCACCCAATCACACCCAGAAAAGTGAAAAGGAAACAGAATGGGGAACGGAGCAGAGATGTGAAAGTGTTTTGATTGAAAAGTTGTTTCTGAACACTGTGTTGGAATAATGGAGTTGTGGACAATGGTTTGGTTAGCATGCTGCTTGGTCTGCTCACTTACAGTTTCCGAGAGCCCAGAGGGCACTAAGGGAAGCTGTACTCAGGTTTGGGGAGGAAGCAAACACTTAGGCTCCATAAGCCAGCCCCGCATGTATGTTGGAGATTGGCCACCAAGCCATGTGGATGCACCGCCATTTTGGGTAAAATGGAGGATGAGCCACGTTGAGTGGCTCTGTTCTGTAACAATAGGAAAAAATTTTTTTTCTATTGGAAAAAAATTTTGAAGCAAAAAATGTGGTAAAATATTTAATAACATAAATAACATAATATTTAATAACATAAATAACAATATTTAATGATATAAGTAACATAATATTTAATGATATAAATAACATGATATTTCACCTGTGTAAATGTAAAGCTACATTCGGACTATAAAATGCACCTCCTCTTCCTCCCAAATTTGGCGGCGGTAAAAGTGTGCCTTATAGTCTGAAAAAAAATGGGTAACTCAGGCCAAACAGGGATAAAGGCAAGTCGGACTGAAGAGGCTGATCCCCAGGGCAATGCTGAGACAGTGTCTCCCAGGGTTGAGTTATCAGCAGGGCAGGGGCAGACCTTGAAAGCCCCACAAATTCTCAATGGCCCCCTAAATTACTAATGCTCTCTGGGCAATTGGGAAGCACATGTGTTTTCAATGTAATGCATTTTTGTGCTGTGATTTGAAAATTCTGTGTGTGCTAAAAACCTCAACTGAAAGAACAAATGTTGGGATATCAGTCACTTCCCCATCTCCTACTGCCTTTAGCAGCTTGAACACAGTTTTCCTAATGAACTTCTTGATACCTTTTGGGTGAAGCTCCTTTATGACACGGAGCCTTCTCAAAGAGGATCGATCAGTCACTTTCTCCTTCCCTGTGTTTCCACTGCAACTTGTATTCTTGTAGCTACAGTTGGCTGTCACTAGTCACAAGAGTTGTTTTGTATAAAGTCACCACAAACTCTAATTTGGTGAATACCAAACTATTGCTCCCAGGGGACATAAAGGGTTGGGTCCCTGCAAGCCTCTGGTCACAGTATTTTTGTCAACTGGTCCAAATACAAACGTGTTTTATGTGTGAGCTGGTTTAAAGATCCCTTCTCTAATATATTTTGTTGACTTATTAACACCGAACTCATGGCCACTGCACTGTAACACATACTTGAACAAAGATTATTTAACACATGTTTTCTCCACAAGGCACAGCACATTCTAAGCGGTCTTGTGCTGAGGGACAATAGACCACCCTTCAGCACCGCCCCTGGGAGCCATTGTCAACAGTAACATTACAAGAATTCATAAAACATGGCACTAAGCAGACCATGGAAAGGATACTGCGTACGGCATGAGACCTGAAACAAAAAGGCCAAGTCACAACCTGTTCCACCTCAGCCGGGCATGTGTGCTGGGCTGAAATTTCCCACTGCTCTGTGCCTATCTGTAAATGACCGGGGAACGTGCCACGATTTGGGGGTTACAAACACATTTTAGCCAGAAGGCACATTTGCAAATATGGAATCTGAAATGATGAGGCTCGATTGTATATCTCTACTGTAGACCTCTTATCAGTTAAATGACCCCAATGAAGTAAAATGCCTAAAACTTCAAATGTGAATGGATATAGGACTGTGGAAGATGACCCTAGGTTTGGACCGATCTGGAAAGACTGTTGTCATAACTGTGAGATGATGGAAAGGGCCGAAGTCCGAGGTGGAAGGGAAATCATGAGCTTGCTTTTGGATGTGGCGAGTGTCAGCTGCCTTTGACTCGCCCTAGTGGAGAGGTAGAGAGGAGAGGTTGGAAGGGAGGCCTAGATCGATAGAAACGCACAAGTCACCGACATACAAATGACGAAATGGAAGCTGTGACAATAATGAAGCTGCTTAAGCAGAGACTAAGAAAATGATCTACGGCGGGTTTTAATGAGCTCTAATTTGTGAGAGGCAGAAAGAGGAGAATAAGTCTGCAAAGAACATCAAAACAAGAAATGCAGCACATCATTAAAAACAAAAGAAAGAGACTGTTTAAGAATACAGAATTTTTCTGATGTCCCATGAGAATGTAGTTAAAAAGTGTTCTTTGGATTTAGCAGCTTAAGAGTCCAGGCGTCTAGCAAGAGCCTGCTGGTGAATAATAATGGCTCAAGCCAGGTTCCAGTGGTTGATGAGGAAATTAGAATGGAGACTGTAGGTAACCTGTTTGAGAAGTTGCCTGAGGATAAAAGATAGCAATAGGGCCATAGCTGGAGGGGATGAGCAATAACAATGTCCATGATCCTGATCACTTTGCTAGTCCACCTCTCTCCTTAAAGGGATGAAGGCATTCTAAGTGGCATTCAGGGAATTGACTTCCTCTTCCAGCTACTTGAAACTCAGTATTTCATCACTCTGGGTAACCAACTAACTGGATTTAGGCAATAGTCTGACACATAGTAATATCTCAATTATTATTTGTTAAAGGAGAGACTGAGGAAGGGAGGAAGAGAGAATTAAGAGTTATGTAAGTTATATACATAACTTTCTTTATTCTGGAGGGAGAGGAAATAATGAGACAGTCAATTGTCAAAAAGAAAAAAGGCAATTTTAGTTTTTGTTCATAAAATGTTGAAATCACACTTTTTATAATACTTTTCTCCCCAGAGTGAGAAAAAAATCTTTTGGGGAAAAAATACCCTCCAATATTGTTTTTATGAATAACTATTTTAATGATCATACCATATAAAGGAAAGTTTGTGAAACCAATTTGGGATGGGAGCAGCATTTTAAAAATTATTTAAGGCAGTCAGAAAGAATTTTGCATCAAAGCCAAGTTCTTCCAAAGGTGCTAAGGTAATTTGTGCCTCTTGTTGAGACACACCACTGTCGTAAAGGACCTGGGGGACTTGGTTGCTGCACTTAATGACATTTCTGTGCTCCCTCAGGCTTTTCCTTCGGCACGTGTCTTGATCCCGTTTGAGTAACAGATCATCATCTGTGTTAGGGAAGAGCTGACTCACTCCAAAAGATCTTCCTTGAGTGTGCTCGCCTGATGTTGAAAACTCTCACCCTTTATTTCTGGTAAGAAATATGAGTCTTTGCACACAAACAGAGCACACAGCTGCCAAGTTTTATATTTTTGGTTCTGTCACTCTGAGCCCAAACCTCATAGCTTTGTTTATGCAGAGCCTATCAAAATCTCCTCATGTTTCCATGTTGACTTAGCTCAAAACATAAATTATATTCCTTGTGTTTTGGCAACACTTAAATTAGGAAAACATTGTCAATTAGACAGAAACATGTTCACCATTTGGCCAGGTGATTTGGGCAGGTTAAAACCATTGTAGGATGTTTCAGTGTCTAGTTTCTGAAGATGGAAAATTAATCAGACTTATTGTTCCAGAAACTTTGTAAAAAACTCATATGTTCAGGGCAAATTCCCTTCAAGAGACTGACCTAAGTTTTTAACATATAGTTAGTCATTTATCAACTGCCTGAGAAAAATACAATGCAAATTATCTATGCAGTTGTTTTTGCTTTAAACGAATGCAGCATATGATAGGGAAACACTGAACGATTAAAGAGGAACCAACCAGTCACCTTCATAAGAGCCTATGAGTTGAGCATTCTGCCTTTGACAGTCTCACACTCCGATTTCTAAACAACTGATCTTTCTCGGTCCTTCACTCCTCATATCTTCTCTCAATTCTAGACTTTTAAAACACCCTCAGATGTGAGAATGGAAACCTCTTCTTCTGTCTTGATCTTCGTTTTCCCTACTAAATCAACAGCATTTGTGGATTTTTGTCTCAGTCAACTTCTCGCCACCCTAGGACAATACCAGAACTCACCAGCAAGCCCCAAGAACATCCATCTCCTCTTCTACATGTGTCCAATGTACCTCCCACCTCTCTGAGAACCCTATCAACTTCTTGATTGCCATCCTTTCCAGACTACTGTCAAGTAAATGTGTAAGTTCAACTTAAATACTATTAATCATGAGGGGTTTTTATAAAATTTAAAAACCAAAAATTTAACATTTTAATGATAATGATGATAGCTAACATACTCTTTGTGTTATAAAAATCCTGCAGAAACAGGAGGACATCTTCCCCAACCAAATTTTGGGTTGAATGTCAATGTTACAGTAGGCAGTTAGTAGATATTAACAAGAAAGAAGGGAGCAAATCAAACCAGATATCTGATTGAGCTGGATTAACTAGGAATGGACAGTTTCATGGTCACTCTGAGCATCCAAGTAGACAGGAAGGACACTCATCAGTCACCCTAGGGAGCACCTGGCTATGATGGATTAATGGGTCAGGGGGAGTCAGAGGGAAATTCCTTTCACTGAGTGCATGTGCAGTAGGACATAAAGGGGGAGAGGAGTAGCCTGGGAAAATCTGGGAATAAGGCTGGATAGGATAAAGGCACAAAGCCCTAAAATATCCAGGAAGTTGATTGGATGGGGGAAGGCATGGACACAGCCCCAGAACAAGCTAGGAAAGAGATTGGATAGTCTGAAAGAAAGCCTGCTCTTTCCCATCCCCAAGAAATGTGTGAAAGACAGACAAAGAACCTGGCACGCACCGTCCTTGAAGCATGCCCTTGTTCTTCTCTTGGGCACATACTTTTGCCTTCTTTTTTTCTAAATTCTAAGGATACCCAGGGACTCGCAACCAAGGGATCAGCGGGCAGTGGCAGAGGGCTCTCCTTTGCCTCTGTAACCTTCTTTCCTTGGTCCACACAGCCGCTGCGATAGCCTGCCTACTCTCTGCCTCTCTGAGGGCATACTATCGCTTTTCACTCTAATAAACCTTGTCACTATTGCTTAAATTACTGCTACACATGTATCTCTAAAATTTCTTTCCTGCAACACTGCAGAAGAACCCTGTTTCCTGACCACCTGTGGGCAGACCTGCCTCAGTCCTGGGCCTCCTCCTGCTCCTCCTCCAATGACATCAAGACTGATTACACCACACGGAAAAGCCAAACAATTTAAAAAGTTTTGTTACTGAGATAATAAGACTTTCTAGGGTAAGTAGAGCAAGCTTCCCGAGCTGGTCTAATAATGGCCTGAGAGCCAGGAAGGGAGACTGGCTTGAAATTTTAAGAGTAAGGCTAAGTGAGGATTTCAGAGCCACCCCCCACCCCTGCCCCTGCCAAGCTCTCATGAGTTCCCTCTCATGGGGGACCACTCTGGCTTTCTTATCAGCTTGCCTAGAGGTGGGGCAGAAGGGGGAAAAAGGGTAAAACTTAAAAGATGTCTGCAGTCAAGAATCCAAAATGGATTCAGACTTTTTCTTACACTGTGACGGGTACTCTGCTGAGGACTTTATGCATCATCTCATTAGATTCTTTCTTTAACTCTGTGAACTAGCTGATAATTCCCATTTTACAGATAAGGAAGTCGATGTGCGAAAGCCACAGATGCCTCCCACAACCAGACAGCTGAAGTGCAGAGCCAGGGTGCGGACCTCTGTCTGTGGAATGACAAAGGCCACATCTTGAGGTTTGTTTTGGCCGCAGAGCCAGGGCAGCCTCATCCAGCCTGACAATGGGCATGGTGATGACAGTCCCAGCTGGCACCCTCAGACCATCAATTTATGTTCTTGTCCGTACACACACAGAGATCATGTTTTCAGTAATGACCTTGGTGGGTTGGGGTTCAGCACTCGGGCAGAGAGGTCACAAAGCAAAGCAGAAAGATCTCAAGCATTGAAATCAAAGGTCTCTTGGATTGAACCCTACCTTTTTCAGTTGGAGAATTCAGGAAAGTTACCCCTTCTGATCCTTAATGTTTTTAACCATGAAATGAGGGTAACAATACTGACCTTGGAAGGTCTTCTTGAGGATTTTAAGTAATGTCAACTATCTAGTGCCTACTAGAGGCTCATGGAAGTAGCTATCATTATTTTTATCTCTAGGTACCTAAAATTGATTACTATTAATGTAGCTTGTTAGTTAGCACATAGAGCAATATCAGAATCTAGAAGTTTCTGGTATCCTTTTCCTGTAGACTTTGTCAAACATGACACTTGAAAGTAGACTAGATGCCACATAAGCCTACATCCATGTTAGCATCTCCCATTTCCAGGTTAGTGTTTATTAGCCCAAATGCTGTGAAGAAGTGGCATCAGGTAGGCACAAAAACATAGAAGCTCTCCAAAAGCTCTCTGTGAGTTGTACTTAATGCTTCTGCTGCTACGCAGACTCTTGAAAACTGTCTTTCCTAATCTAACCTAATCCTAATCAGTCTTCATCTAATTATGGAAGACATTGAGGAATGGTTTTAGTTCCAAATAATTTCTTCTCTCTCTCACTGGGTAACAACTCCTCAAGACAGATTTTGTGAGGTTGCCCCCATCTAATTTATAATGAGACTGCTGCATTCTTCATAAGCTTTCTGTGGAACACAGTCAGATAGGAGTCCCAGGGAGAAAGTCCATGCCAATGTCTGGAAATGAAGCTGGTTTCTCTTTGGTGGCACATATTCTGAGATGTGCCTCCACTTTGGCAGCCTCGTTTCCATTTCCATCTGGACTTTTCAACATGTACCAACCAGTCTAGTTGGATTTCCTGAGATGAAACTGCAAAATAATGAGGAGAGAGGACTCAGAGAGACACTCTGATGGGATGGGGAGAGCTCAGATCACCTGAGTGTGAAGTTGGTCAGGGGAACATGGGTGAGTTCTCAACCTTCTCTGAGCCCCTGTAAAATAGGAACGATAGTCTCTCATGCCTGTGGATGCTGTGAGTACTGAGAGAAATGCAGAGAGAAAGGTGTCTAGACAATTGCCTGGCATGTAATCATGTCTTGAGGCATGTCTCCTTCAATTGCAAGTCACAGAAATCGAATCCAGACCATAATGAAAGGTGGAGTTGATTTGGTATGGATCTCATCAACCAAGCAACATTCCAAGGGTGGGTTCTCTGGAGAGCTTCAAGCCAGTCTTGGCTAACGAAGTTACCGTTCAAGGGAGGAGGCAGTGGCTGTGCCTTTTCTCCATCCTTCAGCTCTACTTTCTTTCTCCTAGCTTCTGTTCAAGTCAGGTTCTCTCCACATGGATAATAAGATGGCCACACAGAACCTTGGGCTCACAGCTCCTAATTCATGGTACTAGCAGGAAGACTCCCCTTTCCTAATCCTGTATATAAATCACAGTAAGGACCCTGACTGGCTCTGCTTAGCTCCTATGTCCATCTCTGAACAAATCACTGTGGCACTCTGATTGGCATGAAACAGATCAGCATCTCTGAGTAGAGAGCAAGGTACCTAAACCATAGAGAGGGGAAGAATGGTTTCCAAAAGGATTGCCTGCAAAGGAGAATGAGTACCCAGCAGGGAAAAACTATAAGGCACAACCCCCTTCTTCAAATAGGCAAATGAAGCCACTAACTGAGGGTGTTTCCCTTCACCCTCCCTGTTCCCTGGATACTTCAAACTTCATCTGGCAGAGTGAGTTCCAGCAAATGCATGGAACATGAGCCAATACCCACAGACCAAACAAAACACCAGTATGAAATTTGCTGGTAGATTGTCTTGCAGTTTCCTAAGCAGCTAAATACAATTTTCATCAGCGAACTGGATAAATAAGAGCAGGTTGCATTTAGCCAGAGAAATAATAGGGTGCTTGTTTGTTTGTTTTTTTTTTCAATATTTGAAAAGTATTGCTGGCTCACAATCTTATGGAAAGTCCCACAACACTTCTCTTCCTCTCATAAGCCATTTCCTTCCTGACAGGGCTGAGTGGATGAGTGATTGCATCACTGCTGTCTCTCTGAGGAAGAATCTCAGTGAAAAGTGTCTTGGAACTGGCTCTCTAATCTTAGAACATTGTCTGCCCATAAAGATTTACATTCAGTCTCTAATGCAAACCTTTCTCCTCGAAAATTGTAAGGCTCCTTAATCTACAAGTTGGCACATGGGTGAAAAGTATAATTGTGGCTGAGTAGACAGAGGGGTTATCAAATTGATTATTATTAACTTTCAAAAAGTTATGGAGCCAATCAGGAAAGCAATGTGACTTTGAGGCCCACATCAGGTGTCTGGGTCTTCCCTGGCAGATAATGGCTGATGATGTTAATGGAAAAAAGTGTATGTGGGAATGATGAGTGGTGTTCCAGAGGACCTGGCTAGCACTCAACTTTTTATAGCAGGTCTGTGATGAAAATGAAGCCTGAACCACACCCTCTGTGAGCCACTGGAGTGTGTCATCAGGAGCATGCACACACGTGTTGCACAGGAGAGGGACACTGTGCCAACAAAAGGGATCATGCAACCCATTATCGGGGATGCGTGCAAAGATGAGCCCTCAGACCAGTCCCCCAAAAGGAAAGATCAGGACACAGAGGAGGGAATATGTGTCTTATGATGTTTATTGTTTTGTCATCAATGACAAGTCACAGATTAATTATTTCACGATGTTTTGTGCCCCGGCAGCTCTTTGGCATGAGCTGAACTTCACTGACATGGAAAAATGGGGCTCAGAAAAGCAGCCCGGGCTGTCAGCTATGACTGATGGCTTAGAAGAGATTTTGTAATATTCAGGTTACAGTTGTAATTGAATAAAAAGCAAGAGGCAGAGATGGCGTCATTTGGGGCCTTGAATTCCCATCAGCAAGTGAGCGCCAAACAACAGATTGAGTTAAACATGTTTAAAGTTCTCAAGATAATTTAAATATATAAAATAAAATAATGGTACTGAGTCAGTGCCTAGGAAAAGTCCTTGTACCTGGTGGGTATTTTGTGAAAGTTTGTTACATAAGTGAGAAGAGTGTCAATCTCTTTTCTATCATCCAATGTCCAAGAATCACAAAATATTTTCAAGTTTAAACTAGCTGGCCTTTAATAACATCCTTATGGGATGCTGAAAGGGCCTGTGGTATCCTTTTCTCTAGGTAGTTGAGGAATCTGAGAAATAAAAAAGTTAAGTGATTGGAAGATAACATTCAATAAATCCGAGATAAGATGTAGAGAAAACACATCTCAAATTCCCTGCCTCCCCTACAGAGAATATTCCCATTTTCTCACTGTTTCTGTCAATGTGCTGCTTGAAGACACTCTGATAAAACAGTGCTAGTAAGAACCTTGATTTTCAGTAACCTGGAGCAGACTATCTTGGTCCATTTAGGGAGGTTGCCAAGAAAAATTTCCATCTTTTCTCATAAAACTAAATCTCTCCCTTTTTGGAGATTGTTCTGTCTCTGACAAAAGCTTCTGCAACACTGACAACTTAGAGTGGATTCCTGGCTCAGCCAGATACTTTGGACAAATGCCAGAGCCCACCAACCTGGTCCAAGATCAACCACCTCCCACTCCACACCCTGGATCCGATTGTCCCTACCTGGTGAGTGAGGCCAACAAGACACGACCCAAGGGAAAGAGCCACAGCCTTCAAGAAGATCAGAAATAGATGTGACGTTGGCCCCCATCGGCCCAACCTTACCTTCTGCAGAGAGAAGAAGGAAATCAGGCCCCGAGTGTGCCAGCTCATCAAGGACCCTAGAGGTCCTCATATTCACAGAGAGTATTTCTAGGGAGGGGTGGGTCATTCCATCATGGACTGGTTTCCTTGGGCTGCAGGTTTTATTATGTTGAACATGCCACTCTCCTTCATCTGTATTTGAGATGAACTGGACATCCAGATTTAGTGGAAGATGTTCATCTATGATTTAAAATGAAAGCAGTCAATGTGTTCAAGATATTGAAAGAAATTACTGGAAAGAAAAGGAGTCAGGAGGTCGGGGGGGTTGTTGTTTTTTATTGTTTCAGAAACACTAATTGCCTTTTGAGTAATTTTTTCATTATGACTAGCATGATGGTTGAGAAGTTGGTCTCATGCAAAATACAGTTCCACCTTGGAAATTTAAGAAACTCTAGACAAAATAGACATTTCCAAAATTCCTTGGTTCAAATTCATATTAACCGCATGAGCCTGGGCAAATGGACTCAGGGTCTGGATTTCTTCATCTAAAATGTGATTTTCAGATATCCTAGGTTTGTCTGAGGAGTAAGTGAAATCAAGTTGGTATAAAGCCTAACATAGTCCTCGGCACATACAAAGTTCCCAAGAGACACTTGATGGCATTTCTCTTCCATGAGCAAATGAATTATTTTTCCTCTGACCTGGTCTGGGGAGAGATATGTTCCTGATAACACTCCCCAGATGCTGTGTGATGAAAATGAGTCAGCCCCTCTCTGAGCCCTAATTTTCTTCTTCATAATGAGAAAATGAAGTTGAGCAACCTCTGAGATTCCTGTGGATTGTGCCATGTTTTGATTCTCCCTGGAGAAGATGTACCCCGCAGCACAGTCCTCAGCAGTTTTCTGTGCCCTCCCAGTTCTGTTCTTAGCCCTCCATGTGTGAGGTCTGGCTGTAGTTTTCTGACAGCTATGGCTATGGTGCTGCCTCTGGTCTACAAGGCATGAGAAGGGACCACACTGGCATCCCTTTGCCATGTGCCTACTCAGGAACTCCAGCTAAAATTGAAAATGGGGTCTTGAACTTCAGCTTCCACTTCAGTGACTCTTTACGAAGAACAAGGGACCAGGAAGAAGCTATACTGCTCTCAAACCAAGTGCAGAAAGCCACCCTCCCATTGTTTCATTCCTATGTCACAGCAAGCATTTACTCTCTATAGACTCTCTGGGACCACAGACCAGACCTGCAAGCTTCCCCCTGTGCAACTTTGAGCAAGTTACCTAACCTCTCTGTGCCTCAGCATCCATATCTGTGTAATAGACATTATAAGAGAACTTCCCTCAGAGTTTTTGTCAAGATTAAACATGTCATAGACGTAGAGTGCTGGCAGTAGAACCTGGAATATGATAAATGTGCTCAGTGTTATGTTTGCTATTCTTTTGTTTTTATGGTTCTGTGCCAGAGTCTTTGCTATTAAATAACCAACAACTATAAAATAGCTATGACCCCTACTATTGGAGAAGTTGCAGCCTCAGAAGACAGGCCTTTGCATGCCTTACTTCAGTATGTGATTAGTCTGCCAGTCAGTTCTAGATCCCTCACTGTGGCAGGCACTGTGCTGGATGCTTGGGACCCAGAGGTGGACACATTGTGTCCTTGACTCTCTGGGGTCATGGGAGTCATGGGGGAAGCCCAGGTGGAGTCAGGCTGCCTTGATTTGAATCTAAAGAGCCAGTTTCTAACTACGTGTGTGGCCATGGGCAAGTTTTTTAATCTCTGCAACCTTCCATGCCCTCATCTGCAAGATGAAAAGGCCAATGGTGATGACCTTGAGCTTTGGATGAGATACTATGAGTGAAACCCTGGGACAGGACACAGTCCAAATCTACCTGAGGAGCTCCTGATGGGTTAGTACCCATACTAACAGAATGAAGTGGGCAATGCCCTGAAGGTGGTAGAACCCAGGTACCACAGGAGCACAGAGGAGGGACACCCAACTTTGACAGGGATGGGAGGAGGTGCCAGTGAGGTCCTCTGGAGGAGGCAGTCCTTGGGGTGACTGTTGAAGAGCAAGCCAGGGTTGACTAGGTACAAACTTGGAGAACATTCCAAACAGAGAAATAACAAGATCCAGAAAATGTAGTGTAGACATTCTCTGCAAAGCTTTCTTACTACAGGGGTACCTGCAGAATGAAACAGTCCAGCTCAGGTCAAAGGAAATTGAATATTGAAGTTTTTAAACTTCAAGAGTTCATTGCCCATGAAGAACCAGTCTAGTTCCAAATGTACAGCCAAAGCCTCCAGATTTGTTTAAACATTTGAACTTAGTGAGGAGGATGGAAGTTCTGTCTCTTGCCATCTGCATTCAGTATAAAGTTTGATATGGAATACGAACCTAACTTAACAAAGCTAGTTTGGAGCAGTTCAAAGTTGAGCTAGACCATATCCCTCTGTGCTGCTCCTCAGAAGAACTAAACTGGCATAGCTAGGACACAGGGTGCAGGGAAGGTCAGTGTATCACCTCCCTCTGAGACTCATCAGAGCTGGAAATTCTAGCAGCCTCTCCCAAGGCCCAGGACAATCATAGAAGCAGACTGCAGCCTGAAAGCAACAACAATTTACAGAAATGCACTGCCGGGGGGGAAGACTGCTCTTCAGTGTGCCTAGGACAGCTTCGGAAATAGAACATTAGTTCTCTGCAACACGTGACCCCGGGAACCAAAGTCGCCCACCAGGCTTCTGGTTCCTGTAACTCTAAACCAGGAGTCACATAGGGGGAGGGTACTCAGGAATGCCAATGGGGATACAAGCCTGTGATATCCAGGGCTTACTGGACAAACTCCAAACATGAAGAAAATGAAAAGAACGACCAGTGCAGGATGCTCTTCTGTTCCGCTTTTCTCAGCTTTAAGATGACCCTGTTTAGATAAAAAGTTGTTGTTATTTGCATTCACACAAGAGTTTTCTTTTGTTTGCTTGTCTATTTGTTTGATCATGGACCTGTACTGGACCCTTGGTAAATTCAGCTGTAGGGTGTGCGATGGCCCAGGAAAACCCACAGGTGACAGCTGCTTTCCTTGGAAGCACCTCCATCCACATGAAAACTATCATCCTCTACCACAGAGGAATTTAGAGAGAACATGTTGGGGAATGCACAGCTCCCACCCAAAGGTTTATCTCCACCTCAGAGGGTTTTACCAGCTTTTCATCCTCCATCTAACTTGTACATATTCCATTTACCTCAGACTCTGTCCTGGGCACTCTTTTCTACTTTTAATCTTTTCCCCGTCTGCCTTTAGGATAACAAATTCCTGCTTCCTGACCCCGTTCTTGTTCTTTTGCATCCACCCCTCACTTCCCCTCCCCTTGCCTCCACCAGTAGGTCCTCCATCATATACATGTTCTCTTGGCATGCCTGGCTGCCTTGCTAATTCTCCCCTTCCTCTTTTCCTCTTATGTCATCCTGTGTCACCAATACAGTGATGTGGAGAGAGAAGACATTCCAGGCAGAGGCCAAGGTGTGACAGGAGGTGAAAACCAGCTAATTGAAGGGCTGAAAGGAGGTTGGAAAGAAAGGTGATCCCAACAGGGATTTATCTGGGGGACTGAAGACAAAGGTTGGTGCTGGAGGAGCAGTGAGTAGGAGAGAACATCTCTGTTCAAATGGAGGCAGACCATGAAAAACAGTCTGAGGGGTTTAGATTTCTAACCCGAAAGCAGCAGGAAGCTTCTGAAGACTTCGGGTGATCCTGTGTTTTCCTGGGTGGAGGGGAGAGGAGTCATACTGTATACTATCATAAATTGCATGGCATTGGAGTGAAGTAAACCATTATCAGAACGAGTGTGAATGAAGGCTGTAAGAAAGAAGAGTGGCTATGCAATGGAAAGAAGGAAGCCATGCTCTGATTACATGTTAGATGTCATGTGTCCAAAGTCAAGTGATGTGATAAACTCTTTATATATGCTCTTGTTTAATCTCATTAATCCTCACCATAGCCAAGTGCTTTGGACACTATTTAATAGATTAGAGAGCCTTAATGAATGGACCAAGGTCACACAGTTGGTGACGAATGGAACTGAGGTTCAAGACCATACTTATTCTATAGTACCTGGCATATTTACAGGAAAGCCCTCTGGGCCCCTCAACGTATGGAGCTAGCCCATAGGGGCTACACACAGCCCTAATTTAGACAGGTTCTTCCTCTTCTATCTCTTAAAATAGAAATATGCGCTTGCTTAGCCTCCCATCTGCAATTTCACATCTAAAATATCTCATTTCCCACATCCCCTTCTTTTGAATTTCTAACCTCTATCTCTGTCATTAGTTTTCACTTTTAAAATGACCACAGCGACCTCCTTTGCCAAAGCCTCCTTTCTCATTTTGCACTTAGGCTATGATTTACCGGTTGGGGCCTCCCTGCTGACGGTGAGCAGAAAGGTGGCCTGTCTTTTTTGAGTCCATTAAAACCCAGCTATTGAGCCAAATGCAGTTATGTTTCTCCCATGATGATTTCTCTGCCTCACACCTGCAGCCACTTTCTCATCCTGTCTGATAGCGTTTGTTCTTCAGGCGTCCTCGGTCCTCCCCTCCATCCATCTCTGTCCAGTCCAGGAGATGGCCCTCTAGCGTGGCTTCCCCACCTCACGCTGGATGCTCTCTTTGTTGACCGGGAGCTCTCCATCACTTTCTGTCTGTGAATGTTCAAACTCTCTGCTTCTTTCAAGCCCAGTTGTCACTATTTCATCTTATACCTGGATCTTTACCATCTCTTCCCAATTGCCTTTTGTGACTTACTGATATTCCATGTGTTTCCAGCCCATGAGTCAGAAAAAATAATGGTCTCCTGAAGATGTCCACAACCTAACACCCAAGCCTGTGAATACTTACCTTACATGGTAAGAGGGACTTTGCAGATGTGATTAAATTAAGGATGTTGAGATTAAAATATTGTCTTGGATTTTCTGAGTAGGCCCTATGTAATAAGAAGGGTCTTTACAAATGGAAGAAAGGGGCAGAAAAAGAAGAGAGAGTGATGTAATGTGAGGACTCCAAATGTTGCTGCTGACTGTGAAAATGGAGGAAAGAGACCATAGACAAGGAAAGTGGACAAGCTCAGAAAGCTAGAAGAGGCAAGGGAATGGAGTCTTCTCTAGAGCCCCTAGAATGGAAGGCAGTCCTGCTGACACCTTGATTTAAGCCCAGCAAGACCCCCGTCAGACTACTATACTAGAAAACTGTGAATAACAAATTTGGGTTGGTTGAGCCACTAAGTATAAAACCAACTCCCTCAGTAAGGCATCAGAGATTTAATTAATGAGGCCTGAACAATGTAACTGACTCCAGAAAGGGGAACTTGGTTTTCCAAATAACTGAAGGTGGACAAGAAAACCCTTTTTGCTGGGTGCCTTTTGAGAAATATTCCTGAAGTACTGTTTCTCCAGCCCAGTGAGCTAAGTGTACTTTCCATTTTTGCTCTTCAGTATGGTTTGTGGGGCAGCAGCCTTACCAGTATCCAGGAGCACACTAGGAAATAGAAAATAACAAGGGACCTATTGACTCAGAATCTGCATTGGAATAAGATCTGCAAGTAGTTCAAATGCACACTAAAATTTGAGATGCAGTGCCCTCCACAATGAAATATTATACTAAAATAATGACATTGCTGTGCTTTCTTGTAGTCAGTTGGCATCTATTTACACTGGTAGCAGAACTCTTCACGTCAAGACCTGGACAACAACTTGGAGATGCCTCCTCTGAGGGCTTTCAAACACATTCACCAGGAGAATTTAAGTTTGAAAGGAATCTTGAAGTCTTGTATATAAAGGAGATGCAAGTAGAATTTCTCAATTAGGGGAAGGGTGTGGGTCCCCAAAACCTACCTTTCTGCATCCCTCTAGCACCAGCCCCAGAGTTGCCTCTGAAGCATCTCTTTGGAACCTTTAGATTTTAAGATAAATCCTTTTTGATATGTGTGGGAAAACTAAGACTTGGAGAGGAGAAGAGACTTGTTTAGGGTTAAAAGTACAATTATAAAATTGCAAAGGTTGGCTTAGAAGGTCTAGAAGTTTCTCAAGATGATAGATTTGTTGATAAGCACACAGGCTTTTGCACAACAATATGAATGTTTTCTCTTTCAAGTAAGTCTCTCCAGGGAGCTGAACAGTCCTGCTGAGATTCCGTGGCTGCCTTCCTTCAAGTTCCATCACTTCTACTGAGGCTGCTCATTAACAGAAGAGCTTAAAACTTGGCTGGAAGAAGGAAACACTTTCATTTTTGGAAATATTTCAAATCGGTCATAACTAAATCTGGTGAATTCATGAGTGATTATCTGGGGCTGCACACTCCACTCTGATACAAATATCATGTGTGCAAAGTCTCTGGAAACAAAGTGATGTGTAATGAGAACACTAACAGGAGGGAGGTAGCCTGCATTGAGCACCTACTCTGCCACGATGCTCTTGGACATGTTTACATACTTTGTCTCATTTGACTTTGACCCAATGAGGGAGAGTCTATTTCCATTACTGTTGTTATGATAGTCTTTATTTCAGAGGTTAATAACCTGAGCCAAAGATCACATGGGCTATAAAGAATGAGGATAGATCTTCCTGGCTGCACAGCCTAAATGCTTGCTGTTAAACCTTACTTCTCTAGTAGGCTTGTTGGAAAATGAATTAGTCTATTATCTCAGAAAAATAGATGACCTCAGGTCTTCTGAAGATCTTTATTAAAAACAAGTGCCTCTCCTTGTTGTACTTACTCTACTATCAGTAAGTTTTTACATGTCTGACTCTCCAGCTTTGGGCAAATTTCTGTACCCTCAAGGTGTAACAGTAATTGGCACTGCTTGGGAGAGGTTGACTGATTAAGTTAATAATAAAAATAGCCAATGATTATTATAAGTTTACTATATGCAAGACACTGTTCATCTTTCCTGGCCTCTGTCTCCTGGTTTATAAAATGGATGGATGATGGATTGATGCATAAAGGAATATAGGTGTAAGCAGATGGGTAGAGAGATGGGCAAACAGAGAGAAATTTGGATAAATGGTGGTATGCCCAGGTGGGAAAACTACATTTTAATATCTAGAACATTTTTCACCAAAATGTTGAATCTTGTTGTGATTTCCCTCCTTGGCATGATTGCAAACAGAACCAGCAGAGCACAGAAGCTGGGAATGCCCTCTGAATGGTCTAGATTCAACCATTCTGCAAAGTAGGAGATCTGGTCCAGAAAGCGCTTCATAAACTCAGTTAAAGGCAAGTTTCATCCGGAAGTAACAACTGAATTGCTGAAAACACTCACAGTACATGCACACCTCTCTTTTAGGGCCTTTGAAGTGTATTTTATAGTTTATTTTAAGGTTATTATTTAGTCAACTGTTCTTCACAATAGCTCTACACAAGTAGATTGTAAGAATAATATTTTATTCATCTATTTTCTACTATGATGCATAGAATCTAAAATACATTGTTTTAATAAATAGTAAATAAATAAATAAACATGATTACTATCAGAATGCGTTTGAACATTGAGCGTTTACAAATTTGTCATTCTTTCAAGAAATGCTAATAGAAGCCTGCTGTCCTCAAGGCCTGTCCTGGTCACCCTGAGGGATGCAAGGTGAGTGCCATGACTTGGAAGCCAATGTAACTCCATCATGGCTGCCTGTGAGGAAACTGAGGAATCACTTTACTGAGTGAGTAGGTCCCTTCATGCAACAAATGCCTACTGACCACCACCAACACACTGGTGAGTTGTGCCTGGAACGCCATGCTGAGGATTTTAGACATTATGCCAGGGATGTGTGTAGTCACAGAAGGGCATTTGCACAGGGTACTGAAGTCAGAGCTGAGAGAAGAAAAAGGGAAGAGAATATACTGCTATCAAATTAAAAAGTAATTAAATATATCCTCCCATAAATGCTTAGCTACTCTTGTCTCTTGAGTTTTGTTTTATATTTTAAATATCAAAGATAAGAACTTAGTGTAATATTACTGCCTAGTAATGACGACCGTGAACTCTGGCTCAGGATTCAGTCCTGCTTTTGAGACCTGACTGTGCCGCGACAGCAGTGAAGAAAACAAAGAGGAGCAAAAGAGTTTACCTTCTTGGAGCATTCATTCTAGTGATACTACTTAATCCTTATAATATGTCTCAGTTTCCTCATCTGTGAGATAGTGATAAGAGCTGAACTTTCCTCACAGGGCTGTAAGGACAATTAGATTATTTTTTAAAAATATGCAAAATATTTGAAACAGCACCTGGTACAGAGTAGGGGGTACCTACAAAAGGACTTGTTAAAGTAATAGTTGTTGTTAAAATAATAGTCATTGTTGTTGTTATTATTATCGACATTTTGTACTTCTGGCACCAGCTGCAGAGCTGATTGTAGAGATTATTACCTGCCTTTTAGGAAGAGGTTAATTGGTTTTATTAAAACAGCACAACTAGTAAAGGCAGAGCCAGAACTCAAGCAAGATCTGTCTCCAAAATTGACACTCCTAACTGCTACAAATGCTCCCCAGACCCCTCTCCACCCAACCTTGAGAAAAAATGCATTTCATATATACTGACTCGTATAAACAATTATATCATGTGCTTCCTTTCCCAGAGTCACTTAAGCTCTTAAAAAATGGGTCCTCCTGATTTCGCAGTGATAAATGAGATAATTTCTACTCCCAGGCTGGGCTCATTAGTCTTGTTTCTAGACCAGGCAGGGCAGACAATGTTCCGGCCTGTAAAACAAGGAAGGCAGAGATACAGGACGGGGCAGCTTGCTTTGATTACCCATTTTGGACCACAGAAGCCCACACAGTAGTGGTTTTTAGTTACGTGTTTTAATACAAACCAGTGAGACCATCAGTGCTAAAATGCAGGCAGAGGTTGTTTTTCAGGTTTTTTTTTAAGTAACTTTAAAAGTCTATAAATTTGTTGTTTTCTCCCAATAATGAATATTCTAGACTTTTCTCTAAAAGACAATTTGAAATCCTCTTAAATCTAAGGATTAATACCTAGTCCGAAATTACATTTTTACTCTGAAAAAAAAAAAGACAAGTAAGACAACCATCAATATTATGTGTGGCAGAGTTTCTCAAAAAGCCAAGTTCAAAGTCAGAGCTGAAATCTTCAGGGGGGATACAGGGTGGGGCCAAGGCAGAGCTACAGTTGTTCACATGGAAAATCATACAATAATTAATAAATAACAATATGAGAATAAACTCTGTGTTTTGTGTACTCACAACAGTAAGCCCACTTTTGGCCCACCCTGTATATATAAATTATATGCAGGGAAAGCTGAAAGATAAAGAAAAAAAGTGGATTAATAAAATCTATGCTAGGGCAGGAAACCAACTGAGACATATTTCACTAAAGCCTTTTGACTTTCAGTTTGGGTTGAATTTTAATGGCTTTGAACTTTTTCAGAAACATCTAAAGATATTTCTTCCAGACAGAGGAAGCTTGGGGTGAATAAAGAAATTCAGTGAAAGCCATTAATTATTTTAGTTCCTAAAGTCCTTGTTAAAGAGTCTGGATTCTTCTGGTGAAGGAAATGTTCCTGCTGCCTAAAATATACCTAAAAATGTATTAAAACTACAAGTTGCCTGCACACACCTGCATCCAATTGAATTAGAAGCCCAGGTGCAGGGGAGGGGCTAAGAGAGAATGTCGTATTTTCTACAAAACTGTGAACAACTTTGAAGCAGGTCAGGACACTTTATTCCAGTCTCTCCTCGCTGGTCCAGGAGCCCATTCAAGGATAAGACAACGGAGAAGCAAAGAAGGAAAGTAACTCACTTCTGAATGTGGTATTTTTCATTATGGTAAAACAGACCTAATGGAAAGTTTACCATTTTAACCATTTTCCCGCGTGACATTACACTGACATTGCTGTGCAGCCCTCACCGCAGTCCATCTCCAGCGTGTTCTCACCTCCCTAAACTGGCGCTGCACATCCATTCAAAGCCACTCCCCATCCCCAACCCCCAGCCTCAGGGATCCATGATTCTACCTTCTCTCTGTGAATTTGGTAATCCCAAGAACCACACATAAGTGAAAATTATACAGTATTTATTCTTCTGCACCTGGCTTCTTTTACGTTGCATAATATCTTCAAATTCATCCACGTTGTAGCATGTATCCAAATTTTATTACTTTTTAAAGCTGAGTAATATTCTGTTGCATAGACATACCACTTTCATTAACCAATCACTTATTGATGGACACTGAATTTTTATTTTAAATCATCTTGGACCAAGAACATGACAATTCACGTAGAAATCTTTGTTCTCTCGTCCCCATCATTGGGTTGCCAGTTTTAGCAAATAAAAATACACACTGCCCAGTTGAATTTCAGGTTAAATATATGTTTTTAGTATGACTATGCCCTATGCAATCACTGAGTCTACTTATACTAAGAAAATTATTTGTTGTTCATCAGAAATTCAGATTTAACTGTGTGTCTCATATACATTTTACCTGGCAGCCCTATGGTTCACATTCAGCAAAATGGCAAGCAAGGAGGTTCCTGTTTACTTGGAATGTTGAGTTGCCAGAATTCTGGTTTCTGAAGAATTCATCTTAACCAGGATTAATGTAGACAACGAAATGCACAGTATAAGAAAGCAACATTTGCGCACCTCTTCTCAAGTTCAAATGCACTGTCGGCTGTGTGCCGCTCCCTTCTCAGCCCTGCAGGCCCCACCTTCATCTGTGAGATGAGGAAACCGAGGCGTGGGCATGCAGCCTCAGGTTCCCTAAACTGCGAGTCCCCTAAACTCACACAGGTGACAAAAACCAGACTCCCAAATTTCAAATGCAGTGTCTTGTTTTTTTAATTTTTCACTTTAAATATAAAAATACAATAGGCTGTAGGGGAACAGGTACCGTCATTCAAATACTGGAAGGAATGCAAAATGGTACGAGTCCTAGAGAGGGAAGCTTGGCAATTCCTAACAAAACAACCTAAACATAAAGCGTTTATCCATCAACCTAGGAATTTACCCCAAACAGACACTTCCAGCTATTAACGTATATATGCATGTGGTTATTCATGGCTTTATTTATAATTTAAAAAGTTGGAAATTATTTAAATGTGTAAATATAGGATATTAGTTGAATAGCTATAATATATACCTACTGTGGAGTACTATGCAGCTGAAAATATGAGGGGGAATTTTAAGGTTTGCTATAGGGTGGTTTCTAGAAAATAATGTTAAATGATGAAAGTGGCAGGCAAAAAAGTCTATCTTTTGTGTTAAAAAAGGAGGAAGTGAGAAGCAAACAGGTAACTGCTTATCTTTACAAAGACAACCACAGGGAGAGCAAAGCAGAGGACACTGCAGCTGGAGGGGACCACAGCGAGAGGGCACGACAGGAGTGAGGGCTGTTGTTCTGAGGGCGCCTTTGGTGCAGATCTGACTTTCAGAAGCACCTTCATGTTCTACAGTTTTTAGAAATAATCTTAAATCAACCATGACAAGATGGAGGAAAGAAAATTTGAAACAGAAAACAAAAATTCGTAAACCCCAGAGTGTTCACAATGAATACAAAGTCCTTACCGATGCAGTTGGAAGTTCATAACCAATCCCAGTACGTATGACACAGTCTGTCACTTGTACCCTCAGTCTTGAGTTGAGGACCAGGGACAGCTAAATTTCTCGCTGTCTGTTTGTTTTCCCCAGGGACACAAGAGAAGCAACCTTACTTTTTTTAAAATTTAATTAATTTATTTTTAGACAGAAGGGAAGGGAGGGAGAAAAACAGGGAGTGAAACATCCATGTGTGGTTGCCTCTCATACACTCCCCACTGGGGACCTGGCCCACAACCCAGGTACGTGCCTTGACTGGGAATTGAACCAGTGACCCTTTGGTTTGCAGGCCAGTGCTCAATCCACTGAGACACACAAGCCAGGAGAGAAGCAATTTTAAAACTACTTAGGATGTGTAACTGGACTGAGCAAATGAGTAATGTGCTGTGGGTGTTGTTGGAATCCAGGGTGTCGGTAAGGAAGAAGGGATATTTAAATACAGAATGGGTGAAAGCAAAAACAAGTACCTGGACTGGAGTTAACATTTTAGTCAGTGCACACTCCAGATGCCCCAGATGTGTATGTGTGTGCACGTGCATGTGTGTGCATGTGTGTGTCAGTGACAGCCACACTGGCTCAGGAAGTCTCATTTGAAAGTTTCCATGCATTCCTGAGCCCATTGTTAACACAACTATTATCAAACTTAAATTATATCAATTTAAAATCAAATAAATTATATTAAAAATAAAGGTAGCAAGTATACAAAATGCCCAGCATCCTCATTATTTTACTATTTTCCACGCTTTTTGTGTTAGCTGCATTTATCATATCTGTTCCAGCTGCACATTTGGTGACATCACTTTGGTAGCTTAAAATTGACTGCCGTGGGTACACCAGAGAAATCAGCAAATGCGCCAAAGCCAGGGCTCGTTGGTTTGTTTGTTAAATGTATACCAGGATACACTGTGTGTAAGTATAAATGTAAGTAGGCATACATTTTCTCCTTCTATTTTTATTACTTCAACTTTCAAACGCACATCTAAAGCTCGGAAGAAGACAGTTTTGTTCACTTCCCCTTTGTGGTCTGCCTGCCCCTTTGGAGTATCCATTCCCGGACAGCAGAACTTGGTTCATGCTGTGCGTCATCCTTGTAGCTAATGCCTAGGACCAAGCCTGCCACGAGATGAGTGAGAAGACAAATAATCACTCTCATTTACAAGTTCAAAGGGGTGTTGGCCTTATCCTAGTCCTATCAGCTTGAGCCTTCCCAAGAATTTCAAGCTTCTGGCCAAATTTGAGTTTAGCAGGCTGTTCTGGGGAGTGTAGACAGAATGCCACGTGAACTCATGGACTTCTGCATACAGGCTGGTGGCTCCCAGCCTCCCTCTCCCCACTGCCGGGAAGAGGAAAGATAGGAGAGGCTGCCGTGATCCCTGCCAAATCTCCAGCTCCTAGAACAGTGTGTCAACATAGGAGCTCCTTGATTAATGACAACAGGATTTCTTCTGGCAGTTCTTCTCAAAGAACAAACTTGAGTCTTTCTGTCTTTCAGATCAGCACCTCACTCCCCTCATCAGCACTTACATGCACAGCTATTGTCCCTTAATCAACATCGACATGACTTCAGATAAATCAAGGGAAATTATTCTTAGGGGGAAAAACAGTTGAGAACCCAAGTGCTTGAATCCAGTGAATAACAATTTTGAAATCAAAGAGATTATTCACTGAAAGTAAAAACTGGCCTGAGGGCAGGTCACCCTGGAGAGCCAGCTGGGTCTGGGAGCACAGGAGGCCAGCCCTGTGGTGTTATGGCCCATCCTCTGCTTCGGAATTGGGTATTCAGCCTTCTCTGGACATGGGCTCCACTGAAAACCTGTGCAGATGTGAACAGTGAGCCATTCATGTGAGTTCCCTACTCGTTTGAAGATAGCTCTGACCTCTGATTTTTATCCTGCTGCTTCCTTTCAAATTCTTTCAAAATCCCATGTTCTCCCAAAGATGCTTGAGGACATCATTCACCGCCTGGACCCTGGGCTGCTCCCTGTTTGGGAAGGGTCCAGTCCAGGCACATGCTCCCTAACTCTCATTGCACTGGGAGAAGACATTACGGCATAGAAAGGGGAGGAAAAGGCAAAGGGCCCACGCTTGTGAGCCTCACGGCCCTGCCTCAGGGAATAGGCACAGGGGAAGTGGTGCTGGTACTGACCACCACGCTTCCTTTGCATGCATTCCCAGCTGGCTGCTGTCTTTTCTGACCCACAGGAGTGTCCTTTGGCAAAGACGATTATCTGATAAATGCCTCTGAGCACTTACTGTACACCAGGTGTTCTTCTAAGGGTTGTATAGGTATTGACTCATTTTATCCTCAAAACAGCTCTATGAACTAGTCATTTATTATGCTTGCCAAATATTTCCAGCTCTCCACCTCACTGGCACCTCCTGAACCCCCATGGTTGGCAGGTCACGTGACTGGCTCTGACCAATCAGTTGTGAGAAAAAGTAATGTGTATGCCTTCCAGGGTGAGCCTTTGATGGTCAGACCCCCCAGGGCCCTCTTTTCCTTCTGCCATGGGTACCAGCATGTGGAGATGCCCACTGACCCATTAAGAAACAGTCTCCTTGCCTCAATCTTACAATACCTTCTCTGTCTTCATAACGAAGAAACTCAAGTTCAGAGAGACCAAGTGTGCTTTTCAAGGTCACATGGATGATAATACCTGGAGGTCTTTTTTTAACTTTACACTGTAGCAACAAGGTGGGTAATTATAATAATGAACTTCTGATGAGGCCAAGCGGGGGCCCCAGCCACCCCGCCGTGAGGATGGACTGTCGGGGAGATAGCCATCTCAGCAGTTGTAACCACTCAGGTCTGGGGGTTGTCTGTCACAGCAGCATTCCGTGGCCTCTCTGGACCCCTTTGAGGAGGCAGGTCCTACTCCTGTTCTCCTTTTGAGGATGAGGTAACTGGAGCACACTAGTCAGCACTGGAGTATATATTTGAACCCGGATGGTTTGGGAGGGAATTCACCTCACAGATCTTTCACCTGGCTCCTCATCCAGCAGGTCTGTGATGCCTATCACTCCCCAGGCATCCACAGAGAGACTGGGGCTGCTGCTGTGATGACCATAAAAAATCACCGCAACCTGGGGGGCTTAAAACAACAGACATTTATTCTCTCACAGTTCTGGAGGCCAGAAGTCCAAGATCAAAGCATCCGCAGGACCAGGCTCCTTCTGAAGATTCTAGGAACAACCCATTCCTTGCCTATTCTAGCTTCTGGTGGCTCCAGGGATTCCTTGGCTCATGGCCACATCGTCCCAATCTCTGCTTCCATCATCACATGGCTTCCTCCTCCTCTTCCTATGTGTCTCTCCTCTATGTGTCTTATCAGGACACTTGTCATTGGATTTAAGGCCCACCTGAATAATTCAGTAGGATCTCTTCCTCTCAAGATCCTTGGCTTAAGTACATTTGCAAAGACCCTATTTCTCAAAAATGTCACATTCTGAGGATTGGGGTAGACCTAAATTTGGGGGAAATAAGTCAAACCAGAAGAGAGTGGGCATGTTAGTGACCTACCTAGGACACTGCCTCTACTACCAGTCCCAGAACTAAGTGGACACTGACATCAATACAAGTTTAAAGTCCAAAAAAGTTTTAGAAATTGTGTCAAAGTTGTACACATTTGGAGATGGGGGATCGGGGGGTACTGAATGGAGGGGAAGGAGAAGAATCAGGAGTTCATCCCGTGGTCTGATTAAGCCTCTTCACTCTTTGAAACCATAGAGGTGATGAGCTTTCACTACTTAGGCCTCGGTCCCCTTAGATCCCTTTTTGTGTTGGACAGAATTCTGCAACAGTGGCATCCACTCAAAATCATAGTCTTGTGTCCCTTTCTCACTTAGAGGGGAGAGCTGAGCTTCAGCTGGTGGTCTTCCAGTTTCCCCAGGGGGAGTAACATGGGCTCTTGCTTTATGACTGAGGAGGTTGTAAGCATTTGGTTCTAGAGATAGAAATAGAAAACTGGTATCCTCAAAAACTTGGCTTCCAGGTGTCTTGTCTGGCTGGACTTCCCAGTTCTCCAGCATAGCCTTGATTCTTCACTATCCAATACACAGCCAGCTCACTCACTTATCTGACTTTCCCAGCCCCTGAATTCATTGGAGTTCAAACCTCTCTGAGATATATAAAATTAGGTGTACATCATCACCAAGAAGATTAATTTTTCTGAAAATTCTTGTCTGGTCTACATTAAAAATTCATCCTGCTCCTATCATAACTGACATCATTACTTGAGCATGAATAAAACTTAGCCTTATTGTACATTTGCTGGTCCTCACCCTCCCTGCCAACTCCACCCGCTCCTTCCAATCCTGAGTCATCCTACAACGGCTCCCACATTGAAGGGCCCCCTGTTCCAAGAGTTTCGAACTATTAGGTGGCTTCACTCACCAAAGGAGGGAAGATCAAAGAAGAGCTGCTATTACCCCCGGATGTCAGTGACTTTTGCATCCTGTAGGAGTGCACCATTAGCACGGCAAGATGGCTCTTGCATATGAAAAGGGACCGTTCCCAAGACCAGACACACCTGGGCTTTGCCTTTGGCCTGCTGGGAAGTTTGCACTGAGATACATCAAGTCTTGGTGCCTTCATGCCTTCATGTTTAAACAAGGATAGCAATACTCGTAAAAGTTAGATGAGGTAATGGAAATGAAAGCACTGCATATGCTGCAAAAACTATGCAAATACACAAGATTGCTGCTCTTTTTCCATCTGTGCACATCCAGTCTCCTCCTACATGAGTGTTTCTTCTGTCCACATCCAGAACTGTCAACCAGCTTGGTTTCTTTGGTTTGCAAAGGCTGTCGACAAGCCCATTGGAAGGCAGATGAGGATGATCAGAAACAGGACTTCAAAGGGAAACACCAGCACCATCGTCATTATGGTCCTGGTAGGATTTCGGGAGAAGGGCTTCCTTCCTGCCCTTCCCCCAGCAACTGCTTTGAGAGCCCCTTCATGGAGTGATTATAACTCGATCCCCAATTTGACTGCTTATGTCAATGATAATAATCTCCATCATCTGTAATCATTGAAACCTGCTGGATCTCCACTGCCACCTACCCCTGGAATAGGAAAAAGACTTAAGCACATCACCAACAGATGTGACCAAATAAGAGGATGAAATGTGGGAATCCAAAATAAACTCTTCCTGACCTATATCCCTCCATCTGTTTTACTGCTACATGGACAGACACAAATTAAAAATAATTACATTTATTAATGCTTTGAATGTGCCATTCTTTCTCTGAACCCCTGTGTATCACTCAAGGTTCTCTAGAGAAATAGAACCAAAAGATATCCATATCTATATTGATGTACATGTGCATAAAAATATACAGTGGAGCCTTGAACAATGATGGGGTTAGAGGCTCCCACCAAAAACTTAACCATGTGGTTGTTTCCCCTAATAACACAGTCCCCAGCCTTAGGTCCTTTCTGAAAGTTACCTCGTTAACATAAACTCAGGAGTAGTTGAAAGAGGTTTGTTTTGAATACCAAGACACCTTTATCACTTACATCACTTAGAGATTTCCAAGAGTTTTAGGAATTCTGTGCTAGAAAGGGGGACAAAGACCAAACAGACAGGGTCCAGTAGAAGTAATGCCTGCCTGAGTCTGGTTGGTAGGGGAATAATACTGATATAATAATTTATAGTTTTAATTTGAACGTTTCACCTAAAATGTCACATGGTGTGCTTGAGTGTGATACTGTTATGTTACAGAATTGCATGCTTATGATTTTGTAATAAAAAGGGCATTATTTGTGCCAGACCCCACATGTCTCTTATTATCAATCACAATTATCACCAGGTGGGACACTGGGGAGGTCATCTTGGCATTCTGCTGACCAAGCCAGGATTACCATTATTTTAGACTGTTTAGAATGGTGAGTCACACTGTTCTTAAAATGTATGGCACAGGGAGAAATATATAGCTCATTTAAAATTACATGTGTATTATCTCACCTAATTCTTCAAATAACTTATGCAGGGTAATGGGTGCTTCTCTTCTGAGAAGAACAAAGCTGAGACTCTGAAAGCCACAGTGTTCTGCAAAAGTTACACAAGTGCATGGAAACCCTGGTGTTCGAACCTGAACTCCTGCTTAAACGTAGAGCCTGCTCCCTCCCCCTCTCCTTCCTCCAAATAATACTCTCCTACACTTAGGCTAGTTTTCACCTAGTATCAGAAAAGTAACTGTTGTATTAAGCTCATTTCCACTGAAGCACAAAAGACTGATAGAATGACCACTTAATTAGTTCCGTACTTAGTGAGTGACTTGCTAGTGTGTGAGAGGCTTGTCCTCCCATGAACAAGGCTGAGTATAACCTCTGTCTTCACTGGAGTATGATGTCAACAGTCAGTACACAGAACACTGCAGGAGCTAATGGGCTCAGGGTGATAGTGAGAGGATCTGATCTTGGAGTAGGAGGCTCAGGAAATCCAAGTGTCTCACAAATTATGATTATGCAATTCAAAAGGAAGACTCCCAAACAGCATTTTGAGGAGATACTTTTAGATCAGGACCTTTCCTCTGAAACCCTTCAAAGCACACCTTGGGGTGTTGTAGGCATGCTGCTGGATCTGTGTGTAGGTTAACAAACTCTGGAGGGAAGTTTGGGACCTAGACCGTGGGTTCTTAACCTGACATCAGCTGCCACCATTGGGAATATCATCTACCAGTTCTGAGCTGCTGTTTTTGAAAAACTTTGATGGTTAAAAAAAAAAAAACTCTATGATCTTTCTATTCAAAGATGCTGCCCTGAATATAGGTGAGGTATAATGGGGAGCTTTTGAAAGGAGGGGGTCAAATACCTGGAAACCACTTCTTGGAAAGTATCTCAGCCCTGGTGGCTCCAGGTTCTGCTCTCAACCCACAGGGCTGCGTGGAGAGCTGGATCTGAGGCACTGAGCAAAAGCCAGCTGGTGGCATCAGAGTTGGCCAAGAAGTGTGGCTTGGAGGAGCTCTGCTGTTGACAACTTTCAACACAGCCCCATCTCAGGCCTGGCAGGGTAGCTGGATTCAGTAACAGTGTGGGTTTTCTCCAGCTGCGGGACGTGGGTCCTGCTAACAACCCTGAACCAGGTCCTCCGTGCCCATCAGCAGCCACTTTCTCCCCTGGCATTTTAACAGCTCAGATGGAAAACTCTTGGGGACCCAGTTTCTGAAGCAGAGGAGTCATGTCATCGAGTTAAATGATGCCACCCGCATACTTTGTTTCATCTGGAAGACTTTTCAAGGCTGTTTTGTTTTTTTTCAGTGCCTGAACAGCTGGTCACCAGATGCCAGTCCCCAACCCTTGAGTTATGTTTGCAGCTTGGAGTTGGGATAATTTCACGACCAGTTCTTGCTTAAGCTGGTGCGTGGTCACTTCCAAGCTGGACTTTAATGATCACATGGCATTCAAACCCAAGATTATGGAAGGGTTAATGAATAGATGGTAAAGGTGGACTAAGGAAATTGTCCCAAAGATATGGTGGCTGAAGCCAACAAAAGTTGGGAATTTTAGTTTAGAACCCTGTGCTTAGATAAGTAAACAAATAGCACTAATTATAGAAAAATAAGGTCAGCTTGCAGATAATAACCTTAAACAAGTACCAAATCACAGTAAATTTTAAGACTCAAACATTTATCAGACATATACCCATGGCACAGTGAACTGAAAACAACGCAAACCTTGTGTGACTGAATATCAGTCAATAGTCATATTGTTTGTCTCACTACTGTTGGTAGCACTCAGTTTTCTAAAGAGGATATGTAAGATGAAGGAAAGAATCAAAATTCTCAGAGTAATTGCAGAGACTATTTTTGTATTTTTTAAATCAACTTTATTTAGGTCAAATTTACACATAATAAAATGCAAGCATTTCATGTGAATGGTTCAACAAATTGTGATGACTGTTTGTCATTGTAACCACCACTGTTATCAAGATATAGAATGCCCTTATTATGTCCCAGATTTCTCTGGAGAACTTCCCTGTAGCCCTTCCCTGTAGCCCCTTTGCTTTCAGTCTCCATGTGGACCCCAATCCAGGAAACTACAGGTCTGCTTTGTCACCATCAATTAGGTTGCCTGCTTTAGAATTTCTTGTAAATGGAATCCCACAGTATATTCTCTGTTGTATCTGGTGTCTTTGACTTAGCACAGTGCTTTTGAGGTCCATTTGTGTTGTGACCTACATCAGTCCTTCATCCTTTTTTTGTGTGTGAGTGGTATTCCATTGCATAAGTGTACCACAGTTACTTTATTCATTCACCTATTGATGGGCACTTGGGTTGTTTCCAGTTTTATTGCTCAGTAGTGTTCTATTGCAAGGATATACTTCGAATTGTTTATTTGCTCACTTATAGATGGATATTTTGTTTTCAGTTATTGGATATAATGAAATAGGTTGCTATGAATATTTTGGTATTAACTTCTCATATATATATATAAATTCCCATTTATTTATTTTGGGTAAATAACTTAGGAACAGAATTGCTGGGTTTCATAATAAAGTATCATTATGAAATGATAGCACCCCTACTTTATGATCTGGTCTACCATAACAAAATGTCATAAACTCTATGGATTCAACAACATAAATTTATTTCTCAACATTCTAGAAAGTAGGAAGTCCATGATCAAGGTTCTGGCCAACTTGCTTCCCCAGTGACACCTCTCTTACTGGCTTGTGGATGACCACCTTCTCTCTGTGTCCTCATATGGTAGAAAGAGAGAAGGACGCAAGCCAGTGTCTCTATGAGGGCATTAGTCCCATCACAAGAGCCCTACCCTTCTGACCTCATCTAAACCTAATTACCCCCTAAACGCCCTATCTCCGAACACCGTCACCTTGCAGTTAGGGTTTCAATGTATAAATTCAAGAGAAGGGGACACTCCACAGTAGCCCAAAATTTGGATTCAGTTTTGCTTTTCAGTGTGTGATGTGCTCTTCTCCTTCATCTCTTCCCAAAGCCTGCATTAAATCTCCATTTCTTGACCAATACATCCAAGATTACATATGTGTTTGTAAGTCAAGTCTCAAGAGAGTAAAAGTTACCCAAAGAGACCTCATGCATTCATGAAATAATTATTATTAGCTTTGATAACACTAAAATATATGCAATACAATATGCATTATATTATTATCCTATTAGCTTTCTTCCAGTCTAGTATTTTGGTTTGAAGAATAAAGCTGATGAATGAATATCTTAGTGGAAGATGTACCACACTGCAAATTTAAAGAACCACTATTACTGATGAACATATATGATTTCAAGTTCTGGCCAATTCTAAAATAAATTTGAAGATTTATTATTTAACATTTTATTTTGACCTTCTGTAAATCAAAGGAATCACACTTCACAATCAGGCACAGGTTTATCCATGAAGCAAAATAAAAGTTGAGCCAAGGATTCTGTCTATCCCTGAAGCCAAATCCAAACAAAAATGTTTTCTCGACTTCCTCCTCATTTTTTTTTTAATCCTGGCAATAAAAGACCATCCAAATATAAAATAATTTTAGATTCACGTTGTCTACCCCCCTTCTTGTTAAGATTCACAATATGATAACATCAAGTTCCCAGCATTATATCTGGTAGCTCTTCATGACTATTTGAAAAATGGATTAAGTCATGCATGAATACTTTAATTTGCTTCATAACTCTGAACACATTTTCACAACATAAATTCTTAATGGTTTTGTCCTTTTGTGGTTTCATTTGGCAATTGTTTTAGTATGTCCATAAAAACAAGTTATTCTATGAAGCACCATGGATAATAGAAAGTTACAACAAATGTTAAGACATGATCTCAGTCTTTGAGAAACTTAAACTTGAGAATGAAAACAGGCACTCACATAAAAAATGATGACATAAAAGGAAGAGTGAAAAGTACCCTATGAGTAACATAATAGACTGCAGCTTGAAAGCATTGAGTGTCCTCGTAGGCAGGGATTTGTCCTGCCAAGAGAACCATCATGCAAGAATTAGTAGCAGACTGGGGGACGAAGGGACGCGTAACAGTTTTGCAAGTGCCCATTCATACAATCCCCTGGTTAGGGAGAAGAATCTTTTCTCTTTTTCCCCCTTTATTTAATATTTACTTATTTATTTACTTATTTTACTTATTTACTTATTTAATTGTTGTGCAAGTACAGTTGTCTCCATTCCCCCCTTCATTCCTCCCTGAGCCCACTCATCTCTGCCTCCCACTCTCGATCCTACCCCCTTTGGCTTTGTGCTTGTGTCCTTTATATACGTTCTTTGACGAACCTTCTTTTATTTTCCCCCTTTATTCCTCTTCCTTCTCCTCTCTGGTTACAGTCAGTTTGTTTTTTATTTCACTGTCTCTGGTTATATTTTGCTAGCTTGTTTGTCTTGATTATGTTCCTCTTATAGGTGAGATCATATAGTATCTGCCTTTTACCGCCTGGCCTATTTTACTTAGCAAATGCTCTCCAGATCTGTCCATGTTATCGCAAAGGGCAGGAGCTCCTTCTTTCTTCCTGATGCATAGTATTCCATTGTGTAAATGTACCATACTTTTTTTATCCAGTCATTTACTGATGGGCACTTAGTTTTCTTACAACACTTGGCTATCATAAATGGTGCTGCTGTAAATATCAGGGTGCACAGGTTGTTTTGAACTGGTGTTTCAGGATTCTTAGGGTATAATCCCAGCAGTGGAATTGCTGGGTCAAAAGGCAACTCCATTTTTAATTTTCTGAGGAAATTTCATACTATTTGGCTCCACAGTGGCTGCACCAGTCTGCATTCCCATAACAATGTACTATTAGGGTTCCCTTTCTCCACAACCTCACCATCACTTGCTGTTTGCTGATTGGGTTATTCTGCATCTTAGTGTGGAAGCACAGGTTTACAGCTCCATGTGAAGTGATATTTGCTATTCCCCTTTCCTACTCCTGAATTCACAAAGTCCACACTGAGCTCAATTACTTAGTCAACTGTATGGACCAAAAATCTAAAAAAGGAGTGAAAGAATGGTCAGCCCACTATGTGGGGTGATGACTTGCCTGTTACTACACAGAAATTAAAAGTCATGCATCTCACCTGCGCCCTGGAAGTGAAAGGGTAGACAAGAGAATTGTCCTAGCCCAGACCCAAGGAGATGGGTCCACTTAAAATCAGAAGGAGCTCAGTCAGAAAAGTTACAAGCTTTTAAGGCTATATCTCCACCCACTAGTGAAACTGTGGCCAGTAAAGTTCAGTCTTGGACCAAGCAGATTATAACTCTTTCTCCATTAGAGGACAACTAGACAAGGAAAGGAAGACTATGGACAGGGAAGGCAGTAGCATTATCTTTTTCTCTCCCCTGCGCTGAAGATGAGAAGTGAGTAGAGGAATAGAAGCCTTCTCCCCCTCCCCACAAGTGTCATTACCTTAGAACAGCCTCTCCCTGAATGTGCTTTGCACAATGTTTGTATCATATTTGTGCTTCAAAATAAGAATTCTTTGAATCAAGTATTCCTTTGGAAAACAGAATATTTTTACCCTTTAGTGGAAGACTGATTGCACCCATGGTACAGCTTTCTCATAATTTTGTGTGTCCATGTCTCTTGTATCTCACACTGACCCTGGGCTTGAGCATATGACTTGCTTTGGCCAATGGGTCAAGAGCAAACTTGATGTAAGCAAAAATGTAAAAAACAGCACTTGAATATTTCCACTTCTTCTCTTGAACTCTTACAATTGCATGAGGACACATCCAGACTCTCCTTATGGAGAATGAGATGTTATACAGGGCACAGAGTCAGTTGCTCCAGCTAAGGCCATTCCAGATCAGCTAACATCCAGCAAACTACATGACATGTGAGTCATCCATTGCCAAGACCAGAGGAACGGCCTAGCCCAGCACAGCCAAGATCAGTGGTATCACCCAGTCAACCCGTAGATTCATGAGGAATAATAAATGGTTGCTGTTTTAAACCACCAAGTTTTGTTTTTTAAACATAGAAATAGTTAAAGGATATACACTTCTTGGAGATTGCTATGAACTGAATTATGTCACCCTAGAATTCATATGTTGGAGCCCTTGCCGCAATGTGATAGTATCTGAAGACGGGGCCTTTAAGAGAGAATAATGTATTGATGAGTTCATGAGAGTGACAGAATTGGGGTCTTTAAGAAGAGGAGGAGAGACCTGAGCTCTCTCTTTCCCACCATATGAGGACACAGTGAGAAGGTATTCATCTAAGGGCCAGGAAGGAAGCTCTCACCACAACTTGACCATCCCTATCTCAGATATCTGAGACTCCAAGGCTGTGAGAAAATATTTGTCTGTTGCTTAAGCCACCAGTTTATGGTCTTTTGTTATGGCAGCCCAAGCAAACTAAGATTAAAAGTGCCATATGTAACTAGTATTATCCAAAATTACTTACTATTACACACTTATTCTCTTTCCATGGAACATTTCAGAATATATTTTCAAAAACAGTCTGGGAAGATGCTGCAATAAATAAATTGTGATAACATAAGTGCCCCAGCATGCCAGATTTTAGAGACATAATTTTTTTAAAAAAAAAAAAAAAGGACCATCAGTATTTGATAGTGGAAAGCTTTGGGGAAGTAGAAGAGGGAGCAAAAAAAATGATGTTTAAAATCCTGAGAATCTGAGAGGACTATGGGATTAATGACGGAATTAGACAGCTCAGGGAAAGTGGGTTTGAGGGGAAAATAGCTTTGCTTTAGAACCATTAAACTTGACGAAAATGTGCTATCTTTAAAAGTGAAAATTCAACTAACATTAGGAAAGCAAAAATGATGCCAAAGCAGGGGAGGGGTGTGGTGGGGGAGTTAGACTGGTTCCATAGATTTTGTGAATTGGTGAATGGCAGCTCATCAAGGAGAACCCTGCGGAGGGAAGAGAGTCCAGAGACAAGTGAGGCTCGTCAAAATGCTATGATGTTAAGTGGGCATTACACACAGAGGCCAAGAGTTGGAAAATGACTTTCTAAGGCCAATCATGGAGTTGACACTATAACTCAAATGGTTGGACTTTTCGGCAACCTCGCCCCAGTGCTCATGTGTCATTTAGCAATGAACTTAATAATGGTTCACTGGAGGGCAACCAAGCAAGATGACAATCTAATTGAAATCACGTTGCATGAAGAACAGTTGAAAGAGCCAGACACACTGAACTTGGAAAAAGAGGTTGAAGTGGTGGGGGAGGAGGAAGTCTAAGCATTGCTTTCAGATATTGTTATGGTTCTAAAGGGTGAAGAATGGAGCAGGAGCATTCACTGTTGCTCAGAAAATTCTTCTGTGTTTTGTGAAGCTGTGGCTCCTTTTACCCCTGGGAGCCAGCGAGCGAGAGTAGAGCAGCCGCCTGCCCAGGCTGTGAAGAGATATCATGAACAGGGTGAGAGAGTGAATGAGAACACTCTCAAGTCTTCTTCCAAATCTGTGATCCAGTGATATACAAATAGGCTGTCTCCTTTTCTCACTTTGACTGTTTGCAATAAGTTGATTTGTTACCCTAAATTCCCGAGAAAGTAAAAAGGGACCTTCAGATTTGCTCCCCATGACCAAAATCCGAGGTGAGCCAGAGACTGCCAACTCAAAGAAATGGTTTCTGTCCCTTGGTGTCCCTGATACCCAAGAGTGATGAGCAGCACACAGTAGGCATCTTTGTACTGACAATTTAAAGGAGGGTCAGCACCTTCTGAGTGGCTTCACTTTGAAGTTTGGATTGGATTATCTCCTGCCACTCTCAATAAAGACCATTTTATTTGATCTCCAATCACCCTTTTTTAATTGAACTATAGTTGACATACAATGTTATATTAGTTTCAGGTGTACAACATAGTGGTTGATATTTTTATATGTTTAATAACATTTTCCAAAAGAAGGATGAGGTTTCCAACGACGTTCATTTCTCCTTTGGCCTCTTCCTTGATGTCTTCACATGTTTGACAGAATTCAGAAAAGGCTGTATGATACAATCCAGAGGAAGCCACCTGGGTCTCAGGATATAATCTGGAACTTGGCTGATTTATGCATGCAAAGGAGAAAAAATAAAGTCAACTATAAGAACACAAAGCTTAAAAATGAAAAATGTTCAAACTTTATAATTGAATTCAGAAAGGGGAAGTGCATGTTTTCCAAGAAAAACAACCTGCTGTCTACAAGTTGAGCATGTGTTTCAAAAGTAATCTTGAATCATCTCAAATGCAATGGGAGATAAGGAAAATACACAGTGTAAGCACATTTTCTTCATGTGGCGTGGAGACTATGTTTTAACCACCATTTAAGTGTTCAGGTACTTATAGGCCATGTGACCTTGAGCCAGACCCTTAACCTCTCTGTGTTTTAGGTTCCCCACCAGAAAAATGAGAATAATATTAGTGTCCACCTCATAGGATTGTTGAAAAAAGTAAAATGAGTCAGTCCACTTACACAGCACATAAAATGCTGCCTACTGTACAGTGCATGCTCAACAAATGTCTGCAATTGGTATCATTGTTGTTTTAAAATGGTAGAAGAGAAAGGGGTCTGGCTCCTTTAAAAGAGTTTGTGAAATGGAGTAAGCCACATTTTTAGTGGGAAGGGCCCAAAATACTTGGGGTAGAAACAAAATGTGTGAACTAGAACCTTTGGTACCTCTGTTTAGAGCAGTTCAAACTCAGTAGGGAAAACAAATGGTCTGTGTGGAGGGCAATTTTAGAAAAAATTACCAGTTGACTCGCATTAATGAGATGTTTACCCCATTTGTGCTGAGGAGCAGCCTGCAACAGTCAATGTCAAGACTACAGCCTTCTTTTGTATACACAGCAAAACCAATGTTTGGGTGAGTGGAGTGTGTGCTGATTAAACGCTAAGGAGAATACCTAACTGATGCCTTGAAGTTTATAACTCCCTTTATCCCTTGCTTTGCAGGTTGCTTATAAAATCTGACAGTAACCCATTGGACAATTTCCTTAATAAATGTATGTACTTTTATAGATGGGTCATAAATTTTGTTTTCTATATTTATTTCTGTCACCAAGCTTCCCATGGTTTCCAATTTACTTAGCCCATTAGCACACAATTTATAAATCTTCAATTTATAGGAGTACTCACAACTGGCATTTAACTGGATTAGTTTTGCTAGAGCAATAAGTTAGAATTTACAGTTAGTATAAAAATAACCATTATGTTCAAGCATTTATTGTATGAGACCTTTTCTGCATTCCTTACCTATAACTTAACCTTCCAAGAATCTCTTAAGGTAGCTATCTGTATTAGAGTCATTGACATTAGCTATCTGTGGCAAATACACCCCCAAACTCAGTGGGGGAAGAAGACAATGTCAGTTTCTGTGTTACTCAAGGCCGTCTGATCCTCTGAGGGATGCCTGAGCTTTCAGAGTTCCTTCTATGGTGGGGTTCAAGTGCCTCTGCATATGTGGCTTCCTGCCACATGGATGAGTTAGGGAGAAGGAGTGCTAGCTAAGTTTCTCACCACCTCAGTTTAGAATTACCCCTAGATTACGTCTGCTCACATCCCACTGGCCAGAAATCAGGCCTGTGGTCAACGGAACTACAAGAGAGGCTGGGAAATGGTAGGCAGTATGCAGACATCAGTAACCACTAAAAAGACCTGTTACAGTTTACTCTCTGGCCATTAAATATCTACCTCCTTTCCTCTTTCCAAACAAAGAGCACACTTATTCCTCCCCAAAGGAAACAAGGACAAATTCCATCCGTTGCTGCAAGCTGGTCAGAGCTCAGGAGTTCTGGGTTTCGTGAAGTTTTTGTTGTAAGTCTGGACGTGCCATCTCTCGATCCAGTGACCTATGAACCGGAAGGAAAGTAATCTATGCAGCAAAGGAAGGTATTCATATTTTCTCTCTCTCTCCCCCCTTCCCTCTCCCCCCACCCTTCATGCAAACACACACAATACAAATAGTGTAACAGTGATGAGATGACCACAGTAAAAATCCCCATTCCGAAAATGAAAGGAAAGAATGGAGACACACAGCAGCCACTGACGCCACAGGTGGGCAGGTCCACACAGGAGCGGCGCACTGCCTTATGGGAGGAGGAGGTTCCAGAAGTGGCTCCGCTCTGCTTGCTGGGAAAGTCCCTCATCCATTGTCTCAACCTCCATTAGTTTCTCCTCCTGAGAGGCTCCCCTTGCCAACCTCCAAGGAATGTGTTGAGGAGCTGGTCCACCATGCCTCCAAGAGTCCACTTCCTTCTAGTGGAAGAAGTTATTTTCAGTCTTGAAAGACATTTTTAGTGCAGGCTTATAGTTATTTTAGCAACATAAGTCCTGCCAAAAATCAGTAAGCTTCTGCAAGCCATCAAATGTATGTACTGTCTCTCTGTTTTTTATTTCTGTTTGTAATTTAGACATTCCTTCTTGGACTCATCTCATCCTTGCCAGTCCTTGCCAGATGCTATCCATCGTAACCAATGCACACCATTGTTTCTTCCCCCTCCTTCTCTCCTAGACCTGCACAGTTACTGCGCACATGTGGCCTTCCAAGGTGTCACAGGCATCAGTTCCACCAAATGTTTCGCCATTGCAAAGCATGGCCTTTCACCTCTGTAGTACCTGGGACCAGTTTCCTGACCACTCACCTCCTATTAGGCCCTGGTGGATGAGTGAGGTTTGTGTTAGAGAACCCCACGTCCACAGCCAGTTTTGGTGTTAATCACAGCATTCATCACAGTGACTCATAAATAGGTCTTGCAAAGTGACAGATAAACAACGAGGTACTTCATTAATATTTGTTGAATAAATGCAATATAATGTATATACAGCACCTGGCAGAAGTAAGGCCTGCTTGGGTGTGGTTGGTAGGGGGATAATATGAGTATAATAATATATAGTTTTAACTTGAACATTTCACCTAAAATGTCATATGATTTGCTTGAGTGTGGTATTGTTATGTTACAGAGTTATTTGTTTCTTCTGTAACAAAAAGGGGCATTATTTGTGCTGGACCCTGTGTATGTGCATATACACATACACAGATAGGCTGGTTTAATATACTTGCATTTAATCTTTGACTGGTAAGGAAACCAAGGCTTAAAAAAAGTAACACATCCAAAGCCACATAACTGAAGTGTGGCAGATCCAGGTCTAGGACCCTGCATGTGCTCGTGTCTCCAGACATGGCCCCAGGAAAAGCCAGAGCAAAAATAGACTCCACCTTTTTCTCTGTTTTCCTAGCACGGGAAGTCTGAAACCTGACCTTTCCCTGTGGTTCGAGAGTCCTTCTCTCCTTGCATGGTCTCAATCAGAAGTGTTACCCTCTAGCCATAGCATAATAGTTACTTTGGGTGACTCAAAGCAAACAGTGGGAAACAGCATATAGCTTTTTAATGAATGAATGAGATTTTTGTTCTGTGACTTGTCTGCGTAAATTTACACAGTGAGCATACTTAACAGATTGTGCCTGTGTCAACATTTCTTTTCTCCACCAAATGGTTTTATTTATTTAATGAATGTTGTCTATAATCATTCAGGGGTTTCCCTGTACCATAACCATTCATTAAATCTAGCATGGGCACACCTTCTCGGCCCTCAACTCTCTGCACAAGCTTTGACACATAAACATTGTCTCGGAGGAACACACCTGCAAACCAAGGTTGCCAAAACTGTTGACTGGTCTGAACCTATGCAATATTTTATTTGATTCAGTTTGTATTTTTTTTGAGCACTTATTGTCAGGTACTGAGTAATACCTGCTTTAAGATACAAAAAGACAAATGCCATATGATGTCCCTTACATGTGGGACCTAAAGAACAAAATAGACAAAGTAGATACAAAGACAGACCAACATTGGACAGAGGAGAGGGAGGTTGGGGGACTGGGTGAAAAAGGTGAAGGGATTGAGAAGTACAGGCTGGTAGTTACAGAACAGTCGCAGGCATGTAAATTACTGCCTAGGGAATATATCAATAATATTGCAGTGGTTATGTATGGTGCCATCTGGGTGCTCGGAATGTCTAGGGGGGGCACACTGGATAGTGTGACTGCCCACTATGCTATCCATACAAAACTGATGCAGAATAGTATTAAGTGTAGACTGTAATGGAGAAATTTTTTAAAAAGAAATACTATAAAAATGTTTTAAACCACCATTTTCAGTTGACCACACTTTATGTTGGCTGACTTTGAATTCACAGATGTGTGTGTATGTATGTGAGAGAGAGGAGGAGAGATTAACAGCAGGAGGAAAACGGTGATGGAAGTAGTAAAATCGGTAACATCCGTTGCAGACTAAACGTCGGAAGACTTATTCAGCTACACGGACAGACACTGCAAAGCAAGTAACCTTCCTGGACATGATGATTTGCAAACAGGATAAAGCTTAAAATAAGACCAATAAAGGACATCATTTTAGGTAATTTCCCCTTTTATAAAAATATCATGGGCACTAATTAAAAATTTTCAAACAGGGAAGAATTGCATGGAAATAACTGTGTTAGCAAAGTGCTGTTTAAACACAATTTCACTAGCATCCTTGTTCCCGAACTTGAGACATAAACTGTCCAGTGCACTTCTTGCTTCCAGGGAGGTGATGCCGATCAGTCTCAAGGCACCACTTGAAAAGGCAAAAGCAACTTGAAGTAACACGGTGAGAAGATCTATGGATAAAAGAGGGAAGGGAACAGAAGTGTTTCGATACCTGAGCCCTTTGCTCCTGATTTGCCTCAGCCTGGGGTTTGTAGAACACCGCCCGCTCCTACTCATTCCTAATGAGAGTATATATTGAGCTCTTTGAAATGTGAGTATTATGGGAAGGATCGCAGTTGCTTTAAATTAGAGGAGTTGGCAAGTGCCTGGGAGGAGCAGGAGGTTGTTTAAACTGAGGAAGACAGTTGCAAAACCTCCTACAACAGCATGAGCTCCAAGCTTCAAATGTGTTCTCGTGCGCAGACGAGTGCTTCATTTTTCATCAGGCGATTTTTTTGTGTTGTTTTGAAGCAGCTTTGAATAATAAACGCATATTTTTGCTTGGCATTTTTTTAAATGGTTTCTAACTTCATGGGACAACCGAAGCCAAAAAGCCTCATGTATTGGAGGGAAGTGTGATGTCAGCAATGCCTAGAAAAGGTAAGCCACCACTTCACTGTGGTATTTCTCCTTCTCTCCCATTTGGCCTTTGTCAAAAATATTTACCAGGGGAATTTAAAACAGCTACTTGTAAAGAAATGAGGAGCTTGTACAAAGTGTTTCAACAAATGATATATCAGAGGTTCGAGAACTCAGCGGTGGTGCTTTCTCCTACTTTCTATTCTGCTTGACATGCAAACCTCTCCAAAGTAGCTTTTGACTGTATGAAAAATGCCATTTCCTTTAGACAATGCGTGCGAGTCTTCAAAGTCTCTATCCGATGCGCTTGGCTTTCACTGATGTGGTGATGGGCTAATTTTGCCGAGGTCAGAGTATCTATGTTTTCTTACTCTGTTATATGCAACTCAACTTCCGGAGCTATGATCTTTCTATTAACTCAGAAATCTTTCCCATGGAAGTTAATAACATTCCAAAAATTCTCTTAAATACGGTTACTATGACTGCTTATAAACTTGTTTTGCAGAACGTGTTTTTAAATGTTAAATAAGTCATTTGATTTTTCCTTTGTAGCCACACGAGATGAGGTTACGGTTATTATGTCTTGGGGGGGAAAGAGTCCAACTCCAAGTTTGCTCATTCCAGTCTCAGTTGACTGACAATGCTGTTATCTCAATGGAGTAGCTTTGCCTTCTTGATTGTGCCTCAGAAACAGGTAGGAAAGCAGAGAGGCTACAGTATGCCTTGTTTTTCTATGCATTGGCCATATGAGACATTGCTTGCGGTTTTAGGAGGAAGGGCACATTAGTATGTGATGTGTTCTTCCGATTTCCCTGAAAAAGTCTGTTATCAGCGTTCCCATCTTTTTGAGGCAAACTTCCAGGTGCATAAAATAAAACCTAGATATTTGTGGGGTCTGCAAATTCTTCCAGCAGGCTGCATTTAGCAGAGCCCCGCGTTCATTCCTCCATGCACACAGATGTTCTCACAGGCAGAAATTAAAAAGCTCTGTGGGTCTGACCCAGCTTTTGAGTGGCTTGAGACATCTAATCAGCCGCAGTCTGCAAAGCCCACCCATGGGGAGACACTAACAAACAGTCCGGGGGGCCCTGGGTGAGAATGTGAGGTGCTACCCCGTGCTCGGGTTGAGAAGGGTTCTACCTGTGTTTCCTGCACCAACTGTTGCTCTGTGTCTGAGCTCTCTCTCCCTTCCGTGTCAAATTCTGATTACACAAGGTGGATGATAGTGGCTTCTCTGCCTTTTGTGGCCTCTGTGGAGGGAATGAGATTAAGATCAGAGGAAGGACATTATTGTTCAAAACAGAGAAGGCAGTTCAACCAGCTCATTGCAAGGTGGTCAGGAGAAACTGTTAGTTCCTTTCCCCGTCCACGGTTGTTAATGGAAGAAATGAGGGACCAGTGCCCGCCCGCTCCTCGTCCTTCTTCCCCTACGTTGTGTCCTTTCTCTTTCTCTCCTTCTACCCACGCTGGCCAGACGGCCTCAAGAGAGGCAGCAGTGGGTTGGACATTTCAAAGTATTCTCATCTCTTCCTTCTCACCCTCTCGACTATTCCCGGGCCAGTTGGAGAAGCCCCCACCCTGTTTGGAGGGGGTCTCCAGGACCCCACCCCATGACCTCATCGAAGGCAGCTGGAGAGCTGGGATGGCCAGCGGTTTCGTGGCGCCAGACTGTGCCCCGGGGACGGGTGCGGCTGAGAACAGCGCAGAGTGGCATGACGTGCAGGGGGGGGGGGGGGGGGGCGGGCAGAGCGAGGACGTCCCACCACAAGCTCCTGCGCAGGCGGGCTCCATCTCTGGAAACCAGGCCCACCAGGCCCGCCAGGCCCCGCCTCTGGGCCCTGCGGAGGCCCCAATGAGCATGAAAACAAAAGGCAATTAGAGCTGCTAATGAAGCCCAAGCCAGCTGACTCATCTGAGGCACAGCCACCAAGGGGCTTTGTAAGGAGACCTGGACAGCGCCCTGGAAAGGACAGGTCAGGGTTGTCCCAAAAAGGACGATGATGAGAGGCCCAGTGTGACCTAATCATGCCTGTTCACCTCAGAGAGGCCGAAGGAGAGGAAGGAGCAAGGCGTCGTGTTAACTAATGAACTGCTAGGGAGTGTGGGAGCCCCGCTGTCTGAAGCGGAAAAGGATTTGAGCGTAAGCCAGACTGAGCCCAGGTTGCCAGGTGCCCTCACAGATCCCGAGTCCGTGAACCAGGACCCGAGAAGCCTCAGGCTCAGGAATCAAACCCTAGCGAGACTAGAAAAGAGGTACCCTTTACTGAGTGTCCACTCCATGCCAGAAACTTTGCCAAGGCTCTTTGAGCCTAGCCCTTGACAGAGAGAAGTTACATAAGAGTCAGCAGAGAAGTGCGTGGGGAACAGCGTTGAGGGGGCTTTGGAAATCTGCCTGATAAAGTCAAAGAAATCTCATAGAGTTGCATTTGAACTAGACCTTGGAGGAGGATTAAAATATCATCAAAGAAGCAACAAGGGCAAGAATGTCCAGGCAGAGGCCAATGAGCAAAGACGCGGAGGTGGGAAGACCAAGGCGGCTCCCATGAACCGAGTCGGCTGGGGGGAGTGAGGCTCTCCTGCCCAAATTGCATCTCGAGGCTCACCAGTTTCAGGGATTAGTGATAAGAGGATAACCCAAAGCGAAATGTGGCAAGCTCTGCACCACCGTGGACCAGAACTCAGGTTCTGGGGAGACAAACATCTGACTTCAAATGCAGCTCCACCTGGTAACCACCCTGCAAACTCAGACCCATTCAAGCATCCGTTTCTTCACCTGTTAAATGAGGCTAATAATTATATCTATTCGTATAAAGGCATTCTGGGGATTGAGTTAGGAATCTGTGCAAAGGGCCTACTATCAGAGTGTCTGGTATATGAGAGCTTCATGAATGTGAGCTATTATTATCTGTGAAATGCTGATTTCTTCACTGCAGGGCTTCTCACACATTTTTTTACTTTATTTTTCTCGAATACTCTTTTTGCATTTGTTTCTACTAATGAAGACATTAATTTATAACATTTGAGTGACCACTTATTTTGTGTCAAGCACTATTCTTTTTTAATTTAATTATTGTTCAAGTAGTTTTCTGTCTTTTACTCACATCCCAGCCCGCCCCCCTAGTGCTCCCCACCTCCATCCCCTTTCCACCCCCTTAGTTGTTGTCCATGTGTCCTTTATACTAGTTCCTGTAAATCCTTCCCCTTTACCCCCTGAAATTCTCTCCTCTCTTGGCTCTGGTCACTGTCCCCCTGTTCTCTATTTCAGTGTTTTTGGTTATATTTTGCTTGCTTGTTTATTTTGTTATTTAGGTTCCTGTTAAAGGTGAGATCATATGGCATTTGTCTTTCAACGCCTGACTTATTTCACTCAGCATAATGTTTTCCATTTCCATTCATGCTGTTGCAAAGGGTAGGAGCTCCTTCCTTCTTTCTGCTGCATAGAATTCCATTGTGTATATGTACCATGATTTTTTGATCCATTCATTTACTGATGGGCACCTAAGTTGCTTCCAGCTCTTAGTAAATTGTGCTGCTATGAACATTGGGGTGCATAGATTCTTTTGGATTGGTGTTTTAGGATTCTTAGGATATATTCCCAGCAGTGGAATTGCTGGGTCAAAAGGCAGGTCCATTTTTAGTTTTCTGAGAAAATTCCATACTGTTTTCCAAAGTGGCTGTACCAGTCTGCAATCCCACCAACAATGGATTAGGGTCCCCTCTTCTCCCCAACCTCTCCAACACTTGTTTGTTGCTTTGTTTATGATGGCCATTCTGACCGGTGTGAAGTGGTATCTCACTGTGGTTTTAATTTGCATCTCTCTGATAGCTAGTGATATTGAGCATCTTTTCATTTGTCTCTGGATCTTCTGTATGTCCTCCTTGGAGAAATGTCTGTTCAAGTCCTTTGCCCACTTTTTAATTGGGTTGCTTGTCTTCTTAGAGTGGAGTCGTGTAAGTTCTTTGTATATTTTTTGAAGATTAGACCCTTGTGTGAGGTATCATTAGCAAATGTGCTTTCCCATACAATTGGTTCTCTTTTTATTTTAATGCTGTTTTCTTTAGCCATGCAAAAGCTTTTAATTTTGATGAGATCCCATTTGTTTATTCTTTCCTTTATGTCCCTTGCTCTAGGGGACATATCAGTAAAAAAGTTGCTGCATGAAATATCTGAGATTTTCTTGCCAATGTTCTCCTCTAAAACTTTAATGGTGTCACGGCTTATATTTAAGTCTTTTATCCACCTTGAATTTATTCTGGTGTATGGTGTAAGTTGGTGCTCAAGTTTCATTTTTTTGCATGTAGCTATCTAGTTCTCCAAACACCATTTGTTGAAGAGGCTATTATTAGTCCATTTTATGTTGCTGCCCCCTTTGTCAAATATTAATTGGCCGTAGAGATTTGGGTTTATTTCTGGGCTCTCTGTTCTGTTCTGTTGGTCTATGTGCCTGTTTTTATGCCAGTACCAGGCTGTTTTGATTACAGTGGCCTTGTAATACAGTTTGGTATCAGGTATTGTGATCCCTCCTACTTTGTTCTTCTTTCTCAAAATTGCAGCTGCTATTCAGGGTCATTTATGGTTCCATATAAATTTTGTGTCAACACTATTCTAAGTGCTTTATTTGAATAGTGTAGGGGCTGAGTGAAGGCGGGAGAAGGGGGTAAAGTGGGGACATCTGTAATAGTGTCAACAATGAGAATAAAGTAAAACAAAATGAAAAAAATAACTAAATCATAATAAAATGAATAGTTGCGTTTAAAACTCACAGCCTATCTGGGACATTATTACTGGAATTCTGCTATAACCTTTACTTTATAAGTTGAGAAAACTGTGGCCCAGAAAGGTCCAGTAACTTGCTCAAATTTATCTCAGGAATAAATTTGATGGGGCACCCATAATCAAAACTTTCTGATCATCACTCATGCTAGAAAGTGAGCTATTTTCACATGTTTTTGTTTCTTAATGTGTCCTCTGTCTTTCCATGAGTGGGTCATTAGAATCTGGTGTTTTCCACACTCACTAGGACATGAAACCATCTTTCCCAAGGACTATCACACAAATCATGGACTGTGGAATGCAGGCTGAAAAATGCCAAGGGCAAACTGCCCCAGGGCCTTCAAATGCAGGACATTCCCCAAGACTTGATTAAAATTTAATTTCCACCGGCCACTTCATGAACCGATTTCCCACATTTCTATGAAACAGAAGCCCAACAACTGGGATTCTCATATCTTAGGCAATTAAGTTTTTTCTTAAATACTGTCAACCTTTAGCAGGAAAAGTAACAGAAAGCACATGCTTGCTTCACACCCGAGAGGTCAGCCTCTGTCTGTGGTTTTGGGGGCCTGCTGTACAAGATGGCCCTGCAAAGGACACCAGCTAGAATAAAACAGGATCCTACTTGCAAGGAGTGCTCAGTCAAATGGGAAAAATAAAATACGTGTTCCTGCATGGAAAACGCAAAGTTAGACTTCTGAGAAAGATAAGAGAGGCTCAAAGTGAATGGGGATTCAGAGGAAAGGAGACCTCGGGTGTCTGGAAAAACCAGAGTAATGTGTAACACTCTTTGGCACTTACCATGTACAAGGAACTGTGCTAAGTACCTTATAATATGACTAATCCAGGTCTACTTTATAAGGCTACAAGGTGGGTTTTAACTGGCCCACTTAACAGGTGAGAAAACTGAGCCCTAGGGAAATTCAGTAACTACCTGAAGTTTTCTAAGAAGTAAGTGCCAGAGTATAATCTCAAACTCAGGTCCATCTCATGGATACCCAGGGAAGACTCCTCAGAGGAGGTAACAAGAAATTTGGCCTTGAAGGATGGATAAGAATTGGTGGTAGGGGCATTCTAAGCAGGGAGACGAATATTAGGAACACCACGAAAGATACCAGCACAGGGAGTGGTAGGAAAGCTTCCCTGGCAGAACAAAGTGCAGGCATGGGGAACAAAGGGAAATAAGCTCAAAAGACTTAGCTGGCAGATGGAGAAGGGGTCATGGGGACTTAGCTAGAATCAGGTCATAAGAAAGACTTAGATGCCAAACCACAGAGTTCGAATTTTTTAATTGAGTGATCATTAAAAGTTTGTAAACAAGAAAGTAACTTGCCAGCAGTTCATAGAAACAACAATTTAAGATGATTAAGAAGTGCACAGGCAGGGCAGAGACTAAACTCCCAGTCAGGAAGCGCTATTTGTCCAGGCAGGCAGTAACGGCGGTCCTTGTTCACACAGCGGTTACGGGGTGGAGTTGAACCTGGAGCCCAGTCTCCTCCACCTGCTCCACTAAGGCCATGACCACCCTCATGGTCTTTCAAATAACAGCCTTGAGGCCTCGTTACATCTGACCAGACCCTGTGAAATAGAGGGGCTGGGGAATGGAAGGGGCAGGAGGAGCTAGCTGACATCTGGGGCCCTTCTCAGCCCTCGGACTCCATGGAGACAAACCTCTCAGCACTTTCCTGGGAATCGTTAACTCTACAGTTCCTTACTCCATCACCAGGGTCTGTGCTTCTTCGTCCTATCAAGTGGGCCTACTTCCAAAAGAACATTAGGGTCTAGAAAAATGCGTAAGTTTATAGCTATGGCAATTACCTAATGTGGTATTGGCATGCAGTAATTGGGAGAGTGTATTTTAATGTATCCCTCCAGGAGAAACTCTTAGCCATCATCCTGGCAGTCTGCCTTTAGCAAAATTCAGCCGTCTGCCTCTTGGACTGAGAGGTCTTACTGCAGCTGATCAGAGTTGGGTCCCTGCGACGCTCTGAGTGATAGTTACCCACCAGGTGTTATATGACTGCCTCCAGCTCCCAAATAGCTGCTGCGCCCCCAAGAAGTAGGAATTGATTCATCTTTAAATTCCCCAATGTCTTACCATGAGAGCGGGTGTCAAGCAATCTGAAAAACACAGGTCTGCAAGAAATGTCACATTTCTTTATTTTCTTTCATTCAACTTGAATCTGATTCCAAGAGTCCATGCTTACAGGAACTCCAGTTTTAGAAATCATCAGGCTCCTGCCCCCACCACCTCCAACACCAGGGAGGTTTTCCTTCTCACCAGTGATGCTCATTCTTATAAACTGCCTGTCCCTGATGTCTGTGGAGTCTGCTGTCACCCCCTGTCTGGGATCTGAGAGTCACCGTCCGGGCCGGGCACCCCGCAGAGTGAGCATTTCCACTTCTCACAGAGGCACTGATCCTGACCCCCTCTCTCCAGGCCCGAGGAAACCTCTTCTCAGGGGTCTCCTGTCCCCCCTCTTCTGACACATACTCAGGAAAGAAAGGAAAACGTGTTTTCAAGAAGTGTCTGCTTCCTTATTCTGCACAATCTTGAGACAAATACACACAGAGGCCCAGGCAACAATCAGCTGGCAGTGAAGGACACACAAAGGTATTCCGTCACACGCCCAGTTGGTATTCAGTAATCGTCAGTGAAATGCGGTCCTCAGTAACTGATGGAATGGCTTCTCCAAAGTTGCTCAGTTTGCCATCGGAGGAGGTGCTATTATGACCAGCTTAGTAGAGTCTTTTTAATAAATACCTAGCATGTGCCAGTGCTTTCCATATCCGGGCTCCATATCCCCATTTTCAGGTGAGGAGTGGTGAGTAGCTTAGCTAACGTCCTGTAAGCGCCAACAGATGGCGCATGTCTTTAAACTGAAGGTGCCCTAGTCTCCATAACACACACCGTCCCCACCCTGCCACATGGGCCCTGGAAGGATTCTTTATTTTCTACCCAGCAGTCCAGAGGTCTACTCTTGACTAGTCCTTCAGTCGCCACTTCCAATTAAAACTTGTTTTAAATGGAGATTTTTTTCACTATGAACATAGTGTGACTCTGCTTCATATCATAATAATCCCACAGGACAGTTTATTATGCCATCTTATCATGCATCTGGGAAGCAGCAAGTTTGACCCCATCCGAAAGACACGAACAAGATGAAATGACTTGTCCAAGGCCACAGAGCCAGACAAGAACTCTGACTCCAACACACGTTTGTCTGCCTCCAAATCACAGGGAGGGAGGGAGTGCTAAGTAATCAAAGACAAATTATAGAATACTATTAAATATTTGCAGTTTCGGGGCCTATTCTACCCATAACAACCATGCAGAGCTTATGCGGTTGCCTTGAACCACATCCTACCAAAGGCATGACCCTCGGTACTCAACCAACATTTGACAGTTGTCATTAAGACATTCCTTGGTGGCTTTTCTGTCATCCCCAGAGCAGCTTATTCTCTTAAATGGGTTGTGGTTTTTTCCAGTTTCTTTCTCAACCATTAATTTTCTTTAGAAAAGACTTTTTAGGAAGTAGTTGTTATCCCATTCCACTCTCAAATCGAATCTAATGTTAATAGGATCTTAGTCAAGGATTTCTTTGAATTTATCGGCCTCACCAGCCCGTCTTATCATAGGTGTTTCTGCCAGCAACCCCTCTTTTCCTTCCCAATTAAGACCACATTCCTTGGCATGGTCTTCGGGGGACTTTAGAAATCTCTCCTTTCCCAGCCCTCCTTGTCTACCTTCATCCCTACAGTCATCCTCCATGTATCCATAGGCCCCTGTATACCAAATACCATGAACTGGGTGACTTAAACAACAAAAATAAGTTTTCTCACAGTTCTGGAGACTAGCAGTTCGAGACTAAGGTGTCTCAGTGTTTGCTTGTGAAGCAAAGGGTCACAGGTTCGATTCCCAGTCAGGGCACGTGCCTGGGTTGCAGGCCATGCTCCCAGTAGGGGGTGTGCGAGAGGCAACCACACATTGATGTTTCTCTCCCTCCCTTCCCTTCTCTCTAAAAATAAATTTAAAAAAAAAACCTTGTAAAAAAAAGGTCTTATCTTCAAATACAGTCACACTCTGAAGTAGTTAAACTGTGAATTATGGGGGAGACTCAGTTGAGCCCAGAGCAGCACCACACCTACACACAGTGAACCCCTCACAGTTGCACAGGCATCTCTTTTCTCTAGGTAATGTGGGTCTAAAGAATCAAGCCTATTCTTCTGTCTTTGTATGAATTATGTTGAACTATATAAAACTGCTGACCTTCAACCATTTTATTACCTACAAAAATGGCAATTTTATATGTTTCCAATATAGCGAGGAGACTTAACAAAAATTCTCATTTCTTGAAGGCAATTTATGTGCTAGGTCCTTAAAATGTCACAGAAATTGTTGATCATTCCCCTCTTTGTCCCTGAGGCTGATATGGGATGCATTTCAAACAGGCTTTCAGAATTTATCCACATAGCAGATCTCAAGTTCAGTCTCAATGCCGACTGCACCAAAAAGCTCATATTTGCTAAGGCAGCTCCTTCCATTGAAACACCACTGGCTGTCAGAATGTTCTTTATTATACCAGAATCTGGACATTTTCAAAGTCTCTCCATTGGTCTTTGCTCTGCTTTTGGAAGTAGCAAAGAGAAGTCCACCTCTTTTTTCCTGGCCTTTTAAATACTTGAAGACTATCACCAACTGCCTTCCCAAAGCTCTCCGGGGTTTCCCTGCATCTACAGAGAGGAATTTCCCCCGGACACTGTGAGGTTCGGCACGAACAGCCACACCCCTGTGGAAAGGGACGTCCAGACTGGGACACCAGGTTCCGGATGACTTCTCCCTACTGCACACTCCATGTCAGCTTCCTAGGACGGAGAGGGACACTCTGTGCTGAGAAAGAATCGGAGCCCAACCCCGGGTGGGCAGGAAAGAAGGCAGAGACCAACAGGTGGTGACTGGCCCGAGCTGCTATCACTGCCCCTGCAGGTAGTGCCTGACACCCACACTGCAGGGTGACTGGTACTCTCTCTGACTTAAGTACTTTATTTTCCTTAATGCTAAATTTGTACCAGCTTTTCTAGGAAGCTCATCTCATAAAAAGACCAACACTCAGACTTCAAAAAACAGAAAACAAATAACTTGGTTCTAACGAAGCCTACCTTCACTCATGTGATAGTGCCGATTTTCTTCGTAGTTAACTGAGACAATGAAGAATCTGGGATTATAACCTCTCCGTATGCCAGTTTCAGCCCTAACCCTTCCTGGCTGCATGATTGTAGGGAAGTTCTTTAAACTCCCTGAGCCTCTGTCTGTCCATCATTAAACTGGGAATAATATATACCTGGTCTAGTAGACCCACCGGTAGTATTAAATGAGATACTATGTGAGAGAAAGTATGCAAGCTAGAAGGTGAAATACAAATGCCAGCTGTTATGGGAAGGGAAAAACAAAACATCGCATTCTGAAAGCGTGGGCTCACCAAGTGGCGGCTTTGTGAGAGGCTGTCTCTTGCAGGCATGTCGCTGTTCCCTCTCCTGTGGCTCAGCCTTCCCTGCCTGCAGCAGCCCAGGGCACAGAAACCCCCTTACCATGACCACTCGCAGCACGACCACTTACAATAAAATCCCATTCCCACGACAGAGATGCATCTGCACAGTGTTCACTTGCACGGGATTGGATCTGTGCCTGGGGAGCTACTCTAACTTAGGGGGGCCTCAACGGTGTTGGTGACACCCACCATAACTAGAAAGGGAATGGGGTTTGAATCTCAGCTTTCCCCCGTAGCTGTGTGACTCTGGACAAGCTTAGTAACCTCTCTGAGCCTCAGTTTCTTCATTTGCAAAACAAAATAACTTTACGCTCCCCAGCCCCCAAAATGGCAGTTGTTGTTAAGGGCCTGATATTTTTGGCTGGCCAGCTGATATTCCCACAGACCTCTCTGTTTTAGGGGAGTTCTCATCACTGGACAAATTGACATGGGGCAGGTGATTAAAGAGAAAAGTTCAAGCAAGAGAGAACACATGTAGATAGTCAGTGACGGGACTTGCATGTGAACGTGAACCCTTCAAGGGAAACAGTTTTGCCCCAGACGAGAGTGCAAGGTGACGAGCAGAATCTGGAACGGCTCTCCCTTGTTTATTTGAATTCTCCAAGGGCCTCAGCTGTTTGATTTGAGATGATTTGTGCTTGCCATTTGCTAACCCAAATCTACATTGTGGTTTTAATGCTTTTGTCTGTAAAAGAAAATTTACTTGTCCCTCAGGGCCCATCAGCAACAACACGTCACCACGGCTCTAGGCAGTAAACTAAGTCAAAGGCTGTAATCCTATGTCTCTAGGACCAGGCTGGACCTGTGCTTGAGTGAATGGCCGTGTGGCTGAGACCCTGCGGCCTGGGGTGGCATGTTCTACCCCAAGTGGCCACTCACCGCTCACTCCAATGTGGCCCGACGGGGCCAGATCTTCAGATTCTAAAAGAAAATCTATGTATCTGAATTTTATGTGAAATGCTCCTATTTTTAAAAACACTTGCTGTTTTCATCTATGAATGGTGACTTCATATGGTTCAACACAATATAACCTAGAGACACAAAAACAGTTCAAGATTTCTTGCTGTGTGGAACATCTCAAGACACCTTGCCCTTCAGAAAGAACTGTCCTAAATAAACATGGCACACACACACACACACACACACACACACAGTACTAACAGCGATAGCTAACAGAGCACCCTCCCTACCCAGAAGGTGTGTGTGGGGGAGGCAACCCATCATTTAATCCCCCAACACCCCCATAAAGCTGGCACTGTGTGTTATCCTCACTTTACAAATGAGACCCGAAGCCTCACCACCCACTGATGCCGATGCACATGAACATGGACATGACATCCGCTGGCCTGGAGAGCCAGTGTCCCCACGTCTGCTAGATCGGAGGAAGAAACTGGAAATGTGTGTTACGGCCCACTCCCCCGGAGCTGGCAGGTGGCGGAGCAGAGACCTCCTGGACTCGCTGTACTTCTTCACACCCTGGTGTTAGTTCGCTCAGGCTGTGACCTCAGAACAACCCCACATGCTGGAGGGCTGAAGCAGTGGAAATTTACTTTTTTCACCGGTCAGATGGTGGAAGGCCAAGATCAAGGTGTCTGTAAGATTGGTTCCTGGCAAAAACCCTGCTGTTGGCTTGCAGATAGTCACCTTCTAGCTATCTCTTGACATCGGGGAGATCAAGATAAAGCCAGTGGGGGAGAGAGAGAGAGATCAGGTGCTTCCTTCTCTTCTTATGAAGACGCCAGTCCTATCGAATCAGGGTCCCACCCTCATGACCTCGTTTAACCTTAATTACCCCCTTAAAGGCCCTGTCTGCAAATATTGTCCCCAGTGGGTTAGGGCTTCAACATACAAATTGGGGGAGGGTCACAGTTGAGTGTCTGTAACACCCCATATCCCTTCTGTGGAGAATCAGCCGCTCCTACTTTTTCTCCTTTTCCAATCTTCGCCCTCCACCTTCCTCCCGTCCAGCCCACTTCATTCAGTCATTCGCTCTTTTTACCCCATATTTTGTACCCTGCTGTTCTTTCATTCTCCGCTCTTTTCCTGCCTCACTTTCCGAAAGCCCCTCTCCTCACACGTTCTCCCCTCTCTCTCACTCTGCCTTCTCTTCCCTACTCCTTCTTCCAGCCATCCTCTTCTCCAAAGTCTCCTCCTCTCCTTTTCTTCCTGCCCTCTCCTCCACCAGAGCCCTGGAGCCAAAACCCTCTCCATATTTACGCCTCGTGAATACAAACAGAATCTGCCTGCAGTGAATATGCCCCTGATAGCTGGAGAGACGTGCACAGCGCCTGGTCCACAGTGGAAATCCCGTGCATATCAGCGTGCCCCTTCCACACAGAGCTCCGGGCAAACCCAGAGAAATGTACAAGATGAAGCAGTAGAAATGGAAATGGGAAGAAAAAAATGAAAGCCATTAGACGGAAGAGGAACAAACCATGTGAGCCACAAGGCCCCATCTAGTTACTGTGATTCAGTGTGAAATTTCACCTCCTGGAAGCCAGACCCAGAGCCTTTTCAGACTTGAAGTGACCCACGCATCCTCCAGTGTGCTCAGGGTGAAGGGTCAGAGGACAGGAAACGAAGTGCTCGTCCTTGGCCTTGCCCTGGGTCCTGCTCTGAACAACTGTTTCCCCTCATGTAACCACATTCTTTTCAGCATTGCCTTGATCTCTAGCCAGTGCTGTATTAAACTCTCACTCAGATCCTGTTTAGAACGTTGTTTTGTGTAGTCAAGAAGGCAAATCTTACAATGAAGGCAATTTGTACTTAGAGTTGTTGCTATGGTGTTGTTAAAGTAAATCTGAAGTTTCTGATTAATCAGGAAGCTTACTGAATGCAGGTTCAAGTGACAGCTGATTCGCTTTGGGAGAGAGGTCCCAGATAATGGAAGGAAGGAAGGAAGGAAGGAAGGAAGGAAGGAAGGAAGGAAGGAAGGAAGGAAGGAAGGAAGGAAGGAAGGGGGAGGGAGGGAGGGAGGGAGGGAGGGAGGAAGGAAGGAAGGAAGGAAGGAAGGAAGGAAGGAAGGAAGGAAGGAAGGAAGGAAAGGGAAGGGGAAAGGGAAAGGGAAGGGGAGGAAGGGTTTTGTTGAATCCTTTTTCACATTCTCCTAAAGTCACTCATTTTCCTTATCTTTCCTTACACTGTACTCTTTCCTCTTTCCTGCCACCCTCAGCGTCCCTCTGAGGCCTGCAGAGAAGGCCACATCTCCATTTATGGCCACTCCTGTTCAATGAAAACCTAGTTCTTTATTTCCAAACACTCTCTCCTGAACATAGAAATCCAACCACCACCGCGAATTTTCTGTTTTATGACTAAGCTAGCCATTCTCTCAGAATGCCCGTGACAACTGGTCAATGCCTGAGACTCCTGCTGTTATCTTACCCTGGACATCGCATGCCAGTAGGGCCACTGGCAAGCTGCAGTAGTGGTGGCCCGAGTAACCAGAAGATGAGAAGTATTAACACCGAAGCACAGGAAGAAAGATTGCAGGGTCCTGGCCTGGAGAGGGGAACCGAGGGCGCCACAGCACTGATGTTGCGTGTTTGAATATCTCCCCCAGGACTTCCGGAGGAATTCCCCCACATTTGGCATCACCTACTTAAGATCCGGAGAGGACCTGTCCTGAGTTAAAACCACAGCTTTGTCATTTTCTAGGCTTGTGACCTTGGACAACTAACCCTCCCCACATCCACTTTCATGTTGTAAAATGAGGCTAGTCCATCTCATCGGAGTTATAATACCTGCATGTTATAGATCCATGTGAAGATATAATATGGTGCTCAATCAACCATTGCTAAGATTAATATTCCTGACACTCCTGCTGAAATACAATAGAAGAGAAAGTATTCAATATACAGGGTTATTGGGTCATAAAGCATAAGATCCTTCCTTCCTTCCTCCCTTCCTTCTCCCTTTTCCCATTCCCATCCAGCTGGACCTTGAACTTGCATTCAGTAAGCTTTCTGATTAACCAAGAACTGCAGAACTCCTTTAACAGTACCATAGCAACAACTCCAACTATAAGTTACCTTAATTGTAACAGTTGCATCCTTCACTACACAAAACCACATTCTAAACAGGATTTGAGCGAGACCCCTGAAGGAGCTTCAGACGTGTTTGGCAAGTGGGAGAAACAGAACTTTGCAATATTATGTGAACCGAGGAGAGGACTCTCAGCAGTGGTCCTCAGCCTCCCCTGCACCTTACACAGCGACGAGAGAGCTTTGAGACATCCCAGAGCCCAGGCCGTACCCAAGACCATCACACCAGATTCTCTGGTGGTGGGATCCAGGCAAAAATAAAAAGTTAAAGCCCTCGAGGTGATTGTGATAGGCAGCCGAGGCTCAGAGCTGTGTTGTAGAGGAAGTGGTGGCCAGCGGGGTGCAAAGCCCCAGCGTGTGCGGCTGCGAGTGTGCTGATGACTTTCTAGACTCCAGAGCCTCAACTTCCCATCTTTTTCCTCTCGTGGTGCACAAAAAAATAGTTACTAAAATTCTGTGACACACCCAAAAAGTGTATTTTTGCCAATCTGACAAAAATAGGCATAATTTTGATTCATTCACACCAGACAGCTGTTGTTTTGTTGACCGTTGTCATTTTTATCTGACAAGAGAAAAACTGGTAAGGGAAAAGAGGCCAGTGCCCCTGGCTCAATAGTCGGGTATTGCAGGCTTTAACGTTCTGCGTCCCACTGGTGGAAAATCCCTGCACTAGCGGAACTGTCAGGAGACTTGCGGAAACAGAAATTCAGCTGTGAAAGGAAGGGCTGGGTGGCTCAGTCCTTCAGTGAAGGTGCAACCTGGAGGGAAGAGTGAGAAAGGCAGCGGGAGGGGTCAGCTAAAGCGCAATAATAACACTTTCAGAGTGTGGGAGACCTAGACACATTCGAACCATTGATGAGGCTACCATATCTGGTATACTTACAATATAAATCGTGGAAAACAGTAAAAAAAAAGCTTCACCGGTGCAGTAGATTTCACCTTGACGACATCAGACCCATGACCGTATTTTGAGCAACCATGCCTTTGTTGAACACCTCCCTCCTCTGTTTATTTTAATGGCCATCTGTTCAGTTTTCTGCTGTGTGTCAATATTTACCACCTCTCTTAATCCTCGCAAAACCTTATGAAATGGCTGCCTCTGCTGTACAGACAGGGTAGCTTTCCAGGTGAGATGAGATTTACAGAGATTCGCCGGTTTGTCCGGAGTCGGCAGTAGAATACCAGCATTCCGACCTGGATCTGTATGACCCGAAGCCCACGGGCTTTTCACCCTGCCCTTGGGCCCCCAGGTAAAGCACGAATTGAATTGTTGGAGAGCTGCGTGCTTCCATCAAAACTTGACAAAAACTGTGCCCTGAAAGGTCATGTCCCAGCACCAGGACCTCTGAGTGAAATGACTGAAAAAGGAAAAATGTATCAAAGGCTGCAGCTCCTACTTCGGGTTGCACAAGGGCTTGAGCAAGGTGCAAAGCATTTTTTGAAAGGGGTGGGCACGAGGTCCTTGTCATCATGGGCACCGATGCCCAGGAAGGTGGTAGAGGGGCAGCCAGAATTGGGATTGCCCACAACTGACCCTAACCCCACGCTCAGGTGCGTGGACGGGACCAGTCACTCTCAGCGTTAATTCCTCTCCGCCATCCGCCCGCTCCTTCCTCTTCCCCTGGATTCGCAGTCCTTGCTGGCTTCTGCCTGCCCAGTCACCCCCAAGTTTCCATTCATTTGGAGGTCTTCACTTCCTGAAACAGACTCGCCATGTCCCTCGATCGCCCCAGAAAACTGATTAGTATCCATCTGCAAGCATATTTCCCTCGGAGCACATCCAGGTTCCTATAGTCCAGAGGTCTGCTTTGATTTCAGGAATATTAGCTTAGACAATGAAGTCTAATAAAAATATTGAGATTAGTTCCGAATAGGAACTAATAATCTGTGTCAAAGAGATGATTTCCATTTGGGCTGCTGTCTGTAGACATTGTTGCTAGTTATACTGTGCACTCAGATAAGGGAGAAAAACATTGCTTTTCTTCCCAATCGGAAGGCCTGGAAGTTGCTGATGCAATGTCTGCATGAAAGAGCCAGTGACATTGTGTGTTGTCTCTTGAAAATAAAATGTTTAATAATGTATCTTAAAAGAAACCGGCCAGCAAGTTCATTCCAGGACAAGTTTTAGATTCTTTGAGAATAAACTTGGATAAGACCATAACAGAGATTGTTTAGTTTGGACAGACAGACTGCCAACATGCCCACAGAAAGGCGGGTTTTTCTTTCAGCTCTGATTTTCAGGTTTTCTTCAAAAGTTTGTGAAACAAAAACTTGAAAGAAGACTATGAGATGGACCCATAAAACGTGAGCACCTCATACAGAAGTTTGTGGCTCTGATCGAAACAGTCCTGGGAGTCCCAGGTGGCTCGGACAAGATTCCGGTCCGTGGTGGCTCTAACTGATGACAAAAGTCGTCAGAAGGAAGGGAAGGGGATGTGTTTTCTGGGTGCCCACTGTGTCGGGCATGTGCCATCTGTCCTGACTAGGCGCTGACAGACAGCTCATTCAGTCCTCCAATCACCCCTTGAGGGGGGCACTATTTCCATTTACCAGCTGGGAACAGAAGCTGAGGACAATGGATGGCAGGGATAGCATGGCGAGGGTGGCGGTGGTACGAGTGGCAGAACGAGGCTGAAACTACTCTTTGTCCAAAATGTGTCTTGAGTCCATGAATAAGTGGGTCTTGGAACATAAAAAAGAAGAAATAAATCACACACAGAATCTATAGGCTCTGTGTCCACTCCAACCACTGGAAATTGGAAGCGGATGTTTCGTGTGAGTCTAAAGCTACGGTCAAGGTGTATCCCAATATCCCTGGATCTTGAGAAGAAGCGTCATCATCGCTTCCCCCTCTGCAGCGGTTTTGTGGAGGGCTGCTTATGTGTGCTTAATCCTCACCAAAATCCCTCTTCCAACCAGGGAAAAAGAGGCCCGTAAGTCTCAAACTTCAAAGGAGAGAAACTTGGACAGGGTCTCGACGGAGTGAGAGGACCCGTATACTCAGTGGAGAATAGAGGGGAAAAAAACTTGCATATGGACTCCTCTGTGAAAGCCAAGTATCCGTGTTTACTCAGAGAAGAATGTTCTGGAAGGAAAGCAGTGAAATAAAAGTTCAAGAAGGGTTGAATAAGGGTTCAAACAGCAAAGAACTCAGAATGCAGGAGAGGTCATCTTGACTGTCCTCTCGAGGAAAAGAGAAAGCCACTCTTGAGAGAGAGAGCCATGTGGACAGCAGCATTTCAGAGGGACTGTGCTGGCCACCCTGCAGGGGCGGGGCTGGAAATGAGGAGGCCAGATGGGGACTTTCCTCAGGCACATTCCAGGACATCCCAAAGGCCAGGGCTGGCTGGCTGGAGGTTCTGTGTGCCACTTGGTCTCTGCTGAGCCCTGTTTGGACGAAGCAGGCGTCTTCCCGCTGCCTGCACTCTTCGCCATGTGATCACGTGGAGTGATGCAAACCCCGGGATCCTTGATGCAGAAATGTCATCTGGAACTGCTTCACCAGAGAATGACCCCTCCCCGAAGAAGGAGTCTCCCCCCCAACAGGCATATTGAACTTAGGAGGCAGGACAGGAGGGGAAAGCCACTCGGGGAATGAACGTGCCTGACTCATGAGGAAGCGTCCCCGTGCTGTGAGACACCTGTGTAAATTATAGCTCTCGAGCAGAAATGTCAGAATGGGAAGGGCTCCCTTGGACTCTGTTAGTGCTTAGGAAGAGTTTCCGTAGAAATATTGTCACCTCCCCCTGCCTCTGCTCACGCAGGCCCTTCCTGCACCGCCGCATTCTTGCTTTCATCGGGCCAGTCTTCACAAATCAGGGCCTGAGGAAAGCCACAACCGGGCCTTGCTAGGTGGGGGCAGCAGTTCACAGGCTGTAAAAAGTCCAAGAGGCTGTGTGGAGAAAGGGGCTGGAGAACTCAACTGAATCTCATTTAGCCCTATGATCTTGAGTACATTCATTCAGCTGCAGAACAGTAATAAAACCATGAGGCTCCAATGCAATTATATAGATGACAGGATCATATTGAAGGCAAGGAGCTGACACAGTGGAGAACAAGGTCAAATCAAGGTCAACAGGGCCAACCGGGGGAGGAGGAGGAAAGCAGCAGGCTGGGCGAGGCCCGGAGAAACTGCAGCCTCCATGCCCCACCTGGGCAGGGCACATGCTGCTGCTCAATTTATGTCCCGATGTTTAAATAATAGCGACTGACCCAGATCATTGGGTCAAACAAAGCAGTGCATCAGAATTGGCTGCCAGTTTACTGACAAAGACTGGCTGCTTGCAGATTGCCATGCTGGAACCCCACCCCTTCCACTTGCTGGTTGTGTGTGTGTTCAAACACGGCCAGCACCTTCTCCAAGGTCCCCTCTCCCCGTCAAAGAATGTGGATAATATGGGCCATGCAGAGAGCAGTGCTGGGGAGTAACTGAGGTCAAGTGCAGAGGGGCTCGCCCGGCAGAAGGGGGCTGCAGCAGGTGGTGGCAGGGCCCCCTCACCATCCCTCCTGTGCCAGACATTAACCCTTTAGTTTCTGGTCTGCAGGGTGGTCTGGTGGGTGGGAGGCTGACAGGACAGTTTGTACCAAAGCCCTGCATCCAGTCGCCAGTCCCCTGTAATGCTCAATGAGTCTGGACAGCTATTTTTAAGGCTCAGTTAAGGTTCCTTTCTTGCGCCTGGCTCCTCACCATTCAGAACGGTTTGCATGCCACTCAACGCTGTGCTCTGTGTGAGGGGAGACAAAATACAAGACAGACGCAGGCTCTGACTGATAGAGGATAGACAATATTTAAATGACCCACCCGGGATTGGGCAAGGTGGTTAGACACGCCCTGTCTCTGCAGCCAATGGAACCCTAACCTGCGTGGGTTTGGCCGAGTGCATCAAGGGTCTGGCTGGTGGAAGCAATAGCCCAGCCCACTGAAAAGGCCTTCAGGAGGCCCCCACTTAGACGGCCAGCCGTCATCTGAACAGTCAGGGCTTTGGAACCAAGGCAGGTAACCAGGCATTTGAGAGTTGGGTTCCATGGGCAAAAGAGATTCATCAGTTGTTTAAAAACCTATAGTCAATTCTTGCTATTCACAGTGATTACATTCTATTTGAAGTCACTCAGGAGACTGAATAAGCAAATCCTAAACCATTGTTCCTAAGGAAAGTACAGGATTAGGGTCCTACAAGTCTCTGGTGACAGCATTTCAACAATTGATCCATATAACCTTGTTTTGCATCTGTTTCTGTTTAGAGACACTTTACTTAATGCACACTGTTGACATTAATGGCACTCTAACTCGTATCTGAGTGCGGCTCACCTAACACATGGGCTCTTCTCCCGAAGACACATCACACAGCCTTCCTGAACCTGGGAATTCTAGACACCACTTCTATGACAGCCATTTTAAACAGCCGAAGAATGCAAAAGAGGTGGCACCGAACAGACTGTAGCAAGGACACTTGCTCATACCGTGAGAGCTGAGAGAAGACAAAGCGTCGCCTTGTTCTACTTCAGCCACATTTGTGCATGTTGAAGACTCAGATTTTTTGCGGTTCTGTGCATAGCCTCAAAAGACTGAGACAGCACCATGAGCACGGATGTGGAGGTTGCAAATAAATTTCAGAAAGTGAGTGAATTTGCCAAAATACAGAACCTGCCAGTGACAAGGGCTGACTGTATCTAAAAGGCATTCACACACTTACATATCAGACATAACATTTGCACTTAAACTCAGCCTTGTAAGGGCTCCAGTCAATTCATATCAGCTTGATTTATATCTAAAAACTACAAGTCATAACTAGCCCAGGGACACCGTGGTTTTCAAAAGAAAATAAAATGTTCCATTGTAGAGCTGGGGGTGTTTTCCCACAAAAGCACACTGATCCCGAACAGAGACATCTTTCTAAGATTGGCCACTTGGATATTTTAGCATTAATTTGATAGAAAATCTTCTTTCTGTAAAGGCAGGCTCTGCGTCTGGGACTGATACACATGGAACCTGGCCGTGTCGTTGGGCACTATGCAGAACAGGGTCAGCCCTCCTTCCACATGGTGGTCTCTCCAATATTGGAAGACGCTACCAGTCCCCTCCCCCAAGAGGGCAATGGCCCACCTCTGACGCCGCTGTCTCTCAGAATTCTACCATCTGTCACCTTCTGGGAACAAAGTTCTAACCTATCAGAAGTTAACTGCCACCTCCTGCTTAGGCTCTAGAGTAAAGTTAAGTAGCTTCAAAATCAGCTGGTAGGAGAGTTAATTTACACAACTTTACTGGGGAGTAATTTGGCAACGGGCAGGAAATTCCTTAAAATATGCATATCTCTCCATGTCTCAAAATTGAGTCTAAGGAAATGATCCTGCTAAGATTTAGTTAGGAGAATGTACATTACAGGGTTCTTCGTAACCAAGAGTCCCAAGAATGGAAAACTGTTAAGGAAATGATGGCCCATCCATACAGCCACTAACTACCAGGTAGCCAGTAAGGTGACAATGTGCACAAATCCTCATTGATTTACACCGGTATTTACACAGTCATAACAGAAAAGAAGATTCTAAAAGAGTGGGTACAGTCTGATTAGATTTTTTATTAAAATATCCCTCTACAATGAAGAACAACATTCTCAAGAGGTTAACGAAAGCATTCTTCTTTATTACTTCTTTCTACAATAAGCCCTTACATTAGTAATAAGGGAAACTCATTCTGTTCAGTGCTTAAAAATTAAAATTAAAACAACCCACTGGGAGTTCCCTGTTGCTTTCAGGAAAGAGTCCAAACACTCTGGCTTGGAACGCACCATGATTTTGGATCTCACCCTCTTAGGTGTCCTCACCAGCTCTTTCCACCTCGGCCACAGTGGACCATAGGAAATCCCCTGGATCTGTGTCCCTGCTTTCCCCGGCCTGTTGGAGAAGTCCTCTCGGCCAGGAAACTGGATCTCAGAGACAGTGTGAAATCGCACAAATCACAAGTGGCAAAACTAGTCCCAGGCCGTCTGTCCCTGTCATCCCAGCATCACAGTGACAAACTGGCGCTGGCACCGTCGTGTCTCTGTGTTGTGTTTCATCTCAGCACGGGCAAGTGCATCGCCGAGGCTGTTTGCGGCGCTGTCTGGGGAGCACACCCCTGAACTCCAGCCCTGCGCGCTGTCTCACAGGCAGAGCGGGTCAGAGGCCCCAGCGGCGTGTTTGCCCCTTGGGATCCAGAGCGTCGGGAGCAATATTCTAGCCAGACATTAAAGCTGGGTTTGCAGACGTAGGCCCTGTGTAGTCAGGTTTCGCTAATATGGTCTATTCCGACTCCGGTCTTTCATTATAAAAATTTAATATTGAAGCTTAAAACCCAGATGGCATAAATAGTTCCAGATGCCTTCCTGAATCCCTAAATTCCCCATTAGAATAAGAAGAGGTATTGCTATTTGTGAGTAGATGTTTACATTTTAATTCACTGAAAAACCAAAGGATCTCTAGGCACTTCTTCAGCCTTCCTTCCATGAAGGAAACACATGCACTCTCCTGAGTGGCTCAGGAGCTGAATCGTCAGGATTCACAGCCCAGCTGTTGGCCATATGTTCTGCTTTATTCATTTCTCCCCTCAAAGGGTAAAATGGCATCATCCTGAATACAGGGCCCCAGGGCCAGGCCGCCTCTGTCCCAGTCTGACGAGGCGTCTTTGGGCAAGTCATTTAACCTCCCTATTCCTCAGTTCTCTCACCTGCAAAATGGGGATAATCACAGCTCCTACGTAAGGCTGTTGTGAGGGATAAATGAGTTCATAATTTGGAGTGTTTAGAACAATGACAGCCACACAGCCAAATGTTTGCCCTCATGACTACCTAAGAGGTGACTGGCTAAAAAGTCCATTCCCCTGTTTTGCTCCAGATAAACAGGGTTAAGTCTCCTTAACCTTGGACTGAGAAGACCCTCACACTTATGAGAGTGACCAATAAGCTAACTCCATGAAAGGCCTTCATTGCTGACCTTCAACAGAGAATGTACAGTCCGAACGCCCCTCACCTCTCAGTTTGACACGTCCAGGTGACGCGTTCAGGCCAGATGGCTTCCAGACAGACTCGGCTCCATTTCACGTCTGACTTACCTTTTCACATCTCAGTAGCGATGAAAGCTTGTGTGATGTTATAGTATTTATTGATCCCTCATATGTATGCCCCCTACTTACTCCTCATCTCAGCTCTGCTAAGTGGGTATTGTTGCCCTGGTTGCTGCTATCATCATCCCAAGTTTGTGGTGTGGAAAACCAAAGCCTCGTCAGACGAAAAGACGTACCCCAAATTAGGCAGCTGGTAAGTGACTCAGTGGGGATTCGAACCTGGATTCTCTGCCTTGGAGTCCTGCGGGTTTTTTCTCTGTTTCCACTGATGCCACCGCCGCAGCCACGGCCGCGTGTGGCAGGCTGGAGCTCGGCGTGGTCAGTGCGCAGGGCCAGAGCTGTTTCTGCAGGTTGCAGTGACTATATGTTGGATGGTTGGGTTTTTTTTTTAAAGACACATTTAATTGTTTTTTTTTTTCAAACAGAACTCTGTGATATCGTAGCCAAATAATGCCTCATGTAGTAAGAAAAATGACTATTTTAGAAAGCTTGTTCAGAAAGAAGCCAGATCTTTTGGAACCCCAAAGTATTGTACACACATCTGGAAGTCTTCCATACCGAGACTAGGAGGGCAAGGTGGGGTGGAGCTGGGTCAGTCAGGGAGTGCGTTCGACTCACGGGACAGAAATCCGGTTTCGGAGATGTGGCCAAACCAAGGTGGGTGCTTCTCGTCTGAAAAGCAGTTGTTTTGGAGATTCACAGTCAGGGGCGGGTGGTGGGTGCAGTGGCTTCTCTGAGTCATCGGAGACCCCGGTTCCTCCTCCCCGCCTGCTCTTCAGTATTGGCACGCAACTCTCTTTGTGGCGACCCCAAGATGTCCACCTGCATTAATGTCAGGACAGCCTTCTGGGGGAAAGGCAGCAAAAGAAAAAGAACAAAATCTGAACAGGTGACACCTGCTCTCTCCCCCCATAGGAAGTTTTCCCAGCAACCTCTTTGTTTAACCTCTTCTTAAACACCCTCGTTCTGGCTGAGTGGTCACACCGACTTCTCCAGCCACAGGGAACTGGGGAGGTGGGTATTTACCTGGTGACATTGGCTCCCCAAGCAAACGAGACCTCTGTTAGTAAGAAAGGAGGACAAAATGGAAAACAGACGTCAGAAAGGAACTAGCAATCTGCCCAGAGCATTACCAGTCACCGAGAGCCTGCAATGTGCTAGGCACAAGCTAAGAAAGAACCAACACTACCCTTACCTTAGACATAAAGAAAAGGCCAGAGAGCTGTAAAATAGGAAATGAGATGCACTTTTCCCAGAAGATCGCCACATGGATTCTTCTCATGTGACAAGGCGTGGTACAGAGAAGCCCCCCCAGAATGGTTTCAGAGGCTCCCCCTCTCCTTGTGCTCTCTCTCAAATGAAATTAAGAGACATGACACCAGTTTCCTCTTAGAATGCCTCTGTATTGGCATTATCTAATTAAGCTTGTTATGGTCTAGTTATGGCTACTTCTCTGTTGCATATCGTTCCAACCTGTGGCACACACAGCATTGCTGGCTTTGTTAAGATTCCATCAAGTCTTTCCTGCTTGATACGTTCTTTCTTTCTGATGGACCCTCCAGAGCTCTAATGAAATCATTTTCACTTTTACCTTCATCAGCTAAGACATAAATAGTCTTCGGTTTGGTGTTTATCAGTCTTTTTATCATCCTTGGCATTTAGTAGGAGGTCAGTGGTATCTGTTGAAGGAATGAATCTCAGCTTTGTCATTCACCAGCCAAGTGATCTGGTGAAAGTTTCATAACCTGTTCTGAAAGAGAAAAAAATTAATGTTTGGTGTTATAAGCCACTGGGATTTGAGAGTTGTTTATTATTATGGTGCAGTATTATACCTGCAATAACTGATGATACAGCCTGCCACCATGCGGTAGGGGAGGAAAATTCACGGAAAAGAGACGCCCAGCAGAGAATGCCAACGGCATTGACTCTGGAAGAGCATCCCTGCTGTAAGAAGACACATTGTTTCTCTAGCATTTATTAAAATGAACAACCTTAAATTTTAACAACCTCCCACAAAATAAGTACTAAAAAATGACACACAAGCTTCTCTGAGTCACACTCCGAGGGTTTTTGAGGAGGTATAGAATACCACCGAAGAAAGAAATATTTTCTGGCCAAGCTTGATTTTTTTTTTACCAGTAGGCAAGCCTGTGGGGTAACGATGATAACGGAAAACGCCCTGAATGCTTACCTCCCTGATGCAGCTGTGTTGTGTGTTAGGTTGGGGTTATGGGAAATAAGCCATCTTTCTGTACCAAGGGGACAATGGGTGAAGATTCTTGCCCTTGTGAGGCAAGAATCACATCTTTTGATTGGCAGTGGAAACCAGAGCTGGAGAAAATTTGGAAATCTGACTTCCAATCAACCTGAGCTGTATCCCTACCAAAGTGTAAACACTCTCCAGAGTAGAGAGCTGTTTCCCATCATGCCTGACACGCTTGCGCGTTTGACTTCTTTTTATGAAACGTCCAGTGAAACAGGAATTTACAGAGTGACACGCAGGTGTTTGGAACCACATGAGGTGGGAGTCTTGCGTCTTTTCAAGGCCTGTGCCAGAGAGCAAAGGATAGCTCTCAAGAGCCTTCCTTTGTTCAGGCAGCATGAACAACTGGTCATGTATTTGTGTTCCTTGGAATCAGACCTGGATTGGATTCCCAGATCTGCTAGCTGATAAGTGTGCAACATTAGTCATACTGCTTGTCACCACCAAGTTTTCTCCTCGTCTGTACAATGGAAATAATACGTAAGTCCAACCAAGTAAAACTGCCATAGAGGAAGTGAAAAGATGTTGGCGATTTTATGTGGTTCAGCCTATCTCTGTTTCACGAGACGGAAATCAGAATAGAAGGCCAAGTTCACATGCGTCTTCTACTGGGCACAGCTCTGCTGTTGCCCAGGGCAGACACCTTACTCAAGACAGCTGAGGGAGGAAAGAAAGGCAAGGCACTGTTAGCTCCTGTCGGTCTACGGATGGCGTTAGCTTCCTCGTGGCAGCATCTGGAGGCTCAAATGATGCTTCTGTGTGTGTGTGTGTGTGTGTGTGTGTGTGTGTGTGTGTCCCTCCTGCCCCACTTCCTTGTGAGTCCGTTGACTTGGTCATACATGACAAACAAGATGACCAATAATAGTCTCTAGTGGAAGCAAAACAGACATTTCTCTCCCAAAGCCTATCTTTCTTGGGCTACATGCTCACCCAAGTCGAATAATCACAGTTTCTAAATGCATCAGATCCTCCGATCTTCCTTCCATCTCCCTATTTCCTTTTTTCTTTTATACTCTCTTTTTTGGCAACATATGCACCTTTCAAATATCATCTGACTTAAATTTCGTTTGTGATCTTCCAAGGGACTGTTCTATGTTGTTTGACAAAAACAAGCCTGCTTCAATACATTTCTCCTGGATAATCTACCAAATAAGTGGAAACTTCATTGTTGATTAAGACAATAAATGTATGTACAGTTACTGTGGAGTTCCTGGGACAGCATGGTTAAGCTGCTGAACATAGAGAATGGAAAAACGGGTAGAAGGGGCAAAAAAGAGTGACTGTGAAATGAGGAGATTGGAGGACAGAAGGGCTTGAGATCGAGTTCTTTCAAGGGGCGTTTTAGTCTAATTGTTTACGTAGACGTCACATCTCCCAACAATGAAACTTCTTGAGATTTGGAAACGTTCTCTTCTTTTGAGTCAACATCATCATTAATTAAGCAATGTAAACCAGAAAAATCCTCTTTGGTTATAAACTATGCTTTGAAGCCAGGCCTGCGTTTGAATGTTTTCAATCAAAACTGTAACAGGCAAGTTGAAAGGAAACAATGTGGAGCCCTCAGGGGAGTGCCGTGATAGGGGCAGGCGGGGTCTTCGGAAGACCCTTCGGAGAGCGGTGCGAATTTTATTGCCCTTGTTAAAAGTGCTGAAGAATCCACTCCCCTTTGGAGACAAGTCCAAATGCTCCCTCACGGCAGGGTTCCCACCAAGTCAGGGGCATTATTTGGTACTTCCATGACATTTGCACTTTCCGGATATATCAGCATTCCCATCACTCTGCATTTCTTGTCATTACACAGTACCACCTGTGCCATGTAGTCACCTAATGTTTTCCTACAAATTTATTTTTTTAAATTAGATAGTCTGTGCTGATGCAGGCAATGCAGCTCCTTGGGGCTGTTGTTTAGTCCCTAAGTCTGTGTTGTTATAGCCACTGAACCCAACTAAGACAAGGCTCCATTTATAAATTGGTCTAACAGACAATAAAGTGCAAATCTTAGTTGCAATGACACGGAAAGAATGGATTTATAAAGGGCAAAGGAAGTGAATGCAATCATTAAACATGAGCTGGATTCAAAGCGTGAGCATTTTCAAAAGTGAGGCTGGTTTTGATTTACTTGGCCTTTGGTTGTGACCACTTCCAGGGAAAAGACGGCCTGTAGGTGCTGAAAGCCTATGGATGCTTTTCTATGTGGTGAAGCAAATGTTTTCTCTAGAAGTGAAATACTGTATTTTTCAGACTATAAGACGCAGTTTTCTTCTCCCCACCCCCAAATTTGGGAGGAATAATGGTTGTCGATGCTGCTGTTGAGTTCTGTTCACATTTACATTGGTGAAATGTTATGTTATTTGTGTTATTAAATATTTTACCACATTTTTGCTTCAAAAATTTTTTTCCTATTTTCTTCCTCTAAAACCTAGGCCATTGCTAATAAGCACTATCTCCTCAAAGGCCTCACTGGACACTCACTCCAGCAAAATGAGTTAAGTACAGCAGACAGGGATCACGCCCCCAGTAAGAAAACTCTGGTTTGGGGGTGTTTACATGGGGCTCCCTCGGCTGGTGTCAGAAGCAGTGGTGAGCCTTGATGTTCTGGCTTCAGGCCCAGTGTCCTTTCCACGGCAAATGTCAAAGCACATCTTTTCTTCTGATCTTGATCTTGTTTTCCAAGGTCAAAGTTTCATCCATGTCCAATCCCATCCCCTGACCAATATTATTCTTCTCCCCCAAGTCCCTTGCTGGCTTCCTGAATCAAAAGAAAATATTAATATTACATAACATTAAATATTAAATATTCCATAATATTAAATGAACATGAAAATGTAGAGAAGAAGCAAAGCATGTGAATTTGGTCCTTTTCAAAAAATTCCTACACCTGACATAATTGATTTCATCCTTGAAGTTCTTTCCCAGTGATCATCAACACATTGTATGACCGAGCAAGGGGATTATTATAATTATTATTATAATCCCCATTGTGCAGCTGTGAGAACTAAAATACTAAGGACGTCATCGAGGGACATGCAGCCTAAAGATCAAGAGCCAGTTCTCAAACCTCTGTGTCTGTCTCCAGCTACCTGTGGTCCCCATTCTTCCTCTCACTTCCTGTGTGACCTGGTCAAGGCAGGCAGGGAACCCCGAGCTTCATTTCCTTCCACTACAGACTGAAGGGGCTGACCCACAGTGTCTCCAGGAACAGTCTGTACGGTGGCTGGTAACTAAGCCATCACCATGTGCCTTGAAGACCAAGGGCGCCCCGATTTCCCCCAACAAGAAAAATGAGTGAGCGTGTAACTTGAATTTTGTACTTACAAGAAATATTGTCCAGACTCTTTGTGCTGTTTTCCCAACTATGATTTGGGGAGCGAGCCAACAGATAGGGAAGGATATTTGTTTTTGTTTGCGAGGTCAAAAATACTTCTTTGGAACTCCATCAAACAAATAGGAGGTCTGCGTAGACCACAGCGCCATGGCACGCCGTGGGCCTTGCGTGTTCCCTCTGCTGTTGCCACTGCTCCAAGCCTGGGAGAATGCTTTTGAAACAAATCAGGAAATTACTTATCAGACTGAAGCCCCAAAGGGTTATGAGCTTGCCTAGCTGCCAAAAAGAAGGGGATTTCAAGTGAATGCTCCACAGCTGTTCACAGACTCCAGCTGTTGGAAGGTCTTGCAAGCAATGGAAGTAAGGAGCCCGCCGTCCCGATGGAAGTGAACTTCTTTAGGCTCTTTTTCTCCCGGAGATGAGTCTGTTGGCTCAGGTTGGTGTTACTCTTTCTCTGTTCTTCTCTGAGGTTTGGGGGTGTTTACGGACTGGGGCTGACTCAAGGAAACCTCCTCTGAACAGAGGAGAGCTCCTGCTGAACAGAGGAGAGCAAGCAGAAGGCGTCAGAGCTGGCTTTGCGTGGGGAGAGTTGGTTTTGAAAGCAGCCCTTGTCTCAGAAATCATGCTCCTGAGTGGCTATAAATCCGTATTCAAGAGCTTGTGAGGCTGACAGGATCTCCTGTGGGAACTTCACCCAGAAAAACAGAATTGTCATCGAGTCTGCGCCTGCATAATTCAAGTTTAAGTTGCTTCTCTCATTTTGATATACTGTAGGATTTTAACAGAGGAAAAGAACACAGTCATGCTAATATGGTTCTGTGGAGATTTCCCTGTCGTAGTGTAAATCTTGCGCTCAATTTGTCTTTGGTTAACGGTGCTAATTTATTTACCGTTTATTTTTTAAAACAAATGCACTCGCCACTCCACGTGGCTGTGGGGGTGGTGATGCATCCCTTGCAATGTGGGGCTGGAAGCCTCTAGACTGTGTTGGCAAAACAACGGGCTTGTATTAATAGGAATTATAAGAATGAATTGTAGAGTTTCATAAACAGTGCATTGTACTACAGTGTGTTTCTCTCACGGGTATTCCGAATCGTATTTGGTTCAGGACTGGGAAGTGATTACGGGGACAGAGCTAACTTGTAGGAAATGGTTTGGTTTGGGTCAGCCTTCATTTGGTGAAACCCTGAATCTTGCCTTGAGTGTCCTCTTCCAGGGTCCCTCACCAAGAGCCCTAAGGCTGCTGGAAACGTGTGCCCCCAGATCTCACACCCTCCCCATCGTCAGACTGGGCCAGTGGGGCCTGGTTCCTGATTTGAAGTAGAAGGCCTCACCCCCGCAGCCTGGCTTGTATCATCCTGACACCCTAGAAAGCTTCCAAAATGACAAGAATATCGCTCTTACCTCTAGTCAACATTCAGCTCCCTTTCTTCTCTGAATACTTTTGACTCACTCTTTGGCATCCTGTGAGGATAAGACTGGTCTTGTTCCTGATATGTTAGTGAAGGTCAGCCCATGTGTAAGGCATTGCTGAGGGTCAGGAGGCTTCGGGCAGAAAGGGATGTGAGTTACTAGGAATTCATCACCGCCTGTTTCCTATGTAGCCCTCCATTATCAATCAAGTCACCTTGACTTTTAGGCTCAAGGGATCTCTAACCTTTGTTTAACAAACATGTATGCCCAACGTTCTGAAGACAATAAGAACCAACGTGACACAATGCTCCCTTTCCGGTGTAAATGTGTTCCCCGTTTGTGCAGCCCAAGCGAGCATCCTGTTCGTGGACAATACATCCATGAGTCTGGGCACTGCCTACTGGACACGTGCGGTGTGTTGGGCCCTAAGAGGGAGGGATGCGTGGCTGGGATGTGAAAGAAGCATTCACATATTAGACGTTACTGAGCATTGGCCATGGGCTTGGCCCTCTGCTTCCCATGTCTCATAGGGTTTTCAGAGCTGGCCACTCACTGGTCAAAAGTGGTGGCTCTGCACCCAGAGCCCCTGGGACACATCCCAGGTGGGTCTGCATGGGCTTCAGGGTGATGAGTTAACTCCTGTGTGCCTAAGGTTTTCTTACTATGAAGCAAGCAAACAAACAAAAAAACAGCAGAATGCATGTGAAGCTTGAGAGTTACCAGCAATGCAGGCACAGGGCTGCTTTTGACTATCTCATGTGTGAGAAACCAAGGCTAGCGATAACTAGAAACTTCCCCACAGCCACACAGGTGACAGCTGGGTGGCAGGGTGGGATTTGGAAGTAAAAGATCGGGTTTTATGGTAATGGAGAAAACCCCCATTTTTAACCATTGCCTCCTTCCCTGTGCTGTTGAGTTCTTCCACATGCATTCCTTTATCCAGTCCTTGCGATGGCCTTCTATGTAAATGTCACTGACCAGTGACCATGAGGGTTTCAGGCAAGAACATGGCAGCTCAAAGACATGAAGTAACCCGCCCAAAGTAACACACCTAGAAATTAGCAGTGCTGAGAGCTAAGCACAGGTTTTCAAAAACCCCAAGTCCTGTGCTCTTTTCCTGACCCCATGCTCTCGCAAAGGTCAGCCCCCTGCAGGGCAGAGTGTGCTAGTGAAGGCTGGCAATGCTCACTGTCAACTGAGCCCTCAGTTCCTGGCCCTGCCTCATTACAGCAGGTACCTGAGCCCCGTAGTTCATAATTCTCCGGAGGATTTGGATGTGCATCAAAATCTGATGATCGATCTCCGCAGCCTGTTCTGCAGTCCAGAAAAAATCCTGTATGACCTTCCACTGAAAAAGGTGACAATTTTGTTCAAGACAAGAGATTGGGCGTTTTCCCTCATTTATATTTTTGGATTACCCTGTGGTCAGAAGCCACACTGTTTCAGTTATTTATCATCTTGTTTATGTCCCAGTGCTCATCTCATCCATTGGCACATGTCACTCTCCAAGTCCTCTGACCATCTGAACTTTTTGTCATTGGCTCCTTTGACCGCATCAGGCTTCAATGATCAGCAGATGGGTAGATGTCTTTCCCTTGGTAGGCTTTTTATTATAAATGAGCACAACTGTGTGGAATGCATCACTGTGTTAGAATAACGTGAGCAATATCTATAACGTGAGAAATGTACTCAATAAACTTTACACAGAGAACCCGCAATGCAATCTTTACTGTGCTGAATAAAATACAATCAGATTGATTTCTCTGAAGACTACTGCAACACAGATAGATTACAAGCCAAAAGGAGGATGCCAAAATGCATACTGGGAACTTGAGAGGCCTTGGAAAGAGGTCGTGGGGGGCGTGGAGGAATAGGAACCATCAAACATTGGAAATGATTTCCTGTCGTGTCAAATATCAGGATTCAAAGGGAAATATCCCTGGCTTTGAGTTCTGGCTTCACCACTTTCTAATTTCAAGACTCCAATCTGTTGCTTACCTCTCAAGCATATGTAACAGACATAAACAACTCAGCATTCAACCCACAACTATTTATTGAACACTTGCTATGTGCCCAGCATTATTCTAGATACAGCAGTGAACGAGAGCTGAAGTCTCTGCCTTCAGACCTTTAAAGGGGGAAGCAACAGAATCATGAGCTAGAATGTAGCTTTGGAGACTGATAAGTGCCCCAAAGAAAATAAAATATGGTAATGAGATAGTGTGACTGGCAGGTGGGGGGAGGGGATACTTCCTCAGCTAAGGTAGTCAGGGACCACCTCATTGAGGAACTGGTATTTGGCATGGACTTGAATCATAAGAAAACCACAAAACCTATGGTTAAGTCACTAACCATGTGACACCAGACAAGCCATTGAAACGCCTTGGGCCTCCGTTTCACCACCTGAAAACTGCAGACCTGGAGTCAATCTTTGGCACGGCTGCTGTTCCTGGAACTGTCACTTGCTTCCCTTGAGTTAGCATCATGTGTCATGGGTAATTATACAAACAGAATAAAAGCCATCTCTGAACCAAACTATACTTCAGTTACTTCTTCTTTTCTTCCACTTTCTGGATTGTTTTCAAAATGTTCTTCCTCACCGAAGATAAATTAGTAAGTCCTCAGTAAATGAAGATTAATTTAATGGCTCTTCCTTAAACACGCACATCATCACTCCTCCCGGAGGCTGCATTGTGGGAGAAGATGAGACCCACCACATGACAGGTGTCTGGGGATGAGCCGTGCAGCCCCACAATGACTTCATGTGTGGCTTCGAGTCTGAGATTGTACATGTGTTAGTGGTGCCAACAGCGAAGCTGCCAGAAGTCGGTTCATCCAACACGCTACTATTAGCCAAGAATCATGTGTACAGCTTTAAAAAACAATCCCTGGTCTGAAATGTTTCCTTTCTTAAAATGGTGCAGGAGACCTCTCTTGGGTCTGAGACAGCATCTCTCCCACATTAAGCTGACAATGCAGATGACGTGTACTGGAGGAGTCTTCATCTTTCGGTCGGCCACATACTTGTGGTCAGAATATTCTTGGCTGTAACGATCCAGATAATGGTCTTATTCCTCCATGTCGCCTTTATCACAATAGTGTAAACTTCAAATATGGATCCACAACCCAGAAGGAGAATTTTGTGCGTGCTGCAACAGAAAATGTACAAGTCGACATTTTTTATTTTCAAACGCTGATATCTTTTTGCTTAATTTTTAAGAATGCGATCTCTCCAAATTGCAGACGTGTTCTTAAAAATTGTTTTTAAAACAAAGTCTAAAGTTGGGATCCAAAGACTGAAAACTTAGAGCGAAGAGAGCGAGGTCAGAACATTGGTGTTCCTTCCCCCACAGGACAGTGAGTGAGTCGTGGGTGAGTCCGGATGATCCTTAGGGCTCTAAAGCAGTTGCACCCAATGGGGACCTTAGGGGTTAGGGCACTACTGTTCTACATTTACTTGTATAGCAAATAATATTCCCAGCATTTTAAAGGCATTAGCTCCTTACCCTAGTGTAATATAGCTATTACTCTGCTTATGTTACTGATGAGCAACTGAGACTTGGCGTAGTTAAGTAACAAGGAAGTTCTCCACCTAGGAAATGCCGGAACTACACCTTGAACTCACGACTGCCCTACTCCATGACTCACAAATGTTCTATTCTACCACTCTACATTAAAAAGATAATGGGCTTCTTCTTCACATGTAATAGACATTCAATTTAAGTTAAAAACAAAGAATCTACTGCAAGTTTTTAAATGTTGAAATAGCCGACTGAGAGAGGCTGAGAAATGTCTTCTCTGGAGGTCTGGTAAAACCAGATCAGTTACTATATACATCTAGTGTGACTTCAGTGTGGTACTCCCCAAGGTGAGAAGATAGATACAGTGACTCCTCAAGTTCCTTTCTGGTTCTTCCAACCAAAGGCCAAGTCTACATCCAGGCCAGGCAAGATGGTGGTGACGTGTTGAGTCCAGCCATTGTCTCTTCCTCCCTAGCTCTGTGCCATCACTCTGGCCAAAGGGAGGGCCAGACTTTCTGGAAGAACCATAGTCACTCAGATCACAAGCTTTTCCAGTCATATTTCCCACAACCAGGAAGGGACCCCAACTGTGTTCCAGTTTGTGCCCAACCAAATGAACACTATTCCAATGACTTTATTATCTCATTTGATACTGTTTTTCCAGTCTTCAGAACTACATATTGGGACCAAAAGAGCATAAAAATAGAAAATTTTTTAAAAATTCTGGCTATTGTGTGTATCAGTTAGGATTGCACTTTTCTGTATCAGAAAGTCTCATTTCTTCCACATGTAAAAGGTCCGTTTTTCTCACATAAAAAGAAACCCAAATATATGTAGGTGATCCAAAGATGGTGTAGCTATTCAAAGATGTTACCAGGAAACTAGGCTTTTTCTATTTTTTCTATGCTTTACCAGCATTAGCATGTGCCTTTTATCCTTATTATGGAAGAGTTGGGCCTCTAGTTGTTGAATTCACAATCTAGGCAGGATGGCAAAATTTTTCTCCTTGTCAAACTTTGGCTTCTGGGAGAGAAAAGGAAGCACTTCTAGGACTTCCCATGTGCCTCTTATTGGCCAAACTGTGTCACATGGCCACTCCTAGCTGCAAGAGAATCTGGAAGTTTGGGTATTCTGTTTTCCAGTCTTTAATATAGAAAAAGGCATGAGAAAAGTGGATTGGGATGGTCTTTGAGTGAGTCAACCTATAATACTTGTCAAAATATGTCATATATCCCAAACTGAAAGCAATATATTTGGAATTTCCTACATGCAAAAGACTATTTTACATCAATGTTTGCTAGCTGCATCTATTTTAATACTCAATTGTGAGCAGAAAAATATTTTCAAATCAGGTAGTAAGAGGTAGGTAGTGACAGCATCCTACCTGTAGTACCACAGGGTAATGGAAACAAATTCAAGATCTGAATTTCAGCTCTATACGTAATTAGGTGTGGGATGTCTCTGAAACTCCATTGTTTTATATTTAAAATAGTGGTAATAGAGCTACCCATAGAATTGCTTTAGAATTAAATACCATAGAAAGAGTCTTGAATACATAATAGGTATTCAAGAAATAGTAGTTCTCTTCTCTCTTGCTTTGCACCTTTTAGTCATCAAGTGCAAAAACGTTCATGAAACTCTACTCAGCTGGAGCTGACAGTTGAAGAATCAACTCTTTGACTGCAACAACATTAGAACAAACCTTCTGAATGGTGTATAGCCTTCCTCTCCCAGTTCATGCCAAGAACCTCTCATCTGGGGCTTCAGCATATTATCTTACCAAGCCAGACAGAAATGTCTAAGTGATTTTGTTTTCCAAACAGCATCGTGTGCTTCAAAGTGCCATCTGCTTGTGACTTGTTACAAAACAGAATCAACAGAGCCATTTGGTGACATTTTATAAAGTGACTTCAGTGTTTGTGACCGAGGGATATAATTCCTAGAATTTGTGCAATTTGTTCTGTGTTGTTGAGCTGTGAAATGAAGCCTACACAGAGACTTTCAGCTGTTTCAACACATTATCCTCAGCTTAACCCGTGAAGCCAGGTTTTAAATTGGGTTTCATTCCATTTTAATTATCTCCCCATGTCCCTCTGACCTTTTCAGTCAAAGATGGATGTTTAAAGTTTATCACCTCATGGTCACCATTGCAAAATTAAAAAGGGAAAACAAACAAACCAAAAAGAGTCCACAGATTTACAGAGTCTAAATCTATTCATCAGCCAAAATCTCATTTCTGCACAATGGTAAGGTGGGGGGAAATGATGGAATGCTTTGCAAAGCCACGAGGTTCTGTTTGTGTATGAGTTCTGTGACCTTCAGCAAACTGCTGAATCTTACTCTCTCTATCCTCACCTGGAAGAAGGAATGCACATACCTTGCCTCCCATTTTACCTAATTGATAGGAAGATTATTCAGATAATACACTAGATACACCATTCAAAATGATGCATAATATACTCGTCTATTTTTTATTTCCCAGTGATTATAGTACAGTTTGTATCATTTTATACCACATAATGAATCCCATAACCTCCTCTGACTTCCATCTGAACTCTCACTTTATTTTTTCTTGACAAACTTTCTTGACAAGGCTCAACAGCTCTGCCCTAACTCTCTCTTCTATATCCTTCATCTTAATTTAGCCAGTTCTCCCTGGGTTCTACCTAATTCTAGCTGTTCAGACTAAATATTCCACTCTCTGCAGGCTTGCCACCTTTTTTTGACCCAAATGCAGCCAGATTTATCTCAAGATCATTGAATATATATATATAAAATGTGTGTGTATATATAATACACACACATATACGTATATATACACACATACATATACACATACACACATACATACACATATATATATATTTAGAGTGAGACTATATATATTCAAAAGAGAATATATATATATTTTTTACTTTTCTGTTGGATCAGGAGTGTTCCATACAGATAAAAGTTCCTGCCCGTCTGGAGATTACACTTCTGCCCCCTGGCCTCACCAGCCTGGCATATTGATGAGGATGCCCAACATCAACAATCCAATGCCATTATCTCTCCTATCACGGAGATCCCCCAAGTGTTTCTATGCTGTGCCCACCTGTGTTCATAAATTTCTATGCAGCAGTCACTGTGTAAATCATGGTCCAAATTCTAGTCCTCTATGCAAATCATGGACCTAATTGTGTCCATCTTGAGAATAGTAACATTCACAGGAAGGATGTGATCTCCTGTCTTCCCCAAAGCTGATCTGCTTTAAGCAGCCAGAGTGTTGCTAAGTTCCAGGCATACATAGATAGAGAGAAAGCCACAACCCCATTCTGAGTCACTGGGCCCCAAGGAGTTGTGCTCTTTCCAGAGACTCAGGCCTTGACTGAAAATGTTTTCCTGAAAAATTTTCCTGGAAAAAATTTTTTAGTACCCAACTTTAACAAGTCTGGTTACAAACCCTTAGAAATCAGTCCCTGGCCAGAGAATAGAAACAATTTACACCCTCTACTGACTGCTCCTCATCTAGACACTCGTCATACACACCCCCGCACGTCTCACCTTCACGGTCCACGTCCAACTTTTAGTTGGCTTTAGATGAAACATTGTAGAAACCAAAAAAATTTAGTCAATTTGACTAAACTTTAGTACCTTTTATGGTCAATTAATATTTGACAAAGGAGGCAAGAACATACAGTGTGGTAAAAACAATCTATTCAACAAATGGTGTTGGAGAAATTGGACAGATACATACAAAAAAAATGAAACTAGACCACCCTCTTACACTACACAGAAGGATAAACTCAAAATGGATTAAAGACTTAAATATTAGGTTTGAAACCATAAAAATTCTAGAAGAAACATAGGCTGTAAAATCTCAAACGTTTCTTGTAGCAGTATTTTTTCTGATGTATCGCCTTGGGCAAGAGAAGTGAAAGAAAAAATAAACAGATTGGACTACCTCAAACTAAAAAGGTTTTCACACCAACAAAATGAAAAGACAACCCACTGAATGGGAGAACATATTCATTCACCAATGATGCATCTGATAAGGCGTTAATATCCAAATTTTATAAAGAACTTATAAAACTTAACACCAAAACCCCCAAGCAATCCAATTAAAAAATGGCAAAGGACCTGAATAGATACTTCTTCAAAGAGGACATATGGATGGACAATGGACATATGAAAAGATTCTCGATCATCAGAGAAATGCAAATTAAAACCGCAATGAGATATCACTTCACACCTCTCAGAATGGTTATCATTAATGGCCCTGGCTGATGTGGCTCAGTGAACTGAGTGTCCGCCTGAGAACCAAAGGGTTGCTGGTTCGATTCCCAATCAGGACACATGCCTGGGTTGCAGGCCAGATCCCCAGTAGGGGGTGCATGAGAGGCAACTATACACTGATGTTTCTCTCCCTCTCTTTCTCCCTTCCCCTCTCTCTAAAAATAAATAAGATCTTTTTAAAAAAGAATGGTTATCATCAATATATCAACAAACAATTGTTGGCAATGAGTAAAGGGAACCCTCATGCACTGTTGGAGGAAATGCAGATTGGTGCAGCCACTGTGGAATGCAATACGGAGTTACCTCAAAAAATTAAAAATGGAATTGCCTTATGACCCAACAATTCCACTTTTGGGAATATATTTTTTTAAGAAACTGATCGCTAATTTAAAGTAATATATGCACCCCTACATTCATTGAAGCACTACTTATAATAGCCAAGATATGGAAGCAGCCAAAGTACCCATCACTGCATAAGTGGATACAACAATGATGGGACATTTACACAGTGGAATACTACCCAGCCATAAAAACAAGGAAACACTATCTTTTGTGGCAGCTTGGATGGATCTGGAGAATATTGTGCTAAGTGAACTCATCCAGCCAGAGAAAGATAAGTACCATATGATTTCACTTATTGTGGAATCTAATAAAATTAACTAACAACAAAACAGAAAGAGACTCACAAAGAACAGACTGGCAACCCTCAGTGGGGGGAGGGACTGGGGACTGGGTGAAAAAGGTGAAGGGATTCAGCAAAAGGAAAAAAACCTCATAGGCACATGTTGGTATGTGAGGGGAGGTAAAAGAGGGTAAAGGTAGTGTAAAGGGGGATTGAAGGAGACTTGACTTGAGATGGTGAACATACCACACAATAAACAGATATATTTAGAATTGTACACCTGAAACCTATATAATTTTATTAACCAATGTCACCCCAATAAATTCAATAAAATTAGTATAGTTTGGACATAGTTATGACCATCTCTTCTCAAGCACAGAATGGCCAGGCACACTGAAATCCTTTCAGGTAATGGCTTCTGAAGCATCCTTAGGAAAGGCTGACTTGTTTTCTTCACCCCTTGCTGGTTCTGTGAGATGCCTTAACCTCCCAGGTCCACTTTCTGCAGAAGGACAGAGATGCATAGTGATTCAAGGTGGGCCAAGAGAGCCAAGTCAAGGTTATTTCAAAATGGAAAAGACTTGAACATTTGCATAGGTTGAGAACAATGAGCCATCAATCAGTCAGGTAATCTAAGAGAGAAAAGAGGTTGGTCCAAACTACCACCCAGGGGGAGTGCTTGGTCTTGCATGGGCATGGGTTCTGACTCACACCTGTGCTCATTGAGACAGGCAGGAAGCAGATAAGGATGGATGAGAATGTGAGTAAATTAGGGATGGTAGGAAAATTGAGGGGATCATGACGATGCTCATGTTTTCCTCTGGGAGGTTGAAACTTGGATGGTGGCTTAAGATAAGAACAGTGAGCTGGTGAAGTGTGTGCCGCAAGCATCCAGCCCAGTTCTGATCACAGAGTAAGCGCTGGGAAAAAAATTGCACTCACTTCTTTCTCCCTTCACAGGTTGAAATTTATAGCAAGTGTTTATTTCCAAGAGATCTCATATAAAATTAGCTACCATGACACCACCCATACATTTTGTGTAAATAAAATATATGAGCCTTCTTGAAACTTTTCTTTTAAACCTTGCATTATAATGACCTCTTTGAATTTATCTCAGTTTTGAAAATAACTTGGCCCAGGTGCAAACTGTCAGAGAAGCCTTTTAGCCACATGTAGCTCCTTCTGTGACCCCAAAGCCTGGAGAATATTCTGGAACCTTGCCAACAAAGAGGTGTGTGGAGGAAGAACACTGAACTCTTAAAGATTTTTATTTCAGTGTTGTAAAAATGGTTCCAGACTTGACAAATGTTAGGAAGATAATCTAAAACATGGATCGTTTTTGACTGCCTTTGAAGATTTTAATAACCATCAGCTTTCCTGGGCTAAATCAGGATCTTAGCTCCCAAATGTTTCAGATTTAGACTGTCTTCGTTTGTTTGTTTGAAATCATATGGGTCAGCGTGGGGACGTTTTATGCTCTGACTCGAGGGCAGCTGGCAGACAGAACACAGCAGGTAGTGGCTTGTGGAGGAAGCTCAAGCCTCTCCTTGTCCTTGACCACGAACATGGAGATACCGGGGCCAGGCTCAGCCAGTGCTTTGGGGTTCCCAAGAGGAGAGTTCTCTTGCAAAAACAAGGGTTTAGAGTTTGGGATTTATCAAACACTGACAAATATAAAATGGTCTGGCCAGAAAATATCCAGGCATATAATATGAAAAATAAAGACATTTATTGAAGAAGATACAAGAGACAAGAAATATTGTACACAGGACAATGACGCTTCAGCCCCCTTCAGAGGAGGCACATTTGGGACCTCACACAGCTCTCCCAGAGTCTCTTTCACTGTTCAAAACACTCTGCAAAATCCTTTGTTGGAATTGCCATCACCTGCCCTGCCATCAGCTGCCCCGTCGTATTTTCCTGAATTTCATCAACAGTCCAAAATCTCTTTCCTTCCAAAGGTGATTTTAGTTTAGGGAAAAGCCAGAAATTACAGGGCACCAAATCTAGTCCACAGAGGGTTTAAGTCACCTGGGTGATTTGAGATTTCACCAAAAAACCCTGCATGAGACAAGATGCATGAGTAGGTGCCTTGTTGTGATGAAGCTGCCAGTCACCAGCTGCCCATAGCTGCAGTCTTCTGAATCATCCCAACAGTTTCTGTGGAGGAATTTTCAAGCTTAATGCAAAATGTGATGCAGATTCCTTGTTCTACTCACTCAGTCATTTTGAGTGACATTCACACAGTACACATGCTCACTCGATGGCATCTACTGCCCCCACTGAGTAGTACAGTGAAGTCGTCATTATTCAGGCGTGCACATTCCAGTCCACTCTCCTTGGCTGTCAGGTCATACTGATGTCATGCAAACTGTTCTCATTATATTAACAATGGTTGGATTTTTCTGGACAGATCTCATATATATATATATATATATATATATATATATATATATATGTTCTCTCTCTCACATACACACACACTTCTTGTAAGTAAGTAAGCACTGGTCTCTTTGGCTTGTCTCTTAGGAAATCATAGGGATTTCCTGGCTTGTCATAGGGAAACAGGTTCTGGGGACACAGCTGTGACAAAAACAGATAAACTCTCTCTTGCCGGACCTCTCCAGTCCAGTTGAGAAGTGGACAAACGAAGACAACACAAAGATGAGGTGATGAGGACAATGAAGAAGGAAGTGGGGTAAGAGAGGGGCAGGCTGTGCTTTAGACACACGAGTCAGAGAAGACTGGGGCCACGGAAAGCCAACAGAGAGGACTGAGCCATGCCAGCACCTGGGAGAAGAGCGTTCTAGGCTAAGGAGTCAGAAGCAGGAGAGAAGGCAGGACAAATGGTTCCTGGCTGGTGGCAAGAACAGGGGAACATCCAGGGCCTGGGATGCATGCGTGAGGCAGACATGATGTCAGAAAGGAGTGGGCATCACACATCTCAGGCACCGCAAGGGCTCTGAGCTTCACCCCAAGGGATGAAGGAGGTTTCTGCAGGGTTTGGGGCAAGAGAGTGACTGACAGTTTCTGACTTTAATTCTGAAAAACCACTCTGAAAGACTGCTGTTTGGAAAAATGGACTGTCGGGAGGCATAGCTAGGTGAATTATGTCATCCCTGCTTAGCTCTCACTAGGCTTGCCAGGCCTATAATTGTTTCAACAACAATAGCAGGCTCATGTGATAAAAAATTCACATGCCAGAATAAAAGGGGCATACATAAAAAGTTTGACAACAATCCACCTTGCAGCTAATATTTTACCTTCCATTGCTCAGCTTGAGGACAGACAAACCCCATCACTGCACAGTAATAAAATGTAATCAGCTGGCCTACCAACGCTTCTATTTGTGGCATGTTATTTCACCAGCCAGAAAGCTCAAATACCAGACTTTTGTGTTCAAAACCAGACCTGGAGAGCAAAGAAAAAAACTGTTTGTTCATCCTTGTTTTCCCTGGACCTGCCTTTCCTGGCCATCGTAGGGACATCCCCAGAGAGTGACAAGGACCACCACCTGAGCGGGCTCAGGGGAGAGCTGGGGCTTCCATCAGAACAAGAGAGTGAGAGAATGTTCAGAAAGGAGGGCAGGGATACAGAGGACTTTGCTGACGAGCAAAGACCCAGGGAAGGCATTATGGAGTCCAGAGGGGTGTGAGATGGGTCAGGAAAGGGGCCCCGGGGGTGAGAGTGCACAGGATGAGCAGTGATTTTGAGCTTGAAGAACATGAACGGAAATAAAGGGTGTGATGGGACTTCCCTGATGTTCCCGAGGCAGAGGGTGGTAGTGAGATTGTAAGTGGGAGGGAGGAGCCAGGTGGGGTCTATAAGACTGGAACACTAGGAGGTGGGGTGGTGAGGAGCCTTACCTGGAGCACCCAGGAAGCTCTGGGCTGACTTCCTTGTTCCCCATGAAGATTTTCATGAACTATCTTGAGAGACCCAGGTGCACTGGTAATCCTGGAGGGTAAAATACAAGAAGGATAAGGAAGCAGGAAATGAGGCTTGGGTGGGCAGTGGGGACAGGTTCTGCAGAACCATGTCTAAGACCTCAGCCTCCATCCAAGAGACCAGGGTTCTTAGTCTCTGGGATGTGACAGGGTCCCAGGGGAACCATGAAGATTAGGGTCTGTCTCCACCCCACATAACCCTACATGGCCTTTATGTCTACAGTTCAGAGAGTTAGGAAGTTGTCAGTTGGACACGTTGGGGTTGGACCAGTAGGAGACAATGCACATTAAGAGATGTACTTGTGAGGAATTGGATTGTGCAGCTGGGAAGGGTATCCAGAGAGCCTGAAATCTTATGGAGGAGACCTCCAGGAAGGGCAGGCAGGAACTCTTAGGCACGCGCTGATGCCAATGTACATAGGAAGGCGTTCTTCTTTTTTATGGAAGCATCAGTTCTGCTGAGACCTTTCAACTGATTACATCATGCCCCACTCAGATTATCTGGAAAAAGCACCCTTACTTAAAGTCAGCTGGGTAGAGATGGCAATCACGTCTAAAAAAACACCCTCTTGGCAAAACCTAGAGTAGTGCTTGGTGAAAAACTGGGCACTGAGTCCTAGCCAAGTTGATACATGTATAAAACTGACCGTGATGTCAGCGTGTTCCTTCACACCTAGAGATCTGTGGCTGGATGCTCCATTTATGAGCAAAGAGGAGCCCTTGAAGCTTTATAAGGAAAGGACTAAAATGGTCTACCTTGCATTTCAGAAAGGTCAGATCATGCTTCAGTGGTACAAGTTCATAGAGAATTCCAGCTAACGGTACTAAAAATAAAGAGTGGCTTTCTTCAGTGCAAACCCATGTGAATTGCAGTTGATCTCAGTGGGAAATTAAACAAGTTGGAAAGAACCCCAAAGAAAAGTCATTCCAAACTTCCCTGATATTTTGAGAAAGAAAACATATGTCCAGTGTGCAAGGATTTTTAAGTAACAGTTCAAAATTCCCAACAACTATCCCATTGTCCACTGAATTCATGATTAATGAATTGACAAATATTTATGTGCACCTAATTAGTGCCCAGCTAATCAATATAGAAAAAAATAATTAGTTACCGTTCATCTGGGGAGACCATCAGTTTCCACTCTTGCAACTGAAAGTGACAGAACATGCAGCTCAAGATGCTTTGAAGCCAAAAAGTGGTGCCGTGTGGGGAGGGGATTCATTCATGCGTAGAACTGAAGTCTGGGGTAGATCTTCTGGCTTCAGGTTCTGTTGGATCCGGGTACTCTGTATCTTATCTTGCATCCCTTGGTTCTGCTCTTCTCTGAGCTGGTTTCACCCTTGCTCAGGTATCTCCTTACATCAGCCGAGAGGGTCCCCAGCAGCTCCAGGCCTACACCCTGGAGCAGCAATCCCAGCAGAAAACCCCCAGGGTTAAGCACCACTGGACTCATTTAAGTCATTAGCGCTTCCCATGAATGTATCACTGTGACCAGAGCAAGGTAGTAAACCTGAGGTGCGGGAGCATGGCTGGGGAGGCCCCACTTGAACCACAAGTTCTAAGAGGGGGAAGAAAAGGCCCCCAAGAAACAGGAATAGCTGTCGGGTAGACAACAAAAGCCAGGGCCCTCTGCAGGAACATCACAACTCGAGGTCCAGAAGCCAGGGCAGGTCAGAACGGAGCTGAGACTCCCATGCTGTCCTGAGCTCGAGGCTGTTTTCTCACCTCTGAGGTGGGGCTGCTAACAAAACTTTGTATGTCTCACAGCTACAACAAGTAGTATTAAAAATCAAATGAGATATATGCAAATATGCCTTCTAAATAAGAAACATTGTTATTTCGTATGATTATAGCTTTATTATTAAGGTAGGGCTAGAGTTTGTGCTGCAAAGGGAAGCAGGAAGAAAGAACCACTATTTGGGCAGTCATCCAGACATAAAGAGAGATTCGTTCTGTTCTGTTAACAGAGTGGATGCAGGTGATCCTTTGTACATTCAAAATTCCCATCTGTTAAGAATGAGTTGGAATAAGGGCAGCGAGAGTTGTAGCTGTGGTCCTTACTAGCTGGTGACTTTGGGTGAGTTATTTAACCTCCCACTGTCTCGGTTTCCTCATCTGTAACATGGGACAATAAGAGTCCCTGCCTCACAGGATCATTATGAGGATTAAATGTATTAATTAATGCAGCATATGCTCACTGTTCTATAATTATCAACTTCTGTTATTGGGCTCCCAAATCATCTGAATTTGTAGGTTTTCTTACCCCCCATTTTTTTCCCAGCTTGAAAAACTGATGCATGAAGGAATTAAATGGATAAAGTAGGGTCTGACTGACCCCCAATCTCATGTTCTTTCTGTTGTAATTAAGTCCTCATAAAAACAGGCAGACAAGGATGGAGAAAAGGAGGCAAAGAAGGAAGAAGAAAGTGGAAAAAAGCATTCATGAGTATTCAGGTCCTTAACCTAGATTAACTTTGAACCAGAATTAATCATGTGTTCTAGAATATTCCTTCAGTGTTCGAGTCAGTGATAGTAATTTGAATGGCTTTATTAGAGGAAGTTTTAGGCAGCACTAAAAAAAAATGCAAATGTTAGAAATGTGCCTTGGACACTATGCAGGATTTATGTGCTCTTCTCCCCAAATCCCCAAACTCTCCACCCCTGGAGACATTGGGGAACTTGACGCCAGGAGACTGAGATGGCACCTGCATCCCCTCCTGGTTCACACCTATGCATATCTACAGGCGCTTACCTTGGAGCATCTCATTTGCTCCTCACCACAGCCCCAGAGTAGAAGGGACCTTCCGCTCAGCCCCACAGTACAGACAAGATGAAATGGCAGAGACCATGTGTTCACCAAACCTTCTCACCCAAGCCCAGGGCTCCGTCAGCTTCATCACAGGCATGTGTCCAGCACAGCCATCCCTGTCCAAACGTGTTAGCCCTGCTTTCCACATTCTGTGAGCCCAGAGGAACATGCATGTCCATCCAGTCCCAGCCTCTCCAGGAATGCCCGCTTCCAGGCCTGCTTCTCTGAGCTGGAGGAAGGCCACGAGGCTCCCTGGCACCTCCAGGAAAGCGGAGGGTGCAAGAGGAGAGGCCACGAGCCAGGAATTCCCTATGAGTCTGCTTTGCCTCCCTGGGACCTATTTTCTTTCTCCATCTTCTAGCAATAAGGAGCAATAATCACCATGGGAAGGCAGGAAGGCAGGGGGGGAGGGAGGGAAGGAGGGAGGGAGGAAGGAAGGAAATATTAGTCGCCAAATACTGTTGCCAAATGTTAGTCGCCAAATATTGTTGAGTGAAAACACCACGGTCAGAAAATGGTTATGTGTGGATCTCATTTTGGAGAAAAGCTGATCGCAGCACGAGTTTATACACATTCGTGCAGAGTGAAAAAGCGTGGAAGGGTGTGCACACAGGACGGCGAGTGGAAATCTTTGAGGGTTAGGACTCAAAGGAGGAGATTCGCAGAGAGGGATTCATTTGACTTCATACACTTCTCTATTGTTTTCATTTTTTACAGCAAATATGTCTTTTATAATTTTCAGAAAATACAAAACATATGTTAATCCACATTGAGTTGGAATCTACTTTTCAGATTTCAGGGATGACAGGTGAGATGGTGGGGAGGCTCGCAGGCCATGAACCATAAGGCCTGGCTCTGGCACTTTCTCACCGCAGGTACCCAAAAGTGCCTTGGCTAAGAAATCTGTACCCAGGTGTGTGTTAGGCGCAAGCCTGCCATCTATCATTGGTCTCGGCCTCTCTATCTGATGTCTAAGCCTCTTGATCAGATTCAGGCCTTGCCCTCCAACCTCCCCTCACAGACTCCACACCTGCAGCTTTTCTGTTCCATGATGACCTTCACTCATGCCCGGGTCTCCTCCAAGGGAGAGCTCCTGTGCAGACTGCAGGAGGAACTCAGGTGTCCTTTTCTGCAAAAGGCCTTTTTCGACCATCCATCGGAGACAGCAGTCTGCTTCCAGCCCCTGGGAGTACCTCCAGAGACACTGTACATAGGCGTTGATCACATGCTTGGAGTCACAGTGCCCAAAATGCCCACTTCAACTCTGACCTCCGTGACCTGGGCCAGTTCCTTCATAGCTTGAAGCCTGATTCTGTCTCTTTACAACGAGGATAATGCTAGAAATACAAGGTCTGTCCAGAAAGTATCTGGCCATGTACTATGAAAAATAGAGACATTTATTGAAGAAGATGCAAGAAACACTGTACATAGGACAATGACACTTCAGTCCCCCTCAAAGTAGGTACCTTGGGACCTCACACAGTTGTTCTCCCAGTTGCCATCAGCTGCCCTGTTGTATTTTCCTGAATCTCATCAACAGTCTGAAATCTCTTCCCTTCAAAGGTGATTTCAGTTTTGGGAAAAGCCAGAAGTCACAGGGTGCCAAATCTGGGCTGTAGGGGGGCTGAGTCACCTGGGTGATTTGAGGTTTCACCAAAAAACTCTGCATAAGACATGATGCATGAGCAGGTACATTGTTGTGATGAAGCTGCCAATCACCACCTGCCCATAGCTACGGCCTTCTAAATCATCCAAATAGTTTTCATGGAGGAACATTTGAGCTTAATGCAAAATTTGATGCAAGTTCATTTCTCTGCTTGCTCAGTCATTTTGAATGCAACAGCCACACAGTATACCTGCTCATTCAACGGCATCTACTGCCCCCACTGAGTAGTACAGTGAAGTTGTCATTGTTCACGCATGTGCATTCCAGTATACTCTCCCTGGCTGCCAGGTTACATCGATGTCACATAAAGCATTCTCATTACGTTAATGATGGTTGGACTTAGACTTTTATTATAGAGTTGTTGTACATATTAAATGAGATGGCCCATTTAAAACTTAGTCCAGTGCTTGAGCACATAATTAAACATTCAAATGTAATCTCAGAATAGGTGTGATTCTTAATTACAATTGTCACCTTAATCTGTTGCCTCTTTATATATATATATCTTGCATAAATCAGTAACTATGTATATATTAAGTACTTGAGTAAATGAACTGATAGGTCACTTGTAAAACCCACACAGTGCTTATGTGTAATATGTACTGAGTATTTCTCGGGACCAGGCACTGGTCCAGAGGCTTTACCATGTATTAGCTTGCCTGATCTTCCCCATATCCCTGTGGGACTGAAAGTCTACTGCCATTATCACATTTTACAGGTAAGAAAATTCCCTGGCTGTTGTAACTCAGCAACCAAAGGGTCACTGGTTCCATTCCCAGTCTAGAGCACATGCCTAGGTTGCAGGCAAGGTCCCCAGTAGGGGGCATGCAAGAAGCAACCACACATTGATGTTTCTCTCTCTCTTTCTCCACCCCTTCCCCTCTCTAAAAATAAGTAGATAAAATCCTAGAAAGAAAAGAAAGGAAGGAAGGGAGGGAGGGAGGGAGGGAGGGAGGGAGGGAGGAAGGAAGGAAGGAAGGAAGGAAGGAAGGAAGGAAGGAAGGAAGGAAGGAAGGAAGGAAGGAAGGAAGGAAATGAGCTCCAGAAGTTTATGCAATTCTTTCCAGGTCCATTGCCATTCAGGAATGGCAAGGCAGGGGTCTGAGCCTGGATTGTCAGGTTCTGGGAAAGAAGTGTCCCCAGTACTTCTGAGTGTGATGGATTTTAGGGAAACAAGGCTAGAGCTAAGACATCTTCAATTGTCTCTAGGTCAAACAGTAATTCAAAGGTGCAAGGTTTCATTCTTAGTAGAACATCTAGGATCATACACATTTTTTTATTATAAAGGGGAGAGATAACTCAATTTTAAAGAGAGGGAGAGAGCATTTTCAGGCTGTAAATTGTAAGAAGACCCGAAGGCAGCAGGCCCCATGGCTCTCTGAGAGGCAGGTGATCAGGGAAACCCATCAGAAATGAGCCAAGCCTGTGCCAAGGTGGTAAACGATGCTGTCAACAGCACTAAATTTGGAGCCAAAGATGGATGAAAGGAAGCCGAGAGAAGCAGAAACAGATTAAGTTCCATTGTTCTGTTTCCTGTTTAAGAGAAGAAATCTGTAACCCTCTGCAACAAAGGGCCTTCCCTTTGATTCAGATTCGACAAAATTTCCCCTCCACCGTGCGAGGAAGCCTTTGCAGCCAGTCAGGTGCCTGGACAGGTGAGGAATGCACAGCTCCCAAGCAGCCCTCCGGATCACCTCAGCATCCAGGCTTCCTCCTGTCCCACACAGCAAAAGTTGGCTTTTCTTGCCTGGCCCAGTCCAAGAGGCTAGGCTGGCAGGAGTGACAGTCAAATCCTGACTCTCCGTGGCTTAAACCAGCAGAAGTTTATGCATCATTTATTGTTATTATTATTGTCACGTTACATATTATTGTTGCTACAATATTGTTACTGCAATGCGTTCAATGTGAGACAGTAGAGTAGGCACTTAGCAACCTGGCCGACTTTACCAGCTTCCTGTGCCACCATCATTATTATGTGAAGCTTCCTTGTTCCTTGTAGAAAGGGAATAAACTATGTAATTAACTCAGGTCACTTCCACTCACATTTTTTCAGTCCAGGCGACCACGGGGCCATGCTAGCATTGAGGGATGAGGAAGGTTGGACGAGTCTCAGAAGAGAGTAGAACCAGAAATATTGGTGGACACCACGCTATGTACCCCCATAGAATAAGTCAGAATATCCCTATAGGAAATAAAAGTCTGTTTCCACATTGCAGACAGCTGGGAGAGTAGGAGGGGCCAGAGAAAGAAAGGGGGGAGTGGCAAATAAATGAGTAGGAACCAGGAAGACATTCCATGTTTGTTTTTTTAAGAACAGTCTTTGGTTGGAAAAGACTGTGGTGGGAAAGGCAGTGGATGAGTAAGGCAGTAAAGTTATGGGACAGCCCATAACTTTATGGTTTTGAACCATGCTGACACCCTGGAAACCAAAGCCTGAGGGAGACACTTCATGGTTCAATGGGAACGCAGCCGCCACAACCTATTGTAATTTGGAGCCCAATTTAGTGTGCCTCTCTGCACCCTCTGCACGGTGGTTGGTCATGCAGTTGGAGGCACCTCTGCACACTGGAATACTACCGACCCAAGTAACCAGGCTGTGAGGGCCCCGGTGCGCACTACCACAAGAGGGGGGAACAGGAAGGTAAACACATGCCTACAGTAGATTAAAACAATATACACCATAAATGATCTATTCCTGAGAACACGGGATTAATCTCTTCAATCTTAAATAATCAACGACATGGTTTTTCAGAAAACCTCAAAGAAGAAATACAGGATCAAAAAAGAAACAAGAAGAAAACCCTTTGAAAAGTAAACTGGCAGAGCTCGTGAAATAAACAGAAGATTAAAAAAATAAAGCAATTACAGAGATGAAAGTCAACTCAGAAGCAACACAAAAAAAGATAAATACTGTTGAAAGCACATGCCAAGCTTGAGAAATCACACGAAATGAAACAGAAAGGAACAGCAAGATAACAGTGATCACAGACAAGACAACACGAACTGTGGAAAAGGAGGCTGAGGTACACAAATCAGTGTCCTGAACCGAGGAACAAAAAGGAACAGGAAAATTCAAAAGAAAATCCTAGGAAACATAAGCAATATTGCGACTTCAGTGACGTTCCATGAAGACAGTGAAATTCAAGGGGAAATGGGTAGTCTATTTTTTGTGTAGAGAACACGAATCACTAGATCCCTCTTTCTTATTACCACGCTCAGCACTAGAAAACAACAGAATAACATCAACCAAGCGCCAAGGGAGAAAAGGGAGACCCACGAGTTTTCCACCCAGCCAAATTGTACTGTGGCTATGGAACAGGCAGACATCCTTAAACATGCTAAAAGCCCGGGGCTGAGGAATCAAAGCCCTTCTTGAAAAATATTTTATGTAAAATCCAGCATAACAAGACATGAACCAAAACTAAACACCCAGCAGTGGAAAAGTCACGGAAAAGAACAACAGTGGGCATTGGATCCATTTACACACAGAACTGAGACTGAGTAACAGTGGGAGTGAGTTGGCAGAGCAGAATATAAATGTTATCATTTCACACGATCCAAAAATAATAATGTGACTAGCAAAAACTGGAAGGCTGGGGGTGGGAGGGGAAAGGCAGTGCATGGAATCCTTTTTCATGACAAAAAGTAAATTGGATTAAGCAAAAACATACAGTTTTCAAAAGTCAAATACTGCCAAACTCTCGACTTTTGTTTCACAATTGTCTTTTAACCTTAAAAACATCTTTTAGGAACTGATATCTCTTGTGATGAACAAATATTTATCCAACATGCAACAGTTCCTTCAGCCTTGATTCCTGTTTCTTTTAATTCTGCTAAATTCAAGTAGACTTCCACTGAATAATTCTTATAAAAACAGTTTGCATAGTCTAAATCTATTTTTGTAAAGTTACATCTACCCCAGCTTCCTGCTAAACGTGTGCCTAGAGAGAAGTCTGAGATGATGTTCATCAATGTTGATGAACAAAGTAGTTTCCGAGAGACAGGAGTTTTGTTTTGTTTTGCTTGTTTCTTTGCTCTTTTCTGAAATTCTTGGAAATCTTTATAATAAGCTGACACATTTTCACAAATATTACCACAGTTGCAACCAAGTAAGCATTCACCCACAGATACCACTTACCCAGCCACTCCCTGGAGCCCCCCAAACCCCACACAAGCCAAGCCGTCCAGTCTGCTCAGGGAGAGCGGACCCCGCCAGCCAAGTTCTGCCGCACTGTAATCAGCAACAATTAGCTCTTTCTCCTTTCAGACACTGAGTGTTGGTCCCCTCACGTCTCATCCTCCCATGCGGGCGATGTGGTGTTAGTTTTCTGTGGCTGCCATAACAAATTATCACAGTCTGGGTGCTTAAAACAGCAGAAGTTTACTCTCACACAGTTCAGATTTTGGCTTGATTTGGTTCCTCCTGGAGGAACCAAAATCCCTTTTGCAAAATCTGACTCGCAAAATCCCTTTTCCACACCTATGGATTTGGGTGGACATGTCTTTTGGGGGCCACTGTTCAACCTCCTGTAAATGCTTTTTGAATGATGTATAAACCAAGATGCTATGCCACTGCCTCTGTGGTTCACGGAGCTAGTGAGCGACCCTGTAGATGAGGAGTCCACACACCACACGGGGCCCGAGGATCACTACAGAGCACAGGCCTTGGAACCAGGTAGATCTGAGTTCAAGTTCCCTTTGTCCCCTTACTTAGCTGTAGGAGTTTGGGCAAATGATTTCACTTTTCTGAGTCTTGAGTTTTATTAGGAAAATAATCTCTCATCTGCAAACCATAGTGAAGATGAAATGAGGATTAGAGGTAATGTTTACGAAGTGCTTCATAAAGTTCCTACAATATAGTGGATGTTTATAATGTTCATTTTGTAAATTACACTTTATTGGGATTGTGCTGGGGAGACCCTTGGAAGAAGGGATGGCTCAGACCCAAGGTACTTGAATGCATCAGTGCTCAGGATCACGTAAACAGTGTGTTCTCTGATCTCAGACACGCACTTGGGCCTTGAACGTGGCAGTCAGAGCGGGCCTGCCTGCAGCAAGGGTGGCGGATTGTCCCCAGATAATGGGAGCCGAGCAACCTGAGAGAGAAAGCAAGCCCAACGGTCTCTGCAGCAGAGTCTTGGGCAGGCCTCACCTCTCAGGTGAAGATGCCTGCCGGGCACTGTGGGTGTCTTTCTGACCTTACGTGGATACTGAACAGCATGCCACCCTATCGTGGAGATCCTGAGCCCGAATCCACAACAAACAGAAACTGAGATTTTCAGAATTTTTATGATGTGCCTGATAGGCTGTGGAACTACTCACGGAGTCAGTTCCCACTTTCCCCTGGTGATGAACACATCAGTTAGAAATGCTTTGGCTGCAATCAACCGAATGCCTCAGTAATAGCTTAAATTACTAGGGTTTTTTATTTCCTCACATAACGAAACGTCAGGGGGTGGCCAGTGTTGGTTCAGCTGCTCATTAAAGCCATCAGAGACCCAGGCCGACTCTCCCTTCCCACTATTCCATCCTTAACATGTCATCTTTCACCCTCACACTTGTCACCAAGTGATAGCAAGATGGCTCTCTGCTTTGAGATGTCACCTCTGTGTTAGTCGGTTGTGTCTGCGTCCTTTTATTGGGAAAGCAAGAGCCTTTCCTGAACTCGCCACACCATGTTTTCTTATACCTGATTGGCTAAAATTACGTTGCCTGCCTTCCAAGACCACCTGCAAAGGAGGCTGGGAAGTGGGCATATATAGCCACCTGAGAAAATTGGAATTCTGGTAGCAAAGATAAAGGGAGAATGGATGCCAATTTAATAATGGTATCTGCTGCATAAAGAAACCTGAAAAGCTCAGGAAACTGAAAGTTAGGAAACTGTGTTCCTTCCTTTTAGCAAATATCTGTTGAGAGTCTACCACTTTCTCTGATGAGGGTTTATTATCCAAATGATTTTAGTTTAGGATAAAATTTGAGCAGAGTGATTTCATTTTAAAAAATGAAAACCAGAGCTTCCCATCGAACTTCAAATTGCATTTAAGCCCCTCCCCATGGCTGCTGAGACCCAGCAGGATCGAGCTTCTCTCCCCCTGCCCCGGCCCCCCCCCCCACCCCAGGCACCCATCTCTCACACCTCATGCTTCCTCCTGGCCCACTCATCTCCTTCTTGCTGCTTTGGGAATGGCCTAGATTGTTCCTGCTGCAGTGTCCTTACAGTGGCCATTCCTCTGCAGGGACCTTTGTCCCTCCACATACTCTCCTCCTTTCAGAAGCCTCCTCTGATCTCCCCAAGATTGGCCTTCCCCCACCAAACCTCTTTCCAGTCTTCCTGGCACTTATCTTCATTCAAAATGACCACTGCATTTGTTCCCTTGGCTGGCAGCCACCTGCCACTCTACAGCACTGCTCTCGGAGGCCAGGACTACTTCTGTCTCTGCTTCCTCAGTGCCTGGATCTGTGCTTTGCACATCAGGGGTGCTCAGTAGATCTCTGTGAAATGACCAAGGTATGGACCAGAGTTAGGAAACCAGACTTGTCAAATGTCCAAGCAGAACTAGCAACAGGGGTGCAAGCTCAGGGTGGAAGCAGAAACACGCAGGGGACCCCCGACACTGCTAGGTGTTCAAGAGAAGATGAAAATGAACAACCTGTGCTCGCCGCCCTCCAAGGAGCTCACAGTCGCCCTAGGGACAGGGGCAAGGACCAATGGTGCTGGGCTTCTGCAAGGAGAAGGAAGAGGAAGGGAGGTGTGGGTGGACCATGACAGCTGCCAGCTTGGAACTTCGAAACTGGACAGGGGTCCGCAAAGGCTTCACCAGAGGGGTGTGTATCACAATGTTATTGGCAAAAGCAAAAATCATAAATAGCCCAACCACCCAACAATAGGGAATTAATGAAGATAATTTCAATACACCTACATAACACAATTTTAAAATTATATTACAGAACTGCATTTTATTACATGGAAATATGATTATATATATATGTGTGTACATATACATATATGTGTGTAGTAATGGCAACAAGATGCAAAAACAGTGATGCATAGAATACTGCAATTTCAAAAGAAAGAGGGAGGAGGTGTGTCTTTCCGGATGTCAATCCCAAAATGGTAACAGGGTCATTCCTGGGTGGCCTGCTTACAGCTGGTTTTTATTTTCTTCCTTTTGTCATCCATATAGTCTAATTTTTCTATGGATAGCATGTATCAACAGTGTAATCTTTTTTCCAATTGGGAATAGCTGAATGAATTATGGTGCATGTTTTAAATTCCATCTCAACAGTTTGATCAAAGCACTAGATATCAGAGAGTCTTTCCTTGGCACAGGAAATCAGGCTGCTGTTCATCGTTACTCCAGGCACCCACAAATGTTTACAGGGCTCAGCTGAGCATGGGGCAAGTGTAATAGGGGGCCAGGACCCATGATACAACCGTGGTTGTACCACCATGGGGTGACCTAGGAAGCCCTTCACTTGAGGGCCAGTGACACCATATGGACCCAGGGAATAGCCACCATAGACAAAATGCAACACTCACCTCTTTCAAACACACTATATCATCAGAGCATGCAAAGTAGGTATGACTCCCCCCTTTTGCAGATGAGGACCCTGGAGTTTAGGGAGGCTCAGTGACTTGTCTGCGATCCACCGGCCGGCCTGGATCTAAAGACCATGCACACTCGCCAGCAGCACAGTTAACACTCATACACATCATTAGCCTCAAGCCCCAACAAGTGGAAGACATCTATCAAGCAGTTAATCCAGTGGGTATCAGACATGTATTTTTATTGTTGTTCGGGAACCATTGGTTTGAACAAAATTTTAATCAGAGGCAAGAATCAAATAAGAAAAACACTAAATTCAATGTGGTATCCCATATTTGTTCCTGGAAAAGGCAAAAAGCTTTAGTGGAAAAGCTGGTACATCTGTAGTTAAATACTAAAATGATTAGATTAGATAGATAGATAGATAGATAGATAGATAGATAGATAGATAGATAGATAGATAGATAGATAGATAGATAGATAGATAGATAGATAATAGATAGACAGACAGATAGGAGCTTCTCTTGTAGCTTGGTGATGGTAAGGAGAGGACTGGCCTATTGAGGTCGACACCTGCTTGCTCGGTCACCAACACCTCACCCCATCTCAGCCCCAAAGAGAGCTTGAGGTTCTCCCGGGGCACACTGTGGATACCCTGGAGCTGAGCCAACCTGCTTACCTTATAGATGAAGAAATGAAAGCCCAATGACTGAAGTAAGCTACCCAATAGCTCTCAGCTAGACCTGGGCTGAGTGGACAAGAAGCCCAGTGCTTTGGGCTGAATGTGTCCCCCTTGAATCACGTGTCGAAGCTCCACCCCACAATGAGATGCTATTCCAAGATAGGGCCTTGAGGGGGCAATTAGGTTAAATGAGTCTTGAAGGTGGCCCACGGTGGGGTGAGTGGCTCTATAAGAAGAAGAAGAAGGGACACCAGAGCTGTGTCTCTCTAGCATGTGACAACGTAGCAAGAAGGAAGCCCTCTGTAAGCCAGGAGGAGCGTTCTCTGAGGAACCCAAGTCCGCCACCTTGATCTTGGACTTTGCAGACTCCAGAACTGTCGGAAATCAGTGAGCACTATTTATGCCGCCACGTCTATAGTGGTGTCATCACAGTCTGAGCTGTGACTCCCAGTTGCCCCCCGGCCAGCACTTTTCGCAGTCCACCAGCTGGGGCTGAGGACACAAGGAATTTTAAGATTGATTTTTCAATTCCGCTTCTGCTTGTAAACATTTTAAACTAAAACATACCACGTTCCAAAACTGTTTGAACTTTGCAAAAAGGTAAACTTGTTTTAAACATTTATATTCCGGAAAAGCTGCAACTGAAACACTGTTCAGGTACACAGAATGAATTGCTCTTTTTTTAAAAAAAAATTTAGTTGGGCATCACTGTATCACTGGAGCAGTGGTCCCCAGCCCCACGCCCTGCCTCCAGACTGTCTGGGATGTCTGTTAAAAGTCCAGGTTCCTAGGAAAAACTAGGAGATTCTAAGTCATTAAAACTTGAGCATGGATCCCCATTTATGGTGGTTTTCTCAGGGAAGACCAACTGGGGAATGAAAGATGGATGTGGAAGGAAGATTTATGTAGTAATATGCTTTTTATTATGTGAAGTTTTCAAACCTGAAAACTCCCCATGCACAGCCATAGGAGGGAAGTGCGATCATAGTGACACATTGGTGGACTTCTTAAAGGAACAGCATTACAGGGCATCAGCTGGGGGGTTCGGTTAGCCTGGTGAGCTAGAGCTCTGTTTGAGATCGTGAGCAGGGGAGTCCAACAGCCGGGGTCTGAAGCTGCCTCTCTGCCCAAAAACCAGTGTTCACTTTCCTGAGCTTCTCTCTCCTGTAAAACTCACACAAAGGGGCCTGCTTAACAGACCTGTGAGGATGAGCGAAGACAATCAATGTAAAAAGCACTCAGCACAGAGCCCGGCACATAGCAAACCCTCAATCAACAACAGATATTCTTTGGGCTTTTCTCCTCCCCAAGCCCTTGTGCTGGAATAGAGGCTCCTGATGCAATCAGAACCGAATGATTTAGGAAAGCAACCCTCTTCTTTGTTTTATGAAACCAAATCACTTGACTTAAAGCAAGAACGTGCCAGACAAGGTCTCCACGTGCTCCACTAAGGGCTAGTGGCCGAGATTCCTCAGCCTGGTTTTTCTGCCATTAGCACCAATCTAAGAAGTTAGACGTCCCCAGGCATTTTGGTCGAAGTTGTAAGTGTGTGTGTGCATAATTTTCTTGGACCTCTTCCACACTATTTTGAAGCTCTGGATTATTGCTTTATATCATTTTGAGCTCTAGTTTCCTTAGAGATATAAATAACACTCATATTACAAAATGTTTGGAAAAAGTGGAGAAGAAAAAATTCATAATTCCACCACCTTATCACAATAGATGGCAATATTTTGGTATATTTTCTGCTGGGCTGTGTAACCTGTGAGTTTTAATTATTATAAGCATTATGTTTACAGTAAACACAATTTTGTCTCTCAATTTTTCTGCTAAAAGTATATTGCAAGTAATATTTTTCCTATTACGGCAAAGTCATTATAACCACCGAGTGATCCTTGCACAATATATTTAATAATTTCCCTACTGTCTCACTTTTCGGTGCATTCCATATTTTTCCTGTTTTTTAATAATGCTGTAATTGACATCTTTGTATGCAGATATTTTTATTAAATTAAAAACTGTTTCTTTAGGCCAAATTCACATAAACGGCAAGCCTTCTGGTTTTCAACTAGAAAATTACACTAAATAATAGGATTTCCCTAACTAAATGTAAAAAAATCACAGCCATTTCGTGTGAACGTGCTTTCTCCCTGGTTTTCAGAATTATCAGGGGAATAACTTTTAGCAAAGCAGAAACCAGGCAGCTTGTGATCAACCGGAGACAAACAATTGCAGAAAGTTCAAAGGACACCATCGATTTGGCGGCTACAGCCGCAACGTCAATTTTGAACTAGAGCCGAGAAACAAAACAGAGTTTTGAGGAGCATCAGAGCCTGTCATCTAGTGTGCGTCTTGCTCCACATGTGGACAGGAAGGGGGAGAAAACTGGCCTCCACAGAGACTAACGCTCTGTGGAAATGAGCATGTATGCCAACTGGAATAACTCTTGAACATCACTGGGTGACTATCTGGGAAGTATCTACCCGCACCTAAGGGCAACAGTTCACTCATCTTCCACTATCCCAGAGAGACAGTCATTCATTTCAGCAAGACCTCATTTCTACTAACTACAAGTTACATTTCCTGAGCACTTACTGCATGCCAATTTCCTACTATATACCCTAAGCATGTGCCCATTTTCATCCCATTTGATAAAAGAGAGACTGTCATTTTCTCAGATCGATAGTTAGCCAGTGGGAGAGTTGGGCTGCAAATCCAGAAAACTTTATGTCAACCAGCCCCAGCGATCCCTCCACCCTTGTTATTGTTGCCTGGGGCTCGCCTGCATTCGTTTCCTATTGCTGCTGTAACAAATCACCACAAACTTAGTGGCTTGCCACAGCACAGTTCCTATCCTACAGTTCTGGAGGTCAGAGGTCTCCAATGGGTGCAAAGGGCTTGATTCCCTTTGGACAAGCTGTCTCCTTGCCTGTTCTCTCTTGCAAAGGTGGCCTACATTTCTCGGGTCATGCCCGTTCCTCCAGATTCAAAGCATCAGACAGCACCTCCTCTCTCTGGTTCTGTTTTCCTCTCCTTCCACCCTCACCTCACTTTCTCTCTGTAATTCTGACCCTCTTGCCTCTCCCTTAGATCAGTGTGCCCCCAGGATAACCCAGGACAATCTCCCTATCTCACGATCTTTACCTTAATCACATCTGCAAAGCCTCCTTGCTGTGTAAAGTAACATTCACAGATGCCAGGGTGGGGCAGCGGGGTTAGGAGGTGAACATTATTCAGTGTACCATGCCTGGGAAGTAAATAAAGCTAAAAGACAACTTGGAAAGAAACAGTGTAGCTGCATTGCTTCTTTTCTGGACATAATACAGGAGGAGAAAGCTGTTACATCTAGAATCCCAGCAATCCCCACAGACGCAGCAATAGGACATGGAGATAGGATTGTTTTAAGTGTGCCAACCCCCCTTAGTTTTGAGCCCCTAATATGTTCCTCATACTTCACCCACCTGAATTCATTTCATCAGCACAGCAAATCTGGATGGAAGTGGGCATGCTTGCCCACAGAACACAGAGGAGTAAACAGAGGCTCAGGTTAGTTACCTAATTCTCCTGTGGGGACACAGCAATGCTGGTGAGTACCAGGCTGACACTGGGGATGCACAGTAAAAGGAAGCAGCCCCCCGCATGCAACCTTCCATCACCACCACTTTCACGTGTTTCACCACTGGTTTCCTTATTTATTTGTCTAGTGTTTATTGTGTATCTCCATGAAGATAAGGGCCTTGTCCATTGCTGACTGTTGCCCCCTTCCTCCTCCTACCCCCACTCTTAGAATAGGCCAGGCACATGGTACACACTAAATCAACATTTGTGTAATAAATAAAGAACATGCCTTTAACCCGGAGATAACCCATGTGAGCCAACTCAACCACTTACAACATGGATGGAACACTGGAAATGAACTAACACCCCAGAAGACTTCTCTGCGGCCAAAATCAACAGCTCTACGTCCAAGGGAAGGCACTGCCTCTTCGGAAAACCCCTGGAGACCTGGTCCAGGCCCCTCTTCCCTTTTCAAACCAGTTTGTTGAGCTCCTCACAGCTCAACTTCCTCCTGAAAGGGGTACACCTCACCTAGAGCTAAAATTACAGAGGAAGATGACCTAAAACACACTATCCCAGGGAGCGAGATAATGCATGTCAAGCTCGTGGAACTCAAGGAGTACACGGGTGAAGTTACAGCCACTGCAGGCAAAGACGTGGAGTCGGAGGGACACCGACTGACACATTTCTGAACCTGACAAGTTGCAACACTCTGTCACCACTGTGCTCCTCACTTAGCCCCTATGAAATGGAGCATCTCAGCCTTAGGTCCCATCCTCTGAAACACTCATAATTAAACAGAACAACACAGACTCCAAGAGATGGCATTCTTTCAGGCATGCAGGGCTTTGCCGTTCCGGACACATATGCTTAATTATTTTTAAATTTTGACTGCACGCAACTGTAATGGCCACTGCTTTGTGGTTTACACGTTGACCTCAGATATGCCTCCTCTGCAGCAACCATGCATTTCTTATTTATTTGTCTCTCTCCCCTACAGGCAAAAGCTCCTTCATGGAACCTTTTATTAGAGAAATGGGACATGATTATTAAAATTTCAGAATATAGAGAAAGGTAGAGAGCAAGAAATATTTTTCATGATCATAAAACCTTTTTATTATATTTCTCTCTGCTCTTTTTTTTTTACTGTAGTGTAGAGTGCCTTCTCTTACTTTGTATTTTTCTTGTTACAAAATCCTATGCACACATTCGGTCATTAGGATATTTTCACTAAACTCTGTAACATGAGCTTCACCCCACCTCACAGTTCTGAAGTCGACTGAAGATGAAGAATGTTCTAACACGATTCCTGGGCGTACAGACAACTTTTAGGTCCTTGTGTGCTTTATCAGCCTCAACTCTGGTGTAACCCAAACAGAGCTCCCCCTGCGCCTCAGCTAGAATCAACTGGGCGTCAGTTCCCCGACTGCACTAGAAAGCCCCTTTGTCTTCCCGGCTTCACCTTCCCGGGTCTGCAGCCTATATGCGGATGCCTGCATCCCTTCGAAGTGGCAGCACCCACCTAAACCCATCCCCAAATCCCCCAGCCGGAGTCTTCCCGCACAACATGGTGTCGGACGTTCTGGTTCTAGTGCTGTTCTAATGGGGATTTTTTGATTAAAATAAATGTTTTCATGAACTCACAAAATATGTTAGTCATAACTGTCATAGAGTTCCAGTACATGATTAAAAAACAAACTAAATGCAGGAAGGAAAGTCAAAATACCCTCCATACTCCAAATCTTTTCCCCATCAACAAAGAACAGAGGCCAATGCCTTGAAACCAAACATTTTTATGAAACAAAACATCATAAAACATGAGTGAGCAGACCCTTGCCTCACTCAGGCCACGAAGATTAATAGGCACGCCGAAAGCATTTGCTTCACACTTGCTCAACTGAACAAATATATCTTTTACAAAACAAACCCAAAACTGTGGCCATTCCCAGATGTCTAAAATTCAAGACTCTTTGTTTCCAAATTCCTTAATGAGATGGTGGAGATGAAGAAAATTTGGAACTCCAACCAAATGTTTAAATCTGGTACCAGGAAAAGGAGAAGCAGCTAGGATTCTACACTGAAGGACAAACAAACAAAATAAAGGAGAAATACGCTGAGATAAGTAGCCACAGACCATCTCTTATATTATCAATATTTTCTCTTTTTGTTTTTTTTGCAGAAAAGATCATTTTTTTATTTATACAAGATGTTGTCCAATGGGTGGGTAGAGTGAGGGGTTTTTTCTTTTGTGTTTGTGTAGCATTTATTGACTTTCTAAGACCAAAAGAAATATGCTTATTGCCCCTTGCAGAAAATTGAAAAACAATAGAAATGGAAGTAGGAAATACAAATGATCCACAGCCCTTCAATCGGTGACACAACCACCTTAACAGTTAGGTATTGAGGCTTCTCATCTTTTTGACACATATATTATTTTTTAAGCCAGAATGAGTGTTCCAAGACTAGAGACACTATTTGGTAACCTGCTTTTTCCTTTACTATATCATAAGCAGTTGCCTTTGTCATTAAATGTTCTTACAGAATATAAATTTTCCTGGCTGTGAAATAGTCCTTCTGTTGATGTGCCATTAACTTAACGGGTCTAGAACTATAGAATAAATCATGTACGATGGCAGAAAGGTAGCTTTTGCTGTGATCATTTCCCTTGTACATATAGCTTTGCCTTCATTGTTCTTTTCTCTTCAGATTAAACCCTAAGAGTGGGAATGTTGAGGTGAAGAGTTGCCCAGTTTTCAAATTCTTCCAATATATCTATCAGCATAAATTTTGTACTCCGAAGATTGTATCACTTTGTATTTGCACAGAGAACCTGTGGACATGCCTGTCCCCTCCCTGGTTGGAATTCTGTGCATCTTTACCCAACTACTAAGCCATTAAAAACGATGTCATTTTGCCACCGTTCATGTATTCATTGAACAAGGGCTTACGCAGCACGTTCTGTGTGCCGGGGTCTGTGCTGGGGTGGGAAGCCCTGTGGCAAACACAGGCTCTGGCACCAGGCAGACCACATTGAAACCCCCAGCTCTGTCTCGGTCCCTCTGTGACCTTGGGCATGTTTCTCACCTGATCTCCTTTCTCCCAGCTTTGAACACTCACCCACCAGGTGATTCTGAAAGTTAGCCACGCTGACATGTGCACACGGGTGGGGCCCGGGGAGAGTGCGGGCCCCCCATCAATATCGTCAGTGCGGGAGTTCTGCTTCCCTACAACCCTGGGCAACTACTCCATCGAGGCGCCAGCTCTTCCCACGACATTCGGTGAGGTCTCCGTGGAGGACTCAGCCCTCCGCCCTGCTGCGCGCTGGTGTCTCAGACAACTCTTTTCCATCTGAAGGAAGATGAGTTATGAGAAGCTGATTTCTGCAGCTTGTTCGAGTTCCCACTAACATGACATTCATTCTGAGACAGGAAGTGTGGCTACGACAGGGCGCATCTGTTATGTCTTTGAAGTCCCTGCTTTAAACATCACAGGCTTTAGTGGAAGGAGAATTAGGCTGAAATTCAGCCAACTTGGACATCCTACTCGCCCATCGCGCTCTGTTCTGTCCTAGCTACCTTTCTCCATACAAAGAATTTCAAGCAACAGTCCAACCGTAGGCTTGGGTTTCCTGCTTCAGATCTTTTATAAGGAAATTTTTAAAATATTTATTTACTTATGAAGAGATAAAAAAGTATGGACATAGCTAAAGCTCCACGTTGCTCCTTTTCTTGCTCCTTGACCACTGCTCGGCAGCTAGCGCGTTTCATTCTAATGCTTTATTTCTTATTGTGGTGAAACTTACGTAACATAAAATTCACCATCTCAAAGCGAATGATTCGGTGGATTTGGTGTATTAACAATATTGAGCAACCACCACCTCTACCAAGGCCCAAAATACTTTTACCGCCCCAAAGGCAAGCCCCATGCCCATGAAGCAGTCCCTCCTTGCTCCTCACGCCCACTGCCAAGCCTCGGCAACCCCCAGTCTGTTCTCTGTCTCTATGAATTTACCTACTGTGGATATTTCACCCAACCAGGCTCACAGAATTAGTGGCTTTTTGCGTCCAGCTTCCTTCATTCAGTTGCTTTCGAGGTTCATGGATGTTGTAACACGTATGGGGGCCCTGTTCACTTTGATGGCTCAACAGTATTCCCCTGCATGGCCCTGCTGCCTGACTCAGCCTGGCTGAGTTCCGCACACACCCACTTGCTGCCTACTGCGTGGTGCCAGGGTGTGAAGTTCAGTGACGATCCAAACGAAGACCCTGCTCCTCTAATGTGTCAGCTGGTGGGTGATGCAGAGAGGAAGCATAGCTGGGTGCTGTCACCTATGGTCTTTTGTCACCAGCAGGTCTGGACTCAAGCCACGGCTCTAGCACTTTCTAGTTACGTGAGTGCAGTACAGGCAACTGGCCCTTCATGCCTTCGCTTCTCCGTCTGTAAAATGGGGATGAAACTTCCTCTGGCTGCTGAGTGTAGCTCACAAGACGATGCACATAATACATTGTGCAGTGACTATCCCACAGTGAGTGACCAATTCAACAAAATTTAAAAAACACTGATCAAGCACCTACGAAGGGGCAGGCAGTGTTCTAGTGGTAGGGGCAGCCACAAGCAAAACAATAAGCAATAGATAGTTCACAGTCCAGAGAGGAAGCAGACAAGGCAACGTGGAAATCGCGGCCTGTGAGATAATAGGGTTGGATACCATGTGGAGCCAGCTGGTGCCGATGAGTGCTGAAGAGGCTTCCCACAGGACGCTCTGTCTGACCCTTCAGACCTTAACAAGCCTGTGTTCCAAATCTCCCTGGTTCTCCCTTTATCTTCTACCACCACAGTGACCAGCCACGACCATCTCTTGCCTGCTTGGCTGCATCAGCCTGCCCAGCACTCTCTGATCCTTTCTCCACACAGCAACCAGAACGCCATTCTAAGCATCACCAAGATGATGGTTTCCTTTCCCATTGCTCTAGAGATAAAATCTGCACTCTGCAAAGCCCTGAAATGATTTGACCCCCTCTGTTAGAGGCTACTTCCTACTATAGGGCCAGGCCACTGTCCTTTCATGTTCTAGAATTCCCAAAGCCCTGCCCTGTCCCTGGGCCTTTACACATGCTGCCTGATGTCATCGCCAGTCTAAATCATCCTCCAAACGTCCCTTCCTTAGAGTGGCCTTCCCTAATCCCTGGAATTAAACTAGGTCCCCCTTTCAAGTGTCTGTCTACAGCTGCTCTTCTTTGTCTGTGTGGCACATTGCCATCTTTAGTGTGTAGAAAGTTGCAGAGGAGAGGTCATCAAACGGAGTGGTTAAGAGTCGAAGGCTGTGTGGTCTCAGGCAGGATACTGCTCAGGCCTCAGTTTCTTCCATGTATGAAATGAAAGCAATAGTGGAAACAGTGGAAGTTCTGACTGCTGGCTCGCTCCCTCACCCACCGCACGCTCAGGGGCCTCACTGAGTCTGCTCAAAGGTGTTGGCTGGGCACATAGTTGAAGAAAAATGATGATTTTTTAAAGTGAGTTTGGAGTTGAACCAGGCGAAGAAACAGAGAGAGAGAGAGAGAGAGAGATTGTGCAGGTTGAAAGAGAGAAACAGCACACAAAGCCACAGAGCTCCTAGAAAACGAAATGTGTGTGAGGACCACAGTGGCCTGGTCTAACTCTGGACCTCAACACATGACCGGCGTCTGGGACAGGAGGATGCTGGATGAACCTGCATAGAATGAATAAACTACCTAGAGATAGCAGAGCCAGCTTTCAGCTGGGCCTGGCAAAGTGGTAGATTCTAGAGAGTCTAAGGAGCAAAGGACCAGGAGCACAGCCAGTGACCCAGGCAAAGGTCACCAGTAGGTCGGAGTCAATACAGAGACTTGAGGGGAGGGCTGGTATGGCTGACGGCTTGGGTGTGGAAGAGACAGAAATAGCTTCTACCTCCTCCCTGGCCACATGACTCTTTGATCCTTGAGCGAGGACTCCTAGAAAGCTGTATAAGAATGCCCCATGCTTCAAAGACCCCATAGAAGAGGAGCCTGGTGACTGAGGGCCTCTGGTGCCCTTGAGCCCTGGCCACACCAGGGGGTGATTGTTCTGTCCAAGTGCAAGGCTGCCCCTGGCATCCACCTGAGCTGTCCGCCCAGGGACAGTGAGGTAACTTCCACCAGGCAGAGTGTCTCATCACCTATATCCAATCTGACAAGGTGGGTGAGCATCTAATGCTCCCAGCACAGAACTAACTCTGAATTTACTGATGAACAAGGCATAACCCCTGGCTGAGGGTGTATAGGGAATCTGGAGCCACCCAACCCAGAGACAGTGCAATTGGCAGTACCTCTAGGGAACAAGTTTTGATGTTCTGTCCGCAAAACATGCATCTGTGGTCAAGCATCAGTGGAGGCCAGCTTCGCCGACCTTGGCAGTCACTTCCGGATCAACATTCTATGGCTCTGTCTGGGTTCCAGAGGCTAATGGGGACTGGCGGTTGAGGAGCTCACACCCCCCTGGACTGTGTTTTCACACAACGATGGACAGCATAAGTGTAGCCATTTGGAAAGCAGTTTGGTAGCATGTACCAAGAGAGACATAAAATATCCAAATCTTTTGCCCCAGTAATTCTATTTGTGGGAATTTATCTTAAGGAATTAATCCCAAATAGGGATAAAGGCTTATACACAAATACTTTCAATGTAATCTCATTTATAATAGAAAAAAATGGAAATAGCTTAATTGTCCAATAATGGGGGAGGATAGTGAAGGAGATTGAATAAATTATGGTGTAACTACTTGAGATATATTCTTTGGCCATCCATGGGTCCAAAAATGTAACAGAGGAGAAATGCTTATGATCTATTAGGTTAAAGAAAAAGCAAGCAGACGATCCAACAATTCTACTTCTGGGCATATATCCGAAGGACATGAAACAGGCTATTGAAGAGACATCTGCTCTCCCCTGTTCACTGCAGCATTTTTCACAATAGCCAAGGTAGGCAAACAACCTAAAGGCCCCACAGTAGCAGAAGGGGTAAAGAAGATGGGATCTATACCATAGAGTAGGGTTCAGCCTGGAGAAGGAAGGAAATCCTGCCATTTGCAACAGCTTGGAAGGACCTCGAGGGCACTATGCTAAGTAAGACAAGTCAGACAGAGAAAAACAAATACTGCAGGATATCACTTATATGCAGAATCTGAAAGAGAAACAAACACGTAGAAACGGAGAGTAGAATGCTGGTTACCAGTGTCTGCAGGTCGGGGAGAGGAGAGATGTGTTTAGGGTGCAAACTTACAGCTAGTAGTAAGTTTGGAGATCCTACCTTACAGCTAAGTCCTGGAGATCTAAGGCACAGTGTAGTGAATGTAGACACAATGCTACATTATAGTCATCAAGCTTGCTAAGAGGCTAGATCTTACTTATTCTCACTACAGAAAGAAATAGTTATGATGATGATTATTAATGATTATATTATTACTAATATTGCTACAATGGCAATCATATTATAATACCTAAATATCAAATCAACATGTTTTATACCTTAAATTACATAGTTATGTATCAAATATACATGTTTTATTTTTTTAAGAAAGGACAAACAAGCAGCAACCATATATGAGTAATATTATAAATCTCTGAACAGCAGATCTATGCCCATACGCACACACAACAAAAACAACAGAAAAAGTAAACTAAAATAGCAACAGTGGTTATCTGAGAGATAGAGCTTGACATTTTTTACTTTTCTTTTTCTACCTTTCCTCCTCTACAAATTTTCTTCAGTGGGCACATATTTAAAAAATAATATGAGAAAAGCCACTTGGTGATTATGCTCAGCACAAAGAGCACAGAAAATAAATTGTGAGGTGTACATACATTTTTCAAGACATTTTGGGACTGGTAAAATTATCGGGACAGAAACAGATCAGTGGCTGGGCGAGGGGAGGTCTGACCACAAGGTGCGGAGGAAACGCTTTGGAGGGAATGGGACGCTTCATGGCCCCACCTGTGGTGGCCACACAGGCATACGCATTGGTCGACGCCATCAAATTTTACCTCCAAAAAGGCGAATTTTACTGTTTGTAAATTCTACTTTTTTAAAAAACAATATTGCTTAGGCGTGATGGTAAATGAGCTTCTTAATCCAGATTCCATGAAATTGGGCAGATTTTTGTGTCCATTTTCTCAGCTGAACACACCTGGTTGTTCTTCCCAAGTTTCTCAAATTCATCAACCCAACCTGCCCTAAGGTAGAATAAGTAAAGCAGTGGTATGCTTAGAAAAACCCTTTCTCTATCTTTATTCTTTGTCTATTCAAGGTTAACCTTCCAAATAACACTTTTCCTTTTCCGTTCTCATTGCCATTAAATGTCATGAAGACAGACCCCTAAGCCAAGATTTGAAATAGTCCTTGGATTTTACCCATGTGGACAAGGTGCTCACTTGTGAACAGAAGGGTTTTGAGGTCCAGCTCTGCCCTTAGCCATGGCTCAGTCTGTCCCTAACCTCAGTCCCCTCACTTGTCACGGTGGAGCCATAGCAGATGCCTCACAGGCTCCTGGCGAGGAATAAACAAGAAATGCACATAAAGAACTCAGCGCTGGGCGTTGCCGTGATAAACTCATAACAAAGGGTAACTCCCTTTTATTTTGATCACTCAGAGGTGTGGCTTCTCAGAAAAAGCCTTGACTGTCCGTCAATGGATTCATGGGCAAAGAAAATGTTATATATATAACATGCATATATTATATCTATAATGGAATATTACTCAGCCATTAAAAAAAATGAATGAAGCCTTGCCATTTGTGACAACATGGATGGCCCTGAGGACATTATGCCATGTGAAATATCAGACAAAGGCAAACACAATGCAATCCCACTTGAATGTAAGATCTTTTTTAAAAAATCAAAAACTGAGTTCATAGATACAGAGATCAGATCGGAGGCTGCCAGAGGCAGGGCTGGGGAAGTGGGATGGGATGGAGGAAAACAGTCAAAAGAACAAACTTCCAATTAAAAAAAATAATAAGTCCCGACATGTAACATACAGCATGTAACTCTCATTAATGAGACTGTGCTGTGTATTTGAGCGTTGTGTGGAGGCTAAATCTTAAAAGTCCTTGTCACAAGATGAAAACCATGTAACCCTGTGGGGTGACAGGAATTCACTGCACTTACAGTGGTGATCACTTTGCAACATATGCAGATATTGACCCTAAAACTATAGCTCCATTTTAAAAACAGAACACATATGTGCAGAGCAAAGTTATCTCTCAAATGCCAAACATTTCAGGAAAATGTTACCGTTAGCTCTCCACTCCAGGGCTCTGCCATTACCTCGCATTGTACAGACAGCCCCAGTTCTCCACTGTTTTCTAAAGGTGGCAAGCACAAGGCCCACAGGCCGAATCCGGCCAGCCTGCGCCTGGCTTTATCCACCCCGCCCACCCCCGCACCTTGTACTGAGCTCCCCTAGTTAAGGAGTAGTTACATTTATACAGTCCTAAAATTACATTCAGCCCTTTGAAGGCAACCTCGAGGCGGATGTGGCCCCCCTACCACCGGTGAAAATGAGTTTGACACCCCTGGAAGGACCCCGACTGTGTGTGACTGGCTTCCCCAGTGACGCCAGCGCCAGCGAGTGGGAGACCTGCCCAGCCCCACCCGCTCGGCAGCCTCCTTTCCCAGAACCCACGTCTTCCGGAATGTCTGCAACGAGCTGCGGAGAGCTCCCCTCGCTCTCCGAAATCTTCACTGAAAAAGCTTGAGAACCACATAAAATTACATTTTGGATCGTTTAGTGCACAGCATAGCAGCCTGTGTTAAAGTGCTTTGAAGACATTTTTTACTGATCTAAAATATGCTCATTTTTGGTTAAAAGGCCTCCAGGGCCAATGGAGATGCATGGTGCCAACCACTCTGTTACTGTCCAAGATGATAAAAATGTCTAGGTTTTCCCAAAATAGTAAATGATACGCTGTGTGGAATTTGGGAGGGAAGGGGGAAGAAATGGCTGGGTGTGTCCATGAAACGTGACTCCCCGTGGGTGGCTGTTAACCTGGGTGGTGGGTTCATGGGAACTCATTGTCCCTCTGATCTCTATTTCCATGTATGTTTGAAATTTTCTGAATTTAAAAAACTTTTCTTATAATTTAAAATATGAGAAGTGATGGGTATCAAGATGAGGATCAAGTATTATAATCAGGGATAATACTATACTGTTAATTTCCAATTGCCTACAACGATGGATTTTTATGTCTTTAAAAAATTTCTGCAGCGTCTTTTCTGTGCGTTAAAAATCAGCTCTTGGTGAGAGGCTGCGCTGTGCAAAGGAATCTGAGAAATAACCCCAGAGCCCCAAGATCTAATTATGATGTTGTGTATAAAAGTGACCTTTGGGCAAATCACTTCTCGCTGAATCTGTTTTCCCATCTGTGAAATGGGAAGATCGGGCTGGTGACTTCTGAGGCTTCCTCCTTCCCTGATGATGGGAGGTGGGGTGTGGTCTGGAGGGGTGTCTGTGTTCCTCTGAACTCCTTATCTCCAGGCCCTGGGGCAGCACCTGGCACATGGTAGGGATCCCATGACATTTGTTCATTCGATGAATGGGTGAATTTTCTTTTTTTTAATATGCAGACTACTATTCTTGCCAGGACTCATATCTTTCCATTCAGAAACCAAACTGAATCTTTACAGCTTGTTGAACTCACCTTGACAAGCCAGGAAAGTAGAAACAGGCATCGCCCCCCCACCCCCCCTTATATCCTCTCCAATATTGTAACCACACTGGGGTTGAGGCGGGGTTGACAGCATGACCCTTATCACCCCCCAAAACCCCACCCACAGCTCTTCAGGGGCTCCACCCAGCCCCAGGATCAAGACTAGAACATCCCGTGACCCCCAGAGCCTCCCCTGAGCCAGGCACATCCTCGCTCCAGCCTCTTGTTGTCTTTTCCTTTCGGTGGCCTTCTTTCCAAAGCATCCTCTTCTACCTCAGGGCCTCTGCACAGGGCATTCCCTCAGCCTGGGGGCGGTTTCCTACCCCTCTTCCTGTTCCCTATTTCAAGTCAGATGTTCTTTCTTTAGGCAAGCCTGACCCACCCTCCAGACTAAATCACTGCCCGAAAGCTCTCATAGCAAACGCCTTTTACTGTTCCTTCCGAGGCCTCTCCAGAGGTTGCTGACTTTATCAAATTAGTGAGGTGTAAATGAGGAGCAGCTTTGTTTTTCTCCTATCAATTCTTCCAGTCAAATTCTGTGGCATCTTTCTTCTCTGCCCTTTCAGAACACCTTGGGCAAACTTCGTAGCTTTCTGGCCACTTTCAGTTACGTGAGCAATCTTGTTAGTCAATTATAACCCATTTTCAGATAATAAAATAAATCTAACTCAAAACTTCAATTCCACATTCAATACAAAGCCTGTTCCCTTTGCATATCTTCAGCTCAGTGTATGCTATGCTTTTTCTTTCTTCCCCCACCTCCTACCCCTCCTTCCACTTAGGGCGTGTCTAGAGTCAGATCAGAGGGTAGGAAAACTGGAAGAACAAGACTGAGGTACTTCTACTTAATAAGTGCTGTTTGCATGGTTCTCCCCTGGCTGCCAGGGTGTGCTGTGTGCTCCAGATCTTTAAGGACTAGCTTTCTCTGGGTCAGGCATGTTTCTGGGGTCATTGGAGGCTTTCCAAGGGACCTTCATCTTGAATAGTTCCCTGACATGGACGAGTCACTCCTGGACCCCTGACACTGTCCTACACCAGCCTCAGCTTTTGTACTCAGTGACACACTCAGTGGCTTCTTCCTGGCTTTCTTACCCTAGAGGGACTCCCTCCTTGCTCAACAGATCCCATAAATGGCCCAAACCCAGCTGCCATCCTCAGTACCATCTGCCTCTTGGGGAAACTCAGATACCCTTGCCTCTCTAATAGCTGTTCCTGCATTGCTCGCTCTCTCCTTCAGACAGCCTCCAACCTTCAGGATTCTGGCTTTCTGTGATCACAATAAAACATCAAATTTCAGGGGTGAACTTTTCATGAAGATAACACCAAAAATGAAGAAGGAAGTCTCTGTTTCTCCCAAAGCCAAAGCCAATGTGAAGGCTTTGTGGGCAAAGAGGGCAGTGCTAAAATGCATCCATGGCCATAAATAAATAAATGAATAAATAAACAAATAAATAAATAAAATTTTCATGTCATCCACTTCCAATGGCCAAGACGCCACAGCTCCGAAAGCGACCCAAATATTCTGGGAATGGTGCCCCCAAAGAGACACGAGCTTGACCGCTCTGCCATCACCACATTCCCCCTGACGAGTGAGTGAGCCGTGAAGAAGACAGAAGACAACAATACACTTGTGCTCATTGTGGATGTCAAGGCCAACCAGCACCAGATCAAACAGCCTGTGAAGAAGCTCTATGACATTGACGTGGCCAAGGTCAACACCCAGATCCGGCCTGATGGGGAGAAAAAGGCTCGTGTTCTACTGGCTCTCGACTCGTGTACTTTGGAAGCTGCCAACATTGGATCATCTAAACTGATTCCAGCTGGCTAATTCTAAATATAAAAATTGTTTTCACTGTAAAAAAAAAAAAAGAAAGGAAAAAAAACCTCTGGGGGTGGGTCAAGCTCTCCCACAACTTGTTTATCACATTTCTCTGATTGCATGTTAGCTGCAAGGCCTTCGGTTTCAGAGCTTCGTGAACAAGCGAGTGGAGCACAAAGTACATAGTTTCCTTCTTGCAGGTTTCTCTCACATTATCTGTGATCTCATGGGGCTCTTGCCACTAGGCTAGGGGGTGGGTGTCATTCCTCATGCCCTCCCTCACAGGAGCAGGGGAGGGGACAGATCCCCAGCACTCTCTCATCAGCTAAAAGCTCTCTACCTCGAAGGCTCTCTTCAACCATTAATCTTTTTGAACTTCTAGTTTTCTACTAGGTAGAGTGAAAGCAGATGATGGTCAGTGTCAGATCCAGTTGGTTTTTAGCAAGTCTTAAATAAATGTGGGCACCATTTTTCTCTGCTTTGAGTCTTCTACTCAAACTCCAAAGTGATAGAAAGTCCCAATTAACATCTTAGTAAACAGAGTTTTGTGATTAGTTGATGGATGTCTGTCCTCCCTACTAGAATTTTCCTCTACAAAGGCTCTACATTTGTCTTCCACTGAGCACCAAGACCAAGCATTCAGAATCTGGACTATAGTAGCAGCTCAATAAATATGTAATCAGCTAATGAATAAAAAGAACAGATGAAAGAGGAAGAAGACCAGGAACTGTATCACTGAAACTCCTTGGTTTGGAAGGACTAACAGAGGAGGCATTGTTGGAGCAAGAGTAGATAAGGCAAAGATTACCAAAGACTGGCTGCCCTTCTGGAATTACCCATAGAACTTTTGAAAAATAAAAATGCTCAGACCTGGTTCAGAGGTATGCTGATTCAATAGATCTTGCTAAAAATCAGTGAGCTAAGGTGCATGAGAGAGTCCAAAATGTGTGCCAGGAGAATTAATGGAACACAAGGCTACAACTGGTTGGGAGAATCAAGGAGACTTTCTGGCAAAAAGAGGATGCACGTGAAAAGGTAAAGAAAGGGGCATAGGAAAACATGGCTGGCAGAAACTTGCAAGCCAGAGGAGGTGATATAAACAAGGCACTAAGGCTAGAAAGAGATTATATTCCAGGCAGACTCTAATGCTGTCAGATATGCAATTCTCCTGGCTGCAAGGGAGAGTCAGGTATGCAATTCTCCTGGCTGCAAGGGAGAGTCAGGTATGCAATTCTCCTGGCTGCAAGCTGTTTGAATGCAGAAACCTTGACTTGTAAATGGCAAAACCCTAGAAAGGTAAATGGGATAGTGGTCAAGTGGGCCAACTGTGGCTCAGTCAGACTGCTTAATTCCTTATCTATGGAGAGAAGATGACAACATGACTCACCTCAAGAGGTTGAAGTGAGGATTAAAAGAGATGATGGTGTAATGTCTTAGCACATAAATGTTCATTATATATCATTAGAACCTTCTATTTGTACTCATTACAGTACCTGGAATTGGCACATATAGCAATGGTATGCTGAGTCAGCTTAGACCAGCTTGCAAGGGCCAATTCTGCACACATCTTCCCAACTTTGCGTTCAGTGAAGGTCACGTTCATAGCTTCAAATTGGCCATGATGGGAGTATTTACACCAAGTAAATTGACAAAGCTGTAAATCTGAATCTTTTTTATGGAAACTAGTTTACCAGCACACTGTGAGATCCTCTGTGAACATGCATTATAATTAGTCTGTATTGAACTGAATTCAGCTGAAAAGTGAGTTGAAGCTATGGGAGAACAAAGGCACAAGCTAAGAGAAAAAAATCATCTGCCCGTCAAAAACAGAACAGAACCCTGGCCTTGGTATGAGTAACAAGTAAAAATGGAGTCTCCCATTTTACTCCAAGCCAATACTCCCTTCAGCATATTCTTCTACCCATCAATCACTTTTTACCACTGCCTCTAAAATAAGTGTGAAAATAAGAGAGTGAAATAGTCACTAACAAGCTTTAGCTACATCTGAGGTCTGAATGTCCAAGGAGACTATTCTGTGAAGAAGAAGAAAAAGAAGGAGGAGACACCCAGGAATACGCAGCTTTTAGCTAATTATCTCAGATTTTAAAAATAAAAAAGGAATCAAATACTGAAGAACAAAAATATTCTGGCACTTTAATAATACAGGAAACCTTATCATCAACACTGAAGGGAAATTGAGGAAGTTGCAAATGGCATAGAAAAAGCAAATGCGTATACCCACAAATTGTATCGACACTTGGCCAAGTTAAAGCAGAAAAATTAGAATATATCTAACTCTTGGAGGTCAAAAAACAACACATTCATCTGTAAGCTTTCTGATGGAGATTGTGCTGTTCTAAAGAAAGCAAATAGAAAAGCCCTTTAAGAAGAAGTCATCGCTTTTAAACAAGTAAATGAACATATCCAAAAGCCAGAACATCTGACATTAAACTTGTAGGGACTGGAGTCTAGTTCAGCCTTTTAGAAGATTTCAATATGGAGTGTGAGGGGATTTCTTAAAAGTCAGATAGTCAGAGCTCTACACACGGCAAAATATTGTTCTGTGATGTTATGTTAGGAGTGAGCGAATGAAAACATTTAGCCTGTATGACCTGCTTTGTGAGTTTAAGTTCAAATACAGTCCTGTTTGTTTTAGTTGCTAGGGTCCTACTTGTTTTTCTGGCAGGTAGACTAGTCAAGATTTAAATCCTCTCCTCCAGGAATGATCTAGGAAGTCTACGGGCTTGCTTCATCCCAAAGGGGTCATCTCTACTTTCAACCCAGCTAGAAAGTGGAAAGCAAAACCTTTGATTTTCTGCTCTCCCTGTTGCTACAGTTGCCACCAAACAGTGATGCTCTAGTCATGCACAATAGATGCTCATCCATTTGTAGAGGGTGTTCTTGAGGATCCCAGGATTAACTCTTTATTACCTCTTTACTAATATGATGACTTGTATTTCACCACCATGTGTTCAACTGTCCCTCACAGGGTAACTGCTATGACAGAATGACCGTGAAAGTTTCAGCCTCGTTCACATACTGTACCAAAACTGGCCACCCCCAAATCCTTTAGGTCTTTTTACCCAGATTCCCACTGGCCTCCTGGTCAAGTCCATCCTGTGGTGGTGCTTTATTTCACAACAGGCTTTGAAACAGGCCAACCCCACTGTCCATTACTAATGTCCCTAAATGTGCATCATGGAGAGAAAAGGCTGACCCTTGGTTCCTTTCTCTTTTAAGGGCCTACACACTTTAAGCAAATAATCTCAAGCCCTCTCCAGCGAAGGGTGTCGGAGAGGAAAAACCTCCATTGAGCCGCTACCAAATTCCTCCTTTTGTGTACAGCACAGAAAGAGTCATTTGAGTGATTTGTCTCCATAACAACAAAAGCAGACTTTCAGGGAGACTTGTGTCTCTACCTAGATGCGCTGAAGTGGCTGATTCCATTTTCTTTTTTTTTTAATATATTTTATTGATTATGTCATTACAGTTCTATTTCCCCCTTCATTCCCCTCCATTTTCTTACACTCTATCTCCTGAGGCACAAGTAGTCCATTAGAGAATAGGAAGAACAGTGAGGAGACCTAGAAATAATCAAGGATGACCATTCTATTTTGAAAATGAGAAAAGCCCAGAGACTTTCTGACGAAGATCCTACTCTGTAATATGGTGGTTACCAGGCAATAAGAGGGAGAAGGTAACATGGATTGTGGTTATGGTACACATTTGTAAAGAGTAGTAAATAAGCCAGAAAGGATAATGACTATAGACAATAATATTGTACTGTAATTATGTAATGTAATAGTATGACAGTGGCAATCATATTACAATATGTAAATTATTTCAGGGTGACACTCTGTCCACCTTTAACTTATACAGCATTGCATGACAAATGTATTTAATTAAAAAAAAACTTCGTTTGGCAAAAACCTGTGCTTCACTTCTGTGTTTAAGGAATTGCTTTTACCACCTATGTTGGCATTTGGATTTTGGACAGCCCACAAATTCAAAAGATGATCTCAGTCTCCTCCGGGTGGGAGGCAGGATAGCAAAGGCACAATAAAGCTTATGGAAATGGGGAGCCCACCAAGTGTCTTGGTCAGGTTTGTGGTCAGTGTTCACCCCTTTACTTTGGAAATATTTCTTCCAATGAGTGTTCTCAATGGCTTGAGAAGGAGGGTGGGGGGAAGCAAGGGAATAACAAGATTTTTCAGTCCCTTCATTTCCATACATGGCGTCATTCATAATCTAGTACTGTTGCTAAGGAGATATCTAAGTACCTGCTAGAAAGAAACAAAGGAACTGATTGCATCGAAGATGAGTCGTCACAGGATTTTGATGAACCATTCAGCCTTTTGAGGTGTTAAGATCAGTTCTCTAAGGGAACAAAGACATATTAGTCTGCTAAGAATATCCGATTATTTATCCCTTTAGCAGAGAACAAAGAAAACATCACGACTGTATTCATAACTTCACTTCATTTTGCAGCATGTAGGGCTAGAAGCCATTTTCCTGACAAGGTTATCAGATTAGGGACATTGCCCCTTGTGATTCCCTGAGACACCACCCAATGCCCAGAATCTGAAGACTCTACCTTGAAAACTCTCAAAGAGGAAATGATTCTTTTTTTCTAAGTTGATGACTGATTTCCAGTCAGTGAGTAATTTTTTTCCCTGAAATATCCACTCAGTGGAAAACAAATGAAGAAGGGGAAAAAATGAAGCAAACAAATCTGAAAAAGAGGCCACAACACAGAGATGGAGGCGCCTCTAAACTTTGTCAACAAAAGCAAACGCTTGAGGTTTATGTCAAACAAAGCCATAATTTTAACCAACCTCTGGCTGCGCCTCGCTCAATGAATGACTTCCAGGGCCTCTGACTCTTTGGGACTAGAGGAGAAAATTATTTTTAGCACAACTATTTGGAAACCTCTGAGAACTTGGATCTGTTTTTCTACGTGGTACCAACGCAAGTTTCTCTCTGAGCTCTCATGAAAGACTCTCGGTCTCCTGTGGATTTAGAATCCTGGAGCAGCCCATTATCCCAGAGCAAGGTATGGTGTTTACTCTTTTTGTTGAGAATGTTGGCAGATGTGGGTACCATGGCCGTAGCTTTATGGTAGCTTTTGGTGTATTAAATAGACAGGACTGTAAGAGCAATCCATGAAACTGAAAACCTAGGTTCAAATCTCTGGTCTGACACTGGCTTTGTGACCATGAAGAAGTCACCTGACTTCCCTGAACACCGGCTCCCTGTCCAACCTACCACACAAGGGTCTTTGGGAAGAGGATACAAGCCTAACATTGCTCTGTTAACTACAGTATGTTCGACAAATGTCAGTATTTCTCACTGTTGTACCATCATAGCCCTTTACAGAAAGCAGCCGATGCTGTTGATAAAAATAAATATTGGTGAATGAACATTTTTCTTCATTCAGATTTCTTGGGCCTGTCTTGTAGACCAGCCTTTGTCCTGAATGTTGGTGATACAGAGTTTATAGGTTGGTGGAGGAAAAGCACATAAATAGCCATCCCACAGTGTGGTGTGTGGTCTTGTGGGAGATGTAGGGATGGGAGAAGGGGCGGTCATCCAGGGCCCATGGGAGGAGCAGGTCTCAGGAGGAAAAATGGAGCCTCAGAGTCAGATAGGAGGACCCACAAAACACAAGCTCTGGGGCACAAGTGCCTAAGGTCCCCCCCATCCTGGGTCACTCACGGTGCCATTCCTCAGTGCAGCCAGAGAAGGAAAAGCCCGTGATTGTGAAATCTCTCCTCCGCAGGCCAAGGATCTGACTCGTTTTGGCTGCCCCTGGTTACCTAGCCTCTTCCTAATCATTTCCAGGCAAAACACATTTTCGACTTGAATTAATAATCGAGTCCAGCCCTCTGTCACAAACTAATGTTATAGTTTCCCTCGCATGAAATAGGGGAGAACCAAAGTATTTGCAAACAAAAAGAGCTCAGTTCAAGTCCTTCAGAGCCATTTTTATGGCTGTGTGGACTTGTACCCTCAGTCTCGGTGTTCTCATTTGCAAAATAAAATGTTGTCTTTAAAACGCCCAGCACTGAAATAAGAAAAGTAATATGTCTTCTTCATCCCCATATTTAGTATTTTAATTGTGATAAAATATACATAATGCAAAGTTTGCTGTTTTTAAGTGTGCAGTTCTGTGGCATTAACCACGGGCACCTTGTTGTTGGACCCCCCACCCACCCCGTCCATCCCCAGAGCTTGTCACCCTTCCCAGCTGAGACTCCATCCGCAGTAAACACAGCTCCTCTCCCCCACTCCCAGCCCCTGGCAATCGCCAATCTACTTCCTATCAACCGCCGAGACCATTCTGGTGACATCATGCAGGTAGAACCACTCAACACCAGTCAGCATAAAGTCTTTAAGACACTTCCATGCTGCAGTGCGTCTCGAAGTTTCCTTCCTTTTAAAGGTGGAACACTATTCCACTGTAGGCCTGTACCCTACTTCCTTTACCCACTCACCTGTCGGTGGACACGCGGGCTGCTTCCACCTTTTGGCTAGTGTGATTATTGCTGCTGTGAACATGGATGTGCAGGTATTTGTTGAGTCCCTGTTTTTACTTCTTTTGGGAGTGTACCCAGAAGTGCAACTGTTGGATCTCATGGTGATTCTGTATGAAATTCTCGGAGGAATCTCTGTACTGCTTTGCACAGCAGCCACACCATTGTACAGTTCTGCCAATTACAGTTTTGTCCAGTTTTATCATGATGTAATTGACATATAATATTGTGTGAGCGTACGGGGTACAATGTGAGGGTTTGATACCCAGTCTCTCATGGATTTATAATCTTAATTATTCTGAAATGATTACCACAATCAGATTAGTTAACACGTCCATCACCTCCCATAACTATCATTTTGCGTGTATAGAGAGAACATTTAAGATTCACTCCTTCAGCAACTTTCAAGGATCTCATACAGTACTGTCCATGAAAGACACCATGCTGGACATTAGAGTCCCAAACATATTCATCTTTTAACTGGAAGTTTGACCACTCAATCAATATCTCCCCCTTTCTCCCACCCCCAGGTCCCTGACGACCACCATTTTACTCCATGTTTCTGTGATTTCAGCTGTTTAGATTCCACATATAAGTGATGTTATACAGTCTTTTTCTTTCTGTCTGATTTATTTCACTTAGTATATGCCTTCATATTTCATCTGTTTTGTCACAAATGGCAAGATGTCCTTCTTTTGACGGCGGAATGGTATTCCTTTGTATTTGTGTTGTATTTTCTTTCCCCATCCATCTGGGCGTGTCCATCTGTGGGGAGACGCCCAGGTCGTTTCTGCATCGGGGATGCTGTGAATGATGCTGCGTGGACACGGGAACACAGAGAGCTCTCCAACATTCTGTTTTCGTTTCTTTTGGATAAAAACCCAGAAGTGGAATTGCCGGATCACATGATAGTTCTATTTTTAATTTTTTAAGTTGTTTTTGAGCAGGCATACTGTTTTCCTTAGTGGCTGTACAAATGCAGGAGGGCTCCCCTTTCTCCTCATCCTCACGAACGGTTCTCATCTCGCTCTGGTAACAGCCATCCTGATAGGTGCTAGGTGATACCCTGCTGTGGTTTGGATCTGCATGTCCCTGATAATTAGTGATGCTGAGCATCTTTTCATGTAGCTGTCAGCCTGTCCTCTTTGGGACAATGTCTGTTCAGATCTTTAGCCCACTTTCGATCGGATTATTTATTTTTCACTATTGAGTTGTATGTTTTGGATAGTAATGCCCTCTCTGATAGGCGGTTTGCAAACATGTCCCCCCATCCTGTGGGCTGCCTTTTCCTTTCATTGGTGGTTTTCTTTGCTGTGCAGGAAGTTTTATGTTTGCTGGAGTCTCAGCCATTTATTTTTGCTCCTGTGGCTGTGCTTCCATGTCATATCCAAAAAACGCTGTTGCCAAAACCAACGTTAAGCATTCTTTCCTGTTTTCGTCTAGAGCTTTTGTGGTTTCAGGTCTCAAGTCAATTTCAAGTGAATTTTTTAAGTGGTGTAAGTTGGGGTCCAATTTCGTTCTTTTGCATGTGAATACCCAGTTTTCCCACCACCATTTACTGAAGAGACTACTCTTTGTCCATCGAGTATTCTGGGCTCTCTTGTCAAATAGCATTTGACTGTACATACATGGGTTTGTTTATTTTTTAAAATAAAGGGGAAAATGCTATTTATAAAGGGATCACCGTCTGGGAACACATTTTCTAGAAGTTTGATTTTGCACTGATTTATTTAGTATTCCTCCTAGTGTTTTCCGTGTCTGGTTTAGCAAGAACAAAGGGTTCCATCTCAAAAGGGAAAAGAAACACCCTACAGAATACTATATGCTACATTCCCACCCTATGAATTCAAAGCACATGTTAACACCCAGGTTCTGAAACCTACGGTGCCGCAAAGTAATTTTTTCAGTATGTGCCTAAAAAACTAAATACCAGTTACTCTGTAATGCCTGCCGAAAAATAGAACAGAGGTTCATTTACAATTAACATCAAGGACAGATCTGCTCAAGAGTACCAATATTTCCAGAGCTTTGATTTTCTAACTCCAAAGAAGCATAATGGGGGAGAAAGACCTTTTAGCACATATTCTACAAATCTGCATAATTCAATGTAATCCTTCAAAGCACTTTGTATGAGAAGTGACTGCTAATGTGTATGAGGATTTTTTGAAGTTTTGAAAATGTTCTAAAATCAGATTGTGGTGTACACGGAGTTGTATACTTTAAGTAGGTCAATTTTATGCTGTGTAAATTAAATCTCAATAAAGCTGTTGAAACACATTGTAATTTTTATAAAGAGCCATGACACACACAGGTCAGTCCCAGCCAAAATAACCAATTAATTGCAAACCAGTGGGACAGTGAGGGAAGGATGAATTATTCAACATAAGTTGTTGAAGTACGAAGTTGGGTTTCTACCTTACACACCTCATCAGAAAAGTGCTGATGAGGTGTGTAAGGGTCAAATAATCTTGAAGTAAAGAAGTTTTTATAAACAGAATAAATTAAACCTAAAAATGTGTTTCCGTGATAAAAAAAATTTTTTTAAATACATGAGTAAAACAAAAAGGCAAACTGGAAAAAGCTTTTTAAACCATGCACAAAAATTATATATATAGTGATATTCATTGAACTCTATGGACATACTCATCACTCTATTATTAGTAATAGTACAAGAATGAAAATATACAAAATATCCATCAGTATGAGACGGGGTAAATGCAACACACCTGTGTGGTGGGTATTCTATAACCTCTAAAAATAACGAGGCAACTCTGCATTCCCTGCCAACAAAAAGATCTCCAAGATGTGAAAAAGCAAGGTACAGAAAGGGATGTGCAAGCACCAACACGGGGAAGAGGACACGTAGGAAAAGAGCGACGGTGTTGCCTCCGGGACAGGAAATTGCAAGCCCCTTCTGTGCCTTGCGTTTTAGAGACTGAGAGGAAGAAGAATTTGATCTTTTTTGCATACTCTAGCTTTTAAATTTATGAATGTACATGTTCTGCCCATACAAAAATGCATATTTAAAACATTTTAAATGCTCTAGACTATGAAAAATTAAAACAACCCGAGTCTTTTACTTGTATTTCTCAAACTCTGCAAAAGGAATGTTTCTTTAAATCCTCTCCTTCCTCTTTCTTGTGATACTGTCATAATCCATTCTCTCTGGTTGTCTTTTCTTTCCACAAAACTCACATTTTCCACAAAAATTAAAACCTTCTCCTCTGTCCCCAGCCTGAGTCTCGGGGTGTGCCAAACACTGAGATAGTTGGAGAGGTCAGTGACTCCAAGATCCGGCCTCACAGAACTTTCCTCCTAGCAGATGGAAATGTCCAACATGAAAAAGAACAACAAAGATAAGAATAATCTAGTGAGTTACAGGGAAATAAGTACAATATGGAAGAGAAAACATCAGCAGGGTGAGAGAGGGTCAGAAAGTAGGGGAAGGTGGATTGCAATATTCAATAAGGGGGTAAAAGCTGGCTTTAGTGAGAGGGTGGGGTTTCAGCCAAGAGTTAAAGAAGGAGATGAGAGAATGAAGCAAGTCGACATCTGGGAGACTGAGAACTAGAGAGAAAGTACAAAGATGCCAAAGCAGACCACTCGGCATCTTTGAGGATCACCAAGAAATTCAGTGTGACGGGAGCTGAGAAAGGGAAAAGGAGAAGAGTAGAAGATGGATTCAGGGAAGATGGAGGCTCGGTGCCCAGCCAAGAAGGTCCTTATAGACCATCCACCATTGTTGCTGAAATCACCCAGACTGTAAGCAAGCAGACCGGGCCCGTCCATGTGTTACCCTGGTGAACAGCCCAACAATTACTGTGGGATGGAGCAGATCTTTATTTACAACGTTCCAATCTTGGGGGATGCTCAGAGCACCTCAGCTCAGAGCCCTCCTTTCCCACAAGACCTGGCACTTTTCATGCTTCCCATAAGACTGTAAGCCGGAACCCCCCAAAAGTTCCCATATCATTATCTGTGCAGAGTCTGGGATACGTTGCCATCAGCCTACGTATAATAGTCCAGGAAAGAATGTTCCCTATTAGTCTGGATCATGGTGAAATTCAGGAAAGGGCACAAGCCTTAATAGTCCGGATGAAGTCCAGGCTAAAGAAGCACCTGGTCTGCAAAGCAGCATCTTGCAAAGAAGTCCTTCACAGCTCTGGAGTCAGCCAGGGCTGACACGATCACAGCAGCAGGGCACAGCCTAACCATTTACTATGGACAGCAGACAGCATGCCTGTGCCCTCACTAGTACTCCCTGCATGGCCTAGAGCACTTCTCCTTCCTAAGCTGCGTGGTCAGGAAGAGCTCTGCACAGCTGCTATGTCATGCTTTTCTTCTCCAAGCCACATGCCAGAGAGAGAGAGAGCCCTTTCATGACTCTGACTCCCTTCCATGCCCCCTGGTCAAGAGAACCAGGCTGCCCTAAGCTTGAGTTTAAATCCCAGCCTGTCCTTTTTCTGTAACCCCATTTCCAACTCCTCCCACAAAGGGTTACACCAGCCCACCCTCCAGTTTCTCCTGCCTTTCTCCAGTTTCCATTGTTAATCTGGGCAGGGGTGGCTCTATGATGCAGGGGAACCTTCTTCCCACTCCCACACAGGGACAGCAACCGGGGAACGGCCTCCCAGCTACATCAAGAGTTGAAGTCACACCCATCTCCCTTGCCCCCAGGGCAGCAGTCTAACCATTTAGCAAATACTGTCCAGTAGTTATTGACATGCAAAGTACCTCTCCACCAATGTGTCTGCTTCTCCATCCCCCTAGTGATGGCCGTGGGGGGTTTTCCTGTATTCCTGGACACCTGAAGTTATGAACCTCATTCCACACCTGTTACACCATCAGGCTTTTGACTTTAAGTGAAATAAAGAACCATTGCAGGGTGATGCCCCTGCAGTTTTCCATTATAATCCATCCCCATTTGTCATCCTGATGAGTTGAGTCCCAAAACTGGACTGGCCACTCAAAACCAGACCATCATCACTCATCAGGCACCATAATGCATTGTTCCTCGATTCTGATGAAGATTGTTAACAGATCATCATTTTGAGTGCCTTTCAGGAAATTCCAGCTGAGGATGCTTCCAGCACTTAGATGACTGTACAGGAAATGTTCTAGTGCACTTGTCCACGAGAAGCAAACCATTCACTCTGCAAATGCATTTGTTCCCATCACTTACTCCCCCATTGAGCATCTCGTGCCTGGAAATAGTGATACCCTCGGTTCCCAGCATCCCTAAAATTTCTGCTCCTTCCATCCACCATAACTGAGACCCTCACTGCATGCTTCTTCATAGACTGATCCCTGATTCGCCTTTTCGTCAGAGTGTCTGAGATGTCACTGCCCAACATGACTTCTTTCCAGGTCATTTCAATTCCCTCTCTGAACCAACTCCTGGCCTGAGCTACAGCATCCCAGCCTCCGTCTATAGATTAACAGCTTTTTTATGACTATCTTCTATGAGCATGTTTTTAAATCCCTTCTCAAAACCTCCTCTGATTAGATTTTCACAAGAAAGAAGAATAGCAATGTAATTATTGCATCTTTTTAAATTGTGGCAAGAAGTGGAGATAAAAGGCTCTTCCATTTCCTTCATCTGACATGCATGTGAATGGTTGTGTTTTTAGCAGATCCACTAGATTTTTCAGAAACTGCCTTAATCCAATTTGAGCCATAGAATCAGTAATCTTAAATATTTTTATTGAATTTATTGGGGTGACATTGGCTAATAATATTATATAGGTTCCAAGTGTGCAATTCTACTTGAGCTTGTGCTGTATAAGAAATCTTGCATGATGAAGATGTTGATTTGAAGGAAGGGCCCACTGGTAACATGGAAATTTGCTCATGGAGACAGAGCCTATATTTGGATAAGTTGCTTCAGTTTTTCACGAATAAGATTTCTAGGAATCAGATCTGTTTCAAACCACATGTGCACACTGTTTTTCTTGGTTTGTCATTCCTACGATCTGGCAAATTTCTGGGTCTAATTCCAAGATGTTGCAATTTCCCCATGGGTACCATAAAAGTGGTACAGTGTGCCTGGTTCATTTTCTGATGTGACTGTCCAAAGAAGCAAAGAAACGTTATCTGATTGCTTCCCCTACATTTTATAATTTCCTCCTTGGGTAAGTATATATCAGGTATATACATGAAGCACTGCACAGACTTCCTATTAAAGCAGAGGTCCAACTATCTAAAAACTACTCATTCATGTGGCCCCTGAACAACATCTATACATTCTGCCAATCCGAGATGCTGCTAATGCTAAGGACATTTAGGAAAGAAAAATCAGGTGTCCTTAACCTACGCTGCACACCCTCCAACTTATATGCCAAATGTCATGACAGTAAATGACCCATCCTTCTCAGTTGCCAGACTTAAGTGGGGGAGAAACCAAGTCCTACCAGCTCATAGCTGAAGTGACCTGTTGCCTGCCTCGCTCAGAGCACTTGGTACTACGCACGCTTTGATTTTGCTCAGCTCTTTGATGGAGCCCCAGTGCTGACAGCTTAATGGGACACCATGGCATTTTATCCTGTAGATTTTAAATTAAAGCCTGAGACCCCCTCAGGACATGCAGAGTGCTCCAATTAACACTAATTGGCATTACACATGCTTTTTTAGTAAAGAACATGGTTTTCCTAAAAATGCCACTGTCTTTCTCCTGCTTTAAAAAGCCCAGAAATTCTGAGAAAATGGCCAGGGATGCACGCAAAGATTAGATATAAGGACTCTAGTATGGTGTATATAGTGGCGGAAAACTGGAAAGAATTGTTTATAGTGAGGAATTCTGTCCATAAAGGAGTGTAGAGACAAATCAAATCCACAAGTTATTTTAATGTTATGAGTAATTTTTGACATGGGTAGGAGCTCATGCTATATTGTCAAGTGGAAGAAGTTGAGGAGTAGCATGAATGGCATGATATCACTTCTTTTCTTTGTCGTAGAGAAAAATAGGAAAGATGTAGATATCGAAATGTGAAGAGATTATCCTCAGGTGGTGAAGGAATGTCGATATTTATATTATTTATTTGCATCACTAATTTTTTTAAAATGCATTACTTTGGCGAAAAGAAAACATTGCTTAGCAAAGTCCATCAATGGTTCCTGCAGAAACTGTGCAATGAAGGGATTTAGTTTGAAATTTTTTAAATCAGTCCTTCATCTCCACCAACCCTGTGTGGAATGCTGACAGCTCTCCACCAACGATGCATCGATAGTTTCCAACAGGATTATGAGAGTGAACAGTGTTTTCTTACCTTCATGGAAAGGTGAGCACGGAAGAGACTTGCTGCAAATGCCTATTCTCATGTTCATTTGCACCAAAAGCCCCACCCGAGAAGGTGCATTTATCTCTGTGTGTTTTTCTTGCAGAGCCCAAGATGTTTGTCTTGCTCTATGTTACAAGTTTTGCCATTTGTGCCAGTGGACAACCTCGGGGTAATCAGTTCAAAGGAGAGAACTACTCCCCAAAATACATCTGTAGTATCCCTGGCTTACCAGGACCTCCAGGCCCCCCGGGAGCAAATGGTTCTCCTGGACCCCACGGTCGGATCGGCCTTCCAGGAAGAGATGGAAGAGATGGCAGAAAAGGAGAAAAAGGGGAAAAGGGGGCTGCAGGTAACGAGTGATGAGGCTCTATAAAAAATCCCCTCCTTCACCCCACACGAAAACTGCCCCCTTTCTTTGTTGCTTTTTCCAATGGGAATTGTTCCTTAAATCCCTCCTCTACTTCACCATGATTAATCCTATCAGTTGCTCGCACCTTGACTATGCATCAGGTGCTGCTCCCAACTCTCTGTGTGCATTCTCCTTTTATGGTAGTGGCAACTCTTTCAGGCGGAAGTCATCCTATTTTGTAGATGGGAATACTGAGCAATGCTGTGGTCCAATGAATCACTGAACACAGAAGAGCATTGCTAGTAAATGGCAGAGCTGGATTCCAACATCAGATGTCATGACCATTGCACTGTTACAGTGGCAGGCAGTGTGGCTGGATGTGAGATGGCACTGTGGCTGGACAGACAGATGGACGGGAAGGGAGATGAAAGAGAGGCAGAACTGGGAGCCAAAAGCACGGGGGCCATCCCGCTCTGCACTGATATCCTGAGCAAAGACGTACAAAGGGCTTCTAGGTTTTCTTTTTCGAAGATGAAATGGCAGCAGTACAGGACATCATGCCTGTTTTCTAGTTCATCACTTTCTGACCTGTCCTATAGCAGCAAGAAAAAAAAAAGATTTCTTATAGCTCTGTACAGCAACATAATGTCCCCTAGTCTTTCGTTAATCTTCTCATTTTTCTTACAAAAATAGTTGGCCCAGGAAGCTGCTAGTTTCTGCAATCCTTCAGAGTAAAACAAATTAAAATTCTAGAGAGGCCATGTTAACCCTGAAAGAGGAAGCTATTTGGAATCAATCTTTAAAAACATGTTTCTAAGCATAAAAATTGGGGAAAAAAGATAGACAGAAAATGTCAATAGATCTAAGAAATGGGTCTCTCTACAGAGACCTCGTTTCTTAGATTGCACCGCATCATTGCACCTTGTTTTGTCCTGTTGTATGAAACAATATAATATATATTTAAATTATTGGCTGATCATTCACATCTGAATTTGTCATGCAGTCAATATTTGGCAAATCAGTAGCTACCAAATACATAAATATTGTTCAATGTTAGATAAAGAATCTTTATGTAGAAGTTCATTATCACATTAAAAAATATTCATTTGGAAATTAAATCCTATCTTTCAAACCCTTCCTTCTCTGTAGCAGCACCTCTGAGCACCACTTACTGCTATGTCATGGTCATGAGTGTCCTTGAAATAACATGAGGATCATAATTAGGTATTAGCAACCCTTTCAGTTTACTGTGCCTGGAAGTAATAATACAGTGATTACACAAACATGCCTTGGACTCAGAAAGACAGGATAAAATCTTGGCTTCTTCCATTACTACTTAGTATCCTGGGCAAATAGCCTCTTTGAGCCTTGTTTTCCTCATTTATAAATGAGGAATAGTAAGGGCGATTGGGAAGATTAAGGACAATAATGCATGTAAAACACACAATGGAGTAAGTGCCATGTGGTAAGCATTCAGTAAATGTTAGCTGCTATTACTTAAGACATTTTGATCAGCAAATATGAGTCATAGCTAAGTTCGTGAATACTCAAAGCTACATAATTGACTCAAAATGAATGATCTGGTTTACGAAGTAGTTCTAGTGCTATTTAAAGACATGTTTATGGGTATATATTCAGATTACATCAAGTATTCATAATTGCTACCATTTTAACCACATATGAGGCCAGCTACACCCACCCCCATATTCATCCATCCATAGATTCATTTATCCACTCATGCATTCCACATTCCACAAGATTTTTGCATACCTATTGCTGTCCACAATTGTTCTAGACCAGTGTTTTGCAGCCTCCACACTAATGACACTTTGGACTGAATAATTACTTACTGAGGGATGACGACCCTGTGCACTGTATGACATGTAGCAGCACCCACTACATCCCAGTGGCTCCCCCACCAACTGTGATAACCCAAAATGTCTCGATGTTGCCAACTCCCCCTTAGCGGGCATTGCAAAATCGCTCCTGGTTCAGAACACAGTTCTGGACACTGAGAACACAAATCAGAATACAACGCTGTCCTTCCTTATTAAGCAAACATTTGAGTATGGGAGGCCAGTATGGAAAAACACAATCACAGTAGTGTATTATCATCGTCATCACCATCACCACCATCATAACTATTTATTAAGAACATAATATACCTATGTATCAGAAATTTTACCTTTAGTACTTATTATCCACCATAATCCTATCAGCAGTTATTATAATCAGCAATACTAATAATGCTACAAATGAAAAAATGGAGATTTAAAAATAAAATTACTTTCCCAGCCTGAGATTATTTAAATCCAGTATCCACATATACATTCATGAGAATATGTATCAGCTAAGAAAGGGAAAGTGAGAATGCCTGCCTTTGTGATCGATGAAGAGAAGCAGCCCTTACAAACGAGAGCCACAGAGCCCTGGGGCTCGGGGACAGGCTTTGAATATGGCCAGAAGGGGACACAAAGCTGGGAGCTTCTTTTCCCTCTCCCCACTTCAGTGACCCCGCAAAGGTCTTCTCATCCATGTACCCTTGGGGAACACCTCCACCACATTTACCCCAACCGAGTACAAGCAGAATCAGCATAATTTTGTTTAATTTCACTATTCTAAAGTACAAATACACAGCTTATTGTACTGAATTGTAAATTTTCTGTTAAAATATTTGTCTCGTTCACTGGTCTATAGCAATTACTATTGTATCATATTATTAATATTGAATTTAATTTGAATGTGTATCCACATAAATATCTTCAAATAACAGTAGAACCCCCTCCTGAAATAGGTAATTGTGGTTTATTTCATGGCTTTGGATATTATGAACTTAGCTAAGATCCATATTTGCAGATACAATACATGGGAACAGCAGACTTGAAGGAGCAGGTGGCATTCCTGTCAATGTCTCACTTAGCCCCTGGTGCACTGCCTGGCACGCAGCAGATGGCCAGTCGGCATGAGATGGTTTAGGTGGATGCATGCACACACGCATAAATCCATGGATGCATGGGTGAGTGCATGGATGGATGGAAGAAAGAAATGGCACTGAAAAAAATCTTTGTAAGCCCACACCATAGAGAGTTAAGAAGAAATCCTTTCTCTCCAAGCTTCAGTACTTAAATGCAGATAATACTTTCTCCACAATTCTCTTCTCTACACAATCATGTCTGACCAGGGAGAGGGAGGATGATCTATCCCTTCTTTCTACCCTCCGTTAATTGGTCCCGAGTACAGGGGTAAGTCCGTATGTAAACAGGAAGAATTATTATGTTATTGTAGCTGGCCCCTGATTATCTAACTCCCAGCAGTTCAGCATAGTCAATAACTTCAAAAAATCCAAAGATTGAAATTGTGAAGACCTTTTCACTGTAAAATCATACTTTAGTATTTATGGTTTGAGCTCAAAGAATTTCCAATAGGATGAGACCTCAAGTGACCTAGTCCAATAGCTTCATTCCAAGGTCTGAGAAACTAAAGGCAGGGAAAGGAAACCCCTTTGTTAAATTCACTCCACTCATAGCTGAACTAGGGTTTATCGCTAATCTGCTGAGTCACTGTTTACTGCTTTTCCCACCATGTTTCAAATGAATTTGGATCTAATTTCTTCATATTACAAATGGAGCATTTGGAACTCAGGCAAGAACTGACTTGCCCAAAGTTATAGAGAAAAAAGAATTTGAGTACATAATGAAATTTAATGGTCAAATTGTTACTGATGCCAAAATGTTTTTTTTAAATTAATGCATCAAAAGTCACTGGTGAAGATAGCAAAAGTTAAGCTGCTATCGAAGATAAAATTATAATTTAGAAGTTGTCTTTGACTTAAAAGTTAATTTACTAGCAAAATAATGTTCATATTCTACTTCTTCCAAGAAAAAGCAAATATTGAAATGGCAGACTATTATAACCATATTTCAAGAAATAAATACCAGATTGGGTTCTGGCTGGAGTCAGTGGAATTTCAATTTAAAAACAAATGTCATCTACATGAAGAACAGTTCTATGATCAGTAACTATGCTGATCTTTGTCACCCCCCCAAAAAAAATTGCTTTCATTATTAGCATCTTATGTGCACCATAAATTGGCAAGCAGATCTTTTCCAAAATTATAGAAACAAAATATTTGATGTTTTAAAAATAGGTTTTATTCTTTGAAAATTTACAATATCCAGAATGCTTGCTGCTACATTTTCCAAATAAATGAAAAGTGATCAAACTCATACACCAATGCTTATGTAATAGTCAAATAAATTATATCAAGGCACTATCAAGATGAAGAGGCTTAGCTTAATAAAAGTTCCTGAAAATACACTACACAATTTATCAACAATGTATTTCCCCTGACTACAAAAGTACGCTACAAATAACCAATAATTTGAATATTTTTGAGAAAGTATCATTACACCAACACTATTTATGGAATGGATTTGGCCATAAAATCGAATGACCTTTTTAATGCTACTAATTCATTGCCATTACACATATGATTTAAAATTAAACAGTTGTTGCTTAGCACTTTCAAGCCACGGTCACGATTTCTCTGCATTTAGCCTATGGTTGATCTGGAGACATAAAAAAAATTGGACAAACAGAAAATATTTCACTATGGTGATTTTGAATTTGTTGAAATCTCTTCACAGTGACTATGTCTTTTCTATATGTAAGGAGACCCAGGGAAATTAAGGGATTTGCCTAAAACAATATAACCCTTAGCTGCAGAGCCAAACAGAATTTAAGATTCTTGATTCCAGGCCCAAAGGTAAGAGGCATTTTGATGGAGGGGAAGCATTATTAGGCCAAGACTTGGATTCCAGTCCTAGCCTTGCTTCACCTCTGTGGGACTCAGTTTTTTTCCTCCAAAAAAAAGACTTACTGCACAGCAGTGGCAGTCACTATTGTTAAGTGATTGTAGCATATTGATCCTTCACTATGTGCCAGGCCCCCTTTATGATTCTGCTCTAGCCACTTCCTGGAAATGCTCAGGCTCCAGAGTCAGGCAGGCGTGAGTTCAGACAGCAGCTTCATCGTTCACTAGCTGTTTCCATGAGCAAACAGACATCTCCATGGCTCAGTTTCCTCATCCACAATGGAAGTAATAATAACTCCTGGTTCATGAAATTGTTGCAGAACTTAAAGAAGATAATGCATGTAAATAAAATGCTGTTCTTGGTGCATAGGAAAAGTCCAGTAAATATGAGCTGATCTCATTTTGATTCTTTTGTTAGTAATACTCAGAGTAGAATGGGGCATGAGACTGCAGAGCCTCTGAAGCTCTGCCTGGTTCTGTCCACCCCCCTGACTCTGCTCTGGGGGTAATGTTATCCTCCCGCTCCTTAAATTCCTCCTGTAGTGTTGAGTCTTGCAGGTGGCTCATTTCGTGACAGGTGATCCAGCATCAGAATGATAGTTAATTATTTTAAACTAGTCAGGATTTAAATGACTCCCCACATAGCCAAGTAAATTCACTTGGAATTCTAATGGAAATTTTATATTTCCATTTTAGTGTATTCATGATTCTTTAAATGATTGGTTGTTTGGGAGTATACATTTAAAAGTTATCTGAAGAGATAAACTTAGGATATGCTGGGACAATGTGGACATGCTGTTTGTCACTCTATATTTAAAGAAACTGTTGATTAAACTGCAAACTCTTTATAGGTTTAAGAGGCAAGACTGGACCTCTGGGCCTTGCTGGAGAGAAAGGAGACCAAGGAGAGACTGGGAAGAAAGGACCCATGGGCCCAGAGGGAGAGAAAGGAGAAGTAGGTCCAGCTGGACCTCCTGGACCAAAGGGAGACAGAGGAGAACAAGGGGACCCAGGGCTGCCTGGAGTTTGTAGATGTGGAAGCATCGTGCTCAAATCTGCCTTTTCTGTTGGCATCACAACAAGCTACCCAGAAGAAAGGCTACCAATTATATTTAACAAAGTCCTCTTCAATGAGGGAGAGCACTACAACCCTGCAACAGGCAAGTTCATCTGTGCTTTCCCAGGGATCTATTACTTTTCTTATGATATCACATTGGCTAATAAGCATCTGGCAATTGGGCTGGTCCACAATGGGCAGTACCGGATAAAGACCTTTGATGCCAACACAGGGAACCATGATGTGGCTTCGGGATCCACAGTCATCTATCTACAGCCAGAAGATGAAGTCTGGCTGGAGATCTTCTTCACTGACCAGAACGGCCTCTTCTCAGACCCGGGCTGGGCAGACAGCTTGTTCTCCGGATTTCTACTGTACGTTGACACAGATTATCTAGATTCCATATCAGAAGACGACGAGCTGTGATCAGGACAGCCGACCAGAACATTCCAAAATCCCTGGGGGACATGCTTTGACTCAGTCTGGGGCCCCGGAAGGTGGCGAAAAACAGAAGTGAAAATCCAAAGAGACTCCCACTCAGATTGCAGAGTATTTAACAGCCAGTTCTAGCAAAGCCTATTAAAATGAGATGAACCAGCAAACTGTTGAAACCAAACCAAAATGAATTCTATAAAACAATAACCCCAGATATGAATTCTCTTGAAAACAGTGTTTATAAATATTTAAACAAATTCAAGACAATGTTAATAAAATTTTTATTAAATTCCCTGAGTGACAAAACCACCTGGAAATGATATTGCCTCATTAAATCTTTATAAAATACATGTCTGCCTGTTATTTAAAAGAATCATAACATCTCAGACAGTCTTTGATAATTCTCAAAAGGCTATAGTTAGTCAAAAACCAGAGGTAAGCAATGCTGAGTAATTTCAAGCAAGTTAAAGTGAAGTCATAATTTCCTTTTTAGTTATCTCTTCTTCCATGCTTGGACGTGAAGCACAGAGTTTATTCTTGTATTACTACTTATTTATTCATTATTATATTTGAAAGCAGATACAACTGTAAATCTAATTTTGCCCCACCTTGTGTATTTATTCAACAACTCTTTAGCTAAGCCTGCAGTAACCAGACAGACACTGTGATGCTGAGTCAGATTTAATAATGAGTGAAGACAAAGTCCCCACCTTCCTACAGGCTAGTGTGTGATGATCATATTGTCTCCATGCCACGTGATAAGCACCAAGACAAACCACAGACTGACTCCTGGGAGCCAGAAAACATGGAAATACATTATGTGTGCTAAAGTGTGCGTCTTTAGGTAGATGGAAGATATGCAAAGAAAATGAGGCATGCGGTAGTGGCAATCTTCCCATGCCATCCTCAAACGCCATTGGTATTTGCAAACAGAAAGGTGTGAAAAACCGGGAGATGGAGGAAGCCCACGAGGAATAATGGAAACAAAGAGAAGCAAGTTACTGAGATCTGGTTCTCCTGAATCCATCAGCTTGATAGTTTCCCAAGATAAAAATGTATCCCTTAGTTTTCTCACAAATAAGGAAATTTCTTTACAAATAAGGAAAGTGTGGTAAAGACATTGTGTCTTGTGGATTTTCTAGGTATTGAATTCAGATAAAGCAAAGTGTTCACAGATTTATGAGTGAGCTGATAAGAGGGTTGAACAGGAGGGAGAGAGACCAGACAGTTGAGCAAATAGCTGTCCCTTCCAAGTCTCTCAGCACCCTGGTCCCACACTCCCTTGTGTCAGCCCCTTGTTCCCCACTGAACTGCTGCAATGCCTCAGTTAATCTCACCCGTACCTCTGTCATCCGCCACGCCCTTGGCTGATAGCAACAGCACTCTCTTCGTCTCTCCTTTTTGTATCTTCCGACCCTCTTTCCATGCATTCCTCTCTCTGAGCATTCATCTAATAAGTCTTAATGCTTCCTATGTGTGAATCGTCATGGTAGGTTCTTTGAAGGTGAAGGAACAACAAGGTGACCATGGCACAGTGCTGGCCATCAACTTTGAAATGGTACAAGAAACGAGAAGCACACACATGCTGAAATGCACTAAGCACTAAACTGAGATAGAGACAAAATGCTGTGGGAGGAATTCTCGGGGTGAAATGTTTAGTCTCCAATTAGGAGGTGAAAGGGGAGAGCTAGGGAAATCTCTGTTCCCTGGGCCCAAACTGATGGGCAGAAGTTGGAGCAGTCAAACTGGGGGAAAGGGCACTTGGGACGGAAGTGATAACGGGACAAACCATGAAAGTGAGAACACGTAGCCAGACAAGGAATCTGTGAGCCATATTTGCAAGAACCTTGAATGCCAACCTGAGGGTCGTGGGATTTATTCATGAAAAATGCAGAGCCCCTATGTGTTCCAGAGCTGCCACTGTCAGAGGTGAAGTTCACAATTACTGAGCAGCTGTGTGTAAGGGCATTGCCTGCTTCTCCCATCTTCCAGGCCTACCTTGCTTCCATCATCATCTATGGCCTCCTATCCTTTGTCCACTGGTCCCTCTATTTTTTTAATCACATTTTTAAATTATTTAATTATTAGTTTTTAGAGAGAGAGAGGAAGGGAGAAAGGGAGAGAAACATCAATGTGTCATTGCCTCTCATGTGGCCCTCAATGGGGAACTTGGCCTACAACCCAGGCATGTGCCCTGACTAGGAATTGAACCAGTGACCCTTTGGTTCACAGCCTGCACTCAATCCACTGAGCTACACCAGCCAGGGCTTGGTTCCTCTATTTCTGAGTCAAGACATGGGTCTGACAGACCAAGGGCAACAGCCCTTACACAAAGACTGAGCAAAGGTGGTTTGTTTGAGGTAGTCACCAGCCTACACAGAACACCTGAACCTAGAATTCCAAACTATAAACTGTAAAAATAAGCCAACAGAAGAAGCTAATTTGGGCCTTTTGAAAACTATGGAATTTGCTGAAAAACTAGAAATTGAGAAGTTATTGTTGATAGTCATGACCAAGGAGATTATTATGTAATTTAAACTTTTTTCAATCATGATCCATTAATGCATTCATTTTGGGGACATTGTTTACTTGCTTATATTTTAAATATTTCCATCACCTTCATTAAAAAGCCTATTTTGAGTAGATTTTTAAACTAAACATTCTTTAGCTCACTCTAGGCCCAAAGGTAAATTTTATTTTGAAATATCTGGTGGGATGGGTTTGGGGATCAGAGAGCTAAGGTGGAAAATGAACGGCTATTTTAGTATTAAAGTGATAAACTTTTAAGCAAATGTAGGTGCCTTTTATTCCTTAAAGAAAGACAAATACAGTTTATCCACATTTATGGATATTTATGGAAAGGAATTAGAAGAGCAATTTTGGTTTCAAACATACCAAGCCTCATTCCAATTATTCTTTTTAAGGGCTGACTTGGAATGGATATGCATTAAGAAATATTTATTACTAGATATCATCTCATTCCAGAATGATCTAAAGCCACTTATGAAGATAAACACAATACAGAAAGAACACATTAGCCAGAGCAAGTGAGAAAATAAAAGAGGAAAACAAAGAAGAAAGAGTGAGGCTAATACATAAGTGTGTGTACATGCACTTGTACTTGTGTTACACATTCGTAGGACATGTGTGTTCCCTTGTACCTGCTGTGTGTCCAGATAACTTAGTATTGTGGATGCTGTTGCTTCTGGTGAAAAAAAATTCCATAAACTCTGAATACACATGTGATTCCTACCTTTTTTTCTGGTATTCATACCCAACTCCCATCTGAAGGACGTCCCTCATTCACATGCAAGGTCTTTGAGCTTCCAAGCAGAATTGATTCCTGCAGTATATAAATCTCAGGCCTGATCTATCAGAGCTAACATTTCTCTCACCAGAAGTATTGGTGCAGATGACTCAATGAGAGCCAATGAGATTTTGTTGGACTTTTACAGGAAATAAATCTCATTCCTCTCTACTGGACTCAAGCCTATGAACCTCTATCAGCTATCTTAGCATCACAAATCATATCATTTAGGACTGGAGCCATGCACGGGTGGAGCAAAGAAATGGAGATAAAGGGGGAAAAATAGGTCTTGGAGTCATAACTTGAACCCTGATCTAGACATGTCTGTAGCCATCCCTTCGTCTGAACTTTTCAGTTATGGGAACCATTAAATGCTGTTTTTGCTTAACCTTTTTTGAGGTGAGTATTTGGTCACTTGCAAAAGATGTTATTCTACCAAATACTTTTTTATTTTATTACTTATTTTTAGAGACAACTGAGGGGAGGGAGAGAACATAGATCTCACCCAGCATGCACCCCAACCGGGGACCAGGCCCGCAACTTGGGCATGGGCCCTGATCAGGAATAGAACCAGCGACCATTCACTTTGAGGGACAATGCCCAACCAACAGAGCCATGTCAGTCAGGGCTGTCCTACCTAATATTAACACAAAGATCCTTTAGCAAAGCACACTAAGCACTTGGGGATCCAGCCTCTGCTTACTTTTATAGTCCCATCTCCAGAGTCACCCACATGCAACCTATAATGCAAGCAAATGCAGAAACTGCAGTCCTAGGATGCCTTGCTCTCACATGCCTCAGACCCCTCAAACATGCTGTTTCATTTGTTCATAATGCCATTGCAGTCCTTGTCTGCTTAACTAGCTCATCTTCTAAGGATCAACTTAAAACTCACTTTCTTTTTTCTTGCCCTGTGCCCAGTGGGAATGCCAGTGACCATGTATCTGTGTGTCTTCCCTACCACCTGGAATTTAGTGTATAGTCACAGTAGTGATAGCAAACACTTACTGCGTGCTCTTTCAAGTGTTTTACATGTATTAGTTCACTTTGATCTTCTATTTATTCTCTCCATTTTACAGATGAGGAAACTGAGAGGCAGAGAGGATAAGAAATGTGTTCAGTAAATAGTAAGTGGCACAGTAGACCTGTGGACTCTGGCTCCAGAGCCCATGTTCCTAACCATCGTGCTGCGTCCTTATCCTATTTCACACTCATTGCACAATAGTGCCATCATTGTGTTGTTCAGATATTTCCACGTGTGTCCATCTGATGGAGTGTTTGTCCTACCTACTTATTTTTATATCCCAGGACTGTACACAATGCCTGCCATGATATATGCTCAGTAAAAATGTGATGAACTAATTAGTCACAAGTTCTTTTCAGTCACAATTTTTATGTTCAGAAGAAGAGAGAGACCACAACAGAAAAGCCCTATGCTCGTCCTTGGCCTTCACCAAGAATCTCTAGATGACAAAGGCCAGAATACAGCTCCAGCTGGTTCCAGAAAGAGGGCGCTCCTGGAAATTACCTAAAATTCCAGAGCCAGATCGGGGTGCTCAACCACTGTCACCAGGATTTTACCTCCCATCCCACGAAACCGCTCTTCCTAGTGCAGACCTCACCTGCAGGCGGGCTTTTTGTGGCACAGACAGCCACCAGGAAAATAATACAAATATTTCCCTTTCTATTTCTCAGTAGTCCCAGCAAAAGACCTGAGGATGACAGCCTTTTGGTTCTGTTGGTCCTGCTGAGTCATCCCTCACTCCAGGACTGTCAAAGGGATGGATGTGCTCTTCCCATTGGCCACGCCTATGTAACATGCCTATCCCTGGAACAAGAAACAGAATCAGTCCCAAATCATGTGTTCTGGGGGATGGGAAGAGGTTGCTCCCCAAAGGAAAATAAAGGTGCCAGGTCTAAAAGAAGAGAGTTTGGTTAATGGGCAGTCTAATGCAACAGGTGACTTCTGTAGGCTGTCTCCACATGAAATCAAAACCACGTTCATTTCTGTCTGCATGATGCAAAATAAATGTGTTACTAGGATAACTTTTCTGTGAGATAATCTAATTTTTATGACGTTTGCTCAGAATTGACGAAATAATTTGGACTACCCAGACCTGGCATCTGCGGTGAGCTCACACTATGGGCTGTCCTAATGTAGCTACCCATCAATGCTTCTCATGAAAGAATGTGGTTTTCTCAGTTACATAACTTCTGTTCCTCCAACTTTCTGATTTTTTACATCAACACCCTACTAATGTAACAGTTCATGCAACTGTCGTTAATAATTATTAAAAAGATAAACCATTCTCGGAGATTAGTCTCTTGCTACAATCAAAAAAAAAAAAAGGCCCATAAATGCAATTCACTGTTTCGCCAGCACAGTCACATGACTGGAAGGAGGGATTACAAAGCCATTCTAGGTTATCAACAGCGCTGATGTCACGTTTTACTTCCTGTTTCCTGAAAGACCTAGGGATGCCAGCAGCGACCATTCACTCTGTGCCTGCTGAGTAACCAGCGCCACGGTGAGTCCTTTTAGCATGGTGTCTTATTTTATTCTCAGAAAAAAGCAGAATCTCTCCCCCCTCCCTCCCCACTAGAAGGAGGAAGGTTGCTATGGACGTGTCCGCAGCCCCAGTGCTGGGATATTGATCAAGCCCGACAAGGAGGTCGAAGTGTTCTTCTCTCCTGGGAGCATGCCACTCAGGGTCCATCAGGGCACACTCAAAAGTGTTTTGCTACCACGAGTTGAATGGAAGAACTGTCTTCAGAGGCACTGGTGGGGCTAAGGAAACCTACTCAAGGTCCTGAGGTATCCAAGGATTAGCAACAGCGGGAACTCGCAGCCACCCCAGGGCCAGAGGAGAGGAAGCCACTGTGGTTGCTGAGTGCAGTGGAGACCTGGAGACTGGCAAAAGGGACTGTCGTCCAGGAGCCATACCTGGAGAAGAACCTAGCCACTGCCAGGACCATGCAGAAGAGACCTCCTGGACACGCTCTCCTTCTACCGTCCAGTCTCCTATATGTACCTCCCAGTGGCCAAACGCAATGACTCTAGGGGGCAAAGGAGGCTGTGACGCAATGCAGAGAGATGGGCTTCCTGGGCAAAGAGCATTGCGGAGACAGGCAGAAAATGGGGAACCAAGAGGGGTGGGTGCAAGTGGAAGTTAAACGGCTCCCCTCTTCACCTCTTCCCTGTCTAGATTCTCTTTGATGCTGCAAGTACAATAAAACTGGTGCCTCACCTTGAGAAGGGGAAAAGGGATACCTTCCAGGGCTGCTCAGGCTGCCTGTAACCTGTGCCCAAGAATGCCCTCGGGTCCTGGAGAGGTCCAGCTCCAGCTCCACTTATTAAAAAATGCCAGGGTTTGGGGGCCAGGGTCTTGCAGTATGGACCAGAAGTCCCCCTCCTAAACTTGCAACAGCCCCAGGCAGCAAGAAGAGCACCCAGGGCTCCGAGATTCTAACCACGTAGCCTTTTTCAACTCATCACAAGGTAAGTGCTCCTCTCACCCAGCTAGAGAGGAGAGTAGCCAGGCTCCAAGCCACTAAGCAGTTTGCCTCGGTCAAGCCTTAATAAGTGTGGTGTCCTTACTCCTGCCTACTCACCTCCAGTGCCCATGCTGCCGTGAGCCCACACATCTGCCTCTCAGGACCATGTCCTTAAGACACGGCTTCACAAACAGATCATTGCTCCTTGTGGGGGAAGTCCTGTTCCTCAATCTTCTTCCTTTAATGCTGGTAAACATCATTTTCCTGCCTCTTCATCTGGCAGCGAAGCCCATCGGACAAGCTCATGCACAATCAAGATATTCAGTGTGGCTGGACCAGGTGGCTCTGTAAACTCTGCAGAGCCACAGCTGTGCTGACCACCCTTGCTCTGGCCACGAAACAAAGACTGACCCTCAGGACCAGTGCCGGGTCTGTGAGCCTGGGTTAGTTCTGCCAAAGAGGACCCCAGCCTGGCGTCATCAGTGGTATCAACAGTATCATTATGCTTAAAAATACCCAGCAGCCTGAACTCCTCTCAGCTTTCCTCAGAAGACAGTTCTCACAGCAAACACACACACACACACACAGACTCTTCTCAGGAGCAATCCCAACAAAAGCCACTTTCCACAGGCCCCACGAGTCCCTCGGTGTGGTTTGTAGAATAAGTCTAAGACATGCTACATGCAGCAGGCAATGGAAAAGTCCTTTGGAGAAGAAAGTTTAAAAGAAAACCTAAAACATGTGATATGGGTCGTTTGAATGCTATGCCAGGGCATCCAGAGATACACAGCTACTCCTTTCTCTTTTTGTTCTACATCAGCGTTTCTCAGCAAAACTGATATTTGGACCAAATCACCCTTTGTTATGCAGGTCTGTCCTGTGCATCTTAGAGATGAGTCAGCAGGGTCCCTGACCTCTGTCCAGGAAGGGCCAGTACCACCTCCCATTCAGTCATGACTGTGAACGATTTCTCCAGTCAAGGTCAAATGTCCCCTGGAAGCAAAACTGGCCCCAGCTGAGAACTGCTCCACAATCTGGTCTTGGCGACAGAGTCTACTAACCTCTGCAGTCTACCTGTTTGACGACAACTGCTTTCCATCCGATCCTCCCTTTTTCACAGACATGGCTGCATGGCTGGTCACCACTTCAGTAGGACATTCATTCCCCTTGGCCATCCCCTGGTTGAACGGCACCCTTTCCTGGGAGAAGCAGCAAGGAAATGCCCTCATCCCAACTCTCTCTTCCTGGAGCCAAAATGTGTCTGTTTAGTTTCATGTAAGGCACAAAAATCACACTGTCTTCAATTTCTAAGAATGTCTGTGAAATGGAGAACTGGGAAATAGCCTGGGTGTCTGATAATAGAACTTTGGTTAAACAAGCTTTGTGACGTTCATCCACAAGTCATTCGAAGTGACGGGAACAAAAATACATTCGCACCATAAGATGATCATGGCATGTGAACAGAACAAAATAGATCACTAAAAACCACTTTCAGTGATTATTCTGTATTTAAAGTAATAGGAGTTTTAAAATTTCTACTCTTTAATCTTTGTTTTCACTTTTTATACTAAACATATTTTACATAAAACTTTTTATATGAGCTCTTACATGGGGTAGTTGCACATTACCATGCTAACAAAGGGTTGCAGAGAAAAAAAATTTGAAGAAGCTAAAAGAAAGCCTAAAAGTGTAGGTTAAAGTGATAAATGACTTCATCCTTAAAGTGTTCTACTGGTGTACCTGGATGTGTATTCCAGGGATTCTTTAAGTGAGAAGAAAACCAAATAATCCACATATATATGGATTATACATATATATATTTACATTATCCCAACTCTCCCTTGAATAGAGAAGGAAATGTCTTGCTTGAATTGACATCATTTTACAGAATTTTTATTAGTCCGGAACTCTGAACCCAATGGGGTAGCCACAGGATGAAGTCACTCAGAGCCAGCCGCCCGTGGGATGGCAAAGGCGTTTACAAGCCCCGTGATGTAGAGCACTGACTCTGAGCCTTCGCTCCAGGGTCCTCGCAGAGGTGGCACGATTTCCTGAAGTAAAGGCTTGCCCAGTGCGGTCAGAATTCCAAGGAATGATCTGAAAACACTGACAGGAGAAAAATCATCAACCTTGGGGCTTTGCATAGATGCTCTCCCATCACAAAAGTGCCCTCTTTTACAAGACAGCCCGTAAGATGCTGCCTGGACTGAAATAAACCACAGGGAAGAGGCAAGTGATCCCACCCCCTTCTCCAACTTCAGATAACATTCTGCGCACTGCAGTGCATCCTCGTTGTTGTTGAAATCACTCTGTAAGGATGATAGGCAGTCGCAAGGATTGTCTACAGGAAACATCCAGGCCTTAGAGTTATCGTCTGCGTTTAGCTGGATACGGAGAACCAAGGGGAATCAGACGTGGAGCTCAAGGAACTGGGGAGCAGGAGCCTGCTTGCTCAGCTAGAAAGCTGCAGCTTCACACTCCAGGGGACCACAGCATCGCCTCCCCAAGGGGATCGACATTCCATCCCCGCTGGTACCAGATTGTTGGGGGGCTCAGGGGGTGGTGCTCGATCATAGAGGCCTGTCAGTCTAACTAGGGGGTAGACCTATCAGAAGCTCGTGAAATCTTGGGAGGTTATAAACCCAGGGGAACAGAGAAGCTGGGTGACCCACACTTGCCCATTTATTTATTCACACATTCTCTCTCCCTCACCCGGGAACACACACAACTCTGTGGGTCTAGCAGCTGTGTGGGCCCACAGCAGACCATGTGGACTCCAAAGGACTGAGCTTTAATATGAAACAGGAACTCTGGATGCTGGTCGTTGCTTTGGCCTTGATGAGGACACAGTTGGACTTTTCCCATGTTGGGGCGGAGGGAGATGGGGAAATGGAAGCCCAGGGGCAGCTTGCACCCAAATAAACCTTGCCACACCATGGTCTCCCGTGCCTGGGTTCATGAAATGCTTTTCTCACAATCCTGTAGAAGAGCCTGATTTCTGCCAGCAACATTCAGAACTCAAATTAAAGCACAGCTAGCAGAGGTGTTCCAGATGGCCGGACTATCAGCAAAGAATAATTGGGTGGTCGGTAGGTGAGACGGCAGGACCCAGGATATATTAACATTGGTCTATCGAGATACACACACACGAGAAGTCCTTCCCACTTGGCTGCCCCTAGGCATGAAATTCAGACTAAATCCAGGATGTGCAATCAAATTTGAATTTCAGATAGCACAAGAAATCACTGTTTAGTACAAGGATGTCCCAAATATTTAACTGGGTGCCTTGTGTTCTTATTTGCTAAATGTGGCAACTCTATTCCCCTGGAATTCACCTGCAAAGTTGTAATATGAATTCAAGTGACCTTTATAAGGGCCGTGCGTGTCACGTGCCCTGTGAAAAGAAGCAGCTTTTAGGATGGGAATGCATCCTTCAGCTCCCCAAAAGAGCTTCAGAGAAGCAAATTTAGTGGAATCAGAACGACATAAGCAATGCTGGGTGGAACGCTGAGGACTTAAGATCTAATCCCAGCAATTCCAGTAACCAGCCTTGTGTGGCTTTGGGACAAGACACCTAAATCCTGTAAGTCTTCTTGCACATTAGATTTGTAGTGGAAAATGCGTGGCTGTCTTTCTGCTTCAGAACTCAGAGCAGGCACGGCTAACAGAATTGGCATTTCCTCCCCTCTGTGCCCAGGGGCAGCCTCAGGATTCCTCTCCGCTCAGACTGCAGGCCACGGACAAAGCTCCACCCTGGCGATGAAATCTGCTTGTCCTCCCTGAATTAAATGAGCCTTCAGTCCCCCTTCCAACACTAAGGAAAATTGGGAGTCCTTTGTATCCCATTTCAATGCTCACAGGCAAGACCTCCTTATTTCACACCCTCAGTGAAAGCAAAATGTGACATTTTTAAAATGTATATAGCGTGGTCCTATTCTGTAGAATAAATAAATGTTCACGAAGCCCCCTGATGGGCCACACCTGCAAGAGCCCTTCACACAGCGCCCCCTCTCAAGAATGACACAAAGGCCAGGGGTTCAAGACTTGCCAAATCACCACTAAAAGAAATTAACCCCCATGGAAGCAGTCATGGAAAGGTAGCAATAAGTTATTGGCAATTTAGAGCCAATAAGAGAGTAGTCCTTATTTTTTGGGGTGGCTGGAACTCAGGGAGGCAATAAAAAGGATGTCTTCCCATGTCACATCTGTAAGAGAATAGCTGACCTGAAAACCTATTTCCCCCTTAATGCTCAGTAACTGCGGGGGCACAAGCCCACCCCTGGGGCCTGCTCCACCGAATCGATTTCAGTTTGTCCTCCGTCTGGTCGCACAGACATCAGTGCATTAGGGTCTGTTAAATGCAGCTGGGGCTGTATCATCTGTTCACTCCCTCTCTCCCATGGAGATTTTAATAAACTCTGCAGTGAGTGGTTGGCAAAAACAATTTGGGGATGTCGAGACCGAAGCTCTCATATGTCAAGAGGAAAACTGTTCCCCTGGGAATGTTTCTTTGCCTTCACAAAACAAGGTAAGAAAATGGTAATCTGGCTTTTGCTTCTAGACTCACTTTGATGGAGAAATGGAAGGTGTCCAGCTTCCTTTTTAAAGTACTGACCTCTAGTGGCCAAAAGTGGTACCTACCAGAGAACGAATTTTCTAACAAAATTCTAGTGTTAGCTTGGAGAGGCTTTCTTTCTTTCTTTCTTTTAAAATATATTTTATTGATTATGCTATTAGAATTGTGCTATTCCCCCCTTTATTCCCCTCACTCTTCACACCCCCTCCCATCCACATTCCTCCTCCTTTAGTTCATGTCCATGGGTCGTACATGTAAGTTATTTGGCTTCCGCATTTCCTATGCTATTCTTAACCTCCCCCTATTTTCTGCCTACCAATTATGCTTCTTATTTCCTGTACCTTTTCCCCCCCTCCCCCTTCCACTCCCCGATGGTAACCCTCCATGTGATCTCCATTTCTATTGTTCTGTTCCTGTTTTAGTTGTTCGCTTAGCTTGTTTTTGTTTGTGTTAGGTTTGGTTATTAATAGCTGTGAGTTTGTTGTCATTTTTACTGTCCATTTTTTTAATCTTCCTTTTCTTAGATAAGTCCCTTTAACATTTCATATAATAAGGGCTTGGTGATGATGAACTCTTTGAACTTGATCTTATCTGAGAAGCACTTTATCTGTCCTTCCATTCTAAATGAAAGCTTTGCTGGATAGAGTCATCTTGGTTGTAGGTCCTTGCCTTTCATGACTTGGAATACTTCTTTCCAGCCCCTTCTTGCCTGTTAAGGTTTCTTTTGAAAAATCTGCCGATGGTCTTATGGGAACGCCTTTGTAGGTAACTATCTCCTTTTCCCTTGCTGCTTTTAAGATTCTCTCCTTCTCTTTATTCTTGGTAATGTAATTATGATGTACCTTGGCTTGTACTCCCTTGGGTCCAACTTCTTTGGGACTCTCTGAGCTTCCCGGACTTCCTAAAAGTCTATTTCTTTTGCCATATTGGGGAAGTTCTTCATTATTTATTCATATAAGTTTTCAATGTCTTGCTCTTCCTCTTCTCCTTCTGGTACCCCTATGATTTGGATGTTGGAATGTTTAAAGTTGTCCTGGTTGTTCCTAAGCCTCTCCTCATTTTTTTGAATTCTTGTTTCTTAATTCCATTCTGGTTGAATGTTTCTTTCTTCCTTTTGCTCCAAGCCATTAATGTGAGTCCCAGTTTCCTTCCTGTCACTGTTGGTTCCCTGTACATTTCCCTTTATTTTACTTTTCATAGCCTTCATTGTTTCCTCTAATTTGTGACCATATTGAACCAACTCTGTCAGCATCCTGATTACCAGTGTTTTGAACTGTGCATGTGATAGGTTGGCTATCTCTTCATCACTTAGCTATATGTTTTCTGGAGCTTTAACCTCTTTTTTCATTTGGGCCATTTTTTTTCTCAGTGCACCTGTTACATAGTAAGGGGCAGAGCCTCAGGTGTTTACCAGGGCAGGCAACCACCTTGCTGCGTTGTGATGCTGTATGTGGGGGAGGGGCCCGAGAGGGAGCAGTGCCGCTTGCTCCGCTCTCCGGGGGTTTTCAGTCCCTTCCCCCACTTCCCACACTCAAATTGGGTTCTTCTGGTGCTGATTCCCAGGTGAGTGGGTTTGTGCCAGTTCTAAGACCCCCTGGGTCTCTCCAACAAACTCTCCTGTGAGGCTGGGAGTTTCTCCCAGTGCTGCAACCCCCACAGGTTTTTCCAATCAGAGGCTTTGAGGCTTTATTTCCCTGCATTTGAACTCTGGGTTGTGTGGTCTATCATGCTCCCTAGTTGTTCCTCCTGGTTTATCTGCACACAGTTGTGGGACCCAGTCCTCCAGCCACCACCTTGCCCACCCTGGTCCTCCTGCCTCCGCCTTGCCATGCGTCCTCTCCGCCCAGCTGCCCATCTCCATTCCTCCTACTGGTCCGGGTGAATGTTTGACTCCTTGGTTGTCAGGCTTCCATATGGTTCAATTTTCTGTCAGTTCTGGTTGTTTTCATTTTAAAATTTGTTATGGTCCTTTTGGTTGTATGAGGAGGCACAGTGTGTCTACCTATGCCTCCATCTTGGCTGGAAGTCTAGAGAAGGTTTTGAATCACCTTTCTCTGTCCACTTCCTGTCGCAAAAGAGAAAAGAGATCCACACAAAATGAGGAACTTCTCAGTGGTCACAAACAGGGGGCTGGAACCTGAAACTGGTTAGTCCCTTCAATCATCCAACACGATTTATTTAGTGTTTACTATGTACCAGGGGTTTGTCTTGAGTAATGAGATCCCACTGGGAAAGTCAAAATGATGCATCAATGTGAGTCGTAGTGCTAGGAGGAGAAAGAAAGAAGGAAGTCTTGTGAATGTTGACGAATCCTTCTCTAGTGCTGCTGGAAACGTGAATGAGGAGGCAGCCCTGAAAGTCTCTAGCATTCTCCAGTATCTCAAAGAACAGACGAGTTCACCTCAGAATCCCTTGGTAGATTAACCCAGGCTGGTTGTGAAAGGGAAGGCTCTTCCTATGGTAAGTGGCAAAACTCATGTCCCTCTCCCCCAACTGTTGTTTCTAGAATTCACCTGACTTTTAAGGATTTAGGAAGCTCCACTAATACCATCCTTTTGCCCCCCAGTTATAATGATGATGATGATGATGATTGTTATCATTATTATTATTTCAGGGGTCCTAAAATAATTGAATATTGAAATAAATATTGTTTCAATTATTTTTTATGCCCAAGGCATGGGTATAAACCTTTTTAGTAACTCCCCAAAGCACAGATGAGACTATGTGGAAGATTGTACCAATGTCTCAGAAAAAAAGACAGGAAAGATATCAGTTCCTAAAAGCTGACAAATGAAGACAATGGCACTGGGAACCCACAGGCTCAGGTGCACTCTTGTGAGGTTGGCCAGGCTCCTGTGGGGTTGGCTCTGCCCAGCCCTGGTTAGGCAGCCGATGGCTGCTCCTACACCCCCAGGAAACTCGAGTATGTCAGAGGCCCTCAGAGTCTAAGCCCGGGAGAGCAGCATGGTGCATGGTGACAAGTGTCCCTTCACCCTACGGTCCAAATTCCGTCTCTCAAATAGCAAGAACACAGGTAGCTACCAAGTCACAGATGGCCTTTGCTCCAGAAGTCTATCTGCTGGACAGTTCTTTGGATTCTGCCATGCATTTCCAAAATAAACAAATAAATAAGCAACAACCACCACCAAAAAACATCAACAGTGATTGAAATCAGAGGCAAGTTCAAGAAAGTTCTATTTATACTCTAGTCCACCTGAGAATGTGAGCTATCTAGCTTCTCAAACTGGCAGAAATCAGGAAGCGAATGTAGATATTCCTGGGTACTCTCTCTCCCAAAACATCATATGTCACAGTAGAAGGGTCCACATACCCCCACAGGCCCCGGGAACTCCGCATCAGGAACAAAGCACAGTTGCCCCACGAGGAGCTGCGTCTGCAGCTGGCAAAGACCTGAGCGTTCTTGATCTGCATCAGCAGAGCAGTCATTTCTAAATTGAATCTAGCAAACTCTATGACCCCCAAGTATCTTTAGCATTTGGTGCATTGGAGGGAAACACAGTACAATGAGTAGCATCGCAGGACACAGGAAAATAATAGATGGATCAGAGTGAACATATTTTTTCATCAAGAGATATTGTCAGCTGCCACTGTGCCAAGTGAGCCCATCAGGAGTCATTGAATAAGATCTTGTTTCAGTGAAGGGTCATCGGAACAACTGTTCTTGACTATGCAAATGTAAAACAAGAGGACCCCATTACCCTGGGAAATGGGGTGCAGCAGAATTTGCTGTGACATGACGGATGGTACCCTTTCCAATGTGTCTCTTGTTGTTCATGACACCAGTGAATATATTTGCAAAATGGAACCTCTTGAGGGAAAAAGGAATTTAGACATTGGCCTTTTTTCTACTGAATGTCAACAGCATTGAAACCTCTCTGATGAACTTGGATGGTCCTAACTGAGTTGGTCAGTTAGGGGGGTGCTGGACATTGTGGAGGGGAACACAAGGTCAGACAGGGGGCTGTGGACTGGTGACTGTGGTTGAAATCAGAACCTAGATGACCTGAGGAGGTGGGGGGTGTAGGAGTGTAGTTACTGGTTTAGGCTCAGCTTGTGATGGAAGTCTAAAACCTCTCCCGATGCCAGCCACAGTGGCAGGTCACACTGGTGACCATGTTGGAGAAACCAGGGTTGCCCAACCCCAGCACTACTGACATTTTGGGCCAGATAATTTTTTATCTGGGGGTAAGGTGGGCAAGGCCCTGTCCTGTGCATTGTGGGAGGTTTAGCAGCCTCCCTGGTCTCTAACCACTAGATACCAGTAGCACGTCCCTCCAAGTTGTGACCACCAATAATATTCCCAAACATTGCTAAATGTCCCCTGGAAGGACACAGTGGACACTGGTTGAGAAGCACTGGAATAAGCTGAAGAGTAGAACCCTAGACTCTCAAAGGCGAGGTGTCTGGTGTGAGTTTTGGGACTCTTGGACGCATTAAGGCACCCAAGACAAAAACGCTCAGCTTCCTCAGGAGCATTTCCTGCACTGACCAGCTGGACGTCTGTCTCTCTACAGTGGCATTTGGATGCAGAAAGACGGTGGGAAATTAGTAAACCTCTCAAGATCCATGAGAAACTCTACATGAAAATGAGCCTCAAGAAGAAGGCACTGGATGGCCTGTCCATAAAAGCAAGCACATTTTCAACCAAGGAATAAGAAAATGAATGGATTTTGGTGATATTTGTACCCTAAGAAGGTGAAGTAGGTCAGCCCATGCGGCGCACCTCAGGGAAGTAGCTGGAGAGAAGAGAATGTCAAGCTTGTGTAGATGAATCTTTTCAGCAAGAAAAATAGGAGAATCCACCACTCACCTGCTTAGAGAAAGCAGCAGTTTTCTCTATGTAAAAGCATCTCCAGTTACTTCAAATTATGACCTGAGTCTCTAAATAAAATGAATCTTATGGCATTTTATTCCGAACAGCTCAAACAGCTCTCTTAGGAGGAGAAGGTGCTATGAAATGAGGCAACTGAGAAGGCACTCGCTGCAAATGAAAACAGGTTGACAATCATAGCCCTGGAGAAAGAAAATTAAATGCCTTAATATCTATAAAAATAGGCTACACGACCAATATATCTGAGTCAGTAAGTGTTGCTCTCCATTTGCTAGAGAAACAAGAGGTGCAAATTTTCTGGAGTTCAAATTGCATTTCAAGGAAAGATGTATATAATTCAGTAAATTGGATAATGTAAATTGAATATTGAAGAGCATGGTTTTGTGAAATTTATAATTCAAAGGTGATTCTTTAGCTTCCAAGTAAAGCCTTATTCTAATGACATGTTTTTCCTTGTGACTGGTGTTTCTTTCACGGAGAATGAATTAGCTACAGTAAAAAGTATTATAAAATGCAAAGAACCAAATAAGGACACATTCAGCTAAAGCTGAAATTGTGTCCCACATGGTCAGGTGTGAAAAGCATATTTTTACCACTTATTGACCTAAATAATGTACCATTGCAGCTTTCCTCTGGAGAAAATATAGCACTGTAGTCTCATTTCCAGTCATATGATTTTTCCATGTTTATTCCAATGTCTTAATCTCCCAAAAAGGCTTCCAATGCATCACTTTTTTTGTGTCATTGCCCTTGAAGGCATTACATGCATTCACCTGCTTTTTAGGCATATGTGTGAAAATGACATGCCTCAGAGTCCTATGTAAAAAATCATGACTAGCCCTGGCTGGTGTAGCTCAGTGGATTGAGCTCAGGCTGTAAATCGAAGGATCACCAGTTCGATTCTCAGTCAGGATACAGTATGCCTGGGTTGCAGGCCAGGTCCCCAGTGGGAGCCATGTGAGAGTCAACCACACTTTGATATTTCTCTCCTCTCTTTCTCCTTTCCCCTCTCTCTAAAAATAAATAAAGAAATTTTTTAAAATTATGATTATATTGCATTCATTCATTCATATATTTGTTAATTCATTTAAAATGTGACTCTTACAGTTATTATTGCTGCATAACACAGATGTCTCCAAACTGCAGTGGCTTAAAACCATCATTTGTATTAGGCACAAGGGTTGTGTGAGTCGGGAGTTTGGACAGAGCCCAGCTAGCTGGCTGATCTCTTCTCTACACTCTCTGGGGCCTCAGCTGAGAAAATTTGACCCTGGGAGGTGCCTCAGTGTTTAGGGGCTGGAATCACCCAAAAGTTTGTTCCCACACATGCCTGGAGCCAGGGCTGGCCCCGACTGAAAGACTAGGACCGCCAAATGGAGCATGTGCACACAGCCTTTCTGTGCGGCCTGGCTCCTTGGCAGTAGGGTGGACTCAGGGTGGTGGAACTTCTCAAATGGCATCTGAACACTCTAGACACAAAAGTTCTAGAAAACAACATAGTAACCACATCGTCTTTGGTGACTCAGCCTCAGAACTTGGCCAGCGAGTCAGCAGCACTTTTGTCAAACTCTGCTGGTAAATGTGGTTATGGGTCCACTCAGATACACGGGGAGGAAGTTGGCCCCCATCCTGGAAGGAGAAGTGTCAGAAAAGGTGGAGGTTTTGTTCTAACACCACCACAGGATGTACCAAGGTATAGCTTTAAAGCATAGGATTTTTATGATTAGGAATAATAAAAAGATATAACTGCAGGCATATCAGAGTTTTAAAATAATAAGGAATATTTCGTAAAACCTTATACCAATCAATTCAAAAACAAAGAAAAAGGACAATTTTCTAAAAATAGGTAATACGCTAAATCTGAAATAAGAAATTTAAAACCTGAATAGGTTTATAAGCATTGAAGAAAGGGAGGCACTGGCCAAAAACTGAGGTACACACACACACACACCATTCTCCAAAGAAGATATGCAACCGCTGTTAAGCTCAGTGGATCCTGGTGCGCACCACTCACGGGGAAATGCACATTAACACCAAGTGCTGTACCACCTCCTACCTCCTGGGATGACTAGCATCACAAAATGGAAGCAAGTGTTGGCAAGAATGTATAGAAATCAGAACACTTGTACAGGACTGTTGGGATGTAAAATGGTTTATTTTAGCCACTGTGGAAAACAGTTTTACAGTTTCTCAAAAAGGTAGAATTTCCATACAACCCAGCAATTCCACTCCTAGGTATGGACCTAAAAAAAAACAAAAACAGAGACTTAAACCAGATGCTTGGATAAGACTGTCTACTAAAGCATTCACCACATGAGCCAAAAGGTGGAAACAACCCAAGCATCCTTGAGTGGGTAGGTCTACCCAGACAGGGGGACATTATTCAGCTTTAAAAACAATTGGCACACTGGTACAGGCTACAAAATGGACATGCAGGGAAAACCGTACGCTGAGTGGATTAAGCCAAATACAGAAGGACAACTTCCATATGATTCCACTCATGGGAAATAACTCAAATAAGCCAATCTGTGGAGGCAGAAAGTGGATTAGAGGTTACCGGGGAGCTGGGCGGGGCTACCAGAGGGAGGAAGGTGGAGCTCTTGTTTAAGAACAGAGTTTCAATGGGGAGCAATGCAGACGTTAGGGAAATAGGTGGTGCTGTGGGTTGGTTGTACAACACTGTGACTGTAACTAATTCCACCGAATTGTACACTCGCAGTGGCTTTCCATTTGAACATTGTGGACAGAGTAAATCTTAAATGTTCTCAGCACAAAAAAATAATAATAATTTGTGACTATGTGAGGTGACAGATGTTAACTTACTGTGGTCATCATTCTGCAATATATACATATATTAAATCATTATGCTGCACACCTAAAACTGATACAAGGTTATGTGTCAATTTTACCTGAAAAACTGAGTGAAATGGCTAAAATAGCAAATTTTATGTTATATATATTTCACCACAATGAAAAAGATCTCACCAGATCCAAACACTTTTATGTTTTTCCTTTCTATTAAATGTATCGGGGTGACGCTGGTTAAAAAAAGTACTCAGGTTTCAGGTTTATAGTTCTACCTCCCTTCATCTGTACACTGCGCTGTGTGGTCACCCCCCCAGGTCAGAGCTCCTTCTATCACCATTTCCCCCCCATACTCTCCTCCACCTCCCTCCCTGCAGTGGTCACCACGCTATTGTCCATGTCCATGAGTTTTTCCTTGTTTGTTTTGTTTTGCTCAATCCCCTCATCCCCACCAAAAAATCCTGACACCTGTCAGCCTGCTAACTATCTATGAGTCTGTCTCTATTTTGCTTGTTAGTTCATTAGATTCCACATATGAGCAAAATCATATGGTATTTGCCTTTCTCGGACTGGCTTATTTCACTCAACATGTTGTTCTCCAGGTCCATCTACTGTGTCTCAGGGGTTAAGCTTTTTTTCTTTTTTATAGCTGGGTAGCACTGCACAGTTATACAGACAAGTTCACAGAATAGATAATGTGTGTGTGTGAGAGAGACAGACAGACAGACAGAGGCAGGGGGACAGAGAGAGAGGCAAAAAGAAAGAGACTAGTCTGCTTTTTTGAGATTAGAAATATCTTTTATACTAAAATAAAACAAGAGCAGTGCAAGAAAGGAAAAAAATACAATCTATTATGAACATAAAAGCAGAAAATCTAGGTATAAAAAACTAAATCTAACAATTATTATTTATTTTTAAATAGATTTTATTGATTTTGCTATTACAGTTGTCCCATTGTTTTTCTCCCCTATTTTTTAAATATTTTGACCAAGTTTAGTGTATCCCAGAAACACAAGAAAAGTTTGACATCAAAAAGCCTGTTCATGTAATTCACACTAAAATATTTTTTAAATCATGTTTGATTATCTCAAAAGATGCAGAAAAAAAAGCTTGTGATATATGATTCAACACTTGCTGTAGATTAAAAACTCTTTAACCAGCTGGGAACACTTATAAGCATGAGAATTTTTATACTTTGATTTAAAACAAGTTTGCTAGATTCACTTATTTTTCTTGCATATGAATTTTTGCAAGAAATTATGTTTTTGAATTTTGCTTTTTAATAATTTCAGGGTATTATGAGGAGATGCATAATTCTTAGTAACCGGTTCAATTTAGTTCAATGTTAAAAGATGAGGGAGGTTATAATCAGAAGGGGAATGAGCACAAGAGTGGTGAACAAATTCTGCCTCTGTGATCAGCTGATCGATTCAAGCGAATGATCTCTTACCATAAATATCTGCTGTAGACTGAATGCGTCCCCCGAAACTCCCAGGTTGCCGCCCTACCCTTCAATGTCACTGTATTTGAAGACAGGAATTTTAGGAGGTAATTTCTGTTAAATGGGGTCATAAGAGTGGAGTGCTGACCCCAATCGCAGATGTCCAATGGGAGGAGTTATGTGTCTCTCCACCTGAGTGCATCCAGGAAAAGCCACGTGAGGACAGAGTAAGACGTCAGCCACGTACAAGCTCGCGCACCACACTGAAGCAGCTGGCGGCGTGGCCTTGGGCTTCCCCGCCTCCAGCACTGTGAGAAAATCAAACTCTACTGTCTAAGCCACCCGGCCTATGGTATTTTATTAAAATTATCTGAGACAGCATTTGCCCTCTTTTCTCATCTTATAAAGTTTACAGCGTTTGCTGTCTGATGAATGTTAACTTAATAAACCTCACATCAGCCCTCTGCAGTGGTTACTGTTATTCATCTCACTTTACAGATGAGGAAGTTGAAATCTGGGGACGTTACGGAAGTTGACCAAGGACCCTGGACTTGAATATCCCACATTCAACTTCTCCCTCTCCGCTCCCCTCCTGAAGCTCCATGGATTCCCTCAATTTCTCCCCCATGACTTTCGCTTACTCTCCCATTTCCCATCTCTCTCTGCCATATTTTCATTTTCTAAAATCTCTCCTTTATGCCGTGGCTGGTGTGGCTCAGTGGATCAAGTGGCGGGCTGTGAACCAAAAGGTCTCCAGTTCAATTCCCAGTCAGGGCACGTGCCTGGGTTGCAGGTCAGTGGGGGTGTGCGAGAGGCAACCACACATTGATGTTTCTCTCCCTCTCTTCTCCCTCCCTTCCCCTCTCTCTAAAAAGAAATAAATAAAATCTTTTTAAAAATAAAACAAAACAAAAAATAAAATCTCTTCTTTACATCATTAATTATCTTTCCAGCCCTCTCATCAGATATTTAACCCATACTTTGCTTCAAAAAAAACCCATAACCATACTATAAATTTCTAAAACTTCGAGCTGGTTCTTTTCACATTTTCCTGACCTTTCTGATGGTATCTCACCCTTCTTTGATCTTTTCAAAGCCTCCTTTTAAGCTCTATTATGGTCATTGCTTTTTTTTATATTCTTCCTCTGATCACTGTATTATCAGAACTTCTTGGGTGTCTAACAGTGCCCTCTGGTTGTCTGCAGACTCCTGGCTGTCCCTCCTGGGCTGTCTGATTTTGGACGGCGAGCTCACCTCCTGCAAGTCTATGTGCAGCCATCCTGGACGGACGGACGACTCAAAGGTGTGTCTCTCCAGAAAAGTTTTGTGTCTGCCCTTGCCCAGCACCCACAGGGACACGGTAACCTGAGTCTGCTTTTAAAATGTGCCCCCTGGGGAGTTTCTAAAAGATATAAATAGCAGAAACAGACAGTTAAACAGCAGAGCGCAAGCCACGCTGTTGTGAATTCCTGGGAGAATATTTCTCAGCACGTGCAGAGCACAGACTGAGACAGACCCGTGCTTCTATCATCTCCTTGTGCTTTCAATCTGAAGACCTATTATTCTTTCTCTTTATAGAGTTTTTCTTATATTGCCTCTTTGACAAGTTCTGCCTTTTCTTTTTTTTTTTTCTTGTTTTCTCTTTCTATATCTACAAGTGTGAGATTTCTTAACCTGAGAGCCTCTCATTTTCTCTGGAACTCTGTATTGTAAGGGCAATAGGCTAGTTTCTTTCACTAAGGGATCCTGAAATGCCAGTCTCTGGGACCTGTTCTTTGTGGTGCTCCATTTCTCCAGGTATATTTTTGGTTGCCTCAGCTCCGTGAGAAGGAGAGGGCCCTGTCCGCCTCCCCCCTTAGTATTCAGCAGTCAGCCCTGAGACACAGGCACCCTCTGCCCTGCCTTGGACTTGAGACCAGAATGTCTATGGCGCAACTTCCATCGAAGCCCCTAGTCTCCCCTGAGTGGCAGAAGAAGAAGGGGTGAGGAGGACTGGCATTATTCCTAGGGCCACCAGGGGTAAGGGAGGGTCCTAGAAATCTAGCCCCTCTCTGTGTAGACCTTCAAATCTTCTTGCATTTCAGCCCCATTGCTCTCCCACTTTTCTTGGTACCTGACTGTATTAGTTTCCTGAGGCTGCTGTAACAAAAAACTGCACATTCAGTAACTTAATACAACAGAAACGTATCGGCTCACAATCCTAGAGACTAGCAGTAAGAAATCAAGGCATTGGTGTGGGCTGCTTCTGAGGGCAGTGAGGGAGAGTCGGTCCCGTGCCTGGCGCCAGCTTCCCGTAGGCACAGGTGCTCCTGGGCCTGTGGCTGCCGTCCTTCCCACGTTTTCACATGATCTTCCCTTCACGTGTGTCTCTGTGCACAGATTCCCCTTTGGGTTATAAGGACACCATCATACTGGACTCGGGCCCAGTCTGATGGCCTCATCTTAAACTGATGCCCATCGTCAAGACCTCATCTCCAAAGCAGGTCACACTCTGAGGTGCCGAGGGTTAGAACTCCAGCGTACCTGTCGCAGAAAGACACATGCAGCCCATCACACTGCTGAGGCGATTCGTGGGCCTCTCTGGAGTTCTGCAGCATGTACAGCTCATTTCTGCATCCTCGTGCCGTCCTGTCCCCCTCACACTGAGACACGTGTGTGCACATGGACACACAGAGAGATAAACACCCATGCAGAATCACACACAGATACACAGAAACATGGAGAGATGCACACGGAGACACACAGATACACAAACATAGATATACTCAAACACACACCCAAGTACATAGAGGCACACACAGAGACACACCCATACACATGGCACATACACTGAGATACACACAGATACACAGAAACACGAGAGACAAGAAACACGGAGAGACACACAAACACACAGAATAGTGTCCTGGGCGTGTGGCTTGCTTTGGTCTGTTCCTCCCAAACTCTTCCACCATCTCTGCCTCTGCCCTCATTCCCCCTGCTCTTCTGAGCCATAACATTTATATCTTCAGTAATTTAGGGGGTTCAGAGAATAAATGGAGATTAACTGTGCACATTCACTCTCCCACATTTGACTGAGAAACACCCAGAGGCACATCCGCTGGGGCCCGGAGCACCGCCAGGGCGCCTTTGCCACAAAGGAGACACCCTCCCCCTGAAATGATGTCCTTTATGAACCTTAGCCGCCTGCCTCTGCGCAGGGCCCATCTGTACCAGAAATGCCCAGTGACCCCCTGACCTGCGGCTCTCAAAGCTTGACCTAATTTCTGCCCAGCTCCTCCCCAAGCTGATTTTCCTTTGTTCTTGTCCTGCAGGTTGCGCTCCTTGGCTCAGCATATTTGTGTGTCACGACTGTAACCTATCACTTTAAAAGAAAAAAAAAGCCAGCAAGTGACCTTCCTTAGGAACGAGTTGCTAAGTGGGTGTTTTTGCGAAGACTTGGCTGCAGCTTCCCCAGAGCCTGGAGCCGCCCTGGGACCGCCCCAACGTTCAGCCTTTTCCTTTGAGCTCAGAGAAGACTCCACAGTAAGACCTGTCTCTCTCCGCTTCCCCTTCACCCCAAAAAGCGGAATCTGCCACGTGCCTTGGTGAAGTTTCTTAAGGTAAATCACTTCCCCCTCCTCCGGGAGCAGGGCTGATGGGGGCCTGCTCTCAGTTCCCGTCTTGGAGTTCAGCCCCTCCCCCCAGGCCCTGAGCAGATTGAAGGACTTGCCAAGTTAGGAGTTCTCATCATTTTTACCCACGTTTTAGTTTCTAGAATTGAAACGTACCGCATCCTTTAGGCCGCTTTGATTAGAGCTGCCGCCTGGAGTCTGGTTTGCAGCAACGTTAAGTCAGCTTGTCATAGTCCCTGGGGGAATTCCTCCCAGACAGTCACTCTGCTTCCTGGGACGTCCAGGCCAGCCCACTGCCTACCAGTCTCCCAGAAACATGGGCTGCATGGTACACTTCTGGGCCCCTTAGCCCAAATGGGTTCAAAGGGTTCAGGAGTAGTTATTGCAAGCCTCCCTTTTCTTGGCATTAGAGAGCAAAGGGCCCGCGACAAAGGGCTGAGGATCACTGTGAAACGCTAATAAAGTCTAAGGGGAAATACACGTACAATATGTTATTCCTTTTTCATGGAACTTCTGGAAATCAACGCAGGGCCAGCATGCGGTGTCTCTGCCTCTCTCTCCTAGAGCTCATTTACAGAGTCGTCCATGGAAACATTTACTGAATATTAACAATGCACCAGGCAACGAGCTGGAATTTAAAGTGTGCAAAATTGAGTCAGACCCAGTCAGAAGTTCAGAGTTTCCCAGGAAGACAGACTGTAAACAGATAATAGTGCAATGAGAGATTTATAAAGGGGCCTGAGGTGCCCAGAGCCCAGCGGGACCACTCGGGGAGGGCCCGGGGCCCTCAGTGCTTCCTGTCGGTGCCCTGGGCACACATCCCAGCACAGCTCAAATATTTATACGCGCTCTTTGAAGGCAGTGCATGTTCTATCGAGCTGATTACATGACTCTCTAAAGCTGTTTGGTGGGAATAACTTGTAGAGCTGGGTGATGAATTCAAAAGGATGCGTGTGGCTCCTGCCAGGGCTCCAGGCTCCAGCTCCAACAGGATGAAACAGAGAAGCTAAGCGCTGTGTGCAGGGGAAGCTGCCCCTGTCGGGTGGGAGACCCCACCCGCGGAAACAGAAGGGAGGCTGCCTGGCGTTTGCTGGACATTTCACTGCCCACCTTCCACGAGTTACCCCTGATGAGAGGACCCCCGTGGAGGGAGGAGTCGAGGCCACACGCTCACAGGCCAGGGATGTCTGTCTCCTTGGAGAGGTGAAGGCGTAGCTTCAAGGGTGCACAGCTGGTGAACGCAGCCGGAATTTGAACCCTGGCCCATGTAATTTTTTGCAAAGCCCTCACTCTCTCTGGGAACCCAGGTGTTCACTGTTCCGGAGAAGGGCACACATATTGTGTTCATTTTTTTAAGCAGCCAAGGCTGAGATGAAGACGATTCTGCCCTTTTCATATACTTTCATTCCTTTCTCCCCACAGCCTGTCGAATTTTTGACCTCGATCCTCTGAGGTTAGTCCATTTGTCTAGGTGAAGGTATCAGTACTTTCCTTCAAAAATGTGTTTGGTTTTCTGTACTGAGCTAAAGAAATCATTAACCTAACATCACCAAAGCTCTTTCTCACTGGCACAGCGCCCCACTGTTTTCCGGTGTAAATATTTCCAGAATCACGGGCTCGCAGGACAGTGACTGATACCACTGACCAAACAAGAACAGGTGGTGAGACAGACAGACAGACAGACAGATAGGTAGAGAAGCCTGAGGGAGGACTCTGGAGTCGTGTTGGGGACAAATTCTGAAGGCAGTGTTTAACGGCAATCATCTTGGGCAAACTGTGCAACCTGCCAGAGGTAACCTCCGGGGACACCTGGGGTTCCTTTCCTGTAAACCGAGGCGGGTCCTGCTACGTTAGCCATGTTGTTGTGAGACCCGGTGAGAACAGGCACCTGGAGAGAGCTCAGAACGAGCCTGCAGTGAGTCTTGGCTCTTCCTTTGATATTGTCCACGGAAATGTACTAAGAAGCACTCAGTGCTTGTGCTGACAAGCTGCTTATTAAAGTTGGGCTGTACTGATTTATCTTTTCTTACCAAGAGTGTTCCCCCCAAAATAAATTTTGATGTCATTTGATTTCCTTGGAAACTCATTCAAAGGTAATGACCAGGAAAGAATGAGAAGGAAAAGGCAGCCCCGTTACATGTTTCATTCTCTATTTCTTTCTTTCACATGCAGCATTTTTTAATTTACTGAAAAACCTCTTTTTAGGTCACGAAAATGTTTCACAGTTCCTTCGTTCTGGTTCGCAATGTTCAGAGTAGTTGATCAGAGCGCTTTTGTGTCCGTCAGAATTTTATTTTTATTATCTGCCCCCTTGTGCTCTCTAGATTCCCTCCTCTCCCTTTTCTTTTCTTATTTCCCTTCCTGGGTTTTGTGCAGCCTGGGAGGAGGTCTGGGTGGGAGACAGTAGAAATTCGGGTGCTCTATTGCCCTTTAACATGCTAATTCCCCATTAGGGTCAGCAACACCTTGTACACCTTAGACGGGGCTGCTGAAATGGACAAAGCCAAGTTGAGATTCAGCTTCCGGGGTTATCGGGGAGGGTTTATGATTTGGCAGCCCTCACATTCCATGTCCCCATGTGCTCATTTATTCTTCCCAGCAGCCCAAAGGAGACAATGAAGCTCTGACAGGCTCCAGAATGTGGCTGTGAAGACGCAGCCAGTAGAGTCAGGCATTCATTTGGAAAGTATTTACTGAGAGTCTGCTGCGTGTCCTAGTCCTGGGCTCTGGGGATGATCCTGCCCTCTTATGGCTTATATTCTGATGGGGCATGAACAGACAATCACAAATAAAGATGCATGTCGACTGGAGATAAGCACTGAGGGAAAATAGACCCTTGTATGGTAGTTAGTGAGTTCCAGGAGGGGAAGGCGGACGGTCAGCATCGGGTTGGGAGTGTCCATGGAAGACCGCTCCAATAGAAAGAAATCTGGACAGAGTCCTGAGGAATGGAAGGAGAGAGAGAGCCACGCAGACGCCTGGGGCACGAGCGTTCTGTGTGGGGAGAACAGCAAGCACGCAGCCCCCGAGGCCAAAGGACTCAAGCACAGAACCCACAGCACCAAGCTGGCTGTTGAAAAAACTAAATTTCATCGTGATGAGAACGGGAAGTCTTTGAAGGATTTTGTGTGGAGGAATGACATGATCTCAGTTAAATTTTAAACAATTCTCTCTGATTTCAACACAGAAAATAGACTATAGGTGCATAGGTGGGAATCAGAGAAGCTAGGGGGTCTTTGGGTGAGGCCACATGAGAGACAGGGTGTCCTAGCAAAGCGATAACAACGGAGGTGGTAACTGGAGGTGGCTGAATTCTCAGTATGATTGGAAGGCAAAGCTGTAGGGATGTCTGATGGGTTGGGTGTGGTGTGTCCTGTGAGACTCAGATTAGAATCAAGAATGACCCCAAGGTTTCAGCCTGAGCAGAATACAGTTTTGTCTCTGGGCACAAGGGAGGTCGCAGGACCAGCTGGTTGGGTGTCAGGACACGGAGCTCCATCTGGAGCATGTCAAACCCATATCTCTCTAGCACTTGGACAGTTGAGTCTGGAGTTTGGGGGACACATGTGGCCCCAGGAGGCAATTTGGAGAATATCGGTACATCGATGGTCTTTAAAGCCAAGCAACCGGATGAGACCCCCCAGGGGATGAGTAGAGCCCAGGGCACCCCGTGGGGTGGTTGGGAGACGAGGAGAAACTAGCCCAGGAGTCTGAGAAGCAGCAGCCTGCGGGCAGGAGGAGAACCAGGAAACGCCATGTCCCAGAAGCCAAGTGAAGACAGTATGTCAAGGAAAAGAAAGGGATGGGTCACTTGCCTTACTATCTGCCTCTCTGTCCGGTGGAGCAAGATGAGGACTGAGGACCGATCGGTAGATGTGGTGGCACCGGGGTTGTTGGCAAGAGCAGTTCCGGGAGGTGCTGAGCTCAAAATGCTGACTGGGAAGAGAGGGTTTGCAGAGTTTTCCTGGGGAAGATTAAAAAGTTGAGCAATAACTAGAAGGAGACGTGAAGTGAGGGAGGTATTTTTAAAGAAAGGGCCAGTCCCAGCACTTTGTGCACTGAGGGCCATGAGCCAAAGGAGCCAGAAGAAGTGGCCCTCCAGGTGGAAGGGGAAATCGTCCTAATCAGGCTCTGGAGAAGGGGCAGCCCAGATGCGAGCAGGGACAGTAGCAAGTGGAAGCAAAGGAGGTGCCATGCTTCAGTGGGGAGGGCGAGGGAGATGTGGAAACCCTCTTCGGTCTCATCTCTGGCTCAATGAAATGAGAACCAAGGTCAAGGGTAGAAAGGAGGAGTGGGAAGGTGGAGGTTTGAGGCTGTGAAGTATCTTTGCAGAGCTGGGTCTTCTGACTGCAAAGGCAGGACCGCTGCCTGGCTCCCCACAGCTGCCCAGTAAAGAGGGGCTCCTTGGCAGACCGATGGGAACAAGAGGCCTGGCATCCCTCCCATTCCCCAAGGGTTCATTCCCTCCAGTCCTGGGTCTGTGAGAACGGATTCCTTGTGAATGGGGCATCTACTCAATTCAAGCACTTTGCTCGCTACCCATGGAGGTCAACTTCACATTCATGAACAGTAAGAAAGGCATTCCACTGATGCAAAGGCCTGACTTCTTTGTTCTTTGTCAGGGAGGAGCCATCACAGCCAGAATGGATCCCAAGGAAGAAAAAATGAAAATAATCACAGAGGTAAGTGGTTGATTAGATGCCCTCTAGGCTGTGCTTGTGTCGGCTGTGCACTCACATCGCACGTGTTTGTGAGGGAGGACACGAACTGCCCGGCCACCGCACTGCACGCAGAGGGCATGTGGTGAGGAAGAGGGTGGGTGGTGCAGGCACTGCAGGGGTTTGCTTCTGCTTGTCCCCTTGTCATGGATTCTGACACACAGCAGTTTTGAGGCACCACCTGCTATAGGAGCGAACTCTGCTGAAACCCACAGGTTTTCAGAGAAATTCAGAATGAAGGCAGCAAGCATAGATTAGAACCACCAATCAAATCCTCCGTCTCGTGGAGTCCTGCAATTTCTAACTCATTGTGCACAGACATCGCTAAACTCTGTCCAGGACAGAGAAGGAAAGATGTGTCCAGTTTGGAGACTGTAGACCTCCAAACAGGGGGACTTATTCCCCTCAATCCTTGCTTCTGTCCCGGCTCCAGGGCTCACAGACCGGAGACCACGGAGACAGATAAGGAGACACTACGCTCTTCTCAACAGTGTTTCAAAAAGACCCGAGGAATACGTTTCCCAGATGAAACCTCATCACTCCACATTTGCTCATTCATTCATGCAGCAAATATTTACTGTTCTCCTGGTCCCTGGGCAAACAGCGGGGATACACCTCTGTGCCCTCGTGGAGTTTACCTCCTATGTAATTTGAAGTCCTGTGGGACTGCTTGTCACTGATAAAGGATCAGACCATTATTGGAAAGCAAGAAAGAACCTAGATTTCTCATAAGGCCATTCTAAGGCAGTAAGAACTTAGACTTGACTTCGGAACCCTACTTGGGTACCGCAGTGCTATCCACATTGTGTGTGTGATCTCACTTGGCGGGTTTCTGAGCTCAGAGCACTCCCTCCCTGGTGGGCCCCTGAAGGGCAAGGTCCAAGTGAGACCTGCCCCCAGGGGATGTCAGAGAAGAAGGGAGGACAGCTCACACCGCACCCATGCCCCGGATCACCTCCTCTGTAACTGAAGTTCGTGTCTCCTCCAATCCTGACAGCCAAGGGCACGATGTGTGATTGGAGCCTCGGCCAACAGCCTACATTACATGTCTTTGAACTCTCATGTCATTAAAACCCATGCTTTGTGTTCCAAGTTCGTTTCTGTATGAAAATTTTGAAGTTCCCAATTTTAGAGAAGAACTCTAATATGGTATACCAGGAACAGGTTCTGACTTTATCTTGCAATTACTTTTATACCCAGAAGTGCTGGCTCCCCAGTTTGAAAAACTTCAACACTAGACAAGTTGAACACTTGACAATTTGAGTGCATTCATCTCTCACATTTTATGAATAAAACATTAGAGAATGCAATATGGGAAAAGAAAACAAAGTTTGCACTGTTGAAGGGTTTCTCACTTTTTTAAAAGATCTGCTAAGTGTTTCTTTAAATCAAAACCTCCCCCGCGATTCAACAACATGTGTTATCATTATTCTCCCCCTGATAGTAAGACCCGGGGCGCAGAGAAGCCCGACCCCTGAGTCCCTTCACGTGGTTCTGGGGCCGCCCTGTGTTAGGGCCCTTCATCTGGGCCAGCCCGCTGGTCCCGGCAGGTTCCCTTGTTAGCTGCTCATCAGGTTGTGACTTCTGAAGGCAGGAGGCATCTCCGTGCCCCCCAGTACCAGGAACACAGTAAGTGCTCAATAAATGCCCCTTGGGGAAGGAGCACCTGGGACCGGGAAGCCCCGTCGCCCCATTCCCCAGGTTTCCCTTTGGAAGCATCTTTTCAAGGGCGCGTCTGTTTTGTGCAGAGCAGCTGGTCCACTCACACTCGGTCTCGGTGCGTGGAGGCCCCGGGGCAGGAGGGCGGTTTTAATTTCAGTACCTAAAAATCACCCCGCCTTTCTCTCTGAACGGTTCTTTCCAAATGTGTACACACACACACTCACACACACTCACAGAGCAGGTGACACACCAACTGACGACTCTGTCATTTGCATTTTGACAAAGGAGGTCGTTGAAAATGATGAGGATGTAGGTGTGGGGAGAGAGAAGACTGCAAAGGCTCGCGGACACAGAAGAAAGAGGCAGGTAAGGTGCATGGCCCACCTGCACCCAGGGGAACCTCCGTCCTTCTGTGGGGGAGGCGGGGACGTGCGGACGGCCCAGGTGGGGCCCTCCCCGTGGCACACAGGACACTCACAACAGGACCCCGGTCAGTACCTTTTTCCTCTAAGATCACCCTCTCCTGGGAGAGAAAAATGATGGAAAGGGCCCCAGCAGGGTTGCCGTCAATGGCCACTATTAACTAAGACCGACAATAGATGGCAGTGCAGGACTGCAAATCTTGGGGAACCACCCCCCCCCCCCCTTTCTCCAACTCGGAATTCTGCTTAGGTCTGAGCGGGAGGCCCACTCCCTGCTCCCAGGGCTGCTGGCAGTCCCCCCCCCAAGCTCTCCTCTCCGCAGCAGTGGCCCCCCTTAACCGGGAGCATCCCCACTTGAGTACAAGGTCAACTTCTCAAGGTAACAAAATCCCTTGGTAAGAATCCTTGCCCTCCATGGATGGATGATTTCTTTGGAATACTCCAGATGCCAGCCAGGGAAGGGAGGGACGGCAGCGCCATTTTGAGCCAGCAGCCCTGAGATGGGGCCTGTGGAAGGGGGGACTGGAAAGAGTGGGGAGGTGGGGAGGGCACCCGAGAACCGGGCGGGGAAGAAACCCTGCTGTCAGCTCCTCCTCCCCAGCGCTCTGCAGTTGCAACCAGCCGGACTTTGGGGCAGATTTTTGCTCCTGCAGCTGAGACAGAGCCGGGGGGGGGGGGGGGGGGGGGTGCGCGCCAGGGATGGGAGGTGCTGCCCAGCCACGTGGCTGGTCCCTCTGGCCACTCAGGGAGCTGTAGCCCCTTGCTACCCGGTGAGCAGTGGCTCAGCAGCCAAGGGCAAGGGGACCCAGGGAAGCAGCCATGGCCGGGAACAGAAAGAAAAAGGGCAAGTGCTTAGAGCAAGGCCACAAGAAGGGTGAGCTGGGCGACCAGGGTTAGCGGGGCATGGGGTGCAGAATAGAGCCCAGGGCCAGGCATCACTCTGGGCATCAGCTCATTAACTGAACAGGCACCAGAGCCCTGATCACTGACCACACAGCAGCCTCTGGGGCTTTGTGGTAAACTTTCAGTAATGATTCTTAACTCCAGTGACACTTCAGAGTCACTGGGGGACTTTTTTTCTTTAAGTAGATGCCTCAGATTCCGCCCCCACCCCCACCCCAGCTACCCAGGCCGTTTATTTACACCAGAATCTCTGTGCTTCGCACAATGCCTGATAGTAGAGGCATCTCAGTGGGTGGGCTTTTTAATTTCCCTTCTTTTACCGAGGAGGAAGGAGGAAAGTTCGAAGTCAAACAGCCTTCCCAGAGTCGCACAGTAAATCTGAGTTCAAGCCTTCCTCCCACCACTCAGCCTTGGCCTCCATGGCCACTTTCGCTCACCTGCTTGCCCTCCTCTGAGAGTCAGGGCAAGAAACCAAGGGCGACTCTTTGCCCTGGGTCACCCAGGGACACTGAACAGCTGTTTCCAAATGAGCTGGAGTTGGGATCAGATAGTTTAGTTGTGACTTTCCTGCTTCCCATCTCTCTAAATATCCACAGAGCCCTGGACATTCTACCTAGAAGGAGTGGAAGTATTCACTTTATTATGGGATGCCCTTAGAGAAACTCAGGGTTGGCGCCGCCTCCCTGCAGAGTGGCCGCAGAGACGCAGGTAGCCGGGACCACAGTTATCCAGATCTGAATTGTGTGCAGGCCTGTTCCCTGTCCGAGTGACCTGTCTCACCCGGAGACAGGACCCGAGTCACCTGAAGCCCCGGGAGTCACAGCCTCTGCCCCTCTGCTCGCAGCCACAGACCACTGACCCCGAGGAAATGGTGTCTGGCAGAGCCGATCCCGGTGGCCCGCAGGAGCCGGTGCCGGTGGACCCCGACCCCAACACTCAGCTGCTGGGCACCACGGCCCGGAGAGGCCCTCGAAGTGAGTGTCTCGTGGTTCAGTTCTCTGACCACTAGTGATGCTGGGCATCTTTTCCTATGATCATGGACCATCTGTGTATGGTGTTTGGAGCAATGTGTATTCTGCGCCCATTTTCTTATCAAATTCTTTTGTTGTTAATGTCGTTGAGTTGCAGGAGTTCTTTATAAAATGTGGAGAATGACCGCTTGTTGGAGATAGGGTCTGCATTATTTTCTCCCAGTTCATCATTGCCTTTTTGCTCTATGGATTGTGTCCCTGGATGCACCAGACCATTTAAATTTGACGTAGTCCCTCGTCCATTTTCACTTGCCTATGCTTTCAGGTCATGTTCGAGAAATCTCTGCCAGACTTGGTGTGGCGAAGGTCTCCTCTATGCTTCTTCTAGGAGTGCTATAATTTCCGGTCTTACCTTTAGATCCGTAATCCATTTTGAAACTCCTCTTTTATGAGTTTCCCTCTTTCTGTTTGGTGCCAGTTAAGGGACGGGCTTTATTCTTTCACGCGTGGATAACGAGCTTCCCAATACCATGTGTCGAAGAGGCCGTCCTTCTCCCACTGAGAAGTCTTGGGGTCTTTGCTGGAGATCACTTAATACAAGGGTTTATTTCATGACTCTTATCATGGGGGCTGGAACAATAACCAAAGCCACCTAAGCCATGGGAGCCTCATTGATAAAATGGGGACAATAAAAGCCAGGCTTTGCGCAGCTGTCATGGCAACAAAACCCGCTGATGAACTGAAAGCCTCGCTCAGAGGGTCTGGCGTATATCCAGTGGCCTCCTCCACCTGGAAGAAAAACTCTATGCTAAGTAACTAACAGAAATAATTACCTTTCTTGAGGCTAAGACGTGACAGGCACCAGGCTAAGGGCTTTCCATGTGTCACATTAGTCCTCACCATCGGGCATCGCCGTATAAATTGGGGAACCGTGTTTAGGGAGGACCGATAGCTAGGGGTGGTGGAGCAGAAGGCCAATTCCAGTCCGCAGGCCTCAGAAGCTGCACCACAGATAGCATCCTTCTGCACCCACGAATCTCCACCCTGGCTGGACGTTGAATCGGGTGGTTCAACTGGCACTGTCCACAGTGGTGCCAGAGCCCCCCGGGGACCTGCCTACGGGCAGGGAAGCCAGCTCAGAGTCCTCACAAGATTGTCAGCCTGGCTGTGCCTTCTTTACCCTAAGTGTGTCACTCGGGTAAATCACACACCTGGTTCTCCCAACCTAGGTCAACCCCTTCTCTATTGGGATTTTGTCTGTTTGTCTTATCCCAGCTCCTTACCTTTCAGAAACCAGTAGATAATGTCTCCTCCTTTGGGAAGTTTCCCCTTGCCCACTGCCACCCCATTTGGGCTGAGTAGACGTGCCCCACTTTCCGTGGGTCCTGGCCCATGTGAGTGCCCGAAGTCTTTCTTGTTGGCACACGGCCTCCCCTCCCTGCTGGACTAGGACTCTTTGAGGACAGAGACTGTCAGCTCTGCTGAGCACGGTGCTGGTATACGGACGGCACCCCGCGATGCCGACTGGGTGACCAGTTGTCTCAAGTTGGCCATCCTGCATTTGACTGGGGGCTGTGTTCTGGCTCAGATGTGCTCCCTCACCCCCCCCCAACTCCATGCCCACCAAACACTTCCAATTGTGTCTGTTCACCTGAGGCCAGAATTTTGACTTCCCAGACCTCCTGTGGATCTGGCGTACCCCTCAGACCTACCACCCAGCTCCTCACCTTGAACCTGCAACCCTCTCCACATTGTAGCATTCCTTCAGGGCTCTGAGGGTTGTCAAGGTCAGACAGCATCCAGACACGCAGACGCTGGCACCCCTGGTTATATGGCCTCCCCCACTGCACCGGCCGCGCATGCAGAGGTACCACTTCCCTGGTAACGGGAGCACAAATCTACGCAAGGAACACTTTGTCTTCTAATTTGCTATTCAAACATGTACATAGTCAGGACATTCCCAACACAGCAAGCACTGCACTGAGCAGGCCCTCGTTCCAAATCAAATAAACCTCTAGAACAAAAGCGCACACATTCCCCCGTGATTCCAACTCCGCTTCAGGGAGTAACTATCAAATGTTAAGTGGTTTCTTATGAACATAAATTTCTTCATTACAGACATCTGTTTTCCGTTTAATCGTGTTGGCTTCTCTGATTAAAACACTTCAGAGCCAATTGCTCAGTATTGATTGAAAAGGAAGTTTGGAACCTGGTGAAATCTGATGCCAAAGACAGGAAATAATAGACCATTTGGTTTAGGCATACTTTCCAAAACCCACAGGGAGGTGAGAAGACTGGCCCAGGAAACACCTGTCAAAGGGACAGGGTGAGACGGAGAGCCACCCAGGGGAGCAGGGTCTGGGGTGTTCTCGGAGCCTTGCTGCTGCAGAAGGGAAAGAACGTTCTAGTCAGAGGACACATCTTGGCGAGGCAGGAGTGCCAGAAACTCCCCCCCAGTGGAGACAGTGCTGGCTCTTACAGGGCTGAGAGACAAGTATAAGTAAATAGTACACTGTATTCTATAGTATTTTTTTATTTCCTGAATATTATGATGTTTGACATCTTAAGAAAAAATAAACCTTTCTAGTTGGGGAGAGACTAGCTCATTCTTAGGACAAAGGCCCCGACGGGAGCTGGCCCGATGCACAAACTCACCGACCCAGGGCCCACCCAGCCCCCTCTGCCTGGCCCGCTCCCCAGCAGGCGATAGTCCTCTGTCCAAATCACCCCAGGGCCCGGCACCAGGAGACCGGAGACCACCCCGTAGACTGGAGCCCACCCAGCTCTCCAAACTGGCCAGTGCCGGGCTGCTCCCCCTGCCCTGCCCCATCTTTCCCTCAGCAACCCCAACAGAGTCCGAGGCCTGAGCTCTCCCTGCTCCTGCCTCCTGCTTCCCAACCGCCTGGTGTCTTCCCGCGCAGCCCTGTGTGGTCCAGCTCTCGGACCTGGGAGGATAATGGACCTTGAGTCCCAGGCCTCTCCGCTGTCTCCTCTGTGGCCGCACCTGACCAACCATCTCATAAAGGAACTCAGAGAACGCAGAACATACAAGTTGTTATGATTAGTTATAAGGAAAGGCTTTCTCCAAAACACTCCTTTTCAGCAAAATCCCCCCCAAAGTCACGTGTCCCCATTTTTGTCTACACCCTTGAACCTACTGCACTCTAACTCACAGCCCCACTCCCCATCAAAACTGTTCCTCTCCAGGTCGCCCGCGAAGACCCCTTTGCTCAGTTTGGCAGTCAGTTCTCAGTCTTTACCTGCCTCAGCAGCACTGGCTGAGCTCTCCGCTCCCACCTTCCTCTGCACCTTCCTTCTGGACTCTGCTGTCCTGGCTGGACGTCTCCCTCACTGCTGTACGCCAAGTCCTTGCCGGTCTGTGACCCATTTTGAGACACAGTTTACTCAACTGAAACCGAGCTGATCTCCTTCTCCCCACCGCAGGCTGTTCCTCCTGGAGTTTCCCCATCTCATTCAGTGGGCGTTTCAGCTTTGCCGCTGCTCGGGTCCAAACCTCGGAGTCCTTTGTCATTCCCGTCTTTCTGTCTGCCCGCATCTCATCTACCAACAAGTACTGTGTGCTCCACCTCTAGGACTGATCTAAAACGGGACCGTTTCCCACACCCCCTCCACTCCCAGCTGGAACCCAAGCCACCCCGAACTCTCACCCAGAGTATCCCAGTTCTCCGGGTCTCCTCGCCCCCGCTCTCAGGCCAGCAGCCCGAGTGGACTTGTGGAAACAAAGTCACATCACTCTGTTCAAATCCTCCAGTGGTTCTCAGTTGACTGGGAGTTAAAGCCAGACTCTGTCCGGTGACCTACACCTCCACAGTTTGTCCCCCCCCCGTCTCTGTGACCCCAAAACCTAGCGCTCTGTCCTCTCCCCCTGTTCCTCCTTTCTGCTCTGGCCTCACATGCGGTGTGGCCCTGTCTCAGTCATGGCACCTGGAGCTGAAATGCTTGTCCCCCACTGTTGCCACGCCTCCATCTCTCATTTTCTTCACTTGTTCCAACATCACCCTGAAGCCCTGCTTGGCCACTCAACTTAAAACTGCAACACGCCCCCACCCGGCCCTCCTTGCCTTCGATCCAGCTCTGTTGGTGGTCCTACGACCTCTGTACCACCGTCATACTAAACATACTACTTGTTAACGGTCCCCTCCTGCCCACCAGCAAATATGCCCCATGATGTTGGGACTCATGTTTGATTGTTCACTGTTCTGTCCCTCGTGCCTTGTACACCTAACAGGTGCTTAACAAATATTTGTTGGTTGAATTCTTGAAGAGTGGAAGAGACTGTCATCTAGCACTTCCAAAGCTGGGTTGTGTCCAATACTGGTGTTCTGTCACAGACACACTTTTGCTAGCATATTCCAGCTTTAGAAGCTTTGCGTATCATTTCCCCTCTTGGAAATTCTCGAAGCCTGTTCAGCAATCACTCCCTGTGACCCGGCTGTCTCCCCCTAAATTCCTCACCCTCCTCACGTGTTTCTGTGCTCCCCAAGGGCTTGTGCGAGGCCCAACTCCGGCAGGACCAAGGCTGCCGCCGTCAGTCTCGAAGAAGCCAAGACCTGTGCTGATGGGCCAGTGGATTGCTCTCAGCATTATTTCTCATTTGCACATGCAACGTTCTAAACTTGCAAAATAAATTTGCATTCTCTTGTTAGTTTTTAATCTAATCTTCCCTTCGGAGACATAAATGTTGGTTTAAACTCATGTTCTTATATATTTTTCAGGCTTACCTCCGATCCCGTCAGCTTCCAGAACAGGCTTTGCGGAATTCTCCATGCGGGAGCGCGTGCGGGAGAAATTGCAGGCCGCAAGGGTGAGGGGACCCGTGACTGCTCTGTTCAGTGAGGACGGCAGCGCTCCGGGCCGTGTCTTTAGCTGGCTTTGTGTGTTCGCAACTGTGCGGAGTTGAGCACTGTGAAATGTTTCTCCATATATTAAATGTGAATGTAGTAATTTAACACTGGTGCAGATAAAAATTATGCATAAGGGGAACTCGATGTCATTTTTCTAAACCACCGCCCTTGTTCTCCTGCCTTGAAATGGTAAAGTGTGTGTCTTTTAGGGACAGTACTCGACCCATAGGGTGACTGAGGTTTTTACTGCGTCACTGACCCGACATAGCAGTAATGTTCTGTTTGATTTTTCAGTCCAAAGCAGAAAGCGCGTTGCTCCAGGAAATGCCCACCCCTCGGCCCAGGCGCCTACGAAGCCCCAGTGAGAAAGACCTGGAGACCGACTTTGGCATGGAGGTGAGAAACAGCCACCGTCTCTGCTTCACGATCATAGACAGTGAGACAGAATATGTCATTTCCAGCTGAGTTCTAGACCAGAGCTATGCCCAGAGGAGGAGTTAGATACTTGTTGATCGTTATAGTAGCTACTATGTATGGAGCACTGCCCGGTACCAGACCCTTGGCCAAGTCTTGTTTCCATGTGATCCCTTGTCATCGCCCCAGCACCCCTGGGGTCAGGTGCTACTTTTTTCATTTGCATTTGACAGATGAGCAAACTGAGGTCCAGAGCAGCTGCAAAGCTGTTGCCAGGCCACCGAGCATGTAGGTGGAAGCGCCCAGATTTGATCCCCGCTCTGTCTCATTCCCAGCCCGTCTCATGGGTCAGAGTTGCCGGATCCGTGACTCTTGCTGGGAAACAGAGAGGGAGAAGCACAGGGTCAGAGGGTGGAGGGGCCTAGAACGTTACTCTAAGGAGCCTCGATGCTTTTCTACAAGCCTTGGGAAGCTGTTGATGATGGGGTGGGGACGTGGTGTGAACGCACCGGGGTGATTGTTGTTGGAATCCGAGGTGCTGGTGGGGCATCTCAGTGTGTGCGCTCTTCTAGAGAGATCTGTAGAGGGAGGGGCCAGGCCTGGACTCACGGATTTAGGAAGCGTTTCCAGTGGGGTGAATGCCAAAGTGTGTGCCTTTGTTTCCTGGGGGATAGAAGACTGCGGGGGGGGGGGGGGGGGGGGGTTCTTGACACTGGGAGAAAAACTTACAGTCGAGGCCTCCGAGGCTGAAGGGGAGCCAGGCTAAGTCAGAGAGACGTGCCAGGAATATGGATGAAGGACAAGTGTGTGAGGGGTAGAAGGAGGAACGGAAGGGACAACAGCAAATGGCTCAGAGAAGTGTCTGTGAGTCTGATCCAACTGTTGGGTGTTGGTGGTGATGACGGCGTTGGTGGCTTTTTGCCACCAAGACGAAGAAGCACAGGGTTTGGGAGTATTTCTGGGGCTTCACCGCGGACATCTGAGATGATGCTTTTGCTTTTTCTGTGATGAGGGGCTGTAGAAATTTAATCCTTGTCCATCCCAAACAAGCCAATGAGTGCGTGATCACAAGGAAACTTGCAGCCGTGCTGGTCTGTCCTGGTCCACGGCCCTTGAGTAGGATGCTCAGCAGGCATCCTACTCAGTAGGTTTGCCGACAGCTCGCCACTGCGCTCCACTGAGCAGACTTTCCTGTTCCTTTGATTCCAATTCATTTTCCCTTGTAAGAGCCACGATGTTAACATATTAGAAATTTTAGAGAAACTACCTAAAATCCTATCAGCTCGGGACAAGATACTCATTTTGGTAGGTCTGTGAGTTTCAATGTCTGGTCAAGTAGGTTAAGTGGTAGGAGGGTTTGATCTCTCATACCCCGTCTTGTTTATACCTTTTGATTGGCAATCACCTCTCACTTGTCCGTGGTCCATGAGTATGAAACTTCCAAATAAAACTGGAAGTTTTAGAAGTAAAAATAGACTCCCTTGGCTTACAAGGTCTTTATTTCTCCTTGTGGACAAGATGTTGACTCACGTAACTATTATTTCCCTGTCCCCTCAGAGCCGTTCCATGGATTTGAGGCAAACGTCAGCTGACTTGTCTTTAGACCTGATCTCAGGTCCCTACTGGAACATCTCACTTACAAACATATTTCTCGATACACACACCTCAACCAGAAGGAGGGTCTCAAAAGTGGTCCATGCCCATCCTGTCTTGCAAAGAGTATAGCACACAAAGAACCCGATGCTGGACCTCAGCTGCCCAGCATGAAATGCTGCCAAGCTCATCACTAGGTGTGTGACCTTGGACGTGTAAGGTACCAACTCTGTGGACCCCACTTTCCACCTCATTAGAATAGGGATCCTACTAGAACCTAATTCTTGGTATTATATCGAGGATTCAGTGAGTTCACACATATTACAGAATTTCAAAGAGCACCTGGCATACAGTAAGCCCTCCTGATTCGAGTATTAGCTAATGTTAGAGGCTGTAGAGTCCGAGAGAAAAGCAGAGACCAGTTGGGAGTACTATGGTCAGTAATCCCAACACAGACCTGTGCTTATTCTCTTTTCCATTTCTTTTCACTTTGTCCTCAGCAACTTCTGATAAAAGAACAAAGCCAAAACACTAAACCCTAAGAACACCTAAACATCAAGGTGGAAGTAACACAGAACATTTGAACACTGGGTTCCACTGGACAGAGCCAAAATTTCCCTTTTTGTGGGCCTGGTTCAATGTGCCAGGCTCCCCAAGATCTGATCCTCTGACACACTCTACCTGTTGTCCAGCCAGCATCTATGGGACACTCCTTCCACCAGGTGTCCAGTGGGCTCAGAACTCACAGGAGTGACAGCAACCGCCCGCCCTGGAAGAGCCCAGGGGGTGACAGACATGCTAACAGACAATGGAGGTGCAGGGCGGTTGAGTTCCGCGGCAGCTGCTGAGTGGAGGAGCCAGGTCCTGGAAGGGGTGGATTTGAAGCGGGATGAAGACAAGGTGGGAACAGCACCTGGTGGATTATCAGAGGGGAGAAAGAACACCCATAACGATTATCAGTACAGCCAGTATAGACAGAAGGCTCCACTTCCAGTGTGGACAGCAGACCCGAAGGCCCACGACAAGGACAGGCCATGTGTCCCAAAGGGTGTATGTTGGACTTATTTACAATCAGACATTACTGATACTTTTCTTCATTGACTGTTTTGAAAGGGTCTTCTGTGAAGGATAATCTATTGCTCTATAGGAGAAATAATACTTGTCGTGTTAGGATTCATTGAGTATAAAATTTTATATTCATTTTGTCCTGAGAGACACAGCGCTGAGTAATATTCAACACTCTTAACCTCCATATAACACGTTTGACATCTGTCAGCCCTTCATTCCTTGGGAATGGCGATCCGCATTAATTCTCACAGAATCAGCCTTTTGAGGGTTAACGCTTGTTTCACAACATCCTTAGTTTCTTGACTTAATGGTGTACGTATCATTTTCCACTCATCCAGCCAGGCAGAGGGCCACAGAGGACTCCACACGAAGATGACTCCCAAACGCATGCGAGAGTGAAGTTCCATGATCCTGCACGAAAAATCAAGTCTAGACCCCCGGTGAGAAAGCTTGTCTCTTGGATCACACGTGTTTTAAATCATGCATGCTTGAAATCATACTTTTTGTTAGTCTGTGTTTCTCAAAAAAAAAATCCAATGAGAGCTGATGATGTACGTGACCTAGCTGTTACTGCCATGGGGTAGGCAAGAAAAATGTATGAGAAATGATTCCTACGTTCAAAACCCTGTGCTCATGCTCTAGAGAGATTAGAAGAATGCTTGACTGGGGCAGGGAAATGCGGGGAAGGGCAGGAAGTGCTAGCCATGAGATGATGTTTCGTTCTGAAGTTGCGTGCACCAGCATTCAATATGGATAAAAGGGGGATACTAACGCAAGAAGAACAACCCCCCCAAAAAGGTCTTTAAAACGAGGGTGACAAATCTTGTATTGATCATAACTAAAACTATTTCAGTTTTGGTTGACCTATAAAACAATGAATCCACTTTTTGGCATTTTAACCATCCTTTCAAAAGCTTTTACTGCTATAACTGCTTGTGGGAGTGTAAATTATCGCTGGTTTATAAAAAGCAACTCACTAAAGATGCTTACTAAACGAGGCCACCAACTGCCTGTTGGAGTGTCACAGCTCACTGCCCGTGGTCTTGTACCGTCCACAAAGCTAATACACTTCCAGGGCCCGGGATGTGCCTGACGCCATCAGCACCAGCCAGTGGTCGGGGACTGCACAGCGGAGCTCGTTTCAGCTCATGAAATCTGAAACCCTGTTGCTCTCTGCTCTCCTTAGGTTCCGCCTGGCTTCCCTTCCGCCGAAGAAGCCTATCACTTCTTTACTTTCAGCTTTGATCCCGAACCAGAGGAATCAGAAGAAAAAAGAAAAGTGAGAAGCAGAGATGGAGCAAACCAGGAGGCGGAGGAAGGAGAAGGAGAGCCACCTGTGCGAGGGGTAAGCCAAACGGTATTCAATATTGTGATGGTAACGCAGAGAGGGGTGATGATGTCAGTGACAATGACAATAACTGTGACGATAATGATGATCATAATGATGACGATGATGGTGGTGATGATGATGACATCCTAGCCAGGAAGGAGGTAGCTGGAGACAAACCTGCCAGCACCACACAGAACAGCTCATCCATGTCTTACTTGAAAGTGAAGGGGTACCAGGTTCACATTACTTTCTGTAGCCTTTGATTTCACCCCACAATTTGACTATTGGGGGCCTTGAATTTAATCTTCTCATCTTCAGTGAAGAAAACAAAATCAGAACAACGTGGTTTGCAGATTTTTTTGAGAGCCTCCACACAATGATTAGTATTCATTTCACATGCAAAACGTTGACTTTTCCCTGGCAAATGAAAGCTCACTCTTTCTTCCCACAACCATACAGACAAGCAGCGTTTTGGCCCCATGCCACACCCAAGCTGCAACTCTCAGGGTCCATAATCCTGAAAGGTATATGTGAGATAAAAGAAAACATGCCAGTAAAAATGTTGCGAAGGACTTGAATAGGCATCTCTCCAAAGAACATATATAAGGGCTTTAAAAAAAGCCCAGAAAATAAAAAGTGTTGGCAAGAATGTGGAGAGGTTGGACCCATGTTCATGGCTGATGGGATTGTTAAGTGGTGTAACTGCAGTGAAAAACAGTCCAATAGTTTTTCAAAAATTTAAGCATGGAACTACCGTACGATCCAGCAATCCCACTTCTAGGTATATACCCCAAAGTGTTGAAAGCAGGTACTTAGATGTGTGTACACCCACGTTCATTAGAGCATGATTCACACTAACCAAAAAGTAGGAGCAACCCAAGTGTCCTTCAACAGATGAATAGGCCAACAAAATATGGTATAAGACATACAATGTAATATTTCATTTACCATGAATAAGGAAGGAAATCGTGAGTCATGGTACAACACAGATGAAAGTGGAAGACATGCTAAGTGGAATAAGCCAGTTACAAAAGAACAAATATTGTATAATTTCATCACATGCGGTCCCTAGAGTTATCAAATTCACAGACAGAAAGTAGAAGGGTGGGTGCCAGGGACTGGGAGGGGGTGGGGATAAGGAGGTATTATTATTTTATGGCACAGAGTGTCAGTTGGGGAAGATAAAAAAGTTCTGGAGATGGTGCTGATGATTGTACAAAAGTGTGAATGTACTTAATGCCATAGGCTCTACACTTGAAAAATGATTAAAATGGTAAACTTTGTTACTTATATTTTACCACACTAAAAAATAAAAAGGAAAACATACCAGAATGCTTCAAAATGTGCATCGTTCCCCTGTTTCGGTGATCAAATTTTAATCCCTTCCCTTGAAAAATGCCTCCCAGAAAAGTCATTTCTTACCTAGGCCTACAAAAGCCTGGGCACACTTCAACTTGCTGTGTAATAACAGCTTTACAAAGCAGCGTCTAGCTTGTTCTGGCTCCAGATCTCTTGTGAGGCTGCAGACAAGGTGGCCCCAACTGCTGTCATGTAAAGGCCTGGCTGGGGCAGGGAGCCTGGCTTACAGGTGACCCAGTCACCTGCCCAGCAAGTGCTGGCTGTTGGCGGAAGGCCTTTGTCCCAACCTCCCCGTAAAGCTGCTTCAGCGTCCCCATGACATGACAGCTGGCTGCCCCCAAAGCAAGTGATCTGAGAGGAAGCAAAGAGGAAGCCACGGTGCCTTTTACGATGTGGTGTCAGAAGGCACATGCCGTCTGTCACTCATGAGCAGCAGGTCACTAAGTACAGTCCTCACAGAAGGAGGAGGAGAATCCACAACGTTGGAAGGCAGGACTGTCAAAAAATTCGTGGGCTTCTTCGAAATCATGACATTTCTCTCCAAAAGCACTTCTCTTTCCTTTTCCATTTTCTCCTGTGAAATCTGGGTTTGGGAAACCATCCTTTGAAGTCCCTGGTGCTTCGAAGCCCCTCCCCCATAGTCTGTGCTCCGGCCTGGCCAGACCCTTCTTTAGTGTTTCCGTACCCAAAGTGGAGTTGGTCCTTCTGGTGGAAGTGTCCGAGCATCCGTAGCCCCTGTCACTAGCTTCCTTTTTCTGTCTTCTCTGCAGATTGGCCTCTGTGCCTTTGCTCATCACAAAGCAGATGGGGCAGGAGCAAGGAAAACCACAGCCTGATATTGGGGAGGGGGTTCTCTTTCCTTTTGTGAGGCATTTGGCGTCCTCTGTTTTCAGGTTAGGCTGACGGCTTGGCTACCGTGTAGATTTGCTTTTCCATTTGTATTATTTTGTACGTTGGGGAGATGAGGCGCAGAGCAAGGCCGCCTCCAGTACCCCAGCTCCCTGCCAGTAACCACAGGATCTTGAAGGGTGTTGCTCACAAAGAACGCCAAGCTTAAGTTTTTAAAAGAAGCAGAGGAAGTAAGAGGGGAAAGAAAAGGAAGAAAGAAACAGAGAAGAAATAGAAGGAGAAAACATTCAGGAAATCCTCCAGTAAACAAAAGTAACATGCTTCAGCTAATATTTATAATTACTGGTCTGTGCCTAAAGTGTTTACACGTGCCATTTAATTTTAACTCACAAAACCTTAAGAGGTCCTCTTTGTTAATGTCCGCATTTTACAACCCAGAAAGCCGAGAATCAGAAAAGTAGATAAGCCCCCTGAAGTCACCAGGTTGTGTGTGGGTGGAGCTGGGATCCCAGCCCAGGCGGTGGGAGGGGCGGGTGGGAGGGGCGTGGACTCTGTGCTGCAGCGCTGGCCTGAGGTGGGTGTCTGTAGAGGTGTAAGCTGCTGCCTAACTTAGGAACCCATGTCCTTTAAGTAAACGTCAGTAAGTAAACACCCTCCAAGGAGGCCGGAATTGTTGAGGTTTCAGTTGCTTAGCACGTCTGCTCCAATTTCAGCCCTTTCTGATTGTGACATTTTCCAAGTATGGGGAATTGTGATAAAGCAAGGAAAATCCCCTTGGCAAATACGAAAAGCCATGCAATCTTATGCTTTAGTAGTTACAGAACAGCCATGGGGATGTAAACTACAGTACAGGAAATGGAGTAGCCAAAAAACTTATCTGCATGACCCATGGACCTGAACGATGGTGGGGGGTTGCCTGAGGGAGTGGGGGGTGCTGGGTGGAGGGGGGCACAGGGGGAAAAAAGTCAGGATGACCATAATAGTTTAATCAATAAAATATAACTAATATAAGTGGAAAGAAAAGGTCATTTTATTGTAGGGTATGTTGGTTGATGAGTTTAATATTAATGGTTATTCTTTTCTGTGTAAGCTAGTCATCTAAGCATGATTTTTTCATTGTTATTTCTTAACATAATGCAGGATGAGGAAGAGCTGCTTCATGGCAAAGATGCGAAGGATTTCCTGTTGGGCTTGGATCCCATGGCTGAAGACCTCGTGGCTGTGCGACCCGCCGACTATGACAGCGCCCATGTTCGGCTGCAGAAGGAGAAAGAGCTCCTGTTCACACCCAGCAGGCTGACAGGTACTGGCCCCTGCTATTTTCCTGCTCACCTTCAAACAGGAATGCCCCCCGGAAAGACAGGGCTGGCGTCTACAGACGCCCGGTGTCCATCACAGATCCCGATTCCTCATCTGATTTCATAACCAAGAAATATCTTCAGCCTTGGCTGGTGTGGCTCAGTGCATTGAGCACCAGCCTGTGAACCATAGGGTTGCCGGTTCAATTCCCACTCAGGGCACATGCCTGGGTTGCAGACCAGGTCCTCAGTAGGGGGCGCACAAGAGGCAACCACACATTGATGTTTCTCTCTTTCTCTTTCTCCTTCCCTTCCTCCTCTATCTAAAAATAGATAAATAAAATCTTTTTTTTTTAAAGAAAAAAATATCTTCATACACACACAAACATGTAGAACATGGAAAAATCTGCAGTGAATGATCACTTACCGACAGAAGAGCACAGGAAATCGCAGGTGCCGTGGGAGCCCCTCCGTCACATCACGGAGCAGCTCTGGGCGCTCTGAGATGCAGGCTGTGAAAAGGAACGACTGTTTCATCCTCCACTCACACTCACTACTTCCAGAACAGGGCTGAGACCAGACGTGCGGGTTTCCACCTACACCAACAAATCCCCAGCACCAGCCAGGTGTGCTACAGTCAGATCCCGATCTACCCACCCGGAGTTAGAGCAGCTCCCCAGCTTGTTAGGGGCTCAGTCCCACAGGACTACCCTCTACTTTAAACCATAGCTACCAAGTAGCTCACCCAGGTTACCACATCTATACTCACCTTTGCTCCAGGTCAGGGGTTCCTATGACTCCCTCCTTCTTCCGGTTCCATAATTGGATATAACAGCACATAGAACTCAGAGAAATACTTATATTTCCTGGTTTATTATATAGTAAAGGGTATGATAGAGTTTACAGGTGAAGAGATGCCTTGGGCAAGGTGTGCAGGAAGGTTCATGGAGCTTCCACGCCCTCTCCGGGCACCCCACCCTCCCAGCAGCCCCCAGCAACCCCCAGCTGTTCACCCACCCCCAGCTGTTCAATCCAGACCTCTGCAGTTAGGATTTCTGTGAAGGTGTGTACACATGACTCATTAAATCACTGCCATTGGTGATTCATTCATTCAATCTCTAGTCCCTCTTTTTTCCCAGTCGTGGGAGTGAAGGGACAGGGTGGAACAAGCCTCAGCTGTGTCCTTCACGTGGCTGGTTCCCCTGTACCCACCCTGGGACTACTATTGGGGAGTCATCACATTAGCATATGGAAGGATGGACAGTTATCACTTTGGAGATTCTGAGGGTTTGAGCAGCTGTGTGCTGGGAAGCAGGCTGCTGAAGGTTCCTGGAGGTGGGGGAATGGCCAGGGTACCGGAGCAGACGGTTTCATGAACTCCTCATTACTGCTCCTTGCTTCCTTTCTGCCCTGGGTCTCCCCTTGCTCTTTTCTCCCCTGGAATTCCCTTTCCTGCTGACGCACCTGGGGGATGTCCGCAGTTCTAGTAGCTCACACTCAGAATGGCAGGGCCTGAGTCCCACCCGAGAGTCCCTGTTGGGTGGGGAAGGGGTCTGCAGTTACCTTCACCTGGAAGTAGGCTTTCTCTCCATTTGTCACGCTCTATCTGAGTTCCAGTTAAATGCTGGGCCAAGGATGAATTATCGTGGTGTTTTGATAGGTTCTTTTGGATCACCTATGTTCAAAGTATTGGAATTTGTTGGACGTCTCAAGTGTCCTTTTAAAGTAATAGTTGGCAAAAGTTTCCCAAGATTATAACTTTGTAATAATAATAATAATAATAATAATAGGGAATGCATTCTGTGCACTTACTTCAGCAGGTACTTTTCTAAGCATTTCGTATGTATCGACTAACGTGGCCCTGCCCCAGGGCTGGAGAGATGTTGCTTTTTGTGCGCATTACAGGTGAGGCAGCGTAGCTCAGAAACCGCACCCCTAGCACCACGCATCCTGATGCTTCCTGGGGAGGAGGAGCAGCAGCTTCAGCCAACAGGGGGCTTTGTCACTTGTGTGTTTGCTCAAAGAACTCACTGTTCGGCCTCTCTCCCCGGGGACCCCAACACCACCCAGGATGGGATGGGGGTTAGACCCCTAGACTGGCTCACACACGGCCTGAAACTTGGAGGTGGCAGGGGAGGGGGTGTCCAGGAAGAGGCTCAGGGAGGCCCGGCTGCATGGCGGCTGCTCTGAGCAGCAAACATAGCAGGGATCCAACTTCTGCTTTGCTCTGATCTCCAGGGAGCGCCCTGGGGCCTCATGGCCAAATGAGCAGGTCGCGGGGGGGGGGGGGGGGGGGGGGGGGGGGCTCACACAGACCCAGCTCCTCGTTCATGAGCTGTGCTCTTAAATAAGTTCCTCTACTCTCAGGCGCCTCCCTGAAGACAGGAGGAAATGCAGCTGTCCTGCAGATGACCCTGGGCATGCATTTTAGTTGTGAGCATCAAGGAGGCCATGTCAGTTCTGGGCCCAGGGTGCCACTAGCACGTACCAGGGGGTCCGAAGCAGCAACTTCTGTGACTGTGGCTGTTGTTCGCATCACTGTTTGAAGAATGGTTTCCAAAGCAGAGTGTGTTCATCCCAGCGAGTGAATGGAGGGGTGGAAAACAGGAAGAGGCTAGAACTGTGTTTGCCCCCCATTTTCCACGGCGGGGAGATAGGTCTCCCCAGGAGTACTGACACAAGGTGTTTTCTGTGCGTGGGTTTGGGATACAGAGTGTCCAGTGGCCACACGTGGGAAAATTTGCAGATTCAGGCATTTCACTTGGTTTAGAGTGAAATCATTATGGAAGAAAAACAGGTCTCGACTTGTAATCATTAATTCCCAAATTACACCCAGCCCTTTCTCACAGGTCCATGTAGACAGGCCCCTCCCCCTCTTTCCCCTCCAGCCCCCTCTGCCACAGCCGCAGGCCCGGTGGTCTTCCTGTCTTTCTGTCTGCAGTTTCCTTGAGGGTCAGATTTCTTCCAATTGGAAAAGAGCTGCTTTTATGGAACACGCCCTTGGACCCACAGGCCCTCTGAGGTCACTGCCGGCCTGGACGTGTATTGTAATAGGATTTTGTTCAGGCTAAAAACTTCCTTCTGTTCTTTTCACATCAGTCATGAAGCCCATTTGTTGTTAAATTTGTTAACTTTTTAAACTTTTTGATTACAGTTGACATTCACTATTACATTAGTTCCAGATGTCTTGTTGGAATGAAAAACCTACTGGTGACACACGCACCCCCACCCCCACCCCACCCCGCGGGATGAGGCCTCTGTGACCCCCCTCCCTAAACAAACCCCCGCTCCTCTGGGGCCTACTGGGCTCTCGGGCTCCCTCCCACCCACCTCGAACCTGCTGTCAAGCCACCACCCCCGGTCACCGCACCCAGCGTGCTGGGCACGTCTCTGTTCCTAAACACGCCCTGGCCTCAGGACATGCCATTCCCTGGTGCAGACACTCTGACTTGTCCAGCGCCACCTCCTTCCTGCCCAGCCTTCCGGTGCCTTTCTTCACTGCTGTTGCTCGGATTTATCCCCTCCCCCGGCCACAACATGTGCATTTTCTTTACAACACTTACCACTCTCTGGAATGAGCTCCGTCTTGGTCTCCTGGTGCTGCCTAAGGCTCCCGCCAACTCCGCAGCAAGGAGCACAGGGCGGCTGTCAGCAAAGATTCGTTCTGTGCATGAACCAAGGACTGGGTGGGGGAGGGATCGAATGAGATAATGGTCACTGACTCGAATACCAAGCATTTCGACGTCCCAAGCATTTCCTCGCACTTCCCCTCACTGAATCCCCCCAAGCACCCAGTGAAATAGATGCTATCGTCCTGTCCGTGAGAAGGAAGGAGTTCACGGGGCGCCTGCCCAGATTCCTTCTGCGGGCGGATGGTGGAGCTGTGCTCTGGTTTGAACGCCAGGCTCCCCAGTCTGCACCCTGCCACTTAGGTATCGAGTTATTTCGTCACTCCACAACATGACGTTGCAGGTAAACACAGTTGTCTTCTCCTTAGCTCTGCTTCTAGAAATTAATTTGGGAAAATGTGCATTTTCCAAGTCCAGAAACAGAAATTCCGGGGGTCGCTTTACGTCGCCAAGTGCAGTTTGAAAGGTCAGGCCAGCACTAACGTCGCCGTGTTTGTGTGTGAACTACCCAGTGCCCACGTATAAAAAGCTTCCCGAGAACGTGCAGCCCCGGTTCCCGGAGGACGAAGGCCTGTACGTCGGCGCCAGGCCGGCGGTGCCGCGCACCACGCAGAACATCGTGGAGAACAGACTGCTCACGCAGGACCCTGTAAGCACGCAGCCCTGCCCGCGACCCATGTCAGCTGTCGCCCGAGTGACGCAGAGCTCCTGTTTCCTGTGGGCAGTCACTGCGCTGTCGAACTCGTCCCCCTTGAGGGTGTCCACACAGCGGCCCCACTTTGATAGCATTGGTCCCCCGGGGGCTTACTGATCCTGAAACAGCAAAATCTCTCACTGCCCAGCCCCTGCCCTCGGGCCTGGACTTCTGCTACATCAGATGCTGGCGACCTTTCCCAGTTCACAGGGATGTTTCATGGTCCAAAGATAGACGTTCTCAATTGTTTTTCTCCCATGCTTTTTTTCTCTTTCAATTTTAATAAATAGAATATGAAATTTTTCATAATAATCATTTAAGCTTTTTCTTAAGCTTTTTTTTTTCCTGCCAGGGAGGGAGGTGAGGATTATATCTTACAGTAATCGTGGGGGCATTAGTGCAGATTCGATTTCCAAGGGAAGCAGAGACTTGAGAAAATCTTCTGGGGAAAGGGGAAGTACATGAGATCCTAACGTGAATTTCCCTGCAAGAACTAGTTCATGTGGTAAACCATCTCTGTCCACTTAGAAGAAAATGTCCTTCCCTCTGCTCGGTCCCCAGGACAGAAAGTGGTTTGGCGATGACGGCAGAATCCTAGCCCTGCCAAACCCCATCCGGCCGTTCCCCGCAAGGCCCCCAGCGCTGGCCCAGGAGAAAGGCGTGAGCGCAGAGCTTGAAACACTGTATAAAAAGGTAAACCTCCCCCCCCCATTTGTCATACTTTGCTCAGAAGTGTCCTGCTTCTTGAATAGCTTGCAGGGCTGAATTCGTAAATTCGACTTTGATTTATTTTTCAAATAATTCACTGTCTCACACACAAAGAACAAACAGCAGTGTGTTTACGAGTGCGGCCAACGTGCTCACCTAATCCCTTCTCAAACAAGGAGAGAGCTTAGCAGGTAGTGAAGGCTGAGTCAGCGTCTTTATTTGCATATGCAGGTTAGTTGACCTTATTTTTCTTCTATTCTTTCTGTCATCTTCCCTACGCTGCAGGATCGCTTCCCACTCATTGTCTCTTTGTTGTATAACTGGAGGTTTTCTGTCCTTGCAAATCTTTGTTATTGTATTTCCCCTGAGCTCTGGTACCTCGCCATCTGATCTGGGTGCTGGCACTGAACTCCTCTAGAGGGAAAACTTGGCTCTGGAACTCTCGGTCACAATTTCTTCATCTGTAAAGTGAGCGGAGTACTAGCATCTCTATCCTGGAATTGCTGTGCAGATCGGTTGAGATAACTCAGTGCTAAGCACAGAGCTCAGCAAGCGCTGCCTAGTGTTATTTTGACACTTATCTGTCTTCGTGTGCAGTTACATTGCTCTTGCACTCCTGAAGTGCTGAGCAAGTATCGCCTCCTTCAGACACCTGTGTAAATATAAATTCATTGCATTTCAACACTGATAAAGTAAAACAAAATGAGGGGATATAATGATCATTCTGTAAAGCAGGTGATGAACGGAAAAGACACAGGATCAAGTCAGAGAACCTGCGTGGGGCTGGCTGTTCTATTACCAAGCTTGTGGCTTTGGGTGGGTCCCTGTACCGCCCGGACCTGTTTTCCCTCATTGAAAAATAATAATCTTCCCTAACTTATAGGATCCCTGTGAGTATTGACATGATGTATATATACACCCATTTTTTAAATTGTGAATTTTTATAAATTTTGCTAATTATAGACAAGTGTCGACAAGTGGCTACTTTGTGCAGAAATGAGATCCTGGGAGTAGATTACAAAACAAGCATAAACCTAAGTGCCAGTCCATGAGGGATTTATCCTTGATTTAGCTCACATGACAAAGACACGTGATATAATTAATGATCGAGACAGTATCAACTTATACATCTATCTAATAATCCATTGGGCGCCGCTTCATCTATCCATCCATCCAACATACAACACAGATATAATGGAGCACTAAATTATAGGTTAAAATTAGAAAATAAAAGAATAATTACTGTGGAGAATGGGATATTGGGGCCAATTAATCTTATATGTCTCCTTGAGAAGTTCTGAACTAATTGGAAATGCACAGGATTTGGAGAGGGAGCAGATACCAGGTGCACCGAGGGTCACACTGGGTGGCAGACTGCCACCTGGAACCAAGACCAGAGAGTCCTCCTGCTCCATCTGCCGTGAGTTATGTTCCCCGTCTGACACAGCCTGAGCTGCTAGAGCGCTGCCCCATGAGCTCAGACGTGAGTGCCGAGGAGAACACAAGGCTGGAGAGCAGGCTCCAGCCAGAGGCCACTGGTTACTTTGCCCAGCAGAGGACCTGGACCAGTGGCTCTTGGGATCCCGTTGACTTGCCAATCAGACACATTCATTCTTCTTTCTCTGTACCATGGGGATGGCAGAGGGGAAGAGAAGCACAGAGGGTTCCCTTCCAGTACTTTTGAGAGGGGAGATCTTCCTACCTTGTGGGCAGAAATAAGAAAGTACAAAAAGAGAACAGTCCCGCTCAGAGGGCTGGTTGCCCAGCATCACAGAGCAAAGGAAGTTAGGGAAATGAGAAATTCAAAGGGGCTGATGTCCTTCAAGGTCATTCCTTAGAGGGTAGGTTTTGAACATGGCAAAGAATGTGTTGGAGTGCGTAACAAAGAAGCACAGGGGGGTACAATGTGAGGGAGACGGTATTACACCTATCTCTCTTTCTCCAATACAAGTTACCTGTCAAGTTTACTCTTGACTTACATATCTCAGTTTTTATTTAAAGAAAAAAATGTGGTTATGGTGTATTCCAGTGATTCAAAATACAATTCATTTCTTCCATAATTAATTTTTTATTATCTTATTTATTTACTAAATTTTACCTTTTGCTACATTCGTTCCGAGCTATCTGATGTCAAAACCCATGGTTCGTTGTGGGGTGGGGGGATTGAGCTTTGATATGAAATACAGAAGCAGAAATAGAATAGGCAGAGATGTTCCATTCACAAGTGTTAATCCATCTTCTCTCTCCCTCCCTTAAGCCCCTGAGAATGACTCAAGGTCAAAGACTGGGTCTTATTGTTCTTCTAACCCTCACACTCAGCAGGAATCCTGATGTTGCAATCCAAGTGTGAGTGAAATATCAGGAAATAGCAGAAGGAATTCCTTCTCTTCTGACCCTCTTCTCAGCTGTCTCTCCTGCACAACAGTAGCTTCCTAGGGCCTGGCTAATCCTGGCGTCCAGGTGATGGAAAATCCGTGAGCTAAGTCAGGAGGTGGGAATTTGCAGCCTTTAGTGGAGCCTTGATGAATTTATGCCTCAGAGTTTTCAGGTCTAATACTAACCAAACCCAGCAGGATTGACAGAAGCCCAGTTAGTCCCCATGGGAGTCTAGCCTGGCCCTCCAATTAGGTTTCCCTTTGGTTGAAAATACTCGACTGCTGATTCAAATGATCAACTGTGTGCCCTCCAATTAGATCACTTAAGAGTTTTATTTGGATCGGAGTTGGTACTCAGCCCTACTTCTTTGAACATTTTTCTAAATTACAGAAGGGAAAAAAGTAGTTTTTAAAAATGAAATATTCTGCTGCTCCTAAATTGAGATCCCTATTTAGAGACCATTAAAGGTAAAGAAAGGCAAAAGAGATTAGATATTGTGCAAAAAATAAATAAACCACGAATGAGAAAGAATGCAATTTAGTACCTGGTAGAAGGAACTAATCTGAGAATAAAAAAGCAGAAAGGGGACAAGATGGGTATAAGACAAACAATGTAAAATTCAGCGTGTGGAATCGTGACAGCACGGTAGGGTCAGAGTCCAAACAACCTCCCTCCCTCCCTCCCTCCCTCCTTCCTTCCCTTCCTCCTCCTTTCCCTCCTTCCCATTGTATTCTTTCTGCCTTTACCTGAAGTCTACTCAGCACAACTATGCCCTTAGTTGTGCCAAATCCTGGAAATACAGGGTCAGGGACACAAACATGGCCACAGAGAGGTTTTGTCTGTGGTGTGGGAGACTGAAATGTCAAGTGTTAAAGGTACTGCGGTCAGGGGTCAGTCTGGCATTTCTGGGGGTATATGTATAGGAGCCTACTCTTTTCAAATCTGGTTACAAATGTGGGGGCCTGGGGGTGAATCACTGAATTGAAGGAGGGCCTTTAGGAGCCAGAGACGGGGTACTGGGACCAGGGACTCAGTGCTAGCAGGTCTCCATCCATCTCTCTTTTCTCTGGGTCTCCTTGAACTCGACGGGTTTCATTCTCTTCTATTGCAGGGAGACCAGAATTCTCCAGTGGTAGGAGGCATGACCCTTCATACCCTAGGCTTAGCAACTCCAGAGGAAAAGCATCTTATTTCCCCTTTGCCCCGGGTTCACATTATTGATACCAAGGACAAACTGGTCAGTTGTAAGCTGGACACACGCCCACCTCTCCCTCATGCCCCAGAGACGTGGCCAGGAGATGGACCTTGAGAAAGGTTCCCAGGAAAAGCCAGAACAATCAATGGCTGTAGAATGTACTGCAGGCTCTGGGCTGGATTCAGACCCCGTTGCTACTGTTTTTCCAGGGAAAATATGAAAACTTATATTTGAATCCCACCAACGATTATTCTTTTTCTGTACAACTTTAATTTTTTTCTCCATTGGCATGCATCTCTGCACAAGCTGAGAGCATCAACCGATGATTCAAATGGACCACCCCAATAGCTGTGGTTTTTCCAGTTCCCACTGAAAGACTGAAGAATTAGATTGATTTCAAAATTAAAATAATATGCCCTATAAATGATATTCACTCTTGGGAGAAATTGTAGGTACTGTTTTCATGACAGTTCTCAATCCATGTACATAAACAGATATAACAAGAACACCACAGGGTCTTTCTCCCCCATAAGAAAAGTTGGGGTCCTTGAAGCAGTCTTACCCAGTGACTGCCAAGAATCCTGGAAGCTATTTTCACTTGGTGGAGCTGATTTTAAGTCAGAGACCACCAATAATTATCTGAACACAGGCTAGTGCAAATTTGGAGGAGGAGACACAAGATAAAAGTTCCCCAGGTAACATTTCAAGTAATTAAAATGATGCTGCCAACAGTCTTTACTCAGCAAAAAGAGTACAAGGTGGAACCTGAGAGCCACACCCTGAGTGACTGCCTTGCCCCAGGGTGAAAGGAAAGTCAGGGCAAGACCCAGCAAGCTCAAGCAATGTGGGAGGGATGCTGCTTGGTTTTCTGTTTGTGAGGCAGGGATTTTTTAAGTAATCCCCATAATCTGCATGATCGTAAGATACATAGTGACCACAGGCAGATTAAAGACTTCTAACATGAATGCAGGTTACAATTGGATACATTTACTAGAATAAAAGAGAAAAACGGGCCTTCCTGTTGCCATCTGAAGTGGAAGGATTTTAATGAGCAGAACCACGGCTTCCATAATGTACAAAATGTTGGTAGAATGTTATCCATGTCAGCTGGTCTTTCTGTCCCATAAATCCAAATGGAGATTCAATTCAGCATATTTCGGAGGGGACTGAGACACAGTCAGTCCTTTCCTGTTCAAGCCTCCATGTTTGTACACACATCCCAGTTTACAGGACTTTTCTTTAAACAAATAATCTGCCAATCTTCTCATTAAAGACAGACTCAGTGCTATTTTACAGGAAAAAAACTTGTTTAGTTAAAATTAATGCAAGATATACTACACTCTGTTGAAGTCTTACAGAAAATCATAAGTTCTAATTAACATTAATAGTCTACTAATCTAAAGGGAAGGCAAAGTATGAAATTAAATAGCTAAAAATAAATAAACTCATATGTTCTTTTTTGTAATGTATTTTATTGATTATGCCATTACAGTTGTCCCATTTTCCCCCTTCACTCCCCTCCACCCTGCACACCCCCTCCTGCCTACATTCCCCACCTTTAGTTCATGTCCATGTATCATACTTATAAGTTCTTTAGCTTCTATATTTCCCACACTACTCTTGCCCTCCCCCTGTCTATTTTCTCCCCACTGTCTATGCTACTTATTCTCTGTACCTTTTCCCCCCTCTCTCCTCCTCCCACTGCCCTTTTGCTAACCCTCCATGTGATCTCCATTTCTGTGGTTCCACTCCTGATCTAGCTGTCTGCTTAGTTTACTTTTGTTTTAGGTGTGGCTGTTAATAACTGTGAGTTTGCTGTTTTTTCACTGGTTCTTGAGTTCTTTCACTGTTCATCTTTTTTATCTTCTTTTTCTTAGATAAGTCCCTTTAACATTTCATATGATAAGACTTGGTGATGAAGAACTCCTTGAACTTGACCTTATCTGAGAAGCTCTTTATCTGTCCTTCCATTCTAAATGAAAGCTTTGCTGGATAGATCAATCTTGGATGTAGGTCCTTGCATTTCATTATTTGGAATATTTCTTTCTAGCCCCTTCTTGCCCATAAGGTCTCTTTTGAATGAGAACTCCTTTGTAGGTGACTATCTCCTTATCTCTTGCTGCTTCTAGAATTCTCTCCTTCATTTTAATCTTGGGTAATGTAATTATGATGTGGCTTGGTGTGTTCCTCCTTGGGTCCACCTTCTTTGGTACTCTCTGAGCTTCCTGGACTTCCTGGGAGTCTATTTCCTTTGCCAGATTGGGGAAGTTCTCCTTTATTATTTGTTCAACTAAGTTTTCCTCTTGTCGCTGTTCCTCTTCTCCTTCTGGTACCCCTGTAATTTGGATGTTGGAACATTTAGAGATGTCCTAGAGGTTCCTAAGCCTCTCCTCATTTTTTTCAATTCTTATTTCTTCATTCTTTTCTGTTTGGTTGTTTCTTTCTTCCTTCTGGTCTACACCATTGATGTGAGTCCCAGTTTTCTTCCCATCCCTATTGGTTCCCTGTGCATTTTCCTTCATGTCACTTAGTGTAGCCTTCATATGTTCCTCTAATTTGTGACTAAAATCAACCAGTTCTGTGACCATCCTGACCACCGGTGTTTTGAACTGTGTGTCTGATAGGCTGGCTATCTCTTGGTTGCTTAGAAGTATTGGCTCTGGGGCTTTGATTTGTTCTTCTGTTTGAGCCATAATTTTTTGAAAATCAAATATTCTTACCAGTACAAATCAGCCAACAACACAAGTCATGACACATTTACTGGTAAATAAAGACCCACATGTATATGCTTTGCTGTAAATGCGAATACCAGTGCTATTTTGAAGACTAATAATAACTGAAAAGCAGATCACACTGTTTAACCAGTATGAGTACATTTCTGTACATATGTACATATATGAACATACACACACACACACAATCTGGATCTCTCTTCTCTGGTCTTAGTCTGATAGGGGCCAATGTGAGAATCTTATGATCATAAGATTCTGGGGTCCTGGGGTCCCCTCTTCTGAGATCCCAGCCTCCCTCTGCAGATCCCAGGCCTTATCCTTCCCACCTTGTGTGACAAGGACCAGATCTCAGTCCTCTCTGACTCGATGGCTGCTTGAAGTCAGGCCTGCTGCTCTGCAGACAACCATCTGTCTCTGTCGGACAAATGAGGTGGCCCGTGTGAGTAAGGAGATGATGCCTGGTGATCTATAAAGTGCTAACAGAATACTTGTCCTCAGCCGCCCATTTCTGCTGAAGAAGAAACAGAGAATCAGGGCTGTGTGGTGACCTGACCTAGGCTCCAGAGCAAGTTTGAATTGGAGCCAAGGCTAGAATCCAAGGCTTCTGGCCCCACCCAGTATCTTTCCAAGATGCCATGGAAAGGGATTAAACAAAGAGATTAGTGAACATGACCCACAGTTTCTGAAGGCTAGATGCTTCAGTTCTCACTAGAGTTTGTACAACTTCCATTTACCCCTCGTAACTTATAAATAATACATTTATGTCATATAATCCTATAATATCATTTTCCGGATAACATAAGTAGCTTCCAAAAGCTCCATTCTGCAAAAAGGGAGGATTGAGTGATGTGCCTCAAAGCCCACAGACCCGATCACAGTCCATATCCACCGAAAAACAAAGACCCAAAATCAGAAAGGTCCCTCCACCTGAGGTCCCTCCCAACCTCAAAACCAGATGACCACAAAAGCAGTACTGATCGACGTGGCATATCTCAAAGGGTTTATGGAATAAAAACAGAGAGATTTGTCTGACATGCTCTACTCCCACCACCCAGGAAGGTCCCAGTGGAAACTTCCATTCCTGTTTTCCACACACTCAGCTGCCCCATCTCCCTCTTCCATTGTCACTTTGTACCTGAAGAGTATAACTGTGATCCCAGTAATGAACAGTCTGGACCAGAATCCATGCTTCTCCCATTAAAAGAATGTCAAGCTCACCAGCCACAAAACCCAAGAAACAGTATAGTCTACAGGACAAAGAGTAGGACTGAGCTGGGAGAGAGAAAAATCCAAAAGACTCTGGAAACAAGATGACAAGGGTTTCCTTTCTCTTGTCTTTCATTTTACCTTTCAAGTAGTCAGGAAAGAGCAGGCCCTAAAACCTCCAGGAAGTAGGAGACGGAGCATCATTCTCCTGGCTTGACCTTGTAGGAGGTATTTTGCATCCGACTGTCTTCCCATTGCTCTGTATTTCACTACCTACTAAGTGCTGTAACTGTGTTCCCATACACTCTGCTCTCTTTGGCAGGCGGTCAGATATGTGCACAGAAGTCAACATTTGATTGGATCTGGAGACCCTCCTGGGAATTTCCAACTGGACATTGATATTTCAGGGTTAATCTTCACTCATCATCCCTGTTTCAGTCGAGAGCATGTTTTGGCAGCCAAGCTGGCCCAATTATATGACCAGTACCTTGCAAGACGCCAGAGGAACAAGGCAAAATTTCTTTCTGATAAGGTACACTCTTCCATGCTTCTTATTGGTGGGGCTGGTTCTTCTGATGAACCCAAACTACAGAAACACCTCCAGCGCCTCTTTTATGTGGTCTTTCCTTCTAGGATGTGAGATATGCTGTCACATGTGCTTGAACATGTGCAAATTCAGTGGCACACACTGGGCTTAAAGAAAAAGATTTGTGCAAATAGCACAGTAGTCTCACCTGTCAGAAGTGGGTATTGGATGCAAGATTCTTGGCTGTGCCTTGCTTGTGGAATCTCACAGGCTGAGACTGTCCAAGGCTTAAGAATCTCTCTGTCCTTGGAGACTTTCTCACTTTTATATGTAATCTCCCATAACGTGGTACCTCAACACAGGTCAGTTGTTTCCACTGATGCTCAAAGAAATCGCTGTCTGTTTTGTACTGGTTTCCAAAGTAGTATTATCCTGTCGAATTTTCATGGGTAATTTTGATGATAGGTAACTTTAGCCTTATTCCCTGACTTTCAACTGACTGCCTCCAAAAGGAGATAACTCCATCATACCTCCTTTTATGAGTCTATTATTTCATGATCTCTTCACATCACAAGAGTACCACTGTGTGTCCAGCACCCAGAGAGATCCACTTTTAGCCTTGAAAGAAACCTTGTTCCTGGGACACGCACATAAAAGTGACATTTCCCATAACCAGCTTGATTATATGGGCCACGGAACAAGGACAGACATGCAATGTTCTTTAGTATTCCTCTTTTTTCTTCAAAAATAGAAGGAATAGCTCTTCGTCAGAGATCATTTTGGTGAAAGCCTGGGGACAGGTGGACACTTGGCTGTCCACTCCCAGGATGGGTCCTCTGGGTCATTCTGTGGGTGGGTCACTTCACTGGAGGGCACTTTACTTGCAACAGGAAGGAGAGTGACTAACTCAAAACTTGTGTCCATGTCGTTTTAAGCTCCAAGCTCTAAGAAATGCTGTTCAGACAGGCCTTGATCCAGCAAAAACTCAAAAGTCTGTTGATATAACCCCAAAAGCCATCAATGAGTATAAATCGGAAATTCGGTGAGTCAAGTCTGGAATCATAACGTATGCTTTTTTTTTTCCTGTTTGATGTGTACTTGTTGAGAGCTTTCTTTTTCCCAGAGTTTTTCTGAATGCACTGAATACATATGACATTGAGCCAAAAGAAGCAATGAGATATATCCGTCATGTTAACGCCAAATCTGAAAGCCAGCAAAAGAATTGGGGATATAGGGTATTGTAATTCATACACTCTGCTGGTGTAAATAAACAAATGTTGCTTCAGCCACCACTGCAGGGAACAGCCTGGCCATAGACAAGAAGTGTGTTGAAATGCCCATCAGCTAGAGCCCAGCATTTCCGCTCCAGACATATGCAATCCAAGGAGCCCTGTGCACCATTTACAAAACCAGAAAGTAGAAATAACCCCATAGTGATGAACACATCTGCTGGAGTCTTATGCTGAACATCTGTACCCTGGTTGAGATGACTGGATTAGATCTGCATGGATCGATATGGATAAAACAAGGTCGGATTTAAAATTCCAGGTGCAGGAGGATACTGGCTGTGTGGCACAGAAACCTACAGGACACCTGAGATGAAGCTCATCTGTCCTAGGTACACTGTATGTGCAGCCCATGTGGGCAGAAGAGGCACGTCCCAGTTAGTAAATGACAGAACCAGGATTTAAACCTGGGTGGTCTGGTTCCAACGTCTAACCACATGCTCTACTGCTCCTCAAGGGGAATGCTTCTTATTCTAGTTCACCACTTTCCTGCTTTTCTAAGGTCTTCAGAGAGTCCTGAATCTTGGCCACCCCCCCACCCGCTGATAAGCTGTCATCTTCCGCCCTGTTCCTTTTCCACAGCCACCAGTCGAATGATTAGACACGGAGCCCTCTGTGCTTCTCCATGTATCCCGACACTCAGTCATCACAAGTCCCACCCCCAGACTCAGGCCTTCCTCCTGGAGTTCAGGAGGGGCTCGTTCATGAAGCACTCCCCCCAGTTGCCTAAGACTCTCTCTTAGGCAAATCTCACATTGTATGTAGTAGTTGCTTGTCTGTCTCCTGAGCTAAGTCCCTGAGGACAGAGACGTGTGCTGTCTCCTAGATGCTTTCAAATCCCCTGGCATGACACCTGGTACTTGCCCAAGAAAAAATAAATTGTCTAGTTAATGAATGAATGACATAATAGAGTACGTTTGAGTTCTGGATTGGGCTATCATTCACAGAGAGGGCTTAAAGTAAGGCATTAGATAATTGTCAAACACCTTAAATAATGGAAATGAAAATGGAAGCATTTTCCAACAACGCCTCTTCCAGTGAGGCCGAAAATACTGTTATTCCAGGGAGCTCTGAAAACTCACCAAGGCATGCAGTAGGTAACATGCTTTGTCTGCCGAAAGGAAAGCCTTGAATGTACGTGTTGTTAACTGGGACAGCAACATACCCTGCTATGTTTACAATAATTTAGTCCGTGAGAACTGCGTTTACTGGCCCTTTATTTTTGTAGTGTCGATGGTGGCCATTTAGGGGTACTTTGTATTAACAATGATTCTTAAAGGTAATTTAGCTAAGTTGAAGTCAGATTCACCTAATGAAAACAAATTCAAATAATCTCTCAAAATAGAGCAGCCTCCTATTGTCTTCAAATTTGCATTCATATTTCCGGTTTCCTAGTGCTTAAGAAATATTGTAGCTCTTAAATTAATTATACAATCACTGTAGCACTCTTCATTTTTTTAAATGGGCAAACACACCTAAATAACTTTTGAATATTTATATATACACCCATGTATCATATCTTCTAGGCAAACAAGAAAACTCCGTGACGCTGAACAAGAAAAAGATCGAACATTGCTTAAGACCATCATCAAAGTTTGGAAAGAAATGAAGTCCCTTCGAGAGTTCCAGAGGTTTACGAATACACCCTTGAAACTTGTTTTGAGAAAGTAGGCTTTTTTCAAACATTATTTTATTGGGTTATATCGTGCATAGAGAAAAATGTATAAAACATAAGATAGTTTAAAAAATAATTACAAAAAATACTTACAAATGAATGCCTATGAAGCCACTTCCCAGGTTAAGAAATAGAGCCTTCCCAGTACCTGGCAGCCCCCATGTTCCTACCCCAACGACACCCCCTCACCAGGGAAGTGACCGTTTCCTGGACTTTTACGATCAGCATTTCCTGGCTTTTATTTATACATTTGTCATCCATGTATAACCCCCAGAAACATACACTCTTTGGCTTTCCTGTAAATAGAAGTATATTGTGTATTCCTTAGTGAATACACACTCCTGTTTTTTCTTTAATAGTATGTGAGATTCATCTACTTTATGGAGCAGAGCTGTAGTTTATTTGCTCTATAATGCTTCCTTACATAAATATTAGAAAATGCATCCATTTTTACTGTTGGTGGACATTTGAGTAGATTCCATTTTCCAACTGTTACACACAGCACTTCTGTAGACATTTTGGTGCGCCTGTCTTTCAGGGTGTACGTGCCCACGTTTTCCAGAAGGATACCTGGAAGTGAAATGGCTGCGTCTCCAGGGAGGCGCTTTGCCAGAGGTTGGCACGCTGCATCCTAATGTCTTTCCAGGGTGGCCGAGCCGGTGTGCACTCTGACCGGGGAGACGTAGGCCCGTGTCGCCCGCATCACCCGGTCTTGTCAAACATGAACGTGGTGCCAGTCTGCGGGTGGCATCTCCTAATTTTTATTCCCCATATGTGGACTGGTCGTCTTCATTTCCTCTCTTATGAAGTGTCTGTTCAAGGCTTGTGTCGCTTTTTGAACTGGAGTGTTTGTATCTTTTCCATAATGTGCAGGAGTTTGGCACATACTCTGTCCACGGGACCTAGGCAGATGGTGTGGGCTGCATGCAGTGGCTTCTCCCATCTGAACTTGTCTTTGTACTCTCATGTTGCTGCTTTTTGATGAGTAGAAATTCTCCATTTTAAAAAGAATATAGTGCTCTTTTCTTTTATGACTGGTGATTTTGTACCTGCTGTGGAAGCTCCCCCCACATTGTATACATAGTCTACACTGTCTACACTATCTATTGCCTCCTACAATCCTTACAGCTTTACCTTTCACATCCATCTCTGAGCCGCTTAGAATTAAGCTGGGCACAGTGTGGAGAAAGAGCACTTTCATAGCATTTATCCTAATTATGCCTCCGTCACAAGGCATGGACACGTGATTAAGAGCATCGTGATCTCAGCAAAACCGTGTTCTGGTACCAACTCAAGTATGTTTCTGTCAGTGTTGGTCCCTTCCTGGTTGTTTCTTCTGAGTACCTGTGGTGCTGTGCGCCAACATCAAGAAGTGTGGGCAAGTAGAAGATGCTTTGCTTTGAAAACGGCCATGCTCTAGCCAGAGAGAGCTGCAGATTGTGATTTGGGGGGTTGTGATCATCATAAGGCTGAGAAAACTCGCTACGGTGTCCAGGACAAATGTAAGTCTGTGCTGTGTGAGGTCAGGGACCTTGTCGCCATTAGATACGTGGTTCCCAACAGAGCACCTGGCACTTCCTGTCTGCTGATTTAATGTTAGTTGACGGAAAACAAATTCAAATGCTTTCTCCCCCAGAAACCGTGGATGCTGCCCAGAAATTCCAGTATTCCCACTTGTAAATTCCATGTCCCAGGCTACCGCCAACTTCAAACCAAAATATAAATATTTACGATTGCTTTTCTTTTCCTTCCTTCCTTCCAAGCTTAGGATAAAGAGAAATGTATAGGAAGTTTACTCTTCAGGGTCACGTCCAGGCTGCAGACTTTCTTCCTGTCACACTCGAGACCCTTTCCCCTAGTGAGTGCCGTTCCCTAAATTTGCCCGGAGTGCCCTTCCTTCACATTCTTGGTTCATCTAGCCCCCTCAAGATACGGCGTGATTTTTTTTTCCTGGACAAGTATCAGAATTCCTGCCAGCTTATTCATGTTTCTGGATAACAAGGAGCAAAACGAATGCTTTCTTGCGTATCAGAGATGGAACTAAATTTCTGAGGCTGATTTCCCCAATGTTTATAAATGTCAGGCACCACCGTGCTTCCAAAGTGATTTCGGAGAGAGAACCCTAGCAATCTGTAAGCCTCTGTGCCTCGAGGGGACTGCCAAATGGTAAACCACCAGGCCACACGTGTGCAGAGCAAACATTTGTCAGCTCTGGGCTCTTGACTAAGTTTGTCTCAAACGGATGAGGGACTTGCAGAGGCCAGACCTCTCCGACCCGACCTGACCACGTGAGGAGACAAGCACAGGCGATGAGTGGCAGCAGCTCCGAGTGCTGGGGGGATGTGCTGGGTGCGATGTGTTGAGAGGCATCCCCCCCTGCCCCCCCGCAGAGAGTCACACTGCCCGTGAACATATAAAGGGCTCTGCAAAGATGAGCAAGGGACCTCTCCCGCTTGTGTCACCTCAGGTTGACTTGGCCCCGGCACCTTTTTTGTAGGGCATCTCACAGAACTGTTGTTCTGACAGAGCACATCTCGGGAAACATGGCTTTGTGTCGAGCCGAGGTCCTGGTGAGGTGTCAGCAGGTTCATCAAAGAAAAACTCAAATGGTCAGTCCAAAGTCAAAAAGTGGTTTTAGGGACTGGTAGCAACATGGTGGAGTGGGTCCTCAGAGACCTGAAGAGTAAAACGACCACAGTGAAATTCCTACCACTGTGGGTGGAGAATTTACGGGCACTGTGTCAGTACGCAACTTGGGTCGTTTAACTCAGAGTGGCATTGTCACTTAGTGGTGGAGTTCTCCGGTAAGTCAGTTAGCATCTCTGAGCCTCAGTCTCCTCATGTATAAAAGGCAGATAAGTCTCTGCATCGTGGGTTGAGAGCTAACACGTACAGAGTTTTTAGCAAAGGACCTGCTGAAAAGCAAACCCAGGACAGGCATTTGCTGTTGTTATTACTCATTACTTAACTTCAAGAAGTAACCGAGGTACCATAAATTATTTTAAAGGGAGAAAGTGGACCAGAAAGCTGACGAAGAAGCATATGAAGCAGAAATTCAAGCTGAAGTAAGTGAATTGTTGGAAGAACTCTCCGAGGAGCACGAGCAGAAGATGGAGGAGTACAGAACTGCCTATGAGCAGTGGAAAGCCTGGAAGAAAGCCCAGGTTTGCACACAGTGGCGTAGCCCTGAACTGGGCTGACCGTGGGGGTGGGTGCCTGGAGGGCACCCAGTGCGACAGAAGGAGGGAAACCGGGCAAGCAGACGGGGTCCCCTGCCGGCTCTGCTCTTCTGCTCTGTCTCCCTCCCTGCCCCCTGGCTAAGGGACAAGAGAATGAGTGGGTAGACTGGCTAAGAAATGTACTTCTGTGAAAAGCCACGGAGCTAGCTGAAAGGAGAGCCAATCTTTTTCCGTAGATAGCTCTGTGCTATCACCCTGTGGCTGTCTGAGTGAAGAAACAAGGAATTGCTGGAGCGTTTTACATGAGTTACTGAGTGTGGGGCACTGAGGCTTCCTGGCCTCCCTCAGAAACGACATCGCTTTGTGCACATGGCCTACAAAACTGCATCTAGGGTCCAGTAAGGACTAGACAAGGGTGACCTGCAATGCCAGCTGTGCTCACAGCCTTCCTTTGGTTTTTTTAAGATGTGTCCTTGGCTCGAGAACCTAAGTTCATGATCAAATGAAGAGCTTGTGTTTTTAAGGGCCAGGCACTGTGAAAAGTGCTTTGCGGGCATTACCTCACTTCATCAGCCCTGGAAGGAGTTTCCTAGGAGTTACGAATGAAGTTGCCTCATTTTGTAGCTGAGAAAGCGGAGGCACGGGGAGGTCGGGTGGCTCAGGAAGCTGTCTGAGCGCGGTCAGCCGGCTGCGGTGGAGCTGGGTGTGCATCCCGGTCTGATTCTGAAGACTGTGCTCTTCAATGAAGTGACAGCATTTCCGTTTGATATAAGGTTGCCTCTTACCCAACAGAGGGCCAAGAAAAAGAAAAAGAAACACGCCGCCGAGGAACATCCAGATGAGGACCTGGAGGAGCCATTTCCTGGCGAGGGTCCGGTGAAGCCCATCCCTCCGGAGCCGGCCAGCCGGGCGGTGCTGGAGCAGCAGGTGCGGGAGAGAGCAGCCCGGGGCAGGAGGAGGCCTGGGGAGCCCACGCTGGTCCCAGAGCTGAGCCTGGCGGGGAACGTGACGCCCAATGACCAGTGTCCCAGGTGAGGTTGACGTGCGACACCCAGGCTCACACAGTGCACGTGCGCACACGCCCCCACACGCTGTGTAGAGTGCGCATGTCCTGCCCGACACCATGCAACCAGGAGCTTCATTCACCCTCTGTAAATGTATATTTGGTTGAACCACATGTAATTGCTGACATTTGTCCGTATTTTGGTGATTCCACGTGGTTCACCTTCCTAATTAATGAATGCATCTCTGCTGGCTTCCCAGGAGCCCCTACGTAAAGCTGACTGTAGGGGGCGCGCTTCACAGTTTCTGTGCACGTGGTTTTGATTTGGAGCCTTTATCTCGAACCTCAGTGTGTGTTTTCTGTCCACTGTTAGTACATCCCCACCCTCCCTGGCACAGACTCCCAGGTCTCCCCTCAGCCCTTGATTTCAGCTTGTAGAGCTTCCCAAAGGAACTATTCAGCTCCGCCATCTGAAGCCCACCCTCCAGACCCAATAGAAACACATTTCTAGTCGTTAGTATGTGACGCCAGACACAGAAACAATCAGAAGCTTCACTTTATGTATATAAATCTACACATGCAATAAACTCCTAAACACACAGGTATATATTCATTTTCTCTTAAAAGTTCCATTTAATTTAAAATTTTGAAATTTCCTATGTACTTCTTCGTGTCTTGGAGACACGGTTCTCCGAGTGTCGCCCCGGAACCAGCAGCATCAACATCACTGGAGAACTTGCTATAAATGCAAATTTTGGGGTCCCACTGAGACCAGCTAAAGCAGGAACTCCGGGTCAGGGCCCAGAGAACTGTGTTTTCACAGGGTTCCTGGTGATTCTGACGCATGTTAGAACATATTGTAATCTCAGAAAGGGAATCCACTAAAATCATCAGCACCACCAGATCTGACCTAAATTCTCCAGTAAACACAGACCTGTCAGGACCAGAAGAAATTGTCAATATGCCACCATAGGAGGTGAGAATTCAGTCAAGTCAGTTGTCTTCAGAAATAATTAGGAGGCAGTGGTTAATTGGGTTATCATTATCTGGTTTCCTACAACCTCCTTAGTTTCAAACTTCTGCTACTATATTAATAGTTTATTTTTACATTGTAGCTTCTCATGCATTTTCGTGTATTGTCTCAACTTCATAGCATTCAAACATACATGAATTATTCCCCAACACCAAATTAGCTATCTTGAAGCCATAAATAGTAGGCTACATAATTTTGTAATGAACATTTAAACTATGTCATGACACAGCATATTTTTTCCCAGTTTCATTGAGAAACAATTGGCGTACATCACTGTATAAGGGTAAGGCACACAGCATAATGGTTTCATTTCCATATGTGGCAAAATGATGACCGCAAGAGGTGCAGCTAACACCCGTCATCTTGTGCAGATACAGTAAAAAGGAAAGAAAGAAGAAAAAGGAAAAACATTCTCCTTGTGTTAAGACCTCTTAGAACTGAGTCTCTTACCAACACCCCTATATCTCAGCTGCACACTGCACGTTTCATACAGGAGAAATTTGGGGTTGGTTTGACCATCCTTCATGCTGAGTCCCATTTTTAAGGAGAATGTCTCACTCTGCAGGGTGGAGGTCTTACGAAGGGAAGACGTCAAGAGGCGCTCGGTGTACTTAAAGGTGCTCTTCAATGACAAGGAGGTGTCCAGGACCGAAGTTCGGCCACTCGGGGCAGACTTCCGAGTTCACTTCGGACAGATTTTCAATTTGCAAATAGTCAACTGGCCGGAGAGTCTGACACTGCAGGTACACGATTTAATTATAGTCGCCGTCCCAAGAATATTTGGGCCATCGCTGGTGCGAGGTGGTTTGAAATCTCCCGTGGGCTAGGCTGGCATCCTGATAGATTCTCAAGGGCGACAGAAGGTCAGCCTACTCCGGACATGTCTGGTCATAAGGTCTTGGTAGAAGGAGGTCTGCTCCCAATATTCGCCTCCTCACAATGGTGACTGAGTGACCACAGCAGTGCTCAAAGGTGTGCCTAGAGAAGAGTGGGGGCTGAGGGAGGTGGAGCAGGGAGGATCTCGGCCCATTCATCAGGGAGGACATCAGCCTCACCCTGTACCAGGACCCCAGCATAATGTACCAGAGAAATCCATTATGCTACCACCAGAGGTGCCTAAGGGGGGGTAGGAGGGAGTTACAGGTGTTAGGATTCCCCTCAAATACTAAATCTCCCTACTAGCTTAAATCGCACCATTAGCAATATATTTATTTCTGTTTTAGTTTCCCAGGGCCACCAATTTGGTGGCTTAAAACAACCAATATTTACTCGCACAGTCCCGCACACCCTGCTCTCTGAAAGCCAGGTGCCAGCCAGGCCAGGCTTCCTCTGGAAGCTCTCCAGCAGAACCCTTCCTGCCTCCTCCAGCTTCTGGTGGCTCTGGGAGTTCCTTGGCTTATGATGAAATAGCTCTAGTTTTCACATGACCTTCTCTGTACCTCTGTGTGTTCTTTCTGTGTCTTGCGGAGATGCTTTTGTTGGACTTCATGGGTGCCTTATTCTAATGGGAATTCATGTTGATCCTTAACTAATCCCATCTGCAATAACGCTATTGCCAGACGAGGCCACATTCTGAGGTTCCAGGCGGAGAACCATTTTCAGCGGGCACTGTTCGACCCACAGCCGTGTTTCAGGCTTTCCCGGTGAATCCTCTCTCCCAGCACTGTCAGAATTCTTTCTCATGATGCTAACAGGGCTGTTACTAGGGTTGCATGTATGCAACACGTGTGCCTTTGTTTGCCATCCGCCATCCACATGGGATCACTCATCTTTATTTGCCACTAATGCAGAAATTTCTCATTCCCACCCAGCACCCTTGCCAGAAATGACTACTCCATCGTGTCCTGGGTATAACTTCAGAATCCTTCTCAACACCACAGTCCTGGCAGGCATGACCCGTCGACTGCAATTAACATTAAGTCTGGAGGTACAATTGCAGCCGTATACTTATTAAAATATTTAAATATTTCTATACCAAATGGTAGATAGCTCCTGACCTTATCCCCCCAGATGCCATCCTGGCCACACAGACCTTCCTTTTAAGACCCACGGACCTTCCCACAATGGACCAGTTCAAATCTTGTCTGAATAAGGCTAATGCCTCCAGGATACTGTTCCTATGTGTGGCTGAAATTTCTTCTGATTGGTTAGCTCTTGGCCATGGGTGTTGTTCAGCATTTTGAATACCAACCCCTGCCTAGACTCCTTGATAGTTAAAAACCTTCTAGAACCCGTAGAAGTTTAAGACAACTAAGCTAGGGAGTCTTTTCAACAGTGGGAAGGAAGCATATTAGACATGCTCAGGATGCAGAGGGGTGCCACAGAGTCGGTGCTGGGCACCAGTGTCAATCACCGTACATTAGGACTGTCTCGGAGACTGGGGAGAGTTTGTCCCATGCTTGGCATTCATGGCCTGGGGCTGGTGAGGGGTAGGGTGGAAATCCTTGTTTATAGAGCTCCGAGCATCAAGACTCAAGCCAGATGCCTTGGTTGTACAGGTAACCACACTGATATCTGTACATTGAAAAATCTTTTCTTTGAAATTTTAGAACTGGGCTCAGTCCAGTCACTCATATAATCTTAAAAACCCATCTGATTTTTAAGAAAATGTCTGTGTATTCTGGAACCTGAAGTATAGGACTTCATTTGCTGCTAAACTTACCAATATGCATAAGAGGAAAAAGGAAGAACATTTTGTTAAAGTAAAGGATGGTATCAGAGAGGGGATTGAATTTGGGCATTTCATGAAACTGACTTTTCCTGAGAACCGAAACTACCTTCCCAAATATCGTTTGTGAGAAAATCTTTATACATTTCTACTTGTTCCCCCCGGTTGCCACGCTGCATGGAGGCAGAGTGTGAAATGGGGTGACTGCACCTGAAGGTGAGGGTGAAGAGCCACCTGATTCTGCACCAGGAAGGTGCTGGGCTGCCTCGGGCAGATGAGGGGGGGCAGACACAGTGCCGATGCCCCGCCCTAAGCTCTCAGGTCCAGCGGGGCTCCCCCTCCTCCGTCCTCCTAGCAAAGCCATGTCTGAGGGGTCCGGGTCCTACTGACTAGCTTTGACCTCATCGCCACTCCCTGGAAGATCAGCATTATTTGAGTCACTGTAACTATGACACACCATGGGTCAAAAGGCATGACCCTGTTTCGGATAGGTTGACATGAGAGAAAGCTGGTGTTCTCTGTACCATTAAGCCCTGATTAAGAGCGCCCCTTCTTGGCCAGGGATTCCCTGCAGTGAGGAGCTGGGGACAGTGTCTGAATGGTGGGGGGCCCTGGAACCTCTCTGTTCCCAAAGCCCTGGAGGGACGGTTGTATTCTGCTGGCTCTGAAGCCCCTCCCCTTCATTCTTCCACGTGGACCCTCCTGCCCTGGCCCTGAATACAGGCACTTAACCTTCAGTGTCAAGTAAGACTGGTACTGCGCGTGGAAAATTATCTGCCTGAGTAATAACACTTGATGGAGAAAGCAAACAAACACAACCTCCAGGTGACACTTTGCTGTCACCTGCCTTTACTAAAGAGGGGGCCCCTGTATGAGTCTCTCCCACTCTTCATCCACAGCCGAGCAAAGATCTGTCATTCAGAGTTTGCTCTCGGATTTGAGATCCGTCCTTAACGTGTCCTCCCGTTGCTCCCTGCAGAGGCAGAGCTGATGTGAGAAGAGCAAGATTAACTTGAGAAGAGCAGATAGACAGCTAGCGTGAGGTGAGAGAGAGCCGCAGATAAGAGCGAGAAAGAAGGAGAAGTCCCACTGGACAGAGGACGAAAGGCAGGAGGGAAGGCGCCCCTGCCGGCAGGTACCTGCCCAGCGGGCCCGTGTGGACCGGACCACCTGGGCAGTGTCCTGGGCGGTTCTGAGTTTTCTGGAAGGAGCGGCCTCCTCCACCTTCCACTAATTCACCAATATTTTATGGCATGTGGTATTTTAAAGTATAAGAGAAGCCTCCTAGACTATGTCCTGTGTACTGTTTTGAATATTAATTGGTGGACATTACAGTGAAAATAGTTTATTAAAGTAGTGTGAAAGAGTAATTCATTAAAATATTACAAAGTGAATTTTTAAAATAAACAAGTAAAATTTTATTTTGTAATACCAAAAATATATCTGGAGACAACTAGCTTAGCCCTACCTGAAGAGCTGAATTATATAAACTTCTTTTAAAACTTACAAATGAAAGGAGTCTTGGTTAAGTTCTTAAGCTTTCTACGAAGATGTAGAAACCGATCAGCTCCCATGGCAGGACGGTGCCTGGCATAATTTCTCATGACTGCATCACAGTTACAGGTGAAATTAATTTAGGGGATGTCAAAGTCCAACTCTCTAGGAATAGTACTATGCCATTTGAAAATTTTACATGTAATTGCAAGTTTTTAATTAGGGAAGGTTCCAGAATTATTGGCAACTTTAAGAGGGTAAGAAAAATCACCTTAAATGCAGCTGTTTATGCCAATATTATCAAATTCCTAACTTTAGAGCCTAATTATTTCAGAAAAAGTTCTGAGATTCTCAAAACTATAACGCATCAACTGGCAAGTCAACAGGCATGAATGTTTGCTCTTTCTTGCTTCGAGCCAACTGAGTGACCAACACTGCGCCAGGTGTGTCGGGGAAAACTAGAAGCCGTGTATAGAAAAGGGGGCCACAAAGCCCTCTCTCTGACGCCTTTAAACCCAGTGAGAGGGTAAGACAGGGAGAACTACAAAAACATAACACTCAGCTGTGTGCGAGAGTGTAGGACCCTGGAAGGGACAGTGCGGACTGCGATGTGTGGTTTCTTGTGTGTTTGAAACCACGAGGCTCAGTGCATCCTGGCCAGGCCGAAGACAACGACGCCAGAGCAGTCCTTCAAACAAAGATCGGTCCAGCACGAAAAGCCAGGAGTGAAGGGCTGGACCCGGCCTGGCAGTGCAGATGGGAGGAAGGGATTGACTAGAGCAACACTGGAGCCTGGAAAGGAGGACGTGACAGAACTCAGTGACAGTTTGACTTAAGAGAGTGACAAGCAGGAGAGTCAAAAGTTGGCCCCAAGGAGAAGGTGAGATTAGACTTTGGGGAGCAGGGAATTTGGACAGGACCTTCCAGAGAGGCCTTGAAATCTCGGCATTGAGGTCTTTCCCAGATAAATGCTAAGCCTTTCACAGAAAAGAAATTTGATTTAGAAACAGGAGCTCGTGATGATTACCTCCATTTCTTCGTTTATCGCTCACGTCTATGACGCCGCCATCCCAGGTTCACCTCCCCGCCTCCCCCACACTGCGTAACACGGCTGCGTGCTTTCCCAGTTCTTAAATAATTGTTCTTCCGGATGAATCAGTCCCGCTGAACCTTCGTTTTCCTGGCATGTGGGTTCAGGCAGGGAAAGTTTCTTTTTAACCAAGTTGGCTCTTCCTTGAGTTTCCCTACCCAGGGCCTTCCCCGATTTCTCTGGCTGGAGGGTGGAACTGCAGTGTTGGAACAAGAAAATCAGCCCTGTTCGGAGCAGCCCTGTTCCTATCGGTCCTTTGTGGACATAAAGGCAGGACACATACTTTTTCCCACATACACCTTGTCTGTGCACTTAATTGGATGAGTCAGACTGTGGAGAGCTGTCCCTCAGGGCCAAGGGGATTAGACATCAGGAGCCCCAGAGTGTGCAGAGCAGAGGACGCAGGTGGTCAAGAGCAGGCGTGGGGCTGTGGCTGCTGTCGGGAAACAGATCGTCCGGGGCAAGGCGGAGACAGGTGCCGTCATCTAAACGGGAGAAGTGAGGGCTTGGAGTGGACAGGTGCTGTGAAAACAGGGGAAATCTTTAGGAAATAACATTTCCCAAATGTCTACTTCAGAACCACGTTCTTTACATGTGCTGTCTCGCGTTATCCTGCTGAAAACCACGAGTACCTTTATTCTCCCAATTTTAAAGACAGGAAAATTGAGCTGCTGAGATACAGAGTAACTTAACGGGAAGCAAGTTAATGGCAGAGAAAAATTCCATCCCTGTGCTGTTGGAATTTCAGGCTCCTTTCACCCTGGCGACTGGATATAATGGCGAAGAAGAGCAAAGTCCAAAATTTGACAAAGCTCTGCCCTCGGAGGACTGATTACTGAGGGAAAGTCCTGGAAAACAAGCGTGGGCATCACTGTGCATTGAGTGGTGTTGGTGTTTAATAACATCAGGTGTAAGATAACAGTTGCTGGATGATTACGATATGCCAGGCACCGCTTTTTGTATAGGAACTCACTGAATCTTTACAGAGTCCCTGTAGCTGTGGTATTGTCCCTGGTATACTGCAATGCGGAGAACTTAAGTGACTTGCTGAGGTCACACAGCCACAAAGTGGCAGAGACACCTGTCCTCTCATCTGCCTCACCCGGCCGCAACCACCCGCACTTTGTACATCCAGCCCAAAACGTGTTTTCTGTTGAACAAGCGCACCGTGCAAAGCACAGCGGGAAACAGGAAGATGAACTGGATGTTCGATGTGGTCCTGTCATGGCCACTAGACTACAGTGGGGGACTGACCAGAGGACCTGGGAATGTCAGTCCAGGCCCTCTGCCCATTTTTTAAGTGGGTTGTTTGTTTCTATGGTGTTCAGTTGCATGAGTTTCGTACACGTTTTGGATTTCAACCCCTTATAGGCTCTAACGTTTGCGAGTATCTTCCCTTTCACTAGGCGCTCTATTGCCTTTTTTATGTGACTGCTTCCCTTCCTCAACTTCAGGTCTATGAGACAGTTGGACACAGCGGGACCACCTTGCTCGCAGAAGTGTTCCTGCCTATTCCTGAAAGTACCGTGGTCAGTGGGAGGGCTCCCACCGAAGAAGTGGAGTTTAGCAGTAACCAGCACGTGACCCTGGACCACGAGGGGGTCGGAAGTGGTACGTATGGGCTCCCAATTATCCTCGATGGCTCTCAGTGTCACTGTCAGATTGGACCATGTCTTTTTTTTTTCACTTCTTAGTCAACCAGATAATTCTAAAATCGCTGTCAGAAATTCAAATAGAAACCATAATTTTGCAAAGTTAATTTGTATACACTACTGATGGCCAGTAAAGTCATATAATTTTGCAAGTATAAAGTAGTTTGGCAGCGTGAATTAAGGACAGCTAGGATGCCTTCGATACCTTAATTCTACTTCTAAAGAATCTTTCCTCAGAAAATAATCTGAAATGAGGACAAAGTTTTGTGCATAAAAGTGCATGGTATTATTTTAAAGCTGAAAAGTTTGAAATAACTTGAATAATTGTAACAGGGAGAGCGTTAATTAATATTCCCTCTTATCTTCGTCCACAATTCTGGTCAGGTGAGTGATGGATCATCTCACTCTTCCCACTCTGTGTCTCGTACTTGGTATCTTTTTATTCCGCTGCTGCTGCACTCTGTGAGATTTCTCTGCATCTCTCTCCCGAGTCATGAATTCACTCTTTGGCTCAGCCTAAGCAATGCCACTCATCCCTGTGTCTCTCATTTCAATTATTGTGTTATATTCACCTCTAGATATTCTGTTTAGTTCTTTTCCGATCAGTCTGGTCAGCTCTGATAATTTTTTGTCCTTTTCTAAGACTCGGTCATTTTTTTATTCATTCATTACTCTATTTTTAAAACCTATTAAAGATTTTTGAAATATTCTGTATGTGAACATTCTAATACCTACCTGCTCATTGATTGGTCCGATTCTGTCACCTTTGTTCACATGGTGGCTTGTCTCCTCGTGGGTCTGGAGATCTTTTGTGGTGAGGTCATACCTGGGGATCTGCAAGGATCCTTCCAGGCCCAAATTCAATCACTAGTCTAAAAGTCAGAGGACCTGGGCCTTCGTCCCAGCTCTGATACTGACGAGCTGTGTGCCCCTGGTAGTCGTGTAACCTCTCTGACTACCATCTTCCTCATTCATAAAATAGATCTAGTACCACCTCCTTTAGAGCCCTATCGGGTTATTTTGAAGATCAAGATGGGATGAGTAGGAAAAATCTTTGAAGAACACAAAGATGCTCTCACAGTGTGATAGCAGTATAGATTTGTGTTAATAACGTCAACTGGAAATGCAGAATGTGGAGTTGCTATATGTAGTGCTTGAAAACCTTTTCTTCCTCTAGTAAATCAAACGTGCTGCCCAAAGAGTTTTTATCACGCATTTTCATTCCGTGGGGGCCAAATCACTGAGGCTTTACTGCTGCCTCACAGCCCACCCACAGCAAACACTTCCTGAGTGGTCTCTGTCTGCTGGGCACTACGTGCCCGGCCAGCAGGGCCTCGCTCATCCCACTGTTCTTCCCTGCGGGAACATCCACCTCAGGGCCCTTCCACGGCTCCTTCCATGAAGCACTGCTCTTTCCCAAGATGTCACCGTCTCACTTGCTCACTTTCTTCAGGCCTTCATTTAAAAGTCCTGCCCTCACTGGCGTGGCTCCGTGGGCTGGGCATTGTCCCACAAAGCTAAGGGTCACCAGTTCAGTATCCGGTCAGGGCACATGACTGGGCTGCAGGTTCAGTCCTGGTAGGGACGCGAGAAGTAGGGATGCATGCGAGAGGGAACCTGTCCATGTTTCTTTCTCTCCCTCTGTTTGTCCCTCCATTCTCCTCTCTCTAAGACATAAAGAAAATCTTCAAAAAAAAAAATTAAGTCCATCTCTGGATTCTCCGCTGGCCACTCCCTCTGAAAGTTCAACCCCTTCCCACACCCCAAAACACATTTTCTGTATACTTTCCCTAATTTATGTTTCTCTTTTACACCTACCACTCTGTAACATACCACGGATTGCATTTAACTTACTAATGCTATTTACTGCCCATATTTCCTACTGAAACATAAACTCCGTGATATCAGGGCTTCTTACCAGTTGGGCTTCTTGACTGCCCTCGTCAGTGCCTGGAGTAGCGCCCGGCCCGACGCAGGAGCACAGAAGCGCCTGCTGAGTGAGTGCCCAAAGGTGTCCACAACAGTCTCCTCCTTCACAGGAGATGCTGGTATCATCCTTATTGTATACACTAAGAAACTGAGGCTGAGGCCTTTGTGGTCACACAGCTGTAAAGTGTCAAAGCCACAGCACGCACGCGGATGGTCCCACTGCAGGCACGTCATCCACCCTGACGGCCACGGTGTTGTCAGAGCAGAGCCAACCAGCGGTTCTGAGTGTCATCGCCCGCAGAACTCAGTGCTGCTGAATGATGTGCTCCCCGCCCCGCCCACCCCCATGCACATGTCCCCCTGTGTGCTGTCTACTCTGCCAGGGGCTCGCTCCCTCTTTCTAAGCAACGCCCTGTTTGACGTGCTCTTTCCCAAGGTGTGCCTGTCTCGTTTGAAGCCGACGGCAGTAACCAGCTGATTCTGATGACCTCGGGGAAAGTGTCCAACAGCGTGGCATGGGCCGTTGGAGAAAATGGGATACCTTTAGTCCCTCCACTGTCACAGCAGAACATTGGATTTAGGAGGTAATGCGTGGCTGGAAGCAACTGATGAGCAACGTTGTCCCCAGCGTTAATAACACCTGCTGGCTGGGAAACGGCTTACAAATCGCATGCATCCCTTCCACTGCCCTGTGCATTGTTTTTTTTGGGGGGGGAGGTTTGTTCTTAAGGTAAAAATTAAGATATTAATGGCCTGTCAAGTATTCAGTATTTACAGGGGCAGAAACAGTGAGAAGTGCTTTCTCTTATTTAATCTTGACAAAAATTCTGAGAAGTCCTTTTCCTGTTTACAGATGGGGCAGTAAGCAGCATATCGCTGTAAAGGTCCATTGCTGCTGATGAGTAGTGTCGAAACTTCTGGTTCTGTGAAACCATCCCCCTATGCCCAGTCCCCTTCTGTGATTGCTGGAGTCTTAGCTTTCTACTCACAACAGAAGACAGAGACCCCTACGCAGGCCCCCACTCCTGTGGGCAATGCCTGTCCAAGCAGCCTGGATGGTCGGAGCCATGTGTCCTGGGTTTGAGTCTTGTCTCTCATCCTTCAATAGATTTGTTTCAAATGCATCATTTTACCATCCTAGGCCTCCACTGCCTCATCTATAAAATAAAAGGGCATATTCTGATCTTTGAGAAGCCACTTTCCCAGGTACAGACTGTCATTTGCAACATGCAGAAAAGTAGAACAGGCTTGGTTTTTCCCCTCGTAGGCTCCCTCCATCCCGATACCAACCTGTGTTCACATGATAAAAACCAGGGACGAGACTGGCCGCCACGTCAGTGGAGGCTTGCTCCTGCCTCCAGCATGAGCACTTGGCATGCATTGCGCTGAGTTCACTCCAGGGAAATTCTTGGGGCTTAAAGCTCCAAGTCAGCAGGGCTAACAGGGAATGCAGCACTGTCAATAATGCCACCGCTCAACTGTGCTGACAACCCCGCGTCCCCAGAACTCGGCGTGCCCAGAGTCGGTGCTTGTGCTAGTTTTGTGTTTATTTTTGTCCCTCTCACTTTTTTTTGGTTTTGCCTCAGTTACAAGGGGTTCCCCAGTTGCCTGAATGTGAGCCCTCGGGGTACCCTGCACCAGGTTCCAAGGCTTCTTTTCACTGTGACTCGGGCCTGGGTCCCGGGACTCGGGGTCACTTGAATGCTCTGGACAGTTGTGGGAACAATCACATCTCCAGTCCTTCCCCTTCTTTTACTCTCTTCGTTTTATTGAGATGTAATTGACATATGACATTGTGTGACCTTAAGGTGTATAACATCGTGATCTGACATATGTACACACTGTCAAATGATCACCACATTAACTCTAGTTAACAGCCACCACCACCCACAGTTACAAACCTTTTTCCTTGTGATGAGAACCCGTAGATGAGACTGCCCATTGTCTGAGCAACTTGCAAATATTCAATACGGCATTGTTAACTGTAGTCACTGTCACTGATCAATCCCCGGGACTTACTTACAACTGGAAATTTGTCATTTTTGATCCCCTTTACTCCACCCCCTGTGTCTGGCACAACCACCATTTTGTTCTCTGTTTCTATACATTTGTGGGGGGTTTAAATATTCCACAGTATTTATCTTTCTCTGCCTGCCTGACTTATTTCACTTAGCATAATGCCCTCAAGTTTCATCCGTGCCGTCACAAATGGCAGGACTTCATTTCTGTGGCTGAATAGTGTTCCTTTGTGTGTATACACCACACTTTCTTTATCCATTCATCTACCGATGGACACTTAGATTGTTTCCAAACTTTGGCCATTGTAAATAACACTGCAGTGCCAATGGCGGTGCAGACGCCTCTTTGGGATAGCAGTTCTGTTTCCTGCATGTACGTGCCCGGAAGTGGGATTGCTGGATCACACGGAAATTCTCCTTGTCGTTTCTTGAAGATCCTCCACACTGTTTCCTCCAGCGGCTGCACCAGTTTACATTCCCAAAACTCATCATCTGTTCTCTTTTCAGTAATAAGCATCCTAACAGGTGTGAGGTGATATCTCTTTGTAGTTTTGATTTGCATTTCTCCGATAATGAGTTCTGTTGTGCATTTTTTCATGTACCTGTCAGCCGTGTGAATATCTTCTTTCAAAAATGTCTACTAAGTTCCTTTGTCCATTTTTTACTTATTTGGTTTTTCTTTTCTTTTTTTGCTATTAAGTTATGTAAGTTGCTTATATATTTTGGATATTAACTCCTTATCAGGTGTGTGGTTTGCAAATATTTTCTGCCACCATTCTTACTTATTCACTGTCCTTATAACATATTGAATAGCAATCTTCAAGTAAAAAAATTGGCTGAAGTCCATTATCAGATGTTCTGCTGTGGAGAATAGTGGCTTCATTGAACGAGTTGTCTCTGGGATTTTGTGATCCTGACGCAAACTGCTCTGTGGTCACCTCCATCTCCTGGAATGAATTTTTTTTCCAGTGCTTTGAAAAGAGCAGATGCCATCTCATCCATTGGCGCCTCGGGACTGACGGACATGAAAAAGTTGGCCAAGTGGGCAGCAGAATCCAAGCTCGATCCAAATGATCCCAGCAACGCCCCCCTGATGCAGCTGATCTCGGTAACGTGCGGCAGGGGAATGTGCACACACTCTTTCTCGCCCTGGTGTGATGACAGGAATGACAATGGCTCAGCCCTTTGCACACATTTTCTTTCATCCTGTACTCTGTGCCGTAGTGCTTAATAGCATGAGTGCTGAGTGACTGGCCGGTTTAAATGCCAGCTTGGCACCTACCTGGCTGTGTGAGCGAGGTAGGCGCTCATGGGTCTAAGCCCTGAGACACCCTCCCAGTGCTGCTGTTGCCAGTGAAATGGGTTCTTGCAGTGTTGCAAGAAAGGAATTTCAAAAGGCACATGTGTGGGAGAACCTCATTTTATATTGTTGTTCAAACACAGTTGTCTCCATTTTCCCATCACCACCTTCCCCTGCCCCACCCACCCCCACCTCCCACCCTCACTCCCATCCCCAATTGGCTTTGTCCATGGGTCCTTGATACATGGTCCTTGACGACCCCTTTCCCTCCTTCCCCCCATTATCTCCCTCCCACCTCCCCTGTGGTCACTGTCAGTTCTTTATTTCAATGTCTCTGGTTCTGTTTTGCTTGCTTGCCTGTTTGTTTTGTTGATTAGGTTCCACTTATAGGCAAGATCAGAAGTGATACTTTTTATAGTTACTGAATGGCTATATTAACATCTTCCTTGTTACTATTACATTTTAATGTACTTTGTCTTTAAATGAAATGCAGGACATTTCGGGTTTCTCAATCTAAAACAGTTAAGCCTCCATTCCCAAAAGCTCAGGGCTGGCTTTCTCTGGATAAAATCTGCCCATTGTCTAGAGTTTTGTATTTTCCGTTTTTTATAGGTTGCTACCAGTGGTGAGTCCTATGTCCCTGATTTCTTTCGACTGGAACAGCTGCAGCAGGAATTTAACTTCGTGTCAGATGAGGAATTAAATAGATCCAAACGATTCAGGCTTCTGCATCTTAGAAGCCAGGAGGTGCCAGAATTCCGAAATTATAAGCAAATTCCAGCATATGACCGAGAAATCATGGAAAAGGTATTCCAGGTAAGAAATGGCTGTGGTAAAACACCACTGTGCCACTTGGTCAGCTTTTTAATGTAAATTTTGTTGATATATTTTCAATAGCAATGCTAGTTTCTCTTTTGCAGCACTTTACATAACCTTTTCACTATATTTCTTATATTCAGTGTTAAAAAACCTCTTATCTCAATACAGTGAAAGACATCAACTAAGAAAAATTAGGATGGTAGGGTTGAGAAATATCTTAGGTGTTAAATATGGCAAATTAGCCTGCCTTAGTCAAGAGTTCAGCGCCATTTTAATCCAGTAAAATAAGCACACGGTCAGTAGTGAGCACCATGGGAAACTGAGGGGTAGGATTTGAGCCGCCTCAGGGTGGGAGCAGGAGAAAGGAAGCAAGGAACAGGCTGGTGTCCTGGGCAAGGGCAGCAGGATGCAGAGTCTGGTGGGCCGGGAGCCATCTGAGGGCCGTTGGGGGCAGGACCTCTGAAGGCTTTCAGAGGCTAGGCCTGGGTAGGTGGGGCAGGCCAGCGGGTCCAGACAGGTGAGTCTGCATTTGATGAGGTAAGTGAGGAGCCATTAGAAATTAGTACCCGTATGACTTCTCCTGCAGAAGCCGTTCTTGGAGAATGTTTCCCGTTGCTTGGTGCTTCTCTGCATGGTTTGGACTTGTGATTGTTATAAACTCTCGATCTGAACTAACGCAGGCACCGAGGGGAGTTCACTGAATGATGAAACCCCGAAATGGGATCAAATAGCTAAAGCCGTGTGAATGTCAGGCGCCCATCTGTGCCTCCGTGACGCCCGGCTGCAGGGCCCAAATGTACCCAGGACCTTTCACACCCTGTCTGGGCTTCCCTTGCTATGGTTGCTTCACTTCCCCCCACTATGAACAGATTTCTCTACTTGGCCACATGGTCCCCCCATTATCCAAGTTCACATCCAGTAGTTTCAGCCAGAAGGGAGAGGTGTGTCCATTTTTTTTTTTAAATTTATCTTACAGAGATGGGGCAGAGGGACATCCATTTGTTTTTCCACTTAGTCATACATTCACTGGTTGCTTCCTGTGCGGGTTCTGACTGGGGATCAAACAATCAAGCCTGGCGTGTCAGAATGACCCGCAACCAACTGAGCTACTGGCCAGGGCACAAAGCTGTGTCCTTCTGTCTCAAGTTCAAAAACCTTGAGTCACCCTGAGCATTCAGCGTGACCAGGAGAGGATTGAAAGAGAAGACGGCAGTTCCCTGGGGCCCATGGGGGATTTTACTGATGGAAAAAGAGAGGAGAATGTGGCGGCCTACGCAGACAAATCCACAGCACCCATGACCTTCCTCCAAGTTGGTGACCAAGTCAGCTGCACCAAGATGCCATGTTCTATTTTGTAATTGCTTTACTTAAAATAGGAAAAGGCAAAAGTTAAGCAGAGGCTTCAGCTAAGTTGCCGGGTGAGCTTGGCATCTTGAACCACAGCGACTGTTACCTGTGTGGCCTCGGTTTCTTCCCTCATGAACGTTGCAAAGTGTAGTTCCAGGTTTCTCTTCCACCTATAAGGCATCCGCCAACTGACTCTGAATCCTGGATTCTGCGTCCCAGACCAGTTCTGAACCGAACGTTCACAGGAAGGTGGAAGAAACATTAAGAGCCATAATTCATGAACGTAAACCCAAGGGATAAATTCCCTAATCTCCAGAAGGGCACAAGAGAGTACTAATACTTTAAAATCATAAAATTATTCCTTTTTAATTTTTAGGACTATGAGAAACGGTTACGAGACCGAAATGTGATTGAGACCAAGGACCACATAGATGGCCATCGGGCCGTAGTGGCCAAGTACCTCCAGCAGGTAAAAAAATCATTTTTAACAGCCCTGATGGGGGAAAATGGCCTGCCCCCTGGGGTGGTAGGTGGGAGGTCTCTTCTTTCAAATAGCTGTGGGACACTTAACCCCCGAAGGCTTCTTTTCTCAGAATTAGAGACGTGAAATGGATGAACAGTTCTCTTCGTCTTTTGAACACGTGAAAACATTAGGATGTATCTCAGCTTCCTGTCAGTGGTTCTCTTAAGTGGGCTGTAGCGACGAAGTACTCAATATTTGAATGTCTGCATCATACTTCGTAATAGAATAGAAGTTTTATGAGTGACATACTAACTGCCCTATTCACTAGAAAGTTGAAACATCTTTTGGTCCTCTCTCTCTCCTTCCCTCCCTCCCTTCCGTCCATTCTTTAATAAATTTAACTTATAAGAAATGCTACAGTGACGACGATACCTTTTTCCCATAAAGTTGATTTGCCCTCTGTCACACATATTAAAAAAATAACAATTTATGACATTTAAGAGGTTGTCTATTTAAAGGAGAATTAGGAAATAAACCAATCTGAATAGAGAAAGAACTTAAGAAGCACTTCTGCACCCCCTGTGCTTCGAGGCTGGCCCTATTTTTCATTCGTTCATCTGTTCAGCAAGCTCTTATCTCCTGCGGGTCAGGAGCTTGCCCAGGTCCTGAGAATGGAGCGATGAGCAGAACTGAGACCCCTCCACCGTAGGTGCTCTCACCAGTGAGCAAAACTCAGTGATGGACAGTAGGAAGTGGCCAGTGCTGCGGGGAAAAGGGAAGGTGGCCGCTGGGGGCTGGGCGGACGTGACACGGGGTGAAGATGTGGAGGAGAAGTTTAGGGAATGAACGCCGAAGACCACGACACAGGGACACTTTACCTGACACTTCTTTCTTTCCCCAGGTTAGAGAATCAGTGTTAAATCGCTTCCTAATTGCAAAACGCCATTTTCTCCTTACGGATTTGATCGTCGAAGAAGAAGTTCCCAATATCAGGTAAAAACAAACCTTTTGTTTCATCTACAAATGATTTTCATTGCATCACAGTAAAACCTTCGCGTGACTGTAAGATGTCTGTCCCTGTTTGGGGCGCGCTGGGTCCACGAACAGTGCGGGGAACTGGTGAAACTCGATGCGTGCCCGATGAGGGCAGTAGGAGAGGGGACTCGGTGAGAACACGCTGCCCTGCCCGAGGCCCTCTCCGTCCCTCGCCAGCCCCCTGCCGCGCCCACTCCGCTCCGGCAGCCTTCGCCCTTTCCTGTTGCCATCGGAGTCCGACAGCCTCTCCCTCCCGCACTCGCTCCTCCCGCTTCCCTCATCTCCCAGTGCTGGCCTTTCGCCTACTCTCCCATCGCGGTGGCTGAGAACCACGGGGCCCACGAAGGTCTGGGTGGAGGGGGAGGCCTGGTCCCAGAACCACAGCTGGGAGGGGGCAGAGCTGCTGTGTTTGGTGAAGCTCAAGGGCAGCTGGGGAGAAACGGTTATTCACCTAGACGTTGGAAATTGGCCATATCTGCTTGATTGTTTTCCTCTCATTTAGAAAAATCTTCAAATTCTGTTGACTGCCGGGGGGGGGGCGCAATTCAGAAAAGGTGGGGGATAACTTTCCTCACAGGTGGTCTTGTGCAGTCCGTTAATCTCATGACCCCTTCTGGGACTGAATCTCTCGGTCTCCCCTAAAAAGGTTATTTCTTAGGCGTGTATTTCCTCTCCACCAACAAGTCGGGAAGGAGACAAAGCACCGTGCTGTCTTCAGCAGCCCCTGACTTTGACTTTGTCTCCATCCATGTACATAAGAGAGGCTATGCCCGTAAATTCACACAACACCTTCTCCCTAGTCCAGGCCCAGAGTCCGGGCATCGAATGCTTGATTCCATCGTGAAAATTACACGTAGAATCGATGGTGATTTTTCATGCTGTTTTCCCATTTCTTTTCTTTCTTTTTCTTTTTTTCTGCTTTACTTTCTGCATTAAGTTCTGAAGGCTCAGGGTATGTTCTTTCTTCTTTTCATTTTGATTTGTTCTTGGCTTTAAACTAATATGTTTGTGTATTTAATGTCCCAGCCCTACGATGTTCCCATGTGAAGTCTTTGAGGGGAGCCCCGTCTGGGGGAGGGAGGCAGTATTTTCGGGGGGAGAGTGTCACATGAGGACCCCCTGGAGAGGTGCCTCTCTCAGGTCCCAAGCTTGGCCCGGTAGGTGTGCTGGTAGAATGCTGAGGAAGATGGGCTGTCATTTGTGATAACATGGTTGGACAGAGGGGGCATCAGGCTGAGTGAAATCAGACAAAGATAAACACCACACGATTTCACGTACATGTGGAATCTAAAGAGCCAGATTCTTGAGAACGGAGAGTAGAATGGGAGCTGTGAGAGGCCAGAAAGCGGGAGAGCGGGGGAGGTATGATTTAATGGTACGGATTTGTGACTAGTAGGTAAATAAGCCCCGGAGATCTAATGCAAGCAGAGTGATTATGGTCAACAACACTGTATAATAAACCTGAAAGGTACTAAAAGCCTAGACCTTAAATATTGTCGCCACACAAAGGAAATGATAATTATTTGACATGATAGAAGTGTCAGCTAATGTCATGGCGAGAATCATAATCTATGAATACATCAGACCAATGTGTTGTGGTCTTAAACTAATACAATGTTATATTCAATTATATCTCCATGAAAATTAATTTAAAGTGATAAAATAATAACATGCAGATAATCACACGCACAAACAGAGATTAGCAAAAATGTACAGTAATGGCAGTCTTCTCACACTTCGTTTGGGAGAGAAGAATTCGCCTTCACAGTTCTACATGATGTTACGTGCAGTGGCCTCATTCCTGTTTTGAGTGAGTTGAGAAATGAATGTGTATAAATACCAGAAAAGAAAAACGAGACTGGCAGTGAAGTCGGGTGACCTGAGATTGGACCCCAGTTCCCCATCCCCTGTTTAGGAGCCTTCAGCAAATTGTATCACTGCTCACAGCCTCCAGTTTCTTCATCTAGAAAAATGGGGTAAAGCTCATGCCTGTGAGGATTAGAAATTGTTACATGCGAGGCACTCAGCACTCTGCTTGATGCACGAAGGTGCTGATGAACGCTCACTGTTCCGTGCTCTGTGGGACTGAAGTCCCTGGGGAGGAATGGAAACAGCAGCCTCCCTGCTGGCGGGTGCCGCTTGGACAGAGGGCTCCAGCTGAGCTCACGGAGAAGCAGAGCAACGGAGAAGGGCACACTGCAGCCTGCGGCCAGCTCTGCACAGCTGGCTTTGTTCTGTGCTGTTTGGCATAGTCAGTCATGTCAGCTTCCAGGTGCAGAGTCACATCTGTGTTTCTGCTTAGTCTCTGGGCCAGAATTTAATTATTTACTCCAAGGCCTTTCTCCCGTGAGTCACTGACTGCGTTGCTTTCGTCTTCCAGGAAGTGTTTATCTGACATGATCAGGGTGAGAAGTAGGAAGACACGAGATCCTCCTGCTCCTCCTCCCCTGCCCTTCCTCCTGATTCCGCCTCTTCCTCTCCTTCCTCTTCCTCCAGCATTCTCACCAACATCGTCATCATTGACGTCATCCCAACATTTCCATTCCACATCTACTAAGTGCTAGGCCAGTGCCAGGTGCTTGCATGCACCTCCTCACTTAGTCCTCTCAACAACCCAAGGGGGAGCTACGGGCCCCATTTTACAGATGACAAAACAGAGGCTTAGAAAGGTGAAATCATTTGCTTAAGATCAGAGAGCAGAGGCAGGATTCACACCCAGTCTTAGATCTAGTGCCAGAGAGTGAGGTGTCCCAGGAAAGGCCTGGAAAGGCAGTAAACATCAACTGCAGGCCACGGAGCAGGGGAGAAAGTGCTCCAGGGGCTCAGGAGAGGGCGCCCCTTCTAGCTGATGTGCCTGGGCCTCGGGAAGGGGAGGCCCTGCCCTGCAGGTAGGGAAAACTGCAACCGAATGGGCAGTGAGGAGGAAGGTGGGGGGAGGCACTCCCTGTGTGGCACCGGCAAAGGCAGCGAGGAGGAGAGACGGGGCCGTGGTTGGAGGGGCTGCGGGGCGAGCATGGCAGAGAGCGAGGCGGAGATGCTGGGAGCAGCCAGAGCACCCTTTTCTTTCTCTGATCAGTAGCAGCGGCTAAAATAAATTATAATAACCCATGCAGTAGGATGGCTCCCGTCTTAGGAAAATTTCTTGATGATTTCTACCCTCTTTGAAATAAAGGCAGAGTTTTGGGGGGGGCCTGTGAGGGAGCGTGGGGCAGAGCTCGAGTGGTCGCGTGACTTTCCAGATCTTTCTTCTCCTCAGAGTCCTAATCCTCTTCTGTAATCGTTAGCATTCTCGGCCTAAGCCTTTTCAAGCTGGCGGAACAAAAGCGACCACTGAGGCCGCGGAGAAAAGGCCGGAAGAAGGTGACCGCCCAAAACCTGTCCGACGGAGACATAAAGCTGCTGGTGAACATCATCCGAGCTTACGACATCCCGGTGCGGAGGCCGGCAGCAGGGTGAGAGCCCTCCCCACGGCCCTGGGGGGGGCTGTGCGATCCCTGCCCCGTGGTCACGTCTTTGTAGAGTCCACTCCGGTTTGCAACAGAGTTGTGCTGTGGGGGCGGGGCGGGCTTGCCGAAGCCAAATCCCACTGGTTGTGAATAATAGAACCAACTCAGTCAGCTTAGGCTGCACAAGGGGTCAGGGGCACTGTCTCGTGGAACTCGGGACAAGGGGTACGCTGAGCTACAGGGCAGATTGTAAAGATTAACGTGGTTCTCCTGAGGCCCCGTCATCTCGAGTGCTTCCCTCCGTGGATTTGCTTCCTTCTTGCGTGTGATGGAAGTAGTTTGTCCAGCCAGGGTACCACCCACCAAGCTTCAGCTTCTCCAGGGAGGATCTGGGGGTCCTGACAAGGGTCAGGTGTTCATCCGTGGTCTAACCACCCACAGCCAGAGCAACAGGGTCACCAGCCCGGGACGGTGGGCAACAGATCCCAGGGACGTGCGTGTGAGCTGAGCAGAAACCCAGGAGGTGCCTGCCCTGGGCTCTGGGACACACTTGCTACAGGCGTAAAGCCGTGGTTTCTCTCTTAGCTGCTCAGAGAAGTGTTATGCCTGTGACATTTCTGCACTGGGGGCGCTGGGGGCACTGGGGACCCTCAGCCACAGACGAGGGAGTTGAGTTACTTATCCCCTTGGAGGATGAGAGATGGAAGAACCCAGAATGAAAACAACTTTGGCTGGTGTCCTTGCCAGTGTAATGAGGGAAGCTGTCGCTCATTGTACATTCACCATGTTCTAGGCACCACGCGGGGCACCTTCACATATATTATTTCATCAACTTCTCACTGCTGTCACCAACTCCATGTCACTAAAGGGAAAACGCAAATAAAGGGACTGTAAGTGGCTTGTCCAAGGGCACCAGCCCTGGATGAGTGCCATGCCGGCCTTGGCACCTTCTCTCCTCCCCAAGTTCTTCCCATAAATTTACTTTCCCTTCCTTCCGCCCCTTTATTTTTCCTTTTTTTAAAAGCTAATTCTCTCACCCAGCACAGAACACCTGATCATCACCAGCTGCTCCCAATTTTACTGCTTGCACATGTCAGTTTAAGCTCTGCAGTCTGTGCCGTAGCGTTGCTTCCTGGGGCCGGAGCCCGGCCCTCTCACCTTGATTGATTGTGGGGGGAAAAGCTGTCTGTTTGTTTGTTTGTTTTGATATATAGGTGTTTGTCTTATTTGTGGTCTCTTTTGATTTTTTAAGTGTTGAACAGTTTAGTTGAACTAGTCACCAGGAAGCACAGTGGACCGTATGGCACACGTTTTGGTGTCGAGTCACCGAGGCGGCCCACGCACCAGCCCCTGAACCGAGCTAGCCCGCATCTTAGTCCTCTACCCTTGCATCCAACCAAACGGAATTTTCCAACTCCCCCTCTGTACCCTTATGGCCCCTGCTCGTCCCTCGAGTCTGACAAGCCTCCCACTATTTTGCGATGATTGTGACACGTCTGCCTCCTGCTCTGGTCTGACCTGAAGAGCCCTCACTTGTCTCGGCAGCTCCGGTGTCTAGCACGGGGCCTAAAGTGCAGAAGGCATTTACCAAATATTTGTGTAACAATGTTATTGACGCTGCTCCAGAGAAAAGGGGGTCTTCTCTGGTAGCTGTTACATTAAAAAATTCCACTGTTACTGTCTTATCGCTTATCTGAAATGCTTACTTGTGAAAAGGTAAGACAATCTGACGGAAATAGACAACTTACAGTTCGGCAATGAGTGCAGCATATTTGGTGAACCATGAAGTTCAGACAAAATACCTAGGAGAGTTGTTAGGAGGAGGGGAAGGGGCCTGGGAGAGGCTGTCCGGACATGACCTTCATTCCTTCCTCCAGGAAGAGCAGCTCTTTAAAAGAGAAAGAGGACAAGACCCCTGGATCCTGGCTCTAGCAAGGAATCTCCGATCCCTCCCTTTCCCAGAGAGGGCTGGGGGTCCCGGAAAGATGTTTACCTGGGGATTGTAGCTTAAGGTTCCTGGACAAGGCCGGTTCAGAGAAAATACAGCAGGAGAGGAGTTAAACGGGGACGTTCAGGGTTCTGCCACCTGAGAGGGATGGGGCTCCTTTATGGGTACCCTCTGAGAGAGGAGAGAGAAAAGGACTCTATCCTCTGTCCTTAGCCATCTGGAGGTGACCAGAGCGTACTGAAGCCTACTGAAGTGTCAACAAGCTTCAACAGAATGTCTGTCACCTTTGCCACCAGAGCCACACACCTTTGAAAAAACCTCTTCTCAGTATGTAATTAGACTTCCCTGTCATTGATGTTTCTGAACATTTTCCCTCCCAGCAAATTCCAGCAGCCGTCAAGGTCTTCAAGGACTTTCAGCGAGAAGCGGGCTGCTTCCCCGCCCACACACAGCCCAGCCCACAGCGCCCACGACCCACTAGGCCAGGTGAGGCACCCGAAGGGGGGGTCTCCGCTCAGACTTCACCCCTCCCGCTTTCAAGAATTGCCTGGAAGCTGCCTGGTCTGTTTCCTGCTTCATTTTCTGGAAGCGTACTATTTAATAAACACATTCTACCTCTAGTTAGAGCAAAATAATTCAACTAAGTGTTCTGGTCTCTTACAACTTGCTTTTTGATTTTAAGGTTTTAGTACGTCCTTTTGTAGAGGTTTCTTTTCAACGGACAATCTGCCATACCACGACGGCGGAAGGGCCAAACCCCAGCTGGAATGAAGAGCTCGAACTTCCATTTAGGTGAGCGTGTGTTCCTGGGTAATGTACTACAGGGTAGTTGAAGAAATGTGCAGGAATCGTAGGCTCCCAGGGAACCGGCTAAGGCGAGGGTTTGTGTGGCCGGTGAGCTCAAACAAGGAGCCCTGATGCCACGGCCCGCACTCTGCCTCCTGCGCGGCCCTGAGTCCAGTCAAGAACGCAGGAGGGAAATGTCCAGCTTTCGAACCTCGGGTGCCCTGTGGGGACGCTGCACTCCTCTCCGGGCTCTGGCTGTTTACAGCCCGAGTTCCCGGGCCCTTCCCCCATGGCCTCTGCATTGCTTTTCCTCTCTTCCTTGTCTCCCCAACTCTGGAAGCTTTAGGTAAATTTGAATTCCCTTGTTCTCATAAATTATGCCTTACTGGAAATACAGAAGCATTTAAAAAAGAAGGAAATCTTATTCTCCGTGACAGCATGGATAGACCTGGAGAGTATTATGCTAAGTGAAACCAGCCAATCATTTGTGATTTCACTTATATGTGAAATCTTATGGACAAAATAAACTAACAAACAAAACAGGAACAGACTCAGATACAGGGAACAGACAGCTGTCAGAGGGGAGAGGAGTCAGGGAGCTGGGTGATAAGAAGGAAGTGATTAAGTAAAGAAAAAACATACAGATAACAGTACAAGAGGAAAAGGCGGGGGGAGGAGGAAGTGGGCAAATGGGGGAATAAATGGGGCAGAAAGACTTGACTTTGGGTGGTGAGCGCATGATGCAACATGCAGATGATGTGTTATAGAGTTGTGCTCTTGAAACCTATATGGTTTTATTAGCCAATGTCACCTCAGTAAATTCAATAAAGCATATAGATATATAAAAAATTTTAATATGACTTTAGATATTTAAGATTCATTGTCTCAGACCTTGAAGCAACCTTACAAATGATCTGGTCCAATGCTCTATTTTGTCAAAATACAAAAACAAAACAAAACAACACTAAAACCCAAATATAGAAGGTGACTTTTTAAATGTGAATAGTAAATCAGAAACAGTAACAATCAGAACTAGTTAAGGCATAAGAAAGGGGCAGATGCCACTGTTATACATGTTACAAGCAGGAAGAATGAGAAAACAGAGGCAGGTGCTCCATGAATCCCTGCCCGGCCCAGTCTCTCGCTCTCCCACGGAGCGGCCTGCTTCGACCGGGGCCTTGCCGGACTCCGAGCAGGTTGTGCTGCGGGAGACGAACCTCTGCCCTGCGGTGCTCACTCAGCTGTGGGGAAAGTGGGCGGGGCCAGGAGCATTCAACCAGCCAGGTAGCAATACAATAGGTGTAGACTGGAGAAGGGCCCTCTGGAGAAGCTGGCTCTGGAGCCCGGCTGACTGCGAGGCCCGAGTACTAACACCAGGGGCCGCTGGAGACCCTGTCTGCAGCTGACTCCATGGGGCGGAGGGTGGGAAGTGGGCGTAAGACTAACCAGGACAAGCCAGCAGACGGAGGTTTTAGTGCCCTTTCTACTTGGGTGTGGACACTATGTTATGAGGGGAACCCCTAGAAACTGGAATTTACTTATAAAAAATTGTGTATTTATTCTTCCATGTTTAAACTTCAGTCACCTTCAAAATTCTGTCCATCTGATGTAATACACCTATCAAAACTTTTTTCCCACTGCTCAGAACAGTGCTTGAACTCGTCAAGTTTGATGTCTTTTAGTGCTTCTGCCATTTTTTTATTTCACCTCTTCATCGGCAGAACGTTTCTCTCTGAGGACTTTTCTCATCCAGGGAAATAAAGAAGTCACTCGGGGCAGGATCAGGTGAATAGGCAGGTTGGAGCACAGGGGTCATGCCATTTCTGATCAAACACCGCTGGACACTCAGCACCACAGCAGTGTGGGCGAGTATACTCGCAACTCACCCATCACGACATGGGCAGACGTGTTGAAAGTTTCCAAAAAATTCAGTGAAGCTGAATGCAGCCTCTCATGACCCCAGCTGGTACAGATGGGTTCCTAAAACACGCACCTAGCGGGGAGCCTGTCTGACAAGGGGCCCGCCCTCCAGAAGATGATTCTGGTTTGGGGTTTCCCCGTAAAACAACGCCCATCCCTGTGTAAGATAAACCCCTGAACTGGAGCACTGCTTTAACCTGCATCTGTGCTCCCGCTTGAGTGTTTTTTTCAAACTGGAACATCTGAGTGCTCGTTATGTCTCCTTTCCCATTCTCACGGCCCCTGGGCCCCGTGTGCCACTCCCAGGGCCCCGAACGGGGACTACAGCATGGCGAGTCTGCAGTCGGTGAAAGATGACGTGTTCATTAATGTTTTCGACGAAGTCCTATATGATACCTCGGAGGTGAGTTCGCGGTTCGAGGAGGGAGTCTGCCCTCATTCTCGCAGCCCCTCTGCACCTCTCCACGCCTCTCGTGTTGTAGATTTCTGAGACCCGAGGTGTACCAGTGGGGAAAGGGAGGAGGGAGAATGGAAAACGCGAAGTAGCGTTTTTATTTTCAGTTGAGTGTCGCTGTGTTCCAGGAGTTGTATCGGGTGTTTTCACACACCTTTTCTTATTTAATCCTAAAATAACGCTGTGAGGCAGATTGGTAAGTATCCAATGTAATGATGAGGAAACTGAGGTTCAGGCTTTCCGTGGGCCCCAAAACCATGAAGCATCTGAGCCAGAATGTGACTTTGGTCTGTCTAACCTAAGCCCCCGCGCTTGCAGCCCCGTCCCTGCCGTTTTCTGCCACCAAATCTGCCCCGTGACTGTCTGGAGCTCTTAAACAGTCCTTCTACCCACCTCTCCTTTAGGATGACCGGGAGAGAGGGAGCGGAACCCACACTCGAATTGAGAGGCACTGGTTGGGATGTGTGAAAATCCCATTTAGCACCATCTATTTCCAGGCAAGGGTAAGCACCTGACGTGGGACTCCGTGGGAAGAGGGCCCTGCCCCATCCGTTCTCCCGGCCAGGCTTTCCTTGTGGGTGTGTTGCCGCCAACGCTGAGCCGCTGATTCTCTGTCGTCTCTGCACCACTTACTAAACATCCGTCTTCCTAGAGTTAGTTGTTAATGTGTGACTGTCCCAGTGTGAGAATTTCTTAAACATTTAATCAGAAGTGAAGAAGGTGGAACAAAGTGGAAACTTGTCAAAGGGACAGAGCGGAATGGACAGGTGCCCAAACGCCACTGGAACAAAGTGGGACAGTGGACGGCCATGTAACCCAGTGCGTTTCCTGAATGTTTCTACAGTCCTTGCTGTTTCCAAAGTGACCTGTGGTTAGCAGAGACTCGCTCACCTAAGACAGCCTTCTTCAGAATTTAGCAATTTTTCTAAAGGGACCCATTAGCCTAACTACACCTGAATGACATACTGCCTCCAAGCCAGGACAGTTGAAGATTCAGAAATGGCTTTCACACCCCGGGACTCAGTCCCTGGCAATGAGCGGCTCTGAGCCATAAGAGCGTGGCTGTCCTCGCACAGCTGAGGAGCATCGGCGTAATTCCACGTGCGGTGAGCGCACAGCGCAGCACTGCCTGGGCCGCAGAGTCTCCAGCAAGGCCAAGGCCAAAGGCAACTCTGAGAGGACGGACTGGTTGGAATCTCAAAGACGGCTGGGAACCGTCATCCTCCCTAGACCAAGGGATAGTCGCTACGGGGATGCGCTTGCCAAAGAACTCACATTGCCCTCTTTGAATACATTTTAAATGAAAACTTTAAGCGGCAAAAAAAAAGCCCTTTCTGTGAGGGCTTTGGGAAGCGGGGCTAGAAAGAGGGGCAGGCTTCGAATGCCAGGCTGGGCGGTCTCCACTGAACTCATCAGCAGTGAGGAGTTGCCTTTGAACTTATGTTGGAAAACGACCGGATGTTTACCAAGTCGTCTTTTCTCCACAGATTGACGGAACGTTTAAAATAGACATTCCCCCTGTTCTCCTGGGCTACAGTAAGGAGCGAAGTGTGGTCATTGAGCGGGGTTTTGACCCCGTCCGAAGCCTAAGCGAAGGCTCCTACATCACCCTGTTCATCACCATCGAGCCTCAGCTGGTTCCCGGGGAGCCGGTTCGAGAAAAGGTGAGTCTGTCTACACTGTGGAACCCCGTCTGGTGCTGGTGAAACACGACAAACACCGCCAGGCCACGCTGTTGTGAACCCGGAGCTCACAGCCCCAGCGGAGGTCTCCCTTCTCCCACGGCCACTCAGCAGTCCCTCGGTTCGGACGGGATGGAGGGGAGAGCTGCGGTGAGGTCTGTGTGTCCACGGCCCCAGGGACCACGTCAGTCAGCGAGGTCGACTTTTAGGGAAAATGATATGAATATAAATATGGTCCCCGTTCAGGAGAATTTTCTCTGGGGAAGGAGATGAAATATGACTGAGCAGAAAGGCAGATTACTCTCAATCTGGATGTCCACTGGCAAACACGCTGGCGTACGTTTGCTCGGCGGACCGCACATCCTGGCTGTGCAGTGTATTGAATTGATTCAAGAGGATTATAATGCTAGATGACCTTCAGGGGTCACCTTAGTTCATCTCGGTGCCCTCAGACAGACACAGACATGTGCACAAGTGTTCTACTTTTAAACATAACTCCCATGAGCTGGCAACTGTGTCCCCCCTTTCCTAGTCAGGGGGCACCCCGTTCACGTAACACGCTGGTGCAGCACTGAGGCCACCACCCTCATTGGATGGGGGAGAAAATGCTGGCCGTGACCTCTCATGATGATGAACTGATGCAGTGATAGCCACCCCCCCCAACCTAGACTGAGGCCTCACTCCGTCCCCAGCTCTGTCGGCATCTGACACACGTTCTCCCCTTCGATACTCCCCGCTGTCTTGTCAGATGAGTCTCCAGCCCAGAGATGAGGAAATGAGGCCCCACGTTTGCCCCACGACTGCCAGGCAGTCAATGGCACAGCTAACAAATATCTGCCTCACTCCACGTCTTGCACGTTCAACAGATATTCACTGGGCCTCTTCTGTGGCACAGGTGCCTCTCAGATACTGCGGTGCAAGAGCCCAGAAAAGCAAAAAAAAATTCCTTGGCGTTTACAGTCATGTGTAAGCCCAAGTTGTTGACTGCAAAGCTATACTGCGTAAACTATTGTGCTGACTCTGTCCAGTATAATTAGATTCAGATGGAGATTCACGGGTACGTTCCTCTCTGTGTATTACAGTTTGGTTCAGTATTACAGTTTGGGTACAGAGGATATACAGCATTATTGGAAAAACATACCTACCGAAATTCAAATGAATCTTATATGCTGGTTTCTGTCACTAACTTGATGGCAAATATGTTCTCTAGAAAGCATGCTAGAATATATGCATTTTGAAATATTTCAGAAAAGGAAACATTCAGAATGTTTTCCTTCCTGTGTAAACTCGGGAGAAAGCCAACAGGCATGTTTACACGGAAGAATGCTCCCCGACAACAGGATTTCACAATTTCTGGGTATTCTTAGGAGAAAGCAGTCAACTAGTGCGCCACCTGCAGGCGGGCTCCCAGGCCCCGTGAAAGCTGTTTGTCCGCGACCGCGGCTGAACGGAGAAACCAGACTCCCCGTGTCTCGCCCTCTTCAGGGGCACTGACCTCCTATCACAGAAAGTTCCGGAGGCCTCCGGGGCTCTGAAACATAGTTTCCCAGGCCTTGCAGCCTCCCCTCCTTGAAGCAGGTAACCAGGCTCTCCGCTGTGGCCCCTGGTGGCATTTCACGGCCCGGGTGTGGCTGTGGGAAGCGTTTCTCTCAGACCTTTAAAAAAAAGGCCTCGGACACCCCGTGGAGGCCAGACGCGGGATGCGTCTTGATAGGGAAGGCACTTTGACCCCTAGCACCCTGCGGTCCCAGCACTCAGAGGCGGAAACGTTTCTCGGGGCTCCCCTGCAGATTATTCGGGGAAGAGCAGCTCCACTTACAGCAACCTCCAGGATTAGCAAATTAGCCTCCCTCCCGCCCCCACCATCCTCTGTGGCACCATTCCACGTGAGTTTTATTAAAGGTGTTTGTTTACCCAAGGAATTTTCTTAGAAATCAGTGGCAAAGCCTGAACTCTTATTCTTACAACCCTACTTTACACTGTCTTGGTTTTTTAAAAAAAAAGGTTTTGAAAACGGGTTCTTTCTGTTGAAGTTTTTCTCTTCTTTCTTGCCTCTGAGAGATGAGTGAGATGCTTAAAAAGGTACACGTGCCTGCACTCTTCACGTGTTGACCATTCGTCCGTCGGCACTTACCAGGCTCATGTAGCTGCGTCCATCCTCTGCCACCTTATGGAACGTACTGGGTCCTAATGTGTGTGCGTGTGTCCCCTTGGCAATGAACCGCAGACGTCTGTGGTTCCAGGAGGCCGCGCAGCACTGTCTTTGGCCCACTTCATTATGTCAGAGGGATTCTCATTTAGCTTGGGCTCTGGGAAGCCGTAGGTCTGAATATCCCACCCACAGGCTGGGAGCCACCTTCTGTGTTTTCAAGTCCATTAATGCTCACGGGCAGCTACTTACAGTGTGTCTGTGACAATTATTTCTGTTCAGCTGAGCTGTCAATCTTGGAATTCAAAGCAGGGATAAACCCATGAAGCTTCCTGTAAGGATTTATATTAACCTGGAGGTTAAAGAATTAACCCAGTTAACAATCCTCCAAACTTCACGTTGAGTCAAATGCATTTGTCGGGTTCACCTTAATTTGTTTCGTGATGAATGGCCCAAATTCACTTAGCATGGAGCTGTTGTCTGGCTCTACTTAGGTTACCCGCACAGCACACGACTCCTTACATTACTGTTTCATGCCATGAAATGGCACCCCAGTGGCCTAAATAAGGTATTAATGACCACTGATACTTACACACCCGGTGCAAAAAAGAACAAAGCATGGGTCAAGCATGGGCTCTGCTTTCAAAAAGCACTAGTTTCAGAGTCGAAATACAGTACAGAACATCCAGGTCCAAGGGGCAGAAAAGGGTCCGCACACTTTTTCCGACTTGGAAGGCCACTAGCACAATTCGAGATCTTCACTGTTCCGTCTGGACAATGCCTGGAGCTGCCTCCCTTCACAGCACATGGTGTGTAACCCCATAGAAGTCCTGGTCAAGCACTGGAGGAACCTGGCTGCCTAACTGTTCTCCTCTGGACCAGAAGTTCCTGGAGGGGACTATCTCATATTCATATACCCAGAGTCCCTGGAACCTTGTAGACTCAAACACTTTTCAGATAAATGGATGAATGAATGAGTTGAAAGGAAACAGGGATGAATTCCCCTGGGTGCTTTTTTCCACACCACCCTTGTTTCATAATTCTCTGTCTTTCTAAAATTGTAATTATTTCTGGCTTGACAGTTCTACTGTAGGTGTCTGTGGCACACCCACGCCAAAGCCTTGGAAGCTCACCTTTTTCATTTACTTATTCATTACACCTGCTGGGTAGGTACCGCGTCTCGGCACTACGCTGAGTTGTAGGTGGTTGTGAGGATAATGACACTGATTCCGACATCAGGGGGACATCCCAAGGGACAATATATTGGCTTTTGGAGATGCCTCTTTCCCACCTCAGCCCACACCCACTGCCCCAGTTTCTCAGGTACAGAAGTCAAAGTAGAAACAGAAGCCATGGTCCAGCTCTGATACAAGAGAAGAGAGCAATTAGAACATTTTCAATTCTAGTTGAAGTCATAAAGAGTAATGTGTATTTTTCATTCACTCAACAATGGTTGTTAAACGCTTACTCTGTGCTAGGTAGTATTCTCCGTACTAGAGATAAAACCACGATCAAAACAAAATGCCTGACTTCAGGAAACCTCCTCAATAGAGGAGAGCAAATAAACATATCATATGTCAGTGATTTTAAATGCTAAAAAATAAGAGAGAGAGAGATGAGGGGGATAGCAGAGAATGAGGGGGGAAGCTGGGTGCATTCTCCCTCAAAGAAGAAAACCATAAAAATGAAACAAAAAAATCTTTCAAACACTGCCTAGAATCTAAATCTACTTAAAAATCAATTTTCTTAATAAAATTTTGCGTTTGTCCTGAAATCCCTTGAAGTGTAAGAGACAGTGCACTTATATTTATACTAAGCAGCAAAGTCTTGTAAAAAACATTTTAAAGAGCTGCTTCTTTTCATGCTATTTTTAGTGATGGCTGGAGGGGGACAGGCCATCGAAATGTGTTGTTTCATCTGCTTTGAGTTACATTTCAAAGTCTAGGAATGCGTAGCTTATCTTGGATCAGAGAACCTCTTAAAATAACTGTTACACACTTGATGTCTCTAGCTCTGCTTCCTTTTTCCGTGAGAGCCATCACTATTATTTATTGCGTTGATTATGGATTTGAAACATTTTAATATTCATATACATCTGTAAACTTGTCCATTTAATGTAAGTTGCTTAAGCTTTGCATAGGAGATTTCTGACTTCTCAGCTCTTCTTCCCACTAAAACCAACCTCACAATACACACCATAAAACTATGGCTTGGTTCTCATCAGTCAACAGTAGTACATTAGTCTAAGTTTTATATGTTGTTTTTTATTAATCCTATATGGCAGCTTATCTCTTGACTGTTCTCTTTCAATCCGGTTTCAGTGTATTTTAAGTATTTAATGAATCTATCTAAGATTATAAATATAATTAAAGCTTCAGGGACTCCAGAGCATGACAGTGTTGGAAGGGGTCATTAATCCTACATCCTGGAGCACGTACTTATCAATAGTTCACATCGACTAGGCGATCTGAACAAGTGTGATTGTGTCTCCTATAATCATATATGAGCTCCATGCAGTCTTTCTTTTTGAAGTTTGATTCTCAGGAAGATGAGAAATTACTTCAAGCAGCAGAGAAGTTTCAGGCTGAATGCGCCTTAAGATTCCCAAATCGCCAGTGCCTGACCACAGTGCTCAACCTCAGTGGGAAGACGGTTTTTGTCACTCGTTATCTCAAGCCTTTGAACCCTCCTCCGGAGCTTCTGGAGGCTCATCCCAACGACCCGCAGGCGACGGCGGTAAGTACCGTACAGCCAACCAGTGCTGATGCTGCACGTGGGTTAGAATTTCAATCTGCTGCCAGCTTAACTACCGTACTTCACGGTATATACTTAAAAAAGTAACTACACTGAAATCCTTGGTTCATTCTTCAAACAATTACTCAGTGCTTACTGTATCCCTGATGCTATACTGGGTGCCAGAGAATTAGTATTTGGAAGATGCTCTACACTTTCACAATGTCTTACATAAACACGTCTTCATTATGTATTCTCCGTAACTTCCCTAGGGTTCGAACCTAGGCCTCTGCCTTAGGAGCTCACGCACTTCCTACTATTCCAAGATAACTAACGATCCAGTATTATACTTAATGCCGTAAGCATCATCAAATTCAAATGAAGCAACAATGATTTCCAGTACTGGAGCACTGCTGATGTGTGCCGTCACCACAAAGCAGGCCCACAGTGGGGGGGCCGTGGCGTACACGGAGGCACCCTTCCTGTGCACGCCGAGTGCCGCCCTCACACTCCTCACAGCCTCGTGTGACCAGAAGCCCCCCTGAGCAGCAGGCTGTTCTTCAGTGAAAACTGTAACCCCTCACTGCCTCTGGACAGTGGAGAGGTGAGGGAGTGACTGCTGCTAATAAGTTAGTAACATGGTGCTTTAGGAACAGGAAAATGATGTATCTACTTGCAGATATAAGTACGTTTAAAAAACCCTCGTGTTCCACGTTCATTTACATTTTTTATTAATCAATTTTTATTGAAAACCATAAAGGGACTTCTGTTGTCTCTAACGTAGTAGGAAGATGTGCAAAAAACAACTTCTAGTACAGAACCTTCAAGAGTAATGAATAAAATATTTAAAACATCTTAAAAATGGTGGCTGAAATAGGAAGAGTCAGTAAACAGCATGAGAGCAGGATTCCAGGCAGGTGAGGGCTTGAAACAGTGTTTGCCCTGAGGGCGCCGAGCTCCTGGCGCTGGGTTTCCCGGGCTGCAAGGCTGCAGAGAGAGAACACGTGGGGCTGGAGCTGGAGGGAAAGGCTGGGTCAGAGGCTCCCCTGCCGTTAGGACCCGGGAAAGGTAATACCCGGAGGTGAACCAGGAGACACCGGGTCCTGCGGGAGGTCCTGCTGGCCTCACCCTCGACTCCGGATGGAGGAGAAAGCAGGCAGAGGCTCTCATGGGAGTTCCTCCCACGAAGTTGTATTTCTTCACATTTAGTGCTGGGATGTACACGACCACGTGACCCCCCAAAACTTCAACCAAACATTTAACAGTATTCCCTGTTGGTAATGCCCCTAGATCCCTGTCAGAAACAAACAGATCCTTCTGGGGGAACAGCCTTTAAGCTCAGCCTCCCAAAAATTCCACAGGAAAAGCTCCAAGCAACATGAACACGTACAAGCATCAGTGAAGAAGTAAGTCACCGTGAAAAAGGTGCAAGTTGGCAGAAAGGGCAGACTGCAGAGAATCTGGCCACAGAGGCTACAGATGTTAGAATGATCAGATTCAGCACGTAAAACAGATATGTGTAATAAGTTTCAGAAATCTGGGGAACTGAATAGATAACACAAGAACAACAGACTATCAGAACTGGCAGGAACATGTTAAAAGCACACTTGTAGAAATAAAAGATTGTATAGTTAATATGAAGAATTAAACGAACAGGTTAAGCAAAACACTGAACACGGTTAGATACGGAGTGAAGTTTCACACAGTGGAATGCAGCACTGCCGACCTGGGGTGCACATGCAAAGAAACCACTTGGTATGTAGCACAGAAACAGAAAACATACAAAGGAATGGTCGGGAGACACATGGAGGGAGGGCCAAACTGCGTGTAAAAGGAGAAGAGCAATATTCAAAGAGAAAGGGCTGAGAATTTTCAGGACTTGATTCAAGACAACAATCCTCCAATGCAGGAAGCCCAGTGAATCCTGAGCAAGTAAAAGAAATGAAAATCTAGGAATGCCAGGCGGGACACTATGAAGTCAAGGCTGACCTGAAAAGCAGCTCAAGAGGAAACAGATTATCTACAAAAGAAAGCGGTTAGACAACAGACTTTTCAGCTGCAAAAATGGAAGCCAGAAAAGGAGTATTATCTTCAAAAGACTGAAAGAAAATAATCATCACACTAATAATTTATATCCACTGAAACTATCTTTCATACAAACATTGGGAGAATTTACAGCCAGAAATCCTCACTTACGGAAATCCTAAAAAATAGGCTTCAAAGAGAAGGAAGACTCTTAGAAAAATTCTAGATGCAACACATAATGCTAGCTTTAAAAAAAGGAAATGTATGAGGAAATCTAAAACAGCATTATTTTCAGAGCAATGATGACAATAATGTGGGTGAAAAGTCAGGATGGAGTAAATAATCCTGAAAAGAAAAAGATTATGTCAGGACAGGATTAGTAAAATTTTTTTTCAATTGATTCCCTTTGTCCTTTTCCACCTCCCCTCTACCTCTGGCAATAACCATACTGTTGTTTGTGTCTGTTTTGGGATTTTTGTTTTTTTTTTTGCTTAATCCCGTTTACCTTTTTCACCCGGATCCTCAAACCCCCTCCCCTGACAGCGGCCAGTCTGTTCTCTATGAGTTTGTTTCTGTCTTGTCAGCTTATTCTGCCCATCAGACTCCACGTGTAAGTGAAATCTGACCGGCTTATTTCACTTAATACTCTCCAGGTCCATCCAAGCTGTCGTGAAGTGAACACCCTTATACGAGCATTTTCCCAGATGAGGACAGAGACATTTATTAGCTTTTGAGTTTATGTGAGATTCTCACATTGAAACTTTTAATTAACCACTTAGAATAGGAAAAGTGAAAGCTATAATTTCCAAACTAGCAGCAAAAAGAAAAAGAAGAAATGAAATGGGGTGAAAGGAAGTGGGGAGGGGAAAATATATAGAAAAACTGCAAGAAATAAAAAGCACTCAAAAAAACCCCTGCAGAACAAGGCAGTGAAAATAGTCTCAATATTTACCAATAATCACGATCAAACCTAAGGGACTAACTTCCCGGCTGAAAGACAAAGACTATGAAACACAGATGCCCGGTTTTAGTGGAGCCCCGCGAGCTGACCCTGGTACTTAGGTGGCGGTGCACAGTGTCAAAACTCGCTTAGACCGTCCCGAAGAGTGAGAACTCGGTGGGAAGATCGGCCGTGCCGTACATCCAGACTGCCGATGCGGCCACAGTCATTAAGGTACAATGGCATTTACACATGGGTAACTAAGAGAAAACTAAGAGAGAATAAAAGCTCCAGAACAGACCCACTCAAATATGACTTATTCAAACATGATATATGACAAAGCAGGCAATGGAAACTAGTAACAAAAAATGGACTATTACATAGACTGTACCAGGATCAGTGATTTTTCATGCAAAGAATAAAAATAGATTCCTACTTCATATCATTCAATTACAGGTAAATTGAGGATTTAAATATGAAAAGTATTTCTCTCCACGAGTATATTATCTGAGATAGAAAGTGTTTCTTAAACCAGACAAAGCAGCACAAACTATAAAAAGAATGATAAATTCGACCACATTAAAACTGAGAACTTGCCCTGGCTGGTGTGGCTCAGTGGGTTGGGCGTGGTCCTGCCAACCGAAAAGTCTCTGGTTTCGACTGCCAGTTGGGACACATGCCTGGGTTGTAGGCCAAGTCTCCCTGTCCCCTTCTCACCTTCTACCCCTTGGTTTTGGGTGTGCAAGAGGCAGCCAATCGATGTTTCTCTTGCATATCAATGTAAAAAAAATAACTTAAGAGTATGCACAATAACCAGAAATTCACAGAAGTGGAAACACAAAAAGGCCACATGAAAAGACGCTCAACCTCCTTATAAATTACACAAAGCTGGGTCACACCTGCAATGGCGTGCTGATCGTGGTTTCTAAGGATGACTGTCCTCTCAGAGGGAGCGGAGCTCCTTGGAGAAACTGCTGTCCTTCAGGGCTGACCTAGTGAAAATACGAGATGACCCTGCAAAGTCTCGTTTTACCAGAGTAAGGGAGTGGGGAGGAAAAATGATAGGACATTTCAAAGAGACACCGGAGCCAATTTCCCCATCTGTAAAAAAATGGGCGATAACAATGACCGTCTGCATAGGATGTTGGGTGAGGATTAAGTGGGCTAATAGTGGATCACCTGGGAAGCACTCGGTGAGCATTCATTTCATTTTGTACACATGCATGTTTGTGATCTGTGAAACTTTCTCACAGGAAAGGAGGCTGAGAATCTGGCTTTCTATTGTTAGAAATTATTCTGTTAAAGCGAATCTCATTTACACAGGAGCTGGTAGCACGATACGTGTCGCTGATTCCGTTCTTGCCCGACTCCGTTTCGTTTGCCGGGATCTGTGACTTATGGAGCACGTCCGATGTGAGTAGTTCTTCCACAGGCTGACCAGTGGGGGCTGACTTCTCAGAATATTAGCTAAACGGCTGGCGTACTTTTAAATTACAACATGCTTTTAGTCTTTATAAAATCTAATGGTCTGTCCTTCAGTAGGATGAGCTGAATTCTGATGTCTTTTTTTCTTTCTGAATCAATCTGCCGAAAGATCAGAAGCTTACAAACATTAGTTATTTGCAGAAATTAAAAAACTTGAGATGTCTTAATGCTGACATGCTTCTAGTATTGCTCTGCCAATATTCCAGGTTTGTGCATTAAAGAAAAAATCAAAGCCACACCCTCCGTTACATTTGGACACCGTGTATTCCTCAGGCTGTGGGCTCCTGAGGGCATGACGCGTCCTTAGGCCACCTACCACCAGCCAGACACTGCACTAAGTTCTGGCCGTTGGCAGAAGCCTGGCCCTGGTCCTGGGGGAGCTTAGTCTGTGTGCCTCGTGCCCTCCAGCCGGCTTCCCCGTAGGATGAAACAAACCCACGCCACTGGCGTTCCCTCAGTTTCTCGGTCTCGTGTTGTACTGTGTTTGCATAAAATTAAAATACAGAATTCCCTCTGAAGGATAACTCTAACTCCTGCCCAAAGATGAAATACACTTTAAATTTTTTGTTCCCCGACATATTTTGGCAACATAACGTAGACAGATTTTAGAGGTAAGTCTCCACCACCTGGAGACATCTGTAGGAAGATATGCAAGCCAGTCCGTGTGCTCTAGGGCCCGGCTGGCTTTCCCACCCCCCAGGCGTCACCTTACCCGCTGGGCCTCCACTCCCCACTCTGTGTGACATTGTAATGATGGACGCATGTCACGATACACCTGTCCAAACCCACAGGCTGCCCAACACCAGGAGTGGACTATAATGTGACCCTCGGACTTTGGGTGATTATGATGTGTCAGTGTAGGTTCATCAGTCATAACAGAGGTACCGTATCTGGTGTGGGATGTGGAGGGCGAGGCTGTGCACATGTGGGGGCAGGGCTTATATGGGAAATCTCTGTACCATCTTCCCTGTGCTGTGAGCCCACGTGCTCTAAAATGTAGGCTTTAGCCCTGGCCGGGCAACTCAGTTGGTTAGAGCATCATCGTGATACTACAAGGTTGCAGGATCGAGCCCCAGTCAGGGAACATACAAGAAGCAACCAATGAATGCATCAGTAAGCGGAACAACAAATTGGTGTTCCTCTCCTCCCCTCTTCCTCTCTCTCTAAAATCAGTCAGACTTTTTGAAAAAATTACTGGTAACTTTAAAATGTGTCTCCCCCACCCCACAGTATTAACCGATTCTAGAAACCCATGTCTTCAATGTCTGAGAAAGCACCATGTCCACTAAAACTGCTTTTTTCAAAAATGAATTAAAACACAGTACCAAAATTTGGGGATAGATTTAAAAGATGGGTCATAAACTTTAAGGTACTAACTTTAACACTGACTTTTTAACACCCTGTGCCACTAATCCAGATTGAAGCCATCAGTCATCGCAACATAATTCTTTTCTTTTTGTCAGCAATTTCTGGACCTCCTGGCAGGAGATGAAGAAGAACACGCAGTCTTGCTATGTAATTATTTCCTCTCCCTGGGTAAGAAGGCCTGGCTCGTGATGGGCAGTGCTATCCCTGAGGTGAGAGGACGTGGGCGGCCCGACAGGGGTGTGGCTGCCCCACTGGGCTGCTGTTCCAGCTCATCAGGAGAACTGATTTTGATGCCTCTGTTTTGAGTTGTGAGACAGCGGCCCAGAGATTCCAGACAGCAGAGGGAACCAGTGATAAGACATGAAGTGGTCTTCAGTGGTGCCCAAGTACTCAGCCCTGCACCTTTCGGGCTGTTTTTTTGCAAATCTGATGCCTTTCTCACGCACAGCCTCACCTAGCTTTGTCTAGTATGTCTTGTGTGAGCCTTCTTCTGCCCGTGTTACTAAGAATTCTGATTCCCTCAGTGACCTAGCGTCATCCAGCAAAAGAGAGACAGGGGGATCAGAGGTGTGGGAAGGTTAGCAACCTCTCCCCCCTCTCCTGCCCACAAAGGGATCAAGGCAGGTAACCACAGGAGCAAAGAATGTTAGCAGCTGTCTTCTGATATTATCATTGTTTTGTTAGACTGGAGACTTAGTGACTGCTAGAATTTGTTTCCCCAGCTCTGTGCAAATATCCCTACATTTGGGGCACCTTGGTGTAATTCTGGGTGCAAGTTTAGAAAATTCACAAAGACGGAAACAACTTAGCCAAAAAGTGTTTCAAAAAGAGGCCACAGAGCTCTAGGAAACCAGTAGGAATTAAATAGCACAGGAATCATATCTAACTCCTAATGCACTGCCCATCAGTATCTTCCAGAATAGCCTAGTGTGAGGGCAGAACACTGGGCTAGAAAGCCACAGGGCCTGGGGTCAGGACTCTGCCCACTCATCCTGAGCTGTGTGACTCTTAAGGCATTTCAGAACTCTGCGCATGCAGTGAAACCACACAGAAGCAAAAATGAATAAGTGCTCATTTATTCCAGGCAGAAAGTGAAGTCCCTTTTCTGGCTCCAACCCCAACTGCAGGTGTAGTCACTCTTAACAGGTGGATATATATCTTGTCAAATTACCTTCTCTGCATTTACGTAATTATAAACGTGTATCAAATATCACTCACTGTATCAAAAATAGAAGTCGTGGGAGGGGTGCAGGGTGGAGGGGAATAAAGGGGAGGGGAAAACGGGACAACTGTAATAGTGTACTCAATAAAATATACTTGAAAAAGTAGTATTCAGATACAGTCAGCCTTCTAAATACTTGGCAGGCAGTGCCGCTCTTTTTAAAAAGGAAAATGCAGTGCTACGCCCACGAACAGCAGCTCGTCAGCCGACCTTCAACTGCTGTCTGTGGGCTGAGCAGCACAGACCACTGCCCCGTTTGTTCACTGAACTGCACCATTAGCAGATGCAAGAATTCTGCACAAATAAACACTGATTTGATTTCTTAAATCCAGCACAACCTAGAACTTCAAACTAATTTTTACCATTAGCCATGAATTTTAGATATCAGGAGTCCGGCTAAATAAAACGGTAAGTGACTTGTACGAAGTACTCTTGACCTTTTAATTGCATAATCAGTTGGAAACTCTTTCAATGGTTGTGTTCCTTCAGGGCCCGACTGCCTACGTGCTAACTCGAGAGCAAAGTCACTACTTGATATGGAATCCCTGCAGTGGACATTTTTATGGCCAGTTCGATACATTCTGTCCCTTAAAAAGTGTGGGCTGTTTAATAGGCCCCGATAATGTAAGTACTGACATCTCCTCTTGAACATGGTTGGCTGTGGCTTTATCTTTTTTTAATTGACCTACTTATTTAAATACATATCCAAAACTTTTACACAAATATATACCATTTAAAGAAATGTGGTGTCACTCCTGGCTGGTGTAGCTCAGTAGATTGAGCACAGGCCTGCGAACCAAAAGGTCGCTGGTTCAATTCCAAGTCAGGGCATGTGTCTGTCTCTTTTTCTCCTTTTCTTCTCCTATGTCTAAAATAAATAAATAAAATCTCTCTCTAAAGAAAGAAAGAAATGTGGTGTCAAATACAGTTACACGATTGTCCTAAATAATAAAGTTTTGGTTGAATTTGTCACCTGACTTACACAAGAAGCAGGATGGAGTTAAAGACTCGGAGGACCTGAGTTCGTGTCCTGGCTCTGTCCTCCGTTCTCTTCCCAGAGTGTACAGTGTCTAACTCACGGCGCTTTGAGTCATCACCTAAGGACACTGAGTTTGCGCTCTCTCTCTTTTTAAGAGAGGTTTCCAGGTGCCAGCAGGTGATTCTGGCTGCACCCACTCTGGGGAGCCATTTAACCACGGAGGGGTCTGTACGGAGCAGGGATCCCCCGCTCCATACAAACACATGCAAACGCGCACACAACACATGCTAACCAAGTCTCATCTTTTTCAGATTTGGTTTAACGTTCAACGATACGATTCACCACTAAGGATAAATTTTGATGTCACCAAACCCAAGCTATGGAAATCCTTCTTCTCAAGAAGCCTTCCGTACCCTGGCCTCTCCAGTGTCCAGGTATAATTCTCTTAGTAACGACTAAATGTAGACAAAGCAAGGAAAGACTCTGAAGTCACTGTCCTGGGTAGCCAGATATTTTTTGACCCTTAATTCTACCAAACATTTTGTCTAAAGTACTACTTGTTTTTCAAACTTAGCTGAGCCCAACTCACAGTAAAAAATAACTACCATATCAAGAACCCATACACACATATACATAATAAAACATTGTGAAAGAGCCCAGTGACAAAGAAATCACAATATATTCTATAAAGTTTTTAAAATTGTGGTATCAACTCACTAAATTAACTTCATAGCATGATCTACCCATAAAATTAATATAAAGGGGTCCTGGTAGTAGCTTCCAAGTAGTAAACATAAGAATTGTTTACTACCACTTTTGTTTGAGAGCTAGATATATATGTGTATGCTGGGTGTGTAATATAAAATGTATTTTTCACTGTGATCAAACCTTTTTAAAAAAGGGTTACAAAACACTGTCCTGGAGAAACTCTCCATGAGTACAAGGTGATAAATACAAGATTTTCCATAGGAGCAATGTTTGCAACAGCCAAAGAACTGGAACAAACTAGGGATAAATTACAGTACATAACAGAGTATAACTGCTACACAAACAAATCAACATTAATTTAGTAAGCACTCTAAAAATGTGTTTGCTACTATTTCTAAATGTTGAGAGGAAAAAGCAGTATTTACCATGTAAAATCATTCATTACGCAGTTTAGAAGACATACAGTATCTTGTTTAGGAATACATGTCTGTAGTCAAACCGTGAACACAGTAATTGGCCTATCTCCACTGACTATAATGTAAATACCAGGAGGGGCGGGAATCTTCTTCACCTATAAAAGTGCCTGACACACAGTAGGTACTTTACGCATGTTGAATGAAAGTGCTAGGAAACAAAATCGGGTCACGGTTACCTCTGCGATGAGAGAGGAGGGACACTGAGGAAGCGCCACAGAGCACTATCATTTATCCGTATGTGTTCCTTAAGCTGGGTCCTCAGTACCTCGACATCGGTTATATCGTTCCCTGTAGCTGGTTGAATGTCTAAGATTTCGTAATTTAGAAAGATTTAGAAAAGGCTGTGTGGCTATTCAAACTAGGTGTAAATGATTTCCAGAATTTCTGAACTACTTCCTCTTTTGCAGCCGGAGGAGCTGATTTACCAAGGCTCTGACAAGCCGGCCGCGGCAGAGCTGCAAGACAGGTCAGGTGATGGTACCCCAAATCCACCAGCGCTCTGTCACTGGGAGTGTAACTCCAAACGGGACGGTTCTCTGCCTGGGGCCGTGAGAAATAATTTGGGCAGCTAATTTTAATTCATGTTCACAGACCCCCAGTACAGGTGCGATCCCTGAACCCTGTGGCTCAAATGGAGATTTCAGCATCAGCATGGTGTGGGACAGACAAGAACTCCAGCGGTGCTAGGCAGCTCACCAAAAATTCTGCCTCGGATTAGAGTTCAGCACCATGTTTTTATGGGTCTTGCTCAGACATACAATCTTCAGCTTACATATGCCTGTTTGCCCAATTAGTGGCTTACTGAGCTTTGGCTAATTTATAAACCTAAGACACAGGGAAGGTTTGTGCCTACTTGAGTCCCTATAATCCTTACAACCCTGCAAAACAGAACTTGCACTGCCAGTCTCACAAATGTGGAAACTGAGGCTCAGAGAGGGCCACGCACTTAGGTATCAGGGGAGGCTCCAAGCCCCACCAGAATGATTTACAGCCAGCACGCCCCTTCTGCTGCATCTAGTTCTCTGAAGAGCATCGTGTCCATCACAGGAGACTAACGTAGCCGGGTCTAAGGCACTACCACTAGGACACACCAATTTACCTCAATGTCAACGGAAACTTTACGTGGGATCCCCACCTAGCAAAAATATTCTCTAATAGCTTCAGGATATATTGATTAGACTCACATCACCTAGTTCTGCAATACCGATGAGACGTGCACGGCAATTCCTGCTCAGATCATCTTGAAGCCCAACACAAAGACACGTGTCATGTGCCAAAAAAGAAGGGGCTACACCTGTGCTGGGCAGGGACGCACAGGATGCTTTAGAACTGGCAGGGCCTTGGTTCAAATCCCAGCTCCCCTGCCACCATCAAGTCATTTATCCTATTTCAAAATGTCCCCTTAGAAGTAAAAACGGACAATATTCCCTACATTATAGGGTTGTTATTAGGATTAAATAAAAATGTATAAAAAGCATCAGCACAGTATCTAGTGAATAAAGGGTAGCTCTTTTCTTTCATTCTGCATTTGAACTTCACATCCTTTGGACCCAACACCCGTCAGATTAACTATAAAGCAAGATACCAGAACTTTAGCTGCAATGATGAGAGGTATTTTAAAGGCAGTTCTAAGGCAATTCAGAGACATAATCCTCATGAACAGAAGGCACAGAGGAAGAGATCAATATGCATCAATATGTGGCATTCGGAGACTATCTGAAGCTTTCAGCATAAATCCCACCTTTGATGCCTGGGTCTGACTTGTCTGTGTATGTTACCAGTGAACAAAATGATAGAACATTTCCCGATAATACGTCTTTTTTAAAAGATCTTATTTACTTTCAGAGAGATGGAAAGAGAGGGAAATATCAATGTACTGACCAGTTGCCTCTCACATGCCCCTAACCAGGGACCTGGCCCACAACCCAGGCAAGCGCCCAACTGGGCATCGAACCAGCAACCCTTTGGTTCTTAGCCTGGTGCTCAACCCACTGAGCCACACCAGCCAGGGACTTGACATTAGATCTTTGGCTGATAGTATTGAGTTTAGCTAACCCAGTTACTCTCCCAATTACTCAGAGCTCCCTCTTGGTTCCACTTCAAGCATCCGTTATGGCCCTTGGCCTACCCTGTCCTTTCTACTCATTGGTGTTCTACTTCCCACCCCAGCCACATACAACCCTTAAGGGCAAAGACCACGTGTGTTAATTTCTGAATCCTCAGGGACTCACCCGTATTAAGTACCAACTGTGCCTAGTAAGGGACACCACCACCAAGAAAAATGTGGTTATGTAGTCACCTGAACCCCACTGCATACAAAGTGGGTTTTTGTCTGTAAGGGAAAAGTCAAATAAGGAAAGAAAGGGAGGGAGTGAGGGGAGGAGGGAAGAAAAACGGAGTTTATTTTTTATAAATAGGATTGAAAAAATATTGAAAGAAAAAATCATGGACTGGAGGCCACGGCGCCTGACCCGGTGGAACAGGTACTGCGCCTCCGCGCTGCGCCACTTCCTGCCTCTGCTGGAAACCGGTCGAGGGGAGGACGCGGAGGACGGGCACAGGGCCCAGCTGCTGAGACAGCTGGGGGACTGCCGGGTAAGCACCCATGGCCCTCGGCTGAGGCTGTGGGCTTCCTGTGTTTTTGGTATCAAAACTCCTACACTGGCCCATCAGTAAATGAAAAAAGCTGTGGTAACATTTACACAATGAAATACTACTCGGTCATTAAAAAAAAAAAGGAAATCAACTTTGCAACCACATGGATGGACCTACAGGGTATTATGCTAAGTGAAATAAGCCAGTCAGAGAAAGACAAATACCGTATGATTTCACTTAGAATCTAATGCACAAAATGGATTCATAGATACAGGGAACAGACTGACAGCTGTCAGAGGGGAGGGTCGTTGGGGGCTGGGTGAAAAGGGTAAAGGGATTAAGCAGTAGAAATGGGTAGCTGCAGAACAGCCACAGATACACAGACTGCAGCGTGGCCAATATGGGCAGTAACAACAGGGTATGGGCCAGGCGGGTGCTTGGGTGGTAGGGGCACCACGCTGTGAAATGCATGGTTTCAGACCACTTTGCTGTGCGTCTATCTGCAGCTGGTGCAGAATGGTATTAAATGTAGACTGTAACTGAAAAGTAAGTTTAAAAAATCCTACATTGCTCTACAAAGTATATGGATGAAGTTGCACAACCTAAACAATGAAATTAAGTTCAAATCTTGCCCTGGCTGGGTGGCTCAGTCGTTTGGAGCACTGTCGGTACCTGAAAGGCTGCAGGATCAATCCCAGGTTCTAGCACAGACGGGGGACAGCCAACTGGTGCTTCTCTCTCACACCGATGTTCCTCTGTCCCTTTCTCCCTCTAAAAGCAATGAAAAAGTGTCCTTGGCTGAACATTTTAAAAAATGTTTAAGTTCAAGTCTCAGTAATTAACATATTATTAAATAGCAAAATACCTATTTAAAATGAAAAACCATTTTTAATAAGATGATCCTATGGAAAAAATAACTTTTATGAAGTACATTGCAAATATTAAGTAAAATGAAATGATCTGGATAACTCATCTTAGGCTCAGTTGTGCATAAAGGAGAAGCCAACCATTCTCAATCAGGTTTTTTTTAAAGGACACAATTTATACTAATTACTTTCCATTGCTAAGAAAAGTTCTCACTAATTGACAACATACCCTCTCTACTGACTGCTGGGAGTGGCGTGTCCGCAGGTGGCTAAACCTGGACAGCAGTCTCAAGCTAAGACAGCACACACTGGTGGCCAGTGTGAAGCTGGACACTTGATTCTAGTCACTGACTTAAACATACCCTTTAACTTTTAAGGTCAGGTTTTCAGCCAGGACGTTCTCAAGTGACAGAACACCTAGTTCCAAAAGCCAGTAAAAATGAGTTACTGACTTACTAAGTAAAAGTCCGAGGGGAGTACCTCTAGCCCTTGTCCACGTGATGGCGTCCCCCGCAAGCTGGCTTTTCCCGCGGTCCCAGAAGGCTCCAACGGTTCCAGGCAGGACTCCCAAACACTGGATACGCACATGGACGACCAAAGCAGGGGGAGCGCTGAGTGCTGAGCCCTAGCGAGTTTCCAGTAACTCACTCTGAGACTTCCTTTGATCACATGTCCATCCCTGCAGATAATCACTGTGGCCGGCCAGGGGTGTAGAATGAATGCAGTGATTGGCTTAATCTAGACCCCACAGTCTCAGGGTTACTGTGCAAACCAGGGACTGTCAGAAGAGGGAACAGTGGAGGGTGACTAACGGTGTCACACACCAATTCAACACGCGGCAGTGGAGGACAAGAAAAGGCATTCAGCCTCACTCCACTTTCTGTATTGCTAACATACAGCTGAACAGAAAACAGAACTAAATAACTTTTGAGATCCAGAAAGGCTTTCTATTAAGAATTAAGAATTAAAATTTGTCTTTTTTTCCCTTCAGTTCTCCGGATTTCCCCTTCACATGCCCTATTCGGAACTGAAGCCTTTAATTGAAGCTGTATACAGCACCGGCGTACATAACATAGATGTTCCTAATGTTGAATTTGCTTTAGCTGTGTATATCCACCCATATCCCAAAAATGTTCTGTCCGTTTGGATCTACGTTGCCTCCCTTATACGTAACCGGTAATGTTTTCCTTGTATACTTTTTCTATCAGGTAAAACTACAGTTAGGGTATGAGAATATTGTTAAGTGATATTGATCAATTGTATCACAAAGTATTTGTAAATAAATTTTTCAAACTGTGCAAAAACATGTTTTTATTTAGCAATCTGCCTTGCCTCTGCCACTTTGACTTGAAAACCCGGTGACCCCCCCAGTTCCTCCGGACACTCTTGGCTGCACAGCACCCGCCTTTGTGCTTGCTCACCTCCCACTTGGAAGCCCTTCTTCTCTGCCTGCCCAGCACAGTGCCAACCACACTTTTAAGACCCAGCAAAACTACTTTTCTGAAGGAGGAACAACTTTGCAATGTAAAATTGTTCATTTTTAGTGCTGAATACATCATAAAACCATATCCCACAGAAATACTAAGCAAGTACACACATGTACACACATACACAAACACACATACACAGTGACTGAAGTAACAGCATTTTAGGGGGAAGGGGAATATATTTAACTTTTCATCAAAAGGGAAGTAGTTTAAAAAATTAAGACACTGCTGTGGACTGAAAGACTCTGTGTACCCCACCCCCAAACTCCTACGTGGAAGTGGTACTGCAACGCCCTTGTAAATGGTATCTGGAGATGAGGCCTTTGAGAGGTAACTGGGTCACAAGAGTAGAGCCCGTAAGATGGGACTGTGCCCACAGAAGAGACAGGAGAGAGCTCGCTTCCTCTCTCTAGGCCACGTGTGGCTGCGATGCAAAGATCAGCAAACCAGAACGAGAGCCCTCACCGGAAACCAGACTGGCCAGCACCTTGGCCATGGACTTCCCAGCTTCCAGAACTGTGAGGAATAAATGTCTGTTGCTTAATCCACTCAGGCTATGGTATTCTGTTGTAGCAGCCCCCAAACTGACTACAACAGATAATATACTAAGCCACTGAAGAGGATTTATTTATTTTTCAAATTGACTCTTTAAAGCTGGGCCTAATGTAGACACATTAGGAGGAAAGTCCTAATTTTTCAAGACTATTTATTTTTAAAGAGAGGAAGGGAGGAAGATGGGTATGTGCTTGCCTCTCCAATGCCCCCAACCAGGAATCCAGCCCACAGCTCAGACATGGGCCCCAACTGGGAACTGAACCAGCCAGGACCCTCTGGTGCACAGGCCAGCACTCAATTCACTGAGCCACAGGAGCCAGGGCAAGAGGATTTAAATGTATGTGTTGACACGGAAAGATACACACAGAACAGAAATACATAAAGCAGGAGTTCTCAGCCGTAGCACTGCTGACATTCTGGGCCATGGAAGTAGGTGCTGTTGGGGGGCTTTCCTGGGCATTGTACGGTGCTCAGCAGCCCCCACTGGATTCCAGTACATCCTTCACCTCCAGTTGAGAACTACTGATACACCTGGAACAGGATCTCACTTAAAACAAGGACAGAGGACTCAAATTAAGGAAAAGCTTTCACTTCTAGCTCAGTGCTCCTGTGGCTTTTACATACCTCACTATGAACTGTTAAGCGACAGTTCGAGGACTGACCCTCAGCAGTCCCCACCAGTGTAGCAACAGAGTGGCACACTGGTTAAGATCATGAACTCTAGAGAAAGCCTAGTTCTGCCCCTTAGGAGCTCGGAATTCGTGGACAGGTTACTTAACCTGTTAATTTATTTTCCCCATTTAAAGACTGTAGGTAATTACTCTACCTGAATCATCACATTGTAACAATTAAACAAGTTGGTACATATGAAGTACAGCTGACCCTCTAACACAGGCGCTGAGGCACCAACCCCCCAAGAAAGGTTTGCATAAAACTTTTGACTCCCCAAAACCTTAGTTATTCCTCAGTATCCAGGGAGGGCTGGTTTGAGGACCCCCTTCCCGAATACCCAAATCCATGGATGTTCAAGTCCCCGATGTGAAATGGTGTAGATCAGTGTATACAGTTGGCCCTCCACATCCACAGGCCCCCAACTGCGGGTGCAAAACACAGGTATTTATTGAATAAAGTGCACCTATACATGGAACCACACAGTTGAAACCCAAGGTGTTCAAGGTCAACTACATGTAGGACACTGCCCAGCATCAAACACCTGACATTTGTTAGCAACCACAGGCCCTTACATTATCTGTTACCTTTTATTCTAAGAATGAACAGTTTCAATAATTAATGAAATCAATCGCAAAAGATAAATGTAAACCAAGTATATGTAATGTACCATTAAATATAACTCTCTCTTCAATAGTGAAAGAGATAATGCACAAAAATTAAATGCAGACTCTGCCGTCTCCCCATGCAGTTGGTGGGAAGGTGGACAGCAGAAGACGTTCCCACGTGACAAGTGTGACACTGAAGTCAGTTTGGCTCCAGCCAGCCAAGTCCTATTTAATGGTTTGCTAACATTAAGCGGCACAGGACAAAGCAAAAGGGAGGCACCTCAATTACCTGAACCCCTGGGGAAATTAGCTGCTCAAATTAATTAACTTAAAAGGATACAGTTAGAGCCAAGTCCTGAAACACCATTTATTATTTTTCATATAAGTATTATCAAAATTTTACACCCAAAATATGATGCCGTTTTCTGGTTACATGGGAGATAAACTTTAGTCCTCCCTGGATGACCCAGGGCATGATTATCGATGAGTAATTTTTACCAAGGAGTTCATGTAACTACTGATAGTAAGATGAAGTATAGGACTGGATGGCACTCGCCACAGAAAAATTCTTGTAGTTTGTTTTCCTGAAATAGTACCTTACGTCAACTTTTCAAACAAACTTTACTAAACAAGTAGAGAGGTAAAAATACAATAACTGCAAGAGTCAATCTTACAAAATAAAACTTCTGACCCCGAAACTATTCAATACGCTCAGATTTCCTTTCAAGTTTTCTAAAGGAACCAAGCAACCGTTTCTCACTTTGTGCTTAGGCCAGACTCTAAAGGACGAGACAACACACAGCGGTGCCACAAAAGACGTGACTGCTTAAGCTTAGCAGCTACCAACTCAAAACGTAAGACGGTCTGCTCAGACAGCTGCCCTGCCGGGGAGCTCGGTGCCTCCATCATCCGTTTTGCACATGCTCGCAGGAATGGGATCAAAATGGGAGCCCTCGGAGAAAGGTAAAATTTCAGTCATTAGATGTCCACGCTTTAGAGCCGATGAGCTTCCCTTATGAGTGTTTAATTCAAATGTTAGTGGAATAAGCATGTGTGAATTCTTACTTATATGCCCATCAGATGATTCTTTTTCCATCTTTACGCAGCTCCAAGATAAAGTTTTCTCTGAGCCTGAACTGAAAGCCGCCTCCCTCTACCTGGTACCTTTCCTACTCCTCCTACCCCTGTAGAACAAACAAACAATAGCTGGGACGACAAACAGCAAGACGACTCCCTCTTCCACAGCCACGCATGTACTTCCACGGCGTGCCGCCGACCACTCTCTCTCATGACATGAAAGCACACACGGCGTTGTGTGTAACCGACTCAACATGCACCTTTCTGAACTAGAGGTCTCCACTCCCATCCTCTTCACACAGCAACGGAAATAAGCTTACAAATTCAAATTCTGACTACCACACAATTAGTTTCAAACAGACAATTCAGCTCAACAAAATTAAGTATCTGTCTACAACTGCTTATCAGGGTCATGATTTCATGGGAGTTAAAATATTTACTCCTATGTCACACTAAATTTAAACCTGCATTGAAATTTATAATAAAATCAAAACACAAAAGAAATTACTTGGTAAAGTCCTCAAAGTAGATTTTATTTATACATTTCTTCAAATGATTGTGGAATTTTTAAAAACCCCTCTCAAATTTGACAATTTAGGGACAGTGGTAGAACCGGGGGTTCTTAGAAGCTAATACAAATAAACCGATGCTTTGCCAGCTCACTGAGCTACCACCAAGAAGCCAATTTGTTCTACAGTCGTAAAGAATCTTACATGTGGGTATGTTGAATTGGCCCTCTGAGAACTGTTCAAAGAAAGGAAACATTATGGAAAAGAGACTAGTTTCCAAATGTGTAGTCTCTGAAAATAAACCTTCAGCAGCGTATGTCTGAAAAGGCCTGCAAAGCCTGGTGCAGTGTTTATACAGAAAGAGAACCAATGACCCCACTGACTAAAACTCCAAATAATCTAAAAAATGCTTTAAACGGCAAGGCATTAGTGACATTATTTTCAAAGCATTCAATTTAAAAGAAAGCCGGTAAAACTACCCTTATTCTTATGAAAAGACCTAATCCCTTTCTAAAACAAAAATAAGATTTGCAAGAGAAACAACACTGTACAATTCACTGGTAAATTAAGATTTCTGAGGCTGAAAGGAATGGGGCCAAAACAGGTCACACTCAAAAAAGGGATGGTTAACACAAGAAATGTGCTACAAGTAAAGTGCATGAAAGGAAGCCTGCTCAGCTAAATGAAGTAGACAAAAGTCAGAAGTCAAGGGTCATTCGCCAGAGCGGCAGCAGGCTCGAAAACCACACTGCAAGTTCTGGCATCCGCTGGCGGTGTCTGCATGAGGACCTGTGTGAAAACAGACAAGAGTCAGAGGAGGAACTTCCTAGGGAATCACACAAAAATAATCTTGCTTATGGAAGAACTTAAAACATTGACTTCTTTTTTTACCAGCAATGCATTTATAACACAGAAGTAAAATCTCACAATGAGCATGTAAAAAATTATTCAGACACAAAAATTGCCAATAGCATGACTTTAACATATCTTTCATGGTCCAAAAGCTGAATGAAAGAAAAAGGGAAATAATATTTTGGCAACATTCTTACAAAATAAAACTCTAAGAAGAAAAGGAGATAACCCACAGACAAGCCTGCCAGGGTAACTTAACACATTTCTTATACTATGAACATCCTTCTGAGAAATATAATTAAGGAAAAAACAGTCTTATCTGTAATAGATCAGCTAAAGTATCCAATATTGAGCAATTAATATACAAACATTATATTCAAAATTTAAAAAACTATATATATAGGCTTAGCATGTTTGTCATATTTTTATCTAACATCTGCAGCTAAAATAAACCATATAGTAGGGTTAAGTGAAATTACCTTCCAGAATTATATACCTTCCAGTATATGAGAATTAACTAAATAAACATATCTAAAACATAACAAAAAATGTGATTCAATTACAAAGAAGAGTAATAACATTTGTGGAACAAGCGACATTGTACCCCAGTCACGCTGTGCTGCCCAGACACTAGATAAAAGACCATTAGGGAACATGGCTATGGATTAGAAAATGTCAAAAAAGAGATATCAGGGTCCATATTCAAATGATAATTACTTTGAATGAATCTGTTTTCATAAAGGCAGATAAATGTGAAAAGGGATATTTTAACAATATTGAAGCCTTTCAGTACATGTGCACCATGAACAAATAAAGAACAGTTTAATAGTTCTTTACTCATCAATGAGAACCAAAATACCTGCAATTGTGATATACAAGAATCATAAAAAAGTACATGAAATGTAATTTTATTACAGACTATGTCAAATGGGTTATAATTGAAAAACAGCAGTACTCTGTCTGGACTGACATCTAGCTCAACCAGAAACATTTTTAATTAGTTTTGTTTTGTTTTGTTTTTGAAAATAGCAATCCACTACAAAAGGCCACTATGCTAATGCCATCTGAACACACAGAACACACTTACCGTGTTTTTCGGACCATAAGACGCACCTAAGATTTAGAGGAAAATAGGAAAAAAAAATTTGAAGCAAAAAATGTGGTAAAATATTTAATAACATAAATAATATAATATGTCATCAATGTAAATGTAAACAGAACTCAACAGCAGCATTAACAAACATTATTCCTCCCAAATGGTGGGGGGGGAGGGCAGGTGCATCTTATGGTCCGAAAAATATGGTATCCCCAGAATTTAACTTTTCCTTGCATCCCTGAAATGGCATATACAAAATACAAAGGGCAAATTTGTTAGGGTACACAATGAAGAATAATGTTCATATATTTCACTGTAGAAATGATAATATATCCTTAAGGAGAAACTAATGAACTTCACAAACATATGTAGAGCAGGTATGGTAATGGGCAATGGGATATGAAAGAAGACTGGCCACAGGTTTGTAATTGCTGAAGCTGATGATACACAAACATTCATTCTGTTAGTCTGTTTATGTGTTTCAATTTTTCCACAATAGAAAGCCCCAAATTATTTCAAATATAAAACTGAATTACCACAAGCCCATTTTTATTTAACCAAAATTAAATGTTCTATTTTTAAACAGATCCATTGAGTTTCTCAAATATTTGCAATTCAAAAAGTAGCATTTTTGTTAAGATTACTTTCCCTTAAAATGAGACACAGGTTAGTCGTCTTAATCAAAATTGAAATCAAATCCGTCAGTACACACTAGTGGGTACTTGTCAGAAATGCCCCAATAGGAAACCCCATGGACTGGAACCCTCCCCTCACTGCCGACCTCTGGCCTGCTTGTCCCTCCCAAAGCACTTTCAGCTTGTCAGTTTTCACCAGCACCCACCTCTCCATGCTGCCCCCTCTCATCTCACCTCAACACCCCCAACTCTGGTCGCTGCAGTGCCCACCCGCCACCCAGCGCCTTTCTTCAACCCCCAACCCCCTGCTTCACGCCACGGTCCTGCCCTGACAGTGAGTGATCAAATGCTTCGACTGGAGGTTTTTGCAAAAATGTATCTGATTATGATTTTCTCAGTATGTAATTCTATTCCAAATTTTTAAGGAAGAAATAAGAGGAAGGAAACAGAGACTTTGTATAATTATACAAATTAAAACTCCCTAAAATGCTTCAAAATGTCTTTTTAGGGAATTCAACAGTGACCTAGAAGAAAAAATCATAAACAATGACTGAAAGCAATAAAAATCAAGGTAATGGTTTTGATGGAAGAAAATGAAAGGGAGCCTTCAACAGAGCCAACTGGACTAAGGAGGCTATTCTAAAGATCCTTATCTTTCCAAACACCGCACAGCCTTTCACCATCCACCCCAAAAGACAGGAGCCCGGCATCCTCAGTCTCCACACTGGCCACCTTGGTCCCTCTTCACTCTCAAAGGCTCAGGGACTGCAGCAGGAATAATGGTGAAAGAAAAATGTGTGCCCTACATCAGGTAGGCAGTCACCAGTCCTGCTGTCAGCTTCTTATCATGAAACAAAGTTCTAGCTCACACTGATGTAAACATGTGTCCCCCACCTCGAAGAGTCTCTAGAATACCTCCATCTCCATGGGATTCTAAGTGATCAGAGGAAACAGGGAATTAATATGTCAGTGCTTTTAAATGTGAAAGCAGAAGCCTATGGATACTTAATAACTGTGATAGTAACCACAATCTCATCCTAAGGTCAATGACAGAGCAGGTGTCTGATTCTAATAACCCAACAAAGTGATGCCGCCCAGTGAAGGGATTGTGTGCTGCTGAAGGTCTGGGGCAAGCAAAAGTGAAGACACTGTCTTTACTTGGATTAGTCTCATGTTGTGGAAAATGGGAGAATTACAATTTTCGAAGCCTAGAAACCTTATGCAAAGTTAGCAGTAAGACCTTTAAGCACCTTGGAAAGACTGTTCAGAAAAGGGAGTAAATGGACAACAGAAAAAGTAAGGCAGCATTGGAAAAAAACTCGACTGAGACATGTATGTCAGCTGCAGTTATTTACCCAAATTCTCATCGTTGAATGTTTTTCCTTGATATTGAAAATCTTACTTACGCTGTGTATCTGCACTTACCTTCACTTACCTTTAATTCCTCTTTAACTTAAATTAGAAACATAAGAGAGCAAATCATCTGAGACTGTCACCTCCAAATCTGAGCTAATCTATCTTAATTCATAAATTATACATATATTGAAATGCAAATCAATACAAAAAGTGTATTTGCTATCATTGTTTAAATGTAGTTAAGAGCTCTAAAACTATGCAATTCCATTTAACACTTCTTAAATGATATTTTTAAAATATTATGGCTAAGAAGCCTTCTTTTATATTTAAATCACAACTTACCAATTAAATAACAAACTTAAATTTATGAAGAATCACTCAGGAAACTCGAAAATGGCATTTTCTATCAATGTTTAGTACAGTGTCTTCCTCACAGTAGGTATTGTTTCAATACTGTATTTGATTACTAAATCATCTTCTGCAAAATCTCTGCTAGTGCTTAGGAAACAGATCACTCTGCTGCTTATCACTTAATATTTACATAATGAATACTGTTCATCAGTATTTACTTCTTTTAATTAGTAACCTGGTAGTTAACTATATAAATTTTCTTTTGACAAAATGCATTTTTAGTTAAATGTTAACTCTCAAATATTTAAAACATAATTTGTCATCTAAGTATGCTCCTTATTATTCTAAGACCTTATATAAAGAAGATTAACTACTTTCAAAAATAATGAGGATAATAATTAGAAGGGCCAGCCAAGCAGTCACTGACTACTGTACAAGCTGAGCTATAGTGAAAGATGCTGATCAATCGTGTCATCTTGAAACATATGTAACACAACTTTATTCTAACACTTTCTAGGTTGTCCATGTCTTTTTAAGGAAGAGATTATATTAGAACAACTGGATGGAACTCTGGAATGCAAATTAACATAAGTCACCCTATAAACTTTACAGGACTTCCATTTCCCCCACATGATGCTTTAAGCAGCTGTAAAATGAGACTTAATATTGGATCATACAAGCACTGTCAATTTCCTTCTACATCTTTCAAAGTCAGATTCATTAAAATTCATTTATTAAAAATTACCACTCACTTATCAAAAACCCTAAAATTCAACACAAGGAATGTAGCAGCTCCTCTAGAACACTCTAAAATTTTATATTCAAAACCAGTTACGATGAAAGGGAACTCTAAAATCCTAACAAAGTAAAGATTTTAACTTAGATTTTAACTTTAGGATTTTAAAATGCAAAAGATTTTAAGTATTTAACTTTATCCCATCATGTAAATTATTTTTAAAAGTTTTAAAAAGTATACAGTTAAAACAAGTAGGCAGATCATAAAAATGAAACGAGACCAATCTCTCCCACTCTATAACATCAATCAATATACCCAAAAATAAATAGAACAAATTAGGTTGTGAGATATATTCCCACAGCATAACTTATGTTGAAATCATTTTGGACAATTCAAGTACAACACACCTATGTTTTTCTTGTAAAAACAATTGCTTACTGGTTGGTTTTCACAATATGGCCAATAAGCCTTAGGAAGTAAAACCACACCTACAATGACAGAGCTGTACATTTAAAAAACTCTCCCTTCTCAAATTCCCTGCATCCATACGAGCAGCAAGTCCCTCACTACAGCAATCATACTCTGTTTTTGTACACTTAGCAGGTTGCAACTAAAATTTTAGACATTCATTTCAGCATTCCTTCATTTACATTAAAGGTAACAATTGCAAGAAATGTTCCAACTTAGTGTTGCTATTGCAAGACGTGAAAGGCCATCTCCTGCATCACCAGTATGATTCCAGAAACAAGAGAGCCAGCTACTATCTTCTGTCTCTTTATATATATGCTAGTAAAAATCCAATCTCTGAGAAATAGCAGATATGCTAACTTCTCTGCCTACTGGTAAGCCATCAAAGAAGAGGCCACTCCTCCAGTCTTCCTGTCCACTGTTCTGCATGAGAAAAATTCAGTTGATCTTACTGTCATCTTAAGATGAATCAGGCTCAAAGGCAACAGTATATGGCATAAAAAGACAGGTGTGTAGCAGAATCTGAACCATCTAAATGTTTTTCCCAGTTATAAATAGAGAAAGTTGACTTGCTTACTAATGACTGACAGCAGCTTTTCATGCTTCTGGGAATTTTAGTCTCTACCAGTGAATATCAATGCTCAAAAGGGCACTGAATATACTTTGCAAAAGCATGTGGAGCAAGCCCATTAGAGGGTAGGGATAGGTTAAAAAACAAGATGTTTATCTGATGACTGTTAAAAGTTAGGTTCAGGAATCAATCTTCGGAACACTGTTAAGACTTTCTGAGTCATGCCTGGAGCACCTGAGCCGCTGCTACCCTCCTCGATTTCCCACGACTGCTCTGGCAGCAGACCCAAGGTCCCTGAGGAGACCATGTTACCAAGTCCTCTCTTCTCCACTGCATTTTTCCAACTTGTCCTATTAGAAAACTGAATCTCTCTTGCCTAAGAAATCAGTACATCTAGAACAGCAATACATCTACATTGTGAGTGACTGCTATATCATTCTGGAGGAATTTCCCAGAACTTAGTAAGAATGTAAGTATTTCTACGATAACTTGCCATTATAGAATGACTAAACTATTTGAGATAAACTATATCTCAAAAATCTGGCAGAATGAATACTTGAAACATCCATTAAAAATTACCTTTAGAAAATATAAAGGGCTAAATCTAAAAATAAAGTAGTTTGGTAACTGGAAATCTAGAAAACTAAATAAAAACCCTAAGAACAAGCCGAACTGTTAAAATTTTTAAAGTCGATTCCTTCAAAACTCTCATTGTTGAAAGGCATTACCGTTAATGTTGTCACAGTAGTAAAAGTATTCATCATTTAGAGAAGGGCATGCTGAAACCAAATCCTGCAGGCCTGCACCAGTTACGGTGAGACAACCAGAGAGATTGAGGTGCTCCAAATAAGGCAGCCCTCCTCCCAGAGTCAACACCCTGTAAGAGAAGCAATTCAGCAATTAGAATACATTAACCTGTGAAATCTTATGTATTCCAATGGCCCACTGGACCACTATTAATAGACCTCTAAATCTGGTAATAAAATTTAGTAATTTCCATAAAATATGATAACCTCATCTTTAGGCAGGAATACACTAAACTGTGTAAGAACAGTGTTTGTATATAATTGAAATTAAGTTGGTTGTCAAACTAGGTTTTTTTAAGGTCTGTTAATTGTATCTCCAAGATAACAACAAATAAAATAACTTTTAAAAAATACAGAAAAGGGGAAAAAAAAAGAATCGAATGGTACGTTATATATATACATACATATACACATATATATAAACTTTAAATGTAAACCAAACGTACGAAAAGACAGAAATTAGCTGACTGAATTAAAGAAACATGCTAGTATATAGCATTTATATACTATTCATAACAGATCTCGCTTTGGATGCAAAGACAAGGCGCTTAAAAGGAAAAGCATGAGAAAACAAAGTCCCTGCAAAAAGTAACCAGGAGAGCCAGGGTGGCTATACTACTGTCAAACAACAGAGACTTAAACTTTAAAACAAGGTTACATGAGACAAAGAAGGATATTATATATTGATAAAAGGTTCACTGCACCAAAAAGCTAAAACAATTATAAACATATACACACCTAAAAACAAAGCCCCAGATATATATGAAACAAAAATTGACAATTCAATTGAAGAGAGAAATAGTTCTACAAAAATAGCTGGAGATGTCACTGCACCACTTTCAATAATGGGTAGAACTAGACAAAAGATCAACATGGAAATCGAACTGAACAACACCGTAACCAATTAGACTTAATAGACATATACAGGTGGGGACAAAAGTAGATTTACAGTTGTAAGTATGCAAAACACAGTTCATTCTTGTATCATTGTTTCTTAATTGTTGTATTCTTTATTTGTATTGCAACTGTAAACCTACTTTTCCCCATCTCTGTATTGAACACTCCATCCAAGAACAGCAAAATATCCATTCTCTCTAAGATAGACCACGTTAAGCCACAAAACAAGTTTTAATAGATTTAAAAGGCTTAACTAATACAAAATATACCATATTTTCTGATGACAGTGGAATCAAACTACAAATCAGTAACAGAAATAAAACTAGAAAGTCACTAACATGTATCTATTAAACAATATACTACTAAACAACCAATGGACCAGAGGGAAAAAATCACACATGCACACACACGAAAAAAAAAAACTAAAAAAAAAATCCATACAACAAACCAAACCTGCGGGATGGAGCAGAAACAGGTCCAAGAGCAAAATTTATACTTGTAAACACCAACATTAAAAGTAAAAATCTGAGACTTCCGCCAAGATGGAGGTGTAGGTGGAAGCACTGTGCCTCCTCCCACAACCAAGTTTAAAAACAACAAAGTTTTAGCAACAAAAATGCAGCCAAAACCACAGAAAATTGAACTTCAGGGAAGTCTGACAACAACGAACCCTTCAGCCAAACCACTAAGAGGGGTAGAGCCAACAGCAGAGCAGGGTCGGGCAGGAAAGATCCACCAGACTGATCCTGGCGCGCGACCCAGGCACACCGGCAGCCGTAGACGGATCCCAGGTGTGGAGAAGCAGGCGGACCCACTGAGGGCACAAGGTGGTGGACTCACTGAGGGTGCGGGTCAGCGGACTCACTGAGGGCTGACCACATTTGCGTGCAGATAAACCGGTGAAAGAGGGAGCAGTGAGACAGACCGTGCAGGCCCCAGTGGCAGGAAGCAGCAGAGGAGACCGCCACTGTCCCTCTCTGACCCTGCCTCCACCTACAGTGTCACAAACCAGACACCTGGGTGGCCTCACCCTAGTGAAAAACTAAGGCTTCCCTCCTCATACCTAACAGGCACGAACAGATCAAAACATGGCTCAAGAACAACTCAGAGCCCCAGAGCCAATAAATCTAAGCGATGAAGAAATAGCCAAACTTTCAGATGCACAGTTCAAAACACTGGTGATCAGGATGCTCATAGAACTGGTTGATTTTAGTCACAAATTAGAGGAACATATGAAGGCTAAACTAATTGAAATGAATGGAAATGCACAGGAAACCAATAGTAATGGAAAGGAAACTGGGACTCAAATCAATGGAGTGGACCAGAAAGAGGAAAAAATGACCAAACAGAATAGGATGAAGAAACAAGAATTCAAAAAAATGAGGAGAGGCTGAGGAACCTTCAGGACATCTTTAAATGTACCAACATCCGAATTATAGGGGTACCAGAAGGTGAACAGGAACAGCCACGAGTGGAAAACTTATTTTGACAAATAATAAAGGAGAACTTCCCCAATCTGGCAAAGGCAAATAGACTTCCAGGAAATCCAGGAAGCTCAGAGAGTCCCAAAGAAGGTGGACCCAAGAAGAAACACACCAAGGTACATCATCATTACATTAGCCAAGATTCAAATGAAGGAGAGAATCCTAGAAGCAGCAAGAGATAAGGGGACAGTCACCTACAAAGGAGTTCCCATCACACTGTCAGGGGATTTCTCAAAAGAGACCTTACAGGCAAGAAGGGGCTGGAAAGAAGTATTCCAAGTCATGAAATCCAAAGACCTACATCCAAGATTAATCTATCCAGCAAAGCTTACATTTAGAATGGAAGGACAGATAAAGTGCTTCTCAGATAAGATCAAATTCGAGGAGTTCATCATCACCAAGCCCTTATTATATGAAATGTTAAAGGGACTTACCTAAGAAAAAGAAGATAAAAAAGATGAACAGTGAAAGGACAACAAACTCACAGTTATTAACAACCACACCTAAAACGAAAGCAAACTAAGAGGATAGCTAGATCAGGAGCAGAACCATACAAATGAAGATCACATGGAGGGTTAGCAACAGGGGAGTGGGAGAAGGAGAAGGGGGGAGAAGGTACAGAAAATAAGTAGCATAGATGGTAGGTAGAAAATAGATGGGGGTAGGGTAAGAATAGTAGGGGAAATATAGAATCTAAAGAACTTGAGACGGGTGGTCATAAACTGACAGGGAATGGTGGGGGCAGGGGTGTGCAGGGTGGAGGGGAATGAAGGGGGGAATAGAACAACTGTAATGGCATAATCAATAAAATATTTTTTTTTAAAAAGTGAAAATCTTAAACCAATAACCTAACTGAATTTAACAAATTAGAAAAGATGAGTAAACTACACCAAAAGCCAGAAAAGGAAATAATAAAGACTAGAGCAGAAGTTCAAAAAATCAATGAGACCAAAAATTGGTTCTTTGAAAAGGTCAACCACATTGACAAATGTTTTGTTACACTGCCTAAAAAAAAAAGAAAGAGGGCACGAACCACCAAAGTCAAAAATGAGAGTTGGGACATTACTACCTATTTTACAGAAATAGAAAGGGTTATTCAATAGTACCGTAAACAACTGTACGCAACAAAATGCATAACCTGGATGAAATGGGTAAGTCCCTAAAGACACAAAAAGTACCAAACTGACTAAAAAAATCAATCAATCAATCAGAGCAGACCTATATAACAAGGAGATTTAGTTTGTAATTGAAAACCTCCCAACAAAAAAGCCAAAATCAGATGTTCACTGGTGAATACTCTAAACATTTAAAGAAGAATTAATAATAATCCTACAGTGTTGAGATACTAAATCTTTTAGTACAAGGGTACTAAATCTATTGGGGTGATCACTTTGTAAGTTATATATAAATATCTAATCACTATGTCGTATACCTGAAACTAATATGATACATCAACTGTGATTTAAAAATTCAAATAATTTTTTAAATCTTTCTCAAACTCTTCTAAAACACTAGGAACATAAAGAACAAAACACTGTCTGTTCCTTATGGCTTTGATTTAGTCTGAGACTTTGATCTTCAACCTACACTTGTACAATGCTCTTTTAACAAGCCCCATTTAGTGAACTTGACAAAACTCATGCCACACATCTCTGAATAGAACATTGTGAATAATGCAGAAGGATACGCTGAATGCTCCAAACTAGCACTTCTGTTCCCCGAGTCCAGCTCTTCTTGTTCCTGCAAGTTTCAGTTGAATGCCAACATGAACTGTATTTGTCTTCTAACCTACTGACACAGTTGCACTTAAGTGTTATAACTGAAATACTTGAAATACTATTTAAATACTATATAATTTAAATTACCTGAAATACTATTTAAACCAACATATAAATGCAAAGAAGTGGTTTCTAAATACTAAATTTGTATTTTTTATTTCCTTCCTTCCTTTCCACAGAAGATACACACAAAAATCATCCTCTAACTTCGTTCCAATCTCTACTCAAAAACTGCTTCCTTCCAAGGCCTTTCCTGTCCATCAAATATTATAAAGGAGCCTTCTCTAACCTGTAACCCTAACTCTACTTTTCTTCAGAACATGCAGTTTGATAACATGTTTATTATCTATTTCTACCAATAGATTATAAACTCTAGGAAAGCAGGAAATATGTCTGGCTTCCAAGTAATTAAAACAGGGCAAGTCACATTGTAGGTACTCAATAAATATCCAAATGACTAAGAAAAAGACTCCTTTGAGATAAGTCAATGAAAAAGAGACCATGTGCACTCAGACTGCAGACTTTTTTGATCAGCTACCGGTCCAAATGATCCCACGTAAGACAGCCTCTGTGTCTCTCCCATCCCAGATGAACTCTGCCTTGAATTCAAACTCTGCCACAGCCTCATCTTCCACGAACACCCAATCTGTATCTTTCACTACGACAAATACAATATTGGAATACCAAGTCTTCTCTAAACATTCCCTACCATGTTCAATTAATGTACTAAAGATCATATTTAAAAGAAAGAAAGAGACTATTAGGCTTTATCCTGGGTGAATTTTCATTGTTTAACATACCTGACATCCCATTACTATAGAGCATTAGTAAAATTCAAGCCTATTACAAGGCTATTACAAGGTAAAACAGAAAACACGTCTTCAGTTTCCAAAGGCTCACATTGAAGATAATCAAACAATTGCTGCACATTATTAGTGCCGAGAACAACCATAACAAAATAACCCAACAGCAGGTACCACGGTGCTTTACTATGTGCTCCATGGGTCCCCACTACCAGGAACTGTCTCCTCCCGCTGCCCCTATCAAAATCCTTCATCGTTCTTCAAGGTTCATTCAGTGTCATCTTTTTGTTCAATTTTCTGATCATTTACTCTCTCCTCGGATCCCCACAAATACTTTATTCAAAATCTCTTAAAGAATGCACACAAATAATACCCAGCAACCGAATACGGTAGGCGTATTTTCTTCTCTATTTCAAGTCCTTGATGGTAAAAATTCCTTTTTAGGTTTACATCCACTAAGCACCACAGAAAATGTGTTGTAGGCATTTGCTAAGTATTTATTAAACTTTTAAATTTATATTCTCCCATATATCACAAATTATTTGAACAAACTTCCTGAAGTTATACTGTTCCAACATTTTAAAGTAGGACAAATCTTGGTTAACTCTTTAGCTTAAATAAATCAGCTAAAAGGTGTAACTCTTAAATTCAAAATTTTAGATTCCATTCGAGAATGAGAACATATCCATTTTCTAATACTGTGCAACTGATTACTTACCTGAGACCATGGTCTGTGATCTGGTAACACCCGGACAGACTGAGAAACAGAAGGACACGTCCAGTCTCCTGGTCCGACTTTTCACTCCCAGAGTAAATTAAGTCCTTTTCCCTAAGCAGTCTGGTCCTTGGCGCCTTTCTGCACAATGCAGAAGACTCTGGGAGTGCTGACACAGTTCTTAGCGCTGTTCCTGTACAACAGAACGAATGGCCACAATATGCAAAGGCTGGGGAAGCACAATGCTGCTGCCAACAGACACTAGTCCTTAGTCCAACAATATCCTTACTGTAACAACCAGAGGGACAACTTAAGTTGGATGCTGTTTCCATTACACAAAGACTTTCAACATTTCTATGTCTCCATTCTACAGCATCCTCAATATCAGCCAGATCTTCGGCATCTAACATCCACACATACGGAGAGGTGAAATTTTCAGAAGAAACGGGCTTAGTCCAGGAGTGTTCATTATCAATTTCTTCTCCGACGCTCTCGTTGGTTAAATCCTGCAAACACGCATACTGCTCAGTGGACTGCACAGTAATGTCTTCATTTTCCCAAGCAGTTGAAGTGATTTTGCTTGTAGAAGTGTTTAGAAGGCCACTCTGATGAGACGTCAGAATCCCAAGAGCTCTAGAAATCTTCTCTAGAGCCACATCTGTGATTTTTTCACATCCAGACAGATCAAGATGCCGAAGACTCTGGCAGCATCCAAGCCAAGACCAACTATAATTTACAGATAACAAGGCTATTAGGGGATACTGTTAACTTCTTTAAAAGTATTTGACTACATGTAAATAGATAAAAATTTTAAAAAGACTTTAATATAATCAAACACTTACTGAATACATATTGTCAGGTACTATTTTAGATGCCAGGGATACAAAAAAGGACAGGAAAGGAGAAGACTTAGTTCATTTTACTGAAAAGTAACCAGTAAAGGAAAGGTTGTACATGCATGAAAAAAGAATAACTAATGATTAATGCAGGAAGACCCAGAGGAAACAAGCTCTAGGAACCGGTAGCATTAGCCGCAGCCAGAGAAGAGTACACCTCTCTGCAGGAAAACAGAGGTGCTGATATACATGCCAGGGCGAAAAAGAGCAAAGTTACGTAGACTAAGAAGGAAATTGGTGGCATCCAAAGAAATAAAATCTGCGAAGACTGTAACTTGAAGTGTTATCATTTCAGAATAAATATGAAGACTATAAGACAGAGCCTGCCCCAACGGTACTTGGAACCAACTAAAACTGAAAACATCTTAAAAACATTAGTGCCCAGCAAGGCACAAAGGCCTAGACAGAGTAGAGGAATATAAAAATGATGGGATGATAGAGACTAGAGTTTCGGATCAGCTAGGACCTGACAAGAGGCAAAGAACTGGAGGTGCTATCAAGTTATAACCATGTGTGACTAAGAGCTGACAATAAAAAATAATAGCATGATTAAACTACAATCAATTATGCAAATGAGGAACTACAGAACAAGTCTACAGATTTGTGGTTAGAATTCCTATTAAATATTCAAAAATAAACTGACCTGTCAAATGCAGAATCTGAAATGTCAGTCTGGGTGAGATCCAGGTGCTCCAGATTAGGACAAAGCTCTAAAATCTGCCTCACCTACAGGGGGAAAGTCACTGTGAAGATCTAGACTTTTAATTACACAAGCGACAGACAACTTGTAGTAACCAACATAATCCGGAGGCTCTCAAACATTTGTGCATGTAAAAATCACTTCAACTCTGCACTGTCAATATATACTCTGGGCTCAAACCCCAGAGAACCTGTTTTAGTAACTAACATTAGATTCAGGAAACTTACAGTTTTAAGGAATACCTAGAGATTTTGATGTAGGACAGCACAAGATACACTTTTATAAAACAGATTTAATCTCACTTGCCCATTACCATGCCTCACATATCATAAAGAATCATATAAAACTGAATCAACTGTTTAACCTCTCCTGATCTTTGCACCCGTTTCTGTAAGTGCAGACGAAGCTTACTGTGTGCAATGAAATAAAAGACTATGAAGGTCAGCAGTATATGCCTAGCCATGGGAAGGAGCTCTGATGGGTAAAGATTTTTCCCCCCTTAATTAAACTCAGAAATAAGAAAACCAAATTTAGATCACTGCTAGTTTTTGTTAATACCCAAAGTGGTGCTAACTGATACATACCATTTTGCTGGAAACTGCAGAGCCGTATGCTAATACGAGAGTTTTTACAGAAGTACCAACATATGGCAGAACATTATGAATTAAGCCATGAAGTAAACGCTTTTCCATTTGTGCAATGCTGATAGCAATCGATTCCTCTGCAGACTCTTCTGTAAAATGAATTCAAAAATCTAAGAACCTGAAACACTAATTAGATAGAATTGCTCTTCACAAGGAACCACCAATTATTAAATATAAAATATTTTTTGCTATCCTTAAACTCCCTCACAAATGCAAAGCAAGTTAAATGGACATGGTCTCGCTCGCCAGGACTTAATATTTAACAGGGCTGGCTTCAGCTAAAAGAGAAGTAAAAGAAGAAAAAAAGGTTTACAGTGAGAATGAAGGGAAGGTTTTTTTCATATACTTTAAGGTTGAAGGTGATTTTCAAATCAAGGCAGGTAGCAGAGGAAAAGAAAAAATAACTCCAGTTTCCAGCACTGAAAATACTTTTAGGAACTTCTGAATACCTGAAGAATATTAGGAGTTCTTCAAGAGAATACAGAACATGAAAAGAAAAGTGAACCATAATGAACGTACCATTCGTTATTTTACCTAAACAAAAGGACGCAGTGCTGGAAGGCATCTGAAACAATTAAGTCAGCCTGGTCGCAGTCGACCAAGCAGAGGAGAATACACTAGGATTCTTATAAAGTTAGAAATATGAGCATGACTTTTGCTTTCTGTTTAATAACTTCTGTAGAGCTTGGATGTTTACAACAGGATGGACTACTGTAACAAACACAACAAACCACAAACTTCATTCTGATATTTAAAAAAAAACCAGTACACTAAAAAGAATTAACTAATAATTGTATCACCTTCATAGGGTTCTTTTGTTATTATGCTTACCTGAAAAATCTAACAAATATAAAACTGTTTAACAGAGTAGGTTAAAGAAATCTTATTTAAAATAATAATAATAGCCCTGGCAGGTGTGGCTCAGTGGATTGAGTGCTGGCCTGTGAACCAAAGGGACGCCAGTTCAATTCCCAATCAGGGCACGTGCCTGGGTTGCAGGCCAGGTCCCCAGTAGGGGGTGTGCAAGAAGCAACCACACATTGATGTTTCTCTCCCACTTTCTCTCTGCCTTCCCTTCTCTCTAAAAATAAATAAATAAATAAAATCTTTTTTTAAGTAATAACAATGTAGCTGACAAATGGAATATAAGTAGAAAGAACAATTCTGAATTTGTAACTAATAGTTCCATATTTACAAATATTATCCTAAATTACTCATTCAGCAAGATATAGATATATAAAATAGAGGAATAAAAATGCCTTTTAGCCCTGATTGGTGTGGCTAGGTGGACTGAGCACAGGACTGCGAAGCAAAACGTAGATGGTCCGATTCCCAGTCAGGGCACTGCTGGTCTGCAGGCCAGGTCCCAGTGGGGGTGCAGGGGGGGCACATGAGAGGCAGCCACACACTGATGTTCCCTCCCTTCCCTTCTATCTAAAAAAAAAAAAAAACCATCTTTTCAAAAATGCCTTTTAGTTAGCCCTATTTATTCTAGTATAATTTTATTCCTAAATGATTCTTCCTTCTGTGCTCCCCCATCTTAAATGTGTACTGCTGCTATGAAATCTTTAAAAAAAAATTAAACATCCTATGAAGAGTTTCTCTATAAACCTAACCAGGGTAGCTAAGATGAAAAAACAGACCCCAAGTTTAATCTCACAGCCACCAGACTGAATAGATACCACAGAAAGGCCTTCACCTCTTCACCTTGATCTTCCCCTTTCCAAACAAAGGGGAAGAGAGCCTTCCCTTTGGCTCTCTGCAAGCGCAGAGTCGGGTAACCCCTTAAAACACAACACGGGTATTATGAATTAATTCTCTAGCATGGATAAATTAAGTCTTCCCTAAGAGAAGACTTTTTAAAAAAGTCCACGCAAATTACTTTAGCAGTTACTTCAGGTGAGTCCACAGCACAGCACAAAAAGCAAGATCAGAAACCCCAGGGGAGGACCGCGGGGAACAGGCCCCCACACAGCCCGAGGTCTTTAAAATCCTGCCTTCTCTGTGTTCCTGGCCCTCCTGACCTTCTTTATTTTTCTCCACAGCACTTGACACTATGTAACATAGTAATACTTTGCCTGCATTTATTTGAGTCTATCCTCTCCAAATTTTAAGCGTTTAACCGAGGCCAGAGATTCCACTTCATCCCCATTTTGTTCACTATTAACCCCATGCTCGGAAGGTACCTGCAACAGGACAAGCGCGTCACCAAATCTAACTGAACAGACCTTTCCCCCTTATACAGCACCTTCCAAACATTCAAAACTATACCAAAATGCAGCATCTTCATTTATTTCATAAAAATAAACTTGATGCTAAAGGAATAATCTTTAAATTTATAACATTTACTTTCCACATGTTTAGTTCTTCTGCCAGATCAACTTACTACTTTTTAAATGGGTAACGTATAAATAAAAATTTCCTATAGATTCAGTTTTACCAAGTAGAAAAATATCTTTTAATTTGCTTTTACTATTTCATCATCTTTTAGTAATTACTATCTGAATAATATCTAAGATAAACTTATATGTTCCTCCTTCCCTTTCTGTTCCTCTATAAAAACACATTTTTCATTATGTACTTTAAGGATCATGCATTTTAAATTCTCACCCATGAGTACTTCAAGGGTAGAAATGAAGTCTCATTCACCCATGAATTCTTCTGCAGTGCTAACAAATGGCTACATTTGCAAAGAATTTTCATACAGATTACTTCTCAATTCTACAATCATGTGAGGCAAGTGGCATGACTTTTCACAAATGAATAAACAGAGTCAACAGCTTCATGCTCCTTCCTCTGAGCAATGATCAAATGTGCACATTAAAAAACACATTGTAAACTGCAAGCATTATAATGTACAATATTTCAGTAAGAGAAGGCATCATTATCTGATTTTTCAATTATTTAAATATAAAAACATGGGAAACGTCCTGGCTGGTGTAACTCAGTGGATTCAGTGCAGGCCTGCAAACCAGAGGATCACAGTTTGATTCCCAGTCAGGGCACATGCCTGGGTTGCAAGGCAGTTCCCAGCATGGGACCCATGAGAGGCAACCATTCACTGATGTTTCTCTCCCTCTCTCCTTCCCTTCCCCTCTAAAGATAAATAAATAAAAACTTTAAATTTGCTGAGCATTCCTTTGAATTTTAAGTAGTAGGCTTAAAAACAAGTTTATTTAGAAAATACAATATACATAAACCTAAACACCTAAGTACTTCTTGTTTAATATATTCATTAGTAAAGCACCAGGTAATAATTTTCTTTCCAAACACAGCTTACCAGATTCATCTACGTCGGCATCTTCGTCCCACTCCTGAAAAGCACGACTTTCATCTCTTCTGTTTTTCACCCATTCCTCATCAGGTTCAGTATCAAGCTCAGTTGCAGGGCCATTATACCAGTCTCCTACTCAACAAATGAACAAGAACAAAATAAGATTATACTGGCTACCATTACAAAAATATAACCTATTTATAGTAAAAATCTCTGCACACACAAAATATTCAGTTATGGTTAAAAAAGTTACACTTAAATGAGCAAAGAATTCAACTTCATACATACTAAAAAGAATAATTAAAAACAATTTTCAATAATTTTACTGGCAATTGTAGAAATCATTGAAAACAACATAACTTTTTCCCCTACAGTGGCTTCACACTGGCCTAGACAATATCTCCATTATGATGATAGTTAACAAATAAAAGGAAGCGAGACTTTCTGCCGAAAAGTGAAGTTTGTCAGCGGTGCAGTGTTCCGGCCCAGGGGCCTCCTGGTTGCGAGGGCCCGTCCTAGGCACTGCAGGGCCTCCACCTACCGAAGAGGCGTATGCTCCCCTGGGGAGGGGGGGGGACTCAGCAACGTCCCCCAGAGGAGGGGAAAATCAGTTCTGAGTAGAACCACGTGAAAAAAAATACTATAAATAAATAAACATAATTTTTATTGGAATTTTTAAAGTACACTAAAACAAAAAAAGAAACTTATTAAGATCTACTTAACCTCACAGAAGTTAAAATGCTGTGCTAACAGCATTTTAACATTTGATTTTTATAGTAAAAAGTATCTATTATGTATTAGTATCTGATAATTAAAATAATTCATAATTAAAATATAGCTAAGCAAAAAAGTATTTGAAATATCCACTTTGTCCTGTTTGACTTTCATTATCCTACAACTAATAGAAAAAAATTATTCTACATAAAAACAATAATTATAATCATTTGGCTTATATGAATCCACCCATCACGCCAAATGGCTTCACTTAAAAATGTTAAATATCTAAAAACAGCATATTTTAAAAGTATCACAAAATAAGTAAAAAAGAAAACTTTAAAAATCAGATTCATAATTTGTGTGAGAAATATATATTACCATGTCAAAGTGACAAATTATTAGAAAACTAAGAATAACAATGTATATTTTCAAGTTAATACTCAGCTAGAAATTATTTTAATTCAATGACAAAAAAATATGCAGTAGTACCTGCATTTATCCTGTGACCATATATGTGCTCATGAAGATAAAATTTTCTGTAACTGTTCACATGTAAAAAAATAACTTACTACACGAAGTTAACATAAAATTTTGATTTATTGAATGAGGGCATACTAATCACACCAAAAAAACTAAGGTAACAACAGATTCCATTATTTTGCGCCACTGCCAAAAGGGAACCATGATTGTACCTCATCTTATTCTATATGACTGATTTTTTCTGTTTTTTTTTAATACTTAAATAATCTATTCTTTAAAGCTGTTCTGACATCCTATCAGTTTTACTTCTAACTTTTGGTTATAGAAAAATCCCAAATACAGTCAAAAGTAGGAAGAAATAGCATTTAAAAGGTAGCATTATCACTACCAGGGTACTTGTCACCTACCTTCAACAAGGACCAACATTTTGCCAATTATTTGGCATTCCCTCTCCGACTGTTTTTTTTCCTGATTATTTTAAAGGAAACTGCACACATCACATAATTTACCCCACAAATGTTTCTTTTAGCTTTGCTACCTTCTCAAAATGCTAAGGAACACACACTATGAAATCTACATTTTTTAGTCAACCTCTCAATTTTCCTTCCCTGGCCTTGCCTATTAATGTCTATGAATATTCATCTTTCAAAAAAAAAAAAACCAAACAGACTGAAATGTTTTTCGAAGTAGAAGCCCCATTTACCTACCTCTGGCCCAGTGAACAGGGTAAAGATGTTTCCAAAGTGATCCTGTCTTTGCCAGCTGAGCCCACTTGGTGCTTACTTGACTGCACCGACATAATTCCTGAGGATTAAGATAACTGAAAATCGCCAGCATTACCTCAGGAGGAAGATGGGTTATACTTGTGGATCGTTCTGACACTTCCCCTTCTGCAATAAAAAAGGAAAACTTTAGTATTAAAGGCTATAAGAGCAAATGCAGTAAGAAATTACAGTCACATTTCTATACATAAAATCCAGTGCCTGAAGTCCACTCCTTCCTGCTTGCAAGATGCGAAAAGGAAATGACATGGATTAGAGGTAACATTGGGATGTTAAAGTTGTTAAGAATCTGTAGGGTTAAACTATCATGGCCCAAATCATAGTTCATCAGTGGGAGCTACAATAAACACAGAATCGACTTCCTCTTACAAAGGCGTCACAGAAAAAACAATACTCACTTTATAGCACAAGCATCATTTGAAAAAGGAACCCAACAGGTTATACGGCTTTAAATCAACAAGTGTGGAGTCGGCCAGATTATGAGATCTCCAAGGCATTTTTAATGACACACACGAATCTCACAGCATTTTCCATTCACACATTATGACTCCTGTCATCATCTTCCCAGTGACCCCTCTTTTCACATTTCGTGCAAGTCTGTGAAATCTGAATTAATCTATAGGTTCCCTAACCAACTCATGAGCCAGTTGAAACAATATAATGTAAATATTTCCAAAGCTGGAATACATTTGTTAGGAATCTTCTGTCAGCAGCTACTATAGAAAGTAGTCACCGCATTTCTAATTTCCTATAATGTATTATTTCAGTAGCAATTTCCTGGAAAAATGCAAATTAGGAATACGATAAAGAATATAAAATACAGATTCATTGTTAAAGTATTATGGAGAACTTGACGACTTTGTGTATCTGATTTATCTTCACAAAATATAGAAATGCTATGACCAAGTTACTGGAACTGAACCCTTTTTAAATGCAAATATTTTTAAAATAATGCAGCTATACTTTGCTTTGAAGGAATGGGAAAACTAAACATAATAAGTGTGATGCTTTTAAATCCCATGTTACACTACAATTAAACCAGACACAACAGGTCTTGGCTTGGTGTCTAAAGCACAAGTTGAATTTCACAGTGAAGTGCACACACTTTATGGGTTTAATTATAGCTTAACCTACAGAAATGTCTCTGTTTCAACATTTCACCTACATTGTTAAATAAAAATAACAGAAAAGAACCAATTCCAAAAAGTTTAAGCTATTTTAACAGAAGTGCCATTGCTATTTCACATCTAGAAGAATCAAAGGAATTTTTACTAACCTAACAATGCCAATCTCTTTAATGATGTTTTAAAAGGCAAAGCTATCAAAGGCAAAGAAGAATAAAAATGAGGAAATAGTCTAAGAAAAAAAAGTAAGCATATTTTATTTGCGTTTCTCATGTGTTTTCTCAAAGCAAAGAAAAACTACGCCCCTCACCCTCCGCCTCCTGTGCATTGCTGGATGTAAGCAAAGACAGCGACACACGGGAAAGGACAGAGATACAACAGTGAACATCAGTAACTTTGTAAACTGACGGAAAAAATAAGGAGAGAAAAAGCAGCCACCACGTTTAATGACCTCAAAAAGTTGAACGGAACTGCAAAAGTGCTCTGTGTATGGCAGTTTTCAATGATTCTGATAAGCCAAATATTTTTCTTATTTTATGTATATATAAATTCCTTTAATAAATACTGCATTACAGGTGGCTCAAATATATGAGTGTTAAATTATCAGAAAATATTAATTCTAAGATAGAAACTGTCTTCAATTAAATTTATACTTGAAAACAAATGGCTTAAATCATTCCTCAAAAAAAATCTATAGTTCGCATCAACAAAGAAAAAATGGCCTTGAAACTAATAAATCATTTGCTACCTAAACATCTGAATCTCACCTTTATCTGACTTTTCATCCACGGAGTATTTAAAAAACTTCTGTCGCTCCTCAGCGTGATTCCACAGGCTGAGGCCTCTAAGGAGCTCTGCCGTGTCCTTCTGAGAGCAATGCTGTGCGATCACTTTCTTTTTAATGTCCTTCAGCTCTTCATAGGTAAAATATTCCATTAACATGGGCTGAAAAACCTAAATGAAACAAAACAGTCATGAGGAAAGATGCTTCTTTGTTTTGTTTTACTCTACACCTTTCAAATTATTAATGGTTAAAATGTAGTATTATGGCCATCTATTTCAAAGACATAAAAACTTTAGTTACCACCAAGCTTATCCAATTAGAGAAGAGTATCACCAAAAGAGTTGCTTCTCTCTTAAGAATTCTCTGGCTAAGTCAATCCCTAAACACTTTCAAAACGTCATACCAGAAGGTCTTCCTATACAGAGCTTGTCAAACACTCTCAGTCACTCTCCTAGGGTTAGACAGTTAGGTCAGTTAACTGCCTTCTGCTACTGCAGTAACCGACCTCTACCCAAACAGGGCCCCTAAGTCCTATGGGAACGCCACCCAGCATATAGGAACCATAAGTCTGAACTCTCCTGAGACTTTCAACTACTCAGTATTACCTAGGAGATCTCTTCTTCAAAACAGATGCTTAATCCCAACTACTAGTTTATCGAATTAGAATCTTTAGAAGTGGGACTTTTTTTTTAAAATGGTTCCACAGATAATTTTGATGCACATCTAAGGTTAACAAACACTGCTCTAAGTAGAGGTTTCAATGCTGGTTGATTATAACATTAATAACTTGGGAAGCCTTTAAAATATACCTATACCAATATCTCCACCTGATTTATTTAGCTGGTCTGGAAAGGGCTTAAAGGTGTTTTGAATACCAGTCTGAGTGTAAGGTAAAGCTATAGATGAGAATCACTATAACAACTGATTAACAGCTGAACATCCAGTTCATTGTAAAACATTTTCTCTATTCCTTACCGATATTCATTCCACTTTAACTTTTTAAGTGAGAGTAAGTTCATTAAAGCTTCGGAAGTAAGTCAATGAAAGGACCCGTGGGCAGGATTAGGGGTTGCCCAGGACGAGCTGCCATTGCCCCCTGGCTTCTGGCAAGCCTGTGACAGACTTCTTGCAAGTCTCCCAAGGCTACCTGGGAGCAGATGTTGTTGGGACCCTCAGAGCTTAAGACAGAAGAAGAAAAGTACACACCTGAGGAAAGGGTGTGTACTCAAAGAAGACTATGCTCATCCCACTTCAAGAATGAGAAAATATTTTACTCATCCATTCAGTCATATCCTCATACACATGCACTAGGCATAAGACTGGTAAATTTAATACCATCATTTAATTACTAAAATCCACTTCTTAAAAAGACACTAAAATTTCTTTAAATTTAGCATGGAAATACAGAAAGTTTAAAAAATCCTCCAAGGTTCTGAAATGCATTAGGGTGGCATAAAAAATTATTAACATTCAATATACTACCATCTGCATAATAAGAAAATATTGAATAAATGAATTAAATCATTTATTCAATGAAAAACAACAATCTCTCTAAGGTAAAAAAAAATTATTTGTTTTTCCTTGGGTTTTTCCTCTTTTCTTAAAATGAACTGGAAGTTTATCTTCCTATGCATTATTTTGATGAATCAAAGACAAAATAACATTTTTAACTTCCAGTGGTACGCTCGAGTTCATCTAGACAGTCACAGAGGCAGTGGAAGGGCCCTAGGAGCTCAGGAGGAAGAGAAGCCAAGGTAGTGTGCGCACGGGGAGGGCGGGCAGGGGGAGGTGCAGGGGTGCTCAGGAAGAGTGCCCAAAGCAACATGTTTGACATTTAAATCGAAGTCACAAGGAGGAGAAATTATGCTTACCTCCTCTTCCTCTTTCATGTGAGGAAGAAAATCTCTTGTAAAAGCCTCCAATCTCTCTTTCAGCTGTTTCTCATAATTTAACTGCTCATATTCATTCTAAAAACAAATAAAGAATATTCTGAAAAGTTCTGCTTCATTAACTTACATTGTACTCATTCTAGGAAGTGCGTTTAAAATGCAACATAAAACCTAAAAGAAAAAAAAAAGGGCAAAGGCAAAGTGGTCCCTGTTATACTCCTGTAAGTACAAAAGATGTCTTAAGGACATCTGAACCTTGAATTCTTTTAGTAATGGGATCTATTCCCAGTGAGGGCATGTGCCTGGGTTGGGAGCCAGGTCCCCAGTAGGGGGTGCGAAGGAGGCACCCACACACTGATGTTTCTCTTCCCCTCTTTCTCCTTCCCTTCCCATCTCTCTCAAAATAAATAAATAAATAAATAATCTTTTTAAAAAAAAAGAAAAATCAAGTATTTGCTCAAAATGCCTAATGATTTCTAATATATATATTTACATAATTTCTGTGTGTCAGTTTTCTCCATATATCTCCAAGCAGTCTACAAGAGCCTACTGGACTCTTATCATTACAGAATTACTTCAGGGCAGTGATTTTCAACCGGGGCACTGCAAGAAGTTTTAAAACGTGCAGCACCTGACTGTTCATTCAGGGGCACTGGCCTCCTTTCCCTTAGACTGTCAAATTTAAAAATGACAAAAGCCAACACAACAATAATTATCCAATTTGAAAGAATCAAAGTTATGCCTATTTTTTGGCAGATCAACAAAAAACATATTTTTTGATGTGTTGCAGAATTTTAGTAATTAGTTTACCTGCACCATGACATGAAAAGGTTGAAGAGCGTTACTTCAAGGTCCCTGGTTTATCTTCCACTGAGCAATTCAAAATACCTGTTACAGTATCCTACAGAAGACCATACACATTTCTAAAGGCAAAGTATCAACTTCTAAAGGCAAGGAGTTCACTACATCTTGAAGTAAATCATTCTAAGTCCAGACGACTGTTAAAAAGTTCTTCCTGACTTCCGCCAAGATGGAGGCATAGGTGGATGTGCCGTGCCTTCTCACACAACCAAGTTTAGGGACAACTAAATATTAGCGACAGAAAACACAGCCAGAACACAGAAAATTGAACTTTTCGGAAGTATGTTAACAACAAATTCTTCAGCCTGACCGGTAAGGGGCGAAACCAGCAGCTGGAGGAGCGGGGTTGCACAGGAAAACTTGGTCAGACGGACTCAGGCGCGGAATCCAGACGCGCGGAATCCAGGCACAGGATGAGCGACCGAGCGAGGGACCAGGCGAGCGACCTCAGGGGAGACAGCAGGGGAGTGGTCCTGCGTGTTGACTGTGGTCACGCATTTGTGCGCAGATAGACAAGCGAGGAAGTGGGTGATTGGACCGGGACCCAGCGGGTCCCCGCGACAAGCGGCAGGGAGGGCACCGCCATTTCCCCGCTCTGACCCCACCTCTACATACAGCGTCATAACCCAGCGACTCTGAGTGGCCCGGCCCTGGTGAACCACCTAAGCCTCTGCTCCTACTCAGCAGCACGAAACAGCAGAGGGGGCCGCCATTTCCCCGCTCTGACCACGCCCCCACATACAGTGTCACAACCCAGCGACCTGGGAGTCCAAGGCTCCGTTCCTCAAACTTAAAGGGCCAGAACAGACCAAAAATGGCTCAAGAAAATCTCAAAGCCCCAGAGCCTATAAATCTAATCAATGAAGAAATAGCAAAACTCTCAGACGCACAGTTTAAAACACTGGTGATTAGGATCCTCACAGAACTGGTTGATTATAGCCACAAATTAGACAAACATATGAAGGCGAAACTAATTGAAATTAATGGAATTGCACAGGAAACCAATAGCAATGAAAAGGAAATTGGGACTCAAATCAATGGAGTGGACCAGAAGAAAGCAAATAATGGCCAAACAGAAAAGAGTCAAGAAGCAAGAATTCAAAGAAATGAGGAGAGTCTTAGGAACCTCCAGGACATCTTTAAACGCTCCAACATCCAAATTATAGGGTTACCAGAAGGGGGAAAGGAACAGCCACCAGTGGAAAACTTATTTGAACAAATAATAAAGGAGAATTTCCCCAATCTGGCAAAGGAAATAGACTTCCAGGAAATCCAGGAAGCTCAGAGAGTCCCAAAGCAGTTGGACCCAAGAAGGAACACACCAAGGCACATCATAATTACATTAGCCAAGATTAAAATGAAGGAGAGAATCCTAGAAGCAGCAAGAGATAAGGGGACAGTCACCTACAAAGGAGTCCCCATCAGACTGTCAGGGGATTTCTCAAAAGAGACCTTACAGGCAAGAAGGGGCTGGAAAGAGGTATTCCAAGTCATGAAATCCAAAGACCTACATCCAAGATTGCTCTATCCAGCAAAACTTTCATTTAGAATGGAAGGACAGATAAAGTGCTTCTCAGATAAGATCAAATTCAAGGAGTTCATCATCACCAAGCCCTTATTATATGAAATGTTAAAGGGACTTATCTAAGAAAAAGAAGTTAAAGAAACATGAACAGTGAAAGGACAACAAACTCGGTTATTAACAACCACACCTAAAACAAAAGCAAACTAAAAGGACAGCTAGATCAGGAGTGGAAACATAGAAATGAAGATCTCAAGGAGGGTTAGCAACAGGGGAGTGGGAGGAGGAGAAGGGGGGAGAAGGTACAGAAAATAAGTAGCATAGACAGTAGATAGAAAATAGATGGGGGGGGCAAGAATAGCATGGGAAATATAGAATCTAAAGAACTTGAGACACATGGTCATAAACTAAGGGGGGGGTAATGGTGGGGGTGGGGGTGCATGGTAGAGGGGAATGAAGGGGGGGGGAATAGAACAACTGTAACAGCATAATCAATAAAAAAATTTTAAAAAAAAGAAAAAATAAAGATACAAGGAACAAATTTTAAAAAGTAAAAAAAAAAGTTCTTCCTTATATGAATTGAGATCGTTATCTCCCTATAACTTATCCATCATTTCTGTATCAGACCTTGAAACTTAAAACATTTGGAAAATTTATAAAATAATGAACTTTTTAAAATGTGGGAATATTTTATCTCTGCTGAGTCCTCTGTAATCTTTTGCAACTGATTTATTTAACTGCTTCCTAATATTCTACCCAATGTCCTATTTTCTTAAAATTTTATACATTTTCCATAAGCATACCAAAGGGCTTCCATTTCCTCTTACATGCCAATGATTATCAAATTTTCTTTTCCAAACCAAAGTACTCTTCTGACCTTTTATGTCTCCTCCTATAATAATAAGTGCCCACCCGAATTACACAAGCAGCTCAAATGCAACCTGCCCGTAATGGGTCTTTGCACTCCCCAAGTATCTTCCATATTCCCTAGAGACCAAGCTCGGTGCTGTTCTTATCTCCCTTCTCTTTCTCCTTTCCACCTCCTTTTATGCAGTCAATACATCCTATCAATTTTATTTGTCCCACAAAATTCTCAGGTCTGTCCCCTCCCCTCTATCTCCACTAATCATTACTTTAGTTCAGACCTAATTTTATAGAACAGGGCATACATAAACATAATACAGAGTAAAAAGTAGGTTTTTAGGGCAAAAGTAGGTTTACAGTTGTTCATATGGAAAATATAAATATAAATAATAATACAAGAATAAACTGTTCCACATACTCACAACTATGAACCTACTTCTGCCCTACCTTACATAAAATTCAGTAAGCATAAAAGAATATCCAATAAAAAGTAAAATTCCCATCACTACTACTCCGTTTTCCACCCCCCCAAGGAGCTACTATGTATTCTTCCATGGACAATTACAGTAATTTTTTATAAGTCTTTCTGCTTATGCCTTTTCTTTCCCTTCACGTCATTCTCTTCCCTACTGCAGAATAGTCTTTCTAGACAGAACACAATTCTCTAGGTGACCGGTACATGGTGGTTTGACATGGTGCACAGCAACTTACATTTGTGCTTCACCAAACCAGCAGGGAATAAACAAAGACCAAATTTTAAACATCCTATAATTCATAGCAGTAGTCATAGAAAAACCTCTCTTTATCATTATCCTAAACCACACTGAAAACTAGCTTTATGCTATCAATTAAAAATTGTCCGTTTCTCACCCTGGCCAGTTGAAAAAGCATCGTTTCAATAGCCATGGCTGCAAGGATGGGCCACGGCTGACTGGATAGGGCTCCATGCAGTCAGGCCACAGGTAAGGATTCACCAGGGGACGTTATCAGTAAGTGGAACAACAATGTTTCTCTCTCCCTCTCCCCCACCCTCCCTCTAAAATTAAAAAATAAACCAATACTTTAAAAAAACTTCATCCTGTTTAACAAACACTGTGCCCAAAATATGGAGAAAGAAAATATAGTCAACATTTTAGCTAGCATTTAATTTTAATAAATATAATTTATAAAATTAAAGTGTTCAAGGCCCTGGCTGGTGTAGCTCAGTGGATTGAGCGCGGGCCTGCGAACCAGAAAATCGCGGTTCGATTCCCAGTCAGGGCACATACCAGGGTTGCAGGCTGGTTCCCTGCAGGCCAGTTCCCAGCAGGGGATGCATGAAAGGCAACCATACATTGATGTTTCTCTCCCTCTCTCCTTCCCTTCCCCTCTAAAGATAAATAAATAAAATCTTTAAAAAAAAAAAAATTAAAGTGTTCATTCATTCTATATAATAAGAGTTCAGCAAATATAAGAAAGTAAAAATCTTATGGTAATTAAAATTTCACTTCAAAATAAGTTTAAGATTTAGAGAGTGGTATTCATTATAAGATTGATTATTACAGTAACAAAGATATAACTGACAGATGTTATCAAACCTGACTGCGGTTCCGCTAAGCCCTCTTAACTAGATCCAACCTTGAGCTTTGTTCTTGGCACACCTAGTGCACTTTTAGCAAAGTCATCCTGAGTCTATCTAGTCTTCAAAAAAATGCCCCAATTCTTAGCATCTTATCCCCCTCGATATCCATTCACCCAAGATCTTATACCCTGGTCTGTCTTCAGGAAAAAAAAAAAAACTGTCAGTCTGGCAAGAACCTCCTTAACCTTGATGTTTCTTTCCTCTTGGTCGTTTTCCTGCCCCCACCCTGCTCCTTAACTCTAAATCCCCACTTGTCCCTGTTACACTCAGAGCTGAACCCCACTGTAGTAACACCTTGAATAAATTCTTCCTTACCGCCATTAACAAGTGTCAAAATGGTTTTTTTCTTTAACACAACATCATTTACTATAAAATGCTAACAACTTTTGCCAATGAAATACCAGAGGATGTCGCAGGTTATGGCACTAAATACCCATTTTCACAACTCACCTTAACATTCTTCAGTCCCTTTTCAAAGAGGCTGAGCATCTCAGAGAGTTTATTGTCAGAATGTACATTATAAATGGTCTGACTGCGTTGCTGAAGCAAACCAATAATGTACTCATTTTCAATCTGCTCATGCATTTTGAACTCCTTAAAAGTAGCATACAGAGACTGCAGAAGAGCACGGAAATCATTGTTGTTGGAAAAGTTGGTTTTAGAAAGCTGAATAAAAATTTAAAAAGAAAGACAAAATAAGTACATGTAAATATTCACCAACAAAATATTTAAATGCATCCTATTTAGTTTGTACATAGTCAAATATCTCTCATACTTTACTCGGTTAAAGTATTTGGTTAAATTTATGTTTTCTTTAAATAAAAGGGATTTAACGAAATCTAAATATAAAATTCCATTAGTTTATATATATGCTAAATAGGATACTCTACCAAGTTATAAGTAAGCATTAAAAGAGCTATATAAAGCACAGCACAGGGAATATATTCAATAATGGTGTAACAACAATGTAAAAAATAGCTGTTAAAAAGTGCTTTTTTTCTTTGTTTAAAATGTTCTTCATGCTATTATACTACTTTTACAATTTAAACAATTCAAAAGTATTCTATTATAGTTCATTTAAACTTTAATACCAAGATGAGTCTGCTCTGTTCCGAAAATAATTATAAAGTATTGAGCTATTAGAACATTGTTAGACAATTTTAGAGGAACTAATTTTTTAACAGAAAACTGGGATAAACACTTAGCAGCTTTTATTAGAAACCTCATACTTTTCTGAAGTGGAGGCACTACCATAGCACAGTGGGAACCTAGGACGTAAGAAAGTAAACACACTTGAAGGAAAGAAACACACCAATAAAAACATAAAGAAATATATACAGTCATTTTTAAATTCTACTATTCAAAGAGAAGATGACTATTCTGACATAATATTCAGTATTATGAGTATCCAATTTTTTACATTTAAATGGCATATTCAGTTCTCATGTTCAAGGCATACATAGTATCAATTTGATTCAAGTTAAAGTTCAAATATTCAAACCCTGCATTGCCTCCATTGCCGTATTAAATCTACCTTCAATTATATCAATTCCAGTTTCAAAGTTCATTTCAAAGAGGAAACCTGATGAGGTTAGAAACAACAGACAGCAAATGGAGGGGAAGAAGCTACTAAGACCACCCTTCCTAGACTTGCTGTGTGAAGTCTGATCTAGTGTCCTGACATGGAGCACAGGCCACGCCGGCTTAATTGCCCGTTCTCGGCAGGATAGTAGGCTCTTAACAAGGCATCAGAGAAGATTACTAAAGCAAAACTATTCCACTATACATTTACTTTCTGTAAAACGCCATATGGATTAGGTATTAAGAGTCATTTATAGAAAACTGGACCGATGGTCAGATTCTCTAAGACCAGATACCAGCTCTACCATTTATTCATGTGTAACCATAAGTAAGTTAATTTTCTCCCTCCATGTCTTAATGCTTTGTTGGTGTTAGATGGGGATAATAACAACCCCTGTACTTCACATGGTACCTGTGAGATTAAAATGAATTAGTGCTTAGTAAATGTTAGCTATCATTTTGAACATTAATCATGCAGTTTTATAAATTTATGCATTTTTACTCTATTCAGATATACTTAATGAGCAGCCGTGATAAGCCAGACACTGCTTCTGATACTTGAGATACATCAGTTAACAAAAATGACTTCTCAGCCTTTACAGAGCTTACATTCTATTATGTAAGTGAAGGGAAATAAGACAATGAATAGTAACCACAATACGTAAGTTAATTATCTAGAACGGGTTAGAACTTTTTGGGGGGGCCAGGTAGTAAATATTTTAGGTTGTTACACAAAAGTAACAGCAAAAGAATGTGGCTGTATTTCTTTTGTATTAAGTCATACAAAAGAATATGGCTGTACTTCAAAAGAACTTTATGAACACTGAAATTTGATTTTCATATAATTTTCACATCCTAAAATACTGGATTGGCCAAAAAGTCCATTTAGATTTTTCTATAAAAGATATGTTTTTCATTTTCACCAATAACTTTATTGATCTGGATATTTTGAGTATGTCAGCTACCTCCCCCTATTGTATTCTAGTGGATAGAAGCCAGGGGTAGAAGCTACTGAACATCTTTCACTGTAAAGACAGCCCCGCAGCAGAGAATTATTTGTTTAGAATGTCAATAGCACCAAGGAACTCCACAAACCACTTCTGACACGTTCGACCAGTCAGAGCCCCTTTTCTATACACACTGCGCAAATCTTTTTTCCCATCTCAGTTGCGTTTTTACCTTTCTTGAAATAATAAAGCATAATATGACAAAAATGTTGCATATTTTCTTCCATTTTCAGTATTAAAATGGCTGCTCAAAAATTCGCCAATTTTGGTAAGTTTTTTAAAAAATGCACACTGATACAACAGCTGTCACAATATCATCTAACAAAACTATTTCGAAGGAAGTTAAAGAGAACTAAGCACTACTAGAGCCATCTTATGAAAAAATTAAATGAACTTTTTGGCTAACCCAATATTATTCTTGTAATTTTTTTCAAACTTTAGCTCCTAAATCATACAAAACAACACAGAATGATTTGGTTAAACCTACGTAGGTTTTTTTTTTAAATTTCAATGTTGATTTTTATTCCAAGAAATGCCACATAAGATCACAACAAAATTCACTAGTATTTAATTTCAGCAAATACTACCATGTATCACTTTATTCTTTAAAAAGTTAAAAATCAGCAGAAATAAAAGTCAAAGAAAGCATTAATAATGGCTATACATTTTTTAAAAAACAAAAGCATGGCAAAAAAGTAAAAAAAAATGTCTGAGGCCCTGGCCAGGTAGTTCCCATGGCTAGAGCACTGTCCTGGTAAATCCAGGTTGAGGGTTTGATTCCCAGTCAGGGTACATACAAGATTCAACCAATGAATGCATCATAAGTACAACAAATCAATGTCTGTCTCTCTCCTTCAGCCCATCCCTTCCTGTCTCTCTAAACCCAATAAATACATATATTTTTCAAAAATGACCTCACAGGAGTTAAGGAAAACAGCATCTTAAAAGACATGCAGAGAATTTTGCATACATTCTCACTGGACTATTAGAAAATCTTTCGAATTTAATGGCCATCTAAGGTGAAGCCTGGGTCCGTGACACAGACGGAAAAACCAAATCAGATCTATAGAAGGACTCTATGTTGTGTGTTGAGTCAACCCGGCATGGAGGTTCCTCTGGAGCCAGACTGCTTAGGTGTGACTCTATCTCTGCCAGCAAAAGCCATTAAAATGCTCAGTACCTTGGTTTCTTCACCTGTAAAATAAGGCTAATAATAATACTAAACTACCACATAGGATTCCTGTGAAATTTAATAATGCATTTAAAGAACACAGAATATAACACAAAAAGCTTACCTGGGCTTTTCATTTATGGGGGCAGCGCCCACAACCCAGGCATGTGCCCTGACCAGGGATCAAACCAGCGACTCAACTTCACTCTGTAGGACGATGCTCAACCAACTTAGCTACCCTGGTCAGGGCAAGCAACTGTTTCTAACCTAATACTCAAGTCGATAAATTTAGCAGTTAAAAAACCAAGCAGAGAATATACAACTTAACTTTTAAAAAATCTGTTTATATGAATTTTTTAAATTTTGTCTCTGCAGAGTTATTGAACACACAGACTTGACTGAGAAGAAAACAACCCTGCACACTAGTACTACCTGGGACACACTGCGGCCTATGATGTTACACAGCGCTGAGTAGTTTAGATGCTATTCCTACAACAGTCCTAGAAAGTAGTCATTATAATTCTTATTTTACACGTGAAAAAACCTGAGACTCAGAGAAAATAACTTGCCCCAAATCAGACAAGTAGTAAGTAAGTAAGAACACAGAGATCAAATCCCCATGGCTCTACCAGGGCTGTCCAACCTGCGACCCTCAGGCTGCACGCAGCCCAGGATGGCTAGGAATACGGCCCAACACAAAATCGTAAATTTACTCAAAACATGCGACTTTTTTGTGATTACATAACATAATGTATTTAATGTGTGGCCCAAGACAACTTTTTTCTTCCAGTGTGGCCCAGAGACACCAGAAAGTTGGACATTTCTGCAACCTATCTTCTTTCTGCAAGATACAATGCTAATCCCAATCATAAAGCTCTCTTTTCAGATCCAACAAAGTAAATTGTCAAAAAGAATGTCAGCTCTCACGCAATGGTTCTCCCAAGGCAGTCCATTTTGTGCCCCACCACCAATGTGCAAGGTCTGGGGACATTTTTGGACTTCACCGCTGCAGAAGTGCTACTGACATCTAGTGGGTGAAAGTCAGGAATCTGCCTTACGTCCCGTGACTGCACAGGACAGCACCCAGGACACAGAATCCCCCGAAACGATGCCAGTGATGCTGCAGTTGAGAAATGCTGCTGTAAAGAAGCGTTTTTCCAAAGTATTTAACTACAACCGTTTGTTAGTATCAAATACAGTGCAATCTAGACACACACGTATCACAAACATTTCAAACAAATTTCAGCACACAGCATTTTCTTCTCTAACCCGGATGTAGTTTTTTAATGTTGTTTCTGACCCACAAATTTAATGTCCCAAAAATGGGTCATAGGACATATGTTGAAAAATAATGTTCTAAGGTAGGATATAAAAATTCCTAAGTGAGCTACAAACTTTTATAATCTGATACCTGGCAAATTCAATGAAACAAAAAAAAACTACGTAAAACAGAATACACATAACCAACAAATTTAACAACCAGTAACATGGTATCTCCCCAATTTTTAAAATGTATACCTAACTTTCTGTCTTGGGCACTATACAGCCTAAAATCTTACAGTATGGCTTCAAACTGATTTGAAAAGTTATGTGTCAGTTAAATACTAGATAATAATTCAAAAGCAGATATGAAAATAGAATAACAAAACCCAATCACTATCATTACCCCAAATAAGTCTGTACTTTTTGTACTCAGCCAGACAACGTTCTCATTTAAACAAAGATAACTTTACACTTAATGAAGGAAACCAACTATCTCTGGTCAAACTAACTCTACGTATAGAAAAACCTGTGACCCACAGAAAGATGTTTTGCATAAAATCATACAGGTAGTAATAAGCAGCAGAATCAGTAAGGTAAAACAAAAAACATGGGCTTCAAAAAGGGGAAAATCCTAAGATTGAAATTCAGGCTCCCTAATTACTAGTTGAATAAGTTGGGTAAGTTATTTAACCACTAAGTCTGTTTCTTCATCTTTATATGAGGGATAATACTTGTCTCCCAGGGCTCTTGTGAGGATTTAAAGTAATAACATAAGCATGTAGTAAGAACTCATTAAATTCCCTTTTCCTTCCTCTCCTAGCTGTCAATTCAACATTCTCTCAAATAAATCAATCTTCTCAATGCCAATAAGTAACAGTTTTTACAAGTATGCCAAGAAGTAGAAAAACAAAAAAAACTAAATAATTTTTTCATAAAGCTGTATCTGTTCAATTTTTAAAAAACAATGTGTTATGCCCTGGCCAGGTGGCTCAGCTGGCTGGGCATCGACCACAGGACTGTGGGCTGGATGCCTGGTCGGGGTGCATGCCTGGGCTGTGGGTCCGATCTGCAGTCAGGGCGCATACAGGAGGCAACTGATCAATGTCTCTCTCTCGCAGGGAAGTTTCTCTTTGTCCCTTCCTCTCTCCCTTCTCTATAAAAGCAATGAAAAAATATCCTCAGGTGAGGATTAAAAAATAAACTAGTTCTCATTTTGTAAAGTTTTACTACAGACTGGGTTGGATATACCTGGCCTGTGCAACCAAAAGACAGTGAAGGCAAAACTTGGGGTGGTAAGTGAATAAAAATAAATAGTACTTTAAGACTATTCAGCCACGCCCCGACCAATGTGACTCAATTGGGTGGGTGTTGTCCACCAAACCAAAAGGTCACCAGTTCAATTCCCGGTCAGGACACATGCCTGAGTGGCTTCAGTTCTAGTGGGGCACATGTGAGAGGCAACCCATCAATGTTTCTCTCTCACACTAATGCTTCTCTCCCTCTCTTTCTCCCTTCTCTTATCTCAAATAAATAAATGACATTTAAAAAAAAAAAGACTATTCAGCCATTATAAGACACTTATTTTTTCCACACTGGCTCCCAAAGAATGTCCTAGAAAAGAGTTTCATTAGATATTAGTATCAAGAAAAAATCCAGATATAGAATTCTTATGCAGTTTTTTTTCCCTAAATCATCTTGGTCCACAGGTCAGAAAACTGAACTATTAACCTTCTTGACAAATACATACAGCAACCTCATTACCTACATGCAATTAGTTGAGAATTAGTGATGAGTTTTACTTATGATATGTCAAAATGAAAATGCTTTCTAGTTATTGCAAGAGGAACACTTAACTACTAAAAAGAATCTTACTTGACTCAGATAATTGTTTTTTAAATGGCACTGTATTTTCAAAACTTGTTCTAGTGTTCTCAATCACTAAGAAATGACACACAAAATTAACTGTCAAAATTTTGTTTATCTTACAATTTGTTATTCTCGCTTATTTTTAGTAGAGTATCAGGCATTTGGAAATCCACAAACTTCCTAGGAAAATGTACACATGCAGAAAAATTTCCACGACAAGGCCGCCAAACTACCTCTCCCCAAATCATTTTAAAATGGAGAGAAGACTTCAGATTCCATTAATTCTCACTAACTTTCCCTTTTTGATTTTGAGAAAGTAAAAAAAAAACCTCTCTATTTTGTTTCTTTGCTGCAAATAAAGGATACTGTCGGAGTAAGTTCAAAACCCCGAGGAGCTAAAAAAAAATTACAGTGAACTAACTAAAAAATTCAGGGTTTCTCGGCTTAACTAACAGGTTACCCATTCTTGATGCTTCTACTGGATAAGTAGTTCTCACCCCTGGCTGCACACTGGCATTGCCCAGGAGGTTTAAATTATACAATCATGTGCCCCTTAATGACGGGAAACATTCTGAGAAATTTACCATTAAGTGATCTCACTGTGGTGTGAACACTGAGGGCACTCACACACAGTCAGATAACACGGATGCACCTAGGCTAGGTGGTACAGCCTGCTGCTTCTAGGCTACAAGCCTGTGTGCAGCACGTTCCTGTACAAAAGGTTAATTCAAGTACAAGAGAAAATAATGCAATCATGAGACACATGGCATGACACAACATACTGTTTTACAGTTAACTTTTTTTGTAAGAAGTACACTCCAAAAAAATGACTAATAGTATATAGCAAATGCATAGCAACTAATAGTCATTTATCATCAAGTAGTATGTATCGTACAGAATCGTACTTTCACTCCACTGGCAACAGAGTGGGTGTGTTTACACCAGCATCACCACAAACACATGACTAATATCTTGGGGACAAGGGCAACAATGTCACTAGGCCACAGGAATTTTTCAGTTCCATTATAATCTTAGGGGACCAAGGTCACACATGCGGTTCCTCCTAGGCAGAGAAGTCATTATGGCTGTACCACTTGACGCCTGGGTCCCACCCTCAGGGATCCTGATTTCAGTGGTTGGGGCAACAGGACTTATAACAGTTTTGGGGGTGATTCTAAAGAGCAACCCAGGTTGAGAAATGCTGTTCTAGAATACCTTGGTGTTTCAACCTGTATCTAAACCAGGTATTTTTTTTTCATTTTCAAAATGAAAGGAGGGAAAGGATGGTTGTGGGTGCACTTTCAATTGGTGGTTTTGAGCGTGGCCTAGTAAGGAACACTCCGGGCACCCTCCAACCACTTCACCGGGCAAGGAGACTCGATTCTCCCTTCACAGTGGTTCTGCTTGATGCTACGTAATTTCTGAAATTTCACAGAAGTTGTTTGCTGTGCTTAAACAATGATTGTTTAAATGTATTTTGTGTCTGGTTCATTTCTACAGGAAACAGAACTGCCTGGAGTTTTCAGAATATCCCCAACATAAATGGACAAAAACGTGGAATCTTACTACTGTTTTTAAAGTCATCAGCAAAAGACCCTAAACCATCCTCTCTAAAGTGCTTGTTCAGCATATGCTGCACCAATTAAGAATCCAAAAAGGTCCTCACGGTTAAACCAACTTTCTCCGAGGCCCCTTTAATTCGAGCCCTGGCACAGAATTCCAACAGGGAATAGCTGTCTTAGAATACAATCTACAAGGCGTCAATGCTCAGAACAATAAAAGTTGCAAAAAAAAAACCACACACACACAAACGAAGAGAGCAGGTTCGCTAGTTCCTACACCCAGAAACCTGGTTTTTCTCCCAAATCAAAACAGGGAAAGGCTGGGGTTTACAATGAACCGGGGGCACTTGGGAGAAGCTTCCCGTTTGAGTCAGAGAGCAAGCTCGAGCTTCGGAAGATGGATGGATGGGTTTTTGCAAAGAATTCGGGAGCCCCCAAAACGGCCAGGCGGAGGGCGGGGGTAGTGGTGCGGGGGGGGGGGGGGTAGGGAACAACCGCGGAAACGGCCAGCCCCCAGCGGATGGGAAGCCCACCGCCGAAGGCGGGCCCGAGTCCCCGAAGGTCGGTGGGGAGCGAGCGCACCCCTCTCTGAGAGGGCGCAGGAGCGGGAGGCCCACCGCAGCCGCGGGAAGCCGGCCCGGAGCCAGGAGGGCCGCACCGCCAACCCCGAGGGCACGTCGGGGGCCGCGGGGTGGGCGGGGGCGCGGGCTCGGGGGGAAGATGCGGGGCAGCGAGCACGGCGCTGACAGCTATGCAGGCGGCGGTCGGCTCGGCCGGGCTCGGCCCCGCGCGGCCCCGGGAGCTGCGGGCGCGGCGCAGGCCAGGCCGCCCAGGGACGGCTCCGCACCTCCTCTCCGCCTGCGCCGCCCAGAGCAAGAGGCTCCGCACGCCGTTACCTTGTCGCAGTAAAGCCCCACCAGCTGCTTCATCCGCCAGTGCGGGGCGGTGAACACGTCCACTTCTTCGGGAAAGGGCGCCATCGCCGCAGCCTCAGCCTCTGCCTCAGCAGCCGCGGCCGCCGCCTCTCCATAGACACCCTCGCCGCGGGGCAGAGGCGGCGCGCCCCCCTGCGCATGCGCCCGCCCCGTCGGCGCGCGCTGCCGGGCTGCCCGGCCGGTCGAGACGCGGGGGCGCGCGGGCAGCCGCCATGCGGGTCCCCTGGGCCACGTGACCGGGTGTGCAGCGTGGGCTCGAGCTTCCACCTCCCGCCTCCACTCTTTTCGTTCCATACCCTCTTCTGGTGTTGCAGAAAGAAATCAGGTCTTCCTGTTTGTTTTGCAACATAAAACAAGACTGGGTGTCGTTTTAGAGGCACTCTCGGCGTCTTTCTCCTTGCTGAGACGCCCACCAGACCTTGAGGCCACGGCAGCGAGCACAGTGGTCGCGGTTGGGCAGGGACCTCTCTGCCTGGGCACTGCGGGCACTGAGGCCCCGTGTGCAAGAGGGTGACTGTGCTGTGTGTGGCTCAGGTCCTTGTGAGCAACCCTTTGCCTCCCTGTAATACCTGGGTGTTAGACTCAACCACAAGCCCCAGTGATTGGTGAACCAGGACTGAGGGCTCCCAGAGCTTGCCACCTACAGCGGAAGAGTGACACGTGACAAGGCGGACACTTGGCAGCCCCAGCAGGCAGCTCAGGTCATGCGCCTGGGTCAGGGGCTGGGGCTGGAGCACAGAGACCAAGGACCTGGGTGGGCATCTCCTTCCACCTCTTTTGGGACGGTAGGGAAGGGCCTTGGAATTCTGGAGAATTATAGGAGGGAAAAAGTTCTTGGCATCAAGGAGGCGGGAAGGTACCTCGAGCATTGGAATGGCTGGTCAGCGACAGCTGAAAGGCCTTGGGTGGTGACTCATCACGGGAGGTTAGTGCAGTTGAGAACCTCGCTATATATTCCTCCATTTTAAGCAGCGGCTCAGAAAAAAAGACCTAAGGACGTCACTTCCCAGAGAAATGTCTCTCCTCCACAGGTCACCTGGGCCCTGCCGCGGCCCACGGGAAGACTGGGAGCCCGGTTATGGGCACCATTCACCCTGATCATACTTCCACAAAGAAATGGAAGAAATGACCATCCTTAGGGCTGGAGGACTAAGGAACACAAAGAAATGGAAGAAAACAGAAGCTGGAGAACCGGCGTAGGGTTAGATGGAGAGGAAAGAATTAAGAAATAAAATGGAGTCGCTATAATGAAGCTGCTAGCTTACCAGAATCAAGTGGGCTGAGGCAGGAAACATCTTGGACCAATCCAGGGGCTAAGAATGCAAGACGGATGCTTCTCAAGAATGTACATTTTACTGTAAGAACTCGGAGCTCCATGTTTTTTCTTCTTAGGAACATTCTGGATTTTGCCTAGTTGTGTGTCTGGTTTAAAAACCCCAAGACTCGAATAAATCTTTGCTATTTATTTCTGGCCAGAGCCTCCTGACTGTTTGTGCCCGGTTGACAATGGCCATAAACTCCAGGAGTGCAAGAACCACAGGTATGTTCTCTTCACCCCCTCTGTGCCCAGTATCAGTCACAGTTTCATGACACCCTATGGGTGTGATCAGTATTCCGGTTTTGCCAGATACCGCTGGTGTGCCCTTCAGTAAGCTCCATGACTTCTCTGGACCTCAGTTTCCTCATATGTAAAGTGGGGGTAACGCTGCTATAAACCAACCCTGAAGAGGGCCCTCTCTGTGCTGGCACCCTGATCTTGGCCTCTCAACATCCAGGACCATGAGGAATAAATTTCAGCTGTTTATAAACTCCCCAGTCTTGGTATTTTTGTTCTAGCGGTCTGAGCTAAGAGAAATCCCTAACTCATCAGGTGGTTGTGAGGATTAGAGAGAGCACGTGTGTTTGAACTGCTTCTAATAGTACCCGGGACATACAAGTACTGGTTTGTAAGCTGTGATTAGTGAATACCACAACTCTGAGGTGGTGTCCTTGCAAGCTGAGTCCTGAAGGCATTCTGGGAGTTGTCTGTGGCCCCACAAATTAGCAGATGAATAATCCGGCCGTCTGCATCCAGGTTTGACAATACCCTTCCAGGCACTGTGTTCGTTCTGTGAGGTGCCGAGGTGGTGATTTATACACAGTGTGTCCTGAGGACATAGGAATAATGCTTAGGTAAGAGCATGTAGGCGAGGTCCTTAATATCTTGCTCTCTCTCTCATTTTCTCCTTTTCCTTTCTTTTTATGTGCTGCTCTTTCACTAGGGTTTTGCCTCTGTATTTTTTTTAATATCCCCCAGGAGGCATTTCCTTATTCCCCCTCTATTTCTTTACTTCATTCTGGTCTTGGAATGTAGAATCACACCTCAGGTGAACCAGTTATGTAGACAAACCGTATAAATGGGAACATGGAAACAAGGATTTTGCTTTATCCTCAGCCCTTACGACAATGCCCATCATAGAGTTATTACTTAACATTTGTCGAATAAAGAAAGAAGGACCCTGGCTCGTGTGGCTCAGTGGACTGAGTGCCAGTGTGCGAACCAAAGGGCTGCCAGTTCAGTTCCCAGTCAGGGCACATGTCTGGGTCGTGGGCCAGGTCCCCAGTAGGGGCCGTGTGAGAGGTAACCACATACTGACGTTTCTCTCCTCTTTTTCCCTTCCCCCTCTCTATAAATAAATAAATAATCTTAAAAAAAAAAGAAAGAAGGAATGAGGGAAGTTCATGGCGTTCTAGTAATTTCCTAACTTTAACTGACTTGATAAGCCCAGCTTCATTTCCCGATGCCTCTCTGTGTCTGTGCCATTTCTCGGTGTGCTCCCTAGAATCAGGTACATGAAATAGGTGTTGAACAGCGAAAAAAGTCCATCCACAGTTTCACCGTGACCCAGAATTTGAAGCTGTAGTCAGCTGAACAGTAATAACAGCCACTTTGGACTCTGGCCATTTCAGGGAATTTGTTTAAGATGACAAAATGAAAGAAACAAAGTGATAAATAATAAGCCCTGTAGGTCAGTCTTCTCTTTGAAAGAAGCTGTTAATATCACCTCCATATGCTGAGTAATGTAGCAATTAATAACCTAATATAACAAGATAAGTGATTGATTTATACTAAACTTTAGCCCCAGAAAGAAGACATTGATCAGTTTAGCCTCACTATTGTAGGTTATTGCAACTACAGCAGATCAGGAACTTATTAAGGCCAAGGTTGTCCATTTAATCACCTGGCTGACTCTTCTGCTTTTCGACAGGAAAGATTCTAATGACCACCTTCCGGATTAGCCACCACAAGGGGAGTGGATAAGGCCTAAGAACAGAGAAAACACGTTGTATAGTGCCCGGAGGATCCATGGTTCCTTCTTTGCCATTCTCATCCTCCCCAAAAAACTGAAAGCTACAAGGGGAAACTCATGCCAACTCATTCCCCGGTGACTTAAAAATACGACACAAGGCCTCGTTAGTGTTTTCCAGCTCTAGTTTGAGGGCAGTGGAAAGGTTGCTGGTCCGGGAAAGTCAACTTGAAGACATTTAACTCTGTTTGTTTGAGGGTGACACAGCACTTTCCCAAACAGGGGGTTAGTTGTGAAAACAAACAATGAAAGAATGTTGCTATTGTAAAACAGCTGGAATTCCAGTCCTAACTCCTCCCAAAGTTAGTCCTCCCTCCGGGTCACAGGAGCCAATCAACAACCGTTACAGAATGAACAGTAGAGCGTTTGGTAAGGATGATGGCATTATTAAAAGAAAAGACAGGCTCTGGGTTGAAACGCAAAACCAGATACTACATTTTTTTCATTTTCCTTTAAGTTACTGTACTTTGTATGAGATATGTATAGCCTGCAGTTTGCCCTAAACCCTTACCTTCATTTTTTTTCACTGAAATAGTGAAAATATAATAAAACCTTTCAAACCATGACCAAAAATATTGGAAACAATTTTTTGGAAATAAATCAGTAGAATACTAGATACTAGACATTCATTCAGTAAACAAAGATGCATCTGTTAAAAAGCATCAGATAAATCTATGTTTGCTATGAAACCAGGATTTACTAAGTTAATAAAAAAAAACAATGTAGAGAACACTTGGTGAAATGTGCTTTCATTTGTGTTTTAAAAAAGATATACAGTGGTACCTCGGTACTCGTTAATTTGTTCCAACAAGTGGCAAGTGAGCAACAATTGATGAAGCATTTTCTCTGGCAGCGTGGTGTCGTGATTCACAGGTTCTAGCAAGTGCGATGAGTGGCAGGCAAACGCCAAGTGCTAAAACATTTTTTTCTCATCAAAATATGACCAGTACCAGGTTGAGTTCTGAACCAACGAGGACAGAGGTATGACTGTATTTCTAGAATAATAACAGCAGAAACTTGTGAGCGGGGGCTCTGGGATGCAAAGCAGTTAAATGCCTTTTACATATTGTCCCCTTTGCTAGTTTTAGTATTTTACTAGGTTTGCATAGTGCCCTTACAGTTACAAAAATGCACTGATAAGAATGCATTTTTAAAGAAGTGAGGCAATAACTTCTAAGTCTTTAAAAGTACTGTTAAAGGAAAAAATGTTTGATTATATATAATCAATAGATACAGAGCTAATTGCAAGTAGAACCATTTTATGTTTATCCCCAAGTGTTATTCTAACCTGTGCTTTGCCTCTGGCTTTTCTGTTTATAGTGCCATTTGATCCACGTCCACCTTCCCCTTGGAACCAGAACCACCTTGGAGGATAGGTACGGTGTTTTTAGTGACATCGGGGAAATGGGTATGGTAGAACATAAACTGAAAAAAGTGGGATCAAAATTGTTCATGCGGTATAACCCACACCAAGTTTACAAAAATGCATAGGAAGGGCTCGACATGAATGATGCAAAATCTTTACAGGTCTCCTTCGAAGATATTTTTATCTTCTTCCCAGTGTTTTAAATGAGCATATTGTACTTTCAATGTCAGACATACAGAAATGCACCCAGGCTGATGTGGCTCACTGAACTGAGTGCCGGGCTGTGAACCAAAGGGTCACCAGTTCAGTTCCCAGTCAGGGCACGTGCCTGGGTTGTGCTCCCAGTAGGGGAGCCACACATGGATGTTTCCCTCGCTTTCTCCCTCCCTTCCCCTCTCTAAAAATAAATGAATAAAATAAAATACAGACATGCATATGTTACAAACAATCTGATGACAACCACACTTAATAAATACACTTAAAGGGGGCTATGAGGGAGTACGCGTACATCAAAATGTTGACGATGGCTGTCTTTGGTGGTGGGACTGTGGTTGCTTTGAGGGAACGAGGAGCTACTTTTTTTCTCAAATTTTTAGCAAAATCTTTTCTGAAATTTTGTAGTTGAAAACATTTTTTTAAAGATTTCTGTTGTATTAACATTAACCACCGCAAGTTCGTGACGCCAGCACCGTCTCCAGTCTCTGCAGACCCACCTGCCTGGCAGACACGTGACGGAAGACCTGGGGTGCTTCCTGTACCTGTGCCCAGAGACCTTGCCTTCTCCTCCCGCCTCATGGCCCATCCTTCTGGCACGGGCCTTGCTCCACTTGTCACTAGGAGGCCATTCCAGTGAGTTCTGGCTGCGTTCTGTTCCTGAGACCACCGAGCCCCTGGGGCCCTTCGCACACGACACACACCCAGGACCTTCTCCAGCGCGGCTAGGCCTCCCTCCCCAGCCAAGGGTGTTGCTCTTTTAAAAGTCCACACAGTTGCTAGAAACTTGAGGGCTGGTATCTACCACGCTGGGCATTTCCCTGTCCAGTGTCCCTCTGCAGTCACAACAAGACTTGGCCCCTCACCAGAACTTCAAGTTTGTGTTTCGGGGGCACAGGTCCCCTTTTTGACTGACAGGACAGGCCATCGGATTGGATAAAGGTGTTCCTTACTGTGCCCGTTTATCAGAGTGTGACGCTCTTGCCCCTAGGGGTGGCCCTTGACACCCCACACGTGAGCAAACGAAACACCGGGACACATACAAAGGCGCAGAATAAAAGAAGAGCCAAGGCGAGGGAAAGGCACAGAAGACCAAGGAAGAGATAGGACAGAAGTAAAAAGACGAGGAACGGCAGAGTGCGGGGAGGAGGAAATAGGTGGAAATAGGAGAAAACAAAAATTAAAATGTATTAAGGTCTCACCATGCACCAGGCACTATAAATGCTTTGCATAAATTATCACGTAATGCTCACAATGATTGTATGTAGGAGGTTCAGTTTTTCTCACCTGGCAAAAAAGGAAAATGGTGTTGAGAGCATTACTGATTTGTCCAAGGTCTAGAGTCGGTTCATAGAAAATCAGGGAGATAAAAACCTGTCTTTCTCGGCCTAGAACATGTACTTAGCCCTACACTGAAGGACAATTCTCTGTCCTTAATTTGTATCAACAAACTAAATACCTAATATGAGCTATTAACTTCTGAACTGGAGTCGAGGGGACTGAGAAGAACGTGGGAAACACCACGAACTAGGTAAGTGTCCAACTGGAGAGGAGGCCCATTCCTTAGACGACCTTCTGAAGGGAAGCAGTTTAGATAATGCTAAGATCATAGTTTACTTCAATGCAAACATGGAGATGGAATGTGTAAAGTGCTTTATAATGTTTCTTTGCAAAAATTCTGAACAGAGGAGAGCCTTGGATTTCCTGAATGTCCCTGCGTGTCACTTACCTTGTTCTTAGTAAATGCTGCCAAGGCAACAGCAACTCCTTGACTCCAGTCACAGGCTCCACTATGGGCTGACTTTCACGGAACGAGCCAGTGCAGCGTCAGCGCACGTGGCCTGAGGGAGAGGTGCCTCGTCCCAAGAACAACTTGACTCAGCTCTTCGCACCATGTACCAAGGAAAACCATCACAAGTTGGAACAGAAATGGGCGATAAGCTTCCTGTAAAGTGTTGGGCTGACATTCATTGTGGTGATAAAATCTGGCAGGTAGTTGCTTAATTCCTGCTTACAGAAAAGGAACAAAAGTATTCAGGGAAGTATCAGCTGTTTCCTCCCTCCCGGCCCCTGACACGAAATGAAAAACAGCCCCCAGAAACCTAAAACACAGAGTGAAAAATATCCCTAGTTCCACAAGTTAACTCCCAGGAAAATTTTAAATGCTGAGAGCTATGTAGGCAGAAAGGAACAGGAGTATGTTACTGACCTTTGATTCCCGTAAGTTGACCCACAGCTTTTTAGGGGCTGGGGGCTGGGGAAGGGGAACAGCTGGCTACATACAACACTGAGCTGAGTTCTAATTCTGCCTCTGCCACTACCCACCCGCCCGTGGGACCTTGGACAGGTGTTTCAGGTTTGGGCTTCCAGTTCCTCATCTGTGCACACTCGCACAGATGAGGTCTGGGTGCCTTTGAGAGTGATGAGGGGTGATAAGTAACTACTGCATATTAATCTACAACCACGTGAAAAGGACTGTCCCGGGCAAGCGCTTACCTATTATGGGAAATCGGTCAGCAACCATCCAGATAAGTCCATCAAGAGGTACTTGACCTTTAGCCAACCATTTGTTTCTTTGTGTAACTAGTTCAACTATGATCTGTTCCCCTCGCTTTTCCTGAAATGTCTCTACCAAGGTGATTATTTGGATGCTACAGATATTTTCCCTCCTGTGCAAGACTGTGTGAAAACATCGGCATGTGCTTGTAATTGAACCGTCTGAAAGGTATTCTGTAACAGTCGAAAGAGGAAAGCAAAGTGGTTGGAGTATTGACCCGGTTTACCCATCTATAAAATGAGAGCGATACCTCGCAGGATGCCCAGACATAGGAAGCACTAAACATTAGCTCTCACTTTTACCTGTGAAATGTGGAGATGGGGCAAGCTGCTCTCTCTGATCTCCTTCAGTTCTGTTTCTAAGACCCTGAACACAGCTCCTTGAAAGCTGTTTGTTTAGGTTAATTCTACAAATTAAGTAAAGAAGGGAGGGCCTCAGAGTTAGATTTGGATGCTGTGGGACAAGAAACACAAAAGGTCACTGGCTGAAATAAGATCGTTTCTTTTTCTTCTTGTCATGATATTAGGTATCTAATGCCACATAACAAATTACACCGAAACTTAGTGGCTCAGAGCATTTATCCTTTCAGTTTCTGGGGATCAAGAACTCGCTGAGTCTTACAAGCTCAGGTTTTTTCCTGGGACTACAGTCAAGCTGGCCGTCCAGCCCCATGAAGTGAAAGAGTACGTCAAATCGACATAGTCTGCAGGACACAATGAATAAGAGGTGGCTGTGAAATACAGGCCAAGTGTGAATGCCCAGTCGGAGTCAGCGTAAGATGGGCTGCAATAAAAGGAATGTTATTATTCATGGAGAATCACAGACTTAAACAGGTTTCATCTTGCCAGCCTCTTCCAGTATATTCCTGAGAGATGATATATCTTCCTTACATGTACCATAATACTTCTATGATCTGCCTCTCCAAAAGTAAGGTAAATTATTCATTGACGATAGCCGTAGGTATTGCAACTGAAAGACTAACTACATACCACATTATCTCACAACATCATGAAGGAGGTTCCAGCAAATGAGCTCCGAGATGAGCAGAAGAGCAAACCAACGCTCTGAGAAGCACAAGTAGGGTTTGAAGCCAGATCTCTCCTTTTTACTGCATGCAGTGCTCTTTCCCTCCTGTGCAGCTGTCACACTTGACCTCCCACTAAACACAAGTCCTACCGCACAGCCTTCCTGGGAGCTTCGTCCATGCAAAGGGCTGCAGAGTGGGAAACAACACAGAGCCAAACAAGAGGCAGAAGACACATCGCTTTGAGGTTCTTAGCTAAGTGCTTCTCTCAGCTACATTAGTTGTGGGAGATTGGAAGAAGCAATAAGCTTCATGGACTGACTATGCAAGTGCAGTAAGACTTCAACCGGAGGGTGCGGAAGCCAAGGCTACCTGAACTAACCCGGCCCTTACAGTGTTCTTCACAGTACGGTCCTCAGGGAACCCGATGAAAGTCGCATCAGGTCCTTCCAAAGATACGATTTCTGAGACCCACCCTTGGAAATTTCATTGAGCACAAGGTCTCGGAATCTACATGGGATTCCTATTTAAAGTTTGACTAACACTATTCCGGTCACTAACTATGCTTCCATAACTAAAACTGTTTTTCAAACTTGGTAAGTTGGTTGTAGAATTCATGGGACTCACAGTATCATTTATGAAACACAGTGATGCAACACACTAACTGTAACACAGCTAAGTTTGGAAGCTACATTGCGATAGACTTCGGAAATAAACAGACCTGAGCTCAAATGTCTCCTCTGCTGCTTAGTAACTATGCCAGTGAGGGCAAGTTTTGAACATCTCTGAGACTTAATTTCCACTGCTGTAAAATATTAATTATGATGCCTTTGATGAGTTATTGGAAAAACTGATGATGATAATTTGCCTGGCTCATAGTAACCATCCAGTAAGCGATACATTTTTATTATTAAATTCCTAACACTGTATGAAGTAGGACACCATATCTTAATAGACTCCAGTATTAAGAGATACTAGGGGTCAGAGGTTTCAAATGGTCCCAACCATTCTAGTGGGTCAGCATGCCAACTTTGGAATCAGATTGTTCAGGTTCAAATTTCAGCTGGCCCACTTTCCCACTTACACCCAGCAGAATAAGTCAGAACTTCTTGCACCTTCTAGGAATGAGACCTCTGTCAGTATTGTTAAGCCACAAACCTGTTCACTCACTGTTCTGCTAAAGAAATTGTGAAGTGCAAACAATACTACCTACTGGACAAGATTATGGGAGGAGTAACTGAGATTATGCAGGCAAGCAGTTTACGACAATGCCCGGAACATAATCAAAGTGCTTTAGAAAAGAAACCTGCTCCTTCCTATTACTTAGGGAGCACTGCATGTCAGAAACTCCAGGTTCAATATGTCTAAAAGTTCACTCACCATTTTCTAGGTCCTCTGAGTTTTCCAAGCTGGTATCCTCACCTATGGTTATCACCATCCATCTATTCTAGCTAGTTGCCCTAGCTAAAATAATGGTAGCAAACAAACTTGAGTACAAGGCACTAGTCTAAGTACTTTTTGGTATTAAGTTATATCTATTCACAGTGACTGTATGGAGTGTGCCAGCACTAACATCATCTTGTTCCCCCCAGTGTGTCTTGTTCCCCACTAACCTGGGCCGTTTTTGAAAGTAGGGACACTGTTTGGTTCTTCTTTATATAACCCATGTTTCCCTGGGTCCTACTGGGCCTCAGATACAAATGAAGTCACAATATCATTAGTCTGTGAATCTTAGGGCTTCCTTGCCCCACCAGCAAGTGCAGAACTTGTAACTTCAGCCGACCTTCCTGACCATTACTGTGAAGCACTTCTGTGTCCCGGGGATGTTTCTCGCATGCTCAGTAACATTCACTCCCATTGCACCTACGCTGCTGCCCCAGATGACAAATGAGCCACTGTGTGTCTTCCGTTCTTCCTCTGGGTCCTGTCTTCTAAGATCATCATCATAAACTTAGGTGCACAGGTAGTAAAGAGTTGCTTTCTTCTTTGGGATGCACTGTTAGGGGGTCCCCAGGGAGGGTTGCTTTAGCCTTGTGTGTTTGGTGAGTTAGCTTCCAACCATTCACTTAGAGCCCTCTACTCCCTGGGCATCAGCCACACTGTCAGATGTCTGAGCGAGGGCAGAGGTGAGTTGCAGCCATACCATCGTACTCAGAATCCCTCCTTCATTCACTCCAACATGGTTTCAGTATTGGTCTAGCTCATTCCTTTTTCCCCCAGGATATTCCATCTTATGTAAGCTGCCTCAATAAACTTGGCAAACCTTTTGTGGGCCACCTCACCAGTACGCCGGATGTGTCTAAAATCATCCGGACTCCTGAGTGCTCACAGGGGATGCTCCAGGTGTACACTCCAAGCCACCTGTCTCCCCCTCCCACTCCCCTCACCAACCCATGGCCTTGCATGGAGCTGTGGGCACATTGGGGCCTCAATGAACATTTTTAAACATGTAATAAAAGTAAAATTGCATGCCACTTCAGCAGAACTAAAGTTTGCCTGAGGAAAGGAACACACATTTAGGATGAAACTCCCTGGCTCTCAGTTTCAAACTACACAGAAATCCTGACATTTAGAGAAAAAAGAATAAACCCTGGGCGCCCAGCCGAGGTGGAGGTAGCAGTTGCTAGGACCCTGATGGCCACAGTGCACACACCTATGTTCTCCAAGGCAGCCCTCCAGAGGCCCTGGGGTCACGGTGAACTGTTCAAAACAGACGCCACGCCCTTGGGATGAAGCAAGAGGAAGGTGAGTCACTTTCCTTGCGGCCAATTGCAGACAGATTGCCTCAAGTTCTGTCAACACATTTTTTTTTAGTACAGTTTCCATTTTATTTTTTTCCAGAGACATTTCCTTCATTTCCAGGGAGTCAGCTCCTTGCGTGGGCTTCAGGTCCTGCAGCAGCACCCGTAAGTCTAACTTGGGGTGGGGGCTGTTTGGTGCTTCAGGTCACAGAACCATCCCTGCCACCTTGCTGTGAATGGCACGACTCCCGTTGTCATGTAGTTTCCCATGCGGCTTGGCAAACACACAGGTGCCAAAGACACTCACTTGGGAAATGTCCCAGAAAAGCCCCAGAAGGCTGCCTCTCTGCTGTTCCGCATGACGAACTTCTTAAAGGCCTGGTCTCTGGGCATGTGGCAGGTGCAGTGGGGGCAGCGGGTAGGGTGTGCACGGCTGTGGCCTTTTCTGGCATAACTGCTGTTCCTTCTTTTCTTGGTCATCTTGGAAGCAAGGTGCAAGGGGGTCAGGCGTCTGGCCTGCCTCTCGTACATTACAGACACAATCTTTAAAAAATAAAAACATTTCGTTACCTGTCTTGTTTATCTAATGCAAACTTTTAGGCTGATTGGACTTTTCAGGTTTTTAATAGATATTTTTTGTTGTTTTGATGAAACGCAGCCTTTTGGGCAATGTGGTATTAGTGGAGAAAACTCATCCAACTGCTAAATAAATAAATTAGGGTTTTGAATATTGGTAGGGTTTCAGCTCACCGGTATTAAATAAGCTTCATTTCCAAAGAAATGACTAAATGTTGAATACTTTCTAGTTTAATGTGAACACTATAAATCATATTAGTATTATTGCAAAGTGCAACTATTAATCATGAAAATTTCAACTCACTCTTAATGATTTGAATCATGGTGCAGTGCAAAGGCATTTTATGTTACAGTACTGAGGTTCTATTTTTTGAGTCCTTCACTAAAAAACTCCATGATCGCGGCCGAGTTCTCTAACCTTGGCGGCAATCTATGAGAAAACAGACGTGAACGTTCCTAGCACAACACTTGGCGTATTGCACAGGCATTCAACATTGGCTAACATGGAAGTTGTAACACATATTAAAGTATATTTCTATGAGTTCCATACTTAGTAGCTATACGCTCCTGTTTAACACCTAATCTGGAAAATCTCATCATTACACTCAGATGAGGCTGGGCGAAGTCTCATACTGCCTCTGAACACGGATCAAAGGGCAGGGACAGTGCCTCTGTGAACAGGTCACAACCCCCTGTGTGGGGGTGGAGACCCGCAGGTCTTCTCAGCAGAAAACACCAGAGCAACTTTCTCAAAGCCTGAGCAAGGGCTGTGCCTGCTGCCACAAACGCCACAATTCACGGCAGCCAGTGTTAATGAACGGTCAATGAAACAAACTGCCTAAGATATTTTGGTTTGTTTCCTCACTTGGCATATTGTGCAACAGAAAATGACTCACATATACTCTTCCAGTATGTTTAGGTACGGTGTGTGCAAATTTAAATCTCAGCTAATTAATGAAAAACCGTACAGAGTGACCCCACAGTAGCCCATTTTTTCAGTATTACCAAACACTGATTTCAAAATTCCAGTCTGACACCAGCAAGTTGTATAACAGCTGGAGTGCTGGGTGCCTGTAGCAACATCAGGCAAGCACTGGACTGTTACATCGCAGAAATATAACTGCACACAGAACTGAACTAGATGTGTTTATAATGGATACCACAGTGCTGGGGAATATTAATTTTGAAAATGTTTCCTGATGGAAAATTTCAAACAAACACAAGAACAGAGACAATGGGATAGTGAATACCACCATGTACCCGATACCTGGCTTCTATAATTATCAACTAACATAAATATTATAAATCTGTCATCCAAAGGCATTCTACTTATTTCACCAAGGTACTGAAAAACACATAAACATTATTTTTACTAAATATTCAACATTACTCGGTCAACTATTTTTTTCTAATTGAAAAGCAATTATTATTTGGCAAACATATCCAAACGTAGTATCCAACTAAAAATATCCCCTATTTAACTGATATTCTCAGCATTCCTGATGAATGCAATAGAACACATACAATGAAATACAACTCAACTATAAAAAGAAACCATCAATAAATACTACAACATAGATAAATTTGAAAAAAATTTTTCCTGTTTATTTCCTATTTATTTTCCTGTAGACTTTTACAACTACAGGGATTTATTTAAACATTAAACACACCCAAGGTTCCAAAAGGCATTATTATCATGGCAGCGATCATCTTAGCTATTACTTGCTCTCCCAATATCTTGAAAGAAATAAAATTAAAGATATTATTACATCTCACTTTTTTGATACAAACTTTTATGAAAGTTTCATGGAAATACCAATGACATATACAATGAACTACATGTATTTGAAATGTAGAATGTGATGTTCTGACAAAGGCATAAACACAGGAAACTGTATCTTGAATCAAGAGGTCGCCACCATTCTGAGTCTCACCGCGCCCTTGGGAAGCCCTTCTTCCTGCTAAAAGCCTCTCCCCCCATGCCCTCTGTCCATCCCAGGCAGTTACTGACATTTCTGTCCCTGTAAATGAGTTTGCACTTTCTAGGATTTTATATATAAGTGGAATCACATGGAATATACCTTCTGTTTGGCTTAGCATAACTTTTTTCAAATTTATCTATGTTGTATTTATTCATAGTTTATTTTTTTGTAGTTGAGTTGTATTCATTGTATGTGTTCTATTGTTTACCAATTTACCTATTTACTTGATGGACATTTTCTTTCTAATGTTGGTTATTACAGAAATAATAGAGCTACTGCAAACATTTTTATAAAAGTCTTTGCATGGACAGATATTTTTCTTTCTCCTGGGTAAATATTTGAGTAGAATGGCTAGACCATATGACAGACGAATGTTTAACTTTACAAAAAACTGCCAAAGTACTTTCCAAGTGGTTGTATAGTTTTACATTCTTTGTTCCCAGCAATATTCTTTGTTCTGAAATCTACTTTGTCTAACAGTACTCCCCTCAGCTTTCTTTTGATTGGTGTTACCGTATCTCTTTGTCTATCCTTATATTTTTAACCTATCTCTGTCTTCCAAGTGGCATATAATTGGGTCGTGTTTTTGCTTTTTTAATCTAATCCAACTCTCTGCATTTTAACTGGGGTACATTCAGTGGTTCCTAATTGAAGGTCTTTTTGTCCCTCATAAAGCATCTGATATCTCTTGAAGATATTTTTGGTCTTTTTAAAAGTAACCTACTAAAAATGTAGAAATTGTTTTTATATTGCGGACAGTCAAGTAACAAGTTGCAGACCATAGTTTGCTGGCTTCTGCCTGAGAAACCCGACTTGCTTTAACACTTCTTGTGTTACATTTCTGCTACTAATGAATTTTCAGCTTTTGTCTGAAAAAGTATTTTGTCTCTTTTTAAAAGATATGTTCTCTGGGCATAACATTTTAGATTCTCAGGACCCTTTCTAAAACACTAAATGTTTGTCTACTGGCTCATCCACTGAATTGTTTTCTAACAGAAACACTGTTCTCACCCTTGCAACTGTTCCCAGCCACTTGGAAACAGTACCACTCCCCCTGGTCTCATCTTGTCTTCCTCACTGGTGTTCAGCGGTTTGACTGCCACGTGCCTCGGTGTAGTTTTCTCACGCTGCTTGTGCCTGGGGTTCACTGGTCTTAGAACTACGGGTTTATAGTTTCTATCAAGTCTAAAACCTTTCTAGCTTTTCTTCAAACTTCTTCCCCCGCCTCTTCATTTCCTATCACAGGCATATTAGACTCCTTAGAGGTAGTTAATGCTCACTGACAGTCTTATTTTTTTCCCGTACTTGGTTTTGTGTAGGTTTTTATTAATGTGTTCAAACTCACAAATCTTCTTTTCTGTGATGTCAAACCTGCGATTAATTCCGCCACATTGTCTATTTTACACATTATAATTTTCATCTCTAGAGTTTAGTGTCTATCTTCCATGTCTCTACCTAAATTTTTAAATGTATGGAATAATTACAATGTGATAAATGCATATTCTACAGTTTCAATCGTCTCCTCGTAATGGTTCTCTTTTCCTGCCTATTTGCATCTTTGGTGAGCTCTGATTGGATGCCAGACACTGAGAATTTCACCTGTTTTGGCAATAGCTATTTTTGTATTCCTATAAATCTATGTTCTGGGACAGTCACTTGGATACAATTTGATGCTTTCAGTCTTGCTTCAAACACAAGGTAAAACAGAACAGTGCTCAGCCTGGCTCTAATATTCCCCGCACCTGAGGCAGGAGCCTTCTACACACTGTAGCTGATGGGAAGGATGTTTTCCGGTCTGTCTTGTGGGAACTGCCACTATTCCCAGCCGTTTTGAGATGGACTCTATTACTCCTAACACTTTTGAGTGGATCCTGCCTTGGCCTCAGGGAATTCCCTCACCTGCACGCCCTGATCAGTACTTACCTGAAAACTCATGGGAGATTTTTCCAGATTCCTCAAGTCCTCTGTACAGTTCTCTGCCCTGTAGTGCTCTTGCTGCAAATTCCAGCTGTGGTGGTGTCACGAGACTGGGTCATCAAGTCAGGGATCCCACCAGGCGCTCCCTGGGCCCCCCTCCCTAAGCTGTGGCCTCGAGATGCCCTTAAGGCAGTAAAGCTGTTACAATCACAGAACTCACCTTCTTGTTTCCTTGCACTCAAAGGTCACATTCTTTTTTTTTTTTTTTTAAGATTTTATTTATTTATCTTTAGAGGGAAAGGAAAGGAGAGAGGGAGAAAAATATCAGTGTATGGTTGCCTCTCATGCATCCCCTGCTGGAAAGGGGCCTGTAACCCAGGCATGTGCCCTGACTGGGAATGAAACCGCGATCGTTTAGTTCGCAGGCCCTGGCTCAATCCACTGAGCTATATCAGCCAGGGCAAAGGTCACATTCTTAATTTCAGGTTCTTCATTGCTTTATTCCCAGTGTCTTTGAAAACATCATTTCAGAAGGAACTCCTATCTTCCGCTACAGCATGGGTGGAACTGGAGAGCGTTATGCTAAGTGAAATAAGCCAGGCAATAAAAGACAAATACTGTATGAGGAACCAATAAAAGGAACCTAACGAACAAAACAAACTAGCAAAATAAACCCAGAGACAGGAAACAAGGAATACAATGATAGCAACCAGAGGGGAGGGGGGATAAAGGAGGAAAGAAGGGGAAGGGTCTAATCAATGCAGAGGGATGAATGACCCACAGGCAAGGACAACAGGGTGGGGACTGACCATGGCACGGGGGCAGGGGAGAGCAACAGGAGAAAATCGGAACAACTATAATAGAACGACAATAAAAATAAATAAATAAAAATACATGGAATAAAGATTTGAGGAGTTAGATCGTTTCACATATTTTGTTTATTTTTTTTAATTGTTTCTGGGCTGTCTCAAACTTTTAACTATTACATTCGGGGGGGGAGTTGATACATTCAAGAAAAACATCTAGATAGAGTCATTTGCTTTCTAAAATTCTGAGTCAAAAATTGAGTTATACTTGGTAATTAAAGAATATGAATTACAGCTTACTTTCCATAAGCAATAAAGAATAATCATGAGCCAGACATTAAATTTATCCTTTTTGGGGGAGAAATAAGACTTACCATTACACAGTAGAATGTAGCACAAATTATGAGTGCTTTTAATACTAAATCCAATTAAAAACAAAGGAAACAGGGTTAATAGTGTATCAAATATGTGAGAATTGCACTTATGTATTCCAGACTGGAATGAATTATGTATAGGCAGCACCCTATTCATGTGAAATGATCCTCAATTTTTATTTGTATTGTGTTTATTTGGGATTATTTCTCTATGTTGTATTTAAGTACTAGTAAAATTTATGTGATCACTTTTTTTCTTACGAAGGTATAGTTTCACGAAACTCATATTTCAGTCATAAAGATTTCCTCTTTCCCATTATCTAACTCATGTCTATTGTTAGAAAGTGACCAAGGTAAAGGCTTTTAAGGGTAATTTGTCAGATACCTACAATCGCTGTTTTTGCAAATTCCCCACAATGCACTGGGAGTCCTGAAAAAGAAAGCAGCGAGCCCGCCGCCGCCGTTACAGACCACTTTCCGCATCAGATAAAGCTACTCTGAGATACTTCAGTGAAGCATAACCAGACTTGCAGATGACTTTTTCACATCACTGATTTAATAGTATTTGTTCGGGGAAGTTGTAGAGGAATGTAACTCCCCTCTAGCTTTCACTTCCTGTATTTTGTTGCATCATTCATTTTCTTCAAATGAATATTGACAGCATTTATAAGACAAATAGGAACTACAATGGGAAGCAAAGCATACCAGTCTAAAAATAAATGAGGTGAACAAACACCACAAATAAAAATTATTTAGGACAAATAACCAATTACTACTATTGTAGCCTATAAAGATTTTCTTGCTCTGGCCAGGTAGTTCAGTTGGCAAGGTCGGGGGTTCAATCCCCAGTCAGGGCACATACAAGAATCAACCAATAAATACATAAATAAGTAGAACAACAAATTGGTCCCTCTCTCTCTCTCTTTTAAATAAAATAAAAATATTTTTTAAACATTTTTTTTCATTCTTCCCAGCCTGGATTTAGCAAGCTTCAGGCTTAGGTCGTATCTAAGGCCCTGCTCTATTATTTCCAAACTCAAGCCTTAGCCATCACGCTGGCAGTGAAAAGCACAGAACTACTCAAGGACACTGACAGTTGACATCTCACCTTCTCGTTCCGAGCTAGTTGGACATCCTGACCGCCTGGTTTTTGTGACGCACACATGCCTTTGGATAAAACACACAGCCCTCGGGCAGGAATGTAAAAGAGGCTGTAGGTGGAGAAGAACCTACTTCTACTAAATGAGCTGTCTGGCCCGCTGGCAAATATTTAACTCTGGGCCTTCTTTTCCCCATCTGTAAAAATAGAGAGGTTGGAGGTGATAAGACCATAGAGGAATACTGATTACAGGAATGATATTTTGCTTTATAATCCCTAATTCATATATATTAGGACACTGTTTCAAAATATTATTGAAGACTTCTACCTCTTGACATGACTGCAGTAGTGTTTATAAACCACCATACAAGAACTATTTTTGCCCCACTCCCCAAAAAGTCAAACTTCAACTTACTCATCTGCACTTAAAGGGAAAGTCTGATATATATATAAAAAGAGACACAAAAAATATCAATCAAATGTATAGACATGGTTGAGATCCTAATTCAAAGAAACAAGTGTGTGAAAAGTTTTGTTCTTTTTTTGTTTTTGAGAAAATGTAAAAAATCCAAATGCTGGCTATTAGATGAAAATGTTATGATAACCAGGGTTCTTTAAAACAGTTCTGGCTGGGAGTGGGATGGGGGCACAGGAAACGTTTCTGTGGTGGGAAGGGAATGGAAGGGAAGGGATAGAATGGAAAAACTGGCCAGATATTAATAACCGGTGAAGCTAGGTGTTGAGTTGTTGGGTTCATTTTACTATTCTCTACTTTGAAAATTTTCATAAGAGTAAAAAAAGTTATGATTTTCAAATCTATTAACTTTATGTACATGTTACCTGATACATCATTAGTCCTGTTGAAGAAATGGAATTCGGAGTTAAGTATAAACTCTTAAGAAAACAAACAAAGACAAAAAAAAGTAGTTACTGAAGTCCCCATTGTCCCCACACATACCTCTGTGTGCCACGGATGAGAGTAAACATGACAGAGACATGATGTGATCTGTTTGGGGAGGAGAGGGGGCCATTTTCCCAGAGGAAAAAGGCCTGGAGCAGTGGCTAGTTTCTCAGGAGAAAAAGGTGTTAAGCCCCTTCCTCCAGAGGCTTTTATTGGGTTGTAATGCACAGGAATACAGGGCAGCAAGGATCAAACAGTAGATAACATTTCAAAGAAATCTGAGGGCTTAGTGTGAGTCAGAGTCTGTCAGGAACTGAGTTTTAGGGTTTCTTGCTTGAACTCTTAACATATGAATGAAAGCACTCTTAGCAGAGCAGATTTCACAGGTTTCTCAGGAAATCTTTGTGATGCCAGATTTTTCCCCAGGGCACGCTCTGACCAAGCAAGGAGCTGCACCCCATCAGGTATTCAGGCTTAAGGGGATTAGAGCGAGGAAGCGCTTCTCCCAGAGGACATGGGGATTAGGGACTTGACTATCTCAAAGCGGGGGAAGGAGGGGGCGGGGCGAGAGCCCATTGCTTTTTGTTGCAGCCCCCAAGTCCTTTCATGAAGGCCTCCCAAGTGATCATGTCTGGCCTAGGTTGCCCCTCCACTGTGAGGGGTCTTACCCGCCATTGACATGACCAAGCTTTGGGGGCAGGGAGGAAACTGAGGCAGCGTTTGCTACCAGAGACAAGCTTTGTCTCCTGCAGCTGGCATTCCAAAGGTCGTCCCTCACCCTTAGCCACAAGGGGTAGAGTTACAATTCTTAAAACCAGGCAGAGCGGTCTACGACACCCTATATCCAAGTGATGCAACCTGTATCTACTGGAAAAATAAACCACTCCAGCCTGTGTGGCTCAGTTGGTTGGGCATCATCCTGCAAAGTGGAAGGTCACTGGTTGATCCCCACCCAGTCAGGGCTCATGCCTGGGTTGCAGGTTCAATCCCTGGTCAGTGCGCATATGAGAGGCAACTAATGTTTCTCTCCCTCTCTTTCTCCCTCCCTTCCCCTCTCTCTAAAAAATTAATTAGTAAAACTAAAAAAGATAAACCACTAAAACCCATAAAATTAATACAGCCAATTTCCAACTTACCATACACTTTTTTTCATCTGAAACCCCTTCCTTCCAAGATACCCTGAATGCCCCTATTCTGTATTAGAGATGCTTTCTTAAAAGCTTATGAGTTTGATTTTTATTGAGTTACCTTGCAAGGAATTCTGTTTTGGTCTTCGGGACAAAACATGAGACCTGAAAAATCAACATTCTTGCTGCCTACCACTACCAGACAAAGTAAGTACAGACCAGGACTGGCTCTGTATGGACGCTTCATTCGGATGCTGACAGTCTGAGAAAGCAGTGTGTTACGTGCCCTAAGAACCATCCTAACATCTCCTCTAAAGCTGACTTTTTCATAAGGAGAAGAAGGAGGTAGGTAGGGGTTTGGGAAAGGTTCCCCGGACAACAGTTGCAGTCCAGTGGAGCTCTTCCCAGTATTTCTTTATCCACTGATCAACAATTCTTTATCTGTGGGCTCCTCCCTCCCTGGAACAGAACGGCTCAGATGCCTTCTCAGTGGCTTTCAGACCCTCTGGTGCACAAAGGTTGAAGGTCGGATTGCTTATCACCTCCTGGAGTCCCATTGGTCACGTATTCCATCCAGTTCCTGGAACAGCTTTCCATATGCATTGATCACTTAAGCCTACAGAGTATAACTAAAGCTAAAATCATTACCTCTTGAGTTCTCCTATCAAAACAATTTCCTACACTTAAACACACTTAGTTGACTCTATCCTCACATCTGACAGGTTCAGGATTATGCACATATTATTATTGAATAGAGTGAAACATTAATAAAAAATATGAGAATATCTTTTTTTTTCTTCTGAGACTTGGAATACTTTCTTAAGTAAGATATAGAAAAGGCCCTGGCTGGCATGGCTTGGCTGGTTAGGCATCATCCCACAAACCAAAAGGTTGCAGGTTCAATTCCCTCAGAATCGATGTTTTTCTCTCTCATCAGTGTTTCTCTCCCTCTATTTCTCCCTCCCTTTGATAGGGGACTCAAGACTCGGAAAATGTTAGCTTAAGGTACAAAGTTATAAGTCTAGCAAGTAATGTGTTTTGTTTCAGAAACTACAGGTAAGGCCCATCCTGGTTCCTGGGAAAATAGCTGACCTCCTGGGGCACTGATAGAGATTACCGCCTAGGGACAGCTGGAGGCATCCGGGCCTTTGTGTTCCAGGGAGAGACAGAGGACTAACCACCACCCCCCACCCCGGAAACAGCTAACTGCCCAGGACAGGAATGTTGCAGCTTCTGAATCTCAAAGCCCTCACTGTACCTTGTTTATTTCCCCCCACCACTCCCACTCTGTTATAAAAAGTCTGGCCTGGAAAGAGAAGGCAAGATGGTCTGTTAGGATATGAACCCACCATCTTCTCAGATCGCCGGCCATCTGAATAAAGTGCCCATAAAGCTTCAATCGCTGTCATTGCTTGTTGGGTTTGGTAGTGACAGGCAGCCCGAATGCCGGTGTCTTTTCTGGTTTCACCTGCTTTTTCCTCTGGAGGTGAAAAAAAATAACAAGGAAAAAAAGGATAAATCTTACTTTCATTTAACTTTTATCAATAAGAAAAAACAGCACAACAGAAAAATACGCAGTGATATAGCAAACATTTTATTAACATAGAAACAAGAAACATGGAGACATTCAACCCTTAGTTATAAAGAAAAATACAACTAACATGACAATAAGATTCCATTTCTCTTCCACCAGACATGACAAACTAGAACCTGATTAATTATCAGGTTTGGTCAAGAATGTAGAATAGAAATGACTGTACACTACCAGCAGGATTGTAAATTGGTCCAACTACTTAGTCCTTTAGGGTATACACCTACACACACTGTCCCAACTCCGGGTACCGTAAATCAGGAAAAGAGCACACGTTCGTTTTTCTAGGCCGCTGGTATCATCAGCTGTGTTGACTGTCCAAGCAGGATCTCCAGTTAATCCAAAGTCATGTGGCATCCTCTCACGGTCCACTGGCAAGAGTTCTTTGTACCAAGTTGCAGGCAAAGTCTCTCCTGCTTCCCAGGCCACACAGCCAAAGGGGGCACCCCAAAGCTGAGTGGGCCTCCTCTACCAAAGCTGCAGGGGTCAGCACTGTGACCAAAAGCGTGTGGCTTTCTTCTTCACCTGGCTGCAAGGATGTCCATTCTGGCAAAGCTTCGTGGTTTTCTCTTTCACCTGGGAAAGAGGAGGTCTGCACTCTGCCAAAACCACGTGGCTCCCTCTTTCACCTTGCCAAGAGGGGGTCCTCACTCTGCCCAAAACCGCATGGCTCTCCCCCAATGGCTGCGGTGTCTGGGTTTAAATCCCTGTGCCAATCTTCCTTTGTACCCCTATTTCCAACTCCTCCTACTATCAGTTACACCTGCCAGTATTTCTGCATTATTGCAAGTTTACTGGGCTGCCATGGTTAGTCTGGGCAGGTATGGCCCCATGTCCTAGAGCCAATCTTCTCCAAGCTCCCACGCAGGCACTGTAACTTGGGGGACCTTCCCCCAGTTACATCGTGGGGGGGAAGTGACTTCCATCCCCTTGGCTCCAAGCCTGGCCACAGCCATTTAACATATCCAAGTGACCCACCAAAGGCTATAGATATGTTAAATGACCACACCATGGATTAGCTGCAAGGCTGTGGCTGTACAAAACAGCCCTGAATGTTCCTGCTCCATGTGTCCCTTCCCCCAACTCACACCTGGGGGGGGGGGAAGGGGTGAGGACATCTTATATGTCTCTCCAATATTCCTAGACACTGACTTCTGGACACCATTCCAAATCTTTTTTGGGGGAGCCTCCTTGGGTGCACCCTGTATCACAGCCTCAGACCACTTGGCCTCAGGCCACCTGGCCTCTAACACTCTGGCCTTTGACCACCCCTACCCTGCTTTGCCCTGAACTTGTGCCTTTCACCACGCCCCACCGTAACTAGGCCCGGTCTCTTCTTTGAGAACAGATCCCCAATAAACCCCGCTCGCATGCTAATGGACTTGCTTATCGATAATTCTCCACTGTATTGGAACCGAGTTTCTGGGAGTTTCTCCCATAACAGCAATAACAAAACTACTCTAGATCGGGTTGCTTAAACAACAGCAATTTAGTTTCTTATTTTGGGAGACTAGAAGTCCAAGATCAGGGTGTCCTCAAGTTGGGTTTCTTCTGAGGCTTCAAGCTGTCCTCCTCAGTGTCCTCACATGGCCTTTCCTCTCTTCAAGGCCACGTCCAGTGCCTCTCTGTATGTCCTAATCTCTTTTTATAAGGACACCAGTCAGATCGGATTAGCCTCCCCCAACTGCAAAGCCCTCATTTTAACTTAATTAGCCCTTGAAAAGCCCTATTTCCGAATGTAATCACATTCGGAGGTTTTGGGAGTTACAGCTTCAACGTACAAATTTTGGGGAAAATCTAGTGCACAACACTACCTCTAGGCACATTAGCCACACTTTTGCACATGTTTGAGAATGCTGATAACAGTTTAGTTCATAATAGTAAACAGTATAATGACTAATGAAAATGTGCTGCCCTGGCTGGTATAGCTCAGTGGATTGAGCATGGGCCTGTGAAGCAAAGGGTCGCCAGTTCTATTCCCAGTCAGGGCACATGCCTGGGTTGCAGGCCAGGTCCCCAGTAGAGGACACACGAGAGGCAACCGCACACACATTGATGTTTCTCTCCCACTCTTTCTCCTTCCCTTCCCCTCTCTCTAAAAATAAATAGATTAAATATTTAAAAAATTTGCTGTACTTCTAAAACAAGATACTATTCAGTAGTGAAAAGGAATAAACTATAAGTACAGGTGTAAATCTGGGTTATTGTAAGAAACAGTGTTAATTGGAAAAAAATAGAGAATTTTTATGAGTTTGAGCAAAAACTGATGACAAAGGCCAGGGCACGAGATCTCAAATGCCCGGAGATAACAGTTTTAGTTTCATTTACCTGTGGGAAATTAAGGAAAGGATGTAAGGAAGAATCCATGAAGGTGGCAGAAAGCGACGCAGGAACCGAAGTACAAAGTAGTTAAGACTACGTGCTTTCTTGAGGTTCTGAAAAAAAGGTTTTTCAAAGGCTATTAACCTACGTGCACAGAAACAACAGGAAGAATTGCTTGGGGCAAAGATAAGCCTTTTCTAAAGTCACGTACCTGGGGCATGACTAACCACCTTGACCTGCCCAGTTACGAATGTATCAGATCACCTTGTGAAGATAGAACCTTTCATAGAACGCCTCTTTTTCCATCCACAAAGGTAAAAAAGAGCAAAAATACAGTACGTGTTTTTGGGATACATCTAGGTAGCCTTATAATAAACTATATCAGCATTCTATTTCTTAATTAGATGTTGGGTATTATGTGTTCATTTTACTATTTCTTCTGTGGTACAATAAACTGCATTTGATCACTGCCCATTCCCTGTTACAAAGGTCCTGAAACCCTTGGAATTTCCTGATATGAGTAGGTTATGTTATTCCTGGGTTCCTTTCAACCACACCTGTGTTTATGCTAGTAAGGGGACTACTGGCACCCTTGGGAGACCCTATATAGTGTCCAGATTCAGGGTGGTCACCAGAAAACCCAGCTAGGTGATTACAGGGCAGGGACTTTGAGGTCCATCCACTGATATCCAGGGAGGGGAGAGGGACCACAGATTTGAGTTTAAAAAGCCAGTGATTTAATCAATCTCCCCAACTCAGTGAAACCCCATAAAAACCCCCAAACCAGGCTCAAGAGGCTTCCAGGTTGCTGAAGATACCAGCGTGCTGAGGGGGGCACACCCAGACAAGCCCTTGACAGCCCTGTACTCCTTGCCCCCTGCACTTGCCTTAGGTACCTTTTCCATTTGTCTGTTCCTCAGTTATATCCTTTATAATAAAACTACAATAGTAAGTACAGCACTTTCTTGAATTGTCGATTATTTTAAAAAGTATCATCCTGAGGAATAGGGTGGGTAGTAGTGAGAATCCCTGAATTTGTAGTCAGCTAGGTAGGAAGAAGCACAGGTAGCTTGGGGATGGAATAGGTAGGTGGCAGGTAAAAAATGAAAGAATGAAAGGGGGGGAGGGAGGAAGGAAGAAGGAAGAAGAGAGGAAGAAAGAAGTTTAATTAGTGATAATAGAAATATCACGAATGTACTGTTAAGTAAAAAAAAGCAAAGTGCTGAAAAATACAAGTTATGTGGAAGGGTGAAAGGAAGGAAATAAGAATGTACATTTGCATCTCCTTATGTTTGCCAAGAGACTGGAAAGATGAACAGGAGACTGAGGGTGGTTACCTGTGGGAGACCATGAGGAGCAGCACTGGATGGGGGTTAGACACTCTGCCAGTCTTCTCAGTGCATTGTTTCTTATGTAATTTGTATGTAGTTTTTTTTACGTAGTTTCACATAGTTCACAATTACGTAGTTTGAGCCATGTGGAATAAGTATTTGCTAATCAAATATTTTTAAAAATCTCTTTGTGTAATCTTGCTAGTAAAAGAAGTTGTAGCTTGAGGTAAAGAAATGCTGACAAAGTCGTGTGAAGCCTTAGACTTAAAATGAAGACCTCTGTATCTAACCTTTTTCTATTTCTTAAACTAAATTATAGTAAAAGGCAATAAATATAATCAACCTGGAAAGTAGTTGGTTTACAACAAATAAGTTACTTGCATCGATTTACTTTAATAATTAAGAAATGCGTTGTTAAAATGATTACAGGGTAGAAACAGAAATATACGCATTTAATACATATTTTAAGTCTATTTAATGAAGGTCTGATGCATGTTAAAAATCAGAGAATTGCTAAAGAGACACAAGACTATTATGATCATTAAATATAGTTCTCTAAATAAGGAAATGTTAAAATGTTAAAATTCTAAGTTATCTACACTTCTCTCGCAAGACTGTCAAATTACTTGAGTACGCTTAGTAGTATTAGCTGGACCCTGGAGGGCGAGGGGCGGCCTCCGGGTCGGGCGCGCAGACAGTGCGGTAGGCGCGGCACAGCGCCACCACCGGCCTCGGGCTCAGGGTGCGGCGGCTGAGCCCGCTGAAAAGCCTCCTTAATCTAGCAGCTTCTGCTCTGCCACCCTGGTGCCCGCACTTCCGCAGGGCCAAGCTTTGTCTGCTCGGCTGCGACCGCTGCAACCGACAGACCAGGAGCCAAGACTGCGCCTTTCAAAGACCTTACGCAAGAGGCTGCGCGAGAGCTTGGGGAAGCAGACAAAGCGGAACCGCCCGGCGTTGCACTTGCGCAGAGAGCCCTGCCAGTCCCCTTCCGCCCGGAAGTTGGACATTTGTGGCGGGGGGGGGGGGGGGGGGGGGGTGAGGCCGGAAGTGGTGGTGCCTAGGCGATGCGGGGAGGTGTGCAGAATCGCTGGTGGCCTGGCGAGACTCCGGGTGTTCGGACCTGGGGTGGAGTTGAAAAAGACGAAAGGCAATGTGGGATGGCAATGGACCGGAACCCACTAAGGGGAAACATTCCAGGATTCGTTTTGGGGAGACACATTCAGATTTTGCTCAAAGAACGAATTGACGTGTACTGGGGAAAGAGGGCAGCAATCCGGGAACGGAGGGCGGGCATTCCAGGGTCGGCTGGAAGGCTCATCCAGAAAGTTTGAAGAGGCATAGCTGGCTTCCCAGAGGACTGGAGGGAACTGTAAAGAATCTCCTGGGGAGAGGGTTAGATTCTGATCTATTGAAAACTGGTACCTGGAAGCGCCCAGTCTTAAGGCGCGCGCGTGTGTGTGTGTGTGTGTGTGTGTGTGTGTGTGTGAGAGAGAGAGAGAGACATAATACGGGCAAAAAGGGAGTACAAGAGATGGAAGTAATTTTTAACTATTGGTTACAAGAAATATTTGCAGTGCCTTCGGGGGGAGTCAAGCCTTACACATCTTTTAAAAATAGAATATTTTAGACTGACAAAGGTAGAAATAAAACTAGCTAAAACGTGTACTTGCCACTGGAGAAATAAATTATTATGGAAGTAATTGAAGTCCTTTGCTGCACCCAATCCCATTCTGTTCGCTCCTGCCCCAGATAACCACTCTCCCAAACACCTTTATGTTTTAATTACATATATAGTGCTGTTTTACATAATTTTAATAATCAGTAGTGTATATGTCCTTTTACAGCTTTCTTTTACTTCATGCTTTTCAAGATTTGTCAGTGTCATGTAAGTGTTCTTAATTCATTGCAACAGCTGTACAGGCATTCCCTTATAGGAATATATTATTATTCGTTTTATCATTTTGTATCCCCAGTGCCTGACACATTGTAAGTACTTAACTATTAGTAGAATGAATGAATGCTCTAGCGTTTGAGCTAAATCCCAAATAATGAATAGGATTTCAAATGACTTAAGAAGGCAAGAAAAGTATTCCAGGCAAAGGGAATATGTAGTTAGAACAAAAGCAGAAGTGTGAAAGTGCATGAGGTATTTCAAGTACTTCTGTTGTCTTAAGAGTTTAAAATGTAGAATTGTGTGGAGATACGTGATGAAGGAGAAACTTAGGGAGGATAAGGCTCAGCTTTACAGGATATCATCGGAGGAGACTACACTAGCTCCTATTTGGCCGTCATTGTATTTAGTTGCATACCATATTGCAAAAGAGAACACTGCTCACACAGCTGCAGAAAAAATTATTCTTCCAGCATGTTTGGATATGGTACATACAATTTTTTATGATAAACTAGCTGATAAATTAAAAATGATACCCAGTGATAACACAGTATCTCTTCGAATTTGTACTATTGTAGAACATTTAGATTAGAGAGAAGGCTTATGTCCCGGTCACAGTATGGTACAGATTTTGAGATCCAGCAGGATGAAAGCACTGACGTTGGAAGCTGCATGTCCGTTTATGTCAGATATGCCTGGCAAGGCGATTTCATGGAGGATTTTTTTTTTTTGGTGTTTAACCTCACACCTAAATGGATTAGATATTTTTACAGAATTAGCAAAGTACATTGTTGGTCAGTATAAATGAAGCTGGACAAACTGCAAAGGAATTACAAGTGATAGAATGGCAGACATAACTGGAAAACATAGCAGAGTAGTTAAAATGTTGCTAGAAGTTACTAATAATGGTGCTCTGTGGAATCATTGTTTTACACATCATGGAGCTTCAGTGTCCAGAGAAATGCCACAGAATCTCATGGAAGTATTGAAAAATGCAGTAAAAGTCGTTAATTTTATTAAAGGGAGCTGGCTCTGTGGCCACCTTCTCAAAACGTTTTGTTCAGAGACTGGAAGTAATCATACCCCTTTACTGGATCATACCAGTTTGTTGGTTGTCTCAAGGGAAAATACTAAGCAGGGTTTATGAACTCAGAAAGGAGATTCATATTTTTCTTACTGAAAAACAATCTCATTTGGCAAATAATGTTGAAGATGACATTTTGGTAATAAAATGTGGCATATTTAACTGATATTTTTGGCATTCTTAATGAGCTAAGTTTAAAACTACAGGGAAAAGCAGTCCAACATGTTGAAGGTGTCCAGGGATTCCAGAAGACATTATTGTTAGGGCAAACAAGGCTTAAAAGCAGTCGGCCTAGCTATGACATGTTTCCAAGGTTTTTGCAACATATTGAAGAGAATATTAATGAAATTAATTTGAAAGAAGGAAAGTTAGAGATACTGTTACATCTCACCTCTCTATCTCAAACTTTTAATCATTGCTTTCCAGAAGAGAAAGTTGAATCATTAAGAGAAAAGTGTTGGGTAAAAGATCCATTTGCTTTTCGAACCCCAGAAGCAATAGTTGAGTTAAACTTGATGCCTGAAGAAGAGAATGAATTACTGCAGCTCAGTGCATCATACACATTGAAGAATGGTTATGAAACATTAAGTTTATCAGCATTTTGGATTAAGATGAAAGAAGACTTTCTTTTGCTAAGTAGAAAGAGTGTCCTACAATTACTACCATTCACAACTACTAGTTTCTGTGAACTGGGGTTTTCTGTCTTAACCCAGTTACGAAGGAAGGAGAGAAAGAAGAGGATTAAGTGGTGTGGTAGACATGCGAATGGCGCTCTCATCCCGTGCCCCAGACTGGGATGAACTTCTCAACAGACAGCACACTCCTCACATTAAATAAATCTTGCCTGGTTTTCCTAGTGGTTCTTATTTTGTGGTATTTTTCTACGTTCTATTTAAATGTTAATATATGTGACAACTTTGTTATATTTTCATTTTTGTTACACTTAAATATTAAAACCACAATGTAATTGTATATTCATTGAGCAGAATTTAACGAACTGGTATTAGAGGCCAGGAACCATTCTGGAGACATTTGGGATACAGAGTGAAGAAAGCAAAGATTGTTCTCTAGTAGAGCTGATGCTCTGGCAAGGAGAGAAACCGTAAATATGATAAATAGGCTTTGTCATACTTAGAAGATAATAAGTGCTATCAGAAGACTAAGAAAAGGAGGTCAGGAAACTGGGGACAAAATCCTAAAGAGCTCGGTAGGCCGTTAGAGGGCCTTGGTTTTTGTCGGTGAAACGGAGAGCAGAAGGATTATCTAGAGCACACACAGGACCTGCACGAGGATTCAGAGATTTGCTCTGCTCTTTGGAGAAGACGTTGAATTACATGTTACTTCCCAAAGGAGGGCTTTCCTAACCACCTGAGTTTGGGTATGGGTACATTTGCCATCATTCCTCCCTTGATTGCTTTGTCTCCTTTGTAGTATAGAGGTGGTAATATTTTTACTTACTTGACTGCTAGTGCTGTCAGTCCGCCACCTTGGAGTGAACGCTCCTTGGGGCAGAGGTCATGTCCATCCTGTCTGATGCATAGTCAGTGAGTATTCAGTATACATTTGATGAAGAACACATGAATGAACATCTAACACCTATAACGAGATCAACTTCCCAGGAATAAGTACTAAATGTATGGCAAATTTCTTTGCCTTTTTTACATTTTAAAATCTTTTGTCAGATAATCTCTACAAGCATTCGTAAATGGCATGGATTGATGTTGCTTTCTTGGATTAGTGCTAATAAGCAACATATTGTTTAACGTCTTCCTCAAACTCATTTCACCTCCTATCTGCCTTTCTTTAGGTATTCCCCGGCCCCACCAGGTGATGTTTCTTTTGGCATGGTCTTTTTCTAAAGTCGGGTAGGTTAGCAGTTCCTTTCCATCAGTCTAGCGTTATTATAATCGATTTTTTCAGACTTTCTATTATTTTTGTTTGTTGCAGGTTTCTATTCTATTAAAGGTAATAGATTTTCCCTGCCCTTCTGGTGCTTGAAATAGATGTTGGAAGGCACTTTTCCATGAGTAGCTCGTATTTCTGCAGTGTGGATTCCCTAAAAGTATTTGCATCTAAATGAAGAATATTTGTATAAGGAGACATTCCAAGACAGTGAAGCTGGAGACATCGCTTTCCCTGGAGACACCCCAGGGAAGTAAAGATAAAGCCCTTTCCTCCCTCGCCAGAGTCATTTGCATGTATTCTAGGAGTAACAGGTAATTTCTCGGAGAGGATGGAAAGATGTACCAGCAACCCCATTAAACCCAATGTTACAGCCTGGGGGGGGGGCAATATTTGGCCCACCCAGGGAGGCCAAAAACTGTTACTGGAACAGGCACACACAGGGCCAAGGGGGGTGTGATATACTATTACTGGAAGGACCCCCCACTAGGTTCAATTGTCCACCACCTTAGGAAAGACATCTCTTAATGCCAGAGATTTGTGAAAAGGAAAGGAAAGGAACTGTTTATTTGAAGCTATACAGACTTAAAGTAGTAACCTAACATCTTCATTAAAATATCAAAGTCATTTTGGATACCCACAGATGCCCATAGCGCTTCCTTCTCCCCCTGCCCTAATTCAGGGTACCGTAACTCAGGAAAAGAAACAGGGTCCGTGATTCAGGTTGCCGGCACTGTTGGGGGCTGGGATAAGCCTGAAACAGGCTGATACAATTGATGAAGGTTGATAATACAGGATGGAGAGAATAATGACCCGTTTTCTTTCCTCTTTCTCCCTCCATTTTGAAATAAATTTGCAGTTTTGTCTTAGGGCGGGGGGAGGACATCAGCTGTGTTGCTGTTCAGGAAGGATCTAATTAACCCAAAGCCATGTGGCACCTTCTCATGGCCTATGGGCAAGAGTTCTTTCACCCTTCTTCCAGGCAAAATCTCTCCTGCTTCCCAGGCCACGTGGCCAAAGGGAGCACCCCAAAGCTGCATGGTCTTCTACCAAAGCTGTGGTGGTCCCCACTCTGGCTAAAGCTGCATGGTCCTCTTCTTTCCACCAAAGCTGTGGGGAGCTGGGGAGGTTGCCAGTCTGAGGTTGCCAGTCTGCCAAAGCCAAGTGGTGGTCTCTGCTAAAGCTGCATGGTGATTCCCCCTCGCATATCTGTAGGAGTCCCCACCACTGGCTAAAGGCACATGGTTCTCTCCACCAAAGCTGTGGGGGTCTCTTCCCGGCAAAGCTGCGAGGGTCTAAACTCTGCCAAAGCCGCGTGGTTCTCCCTCACAAGGTTGCGGGGGTCCCCACTCTGTCAAGAGTATGTGGCTCTCCCTCCCTTCAATGGCTGCCATGTCTCCGTTTAAATCCCCGTGCCAATCTTCCTGTGCCCCCATTTCCAACTCCTCCTACAATCAGTTACACCTGCCAGCATTCCTGTATCCTTCCAGCTTTACTGGGCTGCCATTGTGACTCTGGGCGGGTGTGGCCCCATGGTGTGGAGCCAATCTTCTCCAAGCTCTCACACAGGTGCTCTAACCTGGGGGACGTGCTCCCAGATACATCTTGGCAGGGGGAGTCCCTTTCCATCCCCCTGGCTCAGAGCAGGCCACAGCTATTTAACATATCTATGCAGCCAGTTAAAAATTATAGGTATGTTAAATGACCATGCCATGGATTTGCTGCAAAAGCTGTCACTATACAAAACAGCTCTGTATGTTCCTGCTCCATGTGTCTCTTCCCCCAACTCACACTTGTGGGGGGAAGAGGTGAGGACATCCTATATGTCTTTCTAATATTTTCTAGACACCTTGAGTTCTGGACCCCATTTCGAATCCCTTTTGGGGGCCCCGCTCTTGGCTGCACCCTGTTACACGGAGGCAGAGATGTCCAAACTTTTGGCATCTCTGGGCCACACTGGAAAAAGAGTTGTCTTGGGCCATACATTAAATACATGTTGACATGTAATCACAAAATTCATAGTGTTTTAAGTACATTTATTATTTTGTGTTGGGCGCGTGCAGCCCGCAGGCGGTGGACGCCCCTGCTCCAGTTTCCTGCTGCATGCAGAGGTGACATCTGCTCCACACTGTGATGCTGTGGGAATTGGGGCATGGGGACCTGATCGACAGGCAGTGCTGCTCTGGCTGGGTGTTTTGACCATTAGTAATAAACTGTGTCTCTGACCTAGAGGCCTTGGTCTGTCACTGTATGTTACTCATGGGAAATCCCCTGTACTCTGCAAGGCTGCATATTGGGGGTGAGGTGGGGGGCCATTATTCAGCCTATCATAGCATATCCCCTGGTTCCCAAAGACATATCCCACAGGAGAAATACATTCATCCGCCCACCCCAAGGTGCCCCAAAGTGGCGGCCCATTATGGCATTAACTCGAGTCCGCAATCTCAGAACGTGTCTCATCAGCTCGAAAGTTTCAAATCTTAGGCGTGGGTGCGGTCCTGGGTATAGCTCATCCATGAAAAAAATCCTCTATTTGTGGAGTGGTGAAACTAGGGGGCAAGTTCTGTGCTCCAGAAATAGAGTGGTGGGACCTGTGCAGGGTTAACTTGCAGTCATTCCCATTAAGAAAGGCAGAATGTGAGAGGCAAAAAGGAACCATCAGCAAACCACTTTGAAGTCCGCCTGAGCAAACCCTGATACACTTCAAAGCTTGGTTATAACCTTTAAAAACAAAACAAAGATTCGTATAAAATGTTACAGAACCCTCCAGACCTACCTGCAGCTGCCTCCCATGTGTATCAAACGCCACCCAGAGAGAGTTCACAGCTCCGGTCACTGTACAGACTGAGGGCTTGGCCCCTCACGTGGGATTCTGTTACTTCTGGCGTCCTGGCTCTCTAAACCGGTGGTCTCCACGCTTGTACGTCAGTCAGTCAGTCCGGAGATGGTGACCCCAATGAGTTACTTACCTTCCCTGGTATCTTCATGGGTTAAATGGGTGCGATAAAGCTAGAATCGGAGGATGTTGTGAAGAGTAAATGAAAACTATGTCTGCAGAGTTCTGGGCACATAGAACAGCTCAATAAATATTCTTTTTTGTAGTTACTATTTTCTGAAAACAAAACCCACTTGGCCGGTGGAAAAGAGATAGCCTGTCAAAGTGGTCATAGTCTGGGGCCCGAAACATCTTCCCTCTACGGACTGAACCCTCTTCTCCTGTGTTCCCACCCCCTTCTTCTCTGGGGCTCCCGCCATCCTGCCTCAGGCCAGCTCAGCAGAAGAGCAGCTGTCCTGTCCCCACTGATGTCCCAGCTCAGCCCTGAACCGGAAAACGAAAGTGTGTCGGAAAGGAAGCAGAGCAAGGGTGTTGTGTTTTGCTGCCAAGCAGCCTGTGATTAAGATTATGCCCATTATGACCACAATGAGGAGGCCTGGCTCTAAGCACCCACACGCATTCGGCATCCAGTGTAATTCAATACATGAATTGTTCGAAGGTGCAGTCTCTCCTCCCCCACACAAAGGAAGGGTTCATTACTCACACGTTCCTGCACGGGGTTAGGGCTGGGGTGAAGCTCAGGGTGCAAATCAGGAAAGCAGCAGCTCTTGCCCAACAGCAGGTTTCAGAGAGCGGGGTCATGAGCACCTATTCTGTACGTGGGGTGGAGATACCAACTTTTCAAGGGCTTAACTTTTGGTGGTTATTTTAAATATTTTATTTATTTTCAGAGGGGTGGGGGAAGAGAGAGAAACAAAGTGCGAGAGAAACATCGAAGATGCCTCGCACGCCCCCAACTGGCCAGACGTGCGGGGTCACACTTGGCGACCTTTCTGGTCCGCAGAGGGGCGGGTGCTCGGTCTGCTCAACCACACCAGCCAGGGCTTGGCTGTTATTTTAAACGGTGTCCCAGAGAAGCAAAGCGGTATCTTACGGCACGTATGCTAAACCGAAGTCCTTATCTAAATGTCCACATTCTTGGTGTGAACAGGTCAGGCAAACCAGAAAATGCCTAGGCAGTAACTCAGAAAACCAAGCCGTTTCTCCCGCGCCTAGGTCAGTGCAGGTGTGGGTGGGGTGGGGTGGGGTGAGGTGGGGTGGGGCGTCTTCGTGCAAAAGAAGCGAGTCCGGGAGGCTCTTCAGAGCGCCCGCGTGGCTGTTCAGGGGTGCGCACTGTCCTGCTCGTTGCTCCCCGTGATGCTGCTGCTTCTGCTGCTGGCGGCCAGCTCTGCCGGCTCTGGGGCCGCTGCAAGCGCTGCGAGTTCGCAGTGGAGCGGGGAGGGTACAACCCAGCACCTGCAAAGCATCTTCCTGGGCCGCTGCGCCGAGTATGTCTCACTGCTGAATCCCCAGCTGCGGTGAGCTCTGCAGGCTGGCGTGGGGGCGCAGAAGAGGAGAGGGCTGGGAGCGGGGATGGGAAATAAGTGCGTCGGGGGCGACAGGGGAGGGAAAAGTGGGCACTCCGGAGGCGAGAAGGTTGTGGGGAGGTAGCAATGGGGTCTAAAGGTCGGGGGTGTGCGGGAAGTAAGGGGTTCTGACTACAGGGGTGCGCGCTGGGGGCCGGGAGGGGGTTCTGAGGTCAGGGGAGCCAAGCTCGCAAGTCGGGAGGTGATGGGGTCAGTGTGTAGGGTCTGAAGGTGAGATGTGTTTGTGTGTTTATATAGATGAAGCAGGATGTGTGTGGGGTGTGTGTGGTGGGGGGGTCGGTCGGTCTAGAGGTGAGGACTAGAGAGAGTGTGGCGTTTGGGTGACAGACCCAGAGCCAGCAGGTCCAGGAAGCCCCAGAGTCCAGGCACTTTAGCGATTGCAAGTTCAAATCTAATCCAGAGGACTTTTTAAAAGGTGGAGTCTCTTTTGCCAGCCCTGTGCTTCTTACTTTTTTGTTCTTTCTTTGGGACCTATTTTTTTTTCCTGTTTTCATAATGTCCCTTTCTTGTGCTAGTTGTTTTTAAAGTGACACATTTCAGGCCAAAAAAAGAAGTCAGAAATACTATAAGGAACACCATGTTGCTTCCCCCTCAACAGGAGGAGCAAGGTTGCGAATGCCCTTGGGGATGTTTCTGGAAAGCTGGACTGGACGAGGCTGTGCAGCAGACCTCACTACCTGGTGCTCACTCCTGGCTTTACAAGGTCCTGCCCTCTGACCCGACCTCACCTGGCCCCAACCGCACAAGGGGCCTCATTGTCTAAACTGAGAAGCTGGGCGCCTGGCCAGCTTTATCGGAATTGTCACCCTCTAGCTTGGTGCCTTTTCTGTGAGCCTGGGGCAGGACAGTATTCCTTAGCTCTGAAAGGTGTGGGTGGTACATCCTAGGAGACATTTCCACCATCAGGTTTCTCGATCCATCCCCTAAATTACTTATTTTCTTCTTCTGAAGTGGGGTTAAGGCATGAGCCGTGACAATTCCCCGTCGTTTGCGTGTGCTGAGTTGGGCAGAGTCGATGTAGGACAAAATGGCTCGTCCCGCTCTTGGCGTACTTTGTGAGAAGTGTAAATACGGCGCGTTGTGACGCGTTCTCTGATGAACTCTCGCTCTTGAACAGGGACAAGAACTGCACAGCCATCTGGGAAGCCTTTCACAAGGTGCTGGAGAAGGAGCCCTGTTCCGTGCTTCCCTCCGACTACGACCGTTTCATAAACCTCTCCAGGCACTCCATTCCCAAAGACAAGGTGAGGCCCCGTCCAACGTGGCTCTCCGTCTGTACAGACGTGTGACCGAGAGGTCTCCAGCGACCCTACAGTGTCACTGAAACGTTGGGCCACAAACTCCAAACCATTTGCACGGGGGTGGGAAGGTGGCTTTATCTTCACCAGCGATCCCGTGTCTCCTGCACGTGTGGGCAGAAGGAAACAGTTTCTAAGTCAACAAGTCAGTGCAAGGCACAGCATTAGGATATGGTCGTACTTTCCTGTTGGGCCTCCACCCCAGGCCAGTGATGAGCCATCTCTGTCCCAAATGAGCCTACAGGCCTGAACCTTGAGTAGCTTGGCAAGTGCTCATTATCAAGTAGCTTCCTGGACAACCGGTTTCTCCTTTTAATGAGCCTTAGGGTTATATCTACTCAGTTCCAGTTTAAGAAAACCGCACTTCTTCATCCTGTCTGCACTCCCAGGTCTAATATAATGGAAATAAATGAGAAAGTCTGCACGCAATGCTTTCTTAGAACAGCGCCTTCAGCTTAAAGAATGTTAGAGGTCATTTTTATGTCTCTGATACAATAATTCTTAACTTGATTTTTCATTGTAAAATCAGGTAACATTGGTGTTTACAAATGAAAAAAATCTTCACACTGATTTTTTCCTTTGTAAAAGCAGGTAAATGGATCCAGGAGGTTCAGAGATGTAATAGACTGAAAATGTGGTTTTTACGTATATTTTGAACATTGCCACTTCCCTGACAGTGAAAGGCGAGCCATAAACTTTGTTCCCCTTTCGCATAGATTTTGGTTCTAGTAAATGAGCTCAGTACACACTTACCGAGCTACTTCCACATGCTGGGCCTTGTGCTGAGGGCTGATGGTGCAACGGGAGACAGAACGGCCAGGGAGCTGCCAGTCTGGGCGGGGGCCTATTGGACTCCTGAGTGTGCAGTGAGAGAATGAGTGAGCAGGGTACTTTGATTTGCATTATTTTTATGTGAAAACAGTACAACTTTATTATTTTTAGCTTTTACATTTTATTTTTCAATTACAGTTGGCATAATATTATTTTATATTAGCTTCAGATGCACAGCATGGTGGTTAGACAATCACGTACTTTACCAAGTGACCCCTCAATATTCCAAGTACCCACCTGGCACCCGACATAATTATTGTAATATTATTGACTGTGCTCCCTGGGCTGTACTTTACATCCCTGTGATGTTTCTGTAACTACCCATCTGTACTTCCTAACTCCTTCACCCTTTTTGCCCAGCTCCCAGCCCTCCTCACATCTGTCAGCCTTCAGCGTGTTCTCTGTTTCTGGGAGTCTGTTTCTGTTCTGTGGGCTCATTTATATGATTCTTTAGATTTCGCACATTGGTAAAATCATACGGTATTTATCATTCTCTGTCTGTCTTATTTCCCTTAGCATAACACCCTCTCGGTCCATCTGTGTTGTATCAAATGATACGATTTCATTTGTTAAGTGGCTGAGTAGTATTCCATCGGTATGTATCACTTCTTCTTTATCCACTCATCTCTTGATGGACACTTGGGCTGCTTCTGAATCTTGGCTGTTGTAAATAACACTTCAGTGAACTTAGGGATGTATGTATCTCTTTGAATTCATGTTTTGGGTTCCTTTGGAGATGTATCCAAAGTTGAATTGCTGGGTAAAAATACTATAACTCTATAGAAGGAATATTGCTGAACGACCTTCAAGGATTTAGGTTATGTACCCACTGCACTGGTAGCCCAAACATCAAGACACTGGTGCTTGGAGACAGAGAAAGGCGTATTCAATTTGGCAGAGTGCCGGGGAAGGCAACATCTCTCAAATTCATCTGTCCCCCAAGGCACAGTGTGGAGCTCTTATGCAGCCAGGAGCAGGGAGCGGTAGTTCCAGAGAACTGAGAGATAACATTCTGTGCAGCCAGGCTTCTGGGCGGCAGCAACCGGTCACGGCTACTTTGGGGACATTCTTTCCTTGTGCAAGACATGCTCCTAAATTCTCCTCACCTTCCTCAAGTTCTCCCCTCCTGCTTGACAAGGAGACAGCATCGGACAACTGAGCTGCTTTCGTGAGAACAACTTACAGGGGGGCTGGCTACAAGGAACTATAAAGTATAACATAAAAGTCATAGATTTGCGAGACACCTTACAATTTAGGAAGCACTTTTTTTGTGATTGCCTATCATTCTAAACACAGTGGGGGAAGAAGAGGAAGGGCTCATGCTCCCCATTTTCCAGGCGTGGAAACCGAGGCACAAGGAGATTACATGCTCTGGTCAAGATCACATGTCTAGTGTATCCTTGATATAAACCCAGGTCCCTTGGTCTTTTAAATCCAGGGATCTTGATACACACATGCAGATGCACACACTGTATTGTACTACTGGGAAAACTTCACTGACATCGGCACCACGCCCTCGGACTAAAGGGGAAAGAGGCCCTGGCGCACTCTGAACTGGTGAACCATGACAGAGAAAGGAAAAGAGCATTTGTTGTGAGGCCTGTCAGAATCGAATGGAAGTGGGTTGCCTGACTGAGCCGGATGATGTCGTGCCCGAAAAAAATTTGCTTTGATTTTGTTCTATCATTTCACGTTGTGTTTGTTTTTCCCTAGTCCCTGTTTTGGGAAAACAACCAGTTGCTCGTTACCAGCTACGCAGAGAACACCCGTCGCTTTACACCTGTGAGCCAAGTTCTGTACGGCAGGGTCGGAGACCTGCTGAGCTGGTGTCGACAGGAAAACGCCTCCGGTAAGGCTCTTTTTTCTCCCACGGCTCAGTGGACAAGTATGAGTTCTTGTTTCCTGTGCATCTTGTGCTAAATGTATCCATATGCATTTACCCCATTGGCTCACCACCCCCTCCCAAGTTCTGAAGTAGGTGGTAATACCAGCGATCAATAATAACAACAGAGGGGAGCTGGAGAATTAGCTTCCGGTCCTCCGCGTCAGGTACCATGCAGGAGACCCCTCTGGAACTCATAGATCTCTGAGAAATTGGGACACTGGCCTGCAGAGATGATAACCTGAACTAGTTTGAATTCTAGAGTGCACAATGCAAAGAAGTAATCACCGCTTTCTCAGGTAATGTTAAGTAAGGATGTTCTCTCGAGTCGTGCAGTAGGCCTTGCATCTCCTTGAAAACACGACAGGCAACCGCACCTGCACTGCCCTGAAACACATCACTCGCCCTCAGGTACACGTTTTCCCTGCCTGGTTCTCCCTGGAAGCACCTGTCAACCAGCATGTGCCTTTCTTTAGTGGAGTAAATAGTGAACAAATACCATATATATCCGCTGAACTTTGTCCTTAAAATTAATGAAGTTGAATACACTTGAACATTTATATTTTAAATGTTATAAAATGTCTATTTTCTGGCTAAGGACTCTCACTTCCTATTTTTTAATATTGGTATTTAAATCCTTTCAAGACCTGAGCTAATTGGAGAAGGCACTTCTTGCAGTAAAGCAAAATTTTTGTGTTTTTGTTTTTTAACCCCCTTTATTAGCATTCCAGAACATAAATAGTCCAGCCAATGTGTTGGCGGTTGGCCAGGCTCCCACGTTACCCAGCTGCTTAGTTCTCCGCCTTCCTCACATTTGTGCCGAGCAAGATGACAGATGTCTCCATCCCATGGGTTGGGGGGTCAATTGCTAGGCTCCTCGTGGACTGAGCGGGCACAACTCTGTCTACTGGACCTGAGCAGCCTGTGCAGAACACAGGCTGAAATTTCCTTGTAGAGCCAGCAAATGCTTTAAATTAATTCTTCCCAAATTAATCTTCGAAGTGAAATGTGCTTGTCCGTCTCCCCCCAGGGCTCCATTACCAGTCCTGCCCTACATCAGAGGATTGCGAAAACAACGCTGTGGATTCTTTCTGGAAAAGGGTCTCCATGCAGGTAGTCCCGGGACGGACGGCTGGGTGGCTGGGCACAGGCGGGTCCCGTGACAATGGGACAGAGGGGTTCAGAGCCTGGTCACCAGGCCACTAGTGAACCACTCGGAGTCTCACCTTTCACCTCTGCAACATTCTTTTTCTTGTAACTGTTGGCATACACTCTTTATCATATATATATATATATATATATATATATATATATATATATGATTTTATTTATTTATTTTTAGAGAGAGGGGAAGGAAAGGAGAAAGAAAGGGAGAGAACATCAATGTGTGGTTGCCTCTTGCGTGCCCCCTACTGGGGACCTGGCCCTCAAGCCAGGCGTGTGTCCTGACTGGGAATTGAACTGGCAGTCCATTGGTTCCCAGACTGGCACTTGAGCCACTGAGCCACACCAGCCAGGGCTCTTCATCAAATGTTTTTTATGGGGGTGACACTGACGAACAAAATTGTACAGGCTTCAGGTGCATAATTTTACCACACATCATCTGTAGACTGTTGTGCATTCATCAGCCAAACATTTCTGACTCATCTTCTGAGCACGTGGTTTGCCCTCCTCTACCTCTGGAAGTTACTCACGTGTGACTTACATAGGCCAGTGAGGTGTGTGCAGGAGGGACTCTGTGACTTGTGGGTGGAAGAAAGCCTTTAGGAACTGCTCTGTGATTTGCCCCTTTCCCCTTCTCCCCTCCTGATACCGGTAACCGGTGACTTGGCGGATGTGCAGACTCCGTCACCTTGGGTCCCAGAGTGAGAACACAGGGAGCAAAACCCCAAGGGACCTGTGAGAAACATGTAGTGTGTGCAAGAACTAAATCTCCGGTGTTTCAAGCCACTGTGGTTGGAGGTTGTCGGTGACGGCGGCACGGCCTAGTCCACTCCAGCCGATGCATTGCTAGAGTCTGATACTGTTTCGCATTATTTTCTTTGGGTAGATCTCCAGGCATGGAATTACTTGAGTCTATGAGTCTTTGACACTTCAAAGCAGTTTGCTTTCCAAGATATACCAGTTTTTATCCTTTCTAGCTGTATGAAATATCAAATTTATCACACCCTTGCTTATATTGACAATTGGCAATTTTTAAAAATTGGTCGCCGTGTAGCTTAGTTGGTTAGAACCTTGTCCTATAACATGGGCACTGGCTCACAGTACCTGCGGCATCATGGATGAGACATGAGACAAATTCACACGGACTACTGAGTCCCGTGGAGGAAAAGGGACGGCCCAGCTACTCCCTCAGCAGGGAGCACCTTGAAGCGGCCTGGCAATTCTCTCAAGGGGAGAGCGCCCCACCCCTTGCCTAGACAGGCTTTTATTGTTTTTTTGCGCAGGAGTTTAGGTACAACTTATTAATCATTGTCAGGCAGTAAACGGTACGTAACATACAAAGAACTATTAGGGCTTCTTCTAAGTCAGGGTCTATCAGCTAAAAGGTTTCAAAACTTTGGGAAAACAAATTCATTTTCTGCTTCGGCCTTTATCATTTAACTAAGCATTCTTAGCAAAGCAGGCTTTGTGGGATTTTATATATCCTTTCTCAGGCCTAATCACTCGGGGAGCCCGCCATTCCCAGCACAGGGCTGCTCCACCCTCAGCCATTGTTTTCAGGCTTAAGTCAGGCAGAGGAGGCAAGATAGCCAAGGAATTCTTGGAGACTTCTCCAAGACATACTGAGGACTCAGGCTTTGTCAAAGCTGAGGGGCAAGGGCCATCACCCCCTTTCTCCATAGCCCCCCAAGTCTTTCCCTGGGGCCTCCATGTGATCATGCCTGCCTTAGGTCATTCCCCCCTTAGGGAATCTTACCCATCATTGGCTAACTCATCAAGCATTGGAGGCCAGTTATGGAAAAAGGAGCAGAAGCGGCGCTCCTGCCAGGGAGATAAGCTTTGTCTCTATAGTGGCTTATGGTCCAAAGGTCGCTCACTCAGCCTTAGCCATGGGGGTGGGTTACAGCTCCTGAGACCAGGCAGGGCGGTTCCCAACAGTCCTGATAGCCAACATTGCAGGCTGGATGCCTCGTCAGGGTACGTACAAGAATCAACCAATGGATGTACGAATTAGGGGAACAACAAAGCTCTCTCTCCCTCTCAAAATAAATAAATGAAAATGTGGCCAATTTACAGCTGAAAAAAGGTATGTTAATTTTCTCAAAGTACTCATTTTTTTTTTCTTGCAGTATGCAAAGGACAGTTCTGGTGTGATCCACGTCATGCTGAATGGTTCGGAGCCCACAGGAGCCTATCCCGAAAAAGGGTAAGAACGCAGCACCAGCACATAACAGCAGAGATGCCACGATGTTCATCTAGTTGTTTTGAATGCAGGCGTCAGAGAATGGTCCTAATTCCCAATCTGATGCTTTGCTCGGGTAGAGCAAAGCAGTCAAAAGAGCTGAAGATTAGAGGTAGGTTTATAGATCATTAACAGATGATGAAAGCGGGAATAAAATAAGGAATCTAAAAACTAAAGCTGAAAAACAGCCCCCAAAAGCTTGAAAACAGAAATAACGTGTAAATCACTACCAATGAAATGGAGACAGTAACATATTGCTTTAGTGCTTTAAGGAGTGTCTTTCCTGTTTTTCAGGTTTTTTGCAGATTTTGAAGTTCCCTACTTCCAGAAGGATGCAATCACACGCATTGAGATCTGGGTCATGCATGAAATCGGGGGACCCATCCTGTGAGTTTTGGTGCTCTTGGTGAGAATAATAGTGCAAACACGCTTTTCTTGGATGTAATATGATCAAGCCTGTTTCACATTTTCATGTTTGTGGGAACAATAGTCTTCTCTGTCCTTAATGTGGGCAGAGAAAAGCAAAGGCTCGACTCTCTGGAAATGCCACTAGCCAGTCCTGAGCCCAGAGGGAAAACCTTCTCTACCCAGATACTCCTCGCAACCAAGGGAAGTCGCGTTCCTTTCTGAGCAACCTGGGAAGCCTTGATAGGAGAGTTCCTCATGCATTTGTGTGGGTCAAGGCCTAGTTTCTCTTTGTGGTCATTCGAAGCTCCAAAAGCTCTTACCAGGAGTTTTATGCATTGACCCCAAAGACTGTGTAATAATTGTTCCACAATTGGGGCTCAGATAACTGGCCAAGGAAACTTGTAGAGTCCATATTTTCTGGGAAACCACTTGAGTTTATATAAATGCAAACTTAAACTCATCCTTTTCATCCTGAAAGGCAAAACTGCAGATGAAAAACTTAAAATACAGTTGGTTCAAAGATAAGCAGATGAGGCTAAACCCAGTTAAAGCAGTGCAGTGTGGTGTTGCCACAGAGGCACACTGGGGCTCTGGTCCCGAACCTTGACGTCAGGTGGAGGAGAGCACGGCCGACCCCAATGCGTGGACGTGTTATTCAAAGTGTATTCCGGAGAGTCTAGGCAAGTTCCCCCCTTCAGGACCCCAGGGCCCTCTAAGACTCATCGCATAACGAGGGATTTTTATCCCCTTGCATTTCTCTTTCCGGAAGACAAATTATGCTTGTTGTTGCATGAATAACAGTATGCATTGTTTTTCTTATTTCTGTGAGAAGTTGCTCTTTGTCTAAATGTTATGCTTGTTGTTGGGTTAATGTATCTATCAGAGTAAGCTTGTCCACTGAACCTACCTTTAAGGACACAAGGAACCTGCAGTGGAATGGCATCTCAGACCATCACTTCCGCTGCAGGGGAGATGGGCCATAAAGGGATTAGAACACCTGCTTGTATAGTTGTGTGGAAAGGGGGAGTTGCAGGTCAGGTGCTAAGCAGGGGTCCTGAACTGCTGAGATTTTCAGGGGAAAAAAAAAAAAAACATGGACGAAGACCTCAAAACAACATGCTCATACCTGATTGTGTTTGTGCCTTTATTACAATAAAAGCCTCTCAGCGGAGCCCTGTGTCAGGTGCTCTGAAGCCTCCATGCTTACTGGGAAATTCTCAGTAGTGAGCTTGGCCCAGAGAGGGACATCATCCCAGATTTTGGCAAGGCTCTGAAACAGGACGTCACTCAACACCTTGCCCTCCTCACTCATGCAGTGCCCGGATTCCACTTCTGGGAAAGCTTTCTTCAGCCTCATGTCCTCCCTGTCCACTCCCGTCCGTTCACTTACAGTGGGCAGCTTGTCTGCCTTCCCATATGCCAAGTAAGCTGAGGCAGGAGCTGCCTGTGATGCGAATACCATGTCTGTGGGCCTCAGCTGTTTGTCTTTATACCTCCCTCTGCTTAATTATGATGCGGGACGGGGCGAGAACCCCTGTGGATGAGAACTTGGGCATGCGGACGTCTCCTACTCCGCGGTGGTGGTGGTCAGCATGAGGTTCTGTTGGGCGGTGCTCAAAGCCTTAAAATGCATTCAGAAGCTTGGTGTCAGAAAATCCATCCTCGGGAATTTATGCTAAGGAAGCAAATGAGTAAGGATGTGTATAAGAAAAAATGAAGCATCATCAAGGTTTTTGCAATATAAATGACACTGAAATCTAGGAATGAACCTTGATCTTTAATAAGAGAGGGCTGGTCTTACGAAGTACGTTCGGGTCGTGGAAGGGAGAGCACACCAGGATTAAGACTCAGGGCGGGCATATAGGTAGGCTCACAGGCGTGGGCAAACGCAGAAAGCAAAGTGCGTGGGGCAGCAGAACCCCACTGTTATATTTTAACAGTTTCACGGGAGTATATTTTAGAAGTCTAGAAAGAGATACATCAAACTGTTAGCAACATGTGAGATTTGGGGTTTTTTTCCTTTTTGTTTATTTGTGTTTTCTAATATTTTTGATTCATACATTCTTGCTGCCATTTGAAGCTTACTTAATCCACCGTAGGCTGAACAAGGTGGCAGACGGCGCTCTGCCAGCCAGAGGCGCGTCCCGGAGGTGTGCTGGTGGGTGGGGCCGTGAAATGCTCTGAGACTTGATCTGCAAGTTTGGACTAGGTGTTGGGTGCCCAGACAAGCCCCTTGCGGGTGGCATGGGTTTACTGCCGCGGCACTTTTGGGTCCAGGGTCTTTCCCAGTTATAGTCATACCTCAGTGGTTGTTGGCTTCAGAACTGGTCAAACCCTGTAAGTCATTGCATTTTGACAAGAAAAAATGTTTCAGCACTTGGCGCCTGCTTGGGACTCATCACACGTGCTAGAACTTGTGTGAGTCCCAATGCCGCCCCGCAAGAGAAAATGCTCCATCTCTTGTCGCTCGGTCAGTACTCATCGGTTTCGCACTCGCCACGAGTTCCAGAACGAATTGACGACAAGCGCTGAGGTGCCGCTGTCTTTCTCCAGAGAGAACCCTGAACCAGGGGCACATGATCAAAATAAATTTGACTTAATCTAGAAGAAACTCCTTCTCTCCTCTCATTTATTTTATACGTTTACATTTTAGGGAATCCTGTGGAAAAGGCAGTGTGAAGATCCTGGAGGAGAGACTGAAGGACATGGGTTTTCAGTACAGCTGCATTAACGATCACCTGTAGGTGGTATACTGTAACCAGGGCATATATTCGGGAACTTTGGAGGGTAGGGATCAGCTCTAAGGACCAAGGGACTGAACCTCCTGGGTTGTCACTGGGTGTGGGGACTGGGTGTGCCTTCTGGCCGGGGTTCTGCCTGGCTCCCCGCACTTCCGTCCAGAACGCTTTTTAGACAGCTCGCAGAACAGGCAGGCAGAGAGCAGCCCTTTGTCACTGTGCGTGTCCAGTTTGCTGTTCCCTGGCAAACAGGGCGCACAGTGCCTGCATCTTCAGGTGGCACGCCACCCGTGGGAGCTTCACCTGTGACAGGTGCTAAGGTGGCGTTTGAGATTCTCAGAGGTAGGAGCATCTTGACCGTTAGGCCAGTAGGCAAATAGTACTAGCTACCGTTTAGTGAACACATTGTGGGTGGGGAACTTTATATACTTAAAATCAGATAGCATTTGAGAGCGGTTCTGATTCTTGGAAATGTAGACAAGTTTGCCCGCAAGCCTGAGCCCGTTGGAAGCCCCGCCCTCGACTGGGAATTCCTCACCTAAGTGTGCGGGCCTGTTTGGTTCCTCAGAGCCTGGGGTCGAGCACTTCAAGGACTTGTGGTTTTCCCACATGCTTGAGGGTATGGCAGGGCGCCAGTTACATCTGCAGCCTTGTCCGGAGCCCATGCCCTTCTGGCTGACTCGGCTGCAGGCCGCCTTCTGAAAAGCCTCGGGGCTGAATAATCCGCCCGTCTGAGCAGAGCCCCCTGGAAGGGTGGGGCTCCCCCAGCTCTGTCTCCCCGAGAGAATGAGTCCTCAGAGCTGTTCTCTTTTTCCACAGCTTGAAGCTGTCCATTTTACTCACCTATTATTATTGCTAATGCTTTCAGGAAGCTCGAAAGTCAGGTGTCGTTATCTCCCTCTTTTAAAGACAAATGGAAGCTAATAATTTTTTTTTAAATACAACCTATGTACAGAAAAATCCATTCCCAAACCAGACGCGTTCAGTTGGATGAGTTTGCAGCAAGTTCGGCACACACATGAAACCAGCACCCAGAGCAAGAACCAGTGAAACCGGCACCCCAGTGCCTCCCCTTGGCCTCCTTTCAGTCTTTCCCTGCCCACCGCGGTGACCGCTGTCCAGACTGTGAGATCGTAGGTTAGTTTTGTCTGTTTGTAAGCGTTATATAAATAGCCCCTCTTATGGATGGGCAGAGTAAGGACCAGAGAGGCTAGCTAAGCTTCCCAAGGGCACCACTCACAGCCTTGGGACCCCGTGTGATGTTCTTTTCTCCCGGCCGTTAGACTCCTCCTATCTTAGTGCACCAGATCCTAGCAAATTTTTAAAAAGTTAATTCTTACTTTAAAACAGCTCAAAGATGGGGGAAATGTGTGGCTAAGAATTTCACATTCATGGTCACTTTGCTTTGGTCCAGGAATGTCCCCAGGAGGCTGTCTTTTGATAAGTCGTCCACCCACGAGGGAGGCCCGGCCAGAGTGCACGTCTCCTTCTCTGTCCTGGGGCCTCGGCCTGCTCTTCTTTCCCCTGGTCTCCTCCCACCTAAGTGGGCCTCAGGGCTGTTCCCTTGCGGCCTGATTCAGTCCCCCAGCTCCCAGTTCTCTGCTGCCCATGGGCTCCTTCCGCGTCAAGGTGGGGCTTCGTGTTGTTCTTGGGAGCACAGAGGAGGAGGTAACAGAAGGTTTAAGCGATGAAGGTTAACAAATCAAACTCCAAGCTCCAAGTAAGGGGGGGCTCCTGCCCCGCAAAATTCAGGCGGTATTGCCCCTTGCAATTTTGGTAAGGTCCTGTGTTTTCATACCTTGTCTTGCCTGCTGGCTAGTCTCTGCTTGAACCAGACTTAGTAAAACTCCATGAGATTTTTTGGGGGGGAAACAGGATAACTCCTCTAGTAAAAAAAAAAAAAAACAAAAAACATGTGTGTTGTGTAGACTTCACTGAAAGGCAGGCACGTCCCTGGGAGGAGCCCCACAGCATGTCACCGAGTGAAGCTGCCCTGAGAGACATTCTCGTAGCCTGCCTCCCTCCCAATGTCCAGGGTGCCACTGTTACATGTCTCTCCTGTTCTCTGCCGTTCTTCTTCCCCTCCCAGCTGCCCTGGGGCCCCACATCGCCCCCTCCACTGTGCAGTGATTTAGCTTCTTTGCTGTGCCTGGGCATCAGCCATCACCCATGTGCTTCCAAGTCCAACCTTCTGCCTAAAGTACATCCATACAGAAGTGCTCCTGCAAGGTTCAAGTGCAGATCCACAACTTGCCACCGTGAGAACTTGGGCAAGTCCTGTGGACAGCTTTCTCGACTATGAAATGGGAATAATAATAGTACCTGTTCATGTAGTTGTTGAGGATACGGCATAATTTATGTAAGATGCATAATTCTTGGTACATAATGAGCATTTTAAAATGCTGGCTAATATATAAAAAGAAAAACAGGCCCTGGCAGGTATGGCTCAGGGGACTGAGTGACCGCCTGTGAACCAAAAGGTCAGCGGTTCGATTCCCAGTTAGGGAGGGCATGTGCCTGGGTTGCGGGTCAGGTCCCAGTTGGGGGTGATATGATCTCACACATCAATATTTCTTTCCTTCTTCTTCTCCCTCCCTTCTCCTCTCTCTAGTAATAAACAAGTCTTTAAAAATAGCAGCTGGAATAAAGCTTTAAAAACAAATAAAAGGAAAAACAAAATCGTGTTCTTTGAGGTCAGAGACTTTGTGGCCCCAGGAACTCGCAGGCACACCGTAACTGCTTAGTGAAAGAAAGCCATGTACTCAAGCCCTCATACATTATTATTGTTTTCATTCTATAGCCCAGTGAAGCTCTTAAAGTGTGTGGACCACAGCACTCATCCTGACTGTGCCTTAAAGAGTAAGTAGATATCTTAACCCAACCTCATGCTTCCAGAGATAACCAGTCCTTACTCTTTATATAACACCGATGAACTGCAATATGAGTTTTGCAGAATGCCTGGCTGCTGAGTCAGGCTTGCTTCTGCCACACCCTTCTCTCGCTGTGAGGCTGTGAGCTACTGGGCAGGTGTGGGGTGGCAAACACCGGCCTGCCGAGCCAGCCTCCTGCCGTGGATGCAGGCCGAGCCTGCCCTGATGCGGCAGAGATGCTAGGCGTGGGGTGGTAGGGGGATTAATACATCTTAAATAAATCTTACAATGTATTTCTTAATCCTAACCAGTTTTACAATTACCTTATTTCCTAAAAGGTGATATATGGGCATAGGTTAAAATTCGTAGCTATAAAATGGTTGAGAAAGAGAACATCTTTTTTCCTGTATTTCTAGTCGCCCAATCCCCTACCCAGAGGCAACCACTACTTGGTTTTTTTTTTTAATTTCTTTTGATTACAGGTTACATTCAATATTATTTCACCCTTATTGCTAGTTCCTTGGGTATCCTTCTAGAATAGTCTGTGCCTTTAACAACCCACACACACTGCCTCCCTTCCAGCAGCTCCGTGCTGTCTGTCGTGCTCCTGCACCTCGATTCGCTTCAGCCGTCACCCGTGGGCGGACACTTAGATTGCTTCCGGTATCCCCTGTCATCGACAATGGACTTCTTGTCCCTCTACTCCACTTTTTCAAAGTAATTCCTTTGACCATTTCGGCCCATCTCCTGCTGTACGTCCTCAAGGCTCAACATACACGTTACCAGACACAGATGTCGGTGTGTTTGGTTTTGGTTTGGTCTTACGTTTTCACGCATCTATTTGCCTTTGTTTTTGTACGGAAGCCACGGTGTTAGACATGCTGTTCCGCCGCGGCGGGTGCTGCACTGCACGGTGAAAGGGCGTCCTTCCGGCTCTGCTGCCGCTGTCTTATTCAGTCTTCAGGGGCCGCGGGCCATTAGTCACTGTCCGATCACAGGCTGATTTGGTGTTAGATGGCAGCTGTCACTGTTTTGTTCTTACAAACAGCGCTGAGAGGAATCCTTGGCTCTCCACCGTGAGCTCTCATGCACACATTTGGGTGGGACAGAGCACCAGCGGTGACCTTGCTGGGTCAGGGAATGTGTGTAGTTTAAATGTTGATGTTTCTAAGTCTCACCCATGTGTGCTCCCACCAGAGTCTAAGGTGGGTGCGCCTTTCTCCCCTCCTTTGCCACCACTGGAGTGTGGTGTGGGCCCTGACAGGTGTTTCTTTTCTTTTCTTTTCTGTAGCTAATGTGCCTGAGTGAGAGCTTTGATGTCTGAGTCGCCCACTTCAAAGAGGCGTCTGCATCCACGAGGAGAAACTCCACAACATCTCCAGCCACTGACTGAGGAGCCATCACCCAACCTCATTTTGAGTCCCCTTTCTACCCAGTAAAGAGTGAGCCCCTGAAACCCTAACCCCCCACCCATCATGGCCCCAGTTAAGGCAGAACCCCAGACGTGTGTTCTCTACTCACGACCCGCGACCTCGCTGTGTGGCCCCAGGAGTGCTGGGTAATTTTCAGGTCCAGAAAGCAATAAATATTTTTTTAAGTTTTCTGCTGGTTATTGCTGAAGAGCATCTCGCAACTACAAGAAGAACGACCAGGGCTGGGAGCAGCACAAACATGGGTGTTACCTGTGTCTGGACCTGGACCCACACCCAATTTTAGGTAGACTTATGGGTAGAACCTAGTGCTTTACTGTGTTCATCTGTGTCAGCAGGACGGTTTCCCTGTCTGCTAACGCTGTGCCTATCTTCGCAGATCCCACCCCAAAGGTCCCTTCTCTTCGGGGCTTTCCCGATTCTGCAGGTGGGTGGAAAACTCCCTTCTCTGTGCTCCAAGGACTTCGTACACAACTGGGGGACAGCGCTTCCCTCTTTCTAGCTCATTACACTTCATGCCGGACCATCCGTCTGCCTCTCTTGACATGGAAATTGCATCAACTTCCTCTGTGTGTCTTATAACAGTTGCACACAGTAGGTGCTCAGTGAATGTCTGTAGGATCCATTCATCTATTAACCATAGAAAGAAAATGAATCGGGGCTGGACATCAACTGTATGTCAGGCATTGTGCGGCGTGCATTACATTGAATCTTTCTTTCGTTCTTATCACTTGCTGGTCCCTTAGACAGACAGGTAGATGGAGACTGCGCATCAACCCCATATAGCTCTTTTCTTCATTTAGTAACAGAACTTTTGAATTTTAGTTGCACTTTTGGCTGCCAAGAGTGACAAGTTCACTTCCTAGCCTTCCTTTTCACTGTGGCTATGTGACGTGTGCAACTTCTGGCTTAAGTACTTGAAAGGGAGGAATGTGTGTTCCCGGAAAGGGGGACCCCTTCCCTCCTAGCAGCTGTGTGGACCCAGAAGACTGACGCTGAGCCATCCCCAAAGGGACATGGCTGGATGCTCCCTGGATGGGGCTGGAGTCATGTGGCCCATTACTGAGAAAGAAATGAACGTCTGTCTTGTCTAGCCACAGGACTTTGGGGTCATTTCCACAACAACCAAACCTGTATCTGAACCAATGTGTGTAGGTTCTGTTATGCTTATTTCAGGAGTGGAGAAACTCTGGCTCGAAGAACCTAGCAAAGAACTAGCTCAAGACCACCCAGCGTGAGTGGGCCCTAAGTGGGTCTGTGAGGCTCCAGAATTCACCCTGGTGACCAACCATGATGCTCTTTGGGCGGCTGGGAGGACAGACCCACCATCACCCGCATGTGTCCGTGGAGCTAACACTCCTGGGGTGGCTGGTACATTGAAAGCCTCCCCCACACTCTGCTGTCCCCTCCTGGGAGTTTGCTGTGCATTACTCTGGAGTCCACTCACAGGAGAAGGACCTGACTTTGTCCACCTGAAAATGAAACCCGCCCTCCCTTTCCTGTTGCCCAAAGGCCTTCAGGGCTCCTCACCACCAGGTCTGAACTTCTAGCCTGGCCTTCCAGGGGCTCCTCGCTAGAGCTTGCATTTTAAGATAGCTTTGATCTCCTTCCCGAAAGACATCTGCCCACTGTCTGGGGACGCCGACCCTTCGGGCAGGGTAAGAGCGCCACAGTCGGAGTCTGATGACCTCCTTTACAAAACTAAACATCATGGAAGCCCTCTCACAGGTTCGTTGTGAAGATTGGGCAGAACGATGTGTGTTTAAGCCCCAATTTCCTTTCTAGACAGGAACTAGGAAGACGCCCCAGGGCTGGGGATAGGCACAGGGTTCCGGTTCCCAAGGTTCAAGTAGGGAGCTCCTTGGATGAAATTCTTAACTGCAACTATCACACATCAGCCCCAGATAGTTCAGCAGAAATGGGATGTGTTAAAGGATTTTAGGTTACTCCCAGAACCTCCCTGAGAGAGCCAGAGAGGCAGGGCTGGAGGTCACACCAGGGAGACCTCACTGTAGCCTGTCTGGTATTGGAGAACACCTGTGATGCTCACACCTGGATGCTTCTAGAACTTCTGCCACTGCTGTCTGGGAAAGCTGGTGCCTTGGGCACCTCTGCAGCTAGAATGGATCCTGAGTGGCACCTACTGTCTTCATTCACTGCGCTCACAGAGGTACAGGTGAACCCAGATGTGGCTACGTCTGGTTGGTCGAGTTTTGGTCACGTGTTTGTGCTCCATCTGCAAGGGAGGTTGGGAAGTTGAGTGTCTGTGTTAAATTCAGTCTCACGGCTTTAAATCTTGTCAACATGCTGGGGACTCCCAAATGACTAAATGTAGTTCAGGCCTTCTACTGGACACCGCACTTGTATGTTCAACAGTCTAGTCAACATTCCCCTTTGCATGCCTCCCGTATATTTCAAACACAACACACCCCAAACTGAGCTACTGAAGACAGCCACTGTGGAAGGCTGAGCCACGGCATCCAAAGATATCCAGGTCCTAACTTCCGGAGCCAGGGAATTTACCTTATATTGTAAGTGAGGCTTTTGCAGGTGTGATTAAATTAAAGGGTCTTGAGGTCAGAGTTTATCCTGGATTATCTAGGTGAGCCCTCGATGTCATCATAAGTGTCCTTCTGAGAGGGAGGCAGAGGGACACTGACACAGGAGAGGAGGAGAAGCCACGTGACAGTGGAAGAGGAATGGAGGGCGGCACTTTGAAGAAAGAGGGCAAAGGACCAGACTCTCCCCTCAGGAGGAGCCAGTTCCTGACACCTGGACTCAGCCTGGTGAACCTGGTTTCTAGCTTCTGGCCTCCAGAGCTGTAAGAGGGTAAATTTGTTTTGTTTGAGCCACTGAATTTACTATAGCAACAACAGGAAACTGACACAGCCTGAACTTGGTCTACCCAGAGTCTTCTGTTTCAACTGATGATAAGCCCACTCTTCAAAAGTCCCCAAATGCCCTTCCAAACACCTCGAGCCACTCGCCCCTCCTTCCCTTCCCCCACCCTTGCTTGTTTGGTGTACAAAATCGCTGAACAACCCAGTCTGCTTTGCCCAGCCTGCTTTGAGCTGCTGTTGTCTGCCACCTGGATTATGGCCTTGAACCCTAACAACTCTCCCTGCTTCCACCTGGCCCTATCCCTGTGGCCTCTTTGAAACCCAGCGATTAGAATTAGCTTTTTATTTTTTTATTGGGGACATTTTCAAACACGCATGAAGTATAGAGAATAGCACCTTAAAAACTCAGCACCTCACTTGTGTGCTCGCGGGCCTGCAATCTCACCCGTGTCCAATAGACTAAGGGCCGAACAGCCCCTCCCCCACCCTCACTCCTCTGATCCCTTTCCTTGCTCTGAGCCGCAGCCACAGCGGACTCCCGGGACAGGCCGGGCATTTTCCTGCCTCGGGGACTTTGCCCTCGCTTCTCCCTCTGCCTGGAAGTCCTCCCCTGGCCGCCCACACAGCCACCTGTCTCCCTCCTGCAGGTGCTCACGTCTCTCCTCCGAGAGGTTGTCTGGACTTCAGTGTCTAAAGTGACAGCCTGCACCTAGGCTCTAACTCTGCGAGACCCTCAGGTTGTTCTCTTTTTCCTTTTGGGTGGTGTTTCATCATCTCCTTGTTACTGAACAGGGTCAAGGTGGGTCACAATATATTACTACCAAAAGGACCCCCCACCAGGTTCATTATGTCCGCTGCCAGATAGGAAAGACGTCTCTCAATGCCAGAGATTTGTGAAAAGGAAAGGAAATGTTTATTTAATGCTATATGGGCTTGAAGTAGTGACCTAATGTCTTCATTAACATATCAAAGTTTTTTGGGATACCCAAAGATACCCACAGTGCTTACTTCTCCCCTTGCCCTAATTTGGGGTACCGTAACTCTGGAAAAAAAGTAGGTATCCTATGATTCAAGTTGACAGCACCATCAGCTGTGTGGCAGTTCAGGCAGGATCTCTAATTAATCCAAAGCCACGTGGCACCTTCTCATGGCCTACGGGCAAGAGTTCTTTCACCCTTCTTCCAGGCAGTCTTTCCTGCTTCCCAAGCCATGTGACCAAAGGGAGTACCCCAAAGCTGCATAGTCCTCTTCTACCAAAGCTGCTGGGGTCCCCACTCTGGCCAAAACCCCATGGTTCTTCTCAGAAAAGCTGCAGGGAGCTGGGGGTTCACAACTCTACCAAAGCCAAGTGGCGGTTCTCTGCTGAAGCTGCATGGTGATTCTCTCCACCCCAGCTGTGGGGGTCCGCACTCTGCCAAGACTGCATGGCTCTCTCTTTCTTCACAGCGACAGCCACGTGGTCCTCTCCCTACCAAAGCTGCATGTGGCTCTCTCCTCAATGGCTGCTGAGTCTGGGTTTCAATCCTCACACCAGTTCTCCTCTGCAGCCCCATTTCCGACTCCTCCCACAGTCGGCTACACTCCCCAGCACTCCAGTATCCTCCCAGCTTTACTGGGCTGCCACTGTGAGTCTGGGCAGGTGTGGCCCCATGGTGTGGAGCCAATCTTCTCCAAGCTCTCACACAGGCACTGTAACTCGGGGGACCTGACCCCCGGTTTCATCTTGGAGGGAAGTCACTTTCCATCCCCCTGGCTCAGAGCATGGCCACAGCTATTTAACATGTCCATGCAACCAATTAAAGGTTCTAGATATTTTAAATGACCATGCCAGAGGTTAGATGCAAAGCCATTGCTGTATAAAACAGCTCTCAATGGCCTTGCTCCATTTGTCCCTTCCCCCAACTCACACCTGTTTGGGGGGCAGTGAGGACATCCTAATATTTCCTGGACACCTTGAGTTCTGGACCCCATTCCAAATCCCTATTTGGGGCCCCCCTCTTGGCTGCACCATTACATCCTGACTTAATTTCTTGTTAAGTTTATCCTGGGTTGCCCATCACCCACCTGTTGTTAGACCATAAGCTCCAGGTGGGCAGGGACCTTTTGTTCACTGGTGGATGTGTCCCAAGAGCCTAGAACAGAGCTCGTGGCCTGGGGAGGCACAGATTTGAGACAAACAATGTAAGGTCGTGGGGAAGATTTAACAGGGCAGCTGATCCTTAGTGTTGCAGTTCAACGGACGTCTTGGTGGTTTTACTCCTCGTATCCCCAAGCAGACTGTACACTCTGTCTGGACACAGATCACATAAAAGTCCTTTTTGCAAACCCACTGCACTGGCCGCTGCTGTTCCCAAAGCAGGAAAGCGGTGCACTCTGCCTCCAGCGCCTCAGTTTACCTCCCCCGCTGCAGGGTGTGCAAGGTGAGCGAGGTGGCTCTTCTCACCCATCCTCGGGGCTTGCTGAGCTCTTTGGACATGTCAGGCGTCCAGTCCACTGGAGTCTTCACCTTGTTTCATCCCAACCGCATTCCTGCAAGTTGGGCCATTGGGCCCCCAGTGATCTGAGGCTCAGAGAATGTGGACCCAGGCATAGAAAGCAGAACAAGTCGACAAAACTCTGTTTCTACTTGTGGATGCTAATGGGCACGACTGATAGAGATCTAAGAAGAGAAAACTCCAAATTGCTAACTGTGGTCACTTCTGGGAAAGGGAGAGAGCACTGGGAAAGATAAAAGGAGACTCTCATTATTTCTGTCTTGTTTGGCATTATTTATTTCCTTAAAATAAAGATAAATGTATTCTTGTATATAAATTATTTATCTAAAAGCAAAAAAATAACCTTTGAATGGACTCAAGTTTGGCATGCAAACTGAATCAGACATGCAGTTGCAAAAAGTGTCCAGCAGGAGGAGCCCTGGTACAAATTTGTGGGCTGTGGGAGATTCCTTTTGCCTCAAGGGAGACCATCATTGTGGCGCAGGTCTGGCCAATCGCAGCAGACACCCAGCGACCTTACTACACAAGCCACTGGCCTAAGCAACTGGCCATGTGTGGTGGGTACAAACAGCAGTCCCTGCAGGGGTGGGACTAACTGGCTGCTTGCTATATAATCAGCCCTCGGCCCAGTGCTCTGCAGGTAAAAGATGCTCAATAAATATTTGGTGAATAAATGATTGTTCTCTGCTGTTGACCTTTTGTTTTAGACCCTAGATTTGCTCCACAGTTTTGTTGCACCGAATATGTTAAACCTTCTGCAAGTTCCTAGCACGCCCTTACCAGGATGTGCATACCAGGTAGCCTCGCCTCCTGCAGCTACTTGTCCTGCCTTCAGCTCCCATACCCTGCAGACACCCACACACTTGACGCAACCGTGGATTCCTCCCTTGAAGCCAAAGGACGCTGGGGAAGAAGGAAGTGGCAGGACAGGCGGACAGGTGCTGTGGGTGAGGCTGCCAACCAGGTTCAGCCCGGAATGAGCAAAATCGAAGAACTGGCACGTTGAGGCACGTTCACTGGTGTGACTGCTGATCTGAGTTTTAAGAGGGGGTAAAGCTCTCGGAGAAGCTCTACCCAGCTGGGCCCTGTCAAACCAGTCAGCTTGCTACTACCCAGTGCCCTGCTTTCTCACGTCTTGGGGTCTCAACAAGCTGGTCTCCCTGGACTGATTCCCCTTCCTGTTCCGCCATCCCTTTAGCAGACTTGAAGGCCCACCTAAAGCCCCACCTCCTCACGGAACCCTCTGGCACCCTCCCCCACCAGAATCTGGGATATTCTTTGCTCCTTCAATCCCCAGCCATCCACGGAGCCCCCTGACATGGTTCATCTCCACCGTCTGGCCATCTTTCGGGACTGTGGCTTCTTTGAGGACTTCCCCATCTTTGCGCCCCTGGCCTGGCTGTGCCTGGAGAAAGGTCATTCCACATGTGGTTTTAATGAGAGAATGGAGATGTGAATGAACTTCAGAGAAGCAGAGGGAGGTGATACTTTAATTTTCTTTTAATGTGAGTTTCGTTGGAGGAGGTCAGGGATCGTAAAAGAGAAGATTAAAAAACGTGTCCTGTGTCACACTGTTCTGTATTTATGCTACATTTCAATAAGATGTTGAAATGGGTGATATATTAACTAATGTGGGTGAGGAGAGAGGGTGACAAGAGGCATAAGACCTTGGGATACCTAGAAAAAGGGAGAAAAGGTCCCAACTGATTCCTGATTCATGGTTTGTCTCAGGGCAGACAGCTCCGCAGGCCGATCCCACGGAAGCCCCGGCCAAGGGTGTCTCTCGGGCCAGGCTTGGAGGACACGGCGTCCCCTGCCTTTGGGTTGCCAGGTTACCCGTCAACTTTGTCACTCACAGCACACTGGCCTGGGACTTAATTAAATCTTGCTGTTTTGAGTTCCATGGACAAGAAAATGTTTTACTTTTTAAAGAATAAAAAGAAATTTTACTTTTATCTGAATGTAAATGTAATAACATAACCCACTACCTTGAACAACTTTAAACGATACAGAAAAATAAGTGTCTGTCATACTACATGCAAAGCAGGAGAGTTTTCTCCACCTCTATTCAAACACATACGCATGTTTATACGTTTAAATGTATGAGGCTGTTTGACATCAGGAACGCAGTTGAGAACAAAATCATTAAACCACAGCTTCCAGGCTTTGTACACGTTAAAATGCTGATTTCAAACATAAAGTTGCCTCCTATCTGGCCTCCTGCTCTGATCCAGTTCCCCTCCAGCCTGACTTCTATGATGCTGCCCGCTGCCCGAGCCGTCACCCTAGGGTCACCCTGGGTCAGGATCCTGACCGCAAACCTCCCTCCCCTGCTCGGGTCAAAATCACCGGTGCAAAATAGAACCTAGCACTCATGATCTTTCTATTTGCCCCCAGGCCGCTTTCCAGTCTCAGGTTCCCCTTGGCCCTCCCTGCTCGCCCTCAGCTCTGTCCTCAGTGTCGGCCTCCACACTCGGTACCTTGGCTGCTTCCTCCCCGAGGGCCCACTCTGTTCGAGTTTCAGATGCATTTGTTTTGATGTCTCTGGAGGACAGTGCCTTCACCCCTTTGTCTCCCTGTCTGTCACAGGGCTTCCCCCCTGATGAACCATAACCCAGTGGACATTCAATATATGAAGGAATGAACACTGAATTTGCATTTAATGAAGTGAGTTCATGGGCAGAAAGAACCCAGAACGGTGTCAGGCACGTAGTCAGCTCTGTGTAGGTATTAGTCCTAGTATTGCTGCTACTTCTACTAGAGCTGTTTGATAATTATCAGACTATTTACCAATACGGTACTTTCTAATACAGGTGAAGAGATGACCGCGCAGTAGGCTCTGGGCTAAGTACTTTTATACAGGCCCTTTTAAATCCTCACCCATCTTCGTGAGGTCAGTTCTACTATTACCCTGTTTTACACGGGAGAAAATGTTGAAGTACAGAGCTTTCACTACTGGGCCAGGCTCACGCAACGTGGGTGTTCCTGAGAGTTTTCCTGGTCTGGGCAGACAGGGTGGCTGCCAGCCTTAGCAGAAGCAGGGACACACAAGCTCTGGGTCGTCATCAGTTGACACGGTTAGCGCCAGCATCATGCCTGGTGCACAGTGGGGACCAGCTGCATATCTGCTGAGTGAGTGAGTAAGTGTCAGGCATGGACCACAAGAGAAATGCTCAAGGAAAGCCCCAGAGCGTGAGAGTGGGAACTGGGTGGGTTCGTGGGAGAACCCAGCTCTAGTCTTTCCCATTCTGGGTCTCTGCCACAGCTACCTGAAGAGTTGTCCCTCTAGCACCATGGACTGGGTACCAGGGGATTTTTGGACCTGAAGAGGAAGCGGACACCATGGTGGTGATGATACTGACTGCTGAGTTGCTGAGCAGGGCTCCCAGCTCAGCAAGTCTGAAGACACAAGGGCCTCCCACACCCACTGAGCGGAGGCTGAGAGCTCTGGGACCCCTGATGCGATCACAGGCCTGCCTCGCCCCGTCCAACCCTCTCAACGTCCCACACAAGCTTCGGTGGAGACTGGGTGGAACAGAAGCCCAATTTGGGAAGGAGTTTCAGGAGAAAAAGCGTACCGCCGTCTGTGAGCCCCCACCCCGCGGCGGAGACATCTGAGGTGCCTGTGCCCGCATCTCGGAGGCAGGGCCGGCACGGAAACCAGAGAATGAGATCATGTGACGGGGGAGGACTTAGGTTCCGAGGCACCTGGGGATGCTGGTACATAAAAAAGGAGAAAAGAACGAGGAAAATAATCCTAAAAACATTCCTGAATATCGATTTAAAATACTTTTGGGTTTTAAAGTACACATTGATTTAGTACACATTTTGATAGAAAATATGTCATGGGAGGCCCAGGACTTTGATAAAAAACACGCCGACTCTTGTGTGGGTCTTCAGAGACTCGAGGTGGCTGCCTGACAGGTCACATTCTGGGACTCGCCCGGGATACATTCGCTGTGGCCTGAACTGTGTCCCTGCCCATGAAGTCTGTATTGAGTTATAGCAGCCCTCGCCAACCAGTGAATATTTCAAAAGTAAGGTATATAAACAGACACATGATGTGGAGACCAGCTTTCTTGATTCCTTTGTTCCTGAGATCACACAAATTGACATTTGCCCAGGGTGCTAAGCAGACGTGAGTTAAGAGCACCACTTGGAGAGCAGTCACGGCCCCACGCCACAGCCCAAAGCACAGCTGATCCACCACCAAACTCTTGCTTTTCTGTTTACTGAGTCTTTCTGAAATTCCTCAGTGCAGAAAAGTGGATCTCATTTAAATGAGTCCTCAAGGAAGACTTAGCAGTTGCTGGAGCTTTAGTGATAGGCCTTTGAGACACAGAGCTCAGTGTTGCACTTCACAGGACACTTTTGGCACCAAGAAAGGGGGCAAACTGGAGCCCAGTACTCGCAAGAAGGGCACAAGTATTGCTGAGAAATGGAAGCTGCCCTTTTAAGACCCAGGGAGGGTCCCAAATATCCACATGAATAACCAATGAAATCTAGAAAAACTGGACAGGTTCCTAGAAATATATGACCTTCTGAGACTAAATTATAAATAATTAGAGAACCTAAATAGTCTGATGAAACAGTGAGAAAAATCTAAACAACCATCAGAAACCTTCCCAAAACTAAAAGTTCAGGGCCAGGTGGCTTCACTAGTGAATTCTACAGAACATTCAAAGAAGATTTGATACCTATTCTTCTCCAACTGTTCCAAAAAATTGAAAAAGAGGAAATGCTTCCTAACACATTTTATAAGGCCAACATAAATAACCCTGATACCAAAACCTGGCAAGGATAACACAGAAAACTGCAGACCGACAACTCTCATCAATATAGATGCAAAAATCCTAACATAACACTAGCAAATTGAATACAATGCAGTAAAAAAATACACTACACAATCAAGTGAGTTCCATTCCAGGGGCACAAGGGTGGTTCAACACACACAAATCAATCAGTGTAACATACCACATTAACAAGGATAAAAATCATAGGATCTTGTCAATAGATGCAGAAAAAGCATTTGATGAAATACAACATTCATTTGTGACTAAAACACTTAATAAAGTGGTTATAGAAGAGAAATGCCTTAACATAATAAAGGCCACATATGACAAACCCTCAGTCAACAGCATAGTTAGTGGTGGAAAATTGAAGGCTTTTCTTCTAAAGTCAGGAACAAGACAAAGATGCCCACTTTTGCTGCTGGTATTCCACCTCATTCTGGAAGTCCTAGACAGAGCAATCAGGCAAGAGAAAGAAATAAAAAGGCATCCAGATTGGGAAGAAAGAAGTAAAACTGTCACTTTTTGCAGATGAAATGATTCTGTATACAGAAAACCCTAAAGATTGCACCAAAAAAACTATTAGAAACAATGAACAAATATAGGAAAGTTGTAGGATACGAGACCAATGTACAAAAAACAACTTTATTTCTACGTACAAACAATAAAACTTCAGAAAAAGAATGGAAAAAAATCCTTTCACAATTGCAAACAAATGAATAAAACACCTAGGAATATGTTAACGAAGGATGTGAGGGACCTTTGTGCTGAAAGCTACACAGGCACATCCGACCTGCGGTTTGCAGGCCTCATGCATCTCAGGATGGCTATGACCGTGGCCTGACATAAAACTGTAAATTTACTTAAAACTTTATGAGATTTTGTGTGTGTGTGTGTGTGATTATGTGTCACAGTGTATTCAATGTGTGACCCACGATAATTCTTCTTCCAGTGTGGTCCAGAGACGCCAAAAGTCTGGACATCCCTGCTACAAAGCATTATTAAAAGAGATTGAAAAACCCACAGTGAAATGGAAAGATATTCTCTGTTCATATTTAAAATGATATATTGCCCAAAGCGATATATACATTTAATGTAGTCGCCATCAAAACCACAATGTCATTTTCTAAAGAAATAGAACAAAAAAAAACCCCCATCAGATTTATATGAAACCACGAAGGCCCCAAATAACCAAAGCAACCCTGAGAAAAAAGAACGAAGCTGGAAGTATCACACTAGTACCTGTCTTCAACTTATACCACAGAGCTACAATGAACTGATGCTTCTCTCTCACCTCAATGTTTCTCTCTCTCTCCATCACCCCTGCCTTCCCTTTTTCTCTAAAATCAATAAAAAACATCATATATATGAAATCAATAAGAATATTATATGTATATGAAGATATGATACATATATAGAATGCCACGCAGCCATAAGGAAAAATGAAATACTGCCATTTGTGACGACATGGATGGACCTCAAGAATATCATGCTAAGCGAAATAAGTAAGAAAAAGATAAGTAAGTTAGAAAAACCTAAGTACCATAGGATTTCGCCCATACGTGGGATATAAACCTGAAGCTCACAGACACAGATAACAGTACGGGGCCTACCAGACATAAGTGTGGGGTGGGGCAGTGAAGGGTAAAGTGGGCCAAATACATGATGATGAGAGATGGTTTGATACTGGGTGAAGGGCACACAATGCAATACACAGATCATGTATCACAGAAATGTACGATCGAAACCTCTGTGGCCCTATTAACAAATGTCACCCCAATAAATTTAATAAAATAAAATTGAATGAAACAGGTTGCAGAATCTGAATTATGCTGACATCAATACAGTTATTCATTACTTACGGCCTTATGTTTTTTCATTGTTTTAGTGCAGTCTATTTAAGATATGTCCCCAAAATAAGAAATGGCTAAGTATTAAATCACTTTATTTAGCATTTTAGGAAGTAGCTGCTTCCCCACCCCCACCCCCCAGAAGTGTGAATTGCAGTAGGCTACCTAAAGCATATTTTTTCATTGTTATGCTATTTTGGTTCTTTGAAAGTCCAATTGTTATGTAGCCATTAAGGACAGCTGATGAATTTACCCAAATTTCACTGAGGTGTCTGATTGGAGAAAAATGCATGTCGACAAGCCAGTGTAAGTGCATGTGTTTCCACCCTGTGCAGAAGTCCAAGGGGTTCATTTGGCTCGTACCAGCTGCACCTGCAGGATTTTGTTACAGCGATGCGACAGGACTTTAAGGCAGTGCTTGTGAGAGTTTACTCTTTGGGAATAGCAAGCCCATGGTTAAAAGCCCTCAGAAGAACTCATTAAACTTGTCCAGATTCTGTGTGACACAGAGATCCACACAGAATTATAATTAGAATGAGGTTTTTGTTCCCATGGCTGTGGTTAACAGAATGTAGGGAAGGGCCAGGGAGAGGGGGAGAAAGAAACTCACTTCTGACCCTCACTGACTGATGCTTAAACCAGTAAATTGTTCTCTGTTTGTATGTGTGTGGTGGAGACACAGGGTGCTTGGGGATGACGGAGTGGGGAGTCTGGCAGTGTAGCCTCAGGGAACAAAAATGTGGAGACCGAAAAAAATAATGACTATCTATCCTGAACATGAGGCGTGTATTGGAACTCTTTCTAGACAGGCAGACTAGGATGTACAGACTTTAAAGTTTAGGTTCTCAACTACTGAGTTTGTCTTCGACGCTTGCACTTTCTTTAACAAATGTGCATAGTCACTGGTTATCTTGCTCAGCCACTAGTCTGTGATTATCTTGCTTAGTAGTCATAGCAGATGTAGTGACTCTTCCAGGTATTATACATCTAAGGACACGAGACTGAATTTGGCCCGGCAGCTGCCGCCTCCTCCAAGGAAGTTGCCAAACAGGGTTGCTATAGACCAACGCCAGCACAGACTGGAAAGCAGCTGTCATTATTTAACGATTAGGCTGTCAGGCTTCCCACCTGAGGCCTACCTTGTCCAAGTTGAGATGGATGGGGCCCAGAAGACGTCACATCTGGGTGTGGTAACCTTGCCCAGAAGTAAAGGTGGCCCAAGAATTCCTTGCTTTTAGCAATCATATCAGGAGCTCTTCCTTCTTGGAAGCAGTTGCTGGGGCACTAGGAGATGGAAAGAGGAAAATCAAGACAGAGAATTCAAATTTCAGTGTCTCCAAATAAAGCTTTATTGAAACTCAGCCATACCCATTCACTTATCTGTGGCTGCTTTCAAGCTACAATGGCAGAGTCGAATAGTTGTGACCGAGACTGAAGGGCAGCAAAGCTCAAAGTATTTATTATCTGGCCCTTGACAGAAAATGTTTGCTGACCTGTGACTCAAAAGTCCATAGAAGTCAGTGGCCACACTGGGGGAATAATGGACGGTCTGCTTGGTGCGTGAGGGTGCCATGTACTTCGCTGATGCACAGTATGAGCAAATACTACTACCTTTTCTTCTAACAGCCTCAGCTGTGTGGGCATAGCTGGGAAGAGCCCGTGAGAAACTCTTTCTTAGAGAGAAGGAGGAAGTCTTTTTTCCCCAGGTTTTTGTTGAGCTGTTCTTCCCTGAGAAGTTGAGAGCCAAGGAATTGTTACCGAAAGGAACCCATGGGGGAGAGAGCCCAGATACTGTTACGGAAACAGGCCCCCTCCCCCAGAGTCTTTCTGTCACTGTGGGTACTTTGCCTGTCGCCAGGTATTAGGAATCGGGGGGGCCCTCAGTGCCAGAGTTTGGTAAAAAAGAAAGGAACTATTCATTCAAAAGTTATACAGGTTTAGAGTAAGGGTGGAATGTCGCAGTTAAAACCCCAAAGTTCCTTTAAACACCCACAAACACACACACGCACAAACACACACACACAGTGCGGCCTTCCCCCTTTGCCCAGTCAGGTCGGCCTCAGAACGTGCCAATCAGAAGCACTCTCCCCAGAAGGAAAAAAAAACTGAAGTCCACAGCTCACTTCTCCCATTCCTCCCGGTCATCCGTGCTCAGCTGGGCAGGTCTCCCAAGGCCCCCAGCACCATCACCTGTGTCACCGAGATCTCCAGCGGCACCAAAACCACGTGGCACTCACCTCATGGCCCGCCAGTGAGAGTCCTTTCACCCCTTCTCTTCCCCACAGGATCTCCAACAGCCCCCGTCCCTCATGGCAGCCCACGTTTTACTTTAAATCCCAGCCTGGAACCTCTTCCCTAACCCCATTTCCGACTCCTCCCACAACCAGCTACACCTGCCAGCACTCCTGTGTTCTTGGCCTTTCTTGGCTGCCATAGTCAGTGTGGGCAGGTGTGGACCCTGGGCATGGAGCTAACCGTCTCCAAGCTCTGGAACAGGTGTGGAACAGGCTCCATGTCTCCCATCCCCCAGCCAAACTTGGGGATATCCTATATTCCCGGACACCCCAAGTTCTGGAAGCTGTTGCACATTGCCCCTTTGAGGAGCTCTAGATGCAGCCCATTCCAGAATCATACTGATTCACTTAACAACTTAGAAGTTGGCCTGACTATTCCCCAAGACAGAGAATAGTCCAGGTAGTTGACTGAGGAGGTGATCCCAGGACATGCTGGTGAAGAAGTAGGAAGTGAGAGCTGGAGGGCAGGAAGCCCATCTGGGGTCCTGAAGTGAAGACACCTGGAGCTTAATCCTGCAGCGGTTACAGAGCCTACTTGTCGCACCTGGCACGGGGGGCGGGGGGTGGACATCTCTGACCACCGGGCAGTCGCAGTTTTAGGGCTGATCCCATGGGGACATCTGGTCTACACCATCATGGCCACCGACGGCGGCAGTGGAGATGGGATGACAACAGCGGGAACGGGACATCACTTGCCCTGTTGTCTCCAAGCCTGTGGTAGTGGCATCTGCACAAATACTAACTCTGGTCCGAGGTCTGTGCCAGAAACTACCAGCGCTCAGGCAGTTGATTTTGTCAGGAAATCGTTATGAAACAACAACACACAGAAATTGCAACAAAGAAAGCCTGTCAGGGAGTTCTTGAAATTTTTCCGAGTTTAGTATCTCTGGTTTTAAAAACTGCTGCAACGTTGCAAAGCAAAGATGCCCAGGCTTAGAACTAAAATGGAATGTAAAGACTGACACAATGGACAGAAATAAATGAGACTTTCATGTGAAGTTTGGAAGGGCCAATTATTAACAAGGAAAATAGTTTTAACATTATTTTTTCTTGTAATTGAAGGCACAATAAACTAATGTTTTTTCAAAAAGATTTTATTTATTTATTTTTAGGGAGAGGGGAAAGGATGGAGAAAGAGAGGGAGACAAACATCGATGTGTGGTTCCTCCCGCACACCTCCCACCAGGGAACTGGCCTGCAACTCAGGCATGCGCCCTGACTGGGAATCAAACCGGTGACCCTTTGGTTCACAGCCCACACTCAATTCACTGAGCTACACCAGCCAGAGCCAGAATGTTTAAAGAAACATTTTGAATTATACAAAAGTTATGAAGTAGCTTCTGGTTTGTTGCATGACTTCTATGAGCTACAGAAAATATCAGAGGTGCCATCAAAATGTCATTGCGTAACTTTCCATTTTAATCCAAGTTCATACTTAACTTGCATAAAGAGTTAAAAAATCTTTGAATTTATTTTTAATTTAATCTTTTGTCTTTTTTCCATTACCGTTTGTCTCCCTTATTCCCTCTTCCACCTTCACCCACTCCCCTCCCCGAAGCAGTCACCACACTGCTGTCCATGTCCATGAGTCCTTTCCTCTTTTTGCTCAATCCCTCCATCCCCTAACCTTCCCTCCCCACTAGCTGTCACCCTGTTCTCTATGAGTCTGTCCCCATTTTCCTTGTTAGTTCAGTTGGTTTATTAGATTCCACATATGGGAGAAATCATATGGTATTTGTCTTTCTCTGACTGGCTTATTTCACTTAGCATGTTCTTCTCCAGGTCCATCCATATTGTCTCAAAGGGTAAAATTTTCTTCTTTTTTATGGCCGAGTAGTATTCCATTATGTAAATATCCCGTAGTTGTTTTATCCACTCATCTACTGATGGACACTTGGGCTGTTTTGATAGCTTGGTGATTATAAATAAAGCTGCAATGAACAGGGATGCTTATGTTCTTTCAAATTAGTGTTTTGGGTTTCTTTGGATATAGTCCCAGAAGTGGGGTCGCTGGGTCAAAAGGCAGATCCATTTTTAATTTTGTGAGATATCTCCACGCTGCTTTCCACAGTGGCTGCACCAGTCTGCATTCCCACCAACAGTGCACAAGGGTTCCCCTTTCTCTACATCCTCGCCAGCACTTGTTGTTTGCTGATCTATTAATGGTAGCCATTCTCACAGGTGTGAGATATGAACCTTTTTAGAAAACTTGTTCTGCACGTCATCAGCTCTAGATGTACCATAATTTATGTTAAGAAATAATTTATCATACTTATTTCATTGCTGTCGAAGTCCACAAAATATATTTCATGGTTCTAGGAACAGTTATATCAGTAAAAAGTCTTTCTCAAAACACAAATTATCAAAAATTATTTGGAATCTTGAATTTTCCAAGAGTGGTTGGCAAACTGTATCTATATTGACTGAAAATGAAGCTGCCACATGTATGAATTTTGATGACCTATAAAATGAATGTGTGGAAAAGTGAGAAGAGAAATCTTATGGTCAACCTAGGTACCACATTAATAAAGTATTATTATAAAATTATGTATTGTGGGGGGCTCCACCTGCAGGAGTGCCCTGCTCGCCCCCCACCCCCCTCGTTTGCCACAGATGAGGATAACAGGATCTGCTTGGGGAGGAAAGGTGACCGATCTCTCAAAGGAGAAGGGCCAGGAGCCTGTTCCTCAATGCACAGTTATTGAGTTTAATTTGCATAGGAATACAGGGTGTATATGTGAATCTCATCAAGCATTGTCAGGTAGTAATGGTCAAATAATAGATAACAGTCAAAGAGCTATGAGGGCTTATTCTGGGTCAGAGTCAGATAGTTGAAGGGCCATAAAACTTTGGGGAACAAACTCATTCCAGGCTTGGACCCTTATCATTTAAATTGAGGGTATTAGCAAAGCATGTTTCACAGGATTTTGTGCTTGCTTTTGTAGGCCTGTTTGCCCCTGGGAACCTGCCCTTTCTAGTACAAGGCAGCACTCACCTCCCACATTGTTTCGGGCTTAAGTCAGGCAGGGGAAGTAAGGCAGCCAAGAGATTAGGAGACTTCTCCCACACAGAATGAGGACTCAGGCTATGTCAAAGCTGAGGGGTAAGGGCCCATCACCCCCTTTTTCTATAGCCCCCCAAGTCCTTCCTCGAGGGCCCCTTCATGACCATGCCTGTCTTAGGTCATCCCTCCCTTGAGGAATCTTACCCATCATTGGCTAACTGGTCATCCACTCAGGGCCAGGCAGGGTAAAGTAAAAGGGGGCAGAGGTGGTGCCCCTGCCAGGGAGATAAGCTTTGTCTCCTTAATGACTTATGGTCCCAAGGTCCGTTTGTTCAGCCTTAGCCACGAGGGGTTACAGCTTCTGAAACCAAGCAGCGTGGTTCCCAACAATGTATTATATATTGTATCACATAAAAATTATATAAATTTATTATATCAAAATGTTACGTTGTCACCATATTACATTGTTGGGAGGGCCTGTTTTTTTTCCCATCACAGTTGACATTCAATATCATTTTCAGAGGGGCCATTTTTAATGAAAGTCTACTAATTGGGGTTCAGAGTTGTGAAACTTCTCACTGGCTGAGATGCAGCAGTGTCTCATTGGCTGGGTTGCTGCTGGGCAAGGGAACAAATCTTCCTCCTGCCGGGGTAAGGCACCTCCTGGCAGCCAGAGGTAGGCTGTGAAGGGAAGTAGGGAGTGAGAGCTCCCCTTTAGGGCTTCCTGACTCTGTTTTAAATGAGATCCACCTTTATTGCTTTTCACAGAACGGACTCAAACTGCCTGCGGTCAGGGCCAGTTGACACACTCAGATGAGGCTCATTCGAGGAGGGTTTAACAACAGGATAATGTGCGGGCCCGCAGCAAGGCCTGAAAAAAAACAAAACAAGAGAAGTGGCAGCAGGAATGTGGACAGAAGGACAGGCCTCCTTGAGAAGAGCAGTGACCCTCTATGGATGAATCAAGCCGGCGAGAAGCCATCCCTGCAAGGAGGGTGCCAGCTAGGGAAATGCCGTGGTCTGCATGTTTGTGCACAACCCCCCGCCCCCAGTCCTGTGTTGAAATCCTAGCCCCCAAAGATGGCAGTACTAGGAGATGGGGTCTCTGGGAGGGGATTAGTTCATGAGGGTGGAGCATATCGGGTGGGATTAGTGCCCGTCTAGAAGCGGCCCCACCCACTGAGCTCCCTCATCCCTCTATCTTGTAAGCCCGTGGAAAGCCAGTGCAGGCTACAAACTGGGAACAGGGGTCCGAAAAAGAAACAAAACGCCACCGTGCAGGTGCCTGGGTCCGGGACTTCTCAGCCTCCAGAACCAGGAGAAAGAAATTTCTGTTGTTCGTAATCCGTCTAGTCTGCGGCATTATTTTTGTGACAACCCCAATGGTTAAGACAGGAAATCAGTAACCAGCTGGAGTTCTCCTTCCCTCTGGGAGAGCCTGCGGGGCAGAAAGCCGAGCGGAGAAGAGTGGAAAATCTGGAGGGTCATTTGGGAGACGGGCTGCTTGCGGCCTCTTCACTGACATCACAGTGGGGGTTGAGCAAGATCGAAGAATCCTGATGGAAGCCACAGAGCCACGGGCAGCCTTTGTGGCCAGAGAGGAAACACTTACTGTGATGACGCACAGAAATAAGACAAAACTGGTTTCAAAATCCACTGAAACAGAGGTTGTGCTGTGACCCCACCGTGAACTCTGGTCTAAAGGACCCAGGGAAATAAGTATGTTTAGCTTGGCAATATTTCTGAATTTTCCAGTATCTTCCCTTAGACATGTACAGGTCCCCTGGTGCTCCTCTCTAAGGGTCAGATGACAAACGTGCACTTCCTGTCTCTGGCTCCGTTCTCGGAGCCCTGGGGTGGCTGCCCAAAGACCAGTGTGGAGAAGACCAATGGCTCCACTGTGGTTCTGAAGTCACTTGAGAAATCACACAGGTTGCAGCTGAACACACATTTATTTTGGTTATTTCTCAACGGAAGTGTCATTTGATAAGTGTGCCTGAACTATGCGAAGCATGTGTTGTCCCCCAAGGTCCCTTTTGGTAATGTAAGTATTTATTTTTGGTTTAGATTATATTTGGCAATTTTTATGTTGTTTCTGAAAAGGCAAAACAGACACGTGTCAAAAATAAAAACCATGTGAAAAGCCGCACTCCCACCCCATCAGCCTTCCTGCCCCCTACCTCCCACCCTTTGCATAAATGCAAGCTTTTGTGAATAAATATTATTACTCTCTACTTCTTCTTACACAAGAGGCAACATTCAATACACGATACAGCGTGTCTTGGCTTTTCTTGCTTACTAATATATCCTAGGGAGATTCCACACTTTTTTTTTACTTCATAATATTCCCTAGGAGAGGTTATTTTACCCACCCTGTTGGAAACCTCACTTGGTTGGTTTGCGATCACTTTCTCTTACAAACATTGTTACCGTGAGTAATCTGACATAGCCATCATTTTCAGGTGGGCAGCTTTGTAGGGGGTGAATTCCTAGCAATGGGGCCAGTGGGGCAAAGAGTCAATACGTTTATAAGGTTGATGTATGGATGTATCGATTCTCTGCTGGATCTCTATCGCCTAGCCATGAATTGAACAACCATATATATATTTCCAAATAAAAAGCTCCAAAGAGGGAAATAAATGCTGAGTCCCGATAGAACCGTCGGTCAATATAGAATGTTGGCTCACTCTCAAAACGAATGTGTCTCGGTGTTTCTGGGTGCCTTGAGCTGAGAAGGATCTGAAAAGAATGTAGCCATCCGGTTAACCCTGCAGATGCACACCCGAACCCACTTCCAAAGAAACAAATTTCTTAGTTATCTCGAAGATTCCAGCTTTTGATCCCAGCGGTTCAACTGTTTGAGGTGACAAAGGTAAGGCCATCCGAGTGCCCTGAATGCCCCCACCAGGGCAAGGGCAGTGCCGGTGACCGATGACCCTAGGTCTCCACAAGCAGTGTTGAAAAAGCCCCCTCACTCCTTGAGGCCAGGATATTGGGCAGATAGTAAAGCTCAGTTAACATTTCCTCTTTATTTCCTCCCCTTCCTCCTTCCTTTGCTTTCCCCTCACTTCCTTTTTTCCTCCTCCTTTTTTCCTTTCTCTTTCCATCCCTCTCTTCTTCTCCGTCTTTCGCTCCTTCTCCTTCCAAGTGATAAGAGGCAGCGTATGAATAGTTCAGCCTGTGGAAATAGTTATTCCTGCTTCTGGGCCCAGGAGGAGTTACAGTGTCCAGAACCCAAAAGCCACAATTTCAGTGAATAGCACCATAAAATAATAACTCTTAAATACGTGTCTTTCTTGTTTCATTTTTCCCCCTAGCCTTTCCCTGGTGGCATCAAATATGAAATGGGCAGTCTTCATATCAGATCCAGGAGAAGTGGGAGGGAACTGCACTAGAGAATGTAAACTACATAAGGGCAAAGATTTAAAAAAATTCTTTGTTGTTTAAGTCTATATAATTCACATGCTGTAAATTCACATACCATATGTCTACACATACATCACTCACATCTATATAATTCACGTACCGTAACATTCATCCTTTTGAAGTATACAATTCAATGGTTTTTAGAACATTTACAGTTATACAACCACCATGGAATCTAGTTCAGAACATTTTCATCACCCCAAAAAGAACAGCCTTTTTTTTATATAGAAATCTAATCCTAATAATCAGTATATACTTAGCTTTGGATGAACCTTCACACACACACACACACACACGAAACCCCGTACCCTCTGGCAGTCAGGCCTCGATCTCCATGTGCAGCCCCAGGCAACCACTCACCCTGTGTCTGTCTCTGGGGCTGAGTGATATTCTACCGCATGGGGAGACCACACTCATGTACTGATGGACTTTTGGCTTGTTTCCATGTTTTGCTTGTTATGATAACGCAGCAGTGAACACTCACGCCTGTTTTTGCATGGATGTACGCTTACTTCTCTCTCGGGGAGATGCGTCAAGTTGGAATGTCTAGTCCCCTGGAGAGTGAACACTCTGAACAGCTGCCAGGCTAAGGGCAAGGGTTGCCCCCCAGTTTGCTCGCGGCTGATGCAGTGCAGAGTACGGTGGGTCAATGTGAGTGTTAATTCAACAAGTCCAGTAAATGAATATACTTGTCTGGGGAACACCTAATTTTTCTTATACATGTAAACATGCATAAAATTTTTTTGGAACATTAACTATGACAAACAGTTCTTTCTTTCCTTTCTTGGTAATGGATGCTTATTAAAAATGGGATTTTGAAATTTTACTCTGCCTTGTGTAATTCTGAGAAAGTGGTCTTTTAGTGGTGTTCTGTGCCACCCTTTGGCTCTAAAAGAAAAACCAGTGAACTCAGTGTGAAATTCAAATGAGGATACACTGTATATGACAATACATGTTTAGCATAAAAAGCTATGCATTAAAGTACTAAAAAATAATTTCTTTGCCCTTATCTTCTAGGCTGCTCATAGCTTGGTAGCTGAAAAACCAAGCTTTAAGACTGTATCTAAAATATGAGAAAATGATAAATGAGGACTTGAGTGAAGTTCCATCTTTAGTTCATTCACCACTCTCTCCCTCGGCCTGCCACGCTCTGCCCAGGAGCCTGTATCGTGGTACACACTGCAGTTATTACGTAATTAATAAGAATTCCTTCTCCAGAATAGACTATAGGCCTGTGCGGGGCAGACGCCATACCTTGAAGGTCTTTTATGCTCCTGCATCTAACCCACAGCTGGGCGCACAGCACGGTCGCTGAGCCCAGTTTTGGAATGTGTACAGGAATGAATGAGTGAACTTTTGTGACATTGTTTTAGTGCTAATGAACTGCTTTCTTTTATGTGGGTGGTTTTAAGAACTTAAATCTAAACTATGTATGTATATGTGTGTGTATGCAACTATATATTATATGTATGTATATATGTGATTGGAAGGATAACTATAAGTACAAATTTGTGTATTGTGTATATTTTCAAATTATTTTGTGAAAGGCGTGTATTACACTCTTGGTCAGAGCAAAACCATGCAATAAATGCACTTTATTTATTTATTTATTTATTTAAATATTTTATTTATTTCTTTAGAGGGGAAGGGAAGGAGAGAGGGAACAGGCTGGCGGGCAACGTGAACAGCAGGGATAAGCAAAAGAAAAAGAACTTATTTCTAGATTCTTGGGAGTGTTCTTCACAATCATTGTGACTTGGAGAGCTGGGAGGCTTCTGTTCTGTGTGAGTTTTGATGATTATGACTTTAGATGTGCTTTGGTTTCCGACTTCTTTTGATTTTGTCCTTTTTCTTCTAACATCAATACTAATATTTTCATTCAAATTCCAGAAATTATTGAAAAAAATCATGAGAGCCGTGCCCAGTGGACTCTTTTAGGATGTAATCAAAGCACAGCAGAAGATTGGAAGTATTTGCAATCGGAATAATGATGAAATAAACTATGGCATGATGATAATGTGGAAGATATGCATTATTAGAAAACTGTATGTAAAAAACACGTAAAGGTAGGTAAAATACCATGTAATGTAAAGTTTAAATCCTAGGATAAAAATTCTGGGAAAATGGTAAGTGCATGTACTATACCAAGCTATTACTATTTATGACATTTATTTCTGAGTGATGAAGTTATGAGTAAGTTTAAGATTACATATGAGCACAAAATCTCTATAACTCGTGAAATCATTTGTAGAGCTCTTACTTTGTAAGAAGAGGTATCTTTCTAAAATATAAGTTTGAACTTTGCTTTGACTGCTAATTAATTAGCAAAATAAGCAGAATGCTAAAATTTATTAGGCTGAGATAACTTTAGTCTCAGAAACAAAACAAAATAATCACATAGTCCATCAGCAAGTGAATGGCTAAAAAAACTGTGGTACATTCAGACAGTGGAATATCATTCAGCGCTAAAGTGGCCTAGCAAGCCATGAAAAGACACAGAGGGAATAAATGCACATTACTAAGTGAAAAAACCCAATCTGAAAAGGTTTCATGTCAGGAGCCAACCAGCAGCCGTCCCTTGACACAGTCAGGACAGATGAGATGCATCTGCACAGCAGAGGCAACTGTGGCTGGACTTCCTGTCTATCTCTCTCTGCATGTCTGTCTTTGCAGTTAATAGGTGGTGGGATTTTTACACATCTGCATTTCAGGTCCAATGATCCGCATAATTCCAATGGAGTTGTACAAAATAATCTCTTGGCCAGAGAGCAAAGTTCCCCGCTAATGAAGTAGCCCCTGAATATCTAAAAGTTGATGGAGTAACAGCCCCTCCTCTACCTTGGACAGGAATATAAATTAATTAGAAGTACACAGGCAAAGAAACAGGAGAAGCTGGTTAGCTACTACAAACTAAGCACGTAGAAACAATTACCAAGGAGTCAGAGTCCATATTACATAAACATTTTAGACAGAAAGATAGATAAGTTAGACATCACAAAGGCCTTATGATGGATTTTCTAATCTCTGCTCGGTCTAGCGTACCTTTTTGCCCCATGTCAAATTTTAAGACCTTTAATAAACAATAAGACATTCAAACTCTATACATTGAGGTATTTCAAATTGTCTGAGTAATGGCTCTCCTGGTCAAAACAACTTTTGTTTAACATAACTGAAACTCTGGAAATTCTGGTTCTTTTCCTGGTTACCTTTGTATTGTTTTTTTCTGCTTAACTGACCACGCCATGCACCTGTTCCTTTAATGTTATACAACAATCTCTATAAAAATAAAGCCTAAATCAAACTCTATGAGTTTGGTCAGACCTTCAGAGGCTGGCTATTCTCTGGCATTCAACTGGGTGTCTGACTCATCATCTGTCGCCTGGGCCGTCCATCCTTCCAGGACCCTGAACCCTGCCGAGGCTGGACCCCGGCAGTTTCATACTGTATGATTTTGACTCTACGACACTCTGGAAAAGCAAAGCGAGGTAGGTAGTGAATAGATCAGTGGTTGCTACGAGTTCGGGGGAGAGGAGTGATGAACAGGTGGAGCACAGAGGGTATTTAGGGCAGTGAAACTGTTCTGTATAATACTACAGTGATGGAGACACGCCATTATACATTTGTCAAAGTCCATACAATGTACAGCACCAAGGGTGAGCCCTGTTGAAAACTGTAGACTTTGGTTGACTATGATGTGTCAGTGCAGGTTCATCGATTATACCAAGTGTCCTCCTGTGTCTGGGGAGGTCAGTGGTGACAGAGGTGGTGCCTGTGGGGGGGCAGGGGACAGGGAAGCTCTACATTTGCTCAGTTCTGCTATAAGCCTAACGCTGCTCGAAAAACTTGTTTATTTTTAAAAAAAGCAAAATAAAATCAGTGAATGATATTCAGTATCCTTACTTTCAGTGAATTCTCCTTGGGGCTTTCTTTTGAGTTTTCTGTTGGTTTTGTTGTTAGTCTGCTTGGAAGAATGCTGGCTTGGGAACACATGGAAAGGTTGCCTCTTAGATATTCGAGTATGTGCTCCTCCCCCCAGCTGAGCTATTTGACCTTTAGCCTCTTTGTGTTGGAATATAAAAATGCAAAGCACGAATGTCCCCGGGAGTCAAGTAAACACCCCATATGAAAAGCTGCTAATCGCTGATACAGAGTGTTCTGATGGTTGCCAGGTGGCAGGGGTGTGGGTGTGTGGGTGTAGAGGTGAGGGGATTAAGAAGTACAAATAGGCAGTAATAGAAAACCATGCAGGTATAAAGTACAGTACAGAAAATGGAGTAGCCAAAGAACTTATATGCATGACTCATGGATATGAACAATGGTGGAAGGATTACCTGAGGGAGTGGGGGGTGCTGGGTGGAGAGGAGGAGCAAAGGGGGAAAATCAGGGCAACTGTGATAGCATCATCAATAGAACATAATTAAAAAAGAAAAGCTGTTGAGCAAATCTTAGCATGAATTTCGGGGTATTCTGGATGGTTTGAAATGTATATATAAAATAACTATTATATAAATTTTGACCAAGTTGTTATGGATGGGCTAAATTTGACATCAGTGAGTGTGTTTTTCTGTAGTTTTTGAAATTCAGCATCTATTCACCCTTCTTTGGGTGATAATATCCTGATTTTTCCCCAGAAAATTTCCCCTGCACCCACTCTAAGCCCATGTGAGGCTCTACACCTACCTCTGCTGCCCAACCCTCACCCCTGCCCCAGCTCAGGCAGCTGAAGACTGAGACCTAATCTAATCAGAGCAAGCCAGCCCCAGGCCACAGCTATTGGCTCAGAGCTCATGGAAAAGATTTTCTTAAGGGACTGAAATTCAGTGGAGTATGTGTGTATGCATTTGCTCAACCAAGGGGCAGCATGGTTTAGAAGAACGTGTTCTTGAGCCCATTGCCTGAGTTTGAATCTCGGTTCCCCAGTTCACCATCTATGAGCCAGGTGACATCAGGTAAGTCATTCATTCTCTCTGGCTCTCAATCTCCCTGTGTAAATTGGGGCCAAGAATACTCCCTACCTCATGGGTTTGTTGTGGAGATTGAAGGAGTCCGCATTTGTAAAGCCTGTCATAACGTTTGTCTCCTTGATGTTTTCCCTTGGATATGGAATGAGTGTCCCAAATTTACTGTGCTTCAGAGGAATTCTCCCTTTATAGTCTTCATCAGCTCAGTGAATGACTTCTCCATCCTTCCAGTTGCTCAAGCCAAAACCCTTGGATTTGTCTTGGACCTTTCTCTTTGTCTGTTTATCCCATAAACAAATTCTATCAGTTCTGCCTCAAAATATATCCAGAATATAACGACTTGTACTGATGTTACCCTGGTTCAAGCCGCTGTCCTCTCTTTGCATGACTTCCCCGTTGCCTCCTAAATGTTTTCCTTGTCGCTGTCCTCAACCCACTTGAGCCTGTTCTCAACAAGTAGCCAGCGTGAGCCTGGCAAAATAAAGCCATACAATTGTCGCTTTTCTGCAGTGAGAGTGCAGAAAATCCCCCTGCCCCCAGCCCCCATCTATCCCCCTGCCCCCAGCACATCTCTATCCTCTCCTCTGATTTCCTTCCTCCTTGCTCCTTCTGCACCAGGCACCTCTGATTTGGCCTCTGCTCTTCTTTCAACACATCAGATGTTCAATGCTTGCTCTTTTCTTCCCTCTCCGGAAACCCTGTCTCCCCAAGTGCCCTGTGGCTACCTCACATTCCTCACATTCTTACTAAAACACCACCTTCTTGGTGAGACCTTTCTTGACCTCGTTCCGATGTTGCCACCCTCTCCCCAGCCTTTATTCCATTTCCCACTTGTTTTGTTTCTTGGGCTTTGGCATTACCTCTTGTATGATATGGTTTACTTATTTATCGTGCCTGTTATAAACATGTCCACCCCTCATCAGAACATAAGCTCCATAAATACTGAATTTAACTGTGTATCCAGTACCTAAAACAGCGCATAGAACACAGCAGGTGTTCAGTAAATATTTAATGCACAAATGGATGAATAAATGAATGAAAGAAAAAGATTTGCATAAATGTATGATAATTATCAATAAATAGTTTTTAATGTTCATTTGCAATCTAGTGCAGAGCATAAGGGTATAAAGAAACCCCCCCCCCACTCAAAAATCAGGAAGTAGAGGGTGCATATGGAAGCCCATGATAGGAGCTCGTAACCCAGACATGAAGGCTTGTAAAAGAGATCCCAGACTTGGAGTGTCTAAGATGTCACCTAAAAGTTGAGGAAGAGCAAGTAACTAGAGAGAGGGGCTGAAGGGTGGGCAGAACTGAGAAGTCACAAATGTGTTAGGCTGAAGTCAGAGTGCACTGAGAACGTGGTTGGGAAGTGGAGCCCGTGAGAATGCACTTGGTGTCTCGCAGACCCACTGAACAAGCCAGCAGTGCACTACTGATAGGGGACTCAAGAGCTGGAAAATTTGGACATACAGAGAGTCCAGAGACACAGGACAAGATGCCCAGTATTGCTAGCTATCGGAGAGGTGCAGTTAAAACCACAATGAGATACCGCCTCACATCGTTCAGAATGGCCATCATGAACAAAGCAACAAACAAGTGTGGAAGAGGTAGTAGAGAAAAGGGAACCCTAGTGCACTATCGGCGGGATTGCAGACTGGTGCAGCCACTGTGGAAAACAGTATGGAATTTCCTCAGAAAACTAAAAATGGATCTGTTACAGAACAAGAGGTCTGGGGGGGGGCAATATTTGGCCCACCTAGGGATGCCAAAAACTGCTACACAACAGGGGCCCCTCCAAGGACAAAATACTAATATTTACTGGGCTCTTCTGTCTGCCACAAATTGGAAAGACATCTCTCAATGCCAGAGATTTGTGAAGAGAAAACAAAATGTTTATTTAATGCTATTCAGGCCTAACGCCTCCACTAAAATATCAAAACCCTTTAGGGTATACACCTACACCCACACAGTGCTCCCTTCTCCCACTGTCCCAACTCCGGGTACCGTAAATCAGGAGAAGAACACACGTCTGTATTGCAGGCCGCTGGCACCGTCAGCTGTGTCACTGTGCAGGCTCTCTAGTTAATCCAAAGTACTGTGGTACCCTCTCATGGTCCACTGGCAAGAGTTCTTTGTACCCAGTTCCAGTCAAAGTCTCTCTTGCTTTCCAGGCCACGCGGCCAAAGGGGGCACCCCAAAGCCGTGTGGGCCTCTTCTACCAAAGCTGCAGGGGTTTGCACTCCACCAAAAGCATGTGGCTTTCTTCTTCACCTGGCTGCAGGGATCTCCATTCTGGCAAAGCTGCGTGGTTTTCCCTTTCACCTGGGAAGTTATCACCACATGTCCTGGAGCCAGTCTTTTTCCAAGCTCCCTCGCAGGCACCTCGCCCTCAAGAGGGCAGCCCCTAGTTCCATCCTGGGTAGAAGCCACTCCCTTCTTCCTGGCTCAAAACTTGGCCACAGCTATTTAACATATCTATGAAACCAGTTAAAGGTTATAGATATGTTAAATAATCATTCCAGAGGTTAGCTGCAAAACTATTGCTACGCAAAACAGCTCTCAATGGTCCTGCTCTATTGGTCCCTTCCCCCTGGGTGGGGGGGTGGTGGTGAGGACATCTTATATGTCTCTCCAATATTCCTATACACTTTGAATTCTGGACACCATTCCAAACCTTTTTTTGGGGCCCCCCCTTGGCTACACCCTGTATCAGATCTGCCTTTTGACCCAGCAATTTCACTTTGACCCAGCAATTTCAGTGGAATACCAATCCAAAAGAACCTATGCACCCCAATGTTCATAGCAGCACAATTTACAACAGCCAAGTGCTGGAAGCAACCTAGGTGCCCATCAGTAAATGAATGGATCAAAAAACAATGGCACATTTACACAATGGAATTCTATGCAGCAGAAAGAAAGGAGCTCCTACTCTTTGAGACAATATGGATGAAACTGGAGAGCATTATGCTAAGCAAAATAAGCCAGGCGGTGAAAGACAAGTATCATATGATCTCACTTTTAACAGGAACATAATCAACAAAACAAACAAGCAAAATATAACCAAAGACACTGAAATTGAGAACAGGCTTACAGTGGCCAGAGGGGAGAGGGAAGGGAATTTCAGGGGAAAAGGGTGAAGAGCTTGCAGGAACAAGTATAAAGGACACAGGGACAATGGGGGGCGGGGAATGGGAGGAAGGTGGGGAGGACTGAGAGGGTGGGCTAGAATGGGGGGAAAATTGTACTTGAACAACAATTAAAATTTTTAGAAAAGGAAAAAAAAGTTGGAAAATTTTAGTTTAAGGTAAAAAGTTATAAGCCTAGCAATTAACGTATATGTTCAAGCTTTTGTTTCAGAAACTACAGATAAGGTCCATCCTGGTTCCTGGGAAAACAGCTGACCTCCTCGGGCACTGATAGAGATTACCGCCTGGGGACAACTGGAGGCATCCGGGCCTTTGTGTTCCAGGGACAGACAGATGACCACCCTCCCCCCGGAAACAGCTAACTGCCCAGGACAGAAATGTTGCAGCCTCTTTCACCCAATTCGCCCTGAATCTCAAAGCCCTCCCACACCTTGTTTATTCCCTGGTATAAAAACGTTCGCCTGGACATAAAAGAGAAGATGGTCTGTTAGGATATGAACGTTCCATCTTCTCAGATCCTGGCCATGTGAATAAAGTGCCCATAAAGCTTCAATCGCTGTCATTGCTTATTGGGTTTGGTAGTGACAGGCAACTCGAACACCGGTGTCATTTCCAGTTTCACTACAAGGAAGAGCAGGCAGCCCAAGTGAATTAAAACACTTGAAGACATTCTGCTGGTCCTCTCAATCCTTGTGTCATAAAAAATACAGAATAAAGAGTGAATACAAGATTCAGCCCTGCTCAGTTTCAGGATGTGGGAGGAGAAATCATGCAGCTTTCCTTTCTATAAGACCCCTAGAAAAAAACCCAAAAACAAACAGATTGCAGGCTGTGATAGGCTTGACTCAATGAGTACACTTTCATGTGGGTTTTTATATGTGACATCTGTTCACCGTCTGTTGGTAGTGCGCTGATGTGAGGAGGTACAAAATGTGTTGTAGAGTCAAACACGTTCCTAGGGAAGCAAGTCCACCCCCAGCTCCCCAGCAATGCTCAGAGCCTCAAGGCTACTGTGGACTCATGTCCAAGAACATGTTTCCAGAAGCTTCTGCTTTGGACCATAAATCCTCTGCAAGAAGAGTTTGAGTCAACTCTTGGCCAGCACATGGTGGGTGCCCACTAACTCTCTGTTGCCTAATGACAGAGAAGTAAGGTTAGCTGGACAGGTTTGAAATAAGGTTGCTTGGGTTCAAAACCCTCTTGATTAACCAACCACCTGTGGCCTGTGTAAGCCTCTGATTGCTCACCTGCAATATCGGAGTCAGAAAGGGTTTACATGATGGCCTTTTCGCAGGGTGTTGTACACAAAGTATTTGACATTCCATGATGCCAGCAACTATTGGGGAAGGAGGGAAAAGAAGCATTACAGACTTGTGCCTGTCTTCTCTTCTCCCTTCAAGACTGTGGTTCATGGCTCAGCAGATGGACAATGGGTCCCTGCTGATGGTCAGGTTTTAGCTGCTGGATGTGATGAAGACTCTGGACATATTAGTTTCTCCAGCCCTGAGGGATGGTCAGTCTGTAGTGGCTGGGTTTAAATGTAGGAGAGGGAGTTGTTCAAGCTGCAGCCATTGCCTGAGCGCTAACTGCACACCAGGCACCAGTCCAGTGCTGGGGGATCTGTGGACACAGAAGGGCAGCAGCCTTATTATCACGGAGCTCACCCACAAGTGGGAGGCGTGAGGAGAGGAGGAGCCCCCATTTCTAGGGCTTTACCAGGGAATTTGGCGGCTCTTTGTTTTCGCTTATGCTCACAGGTACTAACAGGAAGCCTGAGACATGGGGAGACTGCAGGATAAGATGCTTGGGCTCAAAGAGTTAACAGGAGGGAGAGTTGGGATTTGGGCCTAGGTTTGGTATTCAGAGAGAGGAGATATGGCCTGGCACAGTGAAGTGGAAAGAGCATGATTTGTATATTTATATATATGTATAAAATATGCATATATCATCAAATAGTATATATTATAACCACTTATAAACCTGTCAAAGATTACAAAAAAGATTGTAAAAGTAGATACCAATGAGGTGGACACCGGCCCGCGGTGTCCAAGGTGTTATGAATGAGATGAAATAAATTCACATGGACTCCCGAATCCTGTGGAGGAAAAGGAATAGCATGACTTCTCTCTCAAGAGGAGAGCACCCTGACCCTTGCCTGGAGGAGCTTTTACTGGATACAGGTAAAGCTCATTAATCATTACCAGGCATTAAGGGTCAAACAACAGATAATGTTCAAAGAACTATAAGGGCCTATTTTGAGTCAGGGTCAGATAGCTAAAGAGCCATAAAACTATGGGGAGCAAACTCACTTCCTGCTTGGACCCTTATTTAATTGAGAGCATTCTACACAAAGCAGGTTTCACAGGATTTTATGCATTCTTTCTTAGGCCTGATCGCCCTGGGAAACTTGCCCTTTCCAGCACAGGGTGGTACCCCCACCAGCATTGTTTCAGGCTTCACTCACTCAGCCTTAGCCATGGCGGGGCGGGGGGCGGGGGGGGGGTTACAGCTCCTGAAACCAGGCAGGGTGGTTCCCAAGACACCAAAATGTTAATGGTGGTTGAGTTTGGGTTTTGGAACAGGATGTGGGGGACATTTTTCTTTGTTTCCCATGTTTAAAATGTGATTGCATTACTTTAATGATTTGAAAACAACAAATACAATTGACCAAGGAGAGGTCATTCCAGAGCCAGCACTTCCACTAACAGACTGTGTGACTGGGAGGAAGTCCCTTCTCTGTGCCCCAGATGTCTCAATACCCAGCCTGCAGTTCTCCCTGCTGTTGTGTTTAAATGCCTTTTCCCACTTTTTGCAACCTTTGCTTGCCTGTCAGCCCCTGATCTAGTGTTACCATGTCCTGCAGGACCTTCTAAAACCACTCCAACATATTGTCTCTCTCTTGCCCGTACACAGCCATCCCAATATTGGTGCTTGTTTCTTTGTTGGATCCTTGTTAGCAGTGAGACACTCAGCTAAGTTCTCAGTGTCCATTACCTGAGTCAGTCCTCAAATTCAGTGATGCCCACAGAAAATTTTAACCCCACTCTGCAGAAGAGAAACTTGTCCTTCAGAGAAGGTCTGTTCCTTGTCCAGGCGGCAGAGCCCACTCAGGGCCACCTGACCAGAAAGCCCGTGTTCTAACTGGCTTCCTGGAGGACAGTGTCCTTCTGTGCCTCCAGCAAGCTACCACGGTGCTTGGCATGGGCTGGGTCTTAATATGTGTTGAATGGACACCAGAATATGCCATTTCTGTGAGCCTCAGTGTATTGTAGCTAAGTGCAAATAAGTTCATTCACGATAACAACATTACCACGTGCTGAGTGTCTAGCCTGTCCTCAGTATGTGTATTATCCTAATTACTTCCCCCTCGAACCTGCCGAGGAAGCATGGTAGTGAATTCATTCGACAGACGAGAAAGCCAGTTTAAAAATGGAACCTTCCCTGAACCGTGCCACAACCTGAGGGAGTGCAGGAATGTGGTTACTTGTGCATTTGCAATCTTCTTCGCCAAGGCACACCACGACTCTGGGGCTTGGTACTTGAACTTGCAGAAAGACGGGGCAGAGCGAGAGGGCTCACCAACCAAGCGACTCCGGCAGGGCAAAGGATTGCAGGGTCCTCTGAGACTTTATTTTCTCAAGTCTTTGTTCCACTGAACACAAGGAGAGAGTAAAAGCTGAAGTGCTCCCGAGTTACTGCTGATTCACAATCAGAAATTAAGACAAAACAAAACCAAAAGTGTAACTGAGTGGATGTGAGTGTCTCTTGGTGCAACCTCTTGGATTGACCGTATCTTGCAAAATTTTAAAAGTTTGTGCCCTTTGACCCAAGAAGAATACTTTCAGGACTGTACGTACTTGGACATATGAAGAAATATGTAGACGCAAGAATGTTTATTCCACTATTGAATGTGGAAACCAACGAGTAGAAAACCCAGGTGCCCATGGATATGGGCCTAGTTAAATAAACCAGGGTATGGTCGATGGAGGACCAGGGGTCACTTAGAGGGGTTGGGTAGAGCGATGTATGTGCTCATAGGTTCGGTCTTCTAAATATTTCACTCTACAGGGAAGCCAGGTGCCCAGCCAGGCCTGCAGTACGCCTTAATTTTTGTGAAACGGTGAAAGTATATCTCTATGTCCATGTGTACTTGAGTGTGGGCTGCCTGTTCATCCAGTAAAGTAAGAGGGGGGTCCGGAGCAGGAGAAAGAATAGCGTTCCACATATTCACTGGGTTCTATTTGACTTTTACTCCATGTGTATTTATTATATTTATTATCAAAAACTTTCTAAAGGGGTGTTTTTGTGGCAGGTCTTAAATGTTTCATTCTACAAGCCAGAAATCTGTTCATATCAGACAGTTCAGTTCATTAAGAGGGGGTGACAAGCTTTCTCACACAGCGACCGATGCTGGCCCTTGCCTATCCTTCAATATAAAAGGAAAGTTCAGGCCCGGGTGAGCTCTGCCAAGGTGAGAAAGAGGCTGACTTTCTCTCGGAATGGTGGAGGTGAGAAAAGTGGATATTTAATGAATATTCAATGTCATTAATTATCACTAGTATTAACTATCAAAAGCCATTAGTATCAGACAGGAAGAACCAGCTTCTAGGTGGGTGTGTGGGATAAGGGAGAAGGAAGGGTTCAAAGACTTGAAAATTCATAGCTTGACCAACTGGTGAAGTGAATGGGGGTTCTCTTTACCGCAACTTGAAAGCCCAAGAAAAGACGAGGTTTGAAGGAGAACGATCAGCAGCTCAGGTTTCGATGGAGTGATTTGCAAGGGAGATATTCCCTCCTCTTATCAGTTCTTTGGCCCCCTTGGGACCTCCTCATCCTTCACTGTCACCTTTCTTGTGTCCTCACTTCAGTTTCTGTGGGACTTTGGTGCTGCATTCCATTATTAAAACTCCATCTTTGCTTCAACTTTCAATGCCCTTGCCTTTCTCTTACCACATTGTTCTTACCTGGCATTATGGGCCACCCTCAAGCTCATATGTTGAAGTTCGAACTCCCAGGACCTCAGAATGTCACGGGGTTTGGAGACAGAACCTTTAAAGAGGCAATGAAGTTCGAATGAGGTCTCTAGGGTGGGCCCTGACCAATATTATCGGTGTCGTTACAAGAAGAGGGAACTGGAGCAGAGGTGTGGACACACAAAGAAAGACCACGTGAGGACACAGGACGGAGGCAGCCATCTGTGACCAAGGAGAGAGGTCTCAGAGGACATTAACCTCGCCGACTTCCTGACCTCAGATCTCTGGCCTCCAAGACTGCAGGACGACACGTTTCTGTTATTTAAGCCTCAACAGACTCCGAGACTTTGTTATAGCACCCCTGGTCAACTCTCAGTAAGCAGGCCAACCGAACCCCATGAAAATCAACTCTGCCTACTTTTGCCTTTCTTCTAAGCAGAGGTGGCCAGACAAAACACACACCCTCACTGTCCGGCCTTTGTTAGACTTCCTGCCCTCTTCATGACCCCCAGAGGACCTCTCTGATTTCCCACCTGACCTCTCTCCCGCTTCCTGTGGACTCCCCATCACCCCACACACCCTCAGCAGGGAACCTTCTCATGGCACTGATGAGGAGCAGTCAAAAGAGAATGTCCACATGTCTCTCTCGGCAAATCCCTCACCCTGCCAATCCCTAAAGCTATGTTCTCTACCTTCGCTCTGGGAGGTGGCAGAGTGCTCCCCACCACCCTGCCCTGGTGTCTGGGTCTCCCAGTGCTAAGGACCCTTGATAGTGGGCGGGGCGGGGGCGGAGGGCAGAGGAAGTCTGGGAAAAGCCACTTGGTTGGTTATTTATGGAATCACTACTTAGAGTGCTCCCGTCATGCCAGACACTTTTCTAAGCACGACCCGTGGGTGACAGAATGACATCCCCTCCACGCACTCACAGAGCGAGTAAGAATAACCCACATACACTGAGTGCTTCCCACGTGCCAGGCACGATGGTAAATACACTGCAAATATGAACTCACTTAATCCTCATAACCACTTTGTGAAGTGGGTAACACTGTTGAGCCCACTTTACATCTGAAGCACAGAGAGGTCAAGTAACCTACCCTACCTGGCCCAGCAACCGGGTGATGGAGCTAAGTTTGAACCCAGACCTTTACCAAGACGCCACTTGAGGGAAGGGGTCAGGCTTAGATGGAGCCTTTGAAGGGGGCTGAGCAGGCATGGTCCACGCACGAAGCAGAGGTACAGCATCCCTTGGCAGGTGAAAGGCATTGCTGGTCCACAGGTACATGGGAAGGCAGCCAGCCTTCACCTCTCCCAGGAAGCAGTGCAGCCAAAGTGTAAAGTCCAAGTCTGACAAAGGGAGCTGGCGGAAAGGTGCAGGAACGTAGAGTGTTATGCAGGCATATCTGCAGGGTAAGATTAAGGTGGCTGCCTCTCCCTTTTTTTAACGTCTTATAAAGTCCTCTAACTTCTTATTGGTCCAGCCAGCCAGGGAAGTTTGAAGGACGGGGTAGGGTGGGAAAGGAAGCGCATGCAGAAAAGGCAAGTGAAAGATAAAAGGGGAGGTGCAGTTTCCCAAACAGGCAGCTCTCTCCCCTCTTCCTGCTCGACCTCCTGCCGGTCAGGTCCTGTCCCCCGACTCAGCCCGACCGACCGACCCTGCCATGGACACCGAGCCCGACCACAGACTCAGCCCCGAGCCAGAGGAGAAGCCCTGCTGCGCTCTCTCCAGGAAAGCCAAGATCAGGCTGGGTATCCTTCTGAGCGTCCTGGTTGCATTGGCGATTGTCGCGGTGGTGGTGGTGTTTGGAGTCCTGAAGTTGGGCCAGGCGCCCTCGTACAGGCAGTGGAATGGGACGGGCACCACCCCCCATTTTCTCGAGATCGTTCTGGGACGATGCTACACCTACACTCAAATCAAGCGGCCGGAGCTGCGGTGAGTTGGCGTCAGTGGCGCACGGCTGGGCACCCGCGCGGAGGTTACTGCACACGGCGGGGGCGGGGCGGCGGGGCGGCGGGCTCTGGGGAGCTGCCTGGATTGCCCGAAACAAAGCATCTTCTGTTTCGGGTCAGCTGAGAGCCCGTGGGGCCGTGCTGCTCACCAAGTCCCCGGCTTGCGATTCCTCAAGTCCCTTGCAGAAGTTGGGGGCGCGGTGGGGGACGGTGACACCAAGCGTGCAGCTGAGAGCGCAGCTCGCTGGCCCCGCCAGCTCAGCTGGGAACACTTGGCAGAAATGATTGCTCTCTGGGCAAGGTGCCCAGAGGCCGGGCAGTCCTGACCCGCAGCCCACCTCAGGGCTCCTGGCCCCCCTGCAGAGACGGAAAACCACCGCAGACGCGCCTGGGGGGGGGGTCGGATGGGGTTTGGTGGCATTTTCTACTTCGCTGGGGTTTCTGTTCACTGTCTGAGAGCACAGTGACAGATGGCACCTCCTTAAGTAGCTTCTGGAGCTTGTGGTGGCGGGATGGCATCAGAAGGGCCGGGTTTCTGAAAAGAGTTTCATTCATTAATAGAAAACAGCACCCAGATGCCTCTTGCGCGTGGGGCAATGAATGTAACTAGAGAACTCATTAACAAGACAAAACAAAGCAATAACACCTTCAAAAACTGGCTATTATTTATACGATGCTTGTGTTAATCAGCTCGATGAATCTGTCCAAACCCTCAAAACACCGCCCGCAGGGAGCGATGGGACCTTTCCCGAGGTTCCTCGTGCCCCTCCCAGCTCGCTGCTGATCTCTCTCCAAAGCGAACCACACTTTCTTGATTGCCATTCCCAGGGCACGGCTTCAGCGGTGGCACACACTGGTGAAGTGGTACACGAGGTACAACACGCTGGCAAGTGAAAAAGCTACTTCTCAGGCTGCAGCAATTTTAAGCTGATGAGTTAGAGATTGCACAGTTCTGCCACCGACACACCTGCAGTTCAGGGCTGGGGGCAGGGGGACCTCCGCTCCCCCCCAGCCCCCAGCCCCCAGCCTCCCGGGCTCCCTGAGTGCACGTGCGCTCAGGGGTTAGGTTCTAAAGCGGATCCCAGAGGTCTTCACCAGATTGTTCAAGTCCAACGATTGCCAGGGTCCCTTCAGTTTTGTTTACAAATAATTAAGTAGTTAATTGGTAGAGAAACTAGAAGTTGAGGTGTTTTTTTAGCTCATGACACTGTACCAATGAAATTAACTGATATCCAATCTGAATTGTTAACGATCGAGGCAATCTTTTTATTTTCACCTTAACTTAACATTTAGAAGTGTTTGCTGTTCAGTCGTCTTTGGTCAGGACGTCCGCATGGCAGGCAGGATGCACCATAGAAGCCACGTGGCTTTGGCGTGTTTGTGGGGATGCTTGCTCACCACCAAATACATATGTACACACATATGTTTGGCATGCACACGTGTGCATGCACATGTATTTAAAATATTAACAGGGGATACTTTCTGCTAGTATTTTTTGAGCATCCAGATATCTCGTGTGCCTGTACACACACTATAAGCGGGTTGGTGCCAGGCACTTAAAAACATCAAATCGTTTATCCTTAACAACATGTAGGGCAGAGACTATTGCTGTCCCCTTTTCCATATGAGCAGACAGAGGTAGGGAGTTGGAGGACACTGCAAAGCACTGGCTCCAAAGAATGAATACGGTCCCTGAGGTGGTAGAGTGACCACCACAAAAGCCATGGTCCCTGTCTGGAGGGGTTCTAGAAGGAAAGGGAATGCTATTTATAATCATGCTGAGTCACTGGGCTGAACCCAGAGCTTATGGTCAGCTTGTCCTTGTGGGGCTTGGACAAGGAGCTCTGGAGTCCCACGGCTTGGCTCTGCCACCCAGTCACCCTGGGTGACGAGCTTACTCTCTCTGGCTGCATGCATTCCTGACTATAAAGTGGCATGAGAGTACCTGCCACACGGAGAGATTATGAGGACCAGGAGCAATTGCCCCAATACCTACTAGATGGTGAAAATGCTAAAGATTTTTGGAAATGCAATATGACAGACATCTTTCAACAATAAATGTAGATCAAGGCCAACATCAAAAGGGTAGCCTCATAATTACATTCATTTAAATCACAATCTAATAAGGCAGTTCTCTAATGGTGGAATTTATGTTATTTTTAACTTTTTACTGTTATTCTTTTTTTTTTAACACTTGGTCTTAGAGACATTCCAAAGCTCGTGCACATAGATTTACACCATATTTTTTAATAGCTCATAGTATTCCATAGGGTAGTTGTAAACATTTCCTAGTGACAGAAAATTAATTTCCAATTTTCAGTCCCATTCACTGGTTCAACAGATATTTGTGGAGCATCTGCTCTGTTTCAGGAAGTGACGTAGCTACTAACAATGTAGGGTCAAGTGACAAAGTGCCCATTCTCATGAAGCTGCCACCCTGGTTGGGAGAGACACGTCCCCGGGAGTGTCTTCATACAGGTATTTTTGTGTACTTATGTTGCCGTAGGATAGATTTCTACTGGTGGAATTTCTGGATCGAAGGGAGGATTACGCATATTGGAAATGTTGACAAGTATTTCTAAATTCCCTCTGAAAGGACTGCGCCACTTTATGCTCAGCACCATCTGTCAGAGGACATGTTTTCCTGAAGTCTCATCATCACTGTGTAGCATCAGCGGTGCTTCCTTATGGAAAAAGTGACATCTAACTGTTCCGATTGTCAGCGAGTCTTAGTACGTTCTGTAACGTTATTGGCCATATAGAGAGAGAGTGTGTGTGAGTGAATTTCTTGTTCAGATTCTTACTAATTTCTCTCGAGCTACTTGTTTATTTCTTTCTATGGGAGTTCTTTAATATTGCTCTATTTGTGTATAGTGCTTTCTTTCTCTCTGGCTGTTATCCTTGAATCAAATTTAATTTGTTGTCTCCTGGGAGACTTGAACCTCAAGGTCATGACTGATTAATAATTTCTTCCTTCCTTCTATGTTGTTGAAACTTTGGCACACTATTGCCCTTGTAATCATACCGTCTTAACATCAGCAATCTTTTCCCTGATAAATTAGGAAATTTATACCTTGCCAGATTACTATCGCCTGCCTAGTTTTTTTTATATTGGGCTAAAACAATTTATGTCAATTATTTAACCTGGTATTTCTACTTTGACCCAGTTCTTTTAACCTTTGCAGGTCTTTGTCTAAGCTATGCATTAACATTTAAAGTGAGATATGTTATGTATTGCCAAGCAAAACAAAACCAGCATAAAAATCACACATATAATCATTGTAACTACATACAGTAAAACTGAATGTATAGATAAAAGTAAACTATGGTACTGCTCTGTTAATAACGGAATTATCATAGGCCTTATTATTCTTCAGGATCCATAATTGGTATTTTTCTTATCTATTACTAAGTAAAAAGTCACCCCAAAACTTAGTGGCTTAAAACACAAACCATGTGGTGATTTCACATGACTCGGTAGGTTGGTTGGGCTCGACTAGGTGGTTCTTCTGCTGCCTGCAACATTGACTGGGGCTGAAGTCATCTGAGTGCCCAATGAAGCTGTCATATCCAGATAGATCGATGTCACTCACAGGAATGACACCTGGGAGGGGTCAGCCGACAGGTTGGGTCTCGCTCTTTCTCCTTGAAGTCTCAAAGCCTTACACTCACACCCTCGAAATCTTGGCTCTGTGAACGCACTTTGCTCTCAGTGCCCTGGATGCGCTCTTTGCCTTGAGGCCATTTCTCATTTTGGTATCTTTTTACCTCAAACTACAGGGGATGGCAAGCAGTTTTGTTTTCCAACTCAGCAGTACCTCACTCGGAAATATTTTCTCTTGATTCTCGATTCTGCTAAAAAAAGGAGGAAAGGGGTTTTTTTAAGTTCATTTTTTTCTTTTTTTCTGGACCTCATCATACACAGCTGAGAAAAATGAGTTGGCACTTTCAACAATCTGCTTGGAAATCTCCGTAGCCAAATTTATCAATTCTTTTAGCTCATTAGTGCAGGTGACAGTGTTACTAAACTTTCCACCACTACACAGCATGGGCCATCTTTCTCCTAGCCTCCGATAACACTTTCCTCTCTGTCTGGCCAGCCCTCATAAACAGTGTCCTGGAGGCCTTGCTTGTGCCTGCTCCTCAGTCCCCAATGTTAATGCCACATTATAGTAGTCAGGGCTCTCCAGAGTGACAGAGAGAGATAAATCCTGATTGACTTTAAAAAATTGTCTCGTGACGGTGGGGGCTGACAAGTCCCAAATGTGCAGGGGAGGCAAGCAGGCTGGTAACCCAGGGGAGAGCTCCTGTTGCAGCTCAAGTCTGAAGGCCATTTGCTGGCAGAATTCCCTTTTTTTGGTGGGGGGTGGAGTCAGTCTTTTTCTTAATGTCTTCAGCTGATTGAATGAGGCCCATCTACATTATGAGGAATAATCTGCTTTACTTGAAGTCTATTGATTTAACTTTAGTCTCATCTATGAACACCTTCACAGAGACATCCAGATGTGTTGGACTCAATATCTAGGCACCATGGCCTAGCCAACTTGACACATAAAAGGAACCATCACACACGTGTTTAGGTTTTTGTTAGGTAGCACCTCAGCCCAGGCACCCCTTCCTGTTTTGGTTGTCCATTGCTGCATCATTAACTACCCCAAAGTGTAGTGACTTAAAACAATAAGCACTTATTAGTCTCATGAGTCTGTGTGTTGACTGGGATCAGCAGAGAGGCCTGCCTCACATGGCGTCAGCTGGGGCGGTGGGCATCTGAAGGGCTGACTTGGCTGAGACATTCAAAACCTCACACGTATAGGATGGAGCCATGGCACCTGGGCTCAGCTGGATGGTGGTACCTCCCTTTCTCTTTGTATCATCTCCGGGCTTCTCCTCTCCTGCGACCTTACCACGTGGTCTCTCTCTGGTGCAGCTGGATGCCTTCAGAGTTCCTAAACTCTTAAAAGTGGGTGCTGGCAGGTCTTCTTAAAGCTTTAGACCCACACCTGGCACTTACTTCCACCACATTATGTTGGTTGAAACAGTCACGGGTTCATCCCAGATTCAAAGGGTGCGGAAGCACCAGCCCTGGACAGGGGAGCGGCGTAGATTTTGTGGGTAGCCTTACCCCTTCTTCATGTTTGTTTTCTCAGTTTCATCTTGGTTTTTTCTGTTACATCTGTTGCTCTTTCTATTTGAGTACCTTTCATTAACTATATTTAAAAATGTGATTTCACCTATAAGTGGAACCTAATCAACAAAACAAACAAATGAGCAAAATAGAACCAGAGACATGGAAATAAAGAACAAACTGACAGTAACCAGAGGGGAGTGAGGAAGGGATAAAGTGGTAAAGAAGGGGAAGGGCGAAGTCAGGGCACATGTGTAAAGGACCCACGGACGAGGACAATGGAGTGGAGGAAACTGAATGAGGGAGGTGGGGGTGGGTAGGGCAGGGAGAGAGGAATGGGGGATACGTGGGGACAACTGTATTTGAACAACAATAACAATTTTTTAAAGGATAAAAGAAACAAACAAATGACACGTATCTACTACACGCCACCTGGAACATAAGCTCCTGGAGTCTAAGGGCCATTTGCTGAGCGATAGTACCTGCAGGACCTGAAATAGTGCCTGGGATGTAATGTGCAGAAACACTGAGTTGAATTAAATGAATGATGTAGAAGCTAGTATATTATAAATAACAGAAATAAAGAAAGCCATAATTAATGTATCTCCTCAATAAACTCTTCAATACCATCACTTCTGTAATTTATTGGTTTCTCTTTTGGGCACTTGGATTATTGTTTTTGCTTTTGTGTTAATAGCTTCGTGGTGTTCTGTTTGTTGGTTTGTTTTGTTTTGTTTTTGTAGGCTGTAGAACTTCATCTCCTTTACACATTCTTTGCTTTCCTTTCCCAGTATCTCCAACTCCCATGGAACTCATTTTCTACTAACTTTATAGTGTTGAGACTTGTCTCTCGTTAGCAAGCTGAGCCCCTTTTGAATTAAGCCAGGAGCGTTAAGTGAAGAAGACGCCTCAAGAGATCACACCTGGGCATTCTGTCTAAAGCTTCACACATGGGAGCCACCTTCTGACCAAGATGGCCCTGGGCGTACACAACCCGAGAGACAGGTGGCCCAAGACTCACAGAAGCAGATTAATACTGTGGGGGATGTCAAGTGTCTGGGCAATATTGGGACCTGGGGAATGGGGAAGAGTGGGGCAGAGACTGCAGGAAGAAATGGAGAGCCAGTACCCAGAGTAACACGGGCTTCAAGGTGGGCGCCTAGATGATGTGCCTTCATTTGCATGAGTCTTCTCTCCTGGGGGAAATCCAGGCTTGTCTATGAATTGCAGGCATCCGTGCTGATAGCTGTTGTCTATCCGGGGGTGGGAGCCCGCCCTCCCATGACAGCTCTCCTCATCCCTGCCCCTGGAGCTGCTAGGGCCCTGGAGGGCAGGGACCGTTTCATTCAATCGTGTCCCTCGTTGTCGGGCACAGTGCTCATCACATTATAGTCCCTTAATAGGTGCTTGCTTAATTGGAACAAACTCTTCATCCATCTTATCCTGCCTTGTCTTGATCATTTCTCTGCCCACACTGACTATCTTTCTGATTCCTTTATCTTTGCTTCACAGTTTCTTTTTGCTTCTCTTTCCTCTTCAGAGTTTCTAGCAAAGTTTCTTGGGGCCAGTTCTTCAATTTCACTTCCCCATGTCTCTCATTTTAATGACTTTAGCATTTTATTAACTTCTACTCAGCGAAACTATTAGTGCAAAATGTACAAAAAAGCAAACAGTTAACACTTAGTAAAGGCTTACTGGGTACCTGGAGCTGGGGCTGGTCATGGGGGGGTTTCAGGGAGGAAGAAAGCACAGTCCTGCTCTCCGGGGTCCTGCTGGGGTGGTAGGGGGGACTGGCCTGAAACCGAGTACCCAAGGACAGCGTGACCTATGACAGCAATAGGCTTGTACGTGGGTGACGTAGGCCCCAGGGGGTGGGAGTGGGGTGCTTCTGTGCTGTTAGCTGTTTGCTAGATCCTGTAGGGGGGTCACAGATACACTCAGACAAGAAAATATGTGAACTGTGAACCAAGTGCCAGCACAATGCTACAGAGATTCAGAAATGAGCATCACCAGCTGGTGGGGCAGAGCCAGGAAGGGCTCCATGAAAGAAGTAGCATCTGAGGTATTCCTTTTATGACAGAATTTCATCTACGATGTGTTCTGAATGATGCCTGTTATCCTGTTGAACAGAGCCTGGGAGATGGGTAAGATGCTCCTCCTGGGGGCATGGAGATGGGGCCGCTTGATAGACCAACACTCTTTAAAGGCTGTGGGACCTCGGGAAGGTCCCACTGCTGGGAGGGTCTGGAGCTCTGGTTGGACCACTCACTACCTGGACTTTCTCAGCACACGAGGGACTGTGAGGGTGACCGTACTTGCACAGGACAGAATTCCAGGTGTTTTCTTTGGGGAATGATGGAATGGCCACCTGCTCAACGTCTATTCCCAGTTAGACCTGAACTCCAAAAGAGCTTTGCGTGGCCTCACGCTCACCTGCATGTCCTCAATGCTCAGTTCTGTGATCATCAACCTTCCTTCAATCCCACCTTGCATTCTGGGGTTTGAAGACAGAGACCAGTGGCCAGAGAGAAAGTTTGAGATGCACCTGACTAAACGTGGAAGGTGAATAAGGAAAGCAAAACAAGGCTCCAAGCCATGGGGCCTGGGTGCTGCTGTGGTCACAAGAGGGAAGTCAACCCCAGAGCTGACTCATTTGTAGAAGCAAGGGTGGAGTAGCGTGCACATGCCGACCAACTGAATTTGGGTCTGTGGGACCTGGGGCGCTGTCAAGACACCTGAACAAATGTAGCTCTGGGGATAGACTCTTCTGGAGGTTAGCTGGAAGTCTCGGAGTGAGCATGTCCAGTGGCTGAGTGAGAGACAGCAGAGAAGAGAGGAGAGTGTAGCAGACCCTGTCCAGCAGAGTGCACCTATTGTGGCTTACGACGAGAATCAATGCAGAGGCGACAACAATCCTGTGTGGAAAAAGGGAACAGGCACGATTACTCTCTCAAGGGGAGAGTGCCTACGGGTGCCTCGGCCACTCTAGAGGGGAGTGCCCTGACCCTTGCCTAGACAGGCTTTTTTTCCCCTTGGGTCTTACATCAAAGAAAGATTTATTATCTATCATGTAGAATATTATTGTCTACATTTCAGGTACAATCAAGGAGATAAAAATAACGTGCAGAGGGGAATGGCAATGAGCTGATTAGCTCTGTCCTTGGGAGAGCTCTCACAGGCTTTGGAAATTATCTTGAAGATAGACAATACACACTTGTTGCTTTGGACCAGGGTGAGGGATTTTTAGCAAAAGCAAGCCATAACAGTCTGTAAGCATTTTCTAGGCCTGATTCCCATGGGAAAACTTGGTTTGAAGATCTGGCTCCTGCCTACCACTTGGCATCTGTAGGTTTTCCATACAAAGCTGAGTCGCATTTGCCAGACTTAAACAAACTGGTTCCCTACAGGAGAAAAAGAAGGAGAAATGCCATTTCGGCGCTTTTGGGGTTGGTATGTTGTTCCTAGAAAGGCCTGTGGTGTTCCCTGCTGAGGTCCTGCCTCCAGCCTTGCTCTGGTACCGTGATTAGTCCCTTCTCTGGTACCAGAGAAGAGGTGTGGTTTTCCTGGGAGAAAGCTTTTGTTCTTTATCACAGTGAGCACTTGTGTCCCCTCGGCTTCCTCCTTTCCTGGTTGGAGGGAAAACCCTTGGAAAACAGCTGCTGAAGTTCACTGAGAAATTCTGAAGGAAGACAGGCTGGGAATTGATGTTTATGGGTTGTGTACAATGTCTTTATATAGCCGGTTCTTTAAAAATGTCATCAGAATCCTGTCAGGAAAGTCTGGACACATCTCATGGATGGAGAAATGGGGCCTGAGAGAAGTTAGAGAATTTGGAAATGCCCTTCAGTGAGTCAGGGCTGGCAAGGTGATGTGTGGGGTCCATGTGCATGAAAATGTAGGACTCATTGTTCAGAAAGCAGAAGAAAGCTTTTCCTTCTTTCTAAAGTCTTTGCTTCACCTGCCAGGTGATTTTTATTTGCTATTTAATGTCCAGTTCCCTTGGGCACAAGGGTACTTTCAGGAGCAGAGCGGACTCCCAGACATGCCCAGGGTTGCACCCTGCAACTTGGCACATGAGGAAGGTGTGCCTGACCCCCACCCCCCTGTTCTCGAGCTCCTGCTGGTGGCAGACGGTGGCGGTGGTCATTAGGTGGCAGAGAACCACCTGATGGTTCCAGGGAGGTGGAGAAACAGGCCCAGGTAGGACCATGTGTGAGCCGAGGTGTCCAGCCCCCGGTGCACACATCAGTGTCCCATTGGACTTCTTTCACAAAACACGAGAGCAAAGATAAAGTCATTGAGAATCCCCCAACATTCACCCCCAAGCAGCAGAATACACATCCTTTTGAAGTGCACATGGAACATTTCCTAGGATAGACCATGTTAGTACATGAAAAAAGTCGTCTCAATAAATTTAAAAAGACTGAAATCGTATCAAGTATTTTCTCTGACCACAATGGTATGAAACTAGAAATCAATCATTAGAAAAAAAAAAGGGGGAAAACACATGAAGACAAGGAGGCTACATAATATGTCACTGAAAATGAATGGGTCAACAATGAGATTAAGGAAGAATTCAAAAGCTATCTTGAAACAAAGGAAAATACAAACGTAACCACCCCAAATCTATGGGAAACAGCTAAAGCAGTCCTAACAGGGACACTTGTAGCATTCCAGGCCTACTTCAAGAAACAAGAAAATGTCAAATAAACACCCAAAGGAACTAGGAAAAACCAACAAAGCCCAAAGTAACTAGAAGAAAGGAAATAATAAAAGTCAGAGCAGAAACAAATAAGTCTAAAAAAAAGATACAAGAGATCAATGAAACCAAGAGCTTTTCTTTTTTAAAAGATAAACAAGACTGACAAAGCTTTAACCAGACTTATCAAGAAAAGAAGAGAGAGGACCCAAATAAGTAAAATGAGAAATGAAAGAGGGGAAGTAACGATTGATTCTACGGAAGGAAAAAAGGATTGTAAGAAAATATTACAAACAATTATAGGCCAACAGATTGGACAATTCAAATGAAATGATTAAATTTCTAGAAACACACAATCTTTCAAAGCTGAATCAGAGAGAACTAGAAAACCTTAATAGGCTGACTACAACTAATAAAACTGAAACAGTAACAAAAAACTCTGAATAAACAAAAGGTTTGGACCAGATGGATCCATGGGTAAATTTTACCAAACATTTTAAGAAAAACTAACACCTATCCTTCTCATACTATTCCAAAAAAAATTCTGCAGGAGGGAAGACTCCTAAGCTCATTTTATGAGACCAGCATTATCCTAATTCTAACACCAGATAAGGACATTACAAAGAAAAAAAAATTATAGGCCAATGTCCCTGATGAACATAGATGCTAAAATCCTCACCAAAATATTAGCAAACCAGATTCAGCAAAAGATCATTCACGATGATCAAGTGGGCTTTAATCTGGGGATGCAGAGTTGGTACAATATTTACAAATCTATAAACACGATACACCACATTTACAAAATGAAGGCTAAAAGTCACTCGATTACATCGATAGATGCAGAAAAAGCATTTGATAAAATTAAGCACCCATTTATGAAAAAAACTATCAGCAGAGTGGGAATGGAGGAAACATATCTCGATATAATATCTGACAAACTCCCTGCCAGCATCATACTCAAAGGGCAAAGACTACAAGTGGTTCCTGTAAGGTCAGGAATAAGACAAGGATTGTCTACTTTCACCTCTTACTCAACACAATACTGGAAGTTCTAGCCAAAGTGATCAGACAAGAAGAAATAAAAGGCATTCAAATTGAAAAGGAAGAAATAAAATTGTCATTATTTTCAGATGACATGATACTGTATATAGAGAACCATAAACACCCTAGTATTTTTTCTGATATATCTCCTTGGGCAAGGGAAACAAAAGAAAAAATAAGCAAATAGGGGAATATATGAATAACCCACGGACACAGACAATAGTGTGGTGTGGCCAGAGGGAAGGGGCAGTGGAGGTTGGGTGGAGGTAGTCAAAGGGGGAAATGATGGGCACATGTGTAATAGTGTCATCAATAAAAATAAAGTTAAGAAAGCAAAAGAAATAAGTTTACTATTAAAATTAATAAAAATGGATCCGACTTATTACCCAGCAATTGTACTTTAGGAAATATATCCAAAGAATATCAAAACACCGACTCAAAAGAATATATGCTTTCCCATGTCCATTGCAGTGTTATTTACAATAGCCAACAGTAGGAGCAGCTCAAGTGCCCATCAATAGATGAGTGGATAAAAAGAGCCGTGGCACATTTATACGATGGAATACTACACAGCCATAAAAAAGCCACATCTTACCTTTTGCATGGATGGAACTGGAGAGCATTATGCTAAGTGAAAAATAAGCCAGTCAGAGAAAGACAAGTATCACATGAATCCTTTCATATGTGGAATCTAATGAATAAAATAAACTAACAAAATAGAAACTCATGGATACAGAGAGCAGACTGACAGCTGTCAGGGCGGGTAGTGGGTTGGACGGCTGGGAGATAAATGTGAAAGGATTAGACAAAAACAAACCCACAGACACAGACAACAGTATAGTGATTGCCGGAAAGGGGGTGGGGGTGGTAGAAGAGGGTCAAGGGGGATAGATGGTGATGGAAGGAGACTTGACTTTGGGTGGTGAACGCACCATATGATATACAGATGATGTGTTATAGAACTGTACACCTGAAACCTGTAGAAACTTACTAACCAATGTCACCCAAGTGAAATTTTTTAAAAAACCACACAAGCTAATGTGTCTGAAAATATTAAAGGCATAAAAGAATTTCAAAAAAGAAAGAATTTCAAAACAGCAAATGCAGAGCATTAAACTACAATCAGGGGGCCTTTTTTGCCCAGGTGGCTCAGTGACTGTATTGGTCAGATGTCCGCGAGGCCAGTCTTTGTGGTCTGGCACAGTGGGGACTGAAAGTCAACTCTTTCTGTCCTTGGACTCAGCAGACCGGATGGGCTGATGAGAAAACTGAGGCCTGGAGTGATTTCCCAAGGTCCAAAGCTGGAAAGTGGTAGGGCAGGTTTTTGAACTGACAACACAGCCTGGGGCCACTGCGCCAGGTGGCTTTCAAAAGTGTGTGCTCTGAGCAGCCCTCAGGGCCTGGGGCAGGCACTCCAGCTCGGTTAGCACATCTGCCCGCAGTCTCCAGGGGAGGCAGCTGCTGCTCTTTCTGCCTGCCTCCCAGGGGCTGCAGTGCGGTCACTCAGCTCTTCCGTTTAGGGAGACAAGGTGCCATAGTGCAACTTCCTACTTGTCTTTCTACTTCAGAACAACATAGCAACTTCCTGCAGGGAAGGCAGCAGAACGCTGTGACCTGCCTGGGCACGAGGACACGCTCTCTGTGGTTGATCTCACCTCTTGGAGCTAAGTCAGGAGGGACGGAGGGCCCATGCTGTGCCCCTAAGCCTGTGTCCATGGGAGGCTTTGCTGATTCCCCACGGTACCGTGGCTGAGCCAGGGTTCAGTCTCAAAACCCTCGACAGCCTGGTACGTAGATGCTAATCTTTGGTTGTAGTTGTTTCAAGAGATGCCGTTTATTTTTGATGCTGCTTCAGAATCCTGGGCAGGAGCAGGTCATGAAGAAGGGGTGTTACCGAACAGACCAGGAGCCGGGAGAGAGATACTGTTACTGAATGAACCCCCTTTTCCCCGGGGTCCCCTTGTACTACATTCACCTTGCCCGCCACCAGGGAATTATAGCTCTCAGTGTCAGAGATTGGTGGAAAGGAAAGGAATTATTTATTCAAAGGTTATGCAGACTTAAGAGTAATGACTTAATGTCTTCATTAAAATCCCAAAGTCCCTTAAAACACACACAGTCCTTCCTTCCCCCCTTTGCCCAGCCTGGGGTACCGCACCTCAAGAAAAGAAATAGAACTCTGTGGCTCGGGTATCGCCAGGTTCTTCCCAGTAGTCCGTGCTCAGCTCACAGGCCTCCCTCGGTTCCCAGCACCATCAGCTGTGTTGCCCGGATCTCCAGTTCTTAATCCAAACCCACGTGGCACCTTCTCCTGGCCCACCAGCAAGAATACTTTCACCCCTTTCCTTCCTGCCACGTCTCTCCTGCATTCTTCCAAACTGCTCAGACAGAGCTCTGCCTCTCTGCTACATCTTGCTTTCCAGCTGTTTAGCAAAGGGATCCCCAAAGCTGTGTGGCTCTCCCTCTCTCGCCAAAGCTGCACGGGTCCCCTTTCACAGCTGCGGTGCCTGGGTTTAAATCCCAGCACCAGTCTTCCTCTGTAGCCCCATTTCCGACTCTGCCCACAATTGGCTACACCTGCCAGTGTTCCTGCATTTCCCAGCCACCCCCAGCTTTTTCTGGGCTCCTACATCGTGAGTCCGGGCAGGCGTGGCTCTGTGGTATGAAGAGAGTCACCTGCAAACTCTCACACAGGTGCTGTGACCAGGGCGAGTTGCCTCCCAGTTACATCCTGGGTGGAAGTCACTCCCATCCCCCTGGCTCAGAGCAGGGCCACAGCTATTTAACATACCCATGAAACCGGTCAAAAGTTATGGATCTGTCAAATGACCATTCTAGAGGTTGTCTGCTAAACTGTCGACATGCAAATGGCCCTACTCCTTCTGTCCCATCCCCCAGTTTAGACTTGTGAACTACATTTTAAATATTTCCTGGACATCCTGAGTTCTGGACCCCATTACAAACCCTTTGGTGGGGGGCCCTTGGTTGCACCCTGTTACAGGAGCAGCAGGATGAGAAGCTTGATGAAGACGTTCAAGGGCCTGGGGTTGTTTGCTTTGGAGAAATCCGATGGCAGATACTACAGGTGTGTAAGTGTCCCTCGCTGACTGAAGAAGGGTCCTGTGGCCAGAGGATTAGATGTGCGTTACGTAGCTGGACAAGGCACCATCAGAGCCCCAGAGAGCAAAGAGTCAGGAATAGCAGCAGCCAAAGGCCATCACAGTTTGAATTCATTTGTTGAAGCAGAAGTTTCACAAAGTTAAGAGCCCGTCTTCATAACATACGGAATCAATATGTTAAAGCTTTATGAGTCAATAAATGGGAAAGTCAGTCCAAAGAACATTTGGAGGCACCAAGTATTTATAAGTATTTAAAAGGGAATATTATAATTACATTTATGGGTCAGCTATAAAACCGGTCAATGTTCTACAGGGCAGTAAAAGCCCTTGGGGATATTTTTCTGCCAGACAGGAATTATTCACATCTCCAACAGATAAGTGCTCCAAGTTACCAACTAACTCCATAAAGGTTTGACAGTAAATAACAAAGACAAACAAAGATACATTCTTCTAGATACTGAATTCTTGCATAACCAGTCAAATAATGCTCCACTACGTTGTTGGAGGGATATGCAGCCCATCTTTTCGCTTTGTTTCTAAGGTTTAAATATCTATGTTATTCAGTAAGCATTTATTGAGCTCCTATTATGCTCCACAAGCTCTTCCGGATCTTGGAGATCTAGAAATGTGCAAACCAGACAGAATTCTTACTCTCATGAAACCCCTATTCTAATTCAGGACGGTGAGGGGGCAGTGTTTAGGGTTTTACATACAGTAATAAAATAAAGAGGGCCTTACCGAGTGCTCACATGTTAGCAAAGACCTGCAGACAGAGGGAGAACAAAACCTAGAAATGTCTGGGGAAGAGAGCATTCTGGGCAAAAAAGGAGGAACTTGTGCAAAGACAATGAAAAACAGCAAAAATGCCCGTGGGGTTGGAACTTTCTGTTATGGAAATTTGCAAACATGTGTAACTAGAGAAAATACTTCAGCCCCCCCCATTCACTCGTTACCCAACCTCCATAATGGTCAGCATCTTGCTAGTTCACTGTCTCTTCACTTTTTTCCCCAGAGGGTTTTGCTGGAAAGGAGAGTAGAAACGAGGCTGTGGCAGGCTGGATGAGAAGAGGACCGTGGTGGGAGAAGTCAGGGCTCATTTGAGGGGTAGCTTTTTTCAAGGAGGCTGAGATATCAGTAAAGTGAAGAATACGTCTGAATTTGTAGAGTTTCCTGTGGTCTTTAACAGCTGGTTTACCAATATCAAATTCAGTCATCTTTTTTAAAGTGACCCACCTGTGGTCATTTTTACAAGACATGCAACTTAGTAAATAGAATGGTTCTTTTTTTCACTTACTCAATTTGTTTATGTACAATTTAATTAAATTATATAATTAAAAACCAAGCACAAAAGTAGGTAGATACCAGCCAAGTGAGGAGATCGGAAGTCCCTGGGTACACTAGAGAGCGGCCCGCTTAGTACATAAAAGACCTGCAAATGAACACAGGGAATGGGGTCTTGGTTTATACAGGGACTCAGTTAAACACGTGTTAGTTAAGGGGTTTTGTTTGCAATAAATACATTTAGAACTGGTCAGGCATTTTTTTCTTGCCATTAAAGGAATCCCTCAGAAATATCAGAAAATTACCAAGGCCAAGTTTTCTTTAAATAAAGGATGGTAGGAAGAATAAATGGAGGGGATTCTGAGAACAAAACAGGATGATAGCTGAAATCAAGCGTTGATTGTGTGTATGTGTGTGTTTCAAAGAGTTTGGAAGGAGAGGGGCGACAATATTCATGGAATTTTGTCGTTGATATGAGGGGTGGAGTAGGGATTATCTTTTTCAACAAAATATCACCAGTAAATAATCACTCCGGAACAGGGGATAATGAGAATCTTGTGTTTGAAGACAATAAAGAAAGTGAAAACTGGGTCATAAAACTGAAGAATACATGGAGCAGGAGCACCACTTTCTGTTTCCTTTCAATGACTCTTTTTTTCCTAATTATGAAAGTAAACCATGCCCCTTGTAGAACACTGGGGAAAGTAAAAAAACTACAGATGAAAACAAAATCCCTTATTCCCAAAGTCCAATTCTGAATAGGGGGCAAGTCCACAATTTAAAAGAAGTAAGGAGCTTCACAAAAGGAAGATACATACCCCGTTAAAGCGATAGCCTCACCGTAAGTGATCTCATAGACATGATTCACGTTGGAACTGGCTGTTCCTTCTGCCCAGAATGCTGTTCCCTTGCACGTCTGTATGGCCAAGTCCCTTTCTTCCTGCAATTCTTTGCTGAAATGTCCCCTACCACCCAACCTGTTTGGTGCTGAACCCTGCCGCCCCCCTTGGCATCGCTCCTGCCGCACTTATCTTTTTTTTTTTTTATCCTTCTACCTTTTTCCCTGTTTTGTTTTCTATTTCTTAGTTCTGTGTTTTCGTTTTTTTCCGTGGAACTGGAAAACATCTACGGTGCTCTGCAGCTGCCCGTTCACTGAGTGCTGCTCTGGTAGAACGTAAACTCCCACGAGGGCAGTGACTTTGTTTTATTTCCTGGTACATTGCTACATGTTCACAAATGCGCCGAGCACATACTAGGTTCTCCATGGATATTTTCTGAATTAATGAATTAATGCCGTCTATGCTTGCCTGTTGCCTGAAGAGTCTTCCGATTTTAATGACTGCTGAGAAAATCCCAAGTGCCCGAGCCAGTCCCACCGGTCACTCATCTCCACCACAAGGTGGCAGGCTTCACCTTTAATACCCACCTCCGCAGCCTCGGATTTGAGTGAACTTGCTTGTTTTCTTTGGACCAAGACAACCAGCTGTGCAGGACTTGTCATGGAATAGAAAATTCATCGGACGAATGGAATTAGCCCTCAAGACCTGAGTGCCCTTAGGGAGGAGGATTTAGGGTGTGTGAGCCCCCCCCCCCCGAAAGCAGCACCTTACGAAGGTGGTGATGCTTCATCGACAGGGACTTGAGATATAATTACTTGTGGGAAGGTGTAGGTTTAGAGAGAAACGAGGGCATAGTGCTATGAACCCTGACGTGCACGGACAACACGCCAAATGGATTTAACCACCAAATACATCTGCTTTTCCACCCGAGCACAGATATCGCCACACAAGACTTGGGCCCTTTCTGCCCCATCCGCTCTTACGTACCCCATTCACTGTATCCATCACCTGGGAATACCTGTGCACTATTTTGGCCTTCAGCCTCTCCGGGGATCTGGGTAAATCACAACCCCTGTGGGGTCTGAGGTCCTCTCTTCTGTTAGGAACGACCTCGTTGTGAGATTGTACGGCCATGAGTCTACATTTCCGGTGGGAGGCAGCATTTTGGGGAAGAAGGAGCTGAGGTTAGAATGGAAGCAGTTGTTTGGCTTTGGACCGGTTTCGAGACTCTCTGAGCCTCAGCGGCTCTGGAACAGGAGTAATGCCAGCATCCTCCCCAGAGGGCTAGTGCGGGATGGAGACCTGACGAAGGTCAGTTACGCACTTAGCATCTGCCCAGCGTGGTCCCTTCCTCCTTCTGCTCCTACCTCTTGCCTCTGGCTCCTGGAGACAACCTGCCTGGAAGGCCAGAGGTAGGGAGAAGGGGTGAGACTGAACAAGAGGGCGTGCGTGACTCATGGGGAATAGGGTGAGTGAGGAGCTGTCTGGGGTCTGGGGGAAGGAGCACAGCAGCAGGAAGGGGCGGGCAGGCCATTGACCTGGAACCCGGATATCAGTGCCCAGCCCGCTGTGCAAGCAGCAAACTGCCGTCAGGCTAAGACTCCAGCTCAACAAGAAAACTTACTAACAAATGGAGCCTTTCAGAAGCTGTTCCTGGCGCGTCTGCCAAACATGCGGGTTTCCCCAGGCCTTTGATTGTGAACCACCGTCCCATCTGAGATTGCCGGTTACCAGCAACACACCCAACCCAAGGCCGCCAGGAACACACTGCGGTTGAGTAAGGGCAGGTTTCCTGGCTCCTTGCAAGAAGACTGAGCACTCACTGTGGGGACTCACAGGGGCGGAAAGGGAGGGTCAGTTCAAGGGTGTTAGAAAATACTTAACAGGATTTGAGCTTGTTTTAGGAGGCTTTTGAGGAAGGTTCACGGAGGCTGGTTTTGTGAGGATGTCACCAAGAAGGAGAAGAGATATGATAGGATGTCTTAATAATTTCTATCCTCCAGGCTGGAGGGATGAGGCAAAGCTGAAGCTGCCATTGGTAAGGAAGTGGCAGGCGCTGGGCCAGGCAGGGTGCGTCCCCTGCAGAAAGGCAGGCAGGACCAGTGGGGTATGTCTGTCTGTGCCTCTCAGTGACCTGTGTGCTCAACAGTGTTCATGCAGCTTGATGCTGGGTATGACCTGTGACTGGTGAGAGTGTGACTCGACAGTGAGGTCTCGCCAAAGCAGGTGTTCAAAGCAGAGGGAAGGCTCCGCTGGGAGAAGTCTGTGGCCCTATCCCCACCCCAGCCCAACCCTTACTTTACTGCATCAGGCCCCGGCTACTGGAGTCGGGCACCAATGTAAGTCTAGCCCGCTGATCCACTTTCACCGGACGAGGGATGAGAAAAGACACCCTGTAGACAGAGACGCGGGGGAGGGCGCAGAAATGACAGGCAGCGACCTGAGGGGCTTGGGCCTCAGGTTCCCATGTTCTAAGACCTTCCCAGATTCTCAAACTTTTGTGGTTTAGTTGCTCGAGCAACTTAAGAAAATGAGAGTTTTGTTTTGAACCCTGATCTAACAGATGCTTATTATAGAAAATACAACAAGCAGCTAAATATAACTCTTTTTATAACGTGGTTTGATTATCTGGGTTTCTCTTCAGTTTTTAAAAATTGGTTGCGATTATACTGCATCTTTAATTTAAAAAATTTAACCCTCCTTTTCTGGATAAAACATGACTCCATTTTTGTTGTAAACCAACGATAAAGAGCAAAGCAAGGCAAAAGTGGAGGTTGCCTTTATTCGCCTTCCCAGAGACAACCCCAGGTCCCCTGTGCCATGTGTGTCCTTTTCTATTTTCTGTGAGGTTGCAGCCTGCTTTTCTCACTCGATAGAAAATAACTATTCCCCAAGCTACTCTAAGCTGTGTGTAAACACAAAGGCTGCTTTATATTCCACTGGGCAGAGCCCCCCCAGAACCCCTCCTCTTTTTGGCCCCACCTCTCTACCTGCTCTGGACCGCACCCTGGGAAGCCCAGGGGCAGAGAGGTCAGATGACCACTCGCCGAGGCTGTGGAGGCAGAGTTCATAGGTCACAGCACCTGGAGGAGCAAACACACAGGAAAGCCGGTTTCAGAATAAGATAGGGAGCCACTTAGTGGGTTTTTTGTTTTGTTTTGTTTTATCCTGTTTCTATCTTCTGCTGTTTATTGTTTTCACCTTCTAGTGCCTCGGGCAAGTCACCAGCACTCTAGTTGAAATTAATTTTGTTCTTCTCTGTCCTGTATACCCCAGTGTGAGTGCTTTGAGGGTAGAAATAGTACTTACTTCTCTTTACAATACTGTGCCTGTTGTGAGGCTTGGAGTGGGCCCTTGGTGAGTAGGATCTGTGGGTCAAAAGAACGGGTGGAGGGAGCAGTCAAGTGTCCGTGGACAACCCAGTCTAGTGGATGCCTGCAGTGGAATTACTCAGCCTTAAAAAAGAAGGACGTCCTGGCATGTGCCACAACGTGGAAGAACCCTGAGGACACTGTGCTAAGTGAAATAGGCCAGACGCAAAAAGAAAAATACTATGTGACTCCACTTACATGAGTTACTCCCAACGGTCAAATTCATGAGGCAGAAAGTGGAAGGGCCATGCCCAGGGGCTGGGCCGGATGGGAATGGGAGCTGTGGGGAAATGGCAGGTCCTACCCTTCCCCCTGTCCCCACTGTGACTTTGTTGGTCTGGAGTCAGGGCCTGGTGTCTTTTCCAAAGCGCTGCAGGAGGTCCTCAGCGGTGGCCAGAACTGAGAACCACAGGACCAGAGGACCTTCAGCAGCCCCTGTGGTTCAGGTGGCCCCCAAGGATGGACCGCCGGCATACACTGAGCTCTGGGGACTAGTCCCTGGACTAACAACTGCCACCTCCCAGTCCCTGGCCTCAGGAGCAGGTCTTCCTAAAGTGGCACAACCGAGGCCTCTAATTTGGGAATGAAGGAACCACTGAAGCACAACAATTCGTTGACCTTGGTGCAATGGGCCTGACTCTCCCGTGATGCATCTCCAGTCAGAGACATCCTCTTCCATCCCTGCCGGACACAGAATCCCAAAGGCCCCGACCAACTGACTCAGAACAGCATTTGCTTGGCTGCCGTTGGATTCGATGAAACTGTGCTCTAGCCAGGGGGACAAAATGAGGACTGTGGACTTTTGCAAATATCTGAGTGAATGCCTGTCCTTTTTAGAGCCAGACTGGTGATTTTGAGGCCCATTTCTGTGATGGCATGTTTGAATGAGCACTGCAGACATCTCTGCACAAACTGCAGTCCTAGTTCCTGTCTGTCTATCATCTGTCTATCTATCATTTCAGTATTTAACTGAACTTCTCCCTCTCATCTATCTGCCTACCCATCTGTCTATGCCAGTAGAAATGCTGACTCGCCCACCCAGGGTGAAATGTTTGCTCTTGATTTTAAGGATGAAAAGGAGCTTCACAAAGCCTGCCCCAAACTTCTCATTGTCTTTGTCCATTTTTTTCTTACTTGTGGGGCCAGAGGAGTCTCTGATTTCTAAGACAGAGGAAGGGGAGACAGCTGGGTGACAAACTCTTCCAAGGTCTGTTCCAGCTCCACCATTCTATACTTCTGCTCCTTCTAAACCAGGGACTCGTTAACTTTATGACCTGAGGGTTTTTGATCACTGAAGGTAATGTTTTTGAACTGGGGTCCATGTATCAGAGAAGCATAAAGATAACATTGGAGGTTTGTGAGCTCTCTGTGAGACTCCATCGAGTCTTGGGTGATTCAGTGAGAATAGACTCACAGAAGCATCTGGTGTATGGTAGGTATTTGGTGCATGTTACTTTCTTTTCTGCCAGATTTTTGTTGTTGTTGTGGAAAAGTTTCTCTTGTTATTTCTTTTTTGGTTAATTAATTTACTTTTTTTTTTTTCAGAGAAAGGGGAAGGGAGTGAGAGAGGGATAAAAAACATAATTATGTGGTTGCCTCTTGAGTGCCCCCTACTGGGGGTCTGGCCTGCAACCCAGGCATGTTCCCTGACTGGGAATTGAACCAGAGACCCTTTGGTTTGCAGGCCGGTGCTCAATGCACTGAGCCACACCAGCCAGGGCTCTCTTGTTCTTTCAACTCAGGAAGATGTCTCTCCTCTACACTTTGTCCAACCTCTAGTCCTGCAGAGGCTGCTAAGGACAGAGGAAGAAGAATTTTAGGAGGGAGTCAGAATCCAGACCAGGGACTTGCTGAGAAGGCCACTGAATTAAATGAATGGAATTCAAATGTGATCCCCTGAAGTGAAACAGCCACCAGACAGCTTTTCTTTTAATATCCCAGGATGGGGCCCCATTGATTTTGATTGACCCGGAGTACAAAATGGGATAACTTTTTTCTTTAGGTGTATAATGTTTGAAGAAAGCCAGGTGGATAATGGGGTCCTGGAACAGCTTTTGAAGTCAGGCAGGGACACAGTGGAAATATCCTGTGCAGATTGGGGAAATTGAAGGGTGTCCATGAAGAGAACCCTCCCGGGCACCTGGCAGTTGCCATGTGTTGCCTCAGTTAATCCTTGCAAACCTGGCACTCATCAAGTGTTACCACCTCCTTTTTATAGATGAAGAAACTAAGGCTGGAGCATTTAATAGCCTGCTTCATAGGGCAATGCTAGCAGTGTGATTAAAGATTGCATTTCTCATCATCCCCTGTAACTGCATATGGCCATGTGACTACATTTTAGTAAATAAGATAAGAGAAATAGTAAGAACATCTTTTAGTTTCTGTTATTAAAAAGCAGCTGGCATATGCCCTTTGCTGCTGCTTTTCCCTCCTCTTCCTTCTTTTTTCTCTTCTTTTTTCTCTTCTGTAATCTTTCCTCTGGACTGGAAGGTAGTTGTGATGGCTGGAACTGGAGCAGCCATTTTGGAGTGAGCGGATGGGTCTCTGACATGAGGAATGTCATGCCAGTCCCAGATACTGACCTCCAGATTGACATCTGAGCAAGAAATAAAATTCTATCCTATTTAAATTCTTGCAATTTTTGGTCTTATTAACTCAAATAAAATCCTGATATACTTGCTCATAGAAGTGATATGAGGTTTAATGATACATGCATGTAAGACATATATTAAACTCTCGATAAGTGTTACCTATTGTTTATTATTATTATTATTATTATTATTACTCCACTCTACCCAGCCAGTGGGTGATGATCTGGCATTTCATCCTGTAGCTGCTTGATATCAAAGCAGTTACATTTTCTAGACTGATTCTTACTAAGGTGAGGGTGTATGTCACTCCAAACTGAGAGTATGGAGAAACTCACGTTGCCTGTGGACAAGGAGACAAGCAGGGGTGCCTCTGGCTTGGGTCTGTGCCCTACATCTCTGACCCTGAGTGGCTGTGTGTTCTCACCACCCCAGGTATGGGACGTACTGACAGTCCTCCAGGGCCCTGTGGGGAGGAGCCCATTCCCAGGTTAGTGTGAGATGGTGGCATGGGCCACGCCCACCCCTGCTGGCTGGGCACGATGGCTCACCTCAGGAAGGTCTGAGAAAGGGGCACAAAAAGAAAGGAGAGAGGACGTTGATATAGATTGAGCCCCTATTCTGTTCTGGGCACTGTTGTGAAAGGCCTTAAGGTGTGTTTTATTCAATCCCGGATTGTTAGGTAGCTACACCACAGAGGCGTTGGGTGCCTTTCCCAAGGACACACAGCATAACTGGCAGAGCCAGAGGTCAGATGGGCAGCCTAACTCAAGGGCCTTCATCTTTGCCATCAACAAAAGGGCTTTGCCCTCCTTCCTGTCCCCAAAAGAGCAGGCTGGCAGAGAGGCTTCTGTGGAAGGGTCTGTGCCATGCCGACACTCTCCGATTCTTGGCTTATGGGGGGGCCAGTCCGAACTGGGGAGGCAGGGCCCCTGTGCTGCGGCCCACGTTGCTTGTCTCTGCGGTGGGAGAGCAGGCTCAGAGCGAGTCTGCTCTGAGGGTCTGGAAAGTGGGTCTCATCTTTCCGTCCCCAGGTCCAGCTGCCTGACCCGGCGCTGCAGCGAGGTCCTGCTCCCTGGGCTGGAGTCTGCCCTGGCGCTGATAACCGAACTCTCCCAAGGGAAAAATTTCTGTTTCAGACATTTCTCTCCTTCCGCGGGGCCTGCTCAGAGTTCCCCAGAGCAATTTTTCAAAGTCAACAACCAGATGAGGCCCTTCTGTGCTTTGAACCATCCAGTGGCTTCCCACTGTCATTAGAGTAAAATCAGGCGTCTTTTCCTTGGTCTGAAAGGCCTAAGTGACCTGCTCTCGACTTTTTCCTCTGACCTGACTGCCACCATGCCCCGCCCCCTTGCTTCCTTACACTGTGGCGATGCCGTTCGTCTTCCTGGTCCTCCACGTCCGCAAGTTCCTTTCTGCCTCAGAGCCTGGGCACGTGCAATGCCCTTGGTCTGGAAGATACTTTTTCTCATCACTTAGTTTCAGCTTAAATGACCTCTCAGGGGGGCTGCTCCTCACCAGCCTTCCTAAAGTGGTCCCGTTGCTTTGGTATTTTGCTCTCATCCACCCCCAACTGGTTTCCTGCATAGTTACAATCATCTGTGCTTATTTCAGTAACTTGTTTGCCTGTCTGTGTCCTGCCGGTCTCTCTAACCAGAGAGTGAGCTCCTTGAGGGGCAGGGGCTTTGCAGGGCAGACACAAGATGCTCACCCATGAAAACGTATGATGAGACAAGCTCACATGTGTGGACTGAGTGGCCCTCAGTCCATGCCTCCTACGGGAGATTTTGTGGGGAAGGGTAATTATGCTCCAAAAATATGTTGGAAATCTCATCAGTCGTGCTTGATTTTCCACATTTTATCTCAGCCATGCAGACTGCCAAGAGATAGTGAAGGCGTTCCAGAATGCGTTTCTTTCCAAGGACCCCTGTGGCTCCAGGGAAGAAGACTACCAGCCACTGATGAAGCTGATCAGTCAGGCCATACCCTGCAACAAGGTGACTGGGTCAAGGTCTTGATTTCAAAACCGAGGCTGGACGCCAGTGGGAAGAGGTCGCGGGTCCGGATTTGGGCCAGGAGGGGGAAGAGGAATAACCTGGATGTGAGAATGTAGGTGTGGTTGGCAGGGATAGCGTTTGTGGGCTAGAGGGAGACCAGGATATGATTTGGGTTTAGGATGTTAGAGGAGGGGAGGAAGGAGAAAGAGGGATTCGGAAAGAGAAAACGACAGTTGATTAAAAATCGGGCAGAACAAACCTAACAGGAAAGCCAGTCCAACCCAAACAAAAATAACCCAACTTTATGTAATTACAAAACTCGCCTTTGACCTCTGGTGACAACAGTAATGACAAAGCCACCAAGTTGCATTTGCCAGGTCGGGTGGCACCATCCTCATGTCACCAGTGAAAACAGTGAACCCTGGGGAGTTTAGGGGACCGGCGACTCCTCAAGTTCGTTGATGTTCAAAGTGACCAGTTGAACTGGCACAAAGTCTGGGGCCAGAGGCCTGGGTTTTCATGCACTGTTTGTACTGGAAGAAGTCTGCCACGGGGTGAATCTTTTCTAAAGCCAGCATGAAACCTGCCCCAAGTCATCTGTGTGGAGCCCATCAGCCCTGTTATAGCCTCTCATCCTGTCACTAGGGGGCGGGAGTCACTCAGGAGCCCCTGCTGGGTGCACTGAGCACAGGCCTGGGTGACCCGGGGCTGTGGCCCAGACATGGGACTATGCCCTTTACTTGCATTGTCTCATCCAATCTGCTCAGCATCCCAAGAGTTTCTTCCAATTATTCTTGTTGCCATTTTACAGGTGGGAAAAGTGAGGCTTTGCGACGATGCTCTGGTTGTCCCAGGTCAGACGACTAATAAGCAGTGACGCTGGGCCTTGTAGGGCAGTGTGACTCCAGGATGCAGGCTTCTGAGCATGGCCTCCGCGGCCTCCGAGTCAGAAGGAGCCGGTCCCTGGCGCTGAAGAGTGTTCTGAAACTTGACTTTTTGTACCTTTCCAGGGGACCCTGAAAAACTCCCTGTATTAGCTCTTTTGTTTTTCTTTTTCTTTTGTGAGGATAGGAGAGATTTGGGAAAGGAAGCAGGGGTATGGAGCGCTCAACAAAGGGCACTTCTCACCCAGAATAGCGCGGAGACAAAATTGCTCTGCAGATAACTCCAGGAATTTTGTAACTTCCAAATGGCTTCTCCAGATGTGTTCCGGTCCTCTGTTCGGTGTAAGGTTTTGATCAGTGGCTTTCAGACTTGTTTTCATGGCGACCCAGAACAATGAGCTCATTTTGCACTGTGACCTAGAACGCACACGCGCGCACACACACAGTGGCCATGAACTGAGCAACCCTTACCTTGACTACCTGTGATTTACCCTATTTCCTGTGTTTGCCTTCTATTTAAAAGGATGTGGGTGTGGTGTTTTTGGTTTGTTCTGGTTCACTACATGGATCTCAATAACAGGTTGCGTGTCCTCTCTCCCAGACCGTCTTTTGGAGCAAGTCCGGTGAGCTGGCACATCAGTACACACAGGTGCAGCAGGAGATGTTCACGCTGGAGGACACGCTGCTGGGCTACCTGGCCGACGGCCTCAGGTGGTGCGGAGACACAGGCTCCTCTGGTGAGGGTCAGGGCTGTTTGGGGTCATCTGGTGACATGTGGGGTGAAGGAGTCCTGGGCTCTGCTGGGGACCCTGAGAGATCCGTGTGGAGGGCGGGGCCCCAGGTACCCACCCTGTTGCAGACCCTGACCAGCAGAATCCGCCTGTTGTGGCTGACGACAAGAGTCAATTCACAGGTGACAACAACCCTGTGTGGAAAAAGGGAACAGGCAGGACTACTCTCTCAAGGGGAGAGTGCCTATGGTGCCTCGGCCACTCCCTCAGGAGGGGAGCGCCCCGACCCTTGCCTAGACAGGCTTTTATTGTTTTCCTGGGGTCTTACATCATAGAAAGATCTATTATCTATCACATAGAATATTATTGTCTACATTCTAGGTACAATCAAGGAAATGAAAATAACATGCAAGGGGAATAATGATGAGCTGATTAGCTCTGTCCTTGGGAGAACTCATACAGGCTTTGGCTATTACCTCGAAGATAGACAATACACATTTGTTGTTTTAGACCAGGGCGAGGGAGTTTTAGGAAGAACAAGCCATAACACTCTGTGTGCATTTTCTAGGCCCAATTCCCATGGGAAAACTCTGTTTGCAAGTCTGGGTTCTGCCCACCACTTTGCTTCTGTAGGTCTTCCATACAGAGCTGAGTCACATTTGCCAGGCCAAGACAAACCAGTGCCCTACACCACCCTAATTCATCTGTGCCCCGCTGACAACCAGCCTGACGTAAAATCTGTCCTTCAGACCAACGCGTGTGTTCATCCTTTGTCCCCTCTCGCCACCCCTACTCCCTGTGTTCTGGTTCAGACTTTCCTGCTGGTCAGCCCCCTCTGGCCACCTCAGTGGGACCGGCTCACTGTCTAACCTAAAACCTAAACAGCTGTCTTTTGCTTCTGAGATAAGGTTCAAATTCCTCAGCATGGCCTGGCCTGTGTCTCAGATTCTCGTCTCCCAGCTCCCTCCCTCATCCCTTCTGCTCTGCTGCTACTAGTCTAAACCCACGGGGCTGTTCCGCACTTCTGAATGGAGCTCCTTCTTCATCTCATCTGTCTGAAGACTCTTACCCATCCTTCCCAGTCAAGTTCAACACCAACCTTCCTTCCCCAAGGGGGCTACCCCCGCCCCCAACCCAAACTGACCTTTTTATGATGTATTCGATTCTGCGGGATCATGTGTCCTCTGAAGGCAGGGCTGTCTCATTCCTCTCTGTCCCCAGGACTTAACACAAACGTTTGTGCAGTCGGGGGCAAGGGGCGAAGAACATGAGGCACATGTAAGTGTACGCACGCCTCGTGTTGCAGGGTGTCCTCCGGCTGGTCAGCTTCCTCAGAGAAAAACGAACACTGCGCGGTGTTGCCGGAAGGTGGAATCCTACGAAGACGAGCTTAGAGAAGCAGAGTGGAAAGTGATCGCCAGGGCAGAGGGCGGGGGCAGCGTGGAGAGGTGGGTGAGAGGGTACAGACATTCACTTAGAAGAGGAGCAGGGTCCAAGGGTCTCGTGTGCAGCAGGCGACTGTAGTTGACAACACTGTGGCGGTGTAACTGAAGTTTTCTCGGATGGTGGACCCTGAGTGTTCTCTCGTGGACACACACACACAGATGAGTATGCGAGCTGATGGGTGTGTTCTCCGCACAGGGGAATCTTTCCACGAGGCACATATGTGTGTCCTATCATCCCATTGCACACTTTAAATACCCTGCAATCTCATTTGTCGATGATACATGAAAAGTAACTAGGAAATGTTTGCGCAGGAAGGCAGGCACCCTCGGGGGGAGTGACGTGGGAAGTGGGTGCTCACGCTCTGTACCTGTCCTAGCCGCCTGCCCCAGAGAGGGGGACGGCTCAGAGGCCACGGGGCCTCAGCGTGTGGGTCGCAGGGGTGGGGGTGTGTGGGGGGCAGGGAGGCTGTTGGCCAGAAACCCAGGAGTGGCTGGGGAGAACCCCCTCTCCGCCCCAGGGCCCAGTGTCATGGCTGCTGTTCCCAGCACCCTGGTGCCAGGACCACGGTGGGGGCTCGCCTCGGTCAGATGGGCTTCCCGCAACTTCCCAGAACGATGACTCAGAGCTGGTCCCTGTGTTCCCGTCTGGGACTGGGAGGGTAAGGTGAGGACTTGGACGGGATTCAGGGGGCACTTAGTTAAATTGGGTCCAGGCGTGCGCACTGTCCCCCCTCCGCCTTGGCAGGGAGGCTGGCAGAGGACGACTCCGCTGTGATGGAACAGCCAGGGGAGAGTGCGGCTTAATGAAATCTCTGATTTTGCACTTTAATTATTCCTGTAAACTGTCCCTTTCAGAAATGAACTACCAGTCCTGCCCCGACTGGAGGAAAGACTGCCGCAACAACACCATGTCTGTGTTCTGGAACGCGGTGTCCAGGCGGGTGAGTGCCCACGGGGACATTCCAGAATTTCGGAGACCAGAAAAAGACGAGGTCTTCTAGCTGTGTTTTGCTTGATTTTTTTGGGGGGGGAGGGTGCGTGGGAGGTGGGGGGGATCACAGATCCTTTTAGGAACAAAAGTATGGGAGCCTTCCCCAAGGAAAATATTCCTGAGTACTTTCTAGAAGATTTTCACGTGTGATTTGAGGCATATGTGGAAAGCCCATGGGCACCAGTGGAAAAACCCCTGCTCTTACCCATGTCTCAGCTTTCGCTGCTAGGAGTCTCCTGCTGGGTTTGATCCTCTGGTCCAGGTATCGACCACCCTTAGATTCCTGGAACCATCTTACTAAGTTATCCCTGCAGACCACTTCCTGTGTGCCAGGCAGAAGGATCAAAGCCTTCATCCTCCCAAGACCCCTGTAAAATAGAGACCACGAGTATCACAGCACCTTACAGATGACACAATAGAGCTGCGGGTAGGCGAATGCTCGGTGTACGCAGCAAGGGGAAGGTCTTGGAGTGGACCCCAAATTGTCCGACTCCGGAACCAGAATCCGGGCCGGGAAATAGTCACCGTCTTCCCCACCCCCTTCTCTCTATTTCTGATGTCACTAAGCTGTCTTGCCATCCCCTCTGCGCCCCACAATTGGTGCTGAGCGAAGGTTACATATGAAGACTCAGAGGCTAAGGGACTCATTCAAGGTCAGTGGGCTCGTCAGGAGAGAGAGCCCAGCCCACCTCGAGGAGAGTCAGGTAAACCCTGGCAGAGGCAAAGGAGGGAGTCCGGGATTTGAAACGAGAAGACCATTTCCACCCAGGTAGATGCTAACCATCTGTCTTACTGTCGATTCCTCACTTGCCAAATGGGGAGAAAAGTAGCGCCTGCCCCCTGGGGTCACTGCAACATCGACAAATGACATCACTGTCCCATTAACTAAGGACGCGTTCCTTTAACAAGTATTTGTTGAGCGCCTACTGTGTGCTGTGAAAAATCAGAAGCACCATATAGTTTTTTGTGAATTGTGTTTTTGAGAAAAGCTTCTTGTGTTTTCTGAGAAAACTGTCTATTTTATCATTCTATGGTACATTTGGGGGCAGTGCTGTTGGCTTTAAAAACTTTAAAGAGTTTAAAAACTTTTAAAGCCAAGTCAGGTTTTATATATGTGGTGAGCACCTGCCTGTGTTCCCCACACGGTCCTTGCAGCTAGGCGCACAGTGGTGACCGGGATTGAAGGTGCGCCAACCCACTGACTGTCGGCTGGGACTGCCCCTCCGTTGTGGCCAAACGCTTACCTGCCTGTGGACACAGGCAGCCTTCTTTCATCAGACTAGATCCTTTCTTTTTCTGGCAATAGAGGCTCTGCCCCTTGGGGTTTGAAACCCATCCCAGTTTCTCACTTCCAAGTGACCTTGGGGCAAATAGACCCAATACTTACTCCACAGGGACTCTCCCGGATTACACAGGATTGTGCGGTCAGTGCTTGGCACCCTGAAAGCTCTGGGCTGGGTTTGCACTTGTGATTGATGCCAGTTGGGCCTCTGCTCATCAGCCCCCGGCAATTCCGTTTCAGATTGTTCAGTGGCGTTTTATCTCGTGCAGACTAAAGGCGAGACTTCTTGGCAAAGCACACACGGCCTTCCTTGAATTAACTTACCTATCCACCTTCAGAGGCCACTGCAGTCTGCCCCAAGCCCCCAGGCCTTCCAGTTCGCAGCTGCCTCGCCCTTCACCAGGGGAGATCCCGTCCATCCTCCGGCTTTCCTTGCTCTGTTACATTTTCTCTACTTCTTTCCCAATCTCCATCACAGAGCGCTTGGACTTCCTGCTTCCTCTCTTCCTCCCCTCCTCCTCTCACTGATTTGCACGCGGCACCCACTCTGTGCCATGTGTTCGCTTTAAAGCCCCACGGGGGCTGGCAGAGCTCCCAGGACTGGAGACCAAACTCACTTGAAGCTCTGCCTTGCTGTGTGAGATGGTGGCGTGAAATGAGAAGGAGACCTGGGGCCGGGCTTCCTGCAGGAAGCGGAGAGATTGCTTTGTTTTGCTCATTTTGCTTTCTCCAGTGCCTTGCAGAGAGTCTGGCTGAAAGTTGGTTGCACGAGGAAATAAAACTCTTTGCTTAATAATATTCATTCATTCCTTCCCCATGTCTCTTTTTAAAAAAGATTTTTATTTAAAAAAAGATTTTTGGCCCTGGCTGGTGTAGCTCAGTGGATTGAGCACAGGCCTGCGAAACAGAGAATCTCGGTTCAATTCCCAGTCAGGGCACATGCCTGGGTTGCAGGCTGGTTCCCTGCAGGCCAGTTCCCAGCAGGGGGCGCACGAAAGGCAACCATACATTGATGTTTCTCTCCCTCTCTCCTTCCCCTCTAAAGATAAATAAATAAAATCTAAAAAAATAATAATAATAACAAAAACTAAATTTAAAAAATAATAAAAATAAAAAAGATTTTCATTTATTTATTATTTTTAGAGAGAGGGGAAGGAAGGGAGAAAGAGAGGAAGAGGAACATCAATGTGTGGTTGCCTCTCGTATGCCCCTGGCACCGGGGACTTGGCCCACAACCCAGGCATGTGACCTGACCGGGAATTGACCCGATGACCTGTTGGTTTGCAGGCCTGCGCTCAATCCACTGAGCCACACCAGCCAGGGCCCCCATTTCTTTTTGTGCCTGTACAGGCCTCAATGTTGCCTTTTTTGGGGTCCCTCTTTCCCTTACCCCCAAATCATCTACCCCTTTTCCTTAATGAAATATGCAGTGTCTGAGTTTATGGCACCATGAAAGCGCTTTTATCTTCTTCCTTCAGCAGTGTTCCTCTTACTCATCTGAACTTCTGACGTTGGAGTTCAGATGTTGAACTTCCTTGTGCAAACACAGGTCGGAGCAGCTGCTTCCAGAGCTCTCGTGGGATGCGTAATCCCTCTGGTGGTTTGGGATGGAAATGCACAGGCTGGGCAGTGCTGAGCTACTGCCCACAGGCTCTTTTCCCCCTTAACCAGCTAGTGCTAAGAACTATTTGGGGTACACCTGCCGGGGAGTGCTAGTTAAATTTGCATGCTGTGGCATTGTGGGCCTTCTTTCTTTCTTTTTTTTAAGTTTGCAGAAAATGCCTGTGGTATGGTCCAGGTGGTGCTCAATGGGTCCATCAGTAACACCTTTGATAAAAACAGGTACTTATTTCTTTGCATTCTATTTGCAAGGGTTAGCTCAGCCTCCTGTTTGATAGTTCACCTATAGAAAAATACATGTCTCACATTTAAGGTCGGTAATAAAGATTTGGGCTAAAAAAGGGTAAAATTTTTGTCTTTCTAAGTGAATGTTTCTGCTTTCTCCGTCGCATATAATCCTCTCAAGGTCCGAATGGTCCTTGCGCTTGTCCAGCTCCTCATCTTGACTTTCTGAGGCTTGGTGGAATTTTCTCAGCTTCATCTTCCATGACACTCCTTGCTGCCCATTTCCTGCCTCTGTTCATGCTATTCCCCATTTAACCTGCCCCCTCCTGCCTTCTGCCTAAATCCTCACCATCCACAAAAACCTGCCCCTGCCCCTCTCTCCTGCATGAACATGTGAGCCCCAGTTCAGCACTACGACCACTGTTGGGAGCACCAGGAGCTGTGCTGTGCTCTTGACCTTCATTATCTCTGCAGACACCGTCAGCCAGCAGTTTAGTTAAAGGTGGGACTCCAGAGCTCACCATGGATTCTGTAGGTGACTTTAGGTGGCGCACTTAACCTCTTTGCCTCTGTAGCGTATGTGCCTGCTGAGGTGGCAGTGACAGGGTGAGGAGCTGAGATAATGCATGAGAAACGCTGAGCTCTGCACCTGATAACAAGAGAGCACTCCACGGGCATCAGCTGTGATCGTCTCCGGTCATCCACACCATCGGCCACACCAGCGCCTTTCTTCTCTGCTGGCTTCTGTACTTACAGTTTTCACCCCATGAATTAGCTTTGGAGTCTTTGTTCGCCAAACTTTCCCTGGACAGGGCTTGTTGAAGAAGAAGGGACGCTCTGGGTGCTGCAAATTAAATTCCCTTCTCTCCTGCTTTCATATTTAATTCTACAAAGAAGCATTTGTGCTTTCGTCTTCTTTTAACCTCAGCGTTGTGTGTGGGCTTTTAGGGGGAAGTGCTAGCGTTCCAGAATTTTACAATCTGCTGTGAGAGACCTAAGTACTTGCTGTAGGAGTGCCAGGTGCCAGAGACTAAAGGGGAGGAGTTTAGGAGTTGGGGGTAGAGCTGGGCGTCGGGGCCTCTCAAAGCCGCGCTCCCACTTGCCTGTGTGTGCGGATCACCGGAGACTGCCCAGCTTCAGGTTCTGGTGCGGCAGGGGGCACTGGACTGATTCTGCCATTCTAACTAGCACCCAGGAGATGTCCTCATGCTGTCTAACGCCCACTCTTGGAAGAGCAAGTACTTTAAGAATCTCATTTTGAGGTTCTTAATTCATGGAGGGTCACACTGAAAGAGTAAATCGTCCATTCCAGAGGGTGGGTTCTAACCAATGGCGCCTGCCCTGCTGCTGGCTTTTCCCAGGGCCTTTGGACGCCTGAACGGTTTGGTTTGGGGTTAACAATGCCCTCTGTCCCTTCTATCTTAGCACTTTTGGACGTGTGGAAATCTATAATCTGCATTCAGAGAAGGTTTCTACACTACAAGCCTGGGTGATGCATGACCTTGAAGAAGCTCACAGGTATGTTCCTACTTTGTACCTGTATATTCTCAAGGTTATTTTAGGAATCGGTCCACAAAAGAATGCACAGTCACAGCAATGCACTGAGGAAAGATTGGCTCCTGAAATAAATTGGGCTTTATGTTATATGTAGCCCATCCCAACCACTTCTCAATTTTAGTTCCATAATAGATATCAACCCACTTTGCACCTCTGGCTCCCCGAGGGCCTGTGAACTCTGAGCGGCAGCTCTGCTTCCTCTTCTTATCCCGGGGCTTTGCAGAGGCCTGCTGCCTAGAAGGAACAGATTCAGGAGATGTTTGCAAGATCTTGTTGTTCTAACACTTTCTTCTTTCCTTCCTAGTCACACATGCTCGAGTTCCCTCATCGAGGATCTGCAACTGATTGTAGAAAAGAGGAATATTGCATTTACCTGCCAGGACAACTACAGGTAATTGATTTGTTCTTGAGGAAGAAAGAGCCTTCTTGCCATTTGCAGGTATTTCCCCTGGGCCTTGATGGTGACCTGGGAAGGTGACCTATGGTGACCTCCGTTCCTCTCCGCCCCCACCCCCAGCCTAACCCAGAAGTGTTCACAGCCAGTGACCTGATGAGGAAAATATGGGGGTCCCTCTGACACTCGTAGCTCATATCTAGGCCACAGTAGAGCTGGATATTCGTTTTCATCTCCACATATCATCACCAAACACCCCTTCTTGGTGTTTATTTTTATGGCCTTACAAATGCAATAAAACTAAACCGGGCCCCCCTCTAAGGCACTCACTCCTGGACTTGCCCTTCCCCCGGGGCATCGCGGCGGGAGAGGAGCTCTGTGGGTACAGTGGTCCACACACTTGTTGCTGAGAAGCGCACGGGGCTGCAGGTGGGTTGCACTGCCTCCAGGACTTCGTTTCTGCTTTTGTGTCATAGGCCGATCAGGCTGCTCCAGTGTGTGAGAAATCCTGAGCACCAGTTTTGCAGTTCTGTAATGTGAGCCGTCGGCATGGCGGTTTCGGGTCTTTGAGCCCTCGCGGAGTACGTGGCCGTGCGTGATGCGGAAGACGCGCTGGTGGAAAGCTGGGGACCTGGGGGATCCTCCGTCATCATGTCAACACGGGAGATGGAAGCCTTTCCCCGCCGAAGTCTTAAAATAACTTGTGTTATTGCAATAGTTTTCATTTTTATCTCTTAACATTCAAGAAAAGATGAATTATTATATGAAATTAAAATGAAGATTTTATATTATTTTATTTTTAAAACATTTGTAAGAGTTTGTTTGAACCCTGATGACATATTGGGGAGCAAGATCTCAAACACTCTCTTAAATGATCTGATTGTAATTTTCAGCTGATGCTTTTATGTTGTTTGTGTGTTGGCAACATCCTTTCTATTGAAGAATGACCACAGCGGTCCTCTCTTATGCCCAGGCTTTTCAGAAAATGTTACATTTCCAAATGAAGGATCTTGTCTCAGGATATATTTTTGTCCCCTTTTTACAGATAAACTACCATGCTATGCTTATGGGTCGTGCTGGGGCAAATATTCTGTTGGCAGTAAGCTACTCATATGCTCGGTTCTTTATCTCTAACCCTTCTAATAGCCTTATGAGGTTGATATTATTATCCCCCATTTGTTAGAGGAAAAAGTGGAAGAGAGGTAATACAATTCACCTAAAGTCATACATGGGGTTCAAGGTAGAGGCCAACTTGAACTCTGCTTTGTCTGACTCCAAACTGCATGTGTTTTCTCTTCCTAGGCCTATAATACTAAACTGGAAGTGCCCTATGTTCTCTCTTAATTAAATGCATGTCAGATTAAATTCAACACAATAGAATCTGGAATGTAATTTTTCTGGGTGGCTTCAAGATGGTTACATTTTTTTCTCCGCTTCCTTTTCCTCCTGCTCCTCATGGTCAATGTCTCACATTTGTAAGTCGGCAGTTAAAATATCTGTTGTTCCTGATCCTGGCAGTTCAGTTTGTTCCTTTTTCTTTTTTTCTTGGTCAGTCTTGATCAGGAATTATCACTTTTATTACCTCTCAAAGATACAACTTTTAGCTTTGTAAATTTGGTCTTTTATTATTGGTTTTTGTTCTTCTCTGTATTATTAAAGATAAAGAAATTTCTTAAATATCTTTGGATTTTTAAATTCAGCTTCATGCAATGGACGTTTAGGTCACTGGGTTTTTTCCAGCTCATTTTCTTTTCTTATACATATATTCAGGACTATAAATTTTCTTCTGAGTACTGCTTTAGCTGCACTTCTTAAGTTTGGATTTGTCTCTTTTCATTATCATTTAGTTAAGAAAAATTTTCCAATTTAATTCTTATTTAGAAATGTTTTGCTTAATTTTCAAACATCTGGAGTTTTCTTTTAGTTTCATTTTAAATATAGATTCATTGAAGAAAAAATTATTAAACTAATTGGAGGCTCCTTGAGGTAACCCACTAAGATTGCTGAAAACAGCATGCATTTTGGAATCAGGCATTTCTAGGTTCATATTTTGGCATCACTCTGTGATCTTGAGTGAAATACTTAACGTGTCTGAACTTCGGTATGCTGGCCACTCCCATAAAGATTATATAAATTTATCCCCATTAAAGTATGGTAAGAACTAAAGAAGAGGACGAAAATTGACAAGCCACTGTGCCTCCTAGGTAAGGGAGTACTCGACCAAGGTTGACTCCTTCCTGCCTGCCACTGGTTGGCAATCTTGTTTCCTCCTGGAGCCTTGTAGATGCAGCCACTGTGGTCAGCCTGCAAATTCTTCAGTAGCCCCTTCTCCACTTAAACGCATCCTCATGGGATGTAGTGTTGGCTGGACACGAGCCAAGGTGCCTGGGACCAGCTCTGATCAAGGTTCAGACTTGCCCCAAATTTCAATGGACTTGCCTGCAGAGTGCCTTCAGCAACAGGTCCCTGCTGACCCACTGGGTGACCAGACTGTCTTCCTCTCTGGACAGTGCCTGCCTGATTGTTGGGCTTGCCTGGTGATTTCCGGACTCTCTAAATGTATGTTTCTTATTCACCCATATCTACCAGGAAGTGGCTGCCTATGTCAGAACGGTTTTGTTCTTTATATCTTCTGGCAATGATGAAATAGGTAGGGGAGAAATCAATTCGCAAGAGGCTTTTTCCAAGAAGACTCATTTGAGCGTTCAAGTCAAAGTTGGTGGAGACTAAGGGAGGCTGGTCCCATGGTCTTCACAATGGGCTGCGGAGGGCCCTGGAGCACTGGGTGGCTGAGGGGCGGGGAACTCTTTCCTCAGGGCACTACCTCTGTATCTTTATTATTAGGACCTCCATCTCTGCCTCCACTTTCTCTGTCATTCCAACTTGTGTATCTTTGCCATTGATCATGCAGCCATCTCTAGTCCTATGGCCTTTCTGGCCTTTCTAGATAAATAGATCCTCTATGTCCCTCTTTCTATAAGTGACGTCTTTACTGAGTTACCGATTGTTCACAAACATCAGCGTTTACTCATAACCTATTCCCGTCTCCACACTACACTCTTGTTTGCTCCAGAAAACCCCTGTATTATGCCATTGCACACCCACTATCGTACCTGACCTGGAGGCTGTGGGAATAATTCAGGACCTAATTTTTCTTTTCTAACTCCTGAAGCCTCGCTATTTTCCTTCTATAACAGGTCTTGACCTTATTTTTGAGGCATGCTTTCCAGCACAGCTCTGAAATTTTAGGCCGAATACTTGAAAAGGTATATGCACACATGTGTGTGTGCATATCATGTACACACAAACTTTTATGACACAAAAACCGCATCTCTGAGTCCACAGTGATTCTGCATTCAGTGGGTCTTTCTTGTCACTTGCCCTGGGTCACTGTTGGTATGGACCTGTTTAATGCCATATCCGTGTCTCTTATATACCTGGCAGACAAAGCTGGATATGCATCAAACATTTTGGCAAAACATGTTCTTTCTTTGGCTTGACAGTTTTCTGTGCCCTTTGCATTTGTTGAAACACACTCATCTCATGTGTTCACAGCCCTGGACACAAGGGATGCGGCAGGAGAGGCGTCCACTTACCTCCCGGCATCCCGTTCTCCTAGAACAATTCCTAAGGCTGTGACTTGAGTATCTCAGGGAGAATCCATGCTGTTTCTGTGGGTTTGTAAGGGTAGAAGTTATATGCACTGGATAAATGTTATGTCTGGAAGACTAAAATTGTGTAAAGTAAAATGTTAAATGAAACCTAGAGTATGATATAACTATAAAAGGTATTTTATGAATACAGTGTTAACAGATATTTTCCACGGTTTTTAAATAACAAAACAATTACTTATATGACTAAGAATTATCATTCAATGTATATATGTTTTTAATGGCCCATCAAGGAATCAGTTCTGTGTGTCTCCTTGAGAGGCAGAGGTTAGCTGGCCCTCGGTTTGCACTCATGAAGCACAAGTTTTGAACTGGTCTCTAACAAAGAATTTATTCTTGAACTTGATTCACATCATTGCACATGGCCATGCTCATCTCCTGATTGAAGTGCCAACAGCAAAAGGTAGTGAATACCACAGAGTTAAGAGACAGGTGACCCATTAGGCAAGTTCATTAACACCTGTGAATTTCCAGTTTGGAATATACTTGTAATAGACATAAATGGGTTGTATAAGCAATAAAATAATAATAAAAAGATTTGGTGGAGTCACTTTTTAAAAAACATTTGCCTCTGCAAATACCGTATTATCTCACTTCCAGCCTTTGGAAGAAGTGGGGGAGATGCTGGCCAAAGAGTATGAACTTTTAGCTATAAGATGGCTAAAGTCTGGAGCCCTAATGCCCAGCGTGGGGACTGTAGTGGATAGCACTGCATTATGTGCTTGACATTTGCTAGGAGGGTGCATCTCAGTGTTCTCAACACACCCACACCACAGGTAACTATGTGAAGTGATGGATATGCTAATTAGCTCAATTTTGGTAACCATTTCACAGAACATACATACATATACTAAAATATCACACTGGACACCTTAAATATATATTTATTTGTCAATCATACCTCAATAAAGCTGGGGGGAAAGCACCACAACAGTTATCTCTGGAGTTCAAAGACGAATTAAATAAGTTGGTGGTGACGTGCCAAAGGCAGCAGGTCCTCTCACTGACCCTGCCCCAGGTCAGGTGATAGGGCAGCTGGAGAGACAATGGGCCATTGTCCTGGGCATGTCCAGTGGGTGGGGCAAGTGGCCCAACCTACAGTCTATTGAAGACCCAAAAATTCTCACTAACTCCTCTTTACCCATTGAGACATCGAAATCAAAGGAGGATTAGGGCCGTTTGCTTTTTATTAAGATCTCAGCCCTGACTGGTGTGGCTCAGTTGGTTGGGCGTTGTCCTACACAGCAAGAGGTTGGCGGTTCAATTCCTGGTCAGGGCACATACCTGGGTTGCGGGGTTGGTCCCTGGTCAGGGCTTGTGCAAGAGGCAATCAATAGATGTTTCTCACGTTGATGATTCTCTCCCTCTCTCTTCCTTTCTCTCTAAAAAAATAAATAAATAAATAAAAATTCTTTTTAAAAAAGAACCTCAACTTTGGGAATCACAAAACACACCTCTGTTCTCTACTGAGGAAACTCACCTTGAGACCCCCCCTCCCCCAGGCGTTTGTGATGACCCAGTGAAGTGTATGAGTCTCAAATGGTACATAAATGGGAAACACTTGAGGTCTTGAGGCAAAATGCAGACCTGCAGAGAAGAGAACCCTAACAGACATCACACCAGACCCTGCACAAAATGTCAGCCAGTGATCTCAGCTGTAGCGACAGAACACAAGTCTGGCTGGAAATACACTTTCCAGAGAGTATCAGGAGCTTACAAGTTCTCCAGGAGGGCAATACATGTTTGGAAGCCTCTTAGAGAAGTCGTTCTTGTCCCAAGGACACTCAGCTGTCACTTTGTCACTGGGAGACATGGGCACTGCTGTTTCTGGGACTAGAAGTAAGCAAAGTGGATGGTGAATAGTTCATGGTGGATGGCGCATGAAGCCTCAGGTTCATGGCTGCTGATCCACCTGATGCGCAGGGCCTGATACATGGGAAGTCTTGGAGTGGAGCTCAGTGTTTCTGTCTGTGAAATGAGGTGATGATAGTGCCCACCTCTGGGTTGTCTCGGGGGTTAAGCCATACTCAGCCATTAAGATGGTAGAAGTATGAATCTCAGGGTAGTGCTTGATACTTAAAAAGAGCTCTATTATGGTTAGATTTTTAATTAAAAAAATGTTGGCACGTGCTTTTATTCTAAGGGAAATTCTCTAACAAGCTTACTTGCTTTAGAAGCTGAGACCCTGGGAGTAATGGAGAAGAGGGTAAGGTGTGGCCCTTGTGACAGTCATTGGGGTCAGCCATACTTTCTCACAAGGTCTCAGTGGCCTTGGAGGGTTAGGACTTGTCCACCTGAGAGGACTGGGCCAGGTATTCTCCTGCGACCTTTCACTAAGAACCGGCTTCCACCCCAAACTGGATATTGACAAACGGTATCCACAGATGATGCCCTTCCCGCACCTCACCACCAACTCGAAGAATTTGACATGTGTAATTATCATTCTTCAGCCCACCGTTCATTCAACAACTCCCAGCATGGCCAGTCCAGGCCCTGCTTGGTGACCAGGGCCCAGCACTCCGGGGACAGTAAAGGTGTGAGGCTCTCCTGTGTAGAATGACATCAGAAGGCACAATGGGCTGAATTACCTCCAAAAGAACACTGGAGAAGGATAAGACTGAGAAGGAACCAGGTCGCTAGCCCAAGCCCTTGGTGCAGGAACGAATCTCCCTCTGTGAATGCTACCTAGTCAACAGTTTCCACAGAGCTGCCTTCCAGAGAATTTCCCTGCATGGCTGGAGTCATCAGATCCAAGGTGAGCACAGCAGGGAGAGAGGCTGCTTTGGGAGCCCCTGCGTCTCACATCACTCTTGGTTGCTCAGAATGAATGACCTTCTGGCCCTGGGCCAAGGAACTCAGAGCTGCCCTGGGCAGAGCTTGCCTGGACTGATAAGCTGGGCGGGGGGGGAGGGCAGTGTCTTCCTGCTGCCAGCGTCTAGAATGTGGGCACGAGGACCTGTGAGTGTGCTGTCCGACTGGGTTATTTTAAAGATGGGCTGTTTTTTAAGTGCCGCCTGCAACCATTAATGTGTCAATTACATTCACATTAAATTTACAAAATAGACATTTCTGTAATAATTTCTGACTGAATCATGAAGGAATCATAGAACATTATCGGGCGTTGAGTCGTTGGTAGTAGCTGCGAAGAGCTCCTTGGTCAGTGACTCTCTTTCACATCACAGAGCCTCTGACTCCACGGACAGGAAGGGCAGAGAATACTGACTGTTGATTCGTATCTATTATTTCCTTGTTCTTCTTTTAAAACAAATAGTAGTCACTAACTCCCCATTTTTAACTGCGAATGTGGTTTCCAGGCCCCAGAATACACTCTCAGTTCTATAGTAGCATCTGGCCAATGGAATGTGAGTGGGAACGATTAATGCAATTATCTGGTTATTTTATTTTATTTTGTTTAAGATTTTTATTTATTTTTAGAGAGAGGGGAAGAGAGGGAGAGAAACATTGATGTGTGAGAGAAACATCAATTGGTTGCCTCTCTCATATTCTCAGTTGGGGACCTGACCTGAAACCCAGGCATATGCCCTGACTGGGAATCGAACGAGTGACCTTTCATTTTGCAGGCAGGTACTCAGTCCACTGAGCCACACCAGCCAGGGCACCTGGTTATCTTAAAGACAAAGGCACTGCCTGGATTTCCTTTCCCCTTCCCTTTGCCAAACAATGAAACTCCAGGAGCAGCCTGAGACCAAGAGATGAAGCCACAGCTGGTAGAAGGCAAATCTGACGGATCGTGGAGGAGACGTCTCCCTTGCTTCCCCCATCCCGAGTCACCGTCCCCCAGAATCTCCGTCCCATGCTGGCAAGACTTGGTCTGTTCTGTTCATTGCATTATCCCTGACCCTGGCACATAGCAGAAACTCAAAGTGTATTTGTCCTCAGAGCTCCTGTTGCCATGACCCTCTGTTCCATTCTTTCCTCTGCACTGCAGCTCCCTGCTCCGGACTTGACTTTGCTGGCTGCTTCAGCCTCACTGTGAAACAACTGATTCACTGATTATTCCTTCCATCACCAATATTAATCAATCCTTTTACTGGATAGAGTCTAGTCTTCGAATAGAAGGGAAAGAAAGGTCAGTGTGGGGTTTTAAGAATATGTGATAGAAATATATTTTATCTGAATAAATTACATATGGAAGGAAAATTGGTAGAATTGGAAGGAAGGCTGCGTTAATGATAATGAAGTGTTTGACGGCATAGGGTGACGTGGCATTTTCCTCTTGAGTTAATGTAATTCGGGTTAAGATGTTAAGTCCATGAGGGGTCACCGGGTTGACACACATGTGTGTTTCCAGTCAGAAACTTGGACATGAATTTGGAACTCGAGAGCCAGGTAAGTGCGTTTTTCCACGTCTGTTCCATTCAGCAGAGTCAGGGCTCAGGTGCGTTAGAAGAGTAACCGGGGGCATGAAACTCAAGGAGCCGTGAGTCTTCTGGTGCTCAGTCGAGGGGGAGTCTCCAGCTTCAGATTCCTCACCTGTAAGAGAAGACAGTGCCTACCTGCCGTACGTTCCAAGCGGCCATTTGCAGCACTGCCTTCCCAGAGCACAGTCTGAAAACAGGGTCCTACGGGTCCATGCAAGCTTCCAAAGGCCACGTTCCACTGGCATTTGGAGTTTTTAAAGTTGGAGATTGATGGAAGGCAGGGGTGCAGCCCTTTGCAGGGTGGGAGAAGAAGAGAGGGAAAGGCCCCCAGTCATGCTCTGAATGGTCATGGTGGATGGGGGCCCATGTGTCCAGACAGAAAGGAAATCAGCATGGGGGCGGGGGAGAAGACGGTGTGGCCCATGGAACTAGGTTCAAATCCCAGCTCTGGAATTTACTGAAGCTCTCGGGGACCATGGGCCAGTCGTTCCTGTCTAGTCTTCGAGAACGCACAAGCAAAAAGGGTTAGTAATGGCAGCCACTAAAAGGTCTGGTGTGCCTACTGCTTTCACCTGGTGTGGGGTTGGAAGGCAGTAAGTAGTCCTCACTCTCAGGGGAGATCAGAAACCCTTACCCAGGATGTACAGTGTTACGGTCATCTCTAGCCTGGTTTTTATATTACCCAAGGTTCTCAGTCACATGGGCATCTTTCTCAGAGACAGAAAGATAGGATTCACGGCTGTTGGGGGCTGGGATAAGCCTGAAACAGGCTGATACAATCCGACCTGAAGGTTGCGCCTGAATAACAGGATGCTGCGGTTAGGAGCCATGGAACTCCCCCTCCTGGACATGCGGGTGGCACACCAATCAGTGCCTTGATCACGCGCCCGCCATGCACCCCCCGGCCAATCGCAGGCTAGAGCACGCTTTGAAGCCACCTATCCACTGCACTTCCTCCACTGCCCTCCTCTATATAACTCCCTCCATTTTGAAATAAAATTTGCAGCTTGATCAGAATCCTTTGTCTTGCTGCCATTCTTCGCGCCTCCTGTCCCATCCCCCTTCATCCGTTACAGGTATATCGGCGGACCCCGTTGACTGCCTCGCGGGCCGAGGCACACGGCAAAACGTTCTACCTGAGTCCTACAGCAGGCCAAGTCAGATCACCTTTCTGAGCCTCAGTTTTCCCTCGCGTGTAATGGGAATGACATCTTACTTATCTCACAGAGAGGCTATGTGAGTGAACCAACTAATGCAGAAAGTGTTAGGAAAAGCATGGGACAAAGGTTAGTTATTGCTGTGATGATGATGATGATACAATTTTTTTCAATATCATCTTGTAATTTGGGGCAAAAGTAGAATTTTTATAAACCTGGCTCTATTTAAAATGCCCTTCTAAGCTGAGTATGTAAAAGAAAGCTACAGCAAACATTCAAGGTCAGTAAAATACCAGAATACCTAGCAAGTATTTTCCCAGCCTGTGTGTAAACTGAAATACCAGAACCGCCAAGGAGAGGGCGTCAGTAGCCTGTCTCCTACCTCCCCAGAGCGGACTTGACAATTTCACCAGGTACAGACACTATAGTATTTATAGGCTGGATCTGATTCATGTGCTGAGTGCTCTTGGAAGTCAATGGGTTAAACCTGAGGCTGTCCAGAAGGTATCCAGCCATGCAATATGAAAATACAGACATTTATTGAAGAAGATACAAGATACAAGTAGCATTGTACATAAACTAAGGATGCCTTGTCCCCTTCAAAGTAGGCGCCTTGGGACCTCACACAGTTCCCCCACTTTCCATCAGCTGTTGTCATATTTTCTTGAATCTCACTGGTAGTTTGAACTTTCTTCTCTTTTAAAGGTGACTTCAGTTTTGGGGAAAAGGCAGAAGTCACGGGGCACTAAATCTGGGCTATATAGGGGTGCTGAGTAACCTGGGTGATTTGATGTTTTTCCGAAAAGCTCTGCACAAGATGTGATGTATGAGCAGGCGTGTTATCATGATGAAGCTGCCAATCACCAGTTAGTTGCCCATAGCCGCAGCCTTCTGAATCATCCCAATAGTTTCCATGGAGAAATGTTCAAGCTTAATGCAAAATTTGATACAGATTTGTTGTTGCTTCACTTGCTCAGTCATTTTGAATGCGACAGCCACGCAGTACACATGCTCACTCAATGGTGTCTACTGCCCCCACTGACTAGTACAGTGAAGTCTCACGCATGCGTATTCCAGTCCACTCTCCTTGGCCGCCAGGTTACATCAATGTCTCGCAAACCGTTCTTGTCATATTAACAGTGGCTGGACTTTTTCCGGACAGACCTCGTATGTAAACACTAACTCTGATTTGAGGAGCCAGGTTTAAATGGGTAGGTCGCCTGTGTTAGATGCCACATTTCAACTGCTTTTCCGCACTAATTCCTCCCAGAGCAGCGTCCCCCGCCGTCTGCTTTCTCTAGAACTCCTTCGTGCCTTCGCAGTGCCTAGCACGTCTCCTCTATTCCCATCCTCGACCCCTTTCTCAACCCCACATCCAAACCAACAGAAAATCCCACTGATTCAGCCTCCAAAGTCTGACCACATCTCCCCACCACGGTCAAGCCCCTAATTTCCTCATGTTCTTGCAAAGGCCTCCTGACTAATTTCCTGCTCCTTCCTCCCTTGTGGTATATTTGCCCAAGAGCAGCAAGAATGGCACTTTTGAAAAAAACACAGACCACATCATATCCAAGGTCAAGGCTCTCCCCTGGCTCCTCAGGGCACTCAGGCTGAAATGGTTGACGACCCTCTGAGGCCCTCCTCCTCCCCCATCTACCCCTCCCTGCCTTCATCTTCTTTCTCTCCTTCCGTCATCTGCTCTGGCCGGACGGGCCTCCTCGCTGCGTGGTGGTCCCCATCCAGAGCCTTGCACTGCCTTCTCCCCACACCTGGAACACTTCCCCAGATATCCACCTACATGGTGGGTCCCTTCCCTCCTCATGTCTTGGCTTAAATGTCTCCTCTCTGGTGATGCCTTCCTTGACCCTCCTACAGGCATGGTCCTCTTCCATGCTTCCTACAGCCTTTGCCCCTTCTCTGCATTAATTTTCTCCACGTTTATTAATTTAAAACTTCCATGGTGCTTCCCATGTCCTGCATACAGTCCTGGGTACTTCCAAAGTATTGTGCTTGGTTCTCACACAAATCCCTATAGGTGGACCGTACTGTTATTTGAGTTTCACGGATGAGGAAGCGGGGGACAGAAAAGTTGGCAGCCTGACCAGGTGGAGTCCTGCCCCGCACACCCCATCCTAACTCCACCCGCTGCCTCTCCTTGCACCCAGCACGTGGGACACAGGAGTTGAGTATTTACTTATTCATCGTCTGCCTCCCTCACTAGAATGCAAGTCCTGGTCCCCACCTCCCAGACACAGTTCAGAATAACGGTCTGTTGACATGTCTCTTGGACCATCTCTAAACTTTTGGAAGACAGACACTTTGTTATTCTCATGACATTAATTCCAATAACATAGTGCTTATTGGTTGAAATTTAACTATAACATATTTAAAACAAATAAAATTAAGTCATTAAGAATAAGATAAAATAGATTCTAAATCAATACAAACAGCTGCAAATTAACCCCACTGTGTATCATATTGATAACCCTGCCACCCAGGCCCAAGGAACAAATTCAAGTCTTGTTTGACCACCCTGACTGTGTAGTATGATTGCTGTATGAGGGCAAAAATAACCGCAGATAAATCTTGAACTTTACCTAATAGTTTGTATTGACATATTTCACGTCTTAAAGGTTAGACCAAGTGAGTACGTAGAACACGTGTATAAACTGAGGAGAAAAACACCATGGCATTGAGTTTGAATTGGGGGGATCTCTGGGAACTCATCCGTATTTGCAGATGCAAAATCATTTGGCTACATTGCTATTTTGCTATATTTATTTTAACTGCTCTGACATCTAATTCAACAACATTTGTTCCATACTTGGCAGATTCCAGAACAGCTCATGTGAAGTACCGAGCACTTCACAGGAATTATCTCATTTAATCCTCACCATCTCACTGTGTGGCATGTATGACCGTTACTAAACCAGTGACAGACTTGCCCGAGGTAATGGCAGAGCCAGGTCTGTTCTGACCCTGGAGTTGGGCTTATAACCACAGTAAGACGAGTCAGGACAAAACCTTTCAGCCCCATCTCAAAGCACTGTATTCACTTGTGGCACTGAACTTAATCTGGCTTGCGAAATAAACAAGCCTATTGAAGAACAAAAAATGAAGCGATCCTTTGGAATCGCTTCATTTGCCAAAAAGAGTACTTGTGTCATTTGGTAAGAGAACATTCTAAGTTGCCTGGGAGACCAGAGACTCCAGTTTTAGACCCTGCTGTTCCCATCTCAGCCACACAGCCTGTGTGAGCACACCAGGCCTCTGCTCCTCTGTCCCCTCTTCTCTAAGGAGCTGGAGGACACAGGGAATCGCAGACTCTGATGTCTCCAGGGGTTGATGGGTAACACAAAGAGCAAACTGGCCTGATGACTTGTGTCCCATCTGTGGTGGCAGTGACCCTTCACCTCCAGCCCGGTGTTGCCAGGCGGGTGTGTAGGCATCAGGTTATCTGACCTCTCATCTCCTCAAGAGGAGCCAGGGACACAGACTTATGTGACTTTTAAAAAATCTTAAATTCAATGATAAAAACCACAGCATACCAGTATGTGGCCCTGAGGCCAGCATCTTGTAATTTTTGGACCAGGTGAACTCTGACGCCCCTTTAAGGGCTATTCATAGAGAACAAAATGGTCCTTATACTATGAGGCTCAAAGATAGGGATCTGGTTTATCTTCTCAGAACTTTTCAAGGTTCTCAAGGTTCCACTGGGGGAGTGGACAAGTCCTGGACCAACAATTACCTGCAGAATGAAGTGGCTTCTGAGGGAGGGGAATGAAGCTAATATGCACTGAGAACCTGCTATTTGTCAAGGACTTGTCATGTGTCATGCCAATTGTATGTCACGCTGGCCAGGATTCCCCAGAAAGGCGGAACCAACAGGATGCATGTAAACATCCTTTCAGTTGTATTTGGACCTCTCTCTCTCTGTATATGCATGTACACAACATATGCACTATACAAGTGGTATATACGTCATATATATGAGATATTTATTTTCAGGAATTACTGCATACTGGTATTTTTTTAAATTTAAGGGATTGGCTTATGTGATTGTGTAGGCTGGCAAGCCTAAAATCTGCAGGGTGGGCCAGCAGGCTGGAGACCCGGGATTGTCGATGGTGTAGTTCAAGTCCGAAATCATCTGCTGGTGGAGTTCCCTCTGCTCAGGGGAGGTCATTCTTGGTTCTATTCACACCTTCCGCTGAGTGCACGGAGCCCACCCACTTTAGGGAGGACCATCTGTTCTACTCTAAGTTCTACTCTGATTTCAATGTTAACCTTGTTTACAAAAATCATTCTCTCAGAAAGTCAAAATATTCTTTGGCCAAATATCTGACCACTGTGGCCCAGTCAAGTTGACACATAAAAATTAACTACTACAGCATTCAATCCTCATCATGTTGGACAGAGTAGACTAGTCTCCCCACTTGCAGATGAGGGAACTGAAGTTCTGAGGAGTTAAATAATTTATACAACAACAACAACAGGGTACAGCTGGCATTCAAACCCAAGTCTGACTCCCAAATTCATCTCTTCACCCATTTCTGATACTATGTTGCTTGGTATTAATGCTACTATTTGATAAAGGTAAGGCACAAGTTTGGAGTAGATTCCAGGATCAAGGCGGCTGACTGCAGAACGCAGAGCTCCAGTGCGGACACCCAGCGGGCGCTCCCCAAGGAGATATCGTCGTCCAAGCTGCCCTTACAGGACCTACATCACGCATGCACCCTCGCTGAGCCAAGCAAGGCAGCGACCTAACGAACCAGGGAATTGTTTTCCCGCCCCCAAACCTTTTGCAGGCTCTGCTACCTTTCCAGTGAACACACACTTACCAGGCATTTTCCGCATTCAGGCATGGTGCTTCGGGCCCGTGGACAGAGAGGTGTCTGAGACACATCCTTGGCATCGGGCAGCTTGCTGTGTGTCTAGTCAGGGAGAAAGGCAAAGGCAGGGCTGTGAATGGAGCCCTTTGGGAAATCAGGGGAGACTCCCCTTACCTCTGGCTCCTGCAACTCTGGGATCCTGGTCTCTCCCTGGATTTTGTATCTGTGGAGCCTAGCACACTGCCCGGTACATAGTAGGTGCTCAATAAATGCCCACTGAATGTATGCATGCGTGAGGGAATAAAGGAAATTATTTATCTACACATCTGTACCCTTAAGGGCAGAGACAATAGCTAACAAATGTGGACTCACAACTTGGACTCTGTGACTTTAAAGCCCAGACACCCTTCTCACTGGCTGTTGGGATATGATCTCCCCAAGACTCAGGGTCTTCAACACAATGGTACTGACAGCACTTACCATGGAGACCCTGTGAGGCCAAAGAAATAAGGAAACTAAGTGCTTGGGGGAGCACCCAGCACAGTCAACATCTGTGAACAGTAACTATTTCATTCTTTCATTATCACTGTCATCATTAATTTCTGCCTTCCTGGCACCCAGTAGGACTCAATAAGCAATTGTGGACAATAAACGGGTTCCTAAATTAACTTATCTTGGGCCACTGGGGGGCAGGGGGACAGGCAGATCCTCCCTTTCTTTTTCTCTCTGGGTTGTTTCATCTCATCTCCCTGGTATGTCCCTGTCAGGAACCTTTGCTATTCCTTGAAACCTTGGAAATGAAGGTCGTGGAATATGGAGGTTTGGTGCAGTGAGGATGCAGACCTGGTAATCCTTTTCCTCGCTAATGTCCACCCAGCCCCTCAGTTAGTCCCATCTCTTGAAGAATCCAGAGTGAAGGAGAAATTAGCTTGAGGTGAGAGAGGGCAGGGCAGCATTTCACCCCCTTCATAGGCAGTCTCTGCCGCATTCATTGTCTCCCTGACGCACATTTCATTAAGCGATCAGCAGCCAAGTGAGTTCTACCGGGGAAAGGCCCACTCTCTATAACCAGCTCCCAGCCCTCCACCGGGCCATCAGGACCCTTTTGGGCAACTGGCTTCCCTTGATTTTTCATACACTATCTCTTTAGTGGTAGAAATGCTTCCAGTTCATAAGAAGAATGTGTCTTATGTGTTAGGCATCACTGGATGAAAGCAGGTATGTATGTGGAAATGGAGACCGACTTCAGAGAAGTGCTGAAAAGTTACTGTGGAAAAGTGCTGTGTGACCTTGGGTGAGTCACTTCACTTCTCTAGGCTTCGATTTTCCCATCTCTGTAATGAGGGGGCCGGACAAGATGTTTGTTAAGATCATTCTTGCTCTGAAAGCCTGTGATCCTTAAACCACAGTCAGTAAATCATTCATATGTGTGTGTGTGTGTGGGGGGGGATACTGCTTTAGGGAGGAGTCTAGCAGTAGCTGGTTGGGTAGACTGAGAAATCTAGGAAGCTTTGTGAAAAAGAAAACCATGGTGGTACTACTCATTGACGTCAAGGAAGGTGATCTCTCATTTTGTTCCCAGTCCGAGGGACCAAAGTACCCAAAGCTTTCCCTTCCCCACCTCATGCTGTCTGATACCCAGCTAGCTCCCAGCGATCCATAGCAATGATTTCCACCTTCCCTAATTAGGGGTGCCCAACTTAAGCAATTTTCTAATGAGCACTCTATGATTGCTATTTCCCAAAGTCCTTGCTATGCTTTAGTTTGTTCCAAGACCAAAGAAAGCTGGGAGCACTGAAGGGATCACCTCTCCCGGCTTCTCATGACCTTAGTCACACCTCATTCTTCATTGAGATGAGACAGTGCCATTCTGGATGTGACTTGGTGTGGAGCCACCCACAAGGTCAGACTCATCATTTGGAAGGCATGAACTTATCTTTACATCTCACCTATCATCTTGGCTGGTCAGAAATGTATTAGCAACTGGAAAAGCTGACATGAAAAATCCACATTTCGATGAACTTTCAGGTACTCTTCTTCAGTCAAAAATTTTGCCTGAGAGAGGTAGTAAAATACATTTATTTGAGCCAAGAAAGTAAAAGCCAAGCAATATGTTTTTGGGGATGGAATTATATTGTAAAATATTTTGCCTACAATTTGTCCTTTTAGCCTGAGAGTGACAATATATTGATTTTTCTCTCTGAGTTGAAAACCAAATTTAGTCAGTTAAGAATAAATTCTAAATAAACATGTGGCAAAGAAAAAGTAATGGGTATAATCCTTAGATGACAGATTCGAGATTGGAGAAATGAAAACTTTAGGGTCTGGTCCCCAAATCTCAGGTCCAGCCTCTGCCTTTTCTGGTGTCTACGGCGATTTTGTCAAAGGCCCAGTTCTGGGAAAACCCTAAGTTTCTTTTGTCATGTAATCTACGTGAGGTCAATGGGAAGTACTGTCCCTGAAAGTTCCCTTTTCTCAGTTTCAAAATGAAAATGATTTAGAAAATACTTTTTCAATACTAAAGAATTAATAACAGCTCTGCATATTCCAAATCTTGAAATTCGAAACTTGCTCACTTCCGTGAAACTGACACATCTTATTTTTGTGGGCATTTTAGAGAATGGAGAGGAGAATTTGAGGTACCGCATACTAACCATGGAATATAAATATTAAGCAAATGTTTATTGAAATATTTGATATAATGAATGTTTCTTTATGTAAGGCTCATTTATAAAGTGATTTTTGTGACTTTCTACATGGAATCACAAAACAAAATTTGGGAAATACGCTTAAAAGAAGAAGAAAATGAAAATCACTTCTAATTCCGTCACCCAGGGTTAATCACCATTTTCACACTTTTGGTGTAATGCTGAACTTAATGCCTGATATAAAGTAGATACATACAAGGTACTGGTTTACTGACTATCTCCTCAAGTCTTTATTATTATGAAATGTATGTACTAATAAATGTTTTAAATTGCAATCATTCATAGCCTGTGAAGTGTTTGTAACCGGCTAGTTAATATATACCTCAAAATTACCAGCCAAAATGAGTTAGTTTCGAAACAGTACCCTTGGAAATACTTCCATGACAAGTTACTTCCATAACTCAAAACAAGTTAGTAGATGTTTTCCTCTGGACCAGCCTAAAGCATGTGTGTATTGTAGGTGAGGTTCCCTGGGGAAGAGACTTGGAGAAGAAGATTTGAGAGCAGAAAGTTTACTGGTGCCCTTGAGGTATTTCGGGAGGGAGGCAAAAGAATCAGGATTGGGGGAAAGGAGACGTACATGAGGAGTACTCCTCCTCCACAGGAAAGGACAAAATCTGATTTTTAGGCAAGTCCTTCACCCTAGTATTTACCAATTATAAGCATATTTTATTTTTTTATCTTCCTTAATTCTTCAAATATTTCTCAACTAGGGTGCTTTTTCTTGGGCCCTTAAAGCCTTCAGACATGTTTATTAGGGGAAGTTTGGAAACTTCAGAGAAGCACAAAGGAGAAATAACATCCATAGTTCACCAAGCAAGAAGCACAATTGGTATATTTCCTCCTGTTCATTTTTAGTTTCAGAATCAAGAACAAGCAAAAAAATTTTTAGAAGCTAGCTGTTGACCTCAACCAATTTTGAAAAGTCTAAAAATGAAGAAAACTCACTCAATAACTCGTCTTTGTTGCTCCTTAGTATTTTTTCTATGAATTTTTTAATTGTTTTTAAATAACTGAAGGCACATGGTAGACATAATTTTGGGAGATTAATTTTTCCTTTGTTTTTGTTTTACTAGATTTCATAGATGTACATTTTACAGTCAAAACGTTTTTAAAAACTTGTAAAAATCCAGTCTCTTGACTTCACCAACCCTCCTTTCCTCTTCTCCAAAAACAAACTTGTTCAGCTCTTTGGGTGTATCTTACAATATATAGCATCTTAAGTCTGATGAGTTGAGGTATGCATTAAGAAAACCTTAGGGACATAATACTTGACCCAGATTTTTATTGCAGTGTTATTTCTATCATAAACTGGTAAACACATCCTTCATTTAATAAATAAATAGAGCGTGATACCCTCTTGGGGGACTTGGTTATGCAGTCATAAAAATTGGCTTTGAGGAGATTTTCCAATAGTTTGGAAAACTCCTATGTTGTTATGTTAAGAGATGTACAGTGAGCTAGAGACATCTGATGAGAGATGATGGCTAGAACACAAGCATTCACCTTTGCTGACTTCCAGACCACACCAAATGTGAACGAGCGAGGCATGTAAAGACAGGAACAAACCTTTGAGGACAAAAGCTTTAGGATGCAGGTTAATGGCAACTACATTTTGGGAGATGGGAAGCATTTGGTTGAGTGGAATTGGCAAATCCAAAGAGCTAACAACTCTAAGCTTGTACAGGGGAAGGGCAAAGGGATCCAATTTTATACTACATGGTATAGGCTGACTTACACCCCCCCCAAATTCATGTGTTGAACTCCTAATCCTCGGTAGCTCAGAATGTGACTATTTGGAAACAAGAACTTTCAAGGGGTAGTTAAGTTAAAATGAGGTCATTAGGGTGGGCCTTCATCCTACGTGACTGGTGGTGTTTTAAGAAGAGGAAACTAGTTCAGATACACACAAAGGGAAGGCCTTGTGAGGGCACCGAGAGAAGACAGCTGTCCACGAGCCAAGAAGAGAGGCCTCAGAAAAAACTAGCCCTCTGACACCTTGATCATGGACTTCTAGTCTCCAGAATTGTAAGGAAATAAATGTCTGCTGTGTAAGGCCCTCAGGCTGTGGTACTTGGTTAAGGCAGCCCTAGCATGTGGATACACTGCTGATACCTTAACAGGAACTGATGGAACCAAATGCTTCTGGAAATGAAGGGACAGTAGTGTGTCAGGCTGGAGGGTGCCTTCCTTAAAGGTCTGTCTGTATAAAGAAGAAGTTGATTCCTGGCCAGGTGGCTCAGCTGTTTGGAGCATCATCAAAAATGCTGCAGGTTTGAACCCTGGTTGGGTTGTGTAGGGGAGGCAACACATTGGTGTTTCTCTCTCACATTGATGTCTCCCTCTTTTTCTCTCTCCTTCTCTCTCTGCCCCCATCTTCCTCTCTCTCTAAAATCAATAAATACATCCTCAGGTGAGGATTGAAAAAAAGTGGCTGAAATCTCTGTATCCCCTTCTTGAATTTACCTCTTCTACCCTGAAAGATGACTGGAGGTTTATTTTAAGGGGATAAAACAGAGAGGATCTCTGATAGTTTTATCTAATCACATGAAAGGGCCAAGGCGCCGAACAAAACCAAAACGAAGGATTAAGTAAAATTGACATTCTGAAGGCTGGACGTTGCTCCTACCCCCTTGCTCCAATCAGTCTCCGTGGAACTGGAGTGTGGCTGAGCTGTTCAGAAGAGATTCGAAGAATCTCGCCTAGTGAGTTTGACAGCCCAGCACATCCAGGGTTTCCCTCGGTGCAACAGCCCAGCCGGACCGTAGAGTGAAGCCCACTTTTCAAAAGCACTCTTAGAGCTTCTGCCCCTGGGCTCATAACTTCCAATGGGTGCTTCAAACCTAATTCATTATATTCCCTGGGCACTCAGGGAATTCCCTGATGGAGCCCTCTCAAAGGAAAACCTCTTTGTAGAGCTCCTCTTTAATCTCCTCGTATATCTTGTATAAATCTGCTAATTGGAGGAAGATAGACTCTCGAAGGGCAATTAAAGAGTTTTAAGAGGGGTCATCTTCCAAAGGTGTAGGCAGGGTGAAGAACAAACAGAGGATGGTGAAGCACTAGAGGGCAGCAACAGGAGGGACCTGTCATCACCTCTGTGCAGGGGTATGGCCAGAACCTGGCAGTGCGGTGGTCCCTGGGGAGGGGTAGCCCTAGTGTGTCACTGTGGGCACACAGTGTAATTTGATGCTCTCTGTCTTTCTCTCATGCTTGCTACCTATTTGTTGCAAGGTGGTGCTCTACCCCAAGACAGGACATTTGAATTGGAGGAGGAGGAGCAAGGAAGCCTGGCCTGGCCATGCCTTTACCGTTAGTCAAACAAACAAAACAAGAAAATCTTCCCAGAGTCTCCTAGCAGAATTCTGCTTGTTTCATTGGCTGCAGATGTGTCACATGAGAAACTCCAGCTGCTACGGAGCTTGAGAAAGGACCTATGTAATTGTTTTCTACCCCTATGGTAGAAGAGGCATGAGAGAAAGGGGGCGGATGTCTATCGGTTTGGCCCCAAAATAGTCCTCAGTCCTGTTTCCTCATTTATCTCCTTCCTTCTAAGTTTTCCTTCAAAAACTTATGGAGACTGGGTAACAAATTATCGTAAACTGGGTGGCTCAAAGCAGCAGAAATCTGTTCTCGCACAGTGCAGGAGGCTAGAGGTCCAAAGTCAAGGTGTCTGCAGAGCCAGGCTCCCTCAAAGGCTCTGGGCAGGGTCCTTTCTTGCCCCTTCCCAGCCTTTGGCTATGGCTGTTGATCCCCCACATTCCTTGGCCTGTGGCTTTAGCGCTGCAAACTCAATCTCCTTTATCATGCAGTATAGTATGTCCCTCCTCTGACGAGGCCATCAGTCATGCTGGGTCAGGGCTCACACTGATGACCTCACCTTAATTTGATAACATCCTCAAGGATGCTATTTCCAAATAAGGTCGCAGGCATAAGTACTGGGGATTCAGATTTCAGCATGTTGGAGGAACACTGTTCAACCCATAACATGCGTATAAATGGTACCATTTTTTCCCTCTAGCCCTTAGTTAGGGACAAGAACTATTCTATGAACTGCATATATTTTGTCTTTTAAAGTTGTGCCGAAATTTAAGAAAATATAACATAAAAAGCTCAGCTTCTGGCATAGAAAATGACCCTGAAGTGGTTCATCATCTCAAAAGTGACTTAAACTCTATAAAAAGTTCACTGATGATTTTCTGGAAGTGATGGCTTCTATTTCATTAAAATAGGATTTGAGTTACGCAGGTTTTGTTTACGTAAACCTTTTAAAAGTCGGGCTCTATTATAAAAAATAAAGCCCATCTATGATAAACATAATGAGTGTACTTCCAAATTCCGTCAGGAAGCACTTATTCCCTTTTGTTGACTTCTGAGAAATTATAAATTGAAACATGTCTGATCAAGTAATTGGGGAGCAGAGTAAGTTGGTATAAAATTGAGAGCTGAATTGTGTGGTGCCAACAAAACATGGTTGTGCTTTGTAGCCTATCATTCTGTAATTAAAATTTTGAAGTTCACGTTGTTTATGCAACTAGAACAGAGTATGAAGAGAAAGAACAGGAATTTCGTCATCAATTTGGGAGAGCTGGAATTGCGTTCTAATTCCAGCTCTGCTCGTCACTCCTTTGGTGAGTTTGAGGAAGGTGCTAATTCACCCGAACCCGTTTTTTAAAACCATGTTGGGGGCACAATTCTGTAGGCTGGGAATCTGAGCAGGATCCTGAAAAGCAGCTTGTGACTGCCCCACTTCGGTCTCAGCTGGGGAGGCTCTTCTGGCCCTGGAGGATTCGAGATGGCCTCAGCCCCGTGTCTGGTCTGGTGCCTGAGCCGGTGGAACGGCTTGAACAGCTGGGGACTGTGAGGACTGGTCCTCACTCTTCTTGTGGTGTGGGCTGGGGTCACTCATATGTCTGGAATCTAAATTCTTGTCCATGTGGTCTTTTCTGTCTCTGTGGGAAGCGTGGACTTTTTTCCGTGGTCAGCTGGATTCCCTTCTGAGTGGAAGAAGAATCTACGTGGCTTCGTAGGCCCAGAAGTCCCAGAGCAGCACAGTGGCCACATTCTGTCGGTCAAACAAGTCACAAGGCCAGTGGCAGTTTCAGGGCTGGGGAAACTGACTGACCTGACGGGAGGCAGAGCCTAGCAACCGTTTTTGCAGACAATCTGCCACGGAAACCAAGGAGGAAAGTCGGCCTTTGCCACGCTGCTCTACCAACCTTCTCTCGGTGTTGAAGTTTAAAATGAAAAAGTACTAGAGGCCTTGCTCGGGAGAGGAGGAAGAGGATGGAGTTTTAGAAAGGAGAAAAGAAATAATGAAAGAAAAAGGAAATGGAACTGAATAGCAATTCTGACAGGCTTGGAGACATTTGAACTGGGATTGCCCTCAGCCACAGCTGCCTCTCGCTGATTTTGCATCCGGTGCCGACCGGGTAAATCACCCCAAAACTTTCTAGTGAAGTGCATTCATGTCCTCACCACTCTTCTCAAGACAAGGCTCTAGACAATCATTGCCAACCTAATAGTTTGAAAAAAGAGAAGACGCCCATTGCCCACACTGGCCCAGTTGCTGAGCGGTAGGAAGACGAGACTATTTTGAACATACTCCACAGGTTGTCCCCGATATTCCCTGCCAGCTCCTGGCTGAGGCTGCCTGCTTTAGCCCCTGAGCTCGGAATTGCTACATCCCCTTAATAAAGTGATTCTCTTACAGGGCTGAACTTAGTTCTCACAGCACGAAGAGGCTGGGACTAGAAGTTGAACAATTTGTCCAAATTCCACAGTGGGATAGATAGTGGTGGCTGAAACCAACCTCTTCCTACTGCCTGCAAAGTCTCACACGATCCCAGACTCTCCAAATCAAGGGCCTAAAACCTGAAATGATGCCAGCAGGCCCGAGACCTTTGTTTCATAGATTAGGAAACAACGGCCCAGCAAGTTCAAAGTCTTGCCCGCAGTCAAGTTCAATAGGACAAGTTATCTTCAGGGCCAGACCACAGGGTTCCTGATTCTTAGGGAGCACAGTTTCAGTGGAGTGAATCCATGCGGCTTGGCCGACTTCAAACTTTTGGCTCATCCAGTTGGCTGTGTTCTGAAATCGAGCAGGGGAGGGGGCGGTTTCCCACAGGTTCTGACCCATAGCCCGAAGCAGCTCCTGTACCTCCATTCTGTCATCCAGGCCATGGGTCATGTAAATCAATCTTTAGGTTGAAGTGATCTTACCCAAACAGGGTGGCGAAGATATGAAATGTGATCCTCTGCCAGGTTTTGTGACTGCCTGTGATGCAATATTTTAATAGGTATTTAATTAGTATTTCATGAAGTCCCTGAGGCATTTTGTTAAGAATAAATGTTTCAAAAATCTGATGTGTATGTGTGGGAAACATAATCTCATGAGATTCTTAAACTTTATCTAATAGACGTGCAACCTCTTAACAGAGAGGCTTCCAGGCCGGAACTCGTAACTAAAGGCCAAGGAGACAAGTCAGGGGTCGCCGTGTGTTGAGCACTATCGTTACTATAGTGCTCGCCTATATTAACTTGTGTAGCCTCTGCAAACTGGGGGTGTGATGAGCATTATAAGCCCAATCACAGATAAGGAAATGAGGTCCAGAAAGGGTTTCCATCTTCCAGCATCTGCACCCCCACACCACCCTCCCAACCACCACCTTGGGGGTGTCAGAAACCACTCGCTTTGAGGACCAGATCCTACTCCTCCGGCCTATTCAAGAACATTCTCCAAAAAATTCCCCTCTGTCATCTATAATGCCATTCGGTTTTTGCTTTTTGCTAGATTATCCTTATCAGCATATAAACATGTAGTCAATGTTTTCATTTAAGAAGAAACTGACATATAAACAAACAAACACTTTCCTGGACTCTTGCATTAGTGACCTCACTTCCTAACTCCCTTTGGCAACAAAATTCCATGGAAGAACTAAACTAAATTCACTAAAGTAAACTAACGTTACTTGAGTAAGTAACTAAACTTACTAATTCCTACCCTTTCCTCCCATACTCTCTTGAACTCACTGCATCTGCCTTTGGGTGCATCTCTGAATACCAAGAGAGCTCTCACCAAAGACATAACAAACCCCACATGTTGCTAAATCCACAGATCCTTCACCCTCCTTGGCATTTGACACAGGTGATCACTACATTCTCAGTAATACACCTTCTTCACTTCAGGGATACTGTTGCTGTTGGCTTATGTCCTACCTTACTGCCCCCCCCCCCCGTCTCCTTTGCTGCTTCCTATTTTTCATCCAAACCTCTTTCCTGAACTCTAGACTCAAGTATGCAACTCCCCCTTGAAATCACCACTTGGCTATTTAAGAGCTATTCCAAAATCTGGGGTGTTCCAAATGAACTAGTCCCCATCCATGCCCCCCCAAACTGAATTCTCAGGCTTCACCTCTCTCAGCTGTTGGCAACTTTCTCCTTCCAGTGGTTTTCTGTTTATATACCACACTCTGTATCAGGCAGTCCAATCTCTTGGCTTTCCCTTTATATACCACACCCTGCATCAGGCCAATCAATTGTAGTTTCAAAATATTTACAGAATTTGCACATATGTTGTCATTTTACCTGTTGCCCCTGTGATCCAAGATACTTTCACCCCTTATTGGGATTCTGGCGACCACCTCCTACCTGGTCCTGCTTTTGCTCCTGCTGCTTCATAGTATATCTTCCACAAACCAGCCTCAGAGCAGGACACTCCTCTGCTCCGAACTCTCCGGTAACTCCTCATCTCCCTTAAGGAAAAGCTGAAAGCCTTACTGCAGGCCTCAGGCCCCGATGTTCTCTCGGCCCCTGTCTCCTACTTCTCCTTCACCTGGACCCCTCCTCCGAGCTAGTCCTCAGCACGCTAGGCCCGCCCCTGCCTCAGGACCTTGGCACCAGCTCCTCCCTCGGCCCCCTGAAATCCTATTTCCCAGTCAGGTCCCTCCCCTTTCCCAGTTTTCTCCCAAATGTCTCCTTACCATCGAGGCTCACTCCGAGAACTCTGTCTGGACGTGCAACTCAAGACTTTATCTCCCTCACCTAATTACTCAATGGTTTATTTCTTAATGTTCTTATCAGGACGGTATAATTTGTTTATTTTTATGTCTATTATTTATTATTAGCCCCTCCCCCCACTGGAATGCAAGCTCTTCAAAGACTGTGGCTCTTGTCTGTTTAGTTCTCTAATGCGCCCCAATTTCTGGAACAAGGAAGGGCACATAGTAGGTGCTCAATTGGCCTTGGATAAGTGGATAAATGAAGTCAATTGCCTGTGCTATCAGTTGTACTCCCAGTAGTAAGTATGGAATCCTAGTCTACTCATCTCCAGTGTACTTGCACTTTTCACTTTGTCATAGTGTTACAGAACAGACCAGGGGCCAAAAGAGGGGGTGAAAGATATACTATTACTGAATGGGCCCACCCTTGTGCTCCTAGTCCCACCCCCAGACTAGGTTCTCCGTGCCTGCCACCAGGGAAAGATGTCTTTCAATGCCAGAGATTGGTGAAAAGGAAAGGGATTATTTATTTAAAGAGCTATATAGACTTAAGAGTCATCGTTGAGATCCCAAAGTCCTTTAGAATACCCACAAATGCACAGTCCTTCCCCCCCTCTGCCCAGTTTGAGGTACCGTATCTCAGAAAAAGAAATAGAAGTCCATGGTCCTTCTCTGCCCAAGCCGCACCGTCCCAAAAAGATGCTGCTTGGTTGCCGCGCCTGGGTTTAATTCCCAGCACCTGTCTTCCTTTGTGGCCTCCTTTCTGACTCCTCCCACAATCAGTTACACCTGCCAGCATTCCTGTATTTTTCCAGGTTTACTGGGCTGCCATAGTAAGTCAGGTTAGGTGTGGCCCCGTGGTGTGGAGCCAATCATCTCCAAGCGCTTATGCAGGCTCTATGACCAGCGGGAGTTGCCCCCCAGTTACATCATGGGTTGGAGTCACTGTCATTCCCCTGACTCAAAGCATGGCCACAGCTGTTTAACATACCTATGAAACCAGTTAAAGGCTATAGATATGTTAAATGACCATTCTAGAGGTTATGTGCAAAACTGTTGCTATTCAAAACAATTCTCAATGGCCCTGCTCCATGCGTCCCATCCCCCAGCTCAGACTTATGGGGGTGAGGACATCATGTGTGTGTGTGTGTGTGTGTGTGTGTGTGTGTGTGTGTGTAGTTCCTGGACACTGAGTTTTGGACCCCATTACAAATCCCTATTCGTGGCCCACCCCCACCTGCCCTCGCCACCCCCCCGCCTTGGTTGCACCCTGTTACAACAGTGCTCACAATTCACAATTCAGCTTGCTAAGGCCCAGGCAGTATCAAAGGTACTTTCTATATACTATCTCATTTGACCTTAAAAATAATTCTATAAGGTAGATGCTAATACTCTTTATATTTCCATTTATGATATAGAGTTATGACATAGGTAACAACATAGGGCTTCATTTGATTTTTGAAATTCAGTTTGTTGCTGGGTGATAGGATTTCCCCCCTCAGAATAGGTAGGGCATTTACATTATTCAATAGTCAAAACTATTTGGAAAATGTACATTAAAAAGCCTGTTTCTTAGTTATATAACTTTGGGTATATTTAGCCACTCACGACCAATTTCCTCATCTGCAAAGTGGGAATAAAATTTTCTATCTCAAAGAGTTGTTGCACAGATTAAATGAGGGGCCCCATGTAAAATGCCTCTCGTGGTGCTGTTCCAGTGTACGTATTCAAAAAACAACAGCCATTTAAACCATTTTAATATCACTTTCACCACTGAGGCTTCCTTGTATTCTAACAAGCTCTCTCCTCTGCATCCAAAACACCTCAATGTATCTGGTGGTATAAAGAGAAGACCTTATTTACAGACCAACGGAGATGAACTTGAGCTTGTGTCAGATCCCAGGAATTCAGGAGTGTTCTCCCAGGTTGCTCTGCATGAACAATGCAGCCAGAGGTAAGGAAGAAAGTGTTAGACTCTTAGACCCATTCCTCCAAGGCCTCCTGTCTAGTGTTGCATGAAAAAAGGCGGAACTGAGCAAACAATGCAAGAATAAGGGAGCTTCACATCGGAAAAGACTTCAGGGCATTATCTGGCCCGGTCCCCTGCCTTTTAGGTGGGGCCAATATTCATTACCTCCATTGTATAGGACAGGCATCAGGGTCCACTGGGCTAAGTGACTTGGCCCCACAGGGTGAGGGCAGTGCATGGGAGGGGAGACCCAGGTGTCTGCGAGGACTCCCAGCAGCAGATCCATTGTCACACGTTCAGATGCCTACAGGTGGGGAGTGCATGACGCAGGCAGTGGGGACCATGGCAAAGTGGGGGGGCAGCCAGCCGCACTCTGTTCTAGTCACTTGTTGCCACGGTCCCTGTGGTGTTGCTATACTTCAAGTTTTTAAAGAGAATTGGAAATTTTTTAGAGATTTTCGAATGGGAGCAAAAAGATGTGACTGTAGTATTTTTCTATGAGGGGGGAAGAATTTACCTAAGAGGGGTTTTTAACAATAATGATAACACTTGAAAATAATATACCATTGCATGCCAACTATACTTGAATAAAAAGCTAAAAAAAAAAAAAAAAGAAGAAGAAGAAGGTCCTGTGTCTCCTTTTTTAAACAAAGGGCTGGTTCTGGAAAGCACACAGCACATTCTCCATTCAGCTCACTTCCAGCGTTGAAGGGACATTGAAGATGCTCCAGGCTGCTGCACCAATGAAATCCTTTACTCACAGCAGTTACCTGGGAGGCCACAGGGAAAGGGATGAAAGCAGGTGACTCACTACTGGGTCCATTGAGAAGATGTTTCAAGCCAACCCTGAAGGCCAGGTACGCAGAGAGGCCTGATGTCCTCCCAGCTGTCTCTAGGCTCAAACGTTGTCAGCCCAAGTTTAATCACTTAGTGTTTGCCTCCAGATTTCTTACATAGGGAAGCTCCTATAATCCAAGAATCATCTGTGAAACAGTGGGCCACCAGTGGTTTATCTGGCTGACCTTTAAGTGCCAGGGCACTGTGATTCCTACTGATCACCAATGCAGTGATTGGCTTCAGGGTCACGGGTACTGAGTGTGATGGCTCGCTCAGCCAGACCTGAGAAACACCACTGTGAAGCAGCTACCAACCCATGTGAGGCAGCTACCAACCCATGTGAAGCAGCTACCAACCCATGTGAGGCAGCTACCAACCCATGTGCGGCAGCTACCAACCCATGTGAGGCAGCTACCAACCCATGCCAGCGAGACTTGCCTGAAGCAGGAAGAGGAGACCTTGAATCCATTACCCAGATGGAGCTGCCGCCTTGATTTCTCCAACTTCGAAGCATCAGGATCGGTCAAGAGAAAATCATCTGCAAGTAAAACTTGCGTTACAGTTGTTTTAAGGACACACTATTGTCGTAAAATGGTTTTCTTACTCAGAAAACTAACAGGATGGGGGAATTCATTGTAAAACTCTATGAAAGTCATTTTGTTCCAGTGTCCATCTGACAACTGTAATTGAAAAAGTTTTTAAAATTATTGTTTAAAAAGGAAATAAGTAAATAGAAATAAAAACAAAAACCAAACAATTGTGTTTTCTGTGGGAGACAACTCAGCCATCACGCCCCTAACCACTAGTACAAGCTGCGGAAGGAGGGACCCGGACTTCCCTCTCTCTATGTCCCCAAAGCTTGGGACAGTGCTTAGATGTCTAATAATGGTTTGAATGAAATGGCGTTTGTCACCATACATTGTCTGTCTCCGACTACAGATTTTGTTTTTGCTCTGCAGCAACGTGCAAGCACAACTCCGCACTTTTTTACATCCCTAAGGGACCACTGCATTAGCACCCAATGCAGATTTTACTGAGAAGTTTTGAGGGAAAATTACACAGCATGCAGCATTTCAATCCCCATTCCCCATCAAATGGCTCCCATCCTGATTCATTAGGTAGGAGCTGGTGACGGCCATTCTGGGTCCTCTTTCTTCGTGGAGAAGTGGGTGAGTCACACTTGCCCAAGTCGGGACCCAGCCCTTCAGGAAACAGGTGGAAGGTCATTTTCTCGATCCCCTTCTGAGGTCTGGCCTCTCTAGGACACCTAGGTGGGGGAGTCACTGCTCAATTTGTCAGCAGTCGCCAGCAAGAACAAACATGCCAATGATGGTCAGGACGGATGAGCTGGACGGATGAGCTTCCGCAGAGAAATGGGCCCTGACTGATTTCCTGGCTTGGTCACAGCAGACGTCTTCATCTAGGCCACCTGCCAGGAAAAGGGGGTGACAAGGCCTTGCAATATTTTTACAATATTTAGTATTTAACTTACATGAATATTTTGTTAACTAATGTTATTAATTAAAAATAAGAGAACAATTCAAATATTAAAAATAAATACAGTCTCCTTCCCCAGACTTCCTTCTCAGATACGATTGCTGTTATTTTTTTGTATATCCCTCCAGAGATGTATTCTGTGCACACGAACATATTAATAAAGACATGTCCAGATTTTTCTATACAAATGAGACCGTCGGGCACACACACTGTTCCACAGCTGCCTCTCTCCCTTTTGTGTTCCATTCACAATGCACACCTTGCACGATGACTGTGATGCATCTCGTCTTCTCCCTACACCTGTTCTTTCCGGTTGTTTCCAGATTTTGCTACAAGAGCAATTGTCCATTACTCTGATGTAATGACTAATCTTGGATAAATGTTATTTATAAAGCAAATAGCTAGGAATGGATTTGCTGGGTTAGAGGGCCTGTTCATTTACCAGCTTGATTAGATATTGCCGAATTGCTGTGACAACGATGCAGCCGGTAACAGAGTGTGGGAACATCGGTCTCAAAACACCTTCCTTAGTGTCCACTCTTACACAATTAGAGTCTCATTCGGGGTCTGTTTAAGGAGATGCCCATTGCCCAGGGCTCAGTCTCTGAGTGTGGGGGGAATGACCGCCAGTGTAAAACTCAGAGCAGCTCTGTCCTGGTCCTGGCTTTCTCACTCCCTGAAAGACCCTGGACAAGACAAGTCGCTTCCCCTCTGTGGGACCCAAGTTTCTCATCTGATGACAGGACCTTTGCATTAGAGAAGTGCTTACTCCGTGATCCCAAACCTGTGATTCCCAGCTGGTATGACCATGGCCATTCACCACAGTGTGTAGAAGGAGCTCAGTGTATAAGCTCCTATGAAGTTGCATTCAGAGCCCAGCTCCGTGTGTGAGGTGGGTTCCCTGTGAGACACAAAGGACAAATTATGAGCCTTGGCCTGTTAAAAACAATAGCTAGCAAACCTCAAGGGAGTAGTGAACCACAAGTGACAGCATATCATCAACTGTCACACTGGGTGGCACAGTCTCTAGGGGCTGAGACTGCTCAGAGGAGGGAGGCCTGACACCAGGCCCTTAGTGTCCTCAGAGGACTCATAGAAAAGTGCCAGTTACCTAAACAGTACTTTTAAAGATAAGTAGAAACCTACCAGGTGGTGGTGCTGGAGAGGAAGCTGGGGCATGTGGTGGTGTGGAAGCCCATCTGACCGACAGAACAGTGCTCTGGGACACAGGGAAAGGCCCCACACCAAGCACAGCTGTGCCCTATTACTTGTTTGCACCATTGCTCAGAAACAAAAGTGAACCCTTATCCCCACCACCAACATTCTTTTCTTGTCCCAAGTAATGACGACTCTATTCTTTCAGCTTGGTCAAACGTTCAAGTGGCCTTTGACTCCTCTTGTTCATGACCCATATGCAGCCATCACCAAATCCTATTGGCTCGGTCTTCAATGGAGATCCAGGGTCCAAGCTCTCGTCCCCACTTCCACTGCTCTCACTTTGGTCCTTGGTCACCATTATCTGTCAACCGCATTGCCACGAGAGCCTCTCACCTGCAACTCAGCTTCCGCCCAAGCCCTCCTGCATGCTGTTCTCAGCGTCCTGGTGAAATCAAAGTTGGATCTGGTCACCCCTCCAATGGCCTCCAGTGGCACCCACAGTGAACGTCAGTCTTTATAATCACCTATAACAGAACATGACCTGTCCCCTTCTTTAGACCTCGTATCATGTCATTCTTCCTCCTTCACTCACTCCCCTTCTTCTCACCCTACTAGCTTCCTGGCTGCTCCAGGTACACGCCAGGCTCAGAACCAGTGCATGTCCCTTTCCCCTTTCTAGAAAGGTCTTTCCTAAGAGAGCAGGAATCTCATACCCTCTCAGTCTTCTCAATGCATCCTGCCCTAAGGACATATTACTACACCCGGTTATAAGTGCAACCTGCTCTCCCCTTCCCAGCTTTCTCAATCCCCCAATCACGGCCTATTCCTTCTCGTAGTGCTTATTTTAGTGCATAATCAAATCATTATATTCTTACATTTATTGTTTATTGTCTGTCTCCCCCCATCCCACTGAAATGTCAGTTTCATGAGAACAAGGAATTATGTCTGATCATTGTGCCTTAATACGGTGCCTGACTCATAGATGGACTACAATACATGTTGGTTGACTGCATGAATGAAAGAATAAGTTGTGGGACTTTCTGATGAGTTGCTATGAAGATAGAATGGCCTGGAAAGTTATCATCAAAATGGGTATTTCCCCTCATCCAGCTTTGTCAGCTGCCAAGGAAACTAGAACTTTCTATCTGGCTCTCAGCAGAGAGGTTATACTGAGAGCTTTGCTCCCCACTTCTGTCACTTACCATTGGCATAAATCACTCTCCTTAGACTTAAACTTCCTCTTTTGAAAATTAGGGCCAGTGATAGAAGCCTCCCAGGAGAGAAGATTAAATGTAATAACCATGTAAGAAGCATTTTAGCGGGATGTCTGCCATTTTGTAAGTACTCAAGACATCTTAACTAATTAGGGATATTATTTAACAAAGACATCAGGTTTCCCCCCAGAATCATCTTAGGGGGAGTCTCAGGATCAGATGGAGCTCCTCGGTGTAAGGCATCAGGGGTGCAGTTGGTGGGGGGCCTGGCCGCCACCCCGCAGGCACAGATGCCATCCTTTCACTGTCTCTGTGCCAAACAGGTGGTTTTCCCCGGGTTGCCATTTCCTCTTAGGGTAGTTTCCTCCCCATGACAATCTTTGCCAGAAAAGCAGGAAAAAAACCCAGTTTGGTCTCAGGGAAAAACAAGATAAAAAGCTGGGCTCAAGGTCAACTGTGCTGGTGGCTCCCTGGCCCCCCCCCCCCCACTTAGGAATGAAGACACCTGCCTTTTAGGAGGAGGGGCCCTTAAAAGGAATAAGTTGGGCGAGATAAAGGCAAAGGTGGGGGTCAGTGAAGGCTGGCGAAGAGGTGGGCCAGGAAGATCGCCCTCCTTCCCACTGGCTGGCGGATGGGCTCTCTGGGGCAGGTACCTGGAGAGGGCGGCAGCCATGCCGATTGGCTGGAGCACAGGAGGCAACATCAGGCTGGCGGAGGAGCTGACCCGCGCCTGGGAGGGGCAGGGCTGGCTGGCCTCCCCTCCCCAGGTGCTTTAGTCAAGAGGATGAACCGCCAAGCCCCAGGCGATGCCAAGTGGGTGACGAAGTCAGCCCCTGGCAGGAGAAAGTGAATTTAGAAATAATGGTAAAGGTCTCCCCATCCCTGTGCCCCTTGCCCTGTTCTCACAACAGCATTAAGAAGCAGGTGCTGTTTGCATTCCCTTCTTACAGATGAGAAACAGAGGACTTCAGAGGTTAGTACCCGCCCAGCCACTGCAGCCAGCGAGGGGCGCCGCCCGGCTCCCAGTCCACAGTCTTTGCTTCTAAAGGGACTGAACCTCTTGACTATTTGCATTTTTAAAGGACTGTAAGTTTCTGTTCATAAACATATCTGATTTAATTACCCTAATGAAAATTAGTCTCACTCTAAGTTTCAAAAAATCTGGAGAGAAATAAAACAAATGTCTCTCAAACCACCCCAGTAAGTATTTTCTGGACACTGAAGTGGGTATGTTCTCCAGACAGGCGAGTCCATGCCCCCGCTTTCAGTAAAAGCTGCCGTGCTCTTAGTTTGGTTGCCTAGTTTTGCGGTCCACATGCCCCCTTAGAATTAACTTCACTGGAGAAAGCAGGGACGTGTACAACCTATTGTCAAATGGATCCACATTTCGGAGATTCTGTCTTGTGAAAAACTAGGAAAGACCCGTGTTGGTCTCTGCCCTGGGTTCTTGGCACAGAGCTCCGAGGGCCCTTGTGAATTTCTAAGTGAAAGGAGCACCGAGAACATTTTTGGTTCGACTGTTCCGTCTTTGACCCCAGTTTCTGGCACAGAGCTCCTCAATCCCTTGGACTCTCTGGTGTGACAAGAGTGTCTTTTCTTCTAAGGAGGTGGGTCCAGAGGGGGGCTCCTGGCTGGGGTCTGGTCACCAGAAAGACCAGGACAGGATTAGAAATGGGATTTTCAACCCCCTCTCCTCTGCATTCTTCAGAGAGGGGAGGGGGCTGGAGATGGAGTTCATGATCACTCATGCCTTCCTTTAAAATCCCCAAAATATGGGGTCCTGAGAACTCCCATGTGGGTGATCATATCCACAGAGGGAGAGTGACACACCTCAACTTCATGCAGATAGGACTGTCTACACAAGGGACTGTCCCAGGACTCGCCTTACACATCTCTTTAACTGGCTGTTCACTTGTGTCCTTTATTATGGCCTTTAATAAACTGGCAAATGTAAGTAAGTGTGTCTGTGAGTTCTGCGAGATGTGCTAGCAAGTTATAGAGCCTGAGGGAGGGGTCGTGGGGAACTCTGATTTGCAGCCAAATCAGACAGAGGTGTGACTTTACGGCTTGCTATTGACACCTGAAGTCGGGGATGGTCTCCCGGGACTGAGCCCTTCACTTGCCAGATCTGATGCGACTCCCCTGAGTTAAACAGGAGGGCACCTGGCTGGTGTCACGGACTGCTTGGTGTGGGGCAAACACACAGGTCTGGTGTCCGCAGTGTCGAGCATGGGAGCGGTGGGAAAGGAGAGGAGACACGCAGGAGGAAGAGTGGGCTTTCTGACCCAGGTCTCATGCTTCTGGTCCTGTGTGATAGACAATCATCATTTAAGAACACGCCCAAGCTTTGGATTCTGACAAACTTCACTGCGAAAGAAGAACACAGGGGAAACCCTCACTAATTCTCTCTGCGTAGCACCTGTGAAATTATCAGTGCCTCGCCTCTCTTCCCCAGGCTTTACTCTGATCCTGTTAATCCTGGAGAGATGGAAGTTTCAGGATACCCCAAAACTGACAGCAGTTAGAGACCCTTTGCCCCCACCCAAAACAACACTAAGCAACGTTTACATTCTCTGCACACCACTCCCAGGCCTCTGCCCCCAGGGCTAATGCTTTAAAACATAGATTTCACTATTATTCGGGTGGGGTGAGGCCCACAGACCAGCAGGTGGCTGCCACTGGAAAAATAGTTTGTTATTACCCGAATTGCCCTCAAGGAGGGTGCACACTCTGCATCATGACGGGTCACGTGGGGAAGTGCCAGGTCGGTCAGGGGGCAGAGAGAGGAGCAGGAGCCTGCATTGTGGTTCCTGCAGGAGGCAATAGGTGAGGCAGGCTAAGAGGCTCCGACCCGGCCAGTCTGAACAGCATCAGCAGGCTCCGAGGTGTCGGGACGATGCCGGTTATGTGGCGCCTGCCCTGGCGTGACCAGGGTGTGGGAATCTTAGCCTTGAGTGTAAGAGTCCCGTGAGAGCCCAGTGAGGGAGGCGTGCGGGTGGGGTTTGCACGTGAAAGCGGCACTTGCAGGTGGGTCTTCTATTGTCCCTAGACGTTGGCTATCCCTGGGAGTGCTGACTCGGGGTCAGCCAGGCCCGAGATGACAAAGCATCAGGAAATATAGAGGGTGGAGGGACCGAGCAAAGGAGAAAAAAGAAGGAAGAACTTAAATATATATATATATTAAAAACCATGACTGGTACCCTGGGGCAATGGCCTTGGCTCTGTCAGAACAGTGGCTCCGCAAGCTCTGTGACCTCCAGCAGGTGACCACTTGGAAGGTACCAGATGTCCCAAGTCCTCATGCCCGAGCTGGTTGAGAGTCCCCACTGTCCTGCTTCCTGTTCGGTGCGGAGCAGCAGGGGTGGGGTCACAGCTCATTCTCTAACTGAAACGCTGCGCTCCACCAGCTCGGTCTCTGGAACTGGAAGGCCTTGTGTACAAACACCTGTAGGTGGTGTGTCCTCTCCTTCCTTCATTGTGATGTTGGTTTGTTTGCTTTCCTGAAGAAGGCCACACCAAGCACTGAGCTCAATGGATTTGCTTCGGGGTTTGATAACTTCATTTGTTTCCTGAGAAGATGAGTTGTCAACAATGCCATCAACGGTCTTGCTCTGGGCACACCCTCTCCCCCCCCCCCATCCCTCGCTGCCCCTGACCCGGCTCCACTCTGAGCTGAGCTCGGGCCCCAGCAGGTGACGCAGACAAAGCCTTGCTCACACACACCTCTTTCTGACCAGGGGGCTTTGTCACAGGCCTCTGTCTAGATTCTGGGAACCTTGAAGCAGCCTGACTGAGGTGAGGACAGGAGTCCTGTTCCGGGCATTGGACATGCAGACCTTCCCCTTCCCCAGGGGTTGCCAGGGGTGAGGCAGGGTCCAGCCAACTGCTCTGCATCTGGGACGAGTGATAGAAAAGCATCCCAACCTCACTTGGCCAATGGACCCTCTTCATTAGTGTGGTATATCACTCACTCGGCATTGCTTTGTTCATTTCTATATTTAAAAACACCAACAGTATTTAATGGTGGCTTTGCCATTGCTAGAAAGAGTATAGTCACCACTTCATTTTTATTGGGGATGTGAATTCTATCTGCACAGTCCTGGCACCATGAGCTGATTTCTGCAGACCATCTGGGAGGAGGAAGGCGGTCGGAGCCCCTGCAGGAGCCTCTTGTCCATCCCCAAGCCCCTTGGACTCCTGGAAGCAGCGAGAGAGTTACCAATCTCCGAGGCCGGCAAGTTCACAAGAGATGCCATGGATCTTGGGGAGGGTGACCTGGCCCAGGTGCAAGACAGACAAACGTGTCTCTAAACGACAGAGCAGAGCCAGCAGGAAGTGGGGAGGGTGTCCGACCGGGAGTAAGAGGAGGCCAGGCATGAAGTGGATGACTCGCTTTGTTCCCTTGAAAGCCTTCAAGAGAACAAAAGGGTAGAAAGAAGGGTAGGTAGTGGGTTGGCTGAAGCCACAGTGACCATTCTGTGAGGTATCAGGAAAGACAATGGACTGAGATGGAAAAAACTGATGGTTACATTCACTGCCTGCTTCCTCTCTGAAAAGGGGTGATTCCTAAGACGGGGTTGACCGCCTGCCTAGAACTGTGATATGTGCCGGACTGAAACCTCTGAGAGGCTGGGAGGGAGAACTACATTGCTTTGCAGAAAGAAAAGGGAGAGCTTCAGAAAATATAGGGTTGGGGAGCAGAGGAAGCGTCAAAGTCGGGGAACAAAGCGGTGAGCCCCACTGCGGGCCGAGCACAGGCAGAGGGAGGAGGGTCCTCATTGAGTGTGCATGGGTAATCCATTGGGCTGTGTGGTGCGCCATGCCACGATGCTCCTGGACATCTTCAGTACAATGTAGGCCCTCATTGATGGGAGTTGCAGGTTTGTTTTTTTGCAGATACAGCTAAGTATTGAGTCTTTGAGGTGGGCACAGCGGTGAGAACAGAGGCTGTCCAAGGACATGCTCATTGCTACTTCTTTGGCCAAAGCAAGTCCAGTGGCTACATGCAAGCTCAAGGTTTGTTAATTCTCTTTGTTTCCAATGAGGAATTGTTTTCACATCTGTCTAACCCATGAGGACTGAAAGAGCCTCCACTGTCAGGTGGTTCTTATTTATCTTGGTGCCCCTAGTGCCTTGCACAGTGCTTGGCACGGGGTGAGTATGCAGTTAGTGTTTATTGCATAAAAGTGGCTCCTTAGATTTGCCCAGTCTGTCCTTCACCACCACTCTAAGTCCCGATCATTCCAGTATCTCTTCCATGGCTCCCCATGTTTCCAGGTTCTCCCACTGCAAATGCACCCTGCATTCGATTGCCATCATCATTGATCCCCAGCACCACTTTGATTATAGCTTGCATTTACCTATCAAACATTAACACTTCTATTCTTCCCTCCTTGGAAACCTTAAAGGGCCCTGCATTGCCTAGAATCCTGTCCACATTCCTTGTTCTGAGGTTCAGAGTCACAGGGAGTCCTAAGGATGAAAAGAACTCAGGCGGGAAAAACTCTTGTGGAACACTTACAGAGATGCAGTCCCTAGTCACCGATGGTAGCATCACTCTTCCCAGTTTTCTCCCCCCTAGATATGCGCAGTGAGAGGGCCTTTTCCTGCCCCCTGAAGCTTGGGTGTGGAGAGTGGATTTGCATTTGGAAAAAAAAAAAGAAAAGGAAAAAAATGAACATGAGTATGTCACTGGGTGGAATGTTTAGAAAGAGATGCCTGATTTTTCATGCTCTTTCTTTTTCATGAGTGAAGTGATGATGGCACTTTGTCAACCCTCCCCTGGGGTGACAGTCCCACAGAGGAACGCTGGTACTGACCTGTGACAGGTACACAGTAGAAACTGCTGTCCCCATTACTACTTCATGTGACAGAGGAGGGGAGCAGGCTGCGAGGCCCAATCCCTTGCCCAGTACACTGACAACCTGTGCAGACGATAAGAGAAAATGCTCCTGTGGTGTGGCCGGAGGACCAAGGGGAGGGTCAGGGCTGTTAGGTCTGTTCTCTTGGGAACAGGAATAAAGTTTACAGGTCAGGTCTCTCTTACAGTGACTCCGCCATCTTTGGTATTTCTGAACATGTCAAACATGCCCCAGCTATTAAAATACGAATGCCACAAAGAATAAATTTTTTTTGTTTGCTGTTATTTCCTTTCTCTAGAACGATGCCTGGCACATAATAGGAGCTCATAGCTTATGAATTAATGTCAGGGGATGTGTACTGGTTGTCCCTCTGTTTAGAGCATCCTTACCTAAGAGAGTCACCTGGCTCGATTCCTCACTTCGTTTAGGTCTGGACTCAGAAGTGACCTCCATAGAGGGGCCTCCCTTTACCGCCTCATCTAAAACTGGTCATCTTCTGTCACTTCTAGCCACTCCTTCTTCTCCTTTACTTTTCCTCTTTGACACTTGTGTATTTGTGAGTTTATCACTAGTTTTCCACTGGTAGCTCCATGGGGACAGAACAGCCATCTCCTGTGGACTGCTGTGTGCCCAGCTCCCAGAAGAGTCTGACAGAGTCTGTGCTCAATAAAGTACGTGTTAAATGACGGAGTGAATGAATAAGCACATGTGTCCTCCGTGGGAAAAGTAGCCCAGTGCCTGGACATAGGAAGTGAGAGATAAATGTTGTGTTGATGATGATGACGAAGAAGATGATGATGATGATAATGACATTCGGATGTACTCTGAAGCTGTCACACTCCAGCCTGGCCACCGACAATGCTCAGTGTAGGTCCTGGTAGGACAGCAAGTGTCAAATGCCACTCTTCCACTCCACTGGCCATTCCTCCCTGCCACCTACACCGAAGAGGCTCCAAAGCACAGTGTGCTTTCACCAACTCTGGCTCCTCACTTTCTGTTCTTTGTGGAATTATGACAAGGCAATGGGGACAGTTCGTTCTTTCTCCCGAGCTATGGCATTAAAACATTTTCAGGTCCTTCACACTAATGTGTAAATGACTAACCCCGGTGCCATCCCTGTGTCTCACCACATTCCAGCCATGTGGCCTCTTCTCTCTTCTATGATTTTCTACCATCTTTGCTTTTCTACATGCTGTTATCCACCTAGTGTGCCCCTGTTCTGCCCTGTTTCCTACCTAAAGATACTCTCTCTAGGTTTCAGCTCCAGTGTCACCTCTTTCTTGAAGCTCAACCTGAGATCCTCCAGCAGTTTCTTCCCTTCTCTCTTTGGTTTATTGTGCTACTGCATCCCCATCCTTTCCATCAGAGTCTTTATCAGAAGGTGCTGCTCTTACCCAGACCTCTTTCCCCAAGGCCAGAAGTGAGCTCCTCTAGGTCAGGGGTCCTGCCTATGGTGTCTTGTTATGGGCAGCTCTGACTTCAGCCAGTGGAGGGTGTTTATCCAGCCTGGGGACTTGGCTCAGAAACCTCCAAGGTTCAAATCCTGCCTCCCCTCCTACAATCTGTGAGACCCTGACAGGTGTCTCACCTCATGGCACAGGTGCCCCACTTGAAATCAGTACAGTGAGTATCAAACGCCACAGACCAAGGGGACGAAAAGATAAAGAGAGGGGTTTGGAGTCTGTCGCCTTATGGGATGACTTGGGATGGGTTGGGAACAGGAAGTTATTCCTTACATTTGTTTTTTGTTTTTTTTTTTTTGCAGATATAGAGGGTCCCGCTTGTAAGTCCATTGGAATTACATACAGAAAAACCAAACAGTGGTTGAATGTATTTTTGAAAAATGCACAGAACTTTATTATCTTTGTTAATTCAGCAGAAAGTGCATTGCGCTGAAATCATCCCTCTAGCTCATTCAAGCCCAAAGACCGCTCCTCACTGCTCAGGTGCACACAGCTCTGTGGGCCATGAACACAGTGAGGCAAACAACTGCTGAAAACCACACCCAAGGAAGCGAATATAAATCAACCCCCAAAACACAAAACAGAAATTACAAAATCTGCTTAAACAATCCCCCCACATGCTTGTAGCACAAATGTTCATCTCACAGGGATCTTGCAGCTTTACAGCGTCCCGAAGGGCTGGACATGATGCCTAAGGGACCCTGTTCTATTTTGACCTCATTAGCATGAATTGCCCTGCACCATGGTGAAGAAGAGTTTGCAGAAAGAGCTCCAGTCCTCCCCACAGTACTCTATGGCTGTCTTCTCCAGTTTCAGGTCTGCGTCCTCCAGACACTCGGGATCACTGGAGCCCAAGGTCTGGGACTCTGCAGGGCCAGAGAGGGTGTTCTCTTTGACCTTGCCAGTCTCCACAAGAGAAGTCTCGTTGACTGCGCTTTGCTTGCTGAGCGACGGCTCCATGGACTCCTGGTTGGATTTCTTCCTAATCATAGTAGAGTTCACCAGCCTGAGACTGGATTCTGGAAAATTCTTTCTGCACACCTTGGTCTTCAGGATGCTCTTGGAGTCCCCACAGATGACCCTCTGAGAGCGCAGGCTGCGGCCAATTTGTTTCCAATAGCTCTTTTTGTTCAACTTCAGGCACGAGGTTGGATCACCAGTAAAGAAACAGGAAAACTTCTCATCATGTCGGGTGCAGTCAACCTTCAGGACAACGCCCTTCTCCTTCTCAGTCACCACCCATGTGCAGTCAGCCTGGTCTTGGGTGACAAACTTGCCTTTGGTCAGGTACTTGGGTGGCTGGCTTCTCTGCTCAGTCTGGGGCTCGCCCAGAGTGGTGGCTTTGCTGACACGTCTATTCTTTACTTCCTTTTTGCCATCCACCAAGGTCACCTGAGCAGCCAGAAGGAGCAAGGAGAGCAGGGTGAGGCTGTGGACCCTCATGTCTTCAGTTTGGTGGGAACCTGTGTGACAACAGGCAGGTCAGCCAATTCGAGGCACCAGTTTAACAGTGCAGGGCTGCAAGCTGACCCTCCCTTCACACCGACACATGCTGGCCCACTTAGGAGTGAGATCAAGAAGCCTTCTGGTTCCTGGAGTTGCCAGGCAAGACGCCTGTCTGTTCATATTTCTGCTTGACTAGTGTTGGGCAGCAATATCTTATTGCTCTTCATCCTTTCCTTCCCTACTCTCTGACCCTTATTAACTCTCACTCCCTCATTCATGCCCTCCTTTTCTCCTGCATTTGCTCACTCACTGCTGCCTTTATTCACTCATTCAAGAAGCATTTATGGAGCACCTACTAGATGCCATGCACTAGATTAGATGTTAAACTTATCAAGGTAAATAAGAAAGTCTCACATCTTAAAAACTTAGAAGCAACACTTTGGGGATTCTTAATGGTATTGACCAGGAGTCTGCCTCAGTTGTGTCCCTAACTTGATCTTGGGCAAGTCACCCTCCCCCTCTGTGTCTCAGTTCATTTATCTGAAAATCAAGGTGTTGAATGAGAAAAAAGCCCACTCTCCTCCAGCTCCAGTGAGCTGGATTTTTATCTCACATTCTACATGGACTCAGATGGCCATGCTATGAGAAAGGACAAGGTAAGTGGCAGGAAAAGTGATGTCTGACCCAGGGTTAAACAGGTACAAGATTTGCACCCTCTGAGATGGGTAGGTTTGTAAGGAGAGGCATTTGGGATGAAGTAAGAATCCAAGGAAAGGCACAAAGGAGGGGATATCATCCAATTTGACTGGGCAAGGTGACCCAGGGTGGATAAGGGTGAATTTCCAGCAGAGCATTTAGACTGTTGTAGCATAGTGCTGGGCATATACAATGCCCTTAATCGATGCATTTGAGAATACATCATTGAACAAAGAGGATAACCTTAAATGCTACACTAACCTATGTGGATTTTATCAGGTGGGCAACAGTACCATGCTTGAAAGGAGGAGAGAAATAGTATTTCTGCACTCAACCAGTATCTGATTCCTGCCTTGTTAATCCCCACCAGAGCCCTCCCTGGCAGCTAATAATAAGTCTCTCCAGTAACAGATGTGGCAGTTAAGGCTCCGACCAGCAAATAAGTCGCTCCAGATCCAAGTGAAGGGATGACAAAGCTGGACAGGGAGCCAGAACTCCTCTCTCTGGCCCTTTATACCACCCTTCTTGCCTTCACCTTACTCTGCCTTTTAAAAATATTGGCAAGAAATAAAAAAGCAATCATGAACTCAGGATTTGGTTTGGCTTAATTCATGATGATAAAGATGATTTGTATTATCAGTGGTCCATTTTAAAAGAAAATGACTGAATTTTGTATACAAAGAGGTTGGCCTAGGAAACGGCCCTGATCTCATTTCCACCCTGGGCGTCTGATCTGACATTGGGATTGAGAAAGGGAAAGACAGTCATAGGCATGAAGGTGGGACGGGAGGCCAGGTGTACCTGATGAAGACCCACTCCTTCCTTACAGCGCAGCGCTCAGCCCCTGCATGCCCCGATGGGATGCAGACCCCAGGAACCCAAGGTCCTCAGAGAAGCTGGAAGTGGGGCAGACAATTAACACTCTTAAGAGAGCCAGGCTCTTACCTTGTTCTGAGTGCAATTCCAGACACCGGAGTGAGCTTGCAGGCTTGCACCTGTCTCATCTGTAGTGCAAGACAGGGAAGGCCCTTTTTATAGGAGCCCAGGCAGACAGGGTTTTCACAAAGCCCACACCTGTGTTGCTGTATTCACACTCCTCCCAGCCATGCCGCCTGGGAGGAAGCCAGTTCCTGCAGAGAAAGTTGTTGGAGTAATCCCACGGGGGCGTGGATGGGGGTGGAGGCAGGTGTGGGTGCACAAAGGGCATTAGACCTCTTCCTCCAAGCCCTTTTACTCCCCCCCAGCAGCCAGTTTGATGGGACGGCTCAGCCTTGTAAAGACCCTCCTTGATGAGAGAGGGACCCAGCAGCAGTACCTCTGGGAAAAGTTATAGACAATAACAAAAATAATCACAGCCACAGCTGCCAAACACCGGGCTAGGTCCATTTTACCTAAAGCTCTCCATTCGTTCTCATCACATTTATTCCATGATAGGGAAAGCTGTGGCTCATCCCATTGTACAGATGGAACATTAAAGCATGGGGGTATTCAGGGTTTGGCCAAGGCCGTGGAGCTAGGAGGCTGAGGATCCCAGGGTTTAAACCTGGGACTCCTTCCCCCACTTTCCACTCAGTAAGTGTTTGGTGAGTGAGTGAATGAGCTGTGGAAGCTGTCTCAGCTGAGTCCCTGTGTTCCCTGAGGAACCTGAAGAGGAACAGGTGTGTGATCCGTGTGCTCAGAGAAATCAGGCCGCGGCTCGGAACAGCTGGTGGAGGGGAATTTCTGCTGGAAGTATCCACCTCCAGTCACACACGGGAACCGCACCCTGGTCAGTCTGCGACGGGCAGTCTCATACCAGAGTGACGCAGGCCCAGTGTCCTGGACACAGCGTTTCCCTGACCCCTGTCACAGCTGTCCTGTAAATTCTCTGAAGCTCTGTTTCTTCACCTCCAGATTGCTGACCATAACCGTACCTTCTTTGGGGTTTCGTACTGAACTATTTATGGGGCTGAGCTACTAACGTAAAGTGAAGGAGGACAAATTGGGTTCACGATAGTGACTCGAGTTGTATTCCTTAAAACACAGACATATTTTGTTTTCAGCTTAAACACAGAGAAGGAGAGTCACGTCCACAGGGAAGATGTGGACCACACTATGTTCTGTCACCTCTCTTTTTGTGCGTGGGTACAAGAAATTGTATTTCTTTTCTTAACTGTAAAGAAAACAATAGTATGTGAATAGTAGTAAGTGGCAACCAACCTTGCCTTTGCTACGAGGAAAATACGGAAGTGGTGGAAAGCTGTGGGGCATAACAGGGGCACAACAGGAAGTGGTGGGGACTGTGGCAGTCTGGGTAGGTTCTGGCATCTGCGGTCAGGACTCAGCTCCAATTGGCTGAGAACATGTGGCGTGGCGGTCAATATTTTCAGAAGTCATTTCTGTTTTGTATGTACTCGTGCATTTTTTTGGTATAAAAATGGAGTTTCTTGAACTTTTAAGAAATGCCCCAACATCCAAAAGTGTGTACGTGGAGTTGGGTTGGCATCTAAATTGAAATGCTCTAAAAATGCTGTCCTGGCCCACATAAAGACACCCAGAAGTCATAACTGTGGCTGGATTCCACTCAGGATGCTCCCGTTTGAGAATATTCCAAGGTCACAGAATTGTGGATGTTGACTGCTTTACTCAGCAGTTCAAAGGGTCTTGTCATACATGCGGTCCGAGGGGGCCATCTCCCCAGCCTGTAGGCCTTGTGTACAACTGGCTCGTAGAGAGATCCACCCCCGTTGTCCTGACCACCACTTTACAGAGCCACATGGTCCCCAAATAGGCACTCACAGGGTGATGCTTCAGAAAATTATTGAGGCGTAGGCAAGATCAAGCAGCTTCATTCCACAGGGAGACAGAGGTCAAGGTGGCCTCTGAAATAACGAGAAGTTCATCTTGATCCTCACGAGGCAGCCAGATTTTTTATGGAGGAAGATTGGAGGTCAGAACACCAAGCATGTTTGAAGGGGACATGTGGCCTCTAGGATCTTTTCTGAGAAGTGTTTCTCTAAGCTTTGTCCCACTGGCTTCCAGCGGAACTTCAGCCTTCCTGTAATCCCATCACAACATCTGTCCTGATCTTTCTGTTTTAAACCAGGGGGCACAATGTTATACCAGGCTATGTAGACCTTTCCCTGTTGGCTCAGCCTGTCATTCCAAACTCATTTACACACACACACAGACTCCAATATGGCTGCACTAAGCTACTCACTCACCACTTCCTGAGTGCGGCTGCCCACTTCCTGCCTTTGCTCCTTCTGTTCCCCGTACTTGGAATGCCCTTCCAGTCCCACTCTGCCCGGCTCATTCAGCTCATCCGTCAGGGTCCAGCTCAGATATCATCGTCTATCAGTGTCATTGGTCCCCTGACCCACGACATCTTACCCAGCATCCCCTGTGGGTAACCTCTTACATTATAATGCCACATTTATAAAAAGATTGCACCACTATTGATATAGTATTCCTGAAGTCTATATTTTGTTTAGGTCTCCTTACTTTTCATTTAATGTTCTTTTTAAAATAATTAATAGACTTTATTTTTAAGAGTAGTTTTTGATTTATAGCACAAGTGAGCAGAAAGGACAGAGTTCCTAATTATAATCTATTAAAGTGTGTTTATCCCATACACGTCCCCACCCCACTGACCACTGACACAGCTGCTCACACTGTCTGCCTCCTCCACCTGAGTGGGACAGTTGTGAGAGCTGATGAGTCGTCCTTGATACATCGCAATTACCTAGAGTCATGTTTTTTCTAATAGTGCACTCTTGGTGTTGTACAATCTGTGGGTTTTCACAAATGTACACTGACCTGTATCTATAATCACAGTATCATAGAGTATTTTCACTGCCCTAAATATCTTCTGGGTTCCACCTATCCACCCCTCCCTCTTCCCAATCCCTGGTAATCACTGATCTTTTCCCTGTCTCCATAGTTTTGCTTTTTTCAGAACGTCATAGAGTTGGAATCAGATGGAATTTAACTTTTTCAGATTGACTTCTTTCGCTCTGTATATGATTGTAAGTTTCCTCCATGTCTTTTTATGATGTGATAGCTCATTATTTTTTGCACTGAATAATATTTCACTATTTCAGTGTAACTCCATCTGCTTATCCATTTATCTCCTGAAGGACATCTCAGTTGCTTCCAAGCTTTGGTAATTATGGATAAAGGTGCTATAAACATTCCCGTGCTGGGTTTTGTGTGAACATCAGTTTTCAACCCCAATGGGCTTTTCTTCCCAGCATCCCATTGACTCACCACATGACGCTTAGCAGGCATAACTCCTTAGGCCCTCTGTGGCTGGGACAGTTCCTCAGATGCTCCTGGTTTTTGATGACCTTGAAAGGTATTTTGAGAACGTCACCCATTTGGAATATATCTGGTATTTTTCTCGTGATTATCTGGGGTCATGTCATCTTCTCTTCAGCAAAAATTTAAATGATGGAGAGCAGCCTCCCCTTCCAGGTTTCCAAAGGAAATCTGAACACAACTGGTAACCACGCGCAGGCTGAGTCTGGTGGCCAAATGCACGTCTCACGCAGTCTGGGGACCGCAGGTGATTTCAAGCTCAAAAGCTGATTTTTCTGTCATGTGTCAAGTTTGATTTGCTCAAAAGTCATTTTCTTCTTTAAAAATAACCTCCTGTACAGACGACATGCTGAGTCAATGCACCAAAGTGACATTAATTTGGGGGGGAAGAATTGTGTGTATTAAAAACCTATTCATTGTCAGGCAATGGGGAAATTGTCTAAATGAACATCAGCTAAAACCTGTTAAGGTGGCCAAAGCGTTCACAGACCTGCTGAACAGCACTGGCATTCGAAACTGAAAGTGCTCGTTGTCACGAGAATTCAGCTCCAGTTTAGCACGCTGAAGGGTTGATGGTACCACGCTGAGTGTGAACACAAATTAGAATCTTTTAGAGTGTGTTTATCTGAAAAGAATGCCCCATGTCAAGCCCCGTCACACTGACCGAGTTCCTTCCACAGTCATGTGCAACACCGTTCTCATTCTGCATCCATCTAACAAGTAACTCACGGTTTCTGTATTAAATTAAACCAAATAAAACTACTGTTTGTGGCAGTTAGTGTGGTGGAACAGCAGCAATTTGGAAGAGATTGACATAATAATAATTGTTATTTTTCTCAAGAGATAGAGCTGTCTCAAAGGCATGTATGTTCTTTAAAATTTTTGTTGGTGTTTTATAACAGACTCCATACAAGGTAATTTCATTGAACAACTCCAGATTTTTCATATTTTTTTCAAGGAAATCATTGTAAGACAGGTTAAACATGCTTTAAAGATGTCTGCTCCTTTTGGATAAAGTCCTCAGAGCACATAGATCGCTGTGCACCTCCACACACGTGTGCACACGTATGCACTCACACAGGCTCTCGTGCAGGGGCATCAGAGACGAGCACGCACACACGTGCACTCCGCCACCTCCCCTTCGGGACAGAGGGAGGCACTAAAGCATCTCCATTTGGAATTTTGAGTCCCTAACCTGTGTTTGTTAACAAAGATGCCAGTTGCTACCCTAGAAAACTGAAAAATCGGGGAGACAAGCTGTCATTTCTGCTTGTTAATGTTGTGAGTCACCATGCCTGTGGGCTAATGAACTGCTATTTCTGTCACGTGAATGAAAAGGTGAAGAAGTATAGATAAAAGGCGCCAGAAATGAGCTCTAAAAAAGGCCCGGAAGGGAACCCAGTGAATATGGCCCCCACGCCCAGAGAGGAAGGGACTGTCCCATGCTGTGGGCTGGCCTCTAGCCAGACCTCCTCATCCTGCCACGCAATCCGTCATTGAGCTGTAGTTCATGCATTCTCCCATTTAGTTCATCCAAAGAATGCTCAGGAAGGCATGAGCATGCCCCAGGGTCTTTGTCATCAGCTGGGATGCACACAAGGAGGGATGATCCTTGCCCTCAACAAGGGGAAAGACCAGGATGTCAATCATGACAATATAGTGGTAATTATTGTACTTGGTTGGAGGGAAGGCTGAGGGGCTCAAGGTGGAGTCCCCTAACTGAACAAGAAGCAGAGAGAATTTCTCAAGAGCCTGCAACCAGATAAGAGACAACTCATTGCTAGAGGAAAAAGAACACTATTTATCCAATCATTACTCAGTAACTACTAGGCAAAATGCAACATTAGTCATTGCAGGGAATGGCAGAGTGAACATGCTTTGGCTCCTGCCCTCGAGACTGAACGGTTCAGCCTACAGCTCACTGTCTGATGATTGCTGTAGACATGACATCTTGTTATGTCTTCAAGATTTGGATGGTTTTCCTCGGCTTACAGGAGGAAGTCCAAACTTCTCAGTGACATAGGAGGACTCTCCCTTCTCGATCCCAGCCAGCTTCAAGGTCAATACCCACCACACCCTACACACAAGTCCTCGGGCTCCAGCTGTGTCTGCCTCTCCACTCTTTTCCCCACATATCATCCTTGGTAGCAAATGGTTATTGGTTGAATTGGACTTTGAGGTGATCAAGATTATTCTCATTATAATAATAGAAAGAAAACTGAAAACAACAGGAACAAAGTCAGGCATTTATTGGAAGTTTCTTGTAACTTACATGTAAACAATGTAAGGAAGCCACCTTGAAATGGAACGGGAGTTGCCAGGCCAGAGAGCTCCCTCAAACCTTTGGAATGTTAAAAATAGGGCAAAATAACCTTTCGACCAAGTTTGAGCAACATTGTGTCCCCCCCAAAAAACCCGCAAAAAATTGTTTGCAAAGATAGCAAGAAAGCAAATACTATAACCTCTTTCCTCCCTTTCTCTCTCTCCCTCTTTTCCTCCTCCCTTCTCTCCCTCTCTTCCTTTCTTTCTTTGTCTCTCGTCTGCACCCTGGTCAGACTTCAGCTCACAGGCTGGTCTGGCACAGCTTCCAGGAGCAGAGGGGGAATGAGGAAGGCAGGCGAGGAGGGGAGAGAAGAGACAATCCACAGGAGGTACATGGTGGAGGGTGAGTGAGTCCAGGCCTGGAGAGGGCTGGGGAATGCGTCTTTGCATAAAACATGTCACTCTTTATGGTTCAGATGTCTTTTCCCACCTGACTTTGGGAAACATAGAAATATGTCATTAAAGGAGCAGCCACAGCCCTCCCAGCTGCCACAGGACAGCACACGCTGGAGATTCACAGGGAGGAAAAGGTCTTTAAAGAGTTTCCTTATGCTAATTATGAACGGCAATCATTTCGGAGCTTGGAAACCCAGCTTTATTTGCAACTAGACACACAGTGAGAGATTCTCATGTTCGTGTTGCTCTTCACCACTTTACTGAAAGCACTTTGACCCCAACCACAATTTTCACGTCTCTCAGGCATTTCTTAAGTCCTTTCTGTTCATAATGGGATGATGTTGCTGAAAATGTCAGTGATTGGCCCAGTGTCCAAGTCAGCACAACGTTCAAACAATGTTTTGGTCATTGAATGTGTGAGAGGCAGAATATGTATTAGAGATGATAAGGTTCAACACTATCAGTTTAAATTTATCACTTCTATTTGACAATTATTTACTGAGTGCCAAAATGAAGCTCAGAGAGAGTACATGTCATGACGAGGTCTTAGAGCCTATGAGGTAGCAGAGTGTGTTAGCGGTGTATTGCCAGTTGCTATCCCAATAAAGCCTGAATTTACGGGTTGAACTCACTGGAAAGTTATGCCTGCTTCACTAAAGTCCAAAATGGGTGTTTCCACAGTGGATGGTCATCAACAAAATTGCGTCAGTGCCCCTAGAACCATTCTTGCTGAACTTCATGACTGTAGCTGAATTGATTAGTATTACACTAATACTGCCTGATTACTGTCCAGGCAGTATTCTGTCCTGGACATGGCCAATGCCTTTTTCTCAATCACTTTGGCACAAAGTGCCAAAGATCAGTTTGCCTGGAAGATCTCCTGGTTCTCCAAAACCCTGTCCTTCCACAGGGACACCCGAGGTCTCCTGTTTGCCACCAGTGGATGGCAGAGTAATGGCACATGCTTTCCCCTTCCCAGGGGTGACTGCACCGCCCGTATCTGCTAATGGGCTCCCATGACCAGCAGGGGGCAGTGCCTTGGAGGCAGATTCTGACTCATATGAAAGCAGGGGTGTTGGGGGCTCATTAACCCTGAGCAGATCCGGGGTCAGCCATTCAAGTCAGATATTGGGGGTACAAGGGCCTGAGGCTCATAGACTGATCGCTAAGACAGTATAGGAAATGTTAACGCGACCAAAGGGTCATGACCAGGCTTAGTTGGGCTGTTTGGGGACAGGAAACTGTGTACCTCATCCAGGTATTTTGTCCAGCCCTGTATATTAAGTGACCAGAAGATCTTCCAAATTTGCCTGGGAAGCAGGTGTGGCAGATTTGGGCCACAGCAAAGTAGCACTTGAGACCAAGCTTTGCCATATTTTGGGGGTATCTGGATCAATTACAGTCATATGATGCCTCACCGTTCCTGGCAAAGGGCAATTAGACAGGATATTCATCAGACATTTCATGTTCCTCCTCTTTCTCAGCAGGTCTAACTACTGGATAGACCATGTTACCAGCATCGTAGGCAATCTGCATAGCCAGGTACGTGAGCATGAATGCAGCCGGTCCTCAGAGCAACTGCGCCAGCAGCTGCCCACCTCCGTGTCTGCAGCTCTGGGATTGGAAGCGGCAATCACGGATCAGAATGCAGGTCTCTCTTACGTGAGGGACAGCGGCCTTACTGCCTGTCTGGGCCCTCAAAACTACCCTGGGAACACATGGATCGGGGTGGGGGATGCTGAGGGGCTGCAGAGCCTAGAGTTGAAAGTGACCCGAGTTAACAACTGACCATCGAAGCCTTCCCCTGGGATTTGCAGGACTTTGGCAGACACCAGAGTTCCACTAACAGTTACAGCTGACCGATTCTGCCAGTGCCATTCTTGTTCAAGAGACAGACAGCGATGCTTCCTATTCGACTGCTCCTGTTCCTTTAAAACCGAATGGAGACTCCTCTTTGGGACATTGTGTGTGTAGGCTGACTAGCCTCTGCTTGAAGCCCTGATGACAGGGTGTTCAGTGCCTCGCAAAACTCAATCTATTTATTGGAAGCCTACCACGGGTGGGTGATACTGGTTCCACTTTGAGCCTACTCCGTGCCAGGCATGCTGTCCATCATCGCACCCACCCAATGAGGTGGGGGCAAGCCCCGCCCCATTTAACAGAGGGGATGAGGCTAAGGGAGCCCATGTTGCTTCTGCGGGGAGAGTCACATTTGAACTGAAGTCTTCTGAGTCTAATATCCATCCATTCTTCCTCTAATGCATGGTGGGGGATCAAAGGAACTTAAAGCATGAACTGTGTGCATAAGCTTTTAAGAGCTTGCTGGGAGGGAGCAATGAACTAAATGCTCATGTAGAAGAGAACAGAGAAGTGGTAAAAATCACCGATCGGCCGCAGGGGATGGCAGCAGAAGTTTGGGAAAGGCCTGCGGGCGAGCAGGAGCCCCTCCCTGGGAAAGGACGACAGGAGGGAAGACGGACATTTCAGACTGATGACGGGCTTCAGGGCTGGCGGCCAGCCATGTAAAACTCCACCATGAGCACTGTCTGCGGACAGGCCCTGCCTCCCCCCGGCCTTCTGCAGAGGCTGGGTAGGCATGTATTGCTTTGCTAACAATCTATTGTTTCTGACGGGGCGTAACCACATTTCTTGGATAAAAGCTATTTTCTGAACAGATCAAGACCTATCCCATCGGGTGATTTGCAATATTGCTTGGCCAAGTTTACTGTTTTGGACTCATCCGGAAAGCTTGTTAGAATACACATCCCTGGGCCTCGTTCTCAGTATGTCTGGGTTGGAGTCTGAGATTTAGCACTTCTGGAGCTCCCGGATAATCCGGTTGCTCCGGGCCCCGGGGCCACCCTTTGAGCAGTGCTGACTGGCAGCCCTTTTCACCACTGGAAAGCACTGGGCACCTGTGAGGTGGTTTAGTCTGAACTGTTAGGGAATGGTCTGTGTCAGAACCACCTTAGCCTCTGGCGCCCATGCGCTGAAAGCCAGGCGCTGTAGGGCTGGGGGACCTGGATCTTCTCTGGCCTGAACACTGAAGAGCTGTGTGCTGGTGGGTCACTCGGCTCTGCCAGTTTCAGGCCACTTGGCTTACAGTTTGGAATGGAGCTGCTGGCCTCACAGCGATCTGGCGAGGATTACAGGAGGGGGCCAGTGCGAGGCACAGAGCCTTCCTCGGAGACCAGTGTGGAGACAGAGGCAGTAACCGCAGTGGTAAGTCTGCCCCCGGGGAACCCCATGCACTGCCCGCGGTGGGCAGAACCCGGGGGTGGCAGGGAACAGACTGGCCCTCAGGCCCTCGGGTAGACACTGACTCTGACGGAGTGTCGGTCTGACTTCCAGTCTCTGTAACTGGGAGAATATGTTTCTGCTGCTTTCAGCCACTCAGTTCGTGCCCTTTGTTACAGCCACCCCGAGGAGACAATATGGTGCCTTAAGTGGTAACTATAGTTCAGATCTATTTTTCAATGAGAAGGGTGGAGTCATATTTCTGAAGTCATTATTTTATTGTTCACATGCCTTCGCATGCCTTCTATTTGCCGAACTTCCTCCAACTACAAGTCTAACTTCCCAGGCCAGGGAATGTGACAAAATTCACATCTGGTCCCCAGGGCTGAACTGAAGATGAATGAATGTGTTCCGCAGTCGGACTTTCACAGACGGCGCGGGTGACTAAAGCCAGACTCCCAGAGGCGGAAGGCAGGGGCGCACGCCTTTCCCTCCTGGGCCCGGAGTGCGTGCTCCCTACGGTATCCTGTGTCCGTAAAGTCCTCGGGGGGCAGGCTTCTTTTCCAAAATTGGCAGACGCGGCAGACCAAGAACCCCTGCAGTTGGATCTGTTTAACAGCTTTGTTCATAGGTTCTGAGTGGTTTGATGTCTATGAAAACCAATATTACCCTTTTGCATACTGTAACAAAAATAAATATACCAAAAAACCATGTTACCTCCGAGATGGATACTGATACCATGGATTACAAAGACAATTTAAATGCTCATGTGACAACTTGTTAAATCTACAAAGAAGGCAAAGTGCTCCCTTTAAAAATCAAATATCAGCCCCGGCTGGTGTAGCTCAGGGGATTGAGCACAGGCCTGTGAGCCAAAGGGTTGCTGGTTCGATCCCCCGTCAGGGCACATGCCTGGGTTGCAGGCCAGGTCCCCAGTAGGGGACACATGAGAGGCAACCACACATTGATGTTGCTCTCCTGCTCTTTCTCCTTCCCTTCTCCTCTCTCTAAAAATAAATAAATATATATTTTTTAAATCCCCCAAAAATCAAGTATCAAAACAACCATTTTATATATTAGTACATTTAACATGTACAATTTTATTAATCAACAATGATTTATTTTTTCAGCACCATGTGCCATCCTTATTTTTAAGAGGCATCAGCATTTATTTTTATCTGGACATATCTATCGTTGCTATATAATTTTAAGATGCTATTGATTTAGTTTAAAAAATCCATTGACTAATAATAAAAAGCAACCCCCAATCCCAGTCCCAACCTATGAACATGGTTTAAAAAAGAAAAGACTTACTTTTTCATGGGTACAGTTTCAACACTATAAAATATCAAAGAAGAAAAAACAACAGAGAGAGACAATTATTTTTTAATTCTGATCACAGCGTAACAGCCTCACCCCCCACCTTGGTACTCCCAGGAGATGCTGAAGGAACCAGGTCGGAAGAGAGCCGTGTGGAGGAGAAGATGGGTGACGTAACAATGAAGCGAACGAGTTCACCGAGCACAGAGAGAAGGGCAGACTACAGGGTCAAAGAACAGACTAGCCAAAGCAGCTACAGATTCAAGTGCCAAGTCCCCGGGGCCGAGGAACTGCAAACAAGAAACAAGAAGGCCAGTTAAGGAAACAGAAAGTCAAGCAAGAGGCAAAAAAACGGTTAAGACAAGCGAGCCTAAGAAAATTGGTACAAAGAACGCATCTGAACAGAGGTGACCCAGGAGTTAAACAAAAAAATCACGTCATTTCCACTGAGCTCCTCTTTAGCGAGTTCTCGGGGGGCAGAACCACAGAATAGGACCCCCGGCTCTGGAGGGACACCAGCATGTACTTACTCATCATACACATCCTCCGAATCCATCCGCCGGTAGTACTTGGCCAGCTTTACAGCAAAAATTAGAGCCGGGAGCAAAAATATGGTAGCTTTTCCTATGCCAAACCAAAACAAATTCTAGGGAGAGAAAGAAAATCGGGAGGGTTACATGCATGAAGATGGGAAATGGGAAACATCAGCTGCTTGGCGAAAATCACTCTATTTTGCAACTTTTTAAAGGAGTTCTAATTTTGTTCACTGAAACCACTAGTGAACTTGATAATGAGACAGCCACCAGGTGAAGCACTACAAATGATTATAATTCATTAACTTTTTTTTAAAACCTTGAAAGGATCCCATTATATTTATTTTATAAACGAGTAACAGAAGCGGCAGTCCGAAGCCAGGGTGGGCTTCTAGGACGCTCCAAAGGAGCTGTAGACCAGTCCACTTTGCCGCCAGCGATGGGAGGGGCAACCAAGCAGGCCTGGGCCCGAACGGATCCCTTTGGAGAGATGTTCTGCTGTCACGGTGACTAATGAACCCTCTGACTTCGTTCTGCACATGAACAGTGATGGCAATGCTTCAGGTGCCCCAGGCTCTCGACAAGCCTCCCAGGTTTCGTTTTACCCATCTCTAAGGCAGCTCTCAGGTGCATTCAATTCTGTTTTGTTTAAAAGGCAATGTTAAAGGTTTTTTTTTTTTTAAGTTGCCAATATATTCAAGTCAGATTTCACATAGAAATCTGGACTTATGTCTTTTCTTGAAAAGTCTGAAGTTGGATCTCGTAACCCCGAGCTCGTCTTCCCACAAGGCCGCAGCCGCGGTGGCTGAGTGGTGGCTCTCCCTTTAAGAGGGGCATCTGTCCTCAGCTTGCCATGGCCACATCACTGACTTTTGTGGGGGTAGCAGCTGGCATTATTTAAACTTATGCACCCGTCAGAACAGACACCGCCGGGCACTACCAGCCTGACCCCGTGGGCACGGTGCACCAGCCAGAGTCCTACGCTTGTCCCGCTTTGTAAACCTGCAGCCCGCCGGGTACCAGGAGAGGTTCAAGTCTTTGCCCCAGGCCTCCGGCCAGTGCTCTAAGTACCCAGAGAGCAGCCTTGGCCACCCAACGGTGCGGCAGCAGGCGGCGTGGATTAAAGCACGACCTCCCCGCTCAGCTACTGCACTGCTGCTTCCCTCCTGGTCGTGTGCACTCTGAATGACAGTGGCACACGTTGGCCCAGCATCTCCAGTGAATTTGTCCTCCCCCCACACTTTTTTATTGGTAGAGTCCTATGCTTCTGACCTGTTTTGAGAGGTTTTAAAGTTTTGTGATAACTGCATATTTTTACTGGAAGCTGCCTCAGTCCTTCTGGGAACAACCAGGAGGAAATATGTGAATCAGCCCTGTGGGGAGTGTTTTCCTGGGGAAGTGGATGCCCAGGGCTCTCGCTCTGTATTGAAACCGCCCGCTGCAAATGGCTGCAGCCTGCATTCTTCCCGAGCAGCCGCCAGCCGGCCCTCCCCTCCAGGGCTTCTCCTGTTATCTGAGAGCAGGCGTCTGGCGGTTGGGCCAACTGACCGGCCTGGGTGGGTGGGGGGCACTGCATGCAGCGAGATCCATTCAGAATCAACCAGGCTAACCAAGGACCCTCCCGACCCCACCCGAGGGCTTCACCCAGGGCCATCAGCAGGGGCTGCAGGCAGCAGGACAGGCCGGGTAGGAAACTGAAGGAGGAGGGGGGCAGCCAGGAGACCAAGGATCAGGGTCTGGATCCTAACATTGGGAGTGTTAGGGTCATTTCCATTCACATACAGAAGTCCATCCCAAAGACAAAGGGACATGTAGACATGGGCCGGGAACATGGACGAACAGAGCAATATGGATGCACTGTGACGGACAGCTGTCTGGTTATCCTTCGTTCACCTCACTGCCTGTGCCAGAAAGGTACGGATGACAGTGACAGAACAGAGCACACACAGACCCTGCGGTCGTGGAGTGTAGAGGCCAGTTTGTGTGTCCTGGGGGCAGTTCCTTAACCAGGGAACCACACAGATGCACACTTCCAACAGCAGCAGCGTCTCTGAAGGAAGAGCCGGGAGGTCAGTGGGAGTGTAGAAAAGGGAGCCCAGTCTGCTGGGAAAACCAGAAAAGGCCTCCTGGAAACGCGAGATGTGTCTGAGCCCAGACCTGAGCTGAGATGACAGGTAACAGTAGTGCCTGGTTCTTGAGTGGGTCGTGTACCAGAAATGGTGTTAAGGGCTTTACATGTAATCTCTCACTAAACCATCAAAACGACCCCATTGAGGTGATAAAGCTCAGGAAGGTTTAATAGTTTTCCAAAGTCACAGAGTTCGGAGAATGTAGAGGTGACAACTGAATTTGGAGTCTGTCCTCAACCATTACATGACAAGACCTAGAAGAGTGAGCCAGGTGGGGGGGGTGGGTGTGGTAGGGAGGAATGAGAGCAAGAGAAAAAGAGCATGTGTCCAGTCCCCAGTCCAGGCAGAGGACGTGGCATGTGCAAAGGCCCTGAGGAGCTCGAGATGTATATAAAGAAATAATGCCCCCTAAAACAACCCCCCAAAACAGGTATGCCTAGTGCACAGTGAGACAGGTGATTAAATGGTGCAAATGTGGCCGAGGTGTGCAGGAATCAGTCGTGCAGGGCCTAGAGCATTCTAGGAAGGATCCTGATCTTCATTTCGATAGCAACTGAAAGCCAATGAGGCAGGAGAGGACTGGCACGTGGGGACTGTCAGTGTCTACTGCAGAGTGAATAGAGCAGAGGAATAAACTCGGTTAATTAGAACTGACCATTCCAATAGTTACATCTCAATGGGCTTTTAAATCACAAAGGAAATTAAGTTCGCTGTATCTACAGGTGTGTGCGCGTGTGTGTAGGCACTGGCACTTTTGAATATTGGCCATCTGCACACCAGTGACTATTGATTTATTCCTTCCCAATTATTCTGGACAAACAGTTTTCTTTACGAGGGTCCTCTAACTTCTGTAAATATAATTCCAGTAAAGAGCAAAGATGCGCAGCTAGGTCTTTGACTTGTGTAGTGAATTAGGTATCAGAGTACGTTCATTTACATATTTGATTTTGGGCCCAAACATAACACACCCAAGCAGAATACTATTTTATATTATAATGCATAGTACAATCTTGGAGGGGAAGGATAAAAGATGATGAGTTTATCATCTGTCCTTAGCTTCTGAAAGATGAAATACTTACCATGGGATCGATGATGTAACCACACAGAAACACGTTGACAGCAGAATCCAAAGCAGTGGCCACGGGCTTGCAGGCTGCGATTTCCTCCACGATCTAAGGGGGAGAGAAACAGGCAAAGTCTGAGCCACAAGAACCTGCGAGAACCAGACATGCCGTGTTCCTTCAGCCCGTCTGCACGAGAAGGCTCTCTCTGTCCTCTGAGATATGGAGCCGCAGCTGGTTTGTACAGATGAGTTCTACAGTGTCCAACAGCATGTGCCTGGAAGCAAGACCCTGATTCTCTCTGAGCCTCAGTTTCCTACTTCTTCCCTTGTCATCTGGAACAACAGGAACCATTGTCCTGGACCCCTGCAAAAATTAAAAAGCACACCTGTCCAGCAACTTATGTCAGTCTGAATTTCTCACCTGATCCCTTTGTGGTCTGACAAAGACGTGGGGAGGAAATGGAAAGTTAGTTCACTAATCAATGTATGTGTTAGAAGAAGCTCCAGCGAAGTTGTTCTGTGAAGGGTCATAGAGCGAGTATTTCAGGCTTTGCAGGTGAGACAATACATTTTTGTCCCAACTGCCTGACTTTGCCATGGCAAAAGCAGCCACAAATAATGTAACAAAAATGGGCGTGGCTGTGTGCCCATAAAGTTTTATTTACAAAAACAGAAGTACCTGCAGACCCTCTTTTTAAAGACAGAAAACAAGGTACCGTATTTTTCAGACCATAAGACACATCCAGGTTTTAGAGGAAAATAAAAAAGAGAAATTTTGAGGGGAAAATGTGGTAAAATATTTAATAACATAAATAACATTATATTTCACCAACGTAAATGTAAACAGAACTCAACAGCAGCATTAACAACCATTGTTCCTCCCACATTTGGGGGGTGTGTGTCTTATAATCTGAACAATACGGTCCTCATTAATGAGGCGAGAATAAACAAGTTTAATGGATCCCAGACAGATGCTCCAGTCCCATTGGCTTAAGAGAGCGACACTCATTCATTCAAAAAATTCTGGAACACGGACAATGTGGTGTGTCTTATTTCTTTTTTCTTATTGGTCACCTCACCTATACCTTACGAGGCAACTTGCGTTAATAGCCTTATGCATCTCCAAATTCAAACTATGTTACAGTCTTTATAGGCTCCTTCCCTGTTTGCTTTACCAAAAGTGGGGTAGAGGTTGTATTCTATGTGTTTTTCTGCATCTCGTCTTTCTCCCCAAGTCCCACAGTACGGCCCTAATCCATTTTGTTCCAGTGGCCATCCAGTGTTCCCACAGTGAGGCTCCAGTCTAATCGAACCATTCCTGTCCAGATCTGCTTCGGATCCAAGTGTTTGCATTGTACTCCAGGTATAAACCTGCCCACCATGTGGTCCCTTGGTCTAGTGGAGAACTCATACAGTGGCCACGGTGGCGATGATGATGATGCATTTCCTCCACCACTACTCAGCCGTGTGTGCTCCCTCCTGCTGCCACTGAGGAAACCCAGAGGCCTTTGCTTCTGGGGGTGGGAGGAGGTGTCAGTACAGACACCAAGAAGCTGGCTCAGGAAGGAGGACCAGGTGCATGGCCCACCCAATGCACGCGAGTGGGGACTGGAGGCAGGGATTGGCAAGGGGGGTACGACATACAGAGGGAATTGCGTGGAGCGTGAAAGTTCCAGGATTCAAGCAGGTGAGTGTAGCTGGAACATGGGGCGGGGCAGAAATGAAGGAGAAGATGGCAGGCAGTTTGGGCTCACATGGTGAAGGGCCAGGAACAAGATTTGCGAAGCTCGGGACTGTTTGGGGGTATCCCAAATTTTCCTGAGTCACCAGACTTCTCAAAGCCCATGTTTGTCAGCAGCAGCTACCTAAGGTACTCAGCTGCAAGCATCACCCCCCCAACCCCACCCTACCCTACCCCTGCCACCACCACCACCACCACCATGGAGTAAGCCTCGAGAGCAGCTGGCTCAGAGCCCAAGATGACAGAGCGCATTTTCCAAGAAACCATAATTCCAGAAAAGCCGGGTGCTGGCTGCAACATGCTGCCTCAAAACCACTGGTTTTGAGCACAAAACTGTGCTCTTCAACTTTTCCGATATATTCATGTAGATATAACCATTATAGACTGAACTGGGTCTCCCAAAAGTCCATATGTTAAAACCCCCCAACTGAAAACCATATTTGGAAATATGGTCTTTGAAGAGGCAAGTCAGTTCAAATGAGGTCACTAGGGTGGGCCCTAACCCAGTGTGACTGGTGTCCTCATGAAAGAGGAAATTTGGACAGACATGCTCAGAGGAAAGGCCACGTGAAGACACAGAAAGAAGACAGGTGTCTACAAGCCAAGGAGTGAGGTCTCAGAGGAAACTAACCCTGCCAACACCTTGATCTTGGATCTCCAGTCTCCAGAATTGTGAGAGAACAAATTTTGGTTGTTTAAACCACACGCAGCTGACTAACCAACACCGCAGCAGGCTCAGTGCTACCCAGGGTGTATACAAACCAAACTTCAAGTGCACTCTAACTTAAGGAAGTCAAGGTTTGCTCGGGGGAGCACAGGCAAGTGTGGCAAGAATCTCTGTGATGAAGGTGAGCACAGGGAACCAGGGGAGACCATGGGGGGCGTGCCCTCCAACCTGGGAGGCGCCGTGCAGTCTGGACACTTGTTCTGAGTCTCAAGGAAGCTCCAGTTATGGACCCTATATCCAAGGTCCTTTTACTTATCTCCTGTCAAATTACCAGGAATTTGATGTTACTTATTTCTGATTTTATCCTGCAAAATTACTATCCTAACACAGGATTCCCCTGTGTTCATAAAAGATAAATTACTTACAGAGATCTTGACCCACTGCAGATAATGTTCAAAATATCCAATTATCATCTTCCCATACTTCTTACTTTCCTGAAAAGAAATCAGAGTTGGAAACCGTTAGAATGACTATACCCCACTCTACTGAGTCATGTAGTTAACGGGCACAGGTCTACTTATTGGCCTGCCGATTAAAAGGAAAAAAACTTACTTGAACAATAACAGAAGAAATGCTGTTTGCAATAAAGTTCTGAGCAGAATCCAAAGAGGAAATGACGTTGTGCACTTTCACCTGAAAAACAGCAATAATCGCCATGCTATCTATGGAGTAAGAAAAGGGTTCCGTTGCCTATGGGTATGAGCGCTGTTGACTCCATCCTGCACCCCCATGGCTCACTAGTGAAGGACATGGCAGATCCAGCCCAGCCCCCTGGGGGCAGGAAGAAGGAGAGGAATACATAGCAAGTGGTTTCTTGTTCCAGATACCGGGCCAGGTCCTTTATCTGAAACATCACTGAATACTCACAGGGTGGAAAGGAAGGTACTGTTGCTCCCCCCTCACAGGTGAAGGAATTGACCCCGCCCAATGTCACCAAGCTGGGAAGCATGAGACCTGGAATTTGAACCTAGTTTTGTTTCCACCCTAAAGTCCATGCTCTTTGCCCTGTCACACAGATGAGGACAAGGCCAACCCACATGGCAGCTTGGTGCAAATTAGAAGAGGTGCCCAGAGACCTCAGGGCACACAGCCTGGCCAGTGGGTAAGGGCTGATACCTGCCACCCCCCCCCCCACCTATCACGAAGGGCAATACACAGCAGCACGCCATTGCCCTGAATGACGAGGTGTGTTGGGGTGGCCTAGGACCTGTGGGCAGTCCTAAGTCTGTTTCCAGGTTGCCTTGGCATGGGACACACATTCATGGAATGGCAACTGTGACGAAAGGTATGGGGATGGTCCCGGAGCAGAGTAAACCTGACAGTCTTCAGAGGACCTGAGTCAGGACCTCAGATCACCAACAAAGAGGTGGATTTGGTGTTGCCCCAGAGAGCACCAACTTTAACCCGAGGAGTTCATGGTTTACTGGGGTGGGGGGTACCCAATCAAGCGTGGCAAGAATCCCTGTGATGAAGGGGGGACTAGGGAGCTCTGAGGAAAGCTCGGGAAAGGACCTGTGGTTTTCTGTTGTGAGATTGACCTCCAACAGCTCCCATGAGCCACCAATTTCATGCAGTCAAAATATTTCCGGAGCTGCCTAGTGTTGCCGTGGGTACAAGCTGAATACAACACAGTCTGGGCACTCAGCTCCCTTATGGGAATGTTTCCAGCCCAAGGAGCCCCTGTGCTGGATGGTATCAGCTGTTCATGATTATTGGCGCCTTCCCTGGCATGGCCGCCCAGGGGCGGGTACACTTTCCCACCCTGAGGATGGTGGGCTTGGTCACGGGACGTGCTTTGGCCAATGGGTCATAAGGAGGTGGCTGTGTGCTGGTTCTAAGAGGTGGCTTAAGGGGCAGCCTGTGTTCCCATTCATCCCCTGAATTCCTATCTTCCCTTAGGAAGACACAAGGTGGCCCAGACAGAAACTGCTCCCCAGACTGGGTCTCTTGGTGGGACAGTGTGTGGAGAAGCCTACAGTCCACCCGAGGGTGGGAATGAAAGTCGGCGGTTGGAGGCACTGAGCCTTGGAGGCTGTTTGTTAGGCAGCGTGCTCTCAGTAAAGGTGACTAGTGCATCTTCCTGGTTTGCATCCTACACATCAAAGCACGGCTTTCCCCAGTATCTCTAACCCCGCTCAGAGAGGTCGTCTGTGTGGACGGAAGTACTTACAGAAAGACGGTAGGAAAGCCCAGTTTGGAACAAAATAGGTGGATAATGGAGATTTTAAACAATGTAAAGTACCTGCAATACCAGCATCTCTGAAAGTTTGTGTGCATGCACCTCTGTAATAAGACCCCATGACAGAAAAAAAAAAAAGGAATACTTACCCCCAATCCACTGCTTTTGTGTTGAAGGTCCTGAATGCTTTGGTGAAGAGTTGTCTGGTAAATAAACACAGATAATATTTCCCCACTCACTACATGAAGCAGCAAGACCCCACGCCTTGTGTACCCCCCAGGGTGGCCCCGAGTCGGCCGTCAGGTCCAGCTTGGCTCCGTAGTGGTGGTGCTGGAGACGGAACCACAGACCCTGTCATGAGGTGCATCTCACAGGCCCTGGTGGGAGAACCGGGAAATGAGGACAGGCAACCGAGAGCCTCGGAGGGCAGCACAGCACGTGTCCGGCGTCAGGGCTGCCCAAAGTGGCGGACGTTGCTTAAAATACAGCCGCCCAACCAGAGTGGCTTAACGTGTGTGGTTCAGACCAGAGATTGGCAAACTTCATCGTTTAGGACCAGATAGTAAAGGTTTTAAGCTTTGTGAGTCATGCCCTGTCCCAACCCTACAACTCTGCCCTAATAGCCTAAAGGGTGATCTGATTCACAGATCACCTGTGAATACTCGAGTGTGACTGTGTTCCAATAAAACTTTATTGATAAAAACAGGAAGTAGGCCAGAGCCCACAGGCCATAGTTTTCAGGGCCACTGTTTGCTAACCCCGGGTTTACACTGTAGGTCGTGTACAGAGCAACTTGCCTACTTGTAGACAGGTTGCTCCTGTCCTGAAAAGGACAGGGAATCCTGTGGCCACTTGAAGGCAGGAATTTAAGGGACATGCAAAAACCAGCTTAAGAGGTTAACAATTTGTGCAAGGCATAAGTAAGTAAAGGAGAAAATGGTGGTACAGCACAGAAATTAAGAAAATTCAGTACAAGGACTTGTAAATACACAAATGAATCAAAAAGTTAGAAGAAGAAAAACAGAGGCAGTGAAAACTAGTTCTGGAAACTTCTGAAGTCAAGTGAGCTAATATGGTTCTCCCAGCCTGAGCATGGTGACTCTGTAACCATTTCCACAGTCTTCCCCTGGACAACTGCAAACAAGACCCCCTATAAGCCTAGAAATAATTTCCCCTTTTTACAGAGTCCCTCTGGCAGGTGAAATCCTTCATCTCCAGCGAGGCAGGAGCCGGTCCCACCATTTCCAGACAAGGACACTGGAAGCTACGTGACTTCTGAAGAGGCAGAGGCAGCATCTGAACTCAGATCTGCCTGAGGCCAGAGCCCCTGTTCTTTCTCGGCTATAAGCTGCCTTTCCAGCACTCAGGGAAAAAGCCAGAAGATGGTGAGGAGACTAAGGAAAGCCAGGCAGGAGGACGGAAGAGAGGGGAGAGGAAACTCTGACCGGGACAGCAAACAGGGCTGGCGGAGGCGGAAAGGACCCACTCCTGCCCTCCCCGATTTCTTGGCAGGGTTTGCAGGAAAAGAATTTGAGAATAAGTCAGTCCGGAACAGAAAGAAACCTCAGCGTGCAGCCAAGTGCTGGTAAAAGTGATGGGAGTCGGAGTACAATGTGTTAACACGAGGCAACGTCAGATTTTATCCGAGTGTTCACCCTCGGGTGGAAAAAGACAGGAAGGTAAGCAGAAAGAAGGGGGTGAAGTTGAAGTTGCGTCTTCTTTAAAGTTCAGATAGTATCATTTGTTTTTTTTAAAACAGCTCAGTTTCTCAGCCTGAGGCCGTTGGGTTTGCCTGTGTGAGATGCATATACTGTGGCATTAGGCTAAATGACAGCCACGCAGGTGAAATGAGTCACGCGAGGGGCACAGGAAAGCGCATTACCATGGACGATTCCAGAGGTGTGACTTGGCCATGGTAAATCATTCTAATCTTCTGAGCATTACTTGCCAGGGACCGCTTCAAGCTTCCTTGGGGCTACAAAGAGAATGAAATAAACAGAGATTAACACCAGTTTTCCAGTCCCCGAAGCACTCTCTCTGGCCCCCAGGGCCCTGGGTGCAAGGACAGCTGTGAGCCTGGGGGCTGCGGGAGGGGCCCTGCCCAGACACGGAATCACAGAACCAAGAGCTGTCTGCAAGGACCGACCGACACTCCCCAGTCCTTCCCGAGCGCCACTGGCTGCGTTTCCGCTCTCTGCCCCCATGCAGAGCTGCTATACAGTCACCGCACAGTAGCAATGTCTCCTTTTGCAAGGAGAACACCAAGGCTCCACTGAGCAATTTTTCTGGAATCCACACTTCAACAGTGTTTTGTATATGAATGTACAACAATCCTATTGCCCATCTTACAGGGGAGGAAGCCAGGGCACGGAGTGGAGAAATGCCCTGCCCGGGGTCCTCCAGTTAGGCAGCAGCTGAGTCAGGATTTAAATCGGGGTCTCCCTCCGGAGCCCAGCTTCCCATCACCACGCTCTGCTGCCTCTCAAAAGGGACCAGTCCCAGCCATTCAATCACCAGCCAGCAGAGCAGCTGGTGAAGGGAAAAGCTCACGGAGCTCGGAGGGTGTCTTTGCCTTCCCCCGCCCCACCCTCTTACAGGTGGTGCAAAAGGGCGCTTGGACTCCTCCTCCCGTGTTCTTGGTCTCCATTCCCTGCATTGCCAGGAGAATGTGTGTGCATGTTTGGCAGAGGGGTCGATGGGGTGGGAGCTGCGCCAGCACCTAGCACGGGGCTCGGGAAGAGCTGGGTGCATGCAGACACCACCTGGGGCACCTTCCCAGGCTCTTGGACTTTTTGGCCCCATGGCAGGGATTGCTGGTGGGACCCTGGAGAGAGCGGTTGTGAACAGGCGGCTGCTTGGGGTGTAGGGAGCCTCTGCAGGAGCCTCTGCAGAGGGTTGGTGGTATTGACATTGACACCTACAGCGATTTCAGAATTTAACCCCACTCCCCGAACTCACCAACTTGTTGGCTTTTTCTTCTAGACCATCTGCAAACGTTAAAAGATTCACCTTTGTGGGCGTTTTAGCTGTCTAAGAATGGAAATGAAAGAACACCGTGTCATGGAAATGGGACTTTCAACCCTGAACGATGTCCACAGGCAGCAGAGTGCACATGGGCCTACAAAGAAGGTGGGACGCTCTTACACAGGTGACCTCTGCTTTCTTTTCTTTTTTTTTGAAAGATTTTATTTATTTGTTTTTAAATAGAGGGAAGGGGTGGGAGAATCAGAGGGAGAGAACCGTCCATGTGGGAAACATCTGTCCCACACCCCCCAACCGGGGACCTGGCCGGCAACCTAGGCACATGCCCTGACTGGGAATCAAACTGGTGACCTTCCGGTTCGCAGGCTGGCACTCAGTCCCCTGAGCCACACCAGCCAGGGCTGCATTCTTATTTATAAACATAAAATCATATTATTCAAACCTACAAAGAAGTGAGGTGCTGATTGATAGATGCTAGAACCTAGATGAATCTCAAAAACTTTGGCTTACAGGAAAGGAACAAAGGTCACACACAACATGATTCTATTCACATAAAGTATCCAGAGTCGGTAACCTCACTGAAACAGAACACAGAGTGGCGGTTTCCTGGGCCCGGGACAGGGATGAGGAGCAACAGTTAATGGGAACAGAGCTTTGTTTTGGGGTGATGAAGACGCTCTGGAACTGGGTGGAGGATGTGGTCATATACCGCTGCTGCGATCATGCCAGATGCTAGCGAATTGCTCACTCAAAAATAGTTGATTTTTTGTGTTACCTGAATTTTATCTCAATAAAAATAATAAATAAAAACAAAAAAGAAACACACCCATGCTCTAATTTTCCCCAAAAGATCAAACGTAAACAAATGGGTCGTACCTCTGCCAAGTAGGCGCCGTAATCTATTCTGTCCACCCCGGAAGAGCTGAAGTCCTGGAGGTTTTTTTTCCCTGCCACATCCAGCAGGACAATATTGTCAATATTCACCTTCATGTCATCAAAATTACCGCTTATGTTTTTGGTAAACTTCGTGATAAAAACAAAGGTCAGAAGTCAGTCTACTTATCTCCAACAAGGTCACCAAAGAGCAAGAAAATGATACGGGACGAAAAGCAACACGCATGCACTCCACGGGCATTTCTTTCCGACTCCTCCTGCCCCTCCCTCCCCTGCCCCCTCCTTCCTTCCGCCCTGTGACAAGAACCGTGTGAGGAGGTGGGGTGCAGCGCAAAATGATGTTGCTTCTTTATCCTCGAAGACCTCGAAGGGAAGAGGCACAGGAACTGCACCAGGACAGTGGGGAGCGGTACAGTGGAGAACCTTCCAGGGGGTCTTGACAAACAGAGAAGCTGACAGGGGCCTGGCAGGCTGCATCCCGGGACAGGGGACAGCACGCCCTGGACTCAGGAGGTCGGGAGGCCCGACTTTGCGGGCCACGGTGACTCTCGTGGGGTGGCCCTGAGGGTCAGTCAGTAGTTTCAGCCCTGTGCAGTGCCCAGTGTCCTGGACCCTCTCCAACCTCGCTCATCATGGCACATGGAGAAAATGCCACATGGTGTGATGGACAAGTGTGTGTACGGAAGGCATTTATTTTGAGCTTGGTTACAAGATTATGTACTTATGAACACCGCAAGGCATATTTAGGGAAGGTGGTCAGCACCAACTTTGTGTGCTGCTTCAAATAGACTCTTCGTGTTTGACACCTGTTAGGCCGCCGCGATGCCTTTCGTGAGGTCTCAGTGGACCAGCTGTGGGGGTTGAGGAACGACCTTGTCCCTGGCATCCCTTGGTGCCTGCTCCCATGGGAGACATCCAGAAGAGAAGGCTCCTGAGTGTCTCTCTGGCATAGCTGAGAGGGCCAGCGGGACTCCAGGTGTGTCCCTGGCCTGGGCAGCCCAAACCCTCCTCCTGCTCCTTCTGGTCGGAGGGGCCATGCCATTCACTTCCATCCCTGGTGCAGTGCCGTCTCGTGCCAAGGGCCAGCAGAGCTCAGGAGAGCCCACCCCGGGGTGCTGGGGCCAGAGCCACAGTTCGTAAGGAATGACAGTGGGGTGGGCTGAAGTGGTCGGTGCCGTCTTCCCTCGTCAGGGGCCTGGCAGAAGATGGTGGCCTGTCTTGGAGAGCCAACGCCCCTGGGACACAAGTGGGGCTTGTTGCTCTACAAACACTGACACTCGGGGAGATACACCATTTCCCTGTGAGGTGCCCTCAGGACCTGTGTCACCTACTGGAGAAGCTGGTGCCTCAAGAAAAATAAATGAGTGGTTGGGTGGGGGGGTACCAGTGTTTTGGAATTAGATGGAAGAGAGGGTGGCATGACCTTGTGAATGGGTGAAATGTCACTTTAAAACGGTTGGCTTTATGTGAGTTTCATGTCAATTTGAAACAACAAAGACAACTGGATTTAGTGAAGAGCTACATGAATTTCCTGGTTGGCTCTAATTACTCACCTCTTGGTTGTTGAGATATTCACTGATATTGTAGATGTTCTCCAGCTTCAGTGCGGTGTAAATGCCTTTATTGTCTTTGCAGTCACTACGGGGATAAACAGAGGAATGTGACCCAGGGAGGCAGGTGTGACCACCTCTGTCCACTGCGAATGTCAAGAGAAGCGTTAACTGCTCAGTCTGTGACCAGAGGGGCTTCTGGACGTTGACACAGCAGGTGGTCACCAGTGGACGTGTGGACCGCCCCAGCACCCACCATTCCTGGCTCTGCTCCCCACTTTATAAAATTCCCACTTAGAGAACAGGTTTGGAAGGATTAGTATGTATATGCCCTTCTCTCTGTCTCCTCCGGTTCTTTCCAGGGCTGCGGGGGATAACATGTTTACGCACTGGGAGGCCGTAAATTCTCCTTTCAAAATGGCTAGAAAGCGGTGTGTTACAAGGCGTGTCACGGGCTTTATCGAAAGGTTCCATGAAAGGTCTTCCAGACTGTCTCCCTCCAAAATTCCTGGGCTGGGCTTCACTCACTGAACCCACGCTCGGACGCATACTCTAACGGCAGGAGGGAGACACGGAGCGGGCCACCCACATCCAGACGGTCGTGATACTTTGGCTGGAGACATAACTTGGCCTCACCTCCCTGGGCTTCCTTTTGATGGGAAAACCCCCTCCTCTGAGCTAAGAAAGGCCAGCCTCATCTGATGCGTGTCTCTGCCAGCCAAACAGCTACTCGTTGGGGGTATGTCCCCTGAGTTCTTCAGCCAGAACCCTCTAACACTTGGAGGTCCCTAGAAGGTGTAAAGCTCCTCTCCAGGGAGCCCCGAGTAGGTGGGTTTGTTGGACTGGAGAGCCTGATGCTCTAACAAGCAGAAGGTGGACTAGAAAGTTCTGCAGGAGCCTGAGTCACAAAGAACTTGGACTTGTCCTCTCAGCCTGGGGAGGGCTTAGTTTTGCCCAGAAACTCCAATGCATTGACAAGGTGTGCCAAAAGTGTGTGTTGGGAAGCGTCCTGAGGAGTCTCTGGGCCGAGTGGAAGACCACAGTTGATTCGCAGTGTCCGCCATGAGGGCAAGGTGCAAGGGGGGTGGCCACGCCTGCTGTCGTCTGCTGTGTCTGCTAGAGGAGAGCCACTGGCACTTGAGTCCTGGTGCACAGAGAAAAGCTGAACTGTCCAGGGCCACAGAGCCCCCTATGGGAGATCCAGGATAGGAGCCCACACGGTCCCACTCTACAGTCCGGCCCCTGAGCTGCACGGCCATTCCCATGTCTGTGATTTGGACCCATCCACAAAATTCCTGTTACGTGGCATTTATCTGGGATCCTGTGAACAAGAGTTTTCACAGGATTCTGTTGTATATTTTAGGGTCATGTTCACCAGTGTGTCCCAGTGACTGCTGGACAGAGGGACCTTAAGACATCACCATTCCAGGATCTAGAAAAGGGGTCCCCAACCTGCAGGCCAAAGACTGGTACCAGTCCAGACCCGTTAGGATAGGATCCGGGACACACAGCAGGAAGTGAGCTTGAATGCGATTCATTCCCTAAACTCCCCCTTTGACCCTGGTCCAGGGAAAAATGATCTTCCACGAAACCGGTCCCTGGTGCCAAAATGGTTGGGGACCACTGGTCTGGAAGGTGTTCAAAGGAAGAATCATCTTCTTGGTCTTATTTCTACTATTTTTTTTTTGGTAAGACTAGAGTACAGCTTAATTTTAGAAACTGGAAAATCTTATCATTAAGGTTAAAGACACTTGGAAAGAAAAATTCTCATTCGGGGAAAAATAACATTTGAACTAGCAAAAAAATACATAATGCAATTGTTTATACCTGTAAACTTGTTCGAAAGTGAGATTAATATTCGGTTTGTTAAGTACCATGCCAGAGAGATAATATTTCCACTTCTCATTTATTAAATATGGTGTATCCAAAATCTAGAACAAATTTTAAGACATTAAAAAAAAAACAGTTTCACCCTCATATATACACACACACAAACATATATAAAATGAATATTCTGTTAAATACATTTTTAGGATTTCCATGTCATGATTTTCCTCACTAATTTTCAATGTAAAAGTAGAAAATAATAGCGCGATTCGAATAAATCAAACCACCACTAGGTAGCATCAAGAGGAATTAGTGAAATTACTTTTTTTTTTTTTTTGAGAACGCTACATCTTAGTAAAACAAACACACTAGAAACGAGAGAAGACCAGACCATGGGGTGCAGAGCAGCTAACGGGCAGCCGTGAAGTGGTGGACTCGGCCCCTCGCTGTCCTTGGGACCAGGGAGAAGCACATTCTCACGTTCTCTGACTTTGCATGTCACGTACATTTGAGAGGGGCTAATCTGTGCATGGCTGTATGCCGGCTTAAGGCGTGCAAATGGTTTCAAAATATTACCTACTTGTTAAGAATTATTTTTAAATGGTTTAACACAGGATGGAAGAAAATAAAGCCTGGCTTGATGTATTATTACTATTTTTTTAAATCAAGAGACCAAGTGAAGCAATTGATGCTCTCAATTTAATTTTCCTCAACCAACTGAGTCATGAAAATACCATGACAACAGCTGGTTACTTTAACAGCCGTTCACCTGACTTTAGAACAGATCAGACGGAGGTGGAAAATATATACAGTCAGACAGGAAAGCAGAAATATACTTAATAAATCAGAATCTGGAGAAAAATATTGGAAAGCCAAACTTAGGAGGCAGGCATGTAAACTGAAACTTCCTCCTTTACTACTGAAGCTGACGGTGAGACAGTCCCCTGGTGTCTACAGTGGCTGGTTTCCGAGGGAGAAAGTTTAGAGGGAGGCTTGACTTGGATTACTAATGGACTCAGCAGACGGTCTGCTGGATATAAACTGTCTGCCAGGAGGCGCAGAATTTATCATCCCTTTCATTTTGGACTTATGGCCTCAAACCATCTGTGTGGGCAACTGTGTGGGCATCTGGGAGACACTTCGAATACCAGACACTTCCCGGAACATGGGAGGAGCCCAAGAATCTATTTTCTGATACTTCCAGCCACATTTGACAATGACTGCTAAGGAAAATTTTTTTCTCCCCAAATATTACCATCCCCACTGATACACGGGCCTGAATTCCTGGTACTGGTTTCACTTACCAAAAATATATCCTAGCACATTTTTTTTTTTTTGCTCGGCAAATAACAGTGGGAATCTCAACTTGTCTAATAAAAACTGAACTGCTCATCTGTTCGCACTGCTCCCGAAGAACCCACATGATAAGGAGAAGTCGACGCTTCGGCCCAAGCCTCCCATCACGGTCACGGAAAGCACATTTACCTGGAATAACCTCTTGCTTTGGTAAGGTTCACAGACCAATTTTTCCACATTTCCACCAATGACAAAAGAAAGAACCACAATGATCATCAATATCCAACAAAAGAGGAAACTGATTCCAACCCCTCTGGAAAAAAGAGAACTAAGGTTAAGAATTCTATAAGGAATTATTCGATGTTCAGTATTACCTGCCAGTCATCACTGTTCAGTGTAGGAAAGGGACCTGAATCTTCAGCTGTTTGCAGGCTGAACAGGTCAGTGTGCCCAGGAGCGAGGACAGGAGGTGGTAAACATGGCGGCCTTTCAGTCCTAGGCACATGCACATTTAGGCAACCCTTATGGCTTAGTCGTGGGTCCATCTGCAGCCAGCACCATGGTTCAGACATGGGCTCTGAGTCAGGTGAGCAAACCGAGGCTTTCTGCAGAGGATCCAGTGAGCTGGGGGGCTCTGAGGCTGGAAGTGTGACTTTGAGGGTCCAAAGGGGGCCCAGGTGGCTCTGTACCCAGAGAGGGCACAGAGTGTGGTGAACGGCTGCTCAAAAGACAGTAGGGGTGCACAGGGGGGTGGCTGGTGGATCCGGGCAGGGGAGCTACTGAGGGGCTTTAAGCACAGAAGACACACAACCCAATTTCTCCCTGAAGAACAACATTCTTGGGAGAGCATGAAGGATGGGATAGACAGGTAACCTCTGTTCAAAGTCAAGTTTCTAGAGTTTCAAAGGGAACAAGCTAGATGGCCATATAGAACAGTGTCTGATACCAAGTAAGTAACAAGTATCTGGTGGATGGATGGGTAGATGTTTGGATGAATGGATTGGTGGGTGGATGGATGGATGGTTGGTTGGATGGATGGTTGGATGGATGCATGGATGGATGGATGTGAACGCAGGGAAAAAACAATGGGAAAAGAAAGCAAACTTTGAAATAATTTCCATGATAGCTGCTTTAAAGAGGAGCCCACCATGGATAAACAGTATGTTTAAGCTTGTCTATCAAAGTATAACTAACTTAGAAATTTACTTTTCCACTTGATGAAATTTCTCAGAATGACAAACGTATAATCACAGGTACACACCACTGGAACTGAGGGCTCAGCTAAGAGGCCACCAGATCTGTGCACCACCCGGGTCACCTGCTGTCCTCCCTGAGTTCCCACCCTCCACATGGCAAGGAAGGGCAAACACTCACACCATGAGGAAGACGCCCCCAGTGTTTGAGATGCAGCCTCGCCTGGTCGGGGTGGCATTTCGGTCATAGCCACACACGCCGCACAATAAGCCGAGGTAATAAAAAGTCACGATGAGAGTCAGCAAACTGCAGGCTACCAAGCCACCCAGCCACCTGGTGAAAGGAGCACAGTGTTACTACACATGACAGAGGTGACCTCAGTGCAATGCCAAGGCCGTCACACCAGGGTGGAAGCAGCTGGGTAACACTTGGTGATCAAATATCAGATTCCCCTGCTAAATTCCTCAGAGGGCGACATGAAAGGATGCTTTCCTACCATTAGTCTTCCAACCCAATAAAAAAATCTTAATTTTTATCTTGGTTTTGAAGTGTTCTTGCCTCCCGGGGACCGTTCCTTCCATGGCCTCACTTCTGTGGCGCTCCTAAGCAGGGTCAGCTCTGTGCCTCCAGGGATACTGGTAACATCAGCCCTGACATCCACATCCTTTCCAGGTTCCTAATGCTCTACGCACCTCTCAGAATGATGATGAGATGCAAATGGACCACAATTAGCCAACAGATAGAGAAATATTGGGCTTTCCCCTTAGGTCTTTCTCTAAAGTATTTTGTGGTTGCAAGAATATTGGGGGGCACTGAGTTCTTCGTGGAACCACAGATTCTCTACATGGTGAGCGCATTGAATGTTTTAGAATTTTACAAGCATCCTAAATCAAATGCCTGCAGAACGCAAATCTCAGTTTTGTAATGGTCCTGCGTGACATTTTAGGATAATGGATCTTCAGTTAGGTCTTCCTGGCATTCCTGGAATGTACAATAAGCTTTTCCGGCAGCTGAAGGTAAAAATGTTGCCCAACCTTTAAAACACTAAAAAATAAAGAATATACTCCCGAGACAGCAGCCCGCCCCTAAAGCTTTTCATTCAATTAAGAGCAATCTTGATAATTATAATAGCCATCTGCATCCATTCTGTGGCGTTCTGTTCCAGATCCTGGGGACACGTAATTCAATAAGCCTCGAAGCCTGGGCCCAGAAATCTTTTACCGTTAACGTCTGCCTCATCTGCTTAGGCACATTTCTCTTAAAAATGAGCTGATGGACTCTGGGCAGGGGAAGCTGACACGTTGACAGAGAATGTGTTCTTTCCATCTGTGGAAAACACTAATGGGATTGTAAGTTCATTGAGAAAGGGTCTGTCTTATGTCTGTCCTGATACCCAGTGGGGTGGGCTAGCCCCAGGGGAGGGACGTGGTCCAGGGTAATGATTAAGAGACTGGTCAGGTGGGGGTTGAAAACCCCCTCTGCCATGTGATTGCTGCTTTAAGTGAGTCAGTTCATGCCCCCGAGCCTCAATTTCCTATGAAACTGGGCTATAAATAGGATACAACCCCGGGCTGGGGGGGGGCCTTGTTATAGGAGATGTCACGCGTGCAGTGTTTGGTGGGCACACTGTAACTGGCCCCTAAAGGCTAGTGATTGTTGTTACCATTTATCTTGCGCTCTTGCATAACTAATAACCTGAATAGGAACGACCGTGTCTAGAATGTGCTCAGGTCTGGCCAATGAGAACAGTTCTGGGGAAATAGCTCCTGGTCATGGGGCTGAGCCTTTCAGGGAGAAGAGCACATCCTAACATCTCACCTGGTCCTCCAAATACCTCCATTCTCCAAGTCCTCCCTGGCACCGGGTCTGAGGAGTCCACCGGCACCGCTCAGAGCCAAACCCACCACAAACAGTTGTTCCCGGGGCAAACCTGAGCGGCTTACCTGAGCTCTCCGGACAACCAGCTGGGCTCAGGGACGTTCTTTCTGGGGCACCAGCCTCTCCATATTTATTTTATAACCCAGGGATGCAAAGAATCTTACCCCATTCCCCTTGTTTTTCTTAATTCCTTTTCAGTTTTAAAATCCTGGTACGTGCTTTAAGTAATTATAACTAAGAGTCTAGAAGCCACTAACAACATCAAAATCACAAATCATTAAAAATTTATCTTAAGAACTTCCAGCTGGCAAATTAAATAGAACTATGAAGTGCTTTGTGAATTTGCATATCATCTCTGAGCCGCAACTACACTGATGTTCTTCATATAGTTTCAATTTTAGTTCATTGCATTTTATTTCTGTGATATATTTACTTCTAAGCTTTTAAGATCTGTGACTCTTCCTCTTTCAATTACAGTTGATGTTCAATATTATCCTCTATTAGTTTCAGGCTTATGACACAGTGGCTGGACAGTCACGTGCTCTATGCAGAGTGGTCCCCCGATGTAGGGATGAGGTACAAATTGGCAGATACAGAGCAGTCACAGAAATATAAATGACAGCGCCAAGAATGCAGCCGATAATGTCGTGCTAAACATGCCTGGGCCCAGCTGGGCACTCGAGATACCATTTGGTTTCGACTCTGGTATATGCCAGCACAGCGAACACGTCAGCTCTCCCAGTGAGTGTAAACCAGGGTGAATCCACCAGGCCGTGGGCCTCTTTGTACAACCTGCTCTCATAAGATTACCCTGGTTTGAGTGTCCAGTTTTTACCCCATTGCACGAGGTTCCCCCAGCTCACCAGCTCGGAGGAGACACCCACCTGTATGAATTGTATTCCTCCAACATGGGTAATCCGCGGTGGATGGAAGTTTCAATGTGATTGATGGGATCCAAGAAACCTGTCAGCTTCTCCTGAATAGAAATCTGCTTGTTGACATTTTCAATATGTGAACCAATGGAATTCAAGGTACTTTTGATACCTGAAAATGAAAATACCTCAGTTATGTATTTCTGAACCTAGAGGAAACAGAAAGTTTTGGGGGGACCAAACTGAAAAACTTGAACCACTTTTATTTTTTCCCAGGTTATGTATGCACTTAAAACATGACAAGCTTCTGTACCAAGCAGAATGTAGCCAAGACCATCAAAAAGCAATTACTTAACAAAACAGCAAGCTATGAGCGTGGACTGTGATGATATGGTGCTGAAATCAAGCCAGAGTTTTCTTCTACTTATTTTAAAACAAACATAAAGGGTCAGAGGATTAAAAGGTACCGTGTGCCTACCCTGGGCCAGGCACTTGTATGAGTTAACTCATTTATTTCACGAGGTAGGTAGTCTTATTCCTGCTTAATAACAGTGACCTTGAAGCTCATAGAGGTTAAATATTTGCCCATATGTCTCTTTTTTAGAATGGGATTTACCTAACTCTAAAAGTTTCTGTTACATAATTTCAGAAAAATAATTCAATAATATAATAATTCTCCCATCTAAGAAATGGCATTCAGGAATGCACAAATTCTCTCTCCAGGGCTGATTTTTTGAACATGTGCCTCCTGGTGGCATTTTTGGTAACTTTTTGTGTGTCTCGTGCGAACTGAGACCTGGGAAAGCACATCTGTGTTTCTGACGTGCAAAAAGCAACAGTATTGCCAGTGGTCAAACCGTTCTCGTTATTGTTCGTCCGATTATTGTTCATCCGATCTTTCAGGGAGGAGATAAGTCCTAGCTTTCTGGGAAGTGTCCGTCCATCACGGCAGGCCCTGGGATCAGCTCCCTGGGGTGCGAGGTCACCTGGCCCGGCACTCACACAAGGCCTCTTGACAGGGATGTACTAGGAACATACATGTTGGTTAAAAGCCCTGATCCTGAAATATCTCTGCAGCAGCCGAGACAAGCTTAACAGTTCTCACGATGCGACCCTGGGTCTCCTGGTGACTTCTGGGTGGATGGTAGCGTGGTCCAAAATGGCACCACATGAACACGGCAGGAACCTTTTCTAAAGTGTGTTGTCACAAATATTGAAATCTCAACATCTTGCAGGAGGAGAGTATCATGGCACAGCGGCTCAGTGCCTCCTCCAAATGGTTACGTGGTCAAAGGCCCCAGGGTCTTTGGCAAGGTGACTCCATGGGCCTCTTTCTTACCTCTGGGATGTCTGGGCGTTGGAGGTGTGGTATTTAGATGCCCCTCTCCTACAAAAAGTTCCCTAAACTCAGAATCGGGCCCTACTGCCTCTTAAGCTGTCCTGCCCTCCCACACAACCCAGTTTCCCTGTGACTCTGTATGTGCCTGGTGCCCTCTCTGAGCAAATACCTTCCGCAGGCCTCAGAAGTTGCTTCCTCCAGGAAGCCGTCCATCCTTGCCCCACTTTAGACTCCTTGCACATCCCTGGACAGGTTACCAGAGTGTGACAGATGGCCCCTGCACACATGTCCAATCAAACAGGAAGCACAGGCCATGCCTTACTCATCTCCCATCCCAGAGTCCGGCAGAACCCAGCACACAGTAGGTGCTTAAACCATGTGCAGAAGATAGGACTGAACGATCAAAACATGGCAGCTAAGGGTTTCCACTTATTTTAGAAGAACATGAAAATAAGCAATTTATATTCCGGCTGATGGGGTGGCACTCGGCCAGACCCGGGAAAACTCTGGCTTGTGTATAGGCAATGACAGTGCGTGCAATGGGCCTCGCTCACGCACCCTGCACACCTCGCTTTGCCAGACTTACAAGGGAGGGCTGCAGGAACTGGCAGAAGAGGTCCGGGAAGGGGAGACAGAGGAAGTAAACAGAGATTGGTAAGCAGGTGGCTGTAGGACACGCAGCGTGTGTTAGCCCTCAGATGCTACCAAACAGCAGTGGGACCTCGTCTCTAATATGTCGGTATTTTCAACTGGAATCTCAGATTGAACACAAGGGAGCCCACGAGGCATCCAAAACACTGTGTAGTGGAAAAATGCTATTAGGGGGAAAAATCAAGTACCTCTGCCCAACACAGTATTTCAATTCACTTGGTCAATAGCTAAACAGAAGCACTGAGAAAATGATCTTTTAAAAAGAGAAGATAGTCGGAGATATTACCTGCCTAGGTTTTCTTCTAGGATTTTTATGGTTTTGCAACTTACATTTAAGTCTTTAAGGGAAACAAAGGAAAAAAATAAGACTATGTCAAAATAGAAAGCTTTTACACAGCAAAGGAAACCAACAAAATGAAAAGGGAACCCACTGAATGGGAGAACATATCTGCTGGTGATACACAAAGGCAAGGGGTTCATTTCCAAAATATATAAAGAACTTAAACAACTCAACACCAGGAAGACAAACAACCTAGTTGAAAAATGGATCCTCCCCCCGCCGCCCAAAAAAGGAAGAAAAGTAGGCAAAGGACCTGAATAGACACTTCTCCAAAGAGGACATACAGATGGCCAATAAGCATATGAAAAAATGCTCAAGGTCACCAATTATTGGAGAGATGCAAGTTAAAACCGTAATGGATATCACCTCATACCTGCCCAAATGGTGATCATCAGTAAGTCAATAAACAAGGGTTGGTGAGGATGTGGAGAAAAGGGAACCCTCGTGCACTATTGGTGGGAATGCAGTGACCCCACTTCTGGGAATATATCCTAAGAAACCCAAAACAACAATTCGAAAGGATGTAAGCACCTCTATGTTCACTGCAGCATTATTTACAATAGCAAGATCTGGAAACAGCCCAAGTGCCCATCAGTTGATGAGTGGATAAAAAGCTGTGGTACATTTACACAATGGAATACTATTTGGCCATTAAAAAGAGAGATCTTACCTTTAGCAACAGTGTGGATGGACCTGGAGAACATTATGCTAAGTGAAATAAGCCAGTCAGAGAAAGACAAATACTATATGACCTCACTTATGTGTGGAATCTAATGAACAAAATAAACTGACAAACAAAACAGAAACAGATGCATGGACTCATGCAACAGACTGACGGCTGTCAGAGGGGAGGTGGGAGGGGAAACTAGATGAAAGAAGGTGAAGGGATTAGCCAAAAAAAACATAATATATATGCATAACCCATAAACACAGAAAACAGTGTGGTAATGGCCAGAGGGAAGGGGGGTAGGGACTGGGTGCAGGTGGGCAAAGGGGGGAAAATGGGGACATCTGTGATAGTGTCAAAAAAAAGTTTAAAAATACAAATAAAAGGCAGTTAATGTCTCATAGACAAAAAAAAGAGCAACAAAGAAAATAGTCTTATACAGCTTCAGAAATTTCTTCTCTCCGTAGATAACCCAGGTGTATCCCATTCTGCACCAAGAACTGTTTACACTGCACTTTCTCTGCCCAGTCACCCCAAATACCAAAACCTAAACACAGCACGAGTCCATCATGTAAGACCAGTGGAACACGCTCATCCTCAGGCTCTCTCCCCAAAATTGTAAGCAACCTTAAGAGCCTAAAATATCATTATATCAGCATAAGAGGCAAATGAGCATCTTTGTCAAAGACAAAGTGAATCCTTATACATAGTATTCCAAAAAAAAAACATCACTTTTAAGTTCTTTTAGGAGCTATAATAATCTACATTCTTCCCCAGTGTAAACAGTCGGAATGTGACCTCCCAGACTTTGGCTGGTGTTCATTCTGACAGCTCCCGACGAGGGCTTGTCACCCCCGGTGGCCCTCCACCAGCGGGACCGTGGTCAGGAGAGGGTCATTGTTTTTACAAACTACATCACAAGTGGAGGTGGCACCACTGAAAAGTTCTGATAAGCATTGAATTTTCTAGGTCTTAGTGAGAGTATATTATTTACGAGGGAAAAATAACAATACCATTCTTAATCCATTTCTTTGTACTAACCGTCCCATTCTTAACAAGGAGAGACACAAAATTATTTCGAACTGTGAATCTCACCTGATACCATGTCCGCGGTTTGGTTTTGCACCCTCTCAGGTATATCATTAAAGGATTTATAGCCCTAAAAATAGTTAAAAATAAATTGAGGTACACAGTAAGTAGAATAGCAGTTAACCATTACTCATTTAGTAGAGAGTAGAAAAGCAAAATAACAAATGCAAGATTTACCTAAGGCATAAATTATCATTATGTGGTCATCAAAAGTCTAAAAATATTCCCATTAGAGGGACTTTCTTTAAATTGTATCCACCAAAGATCATGCTAAACATTTTTAACTTTTAACTTCTAACTTTTAACTCGTGTTCAACATTTCCATGTGTCTAGACTGTACCAGCGTTTCTCAAATGGAGGCAATTCGATCCCAAGGAGACATGTGGTGATGTTCAGAGACTTGTTGGCAATCACAGCTGGGGGTGGGGGCGCTGCTGGCCTCGTGTGGGCCGGTGTGGGCTAGTGAATACTGAGGTGCACAGGGCAGACCCCACCACAAAGCACAGGCAGCCTACGGCGCCTGCAGTGCCAAGGTAAGGGACCCTGACCCATGTAACGCACCAGTGCGCCTGTAAATTCATGTCTGACTCATACAGAAGAATTTCCAAAAAATAGAACCCTATTTTTCCAGTGCAATCACACAGTAACAGTGGAGACCTAGTCTTACAGAACACCACTAAAGGACAGTTTAGAGAGAATAAAAATTGTAGTGGAGCTAAAACGAAAGCAAGACAGCCACGCCACGCTGGGTCACTTTGTGGCTACGTCTATGACAGGAAAGTGTCATTATTTCCAAGTCAGTCAATTAATCAGTCAGCCTTCCCCTGGGGATTGGATTTGTGTTTGTTTCTGTCAGCTGGTGTATTTAGCCAGCTGCTTGGGACCACCACAGGATTGTGACCTGCTCTGAACTCCAAGTCTGTGTCCCTCCCAAAGTGTACATGTTGGAGTCCCAACCCCCAAAGGGAGGTACTAAGAGGTGGGGCCTTTGGGAGGGTCTTAGGGCAGGGGCTCAAGAACAGGGCTGGTGCCCTTATAAAGGGGACGCTGAGAGCTCTCTCCATGTGAGGAGAAGACCATGCTAAGGGGACACCATGAGAAAATGCCCGTCTGCAACCTGGAAGGGGTCTCCCGCCAGAACCCGACACACCTGCACCCCCATCTCAGACTTCCAGCCACCAGAACTGCTGTTTATCGGCCACCCAGCCTGTGGTATCTGTTTATGGCAGTCCAGTCCAGGTGACACGCTTCCTTATATTGATGGTGCTGGCGTGGTTCTACGCTACCCTGGCAACATCGAGGATACAGGATGAACGTCCTGACTCCTGTCTCCTCAAAGGTGACTAAGCCACCCTCAGCACTCGGGAGCTTGTGCTGGTTTTCTGTGCCCCTGACCCTGATTTGGGCTTGTGTGGGTCACCTGTGGTAAGAAGTTTTATGGCTGGAAGAAGCCTTATAGATCCCCTAATTCAATTCCTTTATTCAACAAACCACATGACACCGGAGCCCAAAGACCAGGAGCCTTAATCTCTTGTTTAAGGGGATATGTACTCTGTTCATATGTAGCTGAGTTTAATAGCTACTTGACGATATTTTTATATCCATGCTAACAGTCATAGTAGAGTCAAAAATAAAACTATTCTCTCCCTTTCCTACAGGCTTAGGGCACCTACGAAATCCTAACCTACACATATTCCCTGGGCACTCAAGGTCTTGGCCGAATGAGCAGTAGTAACTGGCAGGCTATCGGGGAAACCTAGGCCAATGGGGACCCTGCCTTTTTCAGGGTTTCCAGTCCAGTGGAAACCCAGACATCAAAGCAATAATCGCAGCCATGAGGAACTTAACAAAGAACACTTGCAACACTGTAAGAAAGTATTAAAACGGGTTTCGAACTGGTCCAGGTGCCCAGGAAAGGCCTCACTGAGAAAGTGAAATATGGAACTTAAAGTAGCTAGTGCTTCGTAGCCTTGGTAGCTGGGCCAGGCAGAGGGAGGCGGGCATAGCGGAAGCGTGCAAAAGCAGGCGTGGAGGCAAACACCAGCACGGCTGCTCCGTGGGGGCGTGGGGAGCAGCTTGCGGCAGAGTCCGTGCTGACCCATCAGGTCCTGAGCCCTGGAAAGGCGAGAGCCTGTGTTTCTTTCCCTCTCTTTGGTCCCAGCGTGGTGTCTTTGCACGTACGAGATGCTTAGTGAACATTTCTTGAGGTGGAATGACGCACAGAATTACCTGGAAGTTAGCAGTTACCGCCCTTCTTGGCAACCCCTCTCCAGAACTCCACTTCTTCTTTGCTGTTACCTATTTTCTTATATATCAGTTCATTATTGAAAATAAGCTACTGTACTTTCCAAAACAAACATACATACCTCTTGGACCAGGCTGGACAAGTCTGTTTGAAGCACATTTGTAATATTATCAATTTGCTTATCCAAAGATGGGAGCTGAAATGTGCAACACAAAATAGGAGGCAGGCTGGTTACTCCCCAAATCATTTGTCATCTTATACCCGAGTTCCACGGCCTCTATAGTACAGAGGATGATCTAAATTTCTTTGGGGAAGCAGAGTATCGTTTGGGGAAAACAAATTTAGCTCAGAATGGCCTGTATTAAACACTAACTTTAGGTACTGGAGGCCTCCTGCCGCAGTCAGGTAAAAATGAGGGAGTGAAATTTAACACAGCACTGTGTTAAATTTAGGGTACTTTGGGAACTTTAGGGTACTTAGGGTACTTTAGGGTAAATTTAGGGTACTTTGGGAACTTTAGGGTACTTAGGGTACTTTAGGGTAAATTTAGGGAAATTTAACACAGTGCTGTGTCTAAATTTAGAATAGGTGTGACCTCAGAATTTCAGGTACTGAATATTGTTGGATAAAGTTATAAATAACTTAAAAAAAACACATCTAAAAGTACTACGGTCAGCAGTTATCCTGGTGCATTGTCTAGCATAAATTTTTCACTGTATACAGTACTATTCATGGATTTAAAGCGATCTCTCTCTCCCCGATACTGGGACAAATACCTTGGGTCTCCCACACCAGGTGCCCAGGAGGGTACAACATCGCTTATCCTGACAAAGATGCCCACTTGAAAGCTAATCCCGAGGGGACACTGGACACACACAGATTGAAGTTCATCCTATATGACAACTGGCCCGTTGTCTTTGAAAATGTCCATGCCCAGAGACAAAGGCAGACTCCGAATCTGTTCCAGATCAAAGAAACGAAAGAGACATGAAAGCCAGAGACCCCGTGTGACCCTGGCTGGTCCACAGACTGGAACGGGAGGAAACCGCTGTCAAGGACATCTTTAGAAAAATCGGCAAAATCTGAATACGAAGTATGGTTTAGAAGGTAGTGTTAGGCCAACGCTACGTGAGCATGCCCTAACTTCGGTAACTGTATAGTGGCTGTACTGTGAAGGCAGGAAGTATTTAGGGGTGAACACCTAGAGCGTAATGTCTGTAACTTACATCCAAAAAACTGAGAAAAGGACAAAATGCTTTATGCACATATATGATCACAGGACAGATGGATGAGCGGATCGGTGGACAAGACGGTAAAACAATATGATCCAGCAGGTGGAGCAAAGTGCCGGTAACCGGTGGCTTTGGGTGAAGGGTGTGGACGGGGGTTCCCCGTACCAGTCTAGTGGTTTTCCTCGTGTTTCAAAGTACCCGGAATAAAACATTACATTGAAACAGACCCGATCTCATTTAAGTGCGAGTGTGGACCCTGGGCTCTAAGAAGCTGTTTGCTGCTAAAGAAAGTGATTGTAGGAGACACGCAGACACAGCCGCTGAGGCGAAGTGTTTCAGTGAACACAACTGATGAAGTGTGAAAGTGGGGGAATGGGGCCCAGGAAAACACTGTTTTATATAAGTGTGGTATGTGTATGTGTATCACTGTCTAGCTAAGTTAAAGACCATGAGTAGCCATGAATATTTTATAGATTCAGAACTTCTACATTCAAAGTTGCTCCAAATTTTTTTTTTTCCCTGATCTTCCCTTTGGGAATATGAGAAATTGCTTTTTATTTAGGTATATGTGGTCAACATACTAGGGACTTCATTTCAAAATATAGTTTAACTTTTCAAGTCTACAAAAGTGCATTGTTTCCCCTTTTTTTCAATGTTGGATTCACTTTGATGTTCCGCCGAGTAGGTCGAGGACAGCTCACACGGAGGGGCTTCCTGTTCTCCCACCCCCAGCCTCGGGAGCACGGTGGCCATCGGTTGACCCAGAAGGCCGATGGAGACCCAGGTCACTGTGCACCTGACAGGTGCGCCCATGCTGAGCTCTTCCCAGCGGTCTGAAGACACAGCCCTGCGGTCCGGTCGCCCGCCTCACCTGGCCCAAGTTGGTGTTGTTATCCAGTTGGCTGAGAGTCATTCTGACGTCATTGCAAGTGGCCATCTCTGACTGTGCGGAGCACATGGGGTCATTGAGTGATTGCTCCAGGTTCGTCTTAACGTCGTGCAGGCTGGTGCTGAGTCGTGCAGTTGATTTTTTCAGCTCCCCTAAGATTTTGTTTACGTTCAGCAGGGCTTCTTTGGTCTCTTTGATTGCTGTAGGAACACAGCTTACTTTAGAACAGGGGCACCCACTAGCCTGGCAATGGCAAATCACTTCTCATCTACAGTGGTCCCCTGAAGGGACTTGACCTGAATGTGTATATGCCACTGGAAGGCCACCAGAAGAGCCTGCTGCCAGGGGCAGTCTCAGAGGGGAACACAGGGACACTGCTGGCCTCCTCTGCCCATCACTATGGCCAGCTCAGCTTTCCCACTTGGAGAACACGATGGGGACATCTGGGGGTGGCGTTAACTGGCTGTCACTGGCAGAGCAGCCTCAGGAAAGGGTGTCACCGCCCACGCGACACCCAGCCCTGCAGAGGCCAGCCCAGAAAAGCTAGCATCTTTGCTCCCAAGCAGCTTCCATCTACATGAAACACTGGTCACACCCAGGTGTGTTTTAGCTGTGGGAAGTCAAAGAGCTGGAGGTACGCACAGAGCAACGGTGAAGAGCACGGTGTTGGATTCGGGCAGGTCTGGGGGCAGACCTGAACTTCCCTACGTGCTGTGTACGTGGGAGCCGATTCCTGAACATTCTTTGGCAATTTCCTCATCTGCAAAAGGCGAAACCACCACCAGGCTCCTCATGAAATGCGGGCATTGGAACACTCAGACCGAACGCCCTCAATGACCCTGAGTCCATCTGTTTCGTGTTGGGAGCCCCGCAGCGCATTCTTACACTGGGACACCCCCAACAACCGCTTGCCGTCCTGGTGTCTCTGGGGCGCGGAGCTCCGTGTTCACGAGTAGGGAGGCAGCACATTACAACCCGTTCCTCTAGTGACTCGCAGCCACAGCAGACGATGATTGGAAATTGAAATTAGACAGCTAACATCGTTTAGTTTAGCACTTTATCAAACAGTCTCTCTGGGCCTCAGCTTCTCTCTCTGCCACCTACCTTGCAGAATGATCAGCACAGAGCTCGTGCCTGCTCTCTTAGAGGCTCAGTAAGTACCTACCCTAGCAAAGCAAAAACAAAGAACCCAGAGGCAACTAGAAACACACAACAGAAGGGGAAAGAGCACACCAAATACACAGCACACACCTCCCCTCTTCATGTCGTGTGGTCTACCTCTCATGGTCTGCCTCCCCACTTCGACTCCAAGATAAGTCATTTTAAAGCGAGAAACAAACAACAGCAAAAAATGGTGGGTGATAAAATACACCGATGGCCTAGAAAACATGTCTGTTTGAGCGCCAGCCGTTGACACTCCGGGTTATGAGTTCTACGCTGTCCTGGACCAGGACTGAGAGGTGCAAACATACATAGATTTTCCCGAAGGCCTCAGAGCATTTTAAGTCTCTAAAATATCTAGTGGGCTGTAACCCTGGGAGTCATTCCCGGCCTGCCAAGGTCACATATTATGTAGCTGAAGTCAGTGAAGAGATATTTCAGAACCTCCAGTTTCGTTAACGCCCATTTGACGAGCCCGTGGCACGTTTCCTGTACAGACCCCGACGAGCAGCTCCGCTATGATTTGCACAAACAAATGTGCATGTTTCCGCTCTCTCCAAAGGCTACTAAATGCACAAACCTGCAAAGAATTTTTAGCAAGACAGTTGCCAAAGCTGTTTATTAACTGCATTTTTCAAAGCCTTGGCCAACACTCAAGGCTGAACTGTCACGTATTTGGCCTGACTGTTAAAAAATAGAATTTGAATACTGATACATAAGGCACTGAAGAGAAAAATAAATGTGTTTTCATTGTCTTTCATCCAGAGAGAACTATAATTCAAACATTAAATTTTGAGCAAACCATGGGGTGACCCGCACCAACCACATGGCATCGTTCATCCACTCACTTATGCAGAGGGGCCTGGGGTGCAGGGAGGCCTGGTCACACCAGCTCCTGACTCCACATTTCTAACTCTCCCTCGAGGGCGACTCTGGGCCGTCTGACCGTGGATGGCACAGAAGCACCCTGCATCTTCACGTTCCCGAATGGACCCAAACACCCTGTAGGATGGCCCTATATAGGCTTTAACCCCTTACTCAGACTGGGGTTTGAGTCCCAACACCACCACTTTCCGGCTCCCTGATCTTGGGCAGGTTACACCCTCTCTGGGCCTCACTGTCTTAGTTGGGAAAATGCAGGTAACCACACCACCCGACAGAGCTGTGAGCACTGACTAATCTGGTGCAGGATGAGCACCTGGTACGTGGCACAGACACGTTCTACACGTCCGGAAGGGCTTGGGAGGCCTTTCTGTAAAACTGCAGTCCGATGTGCAGTCTTTTAAGACCAGGACATCTATTCACTTATCCTATCAGCTGTGGTGACTTTGCATACATTATATATTTTTTTACTTTACAGAACTAGTTTTTTTCGGGGGGCAAAAGTAATCAATAGACCCCAAAGCCTAAAATTCTACAGGCTACTTGTCTTCTATAGCAGAAGTCAACAAGCTTTTTCAGTAAAAGGACCAGGTAGTGAACATTTCAGGCTCTGTGGGCCACAAGGGTGCCATCCAGGGTGAAAGCAGCCAGAGGTGATGCTTAAACAGATGAGCACACCTGTGTTCCAATAACTTCATCAACAAAAACGGGTGGCGGGCCCTTGTCAAATTCTGCCACTATTATCCCAAATGTCTTGCAGGTCATCTGTGTGACAACTGTGACATAAACTTTAGAAAACATGTGCCTGGCCTGTGTGCAAGAGCACAGATGGTGGCTGTCACCCCAGCAACTCTACGGGAAGGCGAACCTGGGAGCCCGCAACTTCTGGGTGGCACGTCCTCAGGGCCCTTCGGTCGATCACAGCACTTACCAGCCGCCATGGCCTTGATGTCATCGAGAACAGGGATTACTTTCGGTCTCAGTTGTTCATGAATTCCACCTCCAAGCAGCGACTTGATATCTAAATTCAGAAAGGCACAAGGGAGCGTGAGGTCTGTTCCATGTGCTCCCCCTCCGTTCCCACTCACGCTGTCCGCCCCGCAGGGGGTCGGCACCCGGAAAATCACCTTCAGTCTCTCCCGCAGAGAAATCCCAGTTTTACTCTAGACCCTGTCTGGGTGTTATTCTTGTCTGGAAACTTCTTCATGCTCTTCCAAGTGCCCACACCAGCTGTGCCCCAGGGAAAAGTTAATCACCAGAGACCGGGCATCGAATCGCACTGGGAACACGGGGTTTATCTTCTGGAGCCTCAACTGCCTGGGGCCCGAGACACTTCCAGCTGGACCCGGGTCTCGCCACCCTGGCACCACCAACATTAGGGCCTGGGTAGTTCTTTGGTCTGGACTCATTCTGTGCATGTGGGAATTTTAGTGGTACCTCTGGTCTCAACCAACAGATGCCATTAGACCTGACCCCAACCCTCGCCTGTTGGGACAACCAAAAATGTCTCCGGATGTTGCCAAATGTTGGCTTGCAGACAGAGCTGCCCCAGCTCTGTCATGTATGAAGCCTGAGCAAGACTGTGCATGAGACCCTGTGGGCAGGCAGGGCCCAGCACGCCCAGCCCTCTGCTTCTGAGGCCCGGGCTTCTCCAGAGCCTATTTCCATCCTTCACAATGAACCTGACAGAGACCCATTTCCTCCCTCCCTCACAGAGGGCCTCAAGAGCAAGCACTCGTGGCTACAAGAAAGCAAGAGCATTTTGCTGGGTTCTCATCCTTGAACCACACGCCGCAAACTGGCAATACCTCTGTGGAATTACCTTTCTGCTTCCCCCTCCTGTCACACAGAAATTGTAGAAACGGCGTATTTCACCTCCTAGTCCATGTTTTATGGGAGCTGGCCTTAGCATCTTCTAGCCAAAACAAACAGACAAAAAAAATCCAAGGCAACGTTAAGTTCTACTCACTGTCCAGATCTGAGAATGCCTTTTCCTTAGCGGTGGAGTACTGGCCCAGGACATAGCTGATTTGCTAAAACAAAACAAAATAAAATAAAATAAAATAAAATAACGTGAAACCTTCTCTTCTACGATCCAGAGCCACCATAAAATAAGATTTAACATACAAAAATTATCCAGAACCAGAACATTTAAAAAAGAAAGCAGGTTCTTGGAGACATTTACATTTTCTGATACCCAGACTTCTTCACAATACCCCAAGGTTTACTGGCTTAAGAAACGTGACTTATAGTTTCTCAGGTTCTGTGCATGGGCTCTGTGGCCAGCCGGGCTGGGCTGGCGTGGCTGGGCACACACAGGCCCCTCTCTCTGTGGCCTCTGGTCTCCCCAGCGTCTGGCCTGGGGGCTCTCACACTCTGGCCCTGGCGGGAGGAGAACAGGGCTGGAGGCTGCAGGGCCTGGGGAAGCTGAAGTTCAACACGTGCATGAGGTCACGTCCGCTGAATGCTTCTGGTCAAAACCAGTCACAGAGACAGCCTGGATCCAAGGGACGTAAAGGGTTCCACCTCCGGAAGGGAGGAGCTAGAAGGAGCTTGAGGCCGTTGGTAACTACCACTGCAGGACCATTTTATCCGGAGGCTGCTCCTGAGCTTGCTGTCCGGTCTCTGTGTTTTAGGGGCTTCCGCACAGTCCCCGCCGCTCTGCTGTTGTTCTTGCATAACTAATGCCAGTCCTCCCAGTGAAAGTGTGCATCATTGTTTACTCTTCGCTTCTCCCATGAGTGGATAAGAATGAATATCTTACGGTGTTTGGGGTCAGGTATGCTTCTTCTACAGAATGACGAGGCACATTCTCTGCCTTATTTTTTGTAGACTTCTTAAAAGCTCTTCCTGTGTTTGGAAGTAGGTAGGTTTCCCCACAAGCCATAACAATGTACTCTCCTCCAAGTTCATGAACGCAATCCCCAAGCATTCCAGCCACACTCGCCATGTATTTAATTTTGCCAGCATTTTAGGGAAAAGGTTTCACTTTGGAGTCATCAGAGCGACAGGTAAAACTACGATGAATTTTTACGCATCGAAAACGAAACACTTCCTGCTCTGTACTGCTGTAACACGATGCATGAAATTAGCTTCTCCAGTGGCAACGTGTAAGAACTGCCTGCCTCCCTTGCCCTTTGAGCCCCTCCCCCCATTTTCACAAACTAGGACACTATTCCGTGGGTCTGGATTTTGTAGACTGTAACAAACTTGGAACAGCACCTTGCCCTGTGTGAGGAGACCCGTGCATTCTGGGGCTCCAATTACCAAACCCGGCAGGCTGGCTGGCCGCCCTCCCAAGGCTGGTCCCCCAAGCTCAGCGGCCTGGGTCTGTCTGGTTCCTGCTCAGACATTTTTACAAACAACCTTCTGAACAGGCAAACCGTCAACATGTTACTGGGACACAGGAAAAAGGCGACTCGGCCCGTCGTGTTCCCGTCCCCAAAGACAACTTGTGCGTGTGTGTGTGTGTGTGTGTGTGTGTGTGTGCCCATATCCCCATCTATACAGACTAATGAGCAAATGCATGTTTGTAAAGAAGGAAGGTTTCATTACAAAGTAACTTTGTGCAAACAATGGTGAGTTAAGTATACTGCCAAAAAAAAAAAAAAAGGATCATGGCACCTAAAGATTTTTTTTTAAAGTTAATTATAAAACTCTTAAAATAGTTAAATGCTTTTATAATATATACTGTAATTTTATGTTATCTCTCAACAAAATAAGGTAACACCAATTTTGAAAACACGTTTTTGTACTCTTTTAGAAATCACTCGCTGGGCCTTTACTTCTTCATCTACAAAAGTAAAAGACAACGCGTGTCCACATTGATTCCTGGGGTTTCCAGAAGGCCTAAGTAAAATTCCAGATATATACGGAACTCCAAAAGGCCCCAAACACGAAGCATCACAGACACACAGGTCGGGGTTTTTACCGATGGAGTTTCGTTCACGAGCGTCCTCAGGTCTCTGATGTTGCTGTCTGCCAGCTTCCACGTCTTGCCGATGTGGGTCCTGAGGTGGTCGTTTGCCACAAAACCGTAGATGACACCGACGCTGCAGGAAAAGCACAGGAGAGGAAGAGCATTTGCTGTGTGACCGTGGGGACAGGCCAGGCGCAGGGTGGCACTGTGGATGGGGAACAGCAGGGCTGGTGAGCGGAGCCCCCGAAGGACAGGGCCTTCCTCCCCACCAGGTCCCCCCACTGCCACAGCTTTCGGGCCCAGATCCCATGACCCGCCCCCACCCACCCAGTGTGGGCCACTGAACATGACCCGTCTGCTCAGAGAAGTCACAGACCCACCTCAGACACACTGTTGTGTTGAATCTTACAAACGGGAGAGTGGTCATGACAGAATGCAAAGGACGTGGCACTCGAGAGAGGTTACAGGTGAGGTTTGTGACACAGGTGTGACTACAGGCACACACCCTCCCGTGCACTACCCCCCACGCGTACACCTCTGCTCCCCCCAAGAAGACTACGAGCAAAAATGCCAGTGATGAAACTGCTTTGGGCTTTAAAACAGTTTTGGCTCCTCCAACTGTCTTTGTTAGTTTTTCTATTGTCCTGGTTGAAAAGAAACATGTGTTACTTCCAGTAGGATTATTGGAAATGAAAATGTTGTATGAAAAGCTACAAACAATAATGTACATACTATGCCATTGTACTTGATATAAAGCACAAAATCATGCAAAATAATCCTACCGGAAGTCAGTGGTTGCATTGGGGGAAGGGCAGGTCACAGTGTAACTAGTATGTTCAAAACTCATGAACATCTATGTACGACAGGGACATTTTTCAAAACCACTGTAGGAAAGGCTCCTTCATGTAAAAATAAAAAACATTTTCCAAGCAAAAAAAATGTCTACACTTAACTGTTCTGGAGGACTTTTAATATTGACTAGTTACTAACAATCTCCTGACTTAATTAATTTGACCCATCAGTTTGTGTTTATGTCAAAGCCTGAGAACAAATAAAATGTTAATATTTAAAATTGCTGGTTACCAAGGCTTGTTGGATTTAGCCACTAGGTGGCAGTAAGGAATTGTATAAATTCATAACAAACTATTTTACTTACAGAAGTCAATAATAAAAGCATCTGTTTGTAACCTTTCAAGATAGAGCAGGACAGGACAAAGTGAAAACAAAAACTTTGATAGAATGAAGGTTTGCAAATAATAAACAAACCTTGGGGGGAAATTGTGATGCAGAGTACCGTACCTTGCTGCTACACCGAAAGCAACATCCTGGGCTTTCCACATTCATCTATTTACAGGTGGGGTAGCCGAGTGCCTGCTTCGGCAGCAAAGGGCTCATGTTCCCAGGGAACCTCTCCGTCTCAGGTAAATGGGGACAGCCATTCACCCATTTCCAGTCATCATTCATTCCAAGGAGCACTAACTCATCACTGTTCTGACTTAAAACATCGCCCCATTGCAGTGTTACACGGGAGCGTTAGGTTTCCCACTGATCCAGACGAGTCTGTCACACACACTATAGAACACCATTTCTTGTGTTTCACGTGTACTAGGGCACTGCCGCCCCTAACTCACACTTTGTGAGCCTGAGGAAGTCGTGTGTCTTCTGGGAGCAACAGCCGGACTCACCACACTGAACACTGCCCAGGAGAAGTGCTTCCCCAGCTGCAAAGGAGACGTCTGCTGGATGTCCACACGTTCTCCAAGACTTTTGTTATGTCTGGGTCCATGTCAATGGTCATCTTTTTAGAAAGCGAATATTCACCGCATTCTGGGCCATTCAGAATGACCACCTTAGAAGCCACTTTTGTCCGTCTGAAGTCTGCACTGGTATTCAGGAGGCAGACTTCACCCCATGGCAACAACAGTTTTTAAGTCATTACTTAAGTTATTAAGTAATACACAGTTAAGCCAAAGAGAGCCAAATGACCCAAAATAATGACTTTGGAGCAGGGTGGACCGAAGAAGAAAGAAGTTGAGTCATGGCAGTGTACTTGAAGTGTCATTGACCGTGCCAATTTCAAACACCTGTGAGTCAGGACCGCCACCTGCATACACCTGCCCATGACAAGGAGTCATGGTGGGGCCCTTGCTGTCTCTCCCCAGCATGTCCGAATGATTTGTCCTTCATCATGTTCCAGACACACTGTGTCATATACGAAGTCAAAGCGAACTTGGGAAACAAGCAGCAAGACCAACTCCCCTTAACCTTCAAGGGCACCCCAGCTGGAGCCTCCTTCGCTCTCCTCCCAGAGGGGGCTCTCCTGAAATTCGGGCCGGCTATTTCTTACTTTACACCCTATTTTGTCTTTACTTTTGATCCGTGGTGAATTTCTCTAAGAAGAGGTGAGAACTGCTTCTTCATCAAGTTTGCATAATGCATGATCCCTGTGTGTGGTGGGTACTCGGGGACCGTGGTCTTAAAGACTGGACTTCATTTCATTTGGTCCATTTAGAACATTAGCCACATTTGTGGAGTGTCCAACTCAGAAACAGTCTTTGTTCTTTTATTAAATAAATGACTTTACTCTCAAGATCCTTAATCAGTAAAATAAACTGCAATGTGACACTGAATTTCAATGCAACATATTTAAAAAGACCCACGCTTCTGCTGGTCAAGTATGGATTCAACGGAAATGAAAGTATTGATCATTTAAAAAAAAAACAACCTGTACTAAACAAAATTCTGGAATAGAATATAGCAACAGTCGAAGCTGATTTTCAGACCCATGCCACAGCACAAATTTTACATTTAAGTTAGGCATGAAAAATTCAACTGCCTACCTGGGCAGGCAGGAAATAGGAAGGGCAAAGAGCCGGGCACAGACCTCTGGGAGCAGGAGGTCAACCGTGGGGGGTGGGGCGCCTGCTCAGCAGTCCTGGCAGGTGCCCTCACCTTGGGAGACCCCTGTGGCCAGATCTTCACAAAAACCTGGAAATCTGTGTTCTTATGTAAAATCTCCCATTTTTAAATATTAGCAAGGAGTCAAAGAGAAAAGAAACTTTAAATACCAAGAGAACCAGCTGGGCTCCATTTGCAATCTCTAATTTGAAACTTCTATTTAAACACAAAAGATATCAAAAGAGGCACTTTTTATGCAGTACAACAAAATCTCAAACATTTTAGTAGAAGATAGGAATTTTACTTTTTATGGTACATTAGCACTACATTCTCTGTATTTTATTATGAATAGACCCATTTTCTCACAGATACCCTTAAAAGCAAATACCTAAAGCTTTTAAAGAATAAGGCTAACCCTTTAAAATGTGTAGGTAGCAATTTTTTCCTACCATTTCTACTGGCTTAACATAATTAGCCGATGAAAGCTAAATAAATGCTTTCCGTCTATACCTGATCTCTTATTTTTTACAGATAATTTTTCATTTAATTTTAAATAACTAACGTTCTTATTCCCATTAGTCTCATGATTTTCAGGCAGGCTAGCTCAGTTCCTCTTCTGGAACCTGCGGCCTCTGAGCCAGGAACTGACAATCACACCCCTATGAAAAATGAACTTTGAAAAATCGCCATCTTCCTGAAAACGACTGGGGTTCCGTTTTCACCAGGGTAAACTGGCAAAAGCTGCTGGACTATACTCAGAAACTTAAAAATATGCTGGAGAAATAAAGGCCTGGCTGTTCCTTGGCATTGTTTGCAGCCTTTTTTGAAATTCTGGGAACTGCGGTAATAACAAGCACAAAGGAAAGAAAGAAGAGGAAACTCGCAGCTTCTTCTGGAGTGACACGCATCTGCTCCGCAGTCTGCGGGCAGAGGTGGAAACTCGATCTTCCCTGGGTGGTCGGACGGCCACAGATGCCCAGGTCAGCCTCCGTGGGATTCTGATACGCGGCGCAGCTGCCTCCGAGAGGCTTGGACCCGGAGCGAACACGGCCAAGTACATTCTGCATCTACCGCAGGATCTTTCTCCTTCACACCTACACCTTTCTCCATCAGAAAACAAGTACGAGCTAAACAATTTTAGATTTAAAAAAAAAGGGGTGGATGAAAGATTGGAGTACTCAGGACTAATTTGAAAATTAACTTCGTTTTGAACTGTAACATGTCCTAGAGAGACACAAAGTAGGACTGAGTCTGACCGGTTTCTGAATTAAAAAAAAAATTATTTAAGAAGATGATGCACCAATAGTATCCAATCTCTGCTGAGGTCACTGGAGCCAGACAGGCTGCTTCTCTGCCTCTGTTCGCACGCCCGTCCCTCTTATCTGACCTCTGAGGCTGTGGAGGAGCTTTCTTTCAAGTTCTATCTGCTCACAGCACAGAAAGCTTCATGTCCTCCTGGTCTTTACTCTTCAGGGCTAACTTCGATCCCTCATAAGTGCTACAGAGCTGTTATCGTCGGCTGGTGATGTCGAAGAGATTTGCCAACTGATAGGGGTTTTAAAAGGAAGACGTCAAAATAGCTGTTCTAAATTTAAAAACTCAGGGCAAAGGAGATCAAACTTCTAGTCTGCATTTAAATTAAATCAAACAACCTCAAAGTGTCTCTTTAGACCTATTTATGGTTCATATATCAATTTAATGCACTATATGGCACAAACTAGTTTTAAATATGTCACTTAGCCTCAAATAATTGATCAACTTTGGTTTAATTATAGTGGGATTTAAAATTATGATTTTCAAGCTAATAAGTTTTACTTGGATGGGGGGAGATCTTAACGGAATGTATAGGAGGCTCTAGAATCACAGAATCTATTTTTTAAAAGAATTTTCTGAACTAAAATATACTCAGGAGAAAAACTTAACTGAATTTGTTTCATGGGTCTGAGTTCTCTAAAAAAACAAATTATAGCATTTGTTTTATATGTAAATGACAGTCAAATTTATTTCTGACTTTGTGGCCTATTGTCTATATATTTTGGCATTTAAATAGAACATAAGTAATTCAATCAATTCAGGGTGAACTATAACACACATATATATGTAATGCAAATAAAGTCCAATTTAAAAGTTGAAACCCCAAACAGGTTAAATTCTTCATTCAAAAGGATTGAGAGCTCATTATTACATATGTAAATGTTTATTTGAAAAACATTTTATATGTAAATGTTTATATGTAAATGTTTATCTGAACCATAGACCTCACCCTAACCCGTAACCCTGAACTCAACCTCAGCACTAGGCTAGCACTGATCTACACTCAGCCCTCACCCTCACCCTAACAAAAACAAAACAAAATCATTTATTTGGGTAAATAAGTAACTGCATGCTATGAAGCATATTCCTGAAATTACATCATATGTATTTTATCAAGTGAAAACTATTAAATTGTTCACTGGAGATCACACTAGCAAGAAGCCCTAAGGGCAAATATTTTCAAATGATACTTTCTCCACTGAGCCTCATCTTGACTGTCCAGGGTGTGTCCACAGCACACTAAGAGGAGAAGCCCCACTGCCCAAGTCTCTGCAGGAATAAAGGGGGTACGTTTCAATCATAGAGGATGTCCCCAGGGCTGGCAGGTCCGTGGGCCACAACTGACCTTTTTCTGGTAGCCGGGGAGGAGGTAAGAGCGGCTGGGTGTGTGCACTCCTAAAAATATTTCAGATGCAAAGCAGAAAGACAGGAACACCTGGAATTAAGACAGTCTCAATCCTAACTTGTTTCTTAGAATTAAATGGGAATAAACATTCAAATTATTTGCAGAGAGAGACAGAGACAAGCAGGGAGACAGAGAGTGAGAGGTGCCCCCGACCCTCATCTTGCCAAGAACACAGAAGAACCCTGGTGGTCGCAATGGGTGCATGAAAGCAGCTAACACATTCACCTGGATGTTGTTTACAAGTACATTGCTCAAGTCTGTTAGGTCACAATTTGCAGTAAAATTATGTCTCATAAAAAAATATCACGGCTGTGGAACAAGTGTCCGAGCGTTGGCGTTTGCTTTCTGTGGGGCTGTTTTGGTTGTTCAAGTTTAACACTTCGTGTAACTAACATAGTGGCTAGTGAAGGAGACCCAAAGTCCATCTGCAGTGAAAAGTGAGTTTCCTTCGTCCCCCTCCACAGTGGCCAGTGTCCTCCCCACAGGCCACCGCTGTGGCCAGGCAATCCACTCACAGACTCAGTGCAAATATAACCAGGGTTTGTGCTTCCCTCCTTTTTTTGTTGCTATCCCAGCTGCCATGTTCTACACACGGTCTGCAACCTGCGTTTTCCACTTTACCTCACTTGGGGACTATTTTGTATCGGCGTGTGGCCAGCTGCCAGTCTCTCCCGAAGGGCGTATTGCATTTCAATAACCGGACACCCCAAAGAGCACATCTTACCCTCCGATGGCCATGCTCCAAGAACATTTCTTCTTGAATATGCACCTACAACTTCAACTGGCAGGGCCGCTTAAATGGTTCTGTCTAATTTTGTTTAATTGCTGTTTAATTCTGTTTTCTGCCCACATTCCCAAATACCAATTGTTTAGCACAACCTGAAAAATCTTAATCGCGGCTACTGGGCAAATGCAATACTCAGAGACGTGGCTGGGAGGATGCTGACGGCCACTCCTCACTGCCTCTGAGTCTCCAGGAGCCCTGGCGTCATTCAGGTCACAGGTGCTTTATTCCCGTGGGTGAAATGACACTTGGGTTGAACGAGGGAGGAGATGTGGAGGAAGGCGACCACCGATCACCACCAGGGGCCGGTGTCACTGAGCACATTCCTCAGCCGAGGAATCTGGTCTGGACTCTTAACAAACAAAAATGTCGTCATCCTAAAAGAAAAGCAGTGCACTTCGGACCTGCTGGTCGGTTGGAAAACTCTGGCAGGCAGGACCACAGGAAGAAACACCCTGAACTGCAAGGTGTGTCCCGACTTGGAGGGTGGGCAGCAGCCTGATTGTGAATGTAAGAAACGAGGTATGTTATTGGAAGGTTGCTTCCACTCCAGTTTCCTCCAGTTCCCACACTCAGGGACCGTAGCCATGCCTGCAGATCCCTTTGGAGGTACAAGCCGTCCAGCAGGTCCCGGCTCCGCCTCCCTGCAGGCTGCCTGCCTGCAGCAGCTGTGCGGGGGAGGGGGCCTCTGTCCAGGTGAGCGCCTCCTGCAGTCTCAGGGTCATCAGCATGCCTTCAAGCCGGAAGCGCGCCAAAGCGCTGGCTTAGCACGGGGGTTAGGCAGCGTGACTACAGTGCTAACTTGTGGTTACAGTGACACCTTTTTAAGTCATCCCAGACAAGCATTTTTTGGTTTCTTTTGTGTTGTTGTGTTTTGGGGGGGGGGGGTGTTTTTGTGGCTTTGTTTGAAACTCATGGGCTTCACATGAGACATGCCTCCACCAAAACCCTGGCCAGCTGTGCTGTCCGAGATTCTACTTGCCTTATGAATACACACGTCACCAAGAGGGAGCCCGCGTAGCACTTCCTCAGGGAGGCCCCGTTCCTCTTCTGTCGCTGGTGCATCTCTCCGCCGCACTTGTTACAGCATCGGCACACACCGAAGCACAAGCCCACCACAGGCATCAGGATGACAAACAGCAGCCCCAGGGCGGCGCAGATAATAATCCCGATCTCGTAGTGGACCACCTGCAAGTCGAGCAAAAGAAACGGCATGTACTGTGACTCAAAACAAGTGGCCCGTCCCACAGCGTGGTTCGCTTTCTTTAGTCTGTCTGCCACCCCGCGTGTTCACACACACGTAGGCACACGGGGGCGTGTGTCGATTTCCATTGCGAAGCCCCTCGGAACAGAGGAGGCGGAGATCTGAGTGATGAGAACACGGGCCCACGTGTTTCCTGTGTTCTTGCAGCGCCTGAGAAAAATGTCCAAATGCAGGGTCAAGTTGCAAAGGGTTTCGTTTCAACCCCAGACGTATTCTGGTGATTTTCAAACGGTGTAACCGACATTGGCAGACGTCCCTGTCTGATGAAGTCTCTGCATTGAGGGTGCTTTCACCAGAAAAGCAGAACCGGGAGAAGTTACTGAGGATTCGAAGCAGTTTGGACGGGATCAATAAATGACAAGTTCATAGTCCGTTACAAAAGAAGCGGGAATATATCAACATTTAGACAAAAGGCTCAGACTTTCTGAGTCAGACACGGCCACTCAGTTTCCCCACCCACCCGCTAGGAATAATAATGCATACCTTGTAAAATCGTAGCGAACTTTGCAGATAATGTATGACTAGTAATAATGTGCCAAGTAAAGCACCGGGCACTGGGGAGACATTTAATAAGTGGCAGCTCTCATGCGGTGCCGGCGAGGCTGGCTCGGCTGCCCATGTCTCCGACAGTTCTTAACACCCCAGACTCCTAGCAACCGGCATGATTTCCAGATATAATCATGTGACTGAAACATGTTTTCCTAATCACTCCTGACTTTATTCTGGCATAAATAAAAATTCATGCAACTGGATGATGAAACTTGACCTCGTTCCAATTCATATGCAGTTACTCACGTTTCCATCAAGCGAGACACTTTTAACACTTTTAAAGAATGGCAGAACATTACAGGTCGGCAGTTTGCAACTAACGGACCAGCTAGTTAGCAACAGATTCTGAAGCCAAGCTGAGCTAATAAAACAAAACCAAACACAAGTGCTGGTCCTAGGAGCAAAGGTGATGTTTTAGGAGAGAAGACTGAGGACCCGCTTTAAATCCCAGCAGGGGGCTTCCAGTTCCCTAAAATGGAAAATGTTACCTCATGAGCACATGGCAAGGGACCTGCCATGGAATGACTCAACGTGAAAACAACCAGCCAAGTGCCGGGTGCACAGCAAATATTCAACCCACAGTGGTTACTAACCTCTGTGGGCACATGCTCACATACTAAGTCAGGGGCGTATGGCAGGTGAATATTATTATTTATCTAGATATAAAGGTTAAGATGCTAAGAAGAAAAATGGGTTAAATTTTGCTGCAACCCCACTGAGTACGTGCTCCTGCCTACACGAAGGTCCGCCTGCCCGTGGTCACAAGGGGCCAGGGTTTGCTGGAGCTTCTAACCCTTCCTTGGGGTTTCATGGCGTTACTGATTCAGAAACCAACTTTAGACATGCCAAACTCTTATAGACATTTTGCTATCTCTTCTCAGCAAATAGTCTAAGTTATTTACTGTTTTTCAATGCATTTCAAATTCTTCCTGAATCTCAAGAAAAGATGAACCCAAACCCAAGAGGGAAAGTGCATTGAAATGTTTTATTTTATTTATTTGTTAATTTTTATTTATCTTTAGAGGGGAAGGGAAGGAGAGAGGGAGAGAAACATCAATGTGTGGTTGCCTCTCATGCATCCCCTGCTGGGAAATGGCCTGCAACCCAGGCACGTGCCCTGACTGGGAATCGAACTGCGACCCTTTGGTTTGCAAGCCCAAGCTCAATTCACTGAGCTACACCAGCCAGGGCTTGAAATGTTTTAAATCTATTCTCTTTAGCTCCAAACACAGATTTTATATTTGACATACAAGCTTTCCAATGTTACCGACTAAATATGACATCAGACCGCATATGGACAAGAAATGTCATTTCAGGAGTTGACTTCTAGGCTGGAGTCTGGCCAACATCTGACCAACACCTCAAAGACCTTCTGAAACTCTGAGGCCTCCTGAAGGCTTTGTGGATTGCGAAGGGAAGATCAAAGATTTGCTGGGACAGGTCACTTTTCTTCCTCGAGCTGCTACAACCGAAAGACGACTAAAGACGACAGCAGAAAAAAAGTGACACAAATAATTTAAAAGCCATCACAGCAGACACGACAGGGAAGGGTAGAAAGTTCTGGCAACAGCATCACATTTACATGACTCACGGGCTTTAGACAGAGCAGCGTGAAGGAGGAGACAAGGAGTTTACCTTCAGGGTCAAGACCACACTTTCTGGCTGCGGAAGTCAGCGCGGTGAGGAGTCGGCGTGTGGCAGAGAGAGCATGCACCGAGAAAACAGAGACAGTTAGGTGAGTGATCCGCCACGGAGGGCGCCGAGTGGGAGGAAGCACAACTCCAGGCAGAAATATAAAACTTGCGTGTTTCCTAGAGGAAGAGTGTTTTGAGTAGAATCGAGTTCTGGAACTTACATTTGAAGTCACGTTTGGATTTCTTGAGAGAGGTTTTTAATCAGCAGGTTAACCAGTCATGGACAGAGGAACGAGAAGGAAGGGGACAAGTGCTACACACAGTGCTACCACGTGGTCTTCCCGAAATAGAGAAGCAGCCGCTTCCTGGAACCCCAGGGCCAAAGGTGCAGCGCCTGCCAAAGGTCCTTTCTGAAGTGGAAAGCCGATGGTGCCATTGCCTTGTTTAACAGCGTTCCGTGGTTCTCCACGATGTTTAATTCAGGCTCAACGTGGCCCCATGTTATTTAATCTCACCTTCATGTCCCTGTTCTTCCTGACCATTGCCATCTCTCAAAAGCATATGCTGTCTCCCCACCCTCGCTCTGGGCTCCCTCATGTTCCCTCTTTGTCCAGAGCACTGTTCCCATTACGCTTCCCCTGATGAAACTCACCCTCCTTAGCTGGACGTCCTTTCCTCCAGGAAGCTCGTCTTGATGGCCTGGGTTTGCTTTACAACCCCCTTCGAGCTGCCCTGGACTCCTGTACTCCCCCTTTCACGGCACTGACCCCACATACGATGACTGGCTGTACTGCGTGCCCTGGGCAACCGAGAACCTGACAGTCACGCTCACCCTTCTCCCCCAGCACCCAGCCCGGAACCTGGCATCCAGCCGGCGCCCATCCATCAGAATCGGATGAACGGGTGAGCTGAGGGAGTAGGAGCTGCTGCCTTAGACCAGCGATTCCTGAACAGGGGCCCAGAGACTGGGACTGGCCTGTAAGTCAGTGACGAGGACGGACCAGCCCTCTGCAAAGAAGAAAAATCTGCCCAATTCATAAGACTATCTTTTTGGGGGGAGGGAGATGAAACATGTATGAAGGGGAACAAAGTCATCACGGTGGACTTAATAAGTGTCCTTAGGCAGCAAAATAAAATTAGGTGGCTCTGTGTCGTTCCCCAGATTGCTTTTTTGAAATGGTCTGGTCCAAGAAATCTAAGTTTGGAAGCTATTGTTTTAGATGACAGATTTTCACAGATGGGAAAGAGAAGTGTTTGTGATGTTGATAACTTTTGAGTGAGGTATCCAAAATCTTAGCGCACGCAGTTCAGATGCCTCTGCCCCCAGGGCCGAGGCAGGTTGGATGACCCCACCCTCTCCTGTGCGTGGAACAGGCTTGGTACCTCCCAAACAAACTCACTCCCATGAGCGCCCCCCAGTGCACGTGGAAAACACCAACCTCAGGCTCCTCCCCCAAAGTAGGTGTTGGGAGATTCCGGTGAGAGGGTAAGAGCGGTAATCTGTTTTTAAAGTGGCCCTGTGTCGAGGCTACAAGCAGGTGAGTCTGGGAAACCTGCTCTCGGCTCCCAGGGCTGACCATGCTGGGCCCCAGCAGGGCAGAGCCGCCTGCGACCCCCACCAGTCAGCCGATTCCTTGTGTTTCTTCACTGCCCCCGTCAGCCTGGTCTGATGTGCTGGAGAGGGAACCAGCGCCCCTCCCCGGAGCTGGGGGTACATCTGCCTTCTCCGTGACTGTGCCATCTGTCCCACAGGTCTGAGGTTATTATCCGTGCAAAGTAGCAGTTTGCATTGTGGCTCCACCACTGAGTGTAGATGCTGTAGTTAATCGCTATTACCACCACCCAGGGGCCTTGTGAAAAATATCAATAAGCAATCAACCCTGACCAACTACATCAGGATCTCTGGGGTCAGGTGGAGGCTTTGGTACCATGCTACTTGGAGCCTTGGTTACCTTAGCGACGGAAGGGGGATGAGCAGAGGCCCTGTTTTATAGTCACTGCAGAGACAACCTGGGAAGCAGTGACAAGCAACCTGTGTTGTGCATTATTCTGTTCTAAGTGCTTTACATGGACTGTCTCATGTACACTGAGTGGGTTAACACACTGAAGGGCTTAGACCAGAGCCCGTCAGCGGAAGGCTCAACCAATAAGAAAAAGTAACAATCGATGCCTGTCAGCGTTATTCTCGTCCCTGAGCTCCAGGAAGCCCCAGATGGTGACCCTGGTCAGGGGCTTACACTGCTTTCCATCCACGTGCCCTCTGAGACCCCTGGAAGAGGCTCGACAGGAGAGCGGTTCTCACAGGCAGCAGGTCATCACGTGCTCTCAGGACAGGAAACGGGGAACTAAGTCACCTTTCCCAAACAAGTGAGAAGCTGCGGGGACAGGTCCCAAGCCCTGCACCTGCCCCCACAGGAAGCTTTAAGGAAGGGGAAGGTAGCGACTGAGGAAGGAAGTGAATGAAGAAGACACAAACCAAGAGTCTGGAGGGAGATGAACCACAGCCACCTGGAACCTAATTCAGGAAGTCATCGCGAGGAAACTCGCCATTCCTGCGGACAGTGGTGCGCAGGACAGGAAAGGTGGCAGGTGGCGGGCGCTGCTGGGAGAACTGCCTTCTGGAAAGGTTTCGGGACATGTGGGAAGCACTGATGGGTTATTGGTGGAAAGCGATAGTAAGTCAGCTACCTACATTTCCTCCACCTATGCATTCTCTGAGTATAGGAAACAGGTTCTGTTATTAATCGAGCAGCCCTCATTGAACAAGCCAGGCTGAGATGCTCTCTTTGCAGAAACCCTGCGTGAGCATGTGAGGCGGGTGGTGCTGTTTTCCACCTTTGTTTATGGTCAGTCAGCACGTGGTGAAAGCTGGGAGGGGCTCACCCACACTCTCCGATCCCCCCCGGGAACGGATTCGGGAGCTCTGAGATACTGGCTCTGGAGCACAGGGCATGGCACACACTGGGCGTGCCAAACGCCCCAAACGCTGAATGGGTAAGTCAGTTGCCTGTGTAATCACTTTCTTACCATCCACACAGGTATCTTGTCCCACAGCCTCCCCTTCCCCAGCTGTGAGTTCTTGGGATAAAGGTCTGTCCCCTTCCCTGGCATTGCTCCTAGTGAGTTACTCTAAATGTCAATTAAATAAATACACTAAACAAGAGAGAAAACATGTTTATAATGTCACAGAGGAGAAGGAGCTCAAGGGTCGTATGTACTACTTCTAATTTTCAGCTGAAGTCTGGTAAGGAGGCAGTGCTGTGACAGGGAGCTATTTCCCTGGGACAAAGGGTCTGCACTGCTGAGTGCCCCTAACCCCTGAGGGAGGAAGGTCCCTGACAGGGCCCCGACTGGAAGGTCACCGACTCAGCTGCCCAGGCCCCTTGGCCGGCGGAGGCTCACCAGAAGATGACACACTGAGCTCCGGGCCATGAGCGCTAAAAAGACTCCCCAGCCCCACTCACCTAGACAGGTCTCACCTGTGTGACTGCAGAAATTAGCAAGCCAGTGGGCATGGGACAGTATAGAAGATGCCACTGGTGCCCACCCATGTCCCTTAGACCTTCACCATCCTGGTATGTCTTTTCAAACTTCTAACTTTCGGCACTTAAAACTCTGTGCTCAAAGGCGTTTTCTAGAACCATAGGTCAGACCTGCCTAGGGACTAACACTGTCACCCACTGCTAAGCAGCCCTTAACCAGTGTCCCCGAAGTCCTGGGGTTCAGACACTTCAGCTCCCTCACCCTTCCCATGGGCGGATTAGGACGCAGGTGGCAATTCTAGCTGCACCTGTGGTGGGGGGTATTATGGGACCACCCTTACAGGCTGCCCTTCCTCCCCTCCCCATATCACTTCCCACTTCCCATCACCTGCCCTTGCACCTGCCAAAAAACTGACTTGCCCTGGAGTCTGGGCCTCGGGGCCTGTCCTGGGGAAACCTAACCTAACACACCCAGCATTTATCGGACTGAAACCCTCCCAAAGTGCACCGGCTCTTTTGGTGTCTTGGCGTAACTAAATCTCTCTTCCTGGAATAACTGCGGAAACTGTGACCCAGTCCACACCTAGGGTAGAATTCAGTCCATTCACGCAGGCTCAGTCCTGTCTCCTCTCTGCACTCTGCACCCACACCGATGGTTTTTACCAGTTTGCACAGGCACCTGGTATGGGAAGAAAAACCAAACACCGAAGAGCAGCAATTTTGCAGGACCTCCAGCTCTCACACGACGCCAACCAGGGAAACGTCCAACCAGAAGCCAGCCCGGGACTGAGAACCTGCCACACAGATTCTACTATTTTTTATTTTCATAACATCCAAAGCAACAGACATTTGTCGGTTTGTTTTGTTGGCAATCTACACTTAACATAAACCAAAATCAAAAGAACACATTCTTCTGTTTAGGTAGTTAGTCATAAATGACAAAGGAATGACTAAGTAATACCTTGGCATTAAGTAGAGACATGCAAGGTACTTTGCTATTTTCTGAAAACACTGTCCACCGATCACAGCGCGGTGTTGAAGACCCTCAGTGACCTGGCCCCGGTTCACCTCCCCTTCCTCGCCCTCCTCACCCACTGGCTCTGCGCTTGAACTTCCTTCTTTCGCACCTTGTCCTCCAGGCTCACATGCTCCCTAAAGCCTGGAATGCCGTCAAGGCCACCTCCCCACCTACTCAGCCCTGCTCACCCTTTTCAGCTCAAGCCCCAAAGTCACCTCCCCGCAGGAGAACTTCTGGTCATGACAAATTATTTTTTTCTCTATGTTCCTCTGTATGTTACTGACAAATCCACTTTTTCCTTCTGCTCCTTCTTCTTTAAATAATTAGACACTGTCTTGGCCATCTGGCTCATAGCCTGTTGGGACCCAGGCTGCCTTCCTTGTCTTCATCCCCCTCCAGTCCCGGGTACGTGTATGCACACAGTGCTCAAAGCACAGTGTTCAAATGGGAAGCTACTTGTTGATAAACCATATTTTAAAAAAATATGCACCCCCTTTTCTAGGGATGTTCAAACAATTCTACAATTAACCCTTAAACATGGTTTGAACTGCACAGATACACTCACCCAGCTACTTTTAATAAATACATACTGTAATGTAAATGTACTTTTCTTGTCACTTTCTTAATAACATTTTTCTAGTTTCCTCTATTAGAAGAATACAGTATATATTACATAGAACATACACAATATGTGTTAATCAACTGTTTATTACTGGTAAGGCCCACAGTAGGCTGTGGGGATTAGAATGAAGCTATAAATAAATAGTCAAGCTGCTAAATTACTAAAATCAAGTAGGTTCGAGTATGAGTAAATGATTCTATTCTTGTTTTAGGCAGCTTGGGAACGTAAACTTTCGAACTTCCAAGTCCTGTGTCAATGCCTGGGTATGCATCAAACCTCTGATTACCCACAAAGGGCTAAGGAGAGACTGTTCATGGACCCAAACCACCAGATCACGGTCGCCACCTCAGACCAGTCCAGAGGTGACGAAGGCTGGACTGCGCAGTCTCAAGAACGTGCCTTTACTCTGGCTGCTCTGAACCTTTCTTTCTTTGGGGGAGCACCTCCGGGTTTTGCCTAGCTGTGTTCCAGTCTGCAAACTCTAAGGCCCGTGAATAAATCTTTACCATTTATTTCTAGCAAAGCTTCCGGACTGTTCTTGGTGTCAGGGAGTCAAAAGTCCTACCAGCATTTTGGACAGTACAGGGCTTGGCGCCCCAACCCCCACCCACATTGTTCAAGGGTCAACTTGACCTAGAGACTACTTCTCCCCGAGCTAAAAAAGTAGCATAATACTTCCTTTAAGGAAATTTTAGTTTTTAAATATCATACAACTTAAAAGATGAAAGTTTTTTTAACCGCTGCTTTTGTGATTTTTTTGCTGTCGTTCAAATGAGATTTATAAGGTGTTCCAATATTCCACAGAAGTTCTTAGTCAAAAAAGATGACTAAATTCACAGATTACATAACCTGTTAGTTAAAGATTTACTTTCCAGTCGGTCAAATTTTGCTCACAGTTACTTTAAAACAAGTACATCAATAAAAATTACCTTCTCATAATCAGCTGAAAGGTCAAACTTCTTTTGTATTATTTTTCTTAAAATATCTGGGGAAAAAAGCCACAAAACAACAGCAAAATTACTTTTTCAGTACAGGTATAAAATGTATATTTAAAAGATAAAGTTCTATATACATTCACAAATTATTATACCTCTGTATACTACTGAATTCTTAGAATTTATTCCTATTTCTTTTTTTAAAAGATTCTATTTATTTATCTTTAGAGGGGCAGGGAAGGAGAGAGGAAGAGAAATATCAATGTGTGGTTGCCTCGCATGCGTCCCCTGCTGGGAACTGGCCTGCAACCCAGACATGTGCCCTGACTGGGAATCGAACTGCAGTCCTCTGGTTTGCAAGCCCATGCTCAATCCACTGAGCTATACCAGTGGATTGAGCTATACCAGCAGCCAGGGCTCCTATTTCTTAATGCAGGTAAATAATTGAGCTAATGAGGCTCTTAACTATTAACAAAGACTGGGGACAGATATTTCTGACTTACTGTTTTGCCAATGGCAGAATTAGAGGGTTGCCATCTGTAAGAGTTTTTCATGTCTCACAACATACCTTAATATTCATTAGCAAACTATATATACTTTATTAAAAGTCACTGATAAAACGTTACACTGCAATTGCTAATTCTTCATTATTTGGAACCACAAATATAATTTATTCTTTAATAACTTCACATTTATATGATATTTTGCCAATGAAAGGAACCTTACCATGAACCTAACCCAAGAGTTCTGAATCACAAGACATCTCCCCCATGTCATTTCCGAACACTGCATAAAAACCCTAAAATTTCAGCTATACGAAATTGGACTTATACATACATATTTTAGGGGGGCATTTTTCAAATGCTCACATTGGCTAAGAGCCACCTCTTATTCTGCTTCACCAATCTAGTAATTAATATGCATAACTGGTATCCATACAAAGTACTTCGTCTAAATTTATTCTGTAAATGTTCATTTTGTACATCGCTGCTCATTTTTTCTGCTGAAAGTATTCTAATTTTAGGGGGGGTTTTGTTTGTTTTAAAGACTTTTTAAAAACGTCTTAGTCAAGTTTTATATTCAGGTCATTTTATTTAGTCTCTACCCAATGATTTCTAGTCTCTTTAACCAGACGCAACTGGACAGAGTACAAATTATTCAAATTAAGCATAAAATTAAGTTATAGACCTAGAAGCATTATGGTGTCAAACATTAAAATTGAGTATTAAAATGTACAGAACAAGCTGTTCTTTAGAGCAAACCTTAGAGAATCATTTTTCTCCTAAATGTCTAAATTTGTTAATTGTACTCAGAATTCTTATTAATAAAAATCACACACACCCAGAGTCCGCCCTCTCGGGCACGTAAAGTGTTTACTTGGAAATGGGATTAACGAAGAGCAGAACCAGAGCTAAGCGTCTCTCTTTGGGGACACTTGCCACGTCCCTCTTTGACCCTGAGTGGCGGTGTCGTAAACTCACACGGTGGGGAGGGTCTCTGTTAAACACGACCTAATCTGTTAATTTGTACGTGAAATCAACACTGATCAAAATAAAAGAGATTATTCACATTTTTACCGGCAGTATTAGTTTTATCATAAAATAAAATTCAAATTTATTCTAGAAACTTATAAAAACTAGGCTTATAAATGTGTAACTTTATAGTAAATTAGATATTAATTAGTACACTCTCACTGTTTCTTTCCAGGCATAAAAGATTTTCCACGGGCTCTTAAAGGTAAACTTGGTAACTTGCCCCTGTTTAGACCGAGTTCCTGCGGGGACAGGGCGGATGAGCAAACCAGGTGGAACTCCAGACAGAACACCAACCCCCCAGTCCATGGTCAGGGTCCTGGGGCCGCTGGCCCTGCACAGGGAGCGGAAGAGCCGCACGGAAGCGTCTGGGGTCGTGTTTGGTGTCTCACACACTAATGTGAGACAGAGCATCGTTCACCCCCCTCTGGTACGGCACAGCCTTCAGTCATCTTCCTTTGTGGCCCAGAACGTGCGTGTCATCAGAGCACTCCTCCCCCCCAGCTCCCTGGGCCCGCTGCTTGGTTCTGCAGCCCCCCTGCAGTGAGGTGGGACCTGGGTTCTGGCCAGTGGGGTGTGGACAGAGGTACGTGCACGCCACTTCCAGGCCTGGCCTCTGAAACCTCCCACCAGACCTTCATGCTCGCCTCCTGCACCCATTTCCCACCACAGTACAGAGGATCCGGTGGGGAATTCAGACGCCCGGGGTGGCGGAGGCACCGTTGGACAGAGCGAGCCCCAGCGCCCAGACCTCTCCACCTCACCGCTCCAACATGCATGAGCAGTGGGAGGGGCATTTTCTTCACTGAAATTTGGGCTTCTGTCCTAACAGATGGTGTCACTTACTTTTTCACTAAAAGAGCTCTGGCCACTGAGACCCCCACCGTATTTCTGCTGCACGCACCCTCCACCTGCAGCCTATCCTGCCGACTTTGACCGAACAAAGGCTAACTCTTTTTTCCCAGGAGAGGGTCTCCACGAGCATATAAGGGTCACAAAGCAGATGGAGACTTGCTGAAGCCAACAGGTTGGCCCTAAGGTAAACTGGGATTTTAAAAAGTATCTTCTTAAAAGACTACGTTGTCTGTGTTCCTACAAGAAAATGCATATAAAGGCATTGGAACCCAGAAAAATCACTGCGAAATGCAACGCTCTGGTAAAACGCTCTTTCTACCTGCTCTCGTTCACGGGTCTACAAAGCTTTGGAGTCATCAAGTCTTCAACGTCCGCAAGTCTTTCAAAAGCATCACCACAAACTGAATTTTCTTAATCTACAAAGCGCATATTCACAACCCGTTTAAACCACAGATTCAAGCTTGTCTCCACTGCCAAAATATTGAAAGGAAATGCTCTTAGATCTTGGTACCGTCCCCAAGAGTCACGGACACAGAACGGCACAGATGGGAGGGAAGCACCAGCTTCCCAGTCCTGGCTGCTCTTTCTGAAGGGGAATAAAGATTTCAATCAAGCAGCAAAGTTTCTTGGTGAAAGTACAAACATTTATGCGGTTTGTATGTGGCCCCCAGCACTTTCTCCAGAGATTCCAGATGGAAGGGATCTTCCATTATAAACAGAGGTAATTCGCTGCAGTCAAATCTGGTCTTCCCCCATCAGTCTAGGCTTAATGGGTTTTGTTTTTAAGCTTTGGAAATTTCTGATCCAGATTTCCGAAAGCAAGATTGTTCCTTGACAGAAATATATCTCATTAACTCAAATGGAAATTTCTTGTTATTTGGATAACTTGACTTAGTTTCCCTGTTACCAAGAAGAATGTTTAAGAAGCAGATTCATTGCATGAAAATGTACAAATCTACTTGAATCAGCATAGTATGTGTGACCAGTTCTGATAGCTGAGAGGTTAGTTGGAAAAGAAAAAGCAGGGAATCGTGCCTTGGACATTTTATTTTCACTTAAGGCAAAGCCATGCACATCTGTCAGCCGTCCTCTGATGACGAGGGTGCTTTTTTGAGTGTGAGTCCTCTGGCTAGAATGGAGGTGAGTTAGGACAGCGTCTTTGGTAAAACGAAGCTCCTCCTCAGTTATTTAAAGGCTGACTGGGGCCAACCACCCCATCTCAGAGCCACAGGCTTCGGGTCGATGGAAATGGCGTTGTCGGCTGCCAAGGTCACACCATCTACATGTTGCATAGGCAGTACAGAGAAAGCACTCGGGGGTCACAGGTTCTGCCTGAAGGTACAATACTCGGTTTGGCTTTTTAATAAAGAAATGGATGCTTCAGACCTTTAGAAGCCAAGCTGAGTTTATTAGAACTTACCAACAATGATTCCCCCTGCCTCTAAGAATATACGCGAGTATTCTGGAGGGCAGGCGAGCCCCTTTCCCTCACCGAGGCAGTGCAGGCCCCCTTGGTGTGCTTTCTTCCTTCATGGCAGCTGTCCGCACAGGACTGTGGGCCTCCTTTAATTAACCAGAGCTGCTTCTCCCTGAAGGACTGGAGCACCAGCATGCACAGGCTTGCGCCAGAGTTAACCATGGCGCTGACTCTTTCTCCGGGAAAAAGGCTGCACAGGAAGCTCTCTTGGTATAAACATCTGGCACCAGGCTGGTCCTCATAGCTTTCTCCGGGCCACGTGTGCACACCAGTCCCAGCGCTGGGATTTTATTTTACCTTTACAGCAGGCGGCCAAGCCTGTTAGTGGCCTGGCTTGCCCTTAAATCGTTTCAAATTCTTTCCGAGGAAGCAGGTGCTCGGGTTGCACGGGGCAGGGAGACTTCTGGGGTCTCATGCCTCGTGGAATCCTGGACACAGACAGCTGCGAGTCCCTGGAGGGCTCAGGGCCCACTGGCCTCCCCGGCGATGGGAGGGGTTGTAAAGGGGCCCCATGACCTGGGACAGTCCGGCAGCAGCTGTATTGCCACTGCTGGTGAATCCAGGGAGGGAGCAGGGAACACAGCCAAAACATCTGCAGATCCCCGAGGTATTTGGCTTGCTCCTCGTTAAGACATTCCTGGAAAGCTAATTCCCTTTATAGCCTTTGTCTCTGAGGGAGAGTTTGCCTGGAGGATCTCTGAGGGGAATGTGGTTCACATCACCCCCTGTTTTTTTGGGCCCCCTGGAGATCCACATGACTCGCACACAGTCTTGTGAGAATGTGAATCAGCTAAACCCTGTTCTGTTCTCTGTGCAACACGAACACCCAGCTGTGGATAATCTGCCGCCTTACAACGGGGGCAGAACGTGGGCACCAGGGGTGCAGTGAAGGGGGACTTGGGTATACTTTGAGCTCACTTTCAATTTTTATAAGGATATTCAAGGTTTTTTAAACAAGGAACTGTTATGGGCATACTTTTCTCTATCCCTGCCTTAAAAAACATAATTCTTAACACTATCAAGTTAGAACATTCACTCCCGATAAAGGTAAGTTGGATTTTACAGTGTCTTGCGCAGGATATGTGACCTCAAGCCACTTTTAGAGCATTTCAGCATTTAGTATTCGTCATTTACAAAAACCTGAAAAGAAATGAGACTGAAATCTGCAAAAAGTTAGATGCTGCCGAATACATAATAAATAGAAAATAAATAATTAAAATTTCAAGATCTGGAAAAGCTTAGCTTTGTCCCAAGAAATGTTTGGTTCAGGCAAAATGTATTCCTCTGGCATTTTGTTAAGAATGGGCCAGGACCACCTTCCCCCGAGGCTGCGCGTCCACCTCTCCCACCGGGCCTGCTGAGCTATGGGCTCTCTCAGAGTCTCTCGTGTTTGTCCCCGAACCACTTTCTGCCAGGGGTACTTGTTGGTGCAATTACACAATTTACTTAACTATTAGGCAAACAGATAAAGCATGACAACAGAAGGTGAAAGTTGCTGTTTATATAAATTCTACATCGAATGTTTCGAAAACTCAGTAAAAGTTTTTAAAAGTTGTTGTTTTGAAAAGAAAAAAAAAAGCCGTTGGATTCAAATTGGAGAAGACAACTTGAAAAGCTCAGTGAGAAAATAAGCAGAAACTAAAGAAAAAAAATCAGCCTCAGCTGACACCACAAATTCCTGTTATGTGAATTTAAAACCCAAACTGGAAATCATGAAAGTTGTGGTGCCGGGGAAGTCCTATCAGGAGATTCACACTCGCCAACATTAAGAATGTTCAGTGCCACTCTGGCTGGTGTGGCTCAGGGGATTGAGCACCGGCCTGCGAACCAAAGGGTCACTGGTTTCATTCCCAGCCAGGGCACATGCCTGGGTTGCAGGCCAGGTCCCCAGTAGGGGGCGTGTGAGAGACAACCACACACTGATGTTTCATTCCCTCTCTTCCTCCCTTCCTCACTCTAAAAATAACTAAGTAAAATCTTTAAAAAAGAAAAGAATGTTCAGTGCAAAATTAGGAGCTAAAAAATCTGCAAAATAACGCTCTTCCCACCAGCAAGGAGAACTGGCCTGACAACACGTGATATTATTGCTTTTCATTGACCCACCCAAGACCTGAGGCTGCAAAGTAATGAATTCCAAAGAGCACCAAGCAGTAAAGAAGAAATCACCGAAAATGTTCAGAAGCTCTTAAAGGCCAGCTGTGGGCTAACGTGTCCATGTGGAAGGTTCTGGAAGGGCTGGAAACAATGAGTTTGTATCTGCTTACAAGCTTCCACTGGATGCTCATAAGAGAGACTGGGGCAGGATGGATGCCTGGAGAAAGTCTCCTGGGTGGGAAACATGCCCACAAAAGGGAAGTGGTGGGCTGCAGCTGGGAGACAGCCAGGGGGACCCCTTCTAGGTCCTTAGACCTTGTTTACAGATGAGGCAAAAGCCTTAAAGCCATCAGGGGAGAGGCAGGGGACCCTCTGCGTCAGAGCCAAGACAAAACTCTACTGTGGCGTCTAAGGTGGGGGTACAAGCAAAAGCTGTCTGCCTGTGGGGAGGAGGTTGGAACCCTCCTGCTGGTAGGATACAGGGAAAAAACTATTGCTGCCAG